>NC_136063.1:836759106-839677434 GCF_964261635.1 Lissotriton helveticus | reverse complement strand
TTGGGACTGCATAGACGCCCCAAGACACAGAAGGTCCAAAACAGATTTGCGGATTTAGCTATGCTCATAGCGAAGCGTGCCATTACAATGAGGTGGAAGTCCACCTCTCCTCCTACACTACTTACTTGGAAGACGGAAATGATCAGATGGGGTAATGCAGAGAGTGCAATGATTAGGCAAGAAGATTTCCGGGGTCTGCGTAGGATCCCTATCTCATTAGAATGGGATCAAAAGTTAGAAGCTTTCAAGACCATGGAGTCATTAACTACCAACAACATCACAAGCTGGACCTATGCCACCCACAACTCCCACACCCCCACTGGCTCACCCGACCATAATTGTATAACAGTATATTGCCACATCTTTCTTATTATCTAGGGGTATATATATATATCTGTATCAATATAAATGTATATATGAATGTCTATGCTTGGTACTAATTTATTTTAATTGAGGGACTGCTATCTTCTAAAACGTTATTGTGTACACTAATGGACCAGTGAACCGGGGGAGGGGGTGTTCCTACATTTGATGTAGAATTGTAGTTAGTAGATAAACAGATAAACACATACGTTTTTTCTTTTTCCCCTTTTTTCTTTCATATTTGATTGTTTGCCTATGTAATTGACAAAAATATTTTACAATTTAATTATTCCCTTTTCTTAGTCCATAGACATTTCAATATTTGAGACTTCTGTATATGTGCATTTCACTGCCCACCAATATTTGGTGGAAAGTTACTCTAACAGGACTGCTACCTTATTTTTTCATGTCTCATTTATTGCATAAGCAGTGTCATATGTATAAATATGATGAAAAACTCAATAAAATTGTGTTTAAAAAAAATTGTGATTTTTAATGTGGAGAGGATTTTCCAGTGAGCTGTCCAACCCTCAAGTCTACCCAATGTTAAAGGGCTTCATGCACTGACACCCTTTGGTTTGCTGGCTTCTCTCAATCTAGGAAAACCCAAGTTTTCCCCAAGATTTTGTTATTTTTGAAAGAGCTGGGATAGTAAAAGGTGGAACTCCCTGTCTAGAGCTATAGATGATCTACTTCTGCCTTTATGACTGGTCTGATTGCTGTGATTGGTGCCACTACAAACAAGAAGTCTTGATGTGATTGTAGGCTTCTCTGGTGAGGTTAATCCTAATGCAGCTCTGGTAACCTCTCCCAGAGGTCACTATCTCATTGGTTACTTATTAGGCAAGAATTTAAGGGCTTGCATAGAGTGTGAAATAGAAGGTGGAGGTTAATTGTTTAATAAAGTTCGTGGTGGGATGAAAATATATGCTACAGCATCATTCATAGATGTTCTGAGTCCCCTTACTGTATCAATGAAAGTAATGTAGTACAATTGTAGAACTCTGATCACTGCTTGTCTTCTAATTTGAATACTCACTGCCAGAGGTAACAGATTCATACTGGACAACAACATCAGATAACCATTTAAAAGAACTCAGGGAATCTGTTCCTACTTGAGAAGAGTACGATATTGCACCTTAATATAGGCCTTGAATGGCAATTAAATGTATAGACTACAAAAACCTCTAGTCTAAATTTTAGACTCCCCCATAATGAAAGCAGAATGGAGATATTCGTGAGGAGAAATCCTCTCCTGAGAATTGCCTGCATGCTACAATCACCTTGTGTGCCACCATCTTATTGGTCCTTCCAGGCTTAATTCCACACTGGCAGGTCAAAATTAAATAAAACGTGCAGGTGTGTGAATCTATCTGAAAGACAACTGCTTCAGCAGGTGTATAATCTGTGGAGAGTTTGCCACCATGAAGCATGTGCTGTAATACATTGGATTGTTGTTTGGTGTGACTGCCCACTTAAAGAAACAATTACAACCCATGTCAGGGTAAACCCTTAAAGTCACTAAATTAACTTGATCTCAACTCCCAGATAGCTATGGCACAGAGCAGATAGAATTAACTAAGTGCAATTTATAAACTATTTATGCAGTTCCAAAACAGTAATGACGTTGAAATGCAAAACAAGAAAAATCCCTAACTAAAATGAAAAAAATGGAATAACGTTTAATAAACAAAATCACATCAAAATGACAATAATCCAGTAAGGGGAACCAGAGATATGATTTTTTAAGAATTCAAGGAAAAATAGTGGCAAAAAGCACCAATGATAGTCTTTGGTTGCGGTAGACTAAAGCTAAAATCACTTTCAAGCTGACCGTGATGCAGTGCAGGTCGGATAAATCAACTAACTTCATCCTGGCCAAAAAGTTTACCTTTTGACTTAGTCTTTTAAGTTCCAGCCAACCACAGTAATTTTCTAAGGCCCCCAGGACCTCAGGGGGAGGCACATAGAGACTAACAGGGTGTAAGGCAGAGGCCAGCAGCAGGGTCCTGTCCTGTTCAGTTAGCACTGGTCAGCTGGATACTGCCAGGAATATGTATTTTGCAGCTTGTAGTCTCCCTGTAGCCAGACATGAGGTCAGTCAACTGACCCTTGAACTCCAATTCTTTGTCCTGGGTACAAGAAGGAGTGGTCCAGTCCTTCAAGCTCTTACCAGTTCACAGATAGCAATTCCAGTCCTCTTCTGATCTTCCACAGTTACAGAGAGTGTTCTCAAGTGGGTGCTTGGTGGTGCCACATATATGCCTGGCACCAGCTAGTAGGTGGGGGTGTCCCTAATCAATGAGGTAAATGTTCCCGGACCCACCCACTTTTTCAGTATAAAATGTCCAAAAGATAAATATTTTAGATCTCACTAGCCCTGTGCAACTGACCCTGCACAACTCAACCTTGGGAATTGGTATTCATGCAATCTGGCCGATCTATACGTTATATACTCAACACATATCCCAGGAAGTAATATTATTACAAATCTCATATATCATCAGAAAATATTTCTAAGAATCTCTATTATTCTTAGCCCCATAATGCACTATACAAAAACATTTGTATTGTTTGACGTAATGCGACATATCTTCTCTTTTGATTTATCCTACTCTATCACATTGGTTGTTCCTGAATTTGTTGAGCTGTAATCAATGTAGGCCCATTGCCAAATTATCACGCTCTAATCAATGTGTCCCACAACCAAATTATCTAGCTCAAATCACTGTAGTCCCACAGCCGATACATGTTTCACTCATTGTTGCTTCTTCAGGGCCTTTGTGGGAGTATTCCTGCTCGAAGAAGAATCACAGAAAGCAATACCAATGTGTAAGAAAAGATAAATGACAAAAAGAAGAAAAGAAAAGGCGAAAGTACTAAACTGAATTTAAACACTAAAAACAGCAGTACATTACAATACCTAAAATTTCTTTGAGTCCTCACAATCATAATAATATCCACAGGCAATAATCATTTACCTTCAAAGCAAATGCATCACTTCTGCTATACAACACATCTTTATTATTTATAATTCAATCAGTTCCAGTCCATTTCTATTGATAGGTTTCAAAAACATAATTTATATAGTGTATATCTGATGATCACCTGCATAGAATAGAGGAAGTGGTTTGCTACATATTAGTAAAACTCTGGCTTCAACATTTTGCGTCAATAAGGTATAGAGTCAGATTTGCCAATTCATCAAACAAACAGTTCTTGAATATTTCAAATGTAGATACATAAACCTCATGTTTATATAGTTGAATATGACCATTCAAACTGTGATTAGTCTCCCTTGCAAGAGTTAATTGCTCATAGGACTTACCTAGAATTACAAATAGTCATGAAATTCAGAATTTCGACCAGTACTACTTAATTAAGCATGGGGGCTCTTTACTTCATTTCACCGGCATAGTTCACCTGTTAACAGACGCAGCAGGACCTTGAGGGCGATCCAGCCTACTCCTCGCCGCACCCGCTATGCGGGTGCCACTTCGCGCAGGTGTGCGCAGCGTACCACTCACCGGGTCACAGGAGCAGCAAGGCGGAGGTAAGAGGTAGAGGCTCGGCGGGGCTGCGAGCGTGCGGGGACTCCAGCATCCAGGAGTCCCTGCGAGACCACGGAGACAGCATCCGGTCCGCTCTCCCCGCTGGCCCGCCCCCCGTCCGCCTGAGGCCGTTAAAGGCGACTTCCACCACCACCTGTTGGGGCTCTTTACTTCATTTCACCGGCATAGTTCACCTGTTAACAGACGCAGCAGGACCTTGAGGGCGATCCAGCCTACTCCTCGCCCTCGTGCAGGTGTGCGCAGCGTACCACTCACCGGGTCACAGGAGCAGCAAGGCGGAGGTAAGGGGTAGAGGCTCGGCGGGGCTGCGAGCGTGCGGGGACTCCAGCATCCAGGAGTCCCTGCGAGACCACGGAGACATCATCCGGTCCGCTCTCCCCGCTGGCCCGCCCACCGTCCACCACGCCTCCTATAAAACATAATTAGACTCCCGCAGCGCGGGACGCAGCCCGGGACAAGACCGGGCTAAGAGCGGGCCGTTTGAGGTCTGAGAGGACTGGACTGACCCACCCTCTTTCGCCCAGTTCTTATCATTGACTAACTGGGTTTTAATTTGTGATCTTTTGCATTTTCAGGAGGTTTACCCTGGTCCCTGTTCCTATCTAATTATGTGCACCAGGTTAACTCGTAGCAAGGCCGTTAAGGGAGGCCCATCAATCAGTGGTCCTATGGATGATTTCATCACTCGTACTAATCTTGCGATTGACCAAGACATTTCCAAATTGCAGACTCGTGTCTCTCTAGAGTTGGCTGCCGCAAGAAGATTATCGGAGGTTATTGCAGTCTCAAAAAAATCCTCACTGGGCCACATAGCTACTGCTGTTACCCCGGAGCGACCCGCCATTTCCAGTTCTCTAGTCTTGCAGGCAGAAGTCCATCAGGTTCCGATTTCACAACCTCCTTCTCCAGCCCCAGGGCCAGTTGTCGACGCAGGTGTTCCGAATTCGCCTGTGTTGTCTTCCATGCAGAATGCCAGTTTTAATTTTCCTACCCCGGTAATTTTAAAATCACACAAAGGCAAACAGGATGCCAGCTCTAACTTCCCCGCCCCAGTAATTTTTAACTCATCTAAGATCAATACCAGTAAGGGTAACCTACCCAAAAGGAAAAGGACTTCCCGGAACACTTACTATCGTAAGAAGGCAAGAGTTGCGGTGGTTCAGAAATTGAAATTGCCCAGTGTACCACTATCTAAAGCAACAGAAGAGACTATCCCCAGGGAACAGTCATATCGAGAGGGGGTCATCGAGGGGACAGATCCTGCTTCTTCTACTAACACTGTACAGGATGGGGGCACACATGATGAGGGTCGGGAAGGGAAGGATGGGGAATTTATAGGTATAGTATGGGAAACACTCAAGAAACTTCTTTCCCCCCTTGCTCTTAGACTCTCATGCATCGAAAACAGCTTGCTGGAGATGGAAAAAAGCATCATTGCTCTGGCCACTCTTGGCTTGAGAAGTCTTGAAAACCAGGGCTTCGGGGTAGAGGACCCTATTTCACAAGCATCACATCTCCCTCCCCCTGTACTAGTGCCTGAACGCCCGGTTCCCAAGCCGTGAACCCTGGGTGTGAACCAAATTACTGCTGTTCCTAAACCTAAGGTTCCCACTCGTCCCTCCCCCCAACCACCCTTAAAGCCTATTATAGGCCCTCCTCTTAGACCTCTCCCTAGTGAAGCTCGCCACCATCACTTTCGGGGCCCTTCTGTCAAGAATAATTTTAGAGGGGGCTACATCGACCTTCCCCCAGAGGCCAACGATTATGTGGTTGTTTTGACGGGCGTTTCCCAGATCGAAAACGGTCATTACGAGAACCACTGGTCCCTGAAGAATAAGATAATGCACTGGCTTAATGCAAACCGCCCAATTCCCAATGGTCGGAAGAGCAGAGTCCTGATGGTGCGTCGTGTCCCCTGGGTGGGCCCCACAAAGAAAACCGTGGTTGGGGACTGCATAGTGGTGACCTTCGAGGACCCACATACAGCACACCACATTTGCTCTTGCCCCACTGGCGAAGGTTCTCGTGTTATACCCAGGCTTTTGTCTTTCTTCTATCCGCCACCTCCTAAAAATACACGGGAAGATGATTGGTCCCTGGTACAGCGCCACGCATGGAGGAGCCACCCCACTAACTATCAAGATCCTTTTGCGTGCTGGAATGGCTTTTCTACTTCAAATAGGTTTGGTGGCCTTGAGGAGGTAGACTGACTTGCAAGACAACCTACCATTGATGTAGTGGCAAAGGCCTCCTTGCCCCAGGCCCGAGGGCCCATTGATAGTCACTCTGCATTGACTGATCATAGTCTTACCACCTACCCAGTTCTGGAAGAAATTCTTCACGCTTCATCTATAGAGGAGGGATTGCCCTCTTCAACTTCCCCAGAATCCTATGTTGCAGTGCACTTGCTGGTCTCACCCCCTATGGCCCCCTTGTTACCCACTCAGAATCCTTTCTCAGACGAGAACTAAACTGGTGTTATAAGGGCTCCTAACCAACAGCAGACCAAGCTTCCGCAAAGGTTAAACATAGCGGCTGTAGGACCGGCTACCCTTGCATGCATCCCGGACGGTGTTGTTAATTTGCCAAGGCTGCTCACCCCAGGTGATCCTCTGATAAAAATTTTAAGTTGGAATGTGGCAGGACTTGCCCGTAATTTCGACATCCCTGAGTGGAATGTTTTTTTGGACTCCTATAACATCTGCCTTTTGCAAGAAACCTGGTGCCTTGAACCCAGGCACAGAGTGGGATTTACAACCTACTTTGTTCCAGCTTCCCAACCTTTGGGTTGCAAAGGTCGCCCGTCCGGCGGCCTTCTAATATGGGTTAGCATCGCACTTGGTCTAAGCGTAAGCCAAAAGTTCACTCATTCCCCAGACCTCCAGAGGATATCTATACGCTGCCAAGGGGGAAGGAAGCTAGAGGTTTTTAATCTCTATCTAAGGGGGGCTAGGGGTGGGGCATCATCGCTACCTGCCACAGGATTAAATGGTGAATTAAGTGCCTGTAGCATTGAGTCCTATGTGCTCCTTGCAGGTGATTTTAACTGTTGTTTTGAGCCACTCGCGAGGGAGGACATTCTTGACTCATGGGATGAGGATACAAGGAGAGGCATCCCTATTCTGACCCTTGATCCAATTTGAAAATGGACCCAGAGTGCGATAGATATCAACGCACTCTGCATGGAATACGATCTGAGACCAACCAATGGTCGATCTAAATCCGACCCTATGGGTGTCCACACTTATAACAGAATGGGATACACCTCCAGAATAGACTACACCATGTTGAACTACAACCTGTGGCCATTCCTGCAAGACATGGAAGTCATAGCATCCTGTGATAGTGACCACAATCCCCTATCCCTAACCCTCATCCCGCCTTGGCATGTCAGGAAGCCAGCTAAGTCTGCCCACTTGTGGAAAACATCCCACGAAGTTGTTCCCTCCAACTGTGGCAGGCGCTTGAAATGGGCTAAAGCAGCAATGGATGAGGAAAGGATGGCACAAGCAGGGTCCATAATGTCAGCTGTGGGTCTACGCCTTGACGAACCGGGAACTACCATTGCAGCTGTTATAACGATGTTTACAGAAACTACTGCTGCTATAAGTGATTTGTTTTTTATTCCCCATACCAGCGTGAGGCTCCCAGTGAAAGGTCCTTCTAAGTCAAGAGACAAGTGGTATTCTACTGAATGTTGGGCTGCCAAGGGGGAACTCATTTCTGCTGTGAAGACCAAGGACACAGCCAACATTCGATCTGCGAGGCAATTATACAAGAAATCGGTGGCAAAGGCCAAGGAGGCACACGACTATAACTTTTGGAGGGAGCTATCGGAGGCGAGCTCTATGAAAGACTCCAAGGGGTTTTGGGATTTATTGAGAGCTAGGAACAAGCCCATCGATTTACAACTTACCTGTAACATTCCTGGTGACGTTTGGTTTGTTCACTTTTCCAAGCTTTACTCTGTCCCATTGGGTGAACCCCAATCAAGCAAGGGTCCCTTGATCAGTCCCCCTGCCACAGCCACTACCAAAACTAATGACTGTCCCTTTAGTATTAAGGAAGTTGAATGGGCGATTAAGTGCATTGTCACCAATAAGGCTGCAGGCCCAGATGGAATCCCGGGTGATTTGTTGAAGTTATACCCACTACTGTGGAGTAGATTAATCGCTTCACTTTTGAATGCAGCTGTCCTGGGAGCCCCTCTCCCTGACTCCTGGCGGGGCGCAGAGGTCGTCCCTGTTTTTAAGAAAGGCTGTCGGGACGATCCAGCTAATTATCGCCCAATTAGCCTGCTTGATTCAACCCAAAAAGTTGCGGGCAAAGTGGTATTGGGTAGGATCTTGCAGTGGGTGGAGGAAAATCAGGTTCTGTCAGATTTCCAGGCGGGTTTTAGATCAGGGACAGGCACAATTGAGCAGACATTCCGCTTTTTAATGTTATATTGGAAAGTGGTGGTACTGGGAGGAGGCAGCTTGTATTTAGTCTTTATAGACCTGCGAACTGCTTTCGACCTGGTCCCGCGGGCCCAATTGTGGAAAGTCCTAGACGGGTTGGGCATACCCCCTTATCTATTGGCCCTGCTTATTAAGTTCCACGAAAGCAACTTTGCCCAGATCAGATGGGGTCTCCAGGGGGAAAAAACATCTCGTATCCCTGTAGATAGGGGCGTCCGCCAGGGTTGTGTGCTGGCCCCCACCCTGTTCTCGCTTTATGTGAACGTAGTGGTGGAGCATCTTCTTCAGGAACCATCTGATGCACCTTCCCTGACTGGTAGGAAGATACCAACGCTCCTATTTGCTGATGACACCCTTCTGATCTCAAAATCTCCATCGGGCATCCAAAAGTTGCTTTCTAGATTCAAGGGCTTCTGCGACAACAGGGGCCTTTCTATAAATATAAGCAAGACCAAATTCCTTGTCATTAACCCCCCTAGGAAATCTGTCTCCCCCCCTGCTCTGGACTCTGTTCCAGTGGAAAGAGTCAAAGAGTTTGACTACCTGGGTATACGACTCTGCGACACCATGAGTTGGAAGGCACACCATCAAAAGGTGTTTCTGACCCATAAGAGGGTTGCAGGGGCTCTGCTTAAAGAACAACGTGCCTCATCTCTTAAACCTATTGGGGCTCTTCTGGATATCTACAGGGCAAGGGTGGTGAGTGCAGCTTTGTATGGTGCGGAACTGTGGGGTGTACAGAGAGTTGACTGTCTAACCTGCCTCGAAAATAACTTCCATAAGGATCTTATGAAGTTACTCCACAGTACCCCTACACTCCCCCTCCTGCTTGATGCAGGCACATACCCTATAGGTGAGCAAGCTAGGCTTCGTCCCCTCTTATTGTGGGCAAGGATATGGAATGTTCCAGAATTGTGCAGTTACGCCGACGCCCTACGAGAACTTCTATCCTCTCCGAGCTGGCATAAAGTAATTTGGCTCAAGGAGGTTAAGCGGCTCCTTTATGAATTGGGTCTAGGCGATGCTTGGGTTAACAAAACAGCTCCTCCTAAGCAATCGTTGAAGAAGGTTTATTGGCTGTGGGTGGCTAACGTGAGAAGGTGTAACCCAAACCTTTGTAAATCTGCTGCTCAGTTTCTCTTAATTAAGGAGTTCCCACTTAGAGAATCTTACCTGGACCTGATCCACAACCCTGGAGACAGATCATTGTATTTCAAATTCAGGGTGGGAGTCCTCCCTGTGGGGCTGTTTACCTCCACCTGGAAACCACCATTGCAAACCATACCATACTGCCCCTTCTGTGTCTTAAAGGTAGAGTCTATTGCCCATTTGCTGTTCGAGTGTCATGCGTATGCGGCCCCCAGGTCGAGATGGCTCAAGCCACTATGTAGGAGCTTGGGTACCAGATCACACTTGGAAGCCCTACGCATTCTATGTTCTGATGCCCGACCCTTTTTTGCCTGTTGTATGGCAAAATTCTTGGGTTGGGTCTGGCAAATAAGGTCTGCAAAGAAGCTATTAATTCAGTAGAGTCCTTCTCACTTGCATGAGTTTTATGATCTGGCTAATAACTTATCCTTGCAAAGCTATGCCGATCTGTAGGTTTTCTATTTTTGTATTGCTAAATTGATTCTGAAGCTCCTTTTTTAATGTTAAATGTCAAATGTTTTTATCAAATTGTTATACTGTAATGCAATGCTTTTATGATATGTTTTTATATCGAAATAAAGCAATACAACAACAATTAAGCATCTTTTCTTTTTATATATTCCTCTAGTTATGAATTTATATATTATTTAGTGGTGAGTTGCAGACAAAATTAATGTTCTTAATGATTCTACATCTAATTACTAAAGAGCTATTACACTTAATCAAGGCTCCAGCAGCACACACCCAACTTAACATCAAAATCAATTACCTCATGTTAATGAAAGCTATGTTGACCTTCAACATCTCATCGGTAATATACATTCAAATCATGACTCTCGTGAGAAACTGGAATATATTACACTGGAATCACAAGGTCAGTTATAGAGAGTCAATAAATAAAGGTAACAATACAAGCCCATATCTAAAGCCCATCCACACTGAGCTATTTTCTTTCAACCGAGCTTTTATGATCTTACAAAAGTTATACGAAAGAATAAATCCTTTTCTTAGCTTATGGAACATTTGTTGCTCTCAAATAAGGAAAAACTAAATGACAATAAAAAACAACATAGTATTACCACTAAAACAAAGGGGCCAGATTCACAGAGGTAAAATGAGACGAAAGTCTGACTTTACGACTTTCAGTACTTACAAAGGGAATTTACTACTCGTAAATGCCCTTTGTGAATACCAAAAGTTGAACTTCATGACTTTTGGTATTCACAAAGAGTATTTACAAGTAGTAAATGCCATTTGTGAATACCGAAAGTCGTAAAGTTAGACTTTTGACTCATTTTACCTTTGTGATTCGGGCCCGAAGTATCTAAGTAAAAACAAAATTAACCCTTTCACTAAATACAACATGCAACTTCTTACAACACCAAATCTAATAATACAAACATCTGACTCATACAGGTTCCGATACCAAAAAAAGTATTAAAACACAGCAAGATTTCCTGAAGACATATTTAGTATATCTTTTGGATCATCCTTGTCGCTACTCCAATAGTCAGGGTAGTAAACAATAAATCTAGTGCTCAGCTTTTATATACAGGTTAAGGATGGTGTCTGACGTCAGGCTCTGTGGCTAATGTTTCCTTGCCTAAAGTTTAAACCATAAGTGCCAACCAATGAGAACAAGGGAACAAACAATTTTACCACTTCAGCATATCCTATGTTCAGGCTCTCTAACCTTTACCCTTATTTCCATAGTACTCCTCAAGATCTACTATAGTTTAAATACATTTAACATCACTCAGAGAAAGAAAAAACATCATTGGGTCAAAATGAATACATAAAAGCGGTTCTAAGGGCTAGATGTAGGTAATTCTATTTTACCACTTCTTAAATACCGAATTTTACCGATTCGGTATTTAAGAAGTGGTAAAATAGAGGGGGGGGGGGTATGTAGGTGTTTCAGAATCGGTAAATACCGAATCGTTAAGATTCGGTATTTACCGATTCTGTAAATACCGATTCGGTAATGCCCATTGATTCCTATGGGCCTTGAAGCCCATAGGAATCAATGGGCAATACCGAATCGGTATTTACCGATTTGGTAAATACCGATTTCAGCAAGGGTGCAGGGGGTGTCACTTTGACACCCTATAGCACCCCAAAGACGGGCATGTGTGCCATGTGGCGCATAGACATGCCCTAAGGGCATGTCTGTCTGTCACATGGCTAGGTGTGCATGCACACATGTGCATGCACACCTGGATTCGGTATTTTACCACCCAATTGGATTGGGTGGTAAAATACCGAATCTGTAAGGCTTTAGGGACTCTGAAGAGTCCCACCTACATCTGGCCGTTACCGAATCGGTAAAAATACCGATTCGGTATTTTACAGAATTGGTAAATTTACCGATTCGGTAAGTTTACTGAATCTGTAAAGTGATGCCCCTACATCCCAAATACCCATTTACCGGTCGGTAACGGCCAAAATCGTCCGTTACCGGTCGGTAAATGGCCTCCTACATCTGGCCCTAAGTCCCTGATCTTAAATCCCAATATACTCCACAGCAGTTTCAAACCCTCATTCCAACTGCCTGATATAAGTAAAAACTCCTTAGCTTATCACCACTCTAAACAGAATTGGTCATGTTGCATATCAACAAACGATAGTATCAGTTATATTTCCAAATAAGAATTAGTGACTTTCTTATGTCAACCAGATGTCATCATACATATCTAGATTAGACTGAACAAAAATGATTGTCATGGAATAGAGAACAATTTTGATCAACATGGTATCATACAACACAAGTCATGTTTTTGCACAGAAATAACGAGATATTGTTTTTGAGGTTATTTCATGCAGATTTGAGCCCTTATCTCTATTTCTTCACTTTGACCAGAGCTCCTTATAATGCTACTGTCCTAGAGTAATCTTGCAACTTTGAAATCATCAGATCAAAGTATGAGATTTGCTTCCATATAATCCTCCAAGACCCTTGCGTGTCAATCAAACTATGGAAATGTATGTGAACCAATAACCGATCTATAGCAGAGTATAGTCATATAGATAGAAACAAATCTAAATTATAAGTAATTGTTTGGTTTTAAAATCTTCTATTAAAAAAATATTAAGGTCTCAAACCTCATCTGATTTATCTGAATCTGCCCAAACCACCTTTATTCCAGCGGCTCTAGATTCAACTTCTGGATTTACAGATCTACTCACAGTTCCTGATTACACCAAGTGTTAGAGCCTGTTCACATAGTTCTAAAAACAATTTCTCTTATGTCAAATAAGCGTGGAGTCTTTGGTCTATAATGTCCACTGCCAGGGCCCTCAATTTACTGGCTGAGAAGCAACACATTGAGTTTCAAACCAGCCTCTACTGTCAGCAATGGAGCCTGTACTGCCACACTGCCAACCCTCGCAACAACATACTTGCCCAGAAGCAAAATGATGAGTTGAGCATCCTACTTAAGAGACTATTCCTTCTTGGTGGGCCTCACCACAGACAAGCCTTGCCAAGAATAACTCAAATGCTTCTAGTCAATAAAGGAGAAGGGTGCTAGATATGCCCCCTTGAAATCCTACATAACTCTGCCACAGACAGATGGCATGAGGAAAGCATTAGAAAATCGCAGGATATTCAGCGACTCAGAAAGAAGCTGACTAACTAGTTGCCACTGACACTTGGGTGGGGCCCAAAAGCATACACAGTCACTACTGTCACTTTTACTTTTTGCCACAAATTGCAGCAATTTCCTACCATCCACACCACAACATTGCCTGTGAGATCACACCTACACTTGTAATTGAAATTGTAAAAATATTTGTAGAGCGCATGGCTACCCGGAGGCCTCCCAGCACTGTGGACTAATGGCTGTGACTGCTCCATTTAGTTAGATGGAAATAGCAATGTTTTCAATCGTTTGCGGAAAGCCAGATGGTCATCTACCAGTCTGATGTGGTCAGGAAGGGTATTCCGCCCTTTGGAGGCAACATAGGAGAGTCGTTGACCTCCACTTCTAGTTTTCCGGATTTTGGGAATCGTTGCTAGGCGTTTTTTGCCAGAGCGCAGAGATCTTTTAGGCTGGTAGGGGACGATGGTTCCTTGTAATATAGGAGAGCATTTGGCGGTCAGGATCTTGTGGGTGATACAGAGATCACCCACAATCAATCCAGTTTTATCTGGATTGATTTTTAGGGAATTAGCAGACCTCCAGTTAACTGTGAACCTGAGTATGCTCAGGGCTGACTGTTGGGCATGGGCCGAATTATCGATCCTTAGGATGAGTTGGGTGTCATCCGCGCAGTTGAATACTCAGCAGTCCATTTTGGCTAGCCCAGCCACCAGAGGCTGTAGGTATATATTAAAGATCCTCTTTGCCACTGGTAGCCAATGTAAGGTGGTTATGGCTCTTCTGACTGATTCTCTCCGGGGAATGTCCATGAGAAGCCTAGCTGCACAGTTTTGTACCGCCTGAAGGCTCCTTATTGTGGACCGAGGTGAGCCCGCATAAAGGGCATTCGCGTAGTCCAGGCGTGAAAGAATTAGTGCCTGGACTACTAATTTCTTGGACTCCCAAGAAAGCAGTGGGAGGACTTTCCTCATCATCTTCATTAGTCCAAAGCAGCATCCTGCGACTTTCTGTGCTTGAGCTTTCAGGCTGAGTTTGTTGTCTAGCCAGACACCCAGGGATTTGATTTTATCCCTGGGGGTTGGGGCTTTGCCTATACAGTTGGGCCAGAGGTTGGTGGCCCCCCTTGGGAGTGGTTTACCCAAGAACATCAGTTCGGTCTTGGATTCATTGAGTTGTAAAAAGGAGCTTTCTATCCAGGATGCAATTGTTTTCATGCAATTGGCTAGGGTGTCTGGGCTATTTCCTGGTTGATTAAGGGAGACAATCAGTTGAGTATCATCTGCATATGTGATGATTCAAATTCCAAAGGGTTCAGAATCTTCAGAATCTGTGTGTCATACCTGTGCCCATCTCAAAGAGGAGTTACCTGCCAAAATGGAATGATACAACCATGATACTGGAATATGGATTTTACTCAGTGAATCAAACCTAGATTGCAGTTTAAAGTGGATAATCTCAATTAGGAGAAAGACACAATGCAAAGTAAACAAAAAATATAGGGTTTTCTAAACCTCGGTTCTAGAGAGACAACAAAACTGTCTGATCTACCCAGATGCGTTGGTCTAAGGATCAAGGAAGAATATAAAAGAGTGGTTTCTTAGACATTCCTATTGCAAAGATTGTGTGGGAATCATCTGACGACTCATCAAACAAAAAACATAAACACTAGTAACATGATACTTCTGAAGTTGAAAGCGGGAAAGAAAGTTTTGCAACTTAGAAAATTGGGCTATACTCATTGTGTGGTGCAGGACGCCTAGTTTTTCACACTCCTCTCTGTTGTAGCTTGGGTGTCGTAAATCAGTAGTACATCCAAAGGAAAGACACCACAGTGATGTTCCTAGTATATCCAGTTTACTACAACATGCATCTGCTTTGTTGCAGTTACACCATAGAAGAAAAACCGTGGCATCTTCCAATAGATGTAGTGTCATGTATGCAATTTATGTCTTATTTCTGGCAAACCAATTGCTTTTCCACTCTTCCAAGTATCTTTCACAGAAACATATCCACCTCTGGTTCTTTTCCAAGTTCTCTTTATATTCCATCATTCAAATGGCCCTGCTACTTTATTGTTATTGTTAATTTCCTCTTGTATAGCGCGTGTACAGGTCTCTTAGCGCTTTGGAAGAGGAGAAACACAGTCAAAGGCGGGAATGTCTCCAGGTACTGAAAGGACTTTAAGCTGTATCTTATGCTTCCCTAAAAAGGAAAGTTTTCAGTTGTTTCCAGATGGGGGGAAGTCTGGGTTCTTTACGGAGATTAACAGGCAACTGATTCCAAAGTTGTGGCAGAAGGACCAAAAACGTTTGCCCTCCTTTGGATGTGTTGTTAAAATGTGGGCAGGTCAGCCGGCCGGCTCCCGCTGAGTTCAACACGTGCCCTGGCACATATTTGAGTAGATGTTCTTTTATGTACCCTGGGGTGTGTCCATGTAGAGCTTTGTGGGTAATGCAAAACCCCTTAAACTTCGCTCTTTGCTTAATAGGCAGCCAGTGCAACTTGCTCAGCAAGGGAGTGGTGTGAGTTCTTCTGGGCAGCCTAAAGATTAGCCTAGCTGCGTCATTCAACACTACCTGCAGTTTGTTAGTAAGTTTCTGGGGTAGCCCAACATAGAGCGCGTTGGTGTAGTCAAGTCTCAAAACAATAGTTGCTGATACTATCGTTTTCATTGACGAGACCGAAAAAAGAGGAACCAGTTTCCTCAGCTGCCTTTAGAAGACCAATGCATGTTCCAACCACAGAATTAACTTGATTGGTCATAGAGAGCTCAGAGTCGATCTTAATGCCCAAGCTTTTCAAAACGGGTGCTGGGTTAGGGGTGGCCCCCAACTCTTGGAGACAGAACTGATCGGTCCAGGGGTTGTTGTTAGTTGAGATGGCTAGGACTTCAGTTTTATCTGGAATGATTTTTAGGGAATTAGCAGACCTCCAGTTAGCTGTGAACCTGAGTATGCTCAGGGCTGACTGTTGGGCATGGGCCGAATTATCGATAATTAGGATGAGTTGGGTGTCATCCGCGCAGTTGAATACTCAGCAGTCCATTTTGGCTAGCCCATCCACCATAGGCTGTAGGTATATATTAAAGAGAGGGGACAGTGCGGAGCCCTGAGGGACCCCACATGTATAAAGTCAGAAAAAAGTTCCTTTTTCATACTATGCTGCCAAAACATTTTCAAAGAGAGTTAGATTTCCCATCAAGTTTAAGTCCATCTCAGTCCAAGGGCACAGAAGCAAAAGGCAGAAACAACAACCAAGTAGATAGACATCTATTTTAAGCATTTCCTTTCAATATTGTGCATGCCAAGCTGGTTGAGTAGGTTTACATATACTAGGTATATCCTGTTTTTGCCCCAAATTAAATTTCCACTCTAAAGGTGACATATAGCAGCTCTTTATATTTGTCCATTGTGGTTTTTGTTGGCTCATGTATGTCATCTATGAAAAACATCAGCTGGGCCACCTTATAGTACAAATCCCAATCTTGAAAGCCAAACACCTTCGTACCATTATGCCTTAAGACAGCCATGTGGACTGTCCTCATTTTCTTTCTATCTAGATTTGTCACTTATTTTGGAAATACACTGAGGCTTATGATGTATCTTTCATTAATAGAAAACATCCTCATTTCCACCTTAATGTTGATTCCCTTCATGTCAACTTCTGCTTCAAAGATCACGTACACACGCTTTTTCTGATCTCCAAATGCCCAACAAACCTGATAAATTTTTGGCTTCCACAAAGTAAACTACCTATTCTCTGTGAGGAAGTTTCTTGTATGAAAGAAATTCTAAACCCATGCTTCATCTATTGTCTTTTCCCTGGTGATTGGCAAATTGGTTTGTTGAGCCATCGAACAATCAGTGTGCCAACTGTGAGTGTGCTTGTTCTGAACCTAGTGAACATATCATCCTGGTGGCATATAGATCTCCCATCCACCACATATAAAGCCAAATGTACAACCATTTTTAGCATTCGCATGGAAAATTGTGCCGTTTGTGACAGCTAAAAAAGGTTGCTGTACGTATACTTTCAAAATAGAGTTTGCTAGTCATTATTCGGAAGAGGTGGGACTAGGGCGTCCCTTCATAATAGCGGGTCACACTGGTATGTACAATAGTTTTGCGACGGAAAATGCGGTCGCAAAACAATCACAGTTACCACCTACTTCAAGTAGGTGGTAAGCCAGTCGCAAACAGGAAGGGGTCCCCTCCCCTTTGTGACTCGCAGTGAAAAAGTTCTGAAGAGCAGGCAGTGCCCCCACAGACCACTGCCTACTCTTAAAAAATGAAATAGAAACGTTTCATTTTTCTTTTTTAAATGCATCCCGTTTTCCTTTCAGCAAAACTGGCTGCATTAAAAAAAAACTGCTTTTTTTTAAAAAGCAGTCACAGACATGTTGGTCTGCTGAGCCCAGCAGGCCACCATCCCTGTGAGTGATGACTATTCCCAATGAGTCACCAATTGCGACCTGCCTCATGAATATTGATGAGGCAGGTAATTTGCGACCCCATGGGGAATCACTAAATGTGTCTAAGACACCTTAGTACATTCCGGGAGTCGCAAAAAATCGCAATTTGTGACCCGCAATACGGAAAAGTCATACATCTGGCCCCACAGACCCCTATTTGCACTGTGCCTATGTGATTAAACACCCTCTTTCCATACATACATAAACACACACATATTATTCTATTCTGGTCTCCCTCCTCCTGAGAACGCTTCCAGCTTGAGCTGAGGAGAATTTACAACTCATGGAAAGCCCATCTGGGGGTCTGCCCTTCATATCCTCTCCACAGGTTGTTATTAGGTCTAGATTTCAAAATCCCATTCTAGGTTATTTGGTGCTCAGCAGCCCTCCCAAAGAACAAGCCCAGTATTACTGATGGAATCTACTTTTATTTCTGGCAGTCACTGTCCATATTACACAAATTGTTGTCATAAGCACTCCTTTCAAGGTGACAACAAACAGTATCAACCCTCATGTTCTCCTTAACTTAAATTGTGCATTCACATACATGGCTTTCTTTGAAGAAGCTGGTTTTAAACCCGTTTACTGACCAGACCTCTTGCTAAGAACACAATCCTATCAATAAGCCTGGTTATTGTGTCTTCATTTAACCTGCCCAGCTTGCAAAGGCCCCAGATATTTGTAGACAGATATCATTCACCTCAGTATTTCTTCTGAGATCAAATAGATCCCTTTCTTTGTTTTCTTGGGGAGGGAGAATTGGGTTTATTTATTTTTACTTCTCCCAAGCACACCTTTCTTCCGTTGGGCCTCACGCTTTCTTTAACTGCTTCTTAGTCCACTTTTGCTTCCTTTCTGATGGCCACGTGTAATGTCATTTCTACAATGAAAAACAAAGGGACACTGTTTTTATTAAGTGATGCAGTGCAGCGCAGCAAGGCAACTTTCTGACAACGTGACAGGGAAAGGGCAGGAATGTGCCATATTTAACAAAAACGCATTCCTGTCTTTCCCCAGCACTGGCACACAGTGTGCTGCCTAGTGCCAAAGCAGACATCCTTGCACTATGGTGCAAAGGGGCCTGCATTGTGTGCAGGAAGGAACATCTTACGGCACAAAAACAATCATCTGAGGCCTTTTTGTCGATCTATGTTTGCTGCATAATGCAGCACACATAGAAAGAGGAAAGAACGAGGAGGATTAAAGATACTTCTACTTGTTATGAATCCCCTGGGGATGCGTAGCATTTTGACGCATTCCCAGGTCTGCCAGTAATAGTACATTTGGGAATGCGCCAAAATACATGAGTGTTGCATGGCAAAACCCACGCAACGCCCATGGAATACCTCTTTGGGGCAGAGTAACGCAACGCGATACTCTGGATTATCATGCCACATATGGCCATGTAAGGGGGCCTTGCGTGGTTTGATACATCATAACAAAATTCTAACATGGACGGAGGATAACGATATTTTGGAACCATGCCAGCTAGGATTCCGGAGCAAGGTGAAAACAGTTGAACAATGCCTCAACCTTAATTTGGTTGTTGGTAAATACACCATTGCACGGAAGTCACCGATTTAGGCATTTATGGCTCTGTCCACTGCTTTTAACTTTGTTAACAGGGCAAAGCTGTGGACAATCCTTCTGGTGGGTGGGCTGGATGAGCCGTTGGTACATTTTCTAGCATATCTTCATAAGGATCTTAAGTCACAGGTGAGGATCGGTACGGGAGGGGAGGTCTCGGGGGTAATTGACGTGGGAAGGGGGGTCAGATAGGGATGTGTCTTGGCCCCCCTTCTCTTCATCATCTATATTATTGGGCTGAATAATTCTTTGAAAACAGCCGCCCAAGACGTCCCTAAAATTAATGGAAAATCAATCCCTGTACTTTTATACGCGGATGACGCTGTTCTTATTGGTCGCACCCCCAATTCCCTACGCAATCTGGTCCAAAATTGTAATAAGTATATGAATGACTTAGACTTATGTGTTAATTGTAAGAAATCCTTTTTAATGTGCACTGGGACGGGGAAGAGAGAGATAGTTACTATCACAGTAGATAGCCAAAAACTGACATGTACACGTTCGTTTATTAGGTCGCGCCTGCGATTGCAGGGGCGAAAGCCCCTGCTGTCGCAAAGCGATCTATTGCAATCATTTCAGTAATTTTCCCCGTCAAGGACTAGGCAGAGACAACAGACTGTCACGAGCACGCAGCCAGCCGGAATCGGATCAGGTCACGCGCTCCGATCCCGGCCGGCTGTTCACAACACATGCACACGCAGGCACAGGCAGGCACACACGCAGGCACACGCAGGCACACACGCAGGCACACACGCAGGCACAGGCAGGCACACACGCAGGCACACTCAGGCACACACGCAGGCACACACGCAGGCACAGGCAGGCACACACGCAGGCACACACACAGACAGACGCACGCACCCCCCCCCCAAACTCACCGGGCTCTTTTAGCGTGTTCCGTGTCTCTGTCGTCAGCCAGGGGGTCAGTCTCGAACCTCAATCTCCCTCCGCAGCGCTGGTCTTCACCCGGGCCCCCTCCCGGGACCCGGGACTTCAGATGCCGCACTCTTCTTTGGTGCCGGGGCTTGGAGCGCGCATGCGCGGGCAGCTCCCGCCCTCTCGCGCTCAGCCCGGGCGGCTTTCGGATTGTGGCTTTTCTGACAATTTGATCCCCATGGAACACCAATGACTATTTTCAAACGTTGACCCAAGGCAGTGTTCTAGGCTGGCATTCCATTTGACCTTCTTCTAGACAATGAGGTAAACGCAAGTACGTGGATTTATCAGTTTCCACCAATTATTGAATTCTATTATTGTTGAAGGCAATTAGGTGATTTAAATTACACACCCGGTGCATTTCGGAGAGGATGCCTTCTTCAGTAGGCAATGGTTAAATTGATAAATGCATAAATTAAACATGCTCAAAGAAAAATCCGAAGTTTGAATGCAAGACTTGAGATCGGCAGGGAGCCGGGAACCTCGAACACTGTGATCAAAGTTTGAAATATATCGCTGTGCACTGGGAATCATGCAGGATAGTGCACGAAAGCGGTTTGACGCCCCCTGGCTGTTGCGCCATTTCTAGCAGCAGGCACGTGAAGTGACAAGTCAGGGTGTCTGTGACTTAATGTGGGCACGCTCGATGTTTGTAAATCAGTGCTTTAATTGGGCCGGTACGGAGTACTGGAACTTTTTTATTTTGTGAGGGAGAAACCGGTACTTCAAGAGAAATGTAATACTTTTAATTGGAGAGCACCGGCACCTCTCGGAAACAAGCAGGCACTCTGGTACAGAATACATGCACTTCTATTTTTCTATTTCAAGCACTGTTTGTAATTGAGGGGCCTCTTGACAGGCAAGGGTTGTCTGCGAGTGGGCATTTCTGGTAGTTCGGTGGACTCCTGAACCCATCGGAGGCGTCTCTGTTTAACCATGTAATAAAAGGTTTAAATCATTGGGGGGCTCGGCCAGTCATTCATCCTTCAAGGATCGATGCAAAGTGCACCATTGACAAGGTACTGATAAACACCAGATAACGGCACCAACAATCTCTTTCGTGGTGAATGCGTGCTTCACAAATTGAGTGCTCGATTATGCTGTGTGTGCGGGTCCACTCAGCCGCTCATCCTTCTGAGGTCGATAAAATGAGTACCACTGGAATGGGTAACAATACATATCTGTTATTCGGCACCAAGATGCCTCTTTGGGGGGGAATGAGCGCTTTACAATGCATGTTATGTTTTAGGTAATGGCTGAAGATGTACAGTTGGAAAAACACCTCTTTTGATGCCAAACATGCGGCGCACGGGCGCAGCCGGGCCCTTTCCTTGAAGGGAAGCCAATGCAAACGGGAGCAGCACGGTCAGCTCTCCTCGTGCTCTAACCTTCGCTAATAAGGGGGCTACGCCCTCCGAGCGGGGGGGGGGGGGCATCGTGGCCGAGGGTCCTATGGGTCAGCACGGAGTGTGCTGATCTCACCTGTGCCAGAGGACAAGAGCAGAGTAGGTCAGGTCTCTGCTGAGGAACAGAGTGTCTGAGACAAGGTTCTGGCCCTCCCACTGCCGGGGGTTTCTAGGAACGGACTGTGAGATCAGCAGGTGTTCTCAACATGACGCCCTACCGCACAGGCTTGGCCACCCAAGCCTCTGGATGGAGGAAGGGGGCCTCGCTTCTCGAGGGATGTTGGTTATTTCAAGGTGCCGGACCCGGATCACAAAGGTTCTGTGGAATTCACTAATCTTTGCTAATTCGCAATACATTTTCTTGAGCTGTGTGCCTAAATTGGTTTTAAATGCTGATGGAAATGTATATGTTTCACAGAAACAAAAAGCCACACCGCAAGTCCGCAACAAGGAATTTGCACATTCCTAGGAAAACCAACATAATTTTTTTTATTTGTTTCTTTCTCTGGACACACTTTTTCCACCCATTGAAAAAGTTCACTTTTGCAATAGTAGGGACAGTATTACCTTTTCCCCCTTGTGAAGGACAAACTAAACAAGCATTGAAAATGCAATAGCTCTCACCTTTAATTAAGTTAAACCCATTTGCTTTGCGAACGGTATTGTATAGCACAGCAAATGGCTTTAACTTAATAAAAGGCGAGACCTATTGCATTTTTAATGCTTGTTTATTTGGGGTTGGTCTTTGCTGCGAACGGCTCCTGGAGTGAGCATTTAGCTCATGCCAGGAGCAAGTTCTCAAAGGCCACCAATTCAATTCTGAGTCTTCCTCGTCCTAAGACTACCGGGGCCATTTTAGCAATTCAGAACATTTATAAACTGCAGTGTATCCCGGTGGCCACATATGGTGCTGAGATTTGGGGCATAATAAAAAGCTTATGTACCCAACAAGAAGAAAACAGGTTCTGTAGGAAACTGTTGGGTGTCCCAATCTCGACCCCTCAATACATATGCCACAAGGAACTAAATATTGATTTTATATCTGATTTTATTCGTGCTCGACCTTCTCTTTTTTGGCTTTCAGTGTGGAAGAATGAAGCAGCCTCCCTCACCCGCCAGATTATTAGCGACTGTCTAAAGTGTGATAAGGGGATGAAAATCCCATGGTTAAGAGGTGTGCACAACAAAGCTGGCGCAGCATTAATAAAAAATATATTTTCCTAGATCCTAGCATAGCAGAAGTAGAGCCTAAAAAGGAATGGAGGAACGCTCTTTACTCTCGTTATAATGAAAAGAGGATCGAATTAGAATCTGGGAAAACATTTGTGCGCAACTACATGTCTATTGAACAGCCTTGCTCCCCCCTTCATATATATCTCACTCTACCTATACGTCGCTGGAAGAGGAGCTGGCACCATCAGATTTGCACTTTGTTTTCCCCTTGGTTACCACTCTAATCTCAATCAAATACCCTGTCCTTGTGACGGGAGGAGTGGACAATCAATTATACGTTTTTAGGGCTCGCCTGCTGATGCGCTTCAGCGCATAGCTGGCGAAGCTCTATAGGGGCTTATCCAGTGTTTATCCACTGGCGATTCCACTGGCGATTCCTTCAAGTGCATGTGCTTTTTAGGTCATTGCGCTTGCGCAAGCCCTAAAAAGCGCGTGCACAATGCCACCAGCCGCCTGCCTGCCTGCCTCGCATTACCACATCAAAGGCAGCCCTCCGAGCGCATTTCTCACCCCCTAATTATTCACGGCCGGCCGGCAGGCACATCAAAGGCTGCTGCTGCCGTGACTCGCATTTCTCCTCCCTCCTCCCCTATCACTGCCCAGGCCGGCCGTACTTTCTCTTTACAAGGGCCCCCATTCCTGAATCACTTGAAATCTCTCCACATTATTTGCATTTTGTTAATTAAAAAAATTAACTTCAACACAGCGTTGCACATTTTTCTCGACTTCGGAAGGATGAGTCCCAATCTCATTTGTACAAAGTGTTGTAATGGGATTATTGGAGAGTTAGAGAAACGTGCTCACAAGTTACATTTTTATGCATATCATCTGAGTAAATAAACAATAGCATGGTGCCGTTTGCGTCCTTGACTTGATCTGGTTTTTATTTTTATTTTGCTATTATTCTCACAAAGGCTAAGAAGGTCTGCCTACTTTAGTATTAAGTGCTATACGTCGCATAAGCAACAGCTAACCATTCACTCACCCACGCAACGCCACTCACCCATGCAACGCCACTCACCCACGCAACGCCACTCACCCACGCAACGCCACTCACCCACGCAACGCCACTCACCCACGCAACACCACTCACACACGCAACGCCACTCACACATGCAACGCCACTCACACACGCAACGCCACTCACACACGCAACGCCACACACGCAACGCCACACACACACGCAACGCCACACACACATGCAACGCCACACACACATGCAACGCCACTCACACATGCAACGCCACTCACACATGCAACGCCACTCAACCACGCAACGCCACTCACACACGCAACGCCACTGAACCATGCAACGCCACTCACCCACGCAACGCCACTCAGCCACGCAACGCCACTCACCCACGCAACGCCACTCAGCCACGCAACGCCACTCAGCCACGCAACGCCACTCAGCCACGCAACGCCACTCACACACGCAACGCCACTCACACACGCAATGCCACACACACACGCAACGCCACACACACACGCAACGCCACACACACACGCAACGCCACACACACACGCAACGCCACTCACACACGCAACGCCACTCACACATGCAACGCCACTCACACATGCAACGCCACTCACACATGCAACGCCACTCACACATGCAACGCCACTCACACATGCAACGCCACTCACACATGCAACGCCACTCACACACGCAACGCCACTCACACACGCAACGCCACTCACACACGCAACGCCACTCACACACGCAACGCCACTCAACAACGCAACGCCACTCAGCCACGCAACGCCACTCAGCCACGCAACGCCACTCACACACGCAACGCCACTCACACACGCAACGCCACTCACACACGCAACGCCACTCACACACGCAACGCCACTCACACACGCAACGCCACACACACACGCAACGCCACACACACACGCAACGCCACACACACATGCAACGCCACTCACACATGCAACGCCACTCACACATGCAACGCCACTCACACATGCAACGCCACTCACACATGCAACGCCACTCACACATGCAACGCCACTCAACCACGCAACGCCACTCACACACGCAACGCCACTCACACACGCAACGCCACTCAACCACGCAACGCCACTCACCCACGCAACGCCACTCAGCCACGCAACGCCACTCAGCCACGCAACGCCACTCAGCCACGCAACGCCACTCAGCCACGCAACGCCACTCAGCCACGCAACGCCACTCAGCCACGCAACGCCACTCAGCCACGCAACGCCACTCACACACGCAACGCCACACACACACGCAACGCCACACACACACGCAACGCCACTCACACATGCAACGCCACTCACACATGCAACGCCACTCACACATGCAACGCCACTCACACATGCAACGCCACTCACACACGCAACGCCACTCAACCACGCAACGCCACTCACCCACGCAACGCCACTCACCCACGCAACGCCACTCACCCACGCAACGCCACTCACCCACGCAACGCCACTCACCCACGCAACGCCACTCACCCACGCAACGCCACTCACCCACGCAACGCCACTCAGCCACGCAAAGCCACTCAGCCACGCAACGCCACACACACACGCAACGCCACACACACACGCAACGCCACACACACACACAACGCCACACACACACGCAACGCCACTCACACATGCAACGCCACTCACACACGCAACGCCACTCACACACGCAACGCCACTCACACACGCAACGCCACTCACACACGCAACGCCACTCACACACGCAACGCCACTCACACACGCAACGCCACTCACCCACGCAACGCCACTCACCCACGCAACGCCACTCACCCACGCAATGCCACTCACCCACGCAACGCCACTCACCCACGCAACGCCACACACACACGCAACGCCACACACACACGCAACGCCACACACACACGCAACACCACACACACACGCAACGCCACACACACACGCAACGCCACACACACACGCAACGCCACTCACCCACGCAACGCCACTCACCCACGCAACGCCACTCACCCACGCAACGCCACTCAGCCACGCAACGCCGCTCAGCCACGCAACGCCGCTCAGCCACGCAACGCCGCTCATCCACGCAACGCCGCTCATCCACGCAACGCCGCTCACCCACGCAACGCCACTCACCCACGCAACGCCACTCACCCACGCAACGCCACTCACCCACGCAACGCCACTCATCCACGCAACGCCACTCATCCACGCAACGCCACTCATCCATATGCAAAACGAAAAATGTCAAACTCTTCTATTGCGAGACCTATTGCATTTTCAATGCTTGTTTATTTTTCTGTAAATACTATAGTAAATATTCCATGTGGCTTTTAAATTCTTATTTTAAAAAGAAACGGCCTATTAGTCTGGATGAGGCTTATTTGTGTATAGTAACCATGGATGATGAAGATTTGATCTTTCGCACATGCACTTTTCTTAGAATAGCTATTAGAACACGCAAGTCTATGTTGGATCCTGAGCCCCCTGATGTATTTGAAAAATTTATAATGATTTAATGGTCTTTTGACATATTTTATTATGAGAGAAGTCATTATTATCTGAAATATTAATAATCATGCACCTAATTTTATACTGTCATGTTTTTATCTGATGATGTATTTTCTTGTATTTGTTATGAATTTGTGCTTTTATGGGTACCGAGGTACCCGAATAAAGATAAAGAACATAACTGAACTGATACATCATACTTAAGGATTGCTTCGCTTTTGCACTCCATTGTGTGGCACAAAAGCGACGTAATGCTATGATAAATATGGTCTAAAGATTGTTGTGTGCCATCATGTTCAACAAGCATTGGCAAAGCCAAGAGGTCTGGTGGTGGCCACCAGCCTTTTGGCTTTATAAATGCTGGTTTTGTCATGGTTTTAAAAAAACTTTTGTTTTGGGGGAGCTGCGGGCCCTTGCCAATATAAAAATTAGCTCAAAGCTAAAATATGTTTTGGTCTCGAAACGCATACATTTCAATATTAGTTCCTGGCACTGTATATAAATACTTTATGTGTGGAGGTCAGTGTCGTAGCAAGGGGTGGTCGGGGCCATTTGTCCCAGGCGGCTCAAGTTTTTGGGGCGACGGCCCCACCCTGCTCCTACCTGCTGTCTTGGGCGGCAATCGCAACTGGCAAGTGGAGTAGACTTGCCAGCCCCCCTGTTCCTCAATGTGGCCGCCGCAGGGAGGCAAACACAGGGAAGGCCATGGGCAGCCAAATGCCTAGCTACACCACTGGTGGAGGTGCTCCTTATGAAAGAGCACAATGCCGTCACTCACAATGAAGTTAACCAATGGTTGAGGTGGGATGACACATTGCCCCATGCTGTACGCTACAGTGGGTGGAAGAAAAATGTGAATGACGCAACAGCTGACCAATAAAATATATATATTAGTTAAATCAAAAAGTCTTGGCTAATACCAGGCCTAAAAATAAAAATAAACCAAAAGCCCCAGAAGAAATAATTGCCTCTGAATCACAACCATTGCAGCAACTCTTGAAATCTTTTCATGTTTGCTAGGGTGACAACAGACACGTTTTTGAAGATTTACTATTTTGCACTTTATAGCCAATCTGTTTTCTTGCATTCCATTTTCTGTAGAATCATGATCTTGAGCATTGTTGATGCCCTACCTTGGCACCCCTGTGTGCTTTCTCAATGGAAACATCCAGGCCCCCTTCCGCCACCAAAAACCTCGGTAATTATGTCCTTTAACAGGCCCAACTTTCCTTGGGCTCTTCCCATCCTTCTAAGAAGCTCCTAGAATGCAGGAATAAATCTCCTTTCAATGTCCTCAACATCTTTGATTTTCCACTTCACTTCCAGCTTTGTTCACTTCTGTCATGCACTACTAATCATGTCTCCAAAATGCCCATACCCCGGATGATATCCTTCCAGCTCTTCTAACCTTTACGCCATGCCTTCTGTGGCCACTTGCATCTATGGTGGGGGAGGGGAAGCAGGGGCGCGCACAAAAAATATTTTAAAAGGACAAAAAAAGTGCCTAAAGCGCAACCCTGCTGTAGAAAGCTGGGTAGAGAGTTGTAAAGTGTCCATGTGTGGCTGTCTGTCGCGAGACGGCTGGCCAAAAAGACATGCGCACTTTAAACAGGGCATTAGACAGCCTACCCTCCTCCCTGCTGCTGTAAGGTGGCAGTGGCCCCAGCCCCCGTCCTGAAGCTCAGCTAGGGATGGGGATTGAAAAATAAAATGGTGGTGAACTACCATTTTATTTTTCATATCTGGGGCTTTGGGGGCGGGGGGGGGGATTTTAAGTGAGGCGATATTCTTCCGCTCCAATGGAGGAGCCGCACTTGCATGCCTTCTATGTTTTCAGTGCCTTAACAGAACTTCCATCTCAGAAAGAGCTAATTTCCTTCAATTTATCCAGCAGACCCTCGTCGTTCTTCAAATAGACACAGCATTTGTATCATCCGTGGGAGAGTAGTCTCCTTCCATATTTGCCTTTGTTTGTGGTGGCACTAGATATCAGTGAAATGAGGATTCATTTTTTTTATTTATTAAGACAGATCCAGAGAAACAATTAACTTATTGTTACTCCTGAGGTGCAGGATTCGTTTAATATAATTGATAGGCACAACGCTGTTTTGCCACTTCGCCGCCCTTTGCGGTTATTATCAGAAGTAAGCATTTCATTATACTCCAGTTGGATTTCTGTAAAATATATTACAAAGTGGCCACTATCCCTGCTTACAAGTTAAGCCAGCTCACTCAAAAATGAGTTAGCAGAATAGTGATAGCATGACAATGTCTAGTTTGCTGTACCATGAAATCCTCCCTGCGGTTGTATGACACAAACATGCATTCCTAAACCACATATGCCTTAACCACGCCTGTCCTTACAACGACTACGTATTTACTACCCATGCCTTAACCACGTCTGTCCTTACAACGACTATGTATTTACTACCCATGCCTTAACCACGCATGCCTTTACAAAGACTACGTATTTACCACCCATGCCTTAACCACGCATGCCTTTACAAAGACTATGTATTTACCACCCATGCTTTAACCACGCCTGTCCTTACAACGACTATGTATTTACTACCCATGCCTTAACCATTCATGCCTTTACAAAGACTGCGTATTTACCACCCATGCCTTAACCACGCATGCCTTAACAAAGACTAGGTATTTACCACCCATGCCTTAACCACGCATGCCTTTACAAAGACTATGTATTTACCACCCATGCTTTAACCACGCCTGTCCTTACAACGACTATGTATTTACTACCCATGCCTTAACCATTCATGCCTTTACAAAGACTGCGTATTTACCACCCATGCCTTAACCACGCATGCCTTAACAAAGACTAGGTATTTACCACCCATGCCTTAACCACGCATGCCTTTACAAAGACTAGGTATTTACCACCCATGCCTTAACCACGCATGCCTTTACAAAGACTACGTATTTACCACCCATGCCTTAACCACGCATGCCTTCACAAAGACTACGTATTTCGTTGTAAAGGCATGATTGGTAAATATATATGTGTGGTAAAGATCCCATCCCAGCCCACCTTCCCCAGAGCCCAAAAACACGCACTCCTGCATTGTACTCTACCCACCCCATCCCTATTAACTATCCTGATCCCTAAAACCCAGCCCCCAATCCAAAATAACTACTCTGACACCAGCACACCTGCCCTGAGCCCTGAAAACTGCCCCCAGCCCTGAAAACTGCCCCTGCAGTGAGTCCTACAATTTGGCCCACTACCCTAAAACAACCCTGACCCTATCACCCCCACCATAAACCCTTTAAAAAACTCATCAGCCCTGAGAACTGCCCCAGCCCTGAAAACTGTGGTCACCCCGGAGAAGCTCTGAAAAAAATGCCATATGAGGTATTTTATGTTTAATAGCATTTTATAAGCCTTACGTACTTCCTTGCATCTTTCCTTCAATCTTCTATTGATTTATACTTCTATCCTGCCATCTTTCCTTCCATCTATCCACCTTTGCTTCAATTCTTTTATCTTCCCTTCCATCTATATACCTTTCAATCCTTCCATTCTTTAATACTTTCTTCTATATTCGTCCATCGTTCTATCCATTCTTTTATCCATTGTGCCATCCTTCCTGTCATCCTTCCATTGTTCCATCATTCCTTCCAACCTGTCTTTCATGATATCATGTATATTTCTATCTTTCCTTTTATTGGTTTATATTTATTTGCATTCCCTCCATTCTCGCTTTGCTTTCATTGTTTATCCCATCCTTTTATGTCCATATCTCTTTCTTTCCACCCTTCCTTTTATCCTTGTATTTTTCTTGGTACCCTTGCTTCCTTCCATGTTTGCTTTCATCTCTGTCTTTCCTTCCATCTCCCTTTAGTGCATTCTCTCCGTTTGCCTCTCTCACTTTTTTATTTGGCAGTTTTGTAATTTCTCCTTATTTCTTCACGGTGCTTAATTTCTCTGGCAACTTTCCATCATGCAGCATGTACTACACAATGTGGAATGTTGTCTGCATGCCATTACTAATTCAATATGTAATAAAAAATAAAATGAAAAATGAAGTGTTAAACGTTTCTAGCAAGTCTCAGCCCACATCATAGCTCTGCAACTGTGTAATGTTGTATTTATTAGATTCTGAGTGAAACCGGGGAGTCAAAGATGAAAGTCAAGGGCAGCCATGAGTAATATTGCAGTGGTTCTCAGAGTCAACCCACACAGCAGCTGGGGAAAAGGGAGGTTGACAACGCCCTTGGTAGTGTCTCACTCCATGTGTGTGGTTTGTTACACTTCCTGCCATGATTACTCAGCGATGGTCTGTGCTCCTAGTGACTCGTAAATTATTATTTATTTATTTATTTATTTATTTTATATATTTTTATTTACACCATTGCACAATTCGCACAATTCATTGCATATTCTCCAACAATACATTGAATTCATACACAAAAAGAAAATTAAGCAAAGCAACATATAAATATCTACTCAAATTATTACAACCGATATCACATGTCCTAACCTAATCCCCCAAACCCAAACCCTCTTTCCATCTTATAATGGGATCCCATATCCTTAAACCCAGTCTCCTCCCTTTCCTACCTTTCCGGGCGTAGATATTTTTTTCCAAATTGTAGGTTGATAAAAGGTTAGACAGCCAGACTTGCATTGCTGGGGGTTTTTTGTCCAACCAAGCCCTGGCTATGCAAAGCCTAAAAACTGCCATTGCGACAAAGATGAACTCCCTCTGAATAACATTAATGTCTGTAACTATCCCAAGCAGTATTTCTGGGGGATTTAGGGTAATCTGGATATTCAGAGTGGCATCCAGAAACTTCTCTATATCCTTTATCACTGTTTGTATTTGCGGGCATACAGCAAATAAGTGTATTAAGTCTGCATCAAGGGAACTACATCTTGGGCATGTGATGCCTATGCTACCCCCCCATTTTGCTATTTTTGCAGGGGTGAAGTATAGCGAGTAAAGGGTTTTATACTGCTGCGATTGCAATGGTGCTGAGCACAGGAGAGTTCGTCCTAAGTCCAGTGACTCTTTAAACCAGCAGGACTCCCCTTCCAGCTTGTCTGCCCACTTTTCACTATGCTTGTCTATGTCGTCTGGTTTCCCTGCTAACAAGTTTGCGTAAAAGCAACGTATAGAACAATCTCCCCCTAATCTCATTTTCTCGAGTATTTCTACCTTAACAAACCCTATACTTCCACCCTGCTTATTCCCCAAAAAGCTTCTTAGCTGAAAAAATTTGAAAAGGTCCCTCCTATCTAATCCGAATTTGGTCATTAGATCTGTGAATTGGAGCATCCCCTCCATATTCCTCACATCCCCAAGCTGTACTATCCCCTTCTCCAACCAACCCGCCATTGTACTGTCACCAAAAATCTGCATTGGGAGGGACATGTTTTTATACAACCTTGTATACCAGTTATATCGGCCCAGACCAATTCTCTTCATCACTGCATTCCAAATCTTAATTGCAGCTTGGACCGTCTTGAATCTAGTTCTTTTAAAATATGCGAAATCAATACATTTGAGAAAGGAATTCTCTACCTCTACATTCTCGTTCATAATCTCAACAATGTCTGATGCCGCTAGTCTCTGTCTGGTGCGTACTGCTAATAAGTGGCCTACCTTCTCGCTTAACTCGTAAGCAGCTTCCCTCTTAGTTAGATAATTCTCTACTGCTTTTTTAGAGATACTTTCCATCGCCTCCACCCTAAGCGCCACTATTTTTAACAGGTGTTCTTCTATTGATGCCCTGTTTCTTAAATCCTGCGCCAATTCCTCCTCCACCCTTATCAGTTTTTGAAAGACTTCGCTAATTTTAAGTCTTGTCCTTTTCTGTGCTGAGAACACATAACTCATTGTTTCTCCCCGTACTCCTGCCTTAAAAGCGTCCCACACCACTCCCACTGGGGCCGTACCTCTATTAATTTCCCAGTAGGCTCTGATCCATTCTGTCATGTAAGACCTATAACCTTCATCCTTCAACAGGGCTCTATCGAATGTCCACTGCATATCTTTCCTTTGCGCCTGGCCCAATCTAATAGTTAAAATCAGAGGACTGTGATCCGAAACAATTCGAGGCTGTTTATCTATTTGTGCCTCTGATAACAAGGAAGATGAAATCAAGAAATAATCCAGTCTAACAAGTACCTTATGTGGGGCCGAATAGAATGTACTACCATCGGTACCTGGATTCAGTTTTATCCATGGGTCCACTAAGGAATTATTTGCTACCATATCTGACAGTGCCCTGTGGGTTCTCTTTTTCCTCCCTACATATATACTCCCCGTTTGTACAAATGAGCTAGTAGGATCGTGACTATTAAGGTCTCCACAGCATACAATTGGCTCAGGCCATAATGCCAACTCCGTATCTAAAAATTGGAAAAGATCAGGATCATCTTCTGTCGAACCATACACAGAAACTATGGTGCATTTTTCTCCCTTAAATTTTATTTCGATTATTACCCACCTTCCCCATTTATCTTCTGATTTCCTTATTACTTCTACGTCAGTGGGTCTTCCTAGTACCGCCACTCCTCTATGCTTCGTCCCTTGCTTAGTATTTGCCAGTACCGAAAACCCTAGATGGTCCATAATATAACTCTTAGAAGCTTCAACATGCGTTTCTTGGAGGCAAACCAAGTCCAACTTAAGTGTCCTAAGCAGTGCCGCCACTCTTAATCTTTTACCCGAATCATTTAGTCCACAGATATTAATAGTAGCAATCCTACAAGTCATTAAAATGTATCATAGGTTTTGTCCAACTCTGTGTGCCATCCCTGATCTAACACTTTGCTCTCATAATAAACCTGATATGTATTGTGTATCCTCATCCTTTTAACTGTTACATACCAATAGATGTGCCTTCCCTGTGCTCTGAATTGTGCTTTCTTGTGCTGATTCTTGCGTACTTTCACCCTTTTTTTTTTGCATTTTTAACCCTCTCTTTACCCCCCTCTCCCCCTGCTCCCACCCTACCCCCCTCTGGTTCCCACCCCCCTCCCCCCCCCTTACAGGCAAATAGGTCCATAAGACCTATGTGTAGCCGCAGTAGCCTGTGGGGATCGCTCCTCTCCCCCCCTACACCCAACACCCTGAATAGTATATACCCCCCCCCTCTGTGTATTCCACTTTTGTATTTCTCTATTTGCGTGCGCTGTCCCTTAACTTTAGCCATCCTTCAAAACAGCGGTAGATCAAGATCTAGCATCTTCCTCTTTATACTTCTCAGCCCCCTTTCTGTGACTTAATCTCCTCCAAGAATTGTTGGGCCTTTATCTCGGACAGGAATATGTTTGTTCCGCCCCTTGTAACCACTTTCAGTCTTGCTGGAAATAACAGAAACGCCTCGGAGCCCAAGGCGTGGAATGGTTTGATAAGCTGCCTAAGTCTCCATCTTCTCTCCACCGTTATGTGGCAGAAGTCTGGCCTGGCGAAGAAGGTGACTCCTTCAAAGGATCTTTTCTTGTCTGGTCTAGCCTTGTCCATTATCTCCTCCCTGAGCAGATAATCCCAACATAAATCAAGATGACTCTAGGCAAAGCATGCTGAGCTGCCTGACTCTTACCCCCATGACTTTTTCTGATGGTAAAAGGAAATCTGTGCGCTCGTTGTACCTCTCTTTCCCACTCCCACTGTGATTCGGGAAAAGCTCCTCTCAACAGATTAACAACAAAGTGCATAATGTCATCTCCCTCTGCTCCTTCCTCCACTCCCAAAATGCGTATATTATTCCGCCTCTGGCGGTTCTCAAAATCCTCCAGCTTCCATTGTAAGTCAACCATCAATTTTTCCTGCTCCATTTTGAAGTCCTGCCATCCCCCAACATCATCCTCTAGCTTCCCAGTCCGCGCCTCCACCTCAGTCACTCTTTCACTAAGACCTTCATATAGCTTGTTGACTTTCCTAAGGGTATTTTGGATCTTCTTTGTGGCTTGTCTGGCCCTCCGACTTTCTGTCCTCGCTTCCCCTTGCATTTGTTTAAGCGTGGAGCATATCGTGTTGAAGGGGGCCATATACTGCGCTGGGATGGGGGTACTGCCAGAAGCCTGTGAGTTACTTTCCTCTACATAAGTCTGTGCCGTTGCAGAATAGTCCCAGTCTAGCTTCCTTCCCCTTGCTATGGGTGAATGTGATCCTCCGCCATGTCTTCTATCTTTTAATCTTCTTCTTTTCTGCGTGGTATCTTTCATTGATAAGCTTGAACCGGAGCTCGAATTGTCATGTATTCCTATAGGTTCTGAATCGATCCCCCTATTCCTGACCCTATTCTAGTTAAACAAACCTACAAGTTAACTAGCAGTCAGCCCATGAGGCAGAAAACCCCCATGATGCAGATACCGTTATCTGACGCAGTCACACTACGGCACAGGAACGTGTTATCTGATTAGGTCATAACGCTTGCGATCTAATTAGACAAGCGATATTCCTCCAGCCCCTGATAAGGCATACGGAGTTCTCATAACAAATCAAACCTATGACAACCTGGGCAAAACCCTGCGGCCATTGTTTTGATTTCACAGAGAACTTCAGTAAAAGAATGTGCTAACGAGCAAGTCGTATGACATCCTTATTGACGTATCTATGTCCATCCTTACGTCAATCTCGGCACCTTAAAGGTATAAATATTACCGATCTTGCCCTATGCAAACACACGCGTGGTGACGAGACGGAGCAGCCATACTTGCCGAAGCCAAGAGCAGAGCAGACCCCGCTGGCAGCAGCCCCGCCTTCCTGACGCGCTGAGAGACGCGCTGCTTTCTCCTGCCGAGAAATCCAGCCCCGGCGTTTCTGGGTAGCCCTCGCAGGCAGCCTGGAATATCGAGACCAGAGAAAGAGATACCATTCCTCATTCATCCTAAACTTCCAGGTACAGAACTGAATAACCCCTCACAGAGAATTCTTTAGTTATTCACTTGGCGAAAACAAACTTAACTTAAACTGTAACTTTCTATTCCCGCCCACGTATTAGACTTAGGTCAGGTACACGGGGTAGGCGTATCTAGAAACACCAGTTGAGTACGTTTAGTCAAATGTATATGTGTATGTAATATATTTTATTCATTTTAAAACATCTTATGGCTTAGAAACCATATCAATGTTTTTACAGTATTATTTTATACTATTGCTTTTAATGTATGCACTTTACTTAGCTATAAGTATTGCAATAATATCGATCCATTTCTCTTGTATGAGAAAAGAGACTGATCAATAAATAACACCTTTTTATTGAACACGCCCGTCTCTTCCTTTTCTCTACATTCTGATGAGACTAAGAATGCACGTACTGACTGAGTAAAATAAATTGCCTTTTGTTCACACGACTCTCGAGATTTACTCTTGATTAGGGGAGAGCAAAGTTGTCATGTTCTATGGTTGTCAGAAACTAAATCCCTTCTTGTCTAATCAGGGAAGTTAAGTCCTCCTTGAACATTCGAGAAAGTTTCTAGTGAACTCTGAGCTAAGCTGGCAAACCCAAAACTTTAAGTCTAGTATCGACAGTAGTAGACCTAGTTAACGTCTGGTCTAGGCCTTTACTGCTGTAGGTATTATTCCAATGCGCAGAGCCTATTCGGATGATAGGAACTACACTACATGGCGCCCAACGCGTTTGGAAAGGGCGATAAAACTAACGTAAGACATTTAGAGTAACTCAGTCGTGCTTTCTCACTCAGACCCCTTTTCCCAAATACTCCAAAGACGTCTGGAGTGGGTGAAAGGTTATATCCGCCAGACCTCGCAGGAGGGAACCCCTATGTATGGTTCTTGGTATAGTCAACGTTGAAGGATACACTGTTCCATAATATTGTGCATCTAATCTTTGTTTCCATAAGAAACCTGATCTGCAAACAAAAGAAATAACCTTCAGGACAGTAAAATGTCATACAATGAAGAAGAAAGAGAGGCAGTTAGATTAGCAGCTGAACTCGCAGCGGCTGATGCTGCAGCACTAGATGCGGACGGGGATATAATACTCATCCCGGTCATCAAAAGGAGATCTATAACCCTGAAACTTATAGAAAATGGACTGACACCTAGAGGTGGCACAGTCATATTCGTAATTGAGGCACACGAATATCGGCAGACAGAGGTATACTATTCATGGATACATTTTCCAGCAGCAAATGCTGTAACAAAGTACTTCCACTATTACAAAATAGAGGAACCTCCTAATGAGTACACTCCTTTCGAGGAGGTGGAAGTACCACTCAAATTTCAAGAGCATTTGCTCTTATTTGATGGCGCCCTAAAACATAACAATCACATCACCAGGCTCGGTCCTTTAGGTAGACCAGGAGCAACGTGGCCGGTCCTAGCCGGATACACACCACATCCAGACATCGATGGGATGTCTGCACCAAACCTTTTAACACAGCTAAAACAATTAATAAAAATTCATAGACAATTAGTTCAGTATGTGATGCGGACATCAACAATTCAGCCAGCGATTAAACTTCCACAGCTGACCCCTCACCAGGGGAACACAAATAAAATTACACCTCAGAACATCCAATCCTGCCTAGGTAAAGTACCGGCTAAACGGGAACAAATACCATTCTGGTTGGCACAGAAAATTACCCAAATAGAGGCGGTGTTTCCTGACACCACCCCGCTAGAAAAACACAGGATTCTGACTATCTGTCTCCCAATGGGAATCGCACCACACTTAGAGGACTGTGACACTTGGGGTACAGTCTTTGCTTCCATCTACACAAAAACGCACGGTGTTCCATCCATTTCGGTAATACCAGATGTGCTAAAACAAATTCAAGATGAATATGGTCCTGAACCCGCTTCAACTCTTGGTATGAAATTACTGAAAGACTTCAAGCAGGTCTCGGCTATACTATTAGCCAACATAAAAGGAGAAGCAGCAAACGTGGCGATCCGCCAGAGGTTAAAAGAGACAGATACAGCAGACCAACCAGCTGAAATTGCCAGAATCATAGAAAAATCCTATGAGGAACTAGGGAGAGATAGTTTAGGTGGAATACCAGTAAAACCACAACTGACTGAAAGTCCAGAAAAAATATTTTTTAATAATAATTCACCAAAAAAGAACTGGGATGGAAACAAACAATCCAATCCTAAAGAAAAGAAATTCCAGTCCAGAGGAAGGTCTCCTAGGCGAAGAGAGAAATCTCCGAACCAAAGACACAGGTCACCCCAGAGTGACCCCTCTGGGAAAAGATATAACCTTAGAAATAGGGATAATATAAAAAAGCCTGATAGATATCAAGACATTGATGCACGTCCCTCTCAATCTTTTCAGACTTCCTTGCAGAAATCGGAAAGAAGAGGACGATCAGAACAAAGAGAAGAGCACACCAAGTCCAAAGACAAGGAACCTGCTCAGCTAAAAAAGAAATTACAATTTCCAAAAAAGAAGGTAGCCAGTATCAAGGTAGTTAACAATGCCGAGAATACTGAGGACACAACTGAAAAACGGAGAGTGGGCTCAGACAATGCTAGACAGTGCAGCAGAAGTGAGCATAGCTCGCAAAGTCCTTATGAATCATCTGGAGACAGTGGACACGAATGAATATCTTCAAGTGGAAACTGCGGACACCAGAGTTAGCAAACCTCACAAGATATACAAGATAACATTACGTATAGAGGGAGATAAGACTAGGAAAATAAGGGGACTATTTTGGGATAACCTATCCGAGGGCTATGACATCCTTCTAGCTGAAAAAGACTGGCCACCAGAGTTTGTCAGGGAGTGCCCTCATGGCGAAGAAGTAATTATGCCTGCCTTCTCGAATCATATCCCGATTCATAAAAAATACACACTTGCCAGAAAATGGGCAGTGGCTTTAGCTCCTGCCTTATATAAAAATAATGTAGGATGGGATGAGGACTCTCCTCCTCACAAAATCCAGTTAAAATCACAACCAACTGCACAAAGGCAGTACCCAATTAAGCAAGAAGCTAAAAAACAGGTAAATGAAATACTAGATCAGCTAGAATACCAGGGGGTGATTGAAACTTGCACCTCACAAATGAACAACCCTTTGTTTCCGGTCTCCAAACCAGACAATTCATATCGTCTAGTTTTGGATTACCGACACCTTAACACATGTTGCAAAACTTTTGCAGTGCAAAACTCACACAGTGCTGCACTAATGAATAACATAGTGCGCAAAAAATACAAAACAACCTTGGACATCTCTAATGGATTCTTTTGTCAAAACATAGCACCAGAGAGCAGATATTTAACTGCATTCTCAATAAATGGCACTCAAAAACAATTCTGTCGGTTAGCCCAGGGGTACAAGAACAGCCCGGGGGTATTCTCAGCGAGAGTAACAGAATTACTACAACTATATGATGATGAAGCATTATCTTATGTCGATGACATTTATTTAACAGATGATGACTTGGAGACTCACTTGAAAAGAGTGAACACCATAATACTTGGGTTCGCTGCAGAGGGTTACAAATTCAACTTTAAAAAATCCAGAATTGCCCATCTAACAGTCTTGTACGTAGGATATGAATTATCAAGTATAGCCTGGCTGACAATTTTCTAAGAACTAGAAGAATTAAAAAATCTAGAATATGAAAAAACATATCCTCTGCCAATTGATATTCTGCCTTTACGACATTACGCCTGTGTAATCTATACAGACGGACATGCACAACCCCCCGTTTGGGGAGAACAGACATACAACCCCACATGTGAGATTACAAAAGAAGTGTGGCGCGGAGGTAAACTAAAACCTCTATTAACAAAATCACACTCAGTAGAAACTAATTCAGAAAAACAAACTGAAATAATAGCATTGAAAATGGCGCTAGATAATGCGGATCGCGAATTCCCGACACTTATAGTGTCAGATTCATATTACTGCGTCAAATCATATAACAAGGATTTGCAGACATGGATTCAAAACGGTTACAAAGATGACACAGATGCACCAATAAAGCAGAAACTGCTCTGGGAACAAATAGCTCTTTTACAAAAAGAACTACCAAAGACTCACGTGACACACTCACTGAGTCATCAGCGTGATGGCGTTCACGTTGCAGGGAATTCATTGGCTGAGACAGCCACAGCGGCAGCCACTAAATCGGCTCCCGTAGATCGAAAAAAGCGTACATTAAAATACATTGACGGTGAAACAGTGCTGGCAGTGAAAACGTCATCAAAAGGCGACTGCTCAGCGTTACCGATCAACTATCCACTCAATTATACATACATAATCGATGCAAACTCCGTCCCTTTTGCTCGAATCCCTGGAGTGGGGGATAGAGTGATTCCAAACATGGACAGGAGAAACTTGTTAATCGCAGACGCACATATGGGCGAGGGTCTCAGACACCTCAAACTAAAAGATTCTCTGGAAGAATTACAATCACGGTACTGGTGGCCAGGCATGAGTCTGCGTCACACCATGTTTGTAAAAAACTGCCCAAACTGCAACAGAGATCGCAGTGGGGAGAGGTTTAATACCTCGTCGGTTTACTCCAGGAAAAATCAGGAGTAAAAAGGAAGGGTTGCGATTAACTTATACAGGCTAGTTCCACTTATAATGTAGATCACCAGCACTCGGCTGACGTCCGGACTGTTATACAAAGATTTGCGAGTCTAAATGGCATATACGCTAGGAGCATGCTATGTTTGACCATTGTCTCCACTCTAGCCCTCAAGCCTGGGGGGAAACATGGCCAAATGAGCATAGCCCAGCGGGAATCTTCTCACTTCCTTCCTGAGGGTACGGGATGGTGTAAAGAAAAAACCAAGGCATAAAGCAATCTATAACGGAAAGGATATTAGGTACGGGAGCTGGGTGGGTCAAACATCTAATAAGTGTCCAACGTAGTCTCAATAACTTGCCAAGAAATTCTCTGAAGGGATTCAGTCCGTACGAATTATTATTCGGAACTAGGATGATTATCTCTGACCTTGACAGTCAGACTTCAGTGGTGAAAGAAAAAAGCTTTGATATCAAAGACCGTTTGGCTATTTTGCAGGACTTAAACAAAACAAGAAAAGACCTGAGCAACATAAAGTTGAAACAACAGCCAACAACCACTGAAGAACCACCACCTGTCCCAGCAAGACCTGTCTGGATTCCTAAAGTCGGGGATCTAGTCAGGGAGAAGATCGCGGTAAAGAAGGAATTTGGGCCTTCTTACAGAAAAGCAGTTCCTGTCTTGTCTGTCAACGGGACAAGATCAGTTGTACTACCGCCACTTGCTGGTAAAAAGGAGAACCGAGCTGTATCCATCGACCTGGTAAAACCACAACATGTGGCCGATAACAAACAGTAGGCCAAGTGGACTCCCAATAAGTAGCAGAACACCAAGGTTTGCTACCAGTACAGAGGTTCTTACGAAGAGGCTCATCACATTCGAAACGCCTACAGAAGAACAACAAGGACTATGCAGCAATGCAATAGAACTCAGACCTCTGAAAACCCAAATAAAAACATTTAGCAGAGACACACCAATCTATAATGAAGTACCAAGTGAAAATGCAAGAAACAGAAATCCTGAACCAATTGGAACAATTGACAGAACTGCATCCGGCTACTTCATAAACTTCGATGATTCCTCTGAAGGCTTCACTGAATCAAAGACACAGCCATCATCAAAAACCTTTAAAGATAAAGCTAAAGAACTTTTGAAACAACTGAAAGAAACATATCTGATTTCCCCATGGATTGAATTTTGGGTGGGTTTTGGTGCATTTATCCTCATACTTTGGCTCATCATGGTACTTACTTTGGGACGCTTCATTGAGGGAAAATATGCTAAAATGGACACAGCAAGTCAGAAAATCAACTTGATCCTCAAACCACACACATCTTCACACGTCGAGAAAAGAGAACTTTCTTCAGCCAACTTCACAGCCAATCCGATACCTGGTGGGGTAGCCTGGGACAACACTGACTATGAAATTTATGGTCCGGTCGAGATCCTGAAATATCCACACCAAATCAAGATCTCCTTGAGTGACTTTGTAAAACCAAACTCATTTGCTGATGATTGGGACTTCGAAAGCATTAATAATATGATGTCTGATTTAGTAATGTCTGCTAAATTTACCAAACATGATTATTTGCAGGGTTCTACCAATTATGATAGTATGTACTGTTATAACCACTATGGTAACCATTTTTTACATAGATCTGCACAACCTAGAAATGTTTTAAATTATAATCAATGGGAACATTGTGCAACACCTCCAAAAGGGAGCTCAAGAACCGTTTACGACAAATATTCATATTTTTCAGGTTTTAACACAAGTAATGCTGAAGCATTTTATTTTAAATTGTCAAATAAGACAGGGACCAAGACCATGATAACCAACACAAAATTGTTATATTCAGACTCATTCTTTGAAAAAATGAATACCTTTGGATTTGATTATTGGGACAAAAATGTTTAATTGAAAAGTGTTTGGGGTACAAAAGAATGGCAAGTACAGGGTATAGAAGCTTTGTTTAGAGCCTGCATGATCCCAGAACAAATGATATTTTTAAATGACACTGTTCAACAGACCACCTGTCTTGGCTTAGCCAAAATCAAAGATTTAAATAAACCGTCTATTCCAAAGCCAACAATGTTTAGCAATAACTCTGATACAGATGAAGAGATAGACGTAAACCATATATTAAACCAAAACAGAACACATCCTGATTGGAAACAGTGGTTGATCTGGCCCACAGATACTAATAACTGTCAAGACAGATTCCTGAACAAAACGCAGGGGTTCAAAATGACCAGGCCAGACCCTAGATATCCTCAAATACATCACCCAGGGATAATAACCACCTACAGTGTGGGCAAATTATGCCTTTAATGGCTACAAACTTCCACACTGGCAGAAATTAAGCAACACCTAACTTTACTTACTGATGGTGCTGACTTGCGTGATTTCACTATGGGACCACGCAAACAGCGTCAAAAGCGTTTCATAGCAGCCTCTGTATATGCAGCATACAATGAGGCCTGGAAGGTTACTCAAATTGAAACAGCAGAGAGAATACGGGAAATTGACCGTATTAATTTGGAAAAATCACTTTCTGTAGTGGACAATGGGTTAATGACTCTGTCCTCCAGAATTTTTTCTTTGGACAGCATTGTGTCTTCAGCAATTGATATATTATCGCAAGACTTACTGTTATTACAACACGGTCAGTCACAATTGCGTTCTATTGTACAGCTTGGCTGGACGTTACAAAATCTGCGTTCAGGCTATGTGCCTTGGCGTCTAATCAACACAACGTCATTATTCCAAATCTTTAACCTTACTGATAGACAAATCAGTATGGCACAAAAGGGTGCTGATTATACAATCTTGAGCATTGAAAAACTCGAAAGATTACCAGTGACAATGTCAGAACGACCTGTCAGTGAATGGATAATACATGGGATAATAAATATTCCAATCTCAACCTTCAGGTTTCAATACTGCCAAAAATATATACAGGCTGGCATGTACGAGAAATTGGGAAAGGGGTACCTTAAAACAACATGGAACCTGCCCTATTCACATGCATGTGTCAGTAATAAAGGACAGAAAGTGTTTCTTAGTGGCAACAATTGTGCGATGTCACTAAGTGGCACACTTCTGTGTAACGGAATTAGTTTGCATGGAGCCTGTGAAGGGAATTCATACAACCTTTCATGTCACCAGCAAGGCGCACCTGCAACAGAAATAGAACCATTCTTTCAAAGACTCTATAATGGGAGTTACATTCTTATTGTAGACCGCAGATGTTGTAGTCTTATGCCCGGGACTCCTTATCTAGTAACTACGACTGCGAAGGTCAAGTGCTGTGGACGCTCATTGTTCCCCAGCTCCTTCCCAGACAGGGAGGCAAGGGCATGGCCCGATTTGAAAATTACTTCTATTCGAATAGATACTTTAAGCAGAATGAAAACAGTGCTTCTTCAGACGCCTACCAGGCTCTCGTCATCAAAAGAAACGTATGATCTACAAGTCGCAAGGACGACTGCAGAGATACATACATTATTATCAACTAATTCCCCCGTACATTTCGCGGAAATCCTGAATGAAATCTTAAATATTTCTGATACCAATGGGGTCTCAAAGGTATTTAAGACAGTATTTTCGATGGCATTAACACCATTCAAAGCCATACTGGGTATTTTTCCAGATTTCGTCCATTCGATTTTTGGCGGACTTCCCCTGATCTTGGGACTAATTGCAGGAATCCTATTCTTAGTCCTTATTTTTCGTTATGGCAACCCATGTCACAGACAAAACTCTTGCGACAAGGGAAGAAACAATCCTAGCCATTGGATACCGGGACCGGATATCAAAAATCCTGGGACTCTCCCGGCTTAGAGACCTGAACATGACTTGGTTTCTATCATTTCGACCAATGTGGCAAAGATGTGTTTTACCTGTATTGAGGTGTCTGCTATGCGGAGAAGAATGCGTGTTAGACACCTGTCTGACGCTACAATCGGATGCGCCAATGGATGCAGAAACATTGTTGAGCCCGATCAAGGTTCATGCTTTGTGCTGCCCTCAAAGGCTACCAATCCTGATGACGGCATTCGTGGAAGCTTCACCACTACGATTGATGGGTAGTGAAGTTCAAGAAGAAAGCAGCATCGAACAGGTACGACCTTCTGTCAGCAATGCGAATCAGAATGTCAATGGAGACAATCATGCACAAGAATGCATGATTACACCTATTTCCGAGTTAGTGGAACTTTCCCAGGAAGCTGTTGACAGTTTTTTCGAAAGCCTAAATGATATGATGTTCTCACCCGAACAGAAATAGAGACTTTTGAGCAAGCTCGCACACGGCGTTCCCTGAATTCGACCTTCAACTTTAAATAATAAAGTCACATGAACTATTTTTCACTCCAGTTCACGGACAGCAACTCTTTCAGAAGCCCCAATTCATTTTTTCGGTTTTTCGGGACACTTATCTTCTGCTTAAAGTAAGAAACTATTCCTAAAGAACTAAGATTTCTATTTTTAGATACTTTATAGACTTTAGCTGCCCGCTGGTATGTTCAAAAATATTTTATTCTGTGATGGAATGGTCTCGAAACTTTTTTCTGTATTTAAGAAACCATTTCATGTGTAATTCTCATATACCAAATAAGCAATAATGTATACAAATGCGTGATTACTTTAGCATTATTCCATAGCTTGAGTGCATACAATATATATGTCTGCAAATTTTCCGTATATTTGAAGAATTTCAAAATGCATTTATGTATTTTGGGGTGGTAAGGTATACACACTACTCTATAGTATGTTGTACTATGTTATACTATGCCTAGATTAGTAAATATGTCCATAGTTAGCGTGGAGTGGGTGTCATGTATTCCTATAGGTTCTGAATCGATCCCCCTATTCCTGACCCTATTCTAGTTAAACAAACCAACAAGTTAACTAGCAGTCAGCCCATGAGGCAGAAAACCCCCATGATGCAGATACCGTTATCTGACGCAGTCACACTACGGCACAGGAACGTGTTATCTGATTAGGTCATAACGCTTGCGATCTAATTAGACAAGCGATATTCCTCCAGCCCCTGATAAGGCATACGGAGTTCTCATAACAAATCAAACCTATGACAACCTGGGCAAAACCCTGCGGCCATTGTTTTGATTTCACAGAGAACTTCAGTAAAAGAATGTGCTAACGAGCAAGTCGTATGACATCCTTATTGACGTATCTATGTCCATCCTTACGTCAATCTCGGCACCTTAAAGGTATAAATATTACCGATCTTGCCCTATGCAAACACACGCGTGGTGACGAGACGGAGCAGCCATACTTGCCGAAGCCAAGAGCAGAGCAGACCCCGCTGGCAGCAGCCCCGCCTTCCTGACGCGCTGAGAGACGCGCTGCTTTCTCCTGCCGAGAAATCCAGCCCCGGCGTTTCTGGGTAGCCCTCGCAGGCAGCCTGGAATATCGAGACCAGAGAAAGAGATACCATTCCTCATTCATCCTAAACTTCCAGGTACAGAACTGAATAACCCCTCACAGAGAATTCTTTAGTTATTCACTTGGCAAAAACAAACTTAACTTAAACTGTAACTTTCTATTCCCGCCCACGTATTAGACTTAGGTCAGGTACACGGGGTAGGCGTATCTAGAAACACCAGTTGAGTACGTTTAGTCAAATGTATATGTGTATGTAATATATTTTATTCATTTTAAAACATCTTATGGCTTAGAAACCATATCAATGTTTTTACAGTATTATTTTATACTATTGCTTTTAATGTATGCACTTTACTTAGCTATAAGTATTGCAATAATATCGATCCATTTCTCTTGTATGAGAAAAGAGACTGATCAATAAATAACACCTTTTTATTGAACACGCCCGTCTCTTCCTTTTCTCTACATTCTGATGAGACTAAGAATGCACGTACTGACTGAGTAAAATAAATTGCCTTTTGTTCACACGACTCTCGAGATTTACTCTTGATTAGGGGAGAGCAAAGTTGTCATGTTCTATGGTTGTCAGAAACTAAATCCCTTCTTGTCTAATCAGGGAAGTTAAGTCCTCCTTGAACATTCGAGAAAGTTTCTAGTGAACTCTGAGCTAAGCTGGCAAACCCAAAACTTTAAGTCTAGTATCGACAGTAGTAGACCTAGTTAACGTCTGGTCTAGGCCTTTACTGCTGTAGGTATTATTCCAATGCGCAGAGCCTATTGGGATGATAGGAACTACACTACAGAATCTTCATCTAATTCCTCTGAAGACTCTGAAGACTCATTACTTGACTGGGTAGTATCAATGTCTTCATTCACAGAAAAGAAACATTCCCCTTCCAATGAGGCTCCCTCTCTCTTCTCCAGTCCCAAAGTTCTGTTTTCTGCACTTATTAATGCACTTTTCCCTGTTTCCTCTGGATTCTTAACCCCATTGTTTTTCTCCTTTAACTTTTTACTGCTCATTTCTGCTTCGAGCTGAATAAGCGCTTCCAGCATATCTGCGCTTCCTGCTGTCCGAGGTTTATGTGGCCCGCTAGTTTCAGTTGGTGTTATAACCTTATTAGACCCCTTAGCCTCCTTCAGCCCGCTATTGCTTAGTTCTATCACCGGTATTACCTTCGGCGTTGCTGCTTCCGTGCTCCCTCCGCCTCCACTGCCGCTGCCGCTGCTGTTGGGTGTTGTTGCCAGGTCTCTGAGTTGCCCGGCAACCGCTATCACCGCGCTGGAGGCGTCAGGCGCTGCCGATGCTTCTGCCGCTGCGTCCTCGAGGACGTCTCTGGATGTGATTGATTCCGTGTCAGGCTGCGAACTTCTTCTGGAGCTAAACGCCTCCATCAAGGTAGGCTGTCTTAGTGGCGCTTCCTTCCCTTTGTTCGAGCCTTGCTTTGCCGCTACAGCCGTGTCTTCGCTGAAGGGGTCTGGGGGCCGGTCATTCTTTACTGCTGCCACTGTGACATGTTTTGAACGCACCTCTGGCGTCTCTCCTTTCTCCGCTTTCTCGACTTTCTTCCCCTTTTGACCTAGGGGTATTATCTTCCGTATTGCACCAGGGGCCCGTTGTTGTAACCCAGGGGGTGGATCATTGCTGGTTCTTTTAGCACTTCCATGGGCACCTTTACTGCCCGTTCCTTGTGAGTTTACTGACAAATCTTGTTGTAGCTTTGCCTTGTCTTTATCTTTGTCGGCTTTGGATAGGCGTGCAGACATCCTTGTCAGTTGATCTCGAAGTGCCGCTCTCAAATCCAATGTTTTCGAGGAACTCGGCTGAATTGTCCTTTAATGCCTATGTATTTTGAACATAACCTGATCAGTCCTTTCTGCAGCCAACTACTTAAATCCATAGGGGGTATAGCAGTCTTTAAACAAAAACCATCTGGGTGTCTCGGGAGAGAGGTCTGGAGCGACTTCTCACCACAACCTCACGGCGGCCATCTTGCCTCCGTAAATTATTTTCTAAACAAGTTGAGATGCTCAGTGCTCTAAACTAACTGCATGTTTTTTGTAAATATGTGCTTAAAAACACTAGCAAGTCACAAATCTTTGTTTAATTTTTATGGGGATGGCATGACACTTGATGCGTCATTTTTGGTGGCTTCTGTTGCTAATCAATCGACAAAAGGGGATGGGCACAGAGTTTATGTCCTGGTATAAAAAGACTCCCTCGCTAGGGTCCAGGAAAATGGGGCCTTCTTTGAGAATTTCAGCCTTGGCAGGTGCACCCGTCATGGATGCCCACTGCCCCCTCCCCCTGCTTTTTGCCTTGGCAATTAAGCCTCTAGCTTGCTGGGTGAGAAGAGATGCGAACATACAGGAGAGGTAAGGTGGAGCCCCGACTAAGAGGATGTATGCCCATATGCATCAAGGGTTTTTGCATTCGCAAATGGTGCGAATCGCAAAATTCGGCCGTTTGCGAATGCAAATCCTGTTTTTGGGATGCATAAAGCTTTTTGCTATTTTCGCAATTTAAGAAATCGCAATTTTTTGGCGATTTCTCAAATTGCGATTGCATTTAAGAAATCGCAATTTTGTGATTTCTTAAATGCAATGCATGATTTTTTTTAAATTGCGAATTCGCAAATTAGAAGTGGTAAATTACCATAAAGTTAACCTTCATGGTAATTTTAGAAAACTTTCAAAAATGCACTAAAGTGCATTTTTGAAAGTTTCATTTTAAACACACACATGCCCTTTGGGCATGTGTGTGTGAAAAAAGCACTTTCAGGTACATTTCAGGGGTGCAGGGGGGTCCTTTGGACCCTCCCCTGCTCCCTTGAAATTGCATTCTCATTTTGCGATTCCTTAATTGCGAATCGCAAAATGAGAATGCCTTCCAATTGAGTCCTAATCAATGTAAAGGGATTCCTTATTTGCGAATCGCAAAATTGGGAATCGCAAATAAGGAAAAATAAGGAATCGCAAAAAGAAATGCGAATTTTTAATGCATAGGTATTTGCGATTTCTAAATTGCGATCCCTTAATTTTCGCATTTTAGAAATCGCAAATACCAACAATGATGCATGTGGGGGGTAGTCTCTCTGAACGCCGATGACATAATGCTGGTACTGGCAGACCCGGCCACCTCGGTCTCCAGCTTGCTGGAACTACTGACAGCATTTGGCTCCTTCTCAGGGCTCAAAATCAATTTGCACAAATCTATTGAATTTCTGCTGTCGAAGATGGAGGGGACCACGGCCTACCACCACCCTCCGGCTTGGCAGCTTAGAGAGTTTACGTATCTAGGGATCTTCATTAAAAAGTACAATTCCCTGCCTTACATCCCAGTCCGACTCTGATCAAATTTCTGTGCATCATTGGCTTTCAGAGGCTATTGAATCTATCCTTCCCTGTCAGCCAAACATCAACTCAGAGTACATCCTCCAGCTCCCTGGTTCACAGACTCCTTCAAACAAGATAAAAAACATTGCAACGTTTTAGAGAGACAATGGAGGAAGCACTATGCGCCAGAGGCTAAACTAATTTCATGCTACTTTCTTTACAGAAAGGATTATGAATTCCCAACACTGCCAAAAAACCCTTTTTATGGTTGTGAAACAACTCTCAGCAGCTAGTACTTTTCTGCCTTCCCCTTCGCTCTGGTTGCATCAGTGCAACAAGCTAGTGTCGTTCTTTCTTAATAAAGTAGAGTGTATTCACCATCAGCTTGTTTCAGATTCTTCCCATCAAGGCAACCTTACCTTCCGCGCCACTTCTCATGTGGATCAGGCTGATATACTTCCTCAGGCTACCCCTTCTGACGTGACTCGTCAAATCAGGGCCTGGCTCCCTTTAGACCTGATCACTCTTCAATCTTCGCTGGGTTCTAACAAGTCCGGCTCCCCACTCAACCCTCTTCCCCCTTCCAAGCTCAGACTTCTGGACGAGTCAGTCCTTGGTGTGATGCTTAATCTTCTCAACGCCTCTTTAAGCTCTGGTCTAGTTCCTCAGAACTGGAAAAAACTCTTTGGTGCTCCCCCTACTGAAAAAGACCCATCTTGATCCTCTCTGTTGGTCTAGTTATCATCCTATTTCCCTCCTCTCTGTCTTCTCTAAAGTCCTGGAAAGGCTTATTCATTCCAAACCCTCTACTCACATGGCTACTCACAATCTATTTCATCCTTCACAATCAGGCTTTTGATCTGGCTACAGAACCGAATCAACTCTGCTTGGGGTCACTGAATATCTCAGGAAACTGCTTAATTGCGGTGGCACGGCAACTCTCATTTAACTTGATTTGAGTGTGGCATTTGATTCGGTCTCACACTCCATCTTGGTTGATTGTCGTGTAGCCTCAGGCATTGTGGGTGTGGCTTTGAGGTGGTTGATCTCTTTTTTAAAAGATCTCTCATTCCAAGTTTTCTCACATATCACTAAATCAAATCCAGTAGTTTTAACTTCAGGAGTACCACTGGGTTCTATTTTAAGCCCTTTTGTTTTCAATCTCTACGTTCGCCCTCTGGCGGACATTGTGCAGAAGTCGGGACTGACTATTTTTTCATATGCAGATGATACTCAGATCATCTTCTCTCTTTCATCCGCTCAGCATCAGGACTCTTCCTTGCTCCAGCTGGGACTGAGCAATATCTCTTTGTGGAGGTCCAGAAATGCCTTGAAGCTGAACAATTCTAAAACTGATGTCCTCATTCTGGGACACTACTCAGAACTGTGGGGAATTAGCGATTGGTCTGACTCTCTGGGACCTTTACCTGTCCCGGTCCCTAAAGTTAAGAACTTGGGTTTAATTATTGACAAAAAACTCTCCCTCAGAGTCAAGGTGTCTGGGGTCACTGCAACCTGCTTTGCTGTTCTCAAGTGGCTAAAATAAATCCTCTGGTTAATTCCACCTGCTGCCCAGAGAACAATAATGTAGGCGTTGGTGACTTCCAGACTTGACTATGGCAATGTTTTGTACCTGGGCGCTGACAAAGCCTCTGTCATCGGTTACAGCTCATCCAAAATGCAGCCGCCCTCCTTCTTTTCTGGCTGCCTCAACATGCCTCAGTCTCACCGTGACTCCATCAACTCCACTGGCTTAAGGTGAACAAATGCGTCGAGTTTAAGGCCTTATGCTACATGTTCCGGGCCAAACACGGTTTGGCGCCCCTTTACATACACAGTCTGGTCAAACCCTACTTGCCCTCTCATCATGTGAGATCAGCGAGCCTCTCTCTGTTTTCTGTTCCTAGAGTCCGTCTCACTCATATGAGAAGTCACTCATTCGCCTATCTTGGCCCCAAACTGTGGAACTCTCTTCCGTTGCAACTTAGGTTTTGTCATTCACTTTTAGCCTTCCATAAAAAAATTAAATACCTTCCTTTACAACTCAGCATAGCTTGCTATGTGCCCCTCTGCAATGTGTACCTTGATTTTTGTCCTGCTCAGCGCTGGGAAGCCCTGTTGGGTAGCTGTACAATTTATAAATCCATAAATCCCTAAATAAATAAATATATAAATAAAAGGTGAAGGAGAACCTGAGGAAAATCCTCAACTCCTAAAAGGGGAATACTGAACGATAGAAGAAACTTCTATTGTCACTGATGGTTAAGGCCGCTCTATTTAAAATTGTATCCTTGCCAAAATTCCTGTATGTCCTGCAAAACAACCCGTTTGAAGTACCGGATGGATTCTTTCGTGCAATGAGGGATGTCACGAGAGGCCTGATATGGCAGGGTTGAACACCAAGGACTACATGGCCTTCCCTTACTAGAAAACTGCTGGAAGGCAGAATGGTTCTCCTCAACCTACAACTTTATTATTGGGTGACGCAATTACAAGTGATTAACAATTGGGCCTCAACACCTCAGCAGGAACCCTCGATGATGGGGGACAGATGGGCCATATGTCTGACGCCTGTATGGGGAAAAAGGGATTATATCGCTGATGACGCCACACAGCTGTTGCCATCAAGATCTGGCACACAGCAACCAATGCTTGAGGATGGAAGGGCAAGCTGATCTAGAAACTCTGCTTTGTGACTCTGAGGTCTTGAAGCGACTGTGTGTAATATAGAGGGCCATAGAAAATGGGACGTGCTAGAAATCTCTAAGGTGGGCGGCATCTAGTGAGGAAAGAATTGCAGGGGGAATACAAGATGTCGGGGTCAGTGCTTCAGATACCAGCCGATGAGATTCCTCCTGCAGGACCACATGAAGGCCTTACAAGAGGCCCCAGGCGAGTTGCCCCTTGAAAACAGGTTTCTGGCAGCCCCTCTGACAGACATGCAGTGTCCCGCTTTTACTCCATCATCCTACTCAACAGCCTCACCCCCAGAGAGCCTAAACAAAATGGGAAAGGGACCTAGGCAGGCTTACGATGATGACTGGGGAGCTGCCACCCATTACCCCCAAGAGGTGGATGTACAGTTGGTTTAACTGAAAATACTCCACAGAGCATACTTCACACAGTCAAGGTTGCTCCGCATGGAAAGGGTTGACACAGACCTCTTTGAGGTGGTGTAGGCAAAAAGGTATACTTCTGTATACAAACTGGGGCTGCCCCAAGATTCAGGCCTACTGTTGAAAAATAGGTCACTTGCATTCGGTAGTGTTGGAGCGCACATTATAGCTCACCCCGTAATTAACCACCTTCGGCATATGGGAGATCAAACCCTGGACCGCTATTCTCTCCTCTTTTGTAATAGGGCCCTGATAATGGTGAGATGAGACCTCATTAGAAAATGAGGGCAGGAAAAGCCATAATGAACCGAGTATGAAAGTCCAATTTAGACTGGTGTATGAGGGATGCAAAACTGGTATAGCTGACCCAAGGTTGTCCACAAAAGTTCGAGAAAGTGTGGGGACCGTGGAAAAACTCTGTGGAACTCGACCCCTGAGGAAGGGCACAAGATGGAGCCTAGGAGAGGGGGACATAGCGGTATACATCATCATGAAATAGAGATAATGTAACTGTATGTTTCTACATGTATGAACAGTGTATTAACAAGGAGCACAAGATGGTGGTCCTGTGGCTTTGTCTTATGCATCTGGACCAGTATGCCTCATTATGCTGTAAGCAGAAGGGTGGCTGCTCTACCACCTGGTTGTTCAAATACTAATAAAAAGAATTTAGAAGAAAAAATCGATAAAAGCATTGCTACAGTTAAAAGGTCAGCCCTATTGGCCTTATTGTTTTTTATTGGAGTTGATGGAATTAGATGGACACTTAATGTATTTATGTCACCACCAGTGACCGGAAACATCTATCAAAAAAGATGCATATGTCTTTTCTAACTGGTTGCACAAGTCTGGTGTAATTTTGCAGGTTGATATACATATTCCTGTCGTTTTAGATGCATTCCTATCGCTCATATATAAGGGTGTGCAATAACAGCTGTTTTATTATTTTCTTGTAAACCTGATTTTCACTTGTTATGTTATGTTATGTTATGTTATGGTTATTTATTATGCGCACAGCTGCTCCAGCAAAGGAGCGTCCTGGCGCCCGACAAGGTACCAACATAACACAGCTAAAAAGGGAAACAAAAGAAAAACAGATTAGGGAAATAGGAGAGTCTTAACGGCTCTACGAAACGAAAGCAGATCACCGAGGATGCGTATCTCTGCAGGAAGGGAGTTCCACAAAGCCGCGGCACGTACTCGAAAGGAACGGCCGCCAGCACGGCTACGCTTGAACCGGGGAACTACTGCCAATTCCAGGTCCGATGAACGTAGACAACGGGCTGGGACATAAAGAGACAGCAGATTCAAGAGAATCTGGGCAGGGGAACCCTTCAGGATTTTGTAGCACATGCAAAGCACTTTAAAATGGATCCTCTGCTTAATCGGCAGCCAGTGGAGAGAGCGCAAGGTGTTCGCGACAGAGCAAAACCTGGGCAGCCCCACAACTGCTCTGGCGGCCGCATTTTGCACACGTTGAAGACGAGTGACTTCGGCCTGATTTAACCCTACCAAGAGGGAGCTGGCATAGTCTAGCCGAGAAATCACCGTCGCCTGCACAATAAGCTGCCTGGTCGATGGATCGAAAAATTTTAACACAGGTCTTAAGCTACACAAAACGCCAAAGCAGCAGGCAGCGGTGCGCTTAGTGTGGCAGACGAAGCTGAGAGTGGGATCTAACCACACCCCGAGATTTTTTAACTCCAAAACCGGAGTCGGGTGGGACCAAGCTCTGAAGGCCACCACGTATCGCCCCAGAGTTCCACTTGCTTACCGAAGATCATAATCTCCGTCTTTTTTGCGTTCAGCTGGAGACAGTTGGACGTCATCCAGCTGGCGACCGCCCGCAGTCCGTTCTGGAATCTTGGGGCATCCAACACTGAATCCCCGCTGAGCGTGACCGCCAGCTGAGTGTCGTCAGCGTATGACACCATGGTCATACCCCACCGCTTGACGACCTCAGCCAGCGGTCTCACATAAAGATTAAAAAGTGTGGGGCTCAGCGAGGATCCCTGAGGCACACCAAGATCCAGAGGATAGAATTTAGACTGATGGGGCGGGACAGCCACGCAGAAAGATCGGTCCGCAAGAAAGGAGCAGAACCACTGAAGAGCAGGGCCAGCGATACCTGCATCCTCCAGGAGTTGCAGAAGAATCCAGTGCGAAGCGGTGTCAAAGGCGGCGCTGAGATCTAATAAAACAAACGCCGCCGTTTGACCCGCATCGAGCACAGAGCGCAGATGTTCCACCATATAAAGGAGGGCGGTCTCTGTGCTATGACCCGCCCGGAATCCATTCTGCGTCACGTCCAAGATGTTAGCACGCGAAAGATGGTCAGAGAGGGCGATATTAACGTGCACCTCCGCTACTTTTGCTGGCCAAGGGAGGAGTGATATTGGGCGATAATTCTCAGGCTTGCTGGCATCCAGGGACGGCTTCTTCAAAATGGGCATAACCACTGCCTGTTTCCACTTGACAGGAACCGACCCAGAAGCAAGCGAGATGTTAATCAAGGAGCGGATCGATGAATGCTCAGGAGAAGCCATGTCTCTAAACAAAGCTGGCCGTAGCGGGTCAGCCGGGGACCCGGACTTGACTTGCTGGGCCAGATTTTTAAAGCTTTCAGATGTTAGACAAGGAAAAGAATGTAACACCTCTTGCACTGGAGGGCTAAAAAGCCCATCACCAGAGGGCGTAGTCGAGGGAAATGCTCGATAAATGGCTTGGACTTTTTCCAAGAAAAAGGCCGCTAAGGTTTCACAGTGCAAACTGGAACACAAATCATTTGCAGAGGCCTTTTTTGCCACAAGATCCTTGAGGGCCTTAAAAATGCTTTTAGATTGATTAGTGCTGTTTCGGAATTCGAGGGCATAAAATGCCGCACGAGCTCTACAAACAGCACGATGGTAGCACTTCACGGTGGCCAGATACACGGCTTTTTTACTGATCTCGTAGTTTTTCCGCCATTCTCTCTCAGTGCGCCTGCACGTACTTTTGAGCGCACGCAGAGAGCCATCATACCATGGACTAGGGTCCCTTGGTCCACGTTTGCTCAAGGCCACCGGGATAAGAGAATCAAGGGCCCTAGTGACCCACTTTAAGTGAATTTGGGGGGAATGTTCCCTTCTCCTTTCTCTCCTGAAGTTGTTAGCCTCTGGGACCACCCCCATTTGGTTTAAAATCCAAAGTCTTGGGTGTGTACTTCCAGTCGAGGTGGGGACAGCATAATATGATAAAAATGTTCTTGTTCTTGCGGTTTGCGTCTTTCCTCCTTTGTCTAGGCTTGTCTCTTCTTTCCATTGCGTGAGTAAGAAAACTAGAGGGATATTGTATTTGGTTACAGCTTTTGAGTAAGTATTATGTTGTTTTGCTTGGCCCAAAGTGCCTCACTCCAATAAAAGATTTCCATTTGGTCATTGTGGCGTCTTTGACCTTGCTTGCCTATTACCTGTTTGCCTGTAGATGCAGTGCGCTAACGAGAGGTAGGAGTTCAAATGTGTAGGTTGTCTATTGAGGAATGATAGTGCTTAATTTGTGCTGGTGTTTTCCGATGCTCAGCACCGGCACTTATTTTTAAACACCGGCACATATCTATGAGAAACCGGCACATATTTATGAGACACCACCACATTATGGTGCAGTGTATGTGTATTTTTAAGGAACATTCATTAGTGAAGCCTCAAGCTATTTTATATATGCTAAAAAATAAAAAGGATACAACTTTAACCTAAACATGCAGTTTAAAGTGACTTGAGTTGTGCTAGCTGCAGTGGAGCAGTAAGTAAGAACCTGGGCCGTGGCACTTAACTTTTTACAAATTGAGCACTGCATGACCGGGTATGACTGTGCAGGAAAATGAAAGTGAGTGAGTGTAGAACGCAGGCTACTTCTGTTGAAGTGAATGAATGTAAAGGAATGTATTTTATTTCTCGTCGTTTGTAGGGCATGAGTAGTAAGCCAGAGTATGAGTGCTGATCCATGCAACAGTAGAGATTATAAAAATACTATTGACTACATTTTGTGTTTGACACAAATTAAATATCTGTCCCAGTTGCTTTTCCTTATTATTTTTTGTTTGTTTTAGTGGTGTGTTTTTTAACCTTTGGTTGCACGCCTTTCGTCGTTTTGATCACCAGTCTAATATCTTTGTTGAATTGTTTATTGTATTCCAACCAATTAATACAATACACTCTAAGGCAATGCAATACATTGGGACACACTGCATTGCAATGTAATGCAGCTGTTCAATACGGTAGAGTGCATTGCAGTGCAATACAATGAAATAAAACACCCCTTTCGATAAAGTTAACTCACTCTCTCTCTTTTTTACTCTTGATTACTTGTATATTGTGTTACATATCTATCTTCATGTGTATTGCGGTTCACTGCACTGCTTGTACCCTTTTTCAATTGACTATGTAACAAATCTTCCAAGGCATTCATACCTAACATATCTTATTTTATTGAGTGTTGTTAGGGCGTGTGCCTCACATGACCTTTTGGAACCTGGAAGGGCTTTTATGCCTGTTGAGATCATGCTGAATACCACTCTGTGATAAAATGAGTTTTAACTGAAGGACAGTCCTAGCATATAATTCCTTTATGGGGAGAGGCCAGCCTTCTCATATGATGAGTATGTCTGGAGTGAATGCACAGCAATAAATGTATATGCATTCTTTGCATTTTGCGTAGTATGAGTGATGTACCATCTGTTGTTTTACCAAGGTTTTTGCAGGAAACACTTCACCATCAAATGTTTTCTGTTGCATGTGATGGAAGTTGTAGCATTGCAATGGAAGGTGATGCCTGGTTTGACTGGTGAGTGTACGTTGATTGGCAGGTGCTCTACTCTCCCGTCTCCCTGCATGGTTGATGGGACTGTGAGTTCCTGAGGTGACCGGAAGTGTGATTTGTTCGGGGCACCTACTCTGAGCTAGAGCGATAGTGGTTGCGTTGTTCATTTGTGGGGTGAAGGGGAAATGTATCCTCAGAGTAGAGGATTTTGAAGAGAGTTGCCCTCTGCATTGCAGTTCAAATTTTATCCTGGTTTATCCCATCAGGGAAAAACATATTTTTTCTTTATGTGTCCCAAGTCGAGGGGATGAGGAATGTATAGCAACCCCCTGTGAGTCACTGACAGGCTGCAGCTACCATGTGGATCCATCTGATCAGGCTGAACCATGATTTGACTGTTCTACAGAGAGAAGTAATTTTGATTCATTCTATGGCAAATCTATTGTATTCCTTGGTGTGGTTGTTCAATCTTCTTCAGTACATTAGGGTTTTCCCAAGATCGGGACTTCGTTTCTACATTTCTCCCTTGTTGTGAATTAAAGGGCTATGTGGGGGCAATAGGGCTACTACTGCTGTACCTTTCAAGGGTGGGCTGTTAACACTTTACTAAAATCATAATATGTGAGAATTCACCTATCATATATGAAATGTGTCCTCTTCACCATAAAACTAATACGGTTGCGTGGCCACCCATGGGCCGCCACTTATAGTTTGAGTAGGCTCTGGCAGAGATTAATCCTTACTTTGTACAAGCGCTTCCGACCAGCTCTCTAAATAACTCAGCAGGTCCATTCTCCTGTCCATAGGTAGATGGCACAAAGCTCACCACCTTGAAAGGAGCCTTAAATACTGATATAGTAGTTAATCCAAAAATACGTGTCTTGTCGATAAAAACCATGGTAAAACTCCTTAAAACTGCAGGTGTAAATAGTATAAATATTTAGTTTTAATTTAGACACTCCACTATGATACAGCAGCTTTCCGTTGAATCTCACCGATCCATGAAGTAGGATGGAAGTGTTTCGTGTGTAGCTCACAGTGTAATGGGCCCCACTGTTGAGTAGATGTATGATTTGGTAATTCAGGGAAAGGTGATATGATTTTAGAAATTATTTCCGGAGTAGCGCTGCATCAGCGGACAATTGCTTGTGCTCAGTTAAGAAGGATTTTTTTTAAATTTCAGCAATTTTGGGGTATGTGTGCTGTAGTTTTTGGGCGGTTAACAGTTGGTATTTGTATAGGGGTACACTTGAGTGAGAGATATTGGGTTTTGGTTTCTTTTTTTACGTTGCCGGTTCTGCAAGATAATATTGATCAGTGGCAGGAGGATGTTGAGCGGCATTTTTTTTTTCTTAGGAAGGTGGATATCAGTTGTAAGAGCACACAATTTAAATGGATAAACGTGTGTTTAAATTAGTATAAGTAGGCTGATAAAGTCATCTGTATTTCTCGGTATTAACTTTTCCTTTAGTATTGGTGTACCTCGTTTTACCTTATAGGAACAACCATCAGTATCAAGAGCAAACAATAATATATGGGTTTGATAGTATTAGTCTTCATTAAAGAAGGCCTCAGTACTTGTAGTGTGCTTCCACTCCCCTTCAAACCAGCTGCAAAGTTAGCCTTAGTTATCTGCATCTTTTATCAGAATTTCGTTTTCACATGTCTTAGTAATCTATTTAAAGTTCTCATTCAGTTCAGAATCATAATAAATAACTTCCTAGTATTAATTGATGTGTGTAATGTGGGACTGGCCTTTTGATGCAGAGCTTTTTTTAGTGCGACAACTGTGTATACATATGGCTTCACCTCCCAGTATAAGGTATGTGTGGTGGGAGACTGGAGTATTCATGCTCAGCTGTGCTAAGGGAGAAAGTTGCATGTTAGAGAGGCTTGGTCTTTCAGCAGAATAGTAGGGGACTAGTCACTTTATTCTGAGCTTTCCTTAGCGCGATGGCAGTATGTGGAAGTGGCTGGGCATAATATTAGGTAATGTGTGTACTAGGGGCCTGGCTTTTTGATACAGAGCATTGTTTAGAGACAGCTGTGTACAAGTGGCTTCACCCACCAGTATATGGTATGTGTGGACTGGAATCTTCAAGTACAGCTTTGGTAAGGGAGAAAGTTACAAGTAAAATTGATGTGAGCTACCACTATATAATATATGTGGTAGGGTGTTGGACTACTCATGCGCAGGTGTCATTAGGGAGAAAGTTGCTTGTTGAAGAGGATTGGCCTTTTAACAGATAATGTGTTTTGTCGAGGACTAGTCACTTCATTCTGATCTTCTATTAGTGGGACAGCTGTATGTAGAAGTGGCTGGGCCTAATTTTAGGTGATGTGTGTGCTAGAGAAATGGCCTTTTAATGTAGAGCTTTGAAAATGGAGAGAGCTGGGTGTACAAGTGGCTTAACCTACTAGTATATTGTATGTTTGGTGTGGGAATGTGCTGTTCAATGTGCTGTTCAAAGCACAGCATTGGTAAGGCAGAAATTTGCATGTAAAGAGGCTCGGCCTTTCAACAGATAATTTGTCTAGTAGGGGACTGGTCACTCTGCTCTGAGCTTTGCTTAGGGGTATCAGTGTATGTAGAAGTGTCTGGCCCTAGTAGGTAATATGCGTACTGGGGGACTGCCCTTTTGATGCAGAGCTTTGTTTAGGGAAGCAGATGTGTATACAAGTCACCTACCAGTACATATGCCTAGTGGGGGAGTAGTCACTGTGCTTTCAACTTTCCTGGGGGGAGCACTTTATGGAGAAGTGACTGGACCTAATATTAGGTTACCTGTGTATAAGTGGAGTAAGCTTTTTTTTGCTGAAGTTTGTTTACAGCGATGGCTGTACGTACAAGTCCCTTCAGTTACCACTAAACCGTAAATGTGGTGCAGTACAGTACTGTTCAAACACAGGTTTGTTCAGTGTTTAAACTGCTTCTAAAAATGGTTTAGCCTTTCAACAAATAATGTGTCTAATAGGAGACCACGAACTGTGACCTGAGCTTTGCTTAGGGGAACCACTGTATGTAGACATTGCTGGGCCTAGCTTTACTTATTGTGCGTACTACAGACAACCCTCTTAATGCAGAGATGTCTTTATGGACTCAACTGTGAGAGAGCGCTACACAGAAGTGAAAAATTGTAGGGGTGCATCATATGTACAAGTAGTCAGCTCCCGTATATATAAAGGGTTTACTAATTATGTTCAAACGCGATGTAGGGTTGAGAACTGAAGTATTTAATGTTAGAACTACATGCAGAACAAATGTTAAGGGTTTTGAAACACTAATGATGCCGTTTAAATAGAGCACCATTGTATGTTTAGGTCTGCTTTATTAAAATTCATATTTGCATTTATATATATACGTGATAAGCTTGCTTAAAGTAGAAAATGTATTTGCTTAAAGTTGGAGGCCTAAAGAACGAAAGGATTGTTCATGTAGGACGTTGGGCCTATAAAACGTGCAGAGGTCCAGTCCATGGAAATCGGGTAGGCCTGACGGGAAATGTTTTGCTTAGCATTAGATGGTAGAAATGTTTAGTGAAAGCGGCCTTTGGCTAAAACTAATCAACGTTAAAGAATGTGTGAGCCGATTCTCATGTATTTCCTTGCAGGTGCTGGATCAAGTAGAGAGTAGAGTAGAAGGGCCCATTGTGTATGAGTGTTGGGATGCTAGACTCAGACATAGAGGAGTAGCCGAGGAATTTAAAGATACAACTTGAAGCGACTGAGAGTCTGGGACCCAAGGACGTTTGAATCAACAAGGATGGAAAGGTGCCATAATGGAAATTTCTGGAAACCAACACCTTCGAGAGGGGCGTACCTGAAGGCGTGTCGCCAGTATTGTGGGGTTTTGCATTAGGGACAGCACCCCGAGGGTGGAGGTAGGGCAGATGGGCTGAGGAGCTAGAGAGAGCGGTTGGATTGGCAAAGAGCTTAGCTAAGACTGAGGATTCTCTAGACTGAAGAGAAAGTGAGTGAACTTCTTTGGAAGTCACCACGGCTGACACCTTTTGTTAGGGTGGGCCATTGCTGAGTAGGGATGTCACATAGTATGGTGTAGGGACAGATTAACTTGACCTTTTCTTTTCAATGCATACCAGAACTCAAGTTACATCAATTTTTGTTAGCCTGATGATTCTGGAGTTGATTCTCGTATTATTCATAAGCCGCCTAAGACTTTTCCGTAGGATTATGTTTGTATTAGTGCCTGTTTATCTTCTGAACCTCGTGGTGAGGTGTTTGTATCTTCAGCTGTTTTCATTTCTGTAATAAATCTTCAAACATAGTTTTAGTCAGTGGTTCTTTGAGGGAAGCAACTGGGATTTGTAGAAAGTATTGATTGTTGGTAAATAGACTGCCTAATTCACTCTATGACAGGTAAAAAGGTCCAGACGACCTGTGATGGGATTCTGGAAAGTGGTAAGCGGGTTCCAGAATGAAAATCCCGCCTTCTCAGTTGGTAGCAGAGTAGGATTGTTTATCTTCTGGAGTGAGGGTAATCTAGAGTAGGTTGAGATTTCCCCGAGGCCCATAGAGAACAAATGACGAGTATCCAGAAAGTCGCGGACGGAGGATGGCGTTTCATGGAAACTGACGGAGGGTAACGGTGCGGCAGAAAGCAGCAGCTCGGAAGAGAGTGAGTATGAAAAAGGGTCATGCGTGTTAGATTACGGTGCTACGGTTGTATTGTTGTGTTGTATTGTCTTGCGGAGTTGAATGCCTGTAGTGTGCGAGGAAGATCAGGTTGTGAGCACGCGCAACCAGTGAAAACCTTAGGCTCAAGTGGAGCTTAAGTGGTTCGGGTGTATCGAACACCTATAGTAATTGTCGACCATTGTTAAAGGGGGTCATGAGGTACCATTGACCGCCCGCAGGACCGAGATAGGGGGAATGAATGTGTGAGTGCGTGGGTAACGGACGCTGGTCGGAAGTTGCCGTGTGTCTGTAACCTATCAGTGAGGCGATTGTCCGGTCGTTCGTGACAGACATTTGCCGGTTCGGTGACAATTACAGTTAGACTGTGGCCGTACAGTCAAGGAAGTGGCTGCTTGGTCGGAAGTGATCATTTCCAGTGTATGATTGGGACGCATGCGTGACCAGGAGACGAGCGGAGAAAGGAGGGGAACTGCTGCGAAACGGAGGCGAGTGACGTCAGAAGAAGCCGCGCTGGGATAGGGCGGCTAGTGAGGAGCCGCGCTGGGATTGGTGGATTGTCATCGGGAAGTAAAAGAGCGCTGTAAACAAAGAAGCCTTGCCGTTTTTCATCATGAAATGCTTAAAAGTGTTGCGAGATTGTTTTAGAGGTGAAAAGACGTTAGAACCTCGGGGTGGGGAAGAGGCTCCACCCGAGGATACCCCAGCCTATTATATGGCTACGAATGTTGGGTTGCATACCATATTGTGGCTTGAGAACTGGTGTAAGATGACTGACGGAAAGGAGGAATTGACTTTTCCTAAATATGGTACATTTAGACTGGAGGTGCTGTATCAGCTAAAAGCGATTATGGCTTCTTTGCGGCCTTTGCCCACACCAACACAGTTTGAAGCATTAAATGCGTGGATCAGGGCAGCCCATGAAAGGAACAGAGATAGGAGACAAGAAAGGGTGAAAAGATCAGTTAGGGCGGTTCAAGATGCGAGATGGGATGCATTAGCCAAGAGGTGGAGAGTGCCGACCATCGAAGGAGACAGGTTGTATCCGTTGTTGGTCAATGCAGGGGACGCGCAGAGAAGGAGTACCGAGGATGAGGACAGTGAGACAGACGACAGCCTGATAGAGAGACTGTTGTCGGAGAGACCACCTCCATATAATCCAGAGATGGGGGGGGTCAGCACCGGCGGGGAACAAGGAAGCCCCTGTCATAGACGGTGGCGTCCCGATGGAGAGCAGTTTGAGCTCCTTAGGGGACAAGTTTGGCCCGGAAGAGGGAGAAAAAGCACCTCAACCATCTCCCACAACGAGAGTAGTGGAAAGATTCACGGTGCAAAAGGTGCACACCGAAGAGGGTGTAGATTCACAGAGATTGCCAGACGCCCTTACGGTGCCTGTTACCATAGGTCCCATAGTATCAGTATACAATCCAGAACAAACACAGAGCGAGGGTCCGCTACAAACAGAGAGAGAGAGGTGTCAGAGAAGGGAGGAGTAATGTAGCGGACGGATGGTGCCAATGGCCAAGGCCGGTAGAAAGGAGCACCCCTTTGGCAGCATCGGCAGATTCCTCTGGAGAACAGGGGGGTTTGAGAGGACCGATGGACTTGAGAGGACCCCGGCCAAGGTCCATTAGGGAATTAAGGCCTGACTTGAGAATTTGAGATACGGTTGTTGATACCCAGAGCAATAGGTCGAGGAATGAGTTCGACAATGGAACCCAGGAAAAAAAGGGGGTGTCTCACTGTGCGCCAAGCGAAAGTAGGCAGGAATGGGAGCGCGGAAGTGTGGGAAGTAGGGGGGTGTCCCACCACACCTCTGGCGATAATAGACAGGAATGGGACCAGGAGGGTTGGGAAAACAGAAGGGTTCCCCCTAACACACCTGAAGAAAACAGACGAGTGAGTCAGGACGGTGGAGGGAGGGACTCTAATGGAAATTCTAGCCAAGGAACATTGAGAGCGCAATAAAAGCAAGAAGGATTGATGTGTTGAGACTAAAATCAGAAGTGGAGGAAATAGTGGAGGGTACATTGCCACTAGAGAGAATAGAACTCTATGAACCAGATGAACTGTTGTTTGTGGCAAAGGATGTCACTCGGAGGGCTAGGACAGCACATGAGAAACTGTCTGAATTGGCAAACAAGTATGTTGTGGATTTGACAAAGACAAAAGCATTACAGGGTGGCCATAGGTTACAGTACTCAGACCAAGATTTAGAAGAAAAGAGGGTGATCGGATTAAAAACTCACATCAGGGAACTGATAGTGGGAATCCGAACCTGGACCCAACTGGACAAATGGGAGGAAAGGTGGTCAAAGAGAAAGAGCGTTAGACGAAGCGCTATTGAGACATCCCCGGGAGGAGGGTTGACGCAGGCAGAAGCGTACCCCTTAAGGGAGGTGGCTCACGGGGGATATGTACATGTACCCTGGAGTAGGGGAGATTTGGCTGCCTTTACTAACTCATTTTCAAAGTTGCGAGAGAGTCCAGTAGAATGGTACAAACAGGTAGAGAGGTTTGTTAAGATCTCAAAGGTATTGTGGATTGATCTAAACACACTGTTCGACATTGTAGTTCCAGGAGACCTGTGGATAGCATGTAAGGTTAGTGTCGAATGGCCCACAGAGGAGCCGGATCGAGATACTAGCACAAATGGACCCTCACCCAAGGTGATGATAAAATATGAGGAGGTGATCACGTGGTTGAAGACTAAGGTACCACCACAGGACATAGACTGGGTGAAGATAGATCGGACTAGGCAGGAACCGAAGGAGACAGTCCATGAGTATTATGAGCGGCTCTTGCAGATTTTCAAGCAGTATAGTGGATTGGATGTGATGGATCCAAAGGACATGGGACAGTTTGTGTCCAAGTTGTCCTGGGACTGAGACCTGATATCTGTCTCATGATACAGCAACATTTAATTTGCTGGCAGAACAAGCCTCTGGACGAGATCTTGAGGTATGTGAGGTACTGCAGTGATGAGATAGACTCCAAGACAAGGAAGCTTAAGGATAAACTGATGTTAGTACAGATGCAATCGGGAGGACAGGGTCAGTCTGGCAATGGCACATTGGGGAGAAAATCAGGGGGACAGAAAAGGGACAATGAGGAGGGCCCAAGGCCAAGGATAGACCTGGCGGCTCTGAAAAAGACGACAAGGTGTCACCAGTGTCACGAGGTCGGACATTGGAGACGCGAGTGTCCCCATAACCCAGACAATCAAGTACAAGAAGAGGAGGAGGAGGAGGTCCAAGCCCCTCCTGAACCGAGAGTAACAGTAACTAAATTTAAGACGACAAAAGGGGGGACTTCAGCCCCTAGGGCTCCGGTTCCCCAGCCACCGAAGATTACAACAGGGAACAAGGTTTACAAGCAGATGCCCTTCATAGTTGAAGGGGACGAGTATTATTACTTTGATCCAGTGACAGGACGGTGCCTGAGTGGGGAGGAGGACTGCACCCCCGGGGCAGTGCTGGAGGTAGATCAGAGGGGACCATTCGTAGAGGCCGATGTAGCTGGACACCCCACCACCTTTTTGGTTGACACTGGTGCTTCCCGGTCTACTGTGCGGTCTGCAGTTGTCCCTAACTTGCCCCTTTCAGGACAGACTATCCAAGTGGTAGGGGTTGCAAACAGAAGAATGACAAACCCTCTGACTGAACCAGTCCCAGTCAAGATCGGGAGTTTCAGGGATAACCATCAATTCGTGGTGTGTGATTCCAGTCCCAAGTGTCTGTTGGGAAGGGATCTCCTGTGTAAACTCAATTGTACCATTTACTGTACCCCACAGGGAGTAGAATTACAAACAAATGATGATGATGTTGCCTTCAAGGTTGCAAATACACATGTGTGTATAGAATTGTACCCTGCTTTAACTGTGGAGGAACTCCCTTGGGACCTGAGGGATGCAGTCTCACCAGAAGTGTGGGACTTTACAGGAGAGGAGATCGGGTTGATCAAAGGGGTCGAGCCAGTTAAGATTCAAGTAAGACCGAACGCTGAGTTCCCAAGAACACCTCAATACAAGTTGACCCCAGAGACTATTGCAGGAATAAGACCTGTGATCCAATCCATGATTAGACAGGGAATTTTGAAGGAAGTCATGGGCAGTCCATGCAACTCCCCGATCATGGGCTTGCAGAAGCCTAGCGGGAAGTTCAGGATTGTGCAAGATTTGCGAAAGGTGAACAACAAAGTTGTTCCATGCTGTCAAGTGGTACCGAATCCATCAGTGATACTGTTTCAGATACCGTTCCAAGCTGAATGGTTTTCTGTGATTGATTTGTGTCAGGCTTTCTTTTCGATCCCATTGCATGAGGAGAGCCAATTTCTTTTTGCGTTCAAAATAGAGAACCGCGTCTTAACATGGTGTCGTATCCCTCAAGGGTATACAGAGAGCCCATCGATCTTTAATCAGCTACTGAAGAGAAATCTTGAGAATCTGGTGCTGCCACAGAACTCCGTTCTTTTACAGTACATAGACGATCTCCTTGTTGCGTCAGACACAGAAGATGCTTGTAGAATTGACACCATTGCTTTGTTGAACCATTTGGCCGAGAATGGACATAAGGTATCCCCTAACAAGTTACAGTACCGTTTGTCTGAAGTACAGTATCTGGGTCACAGGATAGAGAAAGGAAAGAGGAAAGTGTCGCCAGACAGGATTGAGGCGATCATGAAAATGATGGTGCCTACGACTCAGAGAGAGGTTAGGATGTTCCTGGGTATGGTTGGCTACTGCCGCCAGTGGATTGCCAATTTTTCCCTGAAGGCGAAGCCATTGCAGAAACTGACGCACAAGGATGTAAGTGATCCGGTACCATGGGACAAAGATTGTATGATGGCTTTTCTTGAGTTGCGAGAGGACTTGTGTCGCTCTCCGGCTCTGGGAATACCCGATTACACCAAATCATTTTCACTGTTCTGCTGTGAAAGGGAAGGGTGTGCTTTGGCAGTTTTAGTACAAGATCATGGAGGAGTCCGTAGAACAGTTGCTTACTTCTCGGCTACCTTAGATCCAGTAGCCACAGCGTTGCCCGGATGTCTCAAATCCGTTGCCGCAACAGGTGTCAGCATTGAGAGGTGTGAAAGCATTGTGATGGGTCATCCACTGACAGTACATGTGCCCCATTCACTGGAATTGTTGATGACCAGGACCAAGACACAACACCTGACCAATAACAGGCTCACACGCTATGAGCAGGTTATACTTGCTGCAGAGAATGTGACCCTTAGGAGGTGTTCGGTCTTGAACCCTGCTACTTTGATGCCATTACCAAATGACCTGGATGATGATTAGGAAGACCATGATTGCCTTGATGTGACTGAACTGTGCACCAAACCCAGACCGGATATTGTCGATGAGCCACTGGTAGACCCAGACGAAATTTACTTTGTGGATGGCTCATGTGTAAGGGACAATACTGGTCAGTTGAGAGCAGCGTTTGCTGTCTGTACTATCTCTGGAATAGTCGAAGCGGCCTGCCTGGAAGGAGTACACTCCGCTCAGGTGGCTGAGATAATTGCGTTGACGCGTGCCTGTTTGGCAGCCAACAAGATTCGGGTCACCATATATACAGACAGCCAATACGGGTTCGGTGTGGTTCATGATTTCGGTCATTTGTGGTCCCAAAGGGGTTACATGACATCATCAGGTTCCCCTATCAGGAATGGAGAATTTATCAGGTTGTTGCTGGAGGCTCTGCAAGGTCCAGCCGAAATTGCCGTCGTGAAATGCACTGCACATACAAAGAGTACTGACTTTGTGTCCATGGGTAATCGTTATGCTGATGAGGTCGCACGTTATTGTGCAGAGCAGGGATACTCATTTACTGAACAAACAGTTGAGGGAGCGCAGGAAGGAACCGAGTTAAGCATGATGCTCGAGGTGGCAGCTACCTGGGAAGAATTGAAGAGCATGCAGGAGCAGGTGTCTGACTATGAGAAAAGAGTGTGGGAAATGGCTGGTTGTGTCAGAGGAGAGTTGGACTTATGGGTTTCGGCTGATGGGAGAGCGGTGTTGCCGAATGAGCTGGTGAGTCCGATGGCACGACAGATACATGGTCCTGTACATCTGGGAAGAGATGCCATGATGCGTGTGTTCAGACAAACTTGGTACAACCCAAAATTCAGGACGGCTGCGGAAGCAGTGTGTCAAAGGTGTGTTACATGTCAACAGATGAACGTTGGGAAAAGAACGCCAGTTACTATGGGTCACATTGGGAGGTCCGGCGGACCTTTCTACAGGATGCAACTGGATTTCATTCAGATGCCGAGGTGTAATCGCCTTAGGTATGTCCTGGTGATCGTGTGTGTGTTTTCCAGGTGGGTTGAGGCATACCCAACTCGTAGGTGCGATACACTCTCAGTAGCAAAGTTGTTGTTGAGGGAGCTAGTGCCACGTTTCGGGGTTCCGACCTCTTTGGAATCGGACAGAGGAACACATTTTAATAGCGAAGTTGTGAAAATGCTCTGCTCTGCACTGAACATTGACCAAAGGCTGCATTGTAGTTACCAACCAGAGGCTTCCGGCATAGTGGAGCAAATAAATGGGACCCTCAAGGCCCGAATGGCGAAGGTGTGCTCATCCACGTCCCTGAAATGGCCAGATGCTTTGCCGTTGGTGCTAATGAGCATGCGTAGTACACCAGACAGGAGGACAGGATTCTCACCTCACGAAGTATTGATGGGGAGGGCTATGAGACTGCCATCTATTCCTACAACCGCCTTGCTAAATATCACAGATGATCTGATCGCTGATTACTGCAAGGGACTTTCTGATGTCATTCATTCTGTGTCCCTTCAGGTGCGGGCTGCTAAAATTCCGGCTTCCAGAGACCTTTGTCACGACCTGTGCCCGGGTGACTGGGTCCTGGTGCGGAAGCACGTCAGAAAAAGCTGCCTGGATGTGCGCTGGAGAGAACCTTTTCAAGTCATTTCGGTGACGAACACTGCTGTGAAGTGTGGAGGGTTGCCAAACTGGGTCCACGCTTCTCACACCCGACGAGTACCAGCACCCTTGGAAGAAACAGCTCCTCTCGTAGAGGGCAACACTGATGAAGAGGAAGATCCACAAGAGGGGACAAGTCAAGCTGTGGGGGAGTCCGAAGAAGCTGGTATCTCCTCCGATAGAGCTGAAGGAGATCACGACAATAGTGACACTGAGTCTGCCTCTGAAGGGGGAAGTGGCTGTGAAGGTGATCTGAGCGCAGAACAGGCTGAAAGTGGTGATGAACAGGGTGTGCAAACGAGAAGCAGAAGAGTGAAGAGTGCAGAGGCTCATTGGCCTGAAAGGCGGAGGCGCCTGAATGTGCGATTGATCTCAGAAAGGGATCTCGCTCCTGTGTCTGAAGAGTCCGAACAGGACGAGGGAGAACAGGAGACGGAGCAAAGAGGTCCGAGGAGGTCAAGGAGGGTGAGAGTACCTTGTCGAAGATACGCCACTCCCGAGTGGATCTACCCTTTGACAAATGCCAGGTGTACTGAGATCAGGGAGGGTGAGGTCGGTGGCAGTGACCAGTACAATCCCAAATGTTAAGTTGGAAGTGATACTGTTGGTACCTGGACTTGAGATTGAAGGCGTACTGACACTTACCATTCCAAATCCCCCTTACCTGAGCAAGATACGTGATCTAATCTTGGATAGACTGATTTTTCCTACATTTGGTCCGGAAATACCATCTTATGAATCAGTAGTCCTTCTCATGGAACTGTTGGATTATGTGCTTTGTGCAGTTGGAGCAAATATCATCATTGATTATTAGAGACTTTGTAAATAGCTGTCAAGACCAACCTAGAGCCGAGTGGAGGAAGAAGAAATTTAGGGACTTTCCACAGAGGACGGAGAAGGGCTAGGGTTGTCTATTGTTGCTGCAGAAGAAAAGGCTGCAAAAGAAAAGCAGAACGGGGATTTCTGCCTTCAGAGGTGTGGTTCGGGAGACTCAAATAACCAAGAAAAAGAGACTTTGAATAGTTGTTGAGAACAAACTACCCTGCCCTGAAACCATGGAGGCTGGAAACCCGACTCGTAGAGCTAAGTGTATAATAGGTACCCTTTTAGGAGGAGTGATACTCCTTATAGCATTAGTAGTTGCAGTTTCCTATTTAGTACCACACAAGCAGGCAGTGAAGGTTGAGGGAACACCGACACCCATCACTCCTAGCAAGAAAGAGGTCAAAGTAGGAGTAGAAAAAGCTTTGTTAGCAGAAGAAAGTCGTAGGTTACACGCAGATCTGTCTAAGGGCAATTTTGGACAGAATGCGTATGCAAAGTTGTTGTATGAATACATTGATGCGATGGATGCGAAAGACTGCTATGTGTGTATGCAATTGCCGGCTTCAGTAGATGAGGGTATTAGATACCATCACCTTCCATTGACATATGGAATCTCATGTAGTATACTGCTTAGCATACTTTATGGGCGTAACCATTTTGAGTATTTCTTTTCGAATTATGATGCTGTGTTACCGGAAGTCCCTGCTTATAAACACTTGAATAAGTTTGACTATTATAAGTCAGAGGACAGACTTGGATATTTTTTCATTCCGACACAAGAATTAGACACCTCATATGCTCACCGACACAATTTGACGCGTTTGTTATCAGAGACAGAGAAAAAGTTCATAGAACAGGTACACGAAACAAAAACAGTTGCGAGATTCAGGGCAAGGTAAAGTTGATTGGACGGATGAGGAGAAGCAGCACAAGTCAAAGGGGAGTTATGGTCCGATAGCTCTAGATGAAGTGCAGAAAGGTAAATTATGCCTCCACAGACCACAGACGTATTATGAAAATGTGTATGTGGGTCATACTACATGTGAACATACTTTCACACTGGAGTATTATACGAAAGATTTCTTGAAGAGTGTGGTGCAGGTGATTCCAACGGTGTACTTTGTCTGTGGAAGGAATGCGTATGTGAGATTGCCGGAAAAATGGTACGGGACGTGTTACCTAGCGATCATTTTTCCCGAAATTTACCATACTGAGGATTTTGCTCTCCTAGAGGGGGGACATCAGACGAGGGTAAAGCGAGGAGAAAGTGCGGGTGCGATAGTGGGAGATGTGTTTGGAGCAATGATACCCATGTTGGGAGTCATTCTGAATGACGTGAAGATACGGCGGTTGGCAACTGTGGTGGATGAACTGTCAATGAATACAGCAAAGTCACTAGTGTTGGTTGAGGGTGAGATTTTGTTGATAAGGACAATGGTTTTACAAAACCGTCTTGCTTTGGATGTCCTTCTAGCCAAAGAGGGAGGAGTCTGTAAACGTTTGAAGGTCCAGGAATGTTGCACATATATTCCAGATAATTCTAAGGATCTGGAGAAATATATCAGTAACATTACTGCCATTCATTATGAAGTTGAAGATTTGACACAAGAGAACGTGTGGGAGAAGGTTGGCAAGGGATTTGGAACCGTGGGAAACTGGTTTGCAAATCTGGGAAGGAGTTTCCTTGGGTTTGTACTGAAACCCCTCATCATAGCTGTGGCATGTGTGATTGGGTTGTGGGGTTTGGTGAGACTGTACAAGTGGTATAGGTCAACTAGATTGCAAAGATCGATGAGAGTGCAAGAGCAAAGAATGGAAAGGCTGCAGGACGGTCAATATCGCAGCCTGAGAGCATTGGAGATGCTTAAGCGAGGGAAAGTGGCCACGAGTTCTGTTTAGCTCGGTTCTTACCTTGAGGGATGGTGTGATGGTGGTGATGACACAGGTCATCAAAGGGGGAAACTGAGAGAGCGCTACACAGAAGTGAAAAATTGTAGGGGTGCATCATATGTACAAGTAGTCAGCACCCGTATATATATAAAGGGTTTACTAATTATGTTCAAATGCGATGTAGGGTTGAGAACTGAAGTATTTGATGTTAGAGCTACATGCAGAACAAATGTTAAGGGTTTTGAAACACTAATGATGCCGTTTAAATAGAGCACCATTGTATGTTTAGGTCTGCTTTATTAAAATTCATATTTGCATTTATATATATACGTGATAAGCTTGCTTAAAGTAGAAAATGTATTTGCTTAAAGTTGGAGGCCTAAAGAACGAAAGGATTGTTCATGTAGGACGTTGGGCCTATAAAACGTGCAGAGGTCCAGTCCATGGAAATCGGGTAGGCCTGACTGGAAATGTTTTGCTTAGCATTAGATGGTAGAAATGTTTAGTGAAAGCGGCCTTTGGCTAAAACTAATCAACGTTAAAGAATGTGTGAGCCGATTCTCATGTATTTCCTTGCAGGTGCCGGACCAAGTAGAGAGTAGAGTAGAAGGGCCCATTGTGTATGAGTGTTGGGATGCTAGACTCAGACATGGAGGAGTAGCCGAGGAATTTAAAGATACAACTTGAAGCGACTGAGAGTCTGGGACCCAAGGACGTTTGAATCAACAAGGATGGAAAGGTGCCATAATGGAAATTTCTGGAAACCAACACCTTCAAGAGGGGCGTACCTGAAGGCATGTCGCCAGTATTGTGGGGTTTTGCATTAGGGACAGCACCCCGAGGGTGGAGGTAGGGCAGATGGGCTGAGGAGCTAAAGAGAGCGGTTGGATTGGCAAAGAGCTTAGCTAAGACTGAGGATTCTCTAGACTGAAGAGAAAGTGAGTGAACTTCTTTGGAAGTCACCACGGCTGACACCTTTTATTAGGGTGGGCGATTGCTGAGTAGGGATGTCACATAATATGGTGTAGGGACAGATTAACTTGACCTTTTCTTTTCAATGCATACCAGAACTCAAGTTACAGCAATTTTTGTTAGCCTGATGATTCTGGAGTTGATTCTCGTATTACTCATAAGCCGCCTAAGACTTTTCCGTAGGATTATGTTTGTATTAGTGCCTGTTTATCTTCTGAACCTCGTGTTGAGGTGTTTGTATCTTCAGCTGTTTTAATTTCTGTAATAAATCTTCAAACATAGTCTTAGTCAGTGGTTCTTTGAGGGAAGCAACTGGGATTTGTAGAAAGTATTGATTGTTGGTAAATAGACTGCCTAATTCACTCTATGACAGGTAAAAAGGTCCAGACGACCTGTGACGGGATTCTGGAAAGTGGTAAGCGGGTTCCAGAATGAAAATCCCGCCTTCTCAACTGTGAGTAGATGTGGTGAAGCTAGTTGAAGGTGACATCTGTACTTTGGTCCTAATCTCAACACACAGGTCTTTTTTTAGTGTCACAGCTGTGTGCACGAGTGTGTTCAATTATGAGTATATGCTCTATGTAGTGGGTTATTGGACTCCTCATGCATGTGTCATCAGGGGGTAAGTTCCATAGTGAAGAGGCTGGGTCTTTTACTGCATGATGTGTCTAGCAAGGAATTAATCTCTGTGTTTTCATATTCCCTTAGGGTGACAGCTGTATGTAGAAGTGGCTGGGTCCAATTTTAGGATATGCCTGTACTATGGGACTGACCTTTTCCTACAGACGTTTGTTAAGGGTTACAGGTGTATCCAAGATCAACTGTGATTACACTGAAGGTTGCATGTAAAAGTGAGTGGCTGTGTTGTGAGGTTTGCTAATAGAAACGATTATAAGTAGAAGTGTCTGGGCCTAATTTTACTAGAGTTCTGTAGCTGGCTAAATCTGGTTTCCATGTACAGCTTTCTTTAAGGGCACAGCTGTGTAAGTAAGTAGAGTGACGTACCAGTAAATGGTATGTGCAGGAGGAGACTACAGTCTTCATGTTCAGCTTTTCTCAGGGTGAAATTTGTATGTATAAGAGGCTCGGTATTTCAACACATAATATATGTACTAGGGGAGTATTCACTGTGTTCTCAGTTTGCCTTGGGGGGCAGCTGTATGTAAAAGTGGCTGGGCCTAACAATAGGTCATCTGTGTATGCGTTTGATGCAGAGCTTTGTTTAGGGAGTCACTTGACTTACCAGTATACAGTATGTGTGGTGCTGTACAGCACTGCTTAAACCCAGGTCTGTTCAGGGTAAAAGTTGCATCTAAAAGTAGCTGCACCTTTCAACAGAGGATGTGTGTTTTAGTAGACTAATCACTCTGACTTGAGATTTTATTAGTGAGATCACTATATATGGAATTAGCTGGGACTAGTATTAAGTGATATGTGTATTGTTAGAGAGGCCTTCTGATGAAGAGCATTGTTTAGGATGAGATGATCAGAAGAACTGGCTTCATCAATCAGTGTATTGTATGTGTGGTGCATGACAATTGTCTTCATACCCCCTTCCAAGTTTAAAATTTGGATTTGGCCCTGTGGACGTGGTGTTCCCCGGGGGTCCGCGCAGACCCCCACCAAATTGTTTAATTTCTCCCTGGGGAGGTGGTGGTCCCTGGACCTTCTAAAAAGCCCTGGGAGCGGGGTGCGTGTGTCCCTCCCTTTTTACAAAAGCCCTGGGGAGGTAGTGATCCACTGGAGGGACAGCTCGGCAACCCTATATATTATATATATGTAGCCCCGGGGAGGCGGTGGTCCCCGGGCCTTGTTAAAGTTGTAGTACGGGGGTCTGTGCGGTCCCCCTCCTTTTTCAAAGAGGCCCCGGGGAGGTGGTGTTCTCCCGGGCCCGGGTTTCTGTACGGCAGAATGAAGTCCACTTTAGTACTGAGGCCCTACGGAGTGAAGTGGAATTAATTCCCCAACCAGTAGTGTGCCAGAAGTCACTTTTGCAGAGTGTTGGAGAAAGGGGGCATGGCCTCAACAACCTCTTAGCAATCCTGCTATGTGGGACTTACTGGAGGTAAGAGGAGGAGTTCCTTGCCCCCAAGGACCCTCTGGACCCAAGAGGACTTCATCCCCGAACCAGCAGCATGCCAGGAGGCATGTTTGTAGAGTGCTGGAGAAAGGGGGCGGGGCCTCCGGCAAGTTGCTGGCCTTTTTTTCTACTTTTGGGGAAGGGTGGGCTGCATGGCACCCCTCCTGGGTCAATTTTGGCCCTGGGGACCCCATCCCCTTGGGCTTGGCCTTTGCAATTTTTATTTAAAAAAAATACTAAGTGGAGGGGGCCGCGCTGCCTCCCCCCCCCTTCCTGGGCCAGTTTTGGCCCCCGGTGCCTGCTCCTTTTTTAAAAACATTTTTATAAACAATAAAAGGGCGGGGGACCTCACAGCTCCCATCCCAGACCAATTTTTGCCCCGGGGATCCCATCCCCCAGGACCCTGCCTCTAGTCTGGCAATGCACTGATTATGACCTCACATATTACATCACTCACGACATGGTCGGTGGCATGACATCTGGCTGGCTGGGTAAAGGGCTGAGGCCGCAAGGGCTTTGGGACTTCCCCCACTGCCTCCAGCAATTTTGGTAATGTGTGTGCCCTGGGGGAAGCACCAGTGCATCTGGTTTCCAAAGAAAAGACAAAAAAGAATAATAAATGAGCTGCAGGAGCTGGCAGTTGGGTGCCCGCAGGGAGAGGCGCAGGGCCTGGCCATAGCCCTCTCCATTTACTGTTAATTACCACACATATTACATCACTTCTGAGATGTTGTATGACATCATTGATCCCGTCACTTCAACATCTGAAATGACATAATTGATTACAACACTGCATAGCAGTGGCATGAGTTATAGTTACTTTAGAGCTTGAGTTATAGTTGAATAAAAGGACTACAACTGGTGAATTCCGGTAGGTCTTTCTTGCTTGCAACTGGTGATTTGTGCACAACGGTGTTGGGGGTCGCGTAACTCGTCGTTACGGGTTACATGTACATTTAATGTAACTAAGTGATACAATATTATTCTTCTCCTATCTTGCTATTCTTGTCAAAAATACAAATTGCATTTAACTGCTATAATTATTGTAGTCTCCCTGTTTTCTCCCTCCTTCTGCAACTTTTTTTGTGCATGCTTTCTTGTAAGAATAATTATCATCCACTAATACCTGTTGAGACATTGTTGTTTGTTATACATGTTATTTACCCAGGTCTCAACTGGGTTGACGGGTACCCTCCTGTTGTGTGATTCTATATAATATTTTTGTAGCACGATGTTTAATATTCAGTATTATAGTACTGGAAAGGCGGGATTTTAACTCTAGAGTCTGCTGATCATTCTCCAGAATCCCGTCACAGGTCGACTAGACCTTTTTACCTGCCATAGAGTGAATTAGGCAATCTGTCATAACAAATGAACAATTTAGAAATCCCAATTGCTTCCCCCAAGAACCACTGACCAAACTAAGTTTGAAAAGTTTATTACATAACCAAAAATAACTGCAGGTACAAACACCTCAGCAAGAGGTTCAGAAGGTAAACAGGCACTAATACAAACATAATCCTACGGAAAAGTCTCAGGCGACTGATGAACAACACCAAGATCAATTACAGGACCATCAAACTAAACAAAATAGCTATAACCTGGGTTCTGGTACTCATCGGAATAAAAGACATAAATCCAGGTTAATCTGTCCCTACACTACTCTAAGTGACATCCCTACTCAACAATAGCCCAACCTAACCAAAGGTGTCAGCAGTGGTGACTTCAAAGAAGTTCACTCACTTTTCTCCAAGACTAGAGAAATTGTCATAGCTAAGCTATTTACCAAGACCAACCACTCTCTCTGACTCCTCAGCCCATCTGCTCTGCCTCCACCCTCGGGGTGCCGTCCCTAATACGAAACCCCAAAATGCAAATGACACGCCTTTAGGTACGCCCTTTCCAAGGTGTCGATTACATGGAGTTTTCCACGTTGGCCTTCTTCCATCCTTGTCCGTTAAACGTCCTTGGGTCTCAGACTCTCTGTCGCTTCCAGTTGTATCTTCAAATTCCTGGTCTACTCCTCCATGTCTGAGTCTAGCATTTCTAACTCTCATACACAATGGGCCCTTCTACTCTACAATCTACTGGGTGATGCACCTGCAAAAGAATATACGCACATAGGCTCACATTCTAATAATGTTGCAACATTTTCTAAAGCCTCTTTCATAAGCATTTCTACCGTTTATATGTTTAAGCAAAACATTTTCATACAGGCCTGCGCCATTTCCATAACTAGGCCTCAGCTAAACTTTAGGCCTTACGTTTAAATGAGCAATTCTCTGTGTTCTCTAGGCCTTCCACCTTAACGACAAATGTATTTCCTCTATATTCGACTAATTTATTGAGTACATAAAGCATGATCACATTTCAGTTTATCAATCTAAAGACATTAGTAAATCAATTAAACACTCTTCTTAATAGTAAAAGATTTCATTTCAAAGCAGCTCTATATTGCAGCAAATATGAATTTGCACCTTGTAACGTTGGTTCTGCACTTCTCTGATACCAATTTACTTAAGTACTTGTCATACATTGCGTCTAAACATGATTAAAAGTCCTCTACATATGCGCGTGCTAACTACTTGTACATATGCTGCACCCCTACAAATTTCACTGTAAATGGCGCTCTCTCAGTTCCCCCCTTTGATGACCCGTATCATCACCACCCACACATCTTCCTTAGGGTAAGATCCGACTTAAACTGAGCTTGTGGCCATTTTCCCTCGCTTGAACGATTCCAACGCTCTCAGGCTGCGGTATTGACTATCCTGCAGCCTTTCCATTCGCATCTCTTGCGCTCTCATTGATCTCGCCAACCTATTGGACCTGTACCACTTGTACAATCTTACCAAACCCCACAATCCAATCACACATGCCACTGCTATGATAAGGGGCTTCAGTACAAATCCAAGAAAACTCTTTCCTAAGTTGGCAAACCAGTTTCCAACTTTCCCAAATCCTTTGCCAACCGTCTCCCATGCATTCTCTTGCGTCAAGTCCTCAATTTCATAATGGATTGCAGTAATGTTGCTTATATATTTCTCCAGATCCTTAGAGTTGTCTGGTATATAAGTGCAACATTCTTGGACGTTCAACCGTTTACAAACCCCGCCCTCTTTTGCTAGAATGACGTCAAGGGCAAGACGGTTCTGTAAAACCATTGTCCTGATCGACAACATCTCACCCTCAACCAACACCAATGACTTGGCAGTATTCATTGACAATTCATCCACAACAGTTGCCAGCCGCCGTATCTTTATGTCATTCTAAATGACACCCAACATAGGTATCGCTGCTCCAAACACATCTCCCACAATTGCTCCAGCACTTTCCCCTCGCTTTACCCTCCTTTGAGACCCTCCCTCTAAGAGTTCGAAATCCTCAGTATGGTAAATTTTCTCCGGCAATCTCACATACGCATTCTTTCCACAGACAAAATACACAGTAGGAATCACCTGAACCACGCTCTTCAAGAAGTCCTTTGTATAGTATTCTAAGGTGAAGGTGTGGTCACACGTAGTCTGACCCACATACACATTTTCATAATACGTCTGTGGTTTGTGCAGACACAACTTCCCTTTCTGTACCTCATCCAGAGCTATTGGGCCATAACTCCCTCTTGACTTATGCTGCTTCTCTTCTTCGGTCCAATCTACCTTTCCTTGCCCTGAATCTCGCAACTTTTTCTGTTTCGTGTACCTATCTTCTACTTGTTCAATGAACTTCTTTTCTACATCTGACAACGAACATGTCAGATTGTGTCGGTGTGCATACGGGGTGTCTAGCTCTCGAGTGGGAATAAAAAAGTATCCGAGTCTGTCCTCTGACTTATAATAGTCCCACTTGTTCAAATGCTTATAGTTCGGAACTTCTGGCAACACAGCATCATAATTCGAAAAGAAATATTCAAAGTGATTTCGCCCATAAAGGATACTAATCAGCAAACTGCAGGATATTCCATATGTCAATGGAAGGTGATGGTATCTAATACCCTCATCTACTGAAGCTGGTAATTGCATGCACACATAACAGTCCTTTGCATCCATCGCCTCAATGTATTTATACAACAGCTTTGCATAAGCATTCTGGCCAAAATTTCCTTTAGACAGATCTGTATGTAACCTACGACTTTCTGCAGCTAGTATGGTTTTCTCTCTTCGCTCTCTATCTTCTTTCTGGCTAGGGGTGGCAGATGTCGGTGTCCCCACAGCCTTCTCTACTTGTTCGTGTGGTGCAAAATAAGAAACTAAAACTACTATAGCTATAAGGAGTATTACTCCTCCTAAAAGCGTGCCTACTATGCACTTGGCTCTACGATTCGGGTTTCCAGACGCCATGGTCTCAGTACAAAGTAGTTCGTTCTCGGAAAGCACCCAAAGTCTCTTTCTGTGCTATTTGAGTCTCTCGAACCACCTTGAAAAGCGGAAAGTCCCGTTTCAGTTCTTCTTTTGTTTCCACGACCGACAACCTTAACCCTTCTCCGTCCTCTGTGGTAAAGTCCCTAAATTTGTTCTTCTTCCACTCGGCTCTAGGTTAAGTTCAACAGTTATTTACAAAATCTTTTCAAAAGTCTTTCAAAGCAATTCAAAGTTCAAAGTTCTCAAAAGTCTATGATTATACTTGATCCGATTACTTGCAACACATAATCTAAGAGTTCCATGCGGACACGACTTCATCATATACTGGCATGTCGGGTACAAACGTTGGAAAAATCAGTCTTTCCAGGAGTAAATCACGTATCTTGCTTAGGAGAGGGGGATTGGGAATGGTGAGTGTCAGTTTACCTTCGATTTCAAGTCCAGGAACCAACAGTATCACTTCCAGCTTAACATTTGGGATCGTACTGGTCACTGCTACTGACCTCACCCTCCCGGACCTCAGTACTCCCGGCATTGGTACTCCTAGCATAGGTAAAAGGGTAGGTAAACTCTGGGGCGGCGTATCTTTGGCAAGGTACTCTCACCCTCCTTGACCTTCTCGGACCCCCTTGTTCAGCTCCTTGTTCTCCCTCTTCAGGATCTGATTCTTCGGACACAGGAGCAAGATCTGTTTCGGAAGCAAATCTCACATTCATTCGCCTCCGTCTCTCGGGCCAATGATCCCCTGCACTTCTTGCCCTTCTTGTTCTTGTTCGCACCCCCTGTTCGTCTCCACTGTCGACCTCTTCTGCACTTAGATCGCCTTCTTCGCCACTTCCTCCCTCTGAGGCAGATTCTGTGTCACTTTCGTCTTGGCCGTTTCCTGCTTGATCAGGGGAGTCCCCAAGTTCTACAGGCACCCCCACAGCTTGACTCGCTCCCTCTAATGGATCTTCTTCTTCGTTATTATTTTCATCTACGAGAGGAGCTGTTCTCTCCTTGGGTGCTGGGACTCGTCGGGTGTGAGAAGCATGAACCCAATTTGGCAATCCACCGCACTTCACAGCAGTAGTAGTGACTAGGATCACTTGGAAAGGTCTCCTCCAACGTACGTCCAGGCAGCTCTTCCTGACGTGCTTCCGCACCAAGACCCAGTCACCAGGGCACAGGTCGTGACAAAGGTCGCTAGAAGCCGGAATTTCAGAAGCCTGCACCTGAAGAGACACAGAACGCATGACATCAGAAAGTCCTCTGCAATAGTCAAGAATCACATCATCTGTGATATTCATCAAGGCAGTTGTAGGAATAGATGGCAGTCTCATAGCCCTCCCCATCAGCACTTCATGGGGCGAGAACCCTGTCCTTCTGTCTGGGGTACTACGCATGCTCATTAGTACCAATGGCAAGGCATCGGGCCACTTCAGGGACGTGGATGAGCACACTTTTGCCATTCGGGCTTTCAAGGTCCCATTGATTTGCTCCACTATGCCAGAAGCCTCTGGTCGATAGCTACAATGCAGTCTCTGGTCAATATTCATGGCAGAGCAAAGCATCTTCACAACTTCGCTATTAAAATGTTTTCCTCTGTCTGATTCCAAAGAGGTCGGAACCCCGAATCGTGGCACTAGCTCCCTCAACAACAGTTTTGCTACTGTGAGTGTATCGCACCTACGAGTGGGATATGCCTCAACCCATCTAGAAAACACACACACAATCACCAAGACGTACCTGAGGCGATTGCACCTCGGCATCTCGATGAAATCTATCTGCATCCTATAGAAAGGTCCACCAGACCTCCCAATGTGACTCAATGTAACAGGTGTTCTTTTCCCAACATTCAGCTGTTGATAGGTTACACATCTCTGACATACTGCTTCTGCGGCCTGTCTAAATTTTGGGTTGGACCACGTTTGTCTGAACACATGCACCATCGCATCCCTTCCCAGATGCACAGGGCCATGTATCTGTCGTGCCATTGCACTCACCAACTCATTCGGTAACACAGCTCTTCCATCAGCTGAAACCCACATGTCCAAATCTCCCTTGACACAACCAGCCAATTCCCACACCCTTTTTTCATAATCAGATGTCTGTCCTTGCATGTCTCTCAGCTCTTCCCAAGTGTCTGCCACCTCAAGCATCATGCTTAGTTCGGTTCTTTCCCTTGGTCCCTCAATGGTTTGTTCCGTAAAGGAATATCCCTGCTCTGCACAATAGCGTGCAATTTCATCAGCATAACGGTTCCCTTGTGTCACAAAATCCGTTCCCTTTGTGTGTGCTGTGCATTTTACCACAGCTATTTCTGCAGTTCTTTGCAAGGCCTCCAGCAATAACCTGATAAATTCCCCATTTCTGATTGGGGAGCCCGATGATGTCATGTAACCCCTCTGGGACCACAACTGGCCAAAGTCATGAACCACCCCAAATCCGTACTGGCTGTCCGTGAATATGGTGATCTTGATGCCGTTGGCTGCTAAACAGGCGCGTGTCAATGCAATTATCTCAGCCACCTGAGCAGAGTGTACTCCTTCCAGGCAGGCTGCTTCAATTATTCCAGAAATAGTGCAGACAGCAAAGGCTGCTCTCAACTGACCAGTATTGTGTCTTACACATGAGCCATCCACAAAATAAATTTCATCAGGGTCTGTTAATGGCACATCAACAATATCCGGTCTAGGTTTGGTGCACAGTTCAGTTACATCAAGACAATCATGGTCTTCCCAATCATCTTCTATATCATTTGGTACTGGTAACAAAGTAGCAGGATTCAAGACAGAGCACCTCCTGAGAGTCACATTTTCCGCAGCAAGTATAACCTGCTCGTAGCGTGTGAGCCTGTTATTGGTCAAGTGCTGCGTCTTGGTCCTGGTCATCAACAATTCCACAGAATGAGGTACATGCACTGTCAGTGGATATCCCATCACAATACTCTCACACCTTTCAATGCTGACACCTGTTGCAGCAACGGATTTGAGACATCCGGGCAACGCTGCGGCTACTGGATCTAAGGTAGCCGAAAAGTATGCAACTGGTCTACGGACTCCTCCATGATCTTGCACTAAGACTGCCATGCACACCCCTCCCTCTCGCAGCAGAACAATGCAAATGATTTGGTGTAATCGGGCATTCCCAGAGCTGGAGCGCGACACAGGTCCTCTCTCAGCTCTAAAAAAGCCATCATACAATCTGTGTCCCATGGTACCAGATCACTCACGTCCTTGTGCGTCAGTTTCTGCAGTGGTTTTGATTTCAGAGAAAAGTTAGCAATCCACTGTCGGCAATAGCCAACCATGCCTAAGAACATCCTGACCTCTCTTTGAGTCGAGGGCCCACTCGTTCTCATGATAGTTTCAATTCTGTCAGGTGACACCTTTCTCTTCCCCATCTCTATTCTGTGGCCCAGATACTGCACTTCCTGCAGGCAGTACTGTAATTTACTGGGAGATACCTTGTGTCCATTTGTCCCCAGATGGTTCAACAAGGCAATGGTATCAATCCTACAAGCATCTTCGGTGTCTGACGCAACAAGGAGGTCGTCTATGTACTACACAAGAACGGAGTTCTGCGGCAGTACTAGACTCTCAAGATTCCTTTTCAGCAATTGATTAAAGATCGATGGACTCTCTGTATACCCTTGTGGGATACGACACCATGTTAAAACGCGACTCTCTATTTTAAATGCGAAAAGAAATTGGCTTTCTTCGTGCAATGGGATAGAAAAGAAAGCCTGACACAAATCAATCACAGAAAACCATTCAGCTTGGAACGGTATCTGAAACAGTATCACTGATGGATTCGGTACCACTGGACAGCATGGAACAACGATGTTGTTAATTTTTCGTAAATCCTGCACAATCCTGAACTTCCCACTTGGTTTCTGCAACCCCATTATCGGAGAGTTACAGGGACTTCCCATAACCTCCTTCAGAATTCCCTGTCTAACCATGGACTCAATCACAGGTTTTATACCTTCAAGTGTTTCTGGGGTCAGCTTGTACTGGGGAGTTCGAGGAAATTCAACATTCTGTCTCACCTGAATTCTGACTGGCTCTACCCCCTTAATCAATCCAATCTCCTCTCCGGTGAAGTCCCAGACTTCTGGGGAAACCAAGTCTCTCAAGTCCCAAGGGAGTTCCTCCACAGTTATAGCAGGGTACAACTCAATGCATGTATGCGTATTTGCAACCTTAAAATCATCATCATCATCGTTAGTCTGTAATTCCACTCCCTTTGGGGTACAATAGATGGTGCAATTAAGTTTGCACAAGAGCTCTCTTCCTAACAGGCACACAGGACTGGAATCGCACACCACGAACTGGTGTCGGTCACTAAAACTTCCAATCTTTACAGGGACTGGCTCAGTCAGGGGGTTTGTCATTCTTCTGTTTGCAACTCCTACAACTTGGATGGTCTGTCCTGAAAGGGGTAAGTTGGGGACCACCGCAGACCTCACAGTGGACCGAGAGGCGCCAGTGTCAACCAAAAAAGTGGTGGGATGGCCATCTACATCTGCCTCTACAAAAGGTCCTCTCTGGTCTACCTCTAGTGCAGCTCCTAGAGTACAGCCCTCCTCCCCATCCACATACCATCCTGTCACTGGATCAAATTGGTAACACTCGTCCCCTTCCACTATGAAAGGCATCTGCTTATATACCTTGCTACCTGTTGAAATCTTCGGTGCCTGGGGAACTGGAGCCCTAGGGGCTGACGTCCCCCCTTTTGTCGTCTGGGATTTGGTCACTGTCACCTTCCGTACCGGGGGGGTTTGTACTTCCTCCTCCTCCTCTTCCTCCTGTACCTGATTGTCAGGGTTATGGGGACACTCGCGTCTCCAATGCCCCACCTCGTGACATTGATGGCACTTAGTTGTCTTTTTCAGGGCCTCTATATCTATCCTAGGTCTCGGACCTTCCTCTCCGTCCCTCTTCTGCCCCCCTGATCTCCTTCCCATGGTGCCATTGCCTGACTGACCCTGTCCTCCCGCTTGCATCTGTACTAACATCAGTTTGTCCTTAAGCTTCTTTGTCTTCGAGTCTATCTCGTCACTGCAGTACCTCGCATACCTCAAAATCTCATCTAGGGGTTTATTTTGCCAACAGATCAGATGTTGCTGTATCATAAGGCAAATATCAGGCCTTAGTCCTAGGACAAATTTGGATACAAACTGTCCCATATCCTTTGGGTCCATCACATCTAACCCACTGTACTGCTTAAAGATCAGCAATAACCTCTCGTAGTATTCATGCACTGTCTCTTTTGGTTCCTGTCTAGTCCTATCTATTTTTACCCAGTCTATGTCCTGTGGTGGTATCTTAGTCTTCAGCCACGTGATCCCCTGCTCATACTTTGCCATTACCCTAGGTGACGGTCCATTTGTGGTGCTATCTCTCTCTGGCTCCGCTGTGGGCCATTCAACACTGACTTTGCATGCTATCCACAAATCACTTGGGACCACAATATCAAACAGTGTGTTTAAATCAATCCACAGCACCTTTGAGATTTTAACGAACCTCTCTACCTGCTTGTACCATTCCACTGGACTCTCTCTCAACTTTGGGAATGTGTTCGTAAAGGCAGCCAGATCTCCCCTACTCCAGGGTACGTGTACATAGCCTCCATGAGGCACCTCCCGCAAGGGGTATGCTTCTGCATGCATCAACCCTCCTCCCGGAGATGTCTCCAGAACGCTCCTTCTAACACTCTTTCTCTTTGACCACCTTTCCTCCCATTTCTCCAGAGGGGACCACGTTCGTATTCCCACAACAAGCTCCCTGATGTGAGTTTTTAATCCGATCACCCTCTTTTCTTCTAGATCTTGATCTGAATACTGTAACCGGTGGCCACTCTGCAAAGCTTTCGTTTTTGTCAAATCTACGCTGTATTTATTTGCCAATTCCGAGAGCTTCTCATGAGCAGCCCTAGCCCTCCGTGTAACATCCTTCGCTACAAACAGTAGCTCATCTGGTTCATATAGTTCAATTCTCTCTAGTGGCAATGTACCTTCCACTATTTCCTCCACTTCTGTTTTCAGCCTCAGCACATCTATTCTTCTTGCCTTTATCACAGCCCTCAATGTACCTTGGCTGGTAGTTCCATTAGAGCCTCTCCCGCCACTGTTCTGAGTTTCTCGTTTATTTTCCTCAGGTGTGTTCGGGGGAACCCTTCGGTTCTCCCAGCCTTCTCGAACCCACTCCTGCCTACCATCGCTAGAGGTGTGATGGGACGCCCCCCTATTCCCCACCCCTTCTCGTTCCCACTCCTGCCTGCTTTCACTAGGCGCACAGTGGGATACCATCCTTTCTTCCTGGTTGACAGACCCAAAGACATTCCTGGATCTATCACTCTGAGTGTCCACAACCGTTTCCCACGTTCTCAAGTCTGGCCTTAACTCTCTCATCGACCTCGGCCTTGGTCCCCTTAGATCCGTTGGTCCCCTCCAACCCGTCTGTCTTTCCGAGGAGTCTGCCGATGCCACCAAAGGAGTGCTTCTGTCTACTGGCGTTGGCAACTGTCTCCACCCTTCTTCTGTCCCGTTACTCCTGTCTTCACTGGTGCATCTCTCACTCCCCCTTTGCAACGGATTCTCGACTTGTTTCTGCTCTGGGTTGTACACTGATACTATGGGACCTATGGTAACAGGTACCGTAAGCGCATCTGGCAATTTCTGTGAGTGGACACCCTCTTCTACCCGGACCTTCTGCACTGTAAATCGCCCCACTACTCTCGTCACTGGGGAAGGTGGAGGTGCCTTTTCTCCCTTCCCTGGATAAAATATATCCTCTGAGGCGCTCTTATCACTCACCATTTTGACCCCACCATCCCCATCTGAATGGTCCCCGCATTTGGCTGACATTGGCGTTCCCCCTAGCTCGGGATTGTATGGAGGTGGTCTCTCTGCCAACATCCTCTCTATCAGGCCATCGTCTGTCTCGCTGTCCTCATCCTCGTCTTCTGTATTTCGCCTCTGTGCATCTAGCAACGGGTACAATCTATCTCCTTCTATAGTCTGTACCCTCCATCTCTTTTCCATGGCATCCCATCTCGCATCTTGGACTGCCTTAACTGATCGTTTCACTCTTTCTTGTCGCCTATCTCTGCCCCTGTCATGGGCTGCCCTGATCCATGCATTTAACGCTTCAAATTGTGTTGGTCTGGGCAAAGGTCGCAACTCAGCCATAATCGCTTTCAGCTGATACAACACTTCTAGTCTAAACGTCCCGTATTTCGGGAAAGTTAATTCTTCATTTCCATCTGTCATCTTACACCAGGTATCAAGCCACAATATGGTATGCAACCCAACATTCGTAGCCATGTAATGAGCTGGAGTATCCTCGGGTGGAGCCTCCTCCCCACCCCGAGGTTCTATCTTGTTTTCGCCTTTGAAACATTTCCGCAACACCTTAAAACATTTCATGATGAAAACCCAAAACGTTTCCTTGTTCCACAGCGCTTGTTTACTTCCTGATGACAATCCACCAATCTCAGCGTGGCTTCTCACTAACCGCCCTATCTCAGCGCGGCTCCACACCAACCGACCAATCTCAGCGCGGCTCTGTCTGACGTCACTCGCCTCCGTTTTGCAGCAGTTCCCCTCCTTTCTCCGTACTTCTCGTGGTCTCGCATGCGTCCCAATCATACGCTGAAAATGATTACTTCCGACCAAGCAACCACTTCCCAGACTGTACGGCCACAGTCTAACTGTAATTGTCACCTGTACTGGCAATTGTCTGTCCTCGAACGACCGGACAATCGCCTCACTGATAGGTTACAAACTCACGGCAACTTCCGACCAGCGTCCGTTACCCACGCACTCACACATTCGTTCCCCCTATCTCGGTCCTGCGGGCGATTAATGGTACCTCATAACCCCCTTAACAATGGTCGACAATTACTATGGGTGTTCGATACACCCGGACCACTTGGACTCTTCCTGAACCCAAGATTTTCACTGGTTGCGCGCGCTCACAACCTGTTCCTCTTTCACACTACAGGCATTCAACTCCGCAAGACAATACAACACACAATACAACATAACACCGCAATCTAGCAACGCATGACCCTTTTCATACTCACTCTCCTTCGACCTGCTGCTTTCTGCCGCACTGTCACTCTCCGTCAGTTTTCGTGGAACGCCGTCCTCCATCCGCGGTTCTCTGGACACTCATCCTTGGTTCTATGGGCCTCGGGGAAATCTCAACCTACTTCTGGATTACCCTCACTCTAGAAGGTAAACCATCCTACTCTGCTACCAACTGGAAAGGCGGGATTTTAACTCTAGAGTCTGCTGATCATTCTCCAGAATCCCGTCACAGGTCGACTAGACCTTTTTACCTGCCAAAGAGTGAATTAGGCAATCTGTCGTAACAAATGAACAATTTAGAAATCCCAATTGCTTCCCCCAAGAACCACTGACCAAACTAAGTTTGAAAAGTTTATTACATAACCAAAAATAACTGCAGGTACAAACACCTCAGCAAGAGGTTCAGAAGGTAAACAGGCACTAATACAAACATAATCCTACGGAAAAGTCTCAGGCGACTGATGAACAACACCAAGATCAATTCCAGGACCATCAGACTAAACAAAATAGCTATAACCTGGGTGTGGTACTCATCGGAATAAAAGGCATAAATCCAGGTTAATCTGTCCCTACACTACTCTAATGGACATCCCTACTCAACAATAGCCCAACCTAACCAAAGGTGTCAGCAGTGGTGACTTCAAAGAAGTTCACTCACTTCTCTCCAAGACTAGAGAAATTGTCATAGCTAAGCTATTTACCAAGACCAACCACTCTCTCTGACTCCTCAGCCCATCTGCTCTACCTCCACCCTCGGGGTGCTGTCCCTAATACGAAACCCCAAAATGCAAATGACACGCCTTTAGGTACGCCCTTTCCAAGGTGTCGATTACATGGAGTTTTCCACGTTGGCCTTCTTCCATCCTTGTCCGTTAAACGTCCTTGGGTCTCAGACTCTCTGTCGCTTCCAGTTGTATCTTCAAATTCCTGGTCTACTCCTCCATGTCTGAGTCTAGCCTTTCTAACTCTCATACACAATGGGCCCTTCTACTCTACAATCTACTGGGTGATGCACCTGCAAAAGAATATACGCACATAGGCTCACATTCTAATAATGTTGCAACATTTTCTAAAGCCTCTTTCATAAGCATTTCTACCGTTTATATGTTTAAGCAAAACATTTTCATACAGGCCTGCGCCATTTCCATAACTAGGCCTCAGCTAAACTTTAGGCCTTACGTTTAAATGAGCAATTCTCTGTGTTCTCTAGGCCTTCCACCTTAACAACAAATGTATTTCCTCTATATTCGACTAATTTATTGAGTACATAAAGCATGATCACATTTCAGTTTATCAATCTGAAGACATTAGTAAATCAAATAAACACTCTTCTTAATAGTAAAAGATTTCATTTCAAAGCAGCTCTATATTGCAGCAAATATGAATTTGCACCTTGTAACGTTGGTTCTGCACTTCTCTGATACCAATTTACTTAAGTACTTGTCATACATTACGTCTAAATATGATTAAAAGTCCTCTACATATGCGGGTGCTAACTACTTGTACATATGCTGCACCCCTACAAATTTCACTGTAAATGGCGCTCTCTCAGTACTGTTCCTCCATGCAGACCTCCCATAAACTACACGCTATGAATGAAGAAAGGCTTCATGTAATAAGACCTCCTCTGGCTTCAGCAAAAGATTGATCATGAAAAGTTATTTGAAAGCCTAAGGAGAATTCAAACTGAGAGCCCTGACACGTCCTTAGATTGCAATTGTATTACCTTTTGGGGGGTAATCGGCAAGAATAGCTAAGGCACTATAGAGAGTTGAAAGAACTTATCCGGCATTATGCTAGCTCCTTTCTCCCCACACACCATCAGAGGATGAACAGAAATAATGCAATGTCTTACTTCTCTCTCAAATTGTACAGCCAGCAATCACCTCAAATGCTTATCACTTCTTTTACATGCATCTCCCACCTTATCGGTGAATATTTTAGTCTCACATATTACCTCTCTACTCAAGGGTTTTCCTTTGATTGGCTGGTTAAAAGAGACTGCTCTACAGTCCCTTTTGTCTTAAGATTGCTCTTAAATACTAACTTGTTCCCTTTTTGCTCATTATAAGTGAGCTTCCGTGCCTTTGCCTTTGCCATTTACAGATGATCTCAAACTTCAGTTTACTTATTGCACCTTATAGTGGTGGATGTCACCAATTTTGTAACAGTATGACCAGTTTCCTCTTTATGGTGCACCACAGGTGAATGTAATGTCTAATAAAATGTATTCAACTTCGCAATCATAGAAAAGGAAATCAAACGCAAAAACAAAAACATACGAATGTCCAGACTTCTAAACTGTGAAAAATTAAAGAGGCACATTGACAGCAAAGACTGATCGTGAAAAAAACAATGACAAGCCTGGCTGGGGTGGCAAAGCATTTGTTGACAGCACGACAATCTAAATCATTATAGTTAAATTTGCTGCATAAATTCAGCCTGTCTGAATTGATGTGAACTGTCAGCAGTGTTTTTTTTTGTTTTAAACACATGGGCACGGAAAATACATTTAAACCGGGATTGATGTTCAAATCATAACTATGTCAGGGGGAGTGGTGGGCCCATCACGTATGCCCACATGGCACGTTCTCTCTCTGCTGGTAAGCAGATTAATCTCTTGATATTTATTTATACTGTGTCTCTACTTTCACGGCAGAATCAAACATATTTCACGCACAGCAGGTGAAAAAACCCAACAAGAGACCAAACAGCTGAGCAGATGCTATAGAAACAACCTCTCATTGGTACATACACCTATTCCCTGGTGGATAGGAACACCCTGGGGTGTACAATACCGAGAAATGTATTCTGATATTCTGCAAGCGGGTGGTTTCTGGCTAAGCCTCTCAAGCAGATCCTACATAGCTAAATGCATTTGGGGGGGGGGGGGGGGGGGGGATGGAAAATGGTCGACAGATTTTTCCATCATGATGATTAGAGAAACAAGCACTGACAAAGCCAGTTGGTCAACCTTGTGCACATTGCATGCAGACAGGCAACATGCAGGTACACACACAAATACATGCACAAACATACATTACAAACACAGACTTAGAGGGACACCCCAGAGGCATCCATGCACGGATAGATCAATCCACATTCAATTCAATTCAATTCAAATCTTTATTTCGGTTAATTACAACCATACAATATACAGTTAAAACTTAATACAATACAACTATATTCAAAGTTAATCCAATAGTTGCAGAACAGCGACGAGGGCATTAATTGCTTGGCAATTTGCATGATCTATTTCAAATGTGCCAGTAAAACCTATCTACATCATAAATATAATAAAAAACATCTAAAAGCTAGGCATTTAAAAAAAAGAGAGATCAATCCACATATATTGACAAAGGTGTGCAAACCAATATACGGACACCCAGGCACATTGACCAAACATACAAATGAGAATCCATGCACACAAGGGCACCAAGGTACACACAGACAGCACATAGGGAGGCACTCAAAGACATGTGACTCTGGGCAATAGCTTGCTTAATCTTCCTGACAGCCCCCAACGCCTAGAGACCCTTGCGGGTTATTGTGCGCGTTACAAATGTGGATTTATTTATTTATATACACTTGTCAAGGTCTCACACACCTTACATACATAACCCCAAGCCTAAGTAAGTAAAGTGTCACAATAAGTATAGTTCCAAGTTTTTAATAAAAAGATCTTACCACATTACATCACAAGTATTATATTAAATAGGATCTTCAAGCACAACATTGAAAACACATCACATAAAAGAGGAATGTTAAAAAAATCTATTTGTCTATTATTAAAAAGTAAGTAGCATCACCAATTTCATGTAATGTCAGCAAATGTATATCAATGAGGAAAGGAGAGTGCACACCAGACAAAAAACTCTGCGTTAATCTTTTGCTAATTTGTGCAAATCAACAACACGGACACATGATTATCTAATGGGTTCATATGTTCCTCACATTTAGCACTATATAGGCGTCGACGCATTTCGGTGGTTTTGTGCAGATTTGGCCACCTTCTTCAAGACAACAGACTATCTCTCACGTATCAATACTTATTATTAAAATCAAACAAAAGCATTCATTTTTTTGGTAATGTTGGTTTAACTGTTGTCAGAATCCAATGTGTTTATTTAAACGGTCCAGGGCTGGAATATACAGCAAGGACCCTCCAGTCTCCCACTGGACCAATCTCTTTATATCAGATAGGTTCTCCCTCCTTGGCAAACTGCAGGGATCATTGTTCTATCGCTGACCATAAAGGTTTACTAGCCATTTGTTGCGTAAAGTGGTGGCTTAACTCGTACAAATAGACGAGCACACGAGGCACACTGATTGCGAGGCACTGGGAGGCAATCAACAGCTCCCCTTTGTACAACAAATGGCTAGTAAGCCTTTATGTATGTATACACCTACAGATGCATATACATTCACAGACAAAGCACACATCCGTGTACACAGGCATAATGGATTTGTGAATAGATATGCTTCTGTCGGTGGATACATGAATTAATGGATGGGTATATTAGTGCTGGTGGAAAAAAGATGGATGTTTGGGTGGATAGGTGTCTGTGCATGGCTGCATAGGGGATGCATGTCTGCAAGTAGATTAATATGTTTATACTGTGGGTGGCGGGACTGAGGAGTCCATGGTTGTGGTGACTGGTATGAACACATGGTTATCGGTGTGTGGATGAATAGATGGATGGTCAATCGTAAATGTGTGTTTTTGTGTCTGAGTGTACGTATCTTTGTTCAGGACATTGATGCTTACACAGAAGTGGAACATGAAGTGACTCCCTTGCAGGACCTTTCACCAGACATATATACTGGAAGATAAGGATGCTTTGGTATGTAGAGGCTCCGATCTTCTTGAGGTTGCTCTCAACAAAATTACAAACACACAATTACTTTCAGGGACTAAAACAACACACTACTACACGTATCACGCTTAATGACCCCGGGAGAACAATGCCTGTGGGGATTAGGGTAGTTCTCTTGTATCGTTAGCGCCTGTGAACTGGATCCTGATAACTGGCAGCCGCTTGGTAAATTTGCCCCTCATGCACCTTTTAAAGCATCTTTAAAGCATCGATGTCAAATATTACAGTTCGATAAATAGCAACCACAGCAAAATTCAAGAGAGCAACCTTCAGTATGGACCCAGCAAGACAATAACAATGTGTCTTTAATTTAAATTGCAGTTTGCTGGTTCCCATTTATTCTTCACAGTGCTGAGAGCTGTAGCGCAAAAAATAGAAACAAAGGGGCATATGTAAGAAGCCGTTTGCGAATCGTAAACGGCGTTTTGGTATGTATGGGCCTCATAGCAAAATAAGGAATCGCAAAAATTGTGATTCCTTATTTTTCTCAAGCATTTAAAGAATCGCAATTTTGTGATTCCTTAAATGCTATGTAGGGGTGCCTTGAAACCTGCGAATTTGGCTTAAGGAATCGAAAAATACCACCTACTCCAGGGGTGCAACAGGTGTCCTTTGGACACCCTGGCACCTTTGGAATTGCGATTCTCAAATTGCGATTTTCTCATAGGAAATCGCAATTTGAGAATGTATCCCCATTCATTCCTACATAGGAATGAATGGGACACTCATTCCTTAATTGCGATTCGCAATTTGCTAATCGCAATTAAGGAATTTTAGAGATTCGCAAAAAAATTCCGATTTATTACATACATTCCATTTTGCAATTCTCAAATAGCGATTCCTTAAAATTCGCTATTTGAGAATCACAAAATGTAAATTACATACATATGCCCCAAAGTCTTTTGAACGCATCAGCACAGATCAATATCCAAGGCGAGCAGCTATTAGGTGGCTGAGGACATGGTAATTGGGCGAATCAGCCCACGGCCTGCAAGTTTTGAGGTAGAGTGGTTGGACAGGTCCAGGCTAGGACTGATTTGCATATGGCCATGTCTGAACTGGGGTGGCAGAGTGGGCTAAAGAACGGTGATGAATTAAACCCAGATCTGTTGTCTGGGTGTGAGTGTTTGCTTGGTTCAGATGCTTCGTGCATCACCACCCCCTTTTGTACCGCTTTGTTCGCCATAAGTTGGCAGGGTATGCTGAGAAGTGAGTCCCTTGCTCACTTTGCCACTGGATTCAAGAAAGCCTGGCTGAAGACGGTTGAAATGCCAGAAACCGGTCCTAGGAAGCTTGTTTCCGGTCCAGGGAAGGCATGGCTTGGCAGTTCGGGCTGGACTGTTCCCATGAGGCACAGGGTCAGACTGATTTGCATATGGCCATGTCTGAACTGGGGTGGCAGAGTGGGCTAAAGAACGGTGATGGATTAAACCCAGATATGTTGACCGGGTGTGAGTGTTTGATTGGTTCAGATGCTCCGTCCATCACCACCCCCTTTTGTACCGCTTTGTCCGCCATAAGTTGGCAGGGTAGGCTCAGACGTGAGTCCCTTGCTCACTTTGCCACTGGATTCAAGCAAGCCTGAAGACGGCTGAAATGCCAGAAACCGGTCCTAGGAAGCTTGTTTCCGGTCCAGGGAAGGCATGGCTTGGCAGTTCGGGCTGGACTGTTCCCATGAGGCACAGGGTCAGACTGATTTGCATATGGCCATGTCTGAACTGGGGTGGCAGAGTGGGCTAAAGAACGGTGATGGATTAAACCCAGATATGTTGACCGGGTGTGAGTGTTTGATTGGTTCAGATGCTCCGTCCCTCACCACCCCCTTTTGTACCATACTGTAAATGCGGCGCATCCATGGTGTCGCAAGGAGGGCGCACTGAAAAGTTTTGCATTGCTTTTTTCAACCTGTGATGCAACTCTTTTTTATAAATGAGACCCTTAGTATTTCTCCTTGTACTAGCAGAACCACATTCTGGGGAGCGGGCAGTTTAAATCAGACTCTGCCATACAACACCTTCAAATCTTGACAGGTACTCACAAAGAAATGAAATGATAGGCCAAGTATCTCTGTAAAAAAATTGTTTTTGAGTGAATAAAGGCAACACCTCTACCTGTAGCCTGCTCTCTACTCCAGATGTTACATGCCGTAGGGAGTAGTTTGCTTATATTGAGCACTGAAAAACCATTGAACAATTTCTATGTAACGGCCAGCCGGTGTGGAGAATGGTTCATGATGAGGTAATGGAGGACATATGAATTTTAAACCACTGATTTTGCATCACGGAGGGCACCCTCGAATGCACATATGAGAATTGATAGGTATGAGGTCCTTTTAAGAGGAAGATGTAGAGGGACACACAGTAGGAGAGATGGTAGATATTTTGAGAACAATGATAGATGCGAGAGGATATATAGTGGCCATAGGTTTGGGAGACAGAGGTGCAGGTGTTTCATTGATTAGGTTTTAAGGGAGGAGTAGTTGGTGTTAGAGGAGGACTGGTGTTAGGCACTAACCTTTAACTTGTGGAAGGAATGTTAAACTTTTTGAAGACTCAACTGATTTCCTTAAATTATCCTTCAGTTTTTATTAATATTTTTAATGCACAAGTGGTGTGTAACGTTGTGTGAGACTTTAGCACCTTTTTTGCCTCTGCAGTTCATAAACGTTGGTGAGGAGGGACGTGGTTTCTGCACCAAACAATATCGCAGTGGACCCGTGAGGTTCAGCATTTAGCGGAGCTCTTTTTCTCTCACAAAGCCCTTTTGACATGTAGCAGCCACTCGTCTTCATGTTTGGAGACTGCACTTCATCTTCTTGTCGCGCGACTCTAGATGCTTTTATCTTTCAGCCTCGCATATCGGCCATGGGATGAATTCTCCTCATAACGCAACCGGCTGCCATTTTCTCAGAGCACCTCATGCAGTGTCTTTTTCCTGCACCATTCTTTTATATGTTTTTCGCCCAAGAAAAGACTAAGAATGGTTTATCTACTTAGTTGAGCATAACATGGCATGCTCTACCTATTTTATTCAATTACTGTGAGTTTACTTCTTATCCTCATTTGAAATACTTCATGATGTACTTTGAGAGTTGCCTCCATTTTCCTCACATATAGATAATGCCCTTCTCATCGTAATGACTTTCTCAGCATCAGAGGTTTTTGCTAACTGTCTTTGTCCTTATCAAATGGCAATACCTACATAAGTTGATGGTACAGGTTGCCTCCTCCCTTCTATATTTTACACACTGAGCACCATTTCTATTAATGTGCGGTCACCATTATTTTTCTTCTTTGTTTTCTTTTCTTCCTTCATGTGTTTTAATACGCATGCTTTTCTCTTGATAAATCTCAATTTATGGGCAGAAATAAATCCTTCCTGAAAACCCAGCGCACTGCTACTCATTACTTCAAGATGGCTAGTGATTTTACTGCGGGAGTTAAGGCCACCTCATCTGTTTTGAAATCTAAAAGGGTGAAAAATTATCATCCTTTACCTAATATGTCTTCTACTAATGCTGTTCTAGGCAACACCCTTGACCGAGAGTGAGGGGATTGCTAATCTTTAATGCGTGCCATCAATGAGAAACTTCAACAGATTGAAGACTGATGGATTATCATGGAGTGTGAGATGGTGGAAATAGAGCAACACATCGGTTCTCTTCAGGATATGGTTGCTAAGATCCCTGTGCTTGAACAGGAGATACTGAAACTCAAACTTCATACAGAAGATTTGGAGAACAGGAATCATTGTAACAACCTCTGCTTGTGTGGTCTTTCTGAGGCTCTTGAGGGTCCCTATAGGCTTGACTTTTTACAGAAATTTCTTCCTGACCTACTGGGCCTTCTTACATCTCCTCATCTTAATTTACAATGTGCACATTGGTTGGGCAGGCTTAATCCTCACTCATCTAAACTTTGAGGAATTATTATGCTTTTTCTTGAATTCCCAGACCTTGTTTGAGTCCTAAAAGCTGCAAAGGAAAAACAGAGCCTGGTCTGGCCATAATATATTCATCTCAAGACATTTCAAATGAAACAAATACTAGTCAAAAATAATTCCTTGCCCTGCGACCTCAGATGAGACAATTAAACATGCAATATGGCAAATATGGAATTAAAATGGTTTCTTCAGTCAATTACTTTTCATGATATGGGCACTAATATTGAGAAGCCCTGAGACTGTTGCATGTGCTTGTTGTTTCCATTTCTTCACATCGCTTGAATAATTGCTTTTGTGCAAAACTTATTTTTTTCTCTTCTATGCTGTTATTCTTGTTATGGTGTTGACACGTCTCCAGAAATTTCTCATTTCTTCTCTTCTCCAGTCTATTGTTCGTTGATCTGTCATCTCTCTTATTTTATTATGTCTCTCCTTTTCTCTCTTCTTTTTTTTACTTTTACCATTACTTTGTGAGTGCTTACATGATGCTTGTTTATTTTGTACTCCTACACTCCATCTCAATGTTGTTTTTATTTAAAGTTTCATTTTGCCTCCTTTCCCTTTTTGCAGCTTTTTACCCTTATTCGCGTATCCCTAGCCTCATTTATCCAACATGTTTAACGTTGTCTCGTGGAATGTTCAAGGGCTCAGACATCTGTTCAAAAGACAAAAGGTACGTTCTCATGTATCTAAGGTTAATTCTCACATTGCCTTTATACAAGAAACTCATTGTTCTGCTGTAAAGCGATTAAATTGCAACAACAATTGGTTGAGCAAGTTTTTGTTCTCTCCTGCTATTGATCGTAAAGGTGGAATTGCTGTGCTATATCATAAAACGTTAAAAGTACAAGTTATATCTACTGAATGTGATACAGATGGTCAATGGCTACTGGTGGATGCCATTATTCATAACCAACATGTTTCTCTTTTTAATATTTTTGGTCCTGTCAAACCGGCCCAGAGTTTTGACACATTAAAGAAAAACTTGTTTTTATTTCTAATTCCAACATCATTTTAGCAGGCGATTTCAACCAGTGGTTCGATTCCTTCTCAGACAGAAATTCTAAATGTAAATTTAATTCAGACAAATCTCACAAAGCATTCAAATCGGTCATCATCTCTCGACCATTGTTTGACATCTGGAAAACCTGTAATCCTGATAAATTTGAGATCACTTTTGTTCTCCAATGTACATCATACACTGTCTAGAATTAATTGTTTTAATTTCAAAATCCTTGCTCCCTACTTTACATTCATCTAAAATAGGCTCCATTTTTATTTCACATCATGCACCAGTTCTGTCCTCTTTTGATATTTCAAATTTTGATGCCTAATCAGGCAAATGGAGATTCAATCATTCTCTCTTATGTGATAAGAAACTCCTAACTGAAGCTAATGTTTCTATGCAAGAATCTTTTCCAAATATTAAATCTTTTGGCACCTTCATTACAAATAATTGGGAAGCGTTTATGGCCTTCTTCAGGACTTTCACTATTGTTTATTCTGCTAAGGGGAAACAAAACTTGAATGCTCACAATCTGCTTTTACTACACCAAATTAAAAAGCTTGAACATGCCCATTTTGCCCCTAAATCCTCGTCAATATTGCTTGCCCTTATCAAAGCCAATGCCGACCTTAACAAACATGCTACAGTCGATGCCTGCAACATTTTACTCAAAGTGAAATCTAAATTTCATGGGGACCAAAATAAAGCGGGTAAAATGCTTGCTAGTTTTTTTTTAAATAGAATCTGAGGGTAAGAATATGGTACCTATCTTTAATACATTTTTTATAATTCCACTGCTGTCTCTAATTCAGATAGCTCCACCACTTTTCAGTCCTTCTTCAAATCATTACATACATAAGATACCACCCTTTCTTGTTCCAATATACAATACTTTTTAATTGCATTCCTAAACCTCTGCCCCATACTCATTTATTTATTGAATTAATGCCGACATTACACTTCCGGAGATCATGGAGGCAATCAAGTCTTTGAAAAAAGCTACAGCACCTGGTCTGGATGTTTTTTTTTTATTGAACTTATCTCTTCCTTGTCCTCATTTTTTGCTCCCAAATTTTGCTTTTAAACTCTTTCCTTTCTGACTCTAAAGCTAGCAGCTAATTTTTAGAAGTTTTGATATCTCTAATCCCAAAGCCTGATAAAGATCCAAAATTCTGTAAAAATTACAAGCCAATTTCCCTGATCATTTATGAATGCAAGATCATAGCTAAGATCCTCGGCTCCTGTTTGGAAGCTGTTGAGCCCCGAAATTGTTAAACCTGATCAATCTAGTTTCATTGAAGGTAGACGCAGCATACAATGCCAGGATGTTCTCTAATATTCTAGGTAAGGCTGGCAGGAGTAATATTCCCCTAGTGGCTCTATCTCCAGATTCCGAAAAAGCTTTTGCCAGCATAAATTGGCAATTTGTATTCATCACCTTACACTATTTTGGATTTAGTCCCACATTTATCTTTTATGTAACACTGTTTTATTCTGATCCCAGTGTCAGTGTTTTCATAAATGGTTGCTCTTTCCCATACTTCACTCTACATAGGCGTACCAAGCAGGGATGCCCCTAACCCCTTTTTTTGTCCATTGCTTAGAACCTTTCATGGAATGCAAACATTGTAATAAGCGCTTGTCTGGTTTTAGGTGTAGTCCCCTGGTCCTTATGCAGATCATGTTCTCATATATATGTCCAATCCTCTTACCTCCCTAAATCCCTTTTTACACGTGATTTCACTGTACTCTAGCTTTTCAGGCTATAAACTTAAGTTCTCTAAAACTGAACTTTTACCACTAAACTTCCTTTGTTATCATTATATGTTTTCCAACACTAACTCCAAATGGTGTCACTCAAAAACTAAATACCTTGCTTTTTGGTTCACCCCTAACATATCACACACACTTTAACATAACTTCACTATGTTAAAATCTAAACTACAAGCATTACTTATGTCTTGGTCTCCTTTACTTCTATCATGGTAGGGCCAAGTGGATGCTATCAAGATGATGATTGTACCAAATATCCTCTATACAACTTACATGTTACCATTTAAAATTCCTATCTACTACTTTAAACAAATTGTTCCATATTTGAACCAAATTTCTCTGGAACAATAAGCATCCACGTATTTCCCTCTCTAAACTTCAACAACCAAAATGTGACGGGGGTCTCCGATTTTCCAAGTTTAAGTTATACCATTCTTCATTCTTTAATGCAAAAATGTTATGTTATGATTAGTGACTTTCATGATAACCCTATTCCACGATGGAACTCATTTGAACGATCTTCATTGAGCAGTTTCTCCTTCAAAGATGTTATCCATATGTTTAACCGTACCTTTAAATCCAAAAATCCAATTTTAAAATATTCACAACAATTAATCCATATAACATCTTCTGGTGGCCTTCATTTTCAACAATATTTTTGAATTCTTCAATCTGGTATGATAAATATCTTAGGTTTTCGAAACAGATCCTTTTACGTTGAGCATTGGAAGGAGAAGGGTATTATGTGTGTTCACCAATTTGTAAAAGGTAACTCTATTGTATCATTTTAATACTTACCAACACGTTATCAATTGCCTGACTCCATTTTGAAGAAGTATACTTTAATTTCTTCTTCTCTTTATTGCTTTTTCTCCTCAAGCCATATACATGCTGATTCTCACACACCCTCAACTATAACACCTTTAGACAAGATTTATCTCAACCCTGTTTGTCGTTACTTACCAAATGAAGCCAAGTTGTATTTTATAAGTTCCGTTGTTAAGTTCATGTTGCAGGATGGAAATAATGTACATCTGTTCTTCAGCCTGGTGATCCTTAAGGTACAGCCCCACCAGGAGCAGCCTGCCTTCTGCTCAGCCCGTCTTCCAACTGTCACCACTGACCCACACTGGCACACAAATATTTCAAACATCACAGTCACACCAACATTCCACTCTCAACACTCACACTGGCTGAGCAGCTAGGAGATAGGTAAACTTGGATACATATAATTACATACGCAGGATATAACATATTCCCCTCCTTTTAAATGATAAATGAAAAGAAAAATGCAACATGGAAGAAACTATACACAAGAAAGTACAAAAGCAGACAATAGTTCAAAAAAAGGGATGCAAATTAAAATACAAAATCACAAGAGAGTTGGAACAATAAGAAACCTGAAGGGAAGGGTGATTAAATTGACAAGCAATATAAACAAATTGACAAGCAATATAACCCATCCATCCCAATAAAACAATTTAGAATAAAATGTAATATGTAGCAAGTGGACCACCCCCTAACACTACGGCCCCAACAACAAGGGAACCAAAAGTGTAAACAGGATTCCTAACATAAGGAACATGATGTACACACTGAATTGTGACACCCCTCATGTAAAGGCTATAACACTTGCGATTGTAACCCCCCAAAAAAATCATCCCGCCATTAAGGGTATTTTTGACACTAAACGTGTAAATGGGACTAAAACCCATAACCTACCCCTGACGTAAGGGTGAGAAACCAATGTATACGTGTAGCACATGGTGACTTACACACCATATGGACAAGAAGTGCAGCGTGTGGTGAATTACATACCGGGCAGACAAGACGTGTATCGCATGGCGACTTACACACCAAGCAGACCAGACGTGTAGCGCATGCAGACTTACACATCGTTAATAGAATCCTCATGGGAAGTAGTGTAACTTTGAAACAGAAAGAAAGATAAAAGCCAGCTAAGATATAGGACCTCCCTCACGTAATGGTACCTGTACTAAACAAACCCAATATGTAATCCCATGTATAAGGGATATAACATTCAATGTAGATTTGTAACCAGAATCTATTGCTACTTGTAAGCAGAGCAATCTAGTGTAAAAAGTGAGAATGTAGCCATGTATCACAAGAAACAACTAAATCTCACATGAACCTCACATGAACCATAACCCATATATGTGTGACAAAAAAAAACTAAACCCATTGCCAGTGAACTACCGCTAACCGGACCAATGCCACTCTGGCCACACTTTAGTCTTGCTGACCCCAATCAGCATGTAACAAAAGCCATCATACATTAACAAGACGTTGCAGACAAACATGGTCTCAATAAATGAGTGTTAATATAAGGAAGTCTGGCTATTCACACTAGATCTGCTGTCAGACCAATGCCAATAATCATTGAGGGTCAAACAAAAGAAAAGTGATTTTTTTGGCAATGAATACATTTGCCCCTAAAAGAAAACGTTTGTGGCAGACTGAATAAAACATTATAGATTCATTAACTCTGCAGTGACGTTCAGGCATAGTACTTTGTGTCTATGTTAGAAGTAACACCTAAATGAATGCCCCTGATAAAAGTCAACCAACATTTACATCAAACTCGAAAGAAACAGTTTGAGGACAGCAAAGGAATAACGAGCATCATACTTAGACTTTTCCCTCCCAAGCGTTTACCAGCGTTCTACAAATCGGCAAGCAAAATGTTTATCAAGCTTAGTAAAACGGGTGGCACCCACACACTGGTGCTTTTCCAAGCTGTTCCAATCATCGAGCGGAGGATCAGTCCAAAAGTATCCCACAACGTGGCAAGTCTTCACCATGCTCCTCATGCTCCCAATACTCCCGGCTGCGCTGGTCACTATAGAGCGGAAGCCTGCAAGTCAACAGGTCAAATACTACTGCAAGATAGGGGCATGCCGACGACGCTGCGCTGGATGGCTCTCGGCGTCACCGCGCTACAAAGCGTCTAGAAGCAGCAAAAACCTGCATACTTTCAAGGACATCACCGAAGACACCCCGAGGAGCCACGCGCGACTCCATAACAATGGTGAGTGACATGCACCATTTTCACAAATATAAACCACTATGAAACGGTTAAACGAATCTCATTGCAGGCAACTAGTTGTAGTGGAGAAGGAAGAATTCACATAAACTCACCAGAGTATTGATCAGTAACCAAAGCGATGGCCCCAACACTCAAAGGCCACACTATCAAAATGTCTCTTGCAATCTCCTGCACTTTCTGAAACACGCAATGAAGACGGCACAAACAAACCTGCCACAAACGTGCTGCGAGCCCAATCCACAATGTTGTTTGCCATGTTCCACTAATGATGTGCTGACAGTCCAATTGAAAACAGCTGATGGTGCATTGTGCAACATTATCCGATCTAGTGCAGGAGCAAATAAAGGCCATACCATGTGGCACCTGAATGAAACTGGTGTTGTGGACCACAAAACAGGGCAGAAAGTTAAGCCTTTTCATTACAGATCACACTTGTGAATTTCAACTCTCATTTCCAGATTGAAGATGTTGCAATACTCAGGGATTTAATTGAAAGAACGCCCTGGTCATGGACTTGTAAGCTTGTAACCATCACCTGATGTCAAAGGTACCCAAGTATAGATGTTGAAGTAGTGAGGCTCACACCAGTTATCCACTAGAATCATTGTCATTTTTAGAAGTCCAATGAAGCATGTCCAGGCTGGGGCTGTCTGCTGGCAAGGACACTGTTGGGTCTGGTTCGCCTGGTGCTTCCTTGAAGATGCTTTTTTCTTAGTTTTTGTTGTTTTCTTTGGTTTCTCCATGTCCATACACCTTGTGTAAATCCAGCAGTATGCTTGAGTCCAGGTCATCATCAAAATATGTTGTACTTTACCAGACGAAGCAAGTTGTATTCTATAAGTTCCTTTATTACGTTCATGTTGCAGGATGGAAATAATGTACACCTGTTCTTCAGCCTGGTGATCCCTAAGGTACAGCCTGCCTGCTGCTCAGCCCATCATCCAACTGTCACCACTCATCCACACTGGCACCCAAACATTCCAAACATCACAGTCACACCAACGTCCACTCACAACACTTAAACTGGCTGAGCAGCTACGAGATAGGTAAACTGGGATACATATAATTACATATGCAGGATATAACACTATTACTAAAGCTGCTCTTATATACAAAACGTTAATTACCCCTACTACTATGAAACTCAAAACTTCCCCTGAGTTATTATGGGAAGCTAATTTATCGATCCCGTATTGTGCAATCCTGGATAAAATTTGGCTCAAAATATTAAATACCGCTGAAGCAGGTCATATCACATAATCTCTAGCCTTTATTTACAATAGAGCTATTATTACGCCAGAATGTATTTCTAAATTTGATTCCTCTGCTACTCCATTATGTTAGGCCTGCTCTACACACACTGGTACTTTAACACATATGCTCCTCAATTGTACTCATGCTTATAATTTCTGATCCTTAATTTTGGCTAAATGGACAAAGATTTTTCATTGTAATGCTCCTGTTACCTTGCAAAATGTTTTCTTAGGTTCCTTCTCACCCCGTTTGAACATATGTCTCCCAAACCTATATTGATATTTTTATTGCACTCACTTTCAAAATGATGCTCTCTTGTTGGAAAGATGTTTCTAAAATATCTGTATTGACATTGTGAAACTATGAATGTGATGAACATAAAATACAAGCTGTATCTTCATGAACCTTACATCAGAAGATTACATATGATCTTTATTGGTTACCGTTCACTACTTTTCTCTCTTCAAACACACCATTTCTTTAATTTCTTCTCTCCTTCTGCCCCTCACTCTTCTTTTCCCTTCTCCATCTTCTACTTGTTTTCTTTTCCTTTCCTCTCTCCCTCACTTCTCTGTCTCTCTTCCTTTCTTTTTTCTATAAAATAACAAAACTTCTTATATTTCATGTTTCGTTTTTTCACTTGACCTGCAATATTGTTAAATGATAACTTGTATTGCTATTGTTCTCTATTTTGTTATTGCTGATTATTTATCAATAAATATAATTTTTTTTATAAAAAGAAGACGTTGGTGAGGAAGCATATGCATATTTCAGGGTCTTCAACCATGCAGTAGTGTCAGGGCTATAGATTATTTGTCTGTGATGTTTTTACCATAGTATGGCTGAGGTGATTATATGCAATTAATGCTTCTGGGTGAAAATGGAAGGCATTCGTTTTGAATGTCTTTATTTCCTGTTTCGATGTGACTGATGCAGGATAATTAAAGACATAGCTGAAAGGCCATATTAGTAGACTCAATTTTCTGATGATCTCATAGAAAACATAGTGAAGCTGACAGGTTTATTTGCTGTCAGTTTGTAACAACACAAGGTTTGGTTACATGTTCTTACATTTTTGGCTTAGTTTGGAAAACACAATAACATGAACGTGAATGTAGACTGCATGTTTGCTCATTAAAGTATTGTTTGAACCACCATTTGTGGTTAGCAAAATCCCAAAGATAGCACAATTTCATTCTTTCCCTATGCCAAACACAGAAAATGCCATAAAATACAGCCATACCCCATACACAAACGCCTTAAAAAGAAGATATAATACTCAAGTTACTATTGCTACCTGTAGGTAATCAGAATTTAAGCTTTGGGGAGCGAGGGGCCACAGTCCTGAAGTGATCTCTGACTGAACTGCCACAAAGGCCAAATTATTTGAGCCATAGTTAACCTGATTTAAGTAAGGTATTCTTGGCTCATCTTTGGTAGCTTTACCTAAGCTGCTAGATGTCCTTAGAGCAGAAATGTGTGTGGTATGTGTCCAACCAAACAGTTCAGTTAAGATTAAAAGAATGTAGTAGTCCAAACCAAGTTAGTTAAATGACAATATATAATAAACCAAATCAAGTGACACACAATGGAAAATTGTGTAAAACTAGTGTATACTCCTAAGGTAAAATAATGAAAAGCACTGAGCCCAAATAGGAGGGCAGAGCCCAAATGCAAGCGCTTCAGATGGGCCTGAAAACTGAACTGTTATGACTTACTTTCAACAGAACCTCATGGATGTGGGAAGTGTGATGACAATTATTAGACCAGGCACCCATTCACCAATTGAACTGTACCTGTGATATGTGCAGTTGTACAAGTTTTGTTCCATACAATATAGTTGTGTGAATAGTAAATATAACCCCTCCACAGTCCAACACTTTCTCTACTATTATTTAGGCTGGAGTGGGAATGGTAAATATAACCCCTTTAGAGTCCAAGATTTTCTCTACTTGTTGTTTAAAATGGAGTGAGAATAGTAAATCGGACCTCTGTGGAGTCAAACACTTTCCCAGCTGTTGCGTAGATTGAAGTGGGAATAATAAATCTAACCTCTCCGGGGTACAGCACTTTTCCCTACTTTTACATAGACTGGAGTGGGAATAGTGAATGTACTCACTCCAGAGTCCAACACTTAGGGGCCGATTCCGATCTGGTAAACCAATCATACGACCGAATCGAATCTGTAGCCCTTTCCCTACGACTCGTACAATTCTGTTCGAATCGCGTAGTACGATTCGTTTGAAAAATATACGACCGAATCGTTGCAAACTGTACGAAAAGCAAGGGAAAATCCGTACGACACGGACCCTTACAGTGAACCGTACGAATTGTAAACATGCTGTACGACCCGACAAGTACGATCCGGACCGGGGAATGAGAACACGATTCGTACGGAAAACGTCGTGTATGAGCAATTCATACGGAGAGCTACACAATCACATACGCCCGTACCCCTGCATTCATGGGGGGTACACACCGTACCCCTACGCACCATATCCCAGCAATCATGGGGTGTATGCACCGTACCCCTACGCACCGTACCCCTACAATCATGGGGTGTACGCACCGTACTCCTGCAATCATGGGGTGTACACACCGTACCCCTACGCACCGCACCCCTGCAATCATGGGGTGTACACACTGTCCCCTGGGTGGGGTCCGTTTCGTACGCGGTTCATGTCAAAATCTGCTTTTCGGGACGTTTTGAGCTCCCGTAGAAAAAGAGTCGTACAGAGTGTTGACGAGACGAATCGTACTTGCTGGGTCGGAAAATGCTGCTTCGATCCATACGGATGTCGCGTACTGCGTGTTCCGAATGCGATTCGTACGTTTTTTAAGTTGTATAATCTTTCGTACGATTCATACGGAGATCTGCTTTGGGTCCGAATCGTACTTCATCATACTTACAGGGACGTTTAAGGGTACGATTTGTACGGGAAATATGCTCCGTACGGCTATTTGTAAGGGATTTTACCGAATCGGAATCAGCCCCTTAACCTACTGTTGCTTAGATTGGAGTGGGAACAGTGAATGTAACCACTCCAGAGTACAGCACTTTTCCTTACTATTGCATAGTCTGGAGTGGGAATAGCAAATATAAACCCTCCAGAATCCAACACTTTCCATGCTGTTGCTTAGGCTGGTGTGGAAATAGTAAATCTAACCCCATCCCAGGGTCCAATACTTTCCCTAGTATTGTTTAAACACTGTGAGAATACTAAATCGAATCTCTCTGGAGTCCCACACTTTCCCTGCTGTTGCCTAGATTGGAGTGGGAACAGTAAATCTCACCCTTCCAGAATACAACCTCTTTCATGCTTCTTCAATCCACCACCTCACATTCATGGCTGTTTTCTCCTGCTCTTTTTCATCCCTGCTGTATTCCTTTGTCACAGTTTTTTGTACCTTTCGGTTCCTCCTTCTGTGTTTTCTCTCTATTACTTAGGGTGAAACTTTGTGGTAGAAAAATAGGGGCTGGTTCGCACAAAATGAGTGCCGGTGGGCCCCAACTGTAACCACGGGCTTAAATTAAGCACTGGGTAAGACCCCTGACTTCTTGTCCTGTTTAGCCTCTTTGCAGTCTTCAGCAGTTGACCAACCAGCTCTGATCAACAACTTGAAAACATGTGTAGGATTTTCAATCGATTCCTTAAGCAGCAGCTCATGTAAATAAGTATCACAATATCACAGACACTCCCTATCTACTATGGGGTACCAAGGGGCTCCATCCTCACTTCTATCATCTTTAATCTCCACATTGAACCCTTCAAAACCATTCTTGCTGACAGGGCATCAAGATCCATCAATATGCAGTTAATACCTATTTTTACCTAAAAATATCCTCGCCCAACCAAATATAAAGACTTAAATCCTGCCTCGAACACATCCAATCTTGGATGTATACTAACTTCAAGAATCTAAATTCCACAAAGACTCAATTTCTTCTGTTTGCCAACAGTATCAAACAACCCCAGATTCAAGCCTGGCTCTCCAACCTACCAGGCTTCACCCCTGTTTATAGACTATGCAAAATCTCAGAATGTACCCTTACCACAGACATCTCAATCATGGCCAGCAAGACCAAGAGAGCTCAGTTATAACTCTGCCTCTTGAATAATGCCAACCTGTTTCTGATGGAAGATGACTTCTGATGGCTTAAAGGCTTAGTTCTCTGCCATCTGGAAAAAGCAGCTCCCTACTCAGCAAGGTCATCGATACCACCATAGCACCCTGGAAAGTGTTCTACATGTAGTACCACAACTCATCAAGGGCTAGAAGAAAGTCAATCACATCACCACCTATCCGTTTCCTTCCTGAAAAGCCAGAGTTTAAGTATTGTGTGTAGGCCTGATTTATTTCGGCCCGGTCAATGATGTCCTGCACACTGTCGCAGGTTAGCGGAAGGATATCCATTTGAGGATGCAGCTGCCGAAGCAGCAGCGCCAACATCTTCCCTGCCTTAGCTCCCTCTCAAAACAGTCTTTTTCTATAGGATGTGTGTACATATTTATCTAATCGCCCCCAGACCTCCCCCACATGTTGCTTGAGCTCTGTCGGCCCTGTTCGTCCAGCTCTAAGTTGATTTTGATGTCGAACTCTGCCTGTGCTTGCCCCAGTCTGAGAAACTCTCATTCTAGCTCGGTCTGCACTCCGAACATGTTTGCAATGCACACTCTCCTCAACATCACTTTATAAGCTACCCAATCTGTCAGCCTAACTGTGAAAAGTTAGCCTGGCATATGATGTCCACTAGTTCTAGTGTGCACCTTGCACCAGTTTAATCAACCCTTATTGATGGTGGTTGTAAAGTCAACCTTATAGAAAGCTATCCTAGGGGTAGCTGTGACGAGCAGTTTTCAGGCTAATACTTCAGAGAGTGAATTTAGCTAGTTGTTTTACCAATTATAATCGCTTGAGTACCAAATGAAAGCACACCAAACAAGGTATATACATATATATATATATCAAATATATATGTATTTATTCTAAACACAACCCCTCTGCACTCTTTATGAGGTCAGAGGTAAAAGTACAATACAAGGAACTTAATTAGCATACGATAAGTTGTACAGTATACGTTTTGCCCTAGGGGCCTCACAAACCATATACTAAAATAGTGGTATAAGAACCACGTCTGAGATAGAAAGCAGGCCTAGGGCCTAGGGAATCGCTGGGGCTTCTAGGAACAACCAAGGGTTAGGGAGTAGGAGGCCCGTGGAGTGTCTGAACACAGCCGCGGGTTACCATTGACTTTCTATGGGAAACGAACAAGTTACAAATTTACAATTTAAGGATACTTCTGGATGGACTACGATGGAACCCTTTTAGACTTAGACACTAGGAGGGACATTACCCTCGAGACTACCAGAGTACTCGTGTTACCTCACCCACGGAAGCCGGGTGCATAGGTGTCTTTTGATGTTGGGTTCATTGTCCATTTCAATGGAGAGCTGCAAAGAAGTGCTGCAGGCGACCAGAGGAAAACTGTCCGGGTGGATGCAAGGGTGGATCGAAGATCTGAAGAACCTGAAAGCAGAAGGGACAGAGTCTGGGTCACTTGCCAGTGAACAGGATGGTGATGGAAAGCTGCCAGCCAATGTTGGGTGATTTCAGGTGAAAAGGTGAAGCTTGTCTCTTCAGCCACGAGGTCCAGGAGGTGTCGACGACAACCAGGAGCTGGATTGGAGCTGTTTCACAAAGGATCTAGTTCAGTGGTTCCCAAACTTTTGACTCCTGAGGACCCCCATTGAGTCACCAGTAGAAGCCGAGGACCCCCAAGCAATTTTCATGATTTAGATTTCAAACATTAAAACAGTAATTCCCCCCAAAAAATCACATGTGCACACTTTTTGCGACGTTAGTATTCTTTACAAGGCAACGTTAAGCCTCATAACATGGCTTAATGTTGCCAATTTAAATAAGCGCCCTGTCACTCAATGCTTAGCATAAAAGGGGTGGGCATTGGGTGTTGGAGTGGGCTTTTCACCGCAACACCCATTGATTTTGACACTGCCCCCTATTTACAAGGGCAGCATAAATAGGAGGCAGCACCTAAATTAAGACCAGGGAAAGTCAGGTCTTAACTTGGCAAACAAGGAGAAATCCTTTATTTCTCCTCATTTTTCTTTTTCCATGTGGCTTGCCTTGTACAGCACACATAGAAAAAGCAACACGCCTTGGATTGTTTATGCTCAGGATGGTGACCCTTCCCATAAACAATATTTTTTTTTAATGCCATTTTGTAACTTCAATGTGTGCTGCATTAAGCAGCCTACATAGAAGTGACAAAACAGCATTTCAAGATTGTTTATGTGCAGAAAGGGGGACCTTCCTGTACATAAAGAATCTTCCCCTGCATGCACACACCCTTGCACCATGGTGCAATGGTCCCTGCGTTGGAGCTACACTGCTAAGTGTAGCGCCAGCACTGGGGGAAATGCAGGACTGCACCATATTCTTGTAAATATGGTGCAGCCCTGCGTTTCTGAAGTGACGGAGCCTATCGTTACGCCAAGGAGGCTAACTACACACCACTTCTGTTGTAAATATCCCCCTTAGTATTTTATATTCAAAGAATTAGCAAAAAACAAAGCAATTTAATGGGAAGGTTGGTCCTGGAACTCTGTGACTAACTTTTAATTGGTTGGTTTTATTTCGCAGTACAAGGATCCGGCTCCTGCCAGGGCCAGACTGGAAACCCAAGGCAGCCCTGGCAAATGTTTTCAAACCAGTTGCCATACGGTGCGCACCAAGTGCAGTGAGTGAGCCTGACCACTACAAAGGGGGCTTTGGGAGGCTCTCCCCCAAGACATTTAGGAAACAGTGGTGCATTCTAAAACACATTTATCATTATATATTAAATTGTATTAGCTTAATAAATAGTAAATGAAGACCTTACTATGCACTAGGATACGACAATCTTTGTTGGGGTTCTTCAATGACTCCCTTATTATCATCCAACAGTGCCTCTCATCTCTCCATAGCCTCTCCGTCACATGTATTTCATTTGTTTTATAGCATCTCTCATACCACTGTAGGATGTCAGAGCACTTTACATCACACACATATAGGGACAATGGGGCAGATTTATGAAGGCCCTGCGCCGTCGGTGCGTCACTTTATCCCATGTTAAAAGTGACGCACCGGCGGCGCAAGGCCTTCATAAATCTGCCCCAATGAATCATACGTGTAAATCAGTGTATAGAAAATGTTACATACGACAAAGGGTTCCACAAGGTGTAGGATTCACATGTCATTCATACTGGTAAGCATTTTTAAAGAGTGCTTGGTCTGGAGAAGCACAAACTAGGGATTCAGAACATCACCCAGTGGTTAGCATTGACTATCACACTAACAAATTATTTCCACCCAAATAAACCTTTTTAGCAGCATCAGGATAATGAAAGCCTGCTAAAAGCATAAGTTACTAACGTGAACCATGCAGTTTGCAAGCATCTCTTTGATGACAGTTTATATGTCACTGTGCTAGATTACGGTTGTCACTTATGAACTGCACAGTAACAAAATAATCTCTGTGACAAAAGCAGTGTAACACACTCCCCTATGCACACAAAAATACTGTTTTTTAAAATGCTTGGTACACGTTCTTTGCAGTAGGCATAATAACCGTCTGTGCTACATTAGAAAACTCAAAGCTGCCACTGGAGAAAACTCTCATCTCTCGAGCAGGTGCATTAATCACTGGCTTTATTTTGACACTTTTATTGCTGCTCGAAAGCTGCTAATTAGACAAGGAACCTTGCAGTGCTTTTAAGACTTCCTCCTTCGGACCCCCTGGGAATGTGTCACGGACCCCTGGGGGTCCGCGGACCACAGTTTGGGAAACACTGATCTAGTTGAATGCGGTGTTGGTATCCAGATGGGACCCTACAATCCACACAGGTCTGTAGTGCTTCTCCTTTGTAAGGAAGCTGGAGCAAGCCTGGAGCAACCAAGAAAGCAAGTTAGATTCAAAAGGAAGTCTTCGGGGGGGGCTCACTAGCCAACGGACTAGGAACCGGGAAGACGTGTCGAGCTGAAATGCAAAAGCAGGGCCCACTGGACACTCATGGAGTGTATGCCTCTGAGCTTCAATGCAAATGGTGCTCGGGGCGGGGGCTTCAATCTCCCCAATGCACAACTTCCGGATACCTCGGGAAGTAAGTGCAGCTTGCAAAATGCAGTATGTCCAGGAGTTCCGGTCCCACATCTCTCATGTCTGCCACGGGTCTCAGCTTTGCTGTGAGCGAAGGTCGGGGTCAGAGATGTCTGGAAGTCTGTGTCCTGTGTTGCAGATTCTTCGAGATCTGGCAGGAGCCTCGAAAATGCATGCTGGCAAAGTTGCTGTTGGTGCCTGTTTGAACAGGAAGATGACTACAAGGGAGATGTCTTCCATCTTCCAGTCGAAATGGAATGTCGAAGGTCCAGGATTTATGTTTCAGAGTTTCGTCCAGGGTAATCTAAAGTCCTAGGGACTGGGCTCCTATACGTATACCAAGCTTAGGGGCTCGACTACCTTTAAGGTCCCTGCTATGGGTTGGCCTGGGAAGGGGGTGGTTACACCCCTTTCCCTTTGTCCAGTTTTGTGCCAGAGCTGGGGCAGAGTGCTCCAGCAACCGGTTTGAACTGGGAAATTCATGGAGCACCTTGTGCGCCCCAGGCAGTGTCTGGAAAGCATTCACTGAATGCACCCTCCCTGCCCCAATACACTAAAGCCTGTCTGGGGAGGTGCCAGCACCTTCCCGGACAGGAAACCTATTGTCCAGGCCTCCCCTGCCGGAGTTTCATCCAGATAGCAGGAGGGCAGACTCGTGTCTGTGGCAGCAGCATCCATTTTGTGATGCTGAGGCTCTGTTTAACTTTAACCGGGTTTACTAGTAACTACATGTCTTCTCCCTCTAGAAGGGTGGAATGCTACCCCCGCCGCCAGGACTGGTGGAGGGTAGTATTTCCAAAGTGTTTGACACCTTACACAACATGTTTTGATAAAGCCAAACCAAAGTTAGCATTAACCGTGTCATGTCTTCTACCTTCCAGTCGAAATGGAATGTCGAAGGTCCAGGATTTATGTTTCAGAGTTGCGTCCAGGGTAATCTAAAGTCCTAGGGACTGGGATCCTATACTTATACTAAGTTTAGGGGCTGGACTACCTTTAAGATCCCTCCTATGGGTGGACCTCTGAAGGGGCTGGTTATGAAGTCCGAAAAATAATAATACCATATAGAGCTATACTTACTGATAGCCCCCTATACCAATTATCAATAACCAGTCAGTTGGCAGTGAAGACGGTACAATCATTTATTATACAACAACTCTGCCAGAGGAGCCTCTCGCGACCTAACCCCTCGAGGTCCGCCGAGAAGACTGCTGGCACATTATCAAGAGATCACATATATACTGTTACATTTCAAAACCGTTACCTAAGAAGGAAAAATACAAGTTGGTACAGGTTGCTCTATAGTGCTATAGGCAAGCTAGGCCACAAAATGGCGCTGGTCGGGTTAAGTTATAATACCCGTCAAAATGCAGAACGTGTTCAACAACCATAAGAAACTAACTAATGTGAAACCCACTAATGCCAGGGTACCTATACTGAACTGAATAGATGCATCACGCTAATTTCTAACCGATACTATGTGTCTTCAGCTTATTAACGAGGCCTGATTTTAGACTTCAGTTCCTCAGTACACCCCTTTCCCTTTGTCCAGTTTCATGCCAGAGCTGGGGCATAGTGCCCTAGCAACCGGTTTGAACTGGGAAATGCATGGAGCACCTTGTGTGCCCTAGGCAGTGTCTGGAAAGCATTCACTGAAAGTAGTCCTCCCTGCCCCAATACACTAAAGCCTGTCTGGGGAGGTGCCAGCACCTCCCTGGACAGGAAACCTATTGTCCAGGCCTCCCCTGCCGGAGTTTCGTCCAGCAGCAGGAGGGCAGACTCGTGTCTGTGGCAGCAGCATCCATTTTGTGATGCTGAGGCTCTGTATTACTTTAACCCGGTTTACCAGTAACTACATGTCTTCTCCCTCTAGAAGGGTGGAATGCTACCTCCACCGCCAGGACTGGTGGGGGGGGGGGGATAGAATTCCAAAGTGTTTGACACCTTGCATGCCATTTTTTGATAAAGCCAAACCTAAGTTAGCATTAACCGCGAGGATTATAATGCACTTAAGAGTATATGGTATGGCTATATCATAGAACAGCTATAAGGAGATGGTTCCGAAAGCTGCAGAGGGGCTCAGCTCATGCTAGGGCACCCTCTCACATAAAACCAAGCACTCTGCCTCCAGGATTGTCAAGGCCTGCCATAGGAGTGACTTATAGGTGTATATATGTCTATATATGTATATAGATATAGGTATACTATATCTAAGTATGGGGTGATTACACCACCTTACCCAGGCTGTGTGAACAGACCTGTGGTGCCAGTTTGGAAGGCAAACCAGAGGTGGCACAATACATGCTATTCTGCAGCCCCTGGTAGGCTTAGGGTGCACCTATGCCCTGCGTACCTTGGGTACACTATAAAGGGGCTCACAAGGTTTACGCAGTAACCAATCTGGTATGTACCTAAAGTACATGGTATCAATTTAGAGAGAGAACAGGTAGGCTGTGGGCCTGATTAGCAGGGTCACAGCCAGACTAAAGTCGAAAAACCAGAGAACTACAGCAAAAAGTGGGGGTAACCATAGGAAGCAGACCCTACTCTCCTACACTAACCAACCTGGTTTTCTTGAAATACCCTCCCCGAAATGATATGCAAACCCTGCATCCATCAGTCCATCAGCTGATAGAAACCACAGCAAGGCCTTGGCCCTCGCCCCCCGGCCCGGGCAGACAACCAACAAAGTGGGAAGTGGTGCGAAATGTATCAGTTCAGGTAGGACCAATGGTTAAACACCCCCACGTCTTTTCCATGCCGCAGTACGTAACTCAGTCTACTGTATCCCCGTGTGTCTATTAGTAATATGAGTAGGTTTGCGCCCCAGGGGGATGATGGTGCCACAGATCTACTAGCTGTAGGTTCTCTATCTCCCAATTCAGGGTAGCAGCCATATGTATTTCAGGACTCAGTTGGGGGGTGTCTGTATAGCTGCCAGTCTAGGTCATAATTAAAGTCTTCTACGCAGATAATCCTAGTGTGTATGTATGGGACAATAAGCCATATAAGGCCTGGAAAGAATATCTGATCATCCACATTTGGGGCATACGTGTTGACTAAACATGTTTCATATCTTTCTAGTATTAGGACCACGAGCTGGTACTGCCCCACAGAACCACAATTACTGTTTTCTCAATGAAAGAGATCCCAGCTGCTATCCAGGTAAGTACTTCCCTAGCCTAATTGGAATAGGTAGCCGTGTAAACAGTGCCCCTCCATTTTGAATGGATCTTGGGACCTGCTGCTTCTAGCAGGTGCGTTTCGTGTAACATGGCTATTTGTACACTGTAGCGCTTAGGAATGCACTCTACAACATTTTGGGCAGCTGTTTAGCTCTTTAACATTCCATTTCAGTAATGTATGTTTCATATCATATCAAGGCAAAGTGTCTCCATTGCCCATCCATCTTCTCTGAGATGTCGTCCCGTCCATTCCGTCTGTTCTGGTAGCAATGTGTAATGTCTCCCCAAAAGTTGTGCTTAATTTGAGCAGGTGCTTTCAGGTGCTCAGCACCGGCACTTCTTTCACAGGGCCGGGGCTATATTTTCTGACTCTTCAGGTGGTGGTCTCAATATTAATTGTTCAAAATAAAAATAAAAAGAATAACATACATTGCAGGGTGACTGACTGGTATATGTTCATAGACAGGCCAGCATACGCCTGTCCAGGCAGGCATGATTGTGTATCACCACGTTAGTGATGATGCCATCACGCCGATCACAAATCCAATAAGTCATCGACAAACTATGGCTTGCATTCTATTACCCTAGTCTGCTGCACTGCCTAAGCCTAAGTTTTCCATTGGATAATTGTAGCTGGGGCTGGCTTATGACGGAGTTGGGGTCAAGAAAGCTGTGAGAGCGCATTTGGAACTTGGGAGTGAGGGTTCTTGAGGAAGAATAAATGAAATAAGTGTGGACTTTCCATTTGCTGCATAGCCAGAGTAGCATATCCTGCAGCCCTGCATTGTTGCTATCCTCAACATGCTCGATGTGGCTGTGGCCGAACACAAATTTGTGCGCCATGGCTTCAGCTGTAGAATCTGTGCGCTGCACCACAGCATGGTAATTTCTGAGCGTGCGTGAGTCCAGTAGGCACCACAGCCATACTTACCGGCATTGTCAGCATTATGGCTGGGGACAATGCTTGTACTGCAGTAGGCAGGGTCACAGTAAGCAGAGCAGTGGATGCTGATGCCATCGCCATCCCTGGACCTACTAATTTCAGGCAGCACTAGCAGTGACATCACCTGCTGTGCTCAAGAAGCTGTCTGTTCCGCAATAAACCCAGTCATACTGCACTGATTAATATATGCAAAAAAGCATTTTCATTTGGTGTTCATTTTGTTTTTGCACTCGGTGTAGGTAAGAAAGTAAAACATGCCATCTTCCACTTCTTTAGGAATGACAACAGGAAAACGCAGAGTTCAAAATAGCAGGGACATGTACAGGCTGATGACAGGGGTCACAGGCAGCAGCAGTGTTATAGATGAGAGAGAGAGCAGGAATAAAGAGGAGATGGAAACAACAGGAGAGGAGAGAGATAAGACAGAGCTAAGTAGAAGAAAAGGAGAGCAAATCAGATACAAAGAGAAAGCAGCCATGATGTGAAGAAGAGAGCATTAAGAAGAGAGAAGCTAGAATGAAAGGATGTAGGAGAGAGGAAAAAAAGCAGACAAATGATAAAACTGAGACACAGCTAATCACTGCTAGAAGAGTGATAGTAAAGAGCCAAGATCGAGGGGAGAGAGAGCAGAGCATGGATAAAAGTGAAGAGGAAAAAGGCCAGGGCTAGAATGAATAGAGGGCAAATCAGAAATACAGGGAATAAGGTAACACGCCAGGTGTGACAAAGATGATAGAAAACAATTTGAGAGGATAGACTCTTAGAGCAAAGACTTAGGGGACAGACAACAGATCAAGGTTAGAAGATAGAGAATGAGGCAGTAAGAGTATTGAAAGTAGGGCTCATCGGAGGAAGAAGTGAGCTGTGGCCTCCTTGGCAAAATTTTCAGCACCTACACTTCTTTTTTTTTACAAATTAAGCACTGCCCAAAAGTCCCTCCTGCCCCCTCCCCCTCAAGTTGGCTGACACAACTACCTCTCTCTTAACCCCTTCCTTCTAGCAAACCCATATTTTACCTAAACTGATGGCTCACCCTGGTGTATTACTAGCACTTACAGTAGAGCTATGTATAGTTCCCCAATAGTAAACAATGTCTCAGGCAGAGCCCATGCTGCTAGCAGTCCTGCTGTGCAGGGTCCGTCCAATTGGTCAGCTCTGCCAGCACTTGCCTCTCCGGCAAGTAAATGTCCATAGTGCCTCTACGGGGAGGGAGGCATCTGGGGGTGGACTGCAGCAGACAGTGGTGGGCCCCCAGCCCCAGTGGTTCAAAGTGGCTGGCCCGCAATACTGTGGTGTTAGTAATTTGTGTAAGCAGTTCAAAAGTGTAGTATTTTTCAGTTTTTATATTTACCTCAGCATTCCACATTTGTTATAATAGAGAGCACTGTAACTGTGTTCTTTAGTTTGTATCCTGTGCTGTCACTTTCCAGGGTCTGAGCAGTCTCCACCTTCAACAGTTCTATCGCACCCCCTCGGGGCAACGTCCAGCACCCAGTGGGGGGGCAGAGTCTTCTGATGAAGATTCTATGCCTCTCATCATTGTACTATCTTCCCGTGTCGTAATCTGTTGGGGCTGCCAGGTGATGAGTAAACTTGTCAAGTCTCCATCTCCTCCTGAGCACCGTACTCCTTGAAAAATCAGTAGTTTGTGAGGCCACAAACTACCAGTTCCTGCCTTTTCTCATCTCTCTAGGCTTTGCCCGCACATCCTCTGGGCTATCAAAGAAGTGATTCTTTTTATTTAGTATTGTTTTCAGATGGGCAGGATTAAGCAACATGAGGCATAGGCCGAGGCGTGGAGTTTCATATACAACCTCCTCTGACCTTGGACAGTCCGGTCCACTCCCTCAGGCAGCACCACTCCTCCAGGCAGCACCTACTTCCCACTTGTGGGTGTTCCGTGCTTCTTGCTGTGGCAGGCCCTGCAAGGTCACTTCGCTCTCTCCCACTCAGGCCCCGCTGTTCCCCGTAAGTCTGCGGTCTTGTGCCCTCTTGCCCCTGCCACCACAGTGTATTCCAGACCTCCCCCATACCGGGGTCCCTGGGGCAGCGATCAGGGCCTGCCTTCTGTCCACTGTGCTCTACTTTGGGGTACATAGGGACATCCTCTAGCCAATGTCGGATTGGTAACGTGGGCACTCGGGCAATGCTCGAGGGGCCGGTATCCGAATTCCTGCTGTGGGCTGCTTTTTTGAGCAGCCTGGGGGCCGGTTTGGGCGATTTCTGCATGTTTCGATGCCGCCAGCGGCCCAGTGGGTGCCTGAGTGGCCTCCCTTTTATCACCGGGCAGAGGTGTCACTCCATTTCTCTCACTGGACTGGCCAATTAATGTGTGTATACTGAGCGGAGGCAGGGGGCCTAAGCAGAAGGGGCCTCACTTGTTTTCAGGTGTGTTTCACCAGTGTGAAGTAATCCATGCATTTTTTTTTACACCTCCCCCCCCTTTTTTTTAAAAATAATATGTCGCAGAAGAAGGGGTTTGCGGGAAGGCAATATGCAAATATGGGCCACTTTTTTTTGTTAGCATGCCCGGGCCGATTTTTAATCCCAATCAGACCCTGCCTCTAGCTTCCCCCTCAGGGGGGTCTTTTGCAAGACAGTGGGTGGGGCCATTCTCTTCTGTGCCACACCCTCTCTTTCACAGTGGGTCACTCTGGCCAGGCCGTCATGCGCTGAAGTGTGTGGCCAGACAGTGGCCTCCATAGCCTTCCGCACAGCCTCTGCCATATCCCCCTGGGTGGCCAATACCCTTATTTCTCCTGCTGGAATTGCCATGAAGAGCCACTCCCCGCTCTATGGCTCTGCTGCCCATCCTTTGCCAGGTTGCTGCTGGGTATCTTTCCTCTGCGGCCTATGTCTGGCTCCAGCAGTCTCACCATGTCCCTCCACAAACGGGTCTGCTGTTAGTCTGGACCCTGCAGCCGTAGACTTAGATGTTGCTGTATCTGTCTGGGCTACTGCAAAATGACCGCCGGCTCCTCTGCCAGAGAATAGTGCGATCTAGCGTCGGATTGGTAATGCGGGCATTCGGGCAATGCCCGAGGGGCCGGAGTCTGAGTTCTGCTATGGGCTGCTTTTTTGAGCAGTCTGGGGGGCGATTTGGGTGTTTTCTTTATTGCGCAAATACAGCCAGCGGCCCAGTGGGTGCCAAAGTGGCCTTTCTATAGGCAGATGGGCGCTCATTACCTCCGTTTAGCAACAGGCAGAGGTATCACTCCCTTTTGTCTCGCTGGCTGGCCCATTAATGTGTGCACATACTGAGCGGGGCAGGGGGCCTGAGTAGAAGTGGCTTCATTTGTTTCCAGGTGTGTTTCACCAGTGTAAACTAACGCCTGCATTTTTGTTTACCCCCCCCTACTCCCTCCCCCTGCTAAAGTTGTTTTATAAGCAGTGATTTGAGGAAAAGAATTATGCAAATGTGTGCCGATTTTTTTTTTTTGCCTGCCCGGGCCAATTTTCAATCCCAATCCAACCCAGGTGCGATCCCCTTCCCTACTTCATCACACTGGCAGCAGGGTTTCTGAAGGGTTCCTAAATTGTTGCGCCCCAGCACTGTGTGTCACCGGTGTTGACCTTGCGCCCTGCAGGATGCTGATGGATTTAGCTTGGGGCTGTTGGAGCTTCCACGCTGTACGGGCGGTCAGCCATCTTGCTAGGCCACGCCTGCCAACCCCCGTAATGCGTGTACAGTTCATTTACACATATTCAACCGTTGTTGTTGTTGTGTTAGGTAAAAATATGCCATCCTACAGCCTTTCCTTTAAGACTCCTTGTACTCAGCAAGATTGCCATATACTTCACTACACAAAAAAACCTATCACTTTGTAGTCAAAGAAAGTAAACACCAATCTCCATTTTAAAAGAATAAGTATCAATTTGTCACAAAACACAGCCTGACTGCTGACCTCTGTCTTTGAAGACAGCGAATGTGATAATATGAAAACAACATTAAAGGCATCTATGTTGCTCATTTACCTTCTGAACTCCAGCATGATTATTTTTGGGGTGCCTCAGCCCCCCTGCACCCCTACTTCCAGCGCCTATGCTGCCAAGAGCACATCTCATTTGAAAGATCTGAGGGTGTGTTTTGTATGTCGTCCTGAAATATAAAAAAAATGAATTAATCTATTTAATTTACCCAGAATTTCTAAATGTTTGGGTAAAGTTAGATCGGAATTATAGGGCCTTTAAGGAGAAGGTAAACATTCCAGAATTCTATTAGCATATCTTTTAGATAGTCTAACATAAGTTTCCTAGCACAAAAAATGGGCTCTTACTAACTCACCCACTAACTCACCTTCAAAAGACATACAGAAGCAAAATAAATCACCGTCATGGGACAGCAGACTTACACTTAGGAACAGTATAAATCAAAATCCGATATAGCTGACCTCTCTGTAAATATCTGTCTGATCTACGCGCATTTGGGTCACCAGCTCCTTCCATGTGGAACAGTGTAACCTCCATTTCCCTTTGAAAGAGTACAGGAGACAGGCGCCATTTCAGTGAAGATCAGGTTCTTTTATGCAATATTATGTGCATAATCTACAGCAATTCACAGGACATTTACCTTGAAACAGATCACATTTAAACAAAAAAGTATTCGTCTCGGATCTAACGATTATTAGAAAAATCAGCTTTGATCAGAACAACCAGTCCAAAATCGTTAGCATGCATAAGAATTAAAATCTGCTAATGCTAACTGGATCTGTTGAAGAACCAGAAACACAATTGATGTAGTGAAATATCCCTGTTAAACAGTATTTAATTATTAACAATAAAAAAGAGGCAATGCTTGGCGTAAAATGAAAAACGCTTTTAATTTCTCTTGATATCTATTTACTTTATCGGTTCTTTATTAATCGTCTATCTGGTTAGTACTTAAAAGGAAATGAACAACTTTTGATGTAAGGAAGAATGTCAATTACTTTCACACAATTTTCTTTGCTAACACCTTTCCAAAGATACAATTTAATAAAGAGCAAATATAAATTCTGCTAGTGGAGTGCCCAACCTTCACCCTGTCACTTGACAATTCGACCAACAGAAACTAGCGTTGAGTAAGCACATAACCTTGCCTGGCAACAACGTGGTTGCTCGCAGATGCTCACTATATGTCTCACTTCCTCAGTTTCTTATTTCCAAATTAAAGAAAAGTTGCTTGGGTGGTTGAGCTTTCTAAGCTCCATTTGCATAATTTTTTTAATGCATCTGAAATGTATCAGCGGCCACTGAACTTTGTTCTGTGCTCTTTAAACATATATATATTTTGATCCTGGTGTGTTGCACTTTAATACTTGGGTATATTTCTTTTAGTGCTAAGGAGCCCCAATGGGGGCGATTGTTTCACTTTATAAATCCTTCCTGACATAACTCAACAGAACACAACACAACACAACACAACAAATGTGACCTGCACCTTGCAAGTAATTCGGTTTGTGAGTTCCATGGGGCAATCAGAAGTTACTGAGCCCTAAGTGTGTAAACTGGGGTCTTTCAAATCTGATTTCATTCGGTGTCCGTACACTGTATCCTCAAACTGGAGACCAAATAACCCTTTTTAGGTCGAGGCTACCGTCCCACAGCGAAGCTGTGGGGGGCGGAGCCGAAGATTTAATGACTTCAACAGTGGGGCTTAATCCTGCCTCTCTCTTCCATTGGCTAGCTTCGTAAATGGAGGCTAGCCATTGGAAGAGATGTGTGTCAATTACTATTTTCCCCGCCTTTATGCGATCCGTGGGCGTTTGTCTCTTTTTTTAAGTTGCGCCCCTTTTTCATCGTCATTCGGAGGTGGGCGTTTACTTCTTTGTTTTTTTTATGCCGGCGCTTTTGTTTTGCCATTTCCCCCGACCGCCGCTGGAGGAAGGTTGTGCTGCCCACGCCCCCCCCCCACCCCCCCCCCTCTCGTTGTGCTTGTTTTTTTTTACTTTCAGCGCGGGGGCTTATTTCTAAAGAAATTGACATTTGGCTGTAGAGTGTCACTCATAAGTGAACCTAAAACCATGGAAATAGTGCATACATGTGAACATGTTCACACTCTCGACGTCTGAAACGGGTGAAACAGGACTATGAGATTGCAAGATTTCTGCGAAAATTGATCGTCTTAAAGAGCTCTGCCGCCTACTTTAAAACACATTCAAGACCTCACTAAGTGAGGAGACCCCACTGTTCCTCTACCACGAGGCATCAGACCTTTAAGACCGCAGCCTTCTTTCTGTTCGAATGAACCCAGACCCTGTACAGTCGGTGGAATACCACTCGTACGAGTCACAACCCAGCCTCCTGTAATCGCGCAGCTTTGTGTGACACGTTCCGTGAATTCAATTCCCCGAATCTGTTGCGAAATACTACAGCCACACGTTACCCCTGTTGTGACTGACTGGTTGATTTCTGAACAACGTTCAAGATGGCCAACGCATTTACAGCGTCACAGGGGGCGGCTGACGTAGTATTCTGTTGAACTGCTAGGGAGTTTACCCTGCAAGTCCACCTTCTCTGTTCACGGACTGACGGCTGTTTTGTTTCTTCCCGTGAGTTCCGCTGCGGCTAGTGGTTGACTCTTCGGCGTGTGGCTGTACGCCTTTCAGTCCCGCGCGATGGTCGTGACGGTGTGGGTGAGGGAACCGTTCCCTGGAAAAGTTGACTGGCGTACTGTCTGCGATGGGACACCGGTGCGTGATCCACTACTTCCCAGGGTCAAGGTGAGGGAGCTTTCGACGCAATGGGAACACTGTGGCATAATAAAGCGCACGTCACATGGAGTGGCTGACTCCTGAGTATACCGCCAACCTTGGTGTCGTCACATGTTGTCGAACTCTTGTGGATATCTTTATTGTTGATTACGAATCTCTAAAGTTGCTTACTGTACATCTGTATTTCCTTTTGGCAAATTCCGCTGATTATGTTTTTAGTGGTGAAACGGTCATTTGTTTTGCAGATACCATAGGCTCGCCAAGGGGGCCCAATGATAAAGAATTGTGCTTAAATAGTGCTTACTATCTCTGACCAGGTGTGGAACCACTTGTGAACCATTTTCACCTCTTTATCATCCAATCCCGTGCTTGGCCTGCGATCCTCTGTTATAGGTTGAAGCATGGGCGTCAATTAACCAAAATAGCAGGGGTAGCGGAAGTACATCAATTTTGTAACCCAATAGCATATGACTTTTGACACGCTGTCACACTCCCCTCAGCTGTTTGTCATCTTTTAACGTTTCTATTATCTGTCACGTCTTTCTCACCTGTCGCTGACTCCTGTTCACCCCTCCTGTCTACCTTAACTGTGTATTTCTCACTCATCTCCTTATAAAGCATCTTTTCCCCTCTCTCACCTAACTTTGTCACCTGTTCTATCTCTTTTTACAGTCATCTTTCTACCTACTCCCCTATTTGTGCTTTTTCACCGGCCTGTCACAGTATTATTGGTGTCTCTTTCAACCCTCTTTGTCTCTCTCCAGCATACATCCGCCTGTGTTTTGTCTTTTGATCACCCACGTCTTTGTAGTGTCTTTTTCCTTTCGTTATTTTACCCTTCCTTTGTCTCAAAGCCTTTTAACTTTACCTCCTCTCTCCCTCTCCCCTGTATTTGTTTCTTACTGTCTCCATTTGTTCAGGGGCAGCAGGAACCACAGAGATTTTTCACATTACTTGGAACTATTCTTTTCCAAGTTAGCTACTGTTCTCTAAGGTCTGACTCAGGGGATCACAGTAACAGTGCTGGGGGTCGCAGGAGGCAAGCCAGGGGTCGCAGCTGTGACTCTGGTGACCCTAAATGACATCCATGGGTTGAACATTTCATACAGGCGGAAGATTGGCCTTGAACTTTTATTGGAATAGTTGGCAGGTATTAAGCAACCCTACTAATCCTTGGTTTAGTGGATCACTGAATGAAGACAGAAGGAAACTGAGAATGGCCGAAAGGAAATGGAGACAACACCCCTCATCCCCGGAGCTGAAAGCTCTCAGAAAAATCAGAAGCCAGTATAACAAAAAGATCATCAATTCCAAAAAGGAATTTATCCGATCAGAACTGGACAATGCCAAAAACAGACCACGAAAACTCTTTGAAATCCTTAAACAACAATCAAACAAACTAGCCAAATCCTCTCAAGAGAACGCGATTACTCCGTTAGGCTGTGAAGAATTCTCCACATTTTTTACAGAGAAGGCAAAAGCGCTGGAAGAAGAGCTCACAAATGCGGCGACCAACCTCACTATACATTCTTTGCCCCCGAACAATGACATCCAGTCATTAGAATGTACCAAGACAAAAAATGAGGCAAACTGGGACACATTCAAACTATACGACCAGTATAAGAACGCCAAAACGCTCTCGGAAATTAAACCTAACAACCACTACCAAGACCCTCTACCCGGAAAATGTGTAAGAGATATCAGCCACATCCTGGTTCCAATATGGACCAAAATAATAAATGCATCACTATCACAAGGGATCCTCCCTGACTGCCTGAAAACAGGTTAAGTGGTTCCCATAATCAAAAAACCTACAGCGGACGCAACAGATCCGAATAACTTTCGCCCAGTGACTAACATTCCTCTACTGGCCAAACTAATCGAGAAATGTGTGCAGGGTCAACTAAGCCAACACATCACCAAGTTCTCCTTACTAGATGACTGCCAATCAGGATTCAGAGCAGGACATAGCACGGAAACGGCTATACTACATATTGTGGACGACGCGCTACAAGCCCTAGACCAAAATCGAGCGTGCCTGCTGATTCTCCTGGACCTGTCATCTGCATTTGACACGGTAAATCACGAAGCCTTACTGGCTAGACTTCGAGATAGGATGGGATTAACTGGAAATGTGCTGAAATGGTTCGACTCTTTCTTACGGAACAGGACACAAAGATTCCTGGTCAATCATTCTACCTCAACTCCATGTCCCAACTCAATAGGAGTCCTGCAAGGATCGACACTCTCCCCAGACCTGTTTAATTTGTATGTCGAACCACTTACAGAAATTCTCCGAGAATCACAGATATCCTACCACATGTATGCGGATGATGCGCAAATTTACATAAAGGTCGCCTCCGTTGAAGACATTGATCGGATGAACGAGTCATTGGGAAGGGCACTGCAATGGTTATCCATCAATCACTTGAAGCTAAATGCTCACAAAACAGAGTTCCTTCTAATCTCACCACCAAGGAGCCATTCGGAAATAAGGGAATGGACCAAACTAGTGTCTGCACTAAACTGCACCCCAACACTAGTCGAATCAGCTAAATCACTTGGAATCACCCTAGACGAGAACCTCGACATGAAAGCTCACATTAATGCAATGGCTAAAAGTGCCCGCTTCCACCTTAACTACTTAAGGAAAATGAAACCTTACATCTCTGAAGCTGATTTAAATTTAGCAATCCAATCTCTTGTTATCTCTAGGATCGAATATGGCTGCTCCACCTTAGCAGGTTTACCAAAAATGTCTACAGCTCCGCTAAAAGCCTGCCTCAACGCAGCGGCAAGACTGATCACAGGATCAAGGAAATTTGATCATATATCCCCTCACTTGAAAGCATTAAACTGGCTTCCTTATGAAGCCAGAATACAAATGAAGTTAGCATGTATCACCCATAAAGCGCTTCACTGCAACACTCCTAGATATCTAGCCAAGAAAATTAAGATATCTGGAGGTGACAGACCAGCTCGGAGTGCCGTTGAACTGCTATTGCGGCCAGCCAGATTCCGAAAGAAAAAGACTTACGACAGAGCGTTCTCTGGAACTGTCCCTAGAATCTGGAATTCTCTTCCTCCAAGCATTAGGAAGATTCGCAATATTGCATCATTTAAGCGGGAAGTGAAGAGTCTCTTGATGAGCAAATACCTTGCATAGATACGCTGACCTGATCTAGGGCTGCTCTCAGAAGGAGAAGCTCCAACTTGAATAATATGAAAGCTAATTGTTGGCTCAAGACTGGCGCTTTATATAAGACGCAGATGTACCCTTACCTAATGCCCTGAAGGGCGATGTGATAATATATCTGTATCTCACAGTCTAAACCTTACCCTCTCCTACCTCACTCCTGTCGGGGTATATGACATATGATATAAGCCTTACCCCACCTATTAATGTGAATTGCATGATGTCTGTGTTTCACATATATATTGTCTCACATAATCATAGCCACACTATTATCTACCTCATAACGGTTTTGTTCTTAGAAAGGTTAACATTTTGTTAAGCCAAATCCTGACCATCGCCTACCTCACTTTTGCGATGCATATGGCATATGATTTAAGCTTAGCCTTACCCCACCTCTTAATGCGATTTGCACATGTGTTTCTGTTTGCATATATATTGCTCACACAATCATATTCATGCTATTATATACCTCATATCTGTTTGTTCTTTGTAATGTCAACACTTGTGTTAGTTAACTATTCCGATGTTAAGCGCTCTGATACCCACGGGTCTTGTTCGCGCTATATAAAACTCTACAATAAATAAATAAATACTTTGAACTTGGGCTGTCATTATTTTCCCCGTAAATATATGTTTAGCACTTCTATAGCCAAATGAGCAGCAGAGAATAAAAGCTGCTAACCAAAAAGAGACTAGGAAGAATGTTGTCTTACGGATGAGAAGGTTTAACAGATGATTGAGGGTGACTACATTTATTCGTGTATTTATTTTATTAGTACTTGCAAAGTTATGAAAAACAATTGCATGCAAAAACTTTAAAAGTGGTACAATAATTCACATCAGTGCAACTCCTGTGGAACTACATGTGTTCCCAAAGAAATGTGTACAACCAAGTCACTAAGAAGAAAATGCAGGAATAGAGTTGCTGAAGACCCCACTGTAAATAAAACTATTGCATACAAAAATGTAAAAAAAAATGGGTGCCGATATCTGGAATAATAAGACTTTTCTCTTTGATCAAGGATTTATAAGGGGATCCTGCCGATTGAACATTTAGTTTATTTGCTGCTCGAATCAAGAATTTAATGAAGGGGGCAGTTAGTCTGAGGTCGGTGGCTAACTCGGACTCGTTCAGGGTGACTACATGACTTGATTGTATTGAGGAGTAATAAGTCTGTATTTTTGGCAATGGTTGAGAAATTAATAGGTATAGATGATGATGAGGAAGTGTGTGATAATAGGGCTGTAACTTGGTATCGGGAAAGTTGTTAGACCTTATTTTGTTATGGGATTATTCATTCAGGAGTCCACCTTAGAAACAGCTGCTTTATTGCTGACTATGAGCCCCATCTTCCCTATGTGGTCCCTTCCTTGCATGCATGTGACACTGCTAAGACAGTCCACAGCTACAACACACCGGAAAGTAAAGGTGTTAAATGACGAAGTTGCACTTTATTAAAAGCATACAACTGTAAATCCCAATTGTTTACTGTGTTCCAGATACATAGCAATTTGCCATGAAATAATTAAGTAAACTGTAAAGGTTGCAAGCTGTGCTTATGGTTGCAGGTGCGAGTTAGTGCCTCATCATTATATCTCAAGCTAGGCAATGCTGGCTTACAGTGAAAAAGATGATTGGCAGAAAAGTTTGCTGTTACTTTCCAGAACCCAACCGACCAATTGGCTGTAGCATCTTCAAAATGTTAGTTTTCAGCAGGTCGTTCTCGAACTCCTACATGGGTTGGCAAGTCTTTACACATGATACCAAACAGGCGAAATTTAAACTGAATGATGCTTTGCTAACTGCTAGAGTTTTAAGGGTTTATTTATTACTATTATTTTTTTAAACCTGAGGTCTACAAAGTACTTGGAATAATTGTTGTGATATACTTGTCTTTCATGTTTTTGTTCTGGATTTGTTTTCCTTTGTGGGAGCACCCATGTCCACTACCACCACGTCCATTACCACCACCACCACCACCACGTCCACCACCGCCACGTCCACCACCACAACGTCCACCACCACAACGTCCACCAACACTACGTCCATCACTACCACGTCCACGACCACGTCCACCACCACCATGTCCACCACCACCATGTCCACCACCACCACGTCCACCACCACCACGCCACCACCACCACATCCACCACCACATCTACCACCACCACATTCACCACTACATTCACCACCACAACCACATCCACCACCACATCCACCACCACCACTACATTCACCACCACATCCACCACCACCACCACACCCACCAACATATCCACCCCCACCACCACATCCACCACCACCACATTCACCACATCCACCAGCACATCCACCACCCCCACCACCACATTCACCACCACATCCACCACCACATCCACCACCGCCACCACCAATACCACCACAACCACATCCACCACCACATCCACCACCGCATCCACCACCAGATCCACCAACACCACCACATCCACCAACACCACCACATCCACCAACACCACCACATCCACCAACACCACCACATCCACCACCACCACCACATCTACCACCACATCTACCACCACATCTACCACACCCACCACCACATTCACCACCACAACCACATCCACCACCACATCCACCACCACCACATTCACCACATCCACCACCACCATCACATTCACCACCACATCCACCACACGCACCAACACATCCACCACATTCACCACCACCACATCCACTACCACATCCACCACCACATCTACCACATCCACCACCACATCCACCACCACATCCACCACCACATCCACCACCACATCCACCACATCCACCACCACATCCACCACCACCACCACATGCAAATGTGGGTGCAAATGCAATAGGTCTCGCATTTGCGAGAGATTAAGCTATTGGCATTGTAAATGACAATGCCATTTATTTATATGTTTTAAAAACAAAAACATAAATAAAAATAATGTCATGAGCAATGCCAATAGCTCTAACTTTAACAATGCCGAGACCATTGCATTGTAAATGCTTGTTTACTCTTTATTCCCAAAGTAGCAAGAAAGAGCAGTCGAAACACTTATTCGGGGAGATGCTGTGGGATAGAAACTCAGACATTAGCAACACCTAACATAATACTCAATAAAATTGTTGTCCAGTCAGTACTTCTTTTGTCAAATAGAAACATAAGCATAACCAAATACCACACACACAAATACAAATATTTAAAAAATAGCCATGGGAAACACCTTTAGGAACTATTCCGAAAGTAGCCACAAAGTGACCAGGGTGCGAATTACATACCCTAAATAAAGGTCACAGTGGGCATCTAAGCCCCTAAATCCAGATTAGATCTGTTAGTTTTGAGGTAATTTTAACTTCATCCACCAGTAGGCCCTAGCCCCTAAAACAATAATCCCCATTATTAAAACGCCCAGCTTATTGGCTTGTTTGAATGCGCACATTTATAACATCGGGCCTACTGCCTTTAACAAAGCGTGCTAAATCAAGATCATAAGACAATAGGCTCAGCGCTTTGAAATAAAACATTTGCTATTCAGTACCAACATGAAAGCATTATCAGATTTGACATAGCTTTTCATAAATGAAAAATCAGACTTGCTACACTTGTCTTGAAGATGTATTTATTAATATAAGGGTTGCTTAACAAGCACTATGCCCCTCAACAGACTGGCTCAAGAACTCCCACGGCCTTTAAAAACGTTTAGCCTCCAAAACTGATTTAAATACCAATCCTCCTCCTACAGAGCCCATGCATTCTCCTTCCTAGGACACATAGGGTGTGTACAAATGTATTCTTGAGTAGGGGGTTGTGGTGGCTCAACACAGCTCTAGGCTGCCCTTAAAATGCTTTCCAGTGCTTTGCATGAGTCCCTGTCCTTCAGACTGCACATGCCAAAATACGTATATTTCCAGCCTTCTCAAGAGCTTCTGGGGTGTTTACTTGCCCTGAGGCTTTCCCTCATTTTCTGGTTTTATCTTTTGATGCCACCCACGTGGATGGTGCTTCCTGGGGAACCCACTCATCTTCCTCTATGGGAAAGAGTAGGACACAACCGTTGCCACTTGCCCAGCATAGAAGCAGATCACGTAACAGCAAACTTGAGCTGCTCAATCTAGGCAGTTCTGTTGCTGTCTGTTGGCCAGCTCTTAATTACCTAAAGCATGGGGAGCAGACAAAGGATTTTGATGCCCCTGACTCTAATGACGTAACCCCATAGTGCAAGGTCACACTTATGAGGCCCAGGGTCTCCCCCGGGAAATGGCGATGTTTCCTTCTCCCCCTTAGGTCGAGGAGATGACTTAATGGTAAACTGTTGGACCTGGCTCTCTCTGCAGGGTCACTCCAAACCTTTTGCCTTCCTCTTCCTACTTTTTGCTAACCAGTGTCAATGTACTTGTGCTCTCTACCTAAAACACGAGTGACTAGCACATACATAATTGGTATATTTAATGTACTTATAGGTTCCTTGTAGAGTGGTATCCCATGTACCCAGGGCCTGTGAGTTAAGTGCTACCGGTGGGCCTGAAGCACTAATTGTGCCATCCACTTAAGTAGCACTCTAAAACTTGTCCCAGGCCTGCCATTACAGACTGAATGCAGTATCACACTGCCATGTTGATCTGGCATAAAATACCCCTTGTCAAGCCTTAAACACTCCTTTTATTGCATATTTCACCCCTAAGGTAGGCCCTAGGCAGCCCATAGGGCAGCATGCTGGTAGGGCATGTATTTTTAAGTTTTACTTGTCCTGGTGTGACAAACTCCCAAATTCGTTTTTCACTACTGTGAGGCCTACCCCTCTTATAGGCTAACATTGAGGATTCCTTAGTACATATAATGAGCTGGCATTTCTAATTGAGGGGAGTACGATCTGTCATGTTTGGTACCTATGGATTTGTAATAATCAATCTTCTTTAACGACAAAGGGCCTGATTCTGATGTGGTTTGGAAAGCTTCTCGACCGAATGGGTTTGGTAATGGTTTCTGACCGAATCGGGAGAGTCCAACCGACTGAGTACGATGCATCCGGATGCTTCCAGATACAACTTGGTTGGACTGCCATTGACCTCAATTGGAGCCTTTGTTCAGACTGAATGCATAGGCTCCCATTGAAGAAAAAAAGGGGGTCTGATTCCGACTGCCGATTCGAGTCGGACCCCATGATTCAGAAAGGCTGTCCAAATCCAGCATCGTACTCGGTCGTTCGGAAACGCGGCCCGTAGAGACGTACGATTCTGCGCCATACGGCTCTGTCATTCCAAATGCCTTCGGGTTGGGATTGGGATATTCCTAACGTGTAACTCGCATCATACTCGGTCCGAGTCTGTTGAAAAGACACGGTACCGATCCGATTTGGAAGGAGAAAATGCCCATAGGAGGCCTTCCTAAGAGCATCAGAATAAGGCCCATAGTCTTATTTATCATTACAATTTTGTAAATGACACTTTTAGAAAGTTAATAGCAAAAAGAACAAATGATGAACGTAATGCTGAACAATGTAAACATTCTCCCCCAGTCAAAAATATCTGGGTTTAATCCATCGTTTTTAGCTCACCGGGCCACCCCAGTTTGGACCCAACCATATGCAAATGAGTCTTGATGCTGCTCCTCATGGAACAGTCTGCAAGGGATTTTGTCTGTTGCATGACCAGGGCTCACAGCCCAGTCTACCAACAACCCACATTCTCACATTTGCCTCGCTTCGAAACAGGTAATTTCTCTGAGGTGCAGGCATGTGCTGGGTCTTCCTGAAAGACTCAAAAGGAAATGGGCTCCCTAAGTGAAAACCAACTGTGACACTCCAGTTTTCTCCATGGTTGCTTGTGCCCTGGTAATTGATAAAGTTCTGCACATGTGTGGCTGGATAACTTCACAATATCTGCACCTGTTAGCCCCTATTTCATGGGGTTTTTATCATTGTGCTCCTGGTGTTGTGTAACACTACCACAGGCAGTTTTCTGGGGCTTACTGCCTCCACCCACCTGAATATCTGTGAGTAATCCCTGCTGCTTTACACAGATGTTAGCACCAGTAGTGTCTTCTTAGCAGCATCTCAGCTGTAGGGGACTAAACCTTCCCCTATTTGTAGTCTGAGGTTGTCCTGGCTAGGGGTGGGTGGAACTCACGGAATTTGAAACCACAGAATTACACTGAGTTACATAAAAAACTTTGTTACATTCTGCAGAGTTCTGCCAACGGCCATGATTAGGCATGCTGCACTGCTCGCGCTGTGATTTAGCATCGGTAGCACTTTCCACACAGATAGATCAGTGCAAACTGCATACGCAGTGTGCCAGAGGGCACAGCGACTGAAGTTGGTTTTGCTGTCTAGATTTTCTATTGGAGCGGAAGCCTTTTGACCGTGAATGGTCGCGACCGCCCACGTTAGAAAAATTGCAATGGATATCCTTCAAGCAACTGTTAATCACACAAGAGGTCGTCAAATCTTGATTTGTGCTTGCCAATTTACCAATCTGGAGCCGAATGCAAGACAAAATTCCACTATATGACGATTGGCGGAATTTGCCTGAACTAACCAGAGCAGCTAAAAATTCCATCAAATCTGCAAGCGGAACAGAATATTCTGCCCATTCTTAGTTCTGGCAACAACCCCCAACATCTTGCATGGCTGACCATTCTCATTTCCCACATTCCCTAGACACTCAGGTCAGGGCCGGACTGGGAACTGTAAGCATTCCGGGCAAATTTAGCCAGACCAGCCCCCGTTTGTAACATAGCGAACGAGCGAAGCGAGCGAGCCCGACCAGTACTAATGGGGCTCAGGGGGAACTCCCCCCAAGAAAATTTCAGAAAAAGACAGACCAAAATGGTGCATTTTACAGCACATTTTTCAATACATATTTAATTGTATTAAATTTCAAAGCATAGTAAATGATGACCTTAAAGAGCACCAGGTTACCCAGTCATATGTACCTATAGACCTTCTTACAGAGAGCACCAAAAATAGGCACAAGAGTAGTGAATAAGAGAGCACAAAGTATAAGTGAGAGTAGCTCCGATACGGAGTATAGCGAGAAATAATAAAATTATGGAGACAGAAAGGCCAAAACAATGCATTTGTCAACACATTTTTTATCATATGTTTAATTGTATTAACTTTTAAAGCTCAGTACATGATGACCTTATGGTACACCAGGATACCCAGGCAAAACAGTCATGCAAGCACTTTAGCACTGGTTAGTAGTGGTAAAGTACACAGAACCCTAAGAGCCAACAAAAATGGCTTCAGACAGGAGGAGTGAAGGCAAATAATGTTTAGGAGTGACCACGCCAAGAGTGCCAGGTCCAATGTCATTGAAATGTGTTCCCTATTTTTTTTTTAGTTAAAGGGCATCACCAGGGTGGAAAGGAGGTGCAGCTGAAGACGATGTCACCACCCACCCCGTCCCACCCTTGAGGATCGTATACAACTTTCCTCCAAGGCTACATAAAAAGAGCCATTCTATAGACCCTGACATTGTGCCCTGATTCTGCACCAGAAAACCCTTTACTCGTTGTGGCAGGGGCCCGCATGAGTAACAAAGGAGGATCTGAGTGCCACCTCCTGCCCATTCCTGAACAGTCAATGAAAGGCAAAAAATGCAGACCATAACTTTTATTTCCACCAATTTTACACCCATCAATGCTGCCATATTCTTTGTGGCATACTTTTTTAAATTGGAACATAGCGTAATCAAAACCCATCATTTTCATGCAAATAATGCCCTAATTTCCCTACTTTAATGCACCAGCAGAGGATCTCAAACTAAAGGTCTAGTGCAAAAGAGGGCCATAGAAGGAAAATAGGCAGGGATTGACAAAATAGAAGAATGGGAAAAAGAGAAAGAATAATGGCTGCAAGAGAGAGAATGGAGGGAGGAATGTTAATGGCTTAGAGGTAGGTGGAGTGGGAGAGAACATAAGGCACTTGCAGAACAGTTTTCATGTTACTTCTTCTGCAATTTATGTATTTGAAAATCACTGCATTAGCACCTTCCATTCATTATGTATAGTTTTAACATACAACGATCTATGGTAATAGTAAATACAGTTATGTAATGATCTGTATAAATCATCTTCATATCTATGCAGAATTTGAACATATACCAGATGTGTAGATTGTTTCTTTATTAGCCTTGGACGTTAAACCCTGACTACCGAAAACCTTTTTCTGTCTCCTGTCCACTAAACATTAATAATAATCCACATTTGTAAAGCGCGCACAATCACCCGTAAGGGTCTCTAGGCGCTGGGGGCCGTCGGGAAGATTAAGCAAGCTATTGCCCAGAGTCACATGGTGCTGGGCTAATCTGCCGTCGGCACCGGGGATCGAACCGTGATCCCCAGATTCCAGCGTCAGTCGCCCTGGCCGCGGCGCCACACCTCTCTCCCAAACATTAGGGGCCTACAATTTAAACACGTTCTTCGTTTACACCAGGGTCAACCTTTTCCCTGCTGGCCATTTATATGAGAGTTAGAATTAATATATAAATTGCATAATAACCCAACCAACTCTTTGCTTAATAATAAATTGAATGTTACCACTAAAATACAATGTAAGATGTGGTTTTCATTCTGTCCAACATATAGTCAACCAATAGTCATAATATGACAGTGCTTCAATATAAAAGCCTTGTACTTCTATTTGATTGAGTCGCGCAGAGATAGAGCAAGATAGCTGGGAGAAACAGACAAATAGATGTGATGGGTTCCTAAGTAAGACACCTGCTCCTTGCTGCAACAAGGTAAAGCCAAGATCCACATTTATTAACGCTAATAAATAACTGCTTATGTGATTATTTTTTTCTAGCAAAATGAGGTATAAAGTGTTGTTTGCTCCTCCCCAAACCTAATTCCACATGTGCCTGTGTGCACCAGGCATTTGCTCTATAATTTTTATCGTTTTTAATCTGCTTACATTTAGCAAGGTAAAATGGCAGCTGATTCCATAATTATTTCTTAAGTCGTACTTCCGGTCCCTGTGCAATCGCATTTGCTCAGTGATCCCCCAAAAAAATCACACCATTCATAATGAGATACGGGGTGAAAAGTCTGCTCCTCTCAAACCCCTGATAAATTGTGCCACTTAAAACCTGTGCCTGCTGATATTTAATGGAGCATACTGGGAATTACTGCCTCAGGGCTTCCGCCCAGTAGACATCTTGCCCCCCTTCATCGCATATCTAACACCTCTTTCCGAGCCTTGTGGGAGCCGATAGCACCCTTCAGTCCCTCAACACATGAGCGGTTTGTCCATGGTAGCGTCAACACTCTTACATGGCTAAACTCTCTCCACTGATTGAGCTAACCACTTGACTAGAGCGAGTCTCATTGATCAAGGTGTCACATGCCACACGGTCCTCAGAGCTCCTTTGTTTGTGAAATATTATACTGTGGATCCAATGGGTTGTAGTACTGAAAATTCTGGACTCGTGTAATAAACTTTGTCGTAGCATGACGATTTTTATATCAAAAGACCGAGAATGGCTAGTACACTATGTACAAGCATTTTCGTCATATTCCAGTAACGATTTCACCTCGAAATTGTCATTTTCGTACAGAACCCTTGGCTTCCATTTTGTGAACAGCAGCCATTTTGTGGATTGCCCTTACAGTAGGCCCTAACTGTGGCAGATCAAGTATTAAGGACATAACCTTAGCATGGGTTTGTGCTGACTCCTGCATGACCTGGCGAAAGCTGACTCCCTTGCCCGAGGCTGACCTCGTTGAGCCAGTTCCTTGTTAGGCAGCTGGTCAGATAGAGATCAAAGAGCAGGACATTGCAATGTTTATTGTACACGCACACACCACTTTATCTTACTTCCATCTGTTCCTGTTCCTTCTTTATGGTCTATTTATGATGTGGGCCGCTGGCCTTTTCATTATTGTTCTTGTCCAGCTTGTCTAAAGAAGAATGTTTATTATGGGTTTTGTTTGATGATTTATTTTGGGCTGGATGTACACATCCTGGGAATGACCACCAATAATGTAGAAAATGTGTGCCTAGAGCATAATAAATGGTATAAAAGGTCTGTGCTGAGACCATTCAGCAGGCTGCCTCATTCAGTTGCTTTAGGTGTGACTGGGCGACGTAGCCTCACAATTAATTGTAATAAAGATGTCTTTTCATATTTCAGATTCTCTGTTGATTTCTTTGCTGCTTTTGAATGGACTACTTATTGGTAAGACCCCTGAGAAGGAGATTGGGGATTCCTGATACCTCAAATGGCGCCTCAACAGCGCGCCTCATCAAGCAGTGACTATCTGGAGGAGTAATCTTGTCAGAGGACAGAAATCTACTGGGGCAGGCAAGACAGAAATCTACTAAAAAAGGTACTCTGTGCACAGAGGTTCTGGGGGATTCTTTGTCTTTGCGGCCCAGTATATTTTTGATTTTTCTGACTTAAACTCTCCAAAAGATGTCACTCACGACTGAGGAACCTTTTTGGCGTGTTTTAAAAAAAAAAAATGAGACTGTTAGTGCAGTTAGAACTTGGCAGTTAGAATTTGGACAACTATTTGTTTGGTATAGCTTTGATAGGTTTGTATAGGTTTGTATATGCGAATTGCAATTTGTGTAGGCAGGTAATGTAGAGACTTTTCTCCATCTGCTTTAGTTGAAGTATAAGTGGGTCGCTACCAGTCCTTAGTTCTTAGTTCTTTGGTCCTTAGTTTATTTGAACATTGCAATTTTCAAAAACCGAGGGTCTTGTATATTTACGAGTGTATCGATAGAGATAGCCCCCTTGAAGTTGGAAGCTAGATTAGTGAGCTATAAGATGCCTGATCTTAGCGAATTAGGAGATGTGTGTTGGCCAACTTTGTATACGTTTGGATTAGCCGGCTTCCCCTAAAGGGAATATCTAAATAGGTTAGATATACAAACATATTTCTTTCTTGGTGACTTTGTATCCCCAGGGAATTAAAATATGACATAATGCAAAACAAGGATCCTTTGTTCTGTGCAATTTTATGATATGCAGAACGATTTTTGGTGTTCTGCCAGCCAAAGTTAGTGGAATTAAGTGTATTGTGGCTTCATGCACATACAGCAGTCTGTTGGGCTGTGTTTTTGCAGTCTTTTGGAACCCTATTGAGACGTGTTTCTTGTAAATATGACTTAGCTAATATTTACAAATGTCGATTTGTGGGTTCAATGTGTGTTTCAATGTGTGTTTCAATGTCTATGTGGGTTTCTCATTGGTGTAACTTCAGTATGTGAATTGCGATGGCAATTTATGAAAACAATAGCTACAGCACTGTATTGCGTGTCCTGTTTGAATACTTTCTCTTTATGTTTGCAATGAGCTCAATGTGTTTGTGGTTTTCTTGATGTTTTCAGTCCGTTAAGTAAAATGCTGGTTAGTTAATGTTGAGTAGAAACTTGAGTAAAAGATGCAGAAATGAAACATGAAACATGTAATGTGATAAGATGGGTATGTGTTGCTCTTTAGTTTGTAGAATGAGCAATTGTGCACATATACAAAACTGCCGTTACACGCTTAAAGGATAACATTAGGAAAAACATTCAATGGATATAAATAAGGCCCCAAAAGAAAAAAACAAAATTGTCTATTTTTGCAAAAATAAATAAATTTACAGCATTTTTTCCTTAGATGCACTGTATTAGATGGTCACAGGCAAACATCTCAGCTGCAGTATATTTGATAGGAATGTTCGTTCAGCCAGCACTTTTACCTGTTAAACATGGGTGGAATTTTGCATAACCGTCCTTTTAAATAAATGTGGCGCAAAAATGTGCCGCAGGAATGTGACGCGTTTTAAGTTAGGCATATGCGCTCAGGTTTGTGAGTTAATGCATCTAAATGATAGGCAAGGGATGCAGCGGGCTCTTATATGTGGAACAATCACAAAAAGGAATAATTGGTTTTATTTGAAGAAATTTTTTATTAATTATGAAAAATAATTATTAAAAATAAGTGCTACAGAGGGGGCGTGGCTTAGCCAGCGGCAATGGCGGTCGCAGCTTTCTAGAGCTCCCGCTTGCCCGCACAACTATCCTTCAGTTATCCTGTTCCCCGAGTCGATCTACCCTATCTGGAGTGCGGAGACGTCTGCAGCAGAGAATAGTGTCCCTCCGGTGTACTTGGCGGAGCCTGTGAGCCTCGGGCGCCCCCGGGAGACGGCGAAGGGGGAGCGGCCTAGTGGACGGCCGGGAAGCCGGGGGCTTGCGGAGCGCACAGGCAGCGATACCGCCGGCGCGGTACGACCGCCCTGCCAGTTGTTGGGCACCGGGGCAGCCCTGCGAGTCACCCGCTCGCTGTGCTCACTGCCCCTGGGCGCGGAACGGCGCACAAGACTTACTGTGGAGCGTGACTCCGTCCTGCTGCCGGCGGCGGCCTGGTGACATCTGGGAAGCCGGGGGCCTCGATTTTCGTGACGCCCGCCTGGGACTCGCGCTGGGCGGCGGCTGCCTCCGGGGGCCGGTCGGGCCTCGGCGCCGCATTTCTGTGACGACCCCCTCCAGCTACTGCACAGGAAACGGCTTGGAGTGCAGGGGAGCGACCGTTGGTGGGCCAGGTGGCCGGAATAGAACCGTGAGTACCAGCGTGGGGGCCCCTGGACGCCGGTAGTGGTGGCCACTGGACTATCTCTTCCTGAGGGGTGCAGCACGGGCCGCTGGCAGCGTGGGAGTGGATCCTGAGGCCTATTGCCGGCTTTCCTGAGCCGTGCCACGAGCCTGGAGCCTCGAGGGACACCACCGGGCGGAGGGTGAGCCCTGACAGAGCTGCACAAACGACGTCAGAGACCCATTGCTGTGGAGCCCATGGTCGCGGGAGAGTGGCGCCGCCTGGCCCGCCGGGAGACTGGGTGCCTTGCTTGTTGACCAGTGGGGGGCTGGACTCGGGGCCTGCCTGGACCTGGCCTAGACACAGCACTATTCCACGGAGGAGATTATCCGGGGCCCTCTGAAGGAACAGTGGCCCCGCATCCCTCGCCGGAGTAGACTCTGGTTGGTCTATTTGGGACTGGCAGCCATGACCCGGGGGGGAGGTGGTGGCTCCACTAAGCAGCCGACCATCGACAAATTCACGGGACCCTCTGGGGGCCCGGGCCCTTCGAGTGGAGGACAACAACAGTCGCAATCCCTCCCGGGGGTGGGGCCGGACAATACAGCCCTCATGGCAGCCATCACTCAGTCCAGAGACATGCTGGACGCCAAGATAGGCGCAGTTGGCGTGGATGTAACCCTGATTCGCCAAGACCTGAGAAATGCGGTGGAACGGATAACCGAAGCTGAATCCAGGATCTCGGTTGTGGAGGATGATATGGGCTCACTGAAGAAGCGTCTGGCGGTGGTGGAATCCGTGCAAAAGAATCTGGCGCTTAGGGCGGAGGATGCGGAGGGGCGCGCTCGGCGCAACAACCTCCGCTTCATTGGTTTTCCGGAGCGATATGAGAAGGGAGACATGGCGCGGTTTCTGGCTCAGTGGCTGCAGAGCTGGATGCCTTCTGAGGCCCTGTCCAACTGTTTCGTCATTGAACGGGCGCATCGTGCCCTGACCCAGAGGCCCCCGGAGGGTGAGCGGCCCAGGGCGGTGATAGCCCGACTGCTGAACTACCATGACCGCGATGCCATATTGCGGGAAGCGAGGTCCAGGGATGCTCTCCTCTTTGAGAATTGCAAGATAATGATCTTCCCAGACTATACTAAACTTGTGCAGCAGAAGCGTCAATCCTTCATAGATGCGAAGGCAAAGCTGCGGGGCCTGCAGCTCCAGTACTCTTTGCTGTACCCGGCTCGTCTGAGGGTGATCTTTCAGTCCAAGACGCTGTTTTTTGACTCCCCGGAGGATCTCTTCAGGTGGACGGACGAAACGGTGGCGCTGCGGCCGCATGCTCAGCAGGGCCTGAATCCGGGTTCCTCGAGGGGATCGTCTCAGGAGCCCGGGGATCGACCGCCCAAGGGCAAGAGGAATCGACGGTCCCGATCACGGAAGCGGTCGGCCTCTGTCTCTGGTGCGCGTGGAGGTGGCAGGACTGAGGACTCCGATCAATCTGGAAAGTGACATTGATGAACTCAGGTACTCTGTGGTCCATGCTTCATGGGGTGGCTCCCGGGCTCTGGAGTGGTAGTGGCTGTGGCCCGTTGGACTTGTGGCCTATTTGATGTCCCCGCGACAATCGAGGCTTTTCTGCGCTAGGGGAAGAGGGCCGCCGCAGATGTGCTTCTGCTTCAAGAGACTCATATCATGGGGACGAAGGTGCTCTGCCTGCAGAGATTGGGTTATCAACAAGTATACCATGCAGGCTTTACCAGGGGGTCCAGAGGGGTGGCTATCCTCATCCATCGTAGGGTGGCGTTTGTGCACGAGAAGACATGGGCCGACCCGCAGGGTCGTTATTTGTTTGTCAAGGGCATGGTGGGTACGGAGCCCGTGGTCCTGGGAAGTGTCTATGCCCCCCCCCCTGCAGTGGGCCCTGGCTGAGAGACTGTTCCAGGTGTGGAGTGATATCCCAGAGTCCCTGGCGGTGGTCGGGGGAGACTGGAACGAGGTGATGGACGTCTGTATGGACCGCAGGGGGCGCCGAGAACTGAGTGGGCTGACCTCCCCTCCCCCTCCCTCTACTAGACTGCGAGCGATGTGTGATGGCCTGGGCTGGATGGATACCTGGCGACATATGCACCCTACAGCGCGCGAATACACGTATGTGTCTGCAGTACATGGCTCCTTCTCCCGCTTGGATTATATGTTTGTTCCCCGGTTGTGTATGTGCAGAGTGCGTGCAGTGGAGATTTTGCCGAGGGGGCTGTCTGATCACTCCCCAGTATTGCTAGAAGTGGAACTCCGTAGGAGACGCCAGCCCTTTCGGTGGCGGATATCCTCGTGGCACCTTCAGCAGCCTAGCTATGTCAAACATCTACGGGAGGTAATTGATTACTACTGGCGGGAAAACTTGGTTGAGGATGTAGACGCAGTAGTGGTATGGGAGGCTATGAAACCCACTGTGCGGGGAGTGGACATTGCATGGGCCGCTGCAGCTCGTCGTGGGCGTCGTGAGGCGATCGCGACGGCTGCTGCTCTGGTGGAAACATTGGAGCGACAGAGTCGGGGAGGTGGGGACGAGGTTGCCGTGCGGCTCCTTCTCCAGGCACAGCAATCCTACGCGTCGGTCCTACTGGACGAGGCCAGGCAGGCGTGGCTGGCCACGCGGAGCCGGATATACCAATGGGGGGACAAATCGGGTTCCCTGTTTTATAGACTGTGCCAATATAATATCAAACCTGACACGCTACCTGGTCTCATTGCGGAAGATGGAGTGGTTATCACGGACCCCGCCAGCCTGGCGGCGAGTTTCGTGGCCTATTTTGCGACGCAGTATGCTCCGTGTGATAGCCTATCGGGCGCGGAGGTGGCTAAATTCATAGATGACCTACCCCCCAAAGCAGTGTCTGATGAAGCCCGGAATTCTCTGGATGCTCCTCTTACAGCGGAAGAACTGGGAGATGCTCTGGGACAGCTTAACGTGGGCAAGGCCCCCGGACCGAGCGGTTACCCTTGTGAATTCTATAAAAAGTTTCACACGCAACTAGGGCCCCACTTTCGGCGTGCGCTTGAAGAGGCGCGTGCACAAGGTAGGCTACCGCCTGATTGGCGTCATGCCGAGATTGTGGTTTTCCAGAAACCAGGTAAGCCCCCTGATAGGCACGACTCTTATCGCCCTATCTCGCTCCTTAACATTGAAGCCAAAATTCTGGCCAAGGCCCTGGCGAATCGGTTGCTTCCGTATATCACGGAACTGGTGCACCCCGATCAATCGGGCTTTATGCCCGGCAGGGCTACACGCCATAATATTCGGCGCGCGTGGGCTGCAATTGATGCCATGGGGGCCACAGGTGAGCAGGCGGCTTTGTTGCTTGCTGATATTAACAAGGCGTTTGACTCGGTGAGCTGGACATTTCTGTTTGCGCTCCTGCCCCGTCTTAACCTGAAAATTAATTTACAACAAGGGGTGGTGATGGACAGAGTCTCTGAATTAAGCAGAGTACTTTCACCCAGTCAAGAGATCAGGGCTAGATCCAACACCGTTTTTTAGCTCATTGCACCATCCCAGTTTCAGAACCCGGCTGTATGCAAATTAGCCTGTCCCTGGCCCAGTGCATCATGGGAACAGGGCAGACCAGACTGAGCTAAAAAACGGTGTTGGATCTAGCCCTGATCTCTTGACTGGGTGAGAGTATTCTGCTTAATTCAGAGACTCTGTCCCTCACCACCCCTTGTTGTAAATAATTTTGTCCACCCTAAGCGTGGAAGGGTATACTCAGACATGAGTCCCTTGCTCATTGCACCATCAGGATTCAAGCAAGCCGGGCCGAAGACGGCTGTAATGCCAGAAACCGGTCCCCGGAAGCTTGTTTCCTTCCCAGTGTAAGAATTGGCTTTTGTAGTTTGGTTTGCCCTGTTCCCATCATGCACTGGGACAGGAACAGACTAATTTGCATACAGCCAGGTTCTGAAACTGGGATGGTGCAATGAGCTAAAAAACGGTGTTGGATCTAGCCCTGATCTCTTGACCGGGTGAGAGTATTCTGCTTAATTCAGAGACTCTGTCCCTCACCACCCCTTGCCGTCTTAACCTGGGCCCCGTATTTTTGTCATATATTAAGCTGCTCTATACAGACATCACAGCTACTGTGCGTGTTGCCGGGGCGGTGTCGGAGACCTTCCACATTGGCCGGGGGACCCGGCAGGGATGCCCTCTATCCCCGTACCTCTTTGCCCTTGCTATGGAGCCGTTGGCTGCTTGGGTCCGTATAGACGCGCAGATGCGTGGCTTTGTGTGGCCCTGGGGCCTCTCTGATAGAATCGCGTTATACGCTGATGACGTCCTCTTCTTCCTTACAGACCTGCGACGCTCCGGGCCGCGTGTGTTAGAAATTATGCGGGTCTTTGGGGAGGTCTCGGGCCTATATTTGAATATGGGTAAATCTACCCTGTGGGTCCTTGGAGGTGGCACTGTGTCGGATCCTTGGACATTGGACCTACAGGTGGCAACCACTGGCTTGCAATACCTGGGAGTGTTTCTGTCGGAATCTGCGACCCACACGTGGGAACGCTCTGTCCTTCCGGTATGGGAGCGGGTGCAAGCCGACGTGAAAACTTGGTCCAGAATGCCACTTAATATCTTTGGCCGATCCGCCATCTTTAAGATGGTAGCGCTTCCACGCCTTCTGTATCAACTGCAAAATTATCCCCATCCGGTCCCGACCTCGTGGTTTTGGCAGGTGAACTCGGTATTGGGGCGGTTCCTATGGGCTGGGGGTTCTGCTAGGGTGGCGCTGCGTACATGCTTTTTATCTACTTATTGTGGGGGCCTCGCCACATCGGACCTCCTGTCCTACTACCAAGCAGCTCACCTGCTCATCCTAAATGACTGGTGGTACGGCCATAGGGGTGACCCGGCCTATGCCCTGGAGCGCGCACAGATGGGCGACACCACCCTTCATATGCTCCTCTACTCTGCTCGGCTGCGGCGGGGGTTGCCCAGAGTCACGAAGACGGTCTTCCTTGTTTGGCGCCAGGCCCGGAAGCGCATGGGCTGGGGGGGTAAGCTGACTGCGGAAACACCCCTGTGGCGTAATGGTAGACTGCCTGCCCTGGCTTCCTTGTCAGGTTTCGGTGGTTGGGACGCGATCGGGATCTCGTCGCTGGGCCAAGTGATGTCTGGCACCGCTTTTAAGTCGTTCCAGGACCTCAGTGCGGAGTTCTGCATGCCACGGTCCCAATTCTTCCGGTATCTGCAGCTCCGGCATGCGCTAACACCATACATTGCCGACCTTGACTCGCTCCCTGAATTCAGCCCCATTGAGGCGAAGTTGTTCATGGGTGATCTCGGTGACAAAAAAGTATCCCGAATATACGAAACGGTGGTCACTCATTGTGCTTCAGATTTACTTCCCCTGCGGACGGCTTGGGAAGCTGATATTGGTCCCATGGATGAGGATGATTGGCGGGAGGCCCTGGAATCCCCACGAGGTGCTGCCATCGCTATGAGGCTCAGGATTATTCAATTTAAAATTCTCCACAGGGCTTATTTTACCCGTGAACGCCTCTGGAAAGCGGGACTGATTGAATCCCCGGAATGCCTGCGTTGTGGGGCGGAGATGGGCTCGCTGCTTCATACGGTGTGGCTGTGTCCTGGGATAGCTGGCTTTTGGAGAGGTGTGTGGAATTGCCTGTCTGAGGTGCTACACTGGGACCTACCTCGCACTCACCGGTTGGGAATGCTCCATATTCTTGCAGGAGTGGGGGAGAACTGCTATAAGCGCCATCTTTTGCTGTTGGGACTTGTTTTGGCCAAAAGAGACCTGGCACGGGCATGGAAAGACGAACGAGCACCTCCTTTGTGTGTATGGAAGGCGGGGCTGGATTTCTGTATGGGTCTGGAGCGTCCGATTTTTGAAGCGCGAGGGTGCCCTCGCAAGCACTTTAAGATATGGAGGAGATGGGCCGATTATAGAGACTTGCCGCTGGACCCCCCGATCGACCCCGAAGAGGAGCGCTAAGCTCCCCCATTGCATGGGCCTATGTCTTGCGCCTTGCCGGATACACTATACTCACACACGGCTGTTTTTCCCCTGATTCTTCTTACGTGCACAGGGTTAGGGTGGGATTGCGGGGTGGAATTAGTTGAGGGTAGTGGGAGTTGGGATGGGATGGGGTGGGGGGGTATTATCAATAAATAAGATTTGCGATGATCTCATTTCGACCTTTGATCCTGCTAACAGTAATGTATCCAAATGCTTGGTGGTTTCTCCTGATTGTGGGGTGCCACATTGATTGCCTTGCTTGATTTCCTTAATAAAATCTGTTGTGAAAAAAAATAAGTGCTACAAAAATCGTTTTTTAATATTTATAAAGCTTAACAGTCAATACTATGACCTCCTAGCATTCAAATTTGATTTAAGTTATGTTGCATCACTAAAATGACAAGCATTCGTGTGTATAATTTTCCCTTGGCATAGGCGCAAGCAAGCTCATTTTTATAAAGTATAAGTTATGGTTTTCAAATGCCAGACTCATGGGTTATGTAATAGACATTCTAGTAATGCATATTATGCAAGAAAATTGTAGGATATTCATTTTTTAATGCCCAAAATATGAGTCGATTTTGAGTAAAAACACTGTTTAAACTGCATTTTGCTTTCATTCAGAGTACTTTTTAAAGTGTCTCAGGCTTAAGTAAATGCATACATTTAGGTTTTGATATATATTTGCAGGTTGTGCTTTCTTATGAGTCAGTGGGTTAATGTGCCAGTACAAAGGCTTGTTTTAATATCAGGGTTGAAGGTTCTAGCTTCAGCTAGGCCTACGGAAAAGTTTGTTCATTTAAGACTGATGAAGTGTGTACCATAGGATTGCAACAACCATTTACTGGTATGTGTGTCGTTAGGTTTTGTGAATTATTCACAATAAATGTAGTTTAATAATCTGGGAATAGGAAATTTTTAGCGCCTAAAAAAAAAAAAAGTGAAATTATTTTTCAAAATAGAGTGAATTAGGAATTAGAAAGGCCTTCTGGCTTTGACACGTCAGTGTGGCAAAAGCTGAGGGCTGAGAGAATTGCAGAGGCTGGCACGAGCTGCGCTGCTGAGATGTTATCTTCTAGTTTCCCTGTAAATAATGGAGAAGGCTGACATTTGTGACCTTTAATTAGGACTTTGCCTCCGAGGAATGCAGAATGACCTCTCTGAGCGGGCCTCTAAAGGTAGGGTTTCTGGTTTCTCCGTGAGAACATCAATAAAATGAAAAAACTCAATTTAATAGGGAAAATAAAAGGGGTTTCTTTTCCAAACGTCGTGTTAAATGCTCTGCAGAACTGATACATTTGTGCCTCCACGCTAAGTAAAATGATATTTGCTAGTTGAGTTTTCACAAAAAACGAAGTGCTGCATTAAGTCTTAGATAAAAAAATAAGATGCAGCCCTTTTCCACAATCTTGAAGGCTATGGGCTACAGGCCTAAGTGAAAAAAAAACGATTTGCTAATTAGGAATTATTTCTCTCAGTGGAAATTATAGGTGCCAAATTAGTATGGAGTGTCAGTGTAACCATTTCTTTTAGAACGGTAAAAATAAGGTGGCTTGATGTTGCGAGGTGACTGACAAGATGGTAACAGTTAAGTAAAGGAAATTTATTTTTGTGTTTTTAATGTTTATCATGTTTTGTCTTCTGCTTAAAAGTTACAATTGGTGCCAGAAATGTGTCCCTTTTGTGTGCTGTGTATGTTTTTTTCTTTTCACTTCTGCTCACAGATCATTCATGGGTTGCTCTGGGGGCTTTCAAGCATAACAAGACACGTGAGTTTGGGTGATTGAAATAAGATTTTTTTTTAACTCCTTTACAAAGAAATGTCCATGCGTTTTTCATGTTTGTGTTCTTGCTGGTTCTGTGTGTCCAAAAGTTTTGTTTGACAGCATATACCCACTCTATTGGGGATCTACTGTCAAAAAGGAGGGTATCCTTACACGGTATTATGTGTCACCGCTCATTTATTTACGTTTTGTGCGTTTTTGCATGTTTTATGTTGTATGTTGCTGCTTAAAAAAATTATTACTAGTTCCCCAGCGTTGTGAAGGGATCCGTATGACGATACGTATTGTTGCACAACAGTTGGATGGATATGGTATAATGATAAATTTCACAGATATGGTTTTCATACTGTGAGGAAGACAGGCAGCACTTTTACCAGTGAATGCCTAAATTTGGCTATAGTGATATTGAAGAAAACTAAAAAGATATACAGAATCAAAGTGTGTCATCTGCTGTTAGTCACTTACTGCACATTCCCTTAAAGGAATAGGCAGCCCTACATTCATGTATCCTTGATTGGACCTAAGGATGGAATTATAGATCTGTGACTCAAGGTGGCCTAATTTCTATATTACATTACTTAATCATGTTCTGTTTCCCAAATAGCATATGGCTTTGTCCCTTGAAAGGAAACCATCTTGGTGCTGTCACATGCCTGAGGCACCCAAGCAAACTCTTGTTCTTCCTATAGATTTTTCTTTTATTGCTGCTCCCCTGACCGATGTTGCATCATGCTTAGTTATTGGGGATTTTACTTGTGTCCTAGTTCCATTTCCCTTTTCCATATTCCTTTCACCAGTCAGCCCATTTATTATTATGGGTGTATTGTTTATGTGCACACTTCTAGACTGGAGTGATGTATCAGGGACCCCCATGTTATGTAAAATGTTGTATGTAGGCTGGTTAACTGACCCAATATTATAGTAAGACACGTTTTCCATCTCAATAGGAGATATCTTAAGTTTACCTTTTAAACATGACAAATTTTCAATGTCTATTTAATTTTTCAGTTCTCTTTTTTCCCTGCTGCTTTAATTTTTGGTGGGATCAGATGTGTTCTAATCATGCAAATACCAGGACTCTCTAGTTCTTGTCCTTTTGTCTGCACATTTGATCATTAGCCATTGTATTGCATAGTGCACTTAATGCACATTTTTAAAGGGACTTTTCTTCATGTCTTTGATAATCTGTATTATGTCATTTCTCTATTTGAGATGTTCTAGATAAGGAATTTAGGAACACCTAGGCCTAAACATTGAGGAAAATATGTATTTACCCCATTAGACAATGCCACTGTGTGAGGACATCCATTTAGATTCCCATGGGGTATTGCCACTCCCTTGCAGATTGCAGGCCACCTGCTTGCAGTCCCCTTGTTAAAACCCATGAACTGTTTTTTGTGCTTGATTTGAAGGAAACTAACAATTGTGTTACATTTCCTATATCACTAGGTTCTGCGGGATCTTCCAGAGTCAAAGGAAGAGTGATACCCTGCAGACCTGTGATCGAGACTAAGCCCACTCTCCATCAGTGACCGCTACAGATGAATGACAGATTTCTTGGCTCTACAATTTCTGCAACCAGAAAGTCGCGAGGCTGGACAGCGATCATCAGCATGCCGTCAATGGTACCTCCCAAGCAAGGCGTTTGCTTCATCGGAAGGCGTTGCAGAAAAAAAAAAGAGGAGCTGGTTCCTTGTTTCCCACAGAATGAGAGCTTCTGTTTGTTTGAGCTTTCTACCTGTTATGTGCTGGAAACCTCTGACAGCGTGCAGTCCCTTGAGCCCTTGGCCCGAGTTTTTGGCCACACACACACCTCTTTTGCTTTGCTCCATCGGAAAGGCAGTGCACCCAAGGATCCACGTTTGGAAAAAGGCACTACATTCTGGTGCCCATGAGAGAGCAGCTTGAGCGTCCTCTGACACTCAATAATGAGTGTTGGAGTCTGAAAGTGCTGCTGATCTTGAGAGGTTGTTTCTAAGTAGTGCTTGGATCTGCACGAGATGTTTTGTGCCCATGATCAATGAAGAGCACATCATTTGTAGTGTCTGCCACAAAGAAGAGACACTGGTGCATTGTTTTGAGACATTGAGACTTTCAAGTGAGCTGTGGGTGTTTGCCAGGAGGGCACTCCAACTAAGCAGTACTTTTTCTCATGAAGAGGCCTGAAATCGAGAGGCCCAACGCGGAAGAAGACACTGGAAGCGGATTTGATGGACAATAGAAGTCTGCCAGAGAGGCTTTTTTAACAGACTCTGGGCATAGTTAGTTGCACAAGAGGTTTCCGTGTGATTGTATAGACTACGTGTTAGGAGAATGATTTTATTGTTCTGCTGGCATTATTTTAAAAGTAGTATTCTGTTTAGTAAAAGCAGAATAAAGTCCATTTTCTGTGAAAGAGTATTCCCTTTTCACCTCAGAGCATTAATGAGGGTCACCACCGTTTCACTTGAACGTATAATGAATTACAGAAAATGCATAGGAAAACTGTTACTAGATAATTTTAGGATCTACCTTTTGCTTAGGGTTGTGAAAAATTATGTCATTTGTAATAGCGGTCACTACTTTGTCTATATGTTCTTAATGACGTGTTTTCTAGTGTTTTTAAACATGGCATTGTCTTTTATGGGTGGGATTGTTTTTGCTGCCCAATTCACATCTGTACCCACCTCCCAACCTATGTCTCTTCCTACTTCTTCTTTCCAGATTTTACCTGAACATGGATAGTTAGGAGATCAGAGTTTACTGATAATTCCTTTTGTACAGTTTCTGCATCAACACCAGTTAGTAGTTGAACATCACTGATTGTTGGGTGTGTGGTCTTATACCACATACTACAGATAGAGGCTTTCCTATTTGGTCCTGCCATATATGGCCTTTGTGCTACTGCGTGTGTAAGGAGACCTGTCCCGAGAGAGTCGCTAAGTAATAGGATTATGCTTCAGCAACATCTTGATGATTTGATAAAAATAGACCTGGAATCAGACTAGCGTGAGTATAGGTTATTGCCTATGTAAGGGCAAAAGGAGCGTCTGTAGTACTGAAAATTCTGGACTCATGTAATAAACTTTGTCGTAGCATGACGATTTTTATATCAAAAGACCGAGAATGGCTAGTACACTATGTACAAGCATTTTTGTCATATTCCAGTAACGATTTCACCTCGAAATCGTCATTTTCGTACTGAACCCTTGGCTTCCATTTTGTGAACAGCAGCCATTTTGTGGATTGCCCTTACAGTAGGCCCTAACTGTGGCAGAACAAGTATTAAGGACATAACCTTAGCATGGGTTTGTGCTGACTCCTGCATGACCTGGCGAAATCTGGCTCCCTTGCCCGAGGCTGACCTCGTTGAGCCAGTTCCTTGTTAGGCAGCTGGTCAGATATAGATCAAAGAGCAGGACATTGCAATGTTTATTGTACACGCACACACCACTTTATCTTACTTCCATCTGTTCCTGTTCCTTCTTTATGGTCTATTTATGATGTGGGCCGCGGGCCTTTTCATTATTGGTCTTGTCCAGCTTGTCTAAAGAAGAATGTTTATTATGGGTTTTGTTGGATGATTTATTTTGGGCTGGATGTACACGTCCTGGGAATGACCAACAATAATGTAGAAAATGTGTGCCTAGGGCATAATAACTGGTATAAAAGGTCTGTGCTGAGACCATTCAGCAGGCTGCCTCATTCAGTTGCTTTAGGTGTGACTGGGCGACGTAGCCTCACAATTAATTGTAATAAAGATGTCTTTTCATATTTCAGATTCTCTGTTGATTTCTTTGCTGCTTTTGAATGGACTACTTATTGGTAAGACCCCTGAGAAGGAGATTGGGGATTCCTGATACCTCAGGGTTGCTATTGTTGATTGTTGGTGGGTCTGTGATGCTGACATATATTTTTCAACATTTTGTGCTGACATTGTGCTTTTGGTCTGCCTATTTTCTTTTGTGGTTGCCTAACGTAGCTATTTGAGGCATTTTGTATTTTTATGGCCTTGATAAAACCCAGAAAATAAACAAATAATAATAGACCAGGTACTCAGGGCAGGGGAACGCACTTGTATACCATGTAGGGGCAGTCCTGTACCAGTACCCACCTGAAACTGGCACACCTGACTGTCTCAGTAGAGAGGCTGATGCTGAATGAACACTGACTGGACGTCTTTGTCCCTTGCACAGCAAGCATGATGTTAACTGTTAGTGGTGTATTATTCCGAAACCTCATTCCCCTCAAGCCTTAGGGCTTTCATTGTGGCTGCTTTGACTCCTTACCAGCTTCAGACTAATCAGAGTGCTTAGAGTCATTCAGTTTTCTGTGCATACTTTACAGAAAGTGCCATATTGGATGCTGATTATTTTTAGAAATCGATCCTCCCTCACTTATAGATAAAAGTACACAAAAGAGAAGTTGGCAATGATTTTGAATTGTTCACACAAAAATAATGCCAGGAATCCAAAATATGAATTTAAATTTGTTTTCCTCGATAAAGCTAATCAGACATTGCAATTATACATTCAGCACGCCTGTGCAGTTGAATCCAATGTGCTATTCTGTTTAATAAATCAACTTTTACAGGGTGGTTATCTCTTAGTAAATCGTGACAATGCTTTGGCTATTGCCAATGCCAATTTTATTACTTCGTGCTGTTTCTGTTTTGCTCTGAGCACAAAAAGGCTCTGGGGAGATCTTCTGCCTTAAGTGCTCACCTCATGCTTGGTGGTGCTGCTAAGGGTTCAGGCCAACCACACCCTGCACCCTGTGAGGTTTTCTCAGGCTCCATCAGCTCACTTCACCATTCCTTAAGTTGTTGCGTCACATCGCGTGCAGGTAACTGTGAACCAGCCGGGTAAATTGGGAACTAACTTCTATACTGTGGGCTGCATCTCCTATGTTCCATCGCTTCACACTGACAGTATCGGGCGAACACAGATCTGCGACCATCCTACGTCACAGCTTACATTGAGGCGGGTCACACGTCCCTCACGAGCACGGCGTCGTCGTGGCATTGAAAGTGTGCAAAGCCTGCGCGCACCCTGCGTAGGGCCCACACGCACTATTAAATTCACCCACAGCAGTCCACAATCTGGCCTGACTCTGTCTGTGTGGGTAATACGTGCCTTTTCCCCGTGCAGAGAGACTGACTGTCAATGTCACTGACAGCCTTCTGATTTTGTTGCTGGGGGACGATTTTGCTAAAAAATTGGCCCCCAGGAACAAAACCGGCCCCCTTTGAGAAAAATGGCCCCCACCCCTTCTGGCCTACCGGAGGATTGCCCAGTGCCCGGCATCACCAGTCCGGCCCTGACTCAGGTCTTCCTCCACTTGCAAGGTGACTGTCTGTTCAGGAAGAATCTCTATTGGTCACTCCTGAGGCATTCATAGAAGAAACATGTAGGAGAGTAGGGTCTGCTATCCTATGGTCACCCCAAATTTTTACTTTTTGCTTCACTGGTTTATGACTTAATGTGGCTGTGGGCCTGCTAATCAGACCCACAGCCTGCTGTTCTCTCTCTAAATTGTTACCCATGTACTTTAGGTGCATAACGAAATTGGAACTGGTTCACCTTATTGGCCCCTGTAACAGTGTACCCAGGTACCTAGGGCATAGGTGCTTCCAAGGCCTACCAGGGGCTGCAGCATGTATTGTGCCACCCCTGGTCTGGCCTCCATATTTGACACAACTGGCTGATAACTCAGCTGGGGTAAGTCGGTGTAACCACCCCTTACTTAGGTGTAGTATGCCTATACCTAACCTAAAATGGACACATATGTTCCTATCAGTCACTCCTATGGAAGGCCTCATCAATCCTGGAGGCAGAGTGCTTGGAAATATGTGAGATGGTGCTCTGGCATGAGCTGAGCCTGTCTGCAGCTTTCGGAACCATGTCCTTTAGCTGTTTCATGATATTGCCATACCATATACTCTTAAGTGCATTATGAACCTCGCGGTTAAATGCTATCTTGGGTTTGGCTTTATCAAAACATGTCGAGTAAGGTGTCATACGAATTGGAATACTACCCCCTCACCAGTTCTGGCGACGGGGGTAGCATTCCACCCTTCTAGAGGGACACGACATGTACCTAGCCTGAACCCCGGTTAAAGTTAAACAGAGCCTTAGCATCCCAAAATGGATGCTGCCACCACAGACACAAGTCTGACCTCCTGCTGCTGGGAGTCCTTCCAGCGAGGGCAGCTTGGACAAAGGGTTTCCTGCCTGGGGAGGTGCTAGCACCACTCCAGACAGGATTTTGTGTATTGGGTAGGACAGGGCTGAATAGAATCAGACATGCCTGGGGCACACAAGGTGTCCCTGTGCATAGGCCAGTTCAAACCGGTGCTGGGGCTTTCCAGCCCCAGTCCTGGCGCGAAACTGGACAAAGGAAAGGGGGTGTAACCACCCCCCTTCCTGGTTCCACCCAGAGGAGGGACCTAGTAGGTGATCCGGTCCCCCAGATTCGAATAAGAGTGGGAGCTGTGTCCTGAGACTTCAGATCATCCTGAATCAACTTGAAATACAGAAGAAGACTGGACTTCGACATCCTGCTGCACAGAAGACGGAAGAGAATCTCCCTTGTGGCCAAGGAGTGACCACCCTGTGAACACAGGCACCAACCAGCAACTCGACGTCTGCTTTGCCGCCGCCTCCCGCCGGAGCCCGAGCCCAGAGCCTGACAAGACCCAGACTCCCAGACTTCTCACCGCCCGATCCACAGTCCCTGCAAAGAAGGAACCTGTGGAGGCACCAAGAGACGTGGGACCGGACCTCTTGGAAGCGCTGACTGCGCAGCATCAGAGGTACGCTCGACGTTGTGCTTTGGGGTTCGAGAAGCCCCAACCTCAAGCAGCCCTTGCACCGAAGATCAGCCCCCCAGCATCTCCACGATCTGCGTGGGGCCCTTTTGCACCGTGCCACTCGACGCGCCATCCCGGCCACTTGCCACGAGGCTAGCGGCCATCTTGGTGATGAAACCTTCAACTTTCACTGCGGGTCTGGGTGCTACAGACTTGCCCTTGCTCCTGTAAAAAGGAGCACCTGCTCTGACCTTGCTGGTCCGAGTAACAAGCCTTTTTCGAATTCTGCGTGGCTTGCATTAGCCAAGGCCTGTTTGCTCCAATCAAGTTGCCGACACCGCCAACAGCGAGAAGCCTGCGTAGGACAGCTCGTGACCGACTCCTGGATGTCTTTGACCCCTCGTGTCCACGTGGCTGCAGAGAGAAGCTACACAACATCACCTGTTTGCACCCGACATCGCCTGGTTCCACTCTGGTTCCACGGTAGTCACTGGCTAGTGACTTTGAACATTGTCCCCTCTGCTTTCAGGTCTTCACCTCTTCAGATCCACCCTTGGATCCACCGGAACTCTTCACATCGAGTCGCCTGCAGCATCTTCAGCTCCAAGCACCATCGACCTGCGTGACGAAACCCGACACTACTTCGACCCTATGCACCCGCTTCCTGGGGGTGAGGTAACTCAGCTCCGCCGGTGTTCCCACACTGGTACACACCTCTAGTGTCTGTGTATAAAGTTTCATCCTTCTAGGTCACTCGGAAGGTTCCTTTTTAACTAACTTTGTAACTTTTACGCACCATTGACATTGCATTGGTAAAGCGTGCACTTTCCGCACTGCACCCGAGTCCCGCGGGCCTTTCCCGACTTCTTCACTGCTATTCCCGAACAGCTCCAGCGATGCCCTAGGCCTCTTCACTTTCCCCATAGTGGTTCTTATACCACTATTTTAGTATATGGTTTAGGTGGCCCCTAGGGCTCATCCATAATTGTGCAACTTTTGTGTATTTAAACTGTGTTTTGTTTTAACGCATTTGCTTCTGTGCTCATAAAGAGTATCAGGGATATTTGTAGAAATAAATCTATATATATTTTCAATATATATCTGTGTGGTGTCCTTTCATTTGGTATTCAAGGGATTGTGTATGGTAAAACAGCTTGCTTCACATGCCTTTACAGAGTTTAGCCTAAGACTGCTTAGTCCATGCTACCCCTAGGTTAGCTTGTCTATAAGGTTGACTTTACAACCTGCACCATAAGGGTTGCTTGGCATGGTACAAGGTGATCACTAGAACTAGTGAGCATCATATACCAGGCCAACTTCTCACATTGGTGAGCAGCGGATTGGGATTTGAGCTTGCTGTTGTTTTACCATTACAATCTTTGAAAATATCATTTGAAAGATCATACAGGTACCTGATAGGTACACTAAAACAAGACTAGATATACTTAAGTTCTATTGAACTTAGTTGTTGTAGAGGATAGGGAGTAGCACACCCTGACTCTAACTACTAGATAGGAGTTGTAGGAAAACACAAGTGTAGGTAGATTGCAACACATCCACCACACTAGAGCAATGTCTGGAGCAGAGGGATCCACTGGAACCACCTCTGTTGAGAGTGACCCTCCAAGGGCACCATCCAAATTTGCTATCTTTCCATTTAAGGAACTGAGGCAACTGTGTTCCATGAGAGGAATCAAAACAGGTCCTACTCCTACAGCAGGACACCTCAGAGAGCTATTAGACCAGTCTGAAGCTCTAAAGAACTCCAAGCCAGGTACCTCAGGGACTGGTGAGGAAGTTTCTCCTTCTGAAGATGATAACCCTGATGCCCCTGCCCCTGTCATCCAGATAGATGAGGAAGACCAGATCACTGGGAATACTCAGCCTGAGGAAGAGGAGGAGGAGGTAGATGAAAGTGAGTATGATGATGATAGAGATAGCCAGGTGTTAGTCAGCAGGCTTAACCAGGCTAACCTAAGCTTATTTGGGACTGAAGGTGGGTCCAACCCATTCAGACCCCCAAATGGACTTAACCAGGAGCATAGGAGGAGGAGGAATCACTCAGGTGAGTCCAATACTTCCCATGTTTCTAAAAGTTCTCATGGTAACTCCAGAAGGGAGTTCACTAGCCCTCAGAGAAGGGAACATGAGGCCAAAATGAGAGAGGCTGAACTTAGGATCCAGAGACAAGAATTAGAAGTTGCCCTGGCCAAAGAGAAACTTGCTAGAGCAAGGCAGCCTAGAGAGAGTGGATTAGATTCCACTGGTGGCAGCACTATCCATAAGGATAAAGACAGGTCCTATGACAATAGAAACCTGAGTAAGATTGTGCCCCCCTACAAAGCTGGGGATGATATCCACAAGTGGATGACTGCACTTGAGAGAGCTTGCAAAGTACAGCAGGTCCCTCAGGAGCAGTGGGCAGCAATCTTGTGGCTCTCCTTTGAAGGTAGAGGCCGAGACAGACTCCTCACAGTTAGTGATGGGGAGTCTAGAAACTACCTGGTCCTGAAGAGTGCTCTGATTGATGGGTTAGGCTTAACCACTGAACAGTACAAGTTAATGTTCAGAGACACCCAGAAGACACAGACTCAGGACTGGTCTGAATTTGTTGAATGTGCCACTAAGGCTCTGGAGGGCTGGTTGCTGGGAAGTAAGGTTACAGACTATGAAGGATTGTACAATTTGCTTATGAGAGAACAGATTTTAAAAAACTGTCAGAACCAGCAGTTGCATCAACATTTGGTTGACTCAGATCTAACCTCTCCCCAAGAATTGGGAAAGAGGGCAGACAAATGGGTTAGAACCAGAGTTAAGCAAAAGAACCAGAACCAGAACCAGGGTGGTGACCAAAAGAAAACAGACCAGAAGGGTGGGGAGCAGAAAGCTAAAGACCAGAAGTCTTCAACAGGGCCCCAAACTAATACTGAGGGTGGGTCCCAAACTTCCAAGAAGAAGAAGAAAGAAGGTCAAAGAAAACCCTGGTGTAGCTTTTGCAAAAACACCACTCACTGGACAAGTGATTGTAAAAAGGGTGGAGCCACCAACACTGCAGCCCCTAAGGCACCTGCACCCACTAGTACAGCTGGCAGTGTTGGACCACAGACTAAGGGGGTAGTGGGTATCACCTTGGGAACTGATGGAGATTCTGACCTAGTCAGAGTCCCCACACAGGCCGTTCTGATTTGTGATGGGGAGATTGATTTTTCCCCTACTGTCAGTCCCAATAATTTGGGCAAGTACAGACAGACACCTCTAATTAATGAAAAAGTGGCTCAAGCATACAGGGACACATGTGCCAGTGTCACTATGGTGACACCTAGCTTTGTGGACCCTGGACAGTACATACCAGGTGATAATTACCTGGTGACCAATGCCAGCAATGTCACTACTACACATAGTGTGGCAATTGTTAACTTTTCCTGGGGAGGGGTAACTGGCCTAAAAAGAGTTGTGGTTAGTGCTGATCTCCCAGTAGAATGTTTGTTGGGCAATGACCTGGAGAGCTCTCTATGGTCAGAAGTTGAGTACAGGACTCATGCAGATATGTTAGGGATATCATCACATGTCCTTGCTGTGACCAGGTCACAGGCCAAAAAGTGCCTCTCTGAACCTCAGGTCTTGGATCCTGGAACAATGGACCAAGTACCTTCCAAGACAAGGAACAGGAGGGCAAAGGCTGTGCCTTCCCAAATGCCTACAAGTGAGGATCAGCCTTCACAGGAAGATGATTCTGAGACCCCTGAAGGAACTGTCCCTATAGAGCTTGAATCTGATCAGGTTGAGTTTCTGGGGACAGGGGGACCTTCTAGGGCAGACTTGGGGAAGGCTCAGTTATCCTGTCCTTCTCTTGAACCCCTCAGACAGCAGGCTGCTGCTGAGGCTGCTGGGAATGCTCAAGGTACCCATAAGGTTTATTGGGATGATGGGCTCCTTTATTCAGAGGGTAGAGACCCCAAGCCTGGTACAACCAGGAGGTTGGTCATACCTCTGCAATTTAGGGGCTTCCTTCTTACCTTGGCACACGATATTCCCTTAGCAGGACACCTAGGCCAGAACAAAACATGGGACAGACTTGTCTGTCACTTTCACTGGCCTCACATGTCAGAAGATACAAAGGAGTTTTGTCGCTCCTGTGTAACCTGCCAAGCAAGTGGCAAAGCAGGTGGTACCACAAAGGCCCCCCTAATACCACTACCTGTGGTGGGGGTGCCCTTTGAAAGAGTGGGGATTGACATTGTTGGACCAATGGATCCCCCTACAGCATCTGGGCACAGATTCATACTGGTGGTGGTGGACCATGCCACCAGGTACCCAGAGGCAATTCCACTTAGGACCACAACAGCTCCTGTTGTGGCCAGGGCCTTACTTGGAGTTTTCTCCAGAGTGGGGTTTCCTAAGGAGGTAGTATCTGATAAAGGTGCAAACTTCATGTCACGATACTTGACAGCTATGTGGAAGGAATGTGGTGTTAACTATAAGTTCACCACTCCCTATCATCCACAATGCAATGGGCTTGTTGAGAGATTCAACAAGACCCTAAAGGGCATGATCAAAGGATTACCTGAGAAGCTCAGGCGAAGATGGGATATCCTTCTGCCCTGCCTTCTGTTTGCTTACAGAGAGGTCCCACAAAAAGGAGTTGGCTTCAGCCCCTTTGAATTGTTGTTTGGACATCCTGTAAGAGGACCCCTATGTCTGGTGAGGGAAGGATGGGAGTTACCTCTCAAAAAGCCCAAGCAAGACATAGTGGACTATGTACTTGGTCTCCGCTCCAGGATGGCTGAGTATATGGAGAAGGCATCCAAAAACCTTGAGGCTAGCCAGGCCTTACAGAAAGCCTGGCATGACCAAAAGGCTGTCCTGACTGAGTACCAGCCTGGACAGAAGGTATGGGTGTTGGAGCCAGTGGCCCCAGCAGCACTCCAAGACAGATGGTCTGGACCCCATACAATCATGGAGAAAAAGGGAGAGGTTACCTACTTGGTGGACCTTGGAACTCCCAGGAGCCCCCACAGGGTGCTCCATGTTAACAGGCTGAAAGCATATGTTGACAAGGCAGACATGGGCTTGCTCATGGCTACAGATGAGGGGCAGGAGGAAGAGAGTGACCCTCTCCCAGACCTGCTGTCTCAGAACCCTGAGGATGGCTCAGTTGATGGTGTGGCCTTAGATGGCAGCCTCACTGAACATCAGCAACATGACTGTAGACAGGTTTTGCAGTCATATCGACATATGTTCTCCCTGACACCCAGTCAGACTAACTGGTGTACCCATGTGGTGGACACTGGTGATAGTCTTCCTGTAAAGAACAAAATGTACAGGCAGCCTGACCATGTCAGAGACTGTATCAAGGCTGAGGTACAAAAGATGCTGGAGTTAGGTGTCATTGAGCCTTCAGAGAGCCCCTGGGCTAGCCCAGTGGTTCTGGTCCCCAAACCTCACACCAAGGATGGAAAGAGAGAGATGAGGTTCTGTGTGGATTACAGAGGACTCAATGCTGTCACCAGGACAGATGCACACCCAATTCCAAGGGCAGATGAGCTCATAGACAAATTGGCTTCTGCCAAGTTTTTGAGCACATTTGACTTGACAGCTGGCTACTGGCAAATCAGGTTAGCTGAGGAGTCTAAAGCCAAGACAGCATTTTCTACCCCCAGTGGGCATTACCAGTTTGTGGTGATGCCCTTTGGTTTGAAAAATGCACCTGCCACCTTCCAAAGGTTGGTGAATCAAGTCCTTACTGGGTTGGATGACTTTTGTGCAGCATATCTGGACGATATTGCTGTCTTTAGCTCCACCTGGGAGGATCACCTGGTCCACCTGAAGGAGGTGCTAGAGGCTCTGCAAAAGGCAGGCCTCACTATCAAGGCAACCAAGTGCCAGATAGGGCAGAGTAAGGTTGTGTACTTGGGCCACCTTGTGGGTGGAGGCCAAGTTCAACCACTGGAGAGTAAGATTCAGACCATAAAGGACTGGACTCCTCCAACTACCCAGAATCAGGTCAGAGCTTTCTTGGGCCTGACTGGGTACTACAGGAAGTTTGTTAAGAACTATGGGTCCATTGTGACTCCTCTTAATGATCTGACATCCAAGAAGATGCCCAAAAAGGTTCAGTGGACAGAATACTGTCAAAAGGCATTTGATGACCTGAAGAAGGCCATGTGCTCTGCACCTATCCTGAAGAGTCCTGACTACTCAAGAGAGTTTATTGTCCAAACAGATGCTTCTGAGTTGGGAGTGGGAGCTGTGCTTTCACAACTTAATGTAGATGGTCAAGAAAGACCAGCCCATTGCTTTCATTAGCAGAAGGCTGACCCCCAGAGAGAAACGTTGGTCAGCCATTGAGAGGGAGGCCTTTGCTGTGGTGTGGGCCCTGAAGAAGTTGAGACCATACTTGTTTGGCACTCACTTCAAGATTCAGACCGACCATAAGCCCCTCTTATGGCTTAATCAGATGAAGGGTGAAAACCCCAAACTGCTCAGGTGGTCCATTTCCCTACAGGGGATGGACTTTACAGTGGAGCACCGCCCAGGGACTGACCATGGTAATGCAGATGGTCTCTCCAGGTACTTCCACTTAGAACATGAAGACACAACTGGTCAAGGTTAGTCTAATGTCCCTGCGTTTGGGGGGGGTTGTGTAGGAGAGTAGGGTCTGCTATCCTATGGTCACCCCAAATTTTTGCTTTTTGCTTCACTGGTTTATGACTTAATGTGGCTGTGGGCCTGCTAATCAGACCCACAGCCTGCTGTTCTCTCTCTAAATTGTTACCCATGTACTTTAGGTGCATAACGAAATTGGAACTGGTTCACCTTATTGGCTCCTGTAACAGTGTACCCAGGTACCCAGGGCATAGGTGCTTCCAAGGCCTACCAGGGGCTGCAGCATGTATTGTGCCACCCCTGGCCTGGCCTCCATATTTGACACAACTGGCTGATCACTCAGCTGGGGTAAGTCGGTGTAACCACCCCTTACTTAGGTGTAGTATGCCTATACCTAACCTAAAATGGACACATATGTTCCTATCAGTCACTCCTATGGAAGGCCTCATCAATCCTGGAGGCAGAGTGCTTGGAAATATGTGAGATGGTCCTCTGGCATGAGCTGAGCCTGTCTGCAGCTTTCGGAACCATGTCCTTTAGCTGTTTCATGATATTGCCATACCATATACTCTTAAGTGCATTATGAACCTCGCGGTTAAATGCTATCTTGGGTTTGGCTTTATCAAAACATGTCGAGTAAGGTGTCATACGAATTGGAAAACTACCCCCTCGCCAGTTCTGGCGACGGGGGTAGCATTCCACCCTTCTAGAGGGACACGACATGTACCTAGCCTGAACCCCGGTTAAAGTTAAACAGAGCCTTAGCATCCCAAAATGGATGCTGCCACCACAGACACAAGTCTGACCTCCTGCTGCTGGGAGTCCTTCCAGCGAGGGCAGCTTGGACAAAGGGTTTCCTGCCTGGGGAGGTGCTAGCACCACTCCAGACAGGATTTTGTGTATTGGGTAGGACAGGGCTGAATAGAATCAGACATGCCTGGGGCACACAAGGTGTCCCTGTGCATAGGCCAGTTCAAACCGGTGCTGGGGCTTTCCAGCCCCAGTCCTGGCGCGAAACTGGACAAAGGAAAGGGGGTGTAACCACCCCCCTTCCTGGTTCCACCCAGAGGAGGGACCTAGTAGGTGATCCGGCCCCCCAGATTCGAATAAGAGTGGGAGCTGTGTCCTGAGACTTCAGATCATCCTGAATCAACTTGAAATACAGAAGAAGACTGGACTTCGACATCCTGCTGCACAGAAGACGGAAGAGAATCTCCCTTGTGGCAAGGAGTGACCACCCTGTGAACACAGGCACCAACCAGCAACTCGACGTCTGCTTTGCCGCCGCCTCCCGCCGGAGCCCGAGCCCAGAGCCTGACAAGACCCAGACTCCCAGACTTCTGACCGCCCGATCCACAGTCCCTGCAAAGAAGGGACCCGTGGAGGCACCGAGAGACGTGGGACTGGACCTCTTGGAAGACCCCCGAAACGCTGACTGCGCAGCATCAGAGGTACCCTCGATGTTGTGCTTTGGGGTTTGAGAAGCCGCAACCTCGAGCAGCCCTTGCACCGAAGATCAGCCCCCCAGCATCTCCACGATCTGCGTGGGGCCCTTTTGCACCGTGCCACTTGATGCGCCATCCCGGCCACTTGCCACGAGGCTAGCGGCCATCTTGGCGACGAAACCTTCAACTTACACTGCGGGTCTGGGTGCTCCAGACTTGCCCTTGCTCCTGTAAAAAGGAGCACCTGCTCTGACCTTGCTGGTCCGAGTAACAAGCCTTTTTCGATTCCTGCGTGGCTTGCATTAGCCAAGGCCTGTTTGCTCCAATCAAGTTGACGATACCGCTACCAGCAAGAAGCCTTCGTGGGACAGCTCGTGACCGACTCCTGGACGTCTTCGACCCCTCGTGTCCACGTGGCTGCAGAGAGAAGCTACATGACATCACCTGTTTGCACCCGACATCGCCTGGTTCCACTCTGGTTCCACGGTAGTCACTGGCTAGTGACTTTGAACATTGTCCCCTCTGCTTTCAGGTCTTCACCTCTTCAGATCCACCCTTGGATCCACCGGAACTCTTCACATCGAGTCGCCTGCAGCATCTTCAGCTCCAAGCACCATCGACCTGCGTGACGAAACCCGACACTACTTCGACCCTATGCACCCGCTTCCTGTGGGTGAGGTAACTCAGCTCCGCCGGTGTTCCCACACTGGTACACACCTCTAGTGTCTGTGTCTGAAGTTTCATCCTTCTAGGTCACTCGGAAGGTTCCTTTTTGGCTAACTTTGTAACTTTTATGCACCATTGACATTGCATTGGTAAAGCGTGCACTTTCCGCACTGCACCCGAGTCCCGCGGGCCTTTCCCGACTTCTTCACTGCTAGTCCCGAACAGCTCCAGCGATTCCCCAGGCCCTAGGCCTCTTCACTTTCCCCATAGTGGTTCTTATACCACTATTTTAGTATATGGTTTAGGTGGCCCCTAGGGCTCATCCATAATTGTGCAACTTTTGTGTATTTAAACTGTGTTTTGTTTTAACGCATTTACTTCTGTGCTCATAAAGAGTATCAGGGATATTTGTAGAAATAAATCTATATATATTTTCAATATATATCTGTGTGGTGTCCTTTCATTTGGTATTCAAGGGATTGTGTATGGTAAAACAGCTTGCTTCACATGCCTTTACAGAGTTTAGCCTAAGACTGCTTAGTCCATGCTACCCCTAGGATAGCTTGTCTATAAGGTTGACTTTATAACCTGCACCATAAGGGTTGCTTGGCATGGTACAAGGTGATCACTAGAACTAGTGAGCATCATATACCAGGCCAACTTCTCACAAAACAGTCCACAGCAGTGTTAGGGGACTCCCTTCTTAAGGGTCCTCAGCAAGGCCTTAACCTTGGCTTAAGACAAAGTCAGAGATCTGGTGCATCCAGGCCAGAAAAGAGTCCAAAAAAATCCAAAGTACAGGCATGTAACTTTAGATTCCTGACCAACGTTGGGCCGGAAAAGAAAATTGGCTTGGGCACCAAAACAAAATGGCCCCCATTAGTGAAGTAGATAGCTAAAAAAAAGTGGCAAATTAGGACAGTTTTGAACTTGTAAAGACATACTGTATAAGTATTTTGGCAAAGTATAGAAGACTGCATGGATTTGTACGTGCTGCAGGTAATGTTTGTTTTAATATTGGGGAAATCAACAGTAAAAACCAGCCCATCAGATCATAAAATAGGCTCACAAACAGGTAAAAAAATTACCCACACATTGATCTGTCGGGCCCTGCATGATTACCTTATAGGCCAGTTTGACCCTGCTCCTGACAGGATGCATAGCTCAGGCTGGTGTTTCCCTCCACCCCCTACTATCACTCACAGGAAAATGTCCACGGCCTGTGCATCCATTTTTCCAAGATGGCAGCCCTCTTCATTCCACTCTCCAAGCTAAGCTATACTCAATTTCGAATGGTCTTCCCCCTCCAAGACTTCAAAGATATCTTTAGTCGGGACTGCAGTCAAAGTTCTGCCTATCTTCACTTTGTCTCATGTGGAAACACCCTCCATACTAACTTACAGGGTGTTGCTACTAACAGATCTGGAGGCTCCTCTCTACTTGCTTCATCTGGCAAGAGAAACTTAGGGCCTCATTTGCAAACCCATATTGCCGCCAGTGTGCTACTTTTTTAGACGGTCCAGTGGCGGAGTGTGCCCGCCCATATTTACAAGGCCGTGTAGACTCACCCTGCACAACTCTTCATGGCCTTGTAAATATGGGCCCCTTTCACACATTACTCTGCTTGCAAGGGGCGTTCTATGGGTGTTGCTGGGGGTGTTCCCATGCAACATCATGGAACCTGACACATTCCCAGATTTACAAATGTGGCGAACCTGGGAATGCGTCAACATCCTAATCCTCCCCAGGGAGGGTGTAGGAGTGGCGCAACAAGGAGAAATACTTTTATTTCTGCAGCACATATAGTCAGGGCAAAACATCATTAATGATTGTTTTTGTGCAGAAAGGTGTCCCTTCTTGCAGAACAACAATCATCCCTGCAACACATGCACTCATGCACCATGGTGCAAGGGTGTCTGCATTGGCACATGGCTGCTGTTTGCGGACCAGTGCAGGGGAGAAAGACAGGAATGTTCCATATATTGTAGATAAGGCTAATTCCTGCCCTTTTATTTTGATGCACAGCAGCCAAGCAGGAAGGCTTGCTGAGCTGACGTGCAACAAAATATAGTAAATGAGGCCTTAAATCTCCCCGGTGTGGGCCTACTTGGTTCATGGTTCTTTTAGCTGGGGCATCACAGCAACACACCCTCCCATTCAGGCAACTTATAGCACATATGTTGATAAGTCTGAATCAAAGAAGTATGACAAATCTAGAGATATTTGAAGGAATGCAAGTATCTTAATACTGACCTACTATTCCAGACGCAAAATTCATGAACAAGGTATCAACAACGACCATTATATATCATTTAGATTTGGAATTAGAATAAAGCACAATGTATATATAAAGTACACAGTTCAAAGTTTTGCACATGCTACACTTCCCTCCACAAGTGATGGTTCTGTCCCATATGGTCTCCATTCTTATATTAATTTAGTCTGGGTCTCAGAGAAATGCCAGAATGAGTCAGGCAACCGTTTTCGTCAATCTGCCTAGACAGCCCCATACCCCATCTGCAAGCAGCTCATCTTATTTTGAAAGATGAGACTGCTTTCAAGCATTTAATTGTAGAGCCTATAGAGGGTGAGATTCCATTTGGGCAACCCACACCACACTAGAGTTTCAAAGACCGGGGGTTAAACAACTAGGGCCTTTCCGGGACGAGGTTCCAACATCTAACGTACCTTATACACTTAACCTGGGAAAATTTTCTCTCCATGCACAGTGACCTCAGAGCATTTGTCTTGAGTGTGGGCAGGGCAGCCAAGTTGATTCCCATGCAATCCATCTGTGAAGACTTGTAGAATAAAACTTTCTGCCACTTTGAAGCTTTTCTTCTAGAGAACAGGTGCATTTGGAATTTCAAAACTTGGCAACTCAACAATATTTTCTCGATGTCGACTTGGCAGTCTCCTATCAGTGGTTAGTAACCTATTGGGTGTCTGGTACAGCTTTACACAAGTTCTGGATCCTACCACTACCATCAATGTGAGGATTTGAGTGTACTATATGACATGGTTGTGGGGCCTTCTCATGGAGTACACTCACACATACCGTCCTGGGCCCATTTGTTATTATTTACTTAACCGTAGCTCAACCCTGGGTAGCGGTGGCTGCAAGGAGTAAGGCTTGGAAAAGGAACTTAGGGCATCATTTATGGCAATTTGATGTAGGGCAGCGCAGCAAGGACCTTGCTGAACTGCCCTATGCCAATTTGAAAAGGGACTAATGCAGTGTATTTAAGCAATATGGTTTATTCTGTACTTTCTGCCTGTGTTGGTGTCATTTTGGCTCACTAGTGCCAAAGTAGGCCCCTCCGTTGCAGGCAGGATTGTTTTTGTGCAGGAAGAGGCACCTTCCTGCCCAAAAAACAATCCTATGAGGCGTTTTCCTCTGTCTCTGTGTGCTGCAGAATGCAGCACACATTGAAAGAGGAATAAACAAGGAACATATTTCTCCTTGTTATATCTCGCCTCAGGAGGAGTATGGATTTGACCCTTCCCAGGTTTATATCACTTTGTAAATCTGCGGCAATGTCAAATCCCAAGGGTGTTGGATGGGAAAGCCCATCGCAACGTGCATGGAATTCCTCCCTGGCACAGAGTAAGGCAATGCAGCAATTTGTGCTGCATCGCCTTACTCATGATTTATGAGCCCCCTCAAAGCCATGCAGGGTGGATTTGCATGGCTTCATAAATCTTTATGAGAGCCCTGCCTCAGGCAAGTACCACTTAATGTGGTGCAAAAGTGATGCTGAGCTCTCATAAATAAGCCTGAGTGTAAAGCATTTAACAGCACCAGAAATAGAGCATATTTTTGTAAATTTTAGAGACTTTGTTCATCAAAACCCACTGGAGGGTTCCGGAGATACAGATTTTAGACATTTTTATCACTTTTAAATGCCACCGCAAACAAGCATTGGTCAACAAAAAGTTTGTTAACTTTTCAAAAGTTTGAGAGAGTTAGTGCGGGTACTCCGGCCTGGGTTGGATGACCTAATCCAGCAGGGAAAAGTTCTAGGGGGCCAGAAAAAATACCTTCGACAGTTTCCTGGCCACCAGACCATTTTTGAACCAACTTCCAAACTTTACAGGACGACCGCCATAGACATCAATGGAGTGGCCATGATGATGCCAATTGGTCTAATAACCTTTCCACAGCAAAAAGACAACTTGGAAGTATTGCTGTTAAGAAATATGAAATGATATATAGCTTCCTGCCCTAGGGCTTCATAGGCCCTCCTTAGGGGACTTACATATATTATTAAGGGAAGTTGGGGCTTTGCTATTAATTGTATTGGCAAAGTCGAACTAGCAGGGTAAACACTGCCCTTTCAGTCTGCAGTGGTAGGCTGGGGTCCATTATCCAGTACATTGCAACTCAATTCTAGCTGTCTTTTTCCTTAAAATCGGATGTTTTGATACAATATAATCCCTATTTGCGTTAGGGGAGATGCCGTTCATACTTCTCCATGAACATAGTCAGGTGCTTACGCACAGGCTCTCACATGTCCGGTCTGGATCTCCGGATGGCTGTTGAGTGAGCTGGTCTCAGATTTGCCCCTCCTGGCCGTCCCTTTGCCTTCCGGGTTGGGCCACTGCTGCTTGCCCTACTGCTGGACCTCTTGCTTTGCCTCCTGTGGTGCCACTGGGACGCGCAAGTCTTGTTTCCCATGATGGGGTTGCAGCGGCGGTGAGTTCCACGGTGCTGTGGCCCGGTGCCCCAAGCTTGTTATCACTTTCTGAGTGAGGGGAGGCGCTCCCTCCTGATCCCCGCTGCTGCCTCCCTTCGTCCAGGGTTGCTGCCTTATGCGACCGAGCAGACTTCCCCTGACTTTACGGCATACGAAACGACAACACTACTGCCCCCGCTGCCCTGAATCCTGTGCACGCTGACGACCTGATTGCATCGGCGATCTCCAGCCCTCCTCCCTCCTTGATCTTGTGGCTGCATCCCCCATCCAGCCCTACTCTGTGGAGTCAGCTCCCTTGTTGTTTCTTTGGCTTGGATTTATCTGTATCCCGCCATTTTGGGATAATGCTTTCGGTCCCTTGACCTGGATCCTCCATCTTGGTGGCTTTCAAAAATTTCTCTTTGCCGCTGAACTGCTCCCTGTTCTCCTGACTAACCTTTTCCTCAAGTCGACCCCCTCTCTTAGGTCTCCTACACTCCTTTCATCTATTACAGTCTCTTAGTCCTTTGATGTTAAGATTGCTGGTCCCAAACCGATTTGTTTATCTTCCTCTTTGACTTTTTATCTCCCTGAAGTTCTTTCCCACTTGAAGGTCTTCCTCATTCAATCTGCATTCCTTACCCCTTTTTACTTCCCACCCCCACCTTCTATGCCCCATAGGACTTGTTTGTCTCTGTTATGCTATGCTCTAGTAATTCATGACACCGTGTAACACTGTTTTCTTATGTGTCTTTGTTTTGCTATTCTCTAGTAAATCATATTTACTGTTTAATCACTGTGTAACTGATGTAATTTTGTAACTTGTAACTCGCTGATCCTCATGGAAAGCACTCTGATACCTCCGGGTCTAGCCAGCGCTATATAATACTCTGAAAATAACTAAATAAAATAAATAAACATGCACATTAGAACAGCTGGAATTATGCAGACATGGATGACCAATTTATGCAGCAAGGCTGACTAATTTAATCCGCAAGAATATGCAAATCAAGCACCATACTGTGGCACATTCTGTGGCAATCGTATCTTGTCATTTTGTCATTTTAACACAAATTGGGTATGACCAAACGTTTGCCCTCATTAATACCAGTTTAAAGAGTGAATGCAGCAATCCACAACTGTAAAATTTTAAATGAGTGCATTTAACCTCCTCAAAGACTCTGCCAGTAAGCGACGCCGTTTTGGACATTTTTATCGACTTTTGATCCGTTTGAGATAGAAACAAATGTTTTTGTTGAAAACTGCAAATTATGTGGCAGATGGTGAGTTATGTGGCAAGGGTGGTAAATTCATATTGATAATAATCCAGCAGCCAGAATTTCATAATCCCAGCGTCCTAAACACTGCTTCCACACACCATCTATTCGGTGACTGAGTAATCCAGTCTTGCCCCGTCCTTCCCCAAATCCTCCTCGCCCCCAACCTTTTAATTTCATTAACCTGCCGGAATCTACCTTCCCGCTCAACACAGGGGCTAACGCTGGCCCCTGCAGCTCCTTTGCACGGGAGGGTGAGGTATTGGGGTTATCCGTTCAGGGCCTCCACACTTCCGTGGGGGGGGGGGGGGGGGGGGATGTTGGCATGATTCAGCCCCCCGCCAATAAATATCTGTGATATATGGGAGGGTCAGGGTCCCCTTGTCACGTTTTGCCGGGGGCCGCCGTCATTTTGTATTACGCCATTTCATATTCTGAGGTAAACTCAGCTCCACTGTGAAAACATAACTCGCCCTCACAAACTCTTTAATCAAAATATACAGCGCGATGCAGCTCATGTGAGCCGGGCAGACGCTAAAGAAAACGATTAATTAAACATATAATAATTGACTCTTCCTCCCAATGGCACAGGCGTTCACGCACGTTCTTCAGAACTCGTGCTGAGGCCCGGGCCTCTGATTTATGAACCACTGAAGTACCAAGCTCTTTATCGGCGTGTACATAAATATGTACTATTCGTCATTATTATTAATTAGCTACAAGGCTTGCCACAAGTTCAGTGGATGCATGAGCAGAAATGTCCTTTGAGAATAAATGATAATGCCTTGATTCCTTGCAATGTAGGGCTGTGAATGCTTAAACATTAACAGAAACTGCATTTTTCCCTCCCAACAGCCTCCCCCGCTCAAGGTTCAGCTCGGCTGCATCCACAAAAGCAGAGACAAAGTTAAGCTATAAATAGCGGGTGGAGAAGGAACGTAGTTTCCTAGAAAACTGCGTTGTCTGCCAGCCTTGTTCAGAGGTGACAGGGCTCACGTGGGCCCTTTATTCTATTCTACACATTTTATCAGAGCATACAAAATACCACCCTATATAAAATGTATATATCTAAGCCTCTGTTAACACTTTCAAATGAGCACAGCACTCGTCTGATGTTAGTGGGGTGTCCCCAGACTAAACAATCAATGGGGTCAAAACATAAACATTTTCGTTTATGAATCTCTAGCCCCCTTTTTTTTTTAAAACTTTTTTTTATTTTGTTTGCATCAAAAGTACACAAGAACCACAAAAGAAAAATAATTACAAAATACACAGCAGTCGTATATAGGCATTTCAATGATCCCACTTGAAGGAAAAGACATTAAAAAAAAAAAAAAAAAAAAAAAAAAAGAAAAGAAACAATGAAATTGAAAGAAAAGATGCCAATAATTAAGACATAAATGCTCCCCAAATTTGGTCCATTTTTTGTTTAGCCCGAAGGCCCTTAGAGTTGGCAAGAGTAGTCTCCATAGCATAAATTTCTTTAACAAGACTCCACCATTCCATCACAGTTGGTGTATTTTTCTGAATCCAAACTCTGGCAATAATAAGTCTGGCACATGAAATTAAAATGTTCAACAAATCATTAGGTTCATTTTGACCTGCGCCTGTACCGATCAATACATCAGTTGAGGAGAAAGAAATTGGTTGATTAAGTCTATCGGAAACCACCTTAAGTATACCACTCCAATATTCTTTAAGCATGGGACAAAGTAGAAACATATGAATGATATCAGCCCCACTTAGATCGCATTTAGGGCATTTCGTACGTTCACTAAAATTTATATTCCTTGTCCATTTAAGAATTCTCTCTGGGGTATGGTACAGTTGGCATATGGATTTAAACATTTGCAACTTAAGGCTAGAAGAATGAACTGACATATCTAAGCTCCTAAAAGATAATGTGATTAAAACAGGTGGTATATTTGCAGCTAGTCTTGTATTCCATTTCGCAGTTAATTTTGTTAAATCGCTGGTATAAAAGCCCGCAAATAATTTATATCCTATACTGATCAAAGCTTGGTCTGATTCTCCATAAATGCAGTCCCAGAAATCTGAATCTATTACCATCTTAAGTTCTAGTTTTTTCACTAAATAATCCTTAATTTGCAGATATTTAAACCCGGCCAGTTCAGATAAATTATAACATTGCCTCAGTCTTTCAAATGGCATAAACCCTTGATGATCATACAGGTCTCCCAGTGCTCTAATACCAGATTCTGAGTATAGTCTACATATTGATTCATGAAAAATTGGCGGGAATCCTGGATTACCCCAAAGAGGTGTTTTATAATGAAAGAAAGAAACATTACATTTCAACATGATGGAGCGGCAAATATTAACAGTGTCTCGTATAGTCTTAAACTTCACCCTTTTGAAATAATTAGGATCATTTAATTTGTAAATAAACATAGTGGCATCTTGTCCTAACAGAAATTTGTGAAAATATAAACGTTTATCCAGAATTGTTAAACTGCGAAAGCGAGTTAGGAAAGCCGACCAATAATAGAGTTTGAAGTCTGGAAGTGACAAGCCTCCTTGACTAAAAGGAAACTTAAGTGAAGAAATTGCCCGTCGGGCCTTTTTATATCCCCATATAAAGCTACTAATAATCCCTTCTAATCTGACAAAAAAAGAGTTATTAACGCGTAGAGGAATTGCCCGGAATAAATATAGATATTTAGGCAAAATTTTCATTTTAATTAGATTTATACGTCCGATAATATTAAGGGGAAGTTTGTGCCATTTCTTAAATTGTAGTATGGTCTCTTTTAATAGTACTTCGTAGTTTAGAGCCACAACAGAGTCAATATCTGAGGAAATTTTAACACCAAGATATGTTGCGGCCTTGCAGATACCTGAAATAGAGGTAGGAAGATGATGATTTGCAACAATTTGAGTTTTAATTGCGTTAAGTTTGTAACCAGAAACTGATCCATATATATTTGCTTCAATAAGGATACCTTTCAGTGCTTGAGGTACATCCGAGGAAAACACTGCTACATCATCAGCATATACCGTGATATCCAATTTGTTTGAACCATTAAAAAATGGGTTGATTAAAGGCTGACGTTGGAGCGCAATTAGGAAAGGTTCCATACCCAAAGCGAAGAGCAGGGGTGATAAAGGACACCCCTGTCTTGTCCCCCTCTTGATTGGGAACATAGGAGAGTATTTCCCCATGTAAGATATTTTACCCATTGGATTGTCATAAAGGGATGTATGACGTTACAACGCATACTTTTACCACGCATACCTTTACAACGCGGTATTTACAACGAATACCGTTACAACGCATAGCGCTTAGAGGTGCTGGATAGTGGTAAGTATAATTTTCTATTCCAACTCCAGTCCCCGTGGACACTAGGGAAGGTGTTGGATAGAAAATTAAACTTATTACTTACCCTAGAGTGCCCCCCAGCGCAATGCGTTGTAATGGTATGCGTGGTAATACCTGCGTTGTAATGGTAGTGCGTTGTAAAAAATTTGTTGTAAACGTTGCATACCGTCATAAAGTGATTGAATCCACCTCAGCAATTGACCATTAATGCCAAAAGCCTGTAGGGCTGGCCATAGAAAACCCCACCCCACTCGGTCAAATGCCTTTTCTATGAATCTCTAGCCCCATTAAGATTTTCATAGTTTCGAGTTGTCTTCTCATTAGGATGTACCACGCATGGCTGACCTCCTGCACAGCAGATGTAAAACAGCATTGCAGCTCCTTGCACAATGAGACATGTTTTAAGCAGCAAAATGGCTCCATGAGTTAAACGGTTGCTGCTGAATCATGACATGACGTGATTTGAGCGGCATACATCCAATCATCCTAGTGAAGTTGGTAAACTGGTAAATCTGTTGTAATGTCTTCTCATTGTGATGAACCATGCTTTGCTGATCTCTAGTTTTTTTTTCCCCGTATAGCAACATTCGGTTGTAAAGCAACATTCCATGGTTGTATGATAGAGGCACGACTGAATAAACCACTTTTGCCTTTACCACGCAGCCTAAACCACGAATGCGTCTTAACCACGCATTCCTGCACCACGCATGTCTTTACCACATAATTTCGTGGTAAATGCGTGAATGGCAAAGGTGTACGTGTGGCTAAGGTTGCAACCCCCCTCCTCCCGGCCTAAGCTACAAATTGCCCCCCTGCCCCCTCGCCGCCCTGAGGTCCTCTCCGAACCTCCATGCTGTCCCTAACCCTGAACCACTACCTCAAAGCCCCTCCCACCCCCTTGCGCTGTCCCTAAAACTACCCCCAACCCCTTAGGCCTAAAATGCAAACCCCCATTTTAAAAAAACGACCTGGGGGCGTGGCCAAGATGGCGGCAGAGTAGGACACGCATCTCCGTCTCTCCGGCGCCGCCAATATAATAGCTTTGTTTAGAGCCCTAGTTCGTGCCCTTCGGCGCCTCTCGACGACACGCCCTGGAGCCCCGGAGTGTCCTGAGCCCATCTGTGCCACTTTCTCGGGGCCGAATAGCAGAGATCTGCTGCCCGGCGGACCCGCGGCCTTCAGATCCCTGGGCCGGGTGCCAGTGTGCGAGGCGAGGGGGCGGCCTGAAGGCAGTGAGGCACGCACTCTGAGCAGCGAACACCGTGCACCGGCATTCAAGGCCCCGGTGAGACAGAGAAGCTCCTGGCGGGTCGGGCGCTGTGAGCTGGCCCAGATTGCGGAGGTGCGCTGCGGAGTTCGCGGCGGTGGAGGTGTGTCTCGCCCGCCATTGCCGGAGACCGCGTGAAGCCCAGGGACAGAGGCTTCCCATCAACCGCCTCGAGCCGTGACTCGGCGGACAGTAGTGCGCCGCAGCCCTTCGCGGCTGTGAAGACCAGAGAAGCGTGGTGACCTCCAGGGCCAGATCCTGCCCCGCGGCCCGCCTCTCCCCTACATTGTGGAACTGTGGCCTAGTCCGGGCTTAGCACTACGCCGGAGGGCGGAGACCTGGGTACGACTGGAGGAGGTGAGCGTTAGCGGCGTTCAGGGGGGTGAGCCCTAACAGACAGTAGCAGCGGAGTACGGCATCCCGCGCTCTGACCCCCGAGGGAGCCCGCCTTCGGCCCGAGAATCGGCGGGCGAGAGGAGCACCACAGACGGAGAGCTTGAGAGGCCCCTCCCTGATTAGCATCGGGTACTGGAGGGGCCTTCGCCTGGCGACCTGTGGAGCGGTGGCCCAATGCAATGCTAAGGTGAGGGGAGCGGCGGCGGCCTGGGAGAAGTGGGGTGGCTCGGTCCGTGTATTGGCGGACGGCGCAGGTCCGGATCGGTGGTGGGGCAGGGGGTCATCAGGGCTTCCCCCCCCCAGCAGCAGTGGGGTGATTGCCAGCTCCCCCCAAGAGACAGAGGCCACGTTGGGAGCCAGAAGGGCCACACTGAGAGACTTGGAGATGCGGTGCCCCGCCTCCCCCCCTCCGAACAGCGCCCTTCGGAATAACGCGGGGTGTGCACTCCGCTCCTCACCCTCCCCTCTGCCTTTGTCTGCGCCACTTCGGGGGGGACTGCGGACACCTACACGGGGATAGGGTCTCACCGTCGCCACTCACGGTCAGAGCAAGATTGCGACGGGCAAGACCAGAAAAGACAAACCCCCGAAGGCCGCTCCGGGGACGCCGGGGGGACTCCCCGCCTCGAAACCCACTGAGGGTTCACCGCGTCCTGGAGACGACGAAGCTCCGGCCACCAAGGCCTTCATGATGGAACTATTTGCCGCCATTAAAGAGGATATCTCTGAGCTGCGCTCTCAATTGGCATCGGATCTCCGGGAAGTGCGGCGCGATGTCGACGAGCTGGGGGAAAGGGTGGCTACTCTTGAGGAACACGATGTGGACACAGTGGGCGACATCCACCGCCCCCAGCAAGATATGATATGGCTTACTGAACAGAACCTGGACCTCCAGGCCCATGCTGAGGACCTGGAGAACAGAACGCGCAGAAATAATGTTCAGATTGGAGCGGTGCCATGGAAGGGTGAGGGGTCCGATTTGCGGGAGTACGTGGAAGCTCTTTTCAAACATGTGCTGGATGAGGACGACGTTACAGTCATTAAAATGGACAGAGTGCACCGAGTGGGCCTCCCGAGGGGTCCTAAAGCCCCCCCTCCCGACATCTTAGTGTATGTCCATGACTTCCAACTGAAGGAGCGCATCTTGCGAAAGGCTCGCAACCTTAATCCGCTCCAATTCCGGGAACACCGTCCATTACTCTTCCAGGACTTGGCGGCCTCCACATTGACCGAGCTTAAGGAATTCAAACCTGTGACTACCTACCTGAAGGAACAGGGCATCCCCTATTCCTGGGGGCACCCTTTCAGACTGATTTTCAGGTTCAACGGTAAGCTGGTTCAGTCCCGCTCCCTCGCATCGACCCTAGACCTCTTGGGACTGGCGGACCCCGAGGTCCCGTCAGGTGAGACGGGCCCTCCCCCCAGAGAACGGAAGCAATCGGCGGACTGGCAACGAATCGGCAAGCCTGCACGGGCGGCGAAACCTGACGTCTCTGCAAGCCGCCTTGAACGGGGAGCGGCGGTCGCATCAGTGGCGCTGGTGACGGAGGCATCCGTGGACTCCTGAGAGGTATAATCTATGGCTGGCACTTCTAGAACTATGGAAGGGCGCCAGAGAGAGCAACCCATGAGAGTTTGCCGCAACTCTCTCTATGTCCTCGGCGAGTGTTGGACCCTGCGCCCGGGCTCGACGTCCGACGTTGGACGGACTGGAACCTTGCTCCCCGGAATTTGTGGCGCATTTTTCGTCCTGTAGTTTCTTTCTCCTTGTTGTTTCTTGTGTTTTACTATGTTGGGGTATGGGTTGGGTGCGTGGGAGGGCGGGCGGGGGGGTGGGTAGGGAGTCATGGTGGCGGCCTTTCTACTTCGGGGCTTTTCTTTCTGTTTGCACGGGGGACTGCGCAGGTACTGGTGTCCACTCAGACATGATGACAGGTCTCAGGTTAGCTGGGTTCCTATTTGCATTGTTAAGCGAGATGCTCCCTTCTTAATGCTATGGCACCTATTTCGATAGCCACTTGGAATGTGAAAGGCCTCAACTCACCGCAGAAGAGGCTCAAGGTGTGGAAGTATATTGTGGACCACCACCTAGATGTGATTGCCCTGCAAGAAACCCACCTAGCTAGGATTGACGAATTGCGCCTTAAGCACAAACAATTCCCACTCATTTACCGGTCCTCCGCGACCACTAAACACCGGGGGGTGGCCCTGCTCTTCCGTGCAGCGATTCAATTCCAGCCTTTGGGGGACCAGGGGGATAGGTAGGGCCGTTGGATCATGGTGAAGGGAGTTCTGCGGGTAAAGACTTGCACTTTCGTAGTGCTTTATGCTCCCAACGCGGGCCAGACACCCTTTCTTTCCAACCTGCTAGAGAAAATAACAGATTTTGTAGAAGGGCCCCTTCTCCTAATGGGCGATTTTAATCTCATCTGGGACAAAGGGTTTGATAGCACACACACACAGAGGTCAGATGCGGGGACCTTTGGGGCAGAGACACGACAACGCTTCACAGACCTGGGGCTTCTGGATACTTGGCGGGCGCTTTACCCACAGACATGAGATTATACATTTTTCTCACACGTCCACAGAACATACTCTCGCCTGGACTATGTTTTTATCAGCCAATCTCTGCAGGGTGCTCTACAAGAGGCCAAGATCTTTCCGCTCGCGGTCTCTGACCACAGCTTTTATACGGTCAGCCTACATTGGCGGGGCCCCACGCCGGTTGCCCCTAGGTGGTACTTCCCGCCCTCCCTCATACGCGACAAGGAGTCATGCAACAGGCTCCGCACCACCATATCTGGGTTCTTTGAGTCTAACCCCTCAGAGGACCCCTCAGAGTTTACTAACTGGGACACCCTTAAGCCGGTGATTTGGGGCGAGTGCATTGCCCTCAATTCCGCGCTCAATAAACAATGTGCCCAAGAACGCGAGGTTCTCAAAACCGAACTCGCAGCTGTGGAACTCGCCCACAAGACGAACCCCACGCGACAAAAGCAGCAGCAGCTTACTGCCCTCAGAGGCAAACTCCGGGCCATTTACTCCAATAGGACGGAACTCACCCTCCTTAAGCTTCGGCAGCTCTCATATTCCCAGGGAAATAAAGTAGGCAAACACCTAGCGCGTCAACTCCGGGCTAAAAGGGAGAGAGAATATATAGGAGGTATCCTGGATCCGGCGGGTCAAATCACCCATAGGGACGAGGAGTAGGCTGCCCTTTTTGGTTCCTTTTACAAAAACCTTTATGAGGGGAGTTCCCTGGATGGAGATGCCCAACAGGCATTCCTCGACTCCCTAACACTTCCCCAGGTCTCTGCGGCACGGAACGATCTTCTCACAGCTCCCATTACCCGGAATGAGGTTACCTTGGCGATCTCCTCGCTGAAGTCCAATAAGGCCCCTGGTCCCGACGGCTATACGGTGCTCTTTTATAAGACGTTTGCCCCGGAGCTTTCACCGCATATGGTCTCTCTCTTTAACACCATGGCCGAAGAGAGTAGGACAATTGGTACCATGGCGGAGGCGGTGATATCGGTCATACCTAAGCCGGGGAAGAACCCCCAGTGCTGCTCCTCCTATAGGCCAATTGCACTACTCAACATAGATGCCAAGCTCTATTCCTCTATCCTGGCCAAGCGTCTGAATGACCTCATGCCACTCCTCATCCATCTGGATCAATCAGGATTTATTAAAGGGAGGCAGACTCATGATAACACCCGCCGTATTATACATCTCATAGAAAAAGCCAACAGGCTCCGTATCCCGGCTATCCTGGTAGGTCTCGACGCGGAAAAGGCTTTTGACCGGGTCAACTGGTCTTTTCTGTTCCGGGCGCTGTCCGCCTTCGGCTTCTCGGATAAATTTATTAATATGGTACAGGCGAACTACCGCGTCCCCACCTCCAGGGTGATGGTCAATGGAGCTTGCTCAGATTCATTCATGCACTCTCGGGGGACAAGGCAGGGTTGCCCCCTTTCCCCCCTGCTTTTCGTCCTCAGCATTGAACCCCTAGCGATAGCTGTGCAGTAAAATACATCCATTCAGGGCATCCCGTTCACAGGTGACCCCCATAAGATCTCCCTCTTTGCCGACGACATCCTTCTGTCCCTTACGGAGCCTGAGAGTTCTCTCCCTAGCCTTCAGGCAGAGCTCACATGATTCGAGTCTCTATTAGGCTTCAAGGTCAACTCTGGAAAGTCCTTCATTCTTAATCTTTCCCTCCCTACCGAGAGGGCTGCTCAGCTTCGCTCCTCCACGTCGCTCGCCTAGGCCACTAAATCCCTACAGTATCTAAGGGTGTCTCTGACCCCATCGCTTCAGGGACTCTTTCAAGCTAATTTTCCCCCCCTCCTCACGCAAATCCAGACTGACTTCGCGAAATGGAAACCGCTTTTCCTCTCCTGGCTGGGCCGCATCCACGCAATCAAAATGACCCTTCTGCCTAAACTTCTCTACTTTTTTCAGGTGCTCCCTATCGGCTTGGACTCCGATTTTTTCCAGAATTTCAAAACCATGCTTCTACGCTTTATTTGGCAGGGTGGTAGGGCGCGCTTCTCCTTTTCTCTACTTCGTCGCCCTCGCTAAGTGCATTGCTTGCCCTCACCAGGGCCACTTAGCCGTGCCCAGTTCTTCCGTGCCTTTTTTAGCAGACCCAGGGGAGTTCTCCCCGTCGCTCCCATCGGGATGATTGTTGATTCACTTGAGACTGGTCTCTATGGGGGATAGCCTTCCCAGCTGTTTGTAGCATCTGAATCTTAATGATTTCTATGGCCCTGCTGCGGGGAGCTCACTCCTCCCGATGCCTGTTGTTACTATTGATTGTTGCCTAATATCCATATCGCATCCTCATCCTGAGTTCATACTATCCGGTGGGGGAATTTCTGCTATGGTCTTGTATTTTGCTTTTGTTCTCTGGCACATTGTTTGCACCTGAATATTTCAATAAACACACTTTTGACAAAAAAAACTACCTGACCTCTTGAGCCCTAAACATACCCCTCCCTCCCCTAAGCCCTAAAAACTACCCGACTACCCATACCCCTCCCCCTATCCTGAGGCCTAAAACCTTGTTCCATAACAAACGCTATCCTAAACCCCCTCTGGCCCCCATGCTGTCCCTAATACTACCCCATTCCCTTCCACTGCACTTAGGTCTAATACCCTAACCCCTAATTAAAAAAATTACCCTGACCCCTACCCAGCCCAGAAAACTAGCACACCCCCAACCCAGAAAACTAACCCTAACACACCCACCAACCAAGAAAACTACCCGACCCCCCAGCCCAGAAAAATACACTTACCTCAATGCAGCTCTCTTCCTGGTGAGGTCTTCCTGCTTCCATCCCCAGCAGCCAGCAGCTAGACCGCGCACTGCCTTAACCAAGCATATGTGTGGTTAAGGCATATGCGTGGTTAAGGCAAGCATGGTTTAGCTTGCGTGGTCAGAACACTTGTTGTTAACGCCGCTGTGTTCCGACTGTTCCCCACATTTCACATGCTTTCACAAGGAGATACATTTTAACCACCAGAATGACTCTGAGTTAAACGGTTGCTGCTGAATCATGCAGTGATTTGTAGATCGTAAGCTCCTATCATCCTACTAAACTGTGAACCATTAAAGCGGGTAATGGCAGCATCTTTTACTTCGAGCACATAGAAATAAGCAATGCTGTATCAAGCATTATTGACAACATTATCTACTTGAAGGATCATACATATGTTAAAGCCAAGGACGACACTGTGGTGTCGGACATTTTGAATGATGGTTGGTGGGGCTCCGTGGCAGGAGGCTAGTTGAATGGAAGTGACTATGGGTTGCCTTGGACCAAGAAGATGTATCTTAGTAATGGCTGCCAGCATGAGTGAATCTAGTTTTGTGTGCTCTCACTTGACTTTTAAGGTATTGGTTAGACTTTTGAAGACTTTGCTGTTAATTTGGGTGTTATCTACATATATATGGTATCTCAAGTTGTTTCTCTGTAAGATATTTGCAAGTGGGGCCATGCGGATGTGAAAAAAGGGTTGGTGAGAGAGATGGCCTTGGGGATACCACATGTGATGATAGACCAACTAAAGAGGAAGGGTGCAGTTTAGCTTGATGAGATCTGTTGGCCATAAATGGAGAAAAAAAATTGGGAGCTGTTCCATTGACACTGCAGTTGGATTACATTCATTCCAACAGTATAATGTGTTCAAGTGTGTCAAATACTGCTGAGAGATCAAGGAGGTTCAAAGCACGTTTCCCCTTGTTGCAGAGTGGCGAGTAGGTTTTCACAGATATTAGTAACTATGGGGTTTGTCCTAGATGAGAACAGAACCGAAATTAAAATTCATTCAGGAGATTGCGCTGTTCCAAATTAGCTGAATCTAATATTTTGTCGAGGAGGAGACAACCAGAAATTGGATCATTTAGCTTTTTTAAAGTGTTAGCCAAGTCTTAATAATTTTAATAAAATGATACTGATTAAATGCTTACTTGTAGGGACTTCCAACCTTATTCAGTAATTGATCTCTTGTTGTGTGAGTCACATTTTTCTTCCGCTCACTACAGCATTGGGGACTGGATCAGCCCACTTGAGTCACTGGCTGACTTTACTTTGAATGGCAGCGTTCTGCACTTTCACAAGGATCACATCCAGACACAAAATGGTTCCCTAGGTGTCAGGGACTACTATGACATTACGCTCTTTAGCTAATGTTTTTTATATTGGTGAATGCCCAGCAGCTCCCGCTACAATAAAGCTTTCAAAAAACGATCACAAAATAAAAGACTGTCAGCTGCCACCTGACCTATTGGCTTTGCCACATTGATCAATAGTGGACAAATTGGATCATGTTTGAGCAGATGTGGTGCTTCACCATGCAGCAGAGGTTAATTGACAAATTTGGTAATGCTGAGCAGAGACGTCTTAAGGCATGGGCAAAGTGGGCTACTGCCCAGGGCCCCCACCTTCGGAATGGCCCCATGGGAAAATTATTTGTCTCTTTAGTTCACCTCTATTTACGTATCTCAACACTTCCCCCTCAGTCAAACTCTACCACAGACTCTGTCTTTTTTATTTACTCAGTGTCCTAAGAGTTTGGGGCCATGGCCAAGACATAGTTTGGCTGTTGTTGTGTGACAAAGTTTTCCATAATTTAAGGTATAATTCAATGTCGTTTGATACTTGGCTGGCTTGATTTAGCAGAAAAAGTGGAATACAATTAAAAGCTGATCTAAATCGGGGGCACTAAAATATGTTTTGTCTGTGGACCCAAACATCCTCAATGTGACACTAATGCTGAGGTGAAAACTGGTAGGCAGTGTTTAGTGAGCTGAATATTGCAATTTTCTTAGGATGGTGCTGTCAGCTCCTGGGTATTAATGATTTTGCTGATTTCCTATTTGTGGCTGTAGAAGAATTCAGTGAATTTAATAGCATTGGAGTTTGGTGCACCCCAGGGAGCCAGATGAGAAAGGGGAGAAGTTATGGTAGCTACTAGGGTAACCATGTTGTCCAGACAGTACATTATGAGGCTAACACTTAATGGCTGGGACGTTTCCAAAGAAAAACAAATGGTCGGAAAAGTTGTCAATCCTTTGTAGGCATGAAGATCTCTTCAGCAGAGTTGCTCACTTCATTAATGCAGACTTGAATTTTTTTATTGAAGAAGAGAATTTATGTGTATCTTGTGGTGAATGAGACAATCCGAATGAATAGAGGAGATGTCTGCTTCCTCCTGTGGCTTTCCGTCACTGCCTTCTACCATAATATCAAGATTTAAATATCGGTTTGCCAAAACACAGTGGCCAAAATATCGGCTACTACAATGTTGTGAAGCTGAAAATATATATTTACATATAGATTTACAATTTTTAACTCCACATATATACCACTAGGATGTATTTGTATTTAAGGTACATAAAGGTGTAGTTAAGAAGAGTTAATCGATACTTAACTATATATACTAACGTTCCCAATATTGTGGTAGTCGATATTTTGGCCACAATATTTTGGAACACCAATTTCTTTGCCCTCCTTATTCTGACATCAATTCTCATTTAAGTACCAATTGTTGATTAGTTATTTCACTGATTTAGCCTTTTCTTTGGTGTAAGAGGCCAGATTGTTAAGGGTGGTAGTGAGGCTGATTCTGAGTAGCGTTTATGTAGATTATCAGAAGGAGGGTGATGGCCAAAGGGATCAAGGTTTGGTAAAGCTTGACTGAGGGATTAACTGTAGCTTCATTCAGTATTTGTCCTTAATTCACGGTGGCTCTTCAACTTTGCAATTTGATTAAGTCATGGTATAGACAGCATATATAATTTCCTTTTTCTCTGAGGGCTATCATTACTCTTCCACTAATTTGTGAGTGGTCGTTTGAAATTACCACTTTATTTTGTTCCTGAGGATGGTCTCGCCGTCTAAGTACAACAGAGACCAAAACGTTGATGCCTCGTGTAACTCTTTATAAAAATCTGCTGGATCTCCAACACTAAAATTTCATGGAGTAGAGACATTGATAACATCTAGAGTGGATCTCTAGTTTCATCTTTGATTCTGACTTCATGTACAAGGTTTTTTTGTATAGAATTATGTGTTTTGTACCCCATAATTGTATGTATTGAATACAAGGATCTGTCTTAAATCTAATTTCGTGTATGCCTTTTGATCAGGATTAATTCTTCCTTTATTTTCACTGGCAGTTCTGTCCTGATCTAGTATCTATTGTCACTATTTGGAGACACAATTTTAATCAAATATTCTCAACATTTTTTTCTAGAAATTATTCCCTTGTTGGCCTTTAACCCTTTCTTATAGTTTTGCATTACATGGCATCAGCGAGGGCTGCTCCCGTGAATCAGCAAGGGGGCAGAGGCAGGGAGTGGGGTGTAAAAAAATAGGACCACTTACCTGCCAGCCTCCGTCCTCTCTGTCCTCTTTTCCTGTTTTCTCTGCTAACAGGAAGCAGGAAGCAACCAGCCTCCCTAAGCCAATCACAATGCTGCAATGCAGCATTCTGATTGGCCTGAGCGCCGTGGCTCGGCGCTCAGACAACAAATGGGAGCCTGGGCATGTTCTCCACCCAGGCTGTAATGTAGCCTGGATGTAAGACATGCAAAGTGCACATGAATATTTGGTCGACCCAAGACGACCGGCCATACATTCATGTGCACATACACAGTGTGCGCACCACTCCTCCTGTCATCAGAGCAGCCCTGCCCCACCCCACAAAACTGACTCAGCACGGAAAAATAAAATTATAATAACCTGATGTTATTATCATTTTATTTGTACTTTTTTGCAGTGCTGAAAGGCAGTGAGGTGATGCTCCTCTGCCTTAGTGGAGGAGCCGCTCCTGCATGGCATTCGAGTATACCAGTGCAACTCCCCCTCTCTGGCTGTGGTTCTGTCTTACAGGAAGATGTTGAAATCAGCTGGGAGAAGATCATGAAGTAAAGAAGATGAGGATTCAGAAGTCTAGGTATCTTAAACGGTATGGAAATGGGAGGAGGTGTCTTTGATTAGGTCATAGATGTTAAGGTCGCACTTGACTATAGATCTAGCCTAAAGAAGTTCTCCTCTCAAGGAATTTGGGTGACTTAAGGAGAGTGTGAGATTAGGAGTGGTGTGGTGAAATCTGTTCCAGTGTCACGGTGCACCCGGCTGACCACATGTTGCCAGTTTTGATCTGCCTCTAGGGGCATATGGAAACTGAGGGACATGAACACCTGCAGTGAGGGCTTGGTGTGTTTTACTTGCCTTCTACGGCTACTCTTGTGGAATCAGAATCATTTCATTAATGCACAGGTTTGATATTTCCAGAGGTCGTCAAGTCTTGTGGTCATTTTGGAACCTGCATGGTGTTTTGTGCTGCACCAGTAGGTCTGCAGATTTGGTTGGTGGTATAAGAAATGGTTTATTCCCATTGGGCTATTCTATTAATTAAGCCTGAATCGGCTGCATGTGGAGATACTGCTGTAACACTCACTTGGTGGACTTCATAACAATATGTGGTACAGTAAAATACACTAGGTCTTAGAGTGCCAGGTCTCACAGTAAAATTGTGAGCTGTGGCAAAATGCATATAAAAGCTGGAACACTCCTCTACAATAAAAACTAATAAATCAAACTTGTCCTCACTCTGACGCAACCCGAGCCTGAAGATTAACGGAGGGATGCTCCATTGGGAATATTGGTCTCAGCACGGCATAAACCTAGTCAAAGACCTCTATAACAGAACTCTTCCCCTGCCTTTCTCTGCACTTCAATCTCGCCACGGGCTACACCTGATAGACTTTTATAAATTCTTAAAACTAAAATCTCTCCTCAAGGTGCGCGCAATTAAACCCTCTGACCAGTCAATACTCACAAAGTTGTCACACCTGCTAAGGTCTGGACACGCAGTCTCTAAAGTATACAAACTCTCATCAACAAAACCGCGTCAATCTCATAAGAAATGTGAAGGAAAATGGGAGTTGGAGGACAACTCTAGTAATATCTCTTTAGACTGGGATAAGATACATATCACCCCCTTCTCAAATAAAATCTCCCCAATACTGCCACAAACCAAACTGATGTTAATAAACAGGACATATTGGACTCCAGAAAGATTTTTTTTAATTTAAACTTAATCTCAGTGAAAGCACCACTTGCTGGAACTACAACTTCAATGTTGGTAACCTGGCTCATATGCTCTTTGAGTGCCCCACACTACAAACATACTGGGATAGGATCTATGAATGCATAGGCAAAACTTTCAAAATAACCCCTGCCAGAGAATTTTCCTATGATCTACTAGGCGCTCTGGATCCTATCCTGGGATCACGGACGTTAATGACCGTTACTTGTTAGATCTTATGCTCAGTTTAGCGTGTAAAATTGCTTTTACATAAGTGGAAAAACTCCAAAGAAGTTTCATTTAAGATGTGGCAAGAATGGTTATCCTTCCTAAGAGGCGCAGATAACGTTGCACTTCAAGCCTCCCCCTGGCGTGAATCACATAGGAAAATGTGGAAATCCCTTGATGCATTCTCCTTCTCATATGACCCCCGTGAAAACAGGCTCATTTCTACATAATGTAATATCTAATGTACATTTTTAAAGTATGCTTTAATTGCAATGATGTTCCTGAACCGTATGTTGCTCCTGTACTGCACTGTACTTACTCACTTGCTTAATATATCTACAATGAAGAGCTCTTGTATTACCACTCATTACCATTTACGTGATACCTATGCTTGGCTAACCACCAGTACTGCGTCGTCATTGCGCTCACCATGGCAAGGCACTTGTGGAACATATTGATTTGAAATAAAATAAAAGCATATATACTAATTTCAAAAGCAATGATCATTCATTATTTGTATCATTACTTTCCTTGAGCAAGTTGGAAAAAGGCTTTCATGACATCTTTGGGCGTAAGAGAAGAACTTGAGGTGGGGTTCTCGATGAAAACAATCATTGACAAATCCAATAGATCTGGTGTTTGGCCACCAGTAATTTGGTTTTAGCAATTCTTGTTCTATTCTGTTAGGGTTTTTGCGAAACTTTATCACTGGAGAAGCTGCTGTGCCCTCATCAATCTTGAAAATAATTGTCTCATGTCAAAAATATCTTTTTGGTCTAAAAGAGCACACACTACAACTTTGTGTGTTAATGTGCTCCTTGTGAAAGGGTAGCATGCTGTAACACACAGTGAAGCCAACAAATGGCTGAAGTGGGCTAACACATTGCCTCATGATGCATGCTAGGCTGGGTGGAAGAAACATGTGAATGACACAACAGACACTTGGATGAAGTCTGAATGCAAATGCCTAAAAATACCTATTAGGCTAAAGTAGACTCTGACAGAGAGGGTATTGTGTTGCAATGGTGGCGGAGGACCCTTTTCACGAAACGGTCGGTCTGCCTACCCGATTTAGAGTTGGGTGGACCATCAGTATGTCAATGACAGAGCCTACTCCTTCTCCATTGCTGACATACTTCACCAACGGCCCAAAAGTGTATGGGCCATCGGAGGTGAGCCATGTGATCATCATCCAATTTAGATTCAGTGGATGAGTGGCAGTGAGGGACAGTAAACATTAAAAAATGAGCCCCCCCTCCCAACACCTTGCGAGAATACTCCTTTGGTGTGGGTCATTAGTTTTCCATTTTTTTAAAATAAACTCCCGCTTTGAGAGTTTGGGGGGGATATAGCGTATGGTGGAGAGGGTATTTGGTTGCAGTGATCTGCCCACTCGATTTAGGACTGGGCGAAACTCAAGTATGTAAAAAATACAGTGCCTTCTCATGCTCCATCACCGAATACTCCACCGACAGCCAGACGGAATTTGGGCCATGAGAGGATAGTCAGCCGACCGTCTTCCCACTTTGGAGTAAGTGGTTGGATGGTTTATTTTTTCTGTCCATAACCATCAGAAAACGCCTGGTGGTGAGGGAAAGTAAAAATAAACAAGCATTGACAAAGCCAATATGTTTTGCCTCTGAAATCTATTGGATTTGTCAATGTTTTTGTACATGTTGCACAGCAGTTGAGTGTTAAGTAAAAAAGGAAAAGTAATATGATGCATTCAGTGCTGGCCATTAAGCAGGGGTGCAGCAGAGGTATTGTAGCGACATGCACTCAGTAAGAGTACATTCTGCAAAAAAATACAAAGGATTTTGCGATTTTAGGGAAAACGTAAAAATGAGAGTCAAACACTGCCTAGACCCCAAAGCCCTACCATGGTGTTAGGGCTCTACATGGCTCGCATGCTGATAAAGTATTTTTGAACTGCATGGCGTTATATAGTATTGCATTGTCCATTCACAGCGGACGCCATTACTTCCCTGTATAGACCCCTCCAGAGAGATGTTTTGTGGTGCGAGATCAGCTTGTGTCGATCAAACACCATACTGGTGCTAGTGATGAAAAGCAAGACAGTGCCATTGCCCTAACAGAGGTTAATTGAGGACAATAGACGCTTAGTGTGTGCAAAACAAACTGTTAAGAGGCAAGTCAAAAGATACCAGCACGGGAGAGGGCATTCCAGGAATACCAATTTCCCTTGGAAATCACTGTCAGATGTGTGCATATGCTCACAGCGCGCAGACCTTGATCACTGCTGCTGATTCACACTTCAAGTTCTATTTAAGCTAATGTGACACCCAACACGCCTTGGGAGAAACCTTTCATTGCTATGCAGCCGAGAATGTTTTACTCTTGTAAACAGGCACTGGAAACATGTGTCCTTCAAAACGTGTATCTGCAAACTGGCAATGAGCTTTGTATTTAGCCAGTCTTTGCTTTTGAACAATCTACATTTGCATTCTGAGACTTGAAAACTCATGTGTTTATTGAAAACAAGCATTGTCAATACTAATGGCTCTAGCTTTAAAATGCCAGCCCATCACACATGTGAAAACAAACATTCACAGATTCTGTTTATACAGCATGCCTTAAAATAAAAATAAAAAGTGCTATGGCACTGTCAATGCTTCCCGTGTCATAGCGCTCTTTTTTCTTAACTATAAGCAGGGGTGAAGGAGAGGGACTGCGGAGACATGCACTCAATAGGAGTGCATGTCATGAAGTTAAAAAGACTACCTGCACTGCAGGAGCCTGCAGTGGAAGGACACTGGTCACCAGAAGCAGTACTTGGTCCAGGCTCCAGAGCAGAATGAAGACTGAGGTGAGGAGAAGACACTGACCAATAGGAAGCAAGGAAACAAGAGTAATGTGGAAGCCACTTGGAAGCCAGCCAATGGTAAGTAAATGTAAGTAATGGGTGGACTCGAAGCCCCTTTTAGTTTTTTTTTTTATAGAAAGAGATTTTGCGAGCACAGCGCAAGCGATGTGCTTGTAAAACATAAAATATGTCCCCCATACCATAAGGCAAAAAACCTATAGTATGAGGGTTATTAGTTTCACTTGTTTCGCTTTTTTCAAACACAAACTCACGCTTTTGGAGTTTGATATTTAGAAGCAGTAAAACAATTTGATGTTTGAAGGACACCCTCCATGTTTGACAGAGCTGTCCATCAAATTTTTGCAGCATTGTCAGGAACTGCCATGACAGCGGTTCCTGCCAATGTTAAGAGATGTCCATGGGGCTGGTGGACATCTCTAGATTTTGGGAACGGGATGTTCCTCAAGGCGATGGAAAGATTTCCTGTCTCATTGACAGACATACACTGTCCTCCAAACTCTAAATCAGGCCCTTTGTTTTTGAAAAAAGTAACATTTTGTCAAGGTTTGACAGCCAGCCTTCATTTTAACAAAGCAGTCCCTCAAACGTATACAACATTGACAGGACCCACCATGATAGCGATTTCTGCCAATGTTAAGCGGTATCTGCGCGCGGGGGGGTATCTTTAAGTTTGTGGGACAGGATATCTCTCCTAGCAATGGAGTAATTTACTCTGTCACCCTGTTGGACAATACTCAGTCCTAAAAACTCTAATCTGGGCGTTCTGTTACACATATAGGCCCATATTTATCCATATTTCATGCATTGCAGCAAGCCACCTTGCTGCACTGTGCTGTTCTGCGTGAAAGGGAGAGGGCAGGTATGTGCCATATTTAACATTATACAGTGCATTCCTGCTCTCTGCCTGCGCTGAAGCACAAACTCCGTCCTAGCACCAAAGGGTGCTTACGTTGTAGCAGGATCGTTTTTGTACAGGAAGGGGCACCTTCCTGCACAAAAAGAACCCTCAAGGGCATTTTCCTCTTTTTAAGTTTGCTGCAACACACTTAGAAAGACGAAACTGCAAGGAGAAATAAAGCTATTTCTCCTTGTTGTGCCTCTGGTGGTGACGCATACAATTCTGACACATTCCCAGGTCTACCAGTATAGGTAGATCTAGGAATATGCCAGAATGCATTGGGGGTTGCATTAAAACACTCACACCCCACCCATGGCACAATTCCCTGCCGCAGAGGAATGCAAGGCAGCCATTTGCGCAGTCTTGTGTTACTCCAGATTTATCTAGCCACTTAGGGCAAGGTTGACTTGTGTGGCTTGATAAATCTCATTTAGGTTTTGCATCACCCCTGCATCCCATTGTGTGGCACAAGGGTGTCGCAAAACCTTAATATATATACATGGGCTATTGCTTTTGTATAATCAAAAGCTCTTGGCTAAAACCAGACCTAAAAAGGTAAATTGGCCTGGCATTGTGCACTAGGCTCCTGCCTTTGCTAATGTTTTTTAATAATGTTTTGGTAAATATTTATGACAGATAGGGGGTTTAAAATATATTTAAATAGAGAAGCTTGTAAATACAAATAGAGAGGGTTATATAGATAGACTAGACAGCTACATATTTGGGGATGGTTGGATAGATAGATATCTAGATGGAGAGGATTGCATACTTAAAGCCTGATTTAGATCCGGGGCGGACGGGTTATGTCATCACAACAGTGATGGATATCCCATCTGCCAAAATATAAATTTCATTATATCCTATGGGAATTATATTTCGGCGGACGGGATATTCGCCATTGTTGTGACAGAGTAACCTGGCCGCCGAGATCTAAATCAGGACCTTAGTAAAGGTTGCATAGAAAAAGCAGCTTTCCTATATAGATAAATAGATATAGCTGCAACTATAGATAGATGGGGTTTTAAAAATAGAGAGATAGATCGATAGATAGATAGACAGATGGACAGACAGACAAACAGACAGACATAAAGACAGACAGACAGACAGACAGACAGACAGACAGACAGACAGACAGACAGACAGACAGACAGACAGACAGACAGACAGACAGACAGATAGATAGATAGATAGATAAGGAAACTGGAATAAACAGCACAGCTACAAATAATAATATAGCAGTTAAATAAATGTCTGCATACGCACAATACACAATAGTACTTAAAGCAAACTAGAAGAATACAAACTAAGCCAATTTACAAATTTAACTGCACTCCTCAATAAAAATGTGTCCCAGCATGACATAAAGGAGAGCAGGTACAAATACAAATGGATACAATCTGGTCAGCTAAACAAAGAGGATGTGGCTTAAAGGCTAGAGCGGCTGACCTTTAAGCTGGGGAACCAAGTTCAAGTCTGGCGGGAGGCTAAAAACTCCTGTGATTCTGTGCAAATCACTTAATCTAACTGTGACCCAAAAACATTAATGTGTTTGTCTGTAATGTAACTGGTGCTCATGTAGAGCGCTCTGATACCATCGGGTAGAGTTTGCCCTATATAAGACGGCAAGAAAAAAAAGGCCACTCCAAAAGTAATATATACAACAGCATTAGTGGGAAACAGGAGCTTATAAAGGTGGAATGTGCCCTTTGGTTGCATCCAAAACATCAAGAGCTGATAGAAAGCGCACTGCTAACATAGCAGTCTCTAAACACAAATGGAAAGCTAAAGTATTAATAAAATAAAAACAAAAACCCTGGCACTGTAGAGAACTACTTTGTGTGTGGATGTGCTCCTTGTGAAGGAGCCAAAATGCAGTCACTCAGAGTAAGGTTAACCAATGTCTGAAATAGTTGACCCATTGACCCATGATATATTCTCTAGTGGGAAGAAGCAAAATGTGAATGAGACAACAACAGACCAATGGATGACAAAAGCTGTCTGAAAGACCCTTGAAGTTAGTATATTATACATCACATTTTAGTGACCTCAAATGGTCTTGGCTAATGCCAGATCAAATGAAGGTGCCATATGGCAGATCCACAGGCTACTCCAATTCCGGTAATTGCGTGAGGTAGAGGGTTCATTTCAGTGGTGTACACATTAATCCTGAAGTACATCACCCATAAACAGTAGTCTTATCACACTGCAGACCATGGCTTTCATCAGAGCCATTTCTAAGTGACACTGTCACTTAAATGCATACTCTCATGAGACTGTTCACACACAATCAGCCCTATAGAATAATATTTTGGATTTAAAGGGTACATGACAAAATTTACCCTGCAACCTGAAACTATAGCTATTGCGGAAATCACACTGCAGACATATCCGTATAAATGTGTGCCTGATCAACACCCATGCAGCCGAAAACCACACACTTGATGCACATAATATGATTGGGGAGAACAAATTAAATGTATTCAGACTGAGAAAAACATTGTGTTTTCATTAGAGTTGTCCTGAATTGAAATACCTGATATGTATTACTCATCCTTCTATTGCATAGCCACTTGCTTCTCAGGTACTCAAATCAGGTAATTCATGATATAAGTAATGTACCAACACCCAGCCATAATGTCACACTTTTTTTACTAAGCACTCAAACTGGTTTTATGCTTCAAATCGCAATCCTTAGTATTACTAGTGGAAGACTTCCATCTGTGAGTGGATACACCTAAAATAAAAGCAGCAACATAATTACTTGAAGACTTGTATGCCCTGGATTTCAAACAATTCAGCCACCCATGAACATGGCCCAGCATCGCCCACTATTTAATGCATAAATTTCACAGTATATCAGGATGATCAGTCAGGCTACACCCTATCCGCCCTCCTACTGAATAAACAGACATATTATTCTTAACCTTGCGACTAATCCTATTATATACTATACCTATTAAACACTTTAACAAGATAAGCAATGTTGAATATGATGAAGCATTTAAATCCAATGTTTTGAAACACCTCAAAAGCATACATCCTGAGACGGTGCTAAAAAAAATCAACTAAACAAAGCAAATTGATCAGATTTGCAGCTGCCTATCAAACTATAAAACATTAACACATGTCATAGGGCTATCAATAAGTTGAAATAATGAAATGGCTGGAGTGAATAGACCCAATGTCAACTTGTAATGACAATTGCTCAGATCATGGCCTACAACTGACAAGATTTGATGCAAAATATTACCACAAGACCATCAAAATAGCAAAATGGTCTCCTTCACTAAAGGTATCAACAAAACATCAAATCAAACAAATATTAATCCCAGTTGTTTGGTTAGTTCTTTAAAAATATGAAGGATTTCCAAGTAGCTGAGGGATTCTCTGGCTGAAAAGCACATAATCTGTGGCAGAGAGGTTTGTATTTGGCTACATCCCTCCTGGTTGTCAAGATTTTGTATGAGAAGTGGTGGGGTAGGCCCTTACATTTAGATTTTGTAGGAGAGGTTGAATAGGCTCGGTTTATTCATTTTGCAAGAACTTTTTAAAGTTATTTGAAGCGATTTGGTGTTTGCCATGATTTCCTTAGGATATTTGTTTGTAGGATTTCCTGGCAGTTTTCAGATTGAGGAAATAGGCAGATGCAGTGAATTTTCTTTATTTCCCTTTGGGTGCATTTAGTGCTGTCCCTCTTGCTTTACATCATCTATGTTCCAGTGAAAGGTTTCCTTAGATCTCGTAAGTTTAGAGGAGGTGGGAGGAAGTGCATTTGCGATGCAGGAGATCTCTTTTTTTATAACACTCTACGTACTTTGACAGGTTGTCGCTCTTTCCTACTAGTGATTTTGCCACGTGGATCAAAGAGACTGCAATGTTTTTATGGACTAGTTTAAGGACCTTTGAGTCTACAGTTACATCCTCTGGTATAACATGAGGAAGGTGTGTGGAGGTAAGTATTTGGAAAGGGAATGAGAATGTGGCCTAAAGAGTTCAATTATAGAAGATTGGAGATGTCTATGTGTTCATTTTCTTTTGCAAAAAGCAGGTGCATAGTGAAGCCCTTGTTGTGGATAGTGGAGTTGCAGTTATGAAATAGGTTATTGTCAAATGGGAAGGATTTGAGGAGAAATAAGTGAGTATCTTTACCTTTTCCCAGTGGAGGTTGACATCTCCAAAGGAAATCTTATCACTTGAGAAGAGGCTCTTATCTATCATGTACTCAAGGAGGACCTCAGTGAAGCTCATTTTACTGCTGAGTGAAATGCATCTGATGTTTGGCCTCAGTGGCCTAGGCATTGTGTTTCTCAACCATGAGACTTTAGAAGATGGTACAGTTAAGCAAGTTCATGACTTTGCATTTAAAGGACATCTTGTGCATAAGGGCAATCACCCACCTGATGTCTCTGGTTTTTCAAAGTGGACAGTATTGCATCTTGGTGGTAAAATGACACTAAATCGTCTAGAGGACTGGCTGAACCACGTTTCCTTGAGCTTGAAAGTATGGAGGTCATACTCCAGAATGAAATAAAATATGGATGTGGCATTTTGAAATTACAGACCTTCAGCTTAAGAGGGTAGCTTTGACACGAATGATGAACACTAGGTAGCGACTATAAGAGGAGACCAAAATTGCAGCTTATGCATACATGCGAACACATCCGAATCTGGCGGAGACTCCCAATTTATGAGTCCAGAAGGGCTTCATTTCACCTGTCTCCCTCCTATATTCTCATCTACGTCCATGTATTTTAAGTGGGGAGAATAATTCCCCCGATGGTATTTCCCAAATGCCCCTCTTTTCAGTTTCAAAATGTTGGCATCTATGTTATAGCCTATAATCCTATAAAGGTGTCAAACATATTTAATACAGCTGTAGTGAGTCACGCAAATATGCAATAGGCAAATAGGAGCACAATTATTTTATGGTGCAAAACTAGTGTGTAACATACCTATTAAGAAGTAGAAACACTTTTACAATAGTAAACTGTAACTGTATAGCACCAGTGTCTCCATGCTGTCTGATATTCTGGAGCAAACCACATGAAACAAGGGCCTGTACAGCCCTATGTGGATGACTTTGATCTTTATCTGCATTTACCTCGTGACTTGGCTCATTGCAGTGTCTTCTGAGAGGAGATGGTAAGAGCTATGATTTTGTGCAGGGGGTTGGCATAATTTCTATGGGAGAGATCCTTTGAGTAGATTCCTGAGCAAGCATGTTCAGGTGGGACTGAAGATATAGGGCGAGAGGATGAGTGAGGGAGCCTCATTGTATTCTCCACAAGAAAGGCCTGATCCAAGATGGTGGACACCCTAAAGCATACCAGTGAGCCTTAATCCAACTGTTGATGGCCATGGGACAGGTGATGAGGCTGAGCTGTAAGCAAGCTGTGGGAGGGGTGTGTGTATATGCTGTTAGGGAGTTCTGTCTACAAGTGAATAACATTTACAAAGGGTTCAAACATTACATGATGAACCTTATAATCAGACAAGCTGTTCCTACATACACTATTATAAAGTTGATTTGCCTCCAAGAGAGCTCTTGTAGTTGCAGAAATCAGCCAAGATGTTTTTGCGTACACTGTTATAACGTTGATTTACCTCCAATAGAACTTTTGTAGTTGAAGAATTTTTGACCTTTAATCAATACGCTAGACTTCGGTATGCAAATGACTTGCTGTTCACTAACTCAATCTAGGATCTTCGAGTTTGGTTTACGGCAGAATGAAATGTAGTATGGACGTAGATTTGTCATCTTTCTTGCGGAGGTGCAGAGTTTTAAATTAAAGGGTTACACTTTGCTGCTAGGTCCTATACATTGTGGGTGACTAGATTTTCTGGTAAAGTAGTGAGATTTTTCTAGCATGGGTGCAGAGTTTCTCTCTATATCAAGTAGTTAAATACTGACAGCATGTGGTGCAGCATAGTCAATTTAACAGGTTTGGGTCTTGAGCTAGAGTTCAGCGGATGGGTTACCCCATTACAAATGTGCATTTTAACCATTGCACTCGTTTTACAGCGGACACAATATCCACCTTGTTTGTGACGGAGTAACCAATCCACCGAACTCTAAATCAGGCCCCTAGTCTCACCATAGGAGCATTTCAGACCAGTAGATTTCTTACACCAATTCATCTACCTACTGTGTGTGTGTGCCTCACTCTAAAGTCTAAAGTACATAGTGGAGGATGTGTTACTCTTCCAGGCAGAAAAGTTCTTGTTTCTTCTTCATCACAGGTGTCATACTGCAGTAAATCCAAGACGAGTAGCAATAGCTCAACACTTCATATCTACTAGAGACAGACCCTTCACTACTTGCAAGGGCCCAAAGGCAGACATCATATGCCTCGGTTGTGGTCATACTGGCTGTCAATAGTCTTTTATTCTCTCCTAGTAAAGGGACAGCTAATTATTTCAGGATATAATATTTTGTCTGTCCTTGGGGACTACACTACAGAGTGTCCTGACAAAGGTTTGAGAAATGACATCTTCTTGCAACTTTGCATAATAATTCTCTCTCTCAGCAGCAAACAGTTCAGCCCACAGCTTGTTTCTAGCTTCCCCTGTCCAGTTCAGTCTGAAGTAGTTGCCACACAGTCTCACTTAATAGTGAAATTGATGATTGAATTAATCCAAACTGAATGCTGTCACGTTTCCATTAGTGGCCATTAAAATCTCATTGCCTGTAATACATCTACATCTAAATATTTGTTAATGTGATGTGGCCCACATTGCCTTTAAAGTCATTTTTATGAATTCGGGCATAGTTAAGATGGCACACCATCCAAAACACGTTAGCACTACTGTAATTTACATGTTCTAAGGGCACACTTGTGGGCATTGTTGTACTTCCAGCATCTGGGAGTAGAGTATGCAATTTGTCACATTAAGAACAAAACAAGCTACCCCTCTCCTATTTTTTTACTCAGGCTGGGTCCCTCGCAGAATAAAACCTTAGCAAATAAGATTCCCTCACCTGTTTTAACATCACAATACACATCTACACTCAACTAGGCCCCTCACACCCACTGCACCCTTACGGCAAGGAACAAAAGATCTCCGATAAAGAGCCCCTTTAAGGGTGCCCGTCGGCATTGCAGCGCCGGCCCGACGAGGAGCAGGCTCAAATGATGAAGCATGACACCTAGCTTGCTGGGTGTGTGAGAGCCCTAGTTCCGAAAGGAGGAAATTTCTTCCTTGACCTCCTGTAATATACTGTTAGACTTCACTAGCTATGGCATTCTACTGGTGATTACTACATCACCAAGTAACTTCGTACTCTTATCTTTGTTAAGTGTACTTCCAGCATATCATTGTGAGAATATGGTCTGACAGAAATATGGCATTCTACATATCGTTTATATGTTACAAGTGTAAATAGTGCTCCTTTACAGTTCATTATAGGCAATCTACACTCAGAGGGATGCTATTTTTGTAAATGATCTTTTGGACAAGATATTTATGTCAGACGGTATTTTTGTATTAGGTTATCGGACATAAATTTATTGTCATTTAAAAAAATTTAATATGCATATATAGCCCAACGCATTTCATTACATTCTTCGGGATCCTACTCAAGGACGATGAAGGAGGTTTTGAAAGGCACATTGTGGTAGATATGCGTGCAGAAAACTCTAAACTGCGCAATTCTGAGATTTTTCTGGTTTTGCAGTTCAACCTAAGAATCCATTCTCCTAAAGATATTTTCATGGAATATAAAAATACAGTTCATCGTACTTTTGGTCACCGCGTATATCGCCAGCTAAAGGCGCCCTTCAACGTATGTAGGGGAGAGTAGATAAGACACAGTATTGGTGGTGCTGCTAGGAAAGGAGGGGTCAGTTACCATTATAAACCCAAAAATAACCCAGCAAAGAAGGGAACGCACTCTGTGACAAAGAATACTCGTGTTTATGAACATCATTTAACTGGGGACTTCTGATGTGCTCAGATTGGAAATGTATTAAAGTGAAGCTACACATTACAAGTTTCTATTACGCGCAAAATAATTATGTTAAACTGAAATTTAGCTTCACTGTTTTGAAGCTCAAGACTATTTCTCCCTCCTTGCGAAATGAAGTAATGTTTTACGTTTCTCTCATCAACAGGGTTTTCACCTGAACAAAGTAATTTCAAACCCCCAAAGAAGGATCTGGAAGGAGTAAAATGTTTGTTTTCTTCTCTGCTAACCCATCAATTGGGCGCCATCTTGAGCCTGTATGGCCATGGCTGCTAAACTCACCTGCAGAACATAACACTAGGCCTGCTCCCAGCATGACTGGTGCCTTCGAATACACCCTCAAAGGCTACCGCCATTCATGCAAATCATACCCTGCTTCAGAACAGCACAAGAGCCCCACACGATACCAGCGTTCAGTGTAATGTTCTTGTCCTAAAGTGCTGCACTTACTGCATCTGACATAGGTCGCAATTTTCTATCATTTTATAGATGGAGCTTCGGTTTTGTGTAGACGGCTATTTTTATGAACATAGGAACGGGCTGACCTAACCCCTACAGAGTACATATGTGTTTGGCATTTCAAAGTTTTATTTTGCAAGGAGATAATTCAAGTTATTGCATTAGAAGAAAATGTCAACAACACCAAATAGCAATCACTGTACAAAAATAATCCTATCACGTTCTCTTATTACCACAAATTGTGGAGATAACACCTGTAGGCCTGCTTCACAAATGTACATTTACACTCTGGTATAAGTTTGTGATTGTTTTCTGGTCACTAAGGTATTTTATGAGTAGTATCTTTACGACTGCAGAGTCTCAACACAAAATAAGATAGGACAGTTGTATCTTTTTATATGCTGAGTTTTCTGCCCTGATGTGGAGTCTTCTCAGTCTTCAAGCTACTACTAAATTGTTGTTTTTGATTGCCAAAAAAAGAGTGAACTTACACAAGAGTGTAAGTTTACCTTTGCGGATCAGGTCCAGGGTGTCTACGAACCCCAGTGATAGAAGTGTATGTCAATCTTTGCAATGATAATGCGCAAACGTGTCTGAGACACATCAGTTGACATTTATGGCATGTGGCACATCAGTATTTGTTTTAGCAGTAAATCTGTGAGGAGCCTATGGCAGTGGCTGGCAATTGGGGAACGCTTACTACTAATGGGAATTGATTAGGGAGGAGCGCGGAGTGGTTTAAGGAGAGTCATATAAATACCATCAAAAGAGTATGGCCTTCCTTTTCTCAAACTACACTCCTAAAGTTACTAGAGCCAAAAATTACTAAAAACAGTTGTAAATGTACTCCAGCACTCTAGCCTTAGAGTACGTCCAGCACCACACATGGCCACTCACAGGTATTGTAACATATTCCCATAAAAAACAGTGGCAACAGAGACGCCCTATAGAAAATAATGTTAAATAGAATTATGTGAAAATGTTATCTATCTATCTATCTATCTATCTATCTATCTATCTATCTATCTATCTATCTATCTATCTATCTATCTATCTATCTATCTATCTATCTATTCATCTTACATATATATAGATATTGGGGAGCCAAACCCCAATATTTACCTGCAACCTAATATTTTGATCACTCCACAATTCAACTCCAGCTATTGAGGAATTGCATCCTTTACCTTGCGAGAAGAGTCACCACCCTCCTCAACATCCGGCTAAACAAATTAGCAGAGTAATGGAAATAGTGACTAGGATCACTCAATAACTGAGTTCTAGATAAAGAAAAAGGTGAACAGTTTAATACCAAAAACTTGAAAGAGACAATATAGAAAAATTAGGTTGCCATGAAGGCTCAGATACAGAGTACATGGTTAGCAATCAAAATTATTTTATGTCCTAATAAACAGCAAGCATCACAAAAAGAACGGACAGAAACCCTGTTTGAAAAGGGAAATCATTTGAATAAATGGAGTCTTGTGAGGAAAACAAAAAGTCTTTGACTAACCTCCAAAACCAGGGTTTTTAATACACAGTTTATGAATAGTTAACAGCAAAAACTGCAAATTCATGGCATGACTAGTGATAACTCACATTGAGCAAATCAGAATCATCATCGCCAGAATAATATTCATGATACTAGCCCATTTCAATGGCAGAGAAAATCTTCCATTAGCTTCCACAGCAACAGCAAAATCCAGTAATGTACAACACAGTATGAAACATTTTTCAAACAAGGCCTCATACACCAGTGTTCTAGCAAGCCCACACCCGAACTTCGAGTGAAAGCGTCTTTCTGAATGCTACTTTGGGCACACAAAGAAAGTTTCGATCACAATACATGGTCTCTAAGGAAAATAGCCAATAACTTCACAAGAGGATATTGATTGAGTTCAAACTTTTAAATATTTTTTTTAATTACGTGCAATTAATTAAACAAATAAGATTACAAACGTTTTCCAAATTATATATAAATATAAAAATGATGACTTGGCACTTTTATTGTTGCCCTGCTGTCTATACAAGGAACTTTGCAGTGCTTTCAAAACAGCTGCTCTGCTACAAAACCAGCACCCACTAGCAAAACCTGCCCCCACGCTTCCAGCCTCCCAGGGAACCGCCTGCCCATTGTCCGATGCCAAGTGCAGCCATTCCAGCCTTGGTGGTGTTGAAAACAGACAATGTCTTGTTGGCTAGTCCACCAGCACTGACCGGTGTGCACATGCTGTGTTTACACGAATGCAATGTTCGACTCAAAGCAATGGCAATTAATGTGGCAACTAGAAAGGTTGACCCTGAAATCTGTGGACTTTAACAATAATTTCTGACGTTTTGCAGGGCATTTGAAAGTCTTGTGTCAACTCCAAAAATAGATCATCTTATCTTAATTTACTTGTTGCTTCTGTTAGAGGTTTGCCCACGGCCCGCAGTTCACAAGAGTCACAATGACCGGCACCAACATAAGGGGAGTCAGAGAGTCGAGACTCTAGTCGAGTCGATGTGATGACTCAGTCAGGCTCACTCTCACATGACCTCATCTGCCCCGCAACCCGACAGAGGTCTTACCATCCGACTGAGTCAGAGAGTGACAATTAAGTGAGGCAAGTCACTCCGGCCCGGTCCCAAACGTGCGTTGATTTTACTCAGTCACTCTAGAGTCTTGACACCCAGCACCCACACAGTAGGCATCGGTCTGACTCGACTCTGACTCCGAGGCTGCGCCAGTGCGGCTTTTACTGCTGTGCGGGGGCTGAGCAATACTTTTTTCCAAGGTTATCATCATTGGTGACACTTTCGCACGCTACCAGATTGACGGCCCTGGGGCCCGGCCGGCGGTCCCATACATACACATACCACACCAGGCACCACGTCCTCACCTAGAGTAGGGGGCAGCAGGTGCACATTTCACTTTATATACACGTGCTTGCTAGCTGCAGCATGTGTGGCTAGTCACTGTCAAATCATGCCCAGCCATGCTACGTGCCTCGTGCTCATTCACTCATCTTCCTGACCAAGGCCCGCAGCAGGTACATACAATGTATCAAATAAAGGACTGCCCTGGCCGGACCAGCCAGGGGTCACCATAGCAACAAGGGAGATGAGTTCTTGCCCCCACCCAGGCCCAGCTTTCAGGCCATCATGATGTCTATGTCAGCACAGCAGTGCAATCAAGCGCTGAACACACTGCAGCTGATTTTATGCCACCAGAGTGCTTGCCAAGGCTGACAAAGTGGCAGGGGTCGCAAGCAAAGTGGCAGGGTTCAGAATGGGCGGCTTAGGGGTCACATTTGCGAGCCCCGTTGACCCCTAATTCATGTCCATGCAAGAGTGTGATGCATCCAGACAACATCATAAATGCAGTACAAAGGCAATGGAAGCACAATATCAGTAAAATTAAAAAGTAATTCACAAACTGAATATATGTTTTTTTCAGTTCCTTTATTTTTTTCCATTGTTTTGAAGTTTTGATGATTTTGTGAACCCCTAAACATGGGAGAGGGGGAAACAGAGCTGCCTGCCAATACGCGTTTCAACCTCGGAACCCTCTCCAAGGGTTAATTGATGGTAGTAATTATATTTTCATTGAGGTCATAGTTTATAAAGGGGAAGCCGATATGCTTAATGAGTTCAGATGCAGGTTTGGGAGGAGTAGTGAATACCGGTTACTGGAAATATGACGGTTAGAATGAGATTAACTAAAGTTGAGATTTTGACCTCTGAAGAAAACAAGAATGTATGTGCCATGTCCATACTGTGATAAGCTAGATCAGCAAAAGGTACCTTACGATATGCACAGTCGTGTATAAGTTAACATAACTTGTTTTCTAAAAAGAGCATGGGTATGTTTTACAGATGAGAGAAAAGCACAGTCTGGGTGGCAGTATCTTGTTACTTTGCAGATTATAATCACTCTTATTCCCTTGTCTTTGTGACCAAGCTGCTGATGGGGCACCAATCGTGAAAGATCCCCATGGGCAAAATGTCCATACACTGCACAGGTAAAGAATTTAATTTGCCCACTCAAGAAAATAATGTCTCTGAACCAGAAGATACAAAATCCAGGTAACAGTACATAATTGTTTGCTAATTGACTACTTGCTGCCTTTACCAAAATCATTGTATATGGTTGCAGCTGAACTTCTGACTGCAAAATAAAAAAACAAAATTCTGTTATTGCTTCAGAGGAGGAGTGCAACACTCATATCTATTCCCCTTGCCTCTGCCCAAGGATTCAGCCTACTTGCGCTACAGGAGCATATAGATGAAAGGCAGGCTTGTTGCACAGGTTGCAAGAGCTGGAACAAGGCTCCCCTGTCCTTCCATTCTGGGCAGCTCTATTAAACAATTACTGCTTCTATGCTTCCTCCTGCATATTACACAGAGCGAGAGAGGCCCAGGCGTCTAGGCCGGTTTTCTGGGATACTAGGGCAGGAGGCCTAGCTTAAAGATGTTGTACCATTAGTAGGATGATCAGATGTCCCGGATTGCCGGGCAGTCTTAGTTTTCCAAAAACTGTCTTGGCATCGCAAAGCATTTTGTTAATGTAATTTAAATGTCCATGGAATTTGAGAGTGGGTTGGTTGTTCAGTTTCACGTTAACACAGGCTCTCTCATCAAAGTGAGGACAGAGGTTCACTTGTTTACAGTCACCTGTTATTCTGCATCGCATTGTTCATACCACTCTGCACAGCAGGATTTAATGAGAGAATTGGCGTCTGGGGAGGCCATCCACCTATGGCCAGGATAACCTGCAGCCTGCCCCTGTAACTGATCATAGCATGAGCGAGGGTTGGTTTATAATTTAAAGAAAAAAAAAAATATATATATATACATGTATATATATGTGTATATTTCTACACATCTATATATAGATGTACAGATAGATAGATAGATAGATAGATAGATAGATAGATAGAGAGATAGATAGATAGAGAGATAGAGAGATGGATAGATAGATTTGTATCACCTCCCGTACTCAATCAATGCAAAAGTACCAGATGCAGACACCGGTAATCTTCAGTTCTAAGTTTCTTTATTTTGCATTGTCCGACATTATGCGTTTCGGCCACTCTGTGGCCTTGTTCACATATGTGCAACCCCATCATGAATTCATTGAAATACAGCTCACGTGTCAGTTACACCAACGAGATACTGTGCGGGATATTATCAAGCAAAGGTGAAAAATATCGTCAAGCGCGTTTCGCATGATAATTTCTATCGCCCCGTAACGGAATTTATCGCTACATCAGCGGCTTATTAGCAACACGCCGCTAACAGGCGAGAGCTTCCCTTTCTGCCGGAAATGGCAGTCAATAGATTTATCGTGACGGCGATAAAACGCCTCACGCTAAGTGCCGATGAGCCAAATAGCGACTGAATCCGATCACTAATTGGCACCAGGCTTGCATATTCTCATGTTCGGCGGGAAAATGCACTTCAAAAGGCCTGACCTCCAAGCATGAAAAAAAAGGAAAATACCAGAGAAACCAGGGATGAAGCTGAGACCAGTGCAGAGGCCACAAACAACCCCACAAATATCCAGGAGAACCAGCCAGAGACTCATGTGAAGGCCAAGAGGAAGAGGAATCCAAAGTTCAGCACGCCTGAAAACCAGGTCCTGGTTGCGGAGATGACTGAACACCAACAAAAACTGTTTGTCACCTCCACAGTGACATTGGCTAGAAAAAAAGAAATTTGGCAGGACATTGGTTCCAAGGTGAATGCCGTTGGAGAGAGGAGGAGGACAGTGGACGACTGCAAGAAGCGCTGGCATGATACGAAGCGCAAGACCAAGGAGAAACTAGCAGCCAGGTGGGAGTCCAGCGCTACAGGAGGAGCTGGATGAGTTGGAGCAACACGTGTCCCAAGTCACCAGTGAGGAGACAGTGGTTGGAGTTGTGGGCCAGGACACTGCTGAATGTGACCAGACAAAACAACAACAGGGTGAGAAACAAACAGGGACTTGAGGGGAGGGGGTGGATGGGCCCAATGGCACTTGTGCACAATTAAATATATTGCAGTGCATACACATAATTACTGTGGATCATGTCCTCGATACCCTGGTACATAGTGGCACAGACACAAATCACCCTACTCAAACAATACATAGCAAGACACATACTGGTGGGCACACAGACTTTGAAATGTGCACACAAAATTAAGCATAATATAGTCCAAGATCAACATCAGACCCTAAATCAATGCTACAGCAAATGGCACAGTGCTACATTAATTTGAGATGTGGCAAGGTGGCACAATGGCCCCCTAGCCTCATCACCACACATATACAAATTGTCTACACAAGTATGCATCTCTCTCTTATGCTAAAATGATGAAGCACTGTGAATGTGACTGATCATGTGTACGAGTAGGCATACTACCACCAGTGTCAACACACATGCAACATTGGGCTGTGTGATTGAGTTGTGTGCAGGAATGTGCATATAGGTGGACTTGACTGCACATACACAACCTTGCACACAACTCAGACACTGTGCACAATGTTGCAGGTGTGCTGACATTGGTGGTGGCATGCCTACTCGTGCACATGATCAGTCATCTGCACACTGCATCATCATGTTAGCGTCAGAGAGAGAAGTGTCCTTATGCAGACTATTAGTATATGTGTGCTGATTAGGCAAGGGGGAAATTATGACATCCTCACGCATTTCCAGGCAATGTGCACACTTGCATGTTCATGAGATGCAGTCCTGTATACATCAAGTGGGACACCATCTAGTGAGTCAGCATACCAGACACACATGCAATGTCACAAAAAAAGTGACCATGTATTCCGCTGGATAAAAGATGCACATCCAAAAATGCACACAAGCAGCACACTTCAGTCAAAGAGCGATGGAATACAATGAGCAGGGGGGTATGCCTGAAACACTACATTAAGTGGACAGTGCTGATTATGAGTGTGTCACACAATTGTGTACTGCATGCCTTGTATGTGTGACTTTCTCACAGAACCAAAATGTGCCTGTAAAGCAGTATGACAAGCAAAGTATGGCAACCAGCCAGGATAGCAAAGTTGCAATAATTAAAGAGAAAGTCAAAAATTGCACCCACAAACCTTAGGTCAAATACCACACCTCCATCCCCAAGCCCACACATCTGCCACACAGAAAACAGCATTCCATCCCAGTCCTGATGTGAGGTGCCAATCACACCATCATGTGCAATTAAACTTAACTGTCTGGTAAGTCAAATGTGTCAGTAAATCATTTTGCAGTCAGGTAGTTATCACCCAGACGCTAAGCCAGCCATTGAATACCAGAACCAGGACAGCATGTATCATCCATGTCAGCAGCTGTGTGGCACATACAGAAACACACATCACCCTGCCATTTCCTTCTCTTGTGAGGCTTGCAGTGACAATGCCTGAGCACCATAAATAGTCATAAGAAAATGCACATACATCAAATCACGGACCACTTACACACCACACGTGGGGTCAACCTTGAGGGTAATGGGTGTTGACACTGTCTGTTCAGACAGCAACAACAATAGAAACTCATGCTGCACCATACTCACAACAGGTAAGGCAACATGAGGGCAGTAAGCAATGCATGCAAGATAAAAAATGAAGGACGACATGCACACAAGAAAAATGACAATAGACAAAGCTACCTGGATGCACATGTGTACTACATAGTGCAGCACACGTTGAAACTGCAAGTAGGCTCCCCTTGCTAATGTGCCTAAAAGGGGCCCTCCTCACACATAACTCATCTTGCACAAAACACATGCACATGTGCATTACCCTGCAAAGCTGTGTGTCCGTGAGCCACACTAACAATGCAAGTGACAGTGTATGAAGAATATAATGCCTGCAGGCACAATATCTTAACATGGTGCAGGCCACAACACTTAGGTGGCTGAGTGTGGACCACATCCTTAAATGAGCAGCCCACACTCTGACACATCCTCGTGTACATACAACCCCTGACATAAACAAGACATCTGATGACAAACAATGCACAAGTCTCCCAACTCTGACCAAGACCCATATTCCACCCAGCTTGCGACATCTCAGCATTGTAAATGCAAAGAAGTGAAAGGCTCACTGCCTGAAAGGTAAAACAGGCAGTAAAACTAAAACTGCAGGTGCCACCATCAAACAATGCAGTGCACTCACATACAAATCTTAGCTAATCCCAGTAGCGGTCGGCAGTAGGAGTTTCTGCAGGGCGGTGACATGGGCAGGGGGAGGGGCAGGGTGAGGGGTAGTAATCTATGGATTACGGAGCTATACAGGTAAGTAAACATTTAAATAAATAAAACAAATTTCGTTGAGTACACTGCATCCCTGAAATTCGTTTTATTTATTCAAATGTTTACTTACCTGTAAAACTCCGTAATCCATACATTACTACCCCCCACCCTGCCCCTCCCCCTGGCCACGTCACCGCCCTGCAGAAACTCCTACTGCCGACCGCTACTGGCTAATCCACATTGACCACTATGCGGTACAAACTGCATCACTCACACAAATGAATATAGGACACAACATGTGTCGTTTGTGTGTACAAATACAACAAGCATCCTTTGTCATAGCTGTAAACTGTGAGATGACAATGTACTACAACAACATCACATCGGTTATGTCCTCAAAAGAATCACTATCCCGCAACAAATAGGCATCTCCCCAAAAACAGTCAGAATGTACATGGTGTCCTGCAGTCTGAATGTAAACTCATACAATGCATGATCATACATAAAACACCCTGTTAAAAATGTTCTTCCCTATCACACAGCAGAGGGAGACAACCACCTCCTGGACAGCAGCCTGGCCCAACCTTCACTGATGATGGGGACGATTACACCACCATTGATCAGGACAAACTGCAAATTCTGCTCAACTCACTCAGCACCCCACCTTCAGGAGCAGGGCAAGCCGGCAGCATCGCAGCAACCCCACCCCCTGCACAAACCAAGCATCAGCAAGCACCATAGCTCGCTCCCAGGACCTCGAGGACCCACAACTGACATTCCAATGCCTGGTGCTAGAGGTCCAGCGAGAGATGGCTGATCAGGCGTGGGTGGGGTTTGAGATGCTGGCAGCCAAACTTGATGCCATACGTGGGTGTCTGAGTCCCATCCATGACCACATACAGAAGCTCACAGACACCCACAGCCCACTTGATGCTCTTCAACGGTCCATAGCTGACATTGCTGGGTTCATGATTCTGAGACAACAACAACTGTCTGCTCATAGTGGCTCCAGCAATCTCAGCCAAGATTTGGCCAACATCAGGAAGATCATAGAGAGCATGGAGCGGATGCAGGCACAACAAATTGCTGCTAGGGCTGAACACCAGCGCAATGTTGCTGGAATCTATCATGCCCTGCAGCTGCTCATCTCTGCATTGCTGCCCCAAGGCCTGGCATCAATGAATGCTGCTGCTGCTTCTACACCCTCAACTCCGCCCCCTGATGTGTCAGTGCCTCATAGTGCTGCATCTACTATACCACCACCCACATGTGAGGCACATGACACATCAGAGGACGAAGATGAGGATGATAGTGCATTATTGCAAAGGAGAAAGCGGTAGCATCCATTGACACCAAAAGGCCTCTTTATACTTAGTTCTGTGCTTAGTATCATGCCATGGATGATCATCTTCCACTGTCTTCCACTGTCCCCCGAAACTCCCCTTGGACCTCCACATGGACTGCCAAATCATATATTTCTTGTCAATGACACTGCAATCAGCCTGCAGACTGAACGCTGCCTCTTCCCTTGGACCTGTTACCAACAAAGGACTCTGACTGGCCCTCTTAGGGCATCCATGCAATGTGTGGTTGTATGGCCAAGCACTGGTCCAGTCTTCATCCTTTTGATGTACATTAAAATCTGAAACTCACACAGATGTGTGTTGTCTATGATCAATCAAGTATATAAGTCTGTAAAAAGTATATGGACAGTGAATCCACCTGAAGGTACCACAAAGGAAATAAGAGCAATGTACATGTTTTACCTGACATAGATAGGCAGTGAGATGACGAGGTATGTGTGAACTAGCTGTGCCCTCATTTCTCATGAATAACAATCTAGCAATATCATAACCTATCACCAAATCCATTACGGAAATTGGCACATGTGCTAAAATGTCCAATTATGTAGCAGACCACTAGTAGTGTCCCCCTTAACAATTGCAAACTATTATCTCTTGGCATACATACTCACACTCTACATGTTGGACAAAGCCTGTTGTGATGGTGCACATTTCATGTCACATCCCAAGATGGTGCACACCATATTCACATTGATGAAGACACGTAAGGGCACATATCTACCATACACCTATGAAACCACAATGTCTGCATCAGTGAAGTTGAGTAGCCAATAGGGGCTCACGCCAAAGTGCAAGGTGTCAGTCAGCCCTTTCCCATGGAGAAACAATGAACACCAATTTTGAAACCCTCTCATGCTGTGATCACTGTGAGCGTATTGGGCAATGTGCCTAGGGATGTGTGGTGCACTGCACTTAGCATATAGTCAGATGTAAGGCCAAGATTTAAAGTGGGGCATCACTATGAGACAATTCCAGAGGAACAGCTGGGATAAGTGGCTATGACACTGTCACTACAGGGAGCAATGCAACATTTCCCACCTTGTGTGCAGCATAACAGTGCGCCCTCTAAAAAACGTTACCTGTGATAAAATCACAACACAAAAATTTTAGTGACTCACGAAAGGCATGTAGGAGAAGTGAAGTCAGTATACCTAACTGTACTACTCATAAATGCCATTTGTGAATACCGTAACATGTGAAACTATTACTTACTCTTCAATTACTTATCTGAATCAGTAATACTGTTGTGGCATGTGCCGTTCACAATGGACACACATATTTACTAATTCATACATGTGCCGGAGTCTGAGGATACATGCACAGGGACATATAAATCTGAGCAAGCTTACACAGTGGCAATATGCAGCAAGTGTGCCAAGGTCTGTGCAATGTAGATGGACTAAGCGGCAAGAGCATCTGATATGCAGTTGTGTGGTACCCAATGCATACATCCCTCTCAATGATGTATAACAGTAGCAGAAAAGATATACTCTCAATGCCATGTCCATAGGTTGTGTTATAAATGTGCAACAATGTGCAGTCCAACTATGTGAGTCACACTTAAGATGTAGAACTTGACAAACAACAGTCCCTAGACTATGCCATAAATACTACTTGCCACCCTGTCATCCATGCAAATTCACTGTGCTCACATCTAAGGTATCCTGACACAATACATCATGCAAAGTATCATTCAATGACCAGACTTACACATTCAATGGATTGTCCAGTGAGGGTATGACTTGCATACAAGGGAATGAGCCATACTCCCCAACATCATCCCTGACAAAAGTGCAAGCAGGAATCCAAAATCTAAAAGTTTTATTTTAAATGTAGAAAAAAAATTAACAAGCCTAAACTAACACTGAACACGAGAACTACTTCTAAAATCTAAACTAACTACGAAAAGCTTACTTACCTAAACTATCTACCCTAACTAATCCTAAACACACAACAACATATCTTAAACATCAAACCCCCACCCACCCTTAAGGCACACCACGAGACAAGACAGATACATCTAAGCTATACATAAACTAACTACACATATAAACTACACAAAGATATATTTCTTTGTATTTTTATTTGGTATTTTCCAAAAATACATCAAGCCACCACCCAAAGGAAAAGGAAACTTATAACCAAATATGACATATCAATAAATATCTGAAATCTACCTTAAAAGCTAACACTAACTATAACCTACGCTAAAACCACACTACCTAACTAATAAAATAAATACCCTAATACTACCTATCATCAGTTTTCAAAACATAGGAAGAAGAGGGGGATGGGGTCCAATGTCTCCAGGCATCATGGTAGTCCAAAATGTTTTTTAAGGTCCGTTAAATGTCTGTTCATGTCAGCCATTTCTCTGCCAGGAACACATTGTTGTCATGAATGGCCCTCCTGTCCATAACAGTGAATGGCACCACCTGATCGCCAGGTACAGGTGGGACTGTCTCTTGGGGGGGTGTGGCCGTAAGGGATTGCAACACATGTCCAGGCTGGGACCCACCACAGATGCCAGAGGGGCCTTGGATGGCCTGTGTGCCAGTTGACTCAATCTCGGGCACCGCCTTCCATGTCCCTTTCTTGCGTTCCTCCTGGTGCCTCTTGACCATGTTGCGGTACTCCTTGGCCACCTTCTTCACGTGCTTAAAGTGGTCCTTCCTGACCTGGAAGGCATGTTGTTCCTCTGGCGTCATGTTGTCTGTAAAATATCAACAATGGAAATTTTGAGTCCTTTAGACTATGGCTATGTTCAGCATTCACATCTGTAATACAAGATCACTTAAACATGAGAGCCTACACTCCAGCGTAACTATGTGAAGTCAGAGTGTGACCTGGACGACGAGATGTAGAAGCATGGATCAGTGACTACATGCTGGGGAGACTGACATGACAGTGCATGGCATGGTACATGTACTGTCACAACCAAATGAGACTGACAGTGTCAAATGATGGTGCCATCACATACCTGGACTGAGGGTGACATGTACAAGCAATCAGAGGAGGGAGGCATTAGCCCTCCGTGTGTAGCAACACCCTCATACTCTCCTGTGACACAGTGCTGCATGACATGTACAATGCCCATGTTCAGGCCTGTGTGTCCCTTAGCAACTGTGTACTGTTCATCAAGTTACCGCCAACGCAAGCACTCTTGCACAAGAGTGCAAGTGTATCTGGGTGCCGGTGGCCTTGTGAACGCTGACTTATACATGATGCTTTGTCCCGCTCTCCAACAATATTACACAATATGTGAGGTGCTGCTGCAGAGAGGGCAAAACATTGTTTCCTCTAAATTCTCACTCACTCATGCATGTCTTGTATTCACTAATGTCACTCCGTAGTGAATCCAAATACGCATGCCTTAACAATGCAAACATTCACAATGCATTTCCCATTGTAACAGCACACTGGAGTCATGATGCTCATTGTGTTGTTCGGGATAATGCTTTCTCACAGATAGCGTTCGAGAGACCCTTCATTGTAAAATAAATGGCACAGCAATGAAGGCAGAGCAAAAGCATGCGTGGTAAATGCATGCACAGTTATGACATCAATTGGGACAGAGGAGTTCCTACACCTGGTCTAGAGTCAATCAGAGAATGGCCTCAAGGAGACAGATTGTCAACACCATTGCAGTGGCCAAACATGCCCATGAGATTCATCAGCCCACCGTTGCTTTGTATTTGGGGAACGTGCCATTGATATGCTTGTCTCAAAGATACACACTGCCACTTCTTTGAAGATGGCATGCAGCATACCTACAAATTCACAGTGCAAAACTGTGTCTGTGCACTTACAGACTGAAAAGCACTGCCTCCTTGTGCATCATCGGGCACACTTGCACAGTCATCTCATGCAAGGATGTACATGCATTCCATGTCATCTGATAGTCATCAGCAACCCCACTTAAATGTCTCCTCTCCTATCAGTGTGCTGTGCAATCCACAGGCATGTTCTGTGGTGACAGTACCCATAGACCTAGCGGCATATTGGCAGAGACAGGTGTAAGCCTTCTTGGCTTAACGCCTCTCTCTGCCAATTTTTAAATGCAAGTCTGCCCCATATTACCAAGGATGTGATGCAGACTTGCAATCCTCCTGGCTATAGCGCCAAGTCTCACAACTTAGTGGCTATGCAGGCACACATGCACCAGAGTGCAAGGGTGTGTGTGTGCAGGGGAGGTTTTTTTATGTACAGGGGGTGCCCCTTCATGGACACAATCATTCCTAGTATTCCATGTTGTAACTTTCATGTGTGCTGCTTCGTGCAGCACACAGGAAAGATACAATAAATGTTTCTGTATGAACAGGAAGGCTCACCGTCTTGTACAGATACAAACCATGTCATTTTGCTTACTCAATGTGTGCTGCACAAGTCAGCTCACATGTAAAAAGCTAGAAATGATGAGAAAAAACAAATATCCTCATTTCATCAGATTAGAATCAGGATGTCACTGTTGTCAAATTGTGCTCTGCCATCTATCAACGCTGCACTTGTACATAGAGGGCAGTGTCAAATAGAATGGGCGTTGCTGTTCAACGCATAACACAACACCCACTGCTTGCCACTTTCACGCTAAACACAGCATGAAAGTGTTCCATATCAACAGGGAAGTGTTTTTTTACGTGAAGTGGTCCAACGCTGGATAGCTCATGATGCCAGTCCCCTATTGACAACACTACTTCAATGAAATTGACGTTGTGTTGGCGATAGGGTCTCAATGATATGCTCCTTACTTACATTGTTTATCACTGACTGGGGATGGGCAAGGTTACAACTGTGAGACCAATACATTGCTCAACCTTCAATTACCAATTTGTGCACAATACTGACTTTCACAATGCATCGTCACACTGTAGCCAAGGGACATGTGATAACCACCCATAATGCATACTACAACATAGATCATTTGACCCAGACGCCCATGAGACCGCACTCAGGCAATATATGATGTCCAAAATCACTAGTGGCGTGTGGGTCCTCGATGCTTTCGATGTCCCCCTGTGTTATTGGTGGCCGACCATCTGTGAGGCAGCAAAATAAATATGTGTTCTTATCAGACGTTAAACCATATGTGTCATATTGTAAATGCCAATCATCACCATAACAGAAAAAGCTATGTGACTTGACTGTTGCGTTTCATATTGGCTACATGATTGTGTCCACTTTGACTGCCATTCACACCAGACCAGGGAATGCTGATTTGGGACAAACCAGACTGTAATGCTTGCTAACATGTACATGCCAGTAGTGTGAGTCATCCACAAGGCACCATTACTACATTCATCATAATGTTATACATGCTCTTTGTACGATTGCTATGCTGCGGATCGCACAAGGCAGTTTCACAGAGGTTGTTTCTGTATGACAATCTGGAGATGTCCAATTCCCTTTGGCAATTTCTTCATATGAAATACTTTGTCACACAGAAACTATGTTCACAGGGCAGTGTAGGTAATGTACCACTATTCATGATGACAGCATTTTAACACTACCTTTTGCCCGGCACACATCTCACATGAACAATTACGCTGATAGTTCATGTAGTCACCCCTGCCATAGTCAAACAATATTCTGCATGCATGCACTTGATGTGCAGGTGTGCCAGCTATGGCACTACAGTGCCAAGTGTTGATCCTGCACAGTGGTTAACACAGACTAGCACCCTATGCTTGTCAATATGATGCATTGTGGAGTTTTGGTTGTGCAAATATTATGCATGAGTGCACTACGTCTCCCACCTCACTCAGCAACATTTTTTCACTGTGACACCAGTGTCACGCAGTCCAATTAATTCATTTTAATTAATGCAATCACGATTCAATGTGGAGTTTGTATTTACCACCCGGTATGACAGTCATGACTCCTGTGTAGTCCAACAGGTCCGCTTCACGGGCCAGCTTATCCTGCCAGCGGTGCTTCCACTGGCGCACGTTACGGTCCACTCCAAAGACCCGGAGCATCTGCACCTGCACATGTTCCCACCGCATCTTCCACATACTAACATTGTATCCTTGAAGGATACGGCTCCCCTCTCCAGCATCAGGGGCAGGTAACTTTTGATCATTCAGAGGAAGCCCCTCAATGCCCCTTCTGAGATCCTGCCCCCCCGTCCACAGTCGGCATCGCCCTGCACACCTGTGAGCCCACAAACAAAAAGAATAACGCACTAATAGATCCCCAACAACAACAAAGTTAAATACCCCAGACAAACACCCGACAAATTTGATTACAAGAGACAAATAAACACACAAAATAAGTACACAACACTTCACAGACACTATCAACAGGACACAGCAACTCTCTCCAAATCTCAAATCGGCAGCACACACCACCAAACACCTCCAACACTCTCCACAATCACCAGCAATATGCTCAAAAGAGAAAGTGAAAGCAAACAACACTATTCCAGTAGACAGGAAGCATGCATACATTACTTCCTGTCTGGATGCGGCCCGTTTTTGAGAAAAAACTGCAACCAAATAGGCTCATGAGTAATATTTAATATTGTACAATGTGTTGGGTGATATTTTTTTCCATTGGGTGAGGAAAAAAAGCATTGCATTCTCGTAATAGCGGCCAGATCTTCACACTTACAGCAAGTTAAAACACAGATGTACAGTCTTAGATCAAAATTCATGCCAGAGACCTATAACAACATGAAATGCTTGATTAGCACACAAATGACACCCTAAATATAATGTTTAATAACACATGATGTCAAAAACAATGAGAGAGCAAGGGAAAAGGAGGGGTGTATCTGTATCCCCATTGTAAAAATAAGCTAAACAATGATGGACAAACCCACTATGTGTGTGTGGTGCAATCACTTGTTGGGCAGTGTTTGGACCCACTGGGTTTGTTTAAAGACCCCTTACACACCAATCTAGTTGGTGTCCTGCTTCATCATTGGGGTCCCAACAGGGTGGCCGAATGCCCCCCAGTTGTGCTATGACGCCTGATTACAGTGGAGCTGGTGTGGTGCAGTTGTGTGATGTGACGTGAAGTGAGTTGAGTTAAAAATACCTCTGCGAATCCTTGTCTGTGAACTTTATTAGCGGTGGCTCAGGATATGAATAAAAAATATGTGTGGTGCAACTAAAAAGAGAATTTATTATCTTTTAGTTGTTTATGTGATGGGTCTACATGTTTCAGCGTGTATGAAGGGGGCTTTCTTCAGGACCGTGTGGTGAAAGTGGTGAGTGGCAAAGTGTGAAGTGCTACGTGAAAAAGGGAAAAAATATAATACCTACACACACGCTAAGGTGTGCGGACTGAGTGTCGACATAGTTACGGACACTTTGAAAAGGACCTGTGGAAAAAGAGGGAACAGCACAAAGCATATATATACACATTACTGTTAAGCAACATATACACATTATTGTTAAGCATCATAAAAATGCAATCTTAAGTACTATAGTCAAACAAAATGACCAACCTGGTGATTGTACGCTAGATCTGACTTGGTGGGGCATGCTGCATGCGAAAGTGTCCAGCAGCCTGTAATGTTACCCCCAGTCTTAGCATTGCTATAAAGCTGTGGAGCTTCTGGTGATAAGGAGACCAAGCGATGTCATCACGCTGTTAGCTGTAATAAGCCAGCTGTGACCGCCGTGATCTATGGTGCAGCAACGCGCTAATGTGGAGAGTATCCACAGTGGTGATTGTGCCATGCGTGCGCATTTCAGCAGTGGATGCACACGTGTAAACAGGCACAAGCAGACATGCAGAGCGAGCGAGTAAAGTTAAAAAATTGAGCGCTTTATAAAAACTAAGGAAATGGAATGCGATTCCACTGGCAACGCTGTTGGAGAAGTATAATTACACTATGGAAGAGACTAGCCAGCTGATTGGGGCTCGGGAGGAGTTCACTCCGATGTCAGACTCTGGGGTAAAGGAATTGGAGTAAAAAGTATGTGAGCATAGAGATCGTGAGTGCTCACGTTGTCTATTATCGGAATTAGCAGCGCAACGTTACTTGGTCTCAGAGTGCAACCCGCCTTCAAACCTGTTGTAGTCTCCGGTCCTCCCAGCTGGTAATGGGCACAGTGGAGACACGTTTTATGTACCAGTGCAGCGGTATCATTACGTGCCGGTATGGTCGTGGCGGGGCTATGCTCGTCTGCGTTGTCATGGAGCACTGGGCCTCGGGGCCCGTGGATGCGCATACGCAGATGCTCCCGCCGCACTGTGTAATAGAATTGGCCATTTTAGAGTGGACGCGGTGATCAGGCTGAGTGACGGCCTATATTATAAGGATCAGGCTGATGAAGAGGACTTTGCCCAACTGATGTTTAAATCGGTAGAGACAAGGGCACTGCAATAAAAGACACTTGGCCATGTTGGTGTAAAAATTATATTAATGAGGCAAACCCAGTGGGTCCAAACACTGCCTAACAAGTGATTGTACCACACACACATAGTGGGTTCGTCCATCATTGTTCAACAACACATGACACCATACATTGCACATTTCACCCCAGCTGACACCATATTTGCATATTTCACTAGAAAAAAAAACAATCAATATGGGAAATTGTAAGTGTGCTACTCACCCTTGGTTGTCACAAGGCACTGGGGGAGTGGTGCGCAAATCTGTTGGGGAAAGAGCGATCGCTTGAGGTGCTTCATGAATGTGTTACGGGAGGGAGCGTGTCTGATGTCTTTGGCTAGCTTGGGCCTGGTCTTGGCTGCAATGTTAGAGAAGGATCTTCCGCATGCTCTGTGGATGAGAGGGGTTTCGCCCAGTGATAGTTTTGTAAATTGTACTTTTCTTTTGGGTACGTGTACGTTGATTCTGTAATTGAGGTATTTGTGACCATTGATGTGTAGGCATTTGTAAGCGTGAGATGAGTATGTTGGAGATTAATGTTTTCTCTGTGAGCCGGTGTAGTCATTGTAGGTGTTGGCTGATGCCAGGGGATGAAGAGGACACGTTTGGCGGTGGTGTTCTGTATTGTCTTGAGTTTGCAGAGTATGGACTTGCTGATACCGGCATAGTGTGCTTTTCCGTAGTACAGTCTGCTGGTGATGAGTGCATGGGTGACTATCTTCCTTGACACAGGGTGGATCCATTCGAATGACTTTCAGAGGATGCAGAGTGTATTGAAGCTGCTGTAGGTGATGTCACTGACCTGTTGGTTCATTTAGAGTGATGAGTCAAGGTGTTGTCCCATGGTGAAGAGATGGTTACAAGGACGAGGTCTTCTGTCTTCTCTGGGTTGAGCTTCAAGCAGATGTTGGTCATCTAGAGTGCCCCATGTTGCATTACCTCGTGGAAGATGATTTATGCAGTGGTGTGGTATTTGGTGGGTTAGAGGTTGAGCTCTGTGTGGCCTAGTCGGATGATGTCTGCGTAGTGTCCTTGGTCCAGGAGGGTGTTGATGTCTTCTGTGTCGTCAAGTAGGGCGGTCTCAGTGCTGTGCTTACTTCTGAATTCTGATTGTAACTGGTTGAGGATGGCGTTCTCTTTGTTGAATCTTGTCAGTTCCCTGTTGACTATTTACTTGCCTTCTTTACTCCATTTCACACCCATTTTTCATCTTTTACCCCATTTCAAACCAATTAGAGGAGGAAGTGGGTTCCAAGGTAATTGCAGATGACACTATTCAAAGCATCTTTTACCCCATTTAACACCCATTTTTCATCTTTTACCGCATTTCAAACCAATTTTTCATCCTTTCCCCATTATACGCCCATTTTTCATCTTTTACTCCTTTCACACCCATTTTTCATCAGTCAGTTCTTATGCTGACACTGCCACAAGACCTGCCCCACAGCACGACACAAGCTGATTAATGTCCAGAGCTGCCACAAAGCAACACTCGGTACAAAAGGGGGTGGTGATGGACGGAGCATCTGAACCAATCAAACACTCACACCCAGTTAAAAGTTCTGGGTTTGATCCATCACCGTTCTTTAACCCACTCTGCCACCCCAGTTCAGACATGGCTTTATGCAAATCAGTCTGACCCTGTGCCTCATGGGAACAGTCCAGCCCGAACTGCCAAGCAACACTCAGCAGCCCCCTCACCTTTAGGGACCACTGAGGGTAGGACCTCTTCACACACGCCATCAACATCAGCAGATGCCACGCCGTCCACTCCCTGGACTACGTACTCATTCATGAGCGGAGGCTCCAACTCACATACCACGACTACACTAAGGGCCATATGTATCAAGCTAATTAGCATTCGCAAAGGCCGAAATTTTGCGAATTTCGGCTTTTGCGAATGCTAATTTGATAAATGGTATGTATCAAACATGTTTGATGCAAAATAAGGAATAGCAAATTTTGCTTTTCCTTATTTTGCGATTGCACTTAAGGAATCACAAATTTTGCGAATCCTTAAATGCAATGTATCAAACAAAAAATATTCAAAAAATGCCATTAAGGATTCGCAAATTACCACCAACTTCTAGTTGGTGGTAAGTTGCGAATTCTTTTCAAAAAGCTTTTTTCCAACAAACCAAAGGTGCCATATGACGCCCATACATGCCCTTAGGGCATGTATGTGCGCCATATGCCCCCAAATGTCTTTTTCAGGGGTGCAGCAGGGTGTTCTTGAGACCCCCCTGCACCCTTAAAACAATTCCTAATTTGCGATTAGCAAATTGCTAATCGCAAATTAGGAATGGTAAGGAATCGCTATTAAAAAGCGATTTTGTACATACATACCGTTTTGCGAATTCCAAATAGCGATTCCTTAAAATTCGCTATTTGGAATTCGCAAAACGGAACTATGATACATATGGCCCTAAATCCATTACAATCTGGGCAATGTTTGCTGGCATCAGACTGTCCAATATCTTCACCACAATGAGCCACAAGGCAGGGCACACCTTTGACACCATCAATGCATGTGTAAACTTCAACTGGTTCATCAACCCCACTAAACGCACATGTAGTGACCACAAACACATACACTTCATCGGTAAACTCCAAGACACCCTAGAACACATGCGGACCCACACAAAGTTTGTGTTGCTCAGTCAATGAGGTGATGATACACACCACCATTAACAGCAACACCCCCAACACTGTAGTAGTCACCAATGGCACTAGATCAAATTTTACTGACATGTATCTCCAACTGCGCATACACACCACTATGCTACTGCAACATACAGTGTGCAAAAAATGCCACCTTGGTCACCAACAACCTCAACGGTGGAAGATGCATCTGCTGACACATGGAGAATAACTGGTGCAAGATTGAGGATACCATTAAACATCAACACCTACAAGGACACAAAGCTCACATTCCCCATCAACAATACACCCACACACCTAACTGGGCTTCCAGGAAGGATTGCTGTCAGATGCAACATTGATGATCACCAGCTGGGGGGTGGTATACACAGAGGAGACATGAGTCCTCATCCTCATAACATAACCATCAGCATGTGGCATCACCTGGTGGGACGACAGCTTCAGCAGCCCACCCCAGCCCAGGTAAATAGGCACCGTATGTGACTCCTCCCTCTCCATGAAACAACAGATCTACGCAGTGGCCTACAGCTGCTTCAAAAGCCTCTGCGTCTTACATGCAACCTTCAAAAGGATCACCGCATTCTCAGGAAAGACAGTCAGCCACAGTTATTGCCATCAGACTGGACTACCGAAACACACTATATGCCCACATGGGCAGGTCTGCACTCAGCTTAGTCCTGACTGTCCAGCACAACCCCGACACACTGGGCCTTGTGTACACACTTTCATTATGGATCAAGTCCCTCCATCACACATACCTGGTTTCAACCTCTCTCCACATTTGGATATGAGTGGGGGAAGGGCTAAGCCTTTGGAGATGGTTTGTCTACATAGCTAGCCACAGTTCCCACAGTTCCTTGTGTTATTGTGTCTGGTAGGTGGTCATGTTGATTGCTATGTTGTATGAGAGATTGTGACATGTACATTCTGATAATTGTGAGTTGCTTGTATGTGGAGTTGAGGCGTGTGGTGTGTTCAGTTAGTACTTACCAACAAGAACTGCATTTCCGTATGTGCCATCCTGGAAGCGCTAGTTTATGATGGACTGTCGGAAGATTTAGGAATCATGCACACTCCCTGGGATTTGGCTATGACATTGGTGTAAGTGCCCGGTGGTCAACTATTGACTGCACATTCATAGTATGTGTGTGCTTTCTGTTGCGGTATATGTGTGCACTGTCCGCAGGTGGCACAAACAGGACATGTGTGCAGTCAATTGCCCCCAAGACCTGTGGGAATCCGGCTATGGCATTGAAGCCTTGCTAGGTCGAAATCTGTTTCTGCACAGTGTTGGGGAAGTGAAGGTGCTGGGGTATCAGGCTGAGGATGCCATCTAAGACAGTTGGGAGGAAGATTGAAAAGGCTGCCTGTGATACTCCGCCGACCCTGGCCGTTGTTGGCTGAAAGGTCCCAGAGTCCAACATGTGCAGCACAGCCAGCAGCTTTATCTGTGGAGGGATGTTGGTTCTCTGCTGTGCTAGTGACATCTGCCTGTGGGCTATAAGGTTCAGGATGTGTTGGATGGATGTCCTTTTGAGCCTGTAGTGGGCAATGACATTCTCTGGCGTTAAGTCTGCGAGGCTGAGACGTCTGCGCAGGGCCCGTTGTCTTCTTCGGTGCTGCCTTGGTGGTGGTCCTGGTGGAGGTGGCAGTGGCGGTGGTGGTTGTTGCCTTCGTGGTGCTCCAAGCTGAATGAATAATACCTCCATGGCATCAGTGGGTCTTCAGATGGGTCTCTGGGCTACTCTCCCTTATATACCTCCCTTTTTCAGCATTTTTAGATGCACTTTTTTTCTGGTATTAAGTTCCTTGTGATAAAGGGCCTTAGCTGGTCCGGGCCATCATTGCTAATAGTGCAATGTGGTGTTAGCGAAATTTTTCATGAAATTTATAGATTAAACGCCTACTTTGCATATCATTAGTGAAAACTATCGCTGGCATACACAGCGATAGAAAATATGGCAGCGTTCACGAGAAAACTGTCGCTAATGCTCGCTATCGCCAGCTTGATGATAGGGCGATAAAAAAACACGATCGCGTCAGGAAATTGCCGCTAAAGCAGCAAAAAATCGCTTGACGATATCAGGCCTGGGCGGTAAGCTGCGATCCGTTCGCGAAGTTGCCAGAGTTTTCTGCACTTCACGCTCCGCGGAGTTCGCAAAGTGCAGAAAACTCTGCTAAGCGATGTGCAGCGGAGTTTTTTCCCCGCTCACGATCACAAACGGTAAGTTCGCGAACGGTAAGTTCACAAGCGTGAGCTGCCACTAGGGTAGAATTTCTACCCGAGCGGCAGGAATAGCAGCACAAACTGCAGTTCGCACTGCACTCCGCCACTCGCAGAACTTCGCTGAGTTTTTTTGTAACTTCGCTGAGTTTCGTGTAGGAAAACTCAGCGAACTACACCCAGGCATGGATAATATGCCCCAGAGACTCTAAACTTATAGATCAAATGTCTAAGTTTACCTTTGGGAATCGGGCCCTCAGACTTTCCACCCTTGCAATTGCGGTGTTACAATCACCTACATACATCTCGAATTTACATCTGTAAAGAGTTAATTCATTGATTCATATTTACATTACATGTGGGTGGATTGCTTTAACAAAAACCATTAACATACCTTGTACAAAGTAAAATTACAAAATTTTATTTTTTGTAAATAGTAAATCATTCAATGAGTCACTATATACATGCAGAAATGTGTCTTTTGTCATAACTTAAGATATATTTCAGAAACTCTAGGCACCGGATTCAGCATTCAGCGTATGCAGTTCCAAGCTCCTTATTCAATGAGTATTTTGAACATCTCACAATGATTTTTTGTAACTGGACATAATTTCGCCTCGTCTATTAGGTACAGTTTCGCCAATCGGACACACTCTTTCCATCTTTGTAAAGCCCATGTGGGCCCACAACTGATAATCACCTAAACCTTAATTTTCGATAAGCCAAATGCTTATTTACAGGTGCATATCACCTGAGAGGCTAATATTCCCCTGCTGTGTCATCATTAACATCTTAGGTTTACATGAAATATTGGGTCATAAACCCTAATCTCAATGAGCAGTGTTTTGGTTCTCAGAACTGCTGGGTGCATCCAGTTCCTCAGCTCATCTGACGCTAGACACAAGCTGTAGCTTGAGTGTGATTATTTCAGGGAAGCTATTAGATCAGCTGAATTACACGAATGAATATAATTCCTTTTCAGCATTAAGCCCATTTGGGAATTTGGTATTCAAATTGACAATGCATTTGTATTCAATTTGCTTAATTGTCTTTCACAGTTCCCCTGTCTCACAAATTATTGGCACAGCATCAATCATATAGTACGATAGGTACCCCGGGTCATTGCTGTGTCACGAATGTGTCTAGTTACTGGGCATGTCCAGTGATTATTTTTTACACCTTTCAAATGTTGTAAGATCCTGCAGTGAACCTGTAAGATATTACTGTTGATGTATAGCAGACTGCATTTGTAAGATATCATGTGTACCGCAAAATCTTTCTTGCAGTTAAATGATCCCTTGATCTGTAAAGGTCTGGAACTAAATGGTGTGTGTATTCTCTAGTGTTCCCTCCGTAGGTGCAAGCTTTACATCTGTGAAGGCCTGTTGTAACCACGTTCCCTGACTGACAACCTCCAGACTGCTACGTACAAATGCATCCTTCATGGAAAATACTCTTCTAAAAGTTATATGTGGGAATTTAGTAATGGTGCACCCCAGAGCTGCATTCCCTTTGATAAAATGCCAGTGTTTTTGTACAATCTTTCTGATCTTCCCTTCCTGCTTACTGAAGATCATTATCATCCTAATAGTTTGTTTCTCCTCTTTCCTATGCCCTTTTTCGAAAATAATGATTACCTGCTCTTGCCTTGCACTTTAGCTGCTACTGTAGAAAGGGGTGTGTCAGAGTAACCACACTGTTTAAATCTTGCAATCATTTAATCTCTGCCGACATTCCAGTCCTCAATAAGACTGCAGTTCTTTTTTAATCTTAACAGTTCCCCATAAGGTGTGCTGGCCTCTAAGTGTGCAGGATGGAAACTGTTGGCATGTAGAGTTGATTTGACCACCACCTTTTTTCTGAATAACCTGATCTGTAACTTACCCATACTCATAAACAATTCTAAGTCAAGAAATTCTGCCTTGAAATATATAAATATGTATATATATATATATATATTACCCAGTGGTGGTTGCCACTTGGTAGTTATAGTTATGTTTGCTAATAACTTTGGCGCCATTTGACGAATCTTCCCAAAACGTTTGTAGTTTTTTCAGGGTGAGAAAAAGGGGGCCCAGAAATGCAAAATCCCCAGGCATTTTCCAGATACTTGTTTAGGTGGCTCTATCGCAAAAACTGCTGAACAGAATTACAACAATTTTGTCATGAAGCTAGATGAGGGTCCAGAAAGCGCTCTGATTGTGATTTGCTGTAAATCCTTTCAGTAGTTTTGAGATATTAGAGAACAAAAATATTTGTGTATCTGGATGGTTGAGTTAGAGGGTCACTCTCGAGAATCCCTCAAACCCAAAGTAAAAAAATTGTAGTATCCTAATTGGGCTATGGAGCATTTTTCTCCTTTGACCATCTCCCTACCACAGGAGTCAGACTACCGTGGGAGCAAGTGATTTGATTGGCTTGAAGTAACAAGAAGAAAAATGTTGCTGGAAGCCATTGCAAGACTCCAGGTATCATTCCTCTGTCCTGCAATTTTTAAGCAAATATAAGGGGGAAGTGTAGGGATACCCTGCCACCATAGCCCTTGTGGGAGGGTGCCAGGGGAACCCACAATGGGGCTCAAAATACAAATAAAAATCTGGCATTTTTGCTGTGATCCTGCTGGACTTCCCTGTGATCGTGGCTCAAAAAAAAAAAGAAAATGATGGCCCGCCATTTAAAAATGCCCACATGCGGAGGAGGCACAGAGGGCCCTGCAGGTCCACCTTTGTTGCCTCTCCAGCCCGGTGTTCATGGAATAAGAACCTCCATGACACTGCCAGCGAAGAGGAAACTTGTAATATGCTTGGTGGGACCGCGGCGGTCCCACCAAGCATATTGCGGCCTACTGACTGCCACCAGGGAGCAGCTGCAAGGGGCTGTGGTGGTCGACCGCTAGACTCGTAATCAGGCAGTCTGCCTAACATTCTTGGCATGGCGCGTGATACCAACTAAAAAAATAGAACAAGAACTAGTAACCCATTACACCGCCGCGCCCTTATGAGCCTGGCGATCCGTGCGAGTCTTGTGATCCGTGGAACACCAGACCCGTAGTCTGGCCCAGAGAGTCCTAATTTAACGAAATTCCATTCATGACAACATTTGCCTTCAAGCATGGAGTACATCAGTACGTCTTAGCTCTATGTAATCCTCTCTTTCAGCTCAGCATCGAAACAACAGAATTAAGATTGAAAACAAGTGTAAGAGTAAGCATCAATAAACAGGGATATTGAATCAAAGACTGTTGGCAACACAGAGGTGAAATAATAGCAAAGAAGACAGAATAAATCAACAGACTGAAAACAATGACCCACGCTGTTGTGGTAGCCCAAAGCCAAGTCATTTAGTGATCCGCAATCCGTTGATCACCCAAAAAATATCTCTAGAAATTCTGCTTCAACACCCTTGATTTAGTGCTAAGAGACACCATTCTCCATGACATTCGACCCCACAAATAGCATAGTAACATTAAAAATAATATCTGGGTCCAATAAGGGGAGAGGAGTTGGCCAAACGGCTAGGGCGCTCGACCTCGGACCTGGGGATCTCTGGGTTCGAGTCTCGGTAACGACGCCAAAACCTCCTGTGATTCTGGGCAAATCACTTAATCTCCCCGTGCCTAAAATGAATGTGTGTCCGTCCTGCTAAGTAAAGCGCTCTGATTCGGATCGGGTCTAGTTCGTGATACATAAAACTCTGCAAAAAAAAATATAAATAAATAAAGAACTGAGCTCTAGAATAATAGAAAGTTAAATAATGTATTACAAAAAATTAAGATTGGCAGAGCAAAATAAATCTAATGTTCAGACATAGAAATACAATGTCAGAAATAAGAATTGTCAGGTTCAAATAAGAAAAGCTAATAGCATTTCTAATGGGAAGAGATATGAGGAAAATGACAGTCTCAATGTGAATAAAGTTTTACGGGGAAAATAAAGTCGCACAAATGGACAAAGTTCAGTGAGGAAAAATTAAATGTCGCCCCAATCCACATAAAACCAGGAGTTTGTATACAAATTTACTCATAGACACTGAGGGACAACTGCAGATTCAGCATGGCATGATTGTCAGCAGTACATTTTACACAAATCAGAAAATGGATGCCCACAATAAAGTCTGTAACACTAGTCCACTTCTAAGAATAATCAAGACTCTTCCTGTACCTTTCACAGCAACAGAAATCCGGAGATGGAAAACATAATATAAAACATTCTCTAACGAAGACCAATAAATTATTATGCTAGTAAACTGGTACCCAACCGCACTTCCAGCGGAAATGTCCTTCAAGAAAAGTTACATTAAGAACATGATGGAAAAATTCATTTACCATACATGCTTTCTAAAGAAACAGACAATTATGTCACAGGGCACCTTGCACCGCAAAAACCGTGGGGAGAGAAGACTCGCAGTGGGGCATTGATTGGGAGGGGGAATGAGCAAGAGAAAGATGAATAGAACACTAGAACTGCATCCATCTTAAGAAAATGGTTTCTTCACAAAAATGTGGCATAAATAAACGACATTATTAATGATACTTCTAATCAATCCTGTTAATTTGTTTTAAATGCAACATTATTAATTTATTGGTTACACCTATTATTCATCATAAAATTACTAATTAGCACTCATTAATTGTTACCCAAAATTGCACATATAAAAAGCTCCAGCACTGTATCTAATAAGATTACAGCAATGAAATAGACAGATCTCATCTAAATGATCCATTTAAAGTGAGATGGCATAGGATTTCATGGGACTCGGTTTCTGGAATTGGAGATGTGAAGTTTTGGAGAGCGAGTCAATAATCTGTCACCGGCATGATGTGGGGAATCTGGAGGACTAGGTGAGCCTCAGAATTTTGCAAAGTGGCATATGGATATTAAAGATGGCAAAACATATTTTCTCCATCCCTCTAAACTAAAAGGTCAAAATATGCATTTTCACAAAGATTCGTTATTATTCGTTAACAGTGTAACTAGGGCTGCAAAATGTCCATTTACAACTGAAGTTTAATATTAATACATTAACCTTAAGAAGCATAGTCGATGGAATTTGAATCAACTGAAAAAAGGCAGACTACCCACAGGAACATACAGACTACACGCAATTTCTCTTCCCTCTGCAAAGGGAAACAAGGATTAAAGGCAATAATGGACCACAAGGGAGAATAACAGATCATGGGATGCAATTGTCGAAGGGTGTGTGAATGAATGAATGAAAGGGGTCTTGTACTGCGCGAACTTAGCCCAATGGGCGTCAAGGCGCCTACTTCATATATAATTCATATATACCAGCTCATAGCAACACCGAAGCAATCCATCATTAGTATGCTCTGGAAAAGCACCACGTTTTTAAGGCCTTTTTGAACAGATCAATTGAGGGTAGAGTTTTGATCTCAATTGGAGTTGCATTCCAGAGCTGCGGGGCAACAACGGAAAAAGCCCTAGCTCCCCATCTGGTCAACCTGAATCGAGGAACAACAAGTTGGGATAGTCCCGCAGAACGGAGACATCTTGTTGGAGAATAACGGGTGAGTAAAGAACTGGGATTCCCTGTGCTCCTTGTCTTCAACGCGGCAAACTCTGTGCCACTCCTCTGTTCCTGCCTGCTGTGTGCCGCCCCTCCTCGCCGGACCCGCTTCGCGGGTCCCGCTTCGCGGTTTCACAGCAGCAGCAAGTTTGTGTCTAAGGGGCTCCATCTGACCGGCAGGGCTGCGAGGGTAGAGCGGAGGACTCCACGGACCAGGAGTCCCCGCGCGCCCGTCTCCAGCTGGGCTCCTCTCCCTGCCGGCCCCGCCCCCATCACTGGGTGATTAAAACCACAGCTGAGCCTACCGTCGTTGGATTCCCTGTGCTCCTTGTCTTCAACGCGGCGAACTCTGTGCCACTCCTCTGTTCCTGCCTGCTGTGTGCCGCCCCTCCTCGCCGGACCCGCTTCGCGGGTCCCACTTCGCGGTTTCACAGCAGCAGCAGGTTTGTGTCTAAGGGGCTCCATCTGACCGGCAGGGCTGCGAGGGTAGAGCGGAGGACTCCACGGACCAGGAGTCCCCGCGCGCCCGTCTCCAGCTGGGCTCCTCTCCCTGCCGGCCCCGCCCCCTTGGTGTTCCCAGCCTATCCTTACAAAGAAGGAAACCTCCCCGCGGCGCGGGAGCGCGCCGGGAGAAGCCCGGGACAAGGGCGGGACCGTCTGTGGCCGTCCGTGGTCGGACGAGGTTGGGTTGGGCCCGGAGTCCTGGTTTGTTTTATATCCTGTAATACCCCACCTAGCCATATTCAGTGGTCTATTCATAAGTTTTAACTTCATCTTTTTAAACATGCCATTAAGATCTGGCAAACAGCGCCTAGTGCATATACAAACCTCCAAGGGTGTCGTCTCAGGTCCCCTCGATGCATTTATCTCTAGAGCTACAGGAATTCTAGAAAAAGAAATAGAACAGGTAGAACATAGACTGTCCCTGGATTTAGTTACTGGGAAGCGTTCTTCTATAGGTGCCCTGGCCCGTGCCAAAAGCCCCATAACGAATGCAGCGTTTAACTGCATTTCAACCTCGGAATCAGAAGTAATAGTCCACGTTGATGGGGATGGTGCTACAATAGCCACGGCCAATGTAAATATGGAATTGAATTCTGATACCAACCTGTCCAGTTTAGAAGTTGATAGTCAAAATTTTGAGGATGACGAGAGTAGCACGGGTGGCACCCCTCTATCAAATGTCCCCACTCTACCCAGTATGCCAGCTTCGCAACAAGTCACCACCACTTACATCTCCCGGAAAAGAAAACATGCCTCAAGTCCACAGGGAGACAAGGAACAAAAACAACCCAAAATAGACTACGTCAATAGGACTAGCCCCTCTCACTCACAGATCAATCCCGAACTCCCAATAGTGTATTGCCCCTCTCTAGCTCACTCTGGGTCCTCTAACCCTTGTCCAACGTGTTTTAGCAGTGACGATGTCTTGTTGGCCAAGATGGAAACAATGTTTCAAACCTTATTGCTCCCGGTCCTTGAAATAACAAGGATAATGTCCGCTAAAATAGATGTCTTGGAAGCGGCAGCCAATATCAACATGGACCTTCTGCACAAACTTACATCTTCCAGTCCCAGGACAGGGGGTCCTAATTCCGCAGGGGGTGTCAACCAAAAAGGGGGGACAGCCACAACATTACCCGTAGGGACATCAACCAGCCACAATTTTAAGAAGCAAAATCCGGGGGCAAAATCGGCAGCACCTACATCGATTACTGCCAGTAGAGCATATAACCATGAAACATCGAAAGCCAAACACCCATTGGTTCCTAATAACGTGCCAGTAAAACAACACTTAGTGAATGGCCCGTCACAACAAATTAATAATACCACAGTGCCAACACCATTATTGGGTAAAGAGAAGAAAACCCCCCACCCAGAAAGGCATCATAGGACTGTTAATAGCAACATACGACACCCTCCCAGAGCTAATTTACCTCCAGAAGCGGCACAATACACTATCGTTTTAACTGGGGTGGCCCCCCTAAGAGAGGGCACCAAAGAGTCACAAGGGGACCTACGGAACAAGGTCACATTTTGGCTAAATAAACACCGTCCTCTCCCCCCATCTTCCCCTACTGAAATCCTTTATGTAAGGAGAGTTGACTGGGTAGGAAAGGGTGAAAAAGATCTGGAAGGGGATTGTATTTTGATTTCTTTTAAAGACCCTTGGGTGGTGGAAAGAATTCAGAGGAAAGCTAGATTTGCCCATTTAGGTGATGTCCAGACCCTGCACCTTGGTTATTTTTACCCCCACATGCACCACAATTATTCAATGGGCTCCAACCATTGGAAATTTCGAGGGGGGAGGCCTCGAGAGCACTTAACCCCCTACCCCGCATACTACCCCCCACTCTTTAATCATTTCGAGGCACTGTCAGATTTGGAATGGGTTGACTGACTATGTGCACCGACCCAGTTACCAATTCCAGTAACAAGGATTGGGGAAGGAGCGTCTACTCCATCTATCCCCACCTCGGACCCCATAAGGGTGCAACAGATCTCGCCCCATAACAAAATTAGAACACAGGGGGAATTATTTGGGGAAGAGGTTTCCATCTCTAATGTAGAAGAAATTAGGCTAACAAGTGCATGTCTATCGAGTCCCCTTTCCCCCCCGACAGTTAGTAACATTTCTGTAGAATTGGACATGTTATCTTCATATATGGTGTCTTGGAATGTTGCTGGAGTTAAGACACGTCTGGTTTCTGAGGACTGGTTGGAGTTCATAGGTAATTATCAGGTCGTGCTTCTGCAAGAAACTTGGGCCACTGCCCCGTTTTTTATGGTTGGTTATGTAAACTTTTTTAAACCAGCAATAAAAGGTACTAAAGGGCGGGCGTCAGGGGGGCTGTCCATATGGGTCAAACAGGCTTGGTGTTACTCTGTTTCTGAAATTTTTGTGGACAACCCTGATATATTGGCCATAAGGTTGAGTAAAGCAGGGGGGCAGGACATGCTTATTATCAACATATACTCTAGAGGCCTCCCGGGTGGACGATGCCCCAAGCTGATAGGCGCCTTAGACACCTTACTATCAGGTTGGAACAAAGGGACATTCATAATGTTAGCAGGTGACATTAACTGTACAATTGAGCCACTGTACCTGCCGGAGGATAACTGGGGGTTTGCAGAAGACGTGACTTGGAAAATCCCCGATCTTTCAAACAAAAGCCTAGTTAAAGTAACGGAGGCTGCTTTGAATTGGTCTGCCTTTTGCCTTACTTGGGGACTAAGGGCCGTAAACGGCCGTACCAAATCGGACATCGGAGCCAACTTCACCTTCGACAATGGTGTTAGAAAGAGTCGTATTGACTATATTTTCTTAAAAATGGAATACTGGTGCCTAATTGTTGACATGGAAATTGTTATGCGCCCGGAAAGCGACCACAACCCACTGTCCCTGAAAATTAAAATGCAAGATCAGACAAGCTTAGCAGAATATGTTCCTAGGGGCCAGGGGGCTGTAACCATATCAAATGACCGGAGGAGACTGAAATGGTCAACCATATCAAACGATGTAGTGTTACAGTCTAACATAGAAAATGTGGTGATGAATGCTTTAGACAATTTGAGGTCTGTTGATGCTGAAAGGGGTAATACCGATTTAGATAAGACAATGGGCATACACGATAAATGTTTCTCTGAGCTTAACAACCTTCTCTCTAAACCGTGTAAGTCAAACACCGGGAATCCAATTGCCTCAAGAGCTAAATGGTATAATAGAGAGTGTAGAGAGGCCCATAGCCATCTAATAGAGAAAGTTAAATCTAGAGACCTGAGTGCAGTAAAGGTGGCCAGGCAAAGGTACAAAAGAGTGCAATGGGATGCAAAGAGGGAATGGGAGGATGATTTCTGGGCGGTCCTCTTGGACGCCAGTAAATCTAATAATCAGACCAAATTCTGGGACATTGTCAGATGTGGAAAGGATGGTGACTTCCGCACTCCATCTAACCATGTATCCCCGGAAGATTGGATAAATCATTATTCCACCCAATTCTGCCAAGAGGTTGCTGACCCAATGATCACACCGAACCTGCAACACACAATATCTACTGGCAATGTGATCATGACCTTTACAGAAATGGAAACGGAGATCGCATTAGGTTTAACAAAGCGGGGGAAGGCTCCTGGACTGGATGAAATCCCAGCAGACCTATTCAAAGCAAATACAGGCCTTTGGGTACCCTATTTAACACGCATAGCAAACACCATAGCGAGAGGTGCCCGCATCCCGAAGACATGGAAGGGGGCGGAAATCCTCCCAATATACAAAAAGGGAGACAGATCAAATCCAGGGAACTACCGCCCGATTAGCTTAATTGACTGCTTTCAAAAAGTTTTTGCTCGCATGCTCCTGGCGAGGGTACATGGGTGGATGGAATTAGAAGGAATACTGTCCCCATTACAGGCGGGTTTCAGATTTGGTACAAGCACCATTGACCAGGTTCTACGGCTTTGCATGATTTTTTGGAAGGTCGTCTTACTTGGAGGGGGCACCATCTTTGCTGCTTTCATAGACTTGAAATCAGCTTTTGATTTGGTGCCGAGGGGAAAACTATGGCAAGTATTAAGGGACTTAGGTATGCCGGGGGAACTGGTTGAAATGATCATTAGACTACATGAAGACAATTTTGCTAGGGTAAGATGGGGGGCCAAAGGGCAAACTACGGACTCATTTCCGGTCTCACGAGGAGTCCGACAGGGGTGTGTTCTCGCCCCCACCCTCTTCCTACTCTATATTGATCAGGTAGTCAAATTCTTTAGGTTGATTAACATCGATGCACCATCCTTGGCGGGGACGAAATTCCCAATGTTGATTTTCGCCGATGATACCCTCCTCCTGTCTAAGACCAGGGGAGGGTTACAGCAGGCTTTAAATCACTTTGAGGAATTCTGCAATAAAAATGGCCTCCAAATAAACGTGGGGAAAACTAAGTTTATGGTTTTTTCCAGGAAAAAACCATTACGTAGTAGTGTTCAATTAAACGGGGTCAACCTGGAACAAGTCGACAAAATGACGTACTTGAGGGTTACCCTGGATTCTCGATTATCCTGGAAACCACAAATAGAGACCCAACAATTAAAACTCGCCCAATTGACTGGATGTCTCTTGCGCGAGCAAAAGAAAACAATCACGAAAAGGGTCGCCCCTGCCCTACAAATTTATGATGTTAAAATCAACACAGCCACACTTTACGGGGCAGAGCTATGGGGTTTCATGGACCTTACAAGTTTATATAGAATACAGAGCAGATTCCTTCGTAATTTGGTGGGGCTGCCCCAATCAACCCCATCGATCCCACTCTGTCACGACATGGGTTGTCCTCCAATAACGGACATGGCTAGATACAGAGTAGTGTCTCTGTGGAGGCGCCTATGGACATCCGAGGATTTGGTACTTTTCGCAAAGGAGTTAGCCGAGGTGAAGGCCATGGGGGGTTCGGAACGAATTCCATGGCTTCGCTCAGTGAAAACGAGCCTGTGCGATATGGGTCTTAGTCATTTATGGGTTTCTCCAGGTAATAACAATTTTCCCTCAAAAAAGGAATTTAAGTGTTTATTTTGGGCCTCAATACGCCTGTCCTTGGCACAAGCTTTTAGTTCTGTGGGTCTGACGGGTCGTTTTTTAAGCTTTAAACTGGATTCTGCCCGTGAAACATACTGGGACCTCATTACTAGGCCAATGGACAAAAAATTGTACCATCAATTTCGGGTGGGCTCATTACCCTTGAATTCCTTTACCTCATCCTGGGATAAATCCTTTTCAAATTCTTGTATATATTGCCCTGGCTGTAAGGAAACTGAGGGTCACTTCCTGTTTGCTTGTCCTCAATACAGCGAACCCCGATCCAAATGGCTAAAACCCATTTTTAAACGCCTGTCCTGCAGAAAAGCCTCGGAAGCTATACGGGCCTTAAAAACAAATACCTCCGATCTAACTGTGATATGTTTGGCCAAGTATTTAGGGTGGGCGTGGGCAATAAGAGCTAGAAGGATACCAACTGTCCCCTGACCATAATGCATTATGTGTAAAATTTTCTTCTTCCTGCACAAGCGAATCCTACTCTCATGATGAGTATTATTTAATGTCTGGTTTTTCGAATACATAGTTTAATAATGTTTTTAATGGGGGATATTTTGCCCTATTTTTTACATTTTCATAATATACAGATAATGTCTGTTTTTAAAGATTTTGTAAAATTGTGGAGATTTTCTTGAACTGTTTCTGAATGTTTTGTCAAATTTGTCTTTTATGATTTTATCATCGAAATAAAGACATTAAAACCTGAAAACCTGATAGCACCCTCTGAACTATCCGCAAGTGCTCTATATGTCAGACACAAAATTTAAAAAAAGATTCTGTGCTGAACAGGGAGCCAGTGGAGATCTCTCCTCGCCATGGTGGCAGATGATGTCTTAGGCAGAGACAAAACAAAGTGCGCTGCAGCATTCTGCACAATTTGCAGTCGATGTATAAGGCCCTTGTTGGACTCCATGTAAAGAGAGTTGCAATAATCTAACCTGGAGCCAACAAGAGCGACTGCAATCTGTTTGCGCGCCTGAAGGGAGAGATAACTCCGGATTCTATTGAGTATCCTGATCACACCCCAGCAGGTGGCCACAGTTCGGTTCACTTGTAGAGACATCGAGAGTGAGGTGTCAAAAACCACTCCGAGATTTCTGGCTGATTGGGAGGGGGTGGGGCAGGTGCCAAGAGAGGAGGGCCACCACTCACTCGACCAAATATCTTGGTCCTTCCCAAACACCAATACCTCTGTCTTATCGCCGTTCAGCTTAAGGGAGTTGATGATCATCCACTCTGCCACATGCTGCATGCATGACCTGAAGCTGAAGGCGGATGTCTTGACAGAGGTATGGGCCAGAGACACCATGATCTGGGTGTCGTCGGCGTAGGAAACCACCTCCATCTCCTGCGATCTCACTAGTCTAGCAAGGGGGGCCACATAGATGTTAAACAGGGTCGGACTTAATGCCGACCCCTGTGGCACCCCACATTGCAATGACTTGGCAGGGGAGGGGGTTTGTGTTTGTCTTCCACTTCCAGAAGCTGAAGGACTATGATAAAAAGAGGCGCTGTCTTTCCATCAAGGAAAGGAAGAAAGGAGTATAACTGTTCCAGTACCACAACCTGAAGAACTATAATAAGAAAATATATGTGTCACAGTGTCATGCACTAGGTACTGTATGCAGGAGGGAAGCACATCAGAGACGTTGGGTACCTCCCATGCTAGAGGGCACTCCCTTCATCCAATGCAAAGACAGCCGTGGGCAAAGGGGAAACCCTACAGCAGGAGATTGGTGAAAAGCCTGTCTGAAGCACATCAGAGATGTTAGGTGCCTCCCATGCTCAGGGCTGGGCAGGTGGTAGCGGTCATCAGGTGTTTCCCCAGAAGACTGGAAGGGTGGGGGCCGGTTTTGAAGCAGTGGGGGCAGGTCTTGTTACTGGGGGACTGTTTTCCACAGTTCAATATTGGACCCAGTAACAAAAGCAGCAGTGCTGGGGCTCAGTTTAGCTGAGCAGAAATGCTTCACACTTGCACCATCACCCAATCTCCCTGGGGAGAGTCTGATGCAATTGCCAGGCTGCTTTGTGTTTTCAGTCCGACCCTGCCCAATCTACAGGGCACTCCCTTCATGCAAAGACAGCCCTGGGTAAAGGGGAAAGTCCTGTAGGGGAAGATTGGTGAAAAGCCTATCTGAAGCACTTTGCATAGTGTCATAGTAAAAAAAAGGAATGGGAATAAGACAGCTTATATGTGAAGGCTCATGCCGTTGGGCAACATAGCACCTGCCAATGTTCGGCCACGTTAAGAGTTTCAGTCACAATAAGAAACTACTTTATGTTGCGTCAACAAAGTAGTAATGTAAAGTCAAGGCATCCACAAAATGCTGTGGGCTTGACGGACATGCCCTGGAAGCAATGCCTAATGTTGAAATAGCAGGGAAGGCAGTGGCTAAATGCACAGATCCAAGTTCCCTCTGTCTATACTTCTTTTGGTAGTTGTTTATAAGAACTGATGACATGAGCTCTCATAACATACTTCTAAAGCGTCCTCTGGCCAGACCCAAAGTGGAAGCTATTTAGTTTAATTCAGCTGATAATGCTGCTTGTCCAGATGTACAGACCATTGCTTACAGTTACAGACAATGCACTTGTATCAACCTGGAGCATCTCAAATTGGTAAACAACAGTACAGCGCAAGGATGTTTAACTCTTTCCCTAAAACACAGGAGCAAAGCAGCTTTGGAGGACACGAGGTACAGTATAAGGTAAAAGAAAGGGAAACTCTGAAATGTCTTTTTAAGGTAAGTAATAAAAATAAAAGTTGGTAGCAAGGAACAGAAGTGCTCTGTTTCTCCAGTATTGGGGTGTCTTTCATAGATTCACATGCTTGAATATTCCCTGTCGTCGAAGTGGGAGTCCCACGGTAAATATTATAGCAATAATATGCTAATAACATAAGTATGTAAAAACATAACACATAAAAATACACAGTAGAAATGCATAGAAATACCAAGACATAATTCCTACATAGCAATACATGGTAGAGAGAAAAAACACTTGCAACATATTCATGTAATTATGTTAGTCCAAACTGCAGCCAATCAAGCGCAAGCACCCCTCCAGAACCTTCTCCTCAGAGCTCAGTCCCTCAGATTTTCTACCACACGTCATGTGAAGGGAGTCTCCTTGAGGTTAGCTCAGTTTTTCTCAACTTTTCTTCTGGATTCCAGTGTTTGAAATGTCTTCAAGTAAGAAGTCTCTACTTAGACCCTGTTCTTCCTGTGGGAAGCTGCGCTTATATTCTGAAGATCCCCACAGCAAGTGTATATATTGTCTTTACCCGGACCATGAGGTGAGCAAATGTAAGTTTTGCAGGACCTTTTCTACTAAGACCCTTAAAGACAGGGAAGGTCGTCTTCTCTTCTGGTTGCAGAGACTTAAGGACAAGGATAACCCTCTTTCTGATGCTGACAGCCTTATGTCTAGTACTTCTAAAGCAGCCAGTAAGCGTAGCAGTGTGCAGGACTTGCCTTCTCCATTTCTAAAGAAAAAGAAACTCTCTCTTTCTGTGGCTCCTGCGGTGTCTTCACCTCCTCCTACTTCGCCCACGCCCACGAGATATGACTCTCAGGCGTCTTCTGCTTCTTCCAGTCAACCACCAAGAAACATGTTAAATCAATCGTCCCGACGATGAGATCTGCCGTCTCCGGCTCGTCGACGGCAACTGTGACGACCTCTGCTGGTGACTCGTCAATGACGGTTACGTCGACGTCATCTATGTCGACGAAGGTATCTATGGGCTCTAGACCTGTCTCGTCGATGATACCTATCCTCTCGTCGATGAAAAAGAAAATTCTCTCGTCGTCGACGAAATTTTCATCGACGAGAGCTGTTAAATCTTCGTCGTCGATCCCGTCGACGAGTGCTTCATCGACGGCAGCATCTTCATCATCGTCGACTGCCACTTCGTCGTCGACGTTGAAGACCTCGTCGATGCCAGGCCCGTCGACGACAGCACCGTCGACGGTGGCACCGTTGACGGCGGAATCCTCATCTGCCTCTTCGTCGACGCCTCTGCCGCCGTTATCAGCTAAGTCGACGACGACTTCGTCGATGGTGACTACCTCCTCTTTTGCATCGTTGCCATTGCTGCCACTTCCAACGTCAGGTTCTGGTCTTTCCAACGTCGGCCCACTACACCAACGTCGCCAGGTTCAGGTAGACCAGTTGTCTATTCCAGACGACAAGCAGCAACCTTTGCCATTGTTTGCCACTGGCTCTGAAGAGGACTCTGGTTCAGAAGAGGAAGACGGTGGCCCTTTTGGGGCGGCACGCAGTCCTTCGGAATTAGTCATTAAGTGCGAAGACTATGGTGAGGAACCTGAAGAGAATTTATTTATTAATAAAGTTTTATATAGCGCGGACTTGATCCCGAAGGATATCAGAGCGCTTTACAATTTGAGGGAAATGAAGGTAACAGATCAGCACATGAATCAAATAAGGTATATGCCATTCGAACTACCCTGGCACGATTCCAGAGATTTCACAAATCACACACTGAAACTTATCCAAATGTACCTTCTAAAAACAATGCAGACCTTTTCACTGAATCGGAGTATAGACATAAGAAAAGAGTCCTTGGAGAAAGTTGTTCTAGGTCTGGTGTTGCTGGTTGTATGGAGGAATAAACCTGGTATATCTTGGGGAAAAGTGTTCTTGGGAGCTAACATGATAGCTCACTACATGGCACAGCGATGCTGTATTAGATGTAAGTGGTGTAGGAGAGTAGGATCTGCTTACTATGGTTACCCCAACTTTTTGCTGTGTTTCACTGGTTTATAGACTTTAGTCTGGCTGTGGTTCTGCTATTCAGGACCACAGCCTAGCTGTTCTCTCTTTAAATTGATGATTACCTGTACATTAGGTACACTCCAGATTGGTTACTGGGTTACCCTTGTGAGTCCCTAGTATATGGTACCTCGGGTACCAAGGGCATAGGTACCCCAGAGGCCTACCAGGGGTTGAAGCATGTATTTTGTCAACCCTGGGAAGCCTACCAAAATGGCACCACAGGTCTGCACTTGCAGCCTGGGTAAGGTGGTGTAAGCACCCCTTACTTAGATATAGTATACCTATATCTACCTTTTAAAACAGACACATATTTCTGTATAAAGTTTTAAATAGCGCGGACTGATCCCGAAGGACACCAGAGCGCCCCACAATTATTTTCAGGATGAAGAACAAGCGGTGCAGGTTCCAACAGCGACATTGCCTCTGTCTCTCCTTTCCAACCTACAACATATGTTGGAGGATTATAACAGGCGATGTCCCCCATCACATCAGGGTTCGCCAGTACCAGCAGCACTTGTGCCTATAGTACCTCCTCCTGTAGATCCCCTACCACCACCTTCTGCAGCGTCCCCGCAAGTCCAGACGTCAGTCCGGATACACACTACTGTGTATGCCGATGTCGAGGATGACGTTTGCCCTGATCGTGAAGAGGGCGAAGTCCAGGATGATGACAATGACGATAACACCATGGCCAATTGGGACGACTACCAAATCCAGACGCAGTCCCCTCCTCCAGTGACACCTGGGGATTCCCTGCCAGTGGACATTGCCAGCTTCCATCAGTTAATGGACAGAGCGGCTCAATGCTTTAAACTGCCAAGAGTCCAAAGAGAAGAAGACTGTTTTTTTAATGATTTTAAGAATCAACCATTTAAGCAGGTCCATACAGTCCCCATTATTGATTTCATATGGAACGAAGGGTTGAAACTTATGCAGACACCAAATACCATCCCTGCACAAATGCCTCGCCTAGAAAAGAAATATAAGGCACCCATTGGTTCCCCTGCGTGCCTGATTTCGCAGCCGAAGCCAGATTCGGTGGTCACTCAAGCTGCTCAGCGGCGCTCAAGGAACCCAGCATCACCTATTACAGCTCCTCCAGATCGGGAGGGTCATCGCCTGTACGCCATTGGGTGGAAATTTTCATCAATGGCCTCTACCACGGTGAGAGCAGCGAATGCTTTAGCTATTCTAGGGCGATACGATCGTCAGATGTGGTCTGACATGGCTGCCCTTGTAGCCCTCATCTCAGAGACCTCCAGGGCTGAAGCCTTGAAAATTCTGCAGGACGGAGAGAGAGCAGCTGAGGAGATCATAGACTGCTCAGTAGACATCGCATCAACTGGTTTCCGACAGCTTGCAGGGGCAGCTGTGTTGCGGCGACAGAGATGGCTCCGCTCCACCTCGTTTCGTCAAGAGGTACAGGCAAAGATCCTTCATATGCCGTACGATGGAGAGTCACTCTTTGGAGCACATGTTGATGAGGCTCTCCAAGCCATTAAAAAGGACACCGACACTGCTCGCTCTTCAGGGACCTTACAGTTCCAAAAACAACCTTTTCGTGGTGCACGTGGATGCCACACCAACTCCAATTTTTTTGCAGGATCTCATCAAACATACTGCTCCTATAACCAGGGTAATCAGCGCTACTCTTCCCAGCAGCAGCAGTCCTCCCGTCAGCAGTCCTCAAAATCCTATCGAGGAAGTCTGCATATAGAGGATCTACCTCTAAACGACGATGACTTGCCTTTCCCCCTAAAAGTTGGAGGTCGAATCTCCCTGTTCTCTTCTCAATGCTCCTCCATCACCTCAGACCATTGGGTTCTGGACATTGTAGCGAAGGGCCATGCTTTGGAGTTCGTCAAGATTCCTCCTCCCACTCCTCCATCCGACCCGCCTCCACCCCACCTCAAGGAGTTGTTCCAACAAATTCGGATTATGATTACGAAGGGCACCATCGAAGTGGTTCCAAAGTCTCAAAGAGGAAGGGGGTTCTATTCCCGTTTTTTCCTTATCCTCAAGAGAACAGGAGACTGGCGTCCGATTCTGGACTTACGAGCGCTGAACAAATATCTCAAATCTCAATCCTTTCGTATGCTCAAGCTCATGGAGATTTTGCGTCTTCTCTCCCAAGACGACTACATGACCACCATCAACCTCCAGGACGCTTACTTTCATGTGCCAATTCTTCCACGTCATCGAAAGTACTTGCGCTTCCGAGTGGGATCGAGAGACTTCCAGTTCCGGGTGCTGCCTTTCCGCCTACGCTCCGCCCCTCGTGTCTTCACAAAAGTGTTAGCTCCTGTGATAGCCTACCTGTGGCTTCAGGGCGTCCAAATTTTTCCATACCTGGACGATTGCCTTCTCAAATCTCAATCTCGCAGCCAGTTGGTTCGAGACACTCAACGCTGTCAGGAGGTCTTCCGCTCCCTCGGCCTCTCCATCAATGTCGACAAGTCCCAGTTTGTCCCAGCTCTCTGCAGAACCTTGCTAGGCGCTACCCTGGACCCATCCTAGCCAAAGCGTTCGTGTCTCACGAGCATCAGCTGAAGATACTCCGCCTCGTGGCTCGTATTTGCGCAAAACAGTCCGTTTCAGTCCGGATCTTGAAGTCCTTTCTGGGGATGGCATCATCATGCATTTCTCTGATCCCGAATTGCAGATTGAAAACTCGCCCTATTCAGGAAGAACTGGACGGGCAATGGCGTCAAGTCACCGGATCCTTCAACGACATGGTCTGTGTCACCGCTCGCATGAAAGCGGCTCTCCAGTGGTGGGTGCAACAGTCCAACATCGCGGCAGGGGTTACTTTCCTCACCACCGCTCCGGAACTCACACTGACGACCGACGCATCCTTAGAAGGGTGGGGTGCTCACCTTCAAGGTCTGTCGATCAAAGGCAAATGTACTCTGCCTCAGCGCTCTTGGCACATCAACCAGCAGGAATTGATGGCCATCTTTCTAGCACTCAAGTCGTTCCACCCTTTGATCACGGGAGAGTCAGTCCTCATCCGAACAGACAACATGACCAGCATGCACTATGTCAACAAATAGGGCGGAACCAAATCTCCTCTCTTGTCTCGTCTGGCACAGTCGATCTGGGATTGGGCAATCAGTCACCACGTCACCCTGACTGCCGTTCATCTGCCAGGAGTCTCCAACATCCTAGCGGATTCCCTCAGCAGATCCACGTCTTCCAGCCACGAGTGGCAGTTACACCAACAACACTCGACCTAGTCTTTCGACGGTGTGGTCATCCACCCTTGGATCTCTTTGCAACACCAGAGAACTGGAAATGCCCATCTTACGCAAGTTGGCATCCCCACCCCGGATCGTGCGGGAATGCCCTTTTGATGAACTGGTGCGATCTATTCGCCTACGCTTTTCCTCCGATTCTACTAGTTCCTCGTGTGCTGTGGAAGATGCGGAGACAACCTTGCCACATCCTTCTGATCGCTCCCAGATGGCCTCGACAAGCATGGTTCTCGGAGCAGCTTCTCCTCTCCCAGTGCGAGCCCATACTTCTGCATCCTCGAGGGGATCTCCTCACGATGGACGGGGGTCAAGTATGTCATCCGAACCTCTCGTCTCTGAAATTATCGGCCTGGAACCTGAGCACCTTGAATTTGCCCATGTAAATATTTCACCAGCATGGAGGGAAATTCTCGCTCAGGCAAGCGCTCCGTCTACAGTCAAAAACTACAAACTCAAGTGGAAGAGGTTTTGTCATTGGTGCGCAGATGCCAATATTCATCCTCTTCATTCCACTCCGGATCAGCTTCTTCCGTTCTTTCTGCCACTGGCTCAATCAGGACTTTCACATTCCACTTTGAGAGTCTTCTTGGTGGCGATTTCCCGCTACCGTCAAGATGGTTCCACCTCGCTCTGCTCCTCCAGAGTCATTCGCCCCAGTTTTTCAAAGGATTATTCCGGAAGTTACCGCCTATTCGGCGTCCTCCTCCGACTTGGCATCTTAATGTCGTACTGGCTCAACTAATGAAAGCACCATTCGAGCCCATCCACAAAACGGACTTAAAATTTCTCACCTGGAAGGTAGCCCTTCTCCTTGCTCTGACATCCTCTCGAAGAGTAAGCGTAGTGCTTCGCACCAACCCTACTTTCCTTCCTAAAGTACCTACTGACTTTCACATTAACGAACCTGTTTTCTTAAAAAAATTCTTTGCCAATCCTCAATCTCCGGCAGAGCAATGCCTACATTCCTTGGACATTAAAAGATGTCTTACATTTTACATCAATAGGACGGCACCTTTTCGCAAGTCTGATCAACTATTCATTGCCTATGGACGCATGCGCAAGGGACATCCTGTTACCAAGCCAACTATTGCACGTTGGATTTCTTCAGCAATTGCTTTCTGCCATCAGCAAGCTGGCAAGCCTCTTCAGTCTTCCGTGAGGGCCCATTCCACCAGGGCGAAGTCATCTTCTACTGCCCTGTTTGCCGGTGTGCCACTTCATCAAATCTGCAGAGCGGCCACATGGTCCAGCAGGCATACTTTCACAAGACACTATTGCGTGGATGCCATCAATGATGCAGAAACGGCAGTGGGACAGGCAGTGCTTCGCAAACTTTTTAATTAACGTGAGCCTCTGTCTTCCCTCCTCCATTATGGTTATTTTGCTTATAGTTATTACTTGCATGACTTTATTATACTCTATGGAGTTTTCTTCCATGTTGTTGCATGGTTTCTTCGAGCCTTTTTCGGCTACTACTGCTCACTATTCTATTCAAGCATGTGAATCTATGAGAGACACCCCAATACTGGAGAAGAACAATTGTTACTTACCTGCAAACAGGTGGTTCTCCTGTATTGATGTCTTTCATAGATTCACATGCGACCCACCCACCTCCCCTCAGAGGCTCGCTTCTCCTCATAGCCCCTATTGTCACTACTGTGCTACGAAAATCTGAGGGACTGAGCTCTGAGGATAAGGTTCTGGAGGGGTGCTTGCGCCTGATTGGCTGCAGTTTGGACTAACATAATGACATGGATATGTTGCAAGTGTTTTTTCTCTCTACCATGTATTCCTATGTAGGAATTATGTCTTGGTATTTCTATGCATTTCTACTATGTATTTTTATGTGTTATGTTTTTACATACTTATGTTATTAGCATCTTATTGCTATGATATTTACCGTGGGACTCCCACTTCGATGACGGGGAATATTCAAGCATGTGAATCTATGAAAGACACCAATACTGGAGAACCACCTGTTTACAGGTAAGTAACAATTGTTCTTCTCCAGTATTGGGGTGTCTTCCTAAAGTACCTACTGACTTCCACATTAACTAACCTGTTTTCTTAAAAAAATTCTTCGCCAATCCTCAATCTCCGGCAGAGCAACGCCTACATTCCTTGGACATTAAAAGATGTCTTAAATTTTACATCAATAGGACGGCACCTTTTCGCAAGTCTGATCAACTATTCATTGCCTATGGACGCATGCGCAAGGGACGTCCTGTTACCAAGCCAACTATTGCATGTTGGATTTCTTTAACAATTGCTTTCTGCCATCAGCAAGCTGGCAAGCCTCTTCAGTCTTCCGTGAAGGCCCATTCCACCAGGGCGATGTCATCTTCTACTGCCCTGTTTGCCGGTGTGCCGCTTCATCAAATCTGCAGAGCTGCCACATGGTCCAGCAGGCATACTTTCACAAGACACTGTTGCGTGGATGCCATCAATGATGCAGATACGGCAGTGGGACAGGCAGTGCTTCGCAATCTTTTTAATTAAGGTGAGCCTCTGTCTTCCCTCCTCCATTATGGTTATTTTGCTTATGGTTATTACTTGCATGACTTTATTATAGTCTATGGAGTTTTCTTCCATGTTGTTGCATGGTTTCTTTGAGCCTTTTTCGGCTACTACTGCTCACTATTCTATTCAAGCATGTGAATCTATGAGAGAAACCCCAATACTGGAGAAGAACAATTGTTACTTACCTGTAAACAGGTGGTTCTCCTGTATTGGTGTCTTTCATAGATTCACATGCGACCCACCCACCTCCCCTCAAAGGCTCGCTTCTCCTCATAGACTCTATTGTCACTCCTGTGCTACGAAAATCTGAGGGACTGAGCTCTGAGGAGAAGGTTCTGGAGGGGTGCTTGCGCCTGATTGGCTGCAGTTTGGACTAACATAATGACATGGATATGTTGCAAGTGTTTTTTCTCTCTACCATGTATTCCTATGTAGGAATTATGTCTTGGTATTTCTATGCATTTCTACTATGTATTTTTATGTGTTATGTTTTTACATACTTATGTTATTAGCATCTTATTGCTATGATATTTACCGTGGGACTCCCACTATGATGACGGGGAATATTCAAGCATGTGAATCTATGAAAGACACCAATACTGGAGAACTACCTGTTTACAGGTAAGTAACAATTGTTCTTCTCCAGTATTGGGGTGTCTTCCTAAAGTACCTACTGACTTCCACATTACTAACCTGTTTTCTTAAAAAAATTATTCGCCAATCCTCAATCTCCGGCAGAGCAACGCCTACATTCCTTGGACATTAAAAGATGTCTTAAATTTTACATCAATAGGACGGCACCTTTTCGCAAGTCTGATCAACTATTCATTGCCTATGGACGCATGCGCAACGGACGTCCTGTTACCAAGCCAACTATTGCACGTTGGATTTCTCCAACAATTGCTTTCTACCATCAGTAAGCTGGCAAGCCTCTTCAGTCTTCCGTGAGGGCCCATTCCACCAGAGCGATGTCATCTTCTACTGCCCTGTTTGCCGGTGTGCCGCTTCATCAAATCTGCAGAGCGGCCACATGGTCCAGCAGGCATACTTTCACAAGACACTATTGCGTGGATGCCATCAATGATGCAGAAACGGCAGTGGGACAGGCAGTGCTTCGCAATCTTTTTAATTAAGGTGAGCCTCTGTCTTCCCTCCTCCATTATGGTTATTTTGCTTATGGTTATTACTTGCATGACTTTATTATAGTCTATGGAGTTTTCTTCCATGTTGTTGCATGGTTTCTTCGAGCCTTTTTCGGCTACTACTGCTCACTATTCTATTCAAGCATGTGAATCTATGAGAGACACCCCAATACTGGAGAAGAACAATTGTTACTTACCTGCAAACAGGTGGTTCTCCTGTATTGATGTCTTTCATAGATTCACATGCGACCCACCCACCTCCCCTCAGAGGCTCGCTTCTCCTCATAGCCCCTATTGTCACTACTGTGCTACGAAAATCTGAGGGACTGAGCTCTGAGGAGAAGGTTCTGGAGGGGTGCTTGCGCCTGATTGGCTGCAGTTTGGACTAACATAATGACATGGATATGTTGCAAGTGTTTTTTCTCTCTACCATGTATTCCTATGTAGGAATTATGTCTTGGTATTTCTATGCATTTCTACTATATATTTTTATGTGTTATGTTTTTACATACTTATGTTATTAGCATCTTATTGCTATGATATTTACCGTGGGACTCCCACTTCGATGACGGGGAATATTCAAGCATGTGAATCTATGAAAGACACCAATACTGGAGAACCACCTGTTTACAGGTAAGTAACAATTGTTCTTCTCCAGTATTGGGGTGTCTTCCTAAAGTACCTACTGACTTCCACATTAACTAACCTGTTTTCTTAAAAAAATTCTTCGCCAATCCTCAATCTCCGGCAGAGCAACGCCTACATTCCTTGGACATTAAAAGATGTCTTAAATTTTACATCAATAGGACGGCACCTTTTCGCAAGTCTGATCAACTATTCATTGCCTATGGACGCATGCGCAAGGGACGTCCTGTTACCAAGCCAACTATTGCATGTTGGATTTCTTTAACAAATTGCTTTCTGCCATCAGCAAGCTGGCAAGCCTCTTCAGTCTTCCGTGAAGGCCCATTCCACCAGGGCGATGTCATCTTCCACTGCCCTGTTTGCCGGTGTGCCGCTTCATCAAATCTGCAGAGCTGCCACGTGGTCCAGCAGGCATACTTTTACAAGACACTGTTGCGTGGATGCCATCAATGATGCAGATACGGCAGTGGGACAGGCAGTGTTTCGCAATCTTCTTAATTAAGGTGAGCCTCTGTCTTCCCTCCTCCATTATGGTTATTTTGCTTATGGTTATTACTTGCATGACTTTATTATAGTCTATGGAGTTTTCTTCCATGTTGTTGCATGGTTTCTTTGAGCCTTTTTCGGCTACTACTGCTCACTATTCTATTCAAGCATGTGAATCTATGAGAGACACCCCAATACTGGAGAAGAACAATTGTTACTTACCTGTAAACAGGTGGTTCTCCTGTATTGGTGTCTTTCATAGATTCACATGCGACCCACCCACCTCCCCTCAAAGGCTCGCTTCTCCTCATAGACTCTATTGTCACTCCTGTGCTACGAAAATCTGAGGGACTGAGCTCTGAGGAGAAGGTTCTGGAGGGGTGCTTGCGCCTGATTGGCTGCAGTTTGGACTAACATAATGACATGGATATGTTGCAAGTGTTTTTTCTCTCTACCATGTATTCCTATGTAGGAATTATGTCTTGGTATTTCTATGCATTTCTACTATGTATTTTTATGTGTTATGTTTTTACATACTTATGTTATTAGCATCTTATTGCTATGATATTTACCGTGGGACTCCCACTTCGATGACGGGGAATATTCAAGCATGTGAATCTATGAAAGACACCAATACTGGAGAACTACCTGTTTACAGGTAAGTAACAATTGTTCTTCTCCAGTATTGGGGTGTCTTCCTAAAGTACCTACTGACTTCCACATTACTAACCTGTTTTCTTAAAAAAATTATTCGCCAATCCTCAATCTCCGGCAGAGCAACGCCTACATTCCTTGGACATTAAAAGATGTCTTAAATTTTACATCAATAGGACGGCACCTTTTCGCAAGTCTGATCAACTATTCATTGCCTATGGACGCATGCGCAACGGACGTCCTGTTACCAAGCCAACTATTGCACGTTGGATTTCTCCAACAATTGCTTTCTACCATCAGCAAGCTGGCAAGCCTCTTCAGTCTTCCGTGAGGGCCCATTCCACCAGAGCGATGTCATCTTCTACTGCCCTGTTTGCCGGTGTGCCGCTTCGTCAAATCTGCAGATCGGCCACATGGTCCAGCAGGCATACTTTCACAAGACACTATTGCGTGGATGCCATCAATGATGCAGAAACGGCAGTGGGACAGGCAGTGCTTCGCAATCTTTTTAATTAAGGTGAGCCTCTGTCTTCCCTCCTCCATTATGGTTATTTTGCTTATGGTTATTACTTGCATGACTTTATTATAGTCTATGGAGTTTTATTCCATGTTGTTGCATGGTTTCTTCAAGCCTTTTTCGGCTACTACTGATCACTATTCTATTCAAGCATGTGAATCTATGAAAGACACCCCAATACTGGAGAAGAACAATTGTTACTTACCTGTAAACAGGTGGTGCTCCTGTATTGGTGTCTTTCATAGATTCACATCCGACCCACCCACCTACCCTTAGAGGCTCGCTTCTCCTCATAGACTCTATTGTCACTCCTGTGCTACAAAAATCTGAGGGACTGAGCTCTGAGGAGAAGGTTCTGGAGGGCTGCTTGCGCCTGATTGGCTGCATTTTAAACTAACATAATGACATGGATATGTTGCAAGTGTTTTTTCTCTCTACCATGTATTCCTATGTAGGAATTATGTCTTGGTATTTCTATGCATTTCTACTGTGTATTTTTATGTGTTATGTTTTTACATACTTATGTTATTAGCATCTTATTGCTATGATATTTACCGTGGGACTCCCACTTCGACGACGGGGAATATTCAAGCATGTGAATCTATGAAAGACACCAATACTGGAGAACCACCTGTTTACAGGTAAGTAACAATTGTTCTTCTTGCTCCCCACATTATGGAGGTTACCCTTACACCTGTGACACGGACATAACTCACAAAAATATCTTAGGAAAATATGGACTTTTTCATATTTTTTGCCACCTACTCCTCACCCTCTGCCCATTCCTCCACCCCCACTGACCTCATCACCCCACCCTTGAAGAGCCCTCCCTGCCTTCCTCATGGCCTCATTTCTTTGGAAACACCGCCCTCCGATTGTCCATACTAGTGAAGAAAAAAAACATTGAACAACGCACAAAAGCCAAGGGAAATCTGAGAACTTCAAATCCAGTTTTCACGCCCACATTACTAGTGTTCACTTTTGATTCACCCCCTTAATATCTTCAATCAAATCATCCACCTCCTTGACTTCTTTAAGCTTGTGCATCTTATTATTGTGTAAGTGACCCTGACGGTGGTGGGGAATTTCAGCTAACTGTCGCTCCCAATTTCTTCAAAGGATCTATCCTCTTTCCCAGCTCCCTCATTTTGTTTAGGATGATTCGGGACAGGCCTGACCTTATCTCAAAAGCTACCTGTAGAGTTCTCTGTATTGGACTGTACATATGTTGCTAGGTAGGTTAGACTGTTATGATTGAAGGACTGGAAACTGAACTGTGAAGCTGGTGGAGGATAAATCTGGAAGTCCCTGTTGTTAATTTCCAATAAAGAACTTATTTCTGCAACATGCCTGAATAGCATCTTTACATTGGTGATGAGGAGAACCCAAGGAATCATCGGCGCAAGGGCAAACTATCGGTGTACCTCCACCCTTGGATTATTTATATTAGATGAAAATATCATTCTCCACATCGTGAGTAATTTGCCACCCTTGGATTATTTATATCGATGAAAATATCATCCTCCACATTGTGAGTATATTGATTAAATTCGATTCATCGATTTAAAGGTAGTGTGGAAGCAGTGGATTATTTATGTTTGATAAAAAATATTAACCTCCGCATCGTGAATAAACTGATTAAATTTGATTCATCATTTTAAAAGTAATCTGGAAGCGGTGAAACTCTAAGCTGTAAATCTACAAGATTTCAAAGTAGTCTGGAAGCAGAGGAACTGCAAACTGTAAATCTACTAAATACTGTATCCACACGCTCGTGAATGTTCTTGATATTCTCAAGAAAATATACGTTTATGGCATGATTGATAATACTAAGAAATGAAAAATTTCCTAGCTTACGTAACGGAAAGTTTCGATTCTATTAAGGACTAGGAGGCGAGGATTATGCAGTCCTTTCTTCTCTTTATTATAATAGCAGATTCAAAGAAAAACATAAAATATTCTGGAACTACAACTCCCATGAGCACATGGGGCACAGTGTCCATAGTAACCGCCAGCCAATGGTGATGGAGTCCTTGGTATAACTGGCTGTGACGTCCCTTCCGCTTCCTCTTCTTCTCTGTGAGGAAAACTCCCGGGAACGTCCATCAATCCGACTGTTCTTGTCCTAAATCAACACAAGACAACCGTTATCCTGTTCTTCTTCCGTGGAAGAAAGCATATAAAGGCAGTCTACCGCACATCCAAGAATCCATCCTCCCCCATGGAGAACCAGGTCAGGGAGAACACAATCCATTTGAACAAACAGTAACTGTATGCCAACGTAGATCAGACAGCAGCACAACACATTAAAGTAACGTAGAGTTACTACTTTATAACACATTAAAGTAAACATTAAGGCACTACTTACATAGCATATTAAAGTAACGTTGAGTTACTACTTTATAATACATTAAAGTAAACATTAAGGCACTACTTACATAGCATACTAAAGTAACGTTGAGTTACTACTTTATAATACATTAAAGTAAACATTAAGGCACTACTTACCGAAATACGAGGATCACGGGTGGGTCGAGACCAGGAGTCTCGGGAGGGATAATCCTCGCCTCCTAGTCCTTAATAGAATCGAAACTTTCCGTTACGTAAGCTAGGAAATTTTTCATTCTATGTCAGGACGGAGGCGAGGATTATGCAGGTTTAAAGCTTATCCACCACCAGTTCCGCCGCACCAGACGGGCTTAAGTAAAGTACTGGAGTGTGGACTCGGAGGACTAGTCCGCCATAGACATAATATCCTCCCAACGGCCGCCCACCTGCACGGTCATGGAGGCCCTGCTCCTGTCACGGAGTGAACATCGAACCTGGTGACATCCGCCCCAGCCTCCGTCCTGGTCCAACAGACCCACCTGGCGATGGATGGAGCCGAGACGGCCCTAAAGGGTTCCGCAGAGCAATAAGGAGCTGACTCTCTCCCGGGGCGACATTCCGCCGTCATATCCACAGACGCCTGAGGCAACGCCCCACACACAGCCTGCGTCGGTGAATCCACCTAAGGTGAGAATACGTGCCATAGTAACCAGTGCCCTCACGTCCGAGAAGCGTGCACCCGAAACCAGACACAGCAGGATCGCCGGTTAGATCGCCGGCTCCTTCCTGGTAAGGTCTTGATTATCCCGCCAGTAGCAAGGAACCGTAGTACGGAATTGATGCCCCAAAGTGATTCGTACCCGGGTCCGGGGCTTAGAGGGTCTGGACCCCACCTAAGTGTGCATACCCAAGGGTGCTCCCCGCCGTTTAACCGTCGATGTGGGCATGTCCCACCGACATGGCGGACCTGACCAACTTAGTAGTCCGGTAGGCTAGTCCAGAGAAGGCCCATACGGCCAGAAAAAAGAAAGTGGCTAACGCCTGCCCCACAGGACCTGCGTGCCTACCCCGACCCCAATTACGCCACCGTTGCTAAGATTAGCGGCACCTCTTGACAGGTCCCGGAGCCCAGGCTCTGTCGACGAGGTCCACAGTCTCCGTCGAAAGGCGTCCGCCTTCCGAACGTCCCTCGAAAACCACCAAGTCAGGAGGTGCAAGAACATCAGAAGCACCCACGGGAGAGGCTCTTCAGAAGAGCCCGGAAGCAATAGAGGGAACAGGGCAGCGGAATCGGGCAGACTCGCGACAGTTCCAAACAGAGGGAACCGGGCCTGGGCCCGCCCGAAAAGGATCACTAGGATCCGGGATGCTTGTTGTCGGCGAACTGGAGCCGCCCCTCGAGAGACCATGAGAAAAGGGGGGACGCAGAAGTCCTGACCGGAGAACCGTCATGCAAGAACGCATGAACTGCTGCTGCCTCCGGATCTGGCCTCCAATGCACAAGCCTCGGGAGCCGACGGTTGAGGCGGGACGTGAAAGTCCGCCGGGCACGGCGACCGCCAGTCCATCAAGGCCTGGAATACTGCCTGAGCAGTCGCCAGGTGTTGAAGTCGCGGAAGTTCTGGGAATGCCAATCCGCAATCGAATTCTGAGTGCCCGGAATATACTCCGCCGACACCAAAATCCGCCTCTTCGAACAATAGTGTCCGAAGTCCTATGTCAGGTCCGCCAAGGCCCGAGGCCGAGGCTCGCCCTGGCGATGGATGTACAGTCCCTCTGACACCCAGTCTATGCGCAGCAAGAAGCAGCCCTATATCTGCTTCTGAGGCGGACGTCCTTGCGCGGAAACCCGTTAGGGATTCAAAGCGGGTGATGAGAAGCTGGAAGCGTCCAGTAGTAGACGTGAAGCTGGAATTCCTCCTCCGACCAGCGGCCCCCATCGTTGTATCGCCACAGCGAAAGAGCACTCACAGTCCCCTGAACTGCCAGTGAGCCATCTATCTTGCTACTGAAAAGAGCCTGGAAGGAGGCTACTGAGTCTGGCTAGCCGTCGAAGGGAGGTTCCGTCTTCCCGTAGGACCTGGGAGGGCTCCCGCGAGACCGCGCCCCTATGAGGAGGGAGGCTGACTCCGAGGTCATGTGGAACCCCAGAAAGAGAATTGTCTCATCGAAATTAGGACCGACTTCAGGGAAGTCACTACCCACCCAGCTCCTGGGGCGAGAAATAGACAAGGTGCAGCGCAATCGGTTCCGCAAATAATCGAGAAGTAGTATACAGGTGAAATGTACAATCCATTGTACGCCCCACTCGCGCAGTGTCCACACCACTGAACACAGGAGCTTGGTAAAGCAGTATACCGGTGAAATGTACAATCCATTGTACGCCCCACTCGCGCAGTGTCCACACCACTGAACACAGGAGCTTGGTAAAGCATCAAGGGGCCGAAGGGAGGCCGAAGGGGAGCGAAAAACGCAGATGAGGCGGGAGGAAGAGGATTGAGCGGTAGGCGTCTGTCTAGGTCCAGACGTATCCTCCACTCCCCCCTCCGAGGAAGGTACCGCTCGGGGAAATGAATCCCCTCCCTTGAAGTGGCGGTAGACCGGCCATTTGACGAAGTGCAGCAGGGTCAGAACCGGGCGAATTCCTTTGTCCTTCCGGACCAAAATGTAGTTTCGTTGTGGAGCAGAAACCCCGCCCTCGGAGGGAAACTAGAGGGCGAGGGATTGCACCCCGTCGGGGTGAACCGTAGAACTCTGTCCGGAAACCCGGGCTGCTTGGAGGCCTCCCCCCCCCCCTCCCAGGGTGTCCGGAGGAAAAACAGGGGGGGGAACCTCCTGGTGCGTCGGCTCCGCCACGGAAGGCCCTACGTTGTACGACCCTGCTGGTATTGTTAGCATTAGGGCCTCTTACGGTCCCAGCAGAAACCCATCCGAGGATATCGTTGTAGCTGATGTCCGTGTTCTGACCAGAGCGGAGAAAGTGAGGACGGGTTTGTCCAATTCTATTAAAAAGGTTCGCCAGACAACTTGCCTCCTGCAAAAGGCCCTACAGTCGAGTAGGCCCGGTCCCCAAGCCTAGAATCTATTGTAATGAGGAGAGGCCTCCTCTGCGCCACCGCCAATGCACAGTTCGCCGTACCCAAGAAGCACAGGGCTCGCGCTGTCCAGCCTGCCACGACCTCCGTGGACATCGACGTCCCCGGTTCCCTGGTCCCCCACGGCCAACTGGATGATCTGAGTCCCGGGGCCCGCCGCGTCCCGGAGCTCATACTGACAGTCAAGCCAAAAGCGAACTATGCCCTTCTCAGGAGCCGCAAGGAACTCCGCAAAGAACGCGCAGAACATTTCGCCTTGCTGGTAAGATCCGGGGTGGCAGACAATCTGTCCCCCATTTTGGGCGAGGGCATGCGCCCCGCAGGCGTGTCTAAACCTCCCGGCCCAGAGGTTGGCGAACGTTACCCGCGACATACGTCGCCAGCTTAGGATCCAGGATCCATTCCTACACACGAGGGTGGTAAACTCATCCCCCTCTCTGGCCCCCAGAGGCCGTCGGAAAAGCTCCTCCGCATCCTCCGGGGAGTCCTCCTCTATAACACCCTCTCCCTCCAAGGGGAAACCATCCTCATGGTCCGTTTCCGGGGCGACCTCGTCGCCATCTTCTCCGGGGAAGAACCCCTCCCGGTAGGGTAAATGTGCTAGCGTCCGCGCACTCTTACTGGAGGAGTCCCGCAAGCGGTCAACTCCCCCCCCGGTGCCCCGCGTGACGTTTAGCAGACTCCTGCCCCCACCCTGCGCGCCTCTAGGTCCGCGAACGACATGCCCTGCGGTACCAGACACCCCGGGAAAAATAATGGTCAAGTGTCCACTCCTTCCCGCCAGGGCGCCAGCACCGTGACAGGGTCCGTGAAACGCGCGACCCACCGCCGGCGGCAAGGGTTGGAAGAATCATACATTGTTTGTCTCCTGAACGGGGTTTATTGCCTGCACTGAGGCTGTATATTGTGAGGGTGTGAGCACCAAACGCCCTTATCCTAAAATACACTAGGGCAGCCCCCTCGCCGATGCTCTTGCAGCCTATGTGCTCAAAATGCAGGTGCAGTACCTGCGTCCGCCACCAGATGGCGTCGCGCGCAACGCGCAGTCGAAGATCACCACAGAGGGTGTCAGGCGAGGGTTGGTGAGGCGAAAGGAAGACCGCCTCAGCACGCCGCAAGGATGGAAGAAGACCGCGAGCGCAGCTTCTCCGCACGCTACGGCGCCCCACAGAGCCGGGGAAAGCGCGAGGGCGCGCCTCACACGGTCCGCGATGGAAGCGGCAGGAACGGCGCAAGCAGCGCCTGGCGCGCGTCACTCTGCCGGCTCGACAGCGCTAATAAGCGCACTTCAAACATAGTATAAAGCCTATGACGATCGCCTAACTAATGTCAACAATAAAACAAAGTAAAAAAGCCTAGGACAATCGCCTAGCTAAACTCATCAAGAAAAAATACCACACAAGTCAGAACGATAGAGAAGCTCAACAGCGCTAGTAAGCACACATCAAGAAGCATAGCATAAAAGCTCAGGTCAGATCGCTTAAAGAATCTCAAACAACAAAAAATACCACACAAGTCAGAAAGGTATGAAAGTGACTTATCTGACGAGCAGAGAAGAAAGAGGAAGCGGAAGGGACGTCACAGCCAGTTATACCAAGGACTCCATCACCATTGGCTGGCGGTTACTATGGACACTGTGCCCCATGTGCTCATGGGAGTTGTAGTTCCAGAATATTTTATGTTTTTCTTTGAATCTGCTATTATAATAAAGAGAAGAAAGGACTGCATAATCCTCGCCTCCGTCCTGACATAGAATTCAATTTAGCGCTGAAGTGAACTTGGGCTTGTGCAGATTCCGCATGCTGAGTGGAAGTTCAGCAAATGTTGGTTTGTTTCCGCTAAGAAAAGGCCGAGTAATTGCTATTGCGGAGCTGTTAACATTCATCGTGGAATTCGTGCATTAAGTTGTTAATTCATCTTCGCCGAGTGATTTCTATTTCGCTTTGTTGAGCTTTCAATATAAAAAAAAAAAAAAAGATTTCCTAGAAACATTGGAACTGTTTAACTTTGCCATTTTCAAACTGTACCAATTAAAAATAAACATTGAATTTTACCGAAGTTTGAAGAGCGCGCTACTGCTGGTGTTCGATTTCTGATTTCAACATCACGTCTGATCTACGTCGTTTCACTTTGCATCATTCTCTATTTCCCTTAGAAAGCAACGCAAAAGCAACACAGCGTGGCAGCCATTTTAGGGAATTGGGAACATTCTCTATTTCCCTTAGAAAGTAACGCAAAAGCAACACAGTGTAGCGGCCGTTTTAGGGAATTGGGAACATTTGGCTAAAACAACATGTAGCATACGACGAACTTATAGAAAGCAACTGCGATATCAAGAAGTGTTCTTTTGAACTTATCGACGTTGGAGGACTCTTGAACATAGAAGCTGAATTTACTATAAAGGAAGCAAGAGAACATCTTAAGAAGGTTTTTATTTTAATTTATTATGTTAGTTTGTTTTTTGTAACTAACATATTTCACTTTGTAGGTGGACTCATATATATATATATATATATATATATATATATATATATATATATATATATATATATTCACTGAAAAAACCATAGGTTATAGACCATATATAGGGGCCGATTAGGATGGAGGATTTTCCGCCTCCTCCGGGCCGGCGGAAGCCACCTCCGGCCCGGAGGAGGCGGAAAATCCTCTGCGGAGTCACCAAAGACCCACCGCCAAATTAGGATGGCTGGTGGGTCTGGAATTCCGTCCGCCGCTTTTCCGCCGCGGTCGGCTTCCGACCGCGGGGGAAAAGCTATAACATGGCAGGCGGTGTCTATGAGACACCGTCCGCCATATTATGATGGTTGTGTAAAACTGCTTTTCCACGGCGGCTTTTCCGCCATGGAAAAGCATACGGACATTCACTTTGGGGGCCCGTTGCGGGCCCCCTGGGTGAATGGGGGGTGGGGGGTGCACATGGGGGGTACCTATGGTACCCCCCTGCATTTGCGTGCACAAAGCAGCAGGCACCGTGCGGTGCCTGCCGCTTTGTGCATGTAAATGTAACACATGCTTTTTTAACATTGCGGCGGGTGCAGCTTGTAGCTGCACCCGCCGCAATGTTAAATATAGAGGATGTGACCGCCACCCTGGCGGTCACATCCTAATCAGCACGGAGGGAACGCCGCAGCCCCTGCGGACGTTCCCTCCTCCTCAAGGGTGGCGGACGGACGCAAGTCCGTCCGCCATCCTAATCGGCCCCATAGTTAGGAATTAGCATTTAAAAAACCTTATTTTACTCACACAAAACCATTGAAATTCCATATATAGTTAGTTGCACTAACTATATATCGCGCACCCGCAATCCACTGCTGATGATGTCACATATTACATCATTCATGACATGGTCAGTGACATCACTGATGACATCACTGATGACATCTCAAATGACATCACTGATGACATGACTGATAACAACATCCAGTGATTTTTTGTTTCTGTAAAGTTTAAATATGTCTTACATATTGAAGAATGAGTGGATGTGTAAGTGTCTGGACGAAGGATTTAGTAGGTGCATGACTGACTGTATGACTGAGTGATTAAATGTGTCTCACTGAGTGCATGGGTTAGTGACTAAACTGTCTTAATTTGTGCATCATTATGTCTGTTGTTCTGTAAACTGCTGCATGTGTTGATCAGTAGCTATATGAGTAACTAAATGGGTTATTGATTGATTGTCCAAGTATTTGTATGGGAGACTGAGTGTGTGTGTGGCTGGCTGGGAGGTGTGTGACTCTGTGCAGATCAATGTGTACTTATATCAATGATTGTATAACAAGGTAAGTATGTGTTAGTATATGTTTGAAAATATAAGGTGCTCTATGTTTAACTATATAGACAAGAAAATGGAAGTGTGATTGATTCTTTACAGGACTGACTAGGTGTGTGAGTAACTCCATGGATGAGTGGCAGAGTGTGAGTGTCTGTATAGGTGTATGAGTGCATATGATAGTGTTGTAAAGATGAGTGATTGTATGTATGAATGATTGTATGGGTGAATGAGTGAATGTGTGTGTAGACGTAGGAATCAGTGAGTACATATGTAGTAACTAGTATTGGTGTGTCAATGGTTTCAAAAATTATACTCTGTATTTAACACTGGGTGAAACAGAGGTTATATTAAAATATGAGGAGATGCATTGTATTGTCACATGAATGATATCATCAGTGATGTGGTCATTGATGTCAAATGAGATGTCATCAGTGATGTCATCAGTGATGTCATTTGAGATGTCATCAGTGATGTCATCAGTGATGTCACTGACCATGTCATGAATGATGTAATATGTGACATCATCAGCAGTGGATTGCGGGTGCGCGATATATAGTTAGTGCAACTAACTATATATGGAATTTCAATGGTTTTGTGTGAGTAAAATAAGGTTTTTTAAATGCTAATTCCTAACTATATATGGTCTATAACCTATGGTTTTTTCAGTGAATTTTCAAGGTTTTGTAAATGCTAATTCCTAACTATATATGATCTATAACCTATGGTTTTTTCAGTGAATTTCAATGGTTTTTTAATAGCAAATATCATAAGCTGTCGAATGTCAAGTACGTGGTAAGTGAAAACATTTTCGTGTTTATGCACACTGATCTGCTTTGAATGGTGCCCCCCCCCCCTCATTTCTATTAGGAGTACTCTCTCTCTGCACATAGTGAAGGGTAGTTAACGCAGGCCTTTGCCCCCGTTGTAATACGTCGTGCCTGCTTCTCTCTCCATTTGATTGATTGTTATCCAAGTATTTACTGTTTTAGAATTGGTTCTCTTTGGTTCATTCTCTATTTACAAACAAACACAGAGTCGCAATACTCTGTTTAGTCTTTGCAGATAACGAAAAATCGTGTAAAAAAAAAAAGAAAAGGAATCGAGCAAAATCAGTAGGCCACTAACGGGATCTCTTTTTGACCTCGCTAAAATAGAAACATTAGGAACAACCCCTCATGACAAATACAAAACTAGTGAAATGAACTGAACTCCACACAATGATGGCTGCAAAACAGCTCGGCTCCGCCACCCACCCCGCCCAAAATAACGATAAAGAGCGGCTGCCATGATTGGTTGCGGAATGGCCACGACGGAGCTACGAAATGGTACTGCTCTCATGCTAACCCCAGCTTCAGTCTGAAACATCCAGAAACACTGTAGACTACCAATTCGATCAGTTCCGGTAGCGCCCCAATGTAACCCGGTAGAGAAGAACTAGCCCTCCCCTCTTTGACTGATGGTTCTTGTTGCCTGTCCCTTCTGTTGTCATTTAACAGAACTATTTAGCCTGCTGAAAGGGGTTGTGTTCCGACCGCTGGTTGGTGGAGACATTTTGACTATATTCTGGACCTGCGTTGTCGCGTAATGCGTCATATGACGCGCCGCGTTAGCGCATCCGGAAGTCATCCGGGGCGCGCAGCGCGTAACGTAAGCATAACAAGTCATGTGACTTGTTAATAAAACTTTTCATTGGTTCATTTTACTTTTCTTATTCTAATGATGAAAGGCTTGGTCATATGACCTAAAAATTACGCTTTTTATTACTTCCGAACATTATTTTTTCTTAAATATATGTTATAATGTTCCAGGCTAATGTACTTTCCCGGAAAATTTACAACTGTCCTGCAAGTAAAATATATTCTTTTTTCGAGAAAAAGAGCGTTTCTTCATCCCATGACGGAGCCGTTGAGCAAAAGAGGGTCGACCTGCTGTCTTAGTCGCCGATACGCCTGAATATGAGATTCTTATCGATCACTTTATGTTGCAGGAGTAGAAAACACAACAGCCCTTGACCATTTATCTTTACTGCGTTCCTTCGTATTATACCTTTTACCCTTCATGTAATTGGTCTGCTTTATTTCACTTGCCTTTTAATGATTCTAAAACAGTGACTATTATTAAAAACTTTACCAATGTATATACTACTACCATGTTTTCTTTTAAAAACCTTTATTGTGAAAATTTCATTATACAAATACGAGCCTATAACCACGTGGGCCTGCCACGGAGCAAACTGTAATCGTATATGATGAGTAGACATTTACACTGTAGCGGAACGTAACGGGCGGGCCATTAGGTTGCAAGAACTAAGGTGTCTAACAGTTACGGAATCGGTGGACGTACATTTTATAATTAAAATACGACAGGGCCAGTTACAATAAAATTATCTAGATATACATTTGCGGGCAAGTACCATGGGTGACGTTAATTCGAACTTTCAATAGTACAGTAATCAATAACACATCAGAACTTAATATCAATAGGGATGTCGAAATATTCAATCAATTCTCGTCCCCGCCCGTCATGTGCTTCAAAACTGCATACGTATCTCGTGATTTCAAGGTTCTGCAACCAGTACACAACAAGGAGTTACGAGTCCCATTTATTCCGGCGCCATTTTGGGCGAGGACGGGCAGGTCCAGGATATAGTCAAAATGTCTCTACCAACCATCGACTATGATGATGTTCATATGCTGTATTTATTAGAGTAACACTCATCTGTCCACATGAAATTAATTTGCCACAATCTAAACATGTCATTTTAATCTTTCCAAAGTTCTTCTAAATATTTGGGACCGTTTCCCTTGCCTCTGATGCTGTCAGTGCCACTTCTTTGATGAATGTACTAGCAGGTCAGGGGTTCTCCTCCAAATCTCTCTTTTATGCAGCACTATAATTAATTGGTTCCACCTCTCCATATGACGATGCATGGTATAGTTACCATAACTATATTTTTTTTCGGTTCCTCTGGAGAGTTCATCGTGGCAGATGAAGCGTGTAACGTACCGGGCATTTACCTTTTTTTTGCATGTACAGGAAAGGAAAAAAAAATCGAGCGTCCGAGTTCTAAGGTGTCCCAGGGCCATTTTAGTGGACCAGGCCCAAATCCAAAGAACAGGCTGCCATTTTGAGAGTCCTGTTGCAGCCGCCTGTCGCTGTAGCATCAAGAGCAGCCGAAACTCAGCTGAATGGCAACTGAAACGGTAAAGGGGCGCCCCACTACAGCAGACGAGCCTCCACCTAGGAAGGCCCGTTCACGCCGCCTCCCCCCCCCCCTTCGGGCACCACACGCCGTTATTCGGAGCAGTATTGTAGGATGGCCACACCAGTGCGGCAACTTGCTAGACATCACCTCGGTGGTAACCGAATCTCAACGCCTTGTGGTGTCTTCTATTCAGAAAACATTGTTATGCTGCCTTCGACCTATTCGCCGCAAGTGCGCACACAACTCAACTGCATAGCTTGCTAGACACCACCTCGGTGCCATCCGGATCTTGGAATCTCAGCGCCTTTTGGTGTCTTCTCTTCAGAAAATATTGTTGCGCTGCCTTTGGCCCCATTCGCACATCGGTCCGCTACTGACGCCATCTCACAGGCTAATGGGGCGCCCCATGCCGACTTTCAGCATTGTAGGATGACCACACCAGTACAGCAACTTGCTAGACATCACCTCGGTGCCATCCGGATCTCGGCGCCCCACTGCAGATGAAGTGCCTCTCAACTATGAAACCACCACGGTGACATCCGGATCTTGGCGCGTTGTGCTGCCTTCGGCCTATTCGCACATCGGTCCGCTACTGACGCCATCTCACAGACTAATGGGGCGCCCCACGCCGAGTTTCAGCATTGTAGGATGACCACACCAGTGCACCTTACTAGACACCACCTCGGTGCCATCCGGATCTTGCATCTCAGCGCCTTGTGGTGTCTTCTATTCAGAAAATATTCTTGCGCTACCTTTGCCCCATTCACACATCGGTCCACTACTGACGCCATCTCACAGGCTAATAGGGCGCCCCACGCCGAGTTTCAGCATTGTAGGATGACCACACCAGTACAGCAACTTGCTAGACATCACCTCGGTGCCATCCGGATCTTGGCATCTCAACGCCTAGTGGTATCTTCCATACAGAAAATATTGTTGCGCTGCGTTTGGCCCCATTCGCACATCGGTCCGCAACTTAGACATCACCTCGGTGCCATCCGGATCTTGGCATCTCAGCGCCTTGTGGTGTCAGTCAGAAAATATTGTTGCGCTGCCTTTGGCCCCATTCGCACATCAGTCCGCTACTGACACCATCTCACAGGCCAACAGGGCGCCCCACGCCGACTTTTACCATTGTAGGATGGCCACACCAGTGCCACAACTTGCTAGACACCACCTCGATGCCATCCGGATCTTGGCATCTCAGCGCCTTGTGGTGTCTTCTATTCCGAAAATATTGTTGCGCTGCCTTTGGCCCCATTCGCACATCGGTCCGCTACTGCCGCCATCTCACAGGCCAACGGGGCGCCCCACGCCGACTTTCAACATTGTAGGATGGCCACACCAGTGCGGCAACTTCCTAGACACCACCTCGGTGCCATCCGGATCTTGGCGCGTTGTGCTGCCTTCGGCCTATTCGCACATCGGTCCGCTACTGATGCAAACTCACAGGCCAACGGGGCGCCCCACGCCGACTTTCAGCATTGTAGGATGGCCACACCAGTGCTGCAACTTGCTGGACACCACCTCGGTGCCATCCGGATCTTGGCGCGTTGTATTGCCTTCGGCCTATTCGCACATCGGTCCGCTACTGACGCCGCCTCACGTGCCAACGTATTTTCTCCGCATTTTATACCCTATGCCGCATAACAGGTCATGTGACTTGTTTATAAAACTTTTCATTGGTTCATTTTACTTTTGGTTTCCTAATGATGGAAGGCTTGATCATATGACCTAAAAACAACACTTTTCATTGGATGAAAACTTTTTTTTTTCCCAAACGATGAAAGCCCCACCTTGTTTCTGGATGTTTCAGACTGAAGCTGGCGTCAGCATGAGAGCACCACCATCTCGTAGCTCCGTCGTGGTCATTCCGCGAGCAATCATGGCAACCGCTCCCCACCAGAAGCCTACAGGAGTCGGGGGCCCCCAAAACTTTTGATGAATCCTCAAGGCGGAGGGGACGCTTTCGAGAATGGGGTCCAAGACCTAGCAGACAAGCGTCCGATTTCCAAGGTGTCCCAGGGCCATTTCAGTGGACCAGGCCCAAAAAGGAAAGAGCCTGCCGCCATTTTGAGAGTCCTGTGACAGCCGCCTATCGCTGCACCGCAAGAGTGGGCGCAACTCAGCTGAATTGCGGCTTTTGACACAGTGGACCAAAAACGGACGGAATGGCAACTGAAACGGTAAAGGGGCGCCCCACTACAACAGATGACACTCCACCTGGAGAGGCCCGTTCACGTCGCCTCCCCCGGGGCGCCCCACGCCGTTATTCGGAGCAGCATTGTAGGATACCAAAACCAGTGCGGCAACTTACTGGACATCACCTTGGTGCCATCGTTCTGCTGCCTTGGAACTATTCGCACAACAGTTTGCTACTGATGACCCACCCCCCGCGACGCCCCACGCCGGAAATCTGGACGTTGTGCTGCGTTGGGACTATTCACACAGCCGACCGCTACTTCGTTGTTTTTCCCTAAAAATGTTTATACGTTATTACTATTTTTGTTTCCTTGTATATATTTATAAATTATTAAAGTTTTATAATCTTACTACTTTGTCGGAGTGCTATATATTTTTAATGTGACACATAATTGTAAAAACTTTGATGTACAAAGAGTCATCCCTGGAATCTTCCGCTTCAGGCTCGGTCCCCTCCCCAATCACAATACAGGATGGTTTTCAGATAATAGCAACGCTTCTGCTGTGACGGATCTCATCGAGTGTGGGCCTTGATCTACTATAACTCCTTTGAAGAGGGGTGATTCTTTACAGCTGGGGCCATAAACTACATCTGCAGGGCTAGCTGATACCCTAGGACCAGCCTGGACAATCGGACACAGAAGAAAAGGAGTGTCAGAGGGTGCGGTAGTGAACAGGGCGAAAGGGAGGTGTCGGGCGGGCACAGGGTGTGATTCTCAGGGAAGAGCAGCGCAGATGGGGGGAGGTTTATTACCCATGCATAAGACAGAGAGCGGGGGTGACCACTGCCTGGGGGAGATGCTTGCGAGGGTGGGGAGCCATGCTAAGATCGACAGCGTGCACAGAGTGGGTCTGTTCAAGGCATCTAAAATGGCTGCCGTGCACGACAAAAGTGTGGCATTTGAAAAAAGACAAGATGGCGCAGACAATGTTTTTCAACACTTCCTGATTTCCTTTGAATCGAACGTTAACAGACGTTGGGGCATATTACCAAAGTTAAGCGATATTTATCCCTAACGATGCTTAGCAACGATTTTTTTACCGCTAAGCATCGTCAGAAATTATCGCAGATAAACCTTGCTATTATCAAGGTTTATCGCAAATACGATAATAAACGACCGCAATGCATTAATATCGCTGAAAACTCAGCGATATTCATGCATTACCGAGCTAATGCTCTTAGCCATGTTATCCACCTCCCATTGGATAACATGGCTAAGAACTGCTCAGGGCAGGTGCTAGCTTTTGGAGATATTCGCGCTTATCTTGAATATTTCCAAAAGTTGATAATAGGAGATAGCGATGTTAGCGACTGTTTCCAGTCGCTAACATCTTGGCATGCCCACTTTGCATGTCATTAGTGATAAATATCACTCACATGCAAAGTGGGGCCCAAGATGGTCGCTATCTCCTACTAGCCGTCGCTAACTGGTGTTAGCAACAGCTAGGTAATACAGATATAATTTTATCTCCGCGAAGCGGACCGCTGTTACAGATATATATCTTGTTTTTGAACGTTAATTTCTCAAAATCCACTGAAGCACATATATTGAGACCTAGCAAAGGCACATCGAGCTACCAGTCCCTACAATTTTGCCAAGTTTCGTGCAAATCCATTCAGCCGTTCGATTATTATTATTATTATTTTTTTGCCCCGCGGGGCCCTTTTAAAACCTCCACATCAAACCTAAGAGGTCAAGGAGGATCTACTATGCCCCCTTATGGTCATTTGCCCCTTCGCTTTGGCCTCCTCTTGTCTCTCGATCCTACCGAGAGACAAGATGGCGGCTGCTACGGACTGTTTGCAATGTTTACAGACCCCGGAGAACCAATCAGCTTCGCAAACCTCCGTTACGCGAAGCGGAGCGCTGTTACAGATATATATCTTTTTTTGAACGTTAATTTCTCAAAATCCACTGCAGCACATATATTGAGACCTAGCAAAGGCACATCGGGCTACCAGTCCCTAATATTTTACCAAGTTTCGTGCAAATCCATTCAGCCGTTCGATTATTATTTTTTTTTTTTTTTTTTTGCCCCGCGGGACCCTTTTAAAACCTCCACATCAAACTAAGGGGTCAGCGAGGATCTACTATGCCCCCTTATGGTCATTTGCCCCTTCGCTTTGGCCTCCTCTTGTCTCTCGATCCTACCGAGAGACAAGATGGCGGCCGCTACGGACTGTTTGGAATGTTCACAGACGCCGGAGAGCCAATCAGCTACGCTACGCGAAGTTCCGTTACGCGTAAAGTCCGTGAACCGGAGCGCTGCCCGGTCCGCTGTTACAGATATATATCTTTTTTTGAACGTTAATTTCTCAAAATCCACTGGAGCACATATATTGAGACCTAGCAAAGGCACATCGGGCTACCAGTCCCTACAATTTTGCCAAGTTTCGTGCAAATCCATTCAGCCGTTCGGGCTAAAAGTGAGGCCAACCGCCCTATGGAAAACTCAATGTTAAAAACACGTTTTGGGACCCCCCTTTTTTCTCGGCCCCCCCTTGACGAACCCCCCCCCAAATTTTCAAGGGCTGCTCAGAAACAAAATGTGCCATTTTCCTGAAAATTTCAGCCAATTCCGTCCACAAACGCCAAAGTTATTAGACATAGAATTTTCAAAAATCCCATAGAGAAAAAATCCTAACTATATATACCTACTGGCGACCGCCAGTAGGTAATATATATATATATATATATATATATATATATATATATATATATATATATATATCCAACAAGTGCAATCACCCAGGCTCCGACCACAGCGACCCAGGAAATTACGCAGATCCAATAAGTATAAAGCACAGATTTTTTATTTAAAAGCTGAACCAAGCAATCTGACGCGTTTCGGGCATCCGCCCTTGCTCACAGATATATCTTTATTGATGTGCTAGTTATATGTTATACTTGGTGAGCTATTAGAATCTTAGAAAATTCTTTTAGTGATCATAATCTAGTCATCTTCAATGGCTGATCAAGGTTTAACTGCGCCTCCTTCTTTTCTTCCAACTCCTGGAGAACCAGCCATTCCATGGAAAGAATGGAAGATATTATTTCTAACATATATTCTAGCCACGGGTGCAGATAAATACGGTCCAGTACGGAAACAAGCTATTTTATTATATAATTTAGGAGTAGAAGGACATCGTTTATACGAAAACCTGCCTGAAGTTTCACTTGGAATAGGTGATGGTCAGCCTACGAATCTGCATGATATGAGCATGCAGATGTTAGATTCAAGGTTCATTACTAAGGTAAATGTAGTTCTTGAAAGGCACAAATTTGTGTGTAAAATTCAAAAGGGGGATGAAGATATTGCGACCTGCATCGCTGCTTTAAGAGGTTTGTCCCTAACTTGCCAGTTTGAAAAATTGGCAGCTTCCCTCATACATGACCAGATAGTAGGATGTACGAATAATAAGAGAGTGTGTGAAAAGATACTTATAAAGGATTCTACTTTAGAGGAAGCCATACAAATAGCTAAAGGATTGGGACACTTTTGATGTGGATCAAGGAAATGGATAAATGCACTTATTCAATTGTAATTAAGGACTCTGAGTCTTAAATGATATCATCTAAGGGTTCTTAGATACATGCTAGTATTGATTAAACCAAAGTGGTTAAACCAATTGCCAAATCTCAAACTAAACCTTTGGTTAAGACTTCAGACAAAGGGAGTGAGTTTTCTCAAGTTAATAAGCCTCTTCCAAACGTCCTAGCAAGTGCTATTGTTGTGGTGCGCCAGGTCACATTGCTTCCAGCACTAAATGTATGGATAGGAATGCAATTTGTAGAATATGTGGGATGTAGAATATGTGCTAAAGCTTGCAGAAAAAAAAATGCCTTTCGTACATGCAGAACAAAAATGCCTTTCGTACATGAAATTGACGATTCCTGTGAAAATGTTCATGAGCTTATACCCTCTGTTGATGACATTGTTACTTCTCAAGCAGATTCTTGCAACATCATAGCACATAACGACATAGGTAATTGCGACGTCGCTGCAGAAAGCACTGATAAGTTAGAAAAGCCACATTGCGTCATCAATCTGGACTCAAAAGGGGTAAGAATGTTGATTGAGTTAGGAAGTCTGTATACAATATTGTCGAAGGAAATGCATTTCAAAACTTGGGGTGCATTGAGTGATGAGAAAAATTGGGATGTTCCTGATATTAAAGAGGCAGGATATGGTGGTAAGACAATTGAAATTTTAGGCCTAAAATGGATGGTGATTGAGTTTGAAAGTAAGAAAGTTTACGGTTGTGTGTATCTAACCAAACAAGGATCAAACTTGTTAGGATGGCGCCACCAAAAAGATCTAGGTATCACATTAAATCCAAATGCTAGTGAACCTGTGAGATCTAACGTTGTGCACAATGTTGATAAATATGATTCAGTAATAATGGAGAAATATTCTTATGTTTTTTCTGATGAATTGGGAAAGCTCAAGATTTTTTCTCATAAAATTATACTTAAAAAGAATGCAACACTTGTTGTACACAAAGTGAGGTCTGTACAGCATCTTATGAGAGGTCCCCTACAAGAAGAACTTGATAAGTTGCTGAAGCTTGATATAATTGAACCCATTGAGGCTTCTGAATGGTTGGAGCCCATTGTCGTTGCGCCAAAAGATGATGGGAAGAAAATTTGTTTGTGCATCGACTTACAAGATTTAAATAGAAACATATGGGTTGACCGTCAACCTCTACCGAATATTTCAGAAATATTGACTGCAATGGGTGGTGGTAGTGTATTCAGCGTAATTGATATGTCTGCAGCCTACCACCAGATTGATCTCAATGAAGAGTCAAGACATCTTACGTCGCTTGTAACACTGCTGGGGGCATTTTGTTACTGTAGAATGCTGTTTGGGCTAGCATCTGCCTCAGCGGTGTTTCAAAGAGTTATGCAAAAAGTTCTCCTAGGAATAAAAGATGTTCTCTGTTTTCAAGATGACGTGCTAGTTGTAGGAAGAGACCATGAACATCATGACAAGTTGATGCATGAAGTTTTGAGTCTCATGCGGGAACATGAATTGGCTATAAAAAGGGAGAAATGTCAATTAAGGAAAGATAATGTATATTATCTAGGGCATGAAATATCTAGAGAGGGAATCAGGCAAAAGAAAAGTATTGTATCTGCCATCAAAGATGCTCCTACTCCCATAAATAAAAATCAGCTTAAGATTTTATTGGGATTAGCGGAGTATTGCTCCAAATTTGTGAGAGGATTTACTGATATTGTAGAACCATTGCGTGTATTAATAAAAGCGGGTGTGAGTTTTGTGTGGTGTGATATGTGTGAAATCTGTGATAGGGCATTTAAGAAAGTTAAGGAGGGTATTTTGTCTGCACCTAGTCTTGGACATTTTGACGTCAAAGCCAAAACTTTCATTACGACAGATGCTAGCTCTGTTGGAATTGGGGATGTTTTGACACAAGTGAGCAATGATAAATAACGGATTATAGGATTTGCGTCCAGGAGATTACAAGGTGCAGAGACAACATATTCCATGATAGAGAAGGAAGCTCTGGCATGCTGATGGGGGATTAAACATTTCAAGTACTTTATTCGGGGCGTGCCATTTAAACTTCGAACAGACCACAAACCGCTTTTACATCTATTTAAGGGAGGCAAAGGACTGGAAGGGAGTGTAACTCCAAGAATTTCGAGGGGGATTTTATCTGTGATTGAGTATAATTTTGAAGTTGAATACCTGAAGGGACTTAGGAATATATTAGCAGACTGTTTGTCTAGAATGCCTATTATAGTGGGAATCTGAAGTTGAGATTGTTGTGATAAGGTATAATGAGGAACAACCTTTTGTCAAGGAGGAATGTGACGCTGCGATGTTGAATGATGATGTGTTGCAGAGGGTCATGCAAGGTGTATCTGAAGGTTGGGGTGGAGATCTTGTCCATGACTTGTGTTTTAAAGGATATAACAATGTTGAGACGGAATTGAGTGTCAGAGTGGGAAAGTTGTGGAAGAGAAATAAAATGGTACCACCAGAGGCACTTAAATCTAAGATTGTCAATATTGCTCATGAAGGGCATCTGGGCAGGAACATGACTAAAAGACGTGTTTGTCAGTCATTTTGGTGGCCTCGGTTACATAGAGATGTTGAAGAAGCTGTTAAGGATTGCTATGCATGTGCCACAAGTGATAAGACCAAGATTGTGCAACAACCTCCTCTTGCTTGCGTAAAGTTGCCTGTGCACCCATGGGAAAGATTAGCAATAGAATTTCTTGGCCCTATTTCTAAACTAGGTTTGAATTGTAAGTTTTTAATGGTCTTAATAGATTACCATTCTAAATGGTTTGTTGTAGAAACAGCTGACAGTATTGTGACAGAGAGAGTGATCAAGTTTCTGGATAAGGTTTTTATGAATGAAGGAATTCCTAAAAAACTTGTGTCAGTCAATGCACCTCAACTAGTTTCAAGAATTTCTTTGTAGGATGGGTGTGAAAAGTTGCTATGTTTAGGCCTCAAGCCAATGGTTTGGTGGAAAGGGCTAACAGGTTGATTATGGATAACATACAACTTTCAATTTGTAATGGGTTGTCATGGTCTGATGAGCTTAAAAAATTAATGTGGTCCTATAGAGTAACGCCACATTCCGTGACTGGTGTATCGCCTTTTGTTTCCCTTAAAGGACAAGAACCAGGAGTGAAAGAAGTACAGGGATGATTGAAGGACAAAGATTGTGTGTGGGTGGATCGAGAGAGAATTGAAAAGGATGTCACTAAACAGCAAGCTGCAGCTGCTAGTCATTATAATTGTATGAAAAGAGTCAAATTTCCCAATATAAAGTCTGGTGACTGGGTGGTGGTGAAGCGTGGTGGTGTTGTTACAAAAGGTGACAGCAAGTTTTCTAAACCTATTCAGATGAAGAGTGTAAGGAAGAGAGTTGTCGTATTGTGTGACGGGTCGATTTGGAGTTTTGGTAACATTTCTAAATGTTATGGTCCTCAGACATTGCTGAGTGATTAATTTTCATGATACCTTGTTCTATTATACTGTTATCAAATTGTATTGTAATTTTGTTTGAATGTAATACTTTTCAGTCTTTCCTGAGTTAATAATTTCATATGCATTCTTGTATTTTAAAATGTGTTTTTGTTGTGCAATTTAGGGTTAAATAATGTATAAAGGGGGAGATGTGTAGAGTTCTCTGTATTGGAATGTACACATGTTGCTAGGTAGGCTAGAATGTTATGATTGAAGGACTGGAAACTGAACTGTGAAGCTGGGGGAGGATGAAGCTGAAGGTCCCTGTTGTTAATCTCCAATAAAGAACTTATTTCTGCAACATGCCTGAATAGCATCTTTACACTACCCCATCTACACTTAACGTTTTTTGCTTCAGTACACTCAATAAAATAAGTTCCTTAATAGTGTAGGTGAGGAGGTTCACTAACATTTTCCTTGGTTTACTTTTATTAGGGATGTTTCTGAAGAAGTCCCGATGAACTCTCTGAATATCCATAGAGATCGCCTGCTCCAACTCATCTATCTGAACCCGTACCTTGATCAATCTCACCATGAAAGCTTTCAAGTCATCTCCTTCTAAACACTCAGGGACATTTAAGACCCTCAGAATAATTCTCCTTTGGTTGTTCTCCAAAGCCTCAAGCTTCATCTGGCACCCCTCTTTGTTTGCCTTCAAGGGGCAAATGTCTTCCTCATTAATATCAACTGCAGTTTTTAACTTACTAACTGTCTCCTCCAAAGTGGCTGTCTTATCTGCCAAATTATTCAGTTCTTCCCCATGTCTTTGCACATTCTTCAAATCTCCTTTTGATTGAATCAAAAGTTTCAAATCTGTTTCTGATCTCAATGGACAAGGAGCAGATCATGGCTTCTATAGACTGGTTTGCTTGTTTGTGTGCCTTCCCTTGTACCACAGGGCTTGTCCCAACCTCAAACCCCTTATCCAACACACCCTCGAATTTTTAAAGGGGAGACACACTGGAGGCGCTCACGCACAAGAGTGCAGGTTTCCCTGCTTTGGCCAAATTTTGCTGCTCATCCACGCTTCCCTCCTCCAGATCTTGAGTCCCAAGAACTTGGAATCAATTAGGGTTGGTTAAGCACGAGAGAACACCGGAGGCCATGTTTTTCACTATTGGAGGTTGACCTTGCACCGCCCGTGACATCCTGGTAGTCTCCTCCACACTTCTTACTCCCTCGTTTAAAAAAGTGTCTTAGGTAATACCTTGAAGTAGGTCCACAATGATGGTGTAATTGTAAATTTTTCGCTGATTCTCTAGACCATCTCTCTCTCTCAAGATAGGATTGCCCTCTACACCCAGACTTTTTTGTTGTAATTGAGCCTTTGTGCTCTCTTAGTACGATGTTATGCCTTCAAAACTTTCTGTCACTCGGTAGCCCCTCTATTACTGCTAGCACTTGCTGGCCCTTCTGTTCCCTGTCTCCTTACCGGAGTGCTCACGTCCTTCTCCCTTACAGGGACTTTTCCAGCTTCATGCGCCTTGACTTGTGCCTGCTCCCTGTCCCCAAGTCTGACCGCCTCAGCTGCTTCCTTGTTCCTCCACCCTGCGAGGCTTCCGATACTGTCCCCACCACCCCTCACCCAGAGGGAGATGCTCGCGGTTGCTCACTACCCTCTGTGGAGCCCGAGCGCAGCTCTCAACCAACACTCAGACCTTTGTTCAGCTGAATCCGCAGTAGCTTCCAAGCAAACCAGCTCAGAAATAAAGCTGCTCTACACTGTGAAATTCCGTAGAAAGGGGGTGAGTAAACAGGGTGAAAAGCTCCTTCTTTTGATCTATAGACTAACGCACCGAATAGCCCTAGTTGTCTGGCATGCACCTCTCAGGCTGAGTGCCCCCGCAGCTAGCCAGCCGCCATGTTCTCCCATCCAATATTGCTATATATTATCCTACCAGGACTGTGGCCAGATTTACTAAGGACTTGCATTGTCCCTGCCTCATGCAAGTCAAAGTATAGCAACACAAGTGCATAAGTGACATTGACAAAGCCACACAAATCAATATTTACATGGCCATGTGTCACTTTTTACCTGTAATGTCCACCTGTAAAGTAATGTAAGGCAGCGCCTTGTGCTGCCTTGCGTTACCCGATGTCAAGGAGACGATACATGGGTACAGGATGAATGCTAGCATCATCCACTCATATTTTAATGCAAAGCAAGATTTACAAAAGTCATTGAAACAGGGTTTCTGCCAAAATGGTGTGCCTACCTCACCATGGCGTAAGGAGGAGAAATGTATTTCTTTCCCCTCATTACTTCCTCTTATAATAAGAATTCCTTACTGCACAAAAACAATGCTCCTCACAATGCAGGCACCCTTGCACTGTGGTGCAAGGGTGCGTGCGATGGTGCTCGGCAGCCTCATGTGCACCAGCCCAGAGAAACAGCTGAATAGCACCATATTTTTGTAAATAAATGTCTCATTTCAGCTCTCTCCCCTTCACGCAATGCAGCACAGCAACTTGCCTTGCTGCTTTGCGTTGCATGAAAGATTAGTTCATTTAGACCTTTATTCCTAAACTTAGAGGCAAGACTTCAACCCAGGCATCCACTACTGATGTTTTATTTCTTCTGTATGACACTAGAATATTTTAGAAGGTGGAGAAACCTCAAAGTGGCGACTTTCTCCAACGTCACAGATAGTCTATAGAAGAGAACGAGTAGCATATTGTTAGACAAAGAGAATAGCAGGTGAGTCACCCTACAGGCAGGCAGATGCTGTTGTTGTACACATGAGCATCTCTAGAAACACTGCCAGGTGAGTCACACTGGAATCATGGTGCACAGAATATTCGTAAACAGCAGCTAGTGGAGTGATGTCAATACTAGTGCAATAGGGGAAAACCAGAAGTAAATCACAGTGGTGCTTGGACTAGGAGATTTATCGAAATATGGAAATAGCACATTTGCATTATCTCTATGATATGGAGGTGTTGGTATTTATTTTTGAGAATGTGAAAGACAACAGTTCTTCATTGACTATTACTCGTACGTCTCAAACACATTCCCCAAAGGATCAGTGCCTTGGGGGTGATATTAATAGTAGTCCCGTTGTTTATGACAACATCCCCAAGCATGCTGGGACTTGATTTTCCACAATTCCCATTATACGTATGGACCTACAAGTCCAAGTGTGTTGATGGCTGTTGACAGAAAAACCATGGCAATTTGAAGCTCAGCTTTGTCATGTTCAGTACTATTAAAATACTGTTTTGATCTTTCAATTGTGTATCCCCTTTTTTTTTTTTTCCTCTTAATGGTCTTGGCTGGCTCGCATTTAGAACGCCGGAGAGGTTAAAGTTCAAAGATGACGGTTGTGATCATTCCTTAGAGCCGTAGCCAGGTAACATGAAGGATTATTAATGCCTTCCCTTTACAATGGTACTTGTGTCGGAGTCATTGGCTCTCCACTTTGCTACAAGCCTCATGACGTAGGACCAGTTGATTTTTATTATAAAATGAGCAAAGATAAAGGAAGAAAGCAACCAGCAGAACAAACTGCTTCAATATAATTGGATATGATAACGCTGTAAACAGAGGGGCAGATTTACAAGCAACTTGAGTCGTTTTTGCGTCGCCGTTGCATCACTTTTTGTGAAGTCGCGGCAGCGAAAAAATGCTGCCCATTTACAGCGTGATGCATGTAGGTATATGCGTCACGTTGTAAAGCCCTGCGTCACATTATTCCCGCGTCAGGTATAATATATTCAGGGTGGGTGTTCACATGCAGAAAAGCCTTGTAGAAGTGACGCAGTGAAATCTAAAAGATTTCACTGCGCCACTTCTAGGATGCCACTCCATCAAAACCTTATGCCTGCTTGGAGCAGGTGTAAGGAGTGATGCAGCACAATGAGGATCGACCTCCCCATACATTGCTGGAGTTGCGTTGTGCTTGCGACACAACTCCAGCAATGCGTGACTTTTGCGGCAACAGATGCGTCAAAATTTCTGACACATCTGTCAATCCTTGCGCCATGGTGCACCGTATTGTACATACGGTACATCCATGGTGGAGCAAGGGTTTCTCAGGGTGGTACAGGAAAAGAGACGCATCTCTAAAGATGCATCACTTTCTTGTAAATCTGCCCCATAGTATGTGCCCTGAACAGCATGCTATTTATAACAGAGGACTAAGGCTTCAAGGTACTCTCACTGATGACCATCGAGCCACCCCACAGAGAGATGGGCATGTTAGAGAGCAGACCAACCAAATATCTTCATGGTTGAACCGTGTCTTTGAGTTTACAAATCTCTGACAGATATATACGTTTAAAAAATAAATATTTGAAAGGGTTAATCAGATGGTTGGTCATTGAATTAGTGGAAAATAAATATTGGTTACTCTGATGGAAACAACTAGTTTTCTATCTCCACAGCCAAGATAGATAGGGACATATTTACCATTATATCAGGCAGCGAAGCAAGTCACCTTGCTGTGCTGCATGATAGGGAAATGGCAGGAATGTGCTGTACTTAACATTGTATGGTGCATTCCTGCCTTTTTCCCAGCGCTGATGCACAAAGGGTCGCATTGCGTGAACGCAGGCACCCTTTTGGACCATGATGCATGGGTGCCTGCGTTGTTAGTAGGATTGTTTTTGTGCAGGAAGGGGTACCTTCCTGCACAAAAACAATCCCAGAGGTGTTTTCTTCTTTGTATTTGCGCTGCAGAATGCAGTGCACATAGGCAGATGAAACAACGAGGAGAAATAAACATATTTCTCAAAGTTACACCTCACCTGGGGAGGCATTGCAGTTTTGGCGCATTCCCAGGTCTACACATTATGGTAAATCTGGAACTGCGTCAAAATCCATGGGTTTTGCGCAGGAACACCCACCCACCATCGATGGACTCTTCTCTGGGACAGAGTAACGCAACGCAGGGATTTGCTTTGCATTGCATTGCGAACTCTGGATTTATCAAATCACTCTGGGGCCGTGGCCTTGCATGGCTTGATAAATCGCATCTCAAGTGTTGCGCACCTTTTGCACCCTTTTACGTGGGAATAGGCTACGTTATAAAGCACGCGTTTAGAACACAAGCCATTACAACACGGTCATTAGAACGACCGTGTTACATTGCATACCGTTACAACGCAAGTCATTACAATGACTTGCTGTAGGGGGCGCTGGATGTTGGAACAGTATAACTATTCCAACTCCAGTCTGTGCAACAGTAGGGAAGGTGTTGGATTTAAAATCCAACACCTCCTGCCCCCTACAGCTAGTTGATGTAACGGCTGACGTTGTAATAGCATGCGATGTAACAACACGGTTGTTGTAATGACCGCGTTGTAATGGCTGCGCTGTTTCGCATGCGGGGCAAACAATGTTTACCCCTGAGCAAATCAATTTTTCTATCAACATTTTTTAATTATGCAGACGACAGATCATCTCATGGCTACCAAGTAACTTCTTGTCATATGTACACCCTCAGTCAGTCCTGGCTTTTTACCAAGAGTAATTTACATTACTGGATGTTTGAAACCATCCATAACTTGAAATGCTAACAGTGCAACAAAAAGTTCCAGAGTTCAATGCGTGGCCAGCAAGAAAAATCTAGAAATGAACGAAGGTATCACCTTGGCATTGAGATACGTGCAGCTACCATCATTTGAACTAGCTGAACAGTGCAATACCATCATTTGGTACAAACTGACCTGTGCAAAAATGGCATGATGTATGACATTTGATTAATAAAGTGTGTGTTATTCACATCACCTGGTAAGTACTGCTACCATGGGTAGGGCATTTACCGGGTGTAGGAAATACCTCTTATTCTGCTTTTTGCTGGGAAAATGAGGCATAACATATAGGTTCTGTATTTACTGCATGGATCTCTACTTGTTCTGCTTGAAAAAGTTCACCAGGTGTTTACTGGGCAAAATTGCAGAGTCCGTTAATTATCGCATCTAGCAAATAAGCACAAATACTTTATGTGGTAATTAATGAATTACTTGGAATATGGATGTCGGCACCAACTCCTGTTTGCACAAGGATCAGAATTTTCTCACAACTCATATAGAACACCTAAATGATTGTGCAAATGTTGGCACAAAATGACACATGAGGCATTGTAATCTATGTATTCAGGAAATTGTGGTGTGTGTGGAGACGGTCAGTTTACTGTATATTTTGTTTAAGGTATGCTAGTCACTATCATAGACATTGAGGGGCTTATTTATTAAGATATCACACGGCGCAGTGCAGCACAACAAGTCACTTTGCTGTGCTACGTGATAGTGAAAGAGCAGGAATGTACCATACTTAACCATATACAGTGCATTCCTGCCTTTTCCCAGTGCTGGTGCACAATGTGTTGCCTAGCGCCAATGCAGGCACCCATGCACCATTGTGCAAGGGGGCCTTAGTTGTAAGCAGGAATGTTTTTGTGCAGGAAGCGACACCTTCCTGCACCAAAAAAATGGTGTGAGACATTTTCTTCTTTCTATGTGTGCTGCATTCTTTCTATGTGTGCTGCATTCTTTCTATGTGCGCTGCATTCTTTCTATATGTGCTGCAGAAAGAACACAGCCTTGACCCTGCGACTTATGGGAACAGTCCAGCCTGATCTGCCAGGCCAGGTCCTCCCTGGACTGGAAACAAGCATCCTGAGACTAGTTTCGGGGCACCACCCTTCATCAGCCAGGCTTGCTTGAATCCAGTGGTATGGTGAGCAAGGTACCCTCCTCTGGGCATTCCCTTGGACACTTAGGGCAAACATAGCAAACAAGCATTCACAGACAGACATTCTGCCCCGGAGACTCTACAGGATGCCCACATCTGACATTCACAAAGTGGAAACTGTCCTTGAAAGCTCTCCCTCAATGACTTCTTCCATCTTGTGAATTTGTACCTCCCCATTTAGGTGCCAATATCCTATCAATGGTTTGCAACCAATGAAACAATTACTTGCTAGTCACAGGAAAGAGGGGTACCCCTTTACTGCCCCCTTTCCCTGTGATTCAGAAGGGCTTGCAACGTGGACATACTGAGTCACAACAAACCCACCTCCAACTTGCAGTGGTTCTTTTGTGCACAGCGTCTGTGCTTTTTTTTAAAACACATTTTTCTTGCGGTTTTATAGTTGGTACAGCATCTGCCGGAGGGCCACCAATAAAATTTTGATATAAATGTCACCTTGTACCAATTAATAATAATACAAATAGTACAAAAAAAAGGTTAAAGGTCAAACAGTTAACCATTACTAAACTGAGCACAGATTCGGCACCCCAGCTTCTCCCGCACCACCCAATCATTGATGCATCATATCAAACTGAACAATTATATCAAATTTACTGAGGCTATGCATTCAGATCGCCTACCCGTGCTATGAGGAATTCCAGGGATTCTACCACTGGTAAGTCTATACTGCTATAGTCAGCCCATCGTTGCCATACTTTCCCATGCTTTTGCGAGAAACCCCGTACCCGAAACACTGTCAGTTCCATTCCCATATACCTGTCCACTGCTTTTTTCCACTTGCCTAGGGGTGGTGGAGTGGCACTCTTCCAGTGTTGAGCGATATCCCATTTAGCACGTGTAAGCCCTAGAAATAAGAGGTGTTGTTTGTACCTATTGTCATCGACCTCGTCCGTGCTATCGAGTAATACTAGTTTGGGTTCTAATGGGAGATGCCATGATAGCACCTTACCAAGACAGGTCAGTATCTTATGCCAGAAGGGTTGGATAGCACTGCAACTTCATACCATATGAAAGAAGGTGCCTGTGTCTTGGTTGCACCTAAGGCACACCGGCGACGGTATTGCACACATGAGCCAAAGGCGGCGTCTGGTATAATGGACTCAGTGAATGAATTTAAATTGAATCAGATGGTAGCAAGATGCTGTAGCGGCACCGCTGGGACTCACCAGTGCCTCCGCCCAATCGTCATCCGAGAGATCAGTTATATCACTCTCCCAATTCTGTCAAAGTGTTCCTAGTGTTGCATTGTTATGTAAAGTATGGTTTGATATATTTGTCTGATCTTGTGTGCACCTATGTTCTCCATTAATAATCAACCATCTAATGGATGAAATTCTGGTAGATCTGCGAGTATTGTAATGTATGGGGTTAAGGCATGTCCCAATTGCAGGTATTTGTAAAATTGGTTGCGATGGAGGTGGAATTCTTCCTGTAGTTGCTGGAAGGATTTAAGGACTGTTCCTTTCATTACATCTCCTAGTGTGGCTATACCAATAAAATCCCACGTGCAAAACCCGGACAATGTCACAACCTGTCGAATGTAGGTTCCCTGCCATAGTGGGGTTGTCTGTGTTAACCGTCCCTCCCATCTGCCGGATCACACATCTCCATAGTTGAATTACTACCCTTGTAGCAGGGGGGTAAATGGTTCAAACGCCTGTGACTATACAGCAAGTCAAGCAACGATTGGCCCTCCATTATGCTTCTTTAGACCGTGAATGCTGGGTCTGTTTGAGAGTTGTGCCACCATTCGTTGATGTTGAGGAGATTTGAAGCTGAGTAGTAAGCGAATATATCTGCAGCCGCAATCCCATCACAGTATGTGAGTGTCTGTGGTTTTTACGCTCACAAAGGCTTAAATCCTGTACACAGAAGACTTTGCAACTGCAAAAACATTCGATACATCCGGCCCCAGATATGCAAAACAAAACAGATTTGCACATGAAGCTCAACAAATAGCTCTATTGATGTTTTCAAGCCAGAACGGTTAAAGTGGTGCAGCTGTGATAAAAAAACACACAGAAAGAACACAATGTGAAATCACCTGCAGTGAGTCACTGCAAGGACGGAGAAGCCTGGGCCAGTCCTGACTAGACAAACATACCTAATGACACACCGGGGAGCCCTTTTCAATGGCAGCGCTTGTACGCGGACCGTCTAGACAGAAGGAGAAACGCGCTGCACCGTGACTCAAAAGGCAAGCCGGCAGGGTCGTTCCTTTATAAATACCTTTCCAGGGCTGTGAGCTCTCCTCTCCATTTTCAAGTAGCAATTAGTGAAGTTGCAGCGCTCTGGAAAGGCTGCGCACTTTCTTTCTCTCTTCCAAGCCTCGGAGCCGAGAAGTGCCGAAGATTACACGATCAGCCTGCTTTTGTTATTGTGTCTGCCTTATGCGTTTTAAACAAGGGAAGAGCACACTTAACAAATACAATAAAAAAATGGCAGACTTGTTGAATGTTTGTTCGAAAAGGAAAAGCTTTCCAAATCGTTGAACTTGTCAATGATGCAGTTTTAACCCTCTTGTTGATTTATTAGCAGGAAACGAAACCCTGACAAAATGAATTTCATTTTCGAGAGACGTTTTGTCCCTGAGCATGTCAGGTTAATGTATTCTAATTCTTCCGAGGTTGGCCTTTATCAGAGTTTGTTTTTATGAACATCTTTGCTGACATGGATGACTTAAAAGAGAGGAAAGGCGGTTGAAACCAAGAACTACAGCTGACAACAGTTTGTTGGATTGAGTGTGCCTACATAATGTGTTTTACGTCTCGCCTGTGACAGGGCATGCGCAGTCACTTGCAGGATATTTTATTTACTCACAGGAGGCTTAGAGCCCGCCCTTTCCTTACCATTGGTTTGCTTCATTGTCACTCTCATTTCCTTGCTTCTCTTTGGTCAGCGCATGATGGCTTCACTTCCTCTTCATGGTTTGTCCGTCCCCTGGAGCATGGCTGAAGTACTGGCTCCTTGCTCAGTGTGTGTCCTTTTATTGGGTGCACTTTCGGAGGGACTTCATTTCTTTTATTGCCCCTCCTGCACTGTTGCTTGCTCTGTCTCTCTGTTCCCCGTTGTTGATTGTCACGTCGCTTCTGCCCCCACCTGCATTGTTGTTTCCTGCCCTGTCCCTCCCATCCTAAAAAAAAGCGATTTGCCTCTGCCAACCCTGGCCGTGTCCTAGCACTTTTTTCAAAAACTTTCAGTCATGCTGCTCTGCAGTTGTTCTGCTGTGCAACATGGCTGTAATGCTTTTAAGGACCGCTATGGTTTTATGAAATGTTGTACAGCAGTGCACCATAGCGCTTTTTCTTAAATTGCTGGTGGGAGGTCAGGAAGGTAGGAATCTTGGAGGAATGGTGTGCAACACAGATGGTATTGATGCCTTCCACCCTGATTCTAAGGGGGCGCTCCTTCATTTGCGTGGCCCCCTGCTTATTAGGGAAACTCTTTGTTTTTGTGCCTATGCCATATTATGGATGTGGAAATAAAGGCAAAGAAACTGTCAGGAGGCACTCTTACTATGTGCCACAAAACGGTGGTGCACATACACAGTCACTGTCCATCATAGGGGTGCCCCCTGCAAGGGAGAATAAGAGGGTCAATGGACCTCCCAGACATTCCTCTGCAGGTAGGTGCATTCGTTCGCTGCACCTGCTTGCAGGGAGATCTCCGTTACGCCTGTACTTTGAAAGACAGTTTGACTGCTTCAAACAGCTGGTATGCCTTTCACTAATGCACTGTTCCCAGGTCAGGTGTGAGTTTAATATTGTCCCGAGGTAGTGCATTATCTGTAACAGTGACATAACACAGGCCACCGCAGCCCTCCTCAGCACAGTACTCAGGCTGAGAGCTCCTGATTAACATTCCGGAGGGGTCCACTCCACGTTCCTTGCAGGGGGGCCTCCTCAAGTTTCGTTACACCAGTGATCTATAATAAAGCTCACTGACTAGGTATGCACCCGCTGTTATGCGTTCAAGACCTCATCAAGGGGAAACCCAGCTTTCCATGATTTAGTGGTCGCTAAATTAACTTCTATTGAATTTGGTAATAGGATCACTTATTATTTGCAATGCTATTGTCCGTTTATAAGCAGCCCATGAAAGTGTGGTGTATGTGGTAACTCTTGTTATCACACATACCAGATTTCCAATTTTTGCAGCTAACAGCGCACTCCCGCAATTCCACCCCTCCTCAGCACAGTACTCAGGCTGAGAGCTCCTGATTAACATTCCGGAGGGGTCCACTCCACGTTCCTTGCAGGGGGGCCTCCTCAAGTTTCGTTACACCAGTGATCTATAATAAAGCTCACTGACTAGGTCTGCACCCGATGCACCCATTTATAGGTATGTAACCCGCTGTTATGCGTTCAAGACCTCATCAAGGGGAAACCCAGCTTTCCATGATTTAGTGGTCGCTAAATTAACTTCTATTGAATTTGGTAATAGGATCACTTATTATTTGCAATGCTATTGTCCGTTTATAAGCAGCCCATGAAAGTTTGGTGTATGTGGTAACTCTTGTTATCACACATACCAGATTTCCAATTTTTGCAGCTAACAGCGCACTCCCGCAATTTTCCCAGGTATATATTGGTAGGTCAAAGTTGCCAAAGTTGCCAAAGTCTACAGAGGGAAAAACACCTTGAAAATACCAGGATGTGTGGATTTTGGTGCATTAAGCAACCAAATCTACATGTTATGCAGGGGGTGAATTTGGAATCAGCGTTAATTATTGCAGCTGTTAAATTCTGATCCCTGGAGTATAGAAATTTTGCATATGAGATAATTATCGCATCCAGGAGCCTAAGGTCAATCGTGATGAAGGCCTTAAACAATGCAGTATTTTTTGTAGGAGAAGATTGTATTGTGAGGGAAGAATATTGCAGTTCCAGCAAACACAAAGCACCTGCACAAATGCTGTTGGTCGAAGGAAAAACCTTAACGGAATTCCAAACTGTCTATATACTATTCCTAATGTTTGGGTCCCCCTAGGACGTGTGATATTCAGCTCTCCACGGACCACTCCTACAAATAATTTGTGACACCCAGTATCCAAGTACAAACAAATGTGCTTCTAACAAAACTGCTTCTAAAGAAAAGTAGTTTTTATTCTTCCAAAGAAATCTGACCATCATAATCCCATTTACTATGACCAGTGTGATCTAACTGGTTTAACATTTAGACTGACAGCTAATGCATAACAACTTAAACTGTGATTTTAAAACTTCCTGCTCTGGTTTCAAGTGTCATGTTCAAGAAACTCCTAACAATAACAGGGCTACCAGTGCTAATTGGGAAGGTGTTTTGTAGTGAACTGTTTACCTCACACTAACAACAGGATTAAGTACACTGACATGCTTCACCAAAGCCACAGAATGTTCAAAGATTATGAGTTTGGAACTCAAGTGTGAATATGGAAGTCTTTGACCACCTGTGCAGCTATTCTAGGCCTGCCATTTTCAGTCTCTATCCTCTATATATTTTTTTCTCTTAACTGTTTGCGGGCCCCTAATCCCTACAGACACCCTACATTGCAGATATCGGTGTGGCTGCTCAGGGGCTCCCTTGGTGTGTCTGTGGCTCGGCAGTCCAACTGTTGGGTTCCACGTCGTGTAGCCTCAATGAGGTAGCTCCCTTGACAACCTTTGCAAATCCCTTGACTGGTGTTAGCTGAAGGTTAACTCTGCCTGGTGAGCACACACCCTACCTGTCCCACCTTTTGTTATAGTTTCCATCCTTTAACCCTGCCATAGTGTACAGTGGTCCAGCATCTGACCTGCACATTAGGTGGGTGAAGAAGTGTTTATCACTTCAAAGTACTTAGATGTAGAATTAGGAATAGTAAATCTGTACATCCCTATGCAAACATACCATTCAATATTTTTCCCTCAATATTCTGTCCTCGATATGGAGGAACCTGTATAAAAGAGGTATGAAAGTGTCGTATGGGCATTTTCTCTATTCCTCCAGGAGAAAAAACAGTAAATGCCTGTAAAGTTACGTGCATTATTTGCCAAAAAGTCATTTCATGAGGTTCCGACAAAAAATACTCCTGTGGGACGTCGTCGATGTTGAAACATCTACAAACTATGCATCCTCGACGTCTAGCTAAGAAACAGCTTAGACGGGAACAGGAGAGGCAAAGAAGTGATGACAACGCTGCTGGACCTAGCACATCAAGTGCCTCAACATCTTCTACTACAGCCAACATCTTCTCTGACCTCGCTCGAGTGGAACAACGTTGCATAAAATGCAAAAAAAATCTCTGTTATGGTGAACAATCACTGGACGCTGTCCTGCTTGCTATAAGAAATCATCATTGTTCATTTTTTTTCTAAACAAGTATATAATTGCATAATTTTTTCATCATATTCACTGTGGGTCCTGTTTATTTTTTTATTTTTTTTTAAAAAGGGTTTAAAAAATACAAAACAAATATAAAACAAAAAAAGATTTTTTTTCTTCAGAACTGCCTAATTGGTTAAAAATAGACAAACTTGTATGTGTTCTATGAATGACTGTTATGGTAATATCTAAGTCATTGTATGAGTGAATAAGTACTGTCTCAGTGAATAAATGAGTGCAGCAGTATTGTCTGAGTCTTTGAATGAGTGCATTGATAGTGTTTAAGGGAATGAATCAGAGCTGTAGTAATCCCTACCTGATTGCATGTGGGTATAAGTAAGTAGTGCTTGACTTATTGCATGACAGAATGTATAGTACCTGGATGACTGGAGGAGTGCAAGAATAGTGTCTGTGTTAATCCATGAGTGCATAAGTAGTGCCTGGTGTAGGAAGGTGGATATCTGACTATAGGGTTACCCCAACTTTTTGCCTAGTGTTTATCTGGTTTGTGACTTAGTTGGCCTGGGATCCTGCTATTCAGGGCCCCAGGCTATCTGCTCGCTCTGTAAAATGGACTCCATGTACTTTAGGTACATACACAATTGGGTATTGGGTCACGTTGCGAGCCCCTGTATAGTGTACCATAGGTACCCAGGGCATAGGTGCATCCAAGGCCTACCAGGGGCTGCAGCATGAATTATGCCACGCTTGGCTGGCCATCCAAACTGACACCACAGGCTGATCACCCAGCTTGGGCAAGGTGGTGTAACCACCCCTTTCTTAGATATAGTATACCTATATCTAACCTTATATATAGACACATATGTACCTATAAGTCACTCCTATGGCAGGCCTTAACAATCCTGGAGGCAGAGTGCTTGGTTTTTTGTGAGATAGTGCTCTAGCATGAGCTGCGCCCATCTGCAGCTTTCAGAACCATGTCCTTAAAGCTGTTCTATGATGTAGCCATACCATATACTCTTAAGTGCATTATAATCCTCGCGGTTAATGCTAACTTTGGTTTGGCTTTATCAAAACATGCCATGTAATGTGTCAAACACTTTGGAATACTACCCCCCCCCCCCACCAGTCCTGGCGGCGGGGGAAGCATTCCACCCTTCTAGAGGGAGAAGACATGTAGTTATGGCTTTACCCGGTTAAAGTTAAACAGAGCCTCAGCATCACAAAATGGATGCTGCTGCCACAGACACGAGTCTGACCTCCTACTGCTGGACGAAACTCCAGCAGGGGAGGCCTGGACATTAGGTTTCCTGCCTTGGGAGGTGCTAGTGATAGAGCGCGCGAGGCCACCCGACCAATAGTTTTCGCCGTTTTCCGGCTTCAGGGCCCATATACTTTCAAATCACCATACACATTGACCAGGTGACTTCACGAGCTCTACCAATTTGTGTGTGTGTTCCCTACTATTAATTTCCAGTGCACCCGACTTACCATCCACCGATGCGGGTACCTAATGACCACAATGAATCAGGGAGCTAGCTGTAAAGAAAAGGCAGCAAAATACAAACCCAACCAATAACATTCAAATACTGTTTAAATGACCACGGACAACTGGAAGTTTTAAAATGTTTATCTAAAGTTCGTTTTCTTCATGCATCAAGTATACAAGGATGAGACAATCAATGACCAAGATAATGTAAATTATGTAGCTATATAAAAATAATGATAGGGTAATCATTGAAATACTGATATAAAATGCAAGAGAAAAAAATACTATGCAATTCAGTAATATCTAAACATGGGCAGACTATGTATGGGTAACTATAGGAGGGCCTATAATGAGTAACACGCTTCACTTAAAGTAAAGGGGCCTTTGAACAGTCTAGGTAATGAAGTTCTAGACCATATCAGAAAATTACAAACTGCAATGCAAAATATAATCTCTAACAAGTGAGAAGACATAGGAACAAACTTATGAAAATATGTAATTGACTTTCAATAGTTGCGGAAAGGCATGGAAATTATAACATATGCAATGATGAACTTTATTAAAGCAAAAGTTAGAAATTCAGAAGGTGCAAGATTTTAAGAATTTCAGAGCAATATTTACCTAGAATGGTGTGGAAACCAAACCCTGGCCACGGGTCAGTTAAGGACAGGAAACCCTCAAGGAAGGATACCCCTCAAAGGACAGCAGGTGCAGAATGGACACCCAGGACAGGACAGGATACCCTCGGAATAGGAATCAGGACAGGACCCTCAGGACAGGACAGCAAACCCTCAAGACAGGACCGCTCAGGACAGGACCGGAACCCACAGTTCGGAAGCAACGCCTGCTCTCCACCCGCTCTGCAGCTATCGATCAAGACCCCGATTGGGTCAGCGAACTCCCAGTTAAGTGCTTCGCCAGCACTTTAAGGTTCGGTAGAACCTTAGACTATGGTCAAATTCGGACAGAGTGCTCCGCAGCTCTCTGTATCTTCAGTCACCTATTGAGTGCGTTGGGTCAGTGACAGGTCAGCTAAACCAGACAAGTCGGACGGCTCCCTAGGTGAACCCAGGGTAGATATACAGTTTGGGGACAGTGTACCACCCCCCAATGTTGCAAAGTGTCAAAATCCCTCAATTTGGATTGGTCCTAAGGTAGGATTTGGGTAGCACACCAATCACAACATAGTAATTCAAGTCTACATTTGCATAGTAGGGTACCGCCTAACTAGATTGGGGTTCCCATGAGAAGTTGTGCAGAAATACAATGGCAATTTTAACAATGTTGCACTGCGAGAACATGTGATTGGTTCAGCCGAGTTTTCAGGTCGTTTCTCAGGAGCATCTTGCTCGTCACTGCCAACTGGCTGTGTTCCATCAGTCAAGGTCTGCTGTGCCTCGGCAAGTCGCGCAGGCGCAGAAGGGACCTCCAAGATGGTTCTCGGTACATACAGAACCCCATTCCCCGCGGTACATGAAAAGTAAGCGAAAACAAATTAATACATAATAATGTCATTATGAAAACACATCACAGGGTTTGTACTTTTAACTCATCATCAAGAAATAAACTTATGCGTTTAAATGTTAGCTACATTGATACGGGTACAAGAGCAGTGGCACGAGCAGTACCACATGATAAGCACAGCTATGAATTACGCATGCGCATAAATTTCCCTCCACTTCTGCAGACGCGTCAGGACACGTGAGTGTGGCTGACGCATGCGCAGTAACTAAAATACAAGCAGCGGCCATTTTAGGTGACTCGAGTAAATTATTTTAGTAAAACACATGTGCAAGCTTCACGATCCTTATCCAAACTAAACATAAATGTTAGTAAAACATACACTTGTTACCGTATTACACATAAACGAGGTTCTTGACTTCGGCAAGCCGCAAAATATGCGAAGCTTTGCTTCATCAATCCCCTCTTTGATGATATTTACTATCATCACAAAAATAGAACCAGATGCCAACTTTCTTTCATACTTTATATAGCTCTATCTCTTCCAGCAATCGTTCTAACTTTTCTCTCTCAGTTTTATAGGGTGAGAAGTCTTCACCTTTTTGTATATCTGATCATTCACTTCCTCCAACTCAATTTCATCCACACTCCGTTTCAACCCTCTTGCATTTACCTCGTGTTTCTTGGTGCGCTTGCGGCATTTACAACAGATAAAAATGAGAAATATAATAAGACCTATAATACCAATTGGCATCAGTATCTTGAACAACAAGCTTTTACCTACACTAGCAAGCCAATGACCTACATTTGAGAGACCATCTACCAGTCTCTTCCAGGCACTATCAACCTCGAGTGGTTTGAGTTCCTTTGTCAAATTAGTAATGTTTTTCACATATCTTTTGATCTGTACACTTTTATCCGGAATATAAGTGCAACAATGTTGCGCCTTCAACATCCGGCAGACTCCGCCCTCTTTCGCTAATAAGGTGTCAAGAGCAAGTCGATTCTGTAAAACCATTGATCTGATCGCAACCATTTCGGTATTGACCAGCAGAAATCCATGAGCTGTTTCAGTAGACAGCACATCTACTATAGTAGACAATTTGCAAATTCTGTGAGTGTTCAGAACCACTCCCACTCCAGGTATCAGTGCACTGAAAATACTACCCATAATTTCACCTATACTTTCTCTTTTACTACGCACTAAGCCATTAGTATCTTCATTGCTTCCAGCTTTTCCATTCACATGGTATATTTTCGGGAAAACAATGCCAAAATAGCAGCTTCCATACCAGTGATCCGGCAATTTGAAATAAGCCTTGTCCCCACAAATATAATAAATTCCAGGAAACACAGGCTCTGACCCAGTTTTGAAACCCCAACCTCCAATTACCTTGTAATTATGTTTGCATTCACTGGAACCAATGAAAACATTATTATAATAGCTAGTCTTCTCGCGATGAAGACATAGCTTGCCTTTCTTTTCAAAATCCAGCAACAGAGCAGGTCCCGCCCCACCATTTGAGGTGCCTTCCATGTTCTCTGCCCACTTTGGCTTTTTCTGACTTTCGTCATTAGCCTTCTTTTGTATTTTAATTCTTCTTTTCTCTGCCATGTTCAGGAACATCTTTTCCTGTTCACGCAAAGAACAAGTCAAGTTATCTCTGTGTGCATCTGCTATGTCAATGTTACCTATGGTCAAGAAGTAGTCTCCCATATATCTTATGGTGTCGCTTTTAGTATGTACAGGATTCAAGTTCCCACGTATAGGAAGTTCCGAAAATATTACGTCATTATTAGAGTAATAGTACTGTAACGGTCCTCTTTTGTAAAATAAACTAGCTAAAATGCTACAGGAGATTCCATATGTTAATGGCAAGTGATGGTATGTCACGCCTTCAGCCACAGAAGTAGGTAGCTTCATGCAGACATAGCAATCTTCAATTTCCATAGTCTCTACATAGTGTATTAACAAGTTTGCAAAAACATTTAAGTGTGTCCTGTTCTTAATTCCATGATAATGTAGTCCTCCCTCATCTGATGCTTCTAAGTTTTGCTTTGTTTGTCTCAGTGCTCTCTCATGTCTTGCTACACTCTGTGTTGTCAACTCCTCACTGTCCGTATTTACAACTTCAGTAGGGACAATGTTAGTATCTTTACTTACAGCAAAGGGAATGAAAATTGTTAGTCCTATCCAGATGACTATCAGTACTACTACACTACATATACACACCTTGCAACACGTCTTGAAACGGCTGCAACTAGGTCTACCATTCACAGTTGAATCAGACATTTCGGCTCAGAAGAAGTTTCTCGACCCCTCTTTGTGTCTTTACACAGCTAGCTTACTTTGTGCAAATTCACGGTGGTTCGTCTTCTTCTTCAGCAGAGTACTCAGGGACGGGCTCTCCGTCGCTTACGTCAGTTATATCAAGATCTTCAAGTTCTTCCAAAACGAGTGTCCATTCAGGAGACTTGTATTTCTTGTTTTGTCTTTTTAATCGTTCACTCCTTCTTTTGGAAGAGTTTTCTTCTTGCTCTGCTATCCGTGCACTTCTCCTTGCTTCTGCACGTTTCTCTTCCACCGTCTTTATCCTTAGCCTTAGTCTCTTTATGAACCTAGGCTCAAGGTTGTTTCTTTTCTTTAGTCTCTTAGTGGGTACTTGGACTTCACCTTCTTCTCTTATCCTCTTATCCTTTTTAGCTTGTGGCAATTCTGCTTCACTTTCTTCTTCTTCTTCCCTTATCTCGCTAGTTCCAGGGCTATCATCAATTTCTTCTGCCTGGTTACTAATCTGGCCTAGTTCAGGAATATTTTGTTTTTGGCTTTCAATTGTCTCTGTTTCTGTTTCCGTTTCTGTTTCCTGAACCCGTTCTTCTAACCCTATCTGATCCTGTTCAAGCACTTCGATCTCTTGATTTTCTTCTGCTCGAACTATCACTCTATGTCTAAGCTGTCCCTTATCCTCATCAGGTGTTAGCGGTGGTGTATCGAACACCTGTTCTGTCCCTGTCTGACCTTCTCCTTCCTCAGTTTTGATGTGAATCTCAGGCGGCTGAGGTTCTTCGCCTGTGCCTTGCTTTTCCTGACTAGTCCACTCTCTACCTTCACTAAGTCGCTCTCTTGTTCTGATAGGATCTTCGGTCAGATCAATCATCGGTATCCATTCTTCTGGCCATATGCTTGGCAGCTCGTCATCAGCTACTCCTGGCTCAGCTTCCTGGACCTCTTCAGCAGGCTGGATTCTTGGCAGTTCGTAGTCAACTACTCCTGGGCCAACGTCTGCTGTTCCTGCAGCCTGACTGGTGCTAGGCTGCTCGTTGTCAGCTACTTCTGGTCTGTCTCCTGCAGAGTCCTCTGCTGGTTGCCCTTCTTCTGCAAATTCTTTGTCTGGTAATACCTTCTGGGTGTGGCCAGCGTCGATCCACTGGGGAACACCTGCGACCTTCACTGCAGTGGTTGTTACCAGGATTACTTGGCGTTTCTTTCCCCACCTTGGTGCCAGACAGTTTGATCGAGTGTGCTTCTTTATTTTGACCCAGTCTCCTGGAACCAAGCTGTGGAGAGGAGTCGTTGGATTGAGGATGCCGTCGTCTCCAATCTGGCGAGAGATAGAACGCACTTGGTCACCCAATCTTCTGCAGTATTCAAGCACCAAATCATCAGTAATACTCAACAGTTTGCTTCCTGGCACCCATGCTTGTCTCATCACTCTTCCCATAATGATTTCATGGGGACTTAGGCCTGTCTTGCGGTCAGGAACACTTCTCAGTCCCATCAGGACCAGGGGCAGGGCCTTCACCCAGGTCATGCCAGTAGCATCTGTCAGCTTTGCTAGTCTGTTTTTGATAGTTCCATTTACTTGTTCCACTATTCCAGAAGCCTCTGGGTGGTATGCACAATGGAGTTTTTGCCTTATTCCAAAGGCCTTACAGAGTTCAGCCAGTATTTCATTCTGGAAATGTCCACCCTTATCTGATTCAATAATGAATGGCACCCCGAATCTAGGTATCAGTTCTTTTAGTAAACACTTCGCTACTGTCAGTGCGTCACTTTGGGGAGTAGGGTAAGCTTCTACCCATTTTGAAAATACGCAAACAATGACAAGGACATATCGCTTCCCTTCACAACGGGGCATGGTGATGAAATCAATCAGTATCCTTACAAAGGGACCCCCTGATCTCCCAATTTTGCTCAGTTCAACCATTGTCCTCTTGCCTGGGTTCATCTGTTGACATGACAGGCACCTCTGGCAGAGGGACTCTGCTACTTTCCTGAACTTCTTACTATACCAAGTCTGTTGAAATACCAGAATCATGGCATCCCTACCAATGTGTGATCCTTCATGTATTAATCTTGCCATTGTGCCAAGCAAGTGTCGGGGTAATACAGGCATACCAGTTGGGCCCAAGATGACACCATCCACACGTCTCGGTCTACACCCATCCTCCTTCCATTTCTCTCTTTCTTGCCAAGGAGCCGACTCCTGCCACTCTCTCACTTCATCCCAAGTAGGCACTTCCTCAAACACCTGAAGTTGGCAGCTGGTTCCTGGCCCCCCTCGTTTTGGATTTACGATATACCGATCTTTGGCGCACCATTGGGCCACTCGGTCAGCATAATCGTTTCCCAGTGATACTTTGTCCATGCTCTTCTTATGAGCACCACATTTTACCACTGCCAGTTCCTTGGGTAACTGGATGGCCTCTAAAAGGTCATGCACAACCTTTGCATTCCGAATGGGAGTACCTGAGGAAGTCAGGAATTCCCTCTGTAGCCACAATTGGCCAAAGTCATGCACAACTCCATAACAGTACTGACTGTCAGTATACACTGTTATGCGTATGTTTTTCCCAATTTTGCAAGCTTTTATCATAGCAATCAATTCGGCTACTTGTGCAGACTTGATGTTATATAGGTAACCTGCTTCTTCGATTTTTGTTAAAGAGACTACTGCATAAGCAGCACTCAGGCCTCCTAGTTCATGTCTTAGACAGGAACCATCTACAAACAGCTCTTTATCATGCTCAGGCAATGGCGTTTCTTTTATGTCTGGGCGTGGTTTTGTGCTGAACTCTGTCAGATCAATGCAATCATGTTCATCATCATCCCCACCTTCCATTTCCAGGGAGTCGGGGAGTAAAGTGGCAGGGTTCAGAATACCGCACCTAACAATGCTTACATTTGCTGCACCCACAAGAATCCTCTCGTATTTAGTCAGCCGACTAGGGGTGAGATACTGCGTTTTAGTTCTGGTCAATAGAATTACCACTCCATGTGAAACATACACAGTCACAGGATGTCCCATGATTATGGACTCACTTTGTTCCAAACTTGCACAGGTAGCAGCTACTGCTTTCAGACAGCCTGGCAACCCAGCAGCTACTGGGTCCAAGGTGGCAGAGAAATAGGCCACAGGCCTTCTGGTCGTGCCATGTTCTTGAGTCAGGACTGACAATGCGCAATTATCGCGAGTGTCACAGAATAGGGCAAACTCTTTGGAATAATCTGGCATTCCCAGCGCAGGGGCTGTACACAGACAGTTTTTCAGTCTTGTGAAGGCCATTAGGCTTTCATCGTCCCATTCTACAATGTCTGGCATTCCTCTCGTGGTCATTTTTATCAAAGGCCGGGCTAAGACTGCAAATCCCAGAATCCACTGCCTGCAGTATCCTAGTACTCCCAGGAACATTCTGACGTCTTTTTGAGTACGGGGCAACTGCATCTTTTGAATTATTCTCACTCTTTCTGATGTGACTTTTCTGACACCCTTTTCTATCTGGTGTCCTAGATATTTCACTGATTTTGCACAGAATTGTAGTTTGTCAGGGGCCACTTTATGCCCTTTCTCACACAGATGATTTAGGAGGGCAATGGTGTCAACTACACAGTCCCTATGACTTTTAGACGCCAGTAGAAGGTCGTCTATGTACTGCACTAAGACAGAGTTCCCAGGTAAGGTCAAAGTCTCTAGACATTTCTTCAAGATCTGATTAAAGATAGAGGGGCTCTCTGTATACCCCTGAGGGACCCTGTTCCAGCAATACACGTGACCTTCGAAGGCAAATGAGAAAAGAAATTTGCTATCGGGGTGCAGGGGTATCGAAAATAATGCATGACATAAATCAATCACAGTGAACCACTCAGCATCCCAGGGAATCTGGTACAATATCACTGCAGGGTTCGGGACAATAGGGCAGCAAGGAACTACAATTTTGTTTACCTTTCTCAGGTCTTGCACTACCCTATACTTGCCACTAGGCTTCTTGATGCCCATAATCGGTGAGTTGCATGGGCTGCTCATCACTTCCTGTATGATGTCTCCTTCTAATAATTTTTGTATTTCCAGAGTGACACCTGCCTTCACTTCAGCATTCATTCGGTAGGGCTTAGTGTTAGGATATACTGCATTGTCCTTGATGGCTATCTGTATGGGGTCCACATCTTTCATTAATCCCACATCTTTTCCAGTGAAATCCCACACCTCTGGCTTTACCGCTTCCTGGAGTTCTTGGGGCAAATCCTGCAGGGTCAATCTTTTAATTTCTGAGTCAGGTCTAAGTAACAATAATTTATAAATGCCATCTTCATCCGGGGTCTGTATTTCAACACCTTTTGGTGTGCAAAAGATGGTACAGTTCATTTTGCACAGCAAATCACGACCCAGTAGATTCACTGGACTGGTGTCACAGACAACAAACCTATGCATCTGTTTAAAATTTCCAATTGAAATCTCCATTGGTTCGGTAACAGGAGTACTAATCAATTGATTAGATACACCCACTACTTGGATATTTTCTCCCGAGAGGGGTAGGTTTGGAACGTCCACTGTTCTTACAGTAGAACGGGTAGCGCCAGTGTCCAACAGAAAGGTGACATCATTTCCGTCAACCTTTCCTTCAATGTATGGTCCAGTCTGGTCTACCGGCAAGGAAGCGCCAAGTACGCACTCCTCGTCCTCCCCTCTCAGGCCCCGTCAGTCCTGATCATTACAAAGGAAGGTATCATTTAGCAGATACTGCGAAGTTGCTGTATTTCTGTTCTCACCGCTTTCCCAAACTTCTATCTCCTCACCCTCTGCTTGCCTTCCCCTGTATACCTGCTTGGGTGCTCGAGGCACCTGAACTGTTTTTACCTGGGGTTGAGTCTTTCTTGGTTTTTCTTTCTGCGTCTGTGGAGTTAAATCAGGAGTTTTTTCATTATCATCTAGTAATTGAGGACACTCGTTTCGCCAGTGTCCAATTTCGCCGCACTGATGGCAGGGAAATTTCTTCATAGCCTCTTCCCTGCTAAATTTTGGCCGGGGCTTTCCTCCACCCCCTCCCCCAGGACTTTTGTTCTCAGCATTTTTAACCATGTTACTCAATTGTTTTTCCTGCTGTTCTGCGAGCTTCACCTGAGCCCACATCACCTTTTCCTTAAGGGCCTTTTTCTTTTCTGCCATCTCGTCCTCGCAGTACTTAGCGTACCGCAGGACCTCATCCATTTTCTTTGTATGCCAGCAGATTTTATTATCTTTTATCCACTGACAAATTTCAGGTCTTAAACCATTTACAAACCTGTAAATAAAATGCGTCATGTCCTTCAAATCGATGTTATCAATACCACTGTATGTTTTAAATACCTGCAATAACCTCTCATAGAAGGAGTGCACTGTCTCGTCCCTTTCCTGCGTTGTTCTATCTATTTTTGTCCAATCAGTTTCTTTTGCGGGCACCTTTTCTTTCAAATGCTGAATTACCTGCTCATATTTTCGCATGACATCCTTTGATGGCTCCCCTGTTTCCTTATTTCTTGGGTATTCCTCACTGGGCCAGTCTATGGCTATTTTACACTGGGTCCATAAATCTACCGGAACCACAATGTCGAAAAACCCATCCAGGTCTTTCCACAGACACTTCTGTACCTTCACAAACCTTTCCACCTGCCTGTACCAGTCTACTGGTTTCTCTCGTAATTTTGGAAAATCGTTCGTAAAGGACACAATATCCTGTCTAGACCAGGGGACATGCACATATTTCCCTCCAGGTACTTCGCGCATGGGGCATAACTGTTCAGGTTTCTCCACCTCCCTTAAAGCAAATTCAGGAGTCACTTGTCGGGAGCGAGCCTCTTCCCTCTTTTTCGCCCACCTGCTTCTCCATCTTTCCACATCTCCCCATTTCTGTAGTACTCCCAATAATTCTTTAATCTGCAGCTTTTTTCCTGCCACATTCAAGTGCTCTATATCTTTGTCTGAGAAGTCTGCTCTGTACGGTTTCTGTAAGGGCTTGGATTTTGAGATATCTACCCCCATACTAACTGCTGTTTCGGTCAGTTTTTCGTGGAGCACTCTGGTGTTCCTTGTAAAGCTTTTACATATAAACGACAATTCTTCTTCAGAGTAGGTATTCAATCGATCCAACCCCACATTTCCTGCCATTAATTCTTCTATTTCTACCCTCAGCTTGTAGAGGTCTAAAGGTTTCGTTTGCGGAGTCTGTTTCTCTAATTCACGACTCCAACTCTCAATTTCATCTGGAGTTACCAGAGAGACATTCCTAGTGCCTGTTGCGGATTCTAATTTAATCTCTTTCGCATTAAAAGGGTTATGCCTCTGCTGCATTCCCTTTCCGGTCGGTTTGTTTGGCAAATCCAAGAACGCAACTTCAGACTCGCACTGGACTGATCATCTATGATTATCGGTTCCTGTCTTGGGGGTGCCATGACTGGGGTCATAACTGGAGTAATCGGATTTCCCTGACCATTTCCGTATAACGGGACCACTGGTCCAATAGTTACTGGAATAGTCAATGCCTCAGGGCTGGTATTTAACTGGGAGATTTTCTGAATTATTTCTGTCCTTTGTCTAGCTAGAGCCTCTTGCTCCTTTTCCACTAGTATCCTTCTTAAAGTCGTGTCATGTAATATCTGTGGGGTCAAAGGAGGAGTAAAACTCGGGGCAGTAGGATGCGTCTCACTTGGTCCCCCACCATAATTTGGTTTCGGAAATAAAGTTCCAGTGTTAAAGGACCTGCGCTCTTCCCCATATGGAGGTTGAATAAAAGGCAGTCCTGAATTCGATGGTTTCTCTTCGCTTTCATACAAGGGTCTGGGATACAAAACTTTCGTACGTGAATATTTTTCTTCCTGGCTTGCGGGCACTTTGGGATATATATCCCTTGTTTCCGCAGGTTCGGGTTTCTCAGAATAAGACAATACTTGACCACCCCCTCCCAGTCCTAGGAATCTGTCTTCTTCCTTGAGGAAGTGGCGTCGGGGAGCATCTCCTACACTGGAAGGTCGGGTTCCCTCATTATAAGGTGGCGGACTTCTGGTACAGATGTCATCTATCAGTTCATCATCTGACTCCCCCGGGGCCCCCCAATGCTTACACTTTTCGGTACTTTTTTCACCCGCTGCAGGGTTATGACATGCCGGCATCATGGGAAACAAACCCTCAACAATCATGCTCTGCCTCCACTGTTTCATCCTTTTATCCCTGGACTCCTGTTTCAGCCTGGGGTACCACTTGGTCAAACCCTTGTCCATTCAGGGTCTTTCTCTTTCAAAAGCCTCAATTTCCCATTCCTCTAATGCCTCATACTGCGTTAGTCTCGGTCTGGGATGCAATTCGTTCATCCGAGTCCTTAAATTAAATAGGATCCTACCATTGAAAGTCCCATCTAATGGAAATGCCAATACTCCATCATCTTTTGTGTACTTCACCCAATTCTCCAACCACACACAGGTATTGTACCCTCGGTCAAACATCATAAATGAGGCAGGAGTATTAGGTGGTGGGGCAAGAACACCTTCCCTAGATTTAATTGGTTTGTCCGTTTTAAAATAATTTTTCACCTTACTTACAAGGGACAATTTTCTCTTTGTTCCGTACATAATATCGTATCTATTAGTTTTCCACTGATCCCTTTCAAACCCTAGGTGCCTTGGATCAGGTCGAGTTCCTGTAGTCTGCGAGTGCCACATACGACTTCTACGCTAAACTTTGTTTACAAACTACCTCCAATCAGAACGCGCTTCAGAAATCCGTGCGACCAATGGGTGCGCGACTCTGAATAATCTCCGCCAATGGGTGCGCGGCCCCTTCGTGAGACAGTTCCCACGCTCTGGCTCTCACCCCTCCTTTACAATACCAGCTTCGCTACCCGCCCGCTGCTTCTACCAATCCCAGCGCGGCACAGAGTGACGTCAGAGGCGCTTCGCGACTGACTCCCTCCCTTCACAAGGTAACGGAAACTTTCTTTCTTTTAAAGTGCTCAGTGCTTGGTTATTTTACAACAAATACACATTCGCCACAGTGCTCAAGTGTCTAGACAGGAACGCTTTGTTTTACTGCAAGTAAACTACTTCCATTTACTTTTCACACACTGCGAGTAGATCTCTTCCGCCTACCCTTCACTCTAGCATCGGTGAACCTGTTATTCCCCTAAACTCATCCACTTCTTTCCGGGATATATTCCGAGTTTTAAGGTTTCTCAGCGGACCCCTTTGCTTTCACCCAAGCTCCGAGGAACCTGCTACTCTTCCGATGTGACCCTTATTAGGTTACGCCACTATGGGAATTTTGCCAATGAACCCCGTTACTGTCATTTATTCACACATGTATTCAGAAAAACCCTAGTTAGTGCTTCCCGGTTATCCTAACCTGCACCTAACTTTCCTCGAGCCTGTGACCTCAGGACAATGGATTCTATTCACCACTTGCCCTTTCAATTCCCCGGGGAGTTCGGACAACAAGAAACAATACGGTTTACAAATGCATGGATTAGTACATATAACAATATAAGAACAAGAATAATAACAATACAAAAATTCATGAGTTTCAGCAGCGTATTCACAAGAGAATGATCAGGTCTCTTAGAACAGCCGCTCTTCTAGCAGCATCAATATACTAGCAGCTTCCGACTCAACTAGTTCAACTAATCCCTGCCTTACACTCAACTAGTCCCTAACCATCCTCTGCTACCAGAAAAACTGATAGAGCGCGCGAGGCCACCCGACCAATAGTTTTCGCCGTTTTCCGGCTTCAGGGCCCATATACTTTCAAATCACCATACACATTGACCAGGTGACTTCACGAGCTCTACCAATTTGTGTGTGTGTTCCCTACTATTAATTTCCAGTGCACCCGACTTACCATCCACCGATGCGGGTACCTAATGACCACAATGAATCAGGGAGCTAGCTGTAAAGAAAAGGCAGCAAAATACAAACCCAACCAATAACATTCAAATACTGTTTAAATGACCACGGACAACTGGAAGTTTTAAAATGTTTATCTAAAGTTCGTTTTCTTCATGCATCAAGTATACAAGGATGAGACAATCAATGACCAAGATAATGTAAATTATGTAGCTATATAAAAATAATGATAGGGTAATCATTGAAATACTGATATAAAATGCAAGAGAAAAAAATACTATGCAATTCAGTAATATCTAAACATGGGCAGACTATGTATGGGTAACTATAGGAGGGCCTATAATGAGTAACACGCTTCACTTAAAGTAAAGGGGCCTTTGAACAGTCTAGGTAATGAAGTTCTAGACCATATCAGAAAATTACAAACTGCAATGCAAAATATAATCTCTAACAAGTGAGAAGACATAGGAACAAATTTATGAAAATATGTAATTGACTTTCAATAGTTGCGGAAAGGCATGGAAATTATAACATATGCAATGATGAACTTTATTAAAGCAAAAGTTAGAAATTCAGAAGGTGCAAGATTTTAAGAATTTCAGAGCAATATTTACCTAGAATGGTGTGGAAACCAAACCCTGGCCACGGGTCAGTTAAGGACAGGAAACCCTCAAGGAAGGATACCCCTCAAAGGACAGCAGGTGCAGAATGGACACCCAGGACAGGACAGGATACCCTCGGAATAGGAATCAGGACAGGACCCTCAGGACAGGACAGCAAACCCTCAAGACAGGACCGCTCAGGACAGGACCGGAACCCACAGTTCGGAAGCAACGCCTGCTCTCCACCCGCTCTGCAGCTATCGATCAAGACCCCGATTGGGTCAGCGAACTCCCAGTTAAGTGCTTCGCCAGCACTTTAAGGTTCGGTAGAACCTTAGACTATGGTCAAATTCGGACAGAGTGCTCCGCAGCTCTCTGTATCTTCAGTCACCTATTGAGTGCTTTGGGTCAGTGACAGGTCAGCTAAACCAGACAAGTCGGACGGCTCCCTAGGTGAACCCAGGGTAGATATACAGTTTGGGGACAGTGTACCACCCCCCAATGTTGCAAAGTGTCAAAATCCCTCAATTTGGATTGGTCCTAAGGTAGGATTTGGGTAGCACACCAATCACAACATAGTAATTCAAGCCTACATTTGCATAGTAGGGTACCGCCTAACTAGATTGGGGTTCCCATGAGAAGTTGTGCAGAAATACAATGGCAATTTTAACAATGTTGCACTGCGAGAACATGTGATTGGTTCAGCCGAGTTTTCAGGTCGTTTCTCAGGAGCATCTTGCTCGTCACTGCCAACTGGCTGTGTTCCATCAGACAAGGTCTGCTGTGCCTCGGCAAGTCGCGCAGGCGCAGAAGGGACCTCCAAGATGGTTCTCGGTACATACAGAACCCCATTCCCCGCGGTACATGAAAAGTAAGCGAAAACAAATTAATACATAATAATGTCATTATGAAAACACATCACAGGGTTTGTACTTTTAACTCATCATCAAGAAATAAACTTATGCGTTTAAATGTTAGCTACATTGATACGGGTACAAGAGCAGTGGCACGAGCAGTACCACATGATAAGCACAGCTATGAATTACGCATGCGCATAAATTTCCCTCCACTTCTGCAGACGCGTCAGGACACGTGAGTGTGGCTGACGCATGCGCAGTAACTAAAATACAAGCAGCGGCCATTTTAGGTGACTCGAGTAAATTATTTTAGTAAAACACATGTGCAAGCTTCACGATCCTTATCCAAACTAAACATAAATGTTAGTAAAACATACACTTGTTACCGTATTACACATAAACGAGGTTCTTGACTTCGGCAAGCCGCAAAATATGCGAAGCTTTGCTTCATCACTAGCACCTCCCTAGACAGGCTTTTAGTGTATTGGGGCAGGGAGGGCTGCAAAATGAGACACTGCCTGGGGCACACAAGGTGCTCCATGCATAGCCAGGTTCAAACCAGTTGCTGTGGCACTCCAGCCCTAGCTCTGGCGCAAAACTGGACAAAGGGAAAGGGGTGTAACCATCCCCTTCACAGGTTCCACCCATAGGAGGGACCTAGCAGGTTATCCACCCCTTTAGTTTAGTATAAAGTTAGGAGCTGTGTCTAGAGACTTTAGATTATCCTGGAAAGAAACTCTGAAATGAACTCTTGGACCTTCGACGTTCCATTTCGACTGGAAGACTGAAGACATCTCCCTTGTGGTCAAGGAGTTACTTCCCTGTGTAAACAGGCACCATCAGTAACTTGCCGGTTTGCTTTGTCGACGCTTCCGCCGGAACCCGAAGACTTAGCGACGCAGGAACTGGACATCCAGACTTCTCTGACTCCGACCCACATCCACAGCAAAGCTGAGACCCGTGGCAGACACAAGAGACGTGGGACCGGACATCCTGGACTACCTGCTTTTTGCTATCTGTGCAGCTTCTGAGGTACTCTCGAAGTTGTAAATTGGAATTTGAGAAGCCCCAGACCCGAGCAGCATTTGCACCGAAGCTCCGCCCTCCACACTCCACGAGTGCCGCGGTCCTTCAGGCAGTACAGGGGAGGGCCATCCCTCAACAGAAGATTTCCCTGATGAAAATCTAGGGGAGGATGATGATGAGAATGATGACACTGATCAGGTTCAAGTGGCAGAGCTTAACCAGATCAACCTAAACCTACATGGGGCTGGAGAGGGCATAGCCCCATTCAGACCCCCAAGGCGGCTTAATTCTGAGCACAGAAGGAGGAGATGCCTTTCCAGGGAATCTCACCACTCTGGTGACTCAATAGGGCCAGATGCCTCTGCTCTCAGGAGAATGACTTCCCCTGAGAGGAGAGAGCATCAAGCTAGGATGAGAGAAGTCAATCTTAGGGTCAAGAGGCAAGAAATGGCCCTTGCAAAAGAGACCCTGGCTCTTGAAAGAGAGAAAAAATGGTGTGGACTAGAGTCCACTGGTGGCATCATTACCCCTAGAAGTAGGGAAGGGTCATATGACCATAGAAACCTAAGTAAGATTGTCCTTCCCTATAAGAGTGGGGATGATATCCACAAGTGGATAGCTGCTTTGGAGAAGGCCTGTAAAGTACAACAGGTACCCCAGAGTCAGTGGGCAGCTATACTATGGCTCTCCTTTTCAGATAAAGGCAGAGATAAGCTCCTCACAGTTAGTGATGAGGATGCTGATAACTACAAAGTCCTGAAGAGTGCTCTAATAGATGGGTTTGGCTTAACCACTGAGCAGTATAGGTTGCTGTTTAGGGATACCCAGAAGACACAGTCTCAGGACTGGACTGATTTTGTAGATTGTGCTACTAAGGCTCTGGAGGGCTGGTTATTGGAGAGCAAAGTACATGACTATACAGGATTGTATAATTTGATTATGAGGGAGCAGATCCTTAGTAATTGTCAAAACCAGCTGCTACACCAGCACCTGGTGGACTCTGATCTGACTTCTCATCAAGAATTGGGTAAGAAGGCAGACAAATGGGTCAGAACCAGGATTAGGCCTAAAAATCAGGGTAGTGACCAGAAAAAAGATTCTACCAAGCCTCAAGAGAAAGGTGGGGATACATCTAAGGATAAATCCACTACAAGGCCCCAAAACTCCAAGGAGGGGGGTGGTCCCAAAATCCTTCCTCTAACATCAGGAAACCTTATTGCCATGTATGTAAGCAACCTGGCCATTGGACAACTGACAGCAGTTGCCCAAAAGCCAACAATAAGGGAAATAGTCCTCCAAGTAACACTCCAAAACCTCCTGTTACTATTAGTAGTAATCTCCCAGGTGGTGGGAGTAACCCCAAAACTGTGGCTGGGTATACTTGGGGAACTCAGGTGGACTCTGGCCTAACCAGGTCCCCTAATACAGAAACTCTAGAGTGTGAGAATGGCATGGGGTTTTCCAACTACACTGCTTGTCCCAATACCTTGGACAAGTACAGACAGGAGCCCCTCATCAATGGTCAGAAAGTTGAAGCCTATAGAGACACAGGGGCTAGCATCACTATGGTGACTGAGAGACTAGTCCCCTCAGGACAACTTCTACCTGGGTTCACATACCAGGTGATCAATATTGATGGAGTGCAGAAAGATCATGCCATGGCAGTAGTAAATCTCAGCTGGGGAGGTGTCACTGGCCCAAAGAGAGTGGTAGTGTCTACAAACTTGCCTGTAGATTGTGTACTGGGCAATGATCTAGAGATCTCAGCCTGGGCTGAGGTAGAAAGAGAAACCCATTCCAAAATGATAGGCCTTCCTGAAAAGGTTGGTAGGGCTGTGATGGTCACAGCCCAAGCTCAAGCAGACTTCTTCCCTGAAAAGGTTGGCAGGGCTGTGATGGTCACAGCCCACACTCAAACAGAGTTCCTCCCCGAAAAGGCTGATAGGGCTGTGATGGTCACAGCCCAAACTCAAACAGATTTTTGTGTTGTGAAGCCTGAAACTATGGATCACTCCACTCAGACAGAGAGTATTGGGGAGGAAGAAGAGTCTCCCTCCCACCAGACAGTAGGAGAGGGTCAGCCTCCTCAGGGAACTGACCCTACCCCTTGTGAAGGAACTGCCCCAGAGGTAGTCAGGCCTAGCCTGGTAGAGCCCCTGATGTCAGTGGACCCTTCCAAGGTGGGACCCAGTCTGGAGCAGGTAACCTGCCCCTCTCTACCCTGCCTCAGTCAGCCCAGAGCTGTAGAGGTCAGGGAGGCCAGGGAAGCCCCCCATCAGCAGATTAGGGGCACCAAAGCTAGCAGCCCTAGCCAGGTGAAATTTCCAAAAACTCCCGAGGGATCTCCCTTACTCTTAGTTAGGAACCTCCCCCAGATGGACTCTGTTGGGCACAGGCAAACCTGGGACCTAGTGGCCCCAAACCTGACCCGTCCCTCCAGTGGACCAACAAAAGGGACCCAGCAAGAGGTTGATCCTGAGAGAACAGTGCAACTCAGTCATGGAAAGAAAGGCATACATGGTGGAGAGTGATTGGAGGAAGCTGAGCCCTACATTAGTGGAGCCTCACTTCACTACTCCATCTCAACACCAGCCTTTTACTTTGCCAAAACACACCACAGATAGAGATTCCCTATGGTGGAGACCCTCTGATACCCCTAGGGTGAGGGATGGCTTAGTGGACCATGAGACAGGGGTTAACCATGCTATTGCAGGTACTTCCTTATATGGCCACTCAAGCAATATAGGCTTACCTGGTCAAGGATAGCCTTATCTCCTTTCGTTTGGGGGGGGGGTTGTGTAGGAAGGTGGATATCTGACTATATCGTTACCCAAACTTTTTGCCTAGTGTTTAGCTGGTTTTTTACTTAGTTGGCCTGGGATCCTGCTATTCAGGGCCCCAGGCTATCTGCTCTCTCTGTTAAATGGACTCCATGTACTTTAGGTACATACACAATTGGGTATTGGGTCACCTTGTGAGCCCCTGTATAGTGTACCATAGGTACCCAGGGCATAGGTGCATCCAAGGCCTACCAGGGGCTGCAGCATGAATTTTGCCACCCCTGGCTGGTCATCCAAACTGACACCACAGGCTTATCACTCAGCTTGGGCAAGGAGTTGTAACCACCCCTTGCTTAGATATAGTATACCTATATCTAACCTTATATATAGACATATATGTACCTATGTTTCACAGCCCACACTCAAACAGAGTTCCTCCCTGAAAAGGCTGGTAGGGCTGTGATGGTCACAGCCCAAACTCAAACAGATTTTTGTGTTGTGAAGTCTGAAACTATGGATCACTCCACTCAGACAGAGAGTATTGGGGAGGAAGAAGAGTCTCCCTCCCACCAGACAGTAGATCAGGGCCAGCCTCCTCAGGGAACTGACCCTACCCCTTGTGAAGGAACTGCCCCGGAGGTAGTCAGGCCTAGCCTGGCAGAGCCCCTGATGTCAGTGGACCGTTCCACGGTGGGACCCAGTCTGGAGCAGGTAACCTGCCGCTCTCTACCCTGCCTCACCCAAAGGGCCCCCTGTCCAAAGGAATCCCCCATCAGTAGATATGGGGCACCAAAGCTAGCAGCCCTAGCCAGGTGAAAATTCCCAAAACTCCTGAGGTATCTCCTTTAATCTTAGTTAGGAACCTCCACCAGATGGATCTGTTGAGCACAGGCAAACCTGAGACCTAATGGCCCCAAACCTGACCCGTCCCTCCAGTGGACAAACAAAAAGGGACCCAGGCTCCAGCTGTAGGTAGCCAGAGGTTGACCCTGAGAGCACAGTGCAACTCAGTCATGGAAAGAAAGGCATACATGGTGGAGAGTGATTGGAGGAAGCTGAGCCCTACATTAGTAGAGCCTCACTTCAGTACTCCATCTCAACACCAGCCTTTTACTTTGCCAAAACACACCACATGTAGAGATTCCCTATGGTGGAGACCCTCTGATACCCCTAAGGTGAGGGATGGCTTTAGTGGACCATGAGACCGGGGGTAACCATGCTAGTGCAGGTACTTCTTTATATGGCCACTTAGGCAATATAGGCTTACCTGTTCAAGGATAGCCTTATCTCCTTTCGTTTGGGGGGTTTTGTAGGAAGGTGGATATCTGCCTATATCGTTACCCCAACTTTTTGCCTAGTGTTTAGCTTGTTTTTGACTTAGTTGGCCTGGGATCCTGCTATTCAGGGCCCCAGGCTATCTGCTCTCTCTGTTAAATGGACTCCATGTACTTTAGGTACATACACAATTGGGTATTGGGTCACCTTGTGAGCCCCTGTATAGTGTACCATAGGTACCCAGGGCATAGGTGCATCCAAGGCCTACCAGGGGCTGCAGCATGAATTATGCCAGCCCTGGCTGGCCATTCAAACTGACACCACAGGCTGATCACTCAGCTTGGGCAAGGTGGTGTAACCACCCCTTGCTTAGATATAGTATACCTATATCTAACCTTATATATAGACATATGTGTACCTATAAGTCACACCTATGGCAGGCCTTAACAATACTGGAGGCAGAGTGCTTGGTTTTATGTGAGATGGTGCTCTAGCAGGCAATCTAGCCCCTTAGTTTAGTATAAAGTTAGGAGCTGTGTCTAGAAACTTATTATCCTGGAAAGAAACTCTGAAACAAACTCTTGGACCTTCGACCTTCCATTTTGACTGGAAGACTGAAGACATCTCCCTTGTGGTCAAGGAGTGACCACCCTGTGCAAACAGGCACCATCAGTAACTTGCCGGTTTGCTTTGTCGATGCTCCCGCCGGAACCCGAAGACTTAGCAACGCAGGAACTGGACTTTCAGACTTCTCTGACTCCGACCCACATTCACAGCAAAGCTGAGACCCGTTTCGGACACGAGAGACGTGGGACCGTACATCCTGGACTACCTGCTTTTTGCTACTTGTGCAGCTTCTGAGGTACCCTCGAAGTTGTGCGTTGGGGTTTGAGAAGCCCCAGACCCTAGCAGCATTTGCACTGAAGCTCAGCCCTCCACACTCCATGAGTCCTGTGTGGGGTCCGTGCCTGCATTTCAGCTTGACGCGTCTTTACGGTTGCTAGCCCATTGACTACTGAACCCTCTGAAAACATCTTTGTGAAACTACACTGCTTTCCTGGTTGCGCCAGGCTTGCTCCAGCTTCCCTGCGAAGGAGAAGCTCCAAAGACCTTGCGGGTCTGAACTGAAGCCAATCTTCCCATCCTACGTGGAATGCATTTGCCATGGTTTGTTGGGTTCAATCTGGATACCGACACTGCGAATAGCTAGATCCTTTGTGGGGCAGCTCGACTCCAGCTCCTGGTTGTCGTCGACGCCTCCTGGTCCTCGTGGCTGCAGAGACAAGCTTCACCTCTTCACCTGATTGCATCTCAACATCGCATGGTTCCTTCCTGGTTCCTTCCCGGTCACTGGCTAGTGACCCAGACTCTGTCCCCTCTGCTTTCAGGTTCTTCTCGACTCCGATCCATCCTTGGATCCACCCGGACCCTTTTCTCCTGGTCGCCTGCAGCACTTTCTTGCAGCTCTCCATAGGAAACAGCGACAAAACCCTACACGAAAGAACACCTATGCACCCGGCTTCCCTGGGTGAGGTAACTCGAGTACTCAGGTGCACCCGTGGGTATTAACTATCCAAGTGTCCTAGTTTAACAGGCTTTTCCCGTAGTCCATCCGGAAGTGTCCAAAATCTACTACTTCGTAACTTTTCCGTTCCCATTGTAACTCTATGGCAACCCACGTGTGTGTTTAGACACTGCACACGCTTCCCGTGGGCCTCCTACAATCCCTTGGTTGTTCAGTGTAGCCCCAGCGATTTCCTAGGCCCTAGGCCTACTCACCTTTCCTGAAGTGGTTCTTATACCACTTACTTAGTATATGGTTCATGAGGACCCTAGGGCAGAATTGTATTTGTGCAACTTATAGTATGCTTATTGAGTAACTTGTGCTGTATCTCGAACTCTGACCGCATAAAGAGTGCATAGGGGTTGTGTTAGTAATAAATACATATATATTTGATATATACCTTGTGTGGTGTCCTTTCATTTGGTATTCAAGGGATTATAATTGGTAACATAGCTGGCTACACATGCTCTCTGAAGTTTTAGCCTAAGACTGCTTTGTCCATGCTACCACTAGGATAGCTGGTCTATAAGGTTGACTTTACAACCATCACCATAAGGGTTGTTTTGACTGGTGCAGGGTGCCCACTAGAATAGTGGACATCATATACCAGGCCAACTTCTCACACCTGGGTGATTGCATGACTGCAGGGGTAATGCCTGAGTGATTGAAGGAGTGCATGGCTAATGTCTCTGTGATTGTATGACTGCAGGAGTAATGTCTGGGTGATTTAAGGAGTGCATGGGTAATGCCTGGGTGCATGGAAGAATGCATGGGTGGTGTCTGGCTGCATGTCGGACTGCTTGGGAAGTTTGTGAGTGTTTGGAGGAATGCATAAGTAGTAGCAGGGTGATTGCATGAGTGCAGTAGTAGTGTCTGGATGATTGGAAGACTGCATGGTTATTGCTTGGTTGATTCCATGAGTTTTGCAGAAGTGCCTTTTGCACATGTATGACTGCATGGGCAGTGCCTGAGTGGTTGAAGTGGTGCATGGATAATACCTGGGTGATTGCATGAATGCAGGAGTCATGTCTGGGTAAATAAAGGAGTGCATGGGCAGTGCATGAGTGATTAGATGAGTCCATAGGTAATGTCTTGGTGATTTTATAAGTGCATAGGTAGTACCTGGGTGATTGGAAGAGTGCATGGATAGTGCCTGGATGACTAGAGGAGTGCAAGGGTAGTGTCTGGGTTACTCCATGAGTGCATAAGTAGTGCCTGGGTAATTGCGTGACTGCAGGGGTAGTGCCTGGGTGATTTAAGGAGTGCATTGCTAATATCTGTGTGATTGTATGAGTACAGGAGTAATGTCTGGGTGATTGAAGGAGTGCATGAGTAATGCCAGGGTGCATGGAAGAGTGCATGGCTAGTGCCTGGCTGCATGTAGGACTGCCTGGGTAGTTATTGAGTGATTGGAGGAGTGCATAAGTAGTAGCAGAGTGATTGCATGAGTGCAGGAGTAGTGCATGGATGATTGGAAGACTGCATGGGTAGTGCTTGGTTTATTCCATGAGTGCTGCAGAAGTGACATTTGCACATGTACGGCTGCATGGGCAGTGCCTGAGTGATTGAAGTAGATTATGGGAAATACTTGGGTGATTGCATAAATGCAGGAGTAATGTCTGGGTGAATAAAGGAGTGCATTGGCAGTGCCTGAGTGATTAGATGAGTCTATAGGTAGTGTCTTGGTGATTTTATATGTGCATAGGTAGTACCCGGGTGATTGGAGGAGTACATGGATAGTGCCTGGATGACTGGAGGAGTGCAATTGTAGTTTCTGGGTTACTTCATGAGTGCATAAGTAGTGCCTGGGTAATTGTGTGACTGCAGGGGTAGTGCCTGGGTGATTGAAGGAGTGCATTGCTAATGTAAGTGTGCTTGTATGAGTGCAGGAGTAATGTATGAGTGATTGAAGGAGTGCATGGGTAATGCCGGGGTACACTGAAGAGGGCATGGGTAGTGCCTGGCTGCATGTAGGACTGCCTGGGTAGTTCATGAGTGATTGGAGGTGTGCATAAGTAGTAGCATGGTGATTGCTTCAGTGCAGGAGTAGTGCATGGATGATTAGAAGACTGCATGAGTAGAGCTTGGTTGATTCCATGAGTGCTGCAGAAGCGCCTGGGCACATGTATGGCTGCATGAGCAGTGCCTGAGTAATTGAAGTAGTGCATGGGTAATGCCTGGGTGATTATATGAATGCAGGGATAATGTCTGGGTGAACAAAGGAGTGCATGGGCAATGCCTGAGTGATTAAATGAGTGTATAGGTAGTGCCTTGGTGATTATATAAGTGCATAGGTAGTGCTTGGGTGATTGGAGGAGTGCATGGATAGTGCATGGATGACTGGAGGAGTGCAAGGGTAGTGCCTGGGTGATGGCATGAGTGAGGAGTAGTGTGTGGATGATTGGAAGACTGCATGGGTAGTGCTTGGGTTATCGGATGAATACATAAGTAGTATCTCTCTGGGTTGTCTTTTTTTAAAGAGTTTTATATAGCATGAACTAGACCCAAGACATCAGGTCTCAGAGCACTTTACATGAGCACGAGTTTTGTTACAGATAGACACATTAATTTTTGTTAGGCAAGGGAAGATTAAGTGATTTCCCCAGAATCACAGGATATTGAACGTCGTTGCCGAGACTCGAACTAGGTTCCCCAGCTTCGAGGTCGACAGCTTCGAGGTCAACAGCTCTAACCGTAAGGCTACATCCTCTCCTGGGTGAATTATTTATAAGTATATGGATTCAAGCTAGGTGAATGGAGAAACGCTTGGATAGTGCGTGGGTGATGGTAGGAGTATGAGAATAGTGTCTAATTATATAGATCAGTGCATGGGTCGTGTTTGAAAAAATGGATCAGTGCAATTCAAATGACTGTAAACATTACTTCATATTATTATGCTTATTGCATTATTTAATCTTAGTTTCTTTATTCAAATGCATACCAAAGTCAGTGAAACTATTTTACAGTTCTTTTGTTGTAAATTGAATTTAAAATCTTTTCAAGGTTTACTATTACTTTCTGCAATAAAAAAGAAGGAAATCTGTTATTACTTATAATAATATGGACTTTAGGACACAACATACTTTTACAATTACATAACATATTCAGTTTCCCTTTTTTACTGTTTTCAGATTCTAGTGAATTTCACGATACACAGTGATTTCAACGTAGATCGCCATCCAACATGGGGGAAAAATACAATCCATGCTACTGTAAAAAAAAAAATATGAGTCGAGACTATTTACAACAAATTCAACTATCTCTTTACCTATCTACAGTTTTTAAATTATATTCTTCAACTACATTAAATTATTTAATTTCTGAAGTACATTTTCTAAAATATATCCTATCATTTACATCACATATAATATAAAGATCAAATATATAAACTAGTTCCTTGAACCACAATTATGCAAATGCAATAAAAAATAGTAGAAATAATAATCCAAACACTAATTGGTCACATCTTCCCAATAGGCAGAACAATGTTCCCAAATCCATTGGCATTGATAATATCCAAAATAAGCTTGTTATTTTGTGTTCACATCTTCCCAAAAGGCCGAATGATGTTTTAAAAAATTTGGCATAACAAATATCAGATATGAATCTGGTCATTCATAAGGCAACCTACATTTGAATTCCAAATGGGAATCATTGCAATGTGTCCATACTTTATTGCACTTTAAATACACAGTGTAGTGTCCAGATGTTGTCATAGGTCCATCGTGGAATATAATAGCCACTGCTTTAAAAGTTCTACCTGAAATTGACGCTTGACTTCCCACAAAAGTTTTAATGTTTGTTTCCAATTTTCTTTTATTTGGTCTACAACGTTGTAGCATTAAAATGCCATATTTTCCAAATCTTCCTATATATAATGTTCACAACATTTCTGATTTGCATTGAGAACATTTCAGATCTTGATTGGCTGTATTTACTAATTTGTTAAAAGACACTGATTTGCAATCTAGTACTGTCAAATATATGAATCGTTCAGTGTCTATTTGAGTGGCAGAACAAAATGAACACTCTTCACATTTATGATCCCAACTGTAACTTAGTCCAAACACATTTTCAATCTCTATTCCTTCATCTTCCAATACTGCAAGCATAAACATAAGGACTTCTTGTGCATCTTGTTGTATATTAAGTGTAAATTGCAAAGAACCAGTACATATATCCAAAAGATGTCAATTGTCAGAAGCAGTATGGATTTAGTTCTATCAGTTACCAACTTTAAAAAAATATAGAGTAATAAAGAACAGAATCTTTTTTCTTGATTATCGATGATTTCGTGATGAAGATCTTCTAGATAAAAGACTACATTCACAATTACATTAGCATAGCAGTTGAGATCAGAACTATTATCTAACTGGTATCCTACAATATCATCAACAGTGTCCATTTTCATTTTCTTTGCACCTTCATGATTCGCTTGAATTGTTTTCTTTTCTTGAATCTCAGTAGAACGTTTGTCATATTTCTGTTTCGAGCTCACTACACTTTTTTCATATACAGGATATTCTTCCAAGCTAGGAGCATACAGTCTTCTTAACCGATTATACTCTCTTACACAATTTGCATCAGCACTAACCTTTTTCTCATCTAAATCAATCGAATTCAAACCAGATAATGTTCTTACTCGAGACAATGCAACATATGCCATACTCTCTTTAAACACTGTACTTAAAATATTTACCAAAGCACTGTCTACACTTAAACCTTGAGATTTATGAATGGTCACTGCATATGCTAAAGAAAGAGGAAACGGTTTTCTACGAATATACAAGTCTTTTACAAGTAAAAAACGAACACCACAACGTCCAATCTGTTTTACCTCTTCAATCTGATCAAATTTAATCTTCAAAAATTCAATTCCATCCCTGTTCTGAAAATTTACATAATCAACAACTTTTCCCATTGCTCCATTTATTAAACCTTTTTTGCATCTAAATTATGCCGTAAAATTACCCAACAGTTTACACATACATATAAAGTATTTTCTAAACCAGCAGTCTTAGATACAGACTTTGCCAAAGAATCCAATTTTGACTGAATTTCTCAAAAAGAAGAGTAGTACCTCCTTCATGCTCCATTTTATCAGTGGCTTCAATTTTCACTACTGGTTGTTTCTCTAGTTTCAAAAGTTCTTGATTGAATGTAGAACACTCTTGCGGTGTTGACATTAGACACATTATGGACTTCTTTTCTCCAATTTTTTTGTACATTATTTCAGGTGCAATATTTTCATTTGGAAACAAGTTTGTTAGTAGTCGTCTTTGTAAAGCTTCTTTACCATGTTTTGTCAAAACACCATTTCTAATATCTTGAAGAATGTTTCCATAATGTTCATCACTTGCTTGTCACGTATTCTTCATAAGTTCTTTATATTCAAAAAGAGACTGAATTTTCACATTTCCAATTTTTTAAAAAGATTTCTTAGTGTCTTCTTGGACAAGTGCTGGACAAGTGCTTTAAAAACTGGTTGTCTTTTCACAGGAGTAAGTTGTAATAGATTGCCAAATACAATTACATGTTTTCCTCCAAATAAAACATAATAATCTGTTTTTACAATCTGTTCCATTCTTAAATGTACAAAGTCAAGCATTATGTTTGAGACCATGGTCACCTCATCAATGATCAGAAGTTTCATTTTCTTTAGCACTCTTGAAACTTCATAACAAGCTTCTCCAGATAGCTTGTGATATTCCAACTTATTTTCATGTTCAACTGGTAGCATGAGTAATTGATGTAATGTAATCCCTTTAATGTTATATGCTGCGAACCCAGTTGGAGTGGTTACAACACAAGATAAATGTGATTCAGTGGTTTTGTGTAGATAACTGGTCAAAACTTTAATTAAGAAAGTTTTTCCTTTTCCGGCTTGCCCACTGATATACATTCGAATAGGTTTAAATGATGTGCATTGGCATTCTGTTTTGTTTCATGCAGTAAACCATGCTCCATCTGTTGTGTAACTTGCTGATATATTTCTTATTGTTCAACATGTAGTTGTTCTTCCAAGTTTCCCAACTCAATAATATTGTGATGTGCTTATTGCATTGCTGTTTCTACTTCATTCATAGCGATTGCTGCTTCATTTTTAAGAATAAGTTGTCCTAGTGGATCTTGACTGAGTGGAGCAGAACTTTGACTATCTTGAGAACTATCTCTAGCGATTTCAGCTGCCGTACTAGTTTCTTGTTCAATCTCTTCATTTAACATTTGTAGATAATTTGGAAAAACTGTGCATTCAATGCTATCTTTACATGCATTAAAATAATCTTCATAGCAGTCAAAATCTCCAAGTAATTCCATTTCACTATGCCAAGGCTTGAACAGCTGCAGAAGTGATAAATAGAAAAATGCCCTTTTATCTGGAGTATCACAACTGAGTTTCCTGTGATTAATAATATTTCCTTTGGTATGTTTGACCAAACATCCATCACATTCAATTATTGCATAGTTTTCTTCATTTATATCTTCTGTAATATTTCTCCTAAAGCTGTAATATTGCAGTACTTCTTAGAGACATATGTTTTCCAGATGTTGACTTCTTTTAGGATAGTACGTATCCAACAAATTTGTTTTAACAAAATCTATACTTTCTGGTTCATTCAATGCTAAGTATTTAATTTCTTGTACAGATTTCAATACTCAATTTTGTGTTGCAGCAAGACCTAGACATACCCAAATGATTCCTCTTGACTTTGAATATAAACTTGCAGAGATCAACAGATCCGAACATTCGTACAATCCAATCTCTCAATAGGAAAGCATCTTTAAACTAAAGCTGTGCAATTTGTTACTAAGAATCTTATTTTGTGAAATTTCTCCGTCTTTTCAGATTTGGTTATGTATGATGTAACATAGCGAGCAACAGCAATCAAATTATCTGCAACATACTGAATATCCATATTTGCATTCCACATCGTCAATCACTGGATCGTAGTCATTAATATACTTTGAATCTTCACTTCTTTTTATGTTGTAAGTATTATTCAGAGATTTCCGAGTTATAGTATGCCTCACTGCTGACATGAAACTGTTGACTCTTCCTTTCGAAATTACTGGACGTGGGATTCCAAAACGACATTTTGTATAAAAATTTCCTTTGACTTGTATTTCCCGCGACAATATTCACATTGATGACTTTGAAACCGTAAAACTTGTTGTCTTAAGGTATTTTCTCCTCCTGTTTTTGGAATAGCACAGGTAACATAGTATTCAATGGAAGACAAAACAGTTTAATCAGAATCGGTTCCAAATTTAGGTGCATCCTTGATCCATATTAGCATGTGTATATGAGGAGCACCTCTGTCTTGGTACTCCTTTCTCCAAAAGAAATCAATAACTTCTCCAAGAGGTGGATTATTTTTATTGCAGATAAAGACATCATAGCTTGAAACCTATGATTTAAATTTCTGCACATATTTACAGGATCCAAGGAACACAGTTCTCCACAGTTGAACAGTTCTCCAGCTCTCTTCAATTCAGTTTTTTAATATTTGAATTTGCTTCTCGTAGAAATTCAAGTAAATCGTGCAATGCGTATTCAGCACAGCTAAGCGTAACAAACCACGTAGGGGTTCCTAAGTTTCTTAACATACATTTAAGTTCTCCATGACGACGATACCAGTACTCATTGGTACCACGTTGACATGCCATCAAATTATTTAACTGACCCCCAAGTTCTAAATGATCGTCTCTTTGTTGAACTTTGTCCAAAAATTCCTCTGCAGAAAGATGTGTAAGATGACCTCATGTTTGTAATATGTGGTTCACTGCATATAACAGTCCAGACAAGTCACTTTCTAACAGAAGATAAAGTAAATATGGAACACACTGTTGAAATACAGCCTTGTTGAATGGTATTCTGAAGCTGAAATCTGTACTGGTCGTTCATCATATCGTCCACCTTTTCCAGTGGGGAAGAGCTGTGGAAAACAATGAGCTTCTAAACTTCTTTCTCAAACACTCCTGGGAGTTCCCTTCTCTTTCTTCATTTGGAATAATTCAATAGAATTTCCAATCACTTCTTTTGAATGTGAAGGATGTATTCTATAATGTTCATAATTTTCTTCACTCCTGGAGTAGTCCACTTTTTCGATTTGGCCAGTTGAAATTTCTCTATCGTCTCCTAAAGATATTTCTTGTTCTTCCAGATATACATTTTTATAATAAATATTATTGTCTATGAGATATAACGTAGCCTTTTGAACTTTGGTGACATCTACTAACTCTTGCCATATTTACCAACTCTTTGTTGGTACACCATTAACTAGAATAACTACAGGTTCAGTTTCCTCTCTCTCTACACCAGCAGTTTCAATATTTTTCTTAAAATCTAAAGGTAAATACACAACTCTTCCTTTAAAGCCTGTTTGTAAATCTGTGGGAGGCAGTTTACCTGTTTTAATCTCCATACGAACTATAGCTTGAAACTGGTGCACAGATTGAATAAGAATAGACTCATATGTATTTTAATTCACCAATTCCGGAGGAAAAGCTACCAACTTTAGGTTATTATGTACAGCTCTAGCTGGTATTTTGTTCTCTTCTAATTTGCTGTAACAATATTTACAAATAAGTTGATCACTACCCAACTCAAAACAACCTTCCACCAACATTCCACCTCTACTTCAACACCTACACTTATCAAACTCTCACTTTCTCTACACACTTCTTCAGTACTGAAGAAACTAAACTGTATATCATCACAAACTTTTTTTAGATCCAATACAGAACCATGCAAAAGAGCAGTGTTTATTTCACTCAAAGATAATGCAGGACTTTTTACATAGTACAATCCTCTTACTAACTTCCGCATTTCTGAGTGATGTACTGCTAACATTCTCACATGATGAAAAGTACCTTGACACACTCTTCTAGAAAGACAAGCCAGAGAATGACCATGCAAGCCAGTATTTTTTCTCACTTTACAAGAATCTAGGGCCATATGTATCATTCAAAATTGCGATTGCAAATGCCGAAATTTGCAGAATTTCAACGTTTGCGATCGCAATTAGGCCTAATTGTATGTATTAAAGAAAAACTGCCTTGCAAAACAAGGAAATGCAAAATTTGCGATTCCTTATTTTGCAAATACATTTAAGAAATCGCAAATTGCGATTCCTGAAATGGAATGTATGAGGCACCCAAATTGTGTGAACATGGCATAAGGAATTGCGAATTACCACCAACTACAGGTTGGTGGTAATTTGCGATTTCTTTCAAAAATGCAAATTTTTTCATTTTTCAAAGTGACATGTGGTGCACACACATGCCCTTGGGGCATGTTTGTGCGCCACATGTGCACCCAAGCTCATTTCAGTAGTGCAACAGGGTGTCCTTTTGAGACCCTGGCACCCTTGAAATAGCATTCTCAATTTGCGATTCCCTAATTGAGAATTGCAAATTTAGACTGTCTTCCCATTCATTCCTATGGGCCTCTACGCCCATAGGAATGAATGGGGAGGTATTCCTTAATTGTGAATCGCAATTTGCAATTCGCAAATAAGGAATATGTAGGATTCGCAAAATTATTTGCAAATCCTACATACATAGCGTTTTGCGATTCTCAAATAGCGATTCGCAAAAAATTGCTATTTGAGAATCGCAAAACCAAAGTTTCATACATATGGCCCCTAGTCCTTGCAACATCTTCTGTTTAACAGTTTTTTTTACTATACTCTCGTAAGAAATTTGGTAAAATATCAATAGATTCCTGTTGTATACTACAAATACTACTACGATCCCACCTATACACTGGAGCTTCTGAACGTCTCCCTTGAAATTCTTCAGCTATTACTTGTTCCACATTTCTAGCAACCATCTTTTCATTTTCAATTGGACAACCATTTTAACCTCAAAAGAACGACCACTGGTATTAACTGCATGAACTAATGTATTTTGTTGAAAAAAACTGTCTTCATTAAAAAAAGGTTCTGAACTAGAAGTTTGCTTCCATTCACCCACTTTTTTTTTTACAAAAGTTAGTTCTATTAACCAGTCTTTTTCTTTTATTTTTCTCCTTCATAAAATGCATTGTTTTATTCAATGTTTTCATTCTCTTCAATACTAATATAAACAATCTTCTTTTCAATTCAAAAGCGTTTTTGACTACACTTTCAATCTGTTATTTTTTCTTGTAAAATGCAGATCTTTATATATATTTTTTGTAATCTCTCAGTACATTTTATGTACTCTAGTTTTATACATTCTCTTTCTAATGTCTTTAAATTATTTCATCCTTCTTTCAACATAGATTATTTTCCCATAACCTGATTTTCCATTACTTTATCCTTTTTTATTTTTCTTCTGATTGCTTGTAGGACTTTTCTTTCTTTTTTCCCCATTTTCAAAATAGATTACTTTTTAAAAACACTTTTAGCAAATTGTTTTGTTCTCTTACCAGAAGACTTTTTCTTCAACGTCACATGTTGTACCTCATCTACTTTCTGCTTTTCTCTATCCATTAAATAGTTCTGTTTTCTTTGTTGTCTTTTCTTTTGATATTTGTTTTACATACTGAATATTTCTTAATAATTATGGAGAATATCTAAAAACAAAGTAAAGGTTATTATCTTTCTAAAAAATGTTTAATATGGTTAAAATAATTATGTACAAATATTATCATCTATAAATAAAGAAATACATTGAGTAATGCGTAGGTGAATAGATAAGTGCAACAGTAGGATCTGGATGATTCTACAACGGCATGGGTAGCACATAACTAGTGCCTCGGTGATTCCATGACTAAAGGGGTAATATCTGGAGGATTACTGTAGTACATAGCAAATCAGTGGATAATTTTATAACTGCATGAGTACTGCTTGAGTGATTGCAACAGTCCTGAGGGAATGCCTGAGTGATTGGAAGAGTACAAAGATAGTGCCAGGGTGATTTTATAAGTGCATGAGTACTGGCTGAGTGATTACATAAGTACAATGGTAATACATGCATGATTGAAGGAGTGCAAGGGTAGTACCTGTGAGATTATATAAGTTCATAGATAACGGCTGGATGATTGAAAGAGTGCATAGGTGACATCTGGGTAAATGACTGAGTGCATAGGTAGTGCCTGGATGGTTTATGAGTGCAGGAGTAATAACATGTATAATTGCAACACTGCATATGTAGTGCCTGGATTATTTGAAGACTACATAGGTAGTACTTCGGTGTTTTTATAACTACATGAGTGTTGGGCCTAGCCGAATACAAAGCAGCACACTAATACATGACTCAACCACAAGTCTCTCCATATTGTTAAAAGCATGCAGACATATGTCTCTACCTTTTCAAATACTTATATCTAAATGAAATATGTATACAATATTTTTAGAATATAGAAAAACGTACAACTGAAACATGTAATAGAGCTGCCTGAGTGATTGCATAACTTCATGGTTATTGCTTGGGTGATTATAGGTGTGCAAGGGCAAACAATGGGTAATTGTAGGACAAGATAGATAGTGACTGACTCATTGGTGATTGCATGAGTACAGGAGTAACGTCTGGGGATTAAAGGAGTACATAGTACATAGGTGTATGACTACAGGGGTAATATCTGCAGATTTACATGACTACATGGGAAGTGACTGGGTGATTTTATAAGTGCATGGGTACTTCTTGGGCAATTACAGGACTACTGGGGTAGTGCCTGAGTGAATAAATAACTGCAAAGGTAGTGCGTGGGTGATTTCATAACAACATGACTACTGGCTGAGTGATTACATAAGTATAAGGGTTGTGTCTCCGTGATTTAAGGAGTGCAACAGTAGTGCCTGGGTGATTATATAAGTACATGAGTAGTGACAACATGATTCAAAGATTGCATGGGTAATACCTAGGTGATTGCATGAGTGCATAGTGATTGCATGAGTTCAGAGGTAATAGTAGAAAGTACCCGGGTGATTTTATAAGTGCGTCAGTACTGCCTGGGTGATTAGAGTAGTACTGTGGTAGTGCCTCAGTGATTGCAAAAGTGTAAAGGTAGTGTCTGGGCAATTGTATAAGTGAATAGTCACTGGCTAAGTGATTGGGGGAGTGCATAGATCCTGACAGGGTGACTGGAGGAGTACAAGGGTAGTGCCTGTGTGATTAAAACAGTGTATGTCTAAAGCATTGGTGATAACATGATTGCAGCAGTTATGCCTTGGGGATTAGAAGAGTACATAGGTAATGCCTGGTGATTCTATGATTGCAGGAGTAATATCTGCGAGATTACAGGAGTACATAGGAAGGGACTGGGTGATTTTATAAGTGCATGTGCACTGCCTGGGTAATTGGAGTAGTACTGCAGTAGTACCTGAGTGATTGGAGGAGTGCAACATCCTGAGTAGTAGCAGAATAAAAAAACTACAGCACAAAAGTCAGATATATGACATGGTGTACACTTTTGTACTGCAGCTTCAAATTCTGTAACCACTCAGGGTGTTGGGCATACTCAAAATAAAGCATAAAAGCTACACACGAGTCTGTTATAAATCTCACCATATTCTTGAAACTATACATGCATATATGTGTACCTTTTGAAATCATCATCATGTATAACAGAAATAAACAAGTAGGATGAACTTTACATTTCAAAGACACATCTACATTTCTGCAGTGTATTTCAAATGTACCTTTTTCCAGACTCATAGAAAGTAGCCTAATCAGTAATCCCTTCTGCTAACATGTCTTAAAACCCACTTTTGTGCTGCACCTTCACCATTCTATAAAAATTGGGCCTAGTCAAACATAAAGGGGTCGATTCCGATCCGGTAAAATTCTCGTCCGTATGATTCGCATATGGAGCCGTCTCCGTACGACTCGTACACACACCGTACGACTCGACGAGTACAATCCGGACCGGGGTATCAGGACGCGATTCGTACGGTCCACGTCAGGTAAGGGCGATTTGTACGGAAATTCGCACATTCACATACACACCGTACGGTGCGTACCCCCCCATGATCGCAGGGGTACGCACCCAACCCCTGCGATCCTGGGGGGTACGCACCGTACACCCAGCGGACATGGGGTACGCATCGTACACCCAGCGTACATGGGGTACAGTGCGTACACCCCAAGATTGTGGGGTACGGTATGTACCCCCCATTATCGCGAGGGTAAGGTGCGCACCCCTGCGATCATGGGGGTACGCACCGTACCCGGGGGGGGCGTTCCGTACCTGTTCCGGGATGAACTCTGCTTTTACGGCAGTTTTCAGCTCTCGTAGCAAAAGAGCCGTACGGAGTGTCTTCCACATGGATCGTAATTCCTGGTACAGATAACGCGGTCTATTTACATTCGGATGTTGCGTAAAGCCTCAGCCGGATGCAAATCGTATGTACTTTCGATTTGTACGGAGTTTGTTACGAGTCGTACGGAGTGACGCGTTGGGTTGGGATCGTACTTGCAGATTCGTACGGGGACGTTTACGAGTACGATTCGTACGGGGATGAACGCTCCGAACGGCAATTCGGAGCGCTTTTTACCGGATCGGAATCGACCCCAAAGTAGCAACCTATCACATGTCTCTACCATAACATTAAACATATTCCTAAAAGCATGCATGCTTCTATATATACCTATTGCCAAAAACATTACATATATTAGAATACATGTGCAAGTAGAAGCATAACCACACTCACAAGACAATATAGGCCCTAAAACGTAACATTTCAAACACACCTAGATTTATGCAGCAAAGTTCAAGTGAACTTTTACACAGACTCTTATAAAGTACCATAATCAATAATTCCTCTCCCAACATAACTTAAACATCACTTTTCTACTACTACTGCTTTACTATTCTAGTAGTAATCAGATATAGAGGATGGCTAACAGAAAAGCATCGCTTCACTTATGTTTCATAAAAGTCTCCCCATATTTCTAAAACCATGCAAGCATATGTCTATACCTTTTGCTATCAGCATCATATATAAAAGTAATACACAGATAAATATATACCTGTCTATTATACATCTATTATCTTCAGACACATAACACGTACCATAATATATGTGCAAGTAGACCCATATCTCAGTCACAACACCATCCACACCTCAAAACTTCACAAACTACACTTCAATTTTCAAACAGACACGGAGAATTATGCAGTATATATGAAATATACCTTTCCAGATATCATACAAATTACTCTAATAAATAACATCTCTACAAACATCTCAAACCTCACTTTCAGGCTGCTGCATCACCATTCTACAACTACTTATAATGTTACACTTACCCAAATACAAAGCAGGAACCCTTCACATGTCTTTACTAAAACTCTTACCATGTTCCTAAAAGCATACATAAACATGTCTGCACCATAACACTACCTAAACCTTAACAATTCACAGAACAAACTTCCAATTTCAAGCAAAGACCAAAAATGATGCAGTATATTTCAACTGTACCTCTCTAGAAACTTAAAAAACAGAGGCTTAATAAGTAAAACTTTATGTCAGCATCTTTTAAACCACACTGTTGTGCTGTATCTTCACAACGCTACTACTCACACTCATGAGCCTACAACAAAAAAAACAGCACCTCTTTATTATATATCATGCAACTTCAAATGTATGACATGTGAAAATACATATACAAGTAGAGACATACTTGAGACAGAACCCTATGCATACCTTAAAGCTTGACAGACTCCACCTCCAAATTTAAAACAACAGCTAAAATTATGCGGTATACTACAAATGTACATATCCACACACTAATACAAACTACCCTAATCACTAAAACATCTTGGAATATACAAATATTATTAAACAAAATCTATTTCAAACAACATTTAACGACAATAAAACAAACTACAATACACATCTCTACATTTAATAATATATTTCAAATATCACAGTTCATCAAAAAATTTTGTTGATTAAAAATAAAGCTCATACATAATACACCTCACAAATGTATAACTCACCTTTCAAACTGATTTGTAGAATTTTAAGTATCACAAACTCATAAACGATTTTCTTATGCACACAATCAATGTAATGCACCGCTCTCAGCAAGGTAAAACCACTAATGTCAAAGTTTCCTTCTCTTTCTCCACACAAATACATGTAAGTAACAAATCACATTGCTTCCTACATTATTTCAAATTGTAAAACACATTTCTATTGGTTAAACATATGAACCCTTACCAACTGACTTCTAAAAGTGCCCAAAGTGCTTCTGGAAATGTTTGGAGTCGCGACTCCACCGTGCACCAACGCGATGGCGCCGCAAATCCATACAGGAGTTCAAAGATATATGACAAATAAAAATACCACTATTTTTTAAGAACACATCACTTCTAAAGATAGTACTGACTTGGGAAATCTTACTTTAATAAGATATCACTTACATATAAATTACAATTTCACATTTTAAGTCCACAGTTAAGTTGTAACCCTTCCCCCATTCTGCTTAATGCCAGTTTCAATAGTAACAGTTAATGCGACATCCAACTGAACTGACAGGTCACAAGTTCACCATATTTTCAAGTTCAGCATACAATGCTCCAAATGCAAACAGCAGGCGTGGTTAAAAATTCCAAAATATCACCTTATCCTATCTACCATACCTTTCAAACATTTTTTTATTAACCAATAAGAAACATGCTTTTTTTAAAAAGTAACATGCACCCTATTTTTGAATGTACAATGTCCTTAAACAACCAATGAATTCTCTACTTTTTAATAAATAGCATCTTGTCCACCATTTTGGATACCTCTCATTCTACCAACTGACCACCTCAGCTACAGACATCTTTTCATTACTTCCAGACATCCCTTCAAGGTCCTTACAGTATGGATTGTTGGGCACAGCTATGTTTTCTAGTGCAAAAGGTATGCTGAACGCAGAGGTATTGACAAAGACCTAGGTTTGCAAAATGTTGATATTAAATGGATTGCACAGAGAGGATTAAAGTGGAACCAACTGATGCCTTTGGTTAAAACCTTTTTGCATCTCCAACCCCCTGACCTCATGATTGTGCACTGTGGTGGCAATGACCTAGGCACATTGACTGGGGTAGGTCTGGAAATACTAATGAAGGACACCTTTGCACAATTGATGTTGCTTTTACCTCAAACTGTCTTTGTATACTCTAATATATACCAAAGACAGAAACGAAAGTGGTCAAATTAATTCTGTCCACAGATTGAGAAGGCTAGAAAGAATGTCAATAAAGCTGTTTCTGCTTACCTCAGAGACCATAGGATGGGCTACGTATATAAAAAAAATCTACGTTTTGATATGGATCACATCTACAGAAGTGATGGAGTACACTTCACAGATCAAGGAAACAGAGTCTTTCTCAACAACCTAAAGCTGTGCATCCGCATTTACATGTAGCTACAACACTCAAAATGAAAACATTTGCTCTTTTTAGAGCCGACATAACATAATACTGAATATCATTTTTTTTTACACATACATATATATATTTTTTTATTTGTGGATTTGCACACCCGAAGCGAATCTGCAATAGCATGAATTCAATGCACTACAACATAGCACACTTTTCTAGTTTCACTATTAATTTTTTATTTGATATATTTTTAATAACTCTATCAATTTTAATCTTGTCATTAACTTCAATCACAGTATCTCTTTAAAACAACTTCACAAATACAACACTACTTTCTAAATTATATACTACTTAATTATGTATTTAAGGTGAATTTGCGTGTCCAATGTGACTTTACTTAGGGGGGCCTCACTTCCATTATTCGTTATTCGCCCCGGGAAGCCAACCCCTGGAGCCTACCAGCATATATAAAAATAAGGAGGGGGACCGCGTAGCCCCTTCCTCAGGCCAATAATGCCCCAGGGAACCCATCCCCTGGGGCCTGCCACTATTTCTTTTTGTTCAGTCTAATTTTGGCACTGGTGACCCCATCCCCCCCGGGGCCTGTCCTCTTTGATGGAGACAGTGGGGGGAGCCCCAATGCCCCTACAGTCCCTGCTGCCTCCCCGCCTCCTGCGGGAGCCAGCATTGCTTTTGGGTAAGGGGAGCTGCTAACATGCGGCTCCCCTTGCCCAAAAGCAATTCTGCTTTGCTTCATGGAAGCAAGAGTAGGTTTCCTGCTCTCGCTTACAAGAAGAAAAGCAGTGTCTGCTATGGCAGGGTGGGATCTGTGCTCCTGTCCTGCCATAGCTAACAGCAATGTCCCAGGGGCATCCCGGGACATTGCAGGAGCCAGCCCTGTGGGGTGGCGGACCCCAGGGCCTTCGAGGGCTCCACGAGGGGGCCCCCCACGACCCTACTTCCTTCTTCAAAATAGCCCCAGGAGGTGGCGTTCCCTGGGGATGGGGGGCCCGTGAGCCCCCCCTCAATAATGAAAGAAGCCCTGGGAAGTGGTGGTCCCCAGTGCTTGGGGTCTGCAACGGATCCCCACACTTGTATGAAGTGTGCCCCGGGGAGGTCGTGGTCTCCGGGGCAGTGTGGGGAGGTGCAGGAGCGCCCAGCCACACTTTTTAAATTTATTTTAAGCCCTGGGGAGGTGGCCATCCCTGGGGCTTGGGAGGCTACGAGGCCCCCGAACATAATTAAGAATGCCCCGGGGAGGTGGTGGTCCCCCGGGCAGCATGGGGGCAAGAGCCCCCACGCATTTTTTTCAAATCAGCCCATGCGGCCCCCGCATACATTATAAATGTTGCCCGTGGACCTGGCTACCCGAGGGCTTATAGAAAACGAAACGCGAGAGCTAGCGCTTCATTTTATTTTTATTTTCTCACTGGATTCAAGCACCCAGCATGAATTTGACCTTTTTGTTTTTTAATAAAATGCTTTTTTTGGCCCTGGGGTCCTTGTGGGACCCCTGAGTAGGCCTAGGTGTTTGTACCCTTCTCCCTTTTCTTGTTTTTTTAATGTTTTTTCACCCTTTTTCTGGTGACTCGGTTACCGAGTCACAAGATGGCTGCCAACACTTCCTGGTTTGGAGTGTTGACAGCCAATCAATATAAAGCTCGTGCTCTGGAGGATTTGTGAAACCTCCTTGGTGCTCAGAGATCAATATTTTCATTTTTTGAATTTCTCAGGAACTACTGAACGAATATATACCATTTATATAAAGTTTGCTTTGTGCACCAAGAGCTACTTTTTTGCCAGGTAGACCGAGGCACAAGAAATCAGAAAAACAAACGTGTAGAACACAAAAAGGGGGCAGGGTAGAAACACCCTGACCCCCTAGGCCTGCCCAGGTGGTCTCACAAGGACCCCCAAGGCCCAAAAAATGTTTTTTAAAAACCTGGTCTGTTTTTTTCAAATTACCCCCCCCCCGGGGGGACCAAATCGTGGGGGCATAGTGATAAAGAACCCCCCCCCCCACACTGCCCCGGGGACCGCCGTCCCCCGGGGCAAAGCAACGCAGCCCCCTGGCTCATGCTGGAGGCTCCTGGTGGGCTAGTTGGCCCCCAGGGACCCCCAGTATGCAAGGGGAATTAGTTCCCCCTCTGCGAACGTGCCAGGGGGCTGCGATGCAGAGAGGTATAAAAAGGGGCATAGCCTCATTACACCTCTCTGCAATGCAGCCCCCTGGCGCATACTGGAGGTTTCAGGTGGGCTAGTTGGCCCCCAGGGACCTCTAGTATGCAATGGGAATTAGTTCCCCCTCTGCAAACGCGCCCGGGGGCTGCGCTGCAGAGTGGTGTAAAAAAGGGTGTGGCCTCATTACACCTCTCTGCAATGCAGCCCCCTGGGGAATACTGGAGGTTCCTGGTGGGCTAGTTGGCCCCCAGGGACCCCAGTATGCAAGGGGAATTAGTTCCCCCTCTGCAAACGCGTCAGGGGGCTGCGTTGCAGAGAGGTGTAAAAACATTTTGTTTTCAATTTATATTAAAAATATGTAATGTAATTTAAAAAATAAAATATCTAAAATTAAATCATTTAAAATAATGTAGTAAATCAGTATAAAAAATATAACAATTAATACATTTAAAGATTATCATTTTCAAAACCATTGAAATTCACTGAGAAAACCATAAGTTTCGGCCACGTTATAGTTAGGGATTACCATTTAAAAAACCTTTGAAATTCCCCCGTTATAGTTAGTTGTACTCACTATAACTCGCACGCCCGCAATCCACTGCTGATGATGTCACATATTATATCATTCATGACATGGTCAGTGACATCACTGGTGACATCACTGATGACATCTCAAATGACATCACTGATGACATCTCAAATGACATCACTGATGACATCACTGATGACATCATCCTTGTGAAAGAGTGGCAGACCTCCTCTCAGCGTAATATAACCCTTGATGCACACATTCAAAAATAGAAACTAAAATTTTCAAAAAAATGGAGATACCAATTCCAGTTAGAACAACCTATTCAGTAATTCCAAAATCTACATACACATCAAGTCATTCACTAACAGTTCTATATGGTCACTCATACATATAAGCTTATGGTTGTGGGATGTGTACTGCCTGTGCTTGTCCGTAATATCCGTGCTCTAGAGTATCACTCCCCTCCTGGAGTGTGTTGTGAGAAATCCGTAAGTTGCAGACCTACTACTCGTAAGTCTGTCACCCTAGGCACTCATACATATACTCACTCATCATATGTACTCATACACCTATACATCTTATTACACACAGACACTCATCTATAGAGTTACTCACACACAAACTCAGAAGAATCCTGTGGCTGCTGTTCTGCCATTTTGATATGAAAAAAGCTGGAACAAAGCAGAGATCCTTCTCTCAGGAAACCAAAAGAGATAGTGAGGGAATTGGGTGTGGTTTTTCAAGATTCTGGAAAAGAAACTACTATAAACCAATCAAAAGTGTTGTTTTCATGTCACATGACTTCACGTGCGCGCAACGTGTGTGCATGCATGCATGCACGTTGCGCGACCGTCGCATATAAATTACGTTTTACCCGATTTTCGTAAAAGCTTTTAAAAATTTGAAAAGGAGGCAGGGAAGAGACTCCCAGACCCCCTAGGCCTTCTCATGGGGTCCCTGAAGGACCCCGAAGGGCAATTTTTTTAAAAAAAAATCGCGAGGTGCGCGCATGTTGCTCGCACCCTTGAGGCAGAACTGAGTTAAAAACAATAGTGGAGAATGTGAAAAGGGGGCAGGGTAGAGATTCCCTGACCCCCTACGCCTTCTCAGGTGGTCTCTGAAGGACCCCGAAGGGCAAAAAAATGTTTTTTAAATCATGAGGTGAGCGCACTTTGCACGCACTCTGCAAAAAAATGTGACTGTTTATATTTTGATTGAAGATGTAGACTATACTGTATAACTTTATCCAAATCATAAAAACTAGCTGTGCTGTTGCATATTACAGGATACAGTCAATGTATTACAATATACAAAGGCAGTTTGTTGGAAAATAAATATATAAAAAATATACAAATTGATACAGAAATTAGCATTTTAAAAACCTTGGAAATTCACTGAAAAAACCATAGGTTTCACACATGTTATATTTAGGAATTAGCACTTAAAAAACTTTGTAAAATCACTGAAAAAACTGATTTCACACACGTTATAGTTAGGAATTAGCATTGTAAAAACCTTGGAAATTCACAGAAAAACCATAGGTTTCACACACATCATAATTAGGAATTAGCATTTAAAAAATCTTGCAAATTCACTGAAAAAAACCATAGGTTTCAGGCCTGATATAGTAAGAATTAGCATTTAAAAAACCTTAGAAATTCACTGAAAAAACTGTAGATTTTAGGGGTGTTCTAGTTAGCTGGACATTTCACTCATACAAAACCATTGAAATTCCTGCGATATAGTTAGTTGTACTAACTACATCTCGCGCGCCCGCAATCCACTGCTGATGATGTCACATATTACATCATTCATGACATGGTCAGTGACATCACTGATGACATCTCAAATGACATCACTGATGACATCATCCACATGACGATACACCTCATCATACACTAGTATAACCTTTCGTCACTCACTGTAAAATACAGAGTACCATATTTAAATCCATTGACACACCGATACAAGTTTCTAAAAAACCACTCTGTGATTCCTAGATCTATACACACATCTAATCACTTACCTACAGATTCACTCATACATGCAGTCAATGATCAATAGAACACTATCAAATATACTTATACACCTATATCGACATTACACACCAGCACACATCCTATTCACTTATAAAGTCATCCTATTCACTTATGCAAACAATGGATCATACTTACATTTACTTAGCTATACACTTATACAAACACCACTTTATCTATTTATATAGATAGTAAATTATACTTAGTGTGTTATAAAATCACTATTACAAGTATACAGTTATCTATACAGTCATGCATACAATCAGTGAGTCTTACGTATGCTTATTTATAAACAACAACTGACACATACATTGCCTTTTATTTTTCTACTTTGTTGGACATGTACCATTAAGAGAGATATTTGCTCATCACCACACCCATAAAGATATTCACTCACCCAAACAACTGTTATAACATGTAGTCTTAACGTCATATACCTACTAAATCAACAATTCACACATCTTTGGACACACCTCCCACCGAACCACACTCACATTCACTCTCCCATACAAATACTTAGTTAACTAATCAATAACTAATATAGACTTTCAAATAGCTAGTAACCAACTGGAGAAGTAGTTTTTACAACAACTGACAAAGTGATACAGATGTTCACACAGTTTAGTCACTATCCAATATATTTAGAGAGACACTTTAAATTAGTCAAGTAAACAGTCAAACACACTGCTACTAAATCCTCCATCCAGATATTTATATGTATATATCCATTCATTCTTCAATGCAAATTGCTATATATATAATACATATTTAAATAACAAAGCAAACCACATTTACTGGATGATGTCATCAGTGATGTCATTTGAGATGTCATCAGTGATGTCACTGACCATGTCATGAATGATGTAATATGTCTGTTGGTGTGCAACCGGCTACATAGGTTTGTGAATAGCTACATGAGTGTCTATATGTGTTATTGATTGGTTGTCTGAGTATCTGTATGGGTGCCTAAGTGTTTATGTGGGTGGGGTGTGTGTGACTCTGTGCATAGAGGTGTGAGTGGGTGATTCACTGGGTGCATGGTTTCAAGAGTGCATCTGTGATGGACGGTATGTGTGAATGAGTGTGTGTATGGGTGTGTTAGTGAGTGAATGTATATCTCAGTGGTAAATGTGCGAGTAACTACATATGTGAAAGGCAGTATATATGTGTGTTGGAGTATAAAAATGGCTATAAATGAGAGTGTGTGATTCTGAGAGTGGCTGTATGGATGAGTGTGTGCTTGTATCAGTAATTGTATTAGAGCGTAAGAATTTGCTAGTATTTGTATGAGTGATTGAGCTGGTGTGTGTATAATTGTATAGGTGAGTAAATGGCAGGGTGATTAATTATTTGCATGACTGACTAGGTGTGTGAGTACCTCTATGAATGAGTGGTGGTGTGTGAGTGTTTATATAGGTGTATGAGTGCATATGATAGTCCTGTACTGAGTGAGCATAAGTATGAATGACTGTACGGGTGAGTGAGTGGATGTGTGTGTAAACCTAAGAATCAGTGAGTGTGTATGTAGTTATTGCTGTTAGAGTGTCTACGGCATTGAGAATGGCAGTCTGTAATTTAGACTGGGTGTATCAAAGGTTATATTAGGGTGTGAGAAGATGCATCAATTTATCAAATGGATGATGTCATCAGTGATGTCATTTGAGATGTCATCAGTGATGTCATCAGTGATGTCACTGACCATGTCATGAGTGATATAATATGTGACGTCATCAGCAGTGCATTGCAGGGGTGCGAGTTACAGTTAGCAGAACTAACTATAACAGAGGAATTTCTATTTGTACGAGTGAAATGTCCAGCTAACTATAACAACCCTGAAACCTATAGTTTTTTCAGTGAATTTCTAAGGTTTTTTAAATGTTAATTTATAACTATAACGTGCCTGAAACCTATAGTTTTTTCAGTGAATTTCAAACGTTTTTTAAATCCTAATTTCTATCTACAATGTGCCTGAAACCTATGGTTTTTTCAGTGAATTTCAAAGTTTTTGAAATGCTAATTTCTAACTAAAACATACCTGAAACCTATGGTTTTTTCAGTGAATTTCAAAGGTTTTTCAAATTCTAGTTTCTAACTATGCCTACAGAGGTAGGACATGTGAAGAAAGAAGAAAATACGCACAGAAAGATGCAAAGGAAATGCAGAAAGAAGCAACAGAACTCCACAAAGACAAAGAAAAGTGCAGGAAGAAGCAAGACATGTGCAGAAAGAACCAATAGAGGAGCTGAAAGAGGTCTTGTTCCAAAATCATCCTGTGCCCACAACTTTTTCAGATGGGTACTGGTGGTAATTGACTCTGACTAACCAGGCCTAGAGCCAGTGCTATGCTAAACGACACTTGGAATACAGTGAAAACACCTACATACACTAGGGAACACTAAGCGTTGGGGTACCCTGTGATTAGCATGACCTTCTCTGTAAGGGCCTTGTACATAATAGGGCAGGGGGATTAAAACTACCTCTTAAAATGCGCTACTGGGTGCATTTGGGCAGTGGTGAAGGGAGGAGGGGCTTGAGGTGACTTGTGTGCAAACACGCCCTGTGGCTGTTTTAAGTTGGGAGATTAAGTCCCCTTGAATCTTGACGGTCCCTGGGGTCCAGCTAGCCAACCAGGTACAGCCTGTAAGTGCCACAGAGCTGCATTGCAGAGAGGTGTTAAAAGGGGCGTGGCCTGGCCCACCTCTCTGCAAGAGCGTGGCGTGTTTTAAGTTGGGAGATGAAGTCCCCTTGAATCCTGAGGGTCCCTGGGTTCCAACTAGCCCACGAGGTGCCTCCAGTAAGCGCCACAGAGCTGCATTGCAGAGAGGTGTAAAAAGGGGCGTAGCCTCTGAACACCTCTCTGCAACGTACCTCCCTGGCGTATACTGGATGTACCTGGTGGGATAGTTTGCCCCCAGGTACCCTCAGTATTTCAGGAGAATAAATTCCCCAACTTACAACGCGCCAGGGGGCGCGTTTTCACAGTGGTGAAGGGACGGGGCGGGCCTGATATGACATGTGTGCAAACACGCCCTGTGGCGCGTTTTAAGTTGGGGAATGAACTCCTCTTCAATCCTGAGGGTCCCTGGGGGCCAACTAGCCCATCAGGTACCTCCAGTAAGCGCCACTGTGCTGGGTTGCAGAGAGGTGGCCCAGGCCGAGACACTTTTAACACCACTCTGCAACACAGCTCTGTGGCGCTTGCTGGAGGTATGTGGTGGGCTAGTTGGACCCCAGGGACCCTCAGGATTATTGCATTTTTAAACACTGGTTGTGGCATTGATGGGATAGCCCGGTTGAAGGCACAACCGGGCTATATATGGGGGGTGTTGCTGAGACATTTCTTGTTATGCAAGCATAAAAATCCTCTAGCACTTGGACATGCGGCCACGCTGTCATGTTTTTCAATTATGAGGGAACATGCGGCTGTACTGACCTTTATGATTGGATAGTCACTGTGGATGAATATCTATCCATATATATATATATATATATATATATATATATATATATATATATATATATATATATATATATATAACCTACTGGCGGTGCCCAATAGGTAGTGATAGTTAGAACAGTGTCACAAGAAAACAGTAACAAAAGGTGAAAAAAAAGAAAAGGGGGCAGGGTAGAAACACTCTGACCCATAGGCCTTCTCACGGGCTCCCACAAGGAACCCCTGGGCCAAAAAAAGCTTTTTTTTTTAAATCGCGTATGTTCACGCTGGGTGCGCGAATCCGGACAAAAATAAAAAAACTAAGCGTGGGCTACCACAATTCGTATTCAAAAAGCCACCGGGTGGGCCACGTCCCGGGGGCACTTATAAATATTGTTGGGGGGTCGCAGCCCCGGGGACCACCACCTCCCCATGCCTTATTAAATTAAATGCTGCCCCCTGTAGCCCTGGGGACTGCCACCTCCCCGGAGCTTCCTAAAGAAATGCATGGGGGCCCAACCCCCCACGCTGCTCCGGGGACCACCACCACCCCGGGGCATTTCTGGTCATTGTTGGGGGGGCCTCACAGCCCCCCGAGCCCCAGGGTCTGCCACCTCCACGAGGATGAAAAATAATTTGCGGGGGCTCAAGCCCCCACCACACTGCCCCGGGAACCACCACCTTCATGGGGCATATAATATTGAAATATGGTGGTCCATAGCAGACCCCCATCCCTGGGATCCACCACCTCCCCGGGGCTTTGAAATGGAGGGAGGGGGCTGCACGACCCCCTCCCGGAGCCCTTATGGGCCTCGGGACCCCCACACCCCAGGACCGGCTCCTGCATTGTCCCGGCGTGCCCACCCCGGGACACTGGGCACCCAGGGACAATTTACAACGCTCCAGGGGGCCCGTTTGCAAAGTGGTGCAGGGAGGGGGCGTGGGCTGATGTGACAAGTGAGCGAATGCGCCCTGTGGCGCATTTTAAGTTGGGGAATTAAGTCCCCATGAAACCTGAGTGTCCCTGGGGGCCAACTAGCCCACCAGGTACGTTGAGTAAGCGTCACAGAGTTGAACTGCAGAGTGGTATAGAAAGGGGCGTGACCTCAAGCCACCTCTCTGCAACGCAGCTCTGTGGTGCTTACTGGAGGTACCTGGTGGGCTAGTTGGCCCCCCGGGACCCTCAGGATTCAGGGGGAATTAATCCCCCAAATTAAAACCCACCGTGGGGCACGTTTGCACAGTGGTGAAGAGAGAGGGTGGGGCCTGATGTGACATGTGCATACTTATGCAATCACTCCGCCAAAACCCAAGCACTTATAAATTCACCAAGCAATCTCCTTGCAGCACTCTAATCATCCAGTCACTACCCATGCACTCATGCAATGACCCATGCACTAACTCATGCACTCCTATAATATCCTGGGCAGTACCCATGCAGTCCATCCATCGTCCTGTCACTACCCATGCACTCCTCCAATCACCCAGCGAGTACTATGTACTTATCCAATCACTCCGCCAAAACCCGGGAACTTATAAATTCATCATGCACTGTCCTTGCAGGACTCTAATAATCCAATCAGTACCCATGTACTTATGCAATGACCCAGGCACTAACACATGCACTGTTACAATCCTATGAGTACTACCCATGCAGTCCAGCCATCGCCCTGTCAGTACCCATGCACTCTTTCAAGCACCCAGCCAGTACCATGTACTTATCCAATCACTCCACCAAAACCCAAGCATTTATAAATTCACCATGCACTCTCCTTGTAGTACTCTAATCTTCCAGTCAGTACCCATGTTCTCATGGAATGACCCAGGCACTAACACATGCACTGCTACTATCCTCTCTGCAATACCCATGCAGACCTCTAATCACCTACACAGTACTGATTCACTCCTCCAATTACCCAGGTTGTACCCATGCACTCCAGAAATCCCTCTGTCACTACCCATGCACTCCTCAAATCCCCCATCCGGCATCATGTACTTATCCAATCACTCCGCCAAAACCTGGGAACTCATAAATTCATCATGCACTGTCCTTGCAGCAGTCTAATCATCCAGTCACTACCCATGTACTCATGCAATGACCCAGGCACTAACTCATGGCAAATACAGAGTAGGTCTTGCTAATCACAGGGGTTCCCCAACGCATAGTGTTCCCTAGGGGATGTAGGTGTTTTCACTGTATTCTAAGTGTCTTTTAGCATAACACTGGCTCCGGTCCTGGTTAGTCAGAGTCAGTTACCACCAGTACCCGTCAGTAAAAAGTTGGGGGCACAGCAGGACTTTCTGCTCCTCTGTTGGTTCTTTCTGCACATCTCTTGCTTCTTCCTGCAATTTTCTTCGGATTTCTGGACTTCTGTTGCCTCTTTCTGCATTTGTCTTGCTTCTTTTTACGCTTTTCTTCCTCTTTCTTCACATGTCCTAACTTTGTAGGCATAGTTAGAAATTAGCTTTTAAAAAGCCATTGAAATTCACTGAATAAAACCCATAGAATTCAGGCACGTTATAGTTAGAAATTAGCATTTAAAAAACCATTGAAATTCACTTAAAAAAACATAGGTTTCAGGCACGTTATGGTTAGAAATTAGCATTTAAAAACCTTAGAAATTCACTGAAAAAACAGGTTTCAGGGACGTTATAGTTAGTTGGACATTTCACTCGTATAAAACCATAGAAATCCCCCGTTATAGTTAGTTCAGCTAACTATAACTCATGCCCCCGCAATGCACTGCTGATGATGTCACATATTACATTATTCATGACATGGTCAGTGACATCACTGATGACATCACTGATGACATCACAAATGACATCACTAATGACATCATCCACGTGAAAATCTGCTGCACCTCATCACTACCATTTTCGAAACCATCGACACACCAATACCAGTTAGTACATATCTACTCACTAATTTCTAGCTCAACATACACATCCGCACATTCACCCATACAGTCACTCACATATGCAGTCAGCCATCAATACGGCATTATCATATGCACTCACATATCTATACAGACACTCACACACCGCCTTTCATTCATGGGTAGTGACTGGATGATTAGAGTGCTACAAAGGGAGTGCAGGGTGATTTTACAAGTGCTTGAGTTTTGGCACAGTGATTGAATAAGCACTTAGGATTTGCTGGGTGATTGGAGGACTGCATAGATAGTACCAGGGAGATTACTGGACTGCATAGGTAATCCTCAAGGTATTGGATCAGTGCATGTGTTAGTGACTGGGTCATTGCATAAGTACATGGTTACTGAGTGGATAATTAGAGTACTGCAAGGGGCGTGCGTGGTAAACTTATAAGTGCTTGGCTATTGGAGGAGTGTTTGGATTAGTATATGGTAGTGGCTGGGTGATTGGAGGAGTGCCCAGTGAGTGACAGTGTGATTGTGGGACTGCATGAGTATTGCCTGGGGAATTGAAGGAGCAAATGAGAAGTGTGTAAGTGGGTACAGGACTGTATGGATAGGGCATATGGGATTGTAACAGTGATCAGTTAGTGCCTCGATCATTGCATGAGCACATAGCTACTAACTGAAAGATTAGAATACTGCAAGGAGAGTGTCTGAGTGAATTTATAAGTGCCTGGGTATTGGCGGAGTGTTTGGATTAGTACATGGTAGTGGCTGGGTGACTGGAGGACTCCAGGGGGAGTGACAGGGTGATTGCTGGACTGCATGGGTACGACCAGGGGAATTGGAGGACCGAATGAGAAGTTTGTAGGTGGATCAGAGGACTGCACGGGCAATACACCGGGATTCTAGCAGTGCATGTGTTAGTGTCTGGATCACTGCATGACTACATGAGTAGTGACTGATGATGAGATTACTGTGAGGAGAGTGCATGGTGAATTTATGAGTGCTTGGGTTTTGGTGCATAAGGACTTAGGACTGGCTGGGTAATTGGAGGACTGCATAGGTAATACCAGGGAGATTACTGGACTTCATAGGTAGTCCTCAATGGATTGCAGCAGTGCATGTGTTAGTTACTGGATCATTGCACGAGTACATGGGTAGTGACTGGTTGATTAGAGTGCTGCAAGGACAGTGCATGGTGATGTTATAACTGCTTGGGTTTTGGCAGATTGATTGGATAAGTACATATTGCTGGCTGGGTGATTGGAAGAGTGCATGGGTGGTGATAGAGGGATTTCGGGAGTGCATGGGTACTACCTGGGTAATTGGAGGAGTGAATCAGTGGTGTGTAGGTGGTTAGAGGTCTACATGGGTAGTGCTTAGGGGATTGTAGAAGTGCATGTATTAGTGCCTAGGCCATTCCATGAGTACCTGGGTACTGACTGGAAGATTAGAGTACTGCAAGGAGAGTGCATGGTGAATTTATAAGTGCTTGGGCTTTGGTGGAGTGATTGGATAAGTTCCTGGTGCTGGCTGGGTGCTTGAAAGAGTGCATGGGTACTGACAGGGCGATTGGTGGAGTGATTGCATAAGTACATGGTGCTGGCTGGGTGATTGAAGGAGTACATTGGTACTGACAGGGCAATGGCTGGACTGCATGGGTAGTGCTCAGGGTATTGTTGCAGTGCATATGTTAGTGTCTGGGTCATTGCATGAGTGCACGGGTACTGACTGGGTGATTAGAATACTGCAAGGAGAGTGCATGGTGAATTTATAAGTGCTTGGGTTTTGGCGGAGTGATTGGATAAGTACACACATGTCACATCAGTCCTGCCCCCTCCCTTCACCACTCTGCCAACGCACCCCCTGGCAGGTTTTAAGTTTGGCGATTAATTCCCCTTGAATCCTTAGTGTCCCTGGGGGCCAACTAGCCCACCAGGTACCTCCAGTAAGCACCAGAGAGCTGCGTTGCTTCGAGGTGGTCCAAGGCCATGCCCCTTTTTACACCTCTCTGCAACGCAGCTCTGTGGCGCTTACTGGTGGTACCTGATGGGCTAGTTGGACCCAAGGGACCCTCAGGATTAAAATGGACTTAATCCCCTAACTTGCAAAGCACCAGAGGGCAAGTTTGCACAGTGGTGAAGGGAAGGGGTGGGCATGATGTGACAAGTGTGAAAACGCGCCCGCGCAAGTTTTAAGTTGGGGGATTAAGTCCCCTTGAATCCTGACTGTCCCTAGGGCCCAACTAGCCACCAGGTACCTCCAGTATGCACCAGGGAGCTGCGTTGCAGGGAGGTGTTCCAAGGCCATGCCCCTTTTTACACCTCTCTGCAACGCAGCTCTTTGGCGCTTACTGGACATACCTGATGGGCTAGTTGGCTTTCAGGGACCCTCAGGCTTGAAGGGGAATTAATCCCCCAACTTAAAAAGTGCTTCAGGGCATGTTTGCACTGTGGTGCAGGGAGGGGCTGATGTGACAAGTGTGCAAACGCACCCTGTGGCGCATTTTAAGTTAGGGGATTAGGTCCTCTTGAATCCTGAGGGCCCCTGGGAGCCAACTAGCCCACCAGGTACCACCACTGAACGCCAGGGAACTGTGTTGCAGAGAGGTGTTCAGAGACCATTGTCCTTTTTACACCTCTCTGCAACACAGCACTTTGGCGCTTACTGGAGGTACCTGGTGGGCTAATTTGCCCATTTGCCTAGTGCTACAGTTAGGGGGCAGGGCTTCCACTGCGATACCGGATTTTTATTTTGTTATTTTATTTAACGGGGGGGGTGTAGCCCCCTCCTTTTACATTAATTGGAGCCATGGGGACCACATTCCCCAGGGCCTGCTTTTAAAAATAAAATAAAGTTAATAAAAAATGGCAAAGGGGCCGAGCAGCCCCCCTCCCGAGGCCAACTGCAGCCCTGGGGATGCAATCCCCCGTGGCATGGCCACATTTATTAAAAATAATATTTTTAAATGGGGCGGCAGCGTGCCCCTCACTCCATAGGCCTCAAGTGCCCCACCCCCCGGGGCTATGCCTCATTTTTTGTGAATTCTTTTTTGTGATTGACGGAGGGGGGCTGCATGGCTCCCCTCCTGGGCCTCTTCTGGCTCTGGGGCCCTTTTCGTTGGTGACCATGGGGAGAACCCCAATTCTTTTTTGTGATTGACGGAGGGGGGCTGCGTGGCTCCCCTCCTGGGCCTCTTCTGGCCCCAGGGCCCTTTTCATTGGGGACCATGGGGAGAACCCCAATGCCCCCACGGTACCACCGGCTCTCCGCCTCCTGCGGTAGCCGGCATTGCTTTTCCACAAGGGGAGCTGCTAACATGCAGCTCCCCATGTGGAAAAGCAATCTGGTTTGGATTTTGTAAGCGAGAGCAGGAAACCTACTCTCGCTTACAATATCCAAACCTGTGTTTGCTATGACAGGGCAGGAGCCGCACGGCTCCCACCCTGCCATAGCAAACAACAGTGTGCTGGCGGTGGGCACCCCGAGACACTGCAGGAGATGGCCCAAGGGGGTGGCGGTCCCCATAGCTCAGAGGTCCGTAACGGACCCCGCATTTGCATTTTAGTGGCCCAGGGAGGTGGTGGTCCCCGGGACGTGTGGGGAGCTCGAGCCCCCTACACAGGCTTTTTTGTTTTTTTTAAAAGCCAAGAGGGTGGCGTTCCACGGGCCAGCGCGGGGCCATGTTCTCCCATGAATAATTATTAAAGGCCCCGGGGCGGCGTTTCCCAGGGCTTTAGAGGGCCTTGGAGGCCCCCCCACACATTAAAAAAGAATGGCCGAGTGCCCTCCCATACATAATGTTAATCAAGCCCCGGGGTGGCAGTCCCTAGGGCTGTGGGGGCCCCGCATATATTTGCGCTTCATTTAAAAACAAATTCGGCAGGATTCACGACCCAATCGCGAATTCTACCAAACTTTTACAGAAAAATGTATTTTTTTGGCCCTAGGGGTCCTTGTAGGGCCCCCTGAGCAGGCCTAGAGGGTCAGGGTGTATCTACCCTGCCCCCTTTTCTTTTTTTCACCTTTGTTTTTCTCCTTTCTTGTGACTCGTTCTACCGAGTCACAAGATGGCTGCCAACACTTCCTGGTTTGGAGTGTTGACAGCCAATTGGAATAAAGCGCGTGGTCGTGAGGGGTTGCGAACCCACCTTGGCCATAGATATCGATATTTTTATTTTTTGAGTTTCACAGTAACTACTGGACGGATTTGCACCATTTTACAAAGGGTTGCTTTCTGAACGAAGCTCTACATTTTTTGTTAAATTTGCGGTAATTCCGTTCAGCAGTTCGGGCTGTAGCCCGTCTCAAAATTTCCTATGGAAATTAACATGGGGAAACCGTGTTTTGGGACCCCCATTTTTTCTCAGCCCCCGCTTGACGAATCACCCCCAAACTTTTAGGAGAGGAGCTGACCTGGATAGACTTTTTTATAGAGATTTTAGCGAAGATTCATTAAACGACGCCAAAGTTATTAGCAAATCAAAAAATACTTTTCCTTTGGAAACTAGGTTCTAAATAACTATTCTATTTTTTATTTCAAAGGGCCTCCTCCGACCCTGCAACACAGAGAGGAGGAGGACTATATATATATTTAGATCAGTTGTAACCCTGCATATTAGAATGTGTCATTGATCTATATTTATTTTCATTATAAAAAGCCATCATTTGGCAATTTGCCACAGCTCTTTTGTAGATTATCGAAGCCTCTAATGCTGGTATATAGTCTGTTTTCTATTTTTCAGGGTGTTTCAATTTGTGTTGAAAGGCAGCTGAGCATTTCCTGCCATGTTTGTTATTTATTTTGTCTTTCGATTACGAGACGCGTCATGTGATCAAGCTTGCGTGCTGCCAGCGAAAAGTGTCATGGCAGGCATTTTGCCTGTTTATTTGGTGGCGATTATTCTTTAATAAAACTTCACTGCTTCTTGCATTTATCAATGCAGTCGTGAGTGTTTACTGAGTGCGCTGAGGTCCGTGCCTGGGTTCTCTTGGAGCGATTGCCAGGCCAGGGTTTGGAGTCTCGATATATATATATCTCTACAGAAGTGACCTAGGGCAGGGGGGCCATGTGGCCCCCTCCCGGGAAAAGTAATATATATATATTTTTTTTTTTAAAGGAATACCGTCCCCGGGGATGGGGTCCCGGGGGCCATAATGGGCCTCAGGAGGGGGGTCACGTGGGCCTCCTCCTCAAATAAAGCAGGCTGGCCAGGCCCCGGGGATGGGGTCCCAGAGGCCAGTAGTGGCCCAGGGGAGGGGAGCCAGGCTGGCCCCTCCCAGAAAATACAAACATGAGGCCAGGCCCTGGGGGATGGGGTCCCCAGGGCCAGAAGTGGCCCCGGGGAGGGGGGCCATGCAGCCCCCACCTGGGAAAAATAATATATGTTTTTTTAAAGGAAGGCTGGCCCGAGGGATGGGGTCCCAGGTGCCATAATGGGTCTCAGGAGAGGGGGCATGTGGCCCTCCTCCTCAAATAAAGCAAGCTGGCCAGGCCCCCGGGGATGGGGTCTCCGGGGCCAGTAGTGGCCCAGGGGTGGGGGGCCATGCTGCCCTCTTCCAGGCAATAAAAATAACATGAGGCAAGGCCCTGGGGGATGGGGTCCCCGGGGCCAGAGGTGGCCAAGGGAAGGGAGGCCACGAGCCCCCTTCTGGTTTTTATTTAAAAAGAAACAAAAGCTAAGGCCCTGGGGGATGGGGTCCCCAGGGCCCAAAATATATTACAAGAAGGGAGCCACACAGCTCCTTCTAAAATATTTAAACAAAGAAAAGTTGGCATCTCACCAGAGCCCCCTCCCTGCACCACTCTGCAAACACACCCCATGGCGCGTTCTAAGTTGGGGGATTAAGTCCCCTTCATTCATGAGGGTCCCTGGGGGCCAACTAGCCCACCAGGTACCTACAGTAAGCCCCACAGAGTGGGATTGCTGAGAGGTGGTCTGAGTCCATGCCCCTTTTTACAGCACTTTTCACCAAGGTTGTCCTTGGGGGCCATCTACCTCTCCTATTACCTCCACTAGGTGCCACACAGTGGGATTGCTAAGAGGTCTTCGGGTGCCACGCCACCCCTTTCTCCACCACTCTGCAAACATGCCTCCTGGCACAGTACTGGTTGGGGGATGAAGTGCACTTTACTCCTGAGGGACTTTGGGGGCGAAGAAGCCCTCCTGGTACCTCCTGTAAGTCCTATGCAGCGGAATTTCGGAGGGCTGGTTGGAGGACCAGCACCCTTTCTGCACCACTCTGCAAACATGACTACCAGTTAAAGAAGCATTTGTAATGTAGTAGGCCTCGCATTTGTGAGAGTTAGAGCTATTGGCTTTGTAAATGTAAAAGATTTTTACTAATGTTTTTTGGTGTAGAGTGGATGTACGTTGTGTGTAGTGGAATTATGTGGTATGTTGTGCAGTGAAATTATGTGAATAGAAAGTATGTGGTATTTAGTGTATAGGAATTATGTGTAGTGGGATTATGTGTTATGAAGAGTAATTATGTGGTATTGTAGTCTGTATTGTAGAATGGTAACCTCAGATTTAGTTCCCTTGTTTCCATAGAAGTTAAACTATAAACTCAATGAGACACAAAAAATAGAAGGAACCACTGAGGAGCACTTTTGGACCTAGTCGGCGGTATGAGCAGGGCCACTGGAATCATGTGACTCTTCGGCTGCACCAATTTTCACATAATTAAACATTTTACACATTTGCCAAATATTCCATCATCTGCTGCCTACTCTGCAGATTTGAACAAAAACAGCCTTGTTTCTAGCTGAAATGGCTCAAATGTTCCCAAAAATGCAATGTTACATGTTTCAGCGTGATGGAAGGTCCTTTGCAAAGCTGGAATGGTCATATGTTACTTATTACAAAATGTGGGGGTTATACTGGTAGTAATGGTGCACAAACCTATCTTCTTTCGGTGCATCTCTTGCCTCTTTCTGAATTTCTCTAGCTTCTTTCTGCACCTTTCGTCTTCTTTCTGCACCTCACTTTCTTCTTTCTGCACTTAACTTGCCTCTTTCTGTACCTCTTTTCGCTCTTTCTGCATCTTTCTTGCCTCTTTATGCACCTCACTTGCCTCTTTCTGCACTTCTCTTGCATTTTTCTACACCTCTCTTGCCTCTTTCTGCTCCTCTCTTGTCTCTTTGTGCATTTCTCTTGCCTGTTTCTGCACGTCCTTTGTCTCTTTTTGTACCTCTCTTGCCTATTTCTGCACCTCAATTGCCTCTTTGAGCACCTCACACTCTTTGTTCTCCACCTCTCTTGCCTCTTTCAGTACCTCTGTTGCTTCTTTTTGCACTTCTCTTGCTTCTTTCTGCACCCCTCATGCCTATTCCTGTACCCATCTTGCCTCTTTGTGTACCTCTCCTTCCTCTTTCTGCACCTCCCTTGCCTTTTGTTGCTGTTCTCTTGCCTCTATCTGCACCTCTTTGGCTTCTTTCTGCATTTCTTTTGCCTTTTTCAGTATCACTCTTGCATCTTTCTGCACCTCTATTGGTTGATTCTGCACTGCTGTTGCTTCTTTCTGCACCTCTGTTGCAAATGTATGCATCCCTCTTGCTTCTTTCAGCACCCCTCTTCTGTCTTTCTGCACCTCTTTTGCCTCTGTCTGCACACCTGTTCCCTCGTTCTGCCCTCCTTTTGCCTGTTTCTGCAACTCTCTTGCCTGTTTCTGTAGCTCTTTTGCCTCCTTCTGCACCTCTGTTGCTTCTGTTTGCACTTGTTTTGTTTCTGTACCCCTCTAGCCTCTTTCTGCACCCCTTTTGCGTCTTTGTGCACCGCTCCTTCCTCTTTCTGAACCTCTTTCACCTTTTTCTGCAGTTCTCTTCCCTTTCTGCACCTCTTTTGCTTCTTTCTGCAGATATATTTCCTCTTTCTGCATCTCTCTTGCCTCTTTCTGCACCTCACTTGCCTCTTTCTGCACTTCAGTTGCTTCTTTCTACGCTTCTCTTGTCTCTTTATGCTCCTCTTTTGCCTCTTTGTGCATTTCTCTTGCCTGTTTCAGCACTTCCCTTGCTTCTTCCTGTACCTCTCTTGGCTCTTTCTGCACATTACTTGCCTCTTTCTGCACCTCACTCTCTTCGTTCTGCACATCTCTTGCCTCTTTCTGCACTTCTCTTACCTCTTTCTGCACTTCTCTTGCCTCTTTCTGCACTCATCTTGCCTCTTTCTCTACCTCTCTTGCCTGTTTCAGCACCTCTGTTGCTTCTTTCTGTACTTCTCTTGCTTCTTTCTGCACCTCACTTGCCTCTTTCTGTACCCCTCTTGCCTCTTTGTGCACCTCTTCTTCCTCTTTCTGCACCCCCATTGCCTTTTTCTGCTGTTCTCTTGCCTCTTTCTGCACCTCTTTGGCTTCTTTCTGCACTTACTTTACTACTTTCAGTACCACTCTTGCCTATTTATGCACCTCTGTTCGTTCATACTGCACTGCTCTTTCTTTATTTCTTCACCTCTATTGCAAATGTATGTATCCCTCTTGCCTCTTTCAGCCCCCTCTTCCATCTTTCTGTACCTCTTTTGACTGTCTGCACACCTGTTCCCTCTTTCTGTTCCCTCTTTCTGCAACTCTCTTGCTTCTTTCTGCAGTCCCTTTGCCTCCATCAGCACCTCTGTTGCTTCTTTCTGCACTTGTCCTGCTTCTTTATGCACCCCCTCTAGCCTCTTTCTGCACCCCTGTTGCTTCTTTCTTCTACTCTCTTGCTTCTTTCTGTACCTCTCTTGCTTCTTTATGCACCCATCTTGCCTCTTTTTGCACTCCTCCTCCCTCTTTCTGCACCTCTCGCCTATTTCTGTACCTCTGTTGCTTCATTCTGCACTTCTATTGCTTCTTTCTGCACTTTTTTGCTTCTTTCTTTCTGCACATCTCTTCCTTCTCTCCTTTCTACAACCCTGTTGCTTCTTTTAGCAATTCTCTAGCCTCTTTCTGCACTTATCTTGCTTGTTTCTGCACCTCTCTTGCGTCTCTCTGCACGCCTCTTGCATATTTTTGCATCCCTCTTCTCTCTTTTTATACCTCTTTAGCATCTTTCTGTATCTCTGTTGCCTATTTCTACACTTCTGTTGCTTCTTTCTGTACTTCATTTGCCTCTTTCTGCACCTCTCTTGCTTCTTTCTGCACCTCTTTTGTCTCTTTCTGCACTCGTCTTTCCTCTTTCTGTACCTCTTTTGCTTCTTTCTGCACTTCTCTTGCTTCTTTCTGCACCACTATTGCTTCTTTCTAGACCTCTGTTGCTTCTTTTGAAATTCTCTTACTTCTTCTTGCACCTCTCTTGCTTCTTTCTAGACCTCTCTTATGTCTTTCTGTACCCCTGTTGCTTCTTTCTGCACCCCTCGTTTCTCTTTCTGCATCTCTCTTGCCTCTTTCTGCAGTTCTCTTGCCATTTTCTGTGCCTTAGCTGCCTTTTTCTGTACCTCACTTGCACCTTTCTGTACTTATCTTGGTTCTTCCTTATCCTCTGTTGCTTCTTTCAGCAATTCTCTTACCTCTTTCTTTACTTCTCTTCCTTTTTTCTGCACCCCTCTTGCCTCGTTCGGCACTTCTCTTGCTTCTGTCTATACCTCTATTGCTTCTTTCAGAAATTCTCCTGCCTCTTTCTGCCCTTCTCTTGCTTATTTCTCTACCTCTATTGCTTCTTTCTATACCTATGTTGCTTCTTTCAGCAATTCTCTTGTTTTTTTCTGCACCCCTCTTGCCTCTTTCTGCACCCCTCTTTTCTCTTTCTGCATCTCTTGTGCCTCTTTCTGCAGTTCTCTTGCCATTTTCTGAGCCTTAGCTGCCTTTTTCTGCACCTCACTTGCACCTTTCTGTACTTGTCTTGCTTCTTCCTGCACCTCTGTTGCTTCTTTCAGCAATTCTCTTGCTTTTTTGCACCCCTCTTGCCTCTTTCTGCACCCCTCTTTTCTCCTTCTGCATCTCTCTTGCCGCTTGCTGCAGTTCTTTTGCCATTTTGTGAGCCTTAGCTGCCTTTTTCTGCACCTCACTTGCACCTTTCTGTACTTATATTGCTTCTTCCTACACCTCTCTGGCCTCTTTCTGTACCCCTCTTTTCTCTTTCTGCATCTCTCTTGCCTCTTTCTGCAGTTCTCTTGCCATTTTCTGAGCCTTAGCAGCCTTTTTCTGTACCTCACTTGTACCTTTCTTTACTTCTCTTCCTTCTTTTTGCATCCCTCCTGCCTCTTTCTGTACTTCTCTTACCTCTTTGTGCACCCCTCTTACCTTTTTCTGCACCCCTCTTGCCTCTTTTTGCACATTTGTTGGTTCTTTTTGTACTGCTCCTGCTTCTTTCTGTACCTCACCTGCCTCTTTCTGCACTTCTCTTGCTTCTGTCTACACCTCTATTGCTTCTTTCAGAAATTCTCTTGCCTCTTTCTGCACTTCTCTTTCTTTTTTCTGCACCCTCCTGCTTCTTTCTGTACCACTCTTGCCACTTTGTGCACCCCTCTTACTTTTTTTTGCATCCCTCTTGCCTCTTTTTGCACCTCTGTTGGTTCTTTGTGCACTGCCCTTGCTTCTTTTTGCACCTCACCTGCCTCTTTCTGTACCTCTGTTGCCTCTTTGTGCACCCCTCTTACTTTTTTCTGCACCCCTCTTGCCTCTTTTTGCACCTCTGTTGGTTCTTTCTGCACTGCTCTTGCTTCTTTTTGCACCTCACCTGCCTCTTTCTGCACTTCTCTTAGTTGTTTCTGCACCCCTCTTGCATCTTTCTGTACCCCTGTTTCCTCTTTCTGCACTTCACTTGCTTCTTTCTGTACCTCTCTTGCCTCTTTCAGCACCTCTATTGCTTCTTTCTGCATTTCTCTTGCCTCTTTCTGGACTTCTGTTGCCTCTTTCTGCATTTCTCTTGCTTCTTTCTGTACTTTTCTTCGTCTTTTTGCACGTGTCCTACCTCTGTAGGCATAGTTAAAAAATAGAATTTAAAAAACGTTTGTAATTCACTGCAAAAAACATAGATTTCAGGGACGTTATAGTTAGAAATTAGCATTTGAAAAACCTTTGAAATTCACTGAAAAAACTATAGGTTTCAGGGACGTTATAGTTAGACATTAGCATTTTAAAAAAACGTAGACTTTCACTAAAAAAACACAGGTTTCAGGGATGTTATAGTTGAAAGTTTCACTCGTACAAAACCAGAGAAATTTGGCTGTTGTAGTTAGTTGAACTAACTGTAACTTGCACCCCCGCAATGCACTGCTGATGACGTTACATATTACATCATTCATGACATGGTCAGTGACATCACTGATGACATCTCAAATGACATCCCTGATGACAATACGCAGTGACTGTGTGTTTCTGTAAAGTTTAAATATGTTTTATATATATATAAACACATCATCTTATCTGGACCATTTAAAATGCAGGGACTGACATTACATGGTGTATTGCTTGAAAGGACATGGTAAACACACTCAACATCATCAATAATGTCTGCCAATAGTTATAATTCAATTCATTGTCCCCATTGAGTACATTTGAAGGCTAAAATTCACAGAAGTACAATTTAAGCAAAAAACATTCTCTTAAATATCAGGAAAGATGCGGGGCAATTACATTCATTATTACTCGCTTGCTCATTATTTCCCCTTATTTTTAAATCCTTTTTGTGCAGCAGCTTATCTTGCTCATTCCTATTCATGAGCAAAACCGCTGCTTTACTCTGATGCACAAAATATATTTGTGCTACAAATTGTGTCCTCCTTATCCTTGTCAATGTTCTCAATCTCTGCTGTCAGCTGTTCTGACTTCATCAGCTCTGGATGGTTGATGGATTCAGGATTGGTGGTCTGTTGGTAACTGTAGACCTCTATCTTTGGAACACTGTAGGTACAGCCCTGAAGATGAGTCTTTAAGTGGTGATGCTTATTATTTCAAGGGGTTTTAAGTCAGAATATCAGTGACAAAATTATCATGTGACAGAAATATTGTGTCCACATTGGGTGTAGATTATCTGTTATTAACTCTACTAATTCAGTGTTACTTTTGAGAATAATATTTAGGACACCATTTCTTTTTTAAATAAAGAAAATGCCCTCCACGATATTCTGGTATCACATTAATTTGGCAATGACACTATCAACTTTTTTACACTCTTGTTGCATTGACCTTGCTTGAGAATGAGACTGGAGGCCATACATTGGTCATATTTGACTAATTTTTATGTGTGCTTTCACATGCACCAATACTGAGCCAACACAATTGGAATCAGCATATAGGGAAGTGCAATTACTGAGATCTCAATGGTTTCAATTATTTTTTGGTCTGATCTTGTCCAACACTACAAAATCGGAACTGTCTGGCAGTCAATAATGGGACCATAGAGAGATCTGGGAGCTGTTGAGCTGTCCCAAATGATAAAAAAATTAGCTTCTTGATGCCTCAACTTAATTAAAATTAAGGAGGGCCAAATCACAGGACAGGGAGAATCCTGTGCTCAAATAATCACTCAAGACCACTGCTGAAAATTGTGCCCAACTAGGTTTCTTCCAGTTATCATTTTGTAAATGTAATTAATAAAATAAAATTAATTAATTCCTCAGTAAATAGCACAGATTTTATAATGTATCAGAAAATCAAAGTACACAATTTCATAGCATGATATCCAGTAAAAAGGCAGCACTAAAATGTTACTTACATAGCAAACCAATCAGACTATTAGTTTTTAAAACACCTACTTGCAAGGGATTTTCATAGAATAACATTATGAGAAATGCAACTTAATAGAATGGACTATTCTGCAGTACAAACATAGCAACCGAGGTTTGACTCATAATCTTGTTGCAATGTTTTAAAAACATTATTTTTGCAGAGGAAACAGGAGAAAATGTAAGTTTACACGTATGGAGAAAACGTGCAGTGACAGACCATGACAGTAGCTGAATTGCGATGATTTTCTGAAAAACACACTTAAAAAAGGCTGGTACATGACATTTAAACATGCACTTTCAATAATGTGGCCTAGTGTGGCCTAGTTATGGCAAGTAAACATAACTTTTGTTAAGCGTTATTTAAAAAAATATATCAATTTGTACACCCTTCTGACATTATGAATGGCAAAGTGCTCTGGTTGTTAAAATACTATCAGACAGGAGCAATAACTATTGCCTAAATTCTTCTTAATTGTGCAACCAAACTTGTTAATTTTAATGTTAGCTTTACAAACTGTATTTGCCTCTTCAGAAGGACTTGATTGATTCCTTTGTACACAGACCGATTCTCTTGCTGCAAAATGTATTGTTAAATTGTATATTAATTGATTAAAATGTATATGGGTCATTTCCACATTGCTAGTTACTGCCTTAAAGTGAGACATTTCAAATAATACTATTGTTTGCTCACCAATGTGTACAAGAAATCTGTGGAAGCAGGATAACAAGTTAAATACTTTTTAATCTATATGCCAATACACCTAAGTACAGAATCAAGTAGTAGTAGTATCTGGGTTGCAGGGCCGGACTGGTCGTAGCAGGCACGGACAATCCCCCGGTGTGCCGCAAGGGTGGTGCGCCGGTTTGGGGCCCCTGGGGGCTGTTTTTGTTACAGGGCCGTTTTGCAGCGAAATCGGCCCTGTAACAAAATCGGCCGAAAACCAGCCCTTACAAAAACCTTGTCGGCACCCACAACCCCCCAAGGGAGTGCGGGGGGCCGGCCGAGCACTTTGCCAGGGCCCGTTTTGGTTCCCAGTCCGGCCCTGGTGGGTTGGGACAATTACTAAACTTAAGCGGAAAGCACTGCGTGAAAATCTGCTGGGATGTAAATAATAAACATTTCACTGTGATTTAATCAGCAGTGCTTATAAAAAAGATTGTTCTTGCAATCTGCCCATGGATAAATAGCATAAAATGTGTAATTTTGTGGATTTTACACAGGGCCGGACTGGCTACCGGGCAGTTTGTAATGCTGCTGACCTGGGGCCTGATTTCGTTGATGGGGACCTGCGTATACTAAACGAAATTCATTTTGCTTTCATTATTTTGAAACACACACAGGTCTCCATGAACGAAATCAGCCCCCACTGCAGTGAAATCAGCCCCCAGCTCGGCAGCATTCCAAACTGCCCGGTAGTCAATCCGGCCCTGATTTCACACAAATTCATCACCCAATTTTCTATTTGCCTGTTGTTCCCACTTGCTTTCATTTCGGGCTAGGATTTTATGTAAAGCCAGGCTATGCTGCATTAGTTGATCGGGTGTTGTGTGGAATCCCGAGGGTTTGTAGGCTGCTCCAGTTACCTTACACAACCCTTGCCCACATTAAAGGTGTGTGTGCTATATGCCAAAAAGGTATTTTACTGTGCACTAACATCAACTTTTTGATCCATAAAACTTTCCCCCACATAAGAGTAGATTGCCTTTGCTGTTTGCACTTTGTATTGTGCAGCCAGCAGTGCAAAATAGTAGAGAATCTGGGCCTCAGATGGGCATTACAACATCTGACAAGGTGAACAGTCACAATATCGAATTTTTAATATCGAATTGTCAAAATATCTAGTTTGTTAAGCGTGACTACTCACCCGTAAGGGTCTCAAGGTGCTGGGTGGTGGGGGGATTGCAGGTTCCAGTCCATCAAGGAGGAGGTCTGTCGAAGAGCCAGGTTTTGAGGTTTCTTGCGAAGATTGGGAGCAATGTTAACTGTCTGAGTTGGAGCGGAAGATCAGTCCAGGCTCTGGCCACGGGAAAGGAGAAGGAGCGGCCTCCCGATCTGGTCTTTCTGGTGCGGGGGACCATGACATAAGAGAGCTAGGCTGATCGTAGGGTCCTTTGGGGTCCGTGGAATTTGAGTAGGCTGTTCAGGTATGCTGGTCCAGTGTCGTGGAGGGCCTTGTGAGCGTGGGTTAGCATCTTGAAGGTGACTCTAGCTTCGATGGGGAGCCAGTGGAGTATGCACAGGTGCTGGGAGATGTGGCACTGTCTTGGTAGGTTGAGGACCAATCTTGTGGTGGCGTTTTGGATGTTCTGTAGCTTGCGGGTGAGGTTTTTGTTTATTCCGGCATAGAGTGCGTTGCCATAGTCGAGTCTTCTGGTGACCAGGGCGTGAGTGACGGTCTTTCTGTGTTCGAGGGGGATCCATTTGAATGTCTTAAGTAGTCAGCGGAGGGTGTGGAAGCAGGAGGACAAGACAGAGTTGATCTGGTGGTCCATTTTGAGCTCTGAGTCCAGGATGATTCCCAGGTTGCATGCGTGGTTTGTAGGGGTGGTCAGGCTTCCGAGGTCAGGGGGCCACCAGGTGTTGTTCCAGGCGTCAGGGTTTGGGCCCATGATGAGTGCTTCCGTTTTGTTGGTGTTTAGTTATAGGCAGCTGTTTTTCATCAGTTTGGCGATGGCTTCCATGCCTTCTCGAAAGTTGTGTCTGGCGGTGTTGGATTTGTTGGATAGGGAGAGGATGAGTTGGATGACGTCTGCGAATGACACAATGTTGACTCTGTAGGAGCGTTATCAATTGCGAACATAAGTTGGAGGTCGTCTGCATAGTTGAAGGTGGTCAATAATCATTTTATTGACCTCAAAAGGATAAAAGGCTGAGTAGACCCACCAGGATTCGAACCTTTGACCATGAGATCAATCACAGGTCCTTCAAGTGGACACATTAGTTCACTAAGCTACCAGACCCAGCCATTGCTGCTCATTGGCAGTTCAAAGAAGAGGAGGACAAGCCTCTAGGAAGTCCAAAATTAAGAATGGGTCATAAGACAATATAGAACAGCCTTTCTATAGAAATTATTCATAAACACCTTTACAATGTCTTTTATAGTTGGATAATGTGAATCATTTTCTGGAATTCTATATTTCCTCTGCCTCTTCCACAGAACTCCCTGAGTTTTATAACGTTTGCCTTTCAATTTCCAGGCTGTCAAACTCATTCTTATGGTGGCTGAATCTGAAGAATTGAACTCAATAAAGGTGGAAGTATGTACTAAAATCTTACAAGCGATCCACCAGCCTCTTTGGCTGCAGAGGGCACCCTGACCTCCTAGATCATTGTGCACAGTATGGTTACCAAGGCCTTCTCATCCCATATCTTCCTCAGTACCCTCAGGAGCAGGGGTATTGTGGAAAAGTATATATAAGATGCCGATTTAATTGATAGGCTCTCCTTATCCCATTCCCCTCCTCTATTCCATTGGGAGCAAAAACAAGAGAGAATAGCATTTTGTTTGCAAGGTAACAGATCTATCTCTGGATGGCCCCACCTCTGGCTCAGCATCTGAAAAGCCTTTGGGTACAACAAGAACTGCGTTGAGTATAATAATGTCCAACTCAACCTGTCTCTTACCTGATTTGTTCCCCTGGAATGTACTTTGCATGTAATGAGAACAGATGTTTCTCTGACCACAGGTAAAGATTTTGGGCTATCAGTGACAATTTCAGACATTGTGTTTCCCCTTGTCTATTTCTGTGGGCTTCACAACTTGATTGTCTGTTCTCACAACAACTTGCTTTCTCAGAATGTTAGTGAAACCCTGAAGAGCCCTCTGAATCGCTACCAACTCTCTACAGTTTTAGGTTTGGAGTGCCTCCTCCAGGAATCAACACCCCTGAATGTTTGACTGTCCAGGACTGCTCCCCAACTTAAAGTACTCACACCCGCTGTTATTACAATAGGACAGGGAGGTTCCAATGTCACTCCTGCTAGTTTTTTTCTATCTTGCAGCCACCAAGACATCTTTTCTCTGTTACTTGAAGCAGGATGTAATCATTTATTTCTGGATTCCATTCATTTAGTATGAACCAAAACAACGGTTTCAGATGAAGTCTTACTCATTTTATCACATGTTGTGCAAAATAAAATCCCTTGTACTCTAAGGCACATTGTTGCAGATGTGTCTTCCATTCGTTATGTTTCTTTCAGTGTGCTCTGTAATATTCTTGATTGATCCAATATGAGAGAGACAATTCACGCCTGAATTTGGAATTTAGCTCCTATGAATTGTAAGTCCTGCAATAGATGAAGATGTGACTTCTCTCAATTCAGAGCTCATCCAAAGCTTTGTAGGACTTGGCAAATTTTCCCTTGTCTTAGAAGGCCTTTGGGAGAGAAAGATGCAGAAATGAATCAATCATCTAAATTGGGAATAACCATAATATTTTCCTCATATAAAGAGCCACAATTGATGCTATTACTTTCATAAACACTCTTTGAGACGCTTACAAAATAAAGGGTAGGATTCAGAACTGATACAAATCTCCTACTGTGATTTTCAGGAATTGTTGAGACTCTTGATGATGCACAAACGGAGTTAAATATTGCTGGGATCTAGGGACAATAATAATATCCACTGTTTCTCAATGGTATTATTGCCCTGAATTGAAGCAATATGAAAAGTTTTAGTTGTTACACATTTGTTTACAAATTTTTGGTCTATGATAGGTCTGAATTGCTTTGGTACCAAACAACTATGGAATAACATCCTCCTGTTTACTCTTTTTTGGGGCATATTCTATTGCACTTTTCTCGACTAGTTCTTGTGTGGAATAGTATGGAGCTTGATTTTTTTTCTCCTTGGATTGGAGTTATACAACATCTCATCAAAAGTGTCTTAACTAATCGAATTCTGTACTGTAACCATCTAAAGCTACTCATTTTGCCCAGAGGTCCTCTATATTGTTCCAACGCTGAAAAAAAATGGATGTCTTCCTACTAGTATGCTTGCCATATGTTCTGTATCTTTTGGACAGATATGTTTCAGATGTCAGTGAGCTGGGCTTTGTTGAGAATGGGGTTCCTGGCTGCAACCCCCACCTCCACAAAAAGGCTGCCTTTGATTTTGATTGAGATTGTGCCTTTCTGTCTGGTAGGAAAGATTTATTTGTACTTGACATTCTGAAGGGTTGAAGTATTTTTTTGGTTCTGGCGTTTGCTTGACTGGGTCATTTAGATCAAGGACAAATAATTTTAGTCCTAAAAAGGGTAGATGAGTAATCATTGATTTTTGTGCTGCAAAACTCCTCCACTGTTTTGGACCATATCTATCAACAAGCGGATATTGGGATGCACGTTGCTGTTACTATCGACTATAAGCCATAAAAATATAGCATCCAAAAGGAATCTTGTGATTATCTACATCGTTGCTAAATGGTCTGTGAAATATTTACCCTCAAAGAGGTTCTGGAAATCTGTTAATGGCATTTGTGCGGTATGAGTCTGCATAACTTCCTGCTTGCACTGAAATGTTAATTGCTGCAAAAAAAACACCTTATACTAGCTTCCACAGTTGAGTCACCAGGATCTTGTGGCATAGCATCTTCTGATGACAATGAAGAGGATCCAAACATGCTCACCAGTAACAGGTTTAGTTTTGGAATCATTTTAAAATGACATTCAAATTTTCTCACAGATATTGCCTTGATAGAAACCTTGGAAACCCTGTATAAAAACATCTTTCAATACTTTTTCGATTAGAGATTTAATAGTTTCATGCCCAAGGAGATTATTGGCAACTACCAATTGGTATTGACTAAACAAACCATCTAGTTGTTTTCTTAGTGGTTTTGTTGGTACTTGTGTAGTGTAGTTCCTATAGTCCCAATAGGCTCTGCGCATTGGAATAATATATTCAGTAGTGTAGACGTAGGACTGAGGTTATCTAGGTCTTTACTGACTATATTAGACTTAAGTTTTTTGCCAGCTAGCTCAGAGTTCACTAGAAACTTTCTCGAATAAGCGAGGAGGAGTTTAACCTCCCTGGATAGACAAGAAGGGATTTAGTTTCTGACAACCATAAAACATGACAACTTTGCTCTCCCTGAATAAGAGTATATCTCAAGAGTCGTGTGAAAACAAAAGACAGCTATTTCACTCAGTCAAAGGTGCGTACTTAGTTTCACCAGATTTGCAGAGAAAAAGAGAGACGGGCGTTTTCAATAAAAGGTGTTATTTATTGAGCAGTCTCTTTCCTCATACAAGACAAATGAATTGCTACAATTGCAATACTTATAGTTAAGTAAAGTGCATACAGTAAAAGCAGGATTATGAAATAATACTGTAAAAGCATTGATATGGTTTCTTAGCCATATGATACTTTAAAATGGATAAAATAGATACATACATATATACATTGACTAATCGTACTCACCTGGTGCTTCTAACTACGCCTACCCCGGTGTACCTGACCTAAGCCTAATACGTGGGAAGGAGTAAGTAAGTAGCAGTTTAAGTTAAGTTTGGTTTGCCAAGAATCTGACTCAAGAATTCTCTGTAAGGGTTTAGTCAGTTCAGTACCTGGGTATTAGAAGGCAGGAGGGCTGGTATCTCTCTCTCAGGACTCGGTATCCCAGTCACCCGCAAGGGTAAGCTGGAAACGCCGGAGGCTGGATTTCTCGGCAAGAGAAAAGACAGCGTCTTTCTCAGCGAGTCAAAAGGGAGGGGCAGCATCCGTGGGCTCTCGCATCAGCTGGGCTCTTCGGAAGTAGATAGCTGCTCTGCTCCAGGATTACCACCGTGTTTGCTTAAGGCAGCATTGGTATATTTATACCTGAAAGGTGCCGGGGTTGACGTAAGGATGGACATAAGACGTCAATAAAGATGTCACTAAGAACTGGTCGTTCTTACAGTGCTTTACAGGAGTTCTCGGACGAAATCAAAACAATAGCAGCGGGGATTTCCCAGGTTGCTGGAGGCTTGGATTTGTTTAAGAACTCGGTGTGCTTTCTAGGGGGCTGTAGGAATAGGCTTGCTTAATGTGACAGCATGCGCTATGACCGAATTATGAAAAAAGGGTTTCTATGCCGTTGCAGGGATATTATTGATTTATAACCGGACAAGGGCAGAGAATAGAATATTGATTCAGGTACCTAGATAAAACACACTACACCCACTCCACGAATTCATGTCCATAATTACTAAACTAAGCAATAGTAAACATATCTAACGGTGCATGTGTATACCGATCCACCCCAAAATACATTATTTTGCATCTGAAATGGTATATGCGAAATACACGAAAAATGAGTATAGGTACTGTATGCTTTCAAGCAGTGTAATCATTCATTAAAAGGGATGCACATATATCTCAGCATGAATTGTTTGCGAAAATTACACATGAAATGGCTCTTAATACAGAAAAGAAAAGTGCGAGACCATTCCATCACATATAAATACAATCTTTTGTAAATATGCTAGAGGCTGAGGTAATATATTGTCTCTAGAGTTCCTAAAAATAGAAGCTCTGTTCTCTAAGAATAGTTCTACTTTAAGCAGATGATGAGTGCCAAAAAAAAGTAAATATTTTGGAATTGGGGAAAAATAGTTTCGTTTTTCAGGGGAAGAAGTCAATACAGTTCCAAATATTTTCAGAAGCTTTTGTTTTTCAAAGCTGAAGGCCAAATTCAGAGTTCAGGGAACGCTGAGTGCTCATTTGCTTAAAAGTTTATTCTTTCTGTTCGGGGGAGAACATCATTTCAGACAGACTTTCAAAAAAGCAGTTTACCGCTTCAGGTGAAAGTTCGACCAAGTTGGAAAATGCCGCAACTGTGCAATCGTGAGCATGATTGCTATCATCGATGACAGGATCAGCAGTGCTCACAGAGGGTCGTACCTGGTTGATGCTGCTCTCATCTTGTACTTCACTACCCTTCAATCGCAGTGGTGAAGTCTCGACGAATGCCGTCATCAGGATGGGTAACCGCTGGGGACAACACGATGCATGAGCCTTTACTGGGTTCAGCAAAGTATCTGTATCCAATGGTACTTCTGATTGTAGTGTAAGACAGACGTCTAACACGCATTCTTCTCCGCACAGCATACAACTTAAAACAGGTAAGATACAGTTTTGCCAGATGGGTCTGAATGAAAGAAACCAGGTCATATTCAGATCTCTTAGCCGGGCTAATCCAAGGACTTTAGTTATGCGGTCCCGATAGCGTATTGCTAGGATAGTTTCTTCCATTGTTGCTGGAGTCTTGTCTGTGACATGGCTTGCCATAACGAAGCAGGAGAATCAAAAATAAAATGCCTGCTACGAGTCCCAACAGGAGTGGAAAGCCGCCAAAGAGTGAATGAACAAAATTAGGAAAGATGCCCAGGACTGCTTTGAAAGGTGTCAACAGTCCCAAAAAATTGTCTTAAATACACTCGCGATACCATTCGTATCAGAAATGTTTAAGATTTCATTTAGCATTTCTGCGAAGTGTAGGGGGCAATTTGTTGATAAAAGGTTATGAATCTCTGCCGTTGTCCTTGCAACTTGGAGATCATACGTTTCTTTTGATGACGTCAAGTGCACTGGTGTCTGTAGAAGAACAGACTTCATTCTGCTTAAAGTATCAATTCGAATAGAAGAGATTTTCAGACTGGGCCAAATTTTTCCCTCCCTGTCTGTAGTGTCGTTGAGATACAATACTTGCTCACAGCAAGTGACCCTGGACGTTAGGCTCATGAGATAAGCTTTTCCTGGCACCAGGCCACAACATCTGTGGTCCACTATTAGAATGTAGCTCCCGTTAGAAAGCCGTCTAAAGAATGGCTCTATACGAGTTGCAGGTGTGCCAAGCTGGTGACATGAAAGGTTATTTGAAGTCCCCTCACAGGCCCCATGCAAATTTATGCCCTGACACAGAAGTATACCACTTAGTGATTTTTCACAATTATCACCACTAAGAAATACATTCTGTCCTTTTTCACTATAACATGTGTGAATGTAAGGTAATTTCCATGATGACTTGATGTATCCTTTACCCAACCTTTCATACTGGCCTGCCTGTATATACTGTTGGCAGTATCGAAATTGGAAAGTCGTTATCGGAATAGTTATTATCCCGTGTATTATCCATTCAATGACAGGTCGTTCTGACATTGTCAATGGTAATCTCTCAAGTTTTTCAATGCTCAGAATTGTATATTCTGCTCCCTTTTGTGCCAAGCTGATTTGTATATCAGTAAGGTTAAAGATAGAGAATAGAGACGTTGTGTTGATTAAACGCCAAGGCATGTAGCCTGAACGCAGATTTTGTAACGTCCAGCCAAGCTGTACAATAGAACACAATTGGGACTGACCATGTTGCAACATTAGCATGTCCTGTTCTTTTATATCGATTGCAGATGATACAATGCTGTCCAGTGAATATATTCTGGAAGACAGAGTCATTAACCCATTGTCCACAACAGAAAGTGATTTTTCCAAATTAATACGGTCAATTTCCCGTATTGTCTCTGCTGTTTTAATTTGAGTTACTTTCCAAGCTTTGTTATAAGCTGCATATATAGAGGCCGCTATGAAACGTTTTTGACGCTGTTTGCGTGGTCCCATAATGAAATCACGCAAGTCAGCACCTTCTTTAAGTAAAGTCAAGTGTTGCTTAATTTCTGCCAGTGTGGATGTATGTAGCCATTCAAGGCATAGTTTTCCTACACGGTATGTTGTTACAATCCCTGGATGTTGTCGCTGGGAGTATCTAGGGTCTGGCCTGGTCAATTTGAACCCCTGTATTTTGTTCAGGAATCTATCTTGACAGGTATTTGTGTCTGTGGGCCAGATCAACCATTTATTCCAATCAGGATGTGTTCTGTTTTGGTTAAAAATATGGGCTACGTCTATCTCAACTTCTGTAGTGCTATTACTATCAGGTGATGGCTTTGGAATAGACGGTTTGTTTAAGTCTTTAATTTTGGCTAGGCCAAGACAGGTTGTTTGTTGAATTGTGTCATTCAAAAATATAATTTGTTCTGGGATCATGCAGGCTCTGAATAATGATTCTATACCTTGGACTTGCCAGTCTTTAGTACCCCAGATTGTTTTTGTTTCAATGTTATTATTCCAGAAATCAAAACCAAATGTATTCATTTTTTCATAAAACGATTCTGAATAGATTAATTTTGTATTTGTTAGCATGGTTTTCATTCCTGTCTTATTTAACAGTTTGAAATAAAATGTTTCTGCTTCACTTGTGTTAAACCCTGAGAAGTATGGGAATTTCTCATAGAACGTTTTTGAACTACCTTTTGGTGGAGTTGCACAATGTTCCCATTGATTATAATTTAAAAAATGTCTAGGTTGAGCAGGTTTATGCAAATAATGGTTACCATAGTGGTTGTAGCAGTACATCTGATCATAATTTGATGAACCCTGTAAATAATCATGTTCTGTAAATTTTGCTGACATAACTAAGTGTGACATCATATCATTAATACTTTCAAAGTCCCAATCATCAGAGAATGTACTCGGTTTTACAAAGTCACTTAATGAAATCTTAAATTGATGAGGATACTTCATGAGTTCGACCGGGCCATATATATCGTAATCTGTTTTGTCCCATGCTACCCCACCGGGTAATGGATTGGCTGTGAAGTTCACTGAAGAAAGTTCTCTTTTCTCGATGTGTGAAGACTTGTGTGGCTTTAGGACCAGGTTGATGTTCTGGCTTGCTGTGTCCATTGTAACATATTTTCCCTCAATGAAGTGTCCCAAGCATAGCACCATGATGAGCCAAAGCAGGAGGAAAAGTACACCTAGCACCACCCAAAATTCAATCCATGGGGAAATCAGATATGTCTCCTTTAGTTGATGAAAGAGTTTTTTAGTCTTGTCTTTAAAAGTTGTTGTTGATGTTGGCTGTTCTTCAGGTTCGCTCTGATCCTCAGAAAAGTCATCGAAGTTGATGAAGTAGCCTGACGCAGTTCTGTCAATTATTGGAATTGCTTCTGGATTTTTCCTTGTTTTATTCGTATAGTCTGTGGCTACATCATTGTAGACAGGTGTTTCTTGACGAAATGTTGTAATTTGGGTTTCAAGAGGCATAAGTTCCATGGCTTTGTTGCATAGTCCTTGTTGATTCACTGTAGGTTTATCAAATGTGATTAGTTTCTCAGTTTGAACCTCTTGATTTGTAGCAAACTTTTGGTGTGCTGCTACTTCTTGGGAGTCCACTGGGCCTACTACTTATTATTGGCCACATGATTGTGGTTTAACCAGGTTGATGGATACAACTCGGTTCTCCTTTTTACCAGCAAGGGGCGGTAGTGCAACTGATCTTGTTCCGTTGACAGCTAAGACAGGTACTGCTTTTCTGTAAGAAGGCCCAAATTCCTTCTTCACCGCGATTTTCTCTCTGACCAGATCCCCAATCTTTGGAATCCAGACAGGCCTTGCTGGGACAGGTGGTTTCTCTTCAGTGGTTGTTGGCTGTTGTTTCAACTTTATGTTGCTCAGGTCTTTTCTTGTTTCATTTAAGTCCTGTAAAATAGCCAAACGATCTTTGATATCAAAGCATTTTCTTTCTACCACTGAAGTTTGACTATCGAGGTCCTGGATATGCATTCTAGTCCCGAACAATAGTTCGTACGGACTGAAACCTTTTAGAGAATTTCTTGGCAGATTATTAAGACTACGTTGGACACTTATTAAATGTTTGACCCACCCAACACCCGAACCTAATACCTTTGCTGTTATAGATTGCTTTATGTCTCGGTTTTTTCTTTCCACAAGCCCGTTTCCCTCAGGATGGAAGGGACAAGAATACCGCAACGCAATTCCCGTGCTGGTCATGGCCTCCTTATAAGCTCGAGAGCTAAAAGCAGGACCCTGGTCAGAATGTAGCATGCCAATTGCGTCTATGCCGTTATAGACTCGCAAATCTTTTATAACAGTTCAGACGTCAGCCGAGAGCTGGGGTCTACATTTTAAGTGAAGCTAGTCTTAAATAATATTAATGGGACACATTATTACTGGGTTTTTGCATATACATGGCATTGTTCTCTCTAAGCGAAGGGCCATGGCAATACACCGGCTGGTTCGCCACTGCGATCTCTGTTGCAGTCTGGGCAGTTTATTACGAATTTGCTCATTCCCGGCCACCAGTATATTGATTGTAATTCTTTCAGAGATTCCTTAATCTTAAGGTGTCTTAGACCCTCACCCATATGTGCGTCTGCCACTAATAAGTTTCTCCTGTTCGTGTTTGGAATTACTCTATCCCCCACTCCAGGGATTTGAGCAAAAGGAACGGAGTTTGCATCGATTACGTATGTATAATTGTGTGGATAGTTGACAGGTAGCGCTGAACAGTCGCCTTTTGATGACGTTTTTACCGCCAGCATCGTTTCCCCGTCTACGTATTTTCCTGAACGCTTTTTTGTAGATACGGAAGCCGGCTTACTTGCTTCCGCTTTGGCGTCTCAGCCAATGAATTCCCTGAAACGTGAACGCCATCACGTTCATGACTCAATGAATGTATCACGTGAGTCTTTGGTAGTTCTTTCTGTAAAAGAACTACTTGTTCCCAAAGCGATTTTTGCTTTATTGTTGCACCTGTGTCATCTTTGTAACCGTTTTGAACCCAGTTCTGCGAGTCGTTATTGTATGATTTGATGCAGTAATACGAATCACACACTATTAGTGTCGGGAATTCGCGATCCGCATTATCTAGCGCCATTTTTAACGCTATTATTTCAGTTTGCTTATCTGAATTATTTTCTACAGAGTGTGATTTTGTTACCAGAGGTCTCAATTTACCTCCGTGCCACACGTATTTAACAATCTCGCACGTGGCGTTATAGGCTTGTTTTCCCCAAACCGAAGGTTGTGCATGTCCGTCTGTGTATATTACACAGGCGTACTGTCGTATGGGCAGAATGTCGATTGGCAGAGGATATTCTCTTTCATATTCTAGATTTTTTAATTTTTTCATTTCCGGGTCAAAATAGTATTTCACTTTGTCTGTAGCAAGAGAATTTTCCCATTGTATCTATTTTGGATTTAATGCCACAGTAGGTAAATTACATGGGCTTGTTAATGCCTCGAAGGCTGGTTCTGCTGTTCTAACAGTAATCTGTCTGCCGTCAGCTAGGTCTTTTTCTTTTGCTATAGCTGTTTGAACCGCATGAACAATGTTTTCCTTAATGCTGAATGTTTTTTCAGCTTCTGTGTACAAATGTGATTTGTATGCTATTGGTACCTTTTCTCCCTCATTAGAGGTCAGGTATGTGAATCCGCATCTTCCTGGGATGACTCGGATTACAAGGTTGCGAGTGTTATCGCGTGTTTGCAGTTTTGTTTTAGCTAACATGTCTGTTTGCAATGATCTCAAAATTTCTGTGTGTTTTTGAGTCCAATTGATTGTTTTAAAATCTGGTTTTATTAGTTCATAGAGAGGTTTAACCCTCTCTGCATAATTTAGAATGTAAGTTCTTCCGAAATTCAGGAAACCTAGAATTGATTGTAAGTTTCTCAGCGTTCTTGGTGCTTGGATTACAGCACATTTCTCTAAGAAATTGTCTGCCAGGCTTTTGCCTTCACTTGATAATTCATATCCTAAAAACAGGACAGTTAGATGGGCAATTCGTGACTTTTTAAAGTTGAATTTGTAACCCTCTGCTGCGAACCCAAGTATTATGGTGTTCACTCTTTTCAAGTGAGTATCCAAGTCATCCTCTGTTAGATAGATGTCATCGACATAAGATAATGCCTCATCATCATACAGTTGTAGTAACTCTGTTACTCTTGCTGAGAATAATCCTGGGCTGTTCTTGAACCCCTGTGGGAGTCGACAGAATTTTGCTGCAAGCCCATTATTGAGAAAGCGGTCAAATACCTGCTTTCAGGTGCTATATTTTGACAAAAGAATCCATTAGAGATGTCTAATGTTGTTTTGTACTTTTTGCGCACGATGTTATTCATTAGTGCTGCACTATGTGAGTTTTGTACTGCAAAAGTTTTGCAACATGAGTTAAGATGTCTGTAGTCTAAAACTAGACGATATGAATCGTCTGGCTTGGACACAGGAAACAAAGGGTTATTCATTTGAGAGGTGCATGTTTCAATCACCCCCTGGTATTCAAGTTGATCTAAGATCTCCCTGACCTGTTTTTTAGCTTCTTGCTTGATTGGGTACTACCTTTGTGCAGTTGGTTGATTTTTTAACTGGATTTTGTGAAGAGGAGAGTCCTCATCCCATCCAACATGGTTTTTATATAATGCAGGAGCTTGGGCTACTGCCCACTTTCTTGCAAGTGTATATTTTTTATGTATTGGAATGTGATTTGAGAAGGCAGGCATAATCATTTCTTTGCCATGAGGGCACTCCCTGACAAACTCCGGTGGCCAGTCTTTTTCAGCTAAAAAGGATGTCATATCCCAAAATAGACCCCTTATTTTCCTAGTCTTATATCCCTCTATACGTAATGTTATTTCGTATATTTTATGAGGTTTGCTAACTCTGGTGTCTGCAGTTTCCACCTGAATGTATTCATTCGTGTCCACTGTCTCCAGATGATTCATTAGGATCTTGCGAGCTATGCTCACTTCTGCTGCGCTGTCTAGCATTGTCTGAGCCCACTCTCCGTTTTTCAGCTGTGTCCTCAGGATCCTCGGCATGTTTGACTATTTTAATGCTGGCTACCTTCTTTTTTGGAAATTGTAGTTTTTTACTTTGATGAGCAGGTTCCTTGTCTTTGGACTTGACGTGCTCTTCCCTGTGTTCTGACCGTCCTCTTCTTTCCGATTTCTGCGAGGAAGTCTGAAAAGATCGAGAGGGACGTGTATCAATATCTTGATATCTATCAGGTTTCTTCAAATTATCCCTATTTCGAAGGTTGTATATTTTCTCAGAGGGCTCCCTCTGGGAAGACCTGTGTCCTTGGTCCGGAGATCTTTCTCTCCGCCGAGGAGACTTTCCTCTGGACTGGAATCTTTTTTCTTTGGGAGTGGATTGTTTATTTCCATCCCAGCTCTTTTTTGGAGTGTTTAGATTATTTTTAATAAATATTTTTTCAGGATTTTCAGTTAGTTGGGGTTTTACTGGTTTCCCACCCAAACTATCTCTTCCTAGTTCTTCATAGGATTTTTCTATGATTCTGGCAAGTTCAAATGGTTGTTCTACTATATCTGTTTCTTTCCATTTCTGGCGGATCGCCACAGATGCTGCTTCTCCTTTTATGTTAGATAATAATAAAGCTGAGACCTGCTTGAAGTCTTTCAGTAATTTCATACCCAGAGTTAAAGCAGGTTCTGGACCGTATTCATTTTGAATCTGTCTTAGCACATCTGGTATTACCGCCATGGACGGAACACCATGTGTTTTTGTGTAAATGGAAGCAAAGACTGTGCCCCAAGTGTCATAGTCCTCCACATGTGGTGCGATCCCCATTGGAAGGCAGATAGTCAGAATTCTGTGTTTCTCAGTAGGGGTAGTATCCGGAAATACTGCCTCTATTTGAGTGATCTTTTGTGCTAACCAGAATGGAATTTGTTCCCGTTTTGCGGGTACTTTACCCAGACATGACTGTATGTTCTGTGGTGTAATTTTGTTTGTGTTCCCCTGATGAGGGGTCAGCTGTGGAATGTTAATAGCTGGTTGGACTGTTGAAGTCCGCATTACATATTGGACTAATTGTCTATGTATTTTAATCAGTTGTTTTAACTGTACCAAAAGTTCTGGTATTGACATTTTTTTCGATGTCGGGATGTGGTGTGTAGCTGGCTAGAACCGGCCACGTTGCTCCTGGTCTACCTAGTGGACCGAGCCTGGTGATGTGATTATTATGTTTTAGGGCACCATTAAACAAGAGCAGGTGCTCTTGGTATTTTAGTGGGATTTCCACCTCCTCGAAAGGGGTGTACTCTTCCGGAGGTTCCTCTACTTTGTAATAGTGGAATTCATGTGTGACAGCGTTTGCTGCTGGAAAGTTTATCCATGAATAGAATACCTCTGTCTGCCGATATTCATGTGCCTCAATTACGAATATGACTGTACCACCTCTCGATGTTAGTCCATTCTCTATTAGTTTAAGAGTTATAGTTTTTCTTATGTTGACCGGGATGAGTATTGCATCCGGGTCTTGCTGTAGGAGACTTGTGTCTTCCGCTAGGAGTTGAGCTGCTATTCTAGCTGTCTCCCTATCTCCTTCACCGTCTGACATTTTACTGACAGGAAGTTTTTTTTTGTTGCAGATCAAGTTTTCAAGGAAACAAAGATTAGGTGCACAATATTTTGGAGCACTGTATCCTTCAACGTTGAATAAACTAACAACTATACATAGAAATCTCTTTCTACTAAGTTCCGGTGGATTTTAACCTTTGACCCACTCCAGACGTCTTTGGAGTATTTACGGGAGAAAGGGTCTGTGTGAAAAAGCACGACTGAGTTACTCTAACGTCTTGCGTTAGATTTATCGCCTTACCAAACGTTGGGCGCCATGTAGTGTAGTTCCTATAGTCCCAAAAGGCTCTGCGCATTGGAATAATATATTCAGTAGTGTAGACGTAGGACTGAGGTTATCTAGGTCTTTACTGACTATATTAGACTTAAGTTTTTTGCCAGCTAGCTCAGAGTTCACTAGAAACTTTCTCGAATAAGCGAGGAGGAGTTTAACCTCCCTGGATAGACAAGAAGGGATTTCGTTTCTGACAACCATAAAACATGACAACTTTGCTCTCCCTGAATAAGAGTATATCTCTAGAGTTGTGTGAAAACAAAAGACAGCTATTTCACTCAGTCAAAGGTGCGTACTTAGTTTCACCAGATTTGCAGAGAAAAAGAGAGATGGGCGTTTTCAATAAAAGGTGTAATTTATTGAGCAGTCTCTTTCCTCATACAAGAGAAATGAATTGCTACAATTGCAATACTTATAGTTAAGTAAAGTGCATACAGTAAAAGCAGGATTATGAAATAATACTGTAAAAGCATTGATATGGTTTCTTAGCCATATGATACTTTAAAATGGATAAAATAGATACATACATATATACATTGACTAATCGTACTCAACTGGTGCTTCCAACTACGCCTACTCCGGTGTACCTGACCTAAGCCTAATATGTGGGAAGGAGTAAGTAAGTAGCAGTTTAAGTTAAGTTTGGTTTGCCAAGAATCTGACTCAAGAATTCTCTGTAAGGGTTTAGTCAGTTCAGTACCTGGGTATTAGAAGGCAGGAGGGCTGGTATCTCTCTCTCAGGACTCGGTATCCCAGTCACCCGCAAGGGTAAGCTGGAAACGCCGGAGGCTGGATTTCTCGGCAAGAGAAAAGACAGCGTCTTTCTCAGCGCGTCAAAAGGGAGGGGCAGCGTCCATGGGCTCTCGCATCAGCTGGGCTCTTCGGAAGTAGATAGCTGCTCTGCTCCAGGATTACCACCGTGTGTTTGCTTAAGGCAGCATCGGTATATTTATACCTGAAAGGTGCCGGGGTTGACGTAAGGATGGACATAAGACGTCAATAAAGATGTCACTAAGAACTGGTCGTTCTTACAGTGCTTTACAGGAGTTTTCGGACGAAATCAAAACAATAGCAGCGGGGATTTCCCAGGTTGCTGGAGGCTTGGATTTGTTTAAGAACTCGGTGTGCTTTCTAGGGGGCTGGAGGAATAGGCTTGCTTAATACGACAGCATGCGCTATGACCGAATTATGAAAAAAGGGTTTCTATGCCGTTGCATGGATATTATTGATTTATAACCGGACAAGGGCAGAGAATAGAATATTGATTCAGGTACCTAGATAAAACACACTACACTTGGAAGCCCAATTGTTTTCCAATATGGAGCACAAATTCTGTCAATTGTTGCCCTTGGATTAAACTTCCTTTAGGCAAAGGATACAACATATCTTCATTATCCTCTTCTGAGGCACTGAATTGTTCTAAAATTAGGCAATGCACATTTAACACTGCTGCTTTCCTGAGCAAACAGAAAAACACTTCAGCTTCTCTTTCAAATAGGGTTGCTCAGCAGGGCCAGACTGGGAACTGAAAGCAGCCCAGGCAAATTTCGCCAGACCAGCCCCTGTTTGTAACGTAGCAAATGAGCGAAGCTTGCGAGGCCGACCTGTACTAGGGGGGTTTGGAGGGGTTCTCCCCCCAAGAAAAGTTTGGAAAAAGCAGACCAAAATGGTGCATTTTACAGCACATTTTTCATTACATATTTAATTGTATTAACTTTCAAAGCACAGTAAATAGTAGATGATGACCTTAAAGAGCACCAGGTTACCCAGTCATATGTACCCATAGACCTTCTTACAAAGAGCACCAAAAATAGACACAAGATTAGTGAATAAGAGAGCACAAAGTATACGTGAGACCAGCCCCCATACGGAGTATAGCGAGCAAGCCAGTGATTGACCACGACTAGGGGGAGTTTAGGGGGGTTCTCCCCCAATAACATTTTGGAGACAGAAAGGCCAAAACAATGCATTTTTCAACACATTTTTCATTACATATTTAATTGTATTAACTTTTAAAGCATAGTAAATGATGACCTTATGGTGCAACAGGATACCCAGTCAAAACAGTCATGCAAGTACTTTAGCACTGGTTAGCAATGGTAAAGAGCACAGAACCAAAAGAGCCAACAAAAATGGCTTCAGACAGCAGGAGGAGTGAAGGCAAAATTGTTTTAGGCATGACCACGCCAAGAGTGCCAGGTTCAATATTATTGATGTGTGTTCCTATTTTTTTATTTTTTTTTAGTTTAAGGGCATCACCAGGGTGGAAAGGAGGTGCAGCCGTAGACGAAGTCACCCACCCCGTCCCACCCTTAAGGATCATATACAACTTTCCTCCAAGGCTAGATAAAAAGAGCCATTCTATAGAGCCAGTCATTGTGGCCTGATTCTGTGCCAGAAAACCCTTTACTCGTTGTGGCAGGGGCCCGCATGAGTACCCAAGGAGGATCTGAGTGCCACCTCCTGCCCATTCCTGAACAGTCAATGAAAGGCAAAATATGCAGACCATAACTTTTATTGCCACCAATTTACACCTATCAATGCTGCCATATTTTTTGTGGCATACTTTTTTAAAATTGGAACATAGCATAATCAAAACCCATCATTTGCATGCTAATAATGCCCTAATTGCCCTACTTTAATGCACCAGCAGAGGATCTCAAACTAAAGGTCTAGTGTAAAAGACGACCATAGAAAGAAAATAGGCAGGGTTTGACAAAATATAAGAATGGGAAAAAGAGAAAGAATAATGGCTGCAAGAGAGAGAATGGAGAGAGGAACATTAATGGCTGAGTGGTAGGTGGAGTGGGAGAGAACATAAGACACTTGCAGAACAGTTTTCATGTTACTTTTTCTGCAATTTACGTATTTGAAAATCACTGCATGAGCACCTTCCATTCATTATGTGTAGTTTTAACATACAAGAATCTATGGTAATAGTAAATACAGTTATATAATGATCTGTATAAAACATCTTCATACAATGTGTACCTATGCAGAACTTGAACATATACAGATGTGCATATTGTTTCTTTATTAGCCTTGGATGTTAAAACCTGACTACCAAAAAACTTTGCCTTCTGTCTTTTGTCCACTGAACATTAGAGGTTTAAATTTAAACATGTTCTTTGTTTACACCAGGGTCAACCTCTCTGCTGGCCATTTATATGAGAATTAGAATTAATATATAAATATACATAATACCCAACCAACTCTTTGCCTAATAATAAATTGAATTTTACCACTAAAATACAATGTTAGCTGTTGTTTTCATTCTGTCCAACATATAGTCAAACAATAGTCATAATATGACAGTGCTTCAATATAAAAGCCTTGTACTTCTATTTGATTGAGTCGTGCAGATTTTTAGAGATAGAGCAAGATAGCTGGGAGAAACAGAGAAATAGATGTGATGGGTTCCTAAGTAAGACACCTGCTCCTTGCTGTAACAAGGTAAAGCCAGGATCCACATTTATTAACGCTAATAAATAACTGCTTATGCGATTTTTTTTTCTAGCAAAATTAGGTATAAAGTGTAGTTTGCTCCTCCCCTAACCAAATTCCACATGTGCCTATATGCACCGGGCATTTGCTCTATAATTTTTATCGTTTTTAATCTGCCGACATGTAGCTAGGTAAAATGGCAGCTGATTCCATAATTATTTCTTAAGTTTTACTTCCGGTCCCTGTGCAATCGCATTTGCTCAGTAATCACAAAAAACAAGCATTTGCAATGCATTAGGTCTCGCATTAGGAAAGTGTGAGCTATTGGTATTGTAAATGACACATTTTTTTAATATGTGTTGGCTTTGAAAATATATAAATTAATAGCATTGTTATTCACAAAGCCAATAGCTTACACTTTCCTAATGCGAGTCCTATTGGCTATGGCAATGCTTGTTGGTAGCAAGCAAGGACAGTGCTGTTGTGGTGCTGAGTGATGATGTGGTTGGGCTGAGTGATGTGGTGGTGTATTAGACTGATGTGATGGTGTATTAGAGTGATGTGGTGGTGTCCCAGAGTGATGTCGTGGTGTCCCAGAGTGATGTGGTGGTGTCCCAGAGTGATGTGGTGGTGTCCCCGAGTGATGTGGTGGTGCCCCCGAGTGATGCGGTGGTGTCCCGGAGTGAAGTGGTGGTGTTTCTGAGTGATGTGATGGTGTCCCTGAGTGATGTGGTGGTGCCCCTGAGTGATGTGGTGGTGCCCCTGAGTGATCTGGTGGTGTCCCCGAGTGATGTGGTGGTGTCCCTGAGTGATGTGGTGGTGTCCCCGAGTGATGTGGTGGAGTCCCTGAGTGATGTGGTGGTGTTCCTGAGTGATGTGGTGGTATCCCTGAATGATGTGGTGGTGCCCCTGAGTGATGTGGTGGTGTCCCTGAGTGATGTGGTGGTGTCCTTGAGTGATGTGGTGGTGTCCCCGAGGGATGGGGTGGTGTCCCCGAGGGATGGGGTGGTGTCCCCGAGTGATGTGGTGGTGTCCTCGAGTGATGTGGTGGTGTCCCTGAGTGATGTGGTGATGTCCCTGAGTGATGTGATGGTGTTCCTGAGTGATGTGATGGTGTCCCTGAGTGATGTGATGGTGTCCCTGAGTGATGTGGTGGTGTCCCTGAGTGGTGCCCCTGAGTGATGTGGTGGTGTTCCTGAGTGATGTGGTGGTGTTCCTGAGTGATGTGGTGGTGTCCCTGAGTGATGTGGTTGTGTCCCTGAGTGATGTGGTGGTGCCCCTGAGTAATATGGTGGTGTTCCTGGGTGATGTGGTGGTGTTCCTGAGTGATGTGGTGGTGTCCCAGAGTGATGTGGTGGTGTCCCCGAGTGATGTGGTGGTGTCCCTGAGTGAGGTGGCGGTGTCCCTGAGTGCTGTGGTGCTGCTCTGCAATGGCAGGCCTTAGACACATATTACAAGGCAGCTTCTGTAGGTGGCACAACCAGTGCTGCAAGCCCACCAGCAGCATTTGAATTTACAAGCCCTGAGCACACTCAGTGCACTGTACTAGAGTCTGACAGGTAAACCAAACAAGCCAATTATGGAATCACTAATCCATACATCAATTTACAATAGGGAGAACTTGCACTGTGGCACTGAATAGCAGTGGCACAGTACCCAAAGCATCTAACACCAGCAAAAACACATGAGACAACAGCAAAAATGGAAGGGAGACCCACGCCAATGGTGCCAGGTCCAACACGTGTCCCCTCCAGCTGAAATGCGGGGAGAACTTCCCCACCTTCTGGGAGTTCTCATCACTAGCGTGGAAAAATCTGGACAGACCATCAGCGTTGGCATGTTCTGTACCAGGGCAGTGTTCCACCGTAAAGTCCATACCTTGTAGGGAAATGGACCACCTCAACAGCTTTGGATTCTCACCCCTCATCTGCATTAACCATCTGAGGGGCCTGTGGCCTGTCTGAACCCAGAAGTGAGTCCCAAACAGGTATGGCCTCAGCTTCTTCAGTGCCCAGACCACAGCAAATGCCTCATGTTCAATAGCACCCCACCTCTGTCCTGTGGAAGTAACCTCCTACTGATGAAGGCTACAGGTTAATCTAGGCCCTCCTCATTCATCTGTGACAAAACAGCCCCCACACCATGCTCTGAAGCATCTGTCTGAACTATAAACTCTCTGGAGAAGTCGGGTGCCAGGAGCACGGGCGCCGTGCACATGGCAGCTTTCAGGGCCTCAAAAGCTTTCTGACAGGTGTCACTCCAAATCACTTTCTTGGGCTGATTCCTGAAAGTCAGCTCTATCGAAGGGTGCAAAAATGTTGCCATACTCCTTGACAAACCTCCTGTAGTACCCTGTGAGTCCTTAAAAGGCTCTCACCTCTGTCTGGGTTTTGAGGGGCTCCCAAGCCAGGATGGTTTCAATCTTGGGTTGTAGGGGCGCCACCTGGCCGCTCCCAACTTGGTGTCCCAAGTACACCACGAAACCCTGCCTGATCTGGCACTTACTCGCCTTGATCATAAGCCCTGCCTTTCGCAGCGCCAACAACACTTACCAGAGGTGGCGCAGATGTTTTTCCCAACTGGTGCTGAACACTGCAATGTCATCCAGGTAGGCGGCACTGAACTCATTCAGTGCAACCAACACCTGGTTGACCAACCTCTGAAAGGTGGCAGGGGCATTCTTCATCCCAAAGGGCATAACCCGGAACTGGAAATGCCCATCTGGTGTGGAGAATGCTGACCTCTCCTTTGCCCCATCTGTCAAGGCGATCTGCCAGTACCCAGACGCCAAGCCAAAAGTGATGAGGTACTGTGCAGCCCCTAGCCGATCAGTGAGCTCATCAGCTCTGGGGATGGGGTGCACGTCAGTCTTCGTGACCAAATTGAGCCCTCGGGAGTCCACACAGAACCGGAGTTCGGGAGTGGCACCCGGCGCTGCAGCCTTTGGGTCCAAGACCACTGGGCTGGCCCAAGGACTGCTAGAGGACTCAATCACCCCTAGCGCAAGCATCTTTGAGACTTCCTCTTTGATGCAAGCTCTCACCCTATCAGTTACCCTGTAAGTTTTATGCTTCACAGGTAAGCTGTCTCCTGTGTCCACATCATGGACGCACCAATTTGTGATACCAGGAACCAGGGAGAACAGATCAGAAAACTGTCCCAGCAACTGGCGGCAGTCATCCTGTTGCTCAGGGGTCAGGGTGGAAGAGAGGTTTACACCATCCACTGACCCATCTTGCTCTGTTGCAGACAGGAGGTCAGGGAGAGGCTCAGTCTCCTCCTCCATTCCAGCATCTGTCGCTAGGAGCATGCCCACTTTGGACCTCTCCAAGTGGGGCTTAAGGCAGTTCACATGCAGGACCCACAAGGGGTTCCTGGTCGACCGCAAGGGGTTCCTAGGAGACCGCAAGTCCACCAAGTAGGTAACTGGCCTCTTGCGCTCCCCAACCTCAAATGGTACGGTCCACTTATCCTGGAGCGCACAGGGCTCCACTGGGGCCATGACCCACACTTTCTGATCAGGCTGAAGCTCTACCAGAGTGGCATTCTGGTCATACCATTGCTTCATCTCCTCCTGGCTAGCTTCCAGATTCGCCTCAGCGAGTTGTCTGAAACACTGAGTCTGGTTCCTGAAGCCCAGCATGTAGCTATATACATCCTGTGGAGGTTTCCTGGGAGATTGCTCCCAGCCTTCCTTGACCAGACTCAGAGGTCCTCTGACAGGGTGTCCATAGAGAAGCTCAAAGGGACTGAACCCTAGACATTTCTGTGGTACCTCACGATATGCAAACAACAGGCATGGTAAGAGGACGTCCCACTTACGCCTCATAGATTCCTCAAGACCCATAATCATGCCCTTTAGGGTTTGGTTGAATCTTTCAACCAACCCATTTCCTTGGGGGTGCTAAGGAGTGGTGAACTTGTAAATTACTCCACACTCCTGCCACAGAGACTTCATATATTGGAAAAGAAGTTGGTCCCCCGGTCAGACACTACCTGACGAGGGAATCCCACTCGGGAGAAAATTCCCATCAGTGCTCGTCCCACCACGGGGGCCGTCACTGTCCTCAGAGGTATGGCTTCCGGGTACCGGGTGGCATGGTCCACCAAGACCAGGATGAACCTGTTGCCCATGGCTGTCTTGGGGTCCAGTGGCCCCACAATGTCAATCCCCACCCGCTCAAAGGGGGTACTGACTACAGGGAATGGCTGGAGAGGAGCCTTCTGCTTCCTCCCACTCTTTCCACTCGCCTGGCAAGTCTGACATGCCCTGCAATGAGTGTCTGAACTCTTGCGCATTTGGGGCCAATGAAAGTGGGTGACAAGCCTCTCAAAGGTCTTGTACTGTCCCAAATGTCCTGCCGATGGCACATCCTGAGCCAGCCCCAGTAGGAAGGCTCTGGAGCTCTGGGGTACCACCAGCACATGGGCTGACCCAGGCTCAGCAAGCTTAGGCTAACTATACAGGAGACCGTTCTCCCAGTAAATCCAATGTGATCCAGACTGATCACCTGCTGCCTGGCTTGCAGCCTGTTGCCGCAAGCCCTCAAGAGAAGGGCATTCTCTCTGCTCCTTGCAGAATTCTTCCCTGGAGGGGCCTCCTTCCTGCTGCCAATGGGTCCGCTCAGGCAGGTCCCCCAGTTCAGCTACCTGTTCCCTGGTAGGCTCCAGGGCATCCCCTCAGGGTCTACCTCCTCCTTGGCTGTGGGAACTTCAGGGGCTGGTTTCCTACACCCCCTGCCTCTTGTCTCTAAGTCAGGTTCCTGGGCTTCCCTCTTAGGCTCCAGGTCCTCTTGAGCACCCCTGCGGGCTGCCATTGACCGGGTGGTCACACATGCCCAGTCAGGCAGACCCACCATCTCCAAGTGAGTATTCTTCTCCACCTTTCCCCAAGGTGAGCTCTCTAAATTGTTCCCCAACAAACAGTCAACAGGCATGGCGGGCCTAACAACTACCTGAAGAGTACCAGAGACCCCCCCTCTCAAAGGGAACCTGAGCCATGGAACAATGGCTCTCTGTGCTGTCGGCGGAAACAACTCGGCAAAATGCATGAGGGACAATCTGCTTTTGAGACACCAGGTGACACTTGACAGCTGTCACACTGGCTCCTGTATCTCTAAGAGCCTCCACCTTATTGCCATTGATGGTCACCCACTGCCCATATTTCTTACTGTTGTTGGGCAGTTGGGTCCCTGAGACCACCTCACAGTCTCCTAAAGAGACAAGGTACATCTCTGCAGGGCCCCCCCTCTTTGGACACCAATCTCCTTCCCCAGGGCTACACTCGCCATCTGCCGGGGTGGAGCACCAGGGGGTGCTGCTTTTCCAAATAGGCAGCACCTGGGGTCACTCGCCTTATAACCCAGGTCCCCACATTTGTAACATTTCTGGGGTCCCTGTGGAACAGGATTACATGTTGGGACCCCTTGCTTTCTCTCACGGGGAGGCTGAGAATCTTTCCCTTGGTTCCCTTGGGAATTACTTTGGGGCCCTCTACTGAACTCCTTCTGTTTACCCTTGTCCCCCCACTCTTCTGCTGGGGACTCTGCCCACCTTTGGCTGAGTCTCCCTGGTGGACCCGGGTGCTCTCCCAGTGGTCCGCCTCCTCAGCAAGCTTCCTAGGGTTAATCAGCTTGCTATCAATCAGGTGCTGGCGCAGCTCTGGAAAACAATTATTGGACAAGTGCTCCCATGCAATCAAATCAAAGAGACCTTGAAAATCATTAACTTTGCTGCCCTTCACCCAACCATCCAATGCTCTGCAAAAGAAAGTGACATATTCTACCCAGGTACTGTTTTCTATCTTCCTGAACCTCTGCCTATAGAGTTTAGGGGTCAAACCATACCTAGTCATTATTGCATCTTTCATGTGGCTATAGGAATTATGGACTTCAGAAGGCAAGTCCAGCACTGTGTCCCGCCCCTCACTAAGGAACCGCCCCCACAACCACGCTCGACAATCTCTCTCAGGGACCCGGTGGGAAGACATGGCTACCTCATAGGTTGTGAACCACTGCCCAATATCATCATTCTTATAAAATTCCTTTACCACATCCTTGGAGATATACACTCCAGCTTCCACAGGCACTGACGGTGTGCTGCCACCAGAGGGAGTAATCTCTTAGCTCCTGGCCTTTAAATCTAACTCCCTTAAAACCTTGTCATGTTCAAACTGCAATCTCTTTTCCGCTAGAGCCAATTTCTTACTTTCTAACTCCAGTTGCCCATTCAATTTGAGTTTGGCCATCTCCATTTCATGCATCCTTGGCAGAAACACTGCTACCCAATGGGGAGGTTGCACCCCTCCCTTCTGGATCCAGTGGTCCTTCAAGCCGCTGCTCTGCATCCTCATATTCAATTTCATTTCCAGAGACATTACTTGCCTCGACCCAGGCCCTCAGCGCCTTTTGGAACTGCTCCTTTCTGGAGAGTCTGGTCACAGAAACTTTTTGCAGAAGCTCTTGAGCTACTTGTTGGTGTAGCTTTCTATTTTCTCTTCCTCCCAATCACAGTCAACAGATGCAATGGATTCTGCCACTTCCATGGTGGTTGAACCAGGCATTACTTTGCAGAAATAGAGATCTCTGGCAAAAACAAGTATCAGAAGTACGTGGTTGCGTTATGGTCTGCACTCACTAAGTAGTGTTCCCCAACCACTGTATAGGAGTCACAAATGCAAGTCCAGAATCCTCACCACTGACCACCAATGTTAGAATTGGGGGTCTCTAGTTGGCACAGGTAGGTACTTGTGACAAATAGGGACCCTCTCCTCTAGTCAGGGTAAGGGGATACACTCCTAAAATAACCCCTGCTCACCCCCTTGGTAGCTTGGCACGAGCAGACAGGCTTATTTCAGAGGCAGTGTGTAAAGCATTTGTGAACACATACAGTAATCCAGTGACAACACTACACATGGACACCACACAGGTTGTATATTTATAAAAATAAGTATCTTTTATATAGATTTACCACAAGACTATGAAAAACAAAAATAATCCACAATACTATTAGAAATCAAGAGTTCTTGTTAAAAATGCTTAAATCAGGGTTCTGTGCGAGTCGGTAGCCCTCTCTGTCTACAGTGTTGATAAAAATAACACAGAGTCTAACAATTCCAGCGGACCTTGTCGATATGGGCCCACTCAAGAACAGACAGACTTAGTCACAATACCTTTACTTGATGCTGCCGGCACGGACGTGCGAACCGGGTTCGGCGTTCGTCGCGTTGCAGAAAAGAAAGCATTGCAGGACGCGTTGTCCCTTGATGTGGTGCAGGCAGCGGCCCGTTGATAGAGTTGGTGGGTCCAAGACGTACGTTGCAGGGCGAGACGGTGCTTCGTTGCAGTGCTTGCAGCTTGCGGTACGGCAACCGAGCCGGAGTTCGGGAGCTGGCATCGATCAGTCCGGATAGTGGTATGAGTCGGGCGGTGCGTCGCGAAGTGTGCGAGGCAGTGCCCAACTCCGATGCGTTCACAGGACTCAAAGTCAGCAGCAGTGACCACGTCGGTCAGACTAGTACGAGTTGGTGTAGCGAGGCGTTGCACGTTGCAGTGTCCACAAGCTACAGTGCAGGCAACGGCTTGGTGACGGTGTCAGGATGGAGTCTGTGAGCTCAGAGCTTACGTTGCAAGATGCGGACGTTGTTCGATGCGGTGCCAACAGGACTCCGGGCTGGTCGTGAGAGTCATTCACAACTCCCTACCTCTGTAGCCACTGACACAGCGTTTCCAGCAGTAAGCCACAAAGGCTGGTGAAGTCTGCTGGTCCTGCGACTTCGGTCAGGGGGCAGGCTTTTCCAAGCCCTTTGGAGATCCCTTCACAAGTTGAAAATAAAGCACACAAAGTTTCTTTCTCCTTCCTTTGGCGGTCAGGCAACCACTGCAGGCCAATCCCCCAGGCAGCACTTCAGCTTAGGGATAGTCTCTCCTCAGTTTCTTCAGGTTCCTCCCCTCAGCAAAGATTTCTTCTTGTAGTCCAAAAGTGATCTAATTTCGTAGGATCAGGTTCCCAATATTTATATCCCAAAATCCTTTGTCCTCTGAGGGCAGAGGGGCCTTTGCCCAGTCCAAAGCAGTTCTGGAGCACTCTGTTGATAGGATTCCTTCTCTTCTTTCACAGTGCAGGGCAGAGACATCAGACGCACCACAGGAGGTGGAGCCAGCATTGTGGAAGGCAGGCACAGCCCTATCCAGGTCCCAGGTGCCACTCCTCCCACCCATCTAGATGAAGATCTCTCTATTCACCACTGGGCTGACTCATTCAGTCTCCTGGAATACCCCAGCCCTGTCACTCAAACTCCAGATGAGGAATACACAACCTAGCAGAGGCAGGCCTGGATAGTTAGACAAGAAAATACCTACTTTCTAAAAGTGGTATTTTCAAACACAGAATGTTAAAATCAGCTTCCCTGCTCCCTGAGTCAGTTAGGATGATAAGATGTAATAATCTAACTGCCCATTCTGGCCTATGGAGAACAGGTAGCCTTGCAAGAGTGAAAATGGCTGTAATTCACTATTAGGACATGCCACACACACCAGGGCATGTCCTACCTTATACTTACAATGCACCCTGCCCTTGGGCCTACTATAGGGGTGTCTGATATGAAGAAAAGGGAAGGTTTAGGGACTGACAAGTAGGTGCACTTGCCCAGTCAGCATGACAGTACCAGACTGCACACAGGCTCTGCAATGGCAGCCCTTAGACACATTTTACAAGGCTGCTTCTGTGGGTGGCACAACCAGTGCAGCAAGCCCACCAGCAGCATTTGGATTTACAAGCCCTGGGCACACTCAGTGCACTGTACTAGGGTCTGACAGGTAAACCAGACCAGCCAATCATGGAATCACTAATCCATACATCAATTTACAATAGGGAGCACTAGCACTGTGGCACTGAACAGCAGTGGCACAGTGCCCAAAGCATCCAACACCAGCAAAAACACATGAGGCAACAGCAAAAATGGAAGGGAGACCCACGCCAATGGTGCCAGGTCTAACAACCAGTCCTTAAGTAGTTACGTCACATCACGTGCAGGTAACTGTGAACTAGCCGGGTAAATTGGGAACTAACGTCTATGCTGTGGGCTGCATCTCCATCGTTTCATACTGCCAGCGGCGGGTGAACACAGATCTGCATCCATCCTACGTCACAGCCTACATTGAGGCGGGTCACAGGTCACTCACAAGCACGGCGGCGCAGTGGCATTGAAAGTGTGCACGGCCGGTTTCTGGCATTACAGCCGTCTTCAGCCGGGCTTGCTTGACTCGAGTGGCAAAGTGAGCAAGGGACTCACGTCTGAGCATACCTTGCCAACTTAGGGCGAACAAAGAAAAACCAAAGGTGGTGATGGACAATACAAACACTCACCCCAAGTCAACTGATCTGGGTTTAATCCATCACCGTTCTTTAGCTCACTCCGCCACCCCAGTTCAGACATGGCCATATGCAAATCAGTCTGACCCTGTGCCTCATGGGAACAGTCCAGCCCGAACTGCCAAGCCATGTCTTCCCTGGACCGGAATCAAGCTTCCCAGGACCGGTTTCTGGCATTACAGCCGTCTTCAGCCGGGCTTGCTTGACTCCAGTGGCAAAGTGAGCAAGGGACTCACGTCTGAGCATACCCTGCCAACTTAGGGCGAACAAAGAAAAACCAAAGGTGGTGATGGACGGAGCGTTGACAATACAAACACTCACCCCCAGTCAACTGATCTGGGTTTAATCCATCACCGTTCTTTAGCTCACTCCGCCACCCCAGTTCAGACATGGCCATATGCAAATCAGTGTGACCCTGTGCCTCATGGGAACAGTCCAGCCCGAACTGCCAAGCCATGTCTTCCCTGGACCGGAATCAAGCTTCCCGGGACCGGTTTCTGGCATTACAGCCGTCTTCAGTCGGGCTTGCTTGACTCCAGTGGCAAAGTGAGCAAGGGACTCATGTCTGAGCATACCCTGCCAACTTAGGGCAAACAAAGATAAACCAAAGGTGGTGATGGACAGAGCATTGACAATACAAACACTCACCCCCAGTCAACTGATCTGGGTTTAATTCATCACCGTTCTTTAGCTCACTCCGCCACCCCAGTTCAGACATGGCCATATGCAAATCAGTCTGACCCTGTGCCTCATGGGAACAGTCCAGCCCGAACTGCCAAGCCATGTCTTCCCTGGACCGGTTTCTGGCATTACAGCCGTCTTCAGCCGGGCTTGCGTGACTCCAGTGGCAAAGTGAGCAAGGGACTCACGTCTGAGCATACCCTGCCAACTTAGGGCGAACAAAGAAAAACCAAAGGTGGTGATGGACGGAGCGTTGACAATACAAACACTCACCCCAGTCCACTGATCTGGGTTTAATCCATCACCGTTCTTTAGCTCACTCCTCCACCCCAGTTCAGACATGGCCATATGCAAATCAGTCTGACCCTGTGCCTCATGGGAACAGTCCAGCCCGAACTGCCAAGCCATGTCTTCCCTGGACCAGAATCAAGCTTCCCAGGACCGGTTTCTGGCATTACAGCTGTCTTCAGCCGGGCTTGCTTGACTCCAGTGGCAAAGTGAGCAAGGGACTCACGTCTGAGCATACCCTGCCAACTTAGGGCGAACAAAGAAAAACCAAAGGTGGTGATGGACGGAGCGTTGACAATACAAACACTCACCCCCAGTCAACTGATCTGGGTTCAATCCATCTCCGTTCTTTAGCTCACTCCGCCACCCCAGTTCAGACATGGCCATTTGCAAATCAGTCTCACCCTGTGCCTCATGGGAACAGTCCAGCCCGAACTGCCAAGCCATGTCTTCCCTGGACCGGAATCAAGCTTCCCAGGACCGGTTTCTGGCATTACAGCCGTCTTCAGCCGGGCTTGCTTGAATCCAGTGGCAAAGTGAGCAAGGGACTCACGTCTGAGCATACCCTGCCAACTTAGGGCAAGCAAAGAAAAAACAAAGGTGGTGATGGACGGAGCGTTGACAATACAAACACTCACCCCCAGTCAACTGATCTGGGTTTAATCCATCACCGTTCTTTAGCTCACTCCGCCACCCCAGTTCAGACATGGCCATATGCAAATCAGTCTGACCCTGTGCCTCATGGGAACAGTCCAGCCCGAACTGCCAAGCCATGTCTTCCCTGGACCGGAATAAAGCTTCCCAGGACGGTTTCTGGCATTACAACCGTCTTCAGCCGGGCTTGCTTGACTCCAGTGGCAAAGTGAGCAAGGGACTCATGTCTGAGCATACCCTGCCAACTTAGGGCGAACAAAGAAAAACCAAAGGTTCACCCACAGCAGTCCACAATCTGACCTGACTCTGTCTGTGTGGATAATACTAAAAAGCACCACTGCCATTCTTAAGATGAGGTCACCTCATCTTTGCCAGTTGTGCTTTTTCCCCGTGCAGGGAGACTAACTGTCAGTGTCACGGACGTCCTTCTGATTTTGTTGCTGGGGGCCGATTTTGCTAAAAAATCTGCCCCCAGGAACAAAACCAGCCCACTGTGAGAAGAATGGCCCCCACCTCCTCTGGCCTACAGGGGGATTGCCCGGTGCCCGGCATCACCAGTCCGGCCCTGTTGCTCAGTAACCCATTTCAGAATAGAGAACCATTGAAAGAGAAAACTTTTGTTTTAAAAAAAAAAATGTTTTATACTCTGCCGGAACCAACAAAGCTCACATTGCGTAGATTGCGGGATAGTTTTCTAGAGCAGGGCTTTGTTGATCGTGCTATAGAGGCAAGTGATCTGTGCTTGTTATAGCAAGGTTATACCTACTTGATCCTCCAACTACAGAGGTATGCCACAGCTCGTCCTCGGTGATACCGTCCCTCTTTAGGTCAGCTTAAAAGATAGGACACAAGATAGTTAAGAATCAAAATAATATTTGTCTTACTTTAACACTCACCATGTCCGATATAGACAGGAAAGCAAACATAATGTAGTGAGCAAGGGAGTAGGGAATTGTGGGTTGTAAACAAATTCAACAGGTCTTGCCTTCGCAAGAGCTATTAGGTTTGCTAATATGTTATATCCTTGTTGTCACCAGCATGCCTGCTGTTTAGCATGGCTAAATGTTAGTGGCATAAAAGAGAGGGGTGTGGAGTGGAGTTTTGTAAACTGGAGTGCCTTGGAGTACAGTGGACTGTAATGGAGTGACATTGAGAGTTGTGGAATGGGTAGAGTAGAGGTGAGTGGAGTGGCGTGCAGTGGCGTAAAGTGTTTTGGAGTGGCTTGGAGGCAGTAGAGTGCTGTAGAGTTTAATGGCGTAGATCGGAGTGGCATAGAGAGTAATACAGTGGAGTAGAGTGTCAAGGAGTGGAGGAGAGTGAAGTGTCGTAGAGAGGCTTTGCGTGGCCTGAAGTGTTGTAGATTGGATTGGCATAGAGTGTTGTGGAGTAGCATAGAGCAGAGTTGAGCGGTGTATGAGTGCTGCATAGAGTGGATTTGAGTGTTGTAGAGTAGAGTGCCATAGAGCGAAGTAGATTGTTGTGGAGTGGAGTGCCATAGAAAGGAGTAGTGTGGTAGAATGGAATAGCATAGAGTGAAATGATGCAGAGTAGGAGGGCGTAGAGTTCATTGGCATTGAGTGCAGTTGAGTGATGTAGAGTTGAGTGATGCAGAGTTGAGTGCAGTGGCAAACAATGCAGTGTCATACAGTGCAGCGGTGCAGAGTAGAGTGGCAAAGAGTTCAGTGGTGGAGAGTGCAGTCTTGCAGAGTGGAGTGTTTTAGAGTTCAGTGGTGTACAGTAGAGTGCATTGGCGTAGAGTGCCTTGGTATAGAGGGGTGCAGAGAGCAGTTGAGTACGTAGAGTTGAGTGGGGCAGAGTTGATTGCAGTGGCATTCAGTGCAGTTGCATACAGTGCAATGGTGCAGAGTAGAGTGGCAAAGAGTTCATTGGCGGAGAGGGCGGTCTAGCAGAGAGGATGTTGTAGAGTGCAGTGGTGTAGAGTAGAATGCATTGGCATAGAGTGTCTATGCATAGAGGGGTGCAGCGAGCAGTTGCATAGAGCACAGTGGTGAAGAGTAGAATAGAGTGGTGTAGAGTGAAGCGAAATTGAGTACGATCGTGTTGAGTGGCGTAGCGTGCAGACGCAGAGTAGAGTGTTGCAGCATAGAGTATAGTGGCATAGAGTGCAGTGGTGCGGAGTAGTTGGCGTAGAGTATAGTGTTGTAGACTCAATTAATTTTGTGTAAAGTGGTGTATTGTGTACTGGCGCATAGTGGAGTGGTTTAGAGTTGAGTGGCAAAGAGCACAATGGCGTAGAGTAGAGAGGTGCAAAGTAGAGTGGCGAGCAGTGGCATAGAGTGAAGTGGCGCTGAGAGGTGTAGCATGCAGTGCCATAAAGTGCAGTGGTGTGGACTAGATTGTTTCAGAGTTGAGTGAATTGGTGTAGAGTGGAGTGGTGCAGGGTAGAGTTAGTTGGTATAGAGTACTGGCATAGAGTGCACTGGCGTAGAGTGGAGTCATACAGAGTAGAGTGCATAGGCAGAAAGTGCAGTCTTATAGAATAAGCGTTGCAGAGTAGGGTGGCAAAGAGTGGAGTGGTGTAGAGTGGAGTGGAGTGGCCTAGACTGGAGTGGTGAAGAGTGCCGTGGAGAAGAGTGCAGTGGTGCATAGTAGAGTGGGGTAGAGTGCATTGGCATACAGTAGAGTGGTGCTGAATAGAGAGACGTAGAGTGAAAAGACATAGAGTGCAGTGTCAGAGTTCAGTGGTGCACTGTAGATTGGAGCAGTGTACAGTAGATTGGTGTAGAGTTTAGTGGCACTGAGGTCTGTAGAGTAGCGTAGAGTAGAGTGCAGTGGCACAGAGTAAAGTGGCATAGCGTGGCACAGAGTAGGTACCCTTTCAGTACAAAATACTATGCAAGACTCACTTTAAACTATGTTCCCTCTTTGTTTGTACAGTGCAACACGTGTACGAAGTCGGAAAAGGAAGGACAAATTAAGCATTTCTCCTACCTTGTGTACACAGTTTTCTGACGCTAAACCCTGTGTACTTTATTAGTAAATAGGGTTTAGCGTCAGAAACCTTGGGTGGTTGCATGGGAATGCCCATGCCCCACCCATGGTATGCCCCCTTGGGGCTATGTGATGCAAATCAGCGCTATGCAGTGCTTTATGTTACTTTCACGTTATTTCCAGTGCTAAACAAGTTTAGCGCTGTAAATCATAAAAAAACGATTTTGCCCTATTTTGCGTCACTTTTGTGACGCAAACACAGCGTAAAATCTTAGTAAATCTCCCCCCAAGTTCATAATAATGCAACTTTGTGCCTAAGGTGATAAAAGGCGCAATCACTAATTCATATATTCTCTTTCCACTGAGTGCCAAGCCACCTTAAGAAAACTACTTTCAGGATGCTTAATCAATGCACCGAGTCATTAAAGTCACTTAAATGTAAATTAACAGAAAATTCTTGGTCAAATAGAAAACTGCATAGCAGAATACACCCAGCCACTGCACTTGCATGCCAGAAAATCAAAATACTGAAATGTTTGGCTTCAAACAAAACAATGTCCACCATAAAGCTGCATGTTGAAACAGCAAACCAATAAAGAAGCCTACGTTTTTGAGCTTGCGTAACGATTTTCACTGGCAAGTGATATTTTGCCGCTCTCCACATTGCAATATAGGTACATTCTCTGCTTATAGGGTTAATATGGTGTCCTTTATTAGTGCACCCATGATTTACTACCCACTAGAACCAGTTTTAAATGTCGATTCTTAAGAATGAATTGCATTTATAATTCTACAGCACTGCCTCCACTTCCATTTGCATAATTCCTTTATCTTGATTGTTATTCTTAACAAATGTAGGGCCAGATGTAGGTCGCCAAAAAACGGTCGGTAACGGTATTTGGAGTTTGAGATGTAGGGGGCCTAACTTTACAGAATCGGTAAAGTTACAGATTCGGTATATTTACCGATTTGGTAAAATACCGAATAGGTAAATTTACCGATTCTGTAAATCCAGATGTAGGTGGCACTGAAAACAGTTCCACAGCCCCTTAGGAATTCATTATTTACCACCAAATAAAACTTGGTGGTAAATAATGAATTTCTGTGGACATGCACATCCTAAGGGCATGTATGTGTGTCACTTTGCACACAAGCCAGAATCAGGGGTGCAACAGGGTGTCAAAGTGACACCCTGTCCCCCTTGTAAAATCGGTAATTTTACCGAATCGGTATTTACCGATTCGGTAATTGACATTGATTCCTGTGGGCCTCAAAGCCCATAGGAATCAATGGCAATTACCGAATCAGTAACTACCGATTCGGTAATTACCGAATCTTACCGAATCGGTAATTGAATAGGTAAAAATACCTACATCCTGATTGCCATTTCTTAAATACCGAATCGGTATGATTCGGTATTTAAGAATCGGTAATCTGGGATTACCTACATCTGGCCCTTAGTAACCTGCTGATTCCTACAAAGACCTTTACGCTTTACAAGAACTAGCAAAAAGTCTATTTCGCATGCTGTCACTCACATACATTTATGGATCGGACGCTTCACAAATTCTTGCTGGCCAAAACATTTTAAAATAACCTGCTGCATGACAAAATAGAAAAGACAAAATCATAAAATGCACGCTATGGCTCAGGAAAACACTTCAAACTTTAATAAATACTGAAACAAAGCCACTTTTAATTTTAATCAAGGTTTTTCAAAACATTATTTGAGTTATGATGGTGGGTGTTGATTCACTAAAATATCAGGGGTAGCAGAAGAGACTTCTCATGCCCTTGCAACTATGAATGACATCGCAGGAAGTGACGTAGCTGTACTGTGACCCAAACACTTAGGAGGAAGTGACATTATGTGGCCTTTGATGAGTGTGTGGTGTTACTGTATCCTGGACTGGTGCATGTCAAGCAGTTCTGCCTAAATGTAAAGAAGGTACGCACAACACCCAACCACAAAACAGACTCGCTATCATGTTACCGCTATTTTCCCAATCCGCACTATGGGGCATATTCACAAGGGAAGTGGAGGAGTGAGGCGTTAGCCTTCCTGGTCTAGCGCCTCACTCCGCCACTTTAGAAATGCATGGCTGCACCATATTTACAAGAATATGGTGAAGCCCTGCGTTTCTCCCAGGGCTGGACTGGCTACCGGGCAGTTTGGAATGCTGCTGAGCTGGGGCCTGATTTCGTTCCCGGGGACCTGCGTGTACTAAACGAAATTAGTTTTGCTTACATTATTTCGAAACACACGCAGGTCTACATGAACGAAATCAGCCCCCACTGCAGTGAAATCAGCCCCCAGCTCGGTAGCATCCTAAGTTGCCCGGTAGTCAATCCGGCCCTGGGTACTCCCTGTGCTGGCGCTACACTTAGCAGCCTAGCCCCAACGCAGACACCCTTGCACCATAGTGCAAGGTTGTCTGCGTGCAGGGGAGGATTCTTTATGTACAGGAAGGTCCTCCTCCCTGCACATAAACATTATTTAAATGCCGTTTTTTCACTTCAATGTGTGTTAAGCAGCACACATTGAAGTTGCAAAACGGCATTTAAAAAAAATATATTGTTTATGTGTAGGAAGAGGGACCTTCCTGTACATGAAAATTCATTGGCCTTTTGCTGTTTTCATGTGTGCTGCACAACGCAGCCTTAGTTACAAGTGGCTTAACACTGCAAAAATACATTTTTACCATACTTCTTAATAAAAAAGAATGTGCTTCTCTCTGTGATTCTCTACTAGTCACCATCCAGTTAAATGCTTTTCAATAATATATTTGAAAAAGATCAAACATGCATTTGAGGGGTGCCATCATTACAGCACACAGTTTGGGGGGCATGCATAGTGACAAAATACAGAAATGTAAAATGCAGCATCTTAAAAACTTGACATGTAGCCCAGTTTAAAAAAAAAGAAAAAAAGAAAAATATAACACCAGATCACATAATGGTTAATCACCAGCAACATATTGCAGGACTGAGACAGTGCATTGTGCAACTATTTTGAATTGGAGAGTATAGTGTGAATCTAAACAGCACAATATGCCCCAAACCTGATATGTTAGCTCTAAATTGACAAACCAAACGGGCTTGACCAGTTGCACGCATTTAATTAGTAAATTAAAGATGGATCAGCATTTGAAAGAGAACCATCATTGAATCAGACAGGTTGTGAACCATGCAAAGAGTGCAGTTACAAAAATGCACAAAGCAACTTTAGGTGCTTAACACTGGGTTTATTTTTAATTGTACACAACACTCATCCCCCAGTTTTAATGATCAAGCTCATGACATTGTGTTCAGTCGAAAAAAGGAACAATCGGAAACGCACAATACATGGCCTAATGCCTACTTAAAATGCATGTAGAAATGTCTAAACACATGTCGGTGATTGACGTACAATATTGAATGCTCATGACATGAACTAGGCAGGCAGTGTGACACATACACCTCAGTTTGATAGACAGCCACATCAATCACCATGGCCCAGCCACACATGACATGCTGTCCAATTAAAAGAATTGCACAATTCAGTGTCCAAGCACATGACACATTATGGGGCATATTCATAAGAAAATGTTAGAGCTCGGAGCTGTGCCAAATTTGGCAGCACCACGCTCTGACATTTTCAAAACAAATTGATGTGCAGTATTCACAAGAATATGGCGCACCCTTCTGTTTACTCTAGTGCTGGCGCAAAAAAAAGCCGCCTAGCGCCAGTGCAGGCACCCTGCCACCATGTTGCAAGGGTGACTGCTCAGCAGGGACGATTGTGTACCCTCCTGCACATAAACAATCAATAATGGCGATTTGCACCTGCTATGTGTGCTGCAGAAGGAATGAGCAAAAAACTAGGAGAAATTCATAATTTATCCCCATTGCGCCATTCTAAGGCCTGGTATTCCATAGTGTTATTTTTTTTTTTTTACAAAGTTTTTGTTAATTGAATATTTTTGCAGAATACATATACAGCATCACAAATAGAACATATTTGTCTGTGCGACAATTAACACCCCCCTATATCTGTACATTGCGGTGAAGTATGTAAAAACTCAGATGATCATTGTTGGAATACAGTAAAGTGCCACACACATAGTTTACCTATACAATATCAATGCTTTTCACTGTCAGGTGATTCGTCCTGCCCAACTGACCGCAAGTATGTCACCAAAGGGTTCCAGATGTCAGTTGGTCTAGATGCAGAGGGGAGCTCCTCTGCATAGAGTGTCAGATTTTCCCAACACTATACTAGGTCTCGGATCCATTTATCGGGAGATGGCCCTGCTTTACTTTCCCATCTCATCGCCACCCGTCTTTTTGCAAGCAGTAAGACTATTCTCACAAATATTCCCATGCTGCCTTTCAGGAACGGCACCAGTCCCCGCAGACACACCTGTGGGGAGCATTGCACTTCCACATGAGTCATAGCCTGCAATCTGCGTGTCACATCAGACCAGAACACAGCCACACGTCTGCATTCCCAGGCTGGATGCCAAAAATCGGCTTCTATGTGCCCACATCGTTTGCATGCATCCTTATCTCTGAGTCCATATTTAAACAATGTGTGAGGTGTGTAATAAACCTGTTGTATATATTTGAAATGGATTATGCGCAGATTCCCATCCGATGTGAGGGCATTGGTTAGTTGACAGCAGTGTTCCCATTCTTTCTGTGTGATCTGTGGGTTGAGCCGCGCATTCCACTACTCCATACTTTTATTAGAGATCGTAGCTCTCTCTTCCCTAGCTACCTGGTACAGTTTGGTGATCAGTTTATGTCTCGCAGGCTAGTCAGCACAATCTGAAGGGCTTGCAGAGTCAGGGGTTCAGCTGGAAACATAGTGTAGTGCTTTCTTCTGTCTATGAAAGAGGAAGAGGAACAGTGGGGTTTGTTTGTTTGTTTGTTTGTTTGCAGAGTTTTATATAGCGCGAACTAGACCCGAACCGAATCAGGTATCAGAGCGCTTTACATATTTTTATGTTGTATGTAAGTTAAATCATCTAACGTGAGAAAAGTGCAGTTGGGAAATAAGTCCTGCATTTGGCAAATCCATCCAAGGTCAAAGCATGCATGGCCCCTGCTCCCTGTGTCACTGACATGTCTGCATGATGTGCGATGGGCATCAGGGGTGAATAGATTGGTAACTTCGCAGCCATACGGCCGAGTGCCTGCCAGGCCGAAATCGTGGTATCAATTGTATTGATTTCGTTTTTTAAGGTGCCCCTGCATGTGTGTGTTATTATAGATTGTAGGGGGGTGGGGTGCGCATCTCCATCTTCTATTGCAACATGTGGAATAGAATCGTGAGGGTTGTACCATTAGTGTGCATATTGTGCATGAGCGCATAGATAATGCAAGTACATGTCAGGCACACTAAAACCCCCTTTATTGTAGTCTAGGGTGAGGGTATCCCAGCTTACTCGAGCCTGCCTGCCTCCCCATACCAGCCACAGTAGCAGCGACAGCACTTGTTTAAAAAAGATTTTGTCAGCGTGACAGGTATATTGCCAAACAGGTATAGAAATTTAGGAAACACAACCATCTTAATAAGAGCTATACAATCACCTAGCGACAGCGGCAGTCCACCCATCCCTCCAACTGTTGATCCAGTATTGTGTATGCCTTGCCATAGTTCAAGCGTATGACTGTCTCAGGGTCGAGATGAACCCATATTCCTAGGTATTTTACAGGTTCCGCTGACCATATAAGAGGTAATTCAAATCATGGGGAGAGGTGTTCTCAGTGAGCGGCACCACCATCGTCTTGGGTCAGTTTATTGTTAGCCCTGAAAATCGCCCAAACCTAATGTATTCCTGTAGGATTGGTGCCATGTACATTTGTGGCTCTCTAATAAAGAGCAGCATATCGTCCGCATATAATGATATGCTCACTGGACGATGGGCAAAGCGTAGTGACGCTGACCTGTGGCGCTGCCGAACGATACAAGCCAATGGTTCAAGTGTCAGCACAAAGAGGAGTGGCGAGAGGGGGCATCCCTGCCTGGTCCACGTGCCAATCCGTATTGGGTCCAAAGTGCTGCCCTTCACCCGAATTCTAGTGGTGGGATCGGCATATAACAGTCTCACCCAGTTTATAAAGCTGGGAGGGAAACCCATCCATTGTAGGATATGAAATAAATAGACCCATTATATAGAATCAAAGGCTTTGGCCCCATAAAGCATCATGGCCGCCGCCTGGAGACCGGGATCAAGTATAAGGACCATCGCGAAAATCATGCGCAGGTTATGCAATGGTGACCTGCAAGAAAGGAAACCCGATTGGTCGGGGAGGACCGGGTTCAGCATCAGGGGTTGGAACCTAGTGGGCAGTATCTTTGCCAGTATCTTCGCATCTATGTTAATAAGCGAAAGTGGCCTATACGAGTCACAGTGAGACGATGACTTATCTTTCTTCAGTAGGGTTATTATTAATGCTTCCGTGAGTGTTGGGGGTAGCTTGCCCATCTCGTAGGCTTCAGCATACATTTCGAGCAAGTAAGGTGACAATTCCTCAGCGAACTCTTTGTAGAATTCACATGTGAGGCCATCGGGTCCTGGGGCTTTTTTTATTGGGAAGAGTTTTAATCGTCACTCAGATTTCTTTTTCAGTGATTGGTTAAATTAGGTATTCTCTATGACGATCTGACAGCCACGCTATGGCCACCTCCGATAGATATTCGTTGAGCTTCTTAGTATCCTTCTTACCCTGTGATGCGTATATGTTTGCATAAGTGTTCCTGAGTTGTGTTTCGGTGTTGTGTGTAGTGTAATGATCTTTTCCGGCATCCTGCCTTATCTTAGTTATGGCTTGTCTGATTGTACGGATCTTTATCTTATTGGCAAGATTATGACCTGGTCTGCCACTTTCCCCATATGCACAGGCTACATGCGCCTGGATAGATAGCTTATCTCATCTGTCGCTAATTTGTCATATTCTAGTAATGAGTCCTTTATTTTGGCTACGGTCTGTGCACAGGCTGATCGGTCATAGTCTCGCTCAAGTTGAGTCAGAGCGGTTTCGATTTTGGATAACTGATCCCTGATATTTTTTAATATACCGGCAGAGGTGCTAATACATTTGCCCCGTATAGTGGCTTTGAAAGCCTCCCAAAGAATTGCTGCGCTTTCTACTGAACCTTTATTCTGATCAAAGTATTGTAGAATGGCTTTGCGAATTGTGTGAACATATAGTTGGTCTAGCAGCACTTCAGAGTGAAAACGGCACATGAATTCACAGTGGATAGTTTGTGGAATGTGCAGGCTAAGTTTAACAGGGTTATGATCTGACAGTGTTTGCGGCAGTCCCTCCACCGCGGACACTCTGGTGCATGCACCCTCACTCAGCAGCCAGTAGTCTAGTCGCGACCAGCTACAGTGTGCCGTTGAAACATGTGTTCACTCCAATCTCTCAGCATTGCGCAGGCGCCACACATCCAGCAGGCCCAGCTCAGTCATCCCCTCGTCAATAATCCGGGACGCCCTAGGCGATTGTACCCTGTACAGCTTGATTAGTCCTTACCGGGGTCGGGATACGTGTTAAGGTCACCCCCCCATAATATTACCGCTTCATGCCATTCTCGTAGTATAGAAATGATACGTATAAAGAAGTCATTGTCCTCCACATCAGCAGCATCCTGGCTTCTCCGCCTGAAAGACTTGGCATAATCCATTGCAGACTTCGGAGTAGTGAAGATTTTTGGTTTTCCATTTATTTCAACTTGCAGTTGCGCCGGCTAGAGCATGGAATAAGGGATCTTTTGGGCTATGAGGATTTTCTTGACTGCTTGATATTCTTTACGTGCCTCCTGCATGGCCACTGTGAAATCCGGGTAGAAAGCCAGCTTTTTTACTTCGTGGGTGATGGGGCCTTTCTCTCTGGCCATATGGAGGATGGTGTTCTGGTCTCTATAATTAAGCAGGCGTGCAATTATAGGTCATGGAGGGGCCCGAGGGTGAGCAGTGTCAAATCCCATCAGCGCGGCGCCACGCACGCTTGAACTCTGCCATCGGGAAGTCAGCGAACTACAATTCCCATCGGGCCCAGGGGTACGGCGCATGCGTCAGTTGCGCGTCCTGCCCTTTCTATAGACATATATTGCTTCCGGGGCAGAGAACGCTGCCGATTATTCCAGGATCACCGGAGACTTTGGGGAGTACAGGTTCGGTAAGGGTGTCCTTGACACCGAAACTTGAATATTTGTTTCTTCTTCGATTTCCGACTGTTGGTGGACTCCGCACAAGTCCGTGCAGTCGGAAACTAAGCATTCTGTTTGATTTCGGACTTTCCTCTGTTGGATGATCTCGGCCGAGACCTTCCAGAGGAAAGACTTGGCGGGATTTTCTACTGCCTATGAGTATGGGCTATACTCAGGTTCTGTTGACATTTGTGTGCAGTATGGAACACAATTGAATAGGATAACGGAGTGATGTTAACCTCGTTATTTGTGGAGGGTTAGGAGGAAACAGAGGATTGCCTCCCTACTAACTATCTTATGCTTTGCTAACCATCATAAGACCTTGCCATATATATATATATTAGATTCTTCTGAGGACTACTGTGATATATTTTGGATTGAATGAACTCATACACAATCGCTTTTCCTTTTCTTTTGCTTGTGCTTGGCTATACTTTAACAGGGGACTCTGCGGTGGTTTGCTATTGGATTCCCAAGTCATCTCCCCTGTGAAGTTGGGTGTAGCAAGCAATGGGGTATGTGTATAACTGTTTAGTACTCTGATACGCTATTTAGTACGAAAAGGTATTCATGTTATTCCTTGTCTTTCCTGTATTCCTATTTAGCAATGCGCAATACTCAATACTAGCTGGTGAAGAAGCCATGTACATTTCTTCATATTGTTATCTTTTTTTTACAGGTAGGACAGATACTAAGTTGCTTGAGTCTGTAGTGATATGTATGGTTCCAGGAAGAGTATTCCCAAGTACTGATTGTGTGTTCTCTCTACAGATCTCCCTCCCTGCTGTCCCCTTCCTTTCCTTCCCTCGCTTAATCCCATCAACAATCCACGATTCTATATCTGTGGCACTTGGTGCGATTGAGGGGGGCCCCATAGAGCATCAAACCAACCCTGAGGACGGACCGAAGATTACAAGCAGCCAGTGAGCGATGTGCTCTCTCCACTATCAGGACAGATGACAGATGTTCTGCTCCGAAGATCCGCTGAAGCAATGTCTTTACATAGGACTCAAGGCGACCAGTGTTGGTGGATTCTGGTAAGACAGTAATCCATAGATTATTTCACCTGGATCTGGCCTCCAGGTCTTTGTTTTTGGCCTGTATGACGACAAGCACTTTTTCCATTGCCAGTGTTTTGGATGTCATTTGTTGCAGGCCATCCTCCGCATCTGATATACGCGTTTCTGCCTCCCACAGGCGCAGCACATGTTTGTCCAGCTTCGTGGACATGTCATCCATCCGCAAATTGAGATTGTCTATTTTTCCATCAATTGACTGTAAGCTTGCTTGTCAGTGTCTTTTCAGTGGATGACAGATTTTCACTAGGGGTGTCTATTTCAGAATCAGAGGCTGCCTGCTGCTGTGATTTACTAGCCCAACGGGGTTCAAATGTGAGGCGGGACTGGTTCCATTCCGTCTTCCCTATTATTCTGCTACACCGATGGACCACACGTCCGCCTCGCGATGGTGTTGCGTCTGAGCTAAAGCAGTATACACTGCGTGTAGTTGGCGCTCGCCCGCTTGTCAATAGAACGTGTGGGTGGTATATCTCATCCAACCTCACCACAGTGGTACTGTGCTGTGTGGACTCGACCACCGAAACTCAATACCAGCAGGGGAACCACGACTCAACCCAGCAACGTTCTCATCAGTCACGTGTCTGGTGCCTTCTCATAATAGTTCCTTGGCCACACGGATTAAAATATCATCTCCCCCACAACACTGTGTTTTCTGGCGTGAAACAGGGTCGGCCTTACACTAATAGCGCACTCGAGCAGGCCAGAAAACCGCTGGGTAGAGGGTCACGCACGACATTGCTGCAATTGTACTGCGATGTTCAGCGCTGAACCCACAGGTCAAGGGGAAGCCCCGGGAGGACAGTAATGAGATATAAGCGTGTCTTCACTGGTCTTCTGCTTGGGAACTTCGTGACCAGCTCTGATCAACGATTTAGTTTTCTGGGATCCCTTTTGTTGCAGGTATTTTTTATTAATTTCCCTAGCAGTACCACCAGATCCCACCCAACGATTTGCGCCATGCACAGCAGATGGCAGGACGTCCCTGCACTGCACACCTCCACACAGCACAGAGTTCGTGTTCTTAGGCCCTCAGGACTTGCAGGTTTGCGCAGCTGAGTTCAATTGCATGGCTATCTGGCACTGTAGGATTATATAGAGCCGCAGCACTCGAATTCTGGGCTTGTTGGGACAACCTAGATATAGCAATGATGTTTTAGACACCCTATCTGCTCCTGCGAAGGTGCCGGTACTCACTGTGTGTCAGTCTTGTTAACAGCCAGCCCCGTCCAATAGTGCAACGTTAGTTAGGCTGCAGGTCTTTCTGGGGTAATGACACAAGGCCCGAGTGTATGCGCCGCCAGCACGAGCCACAGTTGACGGCTTGCGCCGCACTCCGCAATACCCCCGTGATCTGCAGCTGTGTTGCGCCAGCTCTCCGCAGCCGTTGTGTGGATCGGGGCTCCGCATTGTGACATGCTGCCGGGACCTGGCTCTCACGGCCTCCTCTGCTGATGGCATGGCCCGGGACAAAGGAGAGAGCAGACCCGCAGCTCCGGTTCCGTCAGTGCCACGCTCCTCACCGGAATGCGTACCTCACTCCCGCAAGTCACCCCTGTACAGGCGATTCCCAGCGGCGGTCTCGTCTGCTGGTTCAAAACACTTGTGCAGATGCACGCCCCTCGCTGGCGCTTGGCATATCGCATCTCCGCTAGGCCGCTACGTTGTTGTCACAGACCTGAGTGCAAGGAAGGCAGTTTTTTTCAGCACTCCGGGGTAGTTTTGCCGTATAATCACACCCTTCGAATATACATGCATGATGAAGGCACTGTGCTTTATTTTGTATTGGGCAGCATTCTGACCAAAATGACCCAATGACTGAATGGCTAAGAGTGAGATTGAAATACTCCTCAGATGTCACCCAAAATGGGAATGACACTTTCTTCAACCAATGATTGTGGATCCTATCTCTCTGTGGCGTTCTCCTGAATGGAGAACTTTGCAAAGCGGGAATAGAATCCCAATGGGAATGTCGTGCGAACTTCTCAGAAGTACACCTAGAAACCTGTGCTCTGTGCATATTTCCAGGCCTACTTATCTGATTTATTGTGAATTCCAGTCAGAAAATGATGCCCAGCTGGAGGGGGGGATATCCACCTGTAATTTCCTAACTTTCTTTGTTAGTCAGGATGTTAATTAATTTACAATATTAATTGCACTTGGCATAAACTGGGCAGTATGACTCATAGAACCCAGCAGCATATTTACTAGATTGGTGGTGCAGCCCAGTGCAGTAGGTGCCAGCTGCGCTGCCCTGCGTCACTGGTAAAGGGCAGGAATGCACCGGGGCTTATTTACAAGTCCATTGTGCCGCTGGTGCATCACTTTTTTTGATGCACTGGCGGTGCAATGGGCTTGTCCATATTTACAAGACAACGTAAAGTCACTCTGCATGACTTTTCATGGACTTGTAATTATGGGCCCCTTTCATGAATTACTCTGCTTGAAAAGGGCATTCCATGGGTGTTTCTGTGGGTGTTCCCAGGCAACCGCCATGGAACTTGACGCATTCCCAGATACATTTGGAAAATTGAAAATGTAGCAGAATCCTACGCCTCCCCAGGGGGGGGTGGGAATGGAGCTATGAAGTGAAATACGTGAACTTCTCCTTGTTTTTTCCTCTTGAAATGAGAGCTGCATTCTGCAGAACGCATAGAAAGAGGAAAATGCCATTAATTATTATTTTTGCGCAGGAAGGTGCCCCTATCTGCACAAAAACAATTATCTTCACAGTGCAGGCACCCTTGCAAAATGAAGCAAGGGTGCCTGCGCTGGTGCATGGCAGCCAATTGTGCACCAGCGCAGGGGAAGCACTGGGATGAGCCCCATAGTTTTTACTGTGTTTTGAAAATGATGCAGCAGGGCACATCGAAATGGTTTGCGGTGCTGCGCTCCATTATTTTCTTGTAGATGAGGCCCACCGTATTTATACAATATGGTGCATTCCCGTCCTTTCCCACTGGGCTGTCGCCGTTTCGGCAGCCTAGCATCAACGCAGGCACCCTTGCACCATGGTGCAAGGGTTCCTGTGTAACAGGCAGGATTTTTTTGTGCAGAAGCTGCACGTTTCTGCACAAAAACAATTCAGAAAGGCATGTGCTGCAGAATTCAGCACATATAGAAAGAGGAAAAACAAGGAGAAATAAAGATATTTCACCTTGTTACGCCTCATCTGAGGAGGCAGAGTATTTTGGAGCATTCCCAAGTTTACAAGTCCTTGTAAATCTGGGAGTGTTATTCAAAAACCATGGGAGTTGTGTGGGAACACCCACCGCAAACCCATGGAATACCTCCCTTGCAGAGAGTAAGGCAATGAAGAGATTTACGCTGCGTCGCATTACTTCATATTTTGAAGCCATTCAAAGCCATGTAAAGTGGCTTTGTGGGGCTTCATAAATAGGACTTGGCACTCTGCGTCATGCATGTACCAGGTGGCATGGTGCAAGCATGATGCAAGGCCCTCATAAATATGCCCCCAGTTTGAAAGGCATCTGCAGTGCAAAGACTGAAGCACATGACACCCATTTAAACGAATTGCAGGATTCCCTGCTCCTCATTCCAAAACCAAACAGTGGAGCAACGGCAGCTGGCACAGGTAAGAGTGATGGGGCAGGGCTGGTTGGGTTCAGGGAAGTCGGCATACAATGGGTTAAGTAAAATTAAATAGAAAACATTAATAAAGCCACTTACCTTGCGCTAGCGGCATCATGCAGGCGGTGAGACTGCAGACAGCAAGATGGCGCCTGCACATGTTCCTTGTTTGCTCATAATTGTGTTTTGGCTGAGAATTCTCCGCTCTGTGTTCCTCACACTTGTACTCGCATGTACAAGGACAGCACATCCTCAGTGGGAGTCGCAAAGACCTGGAATATCTTTGCTGTTTTCGTTCTGATGAGGAACCAGTAATGTTTAAAAACACATCGACCTGATATAGTGAGCACTGATGTGGCAAGTAGCAGATGTTGTAGCGCCATGATGCCTAGGTGAATGTTGCCCTTTACAAACAATGTAGTATAGACATAGGCTGCAGCTACCTGTATGGCACTCAATGTCTGAACTGTATCTGAGGCCCTCTCCATCTTTGAGCACCACCTGACTGATGTGTACATGCATCATTGGTCTATCCCTCTAGCTGGCAGGGTCTTTGATCTAAAATGGGAGGAGAGATTGGACACCTCTTCCTTCCTCCTCTTCACTAGGGTGACCAACTGGCATGGGCGCAAATTCAGGATGATGAGTGTAAAAATTCAGGACAGAGGGTCAAAATTCAGGACTAAAATTCAGGACAAGAGGTTAAAATTCAGGACAAAACTTCAGGACCAAAGGTAAGTTTTACAGACACATCGGGAGGAGGTCGCGGAATAGTATATAAGTAAGCCCATCCATTTCCAAACATAGTCAACCATTTGCAAACCTATCCATCATGTATCCTTCCATCCATCATTTCACTTATTCATCCCTCCATCCATCCTTTCACTCATCCATCCATCCATCCTTTCACCTTATCCATCCGCATACTCATCCTTCCACTCTTCCATCCATCCATCCATTTAGCCTTTCACCCATCTATTCATCCTTTCACTTACTCATCCAGCCACCCAGTCACTCATCCTTGCACTTATTCACCCTTTCAGTCAACTATCTATCCTCCCTTTCTCTATCCATCACCCTTTCCCTTAACCATTCTTCCTTCTATCCATCACCCACCCATCTATTCATCCACTCATGAATCCATCCATTGACCCTATCACTCATCCATCCTATCTCTCACTCATCCATCCACCATTTCACTCTTTCACTCATCTATCCATCTTTTTGTCCATCTACCCTCCCCTTCACTCACTGATCCATCCTTATATCCACCATTTCACTCATCCGTTTAGTAATCAATTCATCAATCCATTCATAATTTCACTTATCGATCCATCCATTCACTCGCCCATCATCCACCCTTTCACTCACTCATCCATCCATCCTACCACCCATACATCCATCTATTTACCTTTTCTCTCATCCATCCTTCCACTCACTCATCCATCCATTTATCCTTTCTCACATTATCCATCCATTCACCCTTTCAATCATCCATTCACCATTTCACTAATCCATTCAGCCATCAATCCATCCCTTCACTTACCCATTCGCCCATCTTTTCATATTAATTGTGAACTGAGCCTTTGTCAGCAGGGTTGCAGACAGAAGAGGCCCATCAAGAATTTCACCCTTGCTGTAGATCCTAAAACAAGGGGTGGGGTGGGGGTGGGGTTCACTATGCCTATGCACATAGGCAATCTGAAAAAGTGGAAGTCATGAGTCATGCATGATGCACAGTGCCAGGCCATGAGGTTACTGTGACATGGTGTTGTTTCCAGGGCTTTGAGTGGAATGAAAAAAATGGGGTGTGGGCAGTCTCTCTAAAGGGCGTGGCTTAAAACACCTAAGCTAAAAATCTGTGTTTAGTATAGGGTGCCGCCCGACTGGTATTCTGTCATTGTATCCAGATATATAACACAAAAAGTAACGTTACACCTACAATAAGCGAGAACTATTGCTTTTGTCAATGGTTATTAGTTGCATAAAATAAAAAAGCAACAACCATGGCTTCATTGAATATAATATTGAAAATGCATCAGTTCTAAAATTATGAGACTGTGAAAGAACTCTAGCCCCATTTTTTTAACTTGTTTCACCGTCTTCCATCTGACAAGGTGCCCTTCTCTAGACCGATGCAGGAGGCCCATCATATGCTTTGCAGACCAGACTGGCCCATTGTCATTCTGTATGTGGCAATCAGCCCGCATACAGATTGACAAAGGGCGGGTGGGGCTGTTCTTGCGCTCAGAGGAGGAGTGCGAGGCGGCCCCAATAGGGAGTTGAGGCTTCTTGCAGGGGAACAGTGCTGTTCCCTGCAATTGCTAAAATTACGGACAAATGGCGTCCGTAAAATGGATCGTCACGGACACCGGACGCGATATCCAAATTACGGACGGTCCATGAAATTTACAGACGGTTGGTCACCCTACTCTTCTCTGATCAACGACGGGTCTTGGCCATGACTGTTACTTCCTTTAAGAACTGCATGGGCACCCGGCTCATGATTTAGTTTTAGACTTTGGATGCTGGGTCTTATGGCGAGGCCTGTGTTGGCTATCTTCTCTCCAAGATAAATCATTTCTTCTGCCTCCCCCTATACAGGCTGGTCTGTTGTCACGCTCCAGTTTGTACCTAGTGAGGAATCAGGGACTTTGGGCGTGCAGTGCCTTTTGTTACTTGCAAGCTTCAAGCACTCGGTTATTGGGACATCATTTCAAAATGACTATTCACTCTTCCACCTAGAGCTACAGCAGCCATACCCCTTGAGGTCCAGCCACGCAAGCGAGCCCAAGTGAGTTCTCCCATTGGGATGCCAGCCACATGTCTTGGAAGGTCATCTCAGTTTAACACATCCATGCCGGGCATGATACCATAGAGCATTAGGTAAGCTAGGGTCTGCCATATGTACAAGTCCACAAGAGTAAATAACTGAAGCAACCTTAAAGAGCCACAGTAATCAATCTAATATTCATTCCTAGTCCCCATAGCTAGTAGGCTGTGCCTCATGAAGTCTGAGTTTTACTCTTAAGAAATTCTTCTCCACACACGTTATGGAAAGATAACTTCCACAAATACCGTATTCTGCATGTTCCAAGCCCTGTCTTTCATAGCCCAGCAAGTAGATACAGGGGTAAGCGAGTCCTCATATTTCACATGAAGTGACACAGTTTATTCTGTATGTTGTCCATTAGGAACTTATGTGTTTTTTGAGGAGAGTGGTATTTCAGTGTACCTCGTGCTATATATATGCACCACACATATATATGATATAAAAATATAACAGTGACTAATACTTCAGCCAATTTGGGCTGAAGAAGCTCAGCTCAAGTGCAACAAACTTTGCATACTTTTTTATTTTCTTTATGAATTACTTGAATCTGGCAACAACACTGAAAGCTGTCAGTTCCTGGACTTATGGGTGTGGACACTGTTTGCAGCTAATTTTTTTTACTTTGCACCAAGTTCTGAATGATCATATGAATTTTATATAGTACGTGTATACCGTGTTTCAAATTATCAGATGGAGGTTGACCTTGTTTACGATATTGAAACGTCCCATAATTCCTCGCACAAGCTTAATTGTTTTTAATAACGGTAGTGTACACTGAGAACAGTTCTAAACAAACAAAACAGACTGTGTGCATAATATTGGTTAAATAAAATGAAAGCCAGTCAATGGCCAGACTGAGTTCATGAGCTCAATGTGGAGCTGCATAATGATCTTAAACCAGGAAGAAAAGAGCTTACTGTAGAGTCGCGCTCTAGTGTTTGCACGCTACGTAATGACGTAGCGCGCGAGGCGGCCATCTTCCGATCGCGCTGAACAGCGTGAGTCGGCAGAAATCCCCGAGGGCACCGGACGTCCTGGCGGTCTCCTGCAAGAAGTATTATAATAAATACGGTTAACCCCTACACCTGGGCTTCCTTCTTTTGTGGTGTGCATGAAGCAGGCATGTTACAGTGGCGACGAGGACGGGATGAAAAAAGAAAATAAATAAAGGAAGGTAGAGAGGAGAATAACCCTGCACAACCAGACACTATTCACCCAGGAGGCACAGGAAGAGTCACGAGGGACCAGCACATACAGCAGGGGCGCAGGGGGTCCCCAATTGCAACCAGCGCCAGGAGTGGAGGCAAGCGAGCCAGGCAGCCCAAGAGGCTAGGAGGCGGAACCTATAAGACGCGCCAAAATGAGTGCACAGGCGTCATCACTAACGACGCCGATGCCATTCTTACCTAACCGGGAGAACCCCTGATGAAGTGGGAGGAATGGAGAGAGTACATAATGAACTACATTGAAGCCCTAGAAGATGAACACGGAGAAGCTTTTCCGAGTAAAAGAAAGAAGAGAATACTCTTGCACAACTTGGGTCTGGAAGGGATTAGGGTGTTTCAGAACCTAGTACCCATGCCCAGGCAAGCAGCAGACGATGATGTGTTCGGACATGCCATAGAGGAGCTGAACAACCACTATCGACCCGCGGTGTGCATATCTATAGACCGATACAATTTCCAGCAGAGGAAGCAAGAAACTGGAGAATCAATTGACGAGTATGTAGCTGGGGTGAAGAAACTAGCGACGACGTGCAAATTCGGTGCATTGCACGATGAGTTTATAAAGGACCAGATAGTAATGCACACCACCAACAAAAATGTGCAAGACAAATTGTGGGCGAGTGGAGAAGCCACGCTAACAGAGGTGATCGCCATGGTGAAAAAGGCCGAACTGACTAAAAGGTGCGCTGACGCAGCAAAGAGGGAGCCAGTTCCGAGGCCCATGGTGAACAAGGTAGACGATGAAGAACCAGCGGGAAGGAACAAAACCGCGTCAGCAGGAAATAGAGGGCCCAACAAATGGTCCGGGAGACCGGTGCATCAAGGGAAGCAGAACAGAGGAGGCAAGAATACGTGCTATCGGTGCGGTAGCCAGACCCACGAGGCCTACGACAAAAAGGTGCCCGGCGTTCCGGGCAAAGTGCATGTTCTGCGGCATAGTGGGACACTATGAGAAAGTATGTCACCGAAAGGCGAGTCGTACAACTGTGAAATATGTAGAGCAAGATCCGGAAGAGGCAGAGGATAAAGAACAAGACGAAGAGGACACCGCACTGTGCGTGGAAGACCAAGTACTGGGTATAGATGGCTAGCGCTCCCGCAAGCCACAATGCGACATGGTGATCGGAGGTGTGCAGATCAAAATAGTAGCAGACTCTGGCTCCCCGTACACTATCGTTCAAAGAGCAGTGTGGAGTGAGAAGTTTAGACCAAGCCTAGGCCCACGGTGTTAGGGTTTGTGCACAGCAAAGAGCATGTCCCCTCTCATTGCACTAGTGGTCTCTGTAATAGCTCTCTTTTAAACATACTATTGAAAGCATTTCTTGTTATCTCAGCCCCCCCCCCCATAGGCTTCTGTGTATGTTGCTCAATGTACTCACAAGTTTGGACATTGCTGTCTTGTTTACACATTGGACCTTGCTTTTACCAAGGCTTCTTTAGAGCACCCCTCCCTAGGCCATGTGTTAATTCAACTCATTTGCATAATAACTGAAGCTCTGCACACCTATCAAGAACATGTGCAGCATGTGAGAACCACACCCAGCTCTTCGAACCACACCCAGCTCTTCGAACCACACCCAGCCCTGTCTATAAAAGGCAGCCCCTGAGCCTCACCCAGTGCTTGTGCTCGTCTACCTCCCGCTTACCTGAGAACAGATCCTTCGGCGCTGGCACTCCTGCTCTCTCAGACCTTCATCGGCTTCAACGGGCGCAGCTGCTGGCTCTTCCTTCTTCTGGTTTCCGGCTCCTCCTTGCCTCAGCCCCTCTCCTGTCTAATACAATCGACCTGCAAAAGAGAAAGAGGACAAGGTTAGACTGATCAGTATCCCTTTCCAGCAACAAGTGAGTGCAAAACTTTTTATTACCTGAAAGAACTTTGACAGCGATTTCTGGATTCGTGTATAGACAATTTGGAGCAAGATACCTCCCAAGAACATTGTGATTCAAACCCTTTGTTACAAGAATACTTTGTGGAACTTTGTGAAATAAACATTGTTTTACATGGAACTTTTAAGAATCGAACAGTGGAAACCATTGACAGCAAGGCAAACAGTAAATCAAGGACTTGCACAAATTACCTGCTGTATTTTGATGTAAAAGTACAGTATTCGTTTTATAAAAATTCTGAAAATGTGTGAAAAGTGAGTTTGCTATTAAGAATTTAGGCTTTAGTTATATTAAGGTGAATGATTGATATTGGTAATTCTGATAATGGTATTCGTTTAATTTTATAGAAGCTTTACAGTAATTGAAAGCACATCCCAGAACAGTAACACATTCCAAACCTGGAAGCTAGAGACCAGGATCCAAGAGGTACTTTTAGAAGAGAGTAGAGAATTTCTAATAGATAAAGGGATAGTCAGGAACACATTTAGGAATAGGTTGCACTTAACTGTTCTTTGTTTATGTTTCATTAGGCACAGTTTCTACAGAAGTCAGAGAGGGCCGCAGATTTTAGCAGCACTTCAACAGTGGAAACGCAAGAATGGTGTTGTCTCTCTTTTTTTACTTTATCCACTTCCCCCTTCCCTTGAGCTTCTTAGTGCACTGTCTAAAACTAGTGTGCTGGAACAAGCAGTTTCAGGGTGGGGTCGGACTGTCTTCAACCTCCATCAGAACTGAACAGAAACTCAGGTGAGCTGGGCTTTGACACACGGTTGGAACCTCCAGACATTAGACCAGTCACGTACACGGGAGAACCAATACCCATGGTGGGCTACAGAGTATTAACCTTCGAATTCAAAGGGCGGAGTGCAGAGTGCAAGTTGTATGTGGTGGAAAAGGGACCGTCGGTCCTGGGGTGGATAGATCAAGGCGATCTAGGAATACAACTGGACCCAGGAGGAGACACGTAAGTGCTGATGACTGCACCCGAGCGTTGGCCGGACTTCGAGAAAATGAAGAGAGACTTCCCCAAAGTGTTCGGGGGAAAGGTCGGTAAATTGGAAAAATTCACACACAGGATAGAACTCAAAGAGAACGCCGGCCGGTTTCTCACAAGGTGCGGAATGTTCCCATCGCAGTGGGAGAAGCTGTACAACAAGAGTTGGGCAGATTGGAGGAAAATGACATCATCGAACCAATAACTGTGCAGAGTGGTTGGCGCCCTTGGTGGTAGCGACGAAACCCAATGGAAAGGTCAGGCTCTGTGTGGACTTGAGAGAACTTAATAAGTGTATTGTGGTGGAGAAATTCCCACTACTCCCCATCGAAGAAATCCTAGCGAAGACCAAAGGAATAAAATGGTTCTCCACCATTGATCTCACGTCAGCCTATCGCTAGATAGCCTTGCACCCGGCGAGCCGGAGACTAACGTCGTTCATAACGCCCTTTGGATGTTACCAATTCCGCAGGATGCCGTTTGGACTTGCGTCGGCAGCTGCCGTGTTTCAGAAATGAATGCACTGACTCTTCAAAGACATTGAGGGAGTGCAGTATTTCCAAGACGACATATTGGTGATGGGGAAGGATCTAAGAGATCACGACAAGAAATTGGACCTGGTGCTTGGAGTCCTGGAAGAAAAGGACTTAACTGCAGAGTGGGAGAAGTGCCGTCTAGGAATGACCTCCGTCACCTACTTAGGACACGAGATAGGAGAACACGGCATCACACCAAAAAGGGCAAATGTAAAGGCCATTTGTGACGCACCGCCACCATCCAGCAAGGAAGAAGTGAGATCCTTCTATATTACAGTAAATTTGTACAACATTTTGCCAACAAGACGCACCACCTAAGGCAGCTCATAAGGAAAAAAACAGTGTTCGCATGGACAGAAGAGACAGAGGGTTCAATGGCCTAAAGAACGACATCAGCCAAGCCATACCCCTGCAGGGATATGATCCCCAAGAGCAATCAGTGCTGACGACGGATGCCAGCGATAAGGGACTGGGAGCAGTCCTCATGCAGGAAAGGAGGAATGGAACTACGGAAACTCTCAGCTTCGCCTCCAGAGCTCTATCACCCACAGAACAAAAATTCAGTGTCATAGAGAAAGAGATGCTGGCAGTAGTATGGGCCATGGGTAAATTCCGCCAATTCCTATGGGGCACGAGGTTCCAACTCAAGACCGACCATAAACCCCTTGTCAAAGTTCTCACGTCTAGTGGACATGCGAGTGCCACCCCTAGAATCGCCAAAATGACACTGAAATTACTCGAATACAGATACGACGTGGAATACATCCCGGGAAATAAGAACAAGGTAGCAGATTACCTTAGTTGAGCTGCCGCCATGGAAAGAGCACCGGACGGTGCAGAAGAGAGTGAAGAAATGGTGGCCTTGATGGAAGACCCGGAGAAGGTGATTAGCAACCAAGAGTGGACCGAGGCATACGGAGAAGACCTAGACATCCAAGAAGTAAAGGAATATATCATCCCAGGCTGGCCAGAGAAGAGACATTTGCGGACACCACTCAAGAAGTTTTATGAAGTGCGAGAAGAACTGTCTCTGGATGACAAAGGCACCTTCATGTACCGAGGAGACAAAGTCGTTCTCCCGGCATTGCTGGTACTCCGTCTGTTAGCGATAGTACATGAAGAACACCTAGGGATCGTGAAGACCAAGATGAGGACAAAGCAGATGTACTGGTGGCCTGGAATGGACATCCTTATAGAGAGACACGTGAGAGAATGTGACCAGTGCCAACGGGCAGACAAGGCCATGACACCCCTAAGACCAGCCTTAGGGAAGTTCACCAATCCGACAAACCCCTGGGAGGAGTTATCCATAGACATCCTGGAGCCTATACTAGACACCCAGGGCACCCCGAAATACCTATGTGTCATCGTTGACAGATACTCGAAGTGGCCGGAAGTGCACGTGCAAGAAGAAATGGACACCGATACAGTACTACGATTCCTCACTTCTACCTTCCTCAGAGAAGGCATACCGAGATCGATCCTAAGTGACAATGGTCCCCAGTTTACCTCCGAGAAACGGTACAAGTATATGGAGAGGAATGGCATCAAAACCAAGCACACCTCCATATACCACCCAGCCGGAAACGGTCAAGTGGAACGTTTCAACAGGGTCCTAATGGGTTCCATCCAAGCGGCCATCACGATGGGCAAGGACTGGGAAAAAGAAGTCCAAAATATGATATGGGCCTACCGCATCACCACCACGAGCATGGGGTACAGCCCCTTCCAGATTTTGAGGGGTAGGGATCCTTTCACTAAAGACAACCTGGCTTGGAAGTAAGAGACTGTGACAAGCAAATGGTCCCCCGCGGTGGTGCAGCACAATCTAGAAAAAGCCCAAATGATCTATAGTGAACATTATAATAAGAGAAAGAATGTGAAGGAAACATCCCTGGAAAAAGGGGAATGGGTCAGAGTCAAACTGGCTGTACTTCAGAAAAAAGGCGACTGCAAATACAGTCGACCACTACAAGTAAAGGAAGTGTATGACCGGGCGGCATTGCTCAGCGATGGGAACGTGTGGTCCCAAGATCGCATGTCCCGATGTAGTAAGATTCTACAATGGTCCCCTGAAGAAAGAGAGAGAACAACGATGGACCCGAGGTCACCGGAGAATGAAATCGTCAGCCCGGAAGAAGAAAGAAGCCTGGTAGCAGGAGGACCGAGCGAGGAGCAAGGGGACAGTGAGGTCCCAATAGCAGAAGAACATCTAGGAGAAGAGAGAGAGACCCCACGGAGAGAAAGACCGGGCGCTATTAATCTGGATAATGAGAAGGCTACACCTTTTCCTTAACGTAGGACCTCTGTTCGGAGTAGTCTTTCTTTACTGTTCATATGCAAGTCTCACTGAGTCTCATCTGGCCCCATATTTCCTGCTGCTTGATTGATGAGGTGCGATTTTAAACAACTGCTATAGGTGACGTCATATTTCAAAAGAAGTAACCCAAAATGCTCTTTGCTGTGAGTACATTTTATATAATAACAGAGGAATCTAGACACCCTTAACACTTACCCAGATGGAAAATACTTACATTAAAGCCAATGTTAATTAAATCTGTCCTGAAGGTAACTCAGTTATTAAGTTAACGTGCTGCTGCTTTTCATTTTCTATCAGTGCTGCTCATACAGAGTCAGAATACGTTCGCCTAAGTAAACGACAGGATGTATAGAAGTTTGATAACATCATTGGAGCCGTTTTTATGTTTGAGCGTAGTTAGGAGGAAACTGTAGAAGTGTAATATTTATTAAATGGAATTCTAGCCAGGAAGTAGTTGGTAGACTCTTGACAAAAGTTCGTATATTCCAACACATATGTTTAGCACCGCAAAAATAGCTGCTTCCACTGAAAAATAATTATTTCCAGTGCAGTGCATGGATGGTGAACTGTTGATTGGGTCTAATGCTAAAGCATTGGTAGCTTCTATACAAGAGCGGCGTCACCATTTTGAAATATCAACATTTGCAATGGGCATAATAGACAGTGAGCAGTCTGAAGTGATGCTCTGTCTTAGTCAATTGCATATCTGATTGGCCGGTTTAGAGGGAGGTGCTGAGGTAGGCCAAGTGGTATTTTGTGTTTATTTACTGCATTTAGTTCTGCCACTGTACGGTGGCGCTGCAGAGGTCTGATTTTATGCATTTTCTTGTACTGTGGTTCCTGTTTCCTTTTTTCCTTAGCTCCCCTGGATCTCTGCTCCCACAGCCCGCTTCTGCGTAGTAACTTTGCCTCAGCGATTTGTTCTCCTTGACCTCCCCGCCATGTGCTTTAATGCCATCTTACATACCTTCTCTCCCCTTGTGCCTTTGTATACCTGTCGCTTCCCTTGTTCCTCGCTGAACCTCCCTGCTCTTATTTGGTCCCTTTAGGTCAATCCACATTTTTGCTCGGTTTGGCAAAAGCCAATTGACTCTGATAATTCGTTAGGGCTGAAGCACGTTAGTTTTTTTGTTACTAACTTGGTCCTATCTCTACCACTCCTTCAGAAGTACCTGCTTCTACAAGCACAAGTTTTCTGCACTCTGGTAATGGTCATGAGAGTTGATGCCTCACACAGGGTGGCATGTTGACTGTGGAAATGCTTAAGGTGTATTCTATAAAAATAGACCTCTAGGCAAGAAGCACCCGTTGGAATCTTAAAATGTCATACATTGCAACTTGTATTCTTCTTCTGTAAAATGTATTTACTTATTTGTTTCTTATTTGCTTGTTTATTTTTTTATTTATGTATTTTGCTATAGTGCCATCGTGGCCCAAAGCATTAGGGAACTTTATAAAGGAACATGAATAAATTACATATGATATAATAATAAACAATATAAAATAAGAAGTCAAGCACAAGGGAACAATCGACCAAATCCATTAAAAAGAGGCAAATTAGCTTACCAGTAAGAAATATTCAACAATAGTAAAACCAGGCATAGGTGGAAGACTCAGAAAGAGTCAAAAGAATAAACCAAGAAAGGTACACAGAAAGAATCTAGAGAAGGGTAGAAATTCTCAGTAGGCAGTGAGATGTTTGGAACAGCAAGATGAGGATGTCTCACCTGAGGTAGATCTTTGGTAAGCAACAGTGCTTGGATATTGGAAGAGCAGATCATTTTCTCAGCCTCAATCATTGAGTCTTTGAAAACAGAGGATTTTAAGCTCTTTTCTAAAAGAGAGAAGCCAGAGCGGTACGGAGAACTGATAGAAGTGAAATCCAACCTCTTGTGGTGATGCCAAATCAGTTTTAAATCGTACACCACTATTGCGTCTAAAGAAGGAGGTTCAATGGAAAGTGATTCTGCATTGCTCAACCCCCTTTGATCACTGGAGACTTCTCTTTCTTAGCCAAAAAGAAGAGTGTAGTCGTGTGTTGGGTTTGTGAGTGATGCAAGCCATCTTAACTTGGCCTCTTGCTTCAATTGGCAGCCATTGTAGTGTTGTGGGAGCAAGAGTAACCTCGTTGGGCGTCTTGCACCCAGAAACAAAGCAAGATGTCACATTCATCACAGCTACAAGGGGAGGCTAGATGACGGTTAGGTAGGCCAGTGAGAAGCGAATTCCACAATCTGGACTAGAGGGAACAAGCAGCTGAGCTAAGGTCTTTAAATATTATTTCAATTATAAACTTGACCAATAGAGCCAAATAAAGTGAGGAGAAGGGGGGGGGGGGTAGTTGGAAATATATGTGGCAGAAGCATGCACTTTGAGTGCAAAGTAAATATACTATACCTTGTGCCCCGTTCTCTCACTGTCTGTGCTCTCTCCATCATTGGTAGAGTCTCAGATGCTCTGCTAATGAAAGAAGGGAGTGGTCAGTTGGGCGGAGCCAAGAGTGTATGACTGCTGTCATTGATTATGTCTGTCCAGTTCCTTTCTTAGGCATTGACTTTTTAGTTCTGGACTGACACATCTACTGCACAGTCCTCTGGCTCCTACTTACACTCTACAGCTCTCTGACTACTGAGACATGGGAATCCTGAATCAGATTTCAATCAGGACTGATCAAAGTTTCACAGTGTTCCCAAAGAGGGAGCATTCTGTAAAGATCAGGGGTCAGTTGGTTCAGCTGAATGCCACTTTGGATACATATGCATTTGTGTGTGTGTGTACATGGAATTGAATATGTGCACATATATATGGGTACAGCTGTGTGTGTGTGTGTGTGTGTGTGTGTGTCTGAGAGAGAGACAGATAGAGAGAAACAGAGTCAGTATGTATGTCAATGTGTTTCTGTTGTGTACGCCTACGTGTCTTCTTGTGTGTCTCAGATAGATTTTGAATGTAAAGATGTGGAGGGCACACAGTGAGGATACCTAATATCTGGATTCCTCCACAGGACTAAGATAGGAGCCTCTACCACAGCTCAACTGTCCAGACATGAAATGGGCACCACTGACAACTCATGGCCACCAACGGCATACGGCAGGCATCCCGCGATAAAAGTGCAGAATCCTAGCATAAAGTGTACATCCTTAGAAACTCTTCTTACCTGTAGTCCAGAGGTGCGATATCTAGTTTAATTCTTAAATTTCTGGCAAAAGTTGAGCGTCCATGTAATAAGGCACCTGTTCCTTGCATAATAGGAACATCCCTGACTTCTGTTGGCCACCCTTATCAAAAGGTGATGTTTGAGGAAAGTGACCTTATGTACTACAAAGGAAAGACTGCTACTTGAAGGTAAATACATGTATTTCAGAAAATTATAAACTGTTGTTTAGCGGAAATTTGAGTATATTTACCAACGCTAACTTAGAGATGCCAATTGCTGATGTTGCCCTAGTACTTGGCACTTGCAGCTATGGCTGTTATTTCAGTGCTCACATGGTGTAACGCTATGGTACTAACTTCTTCTTTATTGTCTTCTTTAGGTAGTAGACAGCAGAGGAGGAATGTCGTCCGACTAAGCAAAATGCCCAAAAATGCCCCAGAAATGAAAAATAATATGGTAATAAAGTTAATTTAGTACCATTTTATTTTTCATCCTCCCAATCCCGAGCAGAGTGTCAAGATGGGGTGTGACGGGGCTTGCTGCGTGGTAGCAGAGTGGGCTGCCTGAGCACTTTCAAAATGCACATGTCCCTTTTTCCTGCTGTTTTGCGATGGCCAGTCAGACATGCACACTTTGAAAGCACAAAAGGTTAGAGCAAGTGCAGGGCTCCAGTATCCAGAGAGACTGCTCCCACCATTACTGGTGCTGCTCTCATGCAGCATGAGAGCAGCACCAGGATTGGTTAGGAGAGCTGTTGAGGGTCCTGTGCTTGAGAAGACGAGATGATGAAGACCGGGCTGAAGTGTTAAGGACATTGGTGCAGGTAAGTGTTTTTGTCTTTATTTAAAGTATCCCTCACCCACCACCCATTTTCCTGCCCCACCACTCTCTAGTGGTGCCATCTGCGACTGGTAGTAGATTCCTGTAGGAGCCAGTTGCGATCCCAGAAGCTAGTTCCATATGCTACCCAACCACTGACTACCCGAATCGTGACTAAAACTTTGAGCAGTGCTAGTATTCAGGGGAAAGGGGAAGTGGGTGAATAGAAGAAACAATGTTCTCCACTTGTCTGGTCCTTCTGTGAGCAGGCACTTTTAACTGTTTCCTTTTCTAGACGCCAGAACATCTGTTTATGTGCATCTAACGAAAATAGAGAAATAATAAGTTAAGGTAATCTGATACAAGGTGTGAAGAGTAACTCTGTAACTTCCCCTTAAATCATCTTACCAAAGACGTCCCTCTATCCCACTTTAGGCTTTGACTTTTTGGGTGAAGAGTGTATGCATAAGATGAACCAAATCAAAACACAAACACAAACATCACTAAATAATTCTGATGCTATGTAGTGATATATGTAACTTCCCTATAGAAACCATCTTATTACCTTTTAAACCACACAGGGAGGACTGATAGCATGCTAGTAACATCCAGGGAATTCACATGTCATTCCCTCGTTACTTCATTCCTTCTAGAGAGTAATCAATACTGGAATTTGAATTACAACTCCAAATTGTCCCACACAAGGCATTAGGACCACTGTCTTAGCAAAAGAGGAACACAGAAAATAAACACTATTCTATTCATCACAAAGAGTCTTCATCTCTTTTCAGGAACTTCGGAAGTGATGATTCTCAAACCCAGACATCCATTACGAAAAGTACTTCTCCATATCAAATTTGTGCATGCACCTTAACAATTTATACCATAAGTCTTCTGTTGGTACATTTTTGTTTACTTTCCTTTTAAAGGTCCCCAGATTCCTTTTATGGAGCGGTGAAGCAGCACAAAGGTATGAACTGACCCCAGGTTCAACGAAAGACAGGAGACAAGCTTGTGGCATGGACTCCCAAGAAGCACCCTACTCCCCAGGTCGGGCTGTGGGTGAGATGAAAGGCCAAGAAAATGAAGATTCAGCAAGGAACTATCAGCATGGTAAGTAATCCAGCATAGCAGGCAAGGTGCTAGCCTCTGGGTTCTGTTGTTATCCTTGCCATGTCCAAATGCCAAAATTGCGAGGTCCGCAGCCTTTCTGTATGGGCATAGTCACCCGACACACAGGACGCGATCAAAAACGACTAATGCACATCTATAGTGAAAGCTTTCCACGTGATTATGTGAAATTCTACTGTTTAGGGTCTGATCCTTCAGGGCTGGTGAAACCTAAGTGAACTGTCAGGGCCTGATTTAAAAGTAAGCTGAAGGGAACACTCCGTCACAAACGTGACAGATATCCCATCCACCATATTATGATCACATTCTATCCTATGGGGATCATAATACAGCAGACAGGATATCCTTCACATCTGTGACAGAGTATTCCCTCCGCCAACTTCTAAATCAGGTCCTCAGTGTCTTAAGTTGTCTGCAATCTGAGTAACTTGAATTTCCGAATCTGTGTAATGTTTCATTTTCCCATTCTGTCCAGAATGGGAAATGTAAAAGGAGTGAGAGGCCAAAGTGAAGGAAAGTGCTTCATACACTATGTCAAATTGCATACTGTTATTAGCTGAAAAACTGATGATTTGCTGGCCAGGTTTTAGAGAAATTGGCAGATAAAAGCACACCGTGCTCTATTTTTTTAATGTTTCATTGGAGGTTGAACATTAGGTATAGATCAGCCAGGCAGCAAATGCAAGAGTATTGGAAAGGATCAAAAAAGTTATTTTCATGATTTTAAGTGGAATTCCCAGAAAGGAATTTCAAAATAGAAAACTCAACATCGGCTGAATAACAGTCCACCAAATTTGGAGGGCACGTAGTAGTGTTCAACCCCGCTTCATACAGCTGCCTTGAAGTCAACCTATCGACAGAGATGCTGACAGGGCACAGCTGTCGGTTGGCATGGTCTCTCATCTTAGTGGATGTAGGAGACATTGAGTAGCAATTAGGTGCCCCAGTTTCATGCTTTCAGTTGGGAACATGTGCAACAACAACAGTTGATGGACAGAATGCAGAACAATGTCATACATTCAATCCAGTACAGAGATCTGGGCCTAAATCCATCGTTTTTCTGCTCACCATACCATGCAGTTTGAACCCAGCCGTATGCAAATCAGTCTTGACCCTGTGCCTCATGGGAACAGTCCAGCCCGAACTGTCAAGCCAGGTCCTCCCTGGACTGAAAACAATCATCCTAGGACCGGTCTCAGGGTTTCACCCCTCTTCAGCCAGGATAGCTTGATTCCATGGCATGGAGAGCACGGGACCCAAGTCTGGACATACCCGTCCCACTGGGGTGACAAATGTCAAAACAACAGTTGATGGAAAAATGCCGAACAATGTCGTCCATCCATCCCAGTACAAAAGGGGGTGGTGATGGACGGAGCATTCGAAACAATCAAACACTCACACCCAGTCAAAAGATCTGGGTTTAATCCATCACCGTTCTTTAGCCCACTCTGCCACCCCAGTTCAGACATGGCTATATGCAAATCAGTCTGACCCTGTGCCTCATGGGAACAGTCCAGCCCGAACTGCCAAGCCATGCCTTCCCTGGACGGGAAACAAGCTTCCGAGGACCGGTTTCTGGCAAAACAGCCGTCTTCAGCCCGGCTTGCTTGAATCCAGGGGCAAAGTGAGCAAGGGACTCACGTCTGAGCATACCCTGCCACACTTATGGCGGCCAAAAGCGGTACAAAAGGGGGTGGTGATGGACGGAGCATCCAAACCAATTAAACACTCACACCCAGTCAAAAGATCTGGGTTTAATCCATCACTGTTCTTTAGCCCACTCTGCCACCCCAGTTCAGACATGGCTATATGCAAATCAGTCTGACCCTGTGCCTCATGGGAACAGTCCAGCCCGAACTGCCAGGCCATGCCTTCCCTGGACCGGAAACAAGCTTCCGTGGACCGGTTTCTGGCATTACACCCGTCTCCAGCCCGGCTTGCTTGAATCCAGTGGCAAAGTGAGCAAGGGACTCACGTCTGAGCATACCCTGCCACACTTATGGCGGACAAAAGCGGTACAAAAGGGGGTGGTGATGGACGGAGCATCCGAACCAATCAAACACTCACACCCAGTCAAAAGATCTGGGTTTAATCCATCACCGTTCTTTAGCCCAGTCTGCCACCCCAGTTCAGACATGGCTATATGCAAATCAGTCTGACCCTGTGCCTCATGGGAACAGTCCAGCCCGAACTGCCAAGCCATGCCTTCCCTGGACCGGAAACAATCTTCCGAGGACCGGTTTCTGGCATTACAGCCGTCTTCAGCCCAGCTTGCTTGAATCCAGTGGGAAAGTGAGCAAGGGACTCACGTCTGAGCATACCCTGCCACACTTATGGCGGCCAAAAGAGGTACAAAAGGGGGTGGTGATGGACAGAGCATCCGAACCAATCAAACACTCACACCCAGTCAAAAGATCTGGGTTTAATCCATCACCGTTCTTTAGCCCACTCTGCCACCCCAGTTCAGACATGGCTATATGCAAATCAGTCTGACTCTGTGCCTCATGGGAACAGTCGAGCCCGAACTGCCAAGCCATGCCTTCCCTGGACCGGAAACAAGCTTCCGAGGACCGTTTTTTGGCATTACAGCCGTCTTCAGCCCGGCTTGCTTGAATCCAGTGGCAAAGTGAGCAAAGGACTCACGTCTGAGCATACCCTGCCACACCTACGGCGGCCAAACGCTGTACAAAAGGGGGTGGTGATAGAAGGAGCAGCTGAACCAATCAAACACTCACACCCAGTCAAAAGATCTGGGTTTAATCCATCACCGTTCTTTTGCCCACTCTGCCACTCCAGTTCAGACATGGCTATATGCAAATCAGTCTGACCCTGTGCCTCATGGGAACAGTCCAGCCCGAACTGCCAAGCCATGCCTTCCCTGGACCAGAAATAAGCTTCCGAGGACTGGTTTCTGGCATTACAGCCGTCTTCAGCCCTGCTTGCTTGAATCCAGTGGCAAAGTGAGCAAGGGACTCACGTCTGAGCATACCCTGCCACACTTATGGCGGCCAAAAGCGGTACAAAAGAGGGTGGTGATGGACGAAGCATCCGAACCAATCAAACACTCACACCCGGTCAAAAGATCTGGGTTTAATCCATCACCATTGTTTAGCCCACTCTGCCACCCCAGTTCAGACATGGCTATATGCAAATCAGTCTGACCCTGTGCCTCATGGGAACAGTCCAGCCCGAACTGCCAAGCCATGCCTTCCCTGGACGGGAAACAAGCTTCCGAGGACCGGTTTCTGGCATTACAGCCGTCTTCAGCCCGGCTTGCTTGAATCCAGTGGCAAAGTGAGCAAGGGACTCACGTCTGGGCATACCCTGCCACACTTATGGAGGCCAAAAGCGGTACAAAAGGGGGTGGTGATGGACGGAGCATCCGAACCAGTCAAACACTCACACCCAGTCAAAAGATCTGGGTTTAATCCATCACCGTTCTTTAGCCCACTCTGCCACCCCAGTTCAGACATGGCTATATGCAAATCAGTCTGACCCTGTGCCTCATGGGAAAAGTCCAGCCCGAACTGCCAAGCCATGCCTTCCCTGGACCGGAAACAAACTTCCGAGGACCGGTGTTTCTGGCATTACAGCCGTGTTCAGCCCGGCTTGCTTGAATCGAGTGGCAAAGTGAGCAAGGGACTCACGTCTGAGCATACCCTGCCACACTTATGGTGGCCAAGAGCGGTACAAAAGGGGGTGGTGATGGACGGAGCATCCGAACCAGTCAAACACTCACACCCAGTCAAAAGATCTGGGTTTAATCCATCACCGTTCTTTATCCCACTCTGCCACCCCAGTTCAGACATGGCTATATGCAAATCAGTCTGACCCTGTGCCTCATGGGAAAAGTCCAGCCCGAACTGCCAAGCCATGCCTTCCCTGGACCGGAAACAAGCTTCCGAGGACCGGTGTTTCTGGCATTACAGCCGTGTTCAGCCCGGCTTGCTTGAATCGAGTGGCAAAGTGAGCAAGGGACTCACGTCTGAGCATACCCTGCCACACTTATGGTGGCCAAGAGCGGTACAAAAGGGGGTGGTGATGGACGGAGCATCCGAACCAATCAAACACTCACACCCAGTCAAAAGATCTGGGTTTAATCCATCACCGTTCTTTAGCCCACTCTGCCACCCCAGTTCAGACATGGCTATATGCAAATCAGTCTGACCCTGTGCCTCATGGGAACAGTACAGCCCACACTGCCAAGCCATGCCTTCCCTGGTCCGGAAACAAGTTTCCGAGGACTGGGTTCTGGCATTACAGCCGTCTTCAGCCCGGCTTGCTTGAATCCAGTGGCAAAGTGAGCAAGGGACTCACGTCTGAGCATACCCTGCCACACTTATGGCGGCCAAAAGCGGTACAAAAGGGGGTGGTGATGGACGGAGCATCCGAACCAATCAAACACTCACACCCAGTCAAAAGATCTGGGTTTAATCCATCACCGTTCTTTAGCCCACTCTGCCACCCCAGTTCAGACATGGCTATATGCAAATCAGTCTGACCCTGTGCCTCATGGGAACAGTCGAGCCCGAACTGCCAAGCCATGCCTTCCCTGGACCGGAATTAAGCTTCCGAGGACCAGTTTTTGGCATTACAGCCGTCTTCAGCCCGGCTTGCTTGAATCCAGTGGCAAAGTGAGCAAGGGACTCACGTCTGAGCATACCCTGCCACACCTATGGCGGCCAAACGCTGTACAAAAGGGGGTGGTGATAGAAGGAGCAGCCGAACCAATCAAACACTCACACCCAGTCAAAAGATCTGGGTTTAATCCATCACCATTGTTTAGCCCACTCTGCCACCCCAGTTCAGACATGGCTATATGCAAATCAGTCTGACCCTGTGCCTCATGGGAACAATCCAGCCCGAACTGCCAAGCCATGCCTTCCCTGGACGGGAAACAAGCTTCCGAGGACCGGTTTCTGGCATTACAGCCGTCTTCAGCCCGGCTTGCTTGAATCCAGTGGCAAAGTGAGCAAGGGACTCACGTCTGGGCATACCCTGCCACACTTATGGCGGCCAAAAGCGGTACAAAAGGGGGTGGTGATGGACGGAGAATCCGAACCAGTCAAACACTCACACCCAGTCAAAAGATCTGGGTTTAATCCATCACCGTTCTTTAGCCCACTCTGCCACCCCAGTTCAGACATGGCTATATGCAAATCAGTCTGACCCTGTGCCTCATGGGAAAAGTCCAGCCCGAACTGTCAAGCCATGCCTTCCCTGGACCGGAAACAAGCTTCCGAGGACCGGTGTTTCTGGCATTACAGCCGTGTTCAGCCCGGCTTGCTTGAATCGAGTGGCAAAGTGAGCAAGGGACTCATGTCTGAGCATACCCTGCCACACTTATGGTGGCCAAGAGCGGTACAAAAGGGGGTGGTGATGGACGGAGCATCCGAACCAATCAAACACTCACACCCAGTCAAAAGATCTGGGTTTAATCTATCACCGTTCTTTAGCCCACTCTGCCACCCCAGTTCAGACATGGCTATATGCAAATCAGTCTGACCCTGTGCCTCATGGGAACAGTCCCGCCCGAACTGCCAAGCCATGCCTTCCCTGGACCGGAAACAAGCTTCCGAGGACTGGTTTCTGGCATTACAGCCGTCTTCAGCCCGGCTTGCTTGAATCCAGTGGCAAAGTGAGCAAGGGACCCACGTCTAAGCATACCCTGCCACACTTATGGCGGCCAAAAGCGGTACAAAAGGGGGTGGTGATGGACGGAGCATCCGAACCAATCAAACACTCACACCCAGTCAAAAGATCTGGGTTTAATCCATCACCATTCTTTAGCCCACTCTGCCACCCCAGTTCAGACATGGCTATATGCAAATCAGTCTGACCCTGTGCCTAATGGGAACAGTCCAGCCTGAACTGCCAAGCCATGCCTTCCCTGGACCCGAAACAAGCTTCAGAGGACCGGTTTCTGGCATTACAGCCGTCTTCAGCCCGGCTTGCTTGACTCCAGTGGCAAAGTGAGCAAGGAAATCATGTCTGAGCATACCCTGCCACACTTATAGCGGCCAAAAGCGGTACAAAAGGGGGTGGTGATGGACAGAGCATCTGAACCAATCAAACACTCACACCCAGTCAAAAGATCAGATGCCCCGTCCATCACCACCCCCTTTTGAGCCATCCATCCCAGTACAGAGATCTGGGACTAAATCCATCGTTTTGTTTCTCACCATGCCATTCCAGGTGACATACCCTGAAACCGGTCCAAGGATGCTTGTTTCCGGTCCAGGGAGGACCTGGCTTGGCAGTTCGTTCTTGACTGTTCCCATGGGGCACAGGGTCAAGACTGATTTGCATATGGCTGGGTCCAAAGTGGGGTGGCGTAGTGGGCAAAAGTACGATGGATTTAACCCAAATCGATTGACTGGGGGAGAATGTTTGCATTGTCGGCATTCCGTCCATCATTTGTTTGCTGTAACACTTTTCACCCTAAGCGGGATGGGTATGCCCAGATGTGGGTCCCTTGCTCACTATGCCACTGGATTCAAGCTAGGCTGGTTGAAGAAGGGTGACATATCCTGAAACCGGTCCCAGGATGCTTGTTTCTGGTCCAGGGAGGACCTGGCCTGGCAGTTCGGTCTGGACTCTTCCCATGGGGCACAGGGTCAAGACCTATTTGCATACGGCTGGGTCCAAACTGGGGTGGCATTGTGGGCAAAAGAATGATGGATTTAACCCAGATCTTTTGACTGGGGAAGAAAGTTTGCATTGTCAGCATTCCGTCCATCATTTGTTTGCTGTAACACTTTTTGCCCTAAGAGGGGCGGGTATGCCCAGACGTGGGTCCCTTGCTCACTGTGCCACTGGATTCAAGCTAGCCTGGCTGAAGAAGGGTGCACATACCTTGAAACTGGTCCCAGGATGCTTGTTTCCGGTCTGGGGAGAATGTTTGCATTGTCAGCATTCCATCCATCATTTGTTTGCTGTAACACTGTTGGGAACTTGACAGCTGGATGCAGTCAGCTGTCCTGGTCATCCTTCTCCATCATGATTTTGCAGTTTAGGAATTGCATGGGCAGAGGCCTCCTGTCAACAGCTGCAAACATGACACTGGGGCATCTGACAGCTGACCCAGTGTCTTGTTTACACTTGTAAACATGAATCTGGGGCATCTGACAGCTGACGCAGTGTCATGTTTACACTTGCAAACAGTATACCTATTGACTTTTCAGTTGCCCCAGGTCTGCTTCTACTGCATATGTTTGCGAGAGCCAGAGGATAGTAGCACATCTCTGTGGTTACGGTTTCATGATAGTAATTGCAGTCATGAAATCAAAGTAGTTGGTTTTGATGATTGCGTAGCTCCCTCCCTGAACATGGGCCAAGGCAGGGAAACTCTAGGGAAACTCTAGGGAAGCACACGCCCTACTTCTGACACTTGGCGGAGGTTTTGTTTTATGGTGGTAGGACTTTCAAGATCCAAAAAAGCCCTCTTTAACCTCTGATTATAGCTGGTGTAAAATGTAATGTGTGTAGAAGGGTACAGAGTGAAAACACCACTCCTGGCCATTGAATGGTCTCTTTCCATACCTCAAAGGCTTTAAAAAAATGTTCTGTGGCGCTTCTTGTTATATTTGGGAATGGAACTCACAAGAGGCAGTAAGTAGCCTGTCTACTTTTCCTGCCCGAGGTCGAAGGCAACACGTTTTTGGTCCTCGCGATGAGCTTGTAGTGAGGAGTCTTCATGTGCACCACTCAGTCATTGTGTTTCATCGGCCATGGCCGCCCAGAGGGTGAAGTAAGGAATGATGGAGGGGGTTCACATTTGTATTTTTGACAGGTGTCATTCTCCTGGAGACTTAGGCATTGCTAGCCCTTAATCTATTCCTGCCCAAGTTCATTACCTCTATAGTATTTGTTGCCTGAAGTTCCCAGTCCAAGAGGGTGTTTACCTATTTTCCTGTGGTGTCAATTCCGTAGACCATATTTAAAGAGGCCTTGCACTGAGCTGAATTCATTGCAAAATAATAATGCCCTTACATTTAACCTAATTTATTACCCACCTTTTTGCCTTTCTTTCCCTTATTTTCCATTTTTCTGCTCATGTATTCTACTTTGGAATTCCGATTTCTGGAAGATGCTGTGCTGGGCTCTTTCCTAACCCTGGTTCAGGTTTTTCGTAGCGCCTTAGTTATCACTTCTATTATATTCCCTTAGTTGTGATAAAAAAAACTAGTAATGTTGCCAGGTCAGTTTACCCTTGTAGGTTTTTTCTTTTCCACCAATGTGGGGCTCTCTTAAGGAGACACTTGACACCCTTCTCATGCATACTAAGTGCAGTGTGGTACCCTGGCTACTGGGAGAGTTTGCTATTTCGTCAGGCAATCAAGATGGAAATTTGAGATGCTTTGGCAGTATCCATTGCTTGACACTTGGTTTCCTAATAGAACATTTCAATTTTACATGAATACTAATAAAATACACCTAATGGTGTTTCCTTTCTTTTAACATCTCTTTGTGATGGCGACCATCAACAAGGATTAATACTTAAAAAACATGTCCTTTTTAAATATTTAGTGCTTGAGAGTAAATCTCTCAATTTTTACTTACTATGAATGTGAACTCATGGAGGTAAATATACATTCAGGCTTCAGGGTTCTAGTTAGGAAAGCTACCGGTTCTCAAAAATGTAGCAGCACTGCTCATTTAACAAGGAGATTGCAGCCATCACAAGAAATGTCAAGTGAAGGATCTGTATTGGGTCCCAGCCAAGGATAGATGTCAGTTCCTTGCCTATAGTTTGTTCTATATTTTGTATAAGAAGTATGTAAGTAAGTAAAGTCTTATAAAGCGCACAAATGCCGAGGCGTCTTGGCACTCAGAGGGGAAGAAAGTACGGAAAGTCAGGAAGAACTCGATCACTGGAGGGAAGAGTCAAGTTTTAATCTGTCTCCTGAACTTAGACCTGGAAGACAGTAACCTGATATTTAGTCAAAGTTCATTCCAGAGCTTCGATGCCAGAAAAGAGAGGCATCTGCCTCCCCATCTGGTCCTTCTGGCTCTGGGTACGGAAAGCAGACCTTAACATCCGGCAGGGGGGCATGCCATTGGAATAATTAGCAAAAGTCATTGGCTGCCCCTCCATGCATGGCTTTATGAGCAAGGCATAATGCCTTGAACTGAATTTGCTGCTCAACTGGGAGCCAGTGCAAGTTTCTTATGGCATCCGAGATGTGGCTATAGTTTAGAATATTGAGAAGGGTACGTGCCGCTGCATTCTGCAAGAAATAAAGTTTGGTCAACTAACATTTATTTACACCTAGATACAGAGCGTTACAGGAGAGGCAGGAGAGAATGAGGGCTACCACAACTGTTTTCCTCAACTCCATGGATAAAAAGGGCAGGATTTTTCTGAGTAGTTTTAGGAGGAAGTAACAGGCAGAGGTCAGTTGGTTCATTTGCCCTGAGAAGGATTCTTGCTAATCAGTAGAAAATGTTCTAACTAACTGAGTTTACTCGTCTGAGGCACTCTTTGCATGTTGAGGTGGTCACTATACCAAAGCATAGGCTTGAGCGCTTACAGGGCTGAGCCCTCTCAGTAAAGGCAGCCCGCTTATGGAATACTATTCCTGCCTCTTTGCAAGATACTCATGACTTTCTGAAATTTAGAAATGCTCCAAAAAACCTAGCTGTATTCTATATAATTATTGTGTTTGGCAGCTCTATTATGGCACTTTCTGAGCGCCAGGACACATATATGGGTAACAGCGTACTCTACAAATAGATTAACATAACATAACAAAAGTAAATGGTGCATCACTAGAAGAAACCTCAGATCATCTTGTGATAGTTCTAAATGCTGCGTTTCTGTCGCACACCCCGAAAAGGGGTGCTTCTTCTTTGTGTGTTTATGAAGCTCAACTACAACACATTTTCCAGTACCTCTGAATCCTGAGAGTTGTGTCTCTAAAGCAAATCTTGAAATAGGTCTTATGCTGATTCTCTCACTCGCTTGCCCTTTCTAGCTCTTAAATCTTTGATAGACCACTTTGAAGCGCTGACGATTTTGCAAAATGTGAAAAATTAAATCAAAATCAAATTGCTTGCCATTGCTCTTCCTGCAGAGGGTCATTTACCTCCTCACTCAATTTCAGTTGATAGTTTTGGGTTTTGTCAATATCCATAAATTTGACAATTTAACATAGGGCTGATGCTTGCAGAATTTTACAAGAAGCTGTTATCCACTGGGCAGCTCTAATATTTCCATTCCTAATGCATCCTGCTCAGATTGAAGGAAGCACTTCAGTGCTGCACACTTAACTCTGTCATGCTCTTCTATTTTATAGTTCTGCTTTGGAAAGTGGAAGGATACTGCAGAGGTGTTAACTAGACTTCGATTATTTTGAAAATGTGCATCTGTATGCAGCCTCCTACATCTTTCTATGATTTTTTGTAGTAAAAGATTTCTCGAAACAGACATCAACGATTTGAAAATCCTGATTAAATGTTGAATACCGTATTTCTTTGTTCATGACATTTGATAAAAGCGATTATTATCTGATTATTACACATACCAGTTTTAACCTCACATTGGGTCTCGAACCTACCACGTAGTTTAGTAATTGATGTAGGGACAATAGATCAAAAACATTAATGCATATGTATACTGATTTATAGATGTGAGATATGCCATAGAGGTAAACAGGAATATTGAAATATATATATATATATATATATATATATATATATATATATATATATATATATATATATATATATATATATATATATATATATATATATATATATATATATATTCACTGAAAAAACCATAGGTTATAGACCATATATAGTTAGGAATTAGCATTTAAAAAACCTTATTTTATTCACACAAAACCATTGAAATTCCATATATAGTTAGTTGCACTAACTATATATCGCGCACCCGCAATCCACTGCTGATGATGTCACATATTACATCATTCATGACATGGTCAGTGACATCACTGATGACATCACTGATGACATCTCAAATGACATCACTGATGACATCACTGATGACATCATCCAGTGACTGTGTGTTTCTGTAAAGTTTAAATATGTTTTACATATTGAAGAATGAGTAGATGTAGAAGTGTCTGGATGAAGGATTTAGTAGGTGCGTGACTGACTGTATGAGTGAGTGATTAAATGTGTCTCACTGAGTGCATGGGTTAGTGACTAAACTGTCTTAATTTGTGCATCATTATGTCTGTTGTTCTGTAAACTGCTGCATGTGTTGATCAGTAGCTATATGAGTAACTATATGGGTTATTGATTGATTGCTCAAGTATTTGTATGGGAGACTGAGTGTGTGTGTGGCTGGCTGGGAGGTGTGTGACTCTGTGCAGATCAATGTGTACTTGTATCAATGATTGTATAAGAGAGTAAGTATGTGTTAGTATATGTTTGAAAATGTAAGGTGCTCTATGTTTAACTGTATAGATTAAAAAATGGAAGTGTGATTGATTCTTTACAGGACTGACTTGGTGTGTGAGTAACTCCATGGATGAGTGGCAGAGTGTGAGTATCTGTATAGGTGTATGAGTGCATATGATAGTGTTGTAAAGATAAGTGATTGTATGTATGAATGATTGTATGGGTGAATAAGTGAATGTGTGTGTAGGCGTAGGAATCAGTGAGTAACTAGTATTGGTGTGTGAATGGTTTCAAAAATTATACTCTGTATTTAACACTGGGTGTAACAAAGGTTATATTAAAATGTGAGGAGATGCATTGTATTGTCACATGAATGATATCATCAGTGATATGGTCATTGATGTCAAATGAGATGTCATCAGTGATGTCATTTGAGATGTCATCAGTGATGTCATCAGTGATGTCACTGACCATGTCATGAATGATGTAATATGTGACATCATCAGCAGTGGATTGCGGGTGCGCGATATATAGTTAGTGCAACTAACTATATATGGAATTTCAATGGTTTTGTGTGAATAAAATAAGGTTTTTTAAATGCTAATTCCTAACTATATATGGTCTATAACCTATGGCTTTTTCAGTGAATTTTCAAGGTTTTGTAAATGCTAATTCCTAACTATATATAGTGTATAACCTATGGTTTTTTCAGTGAATTTTCAAGGTTTTGTAAATGCTAATTCCTAACTATATATGGTCTATAACCTATGGTTTTTTCAGTGAATTTCAATGTTTTTTTAATAGCAAATATCATAAGCTGTCGAATGTCAAGTACGTGGTAAGTGAAAACATTTTCGTGTTTATGCACACTGATCTGCTTTGAATGGTGCCCCCCCCCCTCATTTCTATTAGGAGTACTCTCTCTTTGCAGGTAGTGAAAGGTAGTTAACGCAGGCCTTTGCCCCCGTTGTAATACGTCGTGCCTGCTTCTCTCTCCATTTGATTGATTGTTATCCAAGCATTTACTGTTTTAGAATTGGTTCTCTTTGGTTCATTCTCTATTTACAAACAAACACAGAGTCGCAATACTCTGTTTAATCTTTGCAGATAACGAAAAATCGTGTAAAAAAAAAAGAAAAGGAATCGAGCAAAATCAGTAGGCCACTAATGGGATCTCTTTTTGACCTCGCTAAAATAGAAACATTAGGAACAACCCCTCATGACAAATACGAAACTAGTGAGATGAACTGAACTCCACACAATGATGGCTGCAAAACAGCTCGGCTCTGCCACCCACCCCGCCCAAAATAACGATAAAGAGCGGCTGCCATGATTGGTTGCGGATTGGCCACGACGGAGCTACGAAATGGTGGTGCTCTCATGCTAACCCCAGCTTCAGTCTGAAACATCCAGAAACACTGTAGACTACCAATTCCATCAGTTCCGGTAGCGCCCCAATGTAACCCGGTAGAGAAGAACTAGCCCTCCCCTCTTTGACTGATGGTTCTTGTTGCCTGTCCCTTCTGTTGTCATTTAACAGAACTATTTAGCCTGCTGAAAGGGGTTGTGTTCCGACCGCTGGTTGGTGGAGACATTTTGACTATATTCTGGACCTGCGTTGTCGCGTATATATGACAAAATTACGCTTTTTATTACTTCCGAACATTATTTTTTCTTAAATATATGTTATAATGTTCCAGGCTAATGTACTTTTCCGGAAAATTTACAACTGTCCTGCAAGTAAAATATATTCTTTTTTCGAGAAAAAGAGCGTTTCTTCGTCCCATGACGGAGCCGTTGAGCAAAAGAGGGTCGACCTGCTGTCTTAGTCGCCGATACGCCTGAATATGAGATTCTTATCGATCACTTTATGTTGCAAGAGTAGAAAACACAACAGCCCTTGACCATTTATCTTTACTGCGTTCCTGCGTATTATACCTTTTACCCTTCATGTAATTGGTCTGCTTTATTTCACTTGCCTTTTAATGATTCTAAAACAGTGACTATTATTAAAAACTTTACCAATGTATATACTACTACCATGTTTTCTTTTAAAAACCTTTATTGTGAAAATTTCATTATACAAATACGAGCCTATAACCACGTGGGCCGGCCACGGAGCAAACTGTAATCGTATATGATGAGTAGACATTTACACTGTAGAGGAACGTAACGGGCGGGCCATTAGGTTGCAAGAACTAAGGTGTCTAACAGTTGCGGAATCGGTGGATGTACATTTTATAATTAAAATACGACAGGGCCAGTTACAATAAAATTATCTAGATATACATTGGCGGGCAAGTACCATGGGTGACGTTAATTCGAACTTTCAATAGTACAGTAATCAATAACACATCAGAACTTAATATCAATAGGGATGTCGAAATATTCAATCAATTCTCGTCCCCGCCCGCCATGTGCTTCAAAACTGCATACGTATCTCGTGATTTCAAGGTTCTGCAACCAGTACACAACAAGGAGTTACGAGTCCCATTTATTCCGGCGCCATTTTGGGCGAGGACGGGCAGGTCCAGGATATAGTCAAAATGTCTCTACCAACCATCGACTATGATGATGTTCATATGCTGTATTTATTAGAGTAACACTCATCTGTCCACATGAAATTAATTTGCCACAATCTAAACATGTCATTTTAATCTTTCCAAAGTTCTTCTAAATATTTGGGACCGTTTCCCTTGCCTCTGATGCTGTCAGTGCCACTTCTTTGATGAATGTACTGGCAGGTCAGGGGTTCTCCTCCAAATCTCTCTTTTATGCAGCACTATAATTAATTGGTGCCACCTCTCCATATGACGATGCATGGTATAGTTACCATAACTATATTTTTTTTCGGTTCCTCTGGAGAGTTCATCGTGGCAGATGAAGCGTGTAACGTACCGGGCATTTACCTTTTTTTGCATGTACAGGAAAGGGAAAAAAAATCGAGCGTCCGAGTTCTAAGGTGTCCCAGGGCCATTTTAGTGGACCAGGCCCAAATCCAAAGAACAGGCCGCCATTTTGAGAGTCCTGTTGCAGCCGCCTGTCGCTGTAGCATCAAGAGCAGCCGAAACTCAGCTGAATGGCAACTGAAACGGTAAAGGGGCGCCCCACTACAGCAGACGAGCCTCCACCTAGGAAGGCCCGTTCACGCCGCCTCCCCCCCCCCCCTTCGGGCACCCCACTCCGTTATTCGGAGCAGTATTGTAGGATGGCCACACCAGTGCGGCAACTTGCTAGACATCACCTCGGTGGTAACCGAATCTCAGCGCCTTGTGGTGTCTCCTCTTCAGAAAATATTCTTGCGCTGCCTTTGGCCCCATTCGCACATCGGTCCGCTACTGACGCCATCTCACAGGCCAACGGGGCGCCCCACGCCGACTTTCAACATTGTAGGATGGCCACACCAGTGCGGCAACTTACTAGACACCACCTCGGTGCCATCCGGATCTTGGCGCGTTGTGCTGCCTTCGGCCTATTCGCACATCGGTCCGCTACTGACGCGAACTCACAGGCCAACGGGGCGCCCCACGCCGACTTTCAGCATTGTAGGATGGCCACACCAGTGCTGCAACTTGCTGGACACCACCTCGGTGCCATCCGGATCTTGGCGCGTTGTGTTGCCTTCGGCCTATTCGCACATCGGTCCGCTACTGACGCCGCCTCACGTGCCAACGTATTTTCTCCACATTTTATACCCTATGCCGCATAACAGGTCATGTGACTTGTTTATAAAACTTTTCATTGGTTCATTTTACTTTTGGTTTCCTAATGATGGAAGGCTTGATCATATGACCTAAAAACAACACTTTTCATTGGATGAAAACTTTTTTTTTTCCCAAACGATGAAAGCCCCACCTTGTTTCTGGATGTTTCAGACTGAAGCTGGCGTCAGCATGAGAGCACCACCATCTCGTAGCTCCGTCGTGGTCATTCCGCGAGCAATCATGGCAGCCGCTCCCCACCAGAAGCCTGCAGGAGTCGGGGGCCCCCAAAACTTTTGATGAATCCTCAAGGCGGAGGGGACGCTTTCGAGAATGGGGTCCAAGACCTAGCAGACAAGCGTCCGATTTCCAAGGTGTCCCAGGGCCATTTCAGTGGACCAGGCCCAAAAAGGAAACAGCCTGCCGCCATTTTGAGAGTCCTGTGACAGCCGCCTATCGCTGCACCGCAAGAGTGGGCGCAACTCAGCTGAATTGCGGCTTTTGACACAGTGGACCAAAAGCGGACGGAATGGCAACTGAAACGGTAAAGGGGCGCCCCACTACAACAGACGAGACTCCACCTGGAGAGGCCCGTTCACGCCGCCTCCCCCGGGGCGCCCCACGCCGTTATTCGGAGCAGCATTGTAGGATACCAAAACCAGTGCGGCAACTTACTGGACATCACCTTGGTGCCATCGTTCTGCTGCCTTGGAACTATTCGCACAACAGTTTGCTACTGATGACATACCCCCCGCGACGCCCCACGCCAGAAATCTGGACGTTGTGCTGCGTTGGGACTATTCGCACAGCCGACCGCTACTTCGTTGTTTTTCCCTAAAAATGTTTATATGTTATTACTGTTTTTGTTTTCTTGTATATATTTATAAGTTATTAAAGTTTTATAATCTTACTACTTTGTTGGAGTGCTATATATTTTTAATGTGACACATAATTGTAAAAACTTTGATGTACAAAGAGTCATCCCTGGAATCTTCCGCTTCAGGCTCGGTCCCCTCCCCAATCACAATACAGGATGGTTTTCAGATAATAGGAACGCGTCTGCTGTGACGGATCTCATCGAGTGTGGGCCTTGATCTACTATAACTCCTTTGAAGAGGGGTGATTCTTTACAGCTGGGGCCATAAACTACATCTGCAGGGCTAGCTGATACCCTAGGACCGGCCTGGACAATTGGACACAGAGGAAAAGGAGTGTCAGAGGGTGCGGTAGTGAATAGGGCGAAAGGGAGGTGTCGGGCGGGCACAGGGTGTGATTCTCAGGGAAGAGCAGCGCAGATGGGGGGTGGTTTATTACCCATGCATAAGACAGAGAGCGGGGGTGACCACTGCCTGGGGGAGATGCTTGCGAGGGTGGGGAGCCATGCTAAGGATCGACAGCGTGCAGAGAGTGGGTCTGGTCAAGGCATCTAAAATGGCTGCCGTGCACGACAAAAGTGTGGCATTTGAAAAAAGGCAAGATGGCGCAAACAATGTTTTTCAACACTTCCTCATTTCCTTCGAATCGAACGTTAACAGACGTTGGGGCATATTACCAAAGTTAAGCGATATTTATCCCTAACGATGCTTAGCAACGAATTTTTTACCGCTAAGCATCGTCAGAAATTATCGCAGATAAACCTTGCTATTATCAAGGTTTATCGCAAATACGATAATAAACGACCGCAATGCATTATTATCGCTGAAAACTCAGCGATATTCATGCATTACCGAGCTAATGCTCTTAGCCATGTTATCCACCTCCCATTGGATAACATGGCTAAGAACTGCTCAGGGCAGGTGGTAGCTTTTGGAGATATTCGCGCTTATCGCGAATATTTCCAAAAGTTGGTAATAGGAGATAGCGATGTTAGCGACTGTTTCCAGTCGCTAACATCTTGGCATGCCCACTTTGCATGTCATTAGTGATAAATATCACTCACATGCAAAGTGGGGCCCAAGATGGTCGCTATCTCCTACTAGCGGTCGCTAACTGGTGTTAGCAACAGCTAGGTAATACAGAGATAATTTTATCTCCGCGAAGCGGAGAGCTGTTACAGATATATATCTTGTTTTTGAACGTTAATTTCTCAAAATCCACTGAAGCACATATATTGAGAACTAGCAAAGGCACATCGAGCTACCAGTCCCTACAATTTTGCCAAGTTTCTTGCAAATCCATTCAGCCGTTCGATTATTATTATTTTTTTTTTTGCCCCGCGGGGCCCTTTTAAAACCTCCACATCAAACCTAAGAGGTCAAGGAGGATCTACTATGCCCCCTTATGGTCATTTGCCCCTTCGCTTTGGCCTCCTCTTGTCTCTCGATCCTACCGAGAGACAAGATGGCGGCCGCTACGGACTGTTTGCAATGTTTACAGACGCCGGAGAACCAATCAGCTTCGCAAAGCTCCGTAACGCGAAAAGTACGCGAAGCGGAGCGCTGTTACAGATATATATCTTTTTTTGAACGTTAATTTCTCAAAATCCACTGGAGCACATATATTGAGACCTAGCAAAGGCACATCGGGCTACCAGTCCCTAATATTTTACCAAGTTTCGTGCAAATCCATTCAGCCGTTCGATTATTATTATTATTTTTTTTTTTTGCCCCGCGGGGCCCTTTTAAAACCTCCACATCAAACCTAGGGGGTCAGCGAGGATCTACTATGCCCCCTTATGGTCATTTGCCCCTTCGCTTTGGCCTCCTCTTGTCTCTCGATCCTACCGAGAGACAAGATGGCGGCCGCTACGGACTGTTTGGAATGTTCACAGACGCCGGAGAACCAATCAGCTTCGCTTCACAAAGCTCCGTACCGCGAAAAGTCAGCGAACCGGAGCGCTGCCCGGTCCGCTGTTACAGATATATTTCTTTTTTGGAACGTTAATTTCTCAAAATCCACTGAAGCACATATATTGAGACCTAGCAAAGGCACATCGGGCTACCAGTCCCTACAATTTTGCCAAGTTTCGTTCAAATCCATTCAGCCGTTCGGGCTAAAAGTGAGGCCAACCGCCCTATGGAAAACTTAATGTTAAAAACACGTTTTGGGACCCCCCTTTTTTCTCGGCCCCCCCCTTGACGAACACCCCCCAAATTTTCAAGGGCTGCTCAGAAACAAAATGTGCCATTTTCCTGAAAATTTCAGCCAATTCCGTCCACAAACGCCAAAGTTATTAGACATAGAATTTTCAAAAATCCCATAGAGAAAAAATCCTAACTATATATACCTACTGGCGACCGCCAGTAGGTAATATATATATATATATATATCCAACAAACAGAGTCACCCCTACGGAAGAGCCCTAGACAGGTAAGTGTTGCTCAAGTATTTTAATGAAGGCTGCAACGTGCGGGGTCAGGTATTCCTCGCATCTTTTCTCAAAGTCTTTTAAAGCCTGACGCGTTTCGTGAAAGAATCACTTCCTCAGAGGCTTAAGAACAAAGATACAAGTCTCAGGTGCCTCAATTATAATACAATCTCCCGCCCCAATAGGCGTGGCCGCTCTCCCGGCATTCTGGGATTTGTAGTTATGTTGTATAGCTTCAGTGAGCCGGCACACAGGCTCGTTATTAAATCTCCAAATTAATCCACAGTGGGTTGCTGGAATCCATTCTCAAACACACGCTGCACCTTATTGCCTTCATCATCAGCGCCTGTCCCCATGCCGCACATGCCAGCAGGCATTGCGTGGGTCCGTTTCTGCTCGGCAGGGCTCCTTCCACGGCTGGGTCAGCCGTACAAATCCAACAAACAGAGTCACCCCTACGGAAGAGCCCTAGACAGGTAAGTGTTGCTCAAGTATTTTAATGAAGGCTGCAACGTGCGGGGTCAGGTATTCCTCGCATCTTTTCTCAAAGTCTTTTAAAGCCTGACGCGTTTCGTGAAAGAATCACTTCCTCAGAGGCTTAAGAACAAAGATACAAGTCTCAGGTGCCTCAATTATAATACAATCTCCCGCCCCAATAGGCGTGGCCGCTCTCCCGGCATTCTGGGATTTGTAGTTATGTTGTATAGCTTCAGTGAGCCGGCACACAGGCTCGTTATTAAATCTCCAAATTAATCCACAGTGGGTTGCTGGAATCCATTCTCAAACACACGCTGCACCTTATTGCCTTCATCATCAGCGCCTGTCCCCATGCCGCACATGCCAGCCGGCATTGCGTGGGTCCGTTTCTGCTCGGCAGGGCTCCTTCCACGGCTGGGTCAGCCGTACAAATCCAACAAACAGAGTCACCCCTACGGAAGAGCCCTAGACAGGTAAGTGTTGCTCAAGTATTTTAATGAAGGCTGCAACGTGCGGGGTCAGGTATTCCTCGCATCTTTTCTCAAAGTCTTTTAAAGACTGACGCGTTTCGTGAAAGAATCACTTCCTCAGAGGCTTAAGAACAAAGATACAAGTCTCAGGTGCCTCAATTATAATACAATCTCCCGCCCCAATAGGCGTGGCCGCTCTCCCGGCATTCTGGGATTTGTAGTTATGTTGTATAGCTTCAGTGAGCCGGCACACAGGCTCGTTATTAAATCTCCAAATTAATCCACAGTGGGTTGCTGGAATCCATTCTCAAACACACGCTGCACCTTATTGCCTTCATCATCAGCGCCTGTCCCCATGCCGCACATGCCAGCCGGCATTGCGTGGGTCCGTTTCTGCTCGGCAGGGCTCCTTCCACGGCTGGGTCAGCCGTACAAATCCAACAAACAGAGTCACCCCTACGGAAGAGCCCTAGACAGGTAAGTGTTGTTCAAGTATTTTAATGAAGGCTGCAACGTGCGGGGTCAGGTATTCCTCGCATCTTTTCTCAAAGTCTTTTAAAGCCTGACGCGTTTCGTGAAAGAATCACTTCCTCAGAGGCTTAAGAACAAAGATACAAGTCTCAGGTGCCTCAATTATAATACAATCTCCCGCCCCAATAGGCGTGGCCGCTCTCCCGGCATTCTGGGATTTGTAGTTATGTTGTATAGCTTCAGTGAGCCGGCACACAGGCTCGTTATTAAATCTCCAAATGAATCCACAGTGGGTTGCTGGAATCCATTCTCAAACACACGCTGCACCTTATTGCCTTCATCATCAGCGCCTGTCCCCATGCCGCACATGCCAGCCGGCATTGCGTGGGTCCGTTTCTGCTCGGCAGGGCTCCTTCCACGGCTGGGCCAGCCGTACAAATCCAACAAACAGAGTCACCCCTACGGAATAGCCCTAGACAGGTAAGTGTTGCTCAAGTATTTTAATGAAGGCTGCAACGTGCGGGGTCAGGTATTCCTCGCATCTTTTCTCAAAGTCTTTTAAAGCCTGACGCGTTTCGTGAAAGAATCACTTCCTCAGAGGCTTAAGAACAATGATACAAGATACAAGTCTCAGGTGCCTCAATTATAATACAATACTTGAGCAACACTTACCTGTCTAGGGCTCTTCCGTAGGGGTGACTCTGTTTGTTGGATTTGTACGGCTGACCCAGCCGTGGAAGGAGCCCTGCCGAGCAGAAACGGACCCACGCAATGCCGGCTGGCATGTGCGGCATGGGGACAGGCGCTGATGATGAAGGCAATAAGGTGCAGCGTGTGTTTGAGAATGGATTCCAGCAACCCACTGTGGATTAATTTGGAGATTTATTAACGAGCCTGTGTGCCGGCTCACTGAAGCTATACAACATAACTACAAATCCCAGAATGCCGGGAGAGCGGCCACGCCTATTGGGGCGGGAGATTGTATTATAATTGAGGCACCTGAGACTTGTATCTTTGTTCTTAAGCCTCTGAGGAAGTGATTCTTTCACGAAACGCGTCAGGCTTTAAAAGACTTTGAGAAAAGATGCGAGGAATACCTGACCCCGCACGTTGCAGCCTTCATTAAAATACTTGAGCAACACTTACCTGTCTAGGGCTCTTCCGTAGGGGTGACTCTGTTTGTTGGATTTGTACGGCTGACCCAGCCGGGGAAGGAGCCCTGCCGAGCAGAAACGGTCCCACGCAATGCCGGCTGGCATGTGCGGCATGGGGACAGGCGCTGATGATGAAGGCAATAAGGTGCAGCGTGTGTTTGAGAATGGATTCCAGCAACCCACTGTGGATTAATTTGGAGATTTAATAACGAGCCTGTGTGCCGGCTCACTGAAGCTATACAACATAACTACAAATCCCAGAATGCCGGGAGAGCGGCCACGCCTATTGGGGCGGGAGATTGTATTATAATTGAGGCACCTGAGACTTGTATCTTTGTTCTTAAGCCTCTGAGGAAGTGATTCTTTCACGAAACGCGTCAGGCTTTAAAAGACTTTGAGAAAAGATGCGAGGAATACCTGACCCCGCACGTTGCAGCCTTCATTAAAATACTTGAACAACATTTACCTGTCTAGGGCTCTTCCGTAGGGGTGACTCTGTTTGTTGGATTTGTACGGCTGACCCAGCCGGGGAAGGAGCCCTGCCGAGCAGAAACGGACCCACGCAATGCCGGCTGGCATGTGCGGCATGGGGACAGGCGCTGATGATGAAGGCAATAAGGTGCAGCGTGTGTTTGAGAATGGATTCCAGCAACCCACTGTGGATTAATTTGGAGATTTAATAACGAGCCTGTGTGCCGACTCACTGAAGCTATACAACATAACTACAAATCCCAGAATGCCGGGAGAGCGGCCACGCCTATTGGGGCGGGAGATTGTATTATAATTGAGGCACCTGAGACTTGTATCTTTGTTCTTAAGCCTCTGAGGAAGTGATTCTTTCACGAAACGTGTCAGGCTTTAAAAGACTTTGAGAAAAGATGCGAGGAATACCTGACCCCGCACGTTGCAGCCTTCATTAAAATACTTGAGCAACACTTACCTGTCTAGGGCTATTCCGTAGGGGTGACTCTGTTTGTTGGATTTGTACGGCTGACCCAGCCGTGGAAGGAGCCCTGCCGAGCAGAAACGGACCCACGCAATGCCGGCTGGCATGTGCGGCATGGGGACAGGCGCTGATGATGAAGGCAATAAGGTGCAGCGTGTGTTTGAGAATGGATTCCAGCAACCCACTGTGGATTAATTTGGAGATTTAATAACGAGCCTGTGTGCCGGCTCACTGAAGCTATACAACATAACTACAAATCCCAGAATGCCGGGAGAGCGGCCACGCCTATTGGGGCGGGAGATTGTATTATAATTGAGGCACCTGAGACTTGTATCTTTGTTCTTAAGCCTCTGAGGAAGTGATTCTTTCACGAAACGCGTCAGGCTTTAAAAGACTTTGAGAAAAGATGCGAGGAATACCTGACCCCGCACGTTGCAGCCTTCATTAAAATACTTGAGCAACACTTACCTGTCTAGGGCTCTTCCGTAGGGGTGACTCTGTTTGTTGGATTTGTACGGCTGACCCAGCCGTGGAAGGAGCCCTGCCGAGCAGAAACGGACCCACGCAATGCCGGCTGGCATGTGCGGCATGGGGACAGGCGCTGATGATGAAGGCAATAAGGTGCAGCGTGTGTTTGAGAATGGATTCCAGCAACCCACTGTGGATTAATTTGGAGATTTAATAACGAGCCTGTGTGCCGGCTCACTGAAGCTATACAACATAACTACAAATCCCAGAATGCCGGGAGAGCGGCCACGCCTATTGGGGCGGGAGATTGTATTATAATTGAGGCACCTGAGACTTGTATCTTTGTTCTTAAGCCTCTGAGGAAGTGATTCTTTCACGAAACGCGTCAGGCTTTAAAAGACTTTGAGAAAAGATGCGAGGAATACCTGACCCCGCACGTTGCAGCCTTCATTAAAATACTTGAGCAACACTTACCTGTCTAGGGCTCTTCCGTAGGGGTGACTCTGTTTGTTGGATTTGTACGGCTGACCCAGCCGTGGAAGGAGCCCTGCCGAGCAGAAACGGACCCACGCAATGCCGGCTGGCATGTGCGGCATGGGGACAGGCGCTGATGATGAAGGCAATAAGGTGCAGCGTGTGTTTGAGAATGGATTCCAGCAACCCACTGTGGATTAATTTGGAGATTTAATAACGAGCCTGTGTGCCGGCTCACTGAAGCTATACAACATAACTACAAATCCCAGAATGCCGGGAGAGCGGCCACGCCTATTGGGGCGGGAGATTGTATTATAATTGAGGCACCTGAGACTTGTATCTTTGTTCTTAAGCCTCTGAGGAAGTGATTCTTTCACGAAACCCGTCAGGCTTTAAAAGACTTTGAGAAAAGATGCGAGGAATACCTGACCCCGCATGTTGCAGCCTTCATTAAAATACTTGAGCAACACTTACCTGTCTAGGGCTCTTCCGTAGGGGTGACTCTGTTTGTTGGATTTGTACGGCTGACCCAGCCGTGGAAGGAGCCCTGCCGAGCAGAAACGGACCCACGCAATGCCGGCTGGCATGTGCGGCATGGGGACAGGCGCTGATGATGAAGGCAATAAGGTGCAGCGTGTGTTTGAGAATGGATTCCAGCAACCCACTGTGGATTAATTTGGAGATTTAATAACGAGCCTGTGTGCCGGCTCACTGAAGCTATACAACATAACTACAAATCCCAGAATGCCGGGAGAGCGGCCACGCCTATTGGGGCGGGAGATTGTATTATAATTGAGGCACCTGAGACTTGTATCTTTGTTCTTAAGCCTCTGAGGAAGTGATTCTTTCACGAAACGCGTCAGGCTTTAAAAGACTTTGAGAAAAGATGCGAGGAATACCTGACCCCGCACGTTGCAGCCTTCATTAAAATACTTGAGCAACACTTACCTGTCTAGGGCTCTTCCGTAGGGGTGACTCTGTTTGTTGGATTTGTACGGCTGACCCAGCCGTGGAAGGAGCCCTGCCGAGCAGAAACGGACCCACGCAATGCCGGCTGGCATGTGCGGCATGGGGACAGGCGCTGATGATGAAGGCAATAAGGTGCAGCGTGTGTTTGAGAATGGATTCCAGCAACCCACTGTGGATTAATTTGGAGATTTAATAACGAGCCTGTGTGCCGGCTCACTGAAGCTATACAACATAACTACAAATCCCAGAATGCCGGGAGAGCGGCCACGCCTATTGGGGCGGGAGATTGTATTATAATTGAGGCACCTGAGACTTGTATCTTTGTTCTTAAGCCTCTGAGGAAGTGATTCTTTCACGAAACGCGTCAGGCTTTAAAAGACTTTGAGAAAAGATGCGAGGAATACCTGACCCCGCACGTTGCAGCCTTCATTAAAATACTTGAGCAACACTTACCTGTCTAGGGCTCTTCCGTAGGGGTGACTCTGTTTGTTGGATTTGTACGGCTGACCCAGCCGGGGAAGGAGCCCTGCCGAGCAGAAACGGACCCACGCAATGCCGGCTGGCATGTGCGGCATGGGGACAGGCGCTGATGATGAAGGCAATAAGGTGCAGCGTGTGTTTGAGAATGGATTCCAGCAACCCACTGTGGATTAATTTGGAGATTTAATAACGAGCCTGTGTGCCGGCTCACTGAAGCTATACAACATAACTACAAATCCCAGAATGCCGGGAGAGCGGCCACGCCTATTGGGGCGGGAGATTGTATTATAATTGAGGCACCTGAGACTTGTATCTTTGTTCTTAAGCCTCTGAGGAAGTGATTCTTTCACGAAACGCGTCAGGCTTTAAAAGACTTTGAGAAAAGATGCGAGGAATACCTGACCCCGCACGTTGCAGCCTTCATTAAAATACTTGAGCAACACTTACCTGTCTAGGGCTCTTCCGTAGGGGTGACTCTGTTTGTTGGATTTGTACGGCTGACCCAGCCGGGGAAGGAGCCCTGCCGAGCAGAAACGGACCCACGCAATGCCGGCTGGCATGTGCGGCATGGGGACAGGCGCTGATGATGAAGGCAATAAGGTGCAGCGTGTGTTTGAGAATGGATTCCAGCAACCCACTGTGGATTAATTTGGAGATTTAATAACGAGCCTGTGTGCCGGCTCACTGAAGCTATACAACATAACTACAAATCCCAGAATGCCGGGAGAGCGGCCACGCCTATTGGGGCGGGAGATTGTATTATAATTGAGGCACCTGAGACTTGTATCTTTGTTCTTAAGCCTCTGAGGAAGTGATTCTTTCACGAAACGTGTCAGGCTTTAAAAGACTTTGAGAAAAGATGCGAGGAATACCTGACCCCGCACGTTGCAGCCTTCATTAAAATACTTGAGCAACACTTACCTGTCTAGGGCTCTTCCGTAGGGGTGACTCTGTTTGTTGGATTTGTACGGCTGACCCAGCCGTGGAAGGAGCCCTGCCGAGCAGAAACGGACCCACGCAATGCCGGCTGGCATGTGTGGCATGGGGACAGGCGCTGATGATGAAGGCAATAAGGTGCAGCGTGTGTTTGAGAATGGATTCCAGCAACCCACTGTGGATTAATTTGGAGATTTAATAACGAGCCTGTGTGCCGGCTCACTGAAGCTATACAACATAACTACAAATCCCAGAATGCCGGGAGAGCGGCCATGCCTATTGGGGCGGGAGATTGTATTATAATTGAGGCACCTGAGACTTGTATCTTTGTTCTTAAGCCTCTGAGGAAGTGATTCTTTCACGAAACGCGTCAGGCTTTAAAAGACTTTGAGAAAAGATGCGAGGAATACCTGACCCCGCACGTTGCAGCCTTCATTAAAATACTTGAGCAACACTTACCTGTCTAGGGCTCTTCCGTAGGGGTGACTCTGTTTGTTGGATTTGTACGGCTGACCCAGCCGTGGAAGGAGCCCTGCCGAGCAGAAACGGACCCACGCAATGCCGGCTGGCATGTGCAGCATGGGGACAGGCGCTGATGATGAAGGCAATAAGGTGCAGCGTGTGTTTGAGAATGGATTCCAGCAACCCACTGTGGATTAATTTGGAGATTTAATAACGAGCCTGTGTGCCGGCTCACTGAAGCTATACAACATAACTACAAATCCCAGAATGCCGGGAGAGCGGCCACGCCTATTGGGGCGGGAGATTGTATTATAATTGAGGCACCTGAGACTTGTATCTTTGTTCTTAAGCCTCTGAGGAAGTGATTCTTTCACGAAACGCGTCAGGCTTTAAAAGACTTTGAGAAAAGATGCGAGGAATACCTGACCCCGCACGTTGCAGCCTTCATTAAAATACTTGAGCAACACTTACCTGTCTAGGGCTCTTCCGTAGGGGTGACTCTGTTTGTTGGATTTGTACGGCTGACCCAGCCGTGGAAGGAGCCCTGCCGAGCAGAAACGGACCCACGCAATGCCGGCTGGCATGTGCGGCATGGGGACAGGCGCTGATGATGAAGGCAATAAGGTGCAGCGTGTGTTTGAGAATGGATTCCAGCAACCCACTGTGAATTAATTTGGAGATTTAATAACGAGCCTGTGTGCCGGCTCACTGAAGCTATACAACATAACTACAAATCCCAGAATGCCGGGAGAGCGGCCACGCCTATTGGGGCGGGAGATTGTATTATAATTGAGGCACCTGAGACTTGTATCTTTGTTCTTAAGCCTCTGAGGAAGTGATTCTTTCACGAAACGCGTCAGGCTTTAAAAGACTTTGAGAAAAGATGCGAGGAATGCCTGACCCCGCACGTTGCAGCCTTCATTAAAATACTTGAGCAACACTTACCTGTCTAGGGCTCTTCCGTAGGGGTGACTCTGTTTGTTGGATTTGTACGGCTGACCCAGCCGTGGAAGGAGCCCTGCCGAGCAGAAACGGACCCACGCAATGCCGGCTGGCATGTGCGGCATGGGGACAGGCGCTGATGATGAAGGCAATAAGGTGCAGCGTGTGTTTGAGAATGGATTCCAGCAACCCACTGTGGATTAATTTGGAGATTTAATAACGAGCCTGTGTGCCGGCTCACTGAAGCTATACAACATAACTACAAATCCCAGAATGCCGGGAGAGCGGCCACGCCTATTGGGGCGGGAGATTGTATTATAATTGAGGCACCTGAGACTTGTATCTTTGTTCTTAAGCCTCTGAGGAAGTGATTCTTTCACGAAACGCGTCAGGCTTTAAAAGGCTTTGAGAAAAGATGCGAGGAATACCTGACCCCGCACGTTGCAGCCTTCATTAAAATACTTGAGCAACACTTACCTGTCTAGGGCTCTTCCGTAGGGGTGACTCTGTTTGTTGGATTTGTACGGCTGACCCAGCCGTGGAAGGAGCCCTGCCGAGCAGAAACGGACCCACGCAATGCCTCCTGGCATGTGCGGCATGGGGACAGGCGCTGATGATGAAGGCAATAAGGTGCAGCGTGTGTTTGAGAATGGATTCCAGCAACCCACTGTGGATTAATTTGGAGATTTAATAACGAGCCTGTGTGCCGGCTCACTGAAGCTATACAACATAACTACAAATCCCAGAATGCCGGGAGAGCGGCCACGCCTATTGGGGCGGGAGATTGTATTATAATTGAGGCACCTGAGACTTGTATCTTTGTTCTTAAGCCTCTGAGGAAGTGATTCTTTCACGAAACGCGTCAGGCTTTAAAAGACTTTGAGAAAAGATGCGAGGAATACCTGACCCCGCACGTTGCAGCCTTCAATAAAATACTTGAGCAACACTTACCTGTCTAGGGCTCTTCCGTAGGGGTGACTCTGTTTGTTGGATTTGTACGGCTGACCCAGCCGTGGAAGGAGCCCTGCCGAGCAGAAACGGACCCACGCAATGCCGGCTGGCATGTGCGGCATGGGGACAGGCGCTGATGATGAAGGCAATAAGGTGCAGCGTGTGTTTGAGAATGGATTCCAGCAACCCACTGTGGATTAATTTGGAGATTTAATAACGAGCCTGTGTGCCGGCTCACTGAAGCTATACAACATAACTACAAATCCCAGAATGCCGGGAGAGCGGCCACGCCTATTGGGGCGGGAGATTGTATTATAATTGAGGCACCTGAGACTTGTATCTTTGTTCTTAAGCCTCTGAGGAAGTGATTCTTTCACGAAACGCGTCAGGCTTTAAAAGACTTTGAGAAAAGATGCGAGGAATACCTGACCCCGCACGTTGCAGCCTTTATTAAAATACTTGAGCAACACTTACCTGTCTAGGGCTCTTCCGTAGGGGTGACTCTGTTTGTTGGATTTGTACGGCTGACCCAGCCGTGGAAGGAGCCCTGCCGAGCAGAAACGGACCCACGCAATGCCGGCTGGCATGTGCGGCATGGGGACAGGCGCTGATGATGAAGGCAATAAGGTGCAGCGTGTGTTTGAGAATGGATTCCAGCAACCCACTGTGGATTAATTTGGAGATTTAATAACGAGCCTGTGTGCCGGCTCACTGAAGCTATACAACATAACTACAAATCCCAGAATGCCGGGAGAGCGGCCACGCCTATTGGGGCGGGAGATTGTATTATAATTGAGGCACCTGAGACTTGTATCTTTGTTCTTAAGCCTCTGAGGAAGTGATTCTTTCACGAAACGCGTCAGGCTTTAAAAGACTTTGAGAAAAGATGCGAGGAATACCTGACCCCGCACGTTGCAGCCTTCATTAAAATACTTGAGCAACACTTACCTGTCTAGGGCTCTTCCGTAGGGGTGACTCTGTTTGTTGGATTTGTACGGCTGACCCAGCCGTGGAAGGAGCCCTGCCGAGCAGAAACGGACCCACGCAATGCCTCCTGGCATGTGCGGCATGGGGACAGGCGCTGATGATGAAGGCAATAAGGTGCAGCGTGTGTTTGAGAATGGATTCCAGCAACCCACTGTGGATTAATTTGGAGATTTAATAACGAGCCTGTGTGCCGGCTCACTGAAGCTATACAACATAACTACAAATCCCAGAATGCCGGGAGAGCGGCCACGCCTATTGGGGCGGGAGATTGTATTATAATTGAGGCACCTGAGACTTGTATCTTTGTTCTTAAGCCTCTGAGGAAGTGATTCTTTCACGAAACGCGTCAGGCTTTAAAAGACTTTGAGAAAAGATGCGAGGAATACCTGACCCCGCACGTTGCAGCCTTCAATAAAATACTTGAGCAACACTTACCTGTCTAGGGCTCTTCCGTAGGGGTGACTCTGTTTGTTGGATTTGTACGGCTGACCCAGCCGTGGAAGGAGCCCTGCCGAGCAGAAACGGACCCACGCAATGCCGGCTGGCATGTGCGGCATGGGGACAGGCGCTGATGATGAAGGCAATAAGGTGCAGCGTGTGTTTGAGAATGGATTCCAGCAACCCACTGTGGATTAATTTGGAGATTTAATAACGAGCCTGTGTGCCGGCTCACTGAAGCTATACAACATAACTACAAATCCCAGAATGCCGGGAGAGCGGCCACGCCTATTGGGGCGGGAGATTGTATTATAATTGAGGCACCTGAGACTTGTATCTTTGTTCTTAAGCCTCTGAGGAAGTGATTCTTTCACGAAACGCGTCAGGCTTTAAAAGACTTTGAGAAAAGATGCGAGGAATACCTGACCCCGCACGTTGCAGCCTTTATTAAAATACTTGAGCAACACTTACCTGTCTAGGGCTCTTCCGTAGGGGTGACTCTGTTTGTTGGATTTGTACGGCTGACCCAGCCGTGGAAGGAGCCCTGCCGAGCAGAAACGGACCCACGCAATGCCGGCTGGCATGTGCGGCATGGGGACAGGCGCTGATGATGAAGGCAATAAGGTGCAGCGTGTGTTTGAGAATGGATTCCAGCAACCCACTGTGGATTAATTTGGAGATTTAATAACGAGCCTGTGTGCCGGCTCACTGAAGCTATACAACATAACTACAAATCCCAGAATGCCGGGAGAGCGGCCACGCCTATTGGGGCGGGAGATTGTATTATAATTGAGGCACCTGAGACTTGTATCTTTGTTCTTAAGCCTCTGAGGAAGTGATTCTTTCACGAAACGCGTCAGGCTTTAAAAGACTTTGAGAAAAGATGCGAGGAATACCTGACCCCGCATGTTGCAGCCTTCATTAAAATACTTGAGCAACACTTACCTGTCTAGGGCTCTTCCGTAGGGGTGACTCTGTTTGTTGGATTTGTACGGCTGACCCAGCCGTGGAAGGAGCCCTGCCGAGCAGAAACGGACACACGCAATGCCTGCTGGCATGTGCGGCATGGGGACAGGCGCTGATGATGAAGGCAATAAGGTGCAGCGTGTGTTTGAGAATGGATTCCAGCAACCCACTGTGGATTAATTTGGAGATTTAATAACGAGCCTGTGTGCCGGCTCACTGAAGCTATACAACATAACTACAAATCCGAGAATGCCGGGAGAGCGGCCACGCCTATTGGGGCGGGAGATTGTATTATAATTGAGGCACCTGAGACTTGTATCTTTGTTCTTAAGACTCTGAGGAAGTGATTCTTTCACGAAACGCGTCAGGCGTTAAAAGACTTTGAGAAAAGATGCGAGGAATACCTGACCCCGCACGTTGCAGCCTTCATTAAAATACTTGAGCAACACTTACCTGTCTAGGGCTCTTCCGTAGGGGTGACTCTGTTTGTTGGATATATATATATATATATATATATATATATATATATATATATATATATATCTGCCACCAATACGTTCTTTAGAGGGTGCACGCTGTATCACGGTCGGTGCCAGACAGCAGGGATGAACGTTTCCCCACAAACAATCTTCCACCAAGCAATGATTATTGTCTGCACACGTCCAAATGCTTTTTTAAAGGGTATTTATTCAAGAGACTTACAAAGCCCCATTCACCATGAATGGGGCATGCATGGTGAATGGGGCTTTGTAAGACTCTTGAATAAATACCCTTTTAAAAAGCATTTGGACGTGTGCAGACAATAATCATTGCTTGGTGGAAGATTGTTTGTTGGGAAACGTTCATCCCTGCTGTCTGTACCGACCGTGATACAGCGTGCGCCCTCTAAAGAACGTATTGGTGGCAGATATATATATATATATATATATATATATATATATATATATATATATATATATATATATATATATATATATCGCAAATATTCCACTCCGTCCACTTCCACCAAAACCTCGGCGGCGAAGAAAGAGAAGCGAACCACTTCTTTGCAGGCAAGATGTTTTTATTTCAACCTCCTCAACAGCATACGACAGATGACGCGTTTCGGGCTCAGGCGCCCTTGATCACATAAAGGCTGTGAACGATTGAAGCCATTTTTAAATAATATGCCCTTCCCATTCAGGTCACATGTTTAGCAAGTTAATAATAGACATAGCAAACAGACTGCGTGATACCACAGCAACAGTCGATGGAATATTGCTTATGTCACCATTTTATTATATCAACAGGACAAATTATCATGACCTACAATTATAATTCCGACTATATAGTTTAATAGAACGGAAGATTGGTTAGTTTTAAAACTAGCGTCATGAAAAACATTTAATTGGAACCACATTCTGATTTCAAAAAAACAGACCAATTTGATAAATGAAAAATTTCTGGGTGAATCCATATGTACATATAAAGTGCAATAGTGAAATTGCAACATAATATATATATTTCAATATTTCAATATTTCAACACTTCTTAAGTACAACAGCCATCACCCCAAGGCTTTGCGGGATGGTTTACCGTTTGGACAATTTCTCCGACTACGGAGAAATTGCACGAACAAAAATAGATTACTTCAGAGAAGCTAAGGTTCCAAAGAACAAATTGTCTGAGAGAGGATATCCCAACAAACTTCTCAAACACTCTCTTAAGAGAGCATGGTACAACAACCGAGATTCGTTACTTATCAAAGGTACAAAATCAGCAACCAACCCACTTGTCTGTGTCACAACGTTTGGCACGATCAGTAACCAGTTGAAAAAAATAATAACAAAACACTGGTCACTTCTAACAGAACTTCCAGAACTGAAGGAGAAACCACTATTCTCTTTCAAAGGAGGCCGTAATCTACGTGACAGGCTAGTACATGCATATGAAACAAAAGATTTGAACATTGTGGATAATATGAGACAACTAGTCCCTTTGATAGGACATTTCAAATGCAACAATTGCATGGCTTGTGGTACTATCTCCAACATTAAGTCATTTGAAATAAATGGAAAGACAAATATCATCAAGAACTTCTCAAACTGTCGAACAGAGAATGTAGTCTACTGTATACAGTGCCCCTGTGGCCTGCTATACATAGGTAAGACTACTCAAATGATTAAGCAGAGAATTCTCCAACACCAATCTCGAATCAGATGCAGAACAGAGAATGCGCCACTTGTTGAGCATTTTCTACGCTTTAAGCATACCGAAAAGGAAATGAAATGGTGGGTGATAGAAGTTATTAAACCCACTATTAGACAACAGAATGTGGATAGACTTTTGACTCTGAAAGAAAACCAATGGATTGAGTCAACCAACAGTATCAAAAATGGGTTGAACTCTTCCACGGAATGGCATACACTTGCCTGTTTATTTTAGATCTGTAAGGTTTAAGACTACTGTTCCATTATGGTCTGACCGGTAATAATTAACTAGTAGTTTCACCCTTAAGAAGAATATATTCAACTAGCTGTACAAATAAAATGAGTATATACCACATAATGTAAAATGTGAACTTGTTTGCAAATAGTAATTACTGCACATATACCTAGCCATTTATAGATCTATGGTGCAACATATAGTATCACGTCTCCTATATAGAGTTTTCAATACTATGACGTCATTTAGAATGTGCGCGCACCTTTGAATGCGACAGTTTTATGCCAACTGAATGTCTGTCATCTAAAGTTAAACATTGCACCCGTCTCTTTATTGGTTTTTGGTGTACCATTTAGAATGTCCAGTATGTCTGAATAAGCTGTCATCCAGATTGTGCGCGCTGCCTTTAATGCGACAGTTTGATTTCAATTTGCAAATACAAAACCAATTAGAGATATATCAATCGTTCTTGATGCCCTTCGTAATATACCTTGTCACTAGCAATCAGATTGTATACACTCTACGTGTGTGGGTAGAAGGTTGTTCTTTGTAAAATATTCCATACATTAGGTCTTATGGATCACAGAGAACTTTGTCCGTAATGATAATGTGACACCACTGTTTACCAACTAAACAGATTTAAATAATAGACACGTCTAAATCCATGACTTAAATACCGGACTATAAACTTTTCCTCTTAGCAAGCGCTTGTCCCATTATACATACAATTACTCAATTATAAGTGTTAATCCAACATAAACGATCACCTTGAGTAAATATATTTTAAATATTGAATTACGACAGTAGCTTCCCCATTATAATTCCAGCCGTGTCATGAGTAGATTTAACCATTGAAAGATGGCGGCCACATTCGTGTTTTCTAAAAGCATAGACTCGGGTCGCCACTAGGGAAGTCACCGCCAGAATGCGGAAATGAGGTATATAAATGGATGCGATACAGCAGTCTTTTGCTAACCCCTGACCTGACTTCGCGGTTTTGGTGTTCCTGTGCCCACGCTCTTCTAAACTCTGAGGAAGTAAGTACGGTCTACTCTTCGCAGAAATTATACACTAGGGCTATACCAGCGTGTTTTTTTGCAAGTTGTCAAGTATTTTTTCCTTGAAATAATTTTTCTTTACATTTTCGTTTGGTCGATGTAGTGATCAGTTTGCCGATGGTTGGGCTGTACCTTTAGATGTTTAGCGTCTATATACCAACAATAACCCAGTGTGATACCTTCAGCATGTAATAGAAGTAAAGCGAAGGCTGAGGACTTAGTTGCACTAACGTACACGTGTATGTTTGGTTAAGCATGGCTACAACATGAGCACCGTACACCGTGTACGTTTGATTTGGTCTTCGCTAAAGCATGGCTAAGACATGAGTTTGGTTCAAATCATGGAGACACATAACTATCTCCTTACCTAGATACAAAACTCCCAAACGTTAGGCTTTCAGTTGTTAATAATGTGATGATGGTTAAATAGGAACTTTTTTCCTCCTAACAAACGCTAAACTTGCTAGTCTGCCTTGACAGACAGGCTTTTGAACACGTATGTATAAGTAACCAATTCCTGGCAATAACTGACAATTAACATTGGAGAACAGTGAACGGCTTTTTCTTAGCGTGTGTAGTTTTTTAATCATTTTTAATTATTCCCTTTTTGGATTTCTTACGCAACTTCATGTTTGCATTTCGCGACTAACATAACTCAAATATAGTGAAAACCAGTGACAGACACAGTATAGGTTAATGAGCATAAAGCAAAGATCACAGCTTTACAATCGTTCTCATTGTTTATTTTCAGTTTTTGCTTTGATTGTTCAAGAACAAAAAATCTGGTACTTTCGACCAAACTCCGTCCAAGGGAGATTGCTTTGACTCCCCAAGGTAATAAGTAAAAAGTTTTTTAACATACTTACCTGCTTGATAACACATAAGACATAAACATGTCTATGAGGCCTAAGGATGATTATCTTTTGCCTGTCTTTCACAGAGTGTTACAGCATAAAATCTAATCGTTGTTCAGAAGTCACACTGTTCAATGTGTTTCTCCAAAGTAAGTAGCGGATGAAGAAAAGATTGTTTAACCAATATGACTGTAACTTGATGGCAATGACAGTCAAACACAAAGATGTCCATGCTTAATTTACAATGTAATGAACTGTCGCCACACCGACAGAAATGTATGTTGTAACTACAGAGCTCAAATAGAATAAATGAACTTTAGTTCTAATATGTATCTTCATCAAAATGTTTGCAACACTTACAGCGATTAAATGTTAATTTAATGTTATGTCATTCTTTAGGGGTCAACATTACCATCTTAATCTTCTGTCCTGATGATGGTCTTGGGATAAATCCACGAAAGACCGAAACGTCGACATATCAATCCATGTCCTCACTCTTCATCTGACTTACTAGTTATTTTAACAAGAAGTCGCTTTGTTTATATTCCTTCAGACTGGATTTCCCATCTTTAGTATTTGTTGGAATGAATGTTTCTTTTTTTTCCCCTATACTGAAGAACTGGTATCAATTTATTTGATTATGTACCCTTGTAATTTATTAACTTGATTCAAAGATATTCATATAAAAAAGAGTTTCTTCGAAAAATTAATTTTTGGTGTTGCTTTTCATTCCTCAAAGCTAGTGTGGTAGCTTTCTGAGGGCCCTTTTCATCAATTACTTTTGGTGTTAATTTAATTAAGACAGCCACTGATGACTTCAGTTGTAGAGCTCTAGCTATGCAGACCTCCTGATGCTGCAACATAGATGCTTAAATGAAACCCTTGCTGGTACTATTATATTTATTTATTTCACAGGAAAGCCAGGACTGGTTCCACAGCGGTATGAATACAGCGCTACGAGACCTCCGGGTAGAAGTGCGCTATATAAATACTATACATTTACATTTATTGAGTGGGCGGGGTGCGGACGGCCCCCAACCATCATCGCCACATGCCTACTGTAACGTTGGACGGCCGGGGGCCATCCGACGCATGGAAGGGGTTAAAGAACACTCTCACTGTGTGAGAAGGGGCGGGCCTTGAAGGGGCAGGTCCTCATGCCGAGAAGTACCTACAAGTCACTTTTGAACCCTACCCTGTCAGCAATCCCCCTCCCCCGCCCCCAAAAAAATAAAAAGCTTGCTGAGGCTAATGCCGATTTCCTGGGGTGTTTTCATACCCCTTTAATGGATGTCAGCAGTTCAAAGCCTCGGAAATTGAGTTGGAAAAACACTATTTACAGTGGTTTTCAGCTCGTTTTCCCTGCCACCATATCAGCTCCTCACCTGGAGACCCTGTGATGGGAGCCGCTTTCCTCACACAGTGGCACCCTGTGAGTTGGCAGGTTTGCAAACAGCATTGTGCTCAACATTAAGGGGCCCAGTGTGAGTGAATGAGCAAACGGTCCATTAATTCAACCTTCCCGTCCCCACACTAGGCATCCGTAACTCTGGGAGAGGTGGGGAGAAATTACCCCAATACAAGTTTTTGGGGCACAAACTGCAATAGTTGGTGTTACCACATCGCTCAGTACTTGTGTTTCCTCAAATTGTGCCCAGTATTTCACACAAATGTTTTGCCTGCTTTCACTAGTCGAACAGTCCAGGTGAAAGTACCAGTCTGCCGGACATAAAATACAGATGGGGTGGGAAACTGCCCTTCCAGCCCCACCAGTATAAAAATGATCCACATATAATGTGGGCGTTGGGAGAGAATTAGTGCAAAATAGAGCAGGCAATTAGTGGACAATAGGTGTCTCCTGTAGATAAGACCTAGACATTCCATATATATGTCTCTTTTTATTGACGTTTCTATACTTTATGACATGTGAGACACATACACACTGTATCAAAACTTCACTTTTTTAATCAACTTACTGATATTATAATGAATGTTTTGTTCATTGTGTCACGTTGGCTAATAGTACATGTTGGCCATTTAACTTTGTGTGCTTTCTGGATGTGCGTAAGGGCCCGAGCTGCCTACTGCGGAACTGGGGATCCAGGTTCGAGTCTCGGTGTCAAGCTCAAAATCCTGTGGTTCGAGGCAAATCACTTACTCTCTCCGTGCCCATGGATAGCTCCTGGATACTCTCAAGGGTGATTAGCCACACTCTACAGATCCAAGAATTTATTTGATTTTGTACCTATGTGCTTTCTGTGATTTCCACAGAACCCTTTTGTAGGTTATTTGTTATAGAATCCTGCACTTATCTTAAGTACTTTCAAAGTTAACCTCTTTTTTGCGCAACCAAATGGATCACCTCTATATAGCTAGAATATCCTCTAACCGCTGATAGGTTGGTTGAAAGCCTGTATAAATTGTAGGCAATGACCAGTGTACACTAAGGCTTTTTATTTACGGGGGTTTGGCGTAGGGCAGTGCAGCATGTCATCTTGCTGCGCTGCCTTACGCCAAAGTAAAAGGGCAAGAATGCATTGTTTTTAGGAATTACGGTCCATTCCTGTCCTTTCTCCCTGCTATGGTGCCATGTCAGTGCCTATGAGAGGCTAATGACAGCCAATGCAGGCACCCTTGCACCATGGTGCAAGGGTGCCTGTGTTGTCTGCAAGATTTTTTTTGTGCAGGAATAGTGGTTTTGCGTGGCCTCATGGATATTATTTAGTAATCTACGCCACCGGAGCATTACAAACAGGGATGCTCCGGCGGTGCAGGGGACTCGTATGTAAGCCCCCAAGGGTTTAGACTATGGTAAGCTATACTTTAATTACCCATTCGATTAAATCACCCTGATATTACTAACCTAGGGAACATCATGAAGCTATACTTCAAAAAGGCCACTAAATGTAGACCAAACACTTTAGAAGTATATATCAGGCAGCTTACAGGTGTAAGAGGTATATTTCATAAGGGTTTGCTGGAGAGGGCAAGGAGCAGGGGGTACCTCCTTTGGAGTGTAAGGGTGTTGGCCCCCGGCCCTCATTATTAATATTATTATTATTATATTCTTATATAGCACATAGCTACCCATAGGTTTTTCCTGCGCCTGAGGTAACAGCAGCCTGAGAACATGACCTAAAAAAGACACATTTTTAACTTCTTGTGAAAGGAGGGTAGAGAAGTGCAGCCACTAATAGACTCCGGGAGAGGATTCTACATCTTGGGGCCCAGAAAGGAAAAGAAGCGTCCACCCATTCGGGAGTGTCTGACTTTGGGCACTGTAAAGAGGGACAGGTTACTTGAGTGCAACATGTGGAGAGGGTGGTAGGGCAAAACTAGATTTAGTAGGAACCGCTGTCCCGAGTGTAGCTGGATTTTATGCATAAAGCAGAGAGCATTGACATTGATGTGTTTGTCCATTGTGTGCCAGTGGTGGTTGTGAAAGAGACCAGACTTGGAGAAGTATCTGGGGTGCTGGAATAGAAGCCTAGCTGCTACAACTGAAGATGTCTTATCACTGTCTTGTCAGCCCCCAGATAAGATGTTACCATAATCCAACCTGGATAGTATCATGGCAGGGATGACAGCTCTCTGAGCAGTGAAAGGAAGAATCCAAAGAATTTTTTAAAGCCATTTCATAATGGGGAAGCAGGAAGTAGAGCCATGGATACTTGTGGCTTCATGGACAAGATGGAATCTAGCCAGAAGCCCAGATTTGTTACTTGTTGACGAGTTTGGAAAAAAGCAGCCCCCAGCATCACAAGTATTTATTAGATGTACCGTTTATTATTTTCCCCCAGCTGCGGTGCAGTGTTCCTCAGGCATGTAGGCAGGGAGGGGTCAATTCTGTCGACTGCTAGACAGCACAAATTAAGTCAAGTCAAGTCAAGTCAGAATTTATATAGCGCGCTACATACCCAGCGGGTCTCAAAGCGATTGAGGAGGGGGGGAAAGTTTACTTATCGAATATCCAGGTTTTAAGCTGTTTTCTGAAGGCTAGGTGGTTTCGAGTGAGGCGGAGGTGGATGGGAAGGGAATTCCAGGTTTTGGCCGCTAAGTAGGAGAAGGATCTTCCTCCCATGGTGGCTTTGTGGATGCGCGGGACGGTGGCGAGGGCTTGGTTGGACGAACGCAGCTGGCGGGTGGGGGTGTAAAAGGAAAGGCGCGTGTTGAGACAATCCGGTCCAAATTCGTAGAGGGCTCTGTGTGCGTGGGTGAGGAGACGGAACGTTATCCTTTTATTGACGGGAAGCCAGTGCAGGTCTTTCAGGTGACCGGAAATGTGGTCTTTGCGAGGGATGTCTAGTATGAGTCTGGCTGAAGCATTTTGGATGCGTTGGAGTTGTTTCTGCAGTTTTGCGGTGGTACCGGCGTAGATGGTGTTACCGTAGTCCAGACGGCTTGTAATCAGTGCGTGGGTGACCGTTTTCCTTGTTTCGGTGGGGATCCAGCGGAAAGTTTTTTTGAGCATGCGTAGGATGTTGAAGCATGATGATGAGACGGCGTTGACTTGTCTGGTCATCGATATTGAAGAGTCCAGGATGATGCCCAGGTTCCGTGCATGGTCCGTCGGTATGGGGGCTTTTCCTAAGGCCGTTGGCCACCACGAGTCGTCCCAGGCGGAAGGGGGATGCACCTAAGATGAGGACTTCCGTTTTGTCCGAGTTTAGTTTCAGACGGCTGTGCTTCATCCACTCGGCTACTTCTTTCATCCCTTCGTGTAGGTTGGTTTTGGCGGTGATTGGATCTTTGGTGAGTGAGAGGATCAGCTGAGTGTCATCAGCGTAAGAAATGATGTTGAGGTTGTGTTGACGTGCGATGGTTGCGAGGGGGCTCATGTAGACGTTGAAGAGGGTGGGGCTGAGTGATGAACCTTGCGGGACGCCGCAGATGACTTCGGAGGCCTCTGAATTAAAAGGGGGGAGGCGGACTCTCTGAGTTCTTCCAGCGAGGAACGAGGTGATCGAGTCCAATGCTTTCCCTTGAATTCCGGTGTTTCAAGGAGGTCAAGGAGGATGAGGGCGACTGTGTCTCCGTTGTCCAGTAGTGTTCGAATGTCGTCTGTTGCTGCGATGAGGGCGGTCTCTGTGTTTGGCTCGGAAGCCAGACTGTGAGGAGTCGAGTGATTTGTTGGTTTCGAGGAAGGCGGAGAGCTGATTGTTGATGGCTTTCTCAATGACTTTGGCAGGGAAAGGGAGGAGCGAGATGGGGCAGTAGTTTTTGAGTTCGGTGGGGTCGGCTGTGGGTTTCTTCAGAAGGGCGCTGAGTTCGGCGTGTTTCCAGCTTTCTGGGAATGTGGCGGAGTTGAGGGAGCAGTTGATGACGTCTCGGAGATGGGGTGCGATAATGGAGTTTGCTTTGTTGAAGATGTGATGGGGGCATGGGTCTGTAGGGGATCCTGAGTGGATGAAGTTCATCAAGCGGATGGTGTCTTCTGTGGTGATTGGGTTCCAGTTGAAAAGGTTATTTGGAGGAGGTACAGGTTCAGAGGTGAGTGGGGTGGACTGGTTTACGGGTTGGTTGTCGAAGCTGTTGTGAATGTCGGCGATTTTGTCATGGAAGAATGAGGCGAGGGAGTCGCAGAGGGCTTGAGAGGGGGTGATGTCGTTTGAGCTGGCGGTGGGGTTGGTGAATTCTTTGATGATGTTGAAAAGTTCCTTGCTGTTGCGGGCGTTGTTGTCTAGTCGGTCTTTGAGTGCTGATTTCTTGACTGTCCGGATTAGTTGGTGGCGTTTGCGGGTGGCGTTTTTGAAGGCGGTTTGGGTGATAGTGTTTGGTTTTTTTTTCCAAGTTTTCTCAAGGGAGCGACAGAGCTTCTTGGATTTCTTAAAGTCATCGTTGAACCAGGGGGCGTTCTTGCTTCTTTGCTTGATTTGGTGTTTTTTCAAGGGTGCTAGTATGTCGGCGGTTTGGGTTAGCCATTTTGTGAGGTTGACGGCGGCTTGGTTAGGGTTCGTTGAATGGGCAGGGGGGTTTTGCAGAAGCGATGTGGAGATCTGGTCGATGGTGATTTTGTTCCAATTTCTTCGCAGAGTTGGTTGAGGGTGGTTGTGGATCGTGGTCTTGTTGTAAATTAAGTGGATGCAACTGTGGTCCGTCCAGTGGAGGGGTGTGGTGTGAGTGAAGGATATATGCTTGCTGGAAGTGAAGATAGGGTCGAGTGTGTGTCCTGCATAGTGTGTGGGGGTGTTGACCAGTTGTTTGAGTCCGAGATTGTCCAACAGGGTGGTAGTGTTATTGTCATTTCTCTTTTCCAGATGGAAATTGAGGTCTCCCAGTAGAATGTATTCTTCCGAGGGGAGGGCGTGTGGGGTGATGAAGTCAGTGATGTCCTCGCTACATTTTGTACGGGGTCCTGGTGGCCTGTAGAGGAGGGTGCCTCTGAGAGTGGTCTTGGGGTCGATATGGATCTGGAAGTGAAGGTGTTCGGCGTTAGTAAGATTGTCGTCTGAGCTGGTTGAGACGCGGATGGTGTTCTTGTGGACGATGGCGATGCCTCCTCCTGTTTGGTTGTTGCGGTCCTTACGGATGATCTTGTAGCCGTCCGGGATGGCTATGGCGATGTCTGGGGCTGAAGAGGCATTCATCCAGGTTTCTGTTAGGAAGGCGATGTCCGGAGAAGTGGTGTTGAGTAGATTCCAAAGGTCTATGGCGTGTTTGTGGACCGAGCGGGTGTTGAGGAGGATGCATTTAAGGTGGTTGGTATTGGATCTCTGTTTGGTGTTTGTGGGTTTGGTGTGGGACTTGAAGCAGGAGAATTTGCAGGAGTGGCAGGTGAAGGGGCCATGGGTGTGTCCTGGTGCTGCTAGGGCGCAGTTAGGGAGTCGGTTGGCGTTCAGTGCTAGGAGGGTGGAGGTGTCGTATGTAATGCGGGGGGAGGGAGGAGCGGGGACCAGGGGTCTGGCGCTGGGCGCGTTCCAGGCGCGGACGGGCATAGACGGGCTTACCTTTGGCGCACCTTCGGCGCGCATGGGGCGCGTCCGCTGCGCGAAAATGCATCTGTCATATGCGGATGGTGGAGGGGGGAGGGGCGAGGTACGATCAGCTGGGAGGCGGGATCGTGGTGGAGGTCACGGGCTCCGAGGCACAAACAACAACCAAATGGCCGGTAAAGGGGAGACAGGCAGCAAGATGGGGCACACAAATGAACACACGGAAATGCTACAATCTCGATATAGCGCTAATACAGTCAGCCGCTAGCAATGTCAACAGTGCGATATTCTCGACAGCGCAGTAAATTTTGGTAACAATACACTCGAAATTGCCTAGTAAAAATGCTCAAACACTCGAAGATGCTTCTGGCGGTTTGGGCGCTAAGGCAGGCAGCAGCTATTGCACACGGTTAACACCAAGCAGTCAACGATACGAATGCAGCAGGGAGGCAGGGAGCGACCACTTCTGAAAAGCGCCAGGACGGTCACAGTGCTCCAGAGGGTGAGGGCCAGGCTAAGTAGATAGTGGGAGGTACGATCAGCTGGGAGGCGGGATCGTGGTGGAGGGGACGGGCTCCGAGGCACAAACAACAACCAAATGGCCGGTAAAGGGGAGACAGGCAGCAAGATGGGGCACACAAATGAACACACGGAAATGCTACAATCTCGATATAGCGCTAATACAGTCAGCCGCTAGTAATGTCAACAGTGCGATATTCTCGACAGCGCAGTAAATTTTGGTAACAATACACTCGAAATTGCCTAGTAAAAATGCTCAAACACTCGAAGATGCTTCTGGCGGTTTGGGCGCTAAGGCAGGCAGCAGCTATTGCACACGGTTAACACCAAGCAGTCAACGATACCAATGTAGCAGGGAGGCAGGGAGCGACCGCTTCTGAAAAGCGCCAGTCAAATATGCATGTCGGGTTGGACAGGTCACTTACTGTGTCCAAGCCGACATGTGCTCTTTAAGCATCTCAAACCTGCACAGTGTGAAGGTGCAGGGGGAACACAGCCCCCTGGTGTCCTTTGGAGCGCCTCCATCCCAACCAGTCTTTGCATTGCATAAACTACATGAGAGCAACACAAGGAGGGTAGAGAGGTGCAGCCTCTAATAGACTCCGTGAGAGCATTCCACATTGTGGGGCCCAGAAAGGAAAAGGAATGGCTACCCATTCGGGAGTGTATGACTTTGGGCACTGTAAAGAGGGACAGCCCCCTGGTGCCCTTTGGAATGCGACAGTCCCAACCAATCCTTGCATTGTCAAAGGGATTTGGAGCACCTTGCTGACACCTCACAGCTGAATTACCTCATGCATCATGGTCGATGTGGTTCAATGTTGCTCGCTTCCCACACAGTTCTCACAGTTTGTTGGCCAGTGCCAGTACCAGTATTCTTTTCAAGTGTATCCCCAGACACGTGTTTCTAGATTCCTCTTTCATCAGTTGGGAAAATGTTCATAGGTCGCTGGACGTGCTGCCGCAGTTTCCTCAGGGTTAGTGCCACTCTCAGCGTGCAGGTGCTCACAGAGCTCATCAGCTCACGGCCCACGGGAGCCATCTTAAACAGTCAAAGGGATTTGGAGCACCCTGCTGACACGTCACAGCTGAATTACCTCATTGCATTGTATAAACAGCATGAAAGCTACACAAGGATTGGTTTTGATGAGGGTGGTTTTAGGTGATCTGTCTTCAAGTTTACAAGGCAGCTTAAGGGCAGGAGTACTACAAAACGTGGCCAGTCACTGTTTAGCTTTATTTTAAAGTAACACAGTGATTGGTCATGTTTCTGTCCATTGTGGATGACGCAACTTAGTCTCCCTTGTGCCCAGCACCAGTGCTGCACTGTGCATAGGGGGAGCTGAAGACGCAAATCGCTTCATCATCTTGTTCTTGTGTGTTTCTAGGTCCTACTGAGCTGCAGTCCCGTCCTGTACTGTGGATTTAGTGATGGCAAACTTAAATTACTCCACTAAACAGCACCGTCGCCAAGTACGTGGTTCACACTTCGTTTAGTAAAAGAATTTCTTGTTTTATTGTTGAAGAGATTTGAAGTGACTTGACCATAATGGTCAAGTAAAGCACTCCGATGGCCTTGAGTTAAGTGCACACTATATAAACTTGCAAAAAAAAACCTAGGCCCCGCTCAGATGTATTTATTGTGTTGTTATTTTATATTGAGACAACATTTTACAACATGGGAACAGTGCAGTAAAGGCTATAGTACGCAACCAGAAATGGTACGGTAATAGTAATAGAGGGAGGGATGGGTGGGGAGGGCGAGGGGTAGTGGAGGGGGTGGTAGCATTGGAGTGGTACATATCGCCAACAGAGTCTGTGCTACCAGACTTTCGCCCCGATGCTATGCGCTGGACCCCGGTAGGTGCCCCTAGGGTGGTAAGCAACAAGCAATCCCCAAGGCATCATCGGTGGTAAGGCCCCTGGGCCGTGTTTCCTCTGAAAGAGGGAGAGAGGATTGTAGGTCTGGAAGGGCCACCACACAGGGGGGAAGGTAGTGGGGAGGAGGAAAGGCCTGTGGGTGGGGTAGGTCACAAGACCTGTGTGGTAGAGATAGTGCCACTGTGGAGTACTGGGGTGCAGCGGAGATGAGGGGTGTCTCACAGGTAGGACCGGGGGTGTCATGTCCTGCTGCCTTGGTGGGGCATATGGTGTCCCTGGTGGGGGGTAGTACGGTGGGCTGTGGGTGAGCGGTGGCGGATGCCCAGGCAGGGGGGTCTGCATGTCCATGTGTTCAGCGGGGCGGGAATAGAGGAAGTGGGGGCAGGAGAGGAGGGACAGAAAGTGGAGAGGGAGGGCTAGGTGTTGGGAGGAAGGGGAGTACCACAAGGGAGGGTGGATTGGATCGGGAAGAGTAAAGGGATAGAGGAGGGAGTGTGTGGGGAGCTAGAGAGAGAGAGGAGGATTAAAGAGTGTGGGGTGTAGTATGGGGAGAGGGGGCAGGTCAAAGAAGGGCAGATAGGGGTGGTGTGGGGGAGCCAGGGTACTTCTTCGGGGGATGGGTGGGGGAATGGCAGCATTTTGATGCTCCATCCAGGCCAACCGTGTGCAGAGGGCACCTCATGTTCGTAGTTCATCCCTTTGTAGCTTTGGAGAGCGTATTCAGCCTTGGAAGTACAGAGGTTGTTAAAAGCCATAGGAGCCTGTTCCAGTCAGCAGTGGTTTGGCACTGAGGGGCAGGAGGAGTAGAGGCAAGTGAGGGAAGCAATCCGCCCCTCCAGTAGTTCAGCCCGGTGAAGAGACACCTGTTTGTTGGCCATGGTGGCATCCCTCATCAGTTGGCCACGTATGTCACTATCGCAACCGTCGACTCTGGGAGTCTGCCGGGTGGTTATTGTCCGCCAGGTATGCAGTGACATGAGCCCTTAGTTTCAGATTCGTCCTGAGGGGAGCGGTACCCTTCACACGTTCACATGGGTGAACAACCTTTACAACGCAACTTTTACAACGTAGTGCCTTTACAACACGGTATTTACAACGCAAACCATTACAACGCATTGCGCTGGGGGGTGCTCTAGGATAGGGAATAGATTTAATTTACTATCCAACACCTTCCCTACTATCCACGGGGACTGGAGTTCGAATAGTAAATTAAACTACTCACTATCCAGCACCCCAAAGCGCTATGCGTTGTAAAGGCATGCGTTGTAAATACCGCGTTGTAAAGGCATGCGTGGTAAAAGCATGCGTTGTAATGTCATACATCCGTTCACATGCCATGGTTTGCGGCCCGGGGAGGCCAGACCTACATCAAGGAACAGTACGACCAGAGAGTGGTCATTCAAGGCTTCTAGGATGCGAGATTCCCCTATAATGTCCACTGCCGAGCGGCAGATGAGGAAGTAATATAGCCTGGATTGTGGGCTGTGGGCTGAGGACAGGAAGGTGTACTCCTTGTCCATCGGTGTCAGAGACGCCAGTGGTCTACGAAACCTTGGTCTGAGGCAACATCCCCTATTAAGGCCCTGTCTGACTCGTTCCCCCTGTCCAGGGGACCTGTCCTGTCTAGCACTGCATCTCGGGCAAGGTTCCAGTCCCCTCCTATGATGTACCGAGACACTCTGATCTCCACGAGCAGGTGGTTCAACTGGAGGAGGAAACTGCATTTGGCCCCTTCGGTGTGTACACCAAGCCCACGCAGAGTGATATCTCCCCACCTGCAGCTTAGCAAACGCGAACCTGCTGTCCTGGTTGGACCACGTTTGCACGACTTTGACGGGCAGCTATATTTGGAGTATCGCTACCCAGCACTTTCATGGCGGACCACCCACAGGGGCGGATGTCACCGAGACGCTGCTGTCTATTACTATGCCCAGCCAGTCATGCTGTAGCTTATTGGATTCCAGGTCATCCAGGTTTGTCTCCTGTATGAGGGCCGCATTTGCTCTCTTGGCCTGGAGGTATGAGAGCACTTTTTTCCGTTCGATGCAGTGTGTGAGGAAAGAACGTGCAAAGGCTGGATGGTGCGCGGTTGCAGCACAAACATGTGGGTCCGATGGCTGGTGTCAGATGGCTGGGGGAAGTAGGTAGAAGATCAGGAGGAGGAACGCGACAAAACAGGTGTCAGAGAGAGACCAGGTGGAGAGGGGGCATGGGGGAAGTGCAGGCTAGAGGGATAGAGCAGGATGGGCAGAGAAGGGTGGGGTGCCCAGTGCTGGGGGGAAGGGGAACAGGTGGGTAAGGAAGCCAGACACACAGAAGGGGCGCCTACCAGCTCGCAATGACTGGGCGGTACACGGGCACCAGGGGCACCAAGACCTAGCAGGGGTGTGGCCGGCAGGTTGAAGGGGATTTGGCAGAGTAAGGCGCACAAGAGAAGAGCAATGCTGAAAGTGCAGCGTGAAGGCCTCTAGACTTTGTGCTGTGGGTCTAAGCTTGCAGATATGGCACGCAGAGAGGGCCCCTTCGGGTGAACCAGGCAGTCCAAGGGGTGCACTGGTGTGCAAGAGTAAGTGAGCGGAGGCACAGAGCGGTCGCGAGGTCTATCAGAGGAATGGGGCAGTAGGGGGCATCCCCAAGCATTCAGCAGGGGGAGAGAAACTAGGCGTTCGGGCGTCTGGGATCCGCAGGTTCAGCATGGGGCGGAAGGCTACTGGTCTCACCAAGGGACACATTGCATGAGGCAATGTAGCAGTTGGGTGTGCAGTGTATCAGAGCGGGCAGAACCTCAGCGCAGCTGGGTGTGTGGAAGGGATGGGGAGCAGAAGTGTGGGAGGGGGATGCAGAAGGTTTTATAAGGCTGTCCACTGCTTAGGGACCAGCACCGGTACACGCGGTGGCTGGGCCAGTGAAACTCCGGGGGGGGGGGGGGGGCTGGGGTACTGCTGTCCACTGCGTACATGGCATACTGCGATCAAGGCAATCAAACAGTGGGAGAGATGATACACTGAGCTAAACAAAGAAACAGTCTATGAGAAAGGCATGTCGATACTTAGCCAGCAGTCTTCCTCAGGTACAAGGACTCCAGATGCAGCTCCCCTGCCTCTATGGGACCGGTACAGCTTGGCGGGCTTCAGGGTGCAACCGCTGTGGTGGGGGCAGGTTTTAAGGGGGAACGGGACTTGTCCCTGTCCTGCTTCTGCCTGAGTGCAGCCATTGCCTGAAGAGCCTGGTTCCTGTCACCCTGGGATCGGGCCGCTCTATCAGGGTCCCTGCTCTCATGCTGGAAGCCCCCGGAGATCTGTTGAAGACCGCTGGAGAGGGCAGCGAGCGAGAGCGGTGGCAGGGTGGGTCCTTCCATGGTGGAAGCTGAGGCAGTGTCCATGGCCTGCATGGATAGACCATCCAGGAAGCAGCACTGGTCCTCCAGGAAAAATAATTCTTTAGAGTTGCCATCCTTGGTGATCCGTAGGTGTGCGGGTTCAAAGAGGCCATTTTTGATGTCCAGTTGTCAGAGTAGAGGCTGGAGGGAAAGGAAGGTTTTGCGACATTCATTGGTCTCCTTGGAAAAGATGGCTGCCATCCAGATCTCATGCCCCTCATATATGTATGGGCCGCGGTTACCAGTTGTCAGGCCTGTTCATAGTGCAGGAAACAGGCTATGTGGATGCACCCTGCTGTGGAGGGCTTATGCAGTGAGCGCGCTGCATCTCCAAGAGAGGATCAAAGTCCAGGCCAGTGAGCTTTGGGAGCATATTCCTGAGGAAGGATTTGACATCAGGCCCTTCTGCGTTCTCTGGAAAGCTGAAAAACCATACATTGTCCTGCCGGCTCCGGTCCTCCAAATCAATGACCAACGGGGTAGACTTAAGAGCTCCAGGTCCCACTCCGGAAAGGTATTAATGCGGTCTTCCAACATGGAGGCTTGTTGGGTCAGGCCGTCGACCCGGGTCTGGAAGCTTGCTATGTCCGAACGGATGAATTTTGTCTCGGCTGCCAGCGCGGAGATATTTGTGTCCATGTCCTCCAGGTGAAGACCTACTGCAGTGCTTTCCTGGAGTATGTGCTCCATAGGGGCATCCGGAGCTTTGGCTTTGGCAGATTGATTCGGTCGAGGTTTGGGAGGGTAGCGCAGAGTGGGGTGGCCAGGGCTTGAGGTTGGTTAAGAGTTTCAATGAACAATAGCTGCTGTATGGGTTTGCCAATTGTCTTGCCAGGAGGCATCTCCAATCTGCATGCCGGGTCCTCTCTCTGGGAGGTCGGGCCCCAGCTGGCCTGAGTATTGGGTGGCTGCTTTGTGGCAGGCATGGGGCTAGCGGCATGGGAGGCCTCTGTTTGGGTGTACAGATGAGACGACGGGCCCTGCCTGACAACTTGGATTGATTCCCATTCAGACAAGCCAGCTTCGCCCTGAGAAATTTAATCTCCCTCCTTCGATCACTCTGGATCGATGCCCCGTTCCCGCCCAAACTGATTAACCCCGAATTACCCGGGCGGACGAGTGCATTTACAACTACCCCACGTTTCTCCTGATTGCTTTCCCCCATGCTCCCGACCGACATATTTGTTTTCCTTTCATCGATCGTGACCGGACCGATGTCGTGCTCCCGTTCGCCAACCTTGCCTCTAGTTTCCTGAGTAGCACAACGATTCTAGACTTGGTTCCCGTCCCAAGTGAACTTGTCTCCCTTTACGAATCATGCTCACTTTGCTGATCACTTTTTTCACTTGCGTCACCACCTTGTACAATCACTAGCACCACTTGAGCACCAAGTACAAATAGGGTTGTCTTAATTGAACTGTTTACAGTGCTGATACAACTGTTACCTGCCCTTTTCCCTGTTTTGGATAAATATGATGCCATGAGCACATTTATGATCAAAAACGAGTCTCCTTTGTCTTTTCTGATAATGTTTGTTAACATATCCTTTGTAATTGTCTTCAAATAATACCAGTTGGGATACCATACGTTTATACTGCATACAGGCCCCCAGCATTCAGTGAGGTGCAGTGGCAGTCGTGCGGGGCTCCTGTGTGGGAGTCCTGCAGGACCATTGGTGATGTAGCCGTAGAGGTGGAGGTGAGATATCCCAGCCCCCACCCAGCAGCAATCAGTCCGAGGTGGTGCTCTGCATCATGCTCGTGGCAGAGGGGCAGCCCTCTGGTGATCAGGCTGTGGCAGGTCCAATGCACGCATCTTACCCAGATGTGGCTAGTATGAGGTATGCCATGGGGTCTTCTCCTAGTCCACTACAGTCAAGCATTAGAATCCAGAGTGTCCTGCCCTGGCATACTCACTGCGGGTCAGCGATGGCAGGGTCCCAGGCTCGTACTGCACCTCCTGGCCCCAGTAACGGTGAGACGGTGCCGTAGGCCCCCCCCTGGAGAAGAGGAGGAGGGATGGATCCCCGGTGCAAGGTGGTAGCGGGCGGTCAATACCTCTTCATTACCCCCTGCCCTTCACCGCCGAAGAGCCGCCCGATGCATGGAGGGTAGGGGGGCCGAGGAGCAGTCCAGTGCGTGAGCTGGCGCACCGCTGTCAGTGGTCCAGGCGGAGGCAGACGAAGTCCACTTAAGGTCCGGGCAAGAGCTTTATGGTGTTATGGGCTTAATGCGCTGTCGAGAGGTAGGCCGCCGGTCCCACGAGTGCCGAAGTCTACAGAACCGGAGGCTCGCTGGTTTTAGGCCGGGTGTGTGGGGCCGCATCGGGCCGTATAGTCTGTGCAGTGGATGTGGCAGGGGCTCAGATTGCGAAGCCCCTACCTTTCCGCAGGCACCGTGGTGGGAGGAGGGGTGCCTGCTAATGCTGGGCCCCTCTCCTCACTGTGGACAGCAGCATCACCTTGTGGCACTGGCCCAGCCCGCCTCAGTCAGCGCGGGGCCGGGCGTGAAAGTCCAGTGGCCCCATGATGTTGTTACCCGTCATCATCAAAATGCTGGTAATGGGTGCTGGGTCCAGCAGGTGGAATGAGGGGCAAGCTGGGGAGCCCTCGCTATGATGAAAGTGCTGCAGCTGCCGCCCGGGGCCCTTCTCTGCACAGAGCTCCAGGGGTAAAGCGGCCATCCTCAGTAGTGGCCAGACCACGCCCCCACTCAGATGTATTTAGAATAGGTACAGCGCATCTCATCACCCCCCACCATTCTTGGGAAATAGAGCAGTATGAGAGATAAAGTGAAAGTGAGCTACTGTCAAATGCTGCATTGTAGGAAAAGACCAGTTGACATCGTTCTTTTCTTTTTTTAATGCCATTGGCTGCAACCTGAAGTTTTGCTTTTGTGGCATGAGGAAGCTCTTCCTAGCTATTGGGTAACAGAGCTAGGGAATGTGTCAGACTTTTTCTTTTCCCTGAGCTGTTTTAATCAATACGATTATTCGACGTGCCTGTGTGCATTGTGCAGTCGATCCGATGGGCCAGTCAGCGGACTAATTCACCCCTTGCAGGGGCTCACAGTGAAGCATTTTGTCACAGCTTTCTATTCCAGAGAGTTTACTAAGCCATTCATCCTTCAGAGGTTGATAGTGATCATCCGAGACTGTAAAACATTAAGGTTTTTTTCTGGTATTTAGCCTTACACTGTAGAATCGTCACTTGTAACTGAGATCACGTTGTAAACTCTTTCCCTTGCCTCTCTTTGTAAACGCTTCCCTTACCTGCATCCTTGTTGTTTTCAACCGTATCTGTCTACTGTGTCTGTGATCAATAACATTACTTGCTTCTCTTGCACTCTCTCCCTGTTCTCTCCTTTATACATTTCCTATTACTTGCCCCCACTGCTTTATTTCTTTCTGTCTCCAGCGCTTTATTTTATTTTCCCACACATCCAATATTACTTTCCTTTCTCACATTTTTCTCTGTGTTACTGATTTCCAATCTCTTTCCAACTTTCTCTGCTCTCCCTCCTTCTCCCACTCTCTCCATTTCCCCACCTCCTCCACTTGTTATAATCTTTCCATTCCCTCTCTCCCTCTGTCTTGTCTTCTCTCCCCTCCCATTTCCTCTTTCATATCATCTCATCACCTCTCCGACTCACTCCTTTCCCCTCTTTTCCCCTCCTCTCCCCCTTTCGCCCTGTTAGCTGTCACTCAACCTGGAGTGTATAAAACTTGTCATGCCTTATGGCTCCCTGAGAGAACCCCATTCTAAAACTGACGTATCAGATGCTTTTAAAATCTCTATAGTTTGAAGTATTTTGCATAACAAAGGATACCCGTAAGACATATACATCCATTGTTAGGCCTCGCCTGCAATGGCACTTGCGTTGCATGCAGTCTTGCTTGAGAGAGATATTGTATATAATAACAAGGTGCTTGCAACCCGCCCATTGCTTGACATTGGTTGACTTCATTGTCACTATAATTTGCTGCCTTCTAATTGACCATGGCGTGCTGGCTTCACTTCATTTTCTTTTGGCTGGAGCAAAGGCCATGCTGTCCTTCCTCTGATCACTCTGTGATTGAGGCACTACTTTTATTTTTTCTTCTACCTGTCATCCTTGTTGAACCTGTTGCCATTTAATGCTATGTTTTACTATGCCACGCGCCCTTTAAAGACGTTCATTTCTCCTTTGAAATGGATGTTTATTGTGGCAAAAATCTGCTTCCAAATGTATTTTCACTAACACATGGACAAAGACACAATTGCTTTCTTTATTTAATAGGATTTTTGCCAAATGTAATCTTTTTATTCTTTTTTGTGCACGGGGAGGTTAACTGACTTGCTCAGAATTACAAAGGAGTTGCAGTGAGACATAAAAAGCTTTGGAAAAACCAATAGATATTGCCTTTGAGACTATTGGCTCTGCTATTGCCTTTTTTCATGCTGTACAGCATGGAGATTGCGGACTTTGGCAATGATTTGCATCTATGCTGTATGGCAGTGTGGCTGCTGTGCAACATGGCCAAAAATAATAATACAAAAAAGGGCTATGATGCATCCAGCACTAATGCACTTAAAAAAAAGCACATTAGCGCGGGCTGCATCACAGCATTCTAAAAAATTAGTTTTAGCTATGCTGCGAAGCATCCGTACTGCTGCACAGCACGGCTACAATACAGTGCCAACTGCAATAGCTCTCATAACAAGCCCTATTGGCTTTGCCAATGTTTTTTAGCAATGGTGCCCACAAGTACAGTGACCTTGAAGCACTGAAACAAATATATCCTTTGAAAACTGACAATTCGCACTTACCTGGTTTTCAACAACCTTTTAAGTTCTCTTTCATTTGGCTGCTGTGCGTAGAAACAAATGCTACATTTGCATATTTACTCTCTTTGAGGCTATAAAGTGCTACACCTCATCCTCAGGGCTAATAAAAAACTATATAATTTCAATTACAACACCATATAATGTAAATCAGGTAAAGCACATCATGAAGTATCTTTAACCGCATGCGTGCGGCGCGAATTCCCCGCCCATGCTGACTCCGTCTTGCGCGGGCGGAGTCATGACGGAACGGTTCCGTCATGAGCACAGCTCAACCGACGCTCATGACGGAACCGTTCCGTCATGAGCATGGAACGGGTTAAAAATCAGAAAAGGATATTGTTTAACATGTGGAAACCCTTGAACTTAGTATAACAAATTATATTGTTGCATTGAGTGGCACTTAATAAATATTATTGGTGTTTAACATGGATTGGTGTGGATCACTGGTTAGAGGCGGTAGACCCGGGAGCAGAGGACAGCCCGGGACCAAGGTTCAATTCCCGACGCGGCAGGGTCTTGGACCAGGGTTAGCGGACTCGATAATTCTCGCCTCGGTGCCTACTCTAACTAGGGATCACACTCGGCAACTCTGGGCATTAGCTTGTCTCATCTCCACAACGGCCCCCCACATACGCTGGGGATGCCTGGTTTCACCTTGATGATACCCAGTAGGGACTATCTCACAGGGAAAGCCAGGACGGGTTCCCCAGCGGTCTATAGCGCAGAGATACTCCTTCGGGAGTCGATTCTAGGGCGTTAGAAACCCGCAATTAATTATTTAACATGAACTTAATAGGAACATTCAGGCCCCCACCTTACAATAACAATTTCATTAGTGAACTAAGAAGCACGTCATTTTTCATGTGCACCCTATGTGTGACATAGATTCTTATTATACATTAAGCAAGTCTATTAAATCAAATACGCGAGGTTTTTGTACAGTTCACATCCTAAACAAAGGTATTTGAAGGTGCTCTCATATGTTATAATTTTTATCAAGTGGGTAAACTAGGAGGAATCCTAGGTTTTCTAGTTTCACATTGTGAAATTCAGTAACTAAATCTGTTTTCCTTTCACCAATTTTAAAAGCCAAGGCTAATGCTGTCTTTAATTCTTGGCTCATGAGGATAGAACATGGGTGGCAGGCAGAAAAACATGAAAGCTTGACTGATTATGGGCTTAAGAGGACCTCAAGATGAGCCACTGCCAATGGTGATTTGAAACTTCCATGTGTGCTACATTGTGCAGTACACAAAGAAGTTGTAACTCGTCATATTTAAAATGATTGTTTATGTGCGGGGATGGACACCTTCCTGCACATAAACAATAATTCATGATGTGTTGCTGTTGCCAGCAGACTCAGAAATAGCAAAAACTAGGAGAAATAAAGCATTTCACCTCATTTCCCAGGTTAAGACCAGGTCTTCCCTGGTCCTAATGTTAGCGCTGCCTCCATTTACGCCACTCTTGTAAATAAGGGTCAGCATTAAAATCAATCGGTGTCGTGGCGGAATCGAACCACAACACCCATTACCCTCCCCTTTCACGCTAAGTATACATTGAAAGGGTGCCTTATTTACAAGGCATTGTTAAGCCATGTTAAGTGACTTAATGCTGCCTTGTAAATAAGGTGATGCCCTATCTCAAAAAGAACATTGTTAAAAGTGTCATTCGAATTGTGATAGGGGCTTGTAAATATGTAAATATGCCCCTTTATTCCTTCATTCCCATAGCCAGCAAGTTAACAATAAAAATATACATATTTGTACCAAAAAGACACTCTTCAGCCTGCAGATTGGGGCATATTTACAAGATTGCCACAGGAACCTCACTTTCAATGACGTTCTTGTGGCGATAGGGGCATCGCCCTATTTACAAGGCGGCGTTAAGCATTAGCTTTAACGCTGCCCCTATTTACAAGGGTCGCGTAAATAAAGACCAGGAAGTGGGATGTAGCATTACTAGGGGACTTGGGTGGGAGTTTTTAAAATGTAGAATTTTTTACATTTTTGTATACAATTTTTTTACCTTCACATTTTTTGTTCTATAATTTTTTATGTATTTGTAATTTATTTATTGTCGGTCAATTCCCATATTCATTTAGACATGAACCATAAAAGACAGTAATAAATATTTTCAACAATATGATAAGAATCATTTGCATATTAGACTGTCATCAATATAAAAAGTTTGTATTTCATAGATTCATAGCAATTAGACCTTCCTTTAATATTAACAGCACCAAATATAATGATTGTAAACAATAAAAGTAGAAATGTATGTACTATACATCCTTTAAATCCTTCTGACCTTTCTGTGTCGCCATATAAAATTTGCTATTGATGTACAGATAAAAGGTGTATGAAGTTGCTGCAGGTATGTAAAAGCAGGTTTGCATTCAGTAAAATTCAGTTGCTTCAGCAAAAAGCAAATTCAAAGTGCTTTGTTTTGAAATAGCATCACAGTGACAAGCAGGTCAAATATCTTTCCAATCGAACTTCTGTGGGAAAGCAACTAAAGGTTGTACAGTATAAAACAAGATCTAATTAAAACTAATATATGTAGTACATTGGTGACATTGCAATATATAGCTGTATGCCACAACATGTTAACAATGGTGTATGTATCAAATTGGACACTTTTTGCCAGTTGCGGTTCATTCTATCTTCCATTCTAATCCAATTTAGTAATGTTTCAAATTCGATTTTCCATGCAGAGTAAGTGTCATGCATGTAACATTTTTTAATCAAAATGAATACTTTTAAACGGGATTTCTGTTCTATTCTTTGATACATTGTTTTAACATAAATGATGAAAACAAATTCTGGTGTTTTTTTAAAACGATTTTTATTGCAGACTAATAATAAACATAACACTGCCACATAGGCACCAATGAAACAAAATTCTGTTCATAAAGTTTTATCACATGTATTATTTTTAAGGTAATATTTTCAATATTAAAATACATTTTTGTTCATACATGAAATTTATTTTATAAATTGTATATTCAGGAATAGTTTTTTTAATTATTATTTATTTTTACGGTTTCTTATAGGTACTCAAAAAGTTCACGAAATTCATCTTACTGTTTACAATATCCAATTCATCATCAATTCAATTTTATAAAGTGCAAGTGTGAAGTCCGAAGAGGCTAAGATATTGAACATCACAAAACCACAACTAAATCAATTACAATATTGTTGCTTCAAAAAACACTTCTAATGCAGAATTTCAGAAAATAATGAATACTAAAATTTCCTCCTGTAAAGTCCAAAATGTACATCAAAATGCTGTGTACAAATACAGTTTCGCAAAAAGTCATGTGATAATAAGCTCTTTCTCTAAAATGCCATTATAGAAAGGTTAGTGCCCAGTGCTGAGTACATAAATGCCCACATAAGAATACCACAGTGCAACTTTAACCCATTCTAAAGACTCTAAACAATTTCACATCAAGTGCTGAGCATTTCTTCTTTCAGATACCAAAATTCAAAACGAGACACTGCTTACTCATCTTTTATCCTCTATGATATCATATGCTAACAAATTATGTTTCTATAGTGCCAACATTAGGATCATAATACTAAATACTTAGCATAATTTCAAAAGTATCCAGTACTAAGAATGTTATTCTCAAAAGTGCCTCTTTAAAAATTGCAATACTGAATGCTATGTGCATAAACATCCACGTATATTAAGGTACATGTTCGGTTCGTACTAAAGCTAGCTAAATTCCATCCCATCCCCACTCCCATACATTATTTACCCTTTTTTTAATCAAACCTGTATAAATGGGGTGGGATATTTCCATATTTTTGCGAAACTTCGACCTTTTCCCACTTGCTTTCCATAGAGTTGCTCACATAAATATACTTTTTTTTATCTTTTCTATCTAGATTTGCAACTTTGGTGGCTCAACAGATTTCGACAGAGCCGTAATGTTTGACCTCGCCAACAACATTGTTATATACCGCCGGCACCGAGCTAAAGTGGGTCTGACACCAAAATGTTTTGAGCAGGCCAGCAACACATCATTCGCATCTGTTAAATTCACTTTCCCAAAAGCGTTTCAGAGCCCTCTCAACACCTCTTCCCCAACTCTATTGCATTCTAAAATATTATGGGGCAGATTTATGAAGGCCTTGCGCCGCCGGTGCGTCATTTTTAACATGGGAAAAAGTGACGTACCGGCGGCGCAAGGCCTTCATAAATCTGCCCCTATGAATCCAGATGCCTGAACTGGTGCATCTGGAACATTGCTCCAATATATTGGCATTCCATTTAAGTAGCAGACCTCTGATGATGTAGTTAACCACATGTCTAAACACAACAGGAGTACTGCATCATTGAAATGCCACTACAGGATATTTAAACAGGGCTTAAGGGGGATGTTTTCCACTATCTCTTGCATTTATTCTTACATGATTGTAAGTACCCTTGAGATTTAACTTGGAAAAGATTGTGGCAGTTTTTTCTGATCAAGGAGGACATATAATAAGAGTCAGAAATAACTTCCGATAATGATCTTGGGACTGTACTTGTTAATCGGTTTTGGTATGAAGAAAATAGGGGAGTCTATAGGTGAGATGGAATGTCTTACGAATCCCTTCTTGTAAATTGTCTCTAAATGTTACTCCTGTTCTTTGAATGTTAGAGGCTAAATCCTTCCATGAGGTATCTTGGCTTCTGGAAATTTATCGCACAATCGTATTCTCTTTGAGTAAGTAATGTATAATTTATTGCTATGAATATGATATGCTGGGATTTCCAGGCAATATTTCTGCTGTGATAACTGATAGGAAAAGAAGAAACTGAACTCTGTCCACACCAGGATGAGGGAAAAAACGATGCGTACAATGCTTTGATGAAACAGTGGTAGTAGATGATGTCAAATTATTGTATGGATCTTGTTGACAAAGCACATCAGTGCCAACATTTACTGCACAGGAAGGGGCATCAAATAAATCAAATGAAACAGACTCCGCATTCCCTGTCGCAGTGACCGTAAGCAGAGCAAGAGATGCTGTCCTTCTATCTCCTTAAGTCAGGGGGCATCACATCAATGTCCAAGATTTCTTCAATTCTCTTTTTCTTACGACCATGATTTAGGCCTTATTTGGAAAGTTGTTGTCCATAAAGCATACAGAGGCTCAACAATGTATCAAAGCTAAGGTTTTGACTGGGCTTTCTTGAATCTCTCATTCCACTTTCATCAGAAAATGAGGCTACTTCTTGACATCATGCTGCTAGTGTTCTGCGCTTGTCCATGGATTGTCCTTCATGGTGAGCATTGCTGTTTCTCACTAATATCTGGCAGTTATGCAGTAAGGGGCCGATTATGATGGCGGTTGGATCATTGCAGGAATGGGAACCGACTGACAGGTAGTGGCTCCGCCCGCCAAATTTTGATTCGACCTCCGTGGAGGCGGTCAGAAACTTGCCTCTTTGTATTGAGGCGTGTGCTGCAGCCTGGAAAAGGGCCACATCACAAGCCCCAATGCAAGGAGGCATTTTTTCAAACATTCCTGCACCCTGTGGCATGCACCATGCAGTGCCTGCCACATGATGCAGGGATGGTTACGGGGGCACCACAGGTGTCCCGCAGGGCCCATTGCGGAGGGCCATGGGGGACAGGGGCCCTTCTAGGGGTCCCAAAAAAGCCTTATCACCAGCCTTTCCACATCAGAAGAAACAACATGAAATGGCTGCCAGAAAGGTGTATTGTAATCCCCATGGCTGTACCTGAGAAGGCACAGCCTCCATTGTGGGGAATGCGATCGAACTGACTTCCTGACGGGCTCTTGAGCTCGTCGGAAGCTGTTGGTCGGTTAATGGGCCAATGTGGTCCAACCGACTGCATCCTAATGCAGCGGTCTGAATGCAGTTAGAGATGTCGGTATGTCGGCCCCACCGACATCATAAACGGCCCCTAAGTGCCCTTGATTTCTTCAATAAAGACCTAGACAATGATTTTCAATCCTCTCCTTTTCTTCTGGGACAAGTAGTTGCCACATGTTTCCAATTTGCCTTGGTTCTTTACTTCCTCTGGACATACTACTTTAGGAAGAAACTCCTTCCAGAGGCACTGTCTGGCTAAACCAATTTCTCATATTGAGGATACTGTTGTGTGCATTAATCAAAACTGTGTCTGGTTAATTTACTGCCAGTGTCAAGACACCTTTATTTTCACCTTTTAGTCCATCTAGCTTCAAAGTCTGGATCAGTGACAGAATATCGAGGGACATATTATCGACTGGACACAATATCGATGCCAGAATATCGACAGACAAAATATAGTCTACCTATCTACAAAAATATCGATTCCAAAATATAGTTGTTAAAAATATAGTTTACTAAAATATCGAATTTTTAAAATGTCTTGAAATTAATAATAAATCAATTAAATAAACAATATATTTAGGTATAAAATACCTAAAATTAATTAAAAAATATTACAATTAATAAATGATATATTTAATCCCCCCCAAAAATGAAACATACATTTTTATTTTTTATATATATATATATATTAACTTAATAATATTAAAAAGATAATTATTTATTTTTAATTATAAAATATTAGACATAATTTAAAATATAATTACATATATGTAAATAAACATATAATATAAATATAAAAATATTTCAGATGTAATAAATTAAAATATTAAAATAAACTTTTAAAAAAATAATATTTTACACTACATTAAATATAAAAATTGTGAAAACGTTGCATAGCATAGGATATAAAATTACTATTCTCACTCCAGCAAATTTAATAGTAGGGAAAGTGTTGGATAGCAGGAATTTAAAAATGACTATTCCCACTCCAGTGAGTGGATCAGTAGGGAAAGTGTTGGATAACGGGTGGGTTCAAATTACTATTCCGACTCCAGCGAGTGGAGCAGTAGGGAAAGTGTTGGATAGCAGGAGAATAAAAATTACTGTTTCCACTCCAGTGAGCGGAACAGTAGAGAAAGTGTTGGATAGCGGGAGTGTGAAAAAGTACTATTCCCACTCCAGTGAATGGAACAGTAGGGAAAGTGTTGGATAACATAGGGGAATAACTTAGTATACCCACTCCTGCAATACAATTAAAATTAATTAACAATTAATTATTAATTAAAAGGTATTTACCTACCACCATTTTCCTCTAAAACGTCACCTTCAATATTGTAAAATATTAATCAATTAACCTAGTTAATCAACAATTAATTAATTAGCTAATCACAATTAACAATAAAAATAATAACCATCATATCTAAATGTATTCACACAATTAACACTATAAAATAACTTTTAATAAATATTATATAAAAAAAGAAGAATTTAATTTAAAAACAAATTACTTCGCAGCCTATTCCCCTATCAAAGCTCAAAATGCTTCTGTTTTATTTTACACAATTAACATATTAACACATTAATTATTAATTATTAATATCTAATTAATTACTAATTAATAAAAAATTAACACAATTAAAATTGTGTATTACTTGTTATTAATCAATTAATAATTCATTAATAATTAATTAAGTAACTTAATTAACACTGTAAATTATTAAATATTAAATAATAAAATAAATAATTAATTAATTTCAGTTAAATTACTTCCCACCCTATTCCCCTATAAACCCACAACCTGCTACATAATTAAATTACACAAAAATGTATTTACATATAATTAATTAATTATAAATAAATATAAAAAAATATATTATAATTAAATTACTTCCCATCCTATTCCCCTATAAACCCACATCCCGCTACTGAAGTAAAATACTCAAAAATATATGTAAAATAAAATGAATACCTTAAAAAAAATTCAAACATACATTACAAAAATATTATATAATCTTATACACACACATATACTAGCATACATACCACAAAAAAAATCGATATTATGGAAAACTATATTTCTAAATTCGATATTATGGAAAACGATATTTCTTACCTCAAATTCGATTTTCTACACAACTATATTTTCGGAATTAGATATTCTGTCCTCTCTATATTTTTGATTCGATATTCTGGACAGTCGATATTTAATTCGATATTTTGGGTGTTTACCTCAAAGTCTAGATATTAAAAATGCCTGATGCAGTTTTTCAAATCTTCAGCTCCTTGGCTCAATGTCAGGAAACCCAAATGGTTGACCTGTTCCGGAATGTCTTTTTCCAAATATGGTTCAGAAATTTTCTAAACACTATGGGCTCGATTCCGATCCGTAAAAAATCACCGTCCGTACGACTCGCATCCGGAGCCGTTTCCGTACGACTCGTACGTACACCGTACGACCGGACGATTCCGATCCTGATCGGGCGACCCGGACGCGATTCGTACGGTCCACGTCGATTCGTAGGGAAAAGCGCACGATCACCTACACACCGTACGGCGCGTACCCCCCATGATCGCAGGGGTACGCGCCGTACCCCTGTGATCATGGGGGTACGTGTCGTACACCCAGCGTACATCGGGGGTACGTGCCGTACACCCAGCGTACATGGGGTACGGCACGTACCCCATGTACGCTGGGTGTACAGCACGTACCCCCATGATCGCAGGGTACACGCCGTACCCCTGCGATCATGGGGGGGTATGCGCCGTACCATGGGGGGGCCGTTCCGTACCTGTTTCGGGGTGAACTCTGACTGTACGACAGTTTCCAGCTCCCGTAGAAAAAGGGTCGTACGAGCGTACACAACACGGATCGTACTTGCCGGGTCGTAAAAAGCAGCCGCGACCCGTATAAACGTCGTGTACAGCGGCTTCCGAGGGCGATTCGTACGGGAATTTCATTCGTACGGTCCCTGGTACGATTCGTACGGATAGCTCCATCGGGTGTGGATCGTACTACGTCGTTCGTACGGGGACGGTTACGGGTACGATTCGTACGCAAAAAAATGCTCCGTACGACGATTCGGAGCGCTTTTTACGGGATCGGAATCGACCCCCATTTGTATTTTCTACACATTGATCATAATTTGAAAGCCATGTTCTGTTTCTGATTATCAGAGGAATAGCCCACAATTAAGTGTCTTTTAAGAGATCTGAAAATATAAATGCTAAGAGCCGTTTCACATTGCAATGGGCCCGAAGAGGAAGTGCAGTTTACATTGTGCAAACAATAACTGAAAATACTGGGGATCGCCTGAAAATTTTCTTAGGTGGTGCCAAACCAACTTTGTAGGTTGAACCACCTCCCACCACACAGACTTGACTTTCAGTCCCTTTGAAACTGATGAGAGTGGCAGCTTTTTTCACGTCCATTATAACTGGAGTGCTGGTTTGTTCATTACACCCAGCTGAGGGTTTGTGGTATTTGTCAAGTGTGTGATCATTTCTAATAATAACTTGTTTTTCTGTTCCATGAGTGTCTATGTCTTCCTGAATTGGGCCATGGCCCTAAACAGCTTTATGCTGGAATTCATGCAGGATGGTCTGGCAAACTGTCATGCCCTGATGATCAACCGAGGGATCCAACACCAAAGCCCAATTTTACAAAAACTCTACATGTAACTTGAATGAAAAATCGGCAGAGATAGATCTGGGGTGAACAAGGGAAAAGAGATGGAGAGAAAGCGAGAAACAAAGGAAACAGCTAATCACATCCAACAGGAAATCCCAGTCTTCAGAAAACAGGTAGGTTGTAAAAACCCCAGCTAGAGTAGTATAATTGAAGACATAAACAATAAAAACTTAGGAAGGGTTAGACACAATAGATTGCACCAAAACATTCAGGTGCACTGACTGTTTCTGGTTTCAGTCAGTAAATACCTCCCCAGAAGATCTGGATACATTCCTGGAAAGCAAAATAAAATAACCCTGAAAAAAGAAACAAAACAGCAGAACACCAAAAACAGGCTGATTTAGAGAAGGAAGTAAGGGGAATTGAGGAAGGGGAAAATAACAAAGCATAGGGATTCAGAAAAGTGTGTAAACTAGGGCAGGAACAGCCAGGAGTCTCAGCAAGTGAGAAATTGATGTCAAATGCTGAATTCCTCATGATAGTGCTACTTATACTGCCTCAGAGCTCTGCTGCCCCAGACATGCATTAAATGGCATGCAGCGTGTAGCCTGCAATCCCAAGCCCTTTGTCTTAGCCTCCCCAGCCACCACAGGCCAGTCTCCTAGAACTGGAACTGTGTTTTCCCCATATAGCTATCTCCTTGGATGTAAAATACAGGAATGTATGCATGACTGACCTCTAATAAATCAAATGAGACCTTCTTGTTTTTCATTATGTGGTTACTTTCTGCTTCTATGGGGCACCCTCAAGGTTACTGAAGAACCAGTGAGTGACCTGAAACTGAAAGTGCTGTAATCCTCTCTAGTACCTGTTATATAACCCCTCTGAGACCATAGCTGTCCGAAGTCATGAACCACACCGAACCCATATTGGCTGTCGTTGTTGATGGTGATTCGGATCTGATCAGCTGCCAGACAGGCGCGAGTCAAGGCAAAGATTTTGGCCACTTGTGCGGATTATACTCCTTCTAAACAAGTAGCTTCAACCAGTCCTGTGATGGTACATACAGCAAATGCTGCTCTCAACTCACCAACATTGTCTCTTAGGCATGAACCAGCGACAAAGAAAACTTCATCAGAGTCAGGCAGAGGTTCATCAACAATGTCAGGTCTCGGTTTGGTGCAGAGTTCAGTTACATCAAGGCAGTCATGGTCTTCACAATCTTCACCATCTGCATTTGGTAAAGGCATCAGTGTAGCGGGTTTTAAAACAGAACACCTTCTCAGAGTCCCATTCAAGTATGACCTGCTCGTAGTGAATGAGTCTGTTGTTGGTCAGGTGCTGTGTTTTAGTCCTCGTCATCAACATTTCAACAGAATGCGGAACTAACACAATAAAAGGGTGACCCATAACAATGCTTTCACATCTCTCAATGCTGACACCGGTTGCAGCAATGGATTTGAGACATCCGGGCAACGCTGAAGCTACTGGATCTAAAGTAGCTGAGAAGTAGGCAACTGGTCTACGGACACCTCCATGATTCTGAGTCAGAACTGACAATCCGCAACCTTCTCGTTCACAACAGAATAGTTGAAATTAGGAATTCCTGAAGCCGGAGCACGACACAGGCCCTCTCTCAAATCTAAGAATGCCATCAAACAGTCATTGTCCCATGGTACTGGATCACTCTCGTCCTTGTGTGTCAACCTCTGCAAAGACTTCGCCTTCAGGGAGAAATCAGGAATCCATTGGTGACAGTAACCAACCATCCCTAGGAACATTCTTACTTCCCTCTGAGTGGTAGGTACAGCCATATTCATGACTGCCTCAATTCGATCTGGTGACACCTTTCTCTTGCCTTTCTCTATTCGATGACCCAAGTATTGTACCTCACACAAACAGTACTGCAACTTATTTGGGGACACCTTGTTTCCATTATCTGCCAAATGATTCAATAGAGCAATCGTGTCAATCCTGCATGCATCCTCAGTTTCTGACGCAACCAAGAGATTGTCAATGTATTGCGCGAGAACAGAGTTTTGTGGCAACACGAGACTCTCAAGGTTCTTTTTCAAGATCTGATTAAAGATCGATGGGCTCTCTGTATATTCTTGAGGGATACAACACCATGTTTACACACGGTCTTCCAGCCGGAAAGCAAATACAAATAGGCTCTCCTCATGCAGGGGTATCAAAAAGAATGCTTGGCACAGATCAATCAAAGTAAAACACTGTGCTTTGCATGGAATCTGGAATAGTATCACTGATGGATTTGGTACCACTGGACAACATGGAACCACAATTGTGTTGACCTTTCGCAGGTCCTGCACGATCCTGAATTTCCCACTCGGTTTCAGTAATCCCATAATGGGTGAATTGCATGGACTGTCCATTATCTCCTTCAGGATTCCCTGCTTGATCATGGAATCGATTACAGGTTTAATTCCTGTGATCGTCTCTGGTGACAATTTGTACTGGGGTGTTCTTGGGAACTCAATGTTCGGCTTGATCTGGATCTTAACTGGCTCAACACCCTAGATCAGTCCAATCTCTTCTCCTGTAAAATCCTACCGGGAGGGGTAGGTTGGGAACTACTGCAGATCTCACAGTAGCACCAATATCAACCAAAAAGGTGGTAGGATGACCGTCAACATCCGCCTCCACAAACGGTCCCCTCTGGTCTACCTCTAAGACTGCCCCAAGAGTGCAGTCTTCCTCCCCTCTCAGTCACCATCATTTCAACGGGTCTGGGCTGTACTCATTGAAATTCTCAACAAGTGGCATCTGCTGGTACGTCCTAACTCCCTGCGGAATTCTCAGAGGTTGCGGAACTTGCACCTGTGGTATCAATGTCCCCCCTTGCATGGACCTGGGTCTCGTCACTGTATTCAGGACCTCAGGTACCTGCACCGTCTCCTCCGCCTAATAGACCTGATTAGCTGGATTCAACCTACACTCGCGTTTCCAATGCCGATTTTGTGACAAAAGATACACGCAGTGGTCTTTTTCAGTGTCACCACATCCATTCCTGTCTGGGGGTCTACAGGCTTTCCCTTTCATTGGCCCTGTGCATTCTGTGCTCCTCCCTGATTGTTTCCCTGCCTTCTTCCTAGTGTCCCTCCACCTGGCTGTATCTGGAGCTCCCTATCAACGGTCTGCATTTGGACTAGCATTAGCTTATCTTTAAGCTTTCTGTGTTTCGAGTCCACCTCATCACTGCAGTACCTGGCATATCGCAGTTTTTCATCTACAGACTTGTTCTGCCAACAGCTCAAATGCTGCTGAATCATGAAACTAATTTCTGGTCTCAGACCCAAGACAAACTTGTGCACAAACTGTCCCATATCTTTGGGGTCTAATGTGTCTAGCCCACTGTACTGCTTAAAGACTTGTAGGAGCCTGTCATAGTACTCATGCACTGATTCCTTCGGTTCCTGAATGGTTCAATCTATCTTAACCTAATCAATATCCTGTGGTGTTATCTTGGATTTCAGCCATGTGATTTCCTGCTCAAACTTTATTTTGACAATAGGTGAAGGACCATTCCTAGCAGGATCACTTTCTGGTCTAGAGGTAGGCCAATCACTGCAACCTTGCAAGCTGCCCACAAGTCGCTTGGTACTACAATGTCAAACAACGTATTCAAGTCAACCCTCAACACCTTCGAGATTTTAACAAAACAATCAACCTGTTTGTACCATTCAACAGGCTTCTCCTTCAGCCGAGGAAATTCGTTCGTAAATGCTGCCAAATCACCTCTACTCCAGTGCACATGCACATACCCTCCTTTGGATACCTCTCGCCAAGGGTGATTCTATACTCCTACTATTCCCCTTCCTGGAGGTGGTGTCCTACACTTTTTGTTGCTCTTATGTTTGGTTAGAAACAAAAAAGGAGTACCACCAACGTGGAATCACCGATTCCTAATGGGGTGTGTGGTTGTACAAAAGTGAGAAATTCTACTTTTGTTAAGAAACCCCTCACTCACCACCTAGTGGTGACATGCTTCATCATCGGGGTCCACCCTAATGACCTAGCGTCATCAGGGTGTGCTACAACACCTGTTTACAGTGGAGCAGGTTGTGAGTGAAGGTGCATGAAAAATAATAAGTGTGTTAAAAATTGTCCTGGTTTAACTTGGGAAAAATAAAACTTTATTTACGAGCAACTGGACAATGTTAAAAACAATGGCGAGATAAGGTGAGGGTAATTATGAGCCCATGTATCTCTATGAGTGTCTGGTCTACATGTTTCAACCGTGAAGGTATAAATTAACCAGGTTTTCTTCAGGACCAAAAAACCAGGAGAGTGGATGATCTGCGTCCCCTAAAAGACGCACCCGGTCCTACTCTCTGGGACCACAATTGGGCAAAAGTGTGCCTGTGGTGTAGGCTTGTACCACTATGGGTTAGCCTGAAAAGATCAAAATACTGTCAATGGGGTATTTTTAGACATCATAGGGCAGGGAAAGGTTATCCTCACTATTAAACGTATTAGTTTGGATGCGAGGTATGTGGCCGGTAACCTACTTCCGTCCGCCGCCCTGCTACCTCTTCTGTTTGGACCATCTTTCCTCCCACTTGTCAAGCATGATCCATACGTGTGTCCCTATGATCAATTCTCAAATGTGAGCTTTCAGCCCTATAACCATTTTCTCCTCCAATTACTGATCACTGTACTGCAATCTGTGACTTCCATGTAACATCTTAGTTTTGGACAGATCCAACTCGTATCTTTATGCCAAATCTGTTCATTTCTCATGTGCTGACCTTCCCTTGCGAGTTACATCTTTCGCAACAAACAGCAACTCGTCAGGTTCATAAAGATCCACCCTCTCCAAGGAAAGGTTCCCATTAATGATTTCATCTACCTCATCTACCTCAGCTTTCAACCTCATCTAGTCCCTCAACTAGATGATCCACTTGATTCTTTATTCTCATTGCTCTGATCTCCACATCGGTTCCCTTCCGCTATGTCGCTAAGAGCTGGTCTATTCCCTGCATTCCCATGGTCCCAACCTCCTGTCATCCTGTCATTCTGATTCCTCATGTGTGGTTCCCACATCCTTAAATCAGATCTCGAATCGGCAAGGGACCTTGGCCTCACCATCCTTACATCCACCTGTCCTCTCAAGGAGTCTGCAGTGGCTGGTTATGGTGTGCTCGATTCCATGGGTCTCGGTAGGTGAGCTATTCCACTCACTGTACTATTTCCTCCAGAGCCACTTCCTTCTTCTAACTGTGCCAGACGCCCATTCCACACTGGTCGGGATCATACACTGACACTATATGGCCGATGGTAACTGGTAATGTAATAGCATCCGGTAACCTCGTCACACCTGTAACTCCATGCTGTTCTGTACCTGTGGGGGTCTGTGTTCCCATCCCTTCTGTTCCCGTTGATATTCTCCCAACCGCTGTCACACTAGGTTGAGTCTGTGATCCTCCATTTCCCTCCGTGGTTCCTGATTTTCCCTCTACTGAATCTGGATTGTATGGAGGTGGTCTCTCTGACAATAGTCCATCTATCAGGCTGTCATCGGTATCACTATTGTCCTCCTCACCACACTTCTATTGGGCATCTCCTACTTTTACCAACAACGGGAACAACCTATCTCCTTCAATAATTTCCACTGTCCATTTTTTTTCCAACGCATCCCATTTCGCATCTTGAAATGCCATGATCAACTTTTTTACCCTTTCCTGACTTTGATCTCTCTTCCTGTCATGGGCTGCTCTAATCCAAGCATGTAGTGACTCAAACTGTGTTGGTCTGGGTAAGGGTCATAAGGAACACATCACTGTTTTCAATTTACACAACACCTTTAACCTGAAGGTATCATAGTGGGTAAAAGTCAATTCTTCCTTTCCTTCGGTCATTTTATGCCAATTCTCGAGCCAAAGTATGGTATGCAAAGCGTTTCGTTTACTTCCTGATCTCAATCCACCAATACCAGCGTGGCTTCACACCAACCGGCCTACTCTCTGACATCACTCTTCCTCCACTCACAGCCGTCCCCTTCCTTCACAATTTGTCTCTCGCACACTCATGCGTCTCTTTCATACAAATGAAATAACTGTCCGCAATATGACCGAACAGTCACTTCTCTGACTGTCTGTCCACCAAACAATCGGACAGTCTCTCACAATTGTCAACCTCAGCCCTGTCCGCGAAACAACCGGACAGCTGCCTCAGACTATCTGCCCAAGAATGGCCGGACAGTCATGTAGTTAAACGATAGGATCCAATCACTCAATTTTCCACATACCTTAACCCTCGACCCGCACCGGTTACTCACGCACTCACACACGCATTTCCCGATCACCGGTGGGACAGTCAACAATGTCTCATGACTCCCACAATCACTGGTCAGACAATTTTCAAATTCTGGGTGTCTTCTACACCACAATCTCTTATCGCGGGATATCAAATAAAATCTCATAGACCGCACACGCTCGGCCTGAAACCACAATCACTCAACTCTCATACTAAATCCGCAAGACATCAAACAACCAAAACAACACCGCAGTCTAACAGACACACAACCCTGTTCATGCTCACTCTCCCACGAACTGCTGCTGATGCCACACCGTCACTCTCTGTCGATTTCCATCTGTCGTCCTCTGCTCACGATCCGCCGGACAACCATCACCTTGGGCTCTATGGCTATGGGGACTCAATGACTACCCTTCTCTATGTCTCCCCTTACTCCAGAGATAACCATCCTACTCTGTTACCAACTGATTGCACCGGATTCTTATATCGTTTTATCAGATCTTACCATTTATAAGAATCCTCGGTCGACTGGACCTTTTTAAGTGTAAAGGGGAGAAAACCAATACATTCACCATCAACAGTATGGACTAATCACTTTGGGCTCGGAAAGGATCACTGACTCCAACTTACAATTTAGGGGATTTTATTATAAAGCCAAAAATAACTGAACATACAAACACCTCATAACGAGGTTGAATAATACATGGGCACTGATACAAAATTCATTCTACGAGCCAACCTAATTCGGTGCAATCTGAAAAGAATAAGCAATTCTAGGAAAATTAAACAAGCAACAATTGCTCCAATGTCTAAATTAGTCTTCATTAGTTTACAGAAAGCAAAAAAATAATTGGTTCATTCTGTCCCTACTCCAGCGCTAAGGTGACATCCCTACATAACATCTACCAGGCAAGATCGAGAAAAGGTGTCAGCTTTTGAAGACTTCCTAAGAAGTACACTCACGTTGGAAAGGGTCAGAATCCAAAGCTAAGTCTTCATTCTAAGAATTGATCCCTTCTCTTACCCTCCTAACGGCTCTCTGCTTTCATCTGCCCTCTCTTGCTCTCCTCTGCTCTCCTCCCTCTGGGCCCTGTCCCTAATACAAAATGATCAACCCAAAGAACACTCCCCAAAACACCTCCTCTGGCTGGACATCTACGGCAGGTAACTTTCCACAAAACTTGCACTTCATCCAAGAACGTTTGAGTTGTCCTTGGGTCCCAGGCTTCTCCAGTGAGCTCCTAATTATCAGCATTCCATGAATCACTGTAACAGGTCTCCTTCATACCTAACTCCTAAAACAAAAGCATCAGTCTAACTAACAAAGGAAGTGTCCTTGCACCTGCAACGGAAAGCATGTGAACGAATTAACCTTGCACGCACAAATCTGCTGACTCCCTTCAACTGAGAGCCTTCCCAAGGAAAGACAATTCTGGCCTACTCGATTCAGCTAACATAGGACATCACGAACAGGCCTTTTATAGCAATATGTCAACATTCCTTTAGGCCTTTACACACCTAAACTATACGCATGAATAACATTAATCTTATAAGCATTACATTTCTTCACCTTAAGACTCATTTAGTCATCTCTACACATGCAGACTTTTATAGTGCACATTTAAATCTAATGCATTACATTACACATGAACTAATTTGTTAAGCATTTGCAATAAACAGTTATATTTAAATGTCTTTTTACCCTTTTAACTAACATGAACTAATTTCCTAACATTACACATTGTTCATTATTACGTCCACAATTTCTAGTGATTAAAACTTAATTCAACACAGGACTATATGTGGGTGCAGACTACCAGTGATTATGATGCACCCCTGCAGTTTTCAGAACATCATGACCCTCTATCATTACAAACTCACAGATGATGCACGGGACCGCTGACCACCGTGCCTGTGATATCAAAATGGATTTTGTTTTTAAAGCAACCCAGATTTCTTAAAGGAGCCATTGCTTGGTTAGGAAGTAAAGGTTTTCTGGTTTGGAAAACTTCAGTGGGAAGCTGCTGCTCCGAATCCCAAATGGGAAGGGGTCCATATAGTACGCCTTCGCCATTGAGAATAAAGTCATTCCCATACTACAAAAGATTTAATAATGCTCCTTGTCAGATATGTGGTCATCCCATACCAGTAGTGGGGCTACCTGGCTTTTCCTGTGCCTTCAGAAGTAAGAATCTGGCGCAAAAGCTCCCTTTCCAGCAGTGGGGCAGGGGTTTCCTGGCCTGAGAAGGTTTTTTAATGCTTCCTCGATGATGACACAAACAACTTTCCTATCTTCAGAACTCGTCTCAAAAAAATCAACTGAGAACAAACACTCTTTGTGACACAACGGGCAAAGGAGGTGCCAGAGAAGAGAAAGAAACACAGGTATTCACTGTCTTTGTTTTTATTTGAATTGTAGTAACGTTTTCTCTTAGGGTGATCCTATTCAAGGATCATACAACCTATGGCTGGCTGTGCTTTAGAAGTATAAGCACTTGCTGTCAACACGTGTTTTTTTTTAATTGAAGGCACTTCTGCCTGTGTGTCCTTACTTTGAAGTGCATGAACTCCCTGCCAGAATGTGCTACCAACTTCATACACTTGATGCTAGTGTCTGGATCATAGGCAGTGCAGCTATCCCATGATAGGGTGTGCTTTATGGGGCAGATACAGCAGTTTACCTGGTGCTTCATTTGAAATTCTAGCACATTCTGTCAAGGTGTGATACCTTTGAAATGCAGCTGCTCCCCTTCAGTATGTACTTCCGACAAAATACAGGAGGAACTCAAAGGCAGTGCAGGCTTCCAAGAAAGTGCAATTGGAAAATAGAGAGAATAGCTATTTTTTTAGTAAATTTGTTAGAGAAAAACCAAAGGGAACAAGTAATTTGATGAACAATTTAATTTAATTTAATGAGTACATCATTAGGGTGTTTACAGTTTTCAACATAAATATTCAGTAGACATTTCGGTTATTACCATGCAGAAATAAAACAGGAAGAACACATTGAATTTTATTTAATTGAAAAAGACATGAAAAAGATAGTGAAATCAATTTGTGTCAAGCAATATCTGTGATCCGTTAGCAGTATCTTTGGTCTTTGCAATAGAATGTATCAGATAATCAAGAATGAAGTTGGTCAGGGTCTCAGCGTAAATAGCAGTTGGTAATTTACATAAGGTGTTCAGTTCTGCTATTTGGAAACCAGTCTTTTAGCAATAGTACACCTTTAAAGCTATAAAAAGGTGGACAATGAATTCCTAAAAAGAAGAGTTATAGTTTGTCCCGTGATACTTAGGCCTGTTCCAGGAAAATGAATTAAAATGTCTTTGTTTTCCATTTTGTAGTGTGTTGACACGTTTCAACCCTCTTCTTATTTAGGGTATCCTCAGAAATAAGTAACCTGTCCTGAAAGAATGTAAAGGGATAATCAATTATTGGCAAACATATAGGGATGGGGTCACCCAGATATGTGGGTTAATTAATTACGTACCTTATGTCATTTCAGTAGGAAACCTGGATGTCTTGTGGGCTTTCCTACAGGTAGTAAATTAAAAACATTTCTGACAATTGCCAGTTGATGGTTAATGAAATTTAAATTGTGATAGTGGGCTTTCCACATGTTTCTGTACCTTAATTGCCTTTGTCAGGTAGGTATTTGAATTTGGGACGTCTGGGCTAGATATCCGGCACTGTCACTTTGGAGCCAGTGCAATCATTTCCTCTGACTTACACTCTGCCAGGTTGCAGGAGGTCTATACTCCAGTCTAGGTTTCTCCATCCTCGGTCAGTGTGCTCTGGTTGGTGGATTTATCTCCTTTGGCAGGCCATGAGTGGTCCCGTGGCTCTATTCAGGCTTTTGCTATCTACTGCAGTGCACTTTGTAAATACAGAGCAAAATATATTCTGTTTGAAAGACCCAATTGTGGTCATTAGTGGGTGAATGATTACGGGAAGCTGTTTTTTCCAAAGTGCTATTGGAATTTAGATTACAAAAAAGATTCCGGTCTAATAGATTTCTGGACTCTTGAAAGGTCAAAAATGTAGGATCACTGGTGGGCCTACTTATTCTAATTATCAATATTAATGGTACAGGTGTTGAGATGACATGTTCCCAACAGCGTTTCCACGATTATAAATGCTGAGTCTGGTTGTGTGGTTCTCTACAGCGCATGCATGATCCTAAGCATGAGTCATTATGGGATATGCAGTCCACAAGAATTACTCAATCTCGCATGTCCTAAGGGTAATGAGAACAGTAAGAATGTGAGAGGATCTCAAAAAATTTCTGAATTTCATTCAGTTCTGTAGTTACTGTTTCAAACCTTAGGATTATAGGTGCTTCTTTTTGCATTAGAAGCATTTTGATATTAATACCATTTGGATCGTTCAAAATCACATTGATCGCGGTATGGGTGAGTCATTCTAGTACAAAATCCTTGTCAAATTCAAAAGGATCCAACACTTTGAACCTTTGCTTCTAACTGCAGCACAAATAGAATGCATTGTGTGTGTTTTAAGTAAATGAGCAAATTTCCCTTTCTTTACCCCAGCTTCTAGCAGAGTTTCTGAGACAAAGCCTGGTCTAACAAGCTCAGATCGGACTTTGCATCAGAATGCTATGGGCACTTGTGCTGTTCCGCCCCAGTGATGCAGAGGAGAGACAAGCGGGCTTTGCGCATAGAAAATAGAACCTTTCCAGAGCAAAACATTTTTGCACTGTATAGTAAGTACCAAGCAAAATGTGTTTCTCTTTTTGTCACTGTCCCTCTGGGCCTGTAATTTCTACTGTTATAGGTGCCAATGACGTTTTTTCAATAATTTTTTACAGTTCAGCTACTTTTACCATTAAAACAAGCCTTGGCTGCCTGTGGAGGGAATATTTCCCTTCAGTCCATCAACCACCCCCAGCTCCAGGTAATAGGGCCACCCTTTTCTGCTACACTTGAACCTCTGATGGTGACAGAAAGTAGTACACAAACTCAAGAGGAGTTTAAGAAAATCGCAGTGAGGCTCTCCAACGGGTTTCTTAGTAGGACCCTCAATAGTAATATTCAGTGAGTAGTATGTTTTTCACTGACTTACTAGTGACTGGTAGTGACATCATTGGGTCTGTCCTCCACCAGGAGGCGATGTCCCTTGCATTAGAGGCATTCATGAGATCCTTTCCATAAAACGACTAAAACTGTCTCCTGCCCCTCCTCACTTCATAAATTTATTTTCGAGGTATACTAAAGACAGGGTTAAGGATAAAAACAGATTATGATGTATCCGGGGAATTTTAGGTATCCCCAACATATAAATGAAAAAAGGGTATATCTGGTCAACATGTTTCAGCCATACTTGCGCTCTCCTGGGTCGTTGGCTTTCGTCAGGGCCGTGCAGAGGTTGTTCCGATCTTTCTATTGGCTACTCAATATTTCCTGATTTCGGAAAACTCTCTTAATTAGAGAGTCTCTTTTGACTTTTTGTCTTTTTTTGGAAATACAAAAAATATGGGCATTTGTACATGGACAATGCCACATTCTATATGTGTGGCACTCTTTATCATTCTTCGTATTTCATAAATCCAACATAGTCATGTGTGTTCTTGTATGTCCACCAATTTTTAACATTGAGTTTAACCCTTTTCTTGCGTTGTTATCTATTCAAATGCAATATTTGTAATGCAGTTTTTTTCAACATTCGGGGGATTGTATAGGTAAAACTCTCAGACGCAAGGTTGAACAAAATGTTCTTTGTTGTTGTAAAGTGTTCTCTTGAAAACTCAAGTCGTATAAGTAGAGGGTATATACATTAAGTTAAGCGGTTCATTTAAGCCTAGGAGAATATTTTAGCCTATCAGTGTCTGATGATTCACAATGGACCGAAGCCCCAGTGATGTCACCACCATTCACTAGTAAGTCAGTGAAAAACATACTACTGACTGAACATTACTGTTGAGCGTCTTACTAAGAAACCTGTTAGTGGGTCTCTCTGAGATTCTCTTCCACTCCTCTTGATTTTGTGTTATATTGTAAGGGAACATGAGTGGAACGCCTATAAACTTCTCTCTCCCTCATTGATTATTGAAGACCGAAGGTAGTAAACAGCATTTCACCCATTCAAGTTAAATGTCAATTACACTCTGCATTATGCTGATATGCGGTCGACCAATAGAGTCAAACTCAAAATGAAACTCAAACTTCTCAGTATTTATACCACTTCAAAATGCATTGCCATGATCTTGTTGGGCTGTCAGGTGTTGCAACTGGGCAGTAAGTTAATCCTGAGCAGAAGGAGTTTACATTTCCAGTGTGCAGTGAGGAGAAAATATCATTGTACAAGCAAGGGCATTTCAAAATAGCCCTGGAGTTGACTATTTCAGATGTATTTTATAGGGTCCTAGGTTCCCAAATAGAGAATGTTGTTCGAAACCATATAAGAGTCAGTTAGTTCTAAACATTTTACAGTGGGCAGAAATTTTCAAAAAAATTCAAAACCTGCTCATTTGGGGAGGGCAAAATTATTTCAAAAAGGGGGTGGTGATGGACAGAGTATCTGAGTTACTCAGAACACTCCTACCCAGTCAACAGATCAGGGCTTGATCCATCACCGTTTTTTAGCTCACTGCACCATCCCAGTTCAGAACCTGGCTATATGCAAATTAGTCTGTCCCTGGCCCAGTGCATCATGGGAACAGGGCAGACCAAACTACCAAGCCAATTCTTCACTGGAAAGAAAACAAGCTTCCGGGGACCGGTTTCTGGCATTACAGCCGTCTTCGGCCCGGCTTGCTTGAATCCTGATGGTGCAGTGAGCAAGGGACTCATGTCTGAGCATACCCGTCCACACTTATGGTGGCCAACATTATTTCAAAAAGGGGGTGGTGATGGACAGAGTATCTGAGTTAATCAGAACACTCCTACCCAGTCAACAGATCAGGGCTTGATCCATCACCGTTTTTTAGCTCACTGCACCATCCCAGTTCAGAACCTGGCTATATGCAAATTAGTCTGTCCCTGGCCCAGTGCATCATGGGAACAGGGCAGACCAAACTACCAAGCCAATTCTTCACTGGAAAGGAAACAAGCTTCCGGGGACCGGTTTCTGGCATTACAGCCGTCTTCGGCCCGGCTTGCTTGAATCCTGATGGTGCAGTGAGCAAGGGACTCATGTCTGAGCATACCCTTCCAAACTTATGGTGGCCAAAATTATTTCAAAAAGGGGGTGGTGATGGACAGAGTATCTGAGTTAATCAGAACACTCCTACCCAGTCAACAGATCAGGGCTTGATCCATCACCGTTTTTTAGCTCACTGCACCATCCCAGTTCAGAACCTGGCTATATGCAAATTAGTCTGTCCCTGGCCCAGTGCATCATGGGAACAGGGCAGACCAAACTACCAAGCCAATTCTTCACTGGAAAGGAAACAAGCTTGCGGGGACCGGTTTCTGGCATTACAGCCGTCTTCGGCCCGGCTTGCTTGAATCCTGATGGTGCAGTGAGCAAGGGACTCATGTCTGAGCATACCCTTCCACACTTATGGTGGCCAAAATTATTTCAAAAAGGGGGTGGTGATGGACAGAGTATCTGAGTTAATCAGAACACTCCTACCCAGTCAACAGATCAGGGCTTGATCCATCACCGTTTTTTAGCTCACTGCACCATCCCAGTTCAGAACCTGTCTATATGCAAATTAGTCTGTCCCTGGCCCAGTGCATCATGGGAACAGGGCTGACCAAACTACCAAGCCAATTCTTCACTGGAAAGGAAACAAGCTTCCGGGGACCGGTTTCTGGCATTACAGCCGTCTTCGGCCCGGCTTGCTTGAATCCTGATGGTGCAGTGAGCAAGGGACTCATGTCTGAGCATACCCTTCCACACTTATGGTGGCCAAAATTATTTCAAAAAGGGGGTGGTGGTGTTCCCATCATACACTGGGACAGAAACAGACTAATTTGCATATAGCCAGGTTGTGAACTGGGATGGTGCAGTAAGCTAAAAAACGGTGTTGGATCTAGCCCTGATCTCTTGACTGGGTGAGAGTATTCTGCTTAATTCAGAAACTCTGTCCATCACCACCCCTTGTTGTTAAATATTTTGTCCACCCTAAGCGTGGAAGGGTATACTCAGATGTGATTCCCTTGCTCATTGCACCATCAGGATTCAAGCAAGCCGGGCCGAAGACGGCTGTAATGCCAGAAACCGGTCCCCGGAAGCTTGTTTCCTTCCCAGTGTAAGAATTGGCTCGGTAGTTTGGTTTGCCCTGTTCCCATCATGCACTGGGACAGGAACAGACTAATTTGCATATAGCCAGGTTCTGAACTGGGATGGTGCAGTGAGCTAAAAAACGGTGTTGGATCTAGCCCTGATCTCTTGACTGGGTGAGAGTATTCTGCTTAATTCAGAAACTCTGTCCATCACCACCCCTTGTTGTTAAATATTTTGTCCACCCTAAGCGTGGAAGGGTATACTCAGATGTGAGTCCCTTGCTCATTGCACCATCAGGATTCAAGCAAGCCGGGCCGAAGACAGCTGTAATGCCAGAAACCGGTCCCCGGAAGCTTGTTTCCTTCCCAGTGTAAGAATTGGCTTGGTAGTTTAGTTTGCCCTGTTCCCATCATGCACTGGGACAGGAACAGACTAGTTTGCATATAGCCAGGTTCTGAACTGGGATGGTGCAGTGAGCTAAAAAACGGTGTTGGATCTAGCCCTGCTCTCTTGACTGGGTGAGAGTATTCTGCTTAATTCAGAAACTCTGTCCATCACCACCCCTTGTTGTTAAATATTTTGTCCACCCTAAGCGTGGAAGGGTATACTCAGATGTGAGTCCCTTGCTCATTGCACCATCAGGATTCAAGCAAGCCGGGCCGAAGACGGCTGTAATGCCAGAAACGGGTCCCCGGAAGCTTGTTTCCTTCCCAGTGTAAGAATTGGCTTGGTAGTTTGGTTTGGCCTGTTCCCATCATGCACTGGGACAGGAACAGACTAATTTGCATATAGCCAGGTTCTGAACTGGGATGGTGCAGTGAGCTAAAAAGCGGTGTTGGATCTAGCCCTGATCTCTTGACTGGGTGAGAGTATTCTGCTTAATTCAGAAACTCTGTCCATCACCACCCCTTGTTGTTAAATATTTTGTCCACCCTAAGCGTGGAAGGGTATACTCAGATGTGAGTCCCTTGCTCATTACACCATCAGGATTCAAGCAAGCCGGGCCGAAGACGGCTGTAATGCCAGAAACCGGTCCCCGGAAGCTTGTTTCCTTCCCAGTGTAAGAATTGGCTTGGTAGTTTGGTTTGCCCTGTTCCCATCATGCACTGGGACAGGAACTGACTAATTTGCATATAGCCAGGTTCTGAACTGGGATGGTGCAGTGAGCTAAAAAACGGTGTTGGATCTAGCCCTGATCTCTTGACTGGGTGAGAGTATTCTGCTTAATTCAGAAACTCTGTCCATCACCACCCCTTGTTGTTAAATATTTTGTCCACCCTAAGCGTGGAAGGGTATACTCAGATGTGAGTCCCATGCTCATTGCACCATCAGGATTCAAGCAAGCCGGGCCGAAGACGGCTGTAATGCCAGAAACCGGTCCCCGGAAGCTTGTTTCCTTCCCAGTGTAAGAATTGGCTTGGTAGTTTGGTTTGCCCTGTTCCCATCATGCACTGGGACAGGAACAGACTAATTTGCATATAGCCAGGTTCTGAACTGGGATGGTGCAGTGAGCTAAAAAACGGTGTTGGATCTAGCCCTGATCTCTTGACTGGGTGAGAGTATTCTGCTTAATTCAGAAACTCTGTCCATCACCACCCCTTGTTGTTAAATATTTTGTCCACCCTAAGCGTGGAAGGGTATAATCAGATGTGAGTCCCTTGCTCATTGCACCATCAGGATTCAAGCAAGCCGGGCCGAAGACGGCTGTAATGCCAGAAACCGGTCCCCAGAAGCTTGTTTCCTTCCCAGTGTAAGAATTGGCTTGGTAGTTTGGTTTGCCCTGTTCCCATCATGCACTGGGACAGGAACAGACTAATTTGCATATAGCCAGGTTCTGAACTGGGATGGTGCAGTGAGCTAAAGAATGGTGTTGGATCTAGCCCTGATCTCTTGACTGGGTGAGAGTATTCTGCTTAATTCAGAAACTCTGTCCATCACCACCCCTTGTTGTTAAATATTTTGTCCACCCTAAGCGTGGAAGGGTATACTCAGATGTGAGTCCCTTGCTCATTGCACCATCAGGATTCAAGCAAGCCGGGCCGAAGACGGCTGTAATGCCAGAAACCGGTCCCCGGAAGCTTGTTTCCTTCCCAGTGTAAGAATTGGCTTGGTAGTTTGGTTTGCCCTGTTCCCATCATGCACTGGGACAGGAACAGACTAATTTGCATATAGCCAGGTTCTGAACTGGGATGGTGCAGTGAGCTAAAAAACGGTGTTGGATCTAGCCCTGATCTCTTGACTGGGTGAGAGTATTCTGCTTAATTCAGAAACTCTGTCCATCACCACCCCTTGTTGTTAAATATTTTGTCCACCCTAAGCGTGGAAGGGTATACTCAGATGTGAGTCCCTTGCTCATTGCACCATCAGGATTCAAGCAAGCCGGGCCGAAGACGGCTGTAATACCAGAAACCGGTCCCCGGAAGCTTGTTTCCTTCCCAGTGTAAGAATTGGCTTGGTAGTTTGGTTTGCCCTGTTCCCATCATGCACTGGGACAGGAACAGACTAATTTGCATATAGCCAGGTTCTGAACTGGGATGGTGCAGTGAGCTAAAAAACGGTGTTGGATCTAGCCCTGATCTCTTGACTGGGTGAGAGTATTCTGCTTAATTCAGAAACTCTGTCCATCACCACCCCTTGTTGTTAAATATTTTGTCCACCCTAAGCGTGGAAGGGTATACTCAGATGTGAGTCCCTTGCTCATTGCACCATCAGGATTCAAGCAAGCCGGGCCGAAGACGGCTGTAATGCCAGAAACCGGTGCCCGGAAGCTTGTTTCCTTCCCAGTGTAAGAATTGGCTTGGTAGTTTGGTTTGCCCTGTTCCCATCATGCACTGGGACAGGAACAGACTAATTTGCATATAGCCAGGTTCTGAACTGGGATGGTGCAGTGAGCTAAAACGGTGTTGGATCTAGCCCTGATCTCTTGACTGGGTGAGAGTATTCTGCTTAATTCAGAAACTCTGTCCATCACCACCCCTTGTTGTTAAATATTTTGTCCACCCTAAGCGTGGAAGGGTATACTCAGATGTGAGTCCCTTGCTCATTGCACCATCAGGATTCAAGCAAGCCGGGCCGAAGACGGCTGTAATGCCAGAAACCGGTCCCCGGAAGCTTGTTTCCTTCCCAGTGTAAGAATTGGCTTGGTAGTTTGGTTTGCCCTGTTCCCATCATGCACTGGGACAGGAACAGACTAATTTGCATATAGCCAGGTTCTGAACTGGGATGGTGCAGTGAGCTAAAAAACGGTGTTGGATCTAGCCCTGATCTCTTGACTGGGTGAGAGTATTCTGCTTAATTCAGAAACTCTGTCCATCACCACCCCTTGTTGTTAAATATTTTGTCCACCCTAAGCGTGGAAGGGTATACTCAGATGTGAGTCCCTTGCTCATTGCACCATCAGGATTCAAGCAAGCCGGGCCGAAGACAGCTGTAATGCCAGAAACCGGTCCCCGGAAGCTTGTTTCCTTCCCAGTGTAAGAATTGGCTTGGTAGTTTGGTTTGCCCTGTTCCCATCATGCACTGGGACAGGAACAGACTAATTTGCATATAGCCAGGTTCTGAACTGGGATGGTGCAGTGAGCTAAAAAACGGTGTTGGATCTAGCCCTGATCTCTTGACTGGGTGAGAGTATTCTGCTTAATTCAGAAACTCTGTCCATCACCACCCCTTGTTGTTAAACATTTGGGGAGGGGTCAACCTTAAACAGCAGGGGCCCTCCTTGTACTGTAGCCCTCTAGGAAGTGTCCTACGATGGTCATTGTGTATCTCAGCACTTTGCAGTGTATTGCTTTCAATAGGGTATTTTGTGGTATTAACACCCCCTCAGCATTTAAACAAACACTAGTTTCTATTCAAATCACTGAGACCAGTGGCATAACAAAACTTGACGGCACCCCCCTGCAAAGTACATGCCGGGCCCTCCTCAGGACTCACTCAAGAGCGCTCAGGCCAGGGTACTGTGCTGAGGGTCCCCCGGAATTTGGGGCCCCCACACTGCGGGGGCTGCAGAGGCCTTTGTAATGCCACTGACTGAGACTCCGCGGAAATATGTGAAACTCCTATGCAAGTATCAGGTGTTGTTGCCACGTGGTTCATAAATGGGAATGTGAAAACCACAGGACTGAATTATGAAATTGAGCACGGTTGATGTAATATTGGTCGTTTGTTGGTGGTTGGTTGGCAGTTTGTGGCTGACCGTCATTGGACAAGCGGTGGTCTACTTGTGGCGTGGGGTGAATAGGAATACATTTGTTGCCTTAATTAACACAATCTTCAACTGCAAACTGACTTTCAACACAGCAGTACGGGTGAGGCAAAAAGTCATTTTTTTATTTTTAGGAAGGCGTATTTTACTTTTTTACTTCCTACTGACATGCCAACGGTGGGGATTTTCAGCATCACTGGTATTTGACATTGGGGTGATAGAACTAACCATCAGTGTGCCTTCTGTGGAATGTACTGCAGGAGTCAAAGATAATGGTACATCAGAAGGGCAGCTGTTTTGTGCTTAGCTTCAAAGCAGATACAGACACCCAATATTAATAATTACCCTTCCAGTAGAAAGATCAACCTAATATGAGGTGAGATGCAGGGGCTACAGATAGTGACTGCGCGGGTGGTGGATGGGAGGTGTTGCGCGCTGCTATGTAACATCTGCACTGAGTATTCCTCGGTAAACCTGCAAAGAGTAAGCACAAATCACTGACAATGAGACAAGCCTAAAACCACAAGGACCACAGGCAGCGCAATAAAGCTCAGTTAGATATCTCTATGAGAGACGTCAACTGCAATATGGCTGATCCATTGTCCCATTTGCAGCTTATAATCGCAGTAAGTGCACCAAAAAACAGTCAGATTGGATCTTAAATGCAACTGGCACCCATCAATCTTCCTGATTTAGATTTCCTTTCCAATCTAAGATAAAATATGTTAATGCCAATATGGCCCATCTGGTTGCCATGTCCCTAATGATCTGCACGCGCAGATTGAGAGCAGCCCCTCCTCGTACCACAAACTCGAATCTAAACCGCAAAATTAATTACCAGAACATTATGTGAAAGAGGAGAAAAACTGTAGTGCTGATGGCAACAGTTTCCAGAGCAGTTAGATATCTGAAAAGGAGGGGGTCTCTCCTGTGCCGCCATTGTTATTGCTACATTCAAAGACACTCGTGCATAATACAAATTGAACGTTTAAATGTGCTTTGTAACTTGACAAGAATCAAAGAACATGATGGATTGTTTTACACACTTGTAGCAAAGTAAGTGTTGTGTGCCCCATTCATGTCACTTTTGGCTATTGAATGATTAGGAAACTAACCCCCAGATTCATCATGGTCCTCTTTTGCGAGTCCTTAATAGCGATTATTATTAAGGAATCGCTATTAAAGACTCGCAAAACGGGATGCATGTAGGAATCGCAAAATTTATAGCGATTTCTAAACCTTCCTTATTTGCGATTCGCTAATTGCTAATCGCAAATAAGGAATGACTTCCCATTCATTCCTATGGGCCTGCTAATCGCAAATAAGGAATGACTCCCCATTCATTCCTATGGCCCAAAGGCCCATAGGAATGAATGGGGAGTCATTCCTTATTTGCGATTAGCAATTAGCGAATCGCAAATAAGGAAGCGATTTCAAGGGTGCCAGGGTGTCCAAAGGACACCCTGTAGCACCTTGAAATGGTGATTTACACTGGTGTTGCGCACACACATGTCCAAAGGACATGTGTGTGTGTAACATCCAACTTAGAAAAATGCACTAAAGTGCATTTTTCTAAGTTTTCGCTATTTACCACGAAGTCAGACTTCGCGGTAAACAGCGGCCCAAAATTGCGAATTCGCAACTCTAAAATGGTTCATGAATTGCATTTAAGGAATCTCAAATAGAGATTCCTTAAAAGCAATTCCTCGCAATTTAGCGATTTCAAAATTTGCGATTTTTGCATTTGGCATGATGAATCCCAAATGCAAAAAAAGCGCTCGCAAAGGGCCAGATTCGCAGATTCTGGCCCTTTGCGAGACAATTTTTGCTTCATGAATCTGGTGAAAGTCACTAGATCTGTCTCAATGAAGAGCCACTTTAAAGGTTCATCAGTGGGAAAAAAGTTCGCTTATCCAGGGATCTGGGACTCTTGCTGCCTCTTCCTGCACAAAGTGGGCTTTAGAATAGAGTGCCCAGCGCAGGTCCAGTTGGACCATCAATGGATAACCATGGACTATGTAAATAGGTTAGACTTAAGATACATTGTATGTAAATACACCTTGTGTGGCTATCCTGAAAATCTAGGATGGGCCCATCTCTCATTGGCCTACACTGAAAATGCCTGATTTAGATTTAATCAGTAAAACCTTGAGGGGCTTATGTTTTGAATGAGTTGCGTCACCCTTACCCCCAAGCAACGGGGATCAAAAGCGACACAAGTCTTAAATTTGATTTATCAAGCCACACAAGGCCACTTTGATAAATCTAAAGTAAAACAAGGCAACACAGTTCAAATCGCTTTGTTGCATTACACTGCCCTAGGGAGGCGCTCCATGGGTGGATCATGGGTGTTCCCACGTATCCACTCGTGGATTTTGGTGCGTTCCCAGATTCACCATCGGTACCTTAAAATGCTACTGCTCTCCAGGTGAGCCTTAACAAGGAGAAATATATTTACTTCTCCTCGTTACTTCCTCTTTTTGTATGTGGTGCATTTTGCAGCACACATAGAAAGAGTAAAATGCCTCTCAGAATTGTTTTTGTGCAGGAAGGTCTCCCTTCCTGCACAAACACAATCTTGCTTACAATGCAGGCATCCTTGCAACATGGTGCAAGAGTGCCTGCATTGGCACTAGGCAGCACATTGTGCGCCAGTGCTGGGGAATGACTGGAATGTGCTGTATATTGTTAAGTATGGTGCATTCCTGCCCTTCCACTATCACGTAGCGCAGCATTGTGAATTGCTGCGCTGCATGATTATTTGTTAAATATGCCCCTGACTGTCATCAGTTTTGAAACTGCACCAGACCATAGCACCCACACAAGTAGAAGAGACACAGAGTTTCATTGGAGAGCCCACCTGATGACATGTAAACAATAAAGGCTCTGCAAAACAAAATATCTGTCAGAACACTGATGTCAGGAATATCCTCTTTGAGTAACCTCAACTTGCAACGCAGTGTTGTGGTCACCAGTAGATGTGGTTATCAAGCACGTACTGCAAACCCTATTAATGCAGCAAAAACATAGGGGCATATTAGCAAGAACCTCGTTAAAATTATCACCATTTTAGCAGCAGGAAACTGCCGCTAAAACAGCGATAATGAGCTTGCTAATATGCGTTATAGAATTCCAATAGAAGCCCAGGTTAGATGTGCAGGACATCTAACCTGGGCTTCTATTGGAATTCTATAACGCATATTAGCAAGCTCATTATCGCCGTTTTAGCGGTAGTTTCCTGCCGCTAAAACGGCGATAATTTTATTGAGGTTCTTGCTAATATGCCCCATAGTAATAGCATGTCTGTATATGACATCTCTTGGACTACTGTTTTAGAGAGACAAGGGAACCCAAAGGTAATACACTAGGGACCTTGGGCGTTAGATTATTACTAAAGACAGGGGTCCCTAGTACATGAAGAATCAGGGTGAGAATAAACATACGCTAAATAGCCAATATGTCCTTTATCCAGCCGGACAGGAATTTATTTTTCAAAATGTACACAAAAACAATGAATCAAAAGTAATGTCAAGGGGGCACAGCCTGTGCCTCACAGAGAACAAGACAAAACAACAATTTTCCGGCACGTGCGAATGAGGCGGTCTGTGTACTAGTATTCAGTGTACAGACTTGATTACTTTAAGGTACCATTGTGCAATACATTGTAAGTATTTTGAGAACTTATGGTACTAGGGTGTCGACGTTTCGATGCCAGACCTCAGATACGTGGCATCATATTCAGGACAATGTTATAGACCATATTTGTCTTGAATAATATATACATTTGCCTTTCATACCACAAACATTCAACAAGGGAATTAATAAAACATTGGAGGAAAAATTGGAAAAAGAAGGGGAAGAAAAAGGAACAATGTAATTACATTGCCAGGCATGTATTAATATTTCCACAATCGGTGACTTGAAGGCATTTAGTATGATGGTCGTTTATACTAGTAAAAGGTCACTAAAGCGTGCATGTACCACTTTGAATGGTTTGAACCTCGCAATCACCGTGCTTTAGTACAGCAGCTTAATGATGTTTAGTGCCTTCAAGTCACCGATTGTGGAAATATTAGTACATGCCTGACAATGTAATTACATTGTTCCTTTTTCTTCCCCTTCTTTTTCCAATTTTTCCTCCAATGTTTTATTAATTCCCTTGTTGAATGTTTGTGGTATGAAAGGCAAATGTATATATTATTCAAGACAAACATGGTCTATAACATTGTCCTGAAGATGATGCCACATATCTGAGGTCTGGCATCGAAACGTCAACACCCTAGTACCATATGTTCTCAAAATACTTACAATGTATTGCACAATGGTACCTTAAAGTAATCAAGTCTGTACACTGAATACTAGTACACAGACCGCCTCATTCACACTTGCCTGAAAATTGTTGTTTTGTCTTGTTCTCTGTGGGTCACAGGCTGTGCCCCCATGACATTACTTTTGATTCATTGTTATTGTGTACATTTTGAAAAATAAATTCCTGTCCGGCTGGACAAAGGACATATTGGCTATTTAGCGTATGTTTATTCTCACCCTGATTCTTCATGTACTAGGGACCCCTGTCTTTAGTAATAATCTCTTGGACTATCGTCACTATTCTGTGAGACAGATGAGAATACACTAGCCAGGCTCTACAAGAAGCCCTGTTTTGGAGACCATGCCTGCAAGAGAATAACCAAACTGCAGCAGCCCGTCCCTGCAAAAATGTCCCTCGGGGCATTGCTGAAAACAACAAAAAAGTGGATTTATTATAACAAGGAATACTGATTATGTATGTAGCCCGGTGTCACTTGTGTAGACTTCCACAGGAGCATCCATTACTAACTCCGGACTTTCTAATCAGCTCAGCATATGATGGGTTAACTTGATGGCTAACAGTTGGTAGAAGGTGCCAGTGATTTCAAAGCTCGCAATTTACAGAAAAGCTGCAAATTATTTCCCAGAATTCACGGTTTTCAATTCATTTGCTAGATAGTTAGCTTCCCTTAACGCATAAAAAAGATAGTTGGATGTGTAAAACATGATTTGTGCTTTCTTTCAGTGCTGGTGAAAAAAGCTTCACAATGACAGGGCTGCTCTCCATCTAACCTTGATGCAAACTTCTACATTGAATGATGCGCTCCAGTGTGCGAAATTAAATATTGTAAACACAGACCCCTGCGAGTAAAAAGGTACCCAGTCCAAGAATACACTTTATTTTCTTTCTTTAATAAATGATTTTTTTTAAACCTATTCTACGGTTTCAGCGTACTACAAAAGAAAAGCACATTTTAGAATATATGTTTTTAATGTTCTTACTATGCGCTTTGCACTTAAAATTAGACTTACAGTGATACATATTCTTGCATAAGACACTTTTATAATGTTAGCACATCCACAATAAAAATGCATTGTTCTTACAACATTGACATACAAATCTGCAATCTCAGGCAAACATTACATAATTAGCAGATGACATCTAAATGCTCACAATCTTTCTAAAAGAGCACTAAAATCAATTATGTAATATAAAAAATACATAATGAGTAACATGTAATGAGCGTTAGCGTGACAGCCATAAGTTCATATTATCATCCATAGCCTACTGTGTTGAGAATCCAGAATGTATCTCGAAGAAAGCAGCTGGTGCAGTCACCTTTGGAGCAAGCTACGATACGTCTGTCAGCAGTGGCGGTTGGTGACCCAAAAAAATGGGGCTTCGACGCAGATAAAATTAAACAAGATACAAATAAACTTTTACAATTTAAAATGGAAAAAAAGTTTCACTTAACTTTTTAACCTGCAGCACGTCCTTCATGTACTCCAGTCGGCTCCAAACTCCTCCAGCGTGCGGCCTCGGACCTCCTTCCCCAGTCCAGACACTGCTTGCATGCTGCATGAGGGACGTATCTGGATTGGCCGGAGCAGGCTGCTTCAGCGCTCCGTAGAGCTCTGAACGCCTGTGCCTGCTCTCCAACCATGCTGTCTGTGACAGTGGGGTTAGAGAGGTTAAATTAAAAATCTGCAAACATTCGTGACAAGAATTTTCAATTCTATTAAGGACTAGGAGGCGAGGATTATTGCTAGTCTCATTTCTTTATTTAGAAATGCCCAGCAGCCATGTAAAACTACATTACCCAGAAACACCTGGGTTAAAACCATAGAGTCTGTACTATAAATAGCCGTGTAGACAATCCCACTTCCTCTTTCTTTGGTGAGACGGAATTCCAGGAGTGCAGAAAACAGAACATGAAAGTCAATGCAAAAAGCAAACCCAGTCCAGGGCAACGAAGGAAAGTTCAGCACAGCAACTGCCGAAGGGAGAAACAGGAAAAACCATCTTCAGAGAAGAAAACAGGAACATCCACGCCGCACCGAAGGGACATCATTTGGGATCAGATCCGGAAAAGAGACACAAAGCCGTAATACACGTCCATAATATAAAGGAACATGTTAAAAAAGGGTGGGTAGAGAAAACAAGTCAATGGTAACATTTGAATACAGAGTAATACTGACACAGTCATTATAAAGTACAATGTACAAACAATGGGTAAGATAATCCTCGCCTCCTAGTCCTTAATAGAATTGAAAATTTTTGTCACGAATGTTTGCAAATTTTTAATTCTATGACAGGACAGGAGGCTCCGATTATTGCTTTTTCAAAGCTGGTCCACCGCAACAGAAGCAACATGTGTAATAGGCTTAAAGTAAAAGGTCTTAAAAACCGAATCCGTTGACCAGTCAGCAGCCTTCATAATGTCCCACAAGGTGACTCCCAAAGAGAAGGCTTTAGTCGCCATGGCCCCACGGGCAGAATGCGCACCAAACACAGAAACATCAATGCCCGCCTCCCCCATAAGCCACCGTACCCAACGAGCCAAAGTGGCCGGGGTAACGGGGCGAAAGGGCTTCTGCAATGCAATCAATAGTTGGCCTTGCATATCCAAGCGAAGAAGAGAAGTACTCACCTCATAATCCTTAAGGCATTGAACCACACAAAGATTAGGGCGAGCAGGAAAAGAAGGGTAAGAAATTACCTCAGTATTGGTCTTAGTGCGCCGGGAGAGGCGAAATGTAACCCCTTCCGGAGTGAAGCTACGCCCAGCTAAATCCAAAGCACGGACATCCGACACTCGTTTGCAGGAAAGCAAACACAGCAACATAGTAAGTTTGGCCGAAAGTTGTTTACGAGATAACAAAGAATTGATCGGCCAGGCTTCCAAGAAGCGTAAAACAACCGAGACGTCCCACAAAGAAACATATTTGGGACGTGGAGGAGTAGCCAGACGAATACCCTTGAGAACCTTAGCCACTAGAGGATGTTCCCCAACAGGTTTCCCATCCACTGGAAGATGACCCGCAGAAATAGCGGAACGGAAATTGTTGACGGTGCGGTACGCCAAACCAGAAGAAGATGGAGAAGCCAAAAAAATTGACCATCAAAGAGACATCTGCTGATGTTGGATCAGCTTGCCGTTGAGCACACCAATCACTCCAACGTTTCCATGAACCTCTGTAACGTTTGTGAGTACCTGGAGCCCAGGCGTTGCTGAGAAATCTGGTAGCGTCCGCAGAAAGGCCTGAGACCGCCCAACGGTCCCCGAAATCCACCACGCCAGGAGAAGGAGGGAGCCTGACTGAACCAGGGGATGCGGATTCTGAAGCGGATCTAACAGGAGATTCCACTTCTGAGGAAGAAGGAATGGAAATGCACATGCCATCTCCAGGAGAACTGGGAACCATGGCTGAGCCCTCCACAGAGGAGCAATCAGAATCAACTCCGCCCGAAAGCGCGTCGCATAAGCAAGAACCCTGGGGATCATCATGAAGCAGGGAAATGCATAACAAAGGGACGTCGGCCACGGTTGAAGGAAAGCATCCGTGGCAAGAGCCTCCGGATCCGGTCTCCAACTGAAGAATTGGGGAAGTTGGGTGTTGAGACGGGATGCAAAGAGATCGATCAGACAAGGGCCCCAAGTCCAAAGAAGCTGGCGGAACACACGAGGATGGAGCCTCCAGTCGCTGAAGTCCTTCAGATACCTGGAGTTCCAATCCGCCACAATATTGCGACAACCCGGAAGGTACTCCGCAATAACTGTGATCTTGCGCTGAAGACAATAATGCCAAAACTCTTTGGCAATCTCTGCCAACAATCTCGACCGAGTCCCTCCCAGTTTGTTGATGTAACGTACTGCTGAGACATTGTCCATCCGGAGAAGAGTGCAGCAGTGGGACTGAAGAGGCGACAGACACTTGATCGCGAACGACCCCGCTAGCAACTCCAAACAGTTTATGTGGAGTGAAAGTTCCTGGGGCGACCATCGACCCCCCGTCGAGATCGGACCGCAACGGGCTCCCCAGCCCCAACGACTGGCATCCGATTCGATCACAATCTCCGGAGAGGATCCGAAAAGAGCCCGACCGTTCCAGGCTTCCATATGATCCAGCCACCATTGCATTTCCGACTTCGCCTCCTCTGAAAGAGGAATCTGATCGGAATAACGGAGTCCCCGTTGAAGATGCTGAATCTTGAGACGCTGCAACGCACGGTAGTGCAGCGGAGCCGGGAAGATCGCCTGCAGAGAAGATGCTAAGAGACCGACAACTCGTGCTAAAGACCTCAATGACACCGTCTGACTCGAAATAACGGAAGTCAATTCCAGTTTGATGTAACGAATCTTCTGATGGGGTAACAGAAGCTGACAAGTGAGGGAGTTGACCCTGAACCCCAAAAAGTCTATCACTTGAGTAGGAAGTAGCACAGACTTGGGAACATTCACTAGAAAACCGAGGGACTGGAGAAGGTCGACAGTCCACTCCAGATGGGACATCAACTTGACAGGACAGTCCGCCAGAAGGAGGATGTCGTCCAAATAGATAATCAAACGAACCCCGCGAGAGCGGAGAGACTCCACAACCGGACGTAACAGTTTCGTGAAGCACCAAGGTGCTGACGAAAGGCCGAAGGGTAGAACCTAATACTGATACCAAGTCCCCAGCCACTGGAATTGCAGAAAGCGGCGATGGGGACTGAAGATCGGAACAGAGAGGTAAGCGTCTTTGAGGTCCAGACGAACCATCCAATCCCGTTCTCGCAGGAGATCCCTCAATAGATGGATGCCCTCCATCTTGAAGTGGGGGTAAACCACTCCCGCATTGAACTCCTTCAGGTTGAGAACTAATCTCGATCCCCCTCCCTTCTTCTCCACCAGGAAGACCGAGCTGGCAAAACCCTGAGGGTGACGTACGGTCGGCACAATTGCCCCTTTCAACACCAGAGACTTGAGTTCCTCTGTGATGAACTCTTGATTTTGCTTGGAAAAGTGAAGGGGAAAAGGAGGATGGGACTGACGCAAGGGATGATAGAATTCGATTTTGTATCCCTGAACCGTCTCCAGCACCCATTGTGGAGAAAAAGGCGAATCCTGCCCCCCAGAACAACACTGCAAGCAGGAAGAAGTCTCACCTGAAGTGGCGGAATCCTGATATCCGCCGGAAGCACCACCGGAACGTCCCTTTTTATATTGACCACGTCCTTTCCTGGATGGGTAGAAATTGGAACGCTGGGCGTAGCCTGAATCTTGTTAGCCTCCCCTATGGGACTGGTACCCACGCTGCGTGGGCTGTTGCTGACCACGGCCGGACGAGCGTCCCCTGTTTCGTCCGGCCCTGCTGAAAACCGGACGCATGGCCCGCTTCAAAGATGCCTGGGCTTTGTCAATGCTGCTAAAAGTATTGACAAAATGAGTGAGCTCCTTCAGAAAGGGTTGCCCGAAAAGGAGGCCCTGAGCCGCAGCCCCTGCCTCGGAAGCCGAAAGTTCTGCCAATTTGGGGTCTAATTTGAGGAGAATGGACCGGCGACGCTCACTAGAGAGCGCGCAGTTGGCGTTACCCAGCTGACAAATCGCCCGCTGCGCCCAGTAAATCAACTCATCAGGATCAACTGTGGATGAGGATTCCTTGGCCAAGAAACCTAAATCTAAGATCTTAGTAAGAGGCCACAGGAGATCCAAGACCTTGTCCTGACAAGCCCGCCAGGACCGATCCAAACCCTTCTTCGGGTCCTTCGAAACTTCTTCAAATAGGTCAGCATAGAAGGATCGACCTCAGGCGTGTCCGCTAGGTTATCCGCCAAATCAGGCTAGGACACTCTGAGCGGAGACGGGCACGAACGTCATTAGCAAATGGTTGACGGATATGTTGCTGAACATACTCCGCCACAGCCGGGGAAGGAAGCCACGCAGTGGAATGAGGATGCACAATGTCTGCAGGCTCAAAGGTCAAAACTGGAGGATGACTGGGCGCATCCACAAAGTGTTCTTTACATTTCTTCTTTTTTGGTGGCGGAGGAAGAATCTCAGAGGATGACGAGGAGTTCTGGTCATCACTGTCCGCCTCAACTGGGAGAGCCTTAGACTTGGGAGAGGATAAGGACTGCGCCAACCTGCGAAAATCTGAAGAATGAGGATTACCAGGAGAGGAAGTTGACTTTTTCGACGAAGGCACCCAACCTTGTTGTCGAGCATATTGAGTCAAATGGCGCTTAAGGGGCGTGATAGCGCGTACAAGCGCCTTATTCATGGAATGCTGAACCCCTTTGTCAAGGGCCTCAACCAGGTCCTGCTCCAGGAACTCCGTCCCTTCTTCTTCATAGTCACCATCATCCTCAAAGTAATAAGTATCACTCATGGTACACAGGTAGTGAAAGTCAAAGCGCCCACAAGGTGACTAAAAGTATGGTATGCCAATGGCAGAGTCTGAGGGAGTGAAAAAACCTCACAGCAAGCAAGAAATGCAGAAAAAACTGCACCAAAATCGATAGAGGGTGGAGGGAGGGCTTGCTGTTTTCAAAAATGTTCACTCTCGGCAAAGCCTATGCATTTATGTCAACCGGGACTCTGTTAGAAGCACCGGTGTCAAGGGAACAGCTGGGAGGCCGTGGGCGTGAGCGTCTTTCTGACGAACTGACAGAGCCGGCGCCGCCCGGGAAACAGAAGCCCAGACGCGTGAGGAATGTCACCTGCGCATGCGCGGTGAACCGGCAAGCCTCCCAACACTGCAGCAACGCGCGTCAGACGCGCGCGAGGCCACCCGTCCCCAAGCTCCACTCCACAATAACACGGGACACAGGCGACACGCGCCCAGACCCTGGGAGGTGACACACGCTCCCTGCCGCAAAGCCCCACGAGCACAAAGATGCGACGACAAGGCGGAAAAACAGCGCGATAGAAGCGCACAACAAAGCGGCAGACAGCGCGAGCAAAGCGCTAACAACTACAATGTTAAACACAATAAGTAAGTAAGAAATATAACATGAAAGCACTTAACTGGCTGCGGAGCAGCAAAGAAAGAGGAAGTGGGATTGTCTACACGGCTATTTATAGTACAGACTCTATGGCTTTAACCCAGGTGTTTCTGGGTAATGTAGTTTTACATGGCTGCTGGGCATTTCTAAATAAAGAAATGAGACTAGCAATAATCGGAGCCTCCTGTCCTGTCATAGAATTGCTTATATCTATTTGGCCATAATAATGTAGCCAGCCAAACCGGCATGCCTAATTCACACTGAAAGGGCCACTCGTCTTTGCTGCCACTCAGCAGGAATGACGCACTGGCCCCGCCCTGCCCTCTTAGTTCGGCAGAAAGCCGGAAAACTAAAATGGTAATAAAATCCTTTAAGTACCATTTTATTTTCCCAGCTTTCTGCAGCTGTGTGGGGAGGGGAGCAGTGCTCATCCACTCCCATGGAGGAACTGCCACTGTCAGATGTGGCTGGCAACAATTGAAAGTGGTGAGAGGGAAAATGGATCAAAAAGGTGCTGACTCGGGCAAAATTAATCCTTTGCATACACTAAACACTAACTAAATTGCCGACATGCATTACATTAACGTTTTAAAGTTAACATGTTTAACTTTAAAACGTTAATGTAGTGCAAGTCAGTGTTTTAGTTTACATTGACTACAAAAAAGTCAAATGAAATATTTACCTACCTGGCTGCACATCTAACGGTCCTGGTGTTCTTCTCCAGTCGTCCAACACAGGCTCCAGCCAACTCCCCTAACCAGTCCAGATGCAGCTGTCATGCTGTTAACCAGCATGAGAGAAGTGCCAGGATTGGTTGGAGCGGCTGCCTCAGTGCTCCCAAAGGCACTTGAGGCATGTGTCTGTTCATCTTATATTATCTTATCTTAAGGGAGTCTTCTATAGCGCTCTGACACCATAAGTTTCCTGGCGCTGGTTTAGTGTTGTGAGATGTAAAGGCGGGGGTCTAGCCAGTCTGCATGAAAAGGTAGGTTTTCAGAAGTTTTCTGAATTCCAGAAGAGAGTTGGCGGATTTGAGCGGGGGGGACAACTGATTCCAAAGATTTGGAGCCCGGTAAGCGAATCTGCGGCCGCCGAACTTTTTAAGTTTAATAGAGGGAACGACTAAAAGTTGGCGATGAGAAGACCGGAGGTTGCGTACCGGGCAGTAGGGAGTGACCAGGGATTTAAGGAAGGCGGGAGAAGTCCCAGACACAGCCTTGAATATCAGGCAGCCAATCTTAAACGCAGTCCTCTGCTCCACCGGCTGCCAGTGGAGTTTGCGAAGTAGTGGTTTCGCAGACTGCCACTTCGGGATTTTATAGGCCAATCTAGCCACTTGGTTCTGTACAATTTGGAGCCTTAAGAGGAGGGCTTTAGGTAGGCCATGGTACAGAGAGTTTGAGAAATCCAGGCGGGAGAGCACCAAGGCAATCAAGACTTGTATCAGAGCCTCAGGTGTAAGGAGGTAAGAGACTTTCCTGATTTTTCTGAGCTGGAACATACAAGATGACACAACAGCACCCACCTGGGGCTTAAGGGAGAGCTCCGTGTCAATTATGACCCCGAGGCTCTTTGCTGACTTGGCCGGGGCGGGCGGGGAGCCAAGCTCAACCGGCCAGAACTGTGGACCCCAGTAAGTGGGGCTGTTGCCCGGAAGACTTAGCTCGGTCTTCCCCGGATTCAGCTTAAGCTGGTGGGAGTTCATCCAATGCTGGATGTGTAGCATAGCCGCTTGGCAGTCGAGAGCTGCATTGGGGGTGTTGAGCGGAAAGATAATTTGCAGATCGTCTGCGTAATTGAATACAGTGATATTCCACCTCTTCAGGGAATAAATGAGCGGTTGAAGATAAAGATTAAAAAGCAGAGGGGACAAGGAAGATCCCTGCTATCTTAGACAGCTCAGGCTGGAGAGTTTTAAAGTATGCATGTCAGGCTCGTTATCACAAGACAGGCAGCCAAAGTGACATGCACACTTTAAACTTCTGAAATCAGCCACCACTACTCCCTTCTGCCAATCAGCAGCAATGGCCATGTCCCATCCTCACTATCAGCTCGGGCTGGCAGAGGAAATATAAAATGGTAATAAGATTATCTTATTACCATTTTATTTTTCACTTTTTCTGCGCCTGGGGGTAATGCTCCTGTGCCCAAATGGAGAAGCCGTCCCTGCTTAAAGCCCCAAAGCACTTGGATTTCTTGCACCAGTGAATAGTACACTCCTTATACAACTGAGCTCTGGTCCCCCTAGGGATTTACACTCCTGCTTTCATGTCACAGTTGTTCTCACGACTATGAAGCCATTAAGTGACAAATGCTGAATACCTTAAAAAAACAGTGGTTATCAGTGATTTCTGTTTTTTATGGAATTTTAATTTAATTTTAAATATTGCTTGCTTTCTGCACTGATAGTACATGTGTATAGATAACGTGTGCACAGGGTATATGAGGTCCAAATACATTTTTACTGCACCAGAATGGACTACAAAGTCAATAGCATTCTTCATTAACTCTGAAGATTGTAAAAATGCTTTCAGCATACCATCTAGCAAGTGGCAAGGATCTCTTACAGGGAAGAAATTCAGCTCAGGTATCGATTTTGACAGACCATCATACAACTGTTTCACATACATAGCTGAATTACTGCAAATACAAACAATATCACTCCAGTATTTATTGAGCTTGGTAGGAACTTTTTTCAGCAGCATTCCAAGTGATAATGCTTTCCATTTTTACCAAACGGCTAGTGTCATGTTTTCACCATTATCTCAGATGCTTGGTGAAAACATTCTTTTCACATATACCTGTCACTACATCTTGCATTGAATTTTTAAACCTTGGGGTGTTTGGCAATTCACTTGCAATCAATACTGACTCACCAGAAAAGGGGGCTGATGAATCAAAGGATTTCACCCATTCTCTGTCTGTGGGTAAATGTGATGGTACCTATTAGGAAATATTCTTATGAAATCAGCAATTTTACCTATCAGTGAAATCAAATGTAGTCAAAATATCAAATATGATTTTGATATTTCCCGATACTCTACAGTTTATAAAATAACTAAATAAGACCTAAAACATGCTTCTAAACACTGCATCTTTAGACCAAAGACCACAAAACTGAAAAAAGTACAAGGAAGAAGAGACACTGTTTCAGTGACATCCCTAAACAACAAAGCTCAAGCAGCAAAATGTTAGCCCAGTCTTTCTTGATGCTACCTTGTATAACAAAGTTACATTGTATGGCCCCTTCAGGAAGAAATAAAATGTGTCTTTCACTCATCTTTTCCTTCCTTTGAATGGCACTTAGTTTGTGGTTGCAAAGGTGTTTTTTCAGTGCTTATATGTTTACCCCATTGAAGGCTATTTTCCTTTTGTTGGGGTTTTATCAATTATTATAGGTTTAAACCTAAAACCAGATAGCCTTATTATAAGATATGTGTTGGCTCAGATGAATGCTTCTTGATTGATGTTGGCTGCTGTTTCCATATCGTTTGTGGAATGGGCCTGGTGTTCTGTTATTTCCCGCCAGGCCGTTCAGAAGTCTAGGAGGATTGTATCCCATGCAGCGGCCATTGGGTGCTTACGAATCCCCATGGTATCTTCACGATGGAGAGCAATGCTCTCCGCCTGCGCCCAAGTAGTGAGTGAGTGAAACAAGGTTGACCGGTGAGGGGGTTCTGAGCTATTCCAGCATTTGGTGATCCAGCGCTTAGCAGTGATTAACCCTAAATCTATGAACCTAGGAGTTGTTTTGTATCCTTTGGATCCACGGTAGCGACCCAGAAGACATACCTCGCAGGATGCGACCACTTCACATTCAGTGCAGTTCAACAGGTAGTGAGCCACTGTCTCCCAGTAGGTGTGCATGCAGTTCCTTGATACCGATACATAGATCACTGCGCCATATTAGAAGGATTGCATGTATAAACTGGAAGTAGCAAAATGTTCTCAGTGTAAAAACAGTGGCCCACTTGCCCATCTACATAAAATACAATTCTGTGATCTACATGTAACACAATATTCCTAATTTGGATGTGTGCTATACAGTGCAGCACACGTGCAAAGTTGGAAAAGAAAGGAGAAATAAAACCATTCATCCTTGATACTGACTATTTCGAAAGGGCACTATTTTGTGATGTAAAACAGTCTACTTTTTCTTTAGGTCCCCGTCTGCGAAAGACTGCGCACATGCCCAGTCTCGCTGGCGAGACTAAATGGGGTACAGTGAACATCACTAGCGAGGTAAAGCCCCGCCCCTCTTCTCGGTGGCCAGCCATTGGAGAAGAGGTCCTAGTGATGTTCTTCTTTCGATCTAAGCCCCGTCCTTTTCAGATTGGGGGGGTGTTTTTTTAGGATCACTGACATAATATCGACGACACAAATATCGAGATACACAAATATCGAGTCAAAAATATCGATTGACAAAATATCGACTCCCTATCTTCAAACAGGTAAGTACCAAAATATCGACTCCAAAATATCGACTTACAAAAATATAGACTGTCAAAATATCGATTTTTTAAAATGTCTTAAAAGTAAGTTAAAACTAATATAGTAATAAATATATTTAATATAAACTTAGAAATAATTATTAAAAAAATATAATTTTAATAAATAATTTATATAATTAAAAAAATTATATCACCAAAAATTACACACACACATATATATATATATATATATATATATATATATATATATATATATATATATATATATATATATATTTAAACATATTATTAAATAAACATATATAACATTTTAGAAAATGTTTAAAATTTATTGTTACAACTATAGTGAGTTCAACATTAGCAAAAGTGTTGGATAGCGTAGAGGTAAAATTTACTACTCCCACTCCAGTGGGTGCAACAGTAGGGAAAGCGCTGGATAGCGTAGAGGTTAAAATTACTATTCCCACTCCAGGGATGTATGACGTTACAACGCATACTTTTACAACGCCTACCATTACAACAAAACTTTTACAACGCAAAAACTTTTACAACGCATACATTTACCACGCAAGTTTTACAACGCATATACCTTTACAACGCATACCATTACAACATAAGTATTGGTAATTATATAATAATTTTTTGAATATAAATTAATAAAAAATATTATAATATAATTTAATATAATTTAATTTTATTCAATAAATGTAATTTAAATGTAATTTTACTTTATTTTTACAAAGTACCCCTGTACCCCAAAAACCCAAAACTGACCCTGAACCCTAAAAATACCCCTTTACCCATAAACTGAAAACTGACCCTGAACCCTAAAAATACCCCTTTACCCGAAAACTGAAAACTGACCCTGAACCCTAAAAATACCCCTTTACCCAAAAACTGAAAACTGACCCTGAACCCTAAAAATACCCCTTTACCTACAAACTGAAAACTGACCCTGAACCCTAAAAATACCCCTTTACCCCAAAAACTGAAAACTGACCCTGAACCCTAAAAATACCCCTTTACCCAAAAACTGAAAACTGACCCTGAACCCTAAAAATACCCCTTTACCTACAAACTGAAAACTGACCCTGAACCCTAAAAATACCCCTTTACCCCAAAAACTGAAAACTGACCCTGAACCCTAAAAATACCCCTTTACCCAAAAACTGAAAACTGACCCTGAACCCTAAAAATACCCCTTTACCTACAAACTGAAAACTGACCCTGAACCCTAAAAATACCCCTTTACCCCAAAAACTGAAAACTGACCCTGAACCCTAAAAATACCCCTTTACCCAAAAACTGAAAACTGACCCTGAACCCTAAAAATACCCCTTTACCCAAAAACTGAAAACTGACCCTGAACCCTAAAAATACCCCTTTACCCAAAAACTGAAAACTGACCCTGAACCCTAAAAATACCCCTTTACCTACAAACTGAAAACTGACCCTGAACCCTAAAAATACCCCTTTACCCCAAAAACTGAAAACTGACCCTGAACCCTAAAAATACCCCTTTACCCAAAAACTGAAAACTGACCCTGAACCCTAAAAATACCCCTTTACCCAAAAACTGACAACTGACCCTGAACCCTAAAATTAAAATATTTATCAATTAATCAATTATAATTAATTACCAATAATATTTTAATTAATTACCAATTAATAATTAATTAACAATTAATTTTTTAAAAATATCAATAAATAAATTAACATATTTAATTAATTATAATTAAATTACTTCCCACCCTATTCCCCTATAAACCCACAACCCGCTACAGAAAATAAATTACTAAAATTAAAATATTTATCAATTAATCAATTATAATTAATTACCAATTATATTTTAATTAATTACCAATTAATAATTAATTAACAATTAATTCTAAATTATTATCAATAAATAAATTAACATATTTAATTAATTATAATTAAATTACTTCCCACCCTATTCCCCTATAAACCCACAACCCGCTACAGAAAATAAATTACTAAAATTAAAATATTTATCAATTAATCAATTATAATTAATTACCAATTATATTTTAATTAATTACCAATTAATAATTAATTAACAATTAATTCTAAATATATATCAATAAATAAATTAACATATTTAATTAATTAGAATTAAATTACTTCCCACCCTATTCCCCTATAAACCCACAACCCGCTACAGACTTATATTACACAAAAATAAAAAATTATTATTAACTTACCTTAAATTCGATATTTTTGTTGTCTATATTATGTCTAGTCGATATTATGTCCATTCTATATTTTTGATTCGATATTATGTCCATTCTATTCGATATTAATTTTCTCTAGTCGATATTTTTGTTGTCTATATTATGTCTAGTCGATATTATGTCCATTCTATATTTTTTACTCGATATTCTGTCCAGTCGAAATAATTGACTCGATATTATGACTGTACACCGTTTTTTTACTTTCTTTCTAGGCTGTAAACAACAGTCAAAAATACGCCCTCCAGTCTGAAAAGGACGGGGCTTAGAGACAAATGGCAAGCGCGTGTTATATAGCGCGTACTCGACCCAAAGGTATCCGAGCATGCTTTCTGGTTCTAGCGGGTTAGACTCCCTTTTAAAACAACTAGGGACCTTTTGGGTAATCTGCGAAGACATTAAAACGATGAGAGTAGGTTGTCTTTTTACTACTACTTTTGTCCAGGCTACTTTTAGCTCTTATATCTCCTCCGTGGCATGTGAGCTCGTGCCAGGGAGGACGTGAAGAGAGACAGTAAATCAAACGCCAGTCCTTGACCCTAACAAATACAGATTTTGTAACATTGAAAGAGTACTAAAGTACGCCTGGTTGTTGGTGTAGCGCACCCTTGACCTTGGGACGAGGAGCGCTCCAAACATAGCTCCACTCTCTCGCGTGATGCCAATACCAATTTGTAGCCTAACAAGACACTGATTTACAGGTGGCTCTGGGTCGGTATTTCCCGTGTTCCCACTCCAAGGACACTCACTGCAGCTAAACATAGCTTCAGTCTGCTCAGTCGTTGTATGCAAGGAGTCTGCAAAACGGCTGCCAGCTTCCAGAGGGAACCTCGGGTCTCCTGTTGTCACCAGGCGACGGGAGTCTTCGGCTATTGAAGGGAGAGGCGCGTGCTGGATGGACCCCGGTGGGAACAATCCTGAGCCCTGCACCGCCTCATTACCGCATTGTCTGCTTTCATAATTGCATTATTACTCAAGTTTGCTTTTCTAGTTGTAGGTCTACAATGCAATAGTAAAAGAAGACACTGCTTTTTGTCTAAAACTTCTGCAAGTAAATGGCAATAAGCATGCAACATAACTGAACAGCCACTGAACTATGCCGGTACAAGTTATTTTGTTAAGCAGCGTAGATATTATGTTTTTTTTTATGTGACCACTTCAGACCAAAGTATGAGCAGGCAAAGTTCTCCACAATCGTGACACTGTATTCTTGACAAGAAACTGAGAAATATTGGAGTATCCGACGTTGCTAACAGCACCTTTCACCGAGTGGACTGCCTTTAGTGCCTTACCGTCATATCGAAATGCCGTGTGTGGCTGACGTGCACATTTGTATGTGAAATATCTGCCAAAAGCAGCCTGATTAATCAATGATTAATCAAACTGCAAGGGCGTCATTTAAGCCTGACGAAAAGCTTACTCCGCATCATGTTAGCGGTACGTGGACAATCTTTTCCCAGACCATTACTCTCTTCTGCTTCTCCTTCAACACAAGCTTCCAGAGAAGTGTATTCACTGTGCTGGTATAAATAACCTTTCTACACTGGATTGGTCTCTTATTTCATCATAAACTGTTGAAGATAGTTGCTGTAGTCGTGACCATAAAATTCGAACAGGATTCCGAAGCATTTGAAGCAGTTCTTCTGCCAAGTCCGGTTCTTTGGTTTCGTTTTCATCCTGAGAGGGTAGCTTGGGCAAAGCATGCCCGGTGAATTGCATTTTCTTGAATCACTGCCGTGTCCACCCCCAGCTCAGTTTTTTGGGAATATGAAATGCCAAGTGCCTACAGATGCTTTAAATAACCATTCGCAATTCTTCAAATGTTAACTTTCTGACCAATACATTTTTTATTGTACTTGAGTGAGACACAAATAGTGGGTGCACTAAATTCGTGAAAAAACAGCTTTTTAAACCGGGAACAGAGACGCTTTTGTGTGCTGACAATATGACTGACAACGTGATGTGCAAAAAGAAATAATACGCTTGAAGAAAATTGCTTGAATTAAAATATGCAGGGTTCATCGGTTTTATGGTCCGGGCATTTCCCACTGGCCATATTCACCACAGTAACAACACAGGAATGGGGTTTTCATAGGCCGTTGTACAGCAAAATTGTACAGCGCCAGACTTCATCCTCAGCTTTCTCATGGGAACACGGAAAGCAAACTCAACTGGTGGGTGCGCTCTTGCACTGCGAAGTTGGAGAGATCACCTCGGGATCTCCGTTCATTGCGATTTCTCTTGGTTTTGATTTAGGTGACCTCTGCTGTACATCGTCTTGAACGTATAGAGGTGTAAAACAACCACAAATAGCTGCCAATTTTTTTATTTGCCTAGTGTGATATTGCTGTGCTTGCAGAGAGCTGTGTCGCTCTGTGTGTGGCTCTGTGTGTGGCTCTGTGTGTGTGTGTGGCTCTGTGTGTGTGTGGCTCTGTGTGTGTGTGTGTGTGGCTCTGTGTGTGTGGGTGTGTGTGGCTCTGTGTGTGTGTGTGTGGCTGTGTGTGTGTGTGTGTGTCTGTGTGTGTGTGTGTGCGTGTGGCTCTCTGTGTATGTTTGTGTGCAAATGCAATAGGTCTCGCATTTGCGAGAGATTAAGCTATTGGCATTGTAAATGACAATGCCATTTATTTATCTGTTTTCAAAACCAACACATAAATAAAAAGTTTGTCATTTACAATGCCAGTAGCTCTAACTTTTGCAAAGGCGAGACCGTTGCATTGTAAATGCTTGTTTAATATATCAAAAACCATGGGTGGCTGCATGGGAATGCCAGTGCACCACCAATGGAACGCCCCCCTTGGTGCTAAGAAATGCATAGCAGCCCTAGGCACTGCTTTGCACTACTATCAAGTGAATTTCTGGAAAATAGATTGGAAAAAAAATGTTTTCATCGATTTGCATCACTTTTGTGATGCAAACATGATGCAAATCTTAGTAAAGATACCCCATAGTGTATTTGCATTGTGCTTTTAAACCTGCATTGCAGTGTTAAAAACTTCAAGGTGGTTGTGCCTAGGCATTAACTAGTAGACATCTGAAGGGTTTTGAAAATTAGAATACAAATCAATTTCAGTAATAATGAGATAATGTGCCACTCAACATGTTACGTGCCAACTACTGCTAAGATGCGTGATGTGGCATGATGTGGTAGTGTCGTCGCTTCTGTGTCAGTAATTTGAGAACTGGCCCGAATGTTTGTTCTACAAATGTACGTAAGATATAACTACGGGGTCAATATGCGCTTTCAGGCACCAAGTTGACATTGATAGATTCTATAAGGATAAGAGAGAAGGGAAGATTTGAGTTTAACCACATTACACTCTGAGGGCAAGATTTACAAAAATGGCATGCAACTCCGTGCAGCAGTCCAAAATGCTGCACTGTGTTGCAACTGGGAGAGAGCAGGAGAGATTGCCATATCCAGTAATGGCTCCTCCTCTAAGGCGGAGGAGCGACGTCCCACTGCTCGTTGAGCAGTGGAAAATAAAAATAAAATGATAATAACAAGAAGTTATTATCATTTTATTTTTCTTTGCCACTTCAGCCAGGTCGGGTGGGGAGAGGCTGGCTCACCGCAGAGGGAGCTGGAGTGGTTGGCACTCCCTCCCTATGTGTGCATGCCGCTTTGACTGGCCCTCTAGGGCCGGCCACACCATCATGCGCACTTGGAATGTTCTCCATTGGGTTGTGTTGCACAGCCCCCTGGAGAACAAGCCCAGCCTCCTCAGGCACTGCCTGAGCGGCCAAACAGGCCACTCAGACCAATCATGATGAGCAGTGTCATGATCGGCCTGCAGAGCCCGTAAGCCTGGGTCCTTCATGTGCTTCCTCCAGCAGAGAAGAAGACGGAGGAGAGACGAGAGAGCGGCATGCGGCAGAGGCGGCGGTGGCAAAAAAGGTATGTTAATCTTTTTATTTTTTTAACCCCTCCCCGCCCTACCACCCCCGTTGACAGGCAACCGCCACTGGCCATATCTGCAGAGATATGGCACTCTCCTCCCCTCTCCAGGACGTCGGTGCAAAATTTTGCTGCTGAGCACCACGCGCACGCCTTTGCGCCATAGTGCAAGGGTGTGTTTGTGAGTCTAGCATAGGGTTGGTACTGGAAGGGTTCTCATGCCTTTTTAAACTTTTCCTACCTTGTAAGTGTGCTGTACAGTGTAGTACACATGCAAAGTCGGAAAAGAAAGGAGAAATGAAATCATTTCACCTTTTAACTCCTCTTTTCAAATGACATTACTTTATGGCGCAAAACCATGTCTACTATTATTAGTAGACAAGGTTTTGCATAAAAAAGCAGTGGTGGTTACATGGAAACACCCTTGTACTAGCCGTGTAACGGCCCTTGGCACTAAGTAATGCATAGCAGTGCTCTACACTGCTTTGTGTTATTTTTACACTATTTTGAAGCGCAAAACAAGTGTTATGCTGGAAAGTAAATTAAAAAATAAAAACATTTTGTGCTGATTTCTGTCACTTTTGTAACTGTGCTGCACTGACATAAAAAAGGATGCCTTTATGCATATGTGACATAGGTAATGGAATGGGTCTAAAGTATGATGATCGACATACTTCTCAGATGCTAAATCTATATGTTACTGGGGACAGAAAGACACATCCATACACCAATAGCATGACAACAAGGCTAACAAACTTCTACGGGATATTTCAAGATGGGATCGACAACGTCTCAACTGAATCGCTTAAGTGTGCTGAGACAAATAAGTCAATCACTGATCCCCAAGCCAGTATATAAATGATGTAGATTATATTATTTGCAAAACTAAAAGTTTCAGCTAATGTCATACCTAATATAGAGTGATTTTTGCACAATTCCACACTACAGCATAAAAGGTGATTTTCGGCCAAACTAAACTAAAACTAAAACTAAACAATTGCTCAACCTTTATTTTACATGCCACCAATCTGTGGTATTGTAAAAGGTCCTTTAAAAATTACGGGGCATATTACCAAGAGCCATTATCGCTGCTTTAGCGGGACTTTTTCCAGCTAATGCGGCAATAATTTAATCGCCCTATTACCAAGCTGTCGCTAACACCAGTTAGCGACAGCTTATAGGCGATAGCGGGCATTAAGGGGCCCACTTTGCATGTCAGCTATAATTATCGCTAATGACATTCAAAGTGGGCGTGCCAAAATGTCAGCGCAATCGCTATCGCCTATGATCAACACAGGCGTAGTTTTGGAAATATTCGCGCTAAGCGCAAATATCTCCAAAAGCTAACGCCTGCCCTGACCAGTTCTTAGCCATGTTATCCAATGAGAGGTGGATAACATGGCTAAGAGCATTGTCACGGTAATGCCTAAATATCGCTGTATTGACAGTAATATTCACGCATTTCGCCTGTTTTTTATCGCTCCTGAGATAAACCTTGCTAATAGCAAAGTATCTCAGCGATAAAAACAGGTGAAGGGCGGCGATAGAAATATTCCCGCTAAGCCAACAAAGCGATAATTATCGCTAGTTGTTGGTAATATGCCCCTACATTTCAGATGAGTATTTTATTTGTCAAAAAGTAGATAATTGTATTCCTCCATCTTCATGACAACTGTAAAATTTCAATTCAACCCGACCATCTGTTAGCCAAACTGTTTCGTCCTTTTCACACTGGAACAACTTTAGGACAAGCATTTCAAGCAGTGGTCCTACTTTATGTTTTATTGATCCGTACATTAGTAAACAACGTATATTCCTATTGTTTCTTTCATGGGTTCTGTTTTTTTTAGGGCTCGGACTCCTCCCCCTGGAGGAGTTTGAGAACTAATGTTAAAGGAGAAAAAAAAGAAGAAGAGGGCCTTGGATAGAGAAATTCCAGACATTCCTTAGCGTTTTCTGTCATCTGGTCAGTGATTCATCTTCCTTGTGTTTTCTTTTTAATAGGCTTGAAGTGATAGGGTAAATGTAGTTTTGTTCCGCCATTTTGAGGCATATTTCGTGCGTGCTCGCGCAAAGAAGTACATTAATTATAATTAGGAGCTGTCAGGGTGGCCGTGTAATGCATTGCAGATGGTGCGCGCGCGTTCACCACCTAGCAGTGTGTTTGTCGGGCGCGCGTCCTCCTCCTTACGTGCACACAGGCATATACGCCGTGTGCGGCTCCTTCCTGCCGGGCCGGGGAGCTGCTCTGCCGCTCTCTGCAGAGTACGGGCGACCGAGCGGCGAGCAGCATTGTTTCCGTCTAAAGTCGACTTCTTTTCTTTACAATTCAGAGGCAGTTTCTTCTGGTGAAGGTAGAACTTTGAGCCCACACTTGGCAGCCCTCTTGAAATGTTTCCAGGCTTGTGGGTGAGCGCATTTTCTTTTTTTTTTGCAGGGAAACCCTTCTTAGTCCTCAACTCCGTGAATATTTCTTCTACAGACAGTGTATTTCGCACTCATCCGTTAATGTGATATTTAACATGCTGTTTCCAGGTATTGCCCTCAGCCTCATATAAGGAGGCATTAATAACACAGATAAGTCCCTTTTCGCTGTTTATCCTCTCACACTTCGAGCTCTGTGCCCTCGCGCTCGTGCCTGGAAAGCAGCCTTGTGTTAAATGGCCTCAGGCAGAACTGTGCGGGTCTGTTTCACATCCGCAAATATCGCAGACTCCACCTCGGACTGCGGCCTGCACCGAAAGGGCCCTGTGTGCTCCTGCTCGCGCCCACGGGTTTGGAATTATGGCACAGATGCCGTCCAGTGGCTAACTTGCTGGTCCGGGGGCCCGGGGACCGCAGTTCAAATTCCGGCTTCACCGCTTGACCAAGTAACAAATGTGTGAATCTGGGCACATCACTTAAACTGCCACATTTTCGAAATATGTGTTATTGTGTTATGTAAATGTAGTACTGTAGTACCCACACTAAATGTAAACAGCACCTTCTACAGTTGCCCTGTTGCATATTCCTGTACTCTCCCAATTTCATATGTATTTCCCCTAGTATGGGGCCTCAGCTGAAAATGTCACACTGGATACTGTACTCTGTCCCAACATTGGTTCCTGCAGCAAGAGACACGATCTCTGTATAGCGCCCAGCTGCTTTTTTGGTGCTATATGTTTGTGATGAAGTGTTGGAAGAGCAAAATAAATAAATAAAATCACGTAGTTACACTATAGCATCGATGTTCAGCATCGGACTACGAAGGCCAGCACTTTAGTATTTCAGTTTAACACCATTCACATCTGTGTGTGTGTGTGTGTGTGTGTGTGTGTATGTGTGTATATATATATATATATATATATATATATATATATATATATATATATATATATGTATATATATATATATATATATATACACATACATATATCCCATATTCAAAGTATTGGAGTCGGTTCAATTTCACTGTAGGCCTTTTTCTGTTGTTATTCATCCTTCCATTCGTTTACTTAACTTATTCATTTTTATTTATTTTAGAGTTTTGTATAATGTTAGCTAGACCCGACGGTATCGGAGTTCTTTGCATCAGTAAATGTGCACAACATGGATACCAAGCATGGTAGACATTTATTAGTCTGAGTTTTTTTTTTTAAATCACTGGAAGCTGTCAGTTCCCTAAACCTTCTAGAGCGAACATTCGTCTGCCTTCGGTGTGGTAGTCTTGTCTCCCTCGTGGAACACAGTGTTCCACAATTGTGAAGGAGGAGGAGGGCACAGCCGTGCAGTCTCAGGGTCAGCCTTGCCAACTCTTCCAAGAAGCTTGGCAGCAGTGTAGCATCCAACACAATCAAGTGACCTGATGCTTTTTCCTGAACAGATCTATTTGGATTTCAATAGGAGATCACTGGCAGTACACACCACATGAACACATTCCATAACACATAGCAACAATACATTGGCATTTACAATGCCATTAGCTCAAACTCAAATAAATCCGAGCCCGATTGCATTTCTAATGCTTGTTATAATAATGTTCCAATCTTGCTACCGCACCCTTATAACAAAATGGTTTGGAATCCATGTTTTTTGACAGTGTATTATAATTCGGTCTGATAGCGATTTCTGGTCTTGATGTATGTGTGATTAACACATGTATCATATGAATCAAAACCACACAGGCAAAAGTTAGCACAGTTTATTAAAAGTTGTAAATATATTTTTAACAGATTGCTTTGGCTTGTTGCTTTCATATTATTAAACATATGGCCATTGTTTATTTCATGCAATCTGGGGATACAACCTGTGATTGAATGCCCAGGGGCCTAATTTAACAGTCTTCTTCCTCAGGTAAGTGAGGCTTACACGCAAAAAGTAGTTCCAAATTGTGCATGTAAAATTAGTAAGTGACAAAGATTAAATGAAGAAGAATAACGTTATTGCATGATTAAAAAAAAACTTTGCAAGTTACAGAATTTTAAGAAAGATATATCAATAAATGCATGTAAAAGTGAGTATAGGAACATATGCGTTATGAAGATTGTTAAAATATATTAAAATATACTCATAAAAAAGAGAGCTAAAGTTCATGTCCGTTATGCAGTAAGGTGGCAGTTGGAACTAGGCTAGTAATTATGCTGGTGAGAATTCGCATACTTGGGGCTCCTTACAAAGTTTTTTCTGCTTGTTTAAATGCACCTCCTCTGTCTTTATCCTTATATTACAAAAACTGCAGAAAATGTCTGAAACCTTTTCTGGTTACATTTAATGTTAGGCAAAGAAGAGGGACATTTTGGGGGGGTAGGAATAAGGATATCTATTCAGTTCTGTGCTGCAAACTTCATATTCGGGGAATGACTGCATACCGAGAAGATTGTGTCTGTACTCTCTGTTTTACAGGACCTTGTAGAATCATGCAATTAATGATATATATTGTAGATTCAGTGGTTAAGGGGCCTCGAATAAGTATGCTGTTGCACTTCATAAGTCGAGGTTTTCCTTCACCTCTTCCTTTTAACCGTTTTTGGACTTATGATGTACTATATTTTTATTTTTTGAGGGATTTATTATTTTTATTGTATGTTTTGCGGAAAATACATTTTTAAACATTTACTGGATGACTCACAGCAGCGGATCCCGTGTAGTTTTCTAGCACCTTCAGTGAGTTGAATTTCTACAAAACATGCAGCTCTTTCCACGGTTTTAGCGTCAGACAGGAGACAAGTCCCGGAAATGTCCGGGGAAGTGTCCCAGGGGCTTGTCAGGGAAAAGCAACTGCAATGAGTGGAAAACCTACACATTTTATCTTTGTGAGAATTCCCTAACGTTTGCTGTGCCTTTTCTATACTCCTCTATACTTATGAATGTACACATGAAGGACCCAGTCCACACACTCCCTACCAATTCATCTACCTGTCTTCTTCCTTTCTTCCTGCGCCTCTACTCCCTGGCCCCTCACACTCTCTCTCCAAATTGTATTCCTCTCTTCTTCCTGTGTTTTTAGGTCTCTATTTCCTGGCCCTTACACTCTCTCCCAAGTCTTTCTTCCTGTCTTCTCGCACTGTGTCTAGGTGTCTATTTCCTGGATTAACACCGTCTCCAAAGTCTTTATTCCTCTATTATCCCTTTGTCGCTAGATCTCTATTCTAAGGCCCTCACACCTTCTCCCAAGTCTTTCTTCCTCTCTTCTCTCTTTCTTTCTGGTTTCTTTCTCAATGCCTTCACACCCCTTCCCTAGTCTTTCTTCCTCTCTTCTCACTTTGTCTCTAGCTCTCTATTCCAAGGCGTTCACACACTCCTCCAAGTCTTTCTACTCTCTTCTCCCTTTGCCTCTAGGGCTCGTTCACACTCTTTCCCATGTATCTTTCCCTCCCTTCTTCTATTGCCTCTATTTCTGATCATCAGATATTTTCCCAAGTGTTTCTTCCTCTCTTCTCCCTTTATCTCTGTGCCTCTATTCCTTAGCCCTCACAGTGTCTCCCTAGACTTTATGCCCCTCCTAACCCTTTGTCTCTAGGTCTCTATTCCTTGGCTGTCAAATTGTTGCCCAAGTCTCTTTACCTCTTCCTTTTCCTCTTTGTGTCTTTCCCCGGTCCTCACAATCTCCTCCAAGTCCCGATCCGCCACCCCTGAAACTCCCATGTTTTTCTCCCTCACCTTTTCCTCTCCTCTAATTCTCTATCCCTTGGTCCTCACATACTCTTCTCAAAATCTCTCCCTTTGTTCTCCGTTGCCCCGAACCCTCCCACTTTGTCCCAGGATTTCCGTAGCTCAGCATCCAAGGCATTTAAAGGAACCTCCAACCAAGAAAGCATGTATTACTTGTTGTCCTGCTGGTACAATACATTTACTTAGCCAAGCATTGGGAAAGCAAATAGGTCTCGCCTATGCAAGAACGATTGGCTCTACCAATGTGTTTTAGCCATGTTGTACACCAGTGTGGCTGCTGTTCAGCATTGCTAAAAGTTCATGGTGTAGAGGCAGTGGCATAGGGTGGAGTGGGGTGGAGGGGAATAGAGTGGTGTGGAGTGATGTGGTGTAGAGTGTAGTGGAATGGCATAGAGTGGAGCTGTATACAGTTGAGTGGCATGGAGTGGAGTGTGATGAAGAGTAGTAGAGTGTCATGCAGTGATGTGTTGAGGAGTGTTGTGGAGGGTCATAGACTGTCGTACAGTGGATTGTCGTGGACTGGAGTGGAGTGGAGTGGAGTAGAGTGGAGTGCTGTAGAGAGGCATCCAGTCAAGAAGTGTGGAGTGGAGGGATGTAGAGTGTTGTAGAGTAGAATAGAATGTTGTAGACTGGAGGGGCACAGAGTATCATAGAGTGGAGTGGCATAGTGTGGATTGGAGTAGCATAGAGAGTAGAATGATATAGAGTAGCACAGTTTAGAGTGGAGTGCCATCAAGTAAAGTGTCAGAGAGTGGATTGTCATGAAGGATCATAGATTAAAGGGTAAAGGGATGCAAAGTGGAGCATCATAGAGAGAAATGTGGAGTAGCACAGGGTGGGGTGGAGTGGAGTGGAGTAGAGTGGCGAGGAGTAGAGTGGAGCGGCATAGAGTGGTAAGAATAGAGGGGTGTAAAATGGAGGGTGGTAGAGTGGAAGGACTTAGAGTGGAGTGACTTTGAGTGTCTTGGCGTAAAGTGGAGTATAGTGGAAGGGAGTGCCATAGAGTAGAGTGGAAGGTCGTAAAGTGTAGTGTTGTGGAGTGGAGTGGAGTGGAGTGTAATGGCTTAGAATGAAGTAGATTATCGCAGAATGGATTGGCGCAGAGTGGAATAGAGTGTCATAAAGTGGAGTGACTTTGAATGGTGTAGCGTAGAGTGGACTGAAGTGTTGTAGCGTGGACTAAACTGTCATACAGTGGAGTGCCATATAGTGGAATGGAGTGCAAAGCAAAGGGCAGAATGCCTTCCCAGGGAAGATTTCCAAATTTCTCCAAGAAGTCTTTGCAAACTGCGACCTAGAAAGCAATCCCAGTAGGTAAGAATGGTTTTAAAAATATATATTTTAATTGGTATTTCTCTGAGGACAATATCATGCACAACATACAGAGGTACTATGAGGGTTAGATTTACATCGGACTTCCATCCCAACCATACCAGGTGCGGCATCGTATTACATACCTAGTGACTTGATGCAGTAGCATGTATCTCATACCAGGATCATAGCAAAAAATAATTGCAGAAACAGGTAACTTTTTTTTCCTTTAAAATTCACAGTGCACAGCTGTGGTACAAGAAAGAACTTTCAGCTGTGCCAAACCACCTAAGTGTCTGAACATAGCGTCCATGCGTCCGGGTGAGTAAATGCCAGTCTAATAATAGGAGAATTAAGTTTGGCGATGGAGGATGGTCTCTTCAGGTTCAATCACTATCTGCCAGGACCCTCCAGGAGGTCACCCAATAATGCCCCAACCTCACCCACCAAATTCCAGGCCCTTCCATAGCAGTTCTCCCTACAGCTTTCCTTACGGGTCACTACTTGGGGTTACCCTCACCTCTACACCCACCGAGGGCTGTGTCTCTGGCGATGCCATATTCAATGCCTCTTGCTGTGCCGCAACCTCCCTCCTCAGATATGTCCTGTATCATGTGCTCCCACTCTTGACAATTGTCATCCAAGAGTTCATCAGTATAGACTTCTTTCGTTCTTCTCAGTTCTGCCCAAGACCATTCCATGAGGTTCCTTGATCATGCCAAAATTGTGGGCCCAGTGGTAGAGAGCCACCTGATGGTGACCCTGCGTTTCGCCAGCAAGAAATCCAGGGACATATTTAACATAGAAATGGCGCAGTGCGCCGCTGCAAGCAATTTAGCCGTCATTTAAAAGATGCAGGATGCACCATATTTGCAAAAATATGGCTCACCCCAGTGTTTTCTCTTCTGTCGGTGCTAGAAAAGCTGCCTAGCGCCAACGCAGACACCCTTGCGTCATGGTGCAAGGGTGTCTGTGTTGTAGGAATGATTGTTTATGTGTAGGAAGGGAGACATTCCTGCACATAAAAAATCATTAATGGTGATTTGCTCCTTCTATGTGCGCTGTAGAGAGCAAATATTGAGGAGAAATAAAAGTATTTCTCCTTGTTGCACCACTCTAACGCCTCCTATTGAATGGCGTCAGTTTTTGGTGCTGCCTCATATTTACAGATCATTTGCACCCATTGCACACCTCTTTGACGCAGATACCTGCTTCAAAGGGAACCATACTTACAAGGCAATGTTAAGCCACGAAAAATGGCCTTGTGACGCTTTATAAATATGGAACAGGGCATTGTACCACCAGAGCGTTGGAAAAAGTGATGCTCCACTGGCGCAATGCCCTTGTAAATATCCTTGTAAATATGGCCCCCAGTTGGGCAAAGCTATAAAGCACCCTTCCTTCTTTGGGGAGTGGGATAAAGCCCAGTAAACAGTGTTTAATCGTAGTCTCAAGCTGAACATGGGTAGCGTTTGTCTGGCGATCAAAGACCTCCCGTCAATAGTGGGTAAGCTTGCTGCCGATTCCTAGCATGTGTGTGAAGTCCTCTTTGCCTCCTCTGCAGCGTGGACACTCATCTATGTGGGTAAGGTAAATTCTATTGAGTGGCATGGGGGCCAAGGACACGCAGTGCAGAGCATAAAAGTGAGCCAGCTTGACCCATGCATTACAAGACACTTTTTTCATCAGGGCACTAGCCCTGTTCCACTCAGCATCGGTAAGGGGCTCCGGCAGGCCTGTCTCCCTAACATCCCGGCATGATATGCAGCCCGCGTGATCTGCCCTCAAGGCTTGATATATGTGATACACCAGCCATCTGGAGGAGCCAAGCTCCAACAGCGCGCTCAACGTGCTAGGGGACATTTTATCAAGCCCCCGCGATAATTATCGCTGAGCGTGCTTAGCACGCTTTAAATTATCGCCAGCTATCGCTGGAATATATCGCCAAGCTAGCGCTGTATTATCAACGCATAACACTATGGCGATAAATATTCCAGCGATAGCTGGGTTTTCCAGCGAACATCGCTGGTTTTCCAGCGATGTTCCATGGAAAACGGCGATAACTTGATGATAAGACCCTGTGGCCTTAGCCCCACAATCCACCTTCCATGTTAGGTATGCCTTAGTCGGGAATTTAACAGACGTTAAATTCCTGCATTAAGGCATAGTTAACGCAATTTCAAATATCGCTACCCCTCGTTGGTAATATCGCGAAGCTGGGTTAGCGATATTTTCCCATTGAGTTTTGTCAGGCACGCCTCCTTTGCATTTCATTAACGATGCGATGCAAGGCAGCACGCTAAGGCAAGGAAACACGCGCTAGCGTGTCCTTGGTAATAAAGCAATAATATTATCGCCGCTTTTTCGCCCGAAAACGGACGCTGAAGCTGCAATAATGTTATCACCAGCCCTTGATATTATGCCCCTAGATTCGGTCAGTGTAGCGTGGAAACACGACCACAATCCTCTCGCAACCCTGATCAGTGATACAACCTGCAAGAACTGACCCTGCCCCCCCCAAACATTTTGTGCACCTCTTGAAATGTGGTGCCCCAGCCTCTCGCATCCCCCAAAAGGTAAGTATGGTAATGTAACACTCAAGCTAATCATAGCAATCCCACAATGATAAATGTTGGTTTTAAATACAAAGACCATGAGTTCATACCTCAAGTATGGAATAGGTCTACAAGTCCCCGTGAAGTAAACACTTACATGAGGAGCAGTGGAGCAATAGATAAAACATAAAATAATTATTAAATATGATTTAAACGTATGGGAAATATTTCATTATCTACTTGAATGAGACATCTAATTTAAGTAAAGGAGAAACTGCTGCCATTATGACTAATGCAGGACTGCACAGAGGGGACTGCACACCATCTGCAGTACAGGTCATAAGTGCACCCGGGGCCACTTCTCTCTTGCAAATTGCTCTTAATGCCACCGGATGCCATGGCCGTCTCGTCCCTTCTTGTAGTGTAAGGGCTCGCAGCAGCATCGTGACTAATATTTAAGGTTACCATTACATACTGTTCAGCTTTGAAAGTGATTAGTTACGGCGGTCGCTGTAGTAATATGATCTTTAATCCACACGAGGGAAGGCCGGCATGCTCCTCCAGCGCATTCGACTGTCGTCTTCCCCCAGCTAGGGGCCTACTAAAGAGGGGCCATCATTAATTGTCACCTAGCTGCTGCGCATGCGTTATTACGACATGGGTCTCGTTAGGCATCCATTGCTACATACAAGAAGCCGCCTGACACTACAAAGCAAGCAGCCCCACCTTGGGCACTGAAACATTCGGATTACCAATGGCAGATCCAATTATTCCCCCTAATCAGATATTCCTCTCATTACAACATCAGTCATGTGATAAATGGACTGCTCACGCAGTGTTTCCAAAAAAGGTGTGCTCGCTGTGGGCAACGCTGCTGAAATAGAAAAGAACAAGCATTTGCAATGCAATAGGTCTCGCCTTCCGGGCCTGATATGTATTTAGCTAGGCAGGACATTAGCCTGGGTGCTGAAACATCTACTGCTCTTTAACATGGAGGGAAAGTAAGCAACCGCCATGTTAACGTGACATGCCAGTTATGAAAACACATGGAGGGACGGAAATATTGCCAGCGGTAAATGGTATAGTCCACTGCTCAGTTTTTAATATAAAATCAGGGCCTTCGGTGGTCATATCACTGAGGTTTGAAAAAATATTTTTGTCTACGGGTGCTCGTGGAAAACAATTTCTATGGACTGGAGTCTAGAGAATGCTAAAGTGATTCTGGTATTTTACTGATCTCTGCAGGTCGTTTTCTATCAAAAAAACTAAATATAGACAGTTGTCAGAAAAATTTAAAAAAATAAAGTCCCTCAGCAGAAAGCAATGCTGGTAGTTTTCTGACCTCTGCTGGTCGTTTTCTATCAAGACAGTTAACTAGAGGCAGTTGAACCGAAAATAAGTCCCTAAGTGGAAGCTGACAAGTCCTAGGGCTGATCTCCAGAGCCCACAAAGTACATACACATATAAGTATATAATAAGTATATACTAAAATATATACAAGAGGACTCGAATACTCGACCTAAAAACTACTAACTAGTAATCTTGGGTTTCGGAGTAGCCTGCTACTCACCGAAAAAGCACTTCCAATGGCTCGTCAGAGGTTGAAAAAGCTATATAAATACACATGCAACTACACCTTCCATACAAGCCAACATTTGCAAATTGGAAAGTGTGAGATTTTGAAAAAACAAAATCCAAGTCTAGAGTGTTCCACTGACTATCGCTTTAGAATGCAAAAACTGATAGATGAAAGCCTTAAATGAATCTCAGCACACGTAATTACTTGATTCGCATCCAAATCCACTGTTTTCTTGCCCTCCATGCCACCTCAGTTTGGACTCAGCAATATTCAAATCAGCCTTGACCCCACTCTAATGGGAACAGTCCAACGCAAACTGCCAGGACATGTGCTATCACCCAGACACCTATGCTCTGCTGGACTCCAATTTGTGCACATTACACACATACACAGAACCAGAACCAGAAGTCGGACCTTCTCATAAATCGCTCCTAAAGCATGGAACTGCCTCTCACTTCTCATCAGAGTCTTCTTCTCTCTTCCTGAAATCCACAAGAAACTGAAGACCTTGCTTTTCAATAAAACCCTGCCCTAGGCATGTCTATAGTGCGCTTTACAAATACACATAACATAACAACCGTTCAGATGGCAACCCTCTGGTGCAGGCACATAAGCAATGTCCTGTGTACCCGCGCTTGTGCATGGACTACAGGGCCTTAGCACAGTCATAAAAATAGATACCTTAGCCTATCACCTGAGCTGAAAGGCTGGTGGATAAGCTGGGGGAGGGGCAGCAATGTGATTCAATCAGTGGCTACTGGTGAGTCACACAGACATCTAGGGCTGAGAAGAAGATTGTCTTTTCCGCCTCACCAGGGCACTACCAATTCAGAGTAATGGCATTTGCCCTGCCCTATGCTCAAGCCACCACCCAGTCATCCTCCAGGACTAGTTAATATTGTGTTGTCTAGATAGGAAAAGTTCTACTAGGGAAATCCTATGTAACCCTTGACGGGAAGCCAAGTACCAGATTGACCTATCCTCTGTTGTCTTCTTAGGACACCAAGTAGGTTGTGGAACTGTTCGACCCCCAAGAGGCAAGGGTCTAGTCATAACTGGACCTGAAGGCTCTCACTGTCCAGACTCAAGAGAGGCCCTTCCTAGGTCACACTAGATACAGGACTTTTTGGCCCAGAATAGTTGCCACCAGACAGTTCTCACGCTCAGGAAACAGCTCAAGAATGCTTCTGCATTGAAGAATATCAGAAGGCTTTTGAAGTCCAGAATCAGGCATGGTGAAAGGCACCAGCACCAGAACATATTCAGCCCTTTGCAGTATGAATGGTTGCTGCTAACACAAAAGAACAAGCAGTCATTGTCCAGCTCAACAGGAAAAGGAAGGAGCCTCAGGTGGCCTTTAGTAGCTGAAGACTGCCCCATTAGGTGGCAGCACAAGGCTGCTATACAAAATAATCCTTTGCCATAGTCTTCACTTTTGGCACTTTTAGTCTTAATTGTTTAGAAACAAGGCTGTGGTCCAGATAGGTAAGAAACCCCTCATCTGGGTGATGCCAGGGAAAGAAGAAAACTGTATGTTGCACCAGCAGTCCATCGCCCTTCAGGGACTGGAAACCACTGTGCAGCACATGGGCATCATATGGGAATGCAGCTTGCATTTCCAGAAGATTTACCCAATCAGATTGCCAGGCATACCCTACTTTTTATGTGTCCTGGACAGCCATGTGCATTTTCCCTCAGGGAGCTCGAAATGCATGGAAGCCACTGTAAGGACACCTGTTTAGCGCTGATGATGCCCCCATCCGTGGAGGCGGTGGTGACCACCTCCACCACCGATTCCCTCACCACCAACTTTTAACATTGCCGGACAAGTTTCCATAACCACTCTCTTTCATATGCATTTAATTAGTTATATGGCGTCTCTTATATCAGTGTAGGGTGTCATAGAACTTTGCATCACACACATATTACACAGAGACAATCAACCATATGTGTGTAAATCAGTGTATAGGAAATGTTACATAAGCCAGAGGATGACAAGGTGTAGTGACATGTCATCAATATTGGTAGGCAGTATAGTTTAAGAGTGCTTGGTCTGAAGAAGCACAAACTAAGAATTGAAAACGGAACACCATAGCTGAGGGGTTCTCTATAATAATAAGAATCAATTTCTATGCTCTAATCCATTGATGCTCAAAGTACGGCCCGGGGGCCGCTTGCGGTGGCCCTCTTGACCTTTATATGCGGCCCCCCTGGTGAACAGCAGCACGAGCTGCTGTTTAGTTACTGAGCAATAACTTTCATGAAAATATGTTAAAGAAACAGAGAAGCATTTATTAGCCTGCAAATAAATGATTGCTTGTTTATTTAACATTTTTCAGACCTCCTTACACATTCTGTGACTCACCCATGATGCTACCACCACCCTGCTCGCATCAGTGTGGCCCTCGGTCACACCACAGACCGTACTTTGTGGCCCCTGGGCAAATGTTTGCCAGTACCCATGCTCTAATTTATACTTTGCTGTGTGCATGCAGTTTTTTGATGACAGTTAATAATTCACAGTTCTAAATTAGGATTTTAACTTATAAACTGCAAGTAACAAAAAGATGTCTCTTAGAAAAGCAGTAACCCACTGACCTATTTACAATATATGCACTTTGTGATCTGCATGGTACACGTTCATTGCAGCAGGCATATTAGCCCTCTATGCTATTTTATGATCAGTCAAAATCTCAACTGGACAACACTTCGATCTCTCTCCAAGTTATCTTGAAATTTTTATTATTTCCTGGAAACTACTGGAGGTAAGAAACGTGGCAGCAGGTGCTTTTAAAACCAAAATATACTTGCAAACTCGGCGCCCCCTGAAGTCAGCACCTGGTGCGGTGGCACCGGTCGCACCGGTCGCACCGCCCTGTGTTTTAATGCTGTGTCACATCAGAAATGGGCTCTGATGTCAGGGGGACCATGGAAAGTACAAACCTCTATGTGAGGATGACAAGGCTATGACCCAGGATAAGAGAAAGGGACAGAGATGGCAGCATAGGTCTGTAGTCAGCGATGCTTTTTACCTGTTCCCCATTGAAAGTATTTCCTGCCAGATCCCACATGTAATATCTGTGCAGTCTCCCATAACTGGGACCCTTTGCCTTACGGATGTCTGGGACTTTCATAAAGGTTGCCTGTAGGGTGTTCATGTGTGTGTTGATTTTATATGTGTAGCTGAAGGTTTGAATGGTGGAATCCATGGGAATTTAGGTGTGTGTGCCAAAGACGATTGCAGTTGCCTCTTGTGTGACTATCACAATCATTGAAGCCTGCATGTAATCGTTTCATGTCTTCACTCCCCTCCACCTCACTTGTCCGTGTTAGATCAGTTGTGATAGCCCACCACCTCTTTTGTTTCAGATCTATTTTATTTTCAAACATAAACACAAAGAGCAGGTCCGATGGCACACAGCGTTAAGCTCACAACCCTATATAGGGCTGACCGCGTAGTTGAACTTTTCTACAGGGGCCTAAAGAAGTCCATCACATAGAGCAAGGCATAGCACAGCATAATGCCTACAACCCACGAGGGGCCGGCCGCGTAAAATGCTATTTAGAGCCAGAACAATGGGGCATGGTGTACATGAGGACCCCGGAGGATCTACAGCAGCATCAGACAGGCAACAAGCCTAAAGGTAGCAGACAGACCAAGGCAGATATAAGAATCCTGAGAATAGGAAAGGAAGAGAGAGACAATAGGACAGAATAGAGGATAAGAGGGTGATGTGTGTGGGCGAGAGGGAAACGCAGATATCATCGCATACGCTGGCAGGGACCAAGACCAGGGGAGTACCGCAAGCAAGCAACTAAGCGAGCAAGGCGCCTACGGGAGTAGTCCACCAGGATCAGACGGACCAATTGCATCCTCAAAAAGGCGCAGCGCCCTAAGCCTGGCGGGCATATAATGCGCACGCTCGACTATGCAGAGATATTTAATTAGAGGCTGCCAAACAGTCTTGAAGCGGGTATCGTTTGCTTGCAGCCGCGCTGTGAAAAGCTCCATAGCTATAACATGCCATAAACGCAGGAACCAAGCGGCAACTGGAGGAGCCTCTGTTTGTTTCCAAAACAAGGCTATAAGCTGCTTAGCCGCCCCTAGCATGTGAAGCGTCAGAGTCCAATTGCTCCGAGTGAGTGCCTTCAGGCTGGGGGTTTGATGCCCAATAGGATCGTGCTTGTGGCCTCAGGCAGAGGGAATCCCAGTACCCCCCTAATGTGGCTAAGTACCTCTTTCCAGAACATGTTCAACGCTCAGCATGACCACCACACATGAATGAAATCCCCAGATGCAGTCAGACACCTCCAACACAGGGAAGAAGACGCAGGGAACATCCTATGCAACCGCAGGGAAGTATAATACCATTGGGTCATAATTTTATATGCATTCTCCCGCAGTGGAATACTGCGATAGATTTTGGGGATATCTCGCCACAGCTGGTTCCACTGCGCTGGCGTAATGTCCATTGTAGAAGTCGACTGCCATTGCCTCTGATACGGGTGGGAGGGTACTACTGGAGGGTGCTGCAGGATCTGATAGATCCGGGATATCAGTCCCTTGGATTCATCAAAAGAGCGAACCAACTGCTCGAAGGGGGTGAAGGCGCAGGTAGCTGCCTGCTGCATCTCGCTCCCAGAAGCCCAGTGTCTTAGCTGGGCGTATTGCAGTCGCGCCTCCGGGGAGACACAGAACTCTTAAACACCCACCCCCCTCATATATGTCACATATCGTCCTGCATCCCCCTTTCGCCCAGGCCGCAAAGGCGCGCGTACGATGAGCCGGTGGGAAGAGCGGATTCCCCTCCAGAGGGGTGTGTGGAGATGGAAACATCGTAACGCCTCTGCGCACCGCCACCCCGTCCCATACATCCAACACTGTCTTAGTGGGCACCGCTATATACGCACTCCTAGAGCGCGCCGCCCGATGAAGCCATGTGAGGTCCCAGATGGTGCACCCCGTCACCACCCGATCCATATGTAACCACACCTTCTCACTCTCCATTGTCGTCCATTCCACCACAAAACGGAGATGCGAGGCCCAGTAATAATCCACCAGGTTGGGACAAGCCAGCCCCCCTACTATCACGTGGTGACATAAGAAGCTTCTGCGAGAAGCGTGGCCGACGCCCGCCCCAAATAAAGGCCGTAATGTCTCTTTGGAGACCTTGTATCTGATGCAAGGGTATAGGCATGGGGAGACACTGAAATAAGTATAACATTTTCAGGAGGATCGACATCTTGATAGCGTTGAGCCTGCCCAGCCAAGAGATCGCTAGGGGCTTCCATCGCCGCAAGTCTTCCAGTACTGCCTTTCGACACTCCCGCCAGTTTACGTGCATCCACGTATCTAGGGAGTGGGTCAATTGGAGGCCAAGGTAGCGATTGGAGTTGGAGGCCCATTGATACGGCGTAAGCTTCCCGAGCGCAGGGATCTCCTATTTTGGGATAGTGAGATTCAGGGCCCAAGATTTGGCATGATTAATTTTAAGGCCAGAGGCCAGTTCGAAAAGTCGCAATAGAGAGTGGAGAGCTGGGAGGGACACCTGAGGGCGCGTCAAGGTGAGGATAAGGTCATCTGCAAAAAGCGCTACCTTATTTTCGCGTCCTCCAAGATGAATGCCGTAGATATCCGGCGCCTGCCAGATCAATTCCGCTAGGGGTTCAACTACCAGAGCAAGCAACAAGGGTGAGAGTGGACACCTCTGCCGAGTACCCCTATGAATGGAGAAGGGCGCCGTGAGTTGCCCATTCACCCTAATCCTAGTCTGCGGGGCTATGTACGACGCCATGACCCTGGCAATCATGTTCGGACCGAGCCCTATCTTAGCTAAAACCGCCCGCAGGAATGCCCAGTCCACCCGGTCAAAGGCCTTCTCCGCATCTAGCGACAGGAGGCAGGACGGTATATTCCAGTGGTGGGCTTTCCCCACCAAATGTGCAATCCTACGCACGTTGTCCGCCCCCTGTCGATTGTGGATGAAGCCAACCTGGTCCGGGTCCACAAGCCCCGACACGTGGGGGTCTAGGCGCTTCACCAGCAACTTAGTATACATTTTGAGGTCCGTGTTTAACAGAGCTATGGGGCGGTAGGATGTACAGTGTGAAAGGTCCTTTCTAGGTTTAGGGATAAGCGCTATCTCTGCCATGCCCATATCGGGTGATGGCCCATCCGCATCGGTGAAGGATTCATACAGCCGTAACAGGTGCGGTCAAAGCTGCGTTTGAAACATGCGGTAGAAAGACAAGGGCAGGCCATCCGGACCGGGCGTCTTCCCAAGGAGGAGATCCTGCATGGACTCCGTTATCTCCTCCTCAGCAATAGAGACCTCCAGGGCTCTTGCATGGTGGGGGTGTAATGGCGACCCCGGAAATCGATTGAAGACATCCGCCACCAGGTCCGGAGACGGTAGCTCCACCTTGTATAGTGTGGTATAGTATGCCCGGAACGCCTCGCACTTATCCTTTTCTGAGGTAACCCTTGTCCCGTCTGATAAATGAATATTGGCTACATGGTTTTGGCCGCTCGCACCCTCAGTCGCCTCACCAGCAGCCCGCCCACCTTGTTGCCCCCCTCGAAATACCGCTGCTTCAGCGCCAATAGCGCTTTTTCAGCCCTATTTGTGCATAGGATTCTCAGCTGACCCCGCAAATTAGCAAGCCGCCGCCTCGACGCCAAGGAGGGGCGATCCTGATCCTGTTGTTCGGCTTTCTTGATGTCGTCTGCAAGGTTAGTCTCTAAAAGCCGAGCCTCACGCGCCCGCGCAATCGACAGGGCAGTAATGTGACCACGAATCTTAGTCTTGAAGGCATCCTACACCACCGGAAAGGGTGTCTCCGGCAGATCATTGGCAGCAAAGTACGAGTCAATGGCAGTCCGTATGCTTTCAACGTCAACTGGGTTCCGGAGAATACTCTGCGGCAGGTGCCACCGCACTTCGCGGATGGGGTGAGCGGCCGGGTCCTGCAGGAGCAGCTCGACATGGGCGTGATCTGAGAGCGAGATATCAGACATGGAGGCCCCCAGCATGTCCCGTATCAAAGTGTGGGAAACAAATAAATAATCTATACGGGGGTACGAGTGATGAACATGGGAGTAGTACGAGTAATCCCGCAACTCTGGGGAATATTATCTCCACGTGTTTATCAAACCCAGATCTGCCATCTGATTGCGTAAAGCTAGCGACATAGTCCCCATCCCGCTAAAGTAAGGTGCACACGGGTCCTTATTGGGGTCCCATACTAGGTTAAAATCTCCCCCCAAGATTATCCAGGAGTCGCCCTGCGGCACGTGATCCCTTAAAAGAGTTAGGAGGTATCTGTCCTGCATCTGGTTGTGCGCATATACATTACACAATGTAAACTGGCGTCGCCCAATCCCCACGGTGACCCTAAGCAAGCGCCCGTCCCCTCTCTTAAAGGGTTTGGCCTCCCCCGCCTGATGGCACTTCTACACAGTATGGCCACACCAGCCGTCTTGGTATCTGCTGCAGCCCAGAATTGGAGGGGGTATTTGGGGTGTGCCATACGCCGCTCATCAGCTTGGAGAAGATGGGTTTCTTGGAGAAATATGATGTCAGGACTATGCTGGAGCAGATAGCACCACGTCTGCCTCCGTTTGTTGGGGGAGTTTAGGCTCTTGACGTTAAGCATCAAGACTTTCAATAGGTGAGGTAGGTCCGCAGTCATGGTGGATCCCCGGCCAGCCCGCATAGCCACCCCCAGCACGCCTCGGAAGGAACATGCAGGTGTTAAGGGCCCGCTCCATCTCCATACGCACAGGGCATCGCAGTCAAACGGGTCCCCACCCAACACACCCAAAGGACAAAAGAGGATAGAACGAAGAAGCCAGCGAGAGACAGAAAGTGAAGAAGAGAGGAAGATCAAAAAGCAGCAAACGGGGCCATACAATCCTGTTCCAGGTTCGGGACATCCTACACCCACGGGTCAGATAGTCCCCTAGATGCTCCTCCGTGCGACGTCAACAGTCCTCTCAAGGCTATCAACTCGGTCACCGATATCTGTCACCTCCTTCCTCAGCTCTTTGACGCAAGAGTGCACCTCAGTGCGCAGGGAGCCGATTTCCATCTTCAAGTCCGCCATAAAGGAGGTCATGAACGCCTGCGTGACCGGAGGCGAATCACCCCCTGGGGAGGGCCAGGGTCCGTAGGGACCTGAGTAGGCGTCTTGCCCCACATAGCCCCTACCGAGTTGTCTTTGGGGATTGCCCCTGAAGCGTCTTTGCCCCCCTTAGAGTGCGTCATCGTTGTGCGGGGTGCTCTCCGCAGCAGGGCCGCCGTCCGGGACACCACCAGCCCACCACAGCACCCACCAAAAGAACCAGCAGTAATGGGGGGCCCAAGATAGCAACTACCAAAGCCCCCAGCTAGTCAGGGCTACAACAACCAGAGGCAGCATCCAATACCAGACACAGGAGGGGAATCAGCTTCCTGGATGGGCATCAGTAGAGGGGCAGGAGGCCCCCGGCCGGCCCTCCCAGACACCTCGACCCCAGCTCCAGTCCACTCCAGAGACCCCTCAGAAGGGCCACAACGACGGCACAGGGCACACCCTGCCAGGGACCAGAGGGAGATTCACCAGATGCCCCACGGCACGCCCCACTCCTATGGGGGCCTCGGGGATGCTACGCCCAGCGGGGACCAACAGAGTCCAGAGGGCCGGCGAGTGACTTGACAGGCGATGCCGTTCCTACCGAAGTGCAACAGGCAGGAGGGTCCCCAGCCCCCCCAGTAGATCCCAGGAAGAAGTCCTCAGCTCGCAGCCAATGTCATGGAGCTCAGCGATGTGGCAGGCCTCCCCCACACCAGAATAAGGAGTGCCAGGTGTGGCAGCAGGCAGGCCCAGGGCCCAAGACACCCAGGCCTACACAGACTGAGCCCAGGACCGCAGCCACTGCTCTCCCCAGCCACCGCCGGGTCCTCCAACCAAGGTCCTGTCCACAGCCCCCTCTCACTCCCGGAGCAACCAAGCACTGCCAGCCACATGAGTGTCAACCCCAGCCGCAACCGCTCAAACAGCTTGCCCCAGGTTGGTTCTGCGCCACACGGGAAGGGGCCCCTCTCGCACCACCCAGGTCAACAGTCAGGGGGGGGCCTCAAAATGGCGGGGGGCGCCAATGCCGTGCCAGTGTCTCCAGCCCCAAAGCAGACAAAGGGGCCCAGTTCCCACTCACCGCACCTCGTGGAGGAAGTCCTGTGTCCTCTGGCCAGCCCGCACCACCAGCCGCCACGCAGCCCGGTCCCACAGCTGCAGGGCGGCCGTGGCAGCCCGAGCAAAATGGCGGGCCGCCAAGGGGGGGAAATGGTGGGTGCTCCACGTGGCCGTCAAAGCTCCCCAGGCCGCAGTCCATGTAGGGGCCGCCCTTTTCCTCCACCGTGTCCGCACCCCAGCAAGCCGCTCCCCGAAACCGGAGATCAACAGGTCACTGCCTGCCACCGAACACCGCCGCGCCCGGCTCCACCTCAGCTCCAAACTCGCCACCCAGGTCCGCCGTCCTTTGTCGCCGCTACCACACTCCGAGGGCGACAGGATTGGCCCGAAGCTCGCTCTTCTCGTGCGCCGCCTCCGCTGCACCACTACTTTGCCCCACTCAGCAGCCGGGCCCAGGGGGTGACCAGCCACTCCAGTCTCAGGGAGGCCGCAGGCCGGCAAGATGGTGACCGGGCCGCGACAGGGAGAGCCACACGATCGCTGGAAATGCTGATTCCCCCCCACATCGGGGTGCACCAAAACCCACCACGATCTCCCAGGTGCGTCAGCCACTCAGGGGGCTCGATCCGCGCCCCCTCGCCACTACCGGGCCGCTGGAATCAGGCTCAAAATGCTGGCGGTCAGCCGGTGCCCCTGAAACGTACGTCCTACTCCATTACCGATCCCCACCACCTCTTTTAATGTAGCTGAGTTCCTCTGCCAGAGTAAATCCTATTTTTCTGTTCTGCTAAATCTTGACTTTGATACCTGGTCTGGCGCACCATGCCATCGCTGAAGGAGGTTTCTGTGACTCCACAACAGTTAGCATCATCTTTCAAGCCCAAGTGGTCATAGCAAGATAGCCAGTACCGTTTGTACAGGTAAGCAGTCCACTGGAACCTGAACATCCCTGTGCTTGTTGTACCTATGGAACTGTGGGCACCAGCAACACCAGAAAATATCTGTCTAAACCAGGAGACTATTAGAGAAACCTGACCCAAGGCCGTCTTAACAGCATTATGGGCCCAGGGCAAAGCAGTGCACTGGGTCCTGACTACACAACCACTCACAGGAATAAAACATTTTAATGGAAAATTAGTGTTCAATTCTGGTCTGCATGGGGCCCAAATGCTTGTGGGGCCCCAGGCAACTGCCCTGCCTGCCCATGCGTTAGGACGAAACTGCCCGACCAACTAAATTAATTCTGGGGTGACCAGGCACCTGAACAAGGCATTGTATTCCCCCCCCACACTAGTCCTCCTTCTACTGGTCTCCTGTAACTGCCCACCACCCTGGGCACCGATGATCAGACTCCTGGTTGCACCCTCTTGGTCTCCACTAAGGAGATTCCAAGCTGAATCCTTCTACTTTCCAGGAAGGGTGGGGGGCACTTCAGTCTTCTGGTGGCTAGTGGTCTCTTTGCCCTCTTTGAGCATCCACGCGTTTCATAGCAGGTGCATTCCTAAACGCACCCCAGTCTCTGAAAGAGAAAGAAACCAGTGCAACCAAAACTAGAAGGGCCATTCGTTTTGGCTGTGAAATGAACATGAAAAGAGCATTTAATTATAGTAGGTGCAAATTCTTCTAAATCGACCTGTATGTGGCTGAACCTTCCCCAAAGAACTAAGGGGCACATTATCAAGGACAGCGTTAAAAAGTATCGCCAGTTTAGCGGCAGAAAACTGCCGCTAAAGTGGCGATAATGGGCTTGATAATATGCCCTTGAGAATTCCAATAGAAGTCCATGTTCTGGTGTGAACATGGGAATCTATTGGAATTCTCCAGGGCATATTATCAAGCCCATTATCGCCGCTTTAGTGGCAGTTTTCTGCCACTAAACCGGCGATAATTTTTAACACCTTTCTTGATAATATGCCCCTTTAGGATCATGGGTCTCATTTATGAAAAGTGATGCATCGCTGCTTGAAAACAGCGATGCGTCACTTTTAATTGTGCCCTTCTTGCGACATGCTGGATGCGTCATATTTACAATATGACGCATCATGTCACAAGGAGTTACAGATACGTGACGCATTCCTGGAGTGTGTCACAAAAGTGACGCAACTTCAGCAATGGGTCATTTAACATGGGCAAGTCCCATTTCAATGTGCCTGCATCAGTCTTACACCTGCTGTGAGGCAGGCGTAAGATATTGACGCATTTGCGTCCTAGAAGTGGCGCAATGAAATCTCATAGATTTTACTGTGTCACTTCTACGAGGCTTACTTGCGTCAGAACTTCCACCCTGCTCACATTATACCTGCCGCGGGTATAATGTGGCGCAGGGGTTTACAAAGTGACGCATCTACCTAGATGCGTCACTTTGTAAATGTGACGCAACACAGTGTGGTGCGTCACAAAAAGTGATGCACCAGTAGCGCAAAAGTGACGCAAGGGCTCATAAATAGGCCCCCATATGTTCATCTAAAATCTACCACTTGGCTCTAAAGATCGCCAAAAGTGTCTGGGATGGTTCTCTAGCCTACAATGTGTTTGGTACTTCCAATTTTGGATGTGCATCTCTATTTAACATGTACAATCGTTTATCTACTCAAATAAAACATTTCTCTTTTTTTAATTTAACAATGTCTTGGATGTTTCATTTATTGAATGTTATCTGCTTGTGTAAACGGTTTCTGTGTTTTTGAATCCTTCCCATCTTTAGAGGTATGTTATGCCTTCTTGACCCTGACAGAGTCAAGTGCTGAAACGGAGCACTTGGTTATCCAGAAGTGTGCAGCAGTACTGTGGCCCTAGGGCACTAGTGGTAAACATCCTTAATTGTCATAGTTAATGCTCAATAACCTCCAACTGCCCTGGGGCCCCAAGGAAAGGCCTCACGCACTTCATGTTGGTTAACAAGGCAAAAATGATCAATCCGTCTTTTCCCATCAGCATCTCCTGCGAATATTTGAGGAGTGCTTCTGAGGTTTTTGTTATTCTTGCAGACTTATATAGTGCAAACTCAACCAGAAGGTATTGGAGCGCTTTACATGAGCACCATTTACGTTACACAAGGACACATTCATTGTTGGTAGGCACCGATTTGCCCAGAGTCACGGGATGCGGAGCCGACGCCGAGATTCGAACCTGGTTTCCCACAGCCGTGGCCGGTAGTGGGAGTACCGGCGGGCAGTGATGTGGGGAGGGGGAGGGGCAGGGTGGGGAGTAGTAATGTATGGATTACGGACTTTAACAGGTAAGTAAACATAAAAATAAATAAAACGAATTTCGTTGCTTGCACTGCATCACAAAATGCGATGCAGTGCGCGCAACGAAATTCGTTTTATTTATTGTTATTTTTACTTACCTGTCAAAGTCCGTAATCCATACATTACTACCCCCCACCCTGCCCCTCCCTCTCCCCACGTCACCGCCCGGCTGGTACTCCCACTACCGGCCGCAACTGGTTTCCCAGTTCCAAAGTTGGCTGCTTACATCCTCTTCTTCCTGAGTCCTGTAATGACTTGCGCTTTCTACACAGAATCCACCATACACCGCCATAGGCTGGGCGCTTACTGGCTGGAGCCACTGTATGACATATAAAATTAACAAATGTCCTTGATAAAACGTTCATAATTGGAAGTTAATAACCTTCACGCAGATAAACAAATAACATATATGTATGGATGTAGGTGTGGATGTATATGGTAATATGGTATTTGTATAGCACAAACCTAGCCAGAAAGGAAGTGGGGCTCTGTACAGGGTCAAATAAATTTGTTGTCATAAAGTTATAGTACTGACTTTAAAAATCAGATTTAAGATCACACTATGGTTATGATCCAAAGCCTAAATACAGGCACATTTTCCCAAATGAGCCTATAATCATACTGCTGCACTGTTGATGAACTTAAGCATGATGTGAGGGATTTGACTCTGTGCAGTAGGGTATCCCTTGACCATACCCTGCACCACTTCCCTGTGCTGCCAGGAAACTGCTGCCTGCTGCGTTTGCCTCTGCCACCAGCTACATGAGCCAGAACCTGCTTTGCACAGCTTTGGCCACACTCTGCACAAACCCTCCCTGCACACGGAACCCATTGTGCACAGCTTTGAAATGCAGACAGTGGTATCTGGGCAGAACAAATGACCATGAGCTACGCTGAGGGCTTTCTATTTTTGTTTATGCCAGGCCTCAGTACGCATCATGAATCCAAGACAGCACCCACCATGATTTCCAGGATTCACTGAGCTACCAAAGATCCATGGGGTCTGTGAATCTCCTTTTGGATCTGCAAATGTTGCATTGTATTTTACTTAAACTTGTTTGCAGGATAACTCATCCTTTATAGAGTTGTAGTATTTTACATCACTTCACTTTTGCTCCTAAACCACTATTCTTTTTCTATTTTGTTTGATGGTGGCCAGAGCAACCTTCTTCTGTAAATGTCAGCTTAACAGATTGGTCAAAAACATGAATACTTCCAGGTTCCACGGATGCCCGTCTTCAGATCAAGCCGTGCAACACTCAACAAAACAAGCCACACCACAGCCATCTGTCTTTTAAAGCACATGCATCCCTATGGAAGAATTATGCTTTCCAGTAACATCCTGAAGTACTGGATGGACAGTATCATAAGCAAAACTGTCAGAAATTTGGGTTGTTGGTTGAGGAGGGTGAAAATCTACTCAATCAACAGCCACAATCCTTGTCGGAGTGAACCACAAAAAGGCACTAAATTATTTATGCGTATCCCTCTGGTAGCTTGGCACAAAAGCAGTCACACTTAACTTAGAGGCAATGTGTAAAGTATTCATACAGTATACAAACAGTAACAAAGTCAAAACACAACCAAAGAAAAATCCCACTCCAATTTAGAAAAATAGGGTAAAATGTAATCAATTATTGGATGCTAAAATTACAAAAATCCAATTAGTAGAACCAAAGATACACAATTTCAAAGTTTTAGGGTAAGTATAGTCTCTAAAAGCACAAATTGCTAACTGCGGCTATATGGTCGCATAGGAACGGGACAAAGTCACAAGGTTAGGACAACAGCAATGGAGTGCAGGCTGGATACAGGGACCAGTTTAATTTGGGGCTCTCCCATTGAAATTTGAACCTTATGACCTTGATGAGGGCATTGTGTCTCGCTGCTTCTATTCCAGTGAGGAACTGCATGAGCTGCTATACAAGGTCCTGCATTGAGTTGTGCCATGCTGCCTATGTCCCAATGAGGAGCTGCAAGAGCTGTGATGCGGGTCCTGCTTTGGGTTGCATCATGCTGTGTCGAGTTGTGTCGCCATGGGTCAGTTCTGAGGGAATCCACAGTTGAGGCAAAAGGAGTACACTCTAATGACAATCAAGGTACCAGGACTTGGGGGGCACCTTTTGGAGATCAGGACTCACTCCAGCAAAGACCAGCACCAGAGCCCAGGCAGGTCCAGTTGAGCCAGGGCAGATGTAGGGCAGGTCTCTGTATCTTGTTATGTCCCATGTTAAGTCATATGACCCAGGAAACAGGTTGCAGGCTGCAAGCCCCAAATGGTTAGGAGAGAAATGTGCAACTTTCTAAAAGTGGCATTTACAGAATTGTGACTTAAAATCTGAGGGTTTTTAAATTACAGTTCATCAGCCATAAACATGATATTTATACCTTCTCCCAAACAAAAGTAATCACTTTTTAAATTTAATAAGATAGCCCAATGTTATCCTATGGGAGAGGTAGGCTTCATAGTAGTGAAACATACATTTGTGAGTTTTTCATTACCAGGATATGTAAAACTTAAAGGTGCATGACCAATTTTGTGAACACAGTTCCCCCCGCCGTAAGGGCTGTTTCAGGTTTACCCTTAGGGTGAGTTATATGTGATAAAAAGGGTGTTTTAGGCTTGGCAAAAGGTTGATTTTGCCAAGTGATGTTGGCAGCTTAAAACTGCATACAGGCTACAATGGCAGGCCTGAGACATGTTTAGAAAGGTTACTTAAGTTGGTGACACAATGAGTGCTGTAGGGCCACTGGTAGTATTTGATTTACGGGCCCTGGTTACATGTAGTCCCATTTAACTAGGGACTTCCAAGTAAATTAGATGTGACAATTGGGTGTAAGCCAATTTTACCATGTTTATAGGAGAGAGCACAAGCACGTTAGCACTGGTTAGCAGTGGTCAAGTGCACAGAATCCTAAAAGTCAATAAAAATGGGTTCAGAAAACAGGAGAGGGGAAGGCAAAATGTTTGGGAGTGACCCTGTAGAAAGGGTCAGGTCCAAAACAAACTCATTTAGAAAATGCATGAGCAGTGGTGAAAACCTTGGCAACCATTGTCACAGGAATTCTCCATGAGAATTCAACAGCTATTTTGAATGCCAACCGTATTTAAGATTCCTCCTTTGGGAGTCGTTGCCTGTCAACAGTGGCATTGGAGGTGCAAGGACAGGCTCCTGGTCATGCACCGGAATTTTCTGGCTGCCTCTAGCACATCAGTCTTCAGCACTTTGACCTTCTTTCCTATCCTGTCATTCTTCCAATTTGATTTAGGCAATCTGCATCCCGAGCAGAGAGACCAGAAATAGGAAGTTAGTGACCCTAGGGCTGTCCCTGCTCTCACAACCCATGCTCTCACTATTCCACTAGAGATGGATTCCAACCACATCTAGGGCCAGAAATACAAACATTAGGAATGCCAATTTACTAATTGCGATTATCTCAGTATCACAATTAGGAAATCGGTTTTGCTAAAGTACAAATGTTTGTATTCACAAATAGCTATTCCTAGTAGGTCGCAAATCAACCTGCCTCATGAATATTGATGAGATAGGTTGCAATTTGCCACCACAGGGAAGATGGCCTGCTGAGGTTAGCAGTCCACCATGTCTGTGATTTGTTTTAAATGCCACCTGTTTTCCTTAATAGAAAATGAGATGTGTTTAAAAAAAAGAAAATGAAACGTTTAAGTTTCATTTTTTAAGAGCAGGCAGTGGTCCCTTGGACCACCGCCTGCTCTTAAAACATTTTTTTTTTTACATTCACAAAGGGGAAGGGGTTTCGAGGGGATGCAATTCCAAATACCGATCTGTATTTGTTTTCAAACCCAAAGACCGATTTGGTAACAAGTTACCGAATCGCAATTTATTGTTCGCACATTTGAAAAGACATTTTGACTGCGGCACGTGGCCCAATTCTGCAAATAAGGCTGTTTGCAACTGCAAAAAAGCTTTGTACACCTGGCCCCTAATACTCTGTGGTTGCAGAGCCTCTCATTTGTCCAGTCCATGCAATATAGACCCCTGTCTCAAAAGCCAAGTGAACTACAAATACAACCCCAGTGCTTAACACCCATTCCCCATAGTTCCATGACCTCGCCCTTTCACTATACCCAGTACACTTAGGGGCAGATTTACAAGCCCCTTGCGCCACATTTACGCTGCCTTGCGTCACGCAACAGCGGCGTAAATGTGGCGCATCCCTGCGAGGCATTTACAACGTGACGCATCTAGGGAGATGCGTCACGTTATAAAGCCCAGCGCCACAATGGGGGCGTTCCCACGCAGGGTGGGTGTTCCGGCGCCTGTGTGCCTCGCAAAAGTGCCTGCGTGAAATCTACAGGACTTCACGCAGGCACTTCTGCGACGCTGCTATGTCAATTCCTTACGCCTGCTTGAAGCAGGCGTAAGAACTGACGCAGCATGTTAAGTATTGGGCGGCCCTGAGCATTGCTGGAGTTGCGTCGTGCTTGCGACGCGACTCCAGCAATGCGACGCCCGTACACCACATGATGCGTCATGCATCTGCCCTTCCTTGCACCATGGTGCTCCGCATTGTAAATGAAGGCGCATCTGTGGTGGCGCAAGGAGGGAATTGCATGACGCATCGGTTCTGGCGCATCCCTGCTGATTTGCAGAGATGCGCCAGGAGACGTAAATATGCCCCTTAGAATGTAGTGCCTGGACTTTGGCTAGACCTTGCCCGTAGTAGTTTCACTGTTGTTATCAGTTGTGTTGTTTGTGATGTTTTCTGTGACAAATAGGACTCCCGCTGTGCATTGACCCCCCCCAAGGGCACATAGTTCCAATGGTATCTAAAAAAATATTACCTTAAATCTGAAAATCCAGGTATTCATCTGAAGCTAAATGAACTATTAACAGTGTATCTGAGCTGCCATTCAAGTAACCTGATATAGATATTATGTCAGGTCATATGATCTGCTATAGCCTGATAGGTGTTCCTGCATCCAATGTAGCGGTCTGACGTGTACGTCTGACGTACCCGCTCTTCCATCAGTGTTACTGATACTCCACTGAACGATACTGTCGCACTTTAATTCCCTGCTTGTATACACAGGTATTGCTGTTGAAACCCATGTCTATTTCCTAATCGCTCTGCTGCCGTCACAGCGTGCTCATATAACATATCAGTCCTATGGGCTAAGTAAGGTCAGCTGAATAAACTGTTATAAACGTGTAAGCGTGTAATGCGCAAATCTTGATATAACAAAAGTGAGCCATGTACAACCCCTGATGGTAAAAATTGTAGCTGCTTGGTAAAATCAATGCTTACCTTGTAGAAGAATGAGTGCCAGTGCCAAAAGCTCTGCTCGGAAGCCTCAGCCATTGAAATTAAATTAAATAAACCAAGACTGTATAGACTTTATTCCACTTTGTGCCTCTTTAATCCACTAACAGACTCTCCCTGACCCTTTATCTCAGTCTTGCAGGTTCCTGCTTTCTTCCTTTGTGACAGTTTTTCCCTCTTTCGCTTCCTCCGTCTTCTCTTTGTGTTTGTTTTCTCTTTCTTTTCCTCTTGGTAAATGTCTAATGCACAAAAATAGCAACAGGTTCCCAAAAATTAGTGGTCCTCTCCGGTAACCACCGGCTCAAATTTAGCACTAGTTGAAAGTATTAAAAGTATAAGGGTGGCTGGCTGGCTCCACTAGGACTTACATGGCTGTTTAGTAAGTTGTAAACATTTTATTCTTAAATATAAAAGAGGAACTCAGTTGAAAGGGAAGGAATGAACTGCTTTGGTTATCTGGGTCCAGGCAGGTAGAACAGATGACAAGATATTTATTTTGATACTCAAACATTGGGGACTTCTAGTAAATAGCAGTAAAATCCAGAGTGTGAGACGTTTGAAATATATCTCCAAATTTCATTAATTTTGTTTAACAGCCTGTAGAAATGATTCATCTGCTCACACTATGACCGTCATGTGTTCCAAAGGCAAAGCTTAATCATGTGGTTTCTCTTTTTGAATCATGAAATGGTTGAATGAACAACAGGAATCGTTTTTGCCTCAGGCACTGATTACCAGTACTCCAGTGACGTAGGTTTCGTTTATCACGCATGATAAAATCCTAGTCGCGGGGGACGGAGTTCATTGATGCAAATAAAGTGCACTTATTGTGAATTTTGGGGGTTGAACATATGATTACGACACCAAAATCCGCATCAAAGGAAATACTCTTTTCCCTAGTTAAATTCTGGCAGAGATGATCTGTGAAATTTAATAAAGGATGCAGACTTTATCACATATGGTAATTACTGGGTGCAGTAAATTCCTCATTATTAAGAATTCCAAACCCTGTGCAAACCCTTGTTTGAACAGGGATCAGAAAACTCTGGCTCACTCACAGTCAGGGCCAATGAAGGCTGCCCTGGTGAGCTGAGAAGCCAATTTGCTTCCTCCTGTAGTTTCCGGTGGATTTCAGCTGTGAGGAAGCCCTCCTTGGTGCTGTGGTGTGGTCCAGGGAATAAAGAAATGGAGGTAGGTACTGAAGAAACCTTGCTGTGCATTTGTGTGCATAGACCTTAGGGCAGAACTTGATAGCTGAGTTTGTGAAAGCACACAGACTTCAAGTACAAAGACTGTTGTTCTGTAGTGATATGGGGCACAAACTGAAACAACTGTAGAGCCAACACTGGAATAGTGGGAAGGAGTATAAAGCGAGGACGCAATACTTAATTAATTTACACCTGTGTCAGCCTGTGCACAGTAGGTTATAAGCGTGTTTCACGTACCACTATCTGCTATGTTTATTCCAAAACCATGTTGATATAGAACAGTACAAGTCACTAGGAACCAGGAATCGAGAACACCACTAATCAAGGGTACCTAGGTGTTCTGAGGTCATTTTATTCCCTAGAAAAACCCTGCAGGAGATTATCCAATGTCCTCCCTGGAATGTGGCTGAACCCATCCTGGTTTTTAGGGACCAGGATGAAACCTGATTATGAAGCATGCTACTAACAGAGAGGTTGAGGCTCTGACAACAACAAAAAAAACATAGTGTTGTGGTTTGCCTACAGGGTCAAGCATTCCTTATTCTTACTAAACAAAACTAGTTCTGTGAAAGAAGAAGTGTTGGCAGCTCTAGGCATTATAGTTTGTAGGATACATTGTGTATACCACTAAACTGCAGTGGGAGGACATCTCCTACAATTCACCTCCCACCCCCTCCTAAGCAGATGAATGTAGATTACTGACTAGGTACCATTTGTGAAAGGACAAGACTGAGAGGGGCATATTTACAAGCCCCTATTGCCACAAGAACATCACTTTTTATGACATTCCTGTTGCAATAGGGGCTTGCCTTATTTACAAGCTGGTGTTAAGCCACTTAATGTGGCTTAACGCCACCTTGTAAATAAGGCACCCTTTCACGCTATACTTACGGTGTAAGGGGTGGGATTATTATGCTGCCCCCTATTTACAAGGGTGGCGTAAATAGGAGGCAGTGCCAAAATTAAGACAAACGATAACCTGGTTTTAACATTGCAAAATGAGGAGAAATCAGGCCTGAAGCCAGGAATATTTGCTTTAGGGTGCCTGGCCCCCAGTGATGATAACATGAAGGAAAGATTCAGGCCACTGTGGTGTGGGCGGGAGGGGTCTCTAGTGTCCTACATTTTTTTTTACATCGATAATTTCGAAATTTAGTTGAGAAAATAGGACGCACTTTTAACATAACTTTGCTGGGCAGATTATATTTTTCTCATTGATTCACACACCTTCCTAAAATCCCATGAAGCTCATTTGCATTTGTCTAATTCTCATAGATTAAATAACTTGCATTTTACGTGTTGCTTGTTCATATAATGCTGTTCCTTGTTCAGAACTGCACAGTACTGTTGGCTAACCTAATTGTACCAATTTTATTGACTCCAGAAGTCTGAAAGTCTGAGGTAGCCATGAAGGGATTCAAAAATGTGGACTGCAAGTCACACACAGATATCAGCTTCAGGTCCACCAACCTAATGAGCTACCTTATTGATTTACCATTATTAATTTACTGCAAAAACATATTTTGTATCAGTCATAGAAACCAATTTGACCTTTTCTAAATAAATATTTTCTTTAACAAATTGGGTTATTATTTGGGTGGGTGACTACCCACTTCAAGGAATAATCACAGTCCTTGTCAGGGTGAACCCCAAATTTCACTAAATTAACCTGAGGTCAACCCCCTAGTAGCTATAGCACAGAGAAGGCAGGCTTAACTTAGTGCAATGAGTAATGTATGTAGGCAGTGCCAAGACAGTAATAAAGTCAAAATGCAAAACGATATAAGTCCCAAACCGAATTATGAAATAGAGTAAAATGTAATTAACACAATGAAAGCAATCCAATAAGAGGACCCCTACATTTGATTGTTTTACATTTTAAGTAGGCATAGCACTGAGAAGTACAAATTGTGAATGGTAGTCAATGGTTGCAGTAGACCAGGGCTGAGGTGCAATTTGCGGGTGACTGTGATGGAAAGCAGGTCAAGTACATGAACCAGGTTTGTGCTAGTCAAAGATTTTACCTTCTGACTTTAGTCCTCTAAGTCCCAATCCATAACTGCAGTACACTTCTATAGCCCCCATGACCTTAGGGGAGGCACTCAGAGACTCACACATGAGACCAACGGCGGGATCCAATTCAGGTCCAAGTGCTACTGGTCAGATGGGTACTTCCAGGAAAAGGTAGCTGTTGTGTCCCTGTAGCTTGAACATGAGGCCAGCCTTATTACCATTGGTATCCACTTTCTTTACCCTGGGAATAAGAGGGAGCAAGTACAGTCATTCAGGGCTCCTCCCAGGTCACAGACAACAGGTCCAGTCCTCTTCTGTTCTTCTTCAGGTTCAGAAAGTGTTTACAAGTGGGTGCCGGGAGGTGCCACATTTATTGCTGGCATGAGCTAGTAGGCAAGAATGACTCCTAGACAACTCCTAATCAATGGAGTAAAGGGTTCCAGGGTCAACACTGCCCATTTTGGCCTTTTTTAGGGGGGCAAAATCCTTTTGCCACACTACACATGGGCTATGATGGCTGGGTGTGTGTGTAGGGAGTGTATTATGGTATTCCTAGTGTCCTCCCATATCCAATGGTAATATACAGCTTGCAGCAGCCACTGCACCCCCAATAAACCCAGAGACAGAAGTCTGGTAGAACAAAAGCAGGATTTTAAAGCAACCAGATAGTATATACGAATTGCTTTAACATCCTGTTTCCCTTCCTCTCAAATGCGCCCCCAGTATTCTATGTAAACCCAGCAGACCTGTCAAGCAGGAGTTGACACTTAAACAGGATTTAACTCTGTAATGTCAAAAGGGATGCTCACAGCCCTACCCTTTTGCTGAGCTCAAAGGAGTCATTCTGTCCATTCAGGTTGAATTGTCAATCACACCATCCTATTGCATAGTTTCCCGGAGGCATTCCATACCTTTTCAAATGCCAATTCCTAGCTAGGGGAAATTGGGCAGGCAGGGAAGTGTAACTTCTTAGATGTTATTTTTCCTAAATATTTATTAAAAATCCAACCTCACCATTTAATTGGATTTTATTAACTATTAAACATAATTGTTTATTTTTCGAGATCCTATTCCTAGTTTTCTCCATGGGACAGCTAGGCCAACCATAGGTTAAGGTGCTAGTTACTGTAAGGACATGTTAACATTACATTTCTATATGTCCTTTTAAGTACCATGAACCATGCCTTTTGGGCCACACGGCCTACAAAGAGGTGGCTTATTAATTTTTAAAAGGGATGTTTTGTCTGTATTTAGTATGCAAGTCAGAATGCAGTTTTTACACTGTTACAGTCAGGCTACGCAGTGCAGGCCTGAAGGCAAGTTTGAACTACCACTGTAATGAATGGCACAATAGGTGCTACAGTCCACTTGTGGCATTTAACATCCAGGCCCTGGGTACACCTTATACCATATATTAGGGACTTCTAGGTAAGTTAAATTAATTATACCATTTAGGAGAATGTCAATTCAACCATGCTTAAATTGGGTACACCAACAATCAGCTGGTAGTTACCAGGGGTTAAGTGCACAAAGTGCAAAACTCAGTAAATGTATAAGGCTGAACAAAAGATAAAATTCTGGAGTGACAACATAGAAAATGTGGATTTCCTACATTTACACAACTTTGTCTTTTCATATTTGAAAAGCAATCCTAGGATGTCCTTATATTTAGTGTTTCCAGAATGGCAACACCTGGTGGTGCTCATAAACAATACTTTAAGGCCTCCCTACCTTTTGCAAGGAGCCATCCTCTATAATTACCAGTGCAGCCTCTCTTTTGCTTGAAGGAGTCACATACCATCACACTAGCATACATGCAAGGAAGAGGAAATGAGAATGTGGAACTCCTCTAAAAACCTGTTGATAATCCTTATCTTGTCACACATTAAAATTCACACTCTCTCTGTGAGACTAATGAAGGGATGGAAAGGGAAAGGCATTCCTAATGGCTTATATCAAAAACACACATACAGGTCTATCAGCAGAACACAGGACCACTAACAAAGAGGTATCTTGTACACAGGAACATAGTCACAGGCACAGACCCAGAGATATGCATAGGCATCAAGGAAACTAATCCTAATCTGTGCCCTACATAATTACCACTCACCTGTGGCACTGCTTGGTGGAAGAGAACAGGTCAAAGAAGAAGATTATTTGGGGCTGTAAGTTGTACTGGAGGCTTGGAATGTTCTGTAGTTACACATTGAAAGTCAACCATAAAAACATTCACTGAGGCTCTGACATTAGCAGGGCCACAGATCAGGTTGCAACTGGGCTGCCTGTCTCTGAACCTGGTGGCACCAGATCTTGGTGCCATGGTTGCACAGTGCAGTTTTAATAGTAAAAATGCTATAATCATCCAGGCACATGGTGAAAGATTAATTCAGCCTCACTCTGACTGCATGCAGCAAGGTCCAGCACCAGGACAATGGTTCCCATGAAAAGCAACAGTAAATTGAACGTGCATGAAGTGTTGATGTGTATTCTTACACAACCCACAGTATGTTTGAAACGGTTAAGAAGTACTTTTTTATAGAAAGGGGAAAAGGCACGAGACTTGTGGGTATGCTGAACTATGGCATAAATACTTCCAAAGTTCAGGGGCAAAATGTCTTCTGTTGAATTTGTTCTCATTGATAGCTTGAAACCTGTGTATTTGAGACAGCAATATGCCTATTGCTAAAGTGAGTTAATGATATAGCAGATGAAATCTGCCTTATTGAATACTTTGATTCTTGGTACCCATCATCATGATGTTCAATTCAAGTTTCACAGGAAACACCTACATCAGTGCTCATAATCACCCCTATGGCTCACTGCCCTCTGGATTAGCAATGCTGAGGCTTGGAATTAGAGAATTCTTCTGAGCCTTAGAATCTTGCCCTAAGCATCTCTGTTAGGGTGTAGGGCCTGCACAGAGCTCAGACTTTACACATGAAACCTCATGGAGACCCGTGGAAGACATCCCCACCAGAAGCTTACTTAACATGCACATCTATACCATGCATCCTATTTCTTTATCATTAGTCATACTCTGTCATAAGACTTGGATAATGAATCAGGTTGTAGATGACCCTAGACTGCAAACTTGACCCACGGTGAATGACTTGTGTTGGACATGCTAAAAGACCTATGTGCTATCACATCTACTCTTGGCCGCTATAGACAGCTGAGATGCTGGCTGTAGTACTAAGAACCAGTCTCAAGAACTCGATTGGAGGGGGCTAGACTGCAGGCCAACACAAAAAAGCAAGATGAAGAATTTCAGCAGCCTGGTACTAAAGGGATTGCTTCAATATTGCACCATAGGAGAAAGGTGGGAAATGGGGAAAGTTCTGAAAACACAGGTCGATCATCCCGAATAAGAGTGTTTGGCATTCCTAATGCTGGCCTTTACCAGAAGCTTTTATGGGCCTTGGGTCAATAGCTTAATGTGGGGACTCATTCTAATTCTGTCAAAATAAATGCTTGTCAGCTTGTTGGAAGTGTACATGCGTTTGTAACTGGAAATTTGAGTGGTAGCCCCAACATGTTTTAAAGCTATTGATGCTTGATTATCCGTGGTCTTTTTAGGTTCATTGAGTTCAGCCACTACAAGCATCTTCACCACTCCCTTGTGGAATTGAAAGACAGTACATTTCTTTGGCATTGTTTTCTGTGGTTATTTGTAGAGCAGTGGTGGACAGTAATTTTACCAGAGAGGGGGCCACATACACACTCACACCCACACACACATTCAAAACACTCACTCACAAATACACATACATACACATATGCATGTACCAAACATAAACACACATACAAATTACCTTCGCTGCAGCTCTCCTTGGAAGTCCCAGGAGGGTTGGAGCTGCTGCCTTCCCTCATTGGCCAACCTAGGTCAGCCAATGGGGGAAGGCAGCAGTGCCTCACTCGTCACGGAGAGAGGTATGGTCAGTGACCCCACCCTACTCTGTGATGTGGTGTCACTGATTGATACTCAGCACAATGAACTACCGGGCTCAGGCGAATGTATGATGTTACAACGCATACATTTACAATGCATGCCTTTACAACACAGTTTTACATCGCAACATTCTTTACAACACATACATTAACATTGCATGCCATTACAACATTTTTTTTTAAACTACATTTACAACGCATTCCATTACAACGCATTATACCTTTACAACGCATACCATTACATTGCATTTAAGGTAAATGTTGGATAGTGTAGGGGTAGAAAATACTATTCTAACTCCAGGGCTGTAACAGTAGGGTAAGTGTTGGATAGTGTAGGGGTAACAATTATTATTCTAACTCCAGGGGGTGCAACCGTAGGGTATGTGTTGGATTGTGTAGAGGTACTATGCGTTGTAATGGTATGCGTTGTAATGACATGCGATGTAATGCCTGCGTTGTAGTGACATGCGTTGTAGTGTCATGCATTGTAGTGACATGCAATAAATGGCTGCGTTGTAATCACATGCAATGTAATGCCTGCGTTGTAGTGACATGCGTTGTGTCATGCATTGTAGTGACATGCAATGAATGACTGCGTTGTAGTGACATAGGTTGTAAAGGATGTTGTGATATAATGACTGCGTTGTAAATGTAGTGCGATGTGATGACTGTGTTGTAAAGGTTGTTTTCCACAGCTAGGCAGCCAAGAACATGCCCATTTAGGGCATGTCTAGCTGATGGCTGCCTGACCAGAACAAAAAGAGCATCTGTCAGGCTGACCTTTCTGTAACCTGACAAACACTCTTCTTGCCAGGAAAGGTTGGAGGAGGGGGGGCTCAGCCCATACAGACGGGCCACAACTGCTGTAGAGGTTCTAAAAAAGACGTGCATCTTGTATCAATCTCTCTGTCTCATCCACAATACCAGCAGTGCTGAAAACATCTATTTATATGAGGGGATTGCACAGTTTTTTTGTTTTGTTTTGCAGTTGTCTATGGTGCAAACATGGCCCAAAGGCATTAGAGCACTTTTCAAGAGCACCACATCACATGAGGTCGACGTTACTCTATTGTGTGTCTATTTGCAGGCCTCGGAGATTGATTTGCCCCAAATCACAAGCTGTTGTTGGATGTCCCAAAGTCGCAACCCTGGCGTTGTAAAGCACACTACCAGCAGTGTAGAGGTGTTCCAAAAAAACTGCAAAGAAAAACCAAAGGGGATGATGGACGGAGCGTTGACAATACAAACACTCACCCCCAGTCAACTGATCTGGGTTTAATCCATCACAGTTCTCCCACCCCAGTTCAGACATGGCCATATGCAAATCAGTGTGACCCTGTGCCTCATGGGAACAGTCCAGCCCAAACTGCCAAGCCATGGCTTCCCAGGACCGGTTTCTGGCATTACAGCCGTCTTCAGCCGGGCTTGCTTGAATCCAGTGGCAAAGTGAGCAAGGGACTCACGTCTGAGCATACCCTGCCAACTTAGGGCGAACAAAGAAAAACCAAAGGGGATGATGGACAGAGCGTTGACAATACAAACACTCACCCCCAGTCAGCTGATCTGGGTTTAATCCATCGCCGTTCTTTAGCTCACTCCGCCACCCCTGTTCAGACATGGCCATATGCAAATCAGTCTGACCCCGTGCCTCATGGGAACAGTCCAGCCCGAACTGCCAAGCCATGTCTTCCCTGGACCGGAATCAAGCTTCCCAGGACCGGTTTCTGGCATTACAGCCGTCTTCAGCCGGGCTTGCTTGAATCCAGTGGCAAAGTGAGCAAGGGACTCACATCTGAGCATACCCTGCCAACTTAGGGCGAACAAAATAAAACCAAAAAGCAAAAAAACTGCACACATCTGCATTCCAGCATGGTTGCAGGTGTCTTTTCTTAATATACCATGGGAAACTCGCACTTAAAAAGATGTTGCAGAACCGAAGGCATCCTTCTTGAATGCTGTCGGCGCGCAAGACTAATAATAATAAAAATGCCTGTGTGGCAGATGCTACAGACAGTGCTGGATGGTTATAACACCTGCGAACGAAGCCGTTTCACTAAATTGAAGCTCAAATGTGCCTTTATTTCTCTTTATTTCCGAAGCCTGTGGAGCACACGACGGTAAGTGCTTTTACGACGTAGAATACAATGTTGCTGAACGTGATGCATGTAAAGCCTGAGCACCTTCATAAAACAGCTCATTTTATGACAAAACAATTTCAGCGCGAGCCATGGAGCTCAGTGAATCAAAGATAAAATGTACCTAAATGGGGGAGGACAGCTTTTCCTGGAAATTCCGCTGTCTCGCCGGACTGTGCCCAGGAAGAGAAATCAATCCAGACGCAGGGGATGGGTTGAGTAAATAACCATCGTCAGTGTTTTGTTGTGGGTTTGAGTAAGAGAAGGCATCGCACTGCCAGCTTGTTTTTATCTCCTTGTCTCTCTCCCCTCTGCTCCTCATTGTATTCGTTATGGAGTGCGGATTGTGAGGGGGTACTAAAACATAGGGGCATATTTACAAGGCCCTATCGCCACGGGAAAGTCACTTTTTGTGACGTTCCTGTGGCGATAAACCCTTCGCCTTATTTACAAGGCGGCATCAGGCCACTTAATGTGGCTTTATGCCGCCTTGTAAATAAAGACCCCCCCCTTTCACACTACACTTCGGGTGAAAGGGGCATGCAATGGGTGTTGTGGTGGGCGTTCAACCGCAACACCCATTGATTTTGACGCTGTGCCCTATTTACAATGGTGGCGTAAATATGAGGCAGCTCCAACATTCACAGCAAGGAAAACCTGGTCTGAGCATGGCGAAATGAGGAGAAATGTTTAATATCCCCTCATTTTTGCTGTTTCTATGTGTGCTGCATTGTGCAGCACAAATAGAAACAGCAAATCACCATGTATGATTGCGTATGTGCAAGAAGGTGTCCCTTCCTGTACATAAACATTCATAAAAACACTTACGATTTGCAACTTCTATGTGTGCTGCACAATGCAGCGTGCATAGGAATTACACATTGGCATTCTGAATTGTTTAAGTGCAAGAATGGACACCTTCCTGCACATACACAATAATTCCCCCCAACGCAGGCACCTTTGCACTATAGTGCAAGGGTGCCTGCGTTGGCGCTAGGCAGCTAGATTTAGCACCACTGCTAGGGGAAACGCAGGGGTGTGCATCAATCTTGTGAATACGGTGCATCCCTGCGTTTTCTGAATGACCGAATGTGGAGTTAACAGTTTTTGCTTAACGCCGCGCTTCGCCAGTGTGTGGTAAATATGCCCCACGGTATTTTGTAAAATAACTATGTTTTAAGACCTTCAAAACATAGACTCGAGTGTGTGTCTGTGTGTGTGTTTGTCTGAGTGAGTATTTAAACATCCCAGGTGAAATCCGATAAACACCTTATCATACCCACCTGAAAGCTCCTGTGCTCAACTATTAATTAAATAATACATTTACTAGAGGGGTGTAACAGCCCTGCACATCCGGCCCTGAAGCTACGCCCCTGGCAAATGAAGTGAGGTTTGATCAAAGCACATCACCCTCAGACAGAGCAAACACTAAAAACTATTCTAGGAACAGACAGCTTTGATGAACCATAATCTTTTTCTAGAATAAATTCTTCTCTTCATCAGCTCAAAGATGCCACTATTTTTCTGTGGAGTTATAGTGTTGTTCATATTGCTGTAAAACTCACAACTACACAAATTCATCTTATGTGACCTGCTACAGGAATATCAGGAAGATGGGCTTCAGGGAGGAGAGACTTCTGAATGCTATTCTATGACAAGATTTTGTGAATTTGCCTAAATTATGCAGATCAGGTTAGAGGTGCATTGGCAGAGTTGCCTGTAAGGGTGTCTGCAGTAACAGGAGAGGATGTTACTGGCAAGAAGGAGGCTCCTAGGAAGAGTTGCCTCTCAGTGTGATAGCATTGGAATCCCATGGAGAGGGGCAGCAGGAATCAGTCTTTGGCGTGACATGAGTTCAAGTCTTCAGTAGTCCTAATGGTATTTCAGCTGCATGTTTGATGTACGACTGTCTCTACCCTATTTCTACTGGGGAGGTGTGCATGACCAAAGCCTTCCTGCATTTCAGAAGTAAGCTGACAAGTGGCTGAAACCCTTTTAGGCTAAATAAGGTGGTCACTTTCACAAACATAAAACCTTTACATATTAAAACAAGGAGGCAACCCTCTGTAATCTCTACATTTCATACCCATCCTAAGCTCTGCTGGAGCTGCATAACTCTTCCATTTCACAGTGTTAAAAATTGGGTTTCTGGTTGGTAGAGGTATGCACCCTGTCCAAGCAGGAACTATAATCCTAGTCAGGGTACTTCACAAACACACCTTAAATTAACCTGTGCTCACCACTGGTAGCTTCGCACTGAGCAGTTAGGCTTAACTTAAGAGGCAATATGTAAAATATTTGTGCAACACTTCAAACAGTAAAACAGTGGAAACACCACACAAAAAGATAGTGCTTAAAAGCATGTAACTGAAGAGGGAGGTTGTTCCAGGTTCTCCCCACAAGATAGGAGAAGGAGCGCTTGATTCTGTTGCTTCAGTGGATGTGGGGGTGGGCAAGTGAGAGGGAGGTGGAGCTTAGTTGTGTGGTAGGTCCATGGGAATTAAGGCGATGGTTGACTTAGGCAGGTCCTTCATTGTGCAGGGCTTTGTAGATGTGGATTAAAAGATTGAGTTTGCATCTCTACTGTATGGGGAGCCAGTGGAGTTTTCTCAGCTGGGGATGATGTGGGTCCGTCTGAGGAGGTTGAGAATTAATCTGACACAAGGCACGAGGATGAGCTCAAGCACTTTAGAACTGGTTAGCAGTGATAAAGTGGGCAGAGTTCTATAAGGCAAAAAAATGTGCTCAGAAAACAAGAAGGTGAAGTCAAAGGGGCATATTTACAAGGGCTTATAGCTACTAGAATGCCACTTGTTTGACGTTCTGGTGGTGATAGCCCCTTTGCCTTATTCACAAGGCAGCGTTAAGCCACTTAATGTGACTTTACGCTGCCTGGTAAATAATGCCCCTTTCATGCAGCACTTAGTGTGACAGGGATGGGCAATGGGTGTTGCAGTAGGCATTCTGCCGCAACACCCATTGCTTTTTGATACTGCCCCCTATTTTCAAGGTTGGCATAAAGATAGGGAAGCGCCAAAAATAAGACCAGGAGAAACCTGGTCTTAAACCTGATGCAACGAGGAGAAATTATTATTTTCTCCTAGTGTTTGCTGTTTCTTTGTGTGCTGCACTCTGCAGTACACATAGAAAGAGCATATTGCCATTAGTGATTGTTCATGTGCAGGAAGGTGTCCCTTTCTGCAAATAAACAATCATTAGAAAATGACGAGTTGCAACTTCTATCTGTGCTACATTCTGCAGCACACGAGTTACAAATCACCATTTTTGATTGTTTATGTGCTGGAAGGAACACCTTCCTGCACATGAACAATCATTCCCTGCAACACAGGCACTATTGTGCAAAGGTGCCTGCTTTGGCACTAGGCAGCTAAATTTACTGCCAGAGCTCTGGAAAACACAGTGGTGCACCATATTATTGTAAATCCAGCGCATCCATGTGTTTCCAGAATGTCGGAGCGCGGTGTTACCAATTGTGATGTAACTCCGCGCTTCCCCAGTCTGTTGTACATATGCCCCAAAAGGTTTAGGGATTGCTCTACAGAAAGGGTCAGGTGCAATAGTCAGCTAGCCCAATTGAAATCCTGGTCTGAAGAAGAGCAAATTACATCTACTGTCATTTGAGTTTTTAGAGATCTAATGAACTGGTATGAAGAAAAGTACAGTTTTTGAAGTTGCATCTTGGAACTTAGTATTTGTGTCTAATGGTATCCATTGATTCTGAGAGTATTTTATTTAACTGCTATATATTTCTCCTTTTTCTGCAAGACATATATTGTCTAATGTCCAAACTTTTATGTCTCACAACTGGTCACTGCGGAAATCATTTGTAGTTGGTCAACTGTTATTCCTGCTTTGTAAAGACCAGACAGCTTCTTGTTACACCCTAATTTGTCTGCCAGGAGCTGTCTGTGATATGACTATGTCAGAGTTCTATGATTTGTGTCCCAAGTAGAATGAGGTAGCTGATCTTGAATGTAAAGGTTCTAGGCATATCAGTTGGAAATATAAGATTGGAAGTTTTTTTTTTAGTCAGGCACTTTGCATTCCATGGGTATTACAGTTTCATCAAGTCTGCCATTCTTAATAGGTCTTACATCAGAGTGCCATGAAAGAAATACAATTTTTCAGAAAAAAAGACCATAGTAGTTTCAATACAGGTATAAATAAAGGATACCATTACCATATGGCAACGTTTGTCTTCCTGCCCCTTGCATTCGGTACCCCAATAACTTTATCCCAGTGGCGTCTCCATGTGCCCAATCCCCCTCACTATGACCCCATAGTGTTTAGGGTGCCCCATTCTGCAAGTCCCTGTACAGCTTTAATGTACAGCATACACTTTCACTTTTCATAGTTCCCTACCATTGTCCTCGTATGGTGTCTCCTGATGGCACTTCAATGACCCTCACCCTGCCTAGTACCCTCTCTCAATGAAAGTACCCACATTGATCAAGAGAGCCAACACAAAGTGTTCCTCATTGCTTCAGTGTCTATCCACAATGCTACCAGCACTCTCTAACTCATTGCATTCATTCCTTCTCTTTTTTCTAGGACCCCTTCACAGTTTCATAATAGTTTATTTCATTTCTAAGACTATTTCAGCATAGAAAAAACAATACTTAACATAGTAATCAGTCATCACCATGAAGCGAGTACATATACGCATTAACTAGAAGAAATAAATAATTAATATGAGAAAAATAAAAGGTGTTACTTCACATAGTATAACATTATCAGTATATCTCAAGTGGCATCACTAATGATATATGACACATTAAAGCGTATCAATAGATACATTAGCAACATCATCATCAAAAGGTTTCCAGAATGATTTATAGCTATTAAATAACTTATGAAGTTTCCAAAGAGATGTGTTAGTACCTTTCTTGGTACATACAATCCAAAACCCCCATGAGTTAAGAAAGAGTAAATTCATGTTTTTCAAAGTGTAGCTAATTGATTTAATAGCAAATGAAATAAGAAACTCAAGATGATTTATTTGCTCAAATGGTAATGAATGTGATAAGCCATATGATTTATGGATAAGTAATTTATATGATCTGAGTATTGAAATGTTGAAATTCTTTAGCAATACATTAATATACTTTAGACCAAATATCCAAAACAAATGTGCCTTCATACAGGAGTCTATTCAAGGAACCATAGTTAGTTTTATATTGCCATTATAATGAGTTATCCAACTTAGCTTTAAAAACTTGCTTGCGGTCCAGACACAGTTATATATTACAAATGAGTTAGTCTGGTAAATTGAGAATGGGAGCCAAGCAAAGATATTACCAGACCATATTTGCACATTTCAAGGCCTACTGTAAAGAAAATTCCCTGTTCCAAAATAACAAACAGTATTTAGATTAATAGTATTATTGCTGGTCCATTTTTATACACCTTAGAAGCAACATGTTGAGACAAGGTCCACAAATAGAAACAGAATTCATAATCAGACATCTTAGCAGCAGGCGAAATATTTGAAAACACATTAAGAATTAATTCACATTAAAATTCATATTTATAAAGGTCAGAGGAATGAAAACTGTATTTGCTTTATATTTTCAGATATGATAAAAAATGAAGTACATTGACATAATCTTGAAAATAATAATACCAGCATCCATCCAAGACATCAAAACAGTAATTCTATTGGTCTATTTCAGAAGGAATTATGTCTGAGAGAAATGAATTTGATGTTCCTCATCCAAGTATAAAATAATCCATTGTATTGTAAAAGAGCTAGTTTGGTTGCTTGATAATTGAAGAGGCATTATTGATTTGGTGATTTCTAAAGGTTCAGAGAGCAGGTAAAGGGAGAGGATTAACTATGTTGTCCTCAGTCCAGAGCCACATAGAACATAACCCAGATTAAAATGATTGAAACTCTAAAGAACATAGTCCAATTAAAAAAGCAATGTGATACCAACAAAAATACAGTATGACCATAACACCATACTTTTTACAGTCTTTATGTGTGGTAAATTTTCATATTGGTATATATTATTCCAAATTAAGTTACTTAGAAATAGCTTGAGAACTGGAAGCATAGATAGGCAGTTCAATACTTGAGGAGCAAGTACCCGTTCATTAGTTTTAATTTCACGCCACCAGTTTAGAAGCAAGTGAGTGAACCATTTATCAATTACTTCATCACCATCATCAATAATAAGTTATTCCATTAAATAAATAATTATGAAAGTTGATGCATAAAATCGATTGTAAAACAGGTTGGAGTTTCAATTACTTACAATTTATTTTAAAGACATTGTAGGTAACATAAAGATGGCTTACATTTCTAAAATCATATCTTTTTAGTAAAGGGATCAGATAGTTTAGTGTATTTACAATGAAACTTACAGAAGAAGGTAAAGTGGAGTAAGCTTCGATCAGAAGCGTCATTACATGGGCACAGACCGTCACTAGCGTATTGACCCAGTGAGAGTGAGATTAAATGGCATATTATTGACCCAATTCTAAACTTTGTGAAGAGGAATCTTTCCCAAATATTATTAACTATTAAAAGGAACGGTTCAGGGCCAGGTTTTAATTGTACTAACACATATTATCTAATCAGAGGCTTAAAAAGTTCAGATGACTCCCTAAATTCGCTCTTTCATAACAGATGTCTGCTTAATTCAGGATTTCTCTAGCCTCATGATACTAGATGAATTTACAAACAGCATTTCTCTACCAAGCTCAGACAAGTATTTTTTCACATATGGCTACAACCAGATCCTCATACCCCTATCACAATTAAGACAGACTTTGATAACCTCATGGTTAAAGGTTGTGTTTGCATTGTTCCATATTAAAAGTAGCAAGAGAACTGGAGTCAGCTTTATATTATCCTCAAGATTGCTGATTCGCAGCTCCAAATGGCAAATAAAGTGTGGTAAACTTAAGGGAAGGGAAAGTAGACACCGACAAAACCTTTTCTCCTCAACCTGCAAGGATTTGGTATTAACATGGCCCCAAAAACCCACTTCATATGGTACAATCAGAAGTCACTGTGTTTTGTATACCACTGAGAGAGGGGCAATTGGCTTGGAGCCAATCACCTAGGCATATGTTTACCTCTGGAGGAGATACAATGAGAACAAGTGCTCCCCTAATCAAAGAGCACATGCAGATATGGTAAAGTCCTGTACATGTTCAAGTATATTACCTTTGAAACCAATGGTACAAAATTTAGGGGGTTTTGTATCAAAGGCAATAACATAGGATTTAGATAAATGTGTGGATAAATCCAAATCATCCATAAAGGAAACAAACAAGTCCATCAGAATTTTCAATACAAATGGGGTGTGTGCCATTAAAATTACATCATCCACATATAGAAGGAGTGAGACTGAGTTCCCTCTATCATTGGTACAGCCTATTTAGATTGTATTCAACTAATATTCAGAGTATTAATGAATAAAATCAATAAAAAAGAAGGACCAAAACACAAAGTTGCCACACCCCGCTCGAAGTTAAACGAGTCCTTGAGCTCCCCCTTTTTCCTATAACATACTTTTGCTGAAAGGTTTGAATGTAAGACTGATGAATAATCAACAATGGAATTATCTGACCCTGGTCAGATGTATAAGAAAGGTCCATTAATACAAGATACAAGGGGCACCCCCATGCCAGCGCATATTTCCCAATAATACGTTGAAAATGTAAATAATAAATACTGCTATAGGGTGCCCATCGTGTTGCACTGGAGATAGGGCACTGTTGACTTTCAACCAAGCTAAATTCCTCCCCACTACTTTAACCATGGAATGTATCACTAAGATTGGTCGTAGCACAGTGGGTCAGAGCGATTTCCTTGATTAAAAATTGCCGCTAATGGAGGATGTAACCCACGATTGGGGAAAGGCGGATCCAAGTTCACAGGCATGATGAAGAACATTTGTTATCAAGGGGGCCCAAAGGTCTATTATAGATTTAAACAGGTCCATTAATATCCCATCAGGACCCTGAGCCTTCCCTGAGTGTCTGTTAGTCAGAGCCAGGGCAAATTCCTGAGGGTCAAATGTTAGCCCTCAGGCAGTGAAGCACAAAACTCCCCCCTCAGCAGTTCCCATTAGACTATTCCTATCATCAAACTGATAAATACCTTCAAAATGCCGTAGCCACTGATCAACAGGAATATGGGCCCGAGGTCCAGGAAGAGGCTGTTAATTGCCCTTATTGAAATACCACTATGCCCAAACATTTTCTGAGTGTTCATCGCAGATGCCTCCATTAATATTTCCCAGTTCTTCTGTTTAATCTCCTTGTTTGCAATCAGCCCGGCATGCTGCTGCTTGCACTTTATCTCGTGGCCACATTGCTAGCACTTTCCTCAATTGTTTATTTGAAAAAGAGCAAGCTCTATCAAACCATCTTGGTTGTTCCATAATACCAGTGTCGTTAACCTCATCCATGCTCATGACTAGCCCAGCTCGTCATGAGTCACAGTAGAGCTGTGCTCATGACGAGCTGGGCTCATCATAACTGCCGCAGTCCGCCCATGCGCAACTGATTCCCCGCCTGTGCGGAAGAATTAATCAGTGGGCGGAGTGGTGACAAGCCCAGCTTGTCATGAGCACAGCTCTACTGTGACTCATGACGAGCTGGGCTCGTCACGAGCACCGCGGCGCCACGCCCCCCCACCCCCTGCCGGGGGAATTACCCCTGCAGGGAAGGGGTTACGTTTCAGGAGGATGCGCTTGATTACACAATTTAGGGGCTTATTTACAAGCCCCATGCATCGCCGGAGCGTCACTTATTTTGACGCACTGGTGGCACAGTGTGCTGCCCCATATTAACAAGGCCACAGATTTTCATGGCCTTGTAAATATGGCCCCTTTTCAAACATCACTGTGTAAAAGGGGTGTGCCATGGGTGTTGTTGTGGGTTTTCCCACGCAACACCCATTGATTCTGCTGCATTCCCAGATTTACAACAGTTCCTAACCAGGGAATGCGTCACAATCCTAAGCCTCCCCAGGGGAGGCATAAGGAGGCACAACGAGGAGAAATGGTTTTAGTTCTCCTTGTTTTTTCCTCTTTCTATGCAAGCTGCATTCTGCAGCACACATAGAAAGAGGAATAAGCATCTTGTGATTGTTTTTGTGCAGGACGATGTCCCTTCCTGCACAAACACAATCATCCCTCCAACGCAGGCACCCTTGCACCATGGTGTACGGGTGTCTGCGATGGCAAATGGCAGCCAATTGTGCGCCAGCACAGAGGAAAGCACAGGGATGCATCATATTGTTGTAAATATGATATATCTCTGTGCATTTAAAATGACGCAGCTCGGTGCAGCAAAATGGCTTGCAGCGCCACGCCATTTTGTTGTAAATAAGGCCCTTAAGACACAGAAACTACTGGTGATATCTGCGCTACAATCACTATCGTCAAGACAGACATTAAATAGGTTTTTGTGAAGTTTTATTAAATTGCCTAGAAATACTACTGAGTCATGTAGTCTCCATTCTATTAATTAACCCCTACCTTCAGGATCATGTCATCTGGCAGGGTAGTATGACGCAAAGCAGTTGACAGCTCAATTCCCACCATTAAAGGATTATAGAAATTTAGCCAGCACCTCCCCATCCTGAAATAGAATAAAAAAGGCCTTGGGACACAAAATATAATGTACCATAGAGTTTTAACCTCTTCGAAAATAAGTGGGACGCACAATTTTAGCCATGTTACTTGGTTCTAAAGCGCTAATGCATTTCTCTCTATAATAGTTTTGATGTACAGATGGCCAAAAATCTGGCAGAACAGACCATGAAACCCCTTCCTGAGTGGGAGCTTAGTTAGCATAAAAACCAAAGGGCTTATTTACAAACACCCTTGCGCTGCCGGTGTGTCACATTTTTGTTGCATCAGTGGTGCAGTGTGCTGGCCCATATTTACAAGGCCACACAAAGCCACCCTGTATGGCTTTTCATGGCCTTGTAAATACTGCCTTTTTTACGCATCACTTTTGTGAAAGGGACGTGTCATAGGTGTTGCTGTGGAACACCCATGGATTCTGCTGTATTCCCAGATTTACAACATTTCGTCAACCTGGGAATGTGCCAGAATCCTATGCCTCCCCAGGGGAGGAGTGAGGAAGTACAACTAGGAGAAATACTTTTTTTTCTCCATGTTTTTCCCCTCTTTCTATGCATGCTGCATTCTGAAGCACACATAGAGGAAAATGCCATCAATGATTGTTTTGCACAAAAACAACCATCCCAGCAACGCAGGGACCCTTGCATCGTGATGCAAGGGTGCCTGCACTGGTGCATGGCAGCCAATTGTGGCCAGCGCAGGGGAAAGCACAAGGATGCATCATATTGTGGTAAACATGGCGCATCCCTGTGCTTTTAAAATGACGTGCAGGGGAAAGGACAAGAATGTGTTATTTTGTTGTAAATAAGGCCCTTAGTAATTTCTGACATCTTTGCATTAAAATCTCCATGAATGACCCCTACCCTTAGGGGACAATCTAGCAGAAAAATGATGGGGCATATTTACAAGCTCAAATTGCCACCTGTGGCAATTGACTGAGGGGCAGCTTACAGATTCTAGCCCCTCTACTGGCTGACAACTGCTCCGCAGGCATAAATTGAAGCGCGGAGGTACTCGAGTCGCAGGACTAGTAGTTTTCAAAACACCACAAAAACGTCAATACTGCTTTGATGAACACAACCTTTTTTCCTGCAAAATGAGAGACAATTAACCATTTGGGGATTATGAAAGTTTACAACAATACAGTAACCATTAATTGAGTTCGGAAAAGGGCCTATCCAGGCAACTGGCAAATTTATCTCAGTGGTTTTAGAAGCATTAAAGTCTAAGGGCCTGATTTATAGTTTGATGGATGGCACGTCGTTCCGCCATGGGGATGGAGTAAATTACTTCATACCCAATGCGGAGGTGCTGCCCACCAAATTTATAAATGACCACCAAGCAGGCGGTCATTTATAATACATGGGCAGGAACCACCATCACATCAGTTTCTGACAATGCATTGCACTGATTAGTGCAAGGCTACGTCAGCGTGACACAGACCTGCACCAACCAGTTTTCTCTTTTTCTCTTATATTATGTTATGTTCATTTGTATGGCACACTAATCACCCAGAGAGGGTATCCAGACACATAGGCAGGTGTGTAAGTAGGTGTGTGGACCCTAATGTGCTTATATGAAGAGCCAGGTCTTCAGCTTGTTCCAGAACTTAAGAAGTGAGGAGAAGGCTCTGATGCGTTGAGGAAGGTTGTTACATGTCATGGGTGCAATGAAGGAGAATGAGAGACCTTCAGTTTTGATTATGTGGATGCGGGGAGTGTGTGCGAGTGACAGAGAGGCATTTGGTGGGTTGGTGAAGCGATATGCAGATTTTAATGTATTCTGGTCCTGTGTTGTGTAGGACTTTGTGTGTATGCGGGAGGAGTTTGAATTGGCTGTGCATGTGTATGGGGACCCAGTGAGGCTTCCTGAGGTGCAGTGTGATGTGGGTGTAGCAAAAATGAGATTACCTTTTTGAAAATACAGAAAAGTAATGCTCCCCTCGCCAAGTGGGTCTTTTCCATTGATGGGGGATCAATAGTTAAATTTTTCTGTCCCTCCCCAACAGGGTTTGCCTGTCGGTGACGGACTGCAAAATAATGGCTTTATGTGTACCTATCCTGATTGGGTGGGCAGACATACAGCCATTTCTCCGACGATCCTTACTCCCTTAGAGAGATGGGCAAAGAACATAAATAAAAAAATGGTCCACAATAGCAAAACCACTTATTTCTTACAGAACCACAATATTATAGGAGCCCATCATGGAAACAGAAAAGGAAATACAGGAAGTGAAGTGTGACCACTTCCTCTTTCTAATAAGTAAACAAGGAGAGGAAGTCAGCTAACTTGTAGTTCATTTTTATTTGTGCTTTTATGGGAAATCGTTTCTGTGCTAGCGAGGCTCTTTTACCAGTAAAGACTGAATGACGAAGACGAACAAGGAAGTGATAACATGTGATCCAGCGCGACACCTAATCAGGGATCAATACTCAATAATATCACATACAATTGGGCCATACACATTCACCCAAATCCTTGATGCGCTGGGGGTCAAGTTTTAATGATGGTGTTCAGTTGTTTTCTTTATACAGGCTCATGTCTGACACTTCTAAATACATAACTTGAACCTGCATATCAACTCTCTTTCCTCTGGTCAATGGACCATTATTTGAGAAGTTGATGGTAATAATAGAACTATCTAACTATCTATCCAGTTCGCTAAATAATCACAGACTCTCGATAAGATTAATAAAGTTTATCTCAAAATAATGTGTGTAAATAATGCTTATCGCATACAGGTTACAAAGCCAACAAAGAAAATGTCATCAAGAGGGAGAGAAAAACATCAGCAAAATTCAAACAGTGTCATACTCATCATCAAATGAGCAATATGAATATGAAGGAGTGGGTAGATGGAGAGACATAAGTATCAGCAAATAATGTGAAACAATATACATATGACGGAGGGGATAGATTAAGAGACATAAGTGTCAGAGACAAGACCTACGGGAGTGGGCCCTAGCAGAGATGGGGCACATACGGAGCACCAGGAGGGATCCCAAATAGCCTGAGGTATTAATGGCATGGGGAGCGATGATGCAAGAGATAGCAGGACAGGCCTCCCAAGTCACCATACACAGCGCAGTTGCGACGTCCTCCGTAGAGGGGGGGGGGGGCAGGACAGGGGAGGGAGACACAGGGTGACCCCACATGATTACTGCGATACGTGGTCCTTGAGTTACATAGACCCGGCAGAGTGGGGGAGGGCACAGAGGGGGGATGTTGGGATGTGGAGAGGGGATGGGAGGCGGGGGGAGTTTAATTAAGTTGGGTTTGATTATGTATGTATAAAAAGACAAACCAAAGATAATGTTGAAGGTAGTGGACTCTCCACTGTTGCGAATTCGGAAATTATCGTTGACATATATTCTTACTGTGATGTTCCTCACCTCAGCTGAGGTGGACGAAATGTATACATGTTGTCTTGGATGTAAGCTGCCGATTTGGAGAAAGCCTAATAAAGAAATTTACAACAAAAAAGTTTCAGAGACAAAAATACATTTGAAAATGATTATGCAAAGTACGAGTCAGAAGGATAATACTAACCCAAAGATCAGTGAAATACCACTCCCTGGCCAAGGAGGTAGTGGGGGTCTCCTGAAAACAGTGAACAAAGATTTCAGAACTCAGGAACAGGACAGTGACAGAAACAGCTAGGCCTCTCTGCAAACCGACGGACAGCGACAAATCACCTCTCTCTCCTGCTGCCTCCTCTCACTAAATCACCCCCCCCAAAGGCAACCCAGTTGTACCCTAAAACCTACATGTCCAACCCAAATTAGTTGATACAATTCACAAAATTTGGATGAGCCGAGTGGTTGTCCGGCACACCACCATGATTTAATTCAAAACTTCATTTTTTTTAATTGAGAATTTAAGCAGTATCACAAAGCAAATACAAATAATTATACAATAATTAATGCAGAACAATTCATGAAAAACGACTAATCTGATCATAAATATAATTCGATAGTATTACAAACAGCGTACAGGAGGATCATAGGAGACATAAATATATAAATATATAAATATATAAATATAGATCGTAAAAAAAAATATATATATAGCCATCACTGCATATAAACCACCTAACATTTTACTGACGATCTATATATTATGTCAAAGCAGATCTGTAAGTATCATGTCACCAGCAATCAAGCCCAACTGATTAAAATACTCTACCCTCCCTCCATACCTTCAGCGGGGCCCAGATTTTACAGCCAAAATCCCGCAATTTCCTACCTTTGTGCAAATAGAGCATAGATTCAATATTATGAATAGCAAGGAGCCTGGCCAGCCACATTGAGAAGGTAGGGACATTTGGGTCCTTCCAGGCAGCTGACAGCAGGATTCGTAGGACGGCCACGGCTAGGAAAATAAATGCCTCAGTTTCTCTGCTACTAGGACCCAGCTTGCTGTCGGTCCCAAGAATCATCACAGTTGGGGATAGACTGATCTTAGAGCCTAGCAACCCCTCTAAGAATTTCTCGATCTCGGTTTTAATAACAGTAAGTTTTTCGCAAGAGTAGAACATATGTAGCAGATCAGCTGAGCCTTGCTGACATCTCGGGCAATTGCTATCCGTCCGCATACCCCAATCGTATAACTTAGAAGGAGTGTAATATAGATTGAAAAGAGTTTTAAAATGCTGTGCCTTCAAATTGGAGGACCGTAGAAGATGCCTGTCCAGGAATAGAGCTTTATCAAGATCTGCATCTGGATCTTGCAGTTTAACTGCCCAGGCTGCCTCATGTTTCTCAAGATCGTCTGGCAGATTTTCAATTAACTCCTGATAAATAACCCTAATCCTATCTCCACCCCTCAATAGATATTCAAGTACGGAGCTACGAACGCCAAGGGCCGTGGCCGATCCAGCAGCCTTGAGCGTTTGCAAAATCTGAAAATACTTGAAGTTATGACCAATAGGCAAACCGTATTTCTGCTGCATGGCATCTAGTGTCATAATATTGCCATTCAGTATTACATCCCCCACTGTCTGGATGCCCTGCTGTTCCCATATTTTCCAATCCCCGTCTACACACAGATTCGAAAAGAACCCTGATTTCCACAATGGTGTATGTGTGTTAATCCTGGGGATCTGTAATGATTTTTGCAGTATTTTCCACAGATCCCAAGCGCCAGGGGGAACCTTAAGCCTGGTTTTCTTGAAGAATCTGCGACCAGTTTTTCTCAGTAATGCGCCTACGGCTTCCTTACCCATTAAAAGTTCATATATTGATGGGGGGGCATACAGATCGGAGGACGGGTCCAGGGTGTATTTTTCCCTAGGTGTAGATTCAAATAAGATAGACATCTGAGTCAGTAAACAGGCCCAATGATAAAATCTTACGTTTGGGGCTCCTAAACCACCATGTTCCTGGGGGAGAGTCATATATTTAGCTGCCCTCCTTGTCTTACCATATTGCCACAGGAAGCTGTTGAAAATAGCTTCAGTTTTTTTTATCACCCCCTCATCGATTAGATGAGGAATGGATCTATATAAGTAAAGAAGTTTGGGCAGCATGGACATTTTTAGAACATTTGTTCTTCCTATAAGAGATAAATGCAATGCATCCATACGCTTCAAGTCCATCTCGATTTTTTTGAGGAGTGGGTTAAAATTATCTTGTACAATTGAGCCTGTAGCTGCATTAATAATTACCCCAAGATAAGTTGCAGAATTGACATATCGCTGATCCATTTTGACTATGTCCTCGGAGCACCAGGAGGGATCCCAAATTGCCTGAGGTGTTAATGGCATGGGGAGCGATGATGCAGGAGATAGCAGGACAGGCCTCCCAAGTCACCATAGACAGCGCAGTTGCGACGTCCTCCGTAGAGGGGGGGGCAGGACAGGGGAGGGAGACACAGGGTGACCAACATGATTACTGCGATACGTGGTCCTTGAGTTACATAGACCCGGCAGAGGGGGGGAGGGCACAGAGGGGGGATGTTGGGATGTGGAGAGGGGATGGGAGGCGGGGGGAGTTTAATTAATTTGGGTTTGATTATGTATGTATAAAAAGACAAACCAAAGATAATGTTGAAGGTAGTGGACTCTCCACTGTTGCGAATTCGGAAATTATCGTTGACATATATTCTTACTGTGATGTTCCTCACCTCAGCTGAGGTGGACGAAATGTATACATGTTGTCTTGGATGTAAGCTGCCGATTTGGAGAAAGCCTAATAAAGAAATTTACAACAAAAAAGTTTCAGAGACAAAAATACATTTGAAAATGATTATGCAAAGTACGAGTCAGAAGGATAATACTAATACTAACCCAAAGATCAGTGAAATACCACTCCCTGGCCAAGGAGGTAGTGGGGGTCCCCTGAAATCAGTGAACAAAGATTTCAGAACTCAGGAACAGGACAGTGACAGAAACAGCTATGCCTCTCTGCAAACCGACGGACAGCGACAAATCACCTCTCTCTCCTGCTGCCTCCTCTCGCTAAATCACCCCCCCCAAAGGCAACCCAGTTGTACCCTAAAACCTACATGTCCAATTTGGATGAGTCGAGTGGTTGTCTTGCACACCACCATGATTTAATTCAAAACTTCAACTGTCTTTTGTTTTTACAACCTTTCTCATGACATAATTTTTGACTCGTTCATTCATTTTAATACATGTAACTTTTTCATTATTTCACATGAGTCTCTCAGCTACGTCCGCGGAAGAAATCTTGGATCCCACGGCCAGTCTCATCTTTTGGCAGACAAACAATGTTCTCTGTAGCTGAACAACGTTGACTTTTCAGGCATTTCTGTAGCACTCAGTTTTTCTGTCTATTTGTCGAGTTATTCATGCTCTCTCTCCAGCTCAAGTATCATGTCAACTTTAAGCATTTCAGGCCTATTCATTTCATAATGACAAAAAAAACTTAAGCATGTATTAATTACATGTAATGCACTTTTCACTGTTTACCACCCACCTTTGCACTGATCCATGTTAGCTAAAATTTCTTAGCAAAGCTTTACGCAAAAGCTGCATTATTTATTATTCTTAAAGCAAGATGCAAGATGCGAAATGCGGGCTAGTCATACATTATTTCTTGTTTCTTTCTAAGCTAAATGTAAAAATGCGGCTTAGTTCTTTCATGCATGAGTTCACATTAGTGCACGCATGCGCAAAGTGATTTCCCACGTATTTCATGTGTTTTTGTATGTTCATTACCACTGCACACTGTTAGTGAATATTACGGGGGTGGATTCGAGCAGATTTCTTTTTGCAAAACCCTGCTCCATCACATGTATCTGTGGAATACTTTTGAATGTGTGCACACTTTTAGCCTTGCTGTGTGAGGCATAAAGGCAGAGGTTAAGCGGTGCCTAAGTGCAGACTTCAGAGAGAACATAGATCCAGATCCACCCGGCGTAGATACCACCAGCAAGGGGAAACCTACATTTGTTCTGCAGCACACTTACTCATTTGGGTATGGTCTTTTCAGGGAATTACCCCATGTTAAGCTCCCCACTCCATGGGCACCCACAAACACAGACAAGGTTTGCACTAATGTGCTTCAGACCCATGTAATAGATGATGATACACTATACAAAAATTGCATAACGTACCATAACATACCGCACAGTAAGACAAATAGGGACTTTTTCTAGGCTATTTTGGGCTTTCCTTACAAAATGTGTGCTGATTAGGTGCTTGTTTTTATCCACCCTGAGCTGCAGATTCATCACTGTCTCCCTGTGTAAATCACTAAGGGTTCGATTACGACTTTGCTGGTGTGGTGCTGGGACTGCCCCACCGCCGCACCGCAAAAGCCATGGTCAGACCGCCCGCCAGATTAGGAGTTTCCTCCTGTCGGGCGGGCTTTGTTTTTGATGTTCCCACAGCGGTGCCCTGAAAATGGGAGCGCCAAAAACAGTTCCTGCACAGCATGGACTGAAAAGTCCATGCTGTGCAGGAACTGGAGTGCATGCACACAGGGGTCACATGTTTTGCCCCTCTCCGTGCATCCACAGGGTGTGAGGCACCAGGCCCCCTTTGTTTCCTGACCGCCATGAAAAACTTGGGGCGAGGAAACTTGTAAAATGCTTGGCCGGACCGCGGTGGTCCCGCCAAGCATATTACTGCCTCCTCACCACCGCAACACCACCAGGGAACGGTGGTTGCGTAGAGGAATGCTCCTCAAATGTGGGTTGTCTCCAGGTTGGTACACCGATAACAGAGGCACACAGAGCTGTGTGCATCCTGCAGCTAGTTATCTAGATCCAACATTAACTGAGATCAGGAAGAAAGATAAAATATTGATCTCACCTAAAGAAGCCTTCACACGCTGAACAACAGAGACTGCAGTCCGAACCTTCACCCCCAACATCTTCCAAATGACAGTGTTGAGGAAGGCTCGTCATCAGCCCCTGAAGTAAAAGCCCTAATCAAATTTGTAAATGGAAATTTGACCTCACTTCACTGTCTAAGTATCCGCCCAACTGAATTCAGAAATGTCAGCAATACACATCCCATGTTTGGAAAAACAACATCCCCTCCATCTTGTGAACATGAATAGACCAGGAGCTTCCAAAATTGAATCCACAAGCCTCTATTACTCTGTGTTACTCATAAACATGATGTATGCACCATGCAGGCCACACAAAGACATACATGCAAAAATGCACACGGATGTTAGCGCTAGGTCCTGGGTTAGCCTGTGGCCGCTCTTTACATGACTGTACCTGTAGGCCTTCACTCCTGTGACACAGCTAGAAAGGTCCAGCTTTAACAACAGATTCACTAAACCCATCATGCTGCCACCTCGTGGTACATACTAAACCCAAGACAGGTACAGTAGTCCACAGTTATACAATGACTAGATACTTTGTGCGCCCCTCTAAGGACCAGCCCAGGTTTTCTCACGCATGCTAGATTATCTTGTGATTCGGGCAAAAATTAAAACAGCAGTTACTTCTATTTGGCCACACAGGGGACAGTCCCATCCCAAACCTAGTTATCTGAAATATGCATAGCTCAGGCTTTGATTCCACCCAGAAGAATATTACTCTTTCATGTCATGCTATTGGCTATTTGGTTTACCATTTCACCTTCCAGGCACTGCTTCTGTGGGAGTGCATGATGGACTATTATACATCTGAAACGATCAATCAATCATCACGCTGTTGTTCGATTCTTTATCTTGCACATGCATTCTGTACAGAAATCGATTCCTTTTTCTCATCTTTCCCAGCATTACCAAAATGTATAGGGCAACCTCTAACATGATAAACGTATGTAGCAGTATTTGTGAATCCCTGGGTTTACTTGCATTGGCACAATAAAGCCAGCACTATTGGCTTTGTCAGTGTTTTTTTATCAAATCTAAGCTATTTCTTCTTTGTTAAAAAACTTTAGTACACACTGAAACTGACTTACAAACATAAGTGATATACGTTTCCAAATGCTCTATAAACAGTTTTCTAAAGATGTGCTCTAGTGCAAAAACGTGCAAATATGAGCCTCAGCCTTCCCTACTAGGCAAGCAGCAAAAACAGTGCAAAAGACAATTCGCTTTATTTGTAGACCAGTGCAAAATGTATGTAGTCTGATTCTCCTCAGCCCAATGCTGAGCGAATTCCTCCTAAATGTGTCCTTCCGGGTTCAAGGGCTCCCCAGACAGAGTTCTTTCTCAGACGGCAGAGAACTTGGAGATGTTCACCTTTAAGATTATACTGAAGTCAGCTGAGGGAGGTGAAGCTTAATGTCGATGAGAATAATTGATCTATGAGTTATAAAGAAAAGTGTGCAAAGAGTGATCATTACATCCCACAACCAACTTAATAACACAGTGATTCGTTTTTATAAAGGATAGACGCTATATTATAGCGCTCCCGCCGAACAGAGCAAACACAGGGCGAGTCAGTAAACACGATAACTCCACATGCATACCTAAAGAAACATTGGGGCATATTATCAAGTAAGGGCGTTACATTATCGCCGCTTTTATCGGCAGGAAACTGCAGATAAAGCGGCGATAATGGGCTTGATAATATGCTCTATGAATTCCAATCGAAGCCCATGTTAGATGTGATAATATGCCCCATAATTCTAACCATCTACCAAAATAAAAAAGCATTCGCAAGGCCATTGGGTCTAGACTTGGCTGTCATACTTTGTGGTTTATCAATGTTTGCTTAGGGCATGTTTTTTGTGAAACAATTTTGTTGGGGGAGCCGCTGGATCCTCGCCAATATAGAAATATAAATTGGCAAAAAGCAAAAATATGCTTTGGTCTCAAAAAGCATAAATTGAAAAAGTAGACCCTGGCACTGAAGAGAACTATTTTTATGTGAGATCTGATATTGAGAAAAAGAGCAGAATGCTGTCACTCACAGTGACATTAGACAAGAGCATGAGTGGACTGAGCCTTTGTTTCACAAAATATGCTGTAGTGGATGCAAGAAAAATGTGAATGATACAACAACAGACTAATGGAAGGAAAGGGCAGACTGAATGTACCAATCGAAATATAGTATTTGTTATCTTAGCTAAATCAAAACGTTTTAGATAATGCCAGAATTAAAAAGAAATGGGCAAATGTTTACCGATGCTCTGGCCTTTTTTTTTTATTTAGATGGAAATAGGTCAGAAAATATTTGGCACAGAAGTTCTATCACACTGACAGGAGGGCAGGAGTGACCTATTGATGCTGGAGTTCATTCTGCAAATTTTTTTCAAAGGACTGATACCAGCTGAAGCCTTAAAGCAGTGACTGGAAGAACTGCAAGGGAAAACTGATTAGGCAGTGATCCTGCAGGAAATTCCACAATCTTCCAGGGGATTTAAGCAAAATAAATCTGTTGAAAGAAGAAAAATGAGCAGACTGACAACTGCTTAGCTAGGTCTTAACCTGAGTAGTAACGCTGAGGGAGGAGGATGAGTCAGCTCTCACTTCTCCATGTGGGACTTGCTGGTTTATTCACTAGAAAGAACTCTTATGCCGCCTGAGCTCCACTTACCACCCAGCTACAGGAAGGTGGTATTAAAGAGAGACTAACAGATGATGTGAAAGGAAAAGCCTGTATAAAACTAAAGGACGAAAGGCATCACCCAATATAGCACTACTTCTCACTCATGAACATGCTTAGACTTTTTAAGCGCCCCACATGCGTATTAGAAGTGTCTTTCAATGATAGCAGATTTCAACATATTTCAGTACATTCAGTGGTAGCTAAAGTAGGTATGTTTTTCAGAACTGTTTTCTATCTGCAGCAGTGGAGCCAGCTTCAGGCTGTGTGTGTGTGTGTGTGCCCGTGTGTGTGTATTTATTCACTGAAAAAACAAAAGTTAAAGTGGTGTTATAGTTAGGCAAAAATGTCATTTTAAACCTAACATTTTAAGCTAAAGAAAACACTGACATTCACCACTTATGGTTTACTGAGCTAACTAATGTCCCTACCATAACCAGTGTTGTCATCAATGATGTCATTTGAGATGTTATCAGTGAGGTCATCAATGATGTCATTGAACATGTCATGAGTGATGTAATCTGTGAAGTCATAAGCTATACTATAACTTGCGTTCCCCACCATGCAGTGTTGTCATCAATGATGTCATTTCAGATGTTGCATTGATGATATCAATGGTGTCATAGAACATGTCATGAGTAATGTAATATGCGAGGTAATTAGAAGTGCATGGCGAGGGTGCAAGTTATAGTAAATTTAGGGCACAAGTTATAGTTACTTGAGATAACTATAACTTGTGAATTTCAGTGCTTTTGCTCGATTAAAATGGTGTGTTTTATCTGACATTTTCACCTAACTATAATGTGCCTTCCACCTTTGTTATTTTCAGTGAAAATATAAGGTTTGTTCTATTGCAAATTAAGATATTATTACCATACTGTTGTAAGTGGAAGGACCCAGGAACAAGGTTTTTATGTTTTCCCAGTTAATTTATATTACGACCGGGGTTTAACAACTTATGGTTTGGACCAACAAGGGTGAAATGAGGCACTTAAGAAAAACAGCTCTCCAGCCTTCCTATGTTTCCAGGTCTTCCAACACCTGTTTTGTACCAGTGACTGTGACTCTCCACACGTTTTCCTCGTGGAGCTTCCCTCACCACGTACACAGTTGTGCAAAACCTCTCAAGGGGACTTGACCCACTTTCTGTTAACCCACCACCTTCACCACTGCGTCAGTACTGTCCCCAGCACTTGCCTCTGTCCATGACCCATCTCTAGGACTGTGGCTGTTGTACCCGGGGCATCCTCCCCTCTCCCCTGGCCACCCAGCTTGTTTGCTGTGGGTTGGGGCTTTCAATGCTCCCTTCCACTTCTGTCTTCCTTCTCCCCACTGAAGCCGATCGCTTCTTCACCTTTTCTGGTTCCATCATGCTCCTTCCTCACTAGTGTTCCTTTGATCCAGCTGCTTCCTGCTCACCACTCCGTCCATCTACCGCAGTTGCTTTTCTCCTACTCATGACATTTACCTTGCGCCGTCCTTTTTCAGTGGCATAACTGGACAGCGTGCCTACTGGCCCCACCAACATCAAGACTAGCCTGTCGGATGTTGTAGTATCATGACTATAGGAGTTTGATTATGTATAAAATGTATTGATTTTTTCATGTGTTGTGTGGCCCTATACCTTGGGGACCATTTTGAAGAATATATACATGAACTGAAATGTATGTTGTTTGTAGTACGTATTAGTGAGTACTAAGTCACAACTTTTCCTTGACCTTCACTCAGCACTCCCCCCTTCCCTCCTTCTTATATGGGCACCAAATAACTAAAAAATGAAAAAAATGTCTCCTTTGATAAGTTTAACCATAAAAAGGTTGATATAAGTACAGTGTGAATAATAAACATTGTACTTTGTGATTTGTTCATCCTCTTCATTTATCTATAAACTTTTGTTGATACGGTATATTGACTGTTTTCTTTAGTCTGGGACCCCTCTGTCCATAACACCCTTTTTCAGTGGCATAACTGGACAGCGTGCCTACTGGCCCCACCAACATCAAGACTAGCCTGTCAGATGCTGTAGTATCATGACTATCGCTAGCAACCATGTTGGATCCCTGGAATGGATCCCGTTCCTCCTCACACGTACCTAACTATACCATCACTCCCTCACCATAACCTGTATATTTTTCAGTGCATTTCTAAGGTTTTTAATTAAAAGTAATATATTTTTTCCATATGTAATGCCAACCCCACGCTGCATATGGCCTTCGGCCACTCTGTAAATATATATGTATAATTGCGGGAATGAAAGTTAAAACTTTAAAATGTACCACAAAAAATATATGAAATGGAAAACAATATGGTGGGAGAAATGTGTTATTCAGTTGAATGTATAGCAGTCCATGCATTGTGTTTAAGAGTGGTGAGTTAAAGGGTTTGTCCCTGTTGAAGGCTACTGCTGAAACACTTTGGTCTCATGTCCACACCCGTTGTTGAAAATTAAATGAGATTATACAAGGGACTGGTTACCTGGCTGTGCTGCTGTTTCCTAGCCTCATGTGGAGGAGTCGGAGTTGATTGGGGCTGTATATATATATAACAGATTAAAAGATTTTGACCAAAAAAAGAAAGGTTTTTCAGATTTCAAGCCATTAATTAGCATAATGATGACATCAATGGAAATAACTCAGCCCTTGGTTCAATGATGGCATAAAGATAAATCACAAATGGTGGATTTTAGGTCTCACGTGGGCAGAGCAACGAAGCTGCCATGCCCTCCGAGATATATTGTAAGAAAAAGGGTACTGTAAGCCCCGCCCCTCCTTTTCATTGGATAGCGTCAGCATTTATTGCAAACTAATCGTTAAAATTGTGGGTAAACATATCTGCCAAGCTTAGAAAGAGTGAGTTAACAGAGGGTGTTGGGGGTTCCCTGCCACAATTAAAATTTGAGAAAAGAGTGGCAACATTTAAAAATGTCTTATAAACTGAATGTGATGCAAGTAGTTCAGAAAACTCACTTAAAATTACCCTTAATTTTATTGTCCTATTCTGGCCCTTCCAAATAAATTCAAAACCTTCGTTTATGACCTAAAATCTCATGTGAATGTGCAAGGTGCAACTATAAAAAAAAAACATAAAAATCCTGCAATTACAGGCAGTACACAACAGAGCCAGAAACATTTCACAATTCTCATACAGCAGTGCTGTCCTTCAGATAAAATGGACATTACAAGACAGAACAGCATATGTGTTACATCAATCTTACAGGAGTAGTGATTATCACTTCAACATCAGCCCTGAATATATATTTGGAAATTGAATAATTTCAAAAATCAGTGTGTCAGTTAATAAAAATGTGCACAACTTCTGCTTTTGGAGAGATTATTAAATCCCCAAACAAAAAGCTATGCAATTTCATGAGAAAAAAAAAATTCTGAAATGCCATCTTACCCTCTTAAGCATATATGTCTTAAATGTTTAAGAATCATTTTGTCATTTGGATCAAGTATTCACACTGTCCCATGCCATGGGTGCTCATAGTATGCCAAGAATAATAACCATTCTCCGAGAGCCAGCATCAGCCAAGAACTAACACAATTACAGCACAAATGTACATAGTAGGCCACGATTTACAACGTTTAAGCAAGGCCAGACATCTAACCATTGCCATAGATGCCACAATATGCCAGACATTATGAGAACTATGCCATGACCAGCATTATACTGAGTGGGCAATATCAATGCTCACAATATGTCGAGAATAACTACTATTATCTCATGCGTAACATACCATTCATCTGTGATGGAAATTGGGTTACTGGTTGAGGGGGTCAAACCCTCCTCAAGTAGCAACCACAATGTCTTTTAGGATGAAGTCACAGCAATACCCAAAGTAACATATGTTTAAACCTCTGGTAGCCTGACACAAAAGCTGTCAGGCTTAACTTCTAAGAAATGTGTAAAGTAATTATGCAGCACTTCAAACAGTAATGTTTTTAAAAAAACAAATTGTATTGAATTTTACAGCGGTAACAGTAGTGTTACCTGAAAAAAACTCCCTCCAGGTTAAACATTTCAACCCCCCTCACCCCAAATATACACTTAACCATTTGGTACATGCATAGTGATCCCCCTCCCGACCCCCCAACAGTCACCCTCTGACCAGAGTAGTTTCAGTTACCTTGTATACACTTCGGATAGGTCTCAGGGCTGGAGTCTGCCATTCTTGCTCATAAGAGGTTACCATCAGTTTCTTTGAGTCCGTAGCATGCTGCATCATACTTCTTTCTGGTTTGTGCCTCATAGCCTAGTAGTGTACAAACATGGTAAGCCTTAGCTAGCAGACCTCTATGTCCCAACAGTCCCATATTTTCCTAAATTTCTTGGGGAATCACCTGTCCTCATATACCAATTTTTCCAGAGGTCGGCATGCCTTCATTTCCTTTGTCCAGTCATGCACTTGTGGCCAGTGGCAGCCAGCACAGATCTGCGGTGGCATGTTGGAGGGCAAGGGGGTATAAAAAAAGAAAAAGACATCTACCTCCTCGCCGCTCTATCCCACGCTGTCTATGCTCTGGTGAACAGGAAGCAGCCAGGCTCACCTGAGCCAATCACAATGCAGTGTTGTGATTGGTCTTAGCGCTATAATTCATCACTCAGACATGGGACTGTGGGTCTGGGCTTCTTCTCCACCCAGGCTGTAATGAACTAGAATGGTTATAAACCAACACTCCAGGTTTAAAGATACATGTACTATTACTAACAATATTGTTGTAATGTGTCTCTTGCATTATGCAGTGCTTTGAAGCTCCAGAGTTCTGTCTCTCTGGAATGTCACAGTCGTATGATTCCATCAGCGGCAGTTGGTTTGTGGCTGACGAAGGTGGGATCACGCTTAGTGCTACTGTCACTTACTTTGAAGAATAAAGACTTCAAGTTACCTTCTGTTGTCCGGTGTCTTGGTTTCTCTCCGCCATTAGCATGTTGTTTATTCAGGGTGAAGGGGGAGCAGTGGGCCCGTTGAATCTGCTCCTAATTCCACTCTGTATGATTGGGAACGGCCCCCTTCAGAAGTTTCATGGTGTACTGCCGGGGATCTTCACCCTCCACTCCTCCGGGGGTTCCTAATAGGTGGAGGTTATTTCGACGCTGTCTATTCTCCTGCTCTTCCATGTTCCACATGACGTCTGTCATGCAAGCACCTTGGGAGGAGCATAGATCTTTCAAGGTGGTGGCTTCAGCTTCCAAACTTTCGATGCAGCCTTCAATCATGGTGGCCCGCTCCCTGATGTCTGAGCAGGTTTTATTCAATTTTCTAAGACCCTCTTGCAGCTTTTTGGCTGTCCCTTTAGCTTGTCTACTGTCTGTGCACACTTCTCCCTGAAACTGTTTGATCGATAATAGTATAGCTGTCAAAGATGGCTCTTCCGATTGATCCGTTGTAACTCTCGTATTCTCCAATCCTATTTAATGCCCGTCGCCTCCCGCTTACTTCTCAGTGTAGTGTCCACATCAGAGGTCAGTATCCCTACGTTGGTGAGTCGGTATTTCCTGGAGCAGTCTTTGTCTTTGTCCCCCTAGCACCACGGGTCGCCATGCTCCTTTAGAACCTGTAAAGTGTTCGTAGGGGTCGCGGAGCAAATCAGGTGAGAGTCTGCAGGCCAGAGCGAGAGAAGATCCAAAGCCTTTATCGAGGCCAAGTCAGTTTGTGAGACACTCATAACGATACCGGCACCCGCCCTGATTTGAAAGTGGCAGTGGCTTCTTCCGAGCAAAGACAGAGACTTGTGAGGCACAGTCCCCAATCCAGGCAGCATAGCTAATGGCTGAATTTCCTCACGGCGTAAGCGTTGGTGTAGCCGAGTGTTACAGAGGCGGCATCCTGCTTATGGACCCATGGAAGCCTCCTGCTGCCACCGTAATTTTTTTTGTTTTTTTTTATTTAATAATGTTTCGTATAGCGTAAACATGACCCTAGTGGGTATCAGAGGACTTTACGTGACAGAGAATAGTGTAACATTTGGTCTGGAAAAAGAAACAACAAAAAAACTAAACAGGAAATACATGCATGAAAACCAAATAAGCATGGGCGTAAAATCCGTTCCGCTCGCGGAATTTGCGGATTTTGGGGAACTCTCGCGAATTTGCCGAAAATTCGTAAATTCGCACGCAGTGGATTTTTTTTTGCTTGGTTGCGCTTGACAAATACAATATTGCGGCGCGCAGCGTTCACTTACCGTCATTCAGCGTTTGAAAAGTTGTTTTTCTCCATGTTTGCGTGTGCTGCGCCATTTTGGATCTTGCTGCGTGATCCCGCGGGAGTTTGTCGACCGCGATTACGTCATCGCACCCGCCACCTTGCACAGCGAGATTTTGTCAACGCGAGAACGTCATAAAGGCTCGCGATCATGCATTGCGGGAGTAAACAATTGTGAACACGTAGATGCGGCGGGCAGCAACAATATCGCACTCGCGAAATTGCAAAATTTGCAATTCTGTACAAGAAATCCACCAGCAAGCAGCATAAACCTTCTGAAAATGATGATTTTTATCAGAATAACTCCTAAGGTTGACATTTGCCTGCACTTTTTTTTGCAAGGAGTCCATTTTGGGGGGGGGTGGGAGGAAGGAAGTGCCCCACAGTCTCCAACTTCCTGTTCCTGTCCAGCAGGCTCCTCCCAGTGCTTTCTTCATGTGCTGGTCACTTTCATTTGGATCTTGACCTGGAAGGATTACTTTTTGTGGATGCTGCTGGATATTTGGATTTGAGGCCTTTTTGACTTTCTTTGGATCACTTTTGGATTAGAAATCAACTTTTACAAGTAAGTTTGTTTGGGGGCATTACAGTTGCTGCAACTACAATTTTGGAACTTTTTCAGAACATTAAATAAAATATATTGTGGGTAGCCACAGTATCCAGTAGGACCAGGGTTAGTTATGGGTGCATGGTACAACTGTTTTGTTGAATTTAAACATCATTGAGGGCATGGATGGCCTGGGATTGTGCTGAATTTTGTGGGGTTTTTTGATTTTTTTGGGCTGCTGTTGGGGCCTTTTGCCCAGGGGTAGTGAGTGGTGCATGGACTGAGTCTGTTTGTGGGGTCTCTTTAATGTAAACATCATGGAGGGCATGGATGGCATTGGATTGTGGTGTTTTTTGTGTTTTTTTCATTTTTTTGGGGGTGTACTGTTGATGGGGACTGGCCATGTGGGTGGTGGCCATTTTGAGTGCTGGTACAGGCAGGCCCTGGCCATGTGTTTGGGGTGCAAGGGGCCATTTTGAAGACAGGCAGTGTTCTGAGGCCTGCACCCATTTTGCCTAGCTTTCATCCATTATGCCCAGGGGTAGTGAGTGGTGCATGGGCCTAGTCTTTCTGTGGGGTGTCTTCTTGAATTTAAACATCATTGAGGGCATGGATGGCCTGGGATTGTGCTGAATTTTGTGTGTTTTTCGATTTTTGGGGCTGCTGTTGAGGCCTTTTGCCCAGGGGTAGTGAGTGGTGCATTGACTGAGTCTGTCTGGGGGGTCTCTTTAATGTAAACATCATGGAGGGCATGGATGGCATTGGATTGTGGTGATTTTTGTGTGTTTTTCGTTTTTTTGGGGTGTACTGTTGATGGGGACTGGCCATGTGGGTGGTGGCCATTTTGAGTGCTCGACTGGTACAGGCAGGCCCTGGCCATGTGCTTGGGGTGCAAGGGGCCATTTTGAAGACAGGCAGTGTTCTGAGGCCTGCACCCATTTTGCCTAGCTTTCATCCATTATGCCCAGGGGTAGTGAGTGGTGCATGGGCCTAGTCTTTCTGTTGTGTGTCTTCTTGAATTTAAACATCATTGAGGGCATGGATGGCCTGGGATTGTGCTGATTTAATGTGTGTTTTTCGATTTTTGGGGCTGCTGTTGAGGCCTTTTGCCCAGGGGTAGTGAGTGGTGCATTGACTGAGTCTGTCTGTGGGGTCTCTTTAATGTAAACATCATGGAGGGCATGGATGGCATTGGATTGTGGTGATTTTTGTGTTTTTTTTTTTTTTTGGGTGTACTGTTGATGGGGACTGGCCATGTGGGTGGTGGCCATTTTGAGTGCTGGTACAGGCAGGCCCTGGCCATGTGTTTGGGGTGCAAGGGGCCATTTTGAAGACAGGCAGTGTTCTGAGGCCTGCACCCATTTTGCCTAGCTTTCATCCATTATGCCCAGGGGTAGTGAGTGGTGCATGGGCCTAGTCTTTCTGTGGGGTGTCTTCTTGAATTTAAACATCATTGAGGGCATGGATGGCCTGGGATTGTGCTGATTTTTGTGTGTTTTTCGATTTTTGGGGCTGCTGTTGAGGCCTTTTGCCCAGGGGTAGTGAGTGATGCATTGACTGAGTCTGTCTGTGGGGTCTCTTTAATGTAAACATCATGAAGGGCATGGATGGCGTTGGATTGTGATGATTTTTGTGTGTTTTTCGTTTTTTTGGGGTGTACTGTTGATGGGGACTGGCCATGTGGGTGGTGGCCATTTTGAGTGCTGGACTGGTACAGGCAGGCCCTGGCCATGTGCTTGGGGTGCAAGGGGCCATTTTGAAGACAGGCAATGATCTGAGGCCTGCACCCATTTTGCCTAGCTTTCCTCCATTATGCCCAGGGGTAGTGAGTGGTGCATGGGCCTAGTCTTTCTGTGGGGTGTCTTCTTGGATTTAAACATCATTGAGGGCATGGATGGCCTGGGATTGTGCTGATTTCTGTTTGTTTTTCGATTTTTGGGGCTGCTGTTGAGGCCTTTTGCCCAGGGGTAGTGAGTGGTGCATTGACTGAGTCTGTCTGTGGGGTCTCTTTAATGTAAACATCATGGAGGGCATGGATGGCATTGGATTGTGGTGATTTTTGTGTGTTTTTCGTTTTTTTGGGGTGTACTGTTGATGGGGACTGGCCATGTGGGTGGTGGCCATTTTGAGTGCTGGACTGGTACAGCCAGGCCCTGGCCATGTGCTTGGGGTGCAAGGGGCCATTTTGAAGACAGGCAGTGTTCTGAGGCCTGCACCCATTTTGCCTAGCTTTCATCCATTATGCCCAGGGGTAGTGAGTGGTGCATGGGCCTAGTCTTTCTGTGGGGTGTCTTCTTGAATTTAAACATCATTGAGGGCATGGATGGCCTGGGATTGTGCTGATTTTTGTGTGTTTTTCGAGTTTTTGGGGCTGCTGTTGAGGCCTTTAGCCCAGGGGTAGTGAGTGGTGCATTGACTGAGTCTGTCTGTGGGGTCTCTTTAATGTAAACATCATGGAGGGCATGGATGGCATTGGATTGTGGTGATTTTTGTGTGTTTTTCGTTTTTTTGGGGTGTACTGTTGATGGGGACTGGCCATGTGGGTGGTGGCCATTTTGAGTGCTGGACTGGTACAGGCAGGCCCTGGCCATGTGCTTGGGTTGCAAGGGGCCATTTTGAATACAGGCAGTGTTCTGAGGCCTGCACCCATTTTGCCTAGCTTTCATCCATTATGCCCAGGGGTAGTGAGTGGTGCATGGGCCTAGTCTTTCTGTGGGGTGTCTTCTTGAATTTAAACATCATTGAGGGCATGGATGGCCTGGGATTGTGCTGATTTTTGTGTGTTTTTCGATTTTTGGGGCTGCTGTTGAGGCCTTTTGCCCAGGGGTAGTGAGTGGTGCATTGACTGAGTCTGTCTGTGGGGTCTCTTTAATGTAAACATCATGGAGGGCATGGATGGCATTGGATTGTGGTAATTTTTGTGTGTTTTTCGTTTTTTTGGGGTGTACTGTTGATGGGGACTGGCCATGTGGGTGGTGGCCATTTTGAGTGCTGGACTGGTACAGACAGGCCCTGGCCATGTGCTTGGGGTGCAAGGGGCCATATTGAAGACAGGCATTGTTCTGAGGCCTGCACCCATTTTGCCTAGCTTTCATCCATTGTGCCCAGGGGTAGTGAGTGGTGCATGGGCCTAGTCTTTCTGTGGGGTTTCTTCTTGAATTTAAACATCATTGAGGGCATGGATGGCATGGGATTGTGCTGATTTTATGTGTTTTCCGACTTTTTGGGGTGTATAACTGATGTTCCTCTGTCTTCCATTGCTTTTAGGTGCACAAGAGAACCACCAGTGCCAGGAAGAAGTCCTGCAGCGGTGTGTGTGCAGCATAACGTCACGCGACGTCACGTGTGGCCACAGACAAGACAACTGTGCAACTCGTGCAACTGCGGCCTGCTGTTCTGACCTCTGAAGAAGATGGCCCCCAAAAAAGTTCCCCGTAGCTCCTCTAGCAAGAAAGTTGGCAGTAAGGAGCAGAAGAAGCAAGTGGCGCCACATACCAAGGAGACTGGTGTGCCGACCGCCACATTTTTGGGGGGAAAAAAAGTGCGCCTGCAGCAGCAGCGGGGTCTGCTGGGGACCAAGCTGCCGGGAGCAGCACCCCCGCTCCATTGGGCTCAGTGCCACCACCACCATGCCAACTTAGGTCCAAGCTCTTGAGTGCTTTAGAGGCCGCCAGTATAGTTGTTCAATCACCATCGACCAGTGATGTTGGCTCATCGCAAGAAAGTAGCAGCAATGTCCCTCAATCAACACAGGTTGTTGTAACTGATCTGATGAGTATTCAACAAACACAGCCGCAACAACAACCACCTGTGCAAGTAGTACAAGCCCAAGTACATGTGGAAGGAGAGGCAGCGCAAGGAGATGCGCAAGCAGAGGTGCATGGAGCGGCACAAGGGCCCACAATAGTTGTTCCTCCCGAAGTAGGGGCACATCAGGAAATCGACATTCAAGCCGAGGTATCACATGAGGAAGCCACTCCTCCTGATGATTCATTGTCTTCCAGATACCCAACAAGGAAAAGATCAAGGATGGTGTCTACTTCTTCTTCAAGCCCCCTTCTTTCTGATGATATGGATGAAAATTGGGAACCACCAGTGCTGCCTGAGAGTGAGGCACACCATGATCTGACAAAGGTAGCTAAGCGTAAAAGGAAGGTCCCCGAAAGTCTCAGAGTTATGGAGTGTGATGATGACGCTGAAGAAGAAGTGGCGTATACTCCTGCTGATGAAGACTCTCCTGACGACGACGCAGTCATCATAGGCGTCACTCAAGCCTCAGCGGGCATGCAGCAAACAGACATTTTTACCCTATCCCGAAATGCTGCTGAGCGTGATGATGGCGACGTGACAACGGGACCACCACAAATGCAGTTAACTAGTACACCACCACCTACCGCTTCCATATTTTCTCACCAGAAGGTACCTCCATTCACCTCCACCTCAATTAGTGGTGATGCAAGTGCACAACATAGTAAAGTTCGGCAACACACATCCTCCACTTCATCTGGCATTAGCAGCATGACCAGCAGTATCGCCTCCTCCGCCCCCCACAGATATTTGAAGTCCGCAGATTGGGACTTCTTTAGTGGTTGCCCAAAAAGGGAAAACATAGCCATTTGTAGAATTTGTAAGCTTGCAGTTAGTTGTGGTAAGCTTGGTACCAACTATGGTACCGGAGGCCAGAGAGGTCATCTTAAGAGACAGCACCTTGTCCAATGGCTTGCGCACCTAAAGGAGATCAAGGAAGCCCGAATTGGAAGTCAACAAACTGTATCCGTTGATGTTTCATCTGATGATGACGAGGAGGAAGAAGCGTCAAACATTTCTTCACCTACACCCAGTACCCCTGTCAGCAGCACACCCCCTGTGCGCCACACTAAGAGTGTGGGAGAGAGTGAGACACCAATGCGAAAAATTTCATCATCACCGAGCGTAACTGGGTCGAAGAAGTCATCATCTTCCCGTAAAAAAATGGTCCAGCCCACCATTAGAAGCATGTTGTTTTCAGATGCGCCATTTGAACGCAGCAACCCAATGGTGCGTCTGTATAACACTAAGCTGGCTAAAATGCTAGCGCTGGACCTTCTCCCTTTTTCTTTTGTGGAAGGGGTTGGTTTTGTTGAATTAGTGGCAACGCTCTGCCCTAAATGGAAGGTTCCTAGCCGGTACTATTTTGCCAGAGTTGCGGTTCCAGCACTACATGCAGATGTGCTGGAGGCGATTGGGGCAGCTTTGAAGAAGAGTGCTGTTCACACTATACATCTGACAACAGACATGCGGACCAGTGGCGCAGGCACTGATTACATGTGCATCACTGGACACTGGGTCTCTTTTTCAGGAGTTACAGCAGGTGTTGACACGGACAACGTTTTTAAAGCTGCTCGGAAACATGCAACACTAGCCATGTTTGGCATGGAGACAACTCATACAGCACAAAACATATTGCAGGAGTTTAACACAAAGGTCTTGAAATGGCTGTCCCCCAAAAAACGCATGATTGGTTATGTTTCCACGGATAATGGCGCCAATGTAGTTAAGGCCATGGATAAGGGTCACTATTTCAGAGTGCCGTGTTTGGCGCACTGTATAAACCTGGTTGTTAAAAAATTCTTGAGTGAAGAAAGTCCAGTGTGCGAGGTACTGACCACCTGCCGAAGAATGTGCACACATTTCAGCCATTCTTTTAAGGCCCGGAAGCATCTGAGGGGCCTGCTACATGAACGTCGACTGCCAGTGAGAGCACTCATCCAGGAGGTGGCAACACGTTGGAACTCAACCTTCTACATGCTTGAGCATCTGTATGAGCAGTTTATGGTACTCGATCAGTATTTCCTTACACTGGGTACAGCTGCGAAGGACCTGAGGTTACATGGGGAGCAATGGGAGCTAGTTAAAAGCCTAACAGACATGCTTCGTCCTTTTGAGGTCTTCACGCGTGCAGTCAGCAGGGAGGACTGTAGTTTGGGTAAAGCTATCCCATTGTTGCGCATGCTAGAGCACCAACTGAAGGAGGTGTCTTCTACGTTGCAAAAAGATGAAGAAAAGCAAGAAGCTTTTCATTTGGCGGAGAAATTATTACAGTGCCTACTTTGCGATGAACGTCTTCAAAAGATCAACACAGAACAGCATTACATTTGTGCTACTATTCTGTATCCACGCTACAAAAAGACACTGGCAGCCAGAGCATTGTTTGCTTTTGGTGACGAAGAAGTTTCCAAGTACAAACGTTGGCTAGGTCTGTCAGCCATAAGGTTTGAAAGAGAACGGCAGGAAATTGAAGGAAAAGGCAGTACATCAGCATCAGAAGGCCATCCGGATCCCAAAGAATCCACTCCTGCACCTGTGGCTGTGGCAGAAGTGACCTCTCAGCCGTTAAAGACACCAGCAACCGGATCATCTGCACCAGACACAACAGGAACATTGTGTGAAGAAGACAATTGGCTAACTCAGCTTGGGTTTGCTTCTGAAAAGGTCCCAGCAAAAAGTAAGCAAAGTGGAGGAACCCTGCAGAACCTTGAGTCGATGGTGCAGGACTATCTGAATGACCCAACAGAGGTCTATATTCATGATGACCCATTGGCGTATTGGCATGGGAAAAGAGAATTGTGGCCAGAGATCACCAACCTGGCTATAAATTACTTGTCTTGCCCACTCGCAAGTGTGTCTTCTGAACGTGTTTTCAGTGCTGCTGGTGGCATTGTAACTTGCAAAAGGACCCGCCTCTCGCTGAAAAATGTGGAGAGGTTAACAATGATCAAGATGAATCAGCACCTCATACCACCAGATTACAAAGTACGAGAATACACGCCGGAAGAAGACGAGGAGGACACCAACTTAGATGAGGGAATTTCTTCTCTGTTAGGTGACCTACTCCCGCCTGAATTCGCAGAGTATGAGGACGAACTCCGCTTCCCTGACACCGAGCCCTGAAAATGAGCCAATGAATTAATAACTTTCTTTTTCGTCCTTATTCACTTTTATTCCTGTGTGTATGTCTTTCTTTGTTTTGCAAAGTCAATATAAATAAAAAATTTAATCACCTAATCAATCACAAAAAGAAGCTCATCAGCAGAACTGTCTTCACTTATTTGCTTATTGATTTGAAGGTGCCGCAGTCTGCATTCCTCAGGTTCAAAAGTTCACAAGAACATGCTCCTCTATCCTCCTCCTCCAGACTCCTATTTCCCTCAAAGCAGATGGCTGGATTACGCCCAATGAAGAAAGACTCTGCACTTGTGGGGGTGTTCTACTTCTTTGCGGGTGAGTTGACGGCTCTGGGGCCATTGCTGGGAAGGTCTAATACCGGATAAAAGTGGTTTAGAGAAAATCTGAGCAAAAAAAGTTTTTGCCTTTTTGCTCACTATCATGTTTTCGGTGGCCTGTTTGGGGGGGTTCCTGGTGTTTGTGGGTGGGTTTTGGGGTCTGGTAGCAACGCTGGCAGAGTCTAATTTTGATTGCATTTGTTTTCCAGGACATCCATGGTGGAAAAGTAGAGTTATGACCTTGCTGCACAGCGCGTTTGACAGAATTGAAAGAAGGCCGAAAAATATTCTAAGTATGAGATTATCCATTTTTGCTTTTTGCCTCTTTGGGGGTGTTGTGCTTTTTTGCGGGTGGGTTGGCAGGTCTTGGGGCATTGCTGGGAAGGTGTAATACCGGATAAAATTGTTTTGGAGAAAATCCATGAGGAAAACCGTTTTTGCATTTTCCAACATTTCGCTCACTACAGCGTTTTTGGGGGCCGGTTTGGGGGGCTTCCTGCTGTTTGTGGGTGGGTTTCGGGGTCTGGGAGCACTGCTGGGTATGGATAGTTTTGATAGCAAGAGGTTTGAAGAAAATCCATGGAGGCAGAGGGGAGTTAGGGCCTAGCTGCAGAGCGCGCGCGGAGTGATTTTGGAAATTTCCCCAAAAGTGACTGTCCCCATTTTTGTGCTTTTGCTTTTGGCTGTTTGGGGGTCTTCTACTTGTTTTTGCCTGGGTTGATGGCTCTGGGGCCATTGCTGGGAGGCTCTAATACCGGATAAAAGTGGTTTGGACAAAATCTGAGCAAAAAAAGTTTTTGCCTTTTTGCTCACTATCATGTTTTTGGTGGCCTGTTTGGGGGGGTTCCTGGTGTTTGTGGATGGGTTTTGGGGTCTGGTAGCAACGCTGGTACAGTCTAATTTTGATTGCATTTGTTTTCCAGGACATCCATGGTGGAAAAGTAGAGTTATGACCTTGCTGCACAGCGCCTTTGGACAGAATTGAAAGAAGGCCGAAAAATATTCTAAGTATGAGATTTTCCATTTTTGCTTTTTGCCTCTTTGGGGGTGTTGTGCTTTTTTGCGGGTGGGTTGGCGGGTCTTGGGGCATTGCTGGGAAGGTGTAATACCGGATAAAATTGTTTTGGACAAAATCCATGAGGAAAAAGTTTTTGCTTTTTCTGACATTTCGCTCAATGTAGCGTTTTCGGGGGCCGGTTTGGGGGGCTTCCTGGTGTTTGTGGGTGGGTTTCGGGGTCTGGGAGCACTGCTGGGTATGGATAGTTTTGATAGCAAGAGGTTTGAAGAAAATCCATGGAGGCAGAGGGGAGTTAGGGCCTAGCTGCAGAGCGTGCGCGGAGTGATTTTGGAAATTTCCCCAAAATTGACAAAGTCCCCATTTTTGTACTTTTGCTTTTTGGCTGTTTGGGGGTCTTCTACTTGTTTTCGCCTGGGTTGACGGCTCTGGGGCCATTGCTGGGAAGCTCTAATACCGGATAAAAGTGGTTTGGACAAAATCGGAGCAAAAAAAGTTTTTGCCTTTTTGCTCACTATCATGTTTTCGGTGGCCTGTTTGGGGGGGTTCCTGGTGTTTGTGGGTGGGTTTTGGGGTCTGGTAGCAACGCTGGCACAGTCTAATTTTGATTGCATTTGTTTTCCAGGACATCCATGGTGGAAAAGTAGAGTTATGACCTTGCTGCACAGCGCGTTTGGACAGAATTGAAAGAAGGCCGAAAAATATTCTAAGTATGAGATTTTCCATTTTTGCTTTTCGCCTCTTTGGGGGTGTTGTGCTTTTTTGCGGGTGGGCTGGCGGGTCTTGGGGCATTGCTGGGAAGGTGTAATACCCGATAAAATTGTTTTGGACAAAATCCATGAGGAAAAAGTTTTTGCTTTTTCTGACATTTCGCTCAATGTAGCGTTTTCGGGGGCCAGTTTGGGGGGCTTCCTGGTGTTTGTGGGTGGGTTTCGGGGTCTGGGAGCACTGCTGGGTATGGATAGTTTTGATAGCAAGAGGTTTGAAGTAAATCCATGGAGGCAGAGGGGAGTTAGGGCCTAGCTGCAGAGCGCGCGCGGAGTGATTTTGGAAATTTCCCCAAAAGTGACTAAGTCCCCATTTTTGTACTTTTGCTTTTTGGCTGTTTGGGGGTCTTCTACTTGTTTTCGCCTGGGTTGACGGCTCTGGGGCCATTGCTGGGAAGCTCTAATACCGGATAAAAGTGGTCTGGACAAAATCGGAGGCGAAAACTTTTTTGCGTTTTTGCTGACTTGCTTGTCTTTGAGGTGCTCTTTGGGGGCATTCCGGGTGTTTGTGGGTGGGTTTTGTGGTCTGGGAGCACTGCTGGCACAGTCTAATTTTGATTACATTTGTTTTTCAGGAAATCCATGGTGGGAAACAGGAGTTATGGCCTAGCTGCACAGCGCGTTTGGACAGAATTGAAAGAAGGCCCAAAAATATTGTAAGTATGAGATTTGCCATTTTTGCTTTTTGCCTGTTTGGGGGTGTTGTGCTTTTTTGCGGGTGGGTTGGCAGGTCTTGGGGCATTGCTGGGAAGGTCTAATACCGGATAAAAGTGGTTTGGACAAAATCCATGCTGAAAAGCCTTTTGCATTTTTTGTAACTTAGGGTTCGTTAGGGTTAGCACTAGCAGCAGTATTCCATGTGTTTGGGGGTGTTCTAGATTTTTGCAACTGGGCTCTGGGGTCTTACAGCACTCGTGGGAATGTGTAATCTTGGCTGCAACTAGTGGTTTGAAGAAAATCCATGGTGGGAAAGGGTGGATTTTGCCTAGTGAAAGAAAGCGTTTGCCACTATTCTTAACTTAGGGCTCGTTAGGGTTAGCACTATTGTATTGCATGTGTTTGGGCGAGGGTTATTTTATGACTGGGTGGGGTCTTGGAAAACTTGTTGTAATGTCTAATCGTTTGAACATAATCCATGGTGGGAAAGGGGGGTTTTGGACATACTTTCTGAGTGCGTTTTGACACGATTTGAAATTAGGCCTCTGTGAGGTAGCAGCAGTATTCTGCACGTTTTTGGGAGGGTAATGTGGGGTGTTCTAGATTTTGGGGATTGTCATCTCTGAAAGTGACAGTATCATTTTTGCACTACACAGCGTGCCTTACATATTTTTTTCTCCGAGGTGTCCTTAACACTTACTGTTGTATTTTTCCATCATCAATTACAGGCAGGCTTTTACCCTGTGCCATCGATGTACTACTCAGGCGTACAATTAGCGATCCGCAAATCCGCATCAGGCAGGCAGTGGACACTGGACTGTTTGTCTGGTCACCAAGATTGATCGACGGATCATCCGATGGAATGAAGGAGTATCGCGAGTAAGAGGAATGGCTGGATGCATCGACTTCACAAATTCAACGGGACCACTACAAAAAACAGTAACAGTATCCAAAATTCTCCTTATCTTTTCAATGATATTCTTGTGAACTTAAACTTACTTCTACGAATGTGACTCTGTGCGTTTGTTTGATCTCTGCTAATTCATCCCTCCAGCTATTTGATACGTCTTTGCTATGTTTAACACTAATTTAATGTTCTAAGTGTTTATTGTCTGAGGGCAGAGAGGCAAGTGAAATTGCGTAATGACTGCAGCCCTATACTGCCAAGTTTGCTAACTTGTTCCTTCGTAGTTACTAGTAAGTTGCAGTAAGTAGTAGTACTGATTTGTTTATCTTCATTTGTTGTTTTACTGACCATGTTGTGTTTTTTTTCCTCTCTACCAAACCGTCCCAAAAAAAAAAAAACATTCCCATCCAATTTTCAAACCCTAACCCTCTTCCCTCGGGCTGTGTGGTATTTCATTGATGTGTGACTGACAACAACAATAAATTCCACACACTTGCTGGGGAGGATATGGTCAAAGCAACCAGAAGTTCATGTGCGCCACCCTGGATTGATAATAAGAACATCCTCCTCCTACACGACGTGAACAATGTAATGCTTAATGCTTACCTTACGTTGGAACTGCTTAGGCTACAATTTAGGGCACTGTTCTGTACCGTACTATCTATTGTACTGTTTCTAATGCTACGCTCAGGCCACTCAATGTTTAATTTCCTCTTTTTTCATATGGTGACTGCCAGTGTGTACCACTACTGCTACCAGCACAACAATGATATTGCATCCGTCGAGGATTCAAGTCAACAACCAACCTTATTCACCAACCGTGATTCGCAAATCACAGGTAAGATAAGTATATAAAATAATGGGCTAGGACTAAGTTTGGAGGAGAGCAGAGACTAACAGTACTACTAGTAAAGTACAGTAGTAGGGCTACTGAATTGACTAACTCGGTTACTTGCATTTTGGTACATTTAGGACAAGATGTTTCATTCATGCTGGTAAGTTTGAAAAACCAAACGTACAGTAACCACCGCCAACCACCACACAAAATAATATGAGCGCGTATACTGTGTTTTTGAATGAAAAATATAATTATTGAGAAATATAAATTATGGATGTTGTTGTCGTCACAAAAATAGAATTACCCCAACTCACCCCCATCCCTAAGGAAACCAATGTCCAAAAATCAAAAAGTACCCTTTCCCAAAAACCCAATTCCGACCCCCCAACAGTCTTTAAAAAAGGGACAAGGGACAGTCACTTCCTCCGGTGGCGTTTAAGTTTAAAGAGCTGGTGCTGCATGTCCCGCAGCTCTTTGCGGAGGTCCCGGACCTGGCGCTCCAGGTAGTCCACTCGCTTTCGGAGGCGGAGCTGGCGTACCATCCAGGCTCTGGGGGGGGCAGCTGGTGTTTTTGCTGCTGTGCGGCGGCGGCGGGAGGCTGTCGGGCCACGGCTCCGTTTGGCTGGAGGCTTGTGGCTGGTGGACCCGGGGGCAGTGGAGGAGGATGTGGAGGTTCTTGTTGTAGTTTCCTCCTCATGCTCCCGAGCCCACAACCGTTGATACTCGACACAAATAGCCTCCAGCTTACGGGCCCTGGCCCGGACAGCCATCTCCTTAAGGGTGAGCTTTTTGGGAGTAGCATCTATAAAAAAGAAAGAAAAATACTGTAGCCAATAGTCTTTAACATAAAGTCAAAATAATTCAACAGAAAGTTGACACTCAGTAACACCAGCATAAGTAACACCAGCAAGTAGCAAACACAGTATAACATTTTTAAGATAACGGACCAGGTTTTTTGTGATTGTCGATCCACAACTGGCGCCTCCCGTATGTGACGTTATTTATAATTTCTAACCACTATTTTGCGGGTGCCCCAGATAGGAGGAAGAACCTAAACTTCCAATTAGGACCAAGATCCAAACATAATTGATACAGCAGGTATCTGTGCACACGTCGCCTTTTACAGAGTAAATGCTGTTGGTAATCAAACAACACAACCAGGCAATAGCTTTGGAACCGCTGCCCGCGGGAGGCCTGATGAAGTCGCGGGCTACTAGCCCTGACGAAACACGTGTTGGCTGGGCGTGGTGGATAAAATCTGAATTGAAGAAACACTTCCATCAAGACCACTTCCACATTGTTTGTCTATTGGTTGTGTTTGATTACCTACAGCATTTACTCTGTAAAAGGCGACGTGTGCACAGATACCTGTTGTAACAGTATGACATTTTGGCATGTATCTTTCCGCCATCTTTGTAAGCCTGTGACATTACTGGGAGTTTCAGGAATTCCACTAGCAGCACTATGGGTGGACTCACTACTACTTACATAGTCAGAGAGTACTAAAAAAAGGTCTTTTTTTTAACTTTTTTTCTTTTGGGGTGCAAAAGAAATCACTGGTACGTGAACTTGTGCTCGCCGCCATAATGGCAGCTCACTCTGCTTTCACCCAAGAAATACAGACACAGGCCATGATGATGCAGACTCGCAGTACTTTAAGCAGTACATGCAAGTGGGGATCTGAATGTCTTAATTTTCTATAGGGGTGGCACTGCCACTGGCCATACTTCTTCCACTCAGCGTCTGCTCTACTACATCATACACCTCTGCTATCGACGAGGAGGATAAAGAAGATAACATCCAGGCTTCGAAAGTACATCTATGATTCTTCTTGATGTCTCAAATGTACCAAAATTTATTTTTTTCAAAAACCAACTAACACCCTTTTCATTATATTTTGGAAAGCGCTGTCTTCTTATGTTGAATTGCATTCAACAAAACCATTCTTTACAGTCATAAATATTAAGACTCGCTCGTCCTTCGTTTCACCCTTCTTTAACTTTTCGTTCTTCACACCCCTAAACTTCATCTGATATGACTTGGCTTCACAAATCACAATAAAAATTGGCCAGCTGAGTTGAAGTGAAATAGAGGGGGCCATTGGTTACCAGAGAAGTACCGCAGCTAATGCTATTAACAGTCAAGGTTGACTGTCTTCTACGTGATAGTCCAAAAAGTAGTTCTAAATTAGTAAATGTTCTTGACAGTACAGTGTACTTATACTAGTGTACTGTGTACTACTGTACAGTACATCATACACTCCTTTGAGAGGCTACTCAAAAATATTTCAATAAGTAAGGAGTATAATAACTTACCACCGTCCGCCGCCGCTGAGTCTTCCCCCCCAGCTCCTCCTGTTGGTGCCGCCCCATCCTGAATGGACCCCTCCGCACTGCTGGCCCCGGCACTGGTTGTCATCTGTGCCGCGTCAGATGTTGTGACGTCTAGGAAAAACATGTCATATTTTCAGATGCCATACACAACCCCCTATTTTGTCTCGTAACGGAAGAAAATATTACATAACACATTTTTTTTTATAACTGGGATTGAAAAAAAATAACGGTTTTGGGGAGGGTGTTAACCTTTTATATGCTTATTCCATTAAATGCTACACTTGTTCTTATGACAACTGATGAATGCTTGCTTAACGTGCACCATTTTTCTCATTACAGAAAGAAGATTACATTGCCCTTCTGCCAGACAATTCTCCAACTACTAGTAAGTCATCACCAGCAGTACTGTGTTTTCATTTCTTAATTGAAAATAAAACTTTAAAACTAACAAACACTGTGTGTTTTTTGTTTACGAGTGAGTGAGCGGAAAGGTTTGAACTACTGCACTTGGCAGTCATGTTTCAGTGACTCAGATAGGCCGGGACTCGGAGGTAGTCTCTCTTCTTCTGTTCTTCCGGGTCGTAAAAATCATTGGTCAGACATTCTAGATAGTCTGTCAGGGGATTGGGGGTTCAACTTCTGTTCGGACTGAGGTATGTCGAAAGACGAACTGCACCTATCATCTTGTCCATACTTCTTTGTGTGCAGAATAGTCCCTGAAACACTAGCGGTATGGGATATGCTCCTCTCAAATCAAAAAGGACACTGCTACCGTTTAGTTGGTGTAAACAATTACATTTTGTTGTTGCAAATTGTCAAAGCACTTACATTATGAAGACTGGAATAGACAGCAAGGGCAACCCAGAGGACTACACTCAGTGCCTAGAGCTATTGCTGTATCAGAGTTTTGTTTCACACCGTTTGCCGAATGGGCAAGCTTAGCTACCTACACAGACCGACTCATAATTGTAAATAGTAGTAGCACAGAGAGTGATGGTAGAGGCAGGACTACATTAGAAGAAGATACAAGACTATTTTGTAAAACATAGAATTATTAGGAACCAGTTTATAATAAATAGGGGCTGTAAAAGTTAGGGAAGTATAAGTATTAAGATAACAATAAGACAACTTACTGGGGCCAGCAGAAGAGCCTGGAAGGGACTGCTCCTGTCCAACTTCTGCCACCGGAGTCTCTGTCGCCGTCGCCTTGCCCCTGGGAGTTTCTGCTGGTGATCATGAAATAAAGAAACACAACATGGATGATTGTTTTTTGGGAAATATTTGATTTCTTTGTACTCAATCTAAAATTATGTCGGGGAAACAAATTAACATCAATTGCATCTGGTCTGGTCAACTAAGAGGATAGTAGTACAGTATTGCAGGATTCGCAGACCGTCTAATAGGAAAGTTATGTAATTCACTAACTACATCAACAACAAAAAGGTTCTACTACGACTGCCATCACTCAGCAGCACGAGACGTCGCGTGACAGACACAGTCCGTCATCATGATTGCAGACCACTAACAAATGTCCTAGAACAAGTAATAAATAGTATACTCAACGTATCAATCCACCACTATCTCTTCAAAGTGGCAGCAGCAGGAGTACAAAGAAGGACTAGACTTGAGTCTACTGTCTCTAGCATTACGTAGTAATGCTCTCAAATGACTAAAAAGTTGCAAACAAGTAAGCATAGTAACAACGCCAATAACCAGGCGAGCACCAGCAATAACAGAAGCTATTTAAACATTAATTTACCTGCAATGTAGTCTAATCAGCAGCATTCGTACTCTTCAGGAAAAAAATAGATTAGCAATATAACAGAGCAGAAGGAAAAAAAGTAGTTATTAAATAGCTACTTACCAAGCCCAGGGATTTCCACACCAAGCAGGTCGACGAGGTCATGCTCCCGGTCCAAGATGTCACTCCACCGGTGCGTCACTTGGTGGTAGGTGTGCCGGACCCCAGACTCCTTATGCATGCGCCGGCACACCGTGTCCCACAGCTGGCGACGCTCCCGGAGGCCGTCACCGGAAGCAATCCGCCCACCTGCTGCCACGGTCTTAGGGAGGTAGACCTGGACAAAAACCAGCAAGGCGGCCACCTCCACTGCAGAAAAGATCTCCCTGGGCTGCACTTCCTCCCCCCTCCAATGCCCGCAAGGGAGCTGGGTCCTTCCCCTTGCCCTTGTTGCCTCCCTTAGCCATGGTCCTGGGCACAAGAAGAAGGAAAGAAGAATAGGTGTGAAAAAAATAAGAGAGAGAGCAAAAGAAATAAAGTAGGTAATAAAGTAACAAAAAGTTTAAAAAAACACAAAATATAGATGTAGGAAATTAAAGACAGAGATAATAAGCAAAAAAAAAACAAAAAAAGTTCAGAAAAACATAGGATTGCAAAGATATAAGGTGGATAGAGAGGTAGCATGCCCAAAACCATAGCAGTGAATGAAAAACAAGATGGCCGCGCCCATAGAGGACCGCGTGGGTACGTTTGCGCGATATTTCGCCCGCGAGCACGCAAAAACGCTCACGAATACGTAATCGCGCGCCGCATACGACGCGAACTCGCAACGAGCGGCCGGAAACGGAAACACGTCACGCAAACAAGATGGCCGCGCCCTACATGACCTCATGGGCAACCTCGGAGTCGGTGCGCTGCAAGCGACCCGCGAAGAAGCAAAAAACCGCGCGAACACGCAAAAAAAAAGAAAAACCGCCCGAACATGCAAAAAAAAAAGAGAAATCAGCAAATTCGCACAAATTTGCAGATTGCAAGTTCGATTTTGCGTCCCGCAAATCTCGCGAAATGGAAGAAATACAAATTTTGGAAAACTGAAAGCACTTACCAGGTGTAAAAGTTCAAACTAATTTGTAACCATTCCCTGTAGTGCTTCCTGAGGGGCCCCTCCAGAGTTCAGTTGCCTACTTTCAACTATTCTCTGACCCTGCTCTGACCCTCAAAGCAGGGTCAGAGAATAGTTACAAGTATGGCACATTGCTCCTGTAAAAAAAATAACTGCAACAGGAAGGTCTTACAGCTAAGGAAGCAGGTGCCAGACTTGAAGCACAAATTCAGTGACACATTAACCAGCCCCAAATTAAATCATCTCAGTTGAGGCTGGGAAGGTGTGCTTTGCTTTCCCCCCATAATCTACAGTGGTGAACAAGAGGATGGCAGTGGCAAACCAGAGGGTGGCAGTGATGAACCAGAGGGTGGCAGCCTTGAACCAGAGGGGGACAGTGCTGATCCAGAGGGTGGCAGTGGCAAACCAGAGGGTGGCAGTGATGAACCAAAGGGTGGCAGGGAGGAACCAGAGGATGGCAGCAATCAACCAGAGGGTGGCAGTGATGAACCAGAGGGTGGCAGTGATCAACCAGAGGGTGGCAGTGATGAACCAGAGGGCGCTGTGATAAACCAGAGGGGGGCAGTGATGATCCAGAGGGTGGCAGTGGCAAACAAGAGGGTGGCAGTGATGAACCAGAGGGTGGCAGGGATGAACCAGAGGATGGCAGTGATCAACCAGAGGGTGGCAGTGATGAACCAGAGGGTGCTGTGATAAACCAGAGGGGGACAGTGATGATCCAGAGGGTGGCAGTGGCAAACGAGAGGGTGGCAGTGATGAACCAGAGGGTGGCAGGGATGAACTAGAGGGTGGCAGGGATTTATTTATTTATTTATTTTACACATTTGTAGAGCGCTCTGTTACCCGGAGGTGTCCTGGCGCTGAAAGGATAGGCTGGTGTGAAGGAACGTGCTTATAGAGTAAAGAGCCATGTTTTAAGTCCTCTTCGGAAGACCATCAGGTCCTGAGTTTGTCTGAGCACCAGAGGGAGTTTATTCCAGGCCTCTGCCGCTCCAAGGGAAAAACTCCTACCACCCCAGCGAGTTTTTTTAGTTCTGGGGACTGTAACCATGGCCAGTTGTCCTGACCCCAGAGTTCTTGCTGGTTTATGCCAGCGGAAAAGAGATTTCAGGTGCCTGGGACCTGTATCGTGGAGGGCCTTGAAAACCATGCATACCGCCTTGAAAGTGATTCTTTTACGGATGGGTAGCCAATGTAATTTTACCAGATCTTGGGATACCGAGGAAAATTTGGGTGTGTCAGTGATTAGGCGGGCGGCTGCATTTTGCCGTAGTTGGAGTTTGTTGAGTACGCTCTGCTGGGCGTTTAGCATCAGACTGTTGCAATAGTCTAGGCGTGAAAGCACTAGACCTGTGACAATGGTTTTCCTATGTTTCTTCTCCAAATATGGTAGAATTTTTCTTATGGTTTTAAGTGTAAAGTGAAGAGAGGAGGAGAGGGCATTCACCTGGGATTTGAAAGTCAGGGTGGAGTCCACCAGAATCCCAAGATTCTTCACTTTATCCACCGGCTCTGGGAGAGGTCCCATTTCGTCTGGCCACCATCTCGGGGACCAGAAGTTATCTTTGGCACCAAAGAGCAGAACCTCGGTCTCTGAGGAGTTTAGCTTAAGGCAGCTTTGAGCCATCCAACGGCCTACTTCAGACATGCAGTTTCTAAATCTGTCTGCGGTGTTTTCAGTGTTGCCGGGAAGAAGGGACACCACAATCTGTGTGTCATCGGCGTATGCCGTGAGTTGAAAGCCGAACGATCGAATTACCGGGGCGAGGGTAGAGACATACACATTGAAAAGGGTTGGGCTTAAGGAGGACCCCTGGGGGACACCACAGGGAAGTACAAAAGGGCGTGATTCGTAGCTGCCCAGTGCAACTGTCTGGGATCTATCAGATAGGAAGGCTTGAAGGATTTTTAGAGCCTTTCCCTGAATTCCACAGGCCCTCAACCGGTCCACCAATAGTTTATGGTGGACCGTATCGAAGGCCGCAGAAAGGTCCAGTAGAATCAGGGCCGCTCTGCCCCCTGCATCCATCACCAGTCTGATATCTTCCATGGATTTAATCAGGGCGGATTCGTACTGTGCTCCTCTCGAAATCCGTGCTGGGAGGAATCAAGTACATCTGCTGATTTTAAGAAGGAACTAAGTTGTGTGTTCAGATAACCTTCTATTATTTTGGCCGGGAGGGGGAGTCTGGCAATTGGGCGATAATTGTTCATCTCAGTGATGTCTAGATTGGTTTTTTTTAGCAAGGGTAGGATGGAGGCTTGCTTCCATCTTAAGGGGTATTCACCTATCTCCAGCATTTGGTTAAGGAGAGGAGTGAGGCCCCTGGCAATTGCATCTGGTGCCAGTTTCGTTATTGCTGTGGGGCAGGGATCATGAGGGGAGCCTGATTTGATTTTTAGTAGGCGACTCCTCACTTCCTTTTCCGTGATGGGCAGGAAGTATTGAAGCGTAGTTTCAGATCTGGCGGGATCAGAGGTCTCCCTCAGTGAGGGGGACTTCACTAGCTTGTCTAGGGGGAGGAAAATGTTCTCCACCTTCTCACGGAAGAAGGTTGCCAAACTTTCGCAAAGTGTAAGGCTTGCTGGAATTTCAATGGGTTTGGGGTTGGCAAGGGAGGCGACCGTAAGGAACAGTTCTTTAGGCGTGTTGGCAGCGTCTTCTATCTGTCTCGTAAGAAAGGCTTTTTTCGCTTGCAGGATTTTATCCTTGTAGTGTCTTTGTTCCGCGTTGAGGGTTTTCTTGTCCGATTCCCTGTAGTTTGAACGCCAGATTTTTTCAAGCTTTTTGCACCTTATTTTGATTTCCCTTGTTTGATCTGTGAACCACGGGGCGGCAGGCCTGGCCCGAGTGGAGTGAGTGGTTTTGGGGGGGCTAATAGTAGGCAAGCCTGGTCCAGCCAGGTAGTATAAGAATTAGCTGCTTCCTCCACGTTGTTGGGAAGAGGGGTCAGTGAATTATTTAAGGCGTTGTCTAGCGAGTCCCCAGTGATGTTTTTCCATTTCCTAACTAGTTTCGGGATGATTCTCTTGTTGCCTGGTTTTTCAGGAGTGGAGAGGGAAATAGCAAAGTGGATTGCTGAATGGTCGGACCAGAAAACTGGTAGGACCAGGGAGACTTTCAGATTAGGCAGATTGGAAAAAATCCCGTCTAGGGTATGTCCTGCTCTGTGGGTGGGATCAGTAACTAGTTGTTGCATATCGATCCCAGCCAGTAGGTCAGTAAGTTCCTGGGTGTCTGAGGATGTCTTGCTTTCCAGGTGGAAATTAAAATCACCCAAGAGAGTGTATCTTTGGGAGCAGACAGCTGCTTCTAGTAGTTTACTTATGGCTGCTAGAAATTTAGTTTTCTCACCTGGGGGCCTATAAATAAGGCAACCCTTGAAGGACTGGTGATTAGAGAGGGTGAAATTGAAAAGCAGGGATTCGTCAAGTTCAGAGGGACCAGGTTGAAAGGAGCCTCTGATATCTTTATGGTAAATGACGGCTAGCCCGCCCCCTCTCCTCTTGTCCCTGTTTTGGGTGTGGCAGATAAAATCTTGGGGGGTGGCTTTAACTATGTCTGGGCCTGATGCAGCATCAGTCCAGGCTTCTGTGATGAATGCGATTTGTATGCCTGCATCCTGGATATGTTCAGCAATTTCTGAGCTATGTTTAACTAACGACCTAGTATTGAGGAGGAGACACTTTATCAGGGGGGTGTTGATAGTAGAGCAAGTGTTCTGGTCTCTGAACTGAGCAATCGGTAGCCAGAGGGGTTTCAACAGTAGTGACGAGCACTTGGCGCAGTGGGAGGATGTGGGAAGGTATTTGGTCCCAGGTTCCCATATATCACCGTCCTCACAGGGGTGTGCAATGTTTAAGGCTAGAAGCGTGTCTCTGTTATAGGTAAATCTGGGTAGCTGGTGAGGTGCGGGAGAGACAGGGGGAGAGGCGATGGGCGCGGGTCCGGCGCGGACGGGCGCAGACGGGCTCGCCTTTGGCGAGCCTTCGGCGCGCCGCCGGCGCGCCCGCTGCGCTCGTCCGCTGCGCTTCCTTGTAAGGGGGGCCATTTAAAGAAAATAGGGCGGGAGGGGCGGAGCACTGCCCTGCTCTGCCGGCTCCCAACCCAAAATGGCGGTACCCTCCGGAGCGGATCGCCTCCAGGCAAGGGTTCGAGTCCCCAGTGACACAAGTAAACAGATGGTGAGATTAAAAAACACACGCAAATGCCAGTGTGCTTTGCTGAACAACAGTCTTTAAAACAATACAAGTAAACAGATGGTGAGATTAAAAAACACACGCAAATGCCAGTGTGCTTTGCTGAACAGCAGTCTTTAAAACAATACAAGGATCGCTAAGTAAAATTCTATTTGTCCCGGCTTTCGCCTCAGGACGCTAACTTCATGCACCGAGACTATCAAGAACCAGAGGATGGCAGTGATGAACCAGAGGGTGGCAGCCTTGAACCAGAGGGGGACAGTGATGATCCAGAGGGTGGCAGTGGCAAACCAGAGGGTGGCAGTGATGAACCAGAGGGTGGCAGGGATGAACCAGAGGGTGCTGTGATAAACCAGAGGGGGACAGTGATGATCCAGAGGGTGGCAGTGGCAAACGAGAGGGTGGCAGTGATGAACCAGAGGGTGGCAGGGATGAACCAGAGGATGGCAGTGATCAACCAGAGGGTGGCAGTGATGAACCAGAGGGTGCTCTGATAAACCAGAGGGGGACAGTGATGATCCAGAGGGTGGCAGTGGCAAATGAGAGAGTGGGACAGTGATGATCCAGAGGGTGGCAGCGGCAAACGAGAGGGTGGCAGTGATGAACCAGAGGGTGGCAGGGATGAACTAGAGGGTGGCAGGGATGAACCAGAGGATGGCAGTGATGAACCAGAGGGTGGCAGCCTTGAACCAGAGGGGGACAGTGATGATCCAGAGGGTGGCAGTGGCAAACCAGAGGGTGGCAGTGATGAACCAGAGGGTGGCAGTGATGAACCAGACGGTGCTGTGATAAACCAGAGGGGGACAGTGATGATCCAGAGGGTGGCAGTGGCAAACAAGAGGGTGGCAGTGATGAACCAGAGGGTGGCAGGGATGAACCAGAGGGTGGCAGGGATGAACCAGAGGATGGCAGTGATGAACCAGAGGGTGGCAGCCTTGAACCAGAGGGGGACAGTGATGATCCAGAGGGTGGCATTGGATAACCAGAGGGTGGCAGTGATGAACCGGAGGGTGGCAGGGATGAACCAGAGGGTGGCAGGGATGAACCAGAGGATGGCAGTGATGAAGCAGAGGGTGGTAGCCTTGAACCAGAGGGGGACAGTGCTGATCCAGAGGGTGGCAGTGGCAAACGAGAGGGTGGCAGTGATGAACCAGAGGGTGGCAGGGATGAACCAGAGGGTGCTGTGATAAACCAGAGGGGTACAGTGATGATCCAGAGGGTGGCAGTGGCAAACGAGAGGGTGGCAGTGATGAACCAGAGGGTGGCAGGGATGAACCAGAGGATGGCAGTGATCAACCAGAGGGTGGCAGTGATGAACCAGAGGGTGCTGTGATAAACCAGAGGGGGACAGTGATGATCCAGAGGGTGGCATTGGAGAACCAGAGGGTGGCAGTGATGAACCGGAGGGTGGCCGCGATGAACCACAGGGTCGCTAACAGGCTGGACACGTAGAAACAACATGGTCGCGACCGTTGCGAATGCATAAGTAAGTTTGCGTTCCCGAACTTGTACAAAACCCTCGCGAACTGGCAAAACAGCAAATTCGTAAATTCCCACGAATTCGCAAATTTTGCGGATCGCGAGTTCGCAAATTCGCAAATTCGCGGACCGCGAGTTCGCAAAATTCGCCCATGCTTAGAACCAAACAAATCATAAATTATAATAGTATAACACGGATTGGTCTTGAGTAAAGACAGTATTAGGAGGGGATAATCCCCATAGGAGTTCGCTGACTATACATTATCAGTGACCGGTATATTGCCTTAAGGTCAATACTTTTACAAAAGAAATAGAGATTTGGGTTCTTTTTTAAAGGAGGAGGTAGAGGAGATTAGGCGAACATTAGGTGGTAGAGAGTTCCATATCTTGGGTGCAATGTGCGAGAAAGCTCCGACACCTGTTTTCTTTTTGTGAGTACTTTGGGGTTTCAGAAGCAAGGTGAGCGTGCTTCGTGAGGATCCGCTGCCCCCTGATTTTTCTAGCTCCTGAGCCAGGTAGCTGGGGGTATAGCCTTATGCGTTATGCAGGCAATTTTCAGCTGGATTCCTGCCTCGTACAGTAGCCAGTTTAATGATTTTAGATCCGATGAGATGTGTGTGCTTCTTTTTGTTCCAAGAATAAGTCTGGCTGCCGCTTTCAGGGATGCTCTTAGAGGAGCCAGTTTGTATCAAGGTAGGCCACATAGTGTGGCACTACCATAATTAAGCCTCGGTAATACTAGGGCTTGGCCCGTTTGTTTTATGTCTTCTTGTGGTAGATAGGGTTTAAGTTTCCGCAGAATGCTTAGTTGGTAATTCGCTCCTTAGTGACTGTGCTGATGTGATCTTGGAAATGTAGTTGTTTGTCTAATGTGATACCTGGTGATCTAGAGGAGTCTATGACGTGGGGAGATCAATTGAGAGCTATAAGATGTTTCAATCAAAGATCAATTTTTGGGCTGTGTTTCGGTTGGGAGATGAGAAGAAATTCAGTTTTGACAGCGTTGAGTTTGAGATGGTTAACCATGAGCCATAGGTGTGTGTTTTGTAAGATGGAATTGAGGGATAGGATGTCCTCTGGGGAGGCGATTTTGAGATACAGCTGAGTGTCATCAGCGTACATGTGGTATTGGATATTAGAAGATTTTAGGAGGTAAGCCAATGGTTCAAGGAATAGGTTAAATAGAATGGGAGAAAGAGCAGAACCTTGAGGAACGCCAAGCATGATCGCATGGTACTTAGACAGAAAATGATTCATTTTGACTCTTAGGGATCTGTTTTGGAGGAAGGAAGCGAACCATTGTAGTACGACCCATGATAAGCCCATCCTTTGTTCCAGTAAGTTCAATAGATTATAATGTTTGATGGTATCAAAGGTGGCCGATAAGTCAAGCAATATCAGAAGGCATGATCCATTTTGATCCAGCATTTTTAGTATGTCATCCACTATATGAGTAAGTGCAGATTTGGTGCTATGATCTTGACGGAATCCTGATAGATGTTGGTCGAGGAGTTGATATTTGACTATGTGGTTGCATAGTTGACTCTGAACACATTTTTCTAAGAGCTTTGCCAGGGTAGAGATGTTGGAGATGGGTTGGTAGTTGTTACGATCAGAGCAGTCTGGCATAGTTTTTTTTTTTAAATGTCCTGCTTTTAGGCAGTCAGCGATAGTGCCATGAAGTAGTGAGCTGTTTACAATCTTGGTCCATAGAGGGAAAACACAGGATTTGGTTTCTTTGAGTATGCAAAGAGGTGGCGGGTCTGGGAAGTGGTTAGATGGGTTTAAGGAGGAGAGAATGTTAATGTTTGCAGAATTCTCTATTCAGCTCATTTCAACATATTTTTGGTTTTTAAAGTTCACATTTTCCTTTGGTTTCTTCCTTAGCACCAATTCTATTGTCCTGTGTATTTTTTAACTCATTTTTAACATGGCTGTGTCCTCCATAGTTATTCCATCTAGTTATTCCACCTTCTTTTCTTGCACATCCTGGGCAATCTCCATTCAGTGCGAGGAGTGGATTGACTTGTTCGATAATTACACTATAGACTTGGATTGCCTTGAGTTTTCACCTGAAAGGAAGAAAGCATTACTGTTAGGTACTAATCGTAAAGAAGTGCTTCGTATTTTTAAGTACTCACCTCAGATGTTAGGCAACGACAACCAGCCAGTGGAGGATGTGTTCAAGGAGGCCAAGCTATGCCTGGAAAAAAGGTTTGCAAAGGAGGAGACCATTGTCATATCTCGCTATAAGTTCTTTACCAGGCTGCAAAGGTCTAGGGAATCTCATCATGAGTTTGCTTCCTGTCTACGGGAGCTGTCAATAAAGTGCAAATTTGGGTAAATGTCTGATGAACTCATCAGGGATTAGCTGATTGATCAATGACATAGCAAGATTGGATGTATGACGTTATAACGCATACTATTACTCCGCAGACCATTACAACGCGACTTTTACTCCGCATACCATTACAACGCATAGCGCCTTGGGGCGCTGGATAGTGGTAAGTATAATTTTCTATTCCAACACCAGTCCCCGTGGACACTAGGGAAGGTGTTGGATAGAAAATTAAACTTATTCCCTATCCTACAGCGCCCCCCAGCGCAATGCGTTGTAACGGTATGCGGAGTAAAAGTCGCGTTGTAATGGTAGTGCGGAGTAAAAAATGCGTTGTAACAGGTGTATACCAGCAAGATCAATCAGGAATGTCTTTGGGCTACAGAGAATCCCACCCTGAAGGATGCTATTTCGATTGCCATGCATAAGTTAAGGAGGGTCCCAGTAATTGTGAGGGATGAGGTCAAGAAGATGTTAGAAGACATGCTCAAGGATGGGGTCATCGAACCGGTTGAGGCCTTTGAATGAGTCTCTCCGGTGGTCATCACCAAAAAAAGTGATGGAAAACTTAGGTTCTGGGTGGACCTTCATAGTTTAAACCAACCTGTAGTCACTGATACCTTTCCACTCCCCAATATCAATGAACTGTTGCTTTTACTTAAGCGGAGCAAGTACTTTTCTGAACAGGTCTGAAAAGTGCTTACCACCAGATTAAGCTACATGAGGAGTCGAAAAACCTACTGCCCTTCATTACCATTTAGGGCACTTTTTGCTTCAAAAGGCTGTCCTTTGGTTCGTTTTTCAGCGAATCATGTCTGCGGTTTTTAGGGGTGTACACAACGTAAAATATTTTCAGGACAACATCCTTGTTGTCGGGGAGTCTATCCAAGAGCACTACAAACCCCTGAGGGAGGTTTCTTGGCAGACTGAGGGAGGCGGGCCTTAACCTGAGGAAAGATAAGTATACGTTTCTTGTGGAAGAGATTGAGTATCTTGGACATACCATTTTTAGGCATGGTGTCCATCCCAAGGTTCATCTCCTAGTCGCTATTCGGGATGCCCCCATTCCCCATGACAAAGACCAGTTATGGTCGTTCTTGGGTTTAATTGATTCTTAGGCATGAGATGAGGGACTTTCTTGATAAGTGTTGTATTTCACACCACCGCACGGCTCTTTACAAGCCAATCGCATGGCAGAGCGAGCTATTCGCCTGGTGAAGGGTACCATTTCCATGTCACTACAAAGTGGTAAGAATGTCAAGGAGAGTACGCATGCTGGGGGAAGGTATCATCTGTTGCATTGTGATATACTGATGTCGTGATGGGATTGCTGTGTCGCATATGTTATGCACTGTAAAATGCATGATATAATCGTGGATAGAGATACTCTATGTTTGTTGATGTTATTGACATAATGACTCTGTATGAAATTGTGTTGATGGAAAAATAAAGATTCTTTTAAAAGTCCCAAAAAAAAAAAGAATGTCAAGGAGATGGTTAACGAGATGGGCTGGGCCCATCGTACAACTGTCCATAGTACGACGGGTATTAACCCCTTTGAAAAAATGCGCACAAGGAAGCCTGGCACCTAACTTTTACCTACTTGGCTCGTTTCTCCCAAGCAAGATTTCGACCGGGTGAATGGTGTCAGGATTAATGCAAGTGGTGTGTGTGCTGGTGACTGGGTCAAAATTAAACATGGCAGACCTGGCAAGGGTTTGTATAAGTTCTGGAGTCCCTTCAGAGTGAGGCTAGTGTTTGGCAACTACGTGCTTCTTGACAATGGCAACAAATGGAACAAACGCAAGGTTGCGTTGTATCGCAAAGGGGAGAGTGTGAGCGTTAAATTGATTAAACGTGTTGGCGTATGTGCTGCTGACAGTTTGAATGGATTCATGTTGAGGAGTGATGTCGATTTAAGTGTCAATGGTTCTGAAGTCACTAGGGAGGGTGTCTCTGGGGATTCTTCCATGTCCCTTCCCTGTGGTCTTCCTCCTCCTGTGGGTGTCGAAATTACCATTCTTCTAGGTCTCGCAGACCGCCTCACTATTTGGAGGATTATGTTCCAGGATCACCCTCCTATCTCCAGGACTCGTACTTTGCTCCTTTCATTTGCCATGACTTGTTCTTGTTTTGTTTCCTTTGTTTTCTGTTTATTTGTTTAAACAAAATGTTGTGGGGGTAGAAGAGAGGGGGGAGGGGTGTTGTAATGTGGCTCTTGCATTGTGCGGTGCTTTGCTGCTCCAGAGTTCTGTCTCTCTGGAATGTCACAGTCGGGTGATTCCACCAGCAGCAGTTGGTCTGTGGCTGGTGTTTGTGCTACTGTCACTTACTTTGAAGAATAAAGACTTCAAGTAACCTTCTGTTGTCCGGTGTCATCATTACAGATATAAGCACAGTATAGACCTGACACAAGTACAGCACAGCCCTCAGCCTCTTCTTAATCATCCCGTGTTCAGTTTTCTGTTCCCCTTCAAGGAGATGCAAAGTGAGCCAAAGCAATCCCAATAACCGCTAAAGAACACTCAAACAAGCTGCACAAGAATAATGGATGCAGCTAGCAAAAGAGAAGTGTTGGAGTTCCCTCTACAAGCCCATAGTCTGGCTCCGCCCTAAAAACCACAGGGGAGCCATGACGAATCATTAGGTAGTTGGAATGCCAGAAAAGTAGTAACCACTCACTAAATTGATAAGGTCATCAAGTATGTTGTGGGATGGCCCTTATGAATTGGTAGGGGACAGGACTGCCAGAAAAACGGTAGCCCATCACCTATTTCTGTATTGTCGGCAATTATGTTATCTGCTTCCTATTTGATAACATACAGCAGTGAAAAGCTTCATATGTCATGAAATGCAGTACATTCAACTAGATGGACAAACATTTTTCTTGTTACAAAATGCACCCTGTAAGCAACATTTTGGAGTGAAACACTGAGACCTGACATTAAACTGTCTACTCCATCTTGTTACTGTCAAACTACATTTTTGATCCAAAAAAATTGAAATTGGAAAAATCACTCAGGTTACAGTTATAGAATACCTGAAACTTAGCTTTTTTCTTTAAAATCTAAGGGCCTTCTTACATCTGTATTCTTGTCTTCACTGAGAATATGCAACAAACAACAATGTGATGGAAGGAATGCATGAATTTAATCTCAGCCATTGGCGATTAATCAAGGCTGTAATCCGGACTATTGTTTTTTGTCCACTGTCCCACTGCCTTTACTCCTGTGCCAGACGGTCCAAGCTGTACTTCACTTTTGAAGACTAAGTAGGCCGAAACCGGGTTAGGGTTGCTTGTGTTCGCTCCGGAGAGGAGCCTCACTTGGCAGTTCGTGATGGACTGTTCCCATGAGGAGCAGATTCAGTGCTAATTTGCACAGGGTGGGCCCCTGTTTAGAATGGCAGAGTAGGCGAAAAACACTGGATTGGAATGCTACCCCAAGTGATGATTGACAGTCGTTTAAACTATTTGCAAGCATTCCTCCAATCACTGTTTGTGTGTTCACTAAAAATACGTCCATACCATCTTTCTTTTATATCTATATTTCTTAAAATACTTTTTTCTTTCCTATCAAGCTATTTTACTTCCATTTTCAAACCACAAATTTACTTTTATGCATCACGTCTACTGGAATTTGCTATTTCACATAATTGGTCTGTTGCTAATTCTATTTAAAACACAATGTTAGTCTCCATCAGCTACAGTGGGGCTCTGTTTTTATTTCCATAATATGAATGAGTTCCCAGTTTTAAGATTGTATATATCAAGTGGAGAATGAGGGGAAGCGGGGAGTCTCTTCTGTGACAGGACTGTTTTGACTCAGGGATCTGGAATCTAAATCATGTATGGCCGAAGAGATGTGTATTTTCATATCTAGAGGGTTGCCCTTAAGCTTTTTATCCAGGGTAGATCCACCCGGCAGGGACAGATCTGATAGTATTGCTTCACTCCTTTAATGTGAAATGCAGTGGTATCGGTTTGCAAGAAGACCTATAATCTGCAAAATGTGGTAGGCAAATCTAAGCTGAATTGAGTACCAAAAACCTAAATAGTCTCCTCTGATGATTAAGTGTTCCACAGAAACTGCAGTAGGGTGTTTGGGTCTATATCTGCTCACAATTGGCTTCTTTCTTTAATAACACACAAGCAACACAATACTAGTGTTACGCTCATATCACCATACAAATCAACCATGTACCATGAACCAAAGAGAGCATCTTTATGGATTCATGGAGTTGGCATGACTTCAAGTGTCATATGCATTGATGGATTGACCCCAACTAAGCGAGGCTATAGTTTATCACGAAAAACAGTCCTAAAATATCCACAGCATCTTCAGTCAGAATCCACAATATGATTACACAGCTGGGAAACAACAAAGTGAATTAAAAATTGAAAAACAATGAGGAATAGGTCTCTATACACTGCAAAGCATAGCCAACTACTAACATTCCTCTTTCAGAGCAATTAAACCGGAAGCGCATTATAAAGTCCATGGTCCACCAGAAGTCCTTCCTGGCTCCAGGAGTAAAGCAGGACCTTCTTCAACAAGGAACAAGACACCCACATGCACCCATCGGTATCTGGGTGCTGGGGGGAGGGGAAGGTGAGGAAAGTGGAAGATAAATCCTTATTGTCCTCATCAAGTCAGCAGCAAAGCTAGAGGTGATACCTGAGGAATGCTTGCAGATCTAAGCCTGCCTTCTTAGAATTTTCATAATGGGCTATACTGTAGTGGGACCATTTTTCTTTTTAGGTCTGGTGTTGGCCAAGACCTTTAGATTTTACTAAAATGATGCACAATATATTTACTTAAAGTGGCTTTCAGCCAGCTCTCTTCATCCATTTATCTGTTGTGATGTCATTCACATTTTACTTTCTCCTTCTGCAACATACTGCATAGGGCGGTGGGTCAGCCTACTTCAGCCACTGGCTAACTGCACTGTTGTTGGATGCATTTTGCTCTTTCACAACCAGGACGTTCACAAGTTAGTTCCCTTCAGTGCCAGTGTTTTTGTTTCTTTATTTTTCAGTGTTTCCTTTGGGTTTATAGCCTGATGTGATAGCAGGATGCTACCAGATGTGAGCACATTCCAGTTTTATCAGTTCCTGTCCCCTGCTAATGCTATTGTAAATTCCTTTCTGTGGTCTTTCCTTATCTGATTGCAGCAGTTTTACAACATACCAGATTGTGCCCATTTGAAAATGTTCTTTATAGAGAAATACTCTTTTTTATATACACATCACGGAGCGCATTTATAACTGAATTCTTGTATGTCATGCGGGTATGCATTTCAATAGAAGACTACAATTATGCTGGTAAACTAATGTAGTTGCTTTGTTCTGCTTGTATATATAGCTTTCTTGTTTGCTTCCAGTGTTATTGTACGTCATGGGTATATAGACAGTTAACTATTATATTACTAATTATAGCTGTGCTGTTTATTCCAATTATCTATCTATGTATCTATTTATCTATCTACCGATCGATCAATCTATGAATTATGTTTGCAACCTCATCTGTCCGTCTATCTACCTATCTACCTGTATATCTGTCTATCTACCAGCCTTATCTTTCTTTCTGTTTGTCTATCTACCTGTCTGTCTACCTGTCTACTTATGAAGGAGCCGGGTTTCATGTTCTAGATCTACTCTGGAACCTCAGGTTGATGGGGCTTTTTATCAGCATGAAAGTGTAGGGGGGAAGAAATAGCAGGTCAAACATTTCAGTTCCAATTTACTGTGACTCTTAAGAATCACAGACTCCCAATTAAGTGTAAGGGGTTTACAAAGCCAAAAATAACCGGACATAGAGGCACCTCAAAGTGAGGGAGTAGAAATACATTGGAACTAATACGAATCCAAATCTACTGATGAAGTTAAGGTGGTGCAACAGGCACAAGATAATTAGTTTGAGAATCAGGATACAGAAGATTATTGAGCAGACATCTAGATTCCCCTTCATGGGAAGTTTGAGGGTATAAAGCATTAGTCTGTCCCTACACTCACACTAACATGACATCCCTACTTAGCATTTCCCAAGGCAAGACCAGTTAAGGTGTCAGCATGTGAAGTCTTCCTAAGAAGTCTCTTCACATCAGTTGGGTCAAGAATCATAAAGCTACAGAGCTCGTTCTAAGATACTCTCTCTCTCAAGGCAAAGCAGAAGTCCCCGGACACTTTCCCTAGTTACAATACATCAATACCACAGGTAGTATCCCATGATGCTTTGCAGATCACACCGTCCAGTCAGGCCATCTCCTCGTAGGTAACTTTCCATTAGGCAGCGATGCTCCTAAGCTTTGGCAAGATGACCTTGATTCCCAGGCTTGCTCCGATGAGAAAGTACAACAGTTCTCCATTATCAGTACCAGCGCTCAATGTATCCTCTTCTCCCAAGGCCTAACTCCTAAAACAAAGACATTATTATAACTAAGGATTATTCTTCCACATGCAACAGAAATAGAGAAACTACAAACCCAACATGCACATGAAATTCAACTATTAAATCTAATGCGAGAGCTTCCAGGGAAAATGCATTTCAGGCCTACAGAAATTGGCCAACATAAGAAATAGCACACAGGCCTTACAAAATTTCATATAAATTAACACTTTTTGTTGAGCACTTCTATATAATCAAGTTATATAAGCACATTAAATATGTCAATAATTGTCAGCAGTATACACAATTTCTGAACGTTAATGTTTTCAACTAAATAGATATGAATTCAATGTTAATTTCTTCATGTTTATATGAAAATGTCCCTACTACACCACAATTCTCATTATTACAGTTCACGTTCTAATGTCCCAGGTTAATACGACAAAGGATTATAAGTTGTGCGGACTACTCATGATTATGATGCACCCCTACAAATGAAAAAGTGAAATTTGCTTTACATCACTTACATGTCTATCTATCTACCTACTGATCTACATTTTGGTCTGCTTACCTATCTGTTAATGTACCTGTCAGTCTGTCAACCTACCTTGATATCTGTCTATCTGTCTGTCCGTCCGTCCTTCCTTCCTTCCTTCCGTCCGTCCGTCCGTCCGTCCGTCCGTCCGTCCGTCTGTCTGTCTGTCTGTCTGTCTGTCTGTCTGTCTGTCTGTCTGTCTGTCTGTCTGTCTATCTATCTATCTATCTATCTATCTATCTATCTATCTATCTATCTATCTATCTATCTATCTATCTATCTATCTATCTATCTATCTATCTATCTATCTATCTATCTATCTATCTATCTATCTATCTATCTATCTATCTATCTATCTATCTATCTATCTATCTATCTATCTATCTATCTATCTATCTTATCTCTCTGTCTATCTAGCTATCTGTTTGTATACTTATCTATCAGTCTTTCTACCTGTCTGTCTGTTTTCTAGTTGCCTATGTAATTACCTGTCTGTCTTTCAATCTATCTACCTATCTTCACAACTCTATTGGTTTGCCTGTCTGTATATCTGTCCGTCCATCTAAGCAACCCATTTTATATCTGTCTTAGCAACCCTATCTACCTATATCTGTCTATCTAGCTTTACAAGCCTATCTATCTGTCTATCTGTCCACCTATCTACCTATCTACTAGCCTGACCTGTCTGTCTATCTAGCTACCTATGTGTCTAGGTGTCTGCATGTCTAGCTATCTAACTACATGTCTATCTAGCTACCCTATTCTACCTGTCTACCAGCTTGTCTATCTACCTGTCGATCTGTCTATCTGCGTGTCTATCTACCTCTCTCTCTAACTAATCTATCTATCTATCTATCATCTATCTATCTATCTATCTCTAATCAATCTTTTCGACCGTGTCGATCTCTAGCAAATCTATCTATATCTGTTTTTGCAAATCTAACTATCTGTCTGTCTTTGCAAGCCTTTCTTTCTGTCAAAAAATTTTGCAAAAAAAGTGTTTACAAAGGCAAGAGGCTGACAGCCAAAGCCAGATTGATTGGCTTTTTTAGGTCTGGCTTCAGCTAAACATTTTGATTTTACTAAAATCTTGTGTATTTAATAGTATAGTTACAGGGGGTTTTAGCCATAGTTCCTCCATTAGTCTGTTGTGTCGTTCATGTTTTACTTCCCCCCGCTCCAGCATGCATCATGGGCAATAGGTCAGTCCACTTCAACCATTGGCTAACTTCACTGTGAGTTATGCTGCTCTTTCAAAAGGAGCACATCCACATATAAAGTAGTGCCCTTCAGTGCCAGGTGCTTCAATGGTAATTTGTGCTTTATTGTGACAAAAAAATACATATTTTATAATTTAGCCAATGATTTTTATATATTGATATGGACCTGGCAGCAGATAACAAAATAATGGTCACAAGGATGACGGCCAACGACAGACCTATTCACTTTACCAATGTTTGTTTAGTATGTCTTCCCTTCATTTGAATTCCAATTCGGATGGTGGCCTCTAGCTTTGCTGCTGTTCTTACGATAACTCTCATAATTTTTTTATGTCTAGGGTTGGAGCTTTGTCATTAACATAGTTATTGATTGTTAGTGTTCAATTGGAAACCACATCATTGATGCAACTGCAACATTCGTTACTAATGCATATTTACCTATCATTGTTTATCACATCTCCATACTTGTGCACGTTGATCACTGGATGTCTAAACTACTGTTTGGCCTCTCCTTGTTTATTTTTAATTGGTATAGAACACATTTATTAGCATCCCAGGGTCCTTTTGGCATTTCTTGACAGTTGTATGTTGGAACCACGCATACCATTTCAACGTATGTCACTGAATCACATAAATAATGCATGTTGATGAGCATGAAAGATGCTGTCTTATGCCATAGGTTCTTCTGTACCAATGCAGCATCTTACATGTCGAACAACATGCAATGGCCTTTGAGTGCTTTTTGGAAAGGATACAAGTAAGACATGGGTTGTAACATGGTACTTTTGCAAGTCCCAGTGAGCAGAACCAAATGAATCTCCCTAGTGAATATGCCTCCATCATGGTGAATATTTTTGCCCAAAGAAGCAAAACTCTAGTGCTGTGGGGAGTGTGAAACTATCTTAAAGGGCTCCCTGTGACTCTTTAATGTGCCGCAAAGAGCAGAGCTGATGTTTTCGGTACACCTCTTAGATATTTTGAGCTCCTCAGTCTGCCTTAGTTGACTGAGGCACATGGTCTTACAAACAAACTATATTCCACAAAGTTGTACTGACACAGATTCTGACTAGAGACAGAAAAGCTGTCACACGAGTGACATGACATTCATTCAGATCTTGCAAGCACTAGCTTCAGACAGCAAGACTCTACCTCAAGTTACAAATTTCATACTAGCATTTAACTTGAGTAAACAGAGAAATATCTCAATTTGTGCAAACATCACAGACTCAGACTTCCCACAGAAGAAATAGTTCTCAAGTGAGACATAATGTATTGGCTTTGGCTTTAGATGACAGACCTTTCATTATAGCTAAAATAATCTTGCAGGCATTTAACTTAAATAGTAGGGTATCCTTCAAGTGGCACTGGACCCATTAGTTGTGGCAATAGAAAGCAAATCTATATATAAAGCTATGTAGAATGTACATATGCGGGCCTTAGATCACAGTGCTCTAATTCAGATAATATAGAACATACAAACCTAGGCATCATACAGCAGAACTATCTCACAGAGGTGGGTGATTCAAGAAATGAAAGCGAGAGCCGTGCCAGAGCCAAGCCAAATGTCCGCCTGGCCTCAACTAGCCCGTGCACATTTCCAAAATTCAAAATAGTTTATTTTTTTAACATGTGGGATCATTTAACTTTAGTACATTTGATTATATCACTGCATTGAGAGACATTTGTTAAAAATAATTATTGTTTTTAAACATTCCTGCCCCCTTCCCTTGCCCCAACAACAATAGAACTAAGGGGGAAGTCAAATGTCATGTGTACGCTATTGTCTGTGGCCTAGATTCTTAGGTGGAGCAACATTATAATTTATGAAATCAAACACAAGGCGTGCTTCAATAGTACTCCTGAGCTTGCTTATTTTAATTGTATTCTCACAAGTGATAATTGAAAAAATTGGCTTGGTAGTTGAGCCACTAAATGAGTATATTTCTTCTTGCCCATTTTTATTACATCAAAGGTTACTGCTTTGCCTACAATTCTTGGCACATGAGGGAAGAGCCTAGGTGGCAGACAGATGTCACAGGAAAGATCAGCTTTAGGTTCAAGGGTGCAAGAGGACGTTGAGCTGAGCCACAGCCAGACATCAGGTTCGAACCTGGCTCGAGTTTTCAGGGTCTCACATCTCTGTCTCACTATCTCACATTCTCAGATTTTTCATTGGCTCACATCTCTATCTCATTATCTCACTATCTCACATTCTCAGACCTCATCCAGGAGTGCTGTCTCTCAAGTTACATAGATCTGAAAGTTGGTGGCGTTTGACATCAGACCTGACCTTCAATTTAAACTCTTCCTAATGTATGACTGATTTATCAGAATATAAATCAACCAAGTGAGTTGCCCAGGATCGCACCGTGAGGAAACAAGCAGCTGAGAACTCCTCACTCAAGATCATCCGCTAAACATTGTGTCCACTCTCCACCTCACCCTGGCCACTTTCTAAAGGATGTTTGTAATATTTAGAATACACACATGAGTTTTTGTGATTACTTGTTTTTTTTAACGTATGCGGCAAGTGGGTTCTTGCAGGGTGCACCTAGTCTAAGACTTTAATGACAATGTCAGTCACTCGGTCAATCCTTTTTGCATCGCTCTCCAATCTCCTCTATTTTGCTCTATTTCCCCTGCTCCCTGACACGTTCTCTTATCTGTTTTATTTTCCGTTCTTTCACTAATACCAACATTGTGCTGTTGAAGGGAGTTTTTGCAAGACCTGCCTGTCCTCTTGCGGCCCTGTGAGGAGCGCGCTTAGGTTATCTCGCCGGTTAAGTGTGTCTATAAGTCTGTCCACCCCTCCTCCCCCTGTGGGCCGCAGCTTCCGTGATTCAGCCGCGCAGTCTTTACCGGAGGATCCGAGGACCGGCACAGCGTGCGGCCTCCAGCTGCTGACAGGCTGTGAAACTGATCCTGTCTGTCTTCACTCCAGGGGAAGCCCCGGGAGTGATCAGTGAGGGCCGGTGGGCGGGGGAGGGAGGGTCAGAACAGAAGGAACAGAAGTCTTCCCTGCGAGCAAGTCACCTCATCCTGACGGATCGGGGAGAGAGGTGGTTGTAATAAAGTTAGCAGTCCAGTAGCTGGGGTGGGCGGAGTTAGGTGGGCAGAGGGGAAGAGGAGGGGTCAGTACAGGAAAGGGGCAGTCAGAGTAGGGACAGGGACGAGAGTGGTTGTAGAAGAATAAAGGTCTGTTAATAACACTACATAGCGTCTGTGGTCATTGTAGCAGGATGCTACAGCTGGCGACGAGGGTGGGATTAGCTTAAACCCAACCCACAGAGCACTGTGAAAGAACCCTGTCCCCCGGCAGTGTCAAGGAGAAGAAGACGCTGGCCAGGAAAACGAAACTACGACCGGCCACGAGAGGCCAGCAACCGGTGACCCTGTTCCCCCCCCCCTGCAGGTGAGAGGGACCCAGGAGGGAGCTGAAGCGCCGAGCGTTTGGACGCTCAAGGTGAAGGAGACCCTTCGCGCCACAACGCGACTTGCGCGAGGAGTGCGCAGTGACCAGCCAACACTGCAGGAACAGAAGCCAGGAGCCTACCCTGACTCTGCCAGACCCTAGCAGGGAAGAGAAAGCACCCCAACGTGGAGGACGGCGCCCCGTGTGAACCGCCTGCTGAGCGGTGTTGAATGCGCGCTGTTCACGCCAAAGACGGAAGAAAACTCACCCCCGATGCGTGAGCATTCGCCTGCAAGCCCCGCAGTGAACCGGAGTCTGCCCGGAGTGCGTCTGAACTGTCCCAGTGCCTGAGGAGCGTCTGAAGAGGCGCGGAGGGGAGCTGCCTGAAGAAGCCGGCTGCCGGTGAGTGCCGAAGGGAGAATGGAGGTCTGAATGAGATCTCCTGAGACACGAGATTCCCTGAGCGGCGCCCATCTTTAAGTCAGGCGATTCCTGGGACACCCCCCCTGAACAAAATAGAGGCGGCCATTTTGGAGTCAGGCATCCAGAAAAGAAGGTGCAAAAGAGACAAACAAGCATTGCTAGCTGCAAGGGACAAACAAGCACTGCTATTCACAAGGGAACAGGCATTGGCCAAAGAAAAAAAAAAGTGGAATAGAGACAAACAAGCACTGCTAGCCACAAGAGAACGGATTGTGGAAACGCACGCCAGTCGCTGACACCCCAAACCCCCCCCACCCGAAGCTACACCCACGCTGGAATCGCAAAGTAGACGTAACAATTATAAAATTCCAGTTCATATTTTACTGAGTGAGCCATTCATGAATTGTTCTACCAATGTAGATTTACACTGTGGACAAAGATTATGGTGTACTTGTTTTCTCCTTGGCATATTTCTGGGCCTCGCTGTGTCCTTTCCATTTTCTTAATATAATTGGCGATAAAAAACATACTTTAAGGCACCCTTCCTGCTTACGCAGAAGCTGAAGGAATGTGCAGTTCCTAAAGTGAAGGAGTGTTGAGGAGACTTCAGGTCTCTTACGGATTGCCTCACACACCCCGGAGGATGTCATGCTTCATCATAGGGCGTTTTGCTCCTCGTCGGCCGGCGCTGCACACCCACGAAGAGGCTCTTTGCCGGAGATCTTTTTAGATGAAGCCTTTGGATGTGTGAGGTTATGTGGACAAGGTACTGAGTGAGTGTTGTGAATTAAAATAGGTCTGGTACTGTTTTTGGTAATGGATTTTATTCTGAAGGTGTACTAGCGTAACTAAAAATGAGTGTGCCCTGTCTGGAAGTAAGGATCCTACAGGGCCCATCTAGTGAGGGTGATCAACATGTTTCTTGCCTTTTAGCCCCTAATGGGTCTAGCAGCAATTCGTCAGGACCGGTGTATTAAAAGTGAAAGAGAGGGTACTCTTGACTTTTACACTACTGCAGCACTGGTGCAGTGCATCATTGTGTAACCAGTGGTGCTGCCTGGAGTCAGGGTGAATAGCCGGAACTTTGGAGACCTGAAGAGAAATGAGAACAAGCATTGAAAATGTAATAGGTCTCGCCTTTGATCAAGTTAAAGCCATTTGCTTTGCTAATGGAATAGTATAGCAAAGCAAATGGCTTTAACTTAATGAAAGGCGAGATCTGTGGCATTTTTAATGCGGGAAGCCCCGTGTGGGCAGCCATGCGCTTTACACAGTCTGGAGGCTAGACTAGACTAGATTTTACTGTGTAATAGACCCCCACACCAGTGCTCTGCCATCTGCCCGACAGCATGGGTCCCACACCAGTGTCCCGGGCTCTGCCCTACAATATAGAACCCACACCATCCCCCCTGCACTCTACCCCACATCCTGGACCCCCACACCAGCCTCCCTGCACTCTGTCCCACAGCATGGACCCCCACACCAATGTCTCGAGCTCTGTCCCACATCATGTACCCCCACACCAGCGCCCCACGCTCTGTCCCCCTGGATGACCCCACACAAGTTCCCAGTGCTCTGCCCCACAGCATGGACCCCACACCAGCCCCCCCAGGCACTCTGCCTCACAGCATGGACCCCCACACCAGTGCCCTGCATTCTTTCCCACAGCATGGACCCCACAATCTGCCCCACAGAATGGGCCACACACAAGTGCCCAGTGCTCTGCCCCACAGGATGGACCCCACACCAGCTCACCTGCGCTCTGCACCGCAGCATGGACCCCCACAACAGCCCCCCTGCGCTCTGCCCTACATAATTGACCCCCGAAACAGCGCCCCGTGCTGTGCCCCACAGCATGGACCCCCACAACCGCCCCCTGCACTCTGCTCCACAGAATGGAGCCCCCACAACAGCACCCCCGCTCTTCCCCACAGGATGGGCCCCCACACCAGTGCCCCACGCTCTGCCTCACATCAAGGACTCCCACACCAGTGTCCTGCACTCTGTCCCTCAGCATGGACCCCACACAAGTGCCCCGTACTCTGCCCCACAGCATGGACCCCACACCAGCCGCCCTGGGCTCTGCCCAATAGCATGGAACCCCACACCAGCGCCCTGTGCTCTTCCCAACAAGTGGAAGGCAACTCTGTTGAGATTGAAACCCCTAAATGGGGTAAGTCACAAGTGTTTGCAGAACTTTGCAGCAAGGATAAAAGGGTGAGTTAACTCAGGTGAGATTCAATCCCGTAACTTACGGTAAGACACTGGACTTTTCAGAAAGGATAAAAGGGGGAGCCACTATGGTGAGTTGCAAACCCGCGACTTACGATAACACACAGATCTTTGCAGCAGTTGAGCGAGAAGGTTATTTGGACTCTACGCTCATTCAATCCATAGCCTCTCGGCCGAGACCGCCAGCAAGCGTGTCAGTTTGGAGCAGTGCGTACTGCGGTGTGCCACGCACAAGATCCATCGTAACGTGCCTACATATTGCACACCAATGTGCGGATTTATCCCCTTGTACTCAGTGTTTCTGTCGTCACTCAGGTGCACAGTGAGTGCAGTCGTCCTGCAGTGAACATGGCTTTGTGCAGTGCATCAGTGCAGCTCTGTGCACACACACTTCAGCATGCAGTGCACCGAGCCAGGGGAGGTCGCCTAGGCTTTCAAGGAAAGAAAGGCCCAGCCGCCAACCACCTTTCACTATGTTTGGAGAGGTCGCCCCCAAATGGGCCATTAAGGGCCAGCGCCATAGCAGCCATAAGGACCGGTTGCAACGGTTTCGAAATAAAAGTTGAGTTTATCAATGCTACTTGGCTGACCACTAGAAGTATGTTCTTGGCTAGAAGAAGCCTGGGGGGAGGGGGTTGGGGGCAGACGGTGTTGATGGGACAATAAATGGCAGAGATTCATGTAAGAAAATATTCTCCTAGAGACAGCCTATCCCAGCTGTAGCAAAAGCGCTCAGTGAGTTGAACACCTGCAGCCTTAACCTGCATTAATCGGAACAGCCAAGGTCACCCCGGACAACGACCAACGGAACCCGTGTCTGAGCATGGCCATCACATTTAGGGTGACTAAAAGAACAGGCGCTCTCCATTCCCGCTGTTTATTTTTGCATCGCGCTTTCACTTTATGCAAAAATAAACATGTGGCACCCTGTCTCCTTTCGAGATGGCCCATCTGGACTGGATCTCACGGCTTGTTTAGATAACACCCCTCTTGAGATAAGAAATTGCTCCACGACAGCCGTGAAGCAGGTGATCCAGTCCTGATGGGCCGGACCAAAAGGTGGAAAGGAGGCAACACAAACAGCTAATTTCCAATGGCAGGCCACCGTTTAGCATAAACGGTGAAGCCAGCCAAAGGAAATGAGGGGCGGGGCTTAAAGCCCTTTTCTGAAACTCCTCGTTCATAATAAATTTTGCCGAGGCGAGCAGCGCTTTGCACTGCAACGCCACACGAGACCAAAAAAGGGTAACCTGTTAAACCAAATGTTGCTGGTCCTGTGGTGACACCACCAAAATCCTGATGCAGGTGATGAAAGGCCGTTCTTCAAGTGCAAATACGGGTCATTTGGTAGTGGAGGCAATCTGTAACTGTTCAATTATGCTCTCATAAGGCCAGATCTGTATTTGTAGTCCACCGAAAGAGTACATGGGACAAACATGGTGCCCCAAAAACGTACCAATGAATTGAGAATGGGGGAGATTGTAGAATGCCAACTGCAAGCAGTTTATGCATGAGAGGACAATCGTGAACAGTTATGCCGGGTGCAGAGTGTGGTCTATTGTACCGCCAGCGCTGCCGTGCCAACAGGGCACGGTAAACACTTAAGAATAATTGTAGTGATTACTGTGGCTCAAGTGATTCAAAGTGATTCGGAGTGAATTTCAGTGTAGAGGTACCGCTGTGTGTCATGGCCGCATAGGTGTCGCCGGAAGTATATATCACCCCATAACATTATAGCAAGGCTTAGATGAACAGCGTCTCAAAATGGACAGTGCCTTAAAATCACATAATCAACACAAATACGACTCGCCAAAATATCTATGGTAATGCCCCAAATCAGAGGACCAGTCGCACACTCGCTCACCCAGCTATCATGGGAACAGTGCAGACGGGGTCAAAATGACAGAGCATTTCATTGCTCGGTCCTGTGGAAAAACGAGCAAAAAGTGCCAGTCGAGTTAAACATTATGGGGCAGATTTATGTTGGGAATGCGCCACGTTTGCGTCACGCAACTGCGGCGTAAACGTGGTGCATCCCTACGACCCATTTACAACTTGATGCATCTAGGCAGATGCGTCACGTTGTAAAGCCCTGCGCCACTTGTGGGCGTTCCGGCGCAGGGTGGGCGTTCCGGGGCAGGTGCGCCTCGCAAAAGTGGCTGAGTGAAATCTATAAGATTTCACTCAGTCACTTTGAGGCCAATGCTGCGTCAAAACCCTGCGCCTGCTTGAAGCAGGCGTAGGTCTTGACGCAGCATTGTAAAGATGGGGCAACCCCGAGCCTTGCTGGAGCTGCGTCGCGCTTGCGACGCAACTCCAGCAATGCGCCACCTTTACGGCACAGATGCGTCACGCATTTGTGCCGTTTTTGCCCCATGGAAATGCGGCGCACCATGGGTGGCGGAGCAGCGGTGCAAAATAACTGGCGCATCCCTGGGGATGCGCCAGTTATCATAAATCTGCCCCCATATATGCTCTTTACCTTGTCTGTGCATCGGTATCGTAAAGCCCCCTGGACGAGTGCAGCATATACTTACAAAAGGATGGCGTAGCAACTAGCTCGCATCCTACCCCTGCTCTGAGCCCTGTAAGCCAGTCTGTGCAGGCTGAGGCTAAGTGAAAGTCTGTCATAGCGTCAGTAACGTGTGCAGACTAGAACGATAACCGCGGTGGCAAGCTACCAGCAGTCTACCTGACTCATTCCCTCTACGGTTGTAGGCATTCACTAACAGCCAACCTGACTGGTTCTCGCACTGCTTTAATAAATACATGGCATTTTGACACCTCATGCCAAAAAACTCCTTCGCACCGGTACCTAATCAGCCATACATGCTGGAACCACATGTCAACTCACTCCCACATCCGATGTGTCATTCAACACATTAGGACATATCCACATTTACTGGCGCTCATATTACCAAGGTATACCCACATGTGATTGAATAAAGTTACATTGACACCTCCAAAATGTCCGCCACAGTTATCGTTCTAGTCTGCACAAGTTACTGACGTTATGACAGGCTTCCACTTAGCCTCAGCCCGCACATACTGGCTTCAGGGGCTCAGAGCATGGTAGGACGCAAGCTAGTTGCTATGCTACCCTTTTGTAAGTATATGCCACACTCGTCCAGGGCAAAAGACACACAATTGATGGACAGAATGCAGAACAAATCACAACATTCACCCCAAGTCAAGAAATGTGGGTTAAATCCATCATTCTTTTGCTCACCATGCCACCCCAGTTTAGACCTGGCCATATGCAAATCAGTATTGACCCTGTGCCTCATGGGAACAGTCCAGCCCGAACAGTCAAGCCAGGTCCTCCCTGGACCGGAAACAAGCATCCTAGCACTAGTTTTGGGGTTACAGTGAGCCCGGGACCCACGTCTAGGCATTACCGGCGCACTTAGGGCGAGAAAGAAAAAGACACAAAATTGATGCACAGAATGCAGAACAAATCAAAACATTCACACCAGTCAAGAGATCTGGATTAAATACATCATTCTTTTGATCACCATGCCACCCCAGTTTAGACCTGGCCATATGCAAATAAGTTGTGACCCTGTGCCTCATGGGAACTGCCAAGCCAGGTCCTCCCTGGACCGGAAACAACCATCCTAGGACCGGTTTCGGGGTTTCACTCCTCAACAGCCAGGATAGCTTGATACCAGTAGCACAGTGAGCCCGGGACCCACCCTTTTGTAAGTATATGCCACACTCGTCCAGGGGGCCTTACGATACGGATGCACCAACAAGGGAAAGAGCATATGTTATGTTTAACTCGACTGGCACTTTTGGATCGTTTTTCCACAGGACCGAGCAATGAAGAGCTCTGTCATTTTGACCCCGTCGCACTGTTCCCACGATACCTGGGTGAGTGTGAGTGAGTGTGCGACTGGTCCTCTGATTTGGGGCATTACCATAGATATTTTGGTTAGTCGTATTTGTGTCGATTATGTGATTTTAAGGCACTGTCCATTTCGAGGCACTGTTCATCTAAGCCTTGCTATAATGTTACAGGGTGATATGTATTCCCGCGACGCCCATGCGGCCATGACACACAGCGGTACGTCTACACTGAAGTTCACTTTGAATCACTTGGAATGACTTGAGTCACAGTAATCACTACAATTATTCTCAAGTGTTTGTCGTGCCCCTTGGGCACAGCGGCCTTGACGGTACAATAGACCACACTCCAGGCCCAGCATAACTGCTCACAATTGTCCTCTCATGCATAAACTTGCTTGCAGTTGGCATTCTACCACCTCCCCCATTCGCATTTCATTAGTACTTTTTTGGAGCGCCATATTTGTCCCATGTACTCTTTCTGTGGACTACAAATACAGATCTGGCCTTATGATAGCATAATTGTGCAGTTACAGATTGCCTCCACTACCAAATGACCCATGTGTGCACTTGAAGAACGGCCTTTTATCACCTTCACCAGGATATTGGTGGTGTCCGCCCGTGATCAGCAACCTTTGGTCTAAGAGGTTACCCTTTTTCTCATTTCTTTTCAGGTCTCCAAAGTTCAGGCTATTCGCCCTGACTCCAGGCAGTCAAGAGTACCCTCTCTTTCACTTTTGATACACCGATCCTGATGAATTTTCCGCTAGACCCGTTAGGGGCTATAAGGCAAAAAACATGTTGACCACCCTCACTAGATAGGCCCTGTAGGATAATTAATTCCCGACAGGGCACACTCATTTTTAATTAGGCTAGTACACCCTCAGAATAAAATCCATTACTAAGGACAGTATCAGACCTATTTTAATTCACAACATTCACTCAGTACCTTGTCCACATACCCTCACATACCCAAATGGCTTCATCTAAAAAGATCTCTGGCAAAGAGCCCCTTCGTGGGTGCCCGTCCGGCATTGCAGCGTCGGCCCGTAGAGGAGCAAAAGGCACTATGATGATGCATGAAATCCTCCGGGGTGTGTGAGGGCAATCCGTAAGAGACTTGAGGTCTCCTGGACACTCCTTCACTTTAGGAACTGCACATTCCTTCATTTTCTGCATAATTTAGTAGGGAGTACATGTAAAGGACCTGGGTAAAAGGCTCCTGGTTCCTCTTTTTGAGAAACCCTTCCTGCTTACAGCAGACAGCCAGTGTTAAGCGATGTGTTAATGTCTGAAAAATGTTTTCTGCCACTGACCTACAACAAGCCAATTTGTCCCACCTTGAAATCTTTACTCCAAAAATTCCTTTTCATTTTTCTGATGCACAGCACCGCGGTCATTGAATCCCTGCAGAGATACATCAGATTTTGGATTGTTATGCAGATAATCTGGTCTTGGTAAAATGGTGCTGCACTGCATTGGCAAAAGTCCTTCTGTGACGTTGTAAGGGTCAGAACCCCATCTCCAGAGTAATGTGCTTCTAGTTCCTGGAGTTGGTAATTTCAGATAACACATATTGGCCCTCATGCATCAATCAATTTTAGGGTCAGTAAGGCTTTGATTTGTAAAATCAGAACCATTCTGACTGCAAAATGGTATTTTTTTCACAAACCCAAATAGCTATTTGAAAACATGTTACCAAATCTTACCGAATCGCAAAATGGGTGTGAGAATAAATGCAGATTCAGGGCCCGATGTAGGTAAATGTCATTTACCGATTTTAAAATACCGATTTTTACCGAATCGGTATTCTGAAATCGGAAAATGATATGTAGAGAAAAAAAATCGGTAAAATACCGATTCGGTAACATTCGGTATCGTGTTTCGACACTTACCGAATCGGTATTGACCGAATCGGTAGATACCGATTCGGTAATGGCAATACAACCGTATGGGCCAAAAGGGGAATACCGAATCAGTAAATACCGAATCGGTAAACACGTGATCGGCAAACAAGGAAGTGAAACTAATGAAAGCAGCCAATAAGGTGGAAGCTCCCTCCCCCACCCTAGCAGGGAGTGGCAACCCAGGCAGGTGCAACTCATCAGAACTTTCTGTAGAGGCAGCCAGAGCTGAGCAGTGAGAGTGAGCAGCAGAGAGTTTTTTGGAGATCTGTGAACACAGTGAAAATGGCAAGCAGCTCTGAGAGCCAGAAGGCTGGCAGAAAGCGCAAGGTCAAGTTCAGCAGCATGGAGCTGCAAGTATTGGTGGAGGAGGTGGTGAGGGTCCACAGGCAGCTGTATGGGAGGCAGTCCCTCACAGTCCCTGAGTCAACAAAGAGGAAACTGTGGAGTGCCATCAGTGAGAGGGTCAATGCTGTTGGTGTGACCCCAGGACCATGGATGACCTCAAGAAGAGGTTCTATGATATCCGGAGCCTCACCAAGAGGAAATTGGCGGAGATCAACTAGCAGGCAGTACTGACCGGTGGCGGCAGGAACCCCGCGCCCCCCTCACTGAACTGGAGGAACTGGTGTCCACAACGATTGAGAGGGAGAGTGTGGTTGGAGTTGGGGACATGGACAGCTCAGCCAGAGCCAAAGCTAAAGGTAAGAAGCATGCACAGCATGACACACCCTACCAGACACCTCCCCATTGGCCCCCATGTACAGCCAAACCCCAGTCCAGTACTGCTAGCAAAATAAATGAGCAATGCATGATGGGAAATGTAGACAGCTAATGTAGGAACATTTAACAGTGCACATAAAACTGCAATGCACCTTACGAAAGAATCAGAGTAATGAAAATGACATGTGCAATGCATAAATTGTAGTGACAGGAAGACATTTCCACTCAGTTGACAAATGCTACTTTATTCCTAGGGGCGCCATCAGGTAGTGGAGCAGCAGCTGCACAAGTGTCAGCTCCAGCAACAGCGGACAGTGCGGTGGCAGGGCCAAGCAGCATGGATGACTCGCAGGAGGTAGAGGACAGCAGTGCCATGGCTAATGAGGAGGACTCAGGACATGCCCTCTTATTTCCCCACTCCGCCCAATTGTCACAATCCCCAACATTGCAGTTCTCACCAGAGAACTCATCCACACCGTCCCAGCCAGCACCTGCCACAGCTCCAGCCAGGAGGAGCATTGTGGCCCCATTGTCCATCATGGAGGGAGCTGTGGGTCAGGCACCAGCACCCACACCTGTGACACCTGTGGCACAGCAGGCCACCCAGCAGACCAGCACCGATTGCCCCCGTCCACGCACTTCCAGCAGTGCAATTCCATCACGGGAGGGCAGCGTCTTCCAAGGGCTTGAGGGGAGCATGGTCCGAATACAGCGGATGCAGGCCAAGTCCATCCTCGCTTGCCACCGGCAATTGCGTCAACATAACCTGCAGATGGGGGAGTTGACAAAGGGAATAGTTGATTTAGTAGCAAGTAACCGGGAAATAGCTACAGGAATGGGTCGAATGACAACTGCCATGACACAGCTGTGTGCCAAGATGGACCAGGATGAGCACATAAGGCACAGGGATGCCCGTGTACAAAACCGGGCAATTAACCGGCTTGCCGCAGCAACAGCCCTGCTATGCCGCAGAGGAGCAAATATGGAAGAGTGCCTCACTCAAAACACTGCGGAGGTGACCAGGGGCATGGCCCGCATCACCAGTGCCATGGAGACACTCATCATTTCCAACGCAGTGGTGAATCCTGCCCTGGACGTGGCCGAGGCATGGGACAGCAGCAGCCGCAGCAGTCCGGCCAGCGCAGTGTCCGAGCCGCGCTGGATCTCCAGGCGCTCCGCAGAGGCAGCCGGACATGCAGAAGGGGGGGAGCCGCATCCCAGTGGGTCTGCAAAGCGCAGCAGGAAATGACACTGCCAGTGTGGGTGAGGCAACCCGGCCCATTTCCTGTCCCCACATTGTAGTTTATCGTTTCATTTGTTGCACATCAGTGCTGTAACGTTGTACCAAAAATTAAAATTTGCATTTCTTCACATACATAACGTGTCTGTGCATCTTTACTCACTCAGAAATAGTTGTCTGTGATCTCCTCACGTCTGAACCTGCCATCACTTGGTGTAGACACTCCAGCAGGTTGTGTTTGTGGCACAGCAATGTCATCGTCAGGGTCCTCGTAGTCAGACAACTCTACCTCTGTGCCCTTCTTGACCGCAAGGTTGTGCAACATTGCACAGACAGCAATTATCTTGCAGCAGGTGATGGGGGTATATTGCCTTGCACCTCAGCTCTTGTGCAAGCATCTGAACCTGCTTTTCCAAATGCCGAAGGTCAGTTTGACTACATTCCTTGTGCTTTTGTGCGCACGGTTATACCTCCTTTGGCTGGGTGTTGAGGGGTTGAGGTAGGGGGTGAGAATGAATGAGCGGAGGGCATATGCACTGTCGCCTAGGAGGAAAAGGGGTAACATTACTCACATGCATACATGTACTTCACACTGCTATTGAGGTTTTGGGGGTCTGACACTGTGTCTTACCTAGGAGGTATCCTTCACCGAATTCCCCTGCCGTCAGCCGTGCATAAATTCCGCTATTTTGAAAGATGTAGGAGTCATGGATACTTCCTGGAAATTTTGCTACCACGTCAGTGATGACACACTTCGCATTACAAATCACCTGCACATTTATGGTGTGCCGTGACTTCCGATTGCGGTATACGTATTCCGTGTCAGCAGGGGGGCAAATCGGAATGTGTGTGCCATCTATGCAGCCAATGATGTGGGGGAATCCTGCCATCTGGTAGAAGTCTGCTTTTGTCTGTACCAGTTCTGCATGGGTTGCAGGGAAGGAAATGTATTGGTCCATCCTTTGTATCATGGCGTCAAGGAACTTGTGGAAGAACCTTGACAGGCTGCTCTGGGTCACCCCTCCTGCCACAGCAACTACACTTTGATAGCTGCCAGACGCAAGCAGGTGTAGGCTGCATAGCACCTGCACGTGCACTGGGATTGCGTGTGCCCTTGGGGTGGTGTGCTGCAACAGGGGTTGGAGGTCCCTAATGAGCTCTAAGATGGTCTCTGAGTCCAGCCTGTACCTCTGTAGGATCTCTGCATCTGTCAGCATGACCAGGGTGATCCGCTGTCTATACACCTGCTCCTGTCTCAGCCATTCCCTCTCTCCATCCTGCTGTAGCCGTAGCCGTCTTGCTATGACATAAAATGCCGCCATTGTGCAAGAAGAATTGCATTTTGGGTCCATTTTTATAGGTTGCACCTGGTTACCATCTGATTCAAATCTATGGTAACTACTGATTTTTAAATACCGAATTTGACGCAAATTCGGTATTTCAGAGCTTTCCTACATCTCAATCTTAAGTTTTTCACACAGAATCGGATTTATACTGAATCGGTAATTTTACCGATTCGATGACTTTACCGATTCGGTATTTTTTTTCCGATTCTGTGTTTTTTCCGAATCGGTATTCTACCGAATCGGTGATTTTTCCGATTCCCTATTTTTACCGATTCGGTTTGTTACCGATTCGGTATATTTACCGAATCTGTGTAAAGTCCGAATCGGTATTCTAACGATTCGGTAACTTTTCCGATTCGGTATTTTCCCCGATTTGGGCAGATTTCGGACTGCTACATCCCGATTGCTCGATACCGATCGGTAACGGCCAAAAATACCGATTTTCGGCCGTTACCGACCGACCTACATCGGGCCCTCAGTCTTTGGAAGGAGCATGTTAAGGACGTCCTTCCAGATAACAAATCTTTAAACAATGTAATAATGTTTTGCAACCGAAATCTGGTCATAAAACATTCATATTTTACCATCTCCTTAAACGAGGTGGTAAGCAACACAAAAATGGGATGGGCTCGCCATGGGACCCTTTCCTCTTTGTGAATGTTCACAAAAATATTTATTATGAGCAGGCAGTGACCCATGAGACCACTGCCTGCTCATAAAAATCGTTAGCGTAAATTTTCTTTTTTTTTAAGTACATGGGCTGCATGTATAATAATTGTTTTATTTAAAAGAAATCTTTTATAACAATACTTTATTTGCTTTTTTTTCAACCATACACGTGCATAAGACATATAAAGTGCAGGAAAACAAAAAAGCAGCAAGAGAATCCAGATTAGTGTCTCATCAGCAATCGGTTCCAAAGCTAAAAACATTTGAAAAACAAATAGATCATAAATTAATCTAAAATACACTGACATATATGGAGCAGACACGCTTGGGTACTGTCAATTGGGAAATTCTTTGACTCACGTAACATATTGTGTCACTAGGATTGGATTTAGCCAATAGCATATTATCCCAACTTGAGATCTGATACATTCGAAACAGCCCTGTGGAAGTCGTGGGGTAAATTACCCAATGACGAAACAGGTGTTGGCTGGCAGAGAATTCTGAACCAATAAAAGAAAGAACCAGAGAATATATGGATGTCTAAGTGAATCATACTACTGTTATTGTATATAATTGTGTGTGCTTAGAGGCTTGAGTCAATTGCATAACCTTCTGGTTTAAGGGATGGAGGAATGACATCCCTCCGCTTTTAAGCACCGCACACATTTTCATTCACGTTTAAATATTCGTGTACTGTGTTTTGAGTGCTGAATTACCTTATTCTCCCACTAGCTTGAAAATAATCTAAGAAGGGTTCAAATGCAAAGCCTGGTTTAACATGTAGGAAATTAGAAGAAAGAGACCCTCCTGTCACATTACTGAATTCCTTGGCATGCTTGAACTTCCAAAAGGCATCTTTGAGGGTAGTCCTAGGTAGATTTCTTGTGGCGGGGGGAGGGGTAGACTTGAAATCTCAGAGTCCCAGCTGCGACAGAAGACCCTTAACATAGCTTACCCACTTTATCTTGCCAATTTTGTTCATGGTCGCTACTTACTGTAGGGCTTTATAATAGTCCTCAAGGGCCGGGTTGTATTTTAACCTCCGCCAATATAAAAGCGGCCTTAACTGACCCTTGTGGGTTATTGAGTTAATACCTAAGTCCCGGCATAGTGGTATTAGCAGGGTGTTTCTAGGAACATTTTAAAGCGCTCTCAAGAAAGTGTTCTCAGCCACCTGGGCGGGCCAGGTTTGAATTACCCCATACTTCTACCCCATAAAATGCACATGCCTTAGTCCTATAGATCTTTAGCATAGGGGAGGTGCGCCTGGCTTGATAGGACTTATAAAGTCTTAGAATAGTGGGCAGATTTCTGGGTAAAGTCAGATTACTCTTATGGATCTGGGGAGAACAAGACATAGATAGCTTGATTTCCAAGTAGATAAACTTGGTGACCTTTTCCAAGGGTTTGCCCTCAAGGATGATCGACCCCCTATATGCTTTATGTGGGCTGATGGTCATAAACTTGGTTTTAGAATAGTTGATCACAAGTCCTCGATTGCTGCAAAAAGCCACAAACCTATCCACCAGATGTTGCAGGACATTAGGGGTCTTTGACATCGATAAAGTGTCATCTGCAGGCAGTAAGATAGGGATCTTGTGCCGACCAGTATGGGGTAGTCATTAGGGCCCTCCTCAAGATAGGAGACCATATCATTTAGATATAAGGAGAATAGGGTTGGTGCGAGTACGCAGCCCTGTCAAATCCTTTTGGAAACATCTATCTGATCTGTCACTTCTTCGCCCATACCCCATCGAACTTGGGCAAATGTATCCTGGTTGATACGCACCGGGATATCCAGGAGGATGGAGTGGGATCCTATGTTTCTTGAAGACCTCCCACAGTTTAGCACGGGGAATGGGGAATTTAAGTCCACAAAGTTCAGGTACCAATGCGCCTTCTGGAGGACTACTGTCTTCCAGTAAATGCATACGAACCTAAAGACCTGATCAATGGTATTTATTCTTCTTCTAAACCCTGCTTCAAAGTAGGAAAGGGCCAGATGGTCCTCAAATCAAGATTCAAGTTTGCCCTAAACTTGCCTGGCAAAAACGTTTTGAGCAACATCAATAAGGCTTATCGGCCTGTAATTTAAGGGGGAGTTCTGTGGGCCTTTTTTTATAGAAAGGGGCGATTTCAGATGCCTACCAGCTGAGAGGAATATTTGCCCCCTCCAAAATATAGTTCGATAATGTATTAAAATACAAAGCCCAGCCCTCCATATAAGCTGAAAGAAGGTCACCCAGTACACTGTCTGGTCCAGTGTCTTTACCTGCTGCTATGGTTTTTATGGCACTCACAGTCTCAATCATATCAATCTTAAGAGGCCCAGAAGGGAAAAGGCTCGTCATCATTTCCTGAGCCTCTACATTGACAGTGTTCCCCAACGGCTGTTCATGGGAGGCCTGAGAAGTGGGAGAGCCATACCTCCAGGGTAATGGAGTCCGCCAGGAGCTTTGGCACTCGCTGCCATTAGCTACTAACCTCCAGAATTTCCTAGTATCCATGTGATGGGTTGACTCATAGATGTTTTCCCAGACTTGCGTGTCCCAGTCCTTGTGCGCAATAAGTTGGGCCAATTTGTACTCTTGTTTTCTTGCTTTTATGAGGCAGGCATCCCCACTAACGAGAGCTGGGTGAAGCTCATTCTTCCTGTCGCTACAGGTCTTATTGAACCAAACGCGGTCAGGCTGACTGTGTGCCCGAGTGGACTTATGGCACCGCGTCAGAGATTCCCCAAGAGTTATAAACAAGGTTTTCGTTAGTCCTAGCAATTATGGGATTCAATACCTAGTCTCTATCCTTGGAAAGCATACAATTATCCAATCCAGTTACAGCAGCCTTGAGGGCCTGATTCATAGTGGCTCTAATATATGAGCAATGACAGACATTGTGGTCTGCAGCCCCCAGCAGGCCACCATGTTTGTCATTGTAGCCAATTATTGTGGGTCGCCAATTACATCTTACCTCATGCATATTAATGAGGTGGGTCGAATTGCCAGCCACTATGAATCGGTATTTTGAGAGGCAACTTATTAATACATAGATCAATTTTCAAAATACCAATGGATTTGTTAGAAGCTGGTGTACAAATTGCGACCACTTCTAACAAATCCATTTTTAGATATTCCATTTCAGGAATTGCAAATTGTGAATTGCCATTTGTCACAATTCACAAATCCTTAAATAGGATGTCTGTACATGAGGGCCGTAAAGCATCCCACTGGATATTCGGCTAGGTTTGCACTATACAAATATTCTTTAAATACATATGATATCACCAGTACAGAATAATCAGGCCTTTACTGAATATTACTCTGCTCTCTATAAAGTGCAAGAGACTGTAACAGACAAAAATCTTAATGAATATCTTGAAAGGGCCAGAGAAGAAACACTTCCTGAAGAGGTGATGGGGGAGTCAGGTGTGTTCTACTCAATATGTGCAGGCACAGTGGTACCCTGTCAGATCATTATGTATAGTGAGAAGTACAATCCATCCCTATTGTGACTCGAGAAGTACTGTGGGTCTCAATTATTGAAACCTGAACGAGATCCAACAGATATGAAACCCCATAGACCCTTTTGAGTGATAGTACTAACTGTGAAATATCAAGTAAGCTCTTGCCTAACTGTCTACTCCCTTATGCTTTGAGAATAATACACCCGGAAAAATTTCTGTGTAATATGTTTAATATGATGCAGTGTTAGATAAGGCCCTGACTGTACCATCTAGAGCTGTAGTGTGGACAAATTATGCCGAAACAGCTTTCAACACATTGAGCTGGCGGTCCCTGCTTGCAGTATTGGTTGAGATTTGCCTAGGTACAAGCTGCCTTAGATGAATTACATCACTCTTATACCAGGAATCTTTAACAAGGGTTAGAACAGGATAACTTATCTTGCCTATTCGTGAGGATGAAAGAAGGATTTTACAGGGCTGTTCACTGTCTTGAATGTTTTTTGCCTTGGTGGTGGAGCCCTTGGTGGTGAACATGTTTAGGCTGGGACTTGGGAACAAAACTATTGTTGTGACGGGCCACAAACACATTATAGGCAGACCACAACTTTTAGTCAAGAGCGATATACCAGAGGAAGCCGATGGGGCAATGAAGGCACTGGAAGATTTTGGCAGCATGTCAGGAGTACAAGTGAATTGGGTGAATATGCCACCATCCACTCTCTGAGAGTACAAATCTATTACACCAACCAAGACATACAATCTGAGAGATAAATGGGCTACACAACATTGGCAAACCCACTTAAGCGGAAGACTAGGCAAGATACTCAGGGCAACCTCCAAGGTTTCTAGAAAAGTTCAATTTAAATTGATACAGTTCCATTTTGTGCATAGAACTTAGCTAGCTGCCCGCAAAAATCAACAATTCTAACATAAATGCTACAGTACAAAGTCAACAAATAACAGACTTTTTCTATATGATCCAGGATTGCGCTAAGCAGGGTGAATACTGGAGAGAAGTAATTGCAATCTTAAGTGATGCTGTGGAAAGACAAATAGACGGCAAGTAAAAAGTCCACATGTAGATTTCATATATAGAATGGTTGCAAAGAGCTTAATGTCCGAATTTATCCAAATGGAAAGAAGAAACCCAGAAAATGGGCTGAGTACGAAAGTACACTATTACATGTGGAAAGAAGAAGAGGACTCACGATCTTGTATCTTGCCAGACCACGGATCAAATACTACTAGGCCTTAACAGACCTGAAGAGGAAGACGATCATCAAGGATCATACACATAAGAGGACTGGCCAGGAACTCTAGAAAAATGGGAAACATGCAAGAGAACAGAGACTGTCTCCTCAACATAAGATAAAATGAGGGAGGACTACTTTTAAATTTTCAAATGTGAAAATTGACCACAATGAATCGAAAAGTCAGAAAGCAGAATATATTCTGTGCACCCCCTGTTCCTCCTCAGGCGATGCTTCAAAAGAAAAAACTTCTCTCCCTTCCCTGAGATTGGACACCGGGTCCACCCTGATCAACAACAGAAGTAGCAAAAAAAAAGTCTAGTACAAATGGGTTTTGCAGGGAGGCCCCATTTCAGAATATTGGAAGGTCACTGAGATTGTGCCCATATTCAAAAAGGAGTCCTGCAAAGAGCCAGGCAACTATTGCTCAATTGGTTTAATGGATAATTCACAAAAACAGATTTTAGACCTCAATAAGTACAAAATACCAGGTCTTTCTTTTCCAACAGGTTAGGTGGAAGAAAGTGAACATGGAAAGGGCAGCCTGTATGTGGCTTTTGTGGACCTGTGAACAGTGCCCAATATGGACCCTAGAGACAAATTATGGCAAGCCCTTATAGATCTGGGTATTCCATCTGACAAACTACTCATTAACAGATGCGTATATCCAGAAAATTATACTCCGGTCCAATAGAGGGGCTTGGCAAGGATGTGTGTTAGCACCAACCCTGGTTCTTTTGTTCATCAATGGCTGTCTTGAATCCTTGATTAACTGCAAGAATGATTCAACCACACTGGCAGACCGAAAGATCCCATCGCTACTCTTTGCAGACAGCACCTTATTGATATCCAAAACGCAGAAAGGTTTCCAGATATTGATCTAGAAGTTTGGTCTGTTTTGTAGAAAAAATGGCCTAGAGATAAACGCCCAAAAGGCAAAACTAATGGTATTTAACGCCAGAAAATCGTACATGTGTAGAATAACTCTGGGCCTTTGACTGCTTGTGTATTAGGCTGTCTGGCTGTTACAGATGGGGTGAGTAAATTCAAAAAGAGCAACATTTTGCAAAATACTAGCTGTGCGCCATAGCTTTGTTAGGTGTTCACAAACAACCCAATCTCTTCGGCATTGGAGGTCTATAGAGCAGAGACCCTTAGATCGGCAATCTGCAGAGCAGAACTCTGGGGCCATAGCGATGTTGAAGATTTTGCACCCCTTGAGAATTACTCATAAAATCACTACTGAGGTTACCACAAAGCCCTCAACTACTATCCCTGCTACTAGATTTAGGCTTGCAACAAATAAGCAAGATTGCTAGTTTTAAACCCATCCTATTCTGGGTCAGAGTCTGGTCTACCCAAGAGTGAACCCCCTTTAGGGTAGGCCTGCCTGATGTTTTAGGGGCAGATTTACAAGCCCCATGCAACACTTTTTGGCCGCTGTTGCATCCCTTTTGTGAAGCAGCAGCGGCGTAAACAGTGCGGCCAATTTACAAAGTGACGCGTCCAGGGAGATGCGTAACATTGTAAAGCCCTGCGTCACATTAGACCTGCGACAGGTATAATGTATGAAGGGTGGGCGTTCCCATGCAGAAAAGCCACGTAAAAGTGACACAGTGAAATCTACAAGATTTCACTGTGCCACTTCTAGGACACCACTGCATCAAAACCTTATGCCTGCTTGAAGCAGGTGTAAGGAGTGACGCAGTACAATAAGTATAGTCCTCAACATGCATTGCTGGAGTTGCGTCATGCTTGCGACTCGAATCCAGCAATGCGTGACTTTTGGGCCAACAAATTAATCAGAATTTCTGATGCATCTGTCAATCCTTGTGCCATGGTCAGCCAATATGGTGCATCCATGGTAGCGCAAGGGTAGCGCAGGCTGGTGCAGGGAAACAGATGAATCTCTACAGATGCGTCAGTTTCTTGTAAATCTGCCCCCTAAAATCTCATTTTCTAGGTACATTAAAGAGTCTTTTGTCAACCTCGGATTGGGAGAATTTCGGTCTACCCAGCTTGCGCCCACCAATGCGTCTCCTATAGTAAAGAAGAACTTTTAGCAAAAAGAGCTACCTATTCCTCTGTGGGGAGTTTAACAGCTTCCTTTTTAAACATAAAATCTGCCTATAAATTTGAGTTATGTTTAGATTACTTGCAAATCCTGCTTTCCAGGAAACTGTATTTACAACTCAGGCTGGGTTTTCTCCCTTTCACTACTTTTACGAATAGCTGATCTGATCCACAATCAGATCATGGTACATTCTCCATATGCAATGATAATTATGAAAGTGTCAAGCACGTATTTTTCTTTTTCCCTGCGTATAAGCAGGCGGGATTAAAATGGATCAAACCACTTTGCCTAGCCCTCGGGATTAAACAGTAATGGGAAGCATTTGGGATCTGCAAAACAGACACCGGTTGTGTCTGCTATGTCTACATTCATCCAAGCAGCTTAGTTTGGAAGATTAAAAAAAATAGCACCCTTTGCACCTCTTCAGGCACTAAACTCGCACGTGTCTCTTTTTTCGATTGCTTATCACTTCTGGTTGCTAGCGTGTACTTAAAATGTATGGATCCTTTGTTATGTAATCGAATGTGAATGTTTTATTGAAAAGTGTTACCATTTTAATGTTTTTAATGCCTCTCTCATGTTTTTTAAATGTATTGTTTTGTGCTGTTGATGAATTTAATTAATTCAACTAACATACATTTGGATCAGGCAAGATGAGGGGTGAAGTTGACAGCCAGTGACAGGGTAGGAAGAATTGGTTTCCTTTCTGCAGCAGCACCTGCGCAGAAAATAAAATATTAGCTCCTTCAGTACAATCCTGCAAGGCAGGGTTGGACTGGCCTGTAGGGCAATCAGGCAGTGTCAGATTGACTGGTCTGACTGGTCAGAATGGGGGGCGGTTTTTGGCTGTGGGCCTGTTTAGTCGTCTGGTGGGACAGTTTTTACAAGTGATTTCCTTGATATTAAAATAAACTTTGCCTGTAGCAAGTTGAAATCCATGCTGTCTTCCATACCTTTCAAAACACATATACACTTTCAATACGACCCCAATTTGCAAACATGGGCCAATTTGTTTTAAGCTATCTCATTCCCTAATGGGGACCACTTTTATTTTGGTGCCTGGCCTCATTTCTGTCCCAGTTTGAGCCTTCCTGCAAGACAGGGCTTTGGTAGCATACGGTGGACAGTGGGAGCTGGCAGCTACTAAATATTCCCTGAGTAGGCCTGTAAAAGCAGCTATGGCCTACAAAGTATTTTCGTTATGTAGTCAGCTCCACACGTTCTACTCCAAGTGCTACTACCAGTTATTTATTTATATGTCTGTTCACGGACAGCTTCAACCATCTATCATCATAGCTTATGTCATTAATTCTTCAAAAAACTACACAAAACTATAGAAAGAAAATGGGGGATATTCTCAAGAACGTGTGTAATTACTGCAAAATTAGCTTAACGCAACTCTTCACATCGCAGTCTATCGCGGGAAAATAACGCCGTGTTAACGTTGTATTCCCAACACGGCGGTACCATGCCATAGGCTCACGATAACGCGTCAAATGTCTGCGATAAAGTCAACGCGACGCCGCAAAAATGCGAAAAAGAACCGCAAAAAAAGCTGCAAGGAGGTCAATTGCGATACAAAAATCAGCGAAAACCAGCTACAGGCCTGAAATTCACACATGTGAGGCTGGAAAAATCACCATAAAAGTAGAAAAAAAACATACAAACAAAAGCCAACAATTGCACAATGGATGTTGCCGATGAAAGTACAGAGGACAACCAGAACGCCACAAGCCCCCCGGAGGACCAGCCTGGGACCTTGGGGTCAGGAAAGGCCAAGGAGAAAAAGATTAGGAAGAAGCGGTTCAGTCCGCGGGCAAACAGGATCCTGTTAAAGGAGGTGGTCGAACACCATCAACTACTGTTCGTCACCTCCACTGTGTCATTGGCAACCAAAAATGGAATATGGCAGCCCATCGTGGACAATGTGAATGCAGTTGGAGCGCTGAAGAGGACAATGGAAGAGGTCAAGAGGCGCTGGAATTGTGTGAAGCGCAAAACCAAGCAGAAACTCTCAAACAACCGGAAGGCAGCAATGCAGACTGGAGGTTGGAGTCCAGTGCCACAGGAGGAGCCCGGACGAGATGGAGGAAATGGTGTCCACAGTCATCAGTGGGGAGACGGTGGCAGGAGTTGGGGGACCGGACACTGCTCAACATGACTAGACATAACAGCACCAGGGTGAGTAACGACCAGGGACTGGGGGAACGGGGGAAGATGGGCACAATGGCACACATGCACAATTAAGTAGAGCACATCTGCAGACAAACCATGGCCCAGACCCCCGACTCCCACCAAGAGACCAATGTACCCAAGTATGCAAAATCCCAGCACTGTAAAAGCACACAAGTCAAAGGCACACCGCATGTAAGGAAGAATGGGCAGCAAAATCAGAGCTGCAGGTGCGACTCCCTCAAAATGCAGCACACACACATAACATGCAGAGTACATCAACATTGACAACGATGTGGTACAAACCGCAACATGTCCACAACAGGACACAGGACACAACTGGTGCTGCATGTGTGTAGAAACTGGCTAATCACATTTGGCATTGCAGGCAAATGTGAGTTCATAATGAACAAGTACAAACACACATCCGTGATGTTGTCGAAATGTCCACTGTCCCGCATCAAATAGGTAGCTCCTCCCAAACAGTCACAATGTACACTGTCATGCAGTCTGTATGTAAACATGTACAATGCGACAACAAACGTGAACACAATGTTAAAACTGCATCTCCCCTTCACATTGCAAAGGGAAGTCCAACACCTCCTGCAGAGCCGCCCGAACCTCTCTTCTCTGATGACTAAGAGGACCACCACACCTCCGACTCCGACGCCCTCCAACAGCTCATGGAGAGCCTCCGCAGCCCACATCCAGGAGCAGGGCAGCCCAGCTGCTATGAGGAGACCCCACCCCCTACACGGACCACACAGCAGGCAGCACCAAACACCATGGCTGCCACCCAGGACCCCCACGAAGAACACATGGCCTTCCAAGGCCATGTGTTGGGGTGCCAGGAGAATCTGGCTGAAAAGGTGCGGGTGGGGTTCGACCGCATGGCAGCCAAACCAGATGCCATACTTGGGTGTCTAAGTCCCAGCAGGGACCACTCACAGTCCCTAATGGACACCCACAGTCCGCTCCATGCTCTCCAATGATCCATGGCTTACATCGCTGGAGCCCTGACTCAGAGACTAGAACAACTGTCAAGTCAGAGTGGCTCCAGCAATGTTACCTGTGAGTTGGGACACATGCGGAGGTTAATGGAGACCATGGAGCGGTCGCAGGCGGAAACAGCAGCTGCCACAGCTGCACACCAGCGAGAGGTAGCTGGGTTTCTCAATGACCTCAGGACCATCCTCACGGCATTGCTGCCACAAGGCCTGGCGCTTATGTAGGCTGCTGCTACCACTACATCCACATCTCCGCCCCCTGAAATGTCAGTGCCACACAGTGCAGCAGACATTCCACCTTCGGCCCCTGAGGTGTCACCGCCACACAGTGCAGAAGACAGAACCCCACCACCCACACGTGAGGCACAGGAAACAGCAGTGGATGAAGATGCGGCTGAACCTGCCTACGTAGTACGAAGGACGCAGTAGCATTCTTCTCCGCCATATGGCCGGTTTCTTCTTGGTTCTGCCCTCTGCATCATCACCTTCCACTGTCCCCGATACACTCTGCAACACTTACCTTGGACTTAGAAATGGACTGCCATATCATGTTTGATCGTCAGTGACACAGCAATCAGACTGCAAACTGAACTCTTCCTCTTCCTTCGCACTATTCATTCCCTGAAGGACTCTGGCTGGCCCTCCACATTGTAAAGTGGGTTTGGCATGGCCCTGTACTGCTCCAGCTTCTACACTCCACTGAATGTGCATTAAACATTCATAATCACACAGACGTGTCATGTCTATGGTCTTTCAAGTGTGGAAGTATGGATGAATGTAGGGTCATTGATTTCCCCTTACGTCCATGTTGCTCATGTCGTTGGACTTGGGTCACAGGGTGACATATTGCCGAATGCGGTCAGGGTGGCGCTGACACAACAACAGGGACACACACATTAGTTACTTCCTTGTCCAGCCCAGTACGGAACCACACCCATAGCCCCGGGGTCATTGTTCAAACCCTTACGCTGGACTGGCATATGCCAGGCCAACCCACTCCTCTTACGCTCACGGGGGGACGACAACGCCACATGTCGCATGTCTTCCCTGTAGTTATCTGCTGATCACAGGTCTAGTTGTCATCATAACAATATTTGATTTGTCGCACAGCAAAGTTCTATCCTTGGTTCAATACACAAAAGTAGTAAGCTGGTCAATGTTAATGAGGTTTGCAGCCCAGGTGGCGTCTCTTGTCAAGGACGACCAGTTAAAGCAACAAGAACAAGTGCCTCCAATAACCATTGGAGGCATCCCTTGGCGCTCCACTCTCAAGAAGTTCAAATTAATTCAAAATAAAGATCCATGCAACGTTTTGATTTCATGTCTTATATTCAACAACTCAGGAAAATTCTTATCGAATCCATCAACAATCGTTCGTCTCGAATAACGAATTCATTTGAACGGTATCACAATAACATAAATCACAGTCCAATGCATTTCGGGCTGTATGCCCTTCATCTGGGACAATGGTTGTAGCCTTAAATTTACCCCTAAGCCTCTCCTCGGCTCCCCTAACACTCCATCAGGTATCTCAGGCAAGCACGCCACCAGCTGGGGGAGGGGTAATTCACTGACAGGAACGCGCTCGAGTTGCGTCACACAACAGCAAACAAGCCCCGGACGTACGTCGCAACTCGAGCGCGTTCCTGTCAGTGAATTACCCCTCCCCCAGCTGGTGGCGTGCTTGCCTGATATACCTGATGGAGTCTTAGGGGAGCCGAGGAGAGGCTTAGGGGTAAATTTAAGGCTACAACCATTGTCCCAGATGAAGGGCATACAGCCCGAAATGCATTGGACTGTGATTTATGTTATTGTGATACCGTTCAAATGAATTCGTTATTCGAGACGAACGATTGTTGATGGATTCGATAAGAATTTTCCTGAGTTGTTGAATATAAGACATGAAATCAAAACGTTGCATGGATCTTTATTTTGAATTAATTTGAACTTCTTGAGAGTGGAGCGCCAAGGGATGCCTCCAATGGTTATTGGAGGCACTTGTTCTAGTTGTCATCATGCCACAGCCACTCCCTCACAGCTGGTTTACACCAACACCACACCCATCCAGCAACCGCATCACTGGACATGTGACCCTGCCAATAAAAAGGGCCGGGCGCACGTGCTCGACACCATTTCCACTGTCTCTCTGTGTGTATCCGTGTGGTTATTATTTCTGCATGAGGGCCTAGGGCCCTGCAACATCACATTCCCCAGGGCCGGAGGTGACATGATAGCACCCGCACTACGACACTCAATCATAGAGGGTCCATGACTTTTGGGGCACAGACTTGGTGGCACCGGACACACAGCGGCCGGCACAGGTACACCCCACGGGACAGTGACTTTCGGTGCACCGAGGTAGGGGAACCTTAAGTGCTGAGCGGGTGTGCAGCCTGCGATGATGCCCCATCCTGGTGGTCCGGACTGGTGACGATTGTTGTGAGCCATGCTGGACCGCAGTGTAGGCCTGGTCCAGCGGGCAGTGCGGGCCTACCGCCACGTGGCATTACCTCTCGGGTCACAGAGTTAGTGGCACCTAAAAGGGCTGAGCGGGTGTGCAGCCTGAGATGATGCCGTGTTCACTGATATGTCCTCTGCCATAGCAAAATCAAGACCCAGAATCAAGTATGAGACTTGATGGCCCGAGGAGCGGGGCTGCATGATGTGGAGGGTGCCATGTTCCTGAGCCCAAGGCTTGGGGCTTGCACCGGCATGTGGTGGGCCCTCTTGGCGACACGCCAGTGGAGGAAGGTAAGCAGTGAGGCCTGGGTGCGCAGGGGCGGGTATGCACTGCTGGGCAGCTGGAGGGGCTGGGGTGCAGCTGTCTGGGTGCACAGGGGCAGACAGGCGAAGATGATGTGCACAATTTTATGTACCCTGCCATTCATGTATCTGGACTCTGTTTCAGATGAGGGATCTGTTTCAGATGAGGGACCTGGTGAACTGCAGTGCATACCGACATGTGGTTGGAGTCACACCGGTGCCAGCAGGTGAGCAGTGAGGCCTGGGTGCGCAGTGTCGGCACTCTCTCTCCCTATCCCTCTCTTTTCACTGTGTCTCTCAGCCTCCCTCTCTTTCCATCTTTCTCTCTCTCCCTCTCTTTCCATCTTTCTCTCTCTCTCTTTCCATATTTCTCCCTCTCTCTCTCCCTCTCTTTCTCTCTTTCTCCCTCTCTCTTTCCCGCTCTTTCCGTCTTTCTCTCTCTCCCTCTCTTGCCTTCTGTCTCTCTCTCTCCCTCTCTTTCCGTCTTTTTCCCTCTCTCTCTCTCTCTTTCTCTCTCTCTCTATCTCTCTCTCTCTCTTTCGCTCTCTCTCTGTCCTTTGATGTGCACATGACACACCTTCTTATCTGGAATTTTGTCTTACAGGCTGTGACCTACAGATTGTCCCGAGGAGACCCGCCATGAGTCTTCAAAATTGTTGTTTTGAGGTTTTTTTAATGAAATGTTTCGTTTGGTAATTCAAAGGTGAATGTGTGATGCTCATTTTTGTGATGAAACATGCATGTTACCTGTTGTGATTGTGCGACATCAGGCAAATTATTTTGTGCATGATTTCGTGAAGTTGATGTGACATGGCTTTGCCGGGGGGGTCCTGGGGGTGGTGGCGGTGGGTTTTTTGGTCCCCTGTTGGGGCTCCCAGCTGCATGATCAGTGGCTCCATGGCATCTGTTGCCCTTCAGGTGTGGCTCTGGCCTGGGGTCCCTTTTCTGGTGCAGGCTGTCGTTCGACTTTGCACTAAGTCAGAGCAGGTGTTAATTTCCTGCTGCTAACGCGCCTTATCGCCTGTTTTGGGTTCATATCGCCGATTTGGCTGGTCGTTGAAAATGTTGCGGACTGGTGTTGTCGTGGCTTTTTGCACGGGAAGGCTTATTTTGCATCTCATTAGCGATAGTTGCCGGTGTCATCTGTGGCGATGTTTTTTGCGGCAAGGCCTACTTTGCATCTCATTAGCAATAGTTGCCGGTGTCATCTGTGGCGATGTTTTTTGCGGCTGCTTTCGCAGGTAAACTGGTGATATGGGCTGTTAGCACCAGCTTGTGAATGGGGCGATAAGTTTATTGCCACTTTGGCTGTGATAAAGTACCAATAGCTCGGCAATAAATCCTTGAGAATATGCCCCAATGAGTTTTGTGTCAGCCACTTTCTTCCCTGTTTTCTTCTGACACACGACATTATTTGGATTGCAAACAAAAAGGCTGCCTTACACCATGCACACACCTTTGCACCAGAATGCAAAGGTGTGTGTAATGTCTAGCAAGGGTATCCTTCTAGTACAAAATACTGTGCTCAGACATACATTCAATCAATCAAAAACAAACAGGGTGAATAGGGTCAAAGGAAAGAAGTTTAAAGACCTACTACTGGTTCACTTCCCCAGTAACAACATATGAATAACACACAAGAACCTAGGAGGTCTATAGGCCAAGCAATTAGCAAATTACATTCAATCAAGCAATCAATCAGAAGTTTGCAATGCACGACTACTCACCAATGAGAGTCTCAAGGCACGGGACAGGCTGCTGGTCCTTCTGGGTATGGAGGATAGTTCAAAGAGCCGGGTCTTGAGGTCCTTCTTGAATTTGGTCAGCGACGCAGATTGCCTGAGGTGGAGGGGCAGGGTGTACAGGTCTTGGCGGCGAGGTAGGAGAAGGAATTTCCTCCGGTTTTGGTCTTGTGGATCCTAGAGGCGAAGGCTAGGGCGAGATGGGTGCAACAAAGTTGTCTGGCGGGTACGTGAAAAGCGAAGAGGTGGATCAGGTACGTTGGTCCTATGTTGTGGAGAGCTTTTTAGGCATGAGTAAGGACCTTGAAGGTGATTCTATTGTTGACTGGGAGCCAGTGGAATTGTTGGAGGTGTTGCGTGATGTGACTGTGGTGGGGGATGTCGAGGATCAGTCTGGTGGCGGTGTTTTAAACATTCTGTAGTCTCTTGAGTTATTTCTGAGTGACACTGGCATAGAGTGCATTGCCGTAGTCGAGTCTTTGGTGATGAGTGTGTGAGTGACAGTCTTTCTGAATTTTGTGGGGATCCATCTAAATGTCTTTTGAAGCAGGGGGGGTGTGTAGAAGCAGGCTGAGGAAACTGTTGATTTGGTGGTTGATTGAGAGCAATGAGTCCTGTATGATGCCAAGGTTGTGTGCATGGTCAGTAGGGGTCAGAGGGCGTACCAGATAGGCTGGCCACCAGGAATCATCACAGGCTGAAGGAGAGGGACCCAGGATGAGTACTTCAGTTTTGTCTGAGTTGAGCTTGAGGCAGCTATCTTTCATCCAGGTGGCGACGGCCTTCATTCCTCAGTTGAAGTTGGTTCTGGCGGTTGTGGGTTCTTTGGTGAGGGAGAGGATCAGCTGGGTGTCGTTGGCACAGGAGACGATGTTGAGTTTGCGGCATCTGATGATGTCTGAGAGGGGGCCATGTATACGTTGACAATGGTGGGGTTCAGGGAGGAACCCTGGGGCTCTCAGCAGCTGATCTCTGTAGATTCTGAGAGGAACGGGGGCAGTCTGTCTTGCTGTGTCCGGTAGGTGAGGAAGGAGTGGATCCAGTCCAGTGTTTTGTCATGGATGCTAGTGCTGTGGAGTCTTGTTATTAGGGTGTGGTGGGAGATGGTATCAAAAATGGCCAAGAGGTACGGTAGGATGAGGGCTGCGGTCTCGCCTTAGTTGAGGAGGGAGCAGATGTCGATGGTGAAGAGTGCTGTCTCTGTGCTGTGGTTGCTTTGGAAGCCGGTTTGGGAGGAGTCCAGGACATGGTTTGCTTCAATGAACTCAGAGATTTAGGTGTTGATGACCTTCTTGATGACCTTAGCTGGGAAGGGGAGGACGGAGATGGGTCTGAAATTCCTGAGGTCTGTTGGGTCTGAGGACGGCTTCTTCAGCAGGGGGTTTATCTTGGCGTGTTTCCAATCGTCAGGGAAGGTGGCTGTTTTGATGGGGCAGTTGATGGTGCGGCGTAGCTGGGGGAGATGGCGGTGGCTGCTCTGTGGAAGATGTGGTACAGGCAAGGATCCAACGGGGCTCCTGAGTGGACCCTCTTCATGGTCTTGAGAATGTCCTCTGTTGTGAGCGGGGCCCAGCTGAGAAAGGTCTGTTGTCTTGCGGTGTGGTTCTGTGCAGTAGTGGCGGGCATAGTGGCAGGGTTTAGGACACTGAAGCTGTCGTAGATCTGCCTGATCTTGTGGTGAAAGAAGGTGCTGAGTTTGTTGCAGAGGTCTTGGGAGGGTGGGACGTTTGTGGTCTCGCTGTTGGGTCTGGAGAACTCCTTGAGAAGGAGGTGATGTGCGTTGATGGCGGAATTAAACATTGCTTGGATTTCTGGGGTTGTGTTGTTCCTCCATCTCTACTCGAGTCGTCGGCATATACGTCTGGACTCATCGAGGGCGGGAGTGAACTAACTTGCTTGCTTGGTGTGTTGTTTGCCTGGTCTCTTCATGAGGGGTGCCAGAGTTTGAGCGTAGTCGGAGACCCATCGGTGGAGGTTGCAAGCGGCAGTGTTGGCATCAGTTGGCGTTGGGATTGACGGAGTGGTTGTGCTGAGGGAGTCAATGAGAAATTCCTTAGTGGCCTTTGCCAAGCTGCGACAGGGTTAGCGATGAGGGCAGTAGTGTATGGTGGGCATGGCAAAGGCGAGATGCACACAGTGGTGGTCGGTCCAGGAGAGTTTGGTGCTGTGACTGTAGCTGATGTTCCAGATGGCGCAGAAAACGAGGTCGAGCATATGTCTGGATGTGTGGGTTGATACAGTGACAAGCTGTTTGAGACCGATGTTGAGGAGGTTCTTCAGTAGGGACGGCAGTGTTCTGGTTGCTGGGGTTGTCTATGTGGAAGTTGAGGTCTCCGAGTTGGATGTAGTTGGTGGATGCAAGAGCTGATGAGGTCTACAAAGGTGTAGGTAAAGGGCAGCTGGGGTTTGGGGGACCTGTAGACAAGGGTACTGCAGAGGGTGGTGTTGGGGTTGTTCTGGATCTCTAACTGGAGTTGTTCCAGGGTTGCCGTTGGCTCGGTAGAGGGCATGGTTAGTCAGAGGTTGTTCCTGTGGGCTATGGCGATGCCACCTCCTCGGCAGTTGGGCTGTCTTTGCGGGTGATTTTGTAGCCATCAAGGATGGTGATGGAGATGTCTAGTCCGGAGCATGGGTTGGTCCAGGTTTCCGTGAAGACAGCGCTGTCGGGAGAGTTGGGATCGAGGACATCCCAGATTTCCGTGGTGTGTTTGTGGAGGGATCGCACTTTGAGGAGTATGCAGTTGATTTGGTCGGGTACTCTGTTGGCCAGCTGGGCGGTTAGCTGATCTGATGTATTGGTGTGGGTGAAGGTGTGATTGCAGTTTCAGCAGGTGAAGGGTGCATGGGTCTTCTTCAGTGACGCTAGGTGGCAGGCCACGTGGCATCAAGGGCGATGAGGGTGCTGGCATCGTAGCAGTGGACGTCCGAGAACCAGGGTCCCTTCAGGTCGCCAGTGGAGCAGTCGCGTAGTGGCCGCTATTAAATAGTGCTGCAGGGGGGCTGGAAAGCTGGGAGGTGGGAAAATGCGGGAGGGGACACTAGAGGGGGGCAGGGCTGCGGGGGATCGCAGGGGCGATGAAGCAGGAAAAAATAAAATATAAAAAAGGTTCAGAGAAAGCAAATGAAAAGAAAGTGAAAAAAAGGGCTGAGAAAGCAAAGCCCAAAAGGGCAGAGCCAAAGTAAAAGAGAGAGAAAAAAACAAAAGATCACAAAAGAAAGACAGAACGAGCAGCGAGAGAGACAATAGGGTAGTAGTCAAGAAGCAGAGCAGTGACGCTCTACCACTGGACCACCAGGGAGGAGGCACAGGCAGGAGCCTATTGGTGGAGAAGGACCTCAAACTCCTGACCTCTGGGTCAGCAGCAGCAGTCGACAACAGCAGCTACCAGACGGAGCTGTGCTGTGAAAGGCGCAAGTCCAGTAAAGGGATAGTGGACTGCACTTTCACCACGACTGCCTTTAAGTAGTGCTGCAGGTGGAGTCGGGAAAACATGGGAGTGGGAAGGGACACTGGAGGGGGGCAGCGCCGCGGGGATAGCAGCCGAGGGGCAAAGAGAGCAGGAGGAAAATGACATTTAAAAAGGGCAGAGAAAGCCAATGACAAGAAAGTGAAAAAAGGGCGGAGAAAACAAAGCCAAACAAGCATGCAATAGGTCTTGCATTAGGAAAGTTTAAGCAATTGGTATTGTAAATGACAAATTTTGTATTAATGTGTTGGTTTTGAAAATAGCAAAATAAATAGCTTTGTCATTTACAATGCCAATAGTTATAACTTTTGCAAATGTGACACCTATGACATTTGTAATGCAATATGTGTTGTATTTACGTGACCTAGATGTATTGATATTACAAATAACAATGGCTTCTAATTTTTGTTTAATAATTAATACTTAAATAAAAGTTATTGTAATTTATAATGGCAATAGCTTAAACTTTTGTAAATAACTTTTGTGAAGATTATGTTCAGTGTATTTTATTGTGACGAAATCCAAGAACAGAAGTGAAATATTAACATATTTTTGTGACATTTGTAATAAAGCTTGAAACATTGAGAGAACATATTTGAACCAGTTGTTGTTGAATGGTTGCACAGGTTGATGCTGTAGTGGTGCTGAGTGATGATGTGGTGGCTACGAGTGATGCTGTAGCGTTCAGTGATGCGGTGGTAGCGCATAGTGATGTTGTGGTGCCCCTGATGCTGTGGTGGTGCTGAGTGATGCTGTGGTGATGCGATAGATAGAGTGAGTGCGATACATAGATAGAGTGAGTGCGATAGAGTGAGGGCGATAGATAGCTAGAGGGAGGGTGATAGATAGATAGATGGAGGGTGATAGATGGATAGAGTGAGGGCGATAGATAGATAGAGTGATGGAGATAGATAGATAGAGTGAGGGAGATAGATAGATAGATAGATAGATAGATAGATAGATAGATAGATAGATAGATAGATAGATAGATAGATAGATAGATAGATAGATAGATAGATAGATAGATAGATAGATAGATAGATAGATAGATAGATAGATAGATAGATAGATAGATAGATAGATAGATAGAGTGAGGGTGATAGATAGACAGATAGAGTGATGGTGATAGAGTGAGTGCGATAGATAGATAGATATATAGATAGATAGATAGATAGATAGATAGATAGATAGATAGATAGATAGATAGATAGATAGATAGATAGATAGATAGATAGATAGATAGATAGATAGATAGATAGATAGATAGATAGATAGAGTGATGGTGATAGATAGAGTGAGTGCGATAGATAGAAAGATAGATAGATAGATAGATAGATAGATAGATAGATAGATAGATAGATAGATAGATAGATAGATAGATAGATAGATAGATAGATAGATAGATAGATAGATAGATAGATAGATAGATAGATAGATAGATAGATAGATAGATAGATAGATAGATAGATAGATAGATAGATAGATAGAGTGAGGGCGATAGATAGAGTGAGGGTGATCGATAGAGTGAGGGCGATAGATAGATAGAGGGAGGGTGATAGAGTGACGGGGATAGATAGAGTGAGAGCGATAGATAGATAGAGTGAGGGCGATAGATAGATAGTGGGCAATAGATAGATAGAGTGAAGGTGATAGATAGATAGATAGATAGATAGATAGATAGATAGATAGATAGATAGATAGATAGATAGATAGATAGATAGATAGATAGATAGATAGGTAGATAGATAGATAGATAGATAGATAGATAGATAGATAGATAGATAGATAGATAGATAGATAGATAGATAGATAGATAGATAGATAGATAGATAGATAGATAGATAGATAGATAGATAGATAGATAGATAGATAGATAGAGGGCGATAGATAGAGTGAGGGTGATAGATAGAGTGAGGGCGATAGATAGATAGAGGGAGGGTGATAGATAGAAAAAGTGAGGGCGATAGATAGATAGAATGAGGGCGATAGATAGATAGAGTGAGGTAGATAGATAGATAGAGTGATAGATAGATAGATAGATAGATAGATAGATAGATAGATAGATAGATAGATAGATAGATAGATAGATAGATAGATAGATAGATAGATAGATAGATAGATAGATAGATAGATAGATAGATAGATAGATAGATAGATAGATAGATAGATAGATAGATAGATAGATAGATAGATAGATAGATAGATAGAGTGAGGGCGATAGATAAATAGATTGATAGAGTGAGGGGCGATAGATAGATAGAGTGAGGGCGATAGATAGAGTGAGGGTGCTAGATAGATAGATTAATTAGGTAAATATGTGGCATGTAATTATGTGGCACTGAGTGGTATTTGGAGTGTATGTTGCATTGAGTGCAGTGTAATTATGTGGCATGTAATTATGTGGCACTGAGAGGCATTTTGAGTGTATGTTGTGTAGAGCGCAGTGTAAATATGTAGCATATAATTATGTGGCACTGAGTGGTATTTGGAGTGTATGTTGCATTGAGTACAGTGTAATTATGTGACATGTAATTATGTGGCACTGAGTGGTATTACGAGGAGTGCATGTTGTATTCAGAAGAGTGTAAGTATGTGACGTGTAATCATGTGGCACTGAGAGGTATTTGGAGTGTATGTTGTGTAGAGCACAGTGTAAATATGTAGTATACAATTATGTGGCACTGAGTGGTATTTGGAGTGTATGTTGCGTCGAGCGCAGTGTAAGTTTGTAGCATATAATTATGTGGCACTGAGTGGTATTACGAGGAGTGCATGTTGTATTCAGTAGAGTGTAAGTGTGTGACGTGTAATTATGTGGCACTGAGTGGTATTGTTTGGAGTGTATGTTGCATTGTAATTATGTAGCATATAATTATGTGGCACTGAGTGGTACTGTGTGGAGTGTGTGTTGCATTCAGTAGAGTGTAATTATGTGGTGTGTAATTATGTGGCACTGAGTGGTATTTGGCGTGTATTTTGCGTTGAGCGCAGTGTAATTATGTAGCATATAATTATGTGGCACTGAGTGGTATTGTGTAGAGTGGATGTTGTATTCAGTAGAGTGTAATTGTGTGTGAGGGTGCAGAGTGTGTGAGAGTACAGAGTGTGTGAAAGTGCAGTGTGTGAAGGTGCAGAGTGTGTGAGGGTGCAGAGTGTGTGAGGGTGCAGAGTGTGTGAGGGTGTAGTGTGTGAGGGTGCAGTGCGGCATTAAAAAGTATACTGCTTCTGTGTTTGCGCTCAGACATCACTGTGCATGTCATAATAGTTGTGGTATTTAATATCATAGTGCTGCTATATCAATAAATGCACATCACTTACGGTATACTCTATGCCTCAACATAAATAGTAAAATAAAAGACCTATAGGTTGCAATGCGTAGCGTGCTCCGCACTGTTCGAAGTAAGTAATAATGAGAAAGGACAGTTTTCGAATAAAGTGTCCTTGAAGCGCTGATGAAGGATGTACAAAGAGTGTCTACTAATAAATGTGTTACCACGAAGTAACAATAAGGAGCCAGTTAGAAAAAAGGGTAAAATACCGGCAACTAGCAAACACAAGTAAAGGCTTCATAAATTAATGAAGCGCAATAAGTAAAAGTGTCTGTAACAAAAAAAAGTACAGGCTCCATTGATTAATACAGTGCAGTCAAGTGATGTCCTCGCCCAAAACACGCAAAAACATGCGCTTCACGAGGTAACAGACTCGCCAATAGGAACAAACGGTCTGGCCTAGGCAAGGTGGTGTGACGGGAAACAAGGACTGGGCGAGAAGGGAGGGGGGAATGCCAGCAAGAAGGGAGGGAGTGGCAAAGCATCTGGGGTGTTGCTTGTAAACAACAGCGGATTCCTTTGAAGTGTAAACCAGCATGAGTGCGGAGAGAAGCTCACAGGCTGACAAATGGTGTGCGATGTGCACACGCTCGCACACATGCACTGTAGGCAATCCGCCTAGAAAAGCCTTTGGGTGCATTTTTTAAAGCCCCTACATAATATCTCGCAACAAGCATTGCTAAAGCAATGCCTTAAACGAAACCTAAAAAGGGCAGAGGCCCTCAGAGTAAAGGAGAGAGAAAAAAGCAAAAGAGCACAAAGAGAGATAGAACTAGCAGCAATAGAGAGCAATAGAGAGACAGAAGGGCAGTCAAGAGGCAGGACAGTGACACTCTACCTCTGGACCACCAGGGATGAGGCGCACACAGGAGCCTGCGGGTGGAGGAGGGCTTCAAACCCCTGACCTCTGGGTCAGCAGCAGCGGGGACATCAGCAGCTACCAGATGGAGCTCCACTGTGAAAGGAGCAAGTCCACTAAAGGGTTATAACTTTTCCTGCTTGATATGTGTGCTGTACAGAGCAGTGTGTCTCCTAATTTATGACTGCCTTAAGAAGGTGCATTTAGTTGGCGCAAAGTCCTGTCTGCAAATGTTAGAAGATAGGGCTTTGAGTCAAAATACCTGGGTGGTAGCCTGGGAATGACCATATACCACCCATGGAATGCCCCCTTGTGGTAAAGTAATGCAAAGCAGTGTTTAGCACAACTTTCCAGCTACAATAAAGTTTTGGGCCAGAACGTAAATAACAAATAAACAATATGCATCGCTTTGGATCACTTTTGGTCACTTTGCATTGGTGCAAAGTGTTAATAAATCTGTCCTTTGATCTCATCAATCCGTGACCTGCCTATGGTCAATATCAGATAGTCATACCTAAAGCTTCATCTCATTTGTGCCCTCTTGCGCAGTCGCCTCTTCCCGAGGACAGGTTTTCTAAGGAACAGACAAGAAAAGAAAGAGGTTTTATCATGCTTTCGGGCGACCTGTAAAAACATCAACATTAACAAACCCATGGTAACAAAATCCCGAAACACACTTTTGGGGATGTTGGCGAACAATAAAGAGCCATCTTCAGAAGGCAAATTCTGTAAATGTGTTCAGATGCAAAATGTGAATTTTTGGTACTTTGAAGTGCAAAGATAAAAACTGCTGAGGGGTTCATATGCTTCTCCAAAAGTATGAAGTGATTTCCATTTCAAAAGGCACATTATTCCGCCTAGCTGGATTGGGGAAGAGGAGATGAGGATGGGAGAGGGGCTGAAGGGCAGCAGCACAACAACAGAGTTGCAATTAAAAACTGGATGCAAAAATGAACATCCAAGCCTCCAGAGTCTAGTTTATTCTTAGCAGCACTGAGGGCATGATAATTTTCTATGTCTGACTTCCTTCCACAGCACAAAGATTTGAAATGCAAATTTGATGCTGTGTGTCTGGAAAAGATACCAGTCATAAAATGTCATTGCGAAATTGGGTTATTTCATGGGGAGAGAGTAGCTTTACTTTATCAGCTTTCTCCTGTTGCAAGGGTCTTCCCTACAATGCGCATGAGGGCTGCTAGCTGACATCTACTGTCAATCATACGTTTTTTATTTGAGCCAGTGGATATCTTGTCTTTCCTTACAATGACCCATTAGACTACTGGCCAGACACATGTAACTCAATAATGTGCCTAAAAGGTCTGGCTGACATGGTGTGGAATCTTTTCCAGGAGTCCGGGGGCTAGCGGGGGTTACAGTGCTCAAACTGTGACACAAAGAGACATTTACTTCTGATGTCATTGAACTTACCCTACAGTTGGATCCAAAACTGATCATCAAGTACACCCTGAAACACTTGACAGTCAGGTTAGCTTGGAACTTCCAGGGTCCTGTTCCCAAACCTGGCAAAGGGAGGTTGCGAGTCAGCGACCCTAAACCTGAACCTCTGGTGTCATTTTTGGTCTCTGTAGGCAGGGTTCCCTTAGTTGATAATGAAATCTGAGGATCAATATAGTTCAAAATCTTTATTATAATTTATTTTATCACTTTTTAAGGTTATAGGGAATAAGCAATTCGGATGAGTCCCAAAAAAATATTGTATCACTTTTGGTGATGAGATGCTGGCTTGTTCTTTCTTCAGTCTCTTTCCCTCTTTTAGGATGGCTGTTGTCCCCCCAAATTCCCTCAGAAAGAAGAGAAACAACAAACAAAAAAAACAGGTAGATATGTTGTCCTTTTCTTCTCTCGTCCTTCCCTGTTCTTCTCTAACTTTGCCTCGATTCCGCAATAACCCCCTCGAAAGTTTATCTTGAGGCTGTCATTAGATAGAGGGAGCATTATTCACCTTTTAATTCCAAAGCAAAGAGTGCTTCTCCATCCCAGAGTTAACTAAAGAATCTGATAATGTCAAACCAATGTAAATCTTGCCAACATAGGGGGTTCAGCGGTTCTCCTATCTCCCTTTCATAATAGTGTTACACCGTCGGGTCAGGTATATAATAATTTTTCTTCTCATACTCATTCTCTTTCTATTCTGCTATTAGTTACAGGACTAGGGCTCAGTGAGAGGAGAATCTAGACACCTTTGTTGCCTCCTGCTACTGTATAGATGATTCATTTGGCTTCCCACATTGCACCCTCCACCCCTGTAAACATGCACTCACCTGTGAAAGCCACGGTTCTTCTGGAGCATGGCGTGACCAAGGGCCTCACTCGAGGGTTTCCTCTACAGGAGGCTCTTCGGCATGTGTTTTTTCCTCCTGACTGCAGAACACTAGCTGGACCACAGGCAAATACCTCCTGGTAGCGTTGAGTCCTCTTCCATCTTTTTCCTTGGCCTCCCTACGTAGCTCTGTCCATGATTCTCACTCCTCCTTCTTGCCACGCCTCTCTCCCTTTTGTCTGTTCCTCATCTATTTCTATTCCTGTCGAGTTAGCCTGCAGAAATAATTGAAGTCTCTTATCTATCTTCTTTTCTCTTTGCTCTTTTTTCTGTTAACTCTTGTTTTTCCTGTTTCAGGTTTTGCCGCTGCGTTCCAGAGAGGGATTTCCAGTAGGTCATCATCTTCTCTCTATACTTGATCTAGGTCAGTTTCACAGTCTCCATAAGTCTGGTACCCTTGGTACTGGTAGATGAAGAATTCTGTTTGCCAACATGGTAGGTTCGGCTCCATAATCATATATGGGTTCAGGGATTTGTTACAGCAGAAGCTTTTTCTCTTTTCTCGGTTTCTGGACCCAATAACGACTTTACAACTTAGTCACTTCACTCAGATTCTATACTTCACCCGCATTGGTGCTCTGATGGACTTTGCTTTGTTGCAGTGAGGAGTGAGAAATCAGGGTGTCAAAATGTTGGTCACCCAATGAGAACCAATAATTAGTGGCCAACTCACAAATTAGGGATCACATTTAAATACACTACTCTCATACTATGACTCTATCATGCATTAAAAATCAGATAATTGCAAGCACACTTTCTATGGAAAGAACATTAAGACACCATAAAAGACAGACACATTTAGGTAAATTGGTTACCCCATTAAAGATCCAAAATCAATGCATGTGAGTAATATATTAAGTAGTTCAGTCATGAGTCTTACAGCACGTAGATTAGCACCACACATTTAATCAAAGTAAATTGTTTACTAAATAAAATAATCGATAAATGGCATGGTTAAGGTTAGAGTTTCCTACCCCCAACAAAGGCAGAAGGATGGCTCAAAAGAGTTCTCTTAGCATGGGTAAAGGGATCAAGTTAGAGTCCACTGAGGAAATGTCAATGAATATGAGCAAGGGGATTGGAGCTATAATCAGAAAAGTTCCAGTCTGGTCTCTCACCAGACAGCTCCAAATTGTCTAGCAGGCAAGTTCATCAGCATAGGGAAAAATTCAAGGGGCATCTAAAGATAGTCCGACAGGCAGGCAGGCAATTGAGTAGGATTCCAATCAATCTGTTAAGAACAACACCCTCCTCCTTGGGAAGTCACATTTTATACTCCGAACCATCCATTTGTAACATCAGTTCTAACCATACAATGGTCCTATCATCAGGTGACCATTCTTACGTTCACCCCGTCCACTAGGTACAAAATTGATACTCCAACATATTTTCCCATGTTGCTCATGAGAAACGACTGTCCATTCTGTAATCATAGGTTAGTTGACCAAAAGAGCTTATTTACTTTGTTGCTCTTCATTGATTGTCGAGAGGTTGAGTTCCCACCAATTCAATTACAACGAAGTACTGGAAAAGTGTCTATTAATTAAAGAATGTTGCATAAACAAAATAGATAAAGCAACATTAGAGGCAATGTAACAAAAGTCCATTACACCAGGCTATGAAATAATGCAGCCTAAGGAAAAAGGCAATTCAGTGCATTTTAAAGATAGCATTTCTTGTTTGTAAAATAAACTCAGAATTAAGTTCAAGCATGATGAAATAAAATCAAGCATATCATATATGGAAATATTTGTAACATTGTCAGTGATTTTTGCACAAAAATGTTCTACTGTAATTATGGACTACTACCAAAATTTTAAAAGTACCTACATGCAAACTGCTCCTTAAAAATCATTGAAATTAAATAGTTTAAGGAAATCTAAGACTTTAGTAATGTCAATCATTTATGCTGAAAGGTTCAGTGATATACAATGTAACATGAATATATAGCACCACATTTTCATTTTGTTATGGTGCATTACAATGAAAGCAATAAAAGTGCTTAGTTTCATTATTGATTTTTTTCATAACAACTACTAAATAATAGGTAATCTGTTAAAAACATGTTAAATTTCTTTTTTTAATTAATCCTGCTATTTCTACATGTCCAAGCACAATTTTACAGTGCTCGTACTTCACCTTTTCTCAGATTCAGTGTTGTTGTTCTAAATGTGTGCAAAGTGCACATTAGAGTTTCGCTGTCATAATCGTTCTTTATGTCGTGTAAAGAATGATCAGCGTTTACACTGTAACACATTGATCATGGATTCCGAGGATTCAGCTCTTATACCTGTTTCAGGCAGTTCCCGGCTTTTTGCGTATTCCCCCAGATTTGTCCAGCCACAGTCTTTGTCATTTAGCATTAGCTGGAAGAAGTGGAGGGGATGGAAACTCCCAGTCAGCTACCTCACAACCTTTTCAGTGTAACACCTCTGGGGAAGTATGGAGCAGGATGGAGACAAAGACTGCAACTACATTTCAAACATGCCCTCTCTTTCCTGTACTCCACAAATAGAGTCTAGTCCATTTCAAACGGTGTCAGGAAGGTTTTTAAGAATCCCTGCAACTTGCATTGCTGTCTGACAGGCTTCCCCCAACCCCCATCGTATACACCATTAACTCATTGGAAACCCAAAAGGAATTCCTGGGCAGCAACAGTCAGGCATAGCACATATACTTCATCCGATGCCTGGGCGGCAATATAATTCCGCTCGCAGAGAAGGCGGAAATAAGGGAAATCCACGCTATGCATTTAATGCGGAGTTCCAGCTAAATTTGGCCATCCGGAGCATGGTGGAATAATGTTTTTGTTAGCGCATGAGCCCTTGATTTGGTACGTGCACAAAGAGATTTGCCGACTTCTAGTGAGAGAGCTTCTGGTCGCCGCTGCGCCTAGCTCCATTTAGTGATGCAAGGGAGCACGAGTGGTTGCAGCTGCCTCTCTAGCTGATTCTCTACTTGAGAAGCAGCTAAATCTACTCTAAGCAACATTGTCGAGTTAATATCCTACTCCTAGTGCGAGAAGCATTTTTTTAAATTTTACTTTTGTATTCAGCAAGAAGGAAGGGTCCACAGAGAATCCGACTTCCTGTTCCTGGCCAGCAGGCTTCTCCTAGTGCTTTGTCCAGTTCCTGGTCACTTTTCATTTGGATTTTGAGGTGGAAGGATCACTCTCTTTGTCTGCTGCATATATACCATTGATTAAAGGACTTTGGGGCACATTTACAAGCCCCTAGCGGTGTTAAGCCACTTAACATAGCTTAATGTCGCCTTGTGAATAATCATCAGGTAAAAGTGCCTACAAGGGATTCTTTCTTATAATCGTTCTTATGTGTCATGAAGTCATCTGCAATAAGCTGTGAGCAGTAGCTTACATTGAGGTATTTTTAAAAAGTGATTCCTTAATTTAACATGAAATAATCTATGAAAGACTGCAAAAGATCAAAACAAAACGGGTGTATACTTCTTGAAACACAAATTTCTGTTGAGAACATTGAAGGGTACATGAAATACTGCACATATAAACACACAGTGACCGAGAGTTTAAAGATTTTTTGTTGCTGCTCTTATCTCATTGACACTTATGTTGTCACCCATTCCATACACAATATACATAAAGAAATTGTACCTGATAATACAGAAAACAGTTCCTCTAGTGAAAACAATCACAACGAAAATGGGTGCAGTTGTCGACGTTTCGGTCTATGTAGGGAAGGCATCTGCTGGCCATCTTCAGAACAGTATTTTAAAATGTATAATGACCCCTATATAGATGAAATGATCCAAAAAGTCACATATCAATTAAAGATATAAGAAAAAATTAAATGATACACCTGTGATGTAAAAAATAGAAATAGATGAAAGAAATGGTGGTGTGACAACTGCAGAAAGGGTTAGGATTAGGCGCAAAACCATCCAATGATAGAGCTAATACTTACTTTAAGAACTGAAATATTTAGAAAAATAAGTGAGAGAAACTTCACCCAGATATAGGTTTAAAAAGAGAGTTACTTCGACTTTTGGAAAAGCTAACCAGATGACTATCAATGGTTGATTTGAGGGCTGTTAGATGTAGTCTGGTCCATGGAATAATTTTCTATAGTCAAAGGCATAACAATTAAATAGCTGGGGTGACCAAATGATTGTCACATTGATCTCTGTTTAAAAGAAGAGATGGCCATATCTAAAATAGTCGGCAGTTTGTCCATCTCTAGGTTCAAATAACCAATGCACGCACAAAAAAGCTACATTTTCATTAAAACTAAATCGCCAAGGCTTATGTACCACTATTCAAAAAGTTGTAGCTGTGTTAACTAGTAAAGTAATAAAATACTACAACATTTAGTGGTGATCAAAAAACAATGGATGTTTACAAGCTTATCAATGAGGTGGGAACATTAATCATAACGTTGTTCACCTCATGGTTGCTAATTCATAACGCGCTAGTGAACAAAATCCCTGTTAGTAATATAGAGCCCCGATGTGGCTTACCGGAGATATGAGGATGGAAAACACATGGTGGCAATCGCTCCACCAACAGTCCACCATAAAAGTAAGGCTAGTTGTTCCAACGTGGCCAGTCACTTCATTGCTGGGTAAAAAAACAAGGGAGGTGCCATGTAAAATGTTGTACCCTACACATTGAGACACTAGTGGCCATGTAGTATTATCCAAGTCTTCTTTATTGGTTCCAGTTCAGGGTAGTATCAATCATAATTCAGCCAGCTCTAGTCAGGCACTAACCATGTACCAGCTACTACATCTCCTACACCAGCCCCACCAGGAGCAGCCTGCCTAGCTACTCAGCCCATCTCCAACTGTCACCACTCTTCCACACAGGCACCCAGGCGTTCCATTCATCATAGTCACACCAACATTCCATTACCATCTCTCACTCTGGCTGAGCAGCTAGGAGGACCTAGGCTGATTACATGTAACTGTAATACTTAGGATATAACATAGAATGAAGAAATAGACTGCTCCAAGAGCAATAAATAAATTCATCAAAGAACTCGCGTAGCTATTACAACTACTTGTGTACTTAAAGTGTTCAAAGACAGGCATTGCTCCGTTCAATAATCCGCTGCAAATGGGATCAGCATCAAAGAGCCTATATGCGACTACAGATGTATAAATATACTTTCAGAGTCACCTGATCGATTCTGAATTAAAGGTGGGCTAAATTGGCAAAACGGAGCGGCCATATTGGAATGGTTTTGTCCATATATACCCAGTATGGATGAAATTAGATAGTGTGACCTCAATTTTCACCAATCGTTGGATGATCCCATTGAAAATGGGGGAGCTGCAAAAAGAGGGAAAGGCAGGAAATCGCAGGTAATCCGAACTTAATCATATGTCAAGTCTTGTGCAAGGTATAAATGGGGACAGTTTACCTATACTGCATAGTTAAATGGCATCCAGGCCGAGATAAACATCATTGAGAGCATATCAACCCTGTTCTGACTGGGCACCCAAAGGAGGCTGCTTGGTGAAAAATACTATGGCAGAATTGAATAACTGAAACTGCCATCTTGGAGAATGTGCTAGTCCCAAAGTCAGAAAGGATAGTTAAAAGTCAACTTAAACAGTGATTCCCAAAAGACCTTAGTGTGCCGATGTCATAGAAATACGGTAACTCGTGCATAGTAGAAACTAAGAAGAACAGCATTCAAAGTATAAGTTATTTCCCTGCTTACTCCGTAATGTTACAAATCTGACACCAATCATGTACATAGGCAACAACACTTCAATCGCTGTAGTAAAGGAAAGATTTGGGGGAAAGATTACTATCACTGGTTACACAACCATGCTGCATGTTTGACAGCTTTTTTTGTGTTGAGACAGATATTAGAAGTCTTAAGGGTACAACACCTAAAAATATAGCATTGATATTTCTACATGGCAGACCAGATTGTATATTACATAGTTATTGCAAGGCTTATCTGATCAAACAGATAATATGCACATGACAGTTTGTACATGTACATATAGGCAAAGATGGATATTTATCTAATCTTACAGAATAAGTCATAATAGTGCTACCTCTAGTGACTGAACATGTAGATGCGAAATAAACCAGAGGGGTTACGACATGCATGTCAAAGTGTGCCACTCTACAGCTGAATTCAGACCTTTTTTGCTATATTGTCAGTGTGACAGATCCAGTGGTTTTCTTTTAGTGTCAACATCTGTTGCACATTTGGTTTCCTTTTACATGGTTTAACCACTTCGATGACCCACCATGTCATATCTCTTTCAGACTGTTTAAAGTTAGTGTAATGGTCACAAGGGGAGCATTTTCCACCTTGCAACGGATTTGCGACTGGTGCTGGAGAATCAGTTTCTCAACAAGTTGAGTGGTTTTACCTATGTAGTGTGAGTCACATGGGCACTTGATGCAATACACTACGTTACTGGTGTTACAGAGAAGTGTTTAGTGTAACTTGCTGTCGGTTCATCTGGAAGGTAAAATGTCCAACCACGGGCAGCAATTGCACCATATTGTCTCATGTGTTAGTGTTAGATGTTTCGTAGGCATGTACTAAGTGGTCTTTGAGATTAGAGCCTCTCTTAAAAGAGAACATCGGTTTCTCTTTAAGTTCTGGAAGGCTTTTGAAAAGTGTCCAGGGTTTATTTATTAACTTCTTGATTTTGTTGGAGTAGTACCCAAAAGTAGAAACACACACCAGTTGTGGTTGGTTGGACATTTTCCTCACTTCAAGGAGGGCCTCGCAATTGTTATACAAGGCCCATTTTAAAGATCTTTTCAGTAATTTTGCAGGGTACCCTTGCACTTGACGTTTTTCTTTATGTTTTTTAGCTTCAAAGAAGTAATCTTCTTTGCGGGTACAGTTTCTATGTAAACGCAGAAACTGTCAAAATGCAAGCCCATCTTTGAGGGCCTGCAGGTGGTGACTATTGTACTGGAGTAGTGCGTTCCTAGCCGTGGGCTTGGTATACAGTGTGGTGTATAGTAGAATATTTTTGTCTACCTTTATGGTAATATCAAGGAAATTCATACAGTTTTGGTCAAACTCCTTCGTGAATTTGAGGTTAGAGTTCAGGGAATTAAGCCATCGATGAAAACTGATTAGATGGTCTACACTCCCTCTCCATATTAAAAACCCATCCTCAATATATCTCAGCCATCAGATGATGTGCAATGAAAATGGATTAGATGCATATTTGATGTGCTGTTTCACAAAGGTTGAGACATAGATACTTGCTATGTCTGGGGCATAAACTGCACCCTTTGCCACCCCTTTTAGTTGCTGATAGAAGGTGTTTTCAAATAGAAAACATTTTTCACATAGTGAAATCCTAATGCATTCAAGTATGAAAGACGTTGGAACATTGTGTGGCCGGGGTCTTGACTCCAAAAGTTTATTCAGGATTATCAAGATTTCATTTTGTGATATATTTGTGTAAGGGCTCACTATATCCAAAGAGACCAATAGCACATGGGCAGGATCAAAAGGATGATTTCCAACAATGTTGATCACTGCAGTCGTGTCTCTAATATAGGACAGTTGTTCTGTTGCAAAGGGCCGAATGAAGACATCAGCATATTGGGCTAAAGGTTTAAGTACTGAGTTGCAGCCCGAAATGATTTAGTAACCCTGTAGTGTCAGCCTGGGGTATTGATGTATTGAAGGCAAAGACAATTCTTAGTCTGATTGTACTGAAAAAGTATACAGTTCCAATTTCGTTTAAAATAAATCATTTCTATGTGTTGGGACGAACGAGAGACCAGCAGATAGAACAGAGACCTCTGACTCTAACAGTGTGTGTTTAGAGAGGTTGTATATTGGAATGGTTTGTGGAGGATCTACCACTCCTAATATTGATTCCTCGTCTGCCTGAAGCCCGGGGTGTATTAGTTGCAAAACCATCCTCGTTTTGCAACTTGCTGTCTTCTCAGGGGACCCCAGCTCCTCCAGTCCTGTCCTAAAAAGCCTGTCGTGAGGTGGATGGCTGTTGATCGTAATGTTGTCGGTGTGAATTGTCTGATGTTTGAACGCTGCCTGTGTCTGAATTTTTAGCTTTTTATGAGCATTGAACTCTTCAAAATCCTTGATTGTCAATGAAATCTTATCTAAAAGAAGCTTTGTGTTTGCAATGCTAGAATCTGTACTAATTTTCTTCTCCAAAGTCTCTATTTCCTTAGTAAGTAGATTTATATGTTTCAAAGCTGTTTCAATGCTCAACACCATCCATGTGAATAAGGCACCCTTTTAATGCTATACTTAGCGTGAAATGGGTGGGCAATGGGTGGTGCATGGGTGTTCCGCCACAACACCCATTGATTTTGACACTGCCCCATATTTACAAGGGTGGCATAAATATGGGGCATTGCTAACATTTAAACCAGGGAAAACCTGGCCTTAAACAGGTGATACTAGGAGAAATGCTTTATTTCTCCTTGTTTCTGCTGTTTCTATGCGTGCTGCATTGTGCAGCATACATATAAACAGCAAAACGCCATATATGATTCTTTATGTGCAGGAAGGTCTCCCTTCCTGCACATAAACAATCATTTTAAAAATGACGAGTTGCCACTTGTATGTGTACTGCAGAAGTAGCACACATAGAAGTTTCAACTTGCTATTTATGATTGTTTTTGTGCAGGAAGGGGCACCTTCCTGCACATAAACAATTATTCCCACAACACAGACACCCTTGCACTATGGAGCAAGGCTGCCTGCATTGGCGCTAGGCAGCTAAATTTAGTGCTAGCGCAGGGAGAAATGCAGGGCTGCACCGTATTGTTGTAAATACGGTGCAGCCCTGTGTTTCTAAAGTGACGGAGCTCGGCCTTAGCCTTCTTGGCTTAACGCCTCGCCCCACCGCTTTAGTTGTAAATATGTCCCTTTGTTTCTGTGATATGACAAGTTCTAAAACCTTTGTATAAGGGTGTTGTTTGTTTGATAGATGGCATGCAACAGTATTTATTTGTACTTTTATTCGATTTTTTAATTTTAATATGCTGGGTGGCCTGCTGTTTCAGTGGGGGCCTAGGTATTTTTTTGCATTTCATTTTTAGGTCTCACCTACGCAGCGCGCATGCACTCCATAGGAAAAAGACCTTTAGAAATCGATTCACTTCTGCAGGTAAAAACGTGCACGTGTTGCATTGCTTTCAATGGCAACTCATGCAAGTTTGTCGACTCCCTGGCGGGAGCGAGGTTTAAAACCATCTGTTTATAATTAACAGATGGGTGCTGCTCGCTCCTGCAAGGTAAACAGGCACAGGCCCTCTCCTCTCTCCTCTCCCCCTGCTGTTTTTTATTTTGAGCGCGAGGCTCGCACTGATGTTTTAAATGTATTTGCATGGTCTGAGGCAGTAGAGAATGGTTTTCCTGCAGGGCAGGGAAAGGGATGCAGTCGTTTCCGGCTGCAGACAATACTAGTGACGCAGGAAGCCTGGCAAAGGAGGGCACACAGGCAACATCAACGTGCATCTATCCACACGCATGTCCCCCGCGCCTCACGAAGGGCGGCCTAAAGCAGGCACATGTTGGCAGAGGGGCGTGTAATAAACACACTGTGCAACCGTGGACAGGTGACAGTGGCATTCCAGAGCGGATATGTCGAGATTATTATCATTTTAAAGGAGCGTGACCACCATTTTAAGTTAATGAACCGAGGCTGAATGACTGACTGCCGTGTAACAGGAGCCGTCTACTCACAAGTGGTGAAGAAGAGGGGTGGGCAGCGGAGGGATACAGGTAAATAGACCACCTTCTTTTAAAGAAACCCCACCCTGTTCCTGCTACCGAAGCCCCGAAATCAGTATTTGGGCACCAGGAGGGTACCAGAATACGACATCCCTCCTTCAATTCAACATTTTAAATGGCGATAAAACAGGCATGACAAAGGAAGAGAGGAAGATGGCCTAGCCACACTGGTGAGACAGGGCAGTGCAAGGAGTCACATGTGCATTATTCAGTAACATGCAGATATGAGTGACATTCAATCCTCTCCCTCGCAAGAGGCCATTGTGGTACATCAGTGCAGGATGTAATGCGTGGAGTAATGATGCACAGAGAACACACCGTGCTCATTGGTCAGGGTCACAACTCTCTGTCCGCGCGCCAAGCAGGCATGGCTCCAGGGTTCGGGAGGGCCATAAAAAGCATGGAAGCACCAAGAAGATGAACAGGGTTGTCCAGCATCTCCCTGGTGTCTGAGAGGCAGCTCTGGACATGCAGGTTAGCCTAGTAGTGGAAGCCCCGGCTTTAGTGCTGGTGGCACCACTGAGACAGTCTTTGTATTTTTTGGCCGCACCTCATGACTTCCTTCTCCGCAGATTACCCCACTAGTCCACCCCTCAACAGTGCCCCTCGTCTCTCCGTAGCCCCTCTTTGAAATGCATTTAATTTTTTATTAGCGCTACTTATAGTTCACTAACACTCAGTGCTGTGATCTGCATGGTACACATTCTTTGCAGCAGGCACATCAACCCTCTGCGCTACTTTAGGAGTCAACTGCCACTAGACAAAACTCCATTCTATCCCCAACACAAACAATCACCAGAGTCATCTTGACATTTTTATAGTTGACTGAAAACTGCTGGACACACAATGAACTCTGCTGCTTGTGCTTTTAACCCATAAGTTATTTTTAAACACAGTGCCTCTCCACCGCACAAGGCGAGCACCAGGTGCAGCTGCACCGGTTGCACCGGCCTAAAGTCTCTACTGTCCGGGTTGTGCCTACTAGTTTTTCTCTGTATTTCTGGTGTTTTGTACTCATGTAGTTTATCTCATTTGCGCTCTCTGCCTCACTGTCCTTTGACTCTCTGCTTCGCACTCCTCGCTGACCACTTCATCCTGATCTCCTCACCCTCTGTTTCCTCTCATCTCAGGTTCTTCTTTCTCCACCTCACCTTCTTTTTCTCTGCCTTGCACACTTTCTATCCACCTCACGCTCCATTCTGCTAGCATTGGCCTCCTCTTGCCCTCTACCACAACCACTTTCTCTCCCTCTTTATACCTCACCTTTCTCTTTCCACGTCACCTGTCACTCACTCCACTCGCCATACTCTCACTGCATCAACTTGCTATTCCTCCACTCACCTTTCTATCTCATCCTACCCCTTCTCTCTCACTTTCACCATTGTTGCTGGGCCTCCCCCTCAAGTCACTCTCTGCCCCATCCTTCTTTGTCTTTCTGACCCACCCTTCTTGTTCTCTTCCCTTTCTTTCGCGCTAGCTTCCATCTCTCTACCTCACCCTCCACCCGCTCCCTTTAACTCTCCTAACGATCAGTCTCTCCTTTTCCTGCTGACCTTCTCCTCTCTCCACCTCATTCACCTCGCTCCACCTCATCCTCCTCTCTTTTCACCTCACTGTCAGCATCCCCTTCACTGCTGCTGCATATTGAATAATGATTTTGTGTATGTGATGGAAGCTTGATCTGCTATAGTACAAGCATTTGTGAGTGTACCTGTGAGGGTGCGCATGTGTGCATAATCAGACCTTACACTCCTATTGTCCTGGACATGTTCTTCACTGAACAGTGGCAGCACAAAGGCCTGAATTATAAACAGCATGCTCATGAGCAGGCGCACAATGTATTTTACAGACATATTTAAAGAGATAGTATGGAGCTACGCAGGGTTTTAAAGTTGTGGATGGTGCCTACTGCTGTTCATTTGCTCCAGAAAGAGTGATAACGTTTGGAAGAGCAAACAAAGTTGGCAACTTCAGAAGAACCAACCAATCAGCCAATTTGGGCATCTTTCATCCCATAGCTGCCACCTGTGGGCTCGATTCACAGAACTAACTTAAGACAAAATCCTAAACTTACTACCATTTTGGTATACACAGAAGGCACTTACTAATTTTGGTATTCACAGAAGGCACTTACTCATTTCGGTATTCACAGAAGTTAGGAGTCCTAACTTTAGGACTCCTAAATGCCTTCAGTGAATACCGAAAGTCTTAAAGTTAGGATTTTTCTCAGTTTAGGAGTAGTAAAGTTAGGACTCCTCACTTTAGGACTCCTAAATGCCTTCTGTGAATACCGAAAGCCTTAAAGTAAGGATTTTTCTCAGTTTAGAAGTAGTAAAGTTAGGAATCCTAACTTTAAGACTCCTAAACTGAGAAAAATCCTAACTTTAAGACTTTCGGTATTCACAGAAATGAATACCAAAATGGTATAAGTTTAGGATTTTGTCTTAAGTTAGTTCTATAAATCTGTAAATCCCCCCTGAGGTTGACAAATTGACTTCTCATTCGGTGGCTATTTTCTCAACAAATATTTGGTTGTCAGTTTCTTGAGCAGAATGCATTTTGAGGGGGAAAAAAGAAATGTACAGCTAATGCGAGTGACTCAAATTTGGACTGTTGTGCCAAAATTATGATTGGCATGGTTCTGCCTCTTTTACGTTCTCTTTCCCACTAGTCTATCCCAGTCCTGTCACCCTCTGTTTCACATTCACTATGCCCACTTGTCCCTTTTGTTCTACCAATCTTCTCCAGTCTCTTCATATTCCTTATCTGGTCCTTCGCCCACCACTGATCACTTGATCATCACCCTTCTTTCTGATCCCCCTCCTTTCTCATCATACTCGTCCTTCACCCTTTGCCTTTACCCTTTCTCTACTCATATATGTTATATTTCACTAGGAATGTATTTCCTAGAAATAAACAATTTTTACTTAACTAGATGTTTCTGCTATATGGTTTTTAGGAAGAACTGTGGGATAAGAGCTTGGGTGGGTCTCTTGATTTAATGGGAGTGTCACAGGTACCCTGCTATTCACACATGCATGATAGACGCCACCATCCTGACTAGCATCACACCTGCCCCAGGCCCTTGAAGTAGCCCAAGAGCATTGATGTTTTTCATTAAAGCTAAGCAATTAAGTGGCAAAAGGGAGGCTGCAGATCCAGGTAAATCAATAAGACAAGCACTGGTACTTAGCTTTGGCAAAGCGCCCAGCGCCTCCCTAGAAGTGGAACAAGCATTGGCATAGCCAATAGGTCTCGCCTTTGGGATCTTATAAGTGTTTAGCCATGCAACAGTTGATGTTGTTGCACCAAGGATATTGTGTTGCATAAGTAAATACTTATAATGTCCCAAAAGCGAGACCTATTGGCTATGCCAATGCTTTTTTATCTTTTGTAAGAGGAAAAGGTTGCACGGTTCAGTACATTTTCTAAATGTTTGTTTAATTTGCACTATTAATTTATTTTACTATGGGGCCTAGTCTGCCCATAGGCCATCCAGCCAGTGGGCACAGTACTACTCATCATGGGTACATGAAACAACTGTTTCTGTGGTATATGTTGTTTTAATACATCATTTAGGGCAGGGATGGAATTGGATTACATTTAAAATGTAAGGTTTTTTTTTGTATTTCAGGATTTTTTTCCCTGCAAAACGTAAATTTTAGTGGGGTAATATCAGGCCTGGGAGTAGTTTGTGGAGTTTTGCTGCACGAAACTCCGCAAGTTAAAGTGCGAACTGCAGTTTGTCCTGGTATTCCTGCCGCTCGGGTAGAAATTCTACCCGAACGGCAGCTCGCGCTCGCGAACTTACTGTTTGCGATCCCAAGCGGGGAAAAAAACTCTTTTACACATCGCAAAGCAGAGTTTTCTGCACTCCGCGAACTCCGCGGAGTGCTAAGTGCAGAAAACTCTGCAAATTCTGCGAAGGGAGCAAAGTTCACCACCCAGGCCTAAGTAATATATGTTGCCTTGGGAGGATGTGTGCTGTTTTAAAATAGTTACAGCTCACTAAATGTTGTTAAAAAAAATTGTTGAAATAGTGGAAGCATTTTCTTCAGTGCTACCATGCCTCCTTTGTCTGGTCACTGTACATTTGTGTTAGCCAAAGGCTACCATTTGACTTTGTTCTCCATGCCTTGTGGCAAGGGGGCATTTTGTGTAGTCAGTGTCCATAGGCCTGCATGTCTGCTTTCTTGTCCAAGCCTCCTCGCTTCTTGTTTGACTATGTGGCCGGGGAACATTTTGTGTAGCCAGCCAGTTCGCTTTTGCTATAAGCAGGCATGTGTTCTTTCTTGTGGCCCTGCCTCCTTGCTTGCTGTTGCAGTTTGACCATGTGGCCGGTAGACATTTACTGTAGCCAACCAGTGTGCTTTTGTCATAGGTCTGAATGTGTTCTTTGTTGTAGCCGTGCCTCCTTGCTTGCTGCTTTTGTTTGAGCATGTGGCCAGTGGCCATTTCGTGTAGCCAGACAGCGTGCCTTTGCCATAGGCCTACATGTGTTCTTTGTTGGGGCCATGCCTCCTTGCATGCTGTTTGCCAATGTATCCGGTGGCCATTTTGTGTTGCCAGCATGTGTGCTTTTGCCACAGGCCTGCATGTTTTCTTTGTTGGACCATGCCTTCTTGCTTGCTGTTGTTGTCTGACCTTGTGGCCGGGGCCATTTTGTGTATTTACCCAGTGTGCTTTTGCCATAGGCCTGCATGTGTTCCTTGTTGGGCCATGCCTCCTTGCTTGCTTTTGTTGTTTGACCATGTGACCGGTGGCCATTTTGTGTAGACAGCCATTGTGCTTTTGCCATAGGAGTAACTGTGTTCTTTGTTTTGGCCATGCCTCCTCGCTTGTTGTTGTTGTTTGATCATGTGGCCGGTGGCCATTTCATGTAGGCAGGAAGTGTGCTTTTGCCATAGCCCTGCATGTGTTCTTTGCAATGGCCATGTTGCCTTGCTTGCTGTTGTTGTTTTACCAAGTGTCCGGAGGCCATTTTGTATAGCCAGCTATTGTGCTATTGCTATAGACCTGCATATGTTCTTTGTTGGGACCATGCCTCCTTGTTTGCTGTTTTAGTTTGACCATGTGACCGGTGACCAGTCGCAGCTGGTGTAGGTAAAAGCGGTGAGGGTGGGCGGGGTCGACAAATGACGACGAGGGAAAATTAAATTTAAAAAAAAGAAAACCACTTACCTTACTCTCACCTCATCGCCGACTTGCGATGCTGCGAGTGCAAGGTAAGTGTTTTTCTGCCAGTGACCATTTTGTATTGCCACCCAGTGTGCTTGTGCCATAGGCCTGCATGTGTTCTTTGTTGGGGCCATGCCTTCTTGCTTGCCATTGTTGGTTGACTATGTGGCCGGCTGACATTTTGTGCAGTTTGCCGCTGTGCAAATCCTTTTTTTCCCAGTTTTCAAAGCCATTTTCTAGGGAGATTGATAGGAGATGGCTATGACTTTTTTATTTTTGTTCATATTTTTTAATTTTCCCTGATATCAGTTTAATATGATTAGGGATCAGTGTAGTATATGGATATATGAGCAGTGTTTCATGCATTTTAAAAAAATGTTTACCCTGCAACTCCTTGCCTCCCAATGGGTTTCTCCTAGTATCCTCGTACACTAGCAATAATTTGCATTTCTTTATTTCTTTTTTATTTTATTTTATTTTTTCTTCTTTTTCTTTTTTGGCTGCACACAAGCATTTATTTTGTAAAGGATTGTCATTGCTCGTTTTCCCCTAGACCGGTGGACCCACTGCCTGTCAAATGCACACAGCAGCATACCAGCATTATTTTTTTAAGGATTATTCAGTTTTCCCTTGGACCCCCTGCCTGGCATAGTTGCACACATGCCAGCATTCATTTTTATTTCATTTCCCTCTGGACCCCTTGCTTGCCATTGGTGCACAGTGCACCAAGTTCACTTTTTAAGGGTTATTCCATTTCTCCCTGGGCCCCCTTGCCTGCCAAATGCACACATCAGAATACATTTTTTAAAGATTATTCCATTTTACTTTGGTACCTCTTGCCTGCCAGAGGCACACACAACATTCATTTTTTAATGATTAGTCCAATTCTTCCCTGCACCTCTGTGACTTCCATTTGTCTCCTTTACATTTGAATAAAGGAAACAGTTACACCTTATGCTGTTAAAGTTATCCGTTTTGAAAATTAAATGTTATGGTGGTGTGGTTTGACTTTGAAATGGATACATAATTGTTGTTAATTATTTAGGGTAATAAGTAACCACACTAAATTATATTGACTATACTAGTATGAATAATTCAAACTGCAAAAATTACACTTTTCACTAAATGTTTTTCTTGCTTGTTTGCTTTTAGGTGCACAAGAGACATCACCCACAGTACTGTCAGACAGAAGGTCTGCACAAAGTGATGTGACCACAACACATGACATGAGTCATCAAGTCTCTTCCGCTGTGCAGCTAAGTGCCACTTACAGCTACAAGAAGGCCCCACAGAAAGGTGCTGCCAATAAAGTGGCCAGTGTGAAGAAGAAGAAGCAGATTGCTGCTCCAAACCTTTTTTAGGAGACTGTGTGTGCCTCCTGCATCGTCCTCTGGGAAGCATGCTGGGAACAGCACTCCCACATCAACGACTACCCCCAACCTAAACCCAAGGCCATGTCTCTCAGTGAGGCAGCCACTGCAATCATGACAATGAGCAGTGAGCCTGAATTAGATTTTTCTCAGCTGCAAACTAGTACCCAATTATTGTAGGAAGCTGAGCACAGTGGACAACAGGAGCTGAAGCCTGAAATAGTCGATCTTCCTGAAATAGGAGCAGAACAGGGGGTTGAGTTTCCTGCTGAGAAAGATGTACCTGTTGTTGAACCATTGTCTTCCAGATCTGTAAGAAAGAGGAAGGGTACTCCACTATCTTCTCCAAGCGCCTTCTGAGGATCTGGACATGGATTGGACCCCAGCGGAGTCGAGACACACCATTAGAGGCAAGAGAAAAGGAAAGTTCATGAGATCCTTAGAATTACGGAAGGGGATGATGATGATGAGCCAGTCATTGTGGGGGAAGCTGGCTCAGAGGACATCAACAATACCCGGCCTGTTCAACCGGCTCCCAAGGATGTGACACTGGTACCGCCACCACTGCCAGGTTCCATATTTGTAACTAGGCCCACGCTGAGACCTGCGTCCAGCACTACCTTAGTTGAAGTATGCACTGCAGAGAGACAATCAACGACGAACCAACTACCGCCAGTTCTTTTTCAGGCATTGGCAGTGGCACACTAACAACGTTCTCCTCCCCAATTTGGGACTTGTTTTTGATTAGCAAACAAGAGAACAACTTTGCAATATGCTTGATTTGTCACACAAGTGTTCGTCGAGGTAAGCCTGGTTCACACTATGGCATTGGAGGCCAAATGACCCATATGAAAAAACATCACCCAATCTGGTGTGAGGTGCACGTAAAAAACAATGATGCAGGTTGTGGTGGTGATGAGAGGGGGCATGAGCTCTGATCACGGTGGGAGGTGAAGTTGATGAGGAAGAAGAGGGTGACAGCTTTACTTAAAGCAGTGTGCCAGTAGCAACTGCCTCAGCAATCTCAAAATGGCTCAAGATTCAGATAGAGACATCACCACATAAAGTGACTGTCCCTACACGCACACTGAGTCTACCACCTCCTACGTCAGGGGCACCACAAAAGGAAAAAATCCAGGCTACTATTATGGGCATGGTATAATCTTTAGGTTATGAGATCCAAGTTCTCTCTCCCTGGAGAATAATGTCCCTTCTTTTTTGTTTGTTTAGTGGTAGAACGCTTACTCGAGGTTTGGTCCTTTCATACCTCGGTTGTGAGCAATTGTGGAAATGGGTTGAGTGCGTCCTCCTATTTTGTTTCTTAAATCATCCTGTGAATATGATGCATTAGAATGAATTCAAGTACGCATTCCTTTGTTGTATTTCTTTTTTAATTCTCCATCTGAACTTTTCATCATGTTCATAGCATGTTTCACAAATTGGTGATTTTTTGGTGATTTGCAAGCAGCCGACATGTGTTTCGCCCCCTATCCACCCATTGGGCTGGGGCTTTCTCAAGGCTACTATATTACTTTGTACATGATATTATAGTATGGCATCGAGGGTCTAATCCCTCCTCTCAGAAGGGATTCGAACCTGGATGCCCACTACAGTTGAGTAAACGCTCGAAACAATATTTCCGGCTGACCTTCATTGCTGCTATTTTTGCTGAATTACATTTTATGCAATAATTGACAACTATAATGTACAAAGTGATACAAAACCCTTGAGAAAGTCCCAGGCCAATGAGTCGATAGAGGGCAAACACGCTTCGGCTGCATGATGAAAATTTCAGATGGAGAATAAAACAAGAAATATAACAAAGGAATGTGTACTTGAATTTATTCTGACGCATCAGATTCACAGGATGAACTAAGAAACGAACCCATTCTACTATTATGGGTACATTTAGGCAGGAGGGGCCCTACGAACGCAACCACCCAACTGCACATTTGTACAATGGTAAGCTGGCTAAAATGTTATCGCTGGACGTTCTCCATTTTCCTTTTGTGGAAGGAGTGGGATTTTTTTATTTTGTGGCAGCCATCTGCCCGAAATGGAAGGGTCCCAGCCGGACCTATTTTGCCAGGGTTGCTGTTCCAGGGTTCCATCATGATGTGCTTCAATTGGTTGGACAGGTTTTGCAGCAGAGTACTGTTCACACTATCCACCTGATGACAGACATGTAGACCAGTTGTCGAGCCACTGATTACATGTGTATCTCTGCACACTGGATCTCCATAGTGGAGAAAAGGCATCAGCTAGCTACAGGCTGAAGAACTTTGGAAGGTGTTCAGTGGCATGCAACAGTAGCCATGTCTGTCCTGGAGAAATCGCAAACAGCTGAAAACACCTTGGAAGACTTCAACAGCAAGGTGTTTCGATGGCTGCTATCCAGAGGTCTCAGAATGCAATTTGTTACCATAGGCAAGAGCAGTAATTTAGTTAAGGTCATGGTAGATGGTGGCTATTTCAGAGTCATGTGTTTAACACATTGCATTAACCTGATTTTGCAGGGCTATCTAAAAAAAAGAAGACATAGCAACATACTGACCACCTGCAGAAGACTTTGCACTAAGTCATTCTTATAAAGCCCGGAAGCAGTGGAGCATCATTCAGCGTGCTAATAGAGTATCAGTTAAAGCCATCATAGAGGAGGTGCCAAAATGTTGGAACTCAACCTATTATATGGTGCAACATCTGTTTGAGAATTACAAACCAATCAATACCTATGTCGTTTAAAGAGGAGTGGATGCAACTTGGAAAAGCATGACCATGGAGATGGACAAATGTTGCCTAGTCAAATGCCTGCCACAGATGCTACTTTCTTTTGTGGTTTTCACCCAGGAGGTCAGCAAGGAGGGCAGTACGATGAGCCAAGCTATCCCGTTGTTGCATCTGCTACAGGACCAGTTAATAAAGGTTTCCCAAAGGTTAGCAGGTGTGGACCGCAACTGAGAAGTGCATGACTTAGTTGAGAGCTTAAGCCTATGCTTGCCTGTTAATCCTAGGCTGCAGATACATTGTGTTGTCTAAAGAGTACATCCATGCCACAGTACTTGATCCAAGGTACAAAAAAATACTGCCCACTTTTATTCCTTTTTCTGAAATGGAGGTTTTACTACATAAGATGTGGATTGTTGATCATGCGAGAGATCTTAAAGAGGAATGGCTGGAAATTAGAGTCCGGGACAGAAGTTCTGGGATGCAGACTTCAACTTCCAGAGAGGGGAGTGCTGTTGTTTCAGAGCCGCCAGCCCCAGCAATAAGAACCCTGGCAACTATAGGAACAGAAGAATTGGACCCAACCTCTGCTTTGGCTTGGTTTCAAGTGGCAGGGCTTAAGTCAAGTGCAGAGACAAAGGCAAAAGAGGTCGAGCAAGTGGCAGCACAAAATGGCTATTCAGAGGATGTTCAAGGACTATCTAGATGACCCAAAAGAGGACTATGTAGATACAAATACATTGTTCTATTGGTATGGGAAGATATGCCAATTGCAATAGCCAGCAGGCTGGCAATAAAGTTTCTGGATTTTCCAATATCGAGTGTCTGCTGAGTGTGTGCTAAGTACAGCTGGAGCAGTTGTTACAGTGAGAAGGACCAGTATCTTGCCTCAAAACATGAGACTGACCATGATAAAAATTAACCAACACTTCATGCCACACAATTACACTGTTACTGAAACACCACAGGAGTGTGAGGGCAATTGGCCAGACTCTAGTGTGTTAGGTGACCAGACTGTAGGCGAATCACCTGAGTTTAAGGACCAACTATTTTTCCCTCACTGAGTAGGCCACCATAGCACTTTTTAATTATTAATCATTGAACTGCTTAGTGCTTTGCACCCCCCCCAAAAACAAAATGGATATAGCTAGAGGAACAGTAAATATTTTGTTTATGTCTGACTTATGCAGCCCCACCATTTGTAGGCAGATATATGGCCGGATTGGAGTTGGGCCAGTGTGCAGTGAAGAAGTATCCCCATTCCCATCAAGAACATTGGAGACAATGCCTGCCTCTGTCCCACGCCTATCCTTCTTTTTTGGGGGATTCCGTAGCTGAGCTGCCCTTGTAAAGATCATTTGATTTACAAGACCGACAAATTCCAATGTGTTGTTTGCTTGAATCAGATAGGAGATACAATTGTGTACCACCGTGCTTGGATTGGAACAGGTAACTATTTACCAATGAGTCATATAAAATTGAGTGATTGTGAGTGATGATTGATGATATATATGGTGGCAAACAGTGAAGGAGGGTAGTCAATTAATTTGTAAACTTGATTTTGATGATTTGCAATGTTAGGGCCTGATGGGTGATCATGTTTCCTGAAGGCGATTGGCCCTTTCAGACTTAGCAAGATTTTTTGTAGGGTCCACTCTTTTTCTGGTTCTTTAGAGATCATACCAGTAACTTTAGGTAACATACCCAAATCTACGCAAAATACTCAAATTCTGTTTGTCTTATTGTTCTTCAACAGCAGTGCCTGCAGGTCTATCTCGCTCAGGGTGGGACAGAGTTGGACAGATTTGTTACTCAGAGTGAGGAGGTGGATGGAAGTACACAGGTCGGGGCTACCTCAACAGCCAGAAGATGGAAGTATTAGACTTCAAATGGAAACCTACATGATGATGACTCTAGGGCTTACTCAGCTCTGTGGACTGGAGAGAGGTGCATTGATTTGGGAAATGCTGCTGAGTGTGTGTGCTGACTCAAATGTGAAACTCATCTTTTGTGGTTTAGGTTGGGTGGCTGTTGCTTGTAATTGGAGACAGACTTGTGATGCCACATCATCATCACATGAAGCATGCACGCGGCTAAATGTTGACAGTTGTGAGATTGAACATCCCAGTACATGCATCGACTTGTCCGTGACTGTTTTTAAATGTCTCTCACTTCTCAGTTAATCGATCACATGTGAGTCATAAAATGAATGATTGCAGCAGCCGATGCTCCTGCTCTGAGTCTTTGTACAATGCTCATGAAGCTTACCTTCTGTCCATTTCCTTGACGCTACAATATTGTTTCTGTATAACAATCAGAAGGCCTTCTCTTCTCTTGCACATAAGGCGCAAGCTCCATAACACTCCTTCTTACCTTACCGGACTGTTCAGCCAGACACCCACAAGGACATTCCAAGAAGAATGCAGATGCACTGCCCAATTTGACATTTATATACAGTATAATTTTTTTTCAACAACCATAATTTTTAGAACTGTGTTGGTTGACTCCTCCATAATTTGTATTTTTCAAACCTAGATGAAAGAACATTTAGATATAACTTAGGTCTCTGGGGCTAAAGGACTTCTTGCAATGCATTTTACTGAACTGTGTCATTCCTTCATTTCCTTCCACCACAGATTAATGATGATATGCTGTTCATTGCCCTGATGAAGATTGTTCTTGTGTAGTGTTTGTCTTTGTCACACCTTTCCCCAACTCACTTTTTACATCAATTCATTAAACCCCTAACCCTCTTTTCCTGAGATGTGTGATTTATTGAGGTGTGACATAATTTACACCATAAAAGGTTTTGGAAGATTGAGGGAGGTAGCAGCTATTGCTTCAACTATTGAGGTAAAAGAACTGTGGAGTGAAGTGACCTAACTTAGTTAGTAAGTAACTATCTTCTACTGCAGATAAGTAGGTTCTTGTTTATCTGGGTTGTTGTAGGCAATCTAGGCAATGCCAGCATATTCCCCTAGTGGCCAATATAGTTACAGAGAGCAGAAGACAAGGGCATAACTAACTATAACTAACTGGTATACACTTTGTTAAGCAGAATAAAAAAACTTGCTGTATGAAAAGACAGCAGGTAAAAGTAAAAGACAAACACTTTTACAGGCATAACATATAAGAATAATTTTTCCCTTTACTTTATGTTTAACCATGAAATTCACCCTCCCACCCGCCCCAGGCTCACCCCTCTCCTCAAACAAATCACCGTGTCCCCAACCAATGTCCAAAGAAAACCAGTTCAAAGTTCCTGTCCCTTCCCAATTCCGACCCTTTCCACTCACAACAAAAGTCTCTCCCACCAAAACAAAAAATAAAAGGGGTCTCAGTAGGGGGCATCATAGGTGCTGGTCCGGTGTCTTCCAACTTCGTACTCAAATCTTGCCACCTGCTGGCGAATCTGCACCAGCTTGTGCAGCACGCAGTGTTGGAACAAGCAATCTCAGTTGGAGGGGGGCAGCAGTGGTGATTTGGGCGACTGCCAGCTGCCGGCAAAACTGGCAGCTGGCTGGAGGAACTAGGGCCCGGGGCAGTGGCAGATCCTGCCTTAGGCTCTTCTCCCTCCACAGCCACCAGCTGTCAGTATTCTCCCCTGAGGGCTTCTATCCTCTGCCACTGCAGTCAGGCTGCTATCTCCTGCCGAGTAGGTGGTAGACCAGCAGGAGTAGCTATATCAAGAAAGAAAAAAAATAAAGACAAATTATTAACAATGCTCTGTGCAGACACTTGTTTACACTTATATAATGGTACAGTAACAGTACATTACTGGTCCACCAGGGCCATTGGAATTTGATGTGATCAGGAGTCATAGGGACATTATTTTAGCCACACATACCTCACGTATGCCTCACTGACTGGCTGCAAGGAATTAAGCCAGAATGCCATGAGATAAAAAAACAAAGTGATTTGTTTTTCTTTTAAAGGATTACTTTGTGTGTAAAAAGAAAATAAATGACCTCTCTTTCATGAGTAAAGCATTATGCTCTATGCAGTACAAGTGTTCTTGTTGTGCTAAATTAAAAGAGGCATGCTAGTGCATTGTGTACTTTGCTATTCTCTGCAGTCATCTGCTGGGGCTGCTATAATGGACAATTATCTTACTTTAATTTCAATGGTCCAGCTCTTCTCCAAATGCTTTTCAATTCTACCCTGATTCCAAAGAGGCAGATGAATAATAATGATACTATGTCACACATGTCAAGTATAAAATGTGGATATCCTGTCTGTCGTAACTAGAAGATGGGAAAAACGATGCTAGATTTTATCTGGCTCATTTGTCACATAATATCCCATCCTATGAATCTCTGTCCCACTCCTGATTTGCAACAGAAAGTGTCAGCGTTTATGTTTCTTGGTTATCTATTTTTTACTTATTGAACTATTTGGAAAGCGCTCTGATACCCTTCTAGGATCAAGTTTGCACTATATGAAACGTTATAAATAAAAAATAAATCCACAAAGTTCAAAATCAGGCACTTAGCCCCTCTTTACTCCCTGGCCTTGCCTCCACCATAAATTATTTTCAACAAATACATTTGCTTGGCAGTAAGGAAAGGAAACTTAGCTTACTCTATTGCAGGGTAAATTAGAACTATGAGGCTTTGTTGGTAGAGGTTTTGGGATGGAATAGTGAGGTATTACTGATCATCATGTGCTAAGCTTTGGCTTAGTCAGTCAGTATAGTTGATAAATGTCAAAAGGGAAACATTTTAACAGGTGTAAATCCGTTATGGAAGCCATGAAATATATGATTATGTACATAAATCACTTGGCCAGTAAAATGTGGAATGGATTTTTTTATTTTTTCGGTAGGCTGGGACAGAATTTAGGAAAGAATAAAGGAGTGGAGTACTAGCAGGTGACTAAGTAGGCAATGGGAGGGAAACGCCTTGTTTTCGGTTTGCAAATGCATTGAAAACTTTGTAAATGCTGCATTAACTTAAGCAGATGCACATTGCACAGCTAACACCGCAGTGTCGAATTGAACCATGCTGCAGTTAGGTCATGGGTGGAGAAATGCCATGGGTGGGGAGGTGATAAATGATGATGGGTGAGATGCATATCTTTCTCACTTAACAAGTACAGTGAGTATACTAATAATTTGTCAATAAACAAGCAATGTGACTTGCCACAGCCTGTCCCTAACACCGCTGGTAATCCCACTCCTAATGCCTCCGCTGCTGTGTCTGGCACACTGGAATTGCCGCTTGCCCTGGCACTGGTGGTCTGTGCAGCTAGAAAAAACATTACACATTTTAGATGCCAGATCCTCCTCCCCTTATTTGTTTAGCAAAATACAACCACAATACATCACTATAGTTCAGTATGGGCATTTTGTTGGTTGACAATGTTCGAAAGGCCAAGTAGTCAAGCCAACCATAAACGTTTCGTAATGGAGGGACAGAGCTGTGATGATGACTCTGTGTCATTAAAGCGCAATGAAGGGGTGGGATAAATTGGTCATTGAAGGACATATGGTCTTGGTTAGCAAATGCAATGGGACCTCATACTCATTTCCTGTCATGCTGCACTGTCATGGAAACCGCTGGTATAAAATGAATGATAACACAACACAACATTGGGGGGTCCACCATGGCTGCTCTCTTTTTTTACTGTTTGAGCATGAGGAAGAAAAAGGAAGCTTCCTCAACAAACGAGTTGAGAAAAATTGCTTGCTTGGGCCTGTAATCATCACAGTGGAGTACCTAAAATCTGTTCTCTTAGTCTTACAGTACCAGTCCACAAGATATATAAGGGGCGAGGGGAAGCTTACTAACAATGCAGTAGAAAACTACAGACTAGTACAGACAGAAATAAGTTAGCTATAAATATAGAAAAAAAGGATCATGCAGGGATAGCAAGAATTTAACAAACATTAGATAGAAGAAGAGTTGGGAAAATAGGAGAAAGTATAAAATAAATAATAAAGGCAAAATTATTCTAAATGGGGAGAGGTAGAAGTTAGGTAAATAATAATAATAACAGTACTTACTGTGGCCAGCAGATCCCTCAGCCACGTCGCTGGTGGTGGTGGTGGTACTTTCACCGGCCGCTGCACTGGTGCTGGTAGCCCCTTCACCCTGACCTGTCTTTGATGGTGCCCTCTTCTTGCCCTTGGGTGCTGATGTAAGAAATAAAGAATGTAAACATTAAATCAGTGATACAGTTAATCTCCCCAAAAATATTCTGGCCAGCAAAGGCAATAACATTGCACTTTTCTAAACAAGATCGCTGATTGTATTTCTATTGAGTTAACCTATTCCTAATGTCCTACACCTAAGCTCTTAATTTCCTAAGCCTAAACTACATTAGGAACTACTAATGCATTGCAACAAATGATCTTTGCTTCCCCCCCACTTTCATGGGCCAACTTAGACTCTCCTTTCAGTGTATAGATGCATACTCACACATCACTAGGAGATTGGGACTGTATGAGCTACATACAGAAAAGTACAGAGAATGCTAACTCACTGATATTACTATTGCTATCTTAGTGACAGAACAGAGGAGACGGCATGATTTCTTAAATATTCAGCCCAAGCAAACGCTGACGAGTACAATTAGGTACCACCGAGCACCAGGCTACCTCAAGCTGGATCACACAATAGTCATAACCTTGCATAAATTTAACTTACATCTGATTGTGAGCAGCATGCTATTAGAAAAAAATATATTAACATTTTAGAAAACAAACAATAACTAATTACTCATAAGCCCTGCAACCTCAACACCCAGCAGGTCGTGCTCACGGTCAATGATATCTGGCCAATGGTGCATCAGCTGCTGCACCGCGCACACACACCGGTGCACTGTCCTCACAGCAGCCAATGCTCCCAGAGGCCTGTTGCTAGCTGCCAGCATGGAGAGGAGGTGGCGCTGCACAAAAAATGAACTGTTGCCCAATCCGCATCAGAAAAAATGGGGCGGGGTGGCACCCGTTGGCGGCGCAGCGACCGCAATGTGTGCAGCTTGTAGCAGCCACACTGGCTACGCTGCTTTCATCCTGGTGCTCCTCAGACATGGCGCTGGGGTGGAAAATAAAAAAGAAGGACAAAAGCAAAAAGGAAAAACTAAATGAAATAGAAAATGAAAATACAAAAAGTCACAAAAACTTTTTTAAAAAAAGACAAAAATGTAAAATACACAAAGACATACACTGATAAAAAAAAGGTAAATCAGGGGCGGATGATTGTGACAGGGGAGGATTAAATAGATATTCAAAGGATACAAAAATCAGGCCCAGCACCATGAAGAGAACAGAAAGCAGGTAAAACAAAATGGCCACGCTCATGCTGACCGCATGGTGGCGTTTGCGCTGATTTTTTAGTGCAGAAGCACTGTGTGCGCTACTTACATGTAAAAAAGCAGCATGAACGGGTGGAAGAGCACTTCTGACCACTCGTGGAATTCCGCTAAGTTTTTTTGGGCACTCAGTGGAATTCCGCAAAGCAAAACTCTGCGTGTTCCATACAGGCCTACTCCATCCTCATTGTGCTACCTACACTCATAGAGTAAGCCTATATGCAACATCCATGATCAACATGGAAGGATTTAGATGAAGGGGATAAGCAGAAAATGTTAAACAGGAGAGGCCAATGGACAACTCTCCTTGTCCAGGCAACATGTGAAAAGGTATCTCCTCTAGGCATCAGTCACAGCTGCCAGACATCCACAGTCTAGAGAGCTGACCGTATTCACGCTCTGAAAACAAGGGGTGCACATTGTATGCTGTTCCAGAATACAGTACCCCACTCTGGGTCGCAATCCATTTTTACACAGATCCTAAAAATAAATGCACGATTGTCATGTATGCTGAGGCTAAAAATCAAAAGAATATCTGGAGGCTCGCTACATGAAGAACTCAGAGAGAAACACACGCTTTCCAGAGCCATGTAGAGACATTTTCACTCCAACGCATGGCTTCTCATAAAATATGTACTGTAAAGATGAGCAACAATGATGAGCAACAATACATTTGGTTGGTGAGGTGTTTGAATGACAAAGGGCTTTAGCGCTATGTACAAACAGGGTATTATTGTAAGACAAGCATTTTTTTTCATAGGGATTGACACTAAAATGAGAAACTTTGCCAATGCCCCTCACAGAGAAGAGACAATGGAAAGGGAAATGGATACTTTCATGAGGAGATTTTTAGCTCGACCTTTAAGCTAAAATGCTAAATGCTAAAACAGTTAAATGTAGGTAGATGTTCTCTGCCACAGACTGGGTAGTCATTATAACACTAGATAGACAAAATGGAAAAGAGAGGCCGTTTTATTTAGGAATACCCAGAAACAATTGTAATAACAGATTCAACACAATTTGTGCTCTGCATCCCATCTGATCACCAAGCATTGAGAAAGCCAATAGGTCTCGCCTGGGAGAGCTATCGGCTTTGGCAATGTTTTGAAGCTTCACTGTAGTACAGCAGCGCGGATGCTTTGCAGTGTGGCTAAAACTAATTTAGGAAGCGCTACTATGCAGCCAAGTGTAATTGCCCTGGATGCATCATAGTCTTTTTTTATTGTTATTTTTAGCCATGGTGCACAGACGTCACGCTACTATACATCATACTTACTACCATGACACCTTCCAGAACCAATAACAGTATAGGAATACACACGATACCTGAAGGAAAGAAAAAACCTTTTTTATAAATGCAAAATAGAAAGCATAAGCTTGTATATATTGTAGGAAAGAACTCAGGGGTATATTATCAAGGGGTTTATCTCCGCTTTTTTGGCTTTAAAAGCCAAGAAAGCGGAGATAAAATTATCTCCCTATTACCAAGCTGTCGCTAACACCAGTTAGTGACAGCTAATAGGAGATAGCGACCATCTTGGGCCCCGCTTTGCATGTCAGTGATATTTATCACTAATGACATGCAAAGTGGGCGTGCCAAGATGTTAGCGACTGGAAACAGTCGCTAACATCGCTATCTCCTATTACCAACTTTTGGAGATATTCGCGCTAAGCGCGAATATCTCCAAAAGCTAACACCTGCCCTGAGCAGTTCTTCACCATGTTATCCAATGGGAGGTGGATAACATGGCTAAGAGCATTTGCTCGATAATGCATGAATATCGCTGACTTTTCAGCGATATTCATGCATTGCGGCCGTTTTTTATCGCATTTGCGATAAACCTTGCTAATAGCAAGGTTTATCTGCGATAAAAATCGCCGATGTGCGGCGATAATTTTTGTCTCTAAACAAGTTAGAGACAAAAATTATCGCTAGTTGTTGGTAATATGCCCCTCAGTTAGACTGTGTGACAGCTGCTGTTTAAGCATTTGCAAAGTTGTCAATTATGACCGCAAACCAATAGGTCTTGTCACTCTAATGGCAACAGCTCTCATGGGAAGTATGGGGCATATTATCAAGGGGGTTTATCTCAGCTTTTTTGGCTTTAAAAGCCAAAAAAGCGGAGATAAAATTATCTCCCTATTACCAAGCTGTCGCCAACACCAGTTAGTGACAGCTAATAGGAGATAGCGACCATCTTGGGCCCCGCTTTGCATGTCAGTGATATTTATCACTAATGACATGCAAAGTGGGCGTGCCAAGATGTTAGCGACTGGAAACAGTCGCTAACATCGCTATCTCCTATTACCAACTTTTGGAGATATTCGCGCTAAGCGCAAATATCTCCAAAAGCTAACACCTGCCCTGAGCAGTTCTTCACCATGTTATCCAATGGGAGGTGGATAACATGGCTAAGAGCATTTGCTCGATAATGCATGAATATCGCTGACTTTTCAGCGATATTCATGCATTGCGGCCGTTTTTTATCGCATTGGCGATAAACCTTGCTAATAGCAAGGTTTATCTGCGATAAAAATCGCCGATGTGCGGCGATAATTTTTATCTCTAAACAAGTTAGAGACAAAAATTATCGCTAGTTGTTGGTAATATGCCCCTATGTCTTTTTTCCCTTCTCTTTCAAAGATCCCTCGGGCCGGACTGGGAGCCAAAAGCATCCCTGGCAAAAATGTTCATACCATCCCCATATATCACTAAGCGTGGAAATGCAGGGGTATATTACCAAGCAATAGCGATAATTATTGCTATTGCTTGGTTAGAGACAAAAATTTACCGCTGAGCTGCGGCGATTTTTATCGCAGATAAACCTTGGTATTACCAAGGTTTATCGCAAATGCGATAAAAAACGGCCACAATGCATGAATATCGCTGAAAAGTCCGCGATATTCATGCATTACCGAGCTAATGCTCTCAGCCATGTTATCCACCTCCCATTGGATAACATGGCTAAGAACTGCTCAGGGCAGGTGTTAGCTTTTGGAGATATTTGCGCTTAGCGCGAATATCTCCAAAAGTTGGTAATAGGAGATAGCGATGTTAGCGACTGTTTTCAGTCGCTAACATCTTGGCACGCCCACTTTGCATGTCATTAGTGATAAATATCACTGACATGCAAAGTGGGGCCCAATATGGTCGCTATCTCCTACTAGCTGTCGCTAACTGGTGTTAGCGACAGCTAGGTAATAGGGAGATAATTTTATCTCCGCTTTCTTGGCTTTTAAAGCCAAAAAAGCGGAGATAAACCCCCTTGATAATATGCCCCGTAGTAACTGAGACAAGTCTCTCCAGGCTTAGAAGTGTTCTAAAACTTTGGATAAACACTGCATTGTGCATGCATACCTTTAAATGTATTGGATACAAAGCTTTTGGTTTTAGAGGCAATTTTGAAGGGGAGCCAACAAAGTATTTCAGGGGCATATTATCAACAAATAGCGATATTTATCGCTAAGTAGGGTTAGAGACAATTTTTTTATCGCTAAGTATCGCTAAGCATCGCCTATTTTTATCGCTTAGGAGCCTTGCTATTATCAAGGTTTATCTCCTAAGCGATAAAAATCGGCCGAAATGCATGAATATCGCTGAAAAGTCAGCGATATTCATGCATTACCGAGCTAATGCTCTTAGCCATGTTATCCACCTCCCATTGGATAACATGGCTAAGAACTGCTCAGGGGCAGGTGTTACCTTTTGGAGATATTCGCGCTTAGCGCGAATATCTCCAAAAGTTGATAATAGGAGATAACGATGTTAGCGACTGTTTCCAGTCGCTAACATCTTGGCACGCCCACTTTGCATGTCATTAGTGATAAATATCACTGACATGCAAAGTGGGGCCCAAGATGGTCGCTATCTCCTACTAGCTGTCGCTAACTGGTGTTAGCGACAGCTTGGTAATAGGGAGATAATTTTATCTCCGCTTTATTGGCTTTTAAAGCCAAAAAAGCGGAGATAAACCTCCTTGATAATATGCCCCTTAGTTCTTTAGTGCCAGTAAAAAATATATAACCATGTGCTTGATTAACAAATAATGGTTAGTGATTAATACATTTGTACCTCACGAGAAGCACTGCCTACATGACGCAATGTGCCATCTAGAAAGATAAGGCTGCTTATGATGTACCTCTAGACAATGATCTAAAGGGGCATAGTACCCCGGGTTTAGCTGGTTAGTCACCTTCATCTCCTTAAGTTCCCAGTAAATGGACTTCAACTTTTTGACGGAAGATGATGTGAATGTTGATCTGTCTTCCCAAAACTCATGCATCCCTAGGGAGTGGAGGGTCTGATTGACGTAACTCAGCCATGGTAGTAGAATCCCTCTTTTTTGCCTGTCCAAAATGTCTCTCAGGCCTGCCCTATAGGGCAGGCCTGAGAGACATTTTGGATAGGCAAATAAGAGGGGTATGACAGCTCGGGAATGGACCAGACACGGAACTAATAAAGAAGGAGTTTGAGCCGCACCAGGGAAAAGATAGAATGGGTGCCTAGATCTTGCTTGAAGATCAAAGGGATGTGTTAGGACAATTTATAGGCCATCCTCAGAAATGTGTTTTCAGCTGTACCTAAAGTATCTATTTTACTTTGACCCCATAGCTCTGCACTGTTGACAGCTGCTGCTGTGCCTTGACTCTCCAGACTTCTAGAAGTGGGGAAATTGGGTGGAAGGAGGTTGTGCCTGGAAATCGTAAAATAGCAGCTGCCCTGTGGCTTAGCATGAGTGCACTCATCGAGGCTTGACAGTTTCATGAGTTGGAAGTGAATAGCCAGATTCAGAGATAATCAAGGACTCTCTCCAATGTACCCCCTCTAAAGTTAGTACCCCTCTAAAATCCCTGTGAGGCTTTATTGCCAAGAACTTAGTTTTGGATGCATTAATAATCAGGCCAGAGGTAGCACACAATGATTGGAACCTTAGGAGGAGGGTCTTAATGCCCATTGGAGTTTTTGAGATCAGCAGAGTGTATACTATAAACAATAATTCTGAAGTCATCCAGGGGGGCAAGTAGGCCCAGCCTGGAAATCAGAAATAATATTTTGTCACTAATCCAGGCTAGCAAGTGGTCCAGAACCTGCTTACAAAATATTTTGTGGCTGGAGTCAATAAGGCTAATGGGGCAATAGTTTGCCTAATCAGACTTGTGACTCTTTTGTGGATGGGGATAATCTATGCACCTTTCCAGGTGGCAGGGATTACAGCACCTAACATTATTGTGTTGGCTACACCATTAAGATAGGGTGCCCAAACAGCAGGCTAGCAGATAAAGAAATCAGCAGGAATTCTGTCCAGTCCTGGGGACTTGCCAGACTTCTGAGAACAAATAGCCAAATAACTTTCTTCCAAGGAGAAAATACACATCTACATCTCCTAGATCTTGGCCTGATGAGGTTGAATCATGCATTAAGGAAGAAATAGTTGTTGGATTAACAAGATCATCTGTGGGATGTGGAGCAGAGGTGTCATTATAAAAGGAATGGAAGTGATAAACCCAGTCATGTGGGAGAATATTAACTTCAGGCCTCAATCTAGACATCTTGGCCCCAGGGGATATTATGCACCAAAAGGCTCGCTGGTCCCCTGTTCTTACAGCGGTCGAGATATCAGTCTAAATGGAAATTTCCCACATTGGTTTGAGCATTCTTTAAGGTAAGTTTATAGGAAGCTCTTGCAGACTGAATATCTGCTTAAGAGCCTACTTTAAGGGGATTAACTAGGAGTCTCTTCGCTTCCCTGCACTCATTCTTAAACCAGGTAGGATCTACAACATGGGACTTACTCTTATCGGTATTGGTATCCTGTGATCATTTGCAGGCCTCTTTTGACACTACTGAGAAATTACAACATGTTTTACTATGATTCTTTTTTGTCTTGCACCATTTCCTAATATCACATATCAAGACATTTGCTGAGCTCTCATAATGAATATTTACTTTGACCTGTTAGAGCCACAACATTCACACTACTAAGACATCAACACAGGTCTCACAATGCACCAGTGATGATTGGTGCAATTTGAAAGTGATGGGGCCTAAATAACAATCATGAATTGACCAAGAGCCTAATTTGCTTCAGCGTGACAGGATGGGGTGGGCTGGGCAGGAGGGTGTTGTACCAGGGACAGATTTAAGGATAAAGCCAAATAATTCATTTTACATCAAAAATGTGAAATTTGATTCTTACTGCCTAAAACGCCAGTGTATATTTTAACAAACCCTGTTCAAAGATGGTTGCTGTGAATGAGTGTGAATCCAAGGAAACCATATTTGAATGTTAGTCTGATTTGAAAGAACATGGCTGTCCCCAGGAGCTTTCCAATGCTAGCATAACTGCTCAGGCATACTGATAGAGATTAAAATAACTAGGTTTTCAGTAGCTTTTGGAACCTCTCAAAGGAAGTGCATATTCTCAACAATCGAGGAAGAGAATTCCACATTTTAGGTGCTAAAAAGCAAATGAGCATCCTTCTTGCCTAGCTAAGTTGACTCAGAGAATAACTGCTAAATTCTTACTGCCCAAGCCTAGAGAACAGTTGCGAGAGTAAGGGACTAATTTAGATCTTGGTGGAGGAGAATACTCCGTCACAAACGTGAAGAATATCCCGTCCATCGTAATATGATCTCATTATATACTATGGAAGTTGTGATCCGGCGGACGGGATATCCATCATGTTTGTGACGGAGTATTCCATCTGCCGAAATCTAAATAAGGCCCTAAGTGTAAGAAATTGGGTCTCTGGTTGGTAGAGGTATATACCCTGTCCAAGCAGGAACAACAGCCTTAGCCACGGTAAGCTAGAAACACACTAAAAGATCAGGATTACTCATGCTCCCCCTCTGGTAGCTTAGCATAGAGCAGTCAAGCTTATCTAAATATGCTATGTGTAAAGTAGTTAGGCAAAACACACACACAGTAACACAATGAAACCACCACAGAAACTATTCCACACAGGTTTAGAAAAATAGATAATATTTCTATGATTAAACAAGACCACAAAGACAAAAATCCAATAAGCAAAAGCAGAGGTATGAATTTTTAAAGTATACATCAAAAAGTAGTGCTTAGAGTCAAAGAGTGCTTAGGGGTTACTTGATTTTAAGCTGGACTGGGGTAAATCCAAAATTCAGGCTGACTGCAATGGAGGGCATGCCAGCTACAGGACCCAGATCAGATATGTGATGGTCCTGCACTCTAAATTGTATATAAATTCAACAATTGTAACTTGATTGTAACCACTTCAGTGGTGCTGAATGTGTGTACTCCCTCTGAGCATGGAGTTGACGTACAATTATTGATATGTGTTTCTTGGTCACAAGATTCACAACACATTCGCACTCAATTCTCTTTGTCTTCATGTAATCACTATGGTTCGTTGAAGGTTAAATCTTTTTGTGTTTATTTCATTGTTATTTCAATCATAACATTCTTTCGTGGGTTTACATAGTATCATTCTCATTATTTCATGCCCGATGCATTTCGAGCAAAGCTCTTCCTCAGGGGACTTTTGATCTACAAACAATATAGTATATATCCTTAATTAATAAAGCATTACTGTGTCATTTCACATTTCGTCATCCTGCCTCCCCATCGAATCTAAATAACTTTCATGTTACCACAATGCTAGTGCACACCTTATATCCCTGTGTGTGGCAATCCTATAATGTTAAAACGACTAACCTTAGTCTCCTCTGAGTAAATGTGTTCCTTGAAAACCTGATCATTCATCACGCGTGTATCTGTGACACATAAAACTCTAATGAGATTCGATTTTACACGATTTTAAAATTGTGTTGAATTTGCAAATACCTCAATGCGTAGGTACCTTACCCGTGTGTAAATCTTTCTCACTCTTCAACTCCTTCGCGTGTATCGGCTTGTGGCACTCTTGCTATTCTAACTCTATGGTATATCTCTCAAACGCTATCGCGTATGCCGGTCACGTGGGAATTGTGCATGAACACAGAAAGCGGACTGCGGTCCCTGTAAATATTCGAACTCCGAAGAGTGTTTACTCAAAGTAATGTGTAACTAAATAAAAGGAATAATGTGTGCGCAATATGTACAGATGCAAAGTGTAAAAATATGTGTGTAACATTAATAAAAAATAACATTTTATCCATCAATTCTGATTATGCTCTTATTTAAAAAAATTATATGATGAGTATTAGATGGGGGGCATCTATTCTAAGGGACAAACATAGCCCAGGGACTATATGTCAATAAACAAAAAGGCAGCCGCCTTTTAAACAGCTTATACCAGCTCATTCATAATTGCGTATGCATAATATGTACAACACCGTAATATTTACAAAAAATGTTTTGTCGGCGTATAGTCGACATTATAAATAACAGCTAAAGTCCGAACGTTCATTGAGCCCCTTGGGCTGTAAGGTACATAGGAAGTTCATCCAAAAAGTTTCTCGTTTCAATAGGTTTGTGTGATTGTCTCTTCCCGGTAGTATATCCACCACTTCTAAAATACAGTATTTTAGCTGAGATACGTTGTGATTAGCTTCCGAAAAGTGAGTGGCAATGGTAGATTTCAGGTTTTTTAACCTGATGTTACTCTTATGTTCAATAAGTCTAGTTTTCACTTTTCTCTGTGTTTTGCCCACATACGAGAGCCCGCAGGGGCACCTCAACATATATATAACATTGCTTGTATCACACGTACCTGATACTTTCAAGTTCACTGGTGTACCTTTGGTAGGGTGATTGATTGTGTTCCCTTTAATGATGGCTGAGCAGTTTCCACAATTATGACACGGGAGAGTTCCGGTGTATTTCATTGGGATTACTTCTTTTGGGATTTTGATTAGTTCTTTTAAGTTCTTTGTTCGTTCATACGCAAATATGGGTGTTTTAGAAAACAAACCTCTGAAATCATCTTCAAGGGCCAATAACGGCCAATTTCTCATGATAGTCTTTTTGATAAGATAACTCCTTGTTGAAAATTTTGACACAAAAACTTGTCTCTGTTCATCTGATTTTGGTAGTGACTTCAGTAGGTGTTGTCTTTGTAGTTTGTCTGTGCGTTCTGCTGCGGACTCCAGGATAGATTGGGGATATCCTCTGTTTTTCAATTTCATCAATGTGTCATTCTTGTGTTTGATGTATAGCTCATGTGTTGATGCTATTCTTTTGATCCTTAAAAGTTGAGAGAACGGTAAATGATTTTTTAATGATGCTTGGTGGAAACTGTTATAATGTAATAAATTGTTTCTGTCGTTTTTTTTGGAAAATACACTGGTCACTAAGTTGCTGTTCTCGTTCGTGATTAGAACATCCAAGAATGATATTTGTTCCTTGCTGGTATTGTATGTGAATTGAATTCTTGTGTTGATGGTGTTTAGTACTTGCAAAGCTCCAATGAGAGTGTTTTCTGATCCCTTCCATAGCAGGAATATGTCGTCGATGTAACGTTTATACAATATTAGATTTTCTTGCCATATTTTCTGATTCAATATGTGATCCAATTCGAACCTGTGCATGAATGTATTAGCATAGGTGGGCGCTGCACAATTGCCCATAGATGTACCAGAACACTGAACATAAAATGTGTCTCTCCAAATGAAATAACTATGAAACAGAGTAAAGTGAATTAATTCCATCAGGAAAACTTTGAGATCCTCATTTTTCTCCTCATTGACCAAAAAGCTCTCCACTGCTGCCATCCCTAAATCATGGGGAATAGATGTATATAAGGACTTTACGTCCACTGTGACCATAATCATTTCTGGTGTGAATGATGTTTTATGTTCATCTAATATGTTCAAAAAGTGAGTGGTATCTTTGATATGTGTTGTTGATTTTTGGACAATATTTTGAAGGTGTTTGTCAATGTACTTTCCCACTGGTTCGTGAATTGATCCGATTGTTGATACTATGGGTCTTAAAGGTGGCTTTGTCGGGTGTTTGTGTATCTTCGGCGTCATATATATATATGGTATTGCGGGATCCTTTTTTACCAGATATTCTTTCTCTTTCACACCAATGGTACCATTATCCATGGTTTTTTCAATGATCGTGGTTAGGATATTCAAGAATTCTTTAGTTGGGTCCATGTTGAGAGTCATATATGTATTTGTATCTTGGATATGCATGTCAATTTGTTCTTCATAGTAACTGGTGTCCATTATAATTAATGCTCCACCTTTGTCTGCCTGCCTTATAGTTATTTGCTTATTGTTGGCTAAGTTTTGCAGTATGTTTTTCTCCTTGTGTGTCATGTTTGTTTTTTTAGGTTTTGGTTTTTTGAAAATTTCTTCGATATCCTTCGATACCACCCTTTCAAATGCATCTAACACTTTATGGCTAATAGGTGACACAAATTTGCTCTTAGGTCTCAATCCCATTAGTGTGTTTTCTTTGTTGTCTTGTGTAGTTGATGGTTCTAAGACGTTGGTAAAAAAATTACGTAATCTGAGAGATCTTAGGAATTTGTATAGACATACTTTGGTGTTCATGCACAATTCCCACGTTACCGGCATACGCGATAGCGTTTGAGAGATATACCATAGAGTTAGAATAGCAAGAGCGCCACAAGCCGATACACGCGAAGGAGTTGAAGAGTGAGAAAGATTTACACACGGGTAAGGTACCTACGCATTGAGGTATTTGCAAATTCAACACAATTTTAAAATCGTGTAAAATCGAATCTCATTAGAGTTTTATGTGTCGCAGATACACGCGTGATGAATGATCAGGTTTTCAAGGAACACATTTACTCAGAGGAGACTACGGTTAGTCGTTTTAACATTATAGGATTGCCACACACAGGGATATAAGGTGTGCACTAGCATTGTGGTAACATGAAAGTTATTTAGATTCGATGGGGAGGCAGGATGACGAAATGTGAAATGACACAGTAATGCTTTATTAATTAAGGATATATACTATATTGTTTGTAGATCAAAAGTCCCCTGAGGAAGAGCTTTGCTCGAAATGCATCGGGCATGAAATAATGAGAATGATACTATGTAAACCCACGAAAGAATGTTATGATTGAAATAACAATGAAATAAACACAAAAAGATTTAACCTTCAACGAACCATAGTGATTACATGAAGACAAAGAAAATTGAGTGCGAATGTGTTGTGAATCTTGTGACCAAGAAACACATATCAATAAAGCTACAGGACCCACACAGGCCTGCTGATAAAGTACCTTGGATAGAGCAAGCGTTGATGTCGATGCGAGAAATTGAGGAGGTGCTGCGTCGTCGGCGATCCAGTGGATGGAGGTGAGCGCCAGCACCCATCCGCTCAGTTGATGAAGGCTTCATTGACAATACCTGTTATGATGCAGGTGCTGTGCTGTCCTCAAGTCAGTCTGTTCAGGCTATGTCTTCGACCGGTTCCTGCGTCAGCTCCAATCGGTTCAAAGTCCTCACTGTGTCAATTTGATGGCTCTGGAAGGCAGAAATCACATTTCAAGGGCAGAGTCCAGGTGCTGTTACCGAGTTGAAGAAAGTCTTTGATGACCCTGAGAATTCAGAACAGGGGGCAAGCCCTTGGAGTCACTCTGGGTTAAATTGAGATGGGTCCAGTACTTTTCCTCAGCAGGGCAGAGATCAGCAGGCAGTAGGGCAGCTCAGTAAATCAGAAATCAGTTCCTTCAGAGCAGTAGTCAAGCAGACTGGCAATCCATGTAGCACAGCAGTCTTTACTCCTGGCAGAGTGCTTCACAGGACCAGTAGTGTAATGTTTAGTTAGGGTCAGCGCCTGAGTACTTATACCAATTGTGCCTTTGAGTTGGGGGTGACTTCAAAGCAAACTCTTGAAATGCTCAGGTCCCCCTTTTTATTCCAACCTTGGCTGCAGAATATCAGTTGGGGATAATCATCCCTTTGTGTAGGTCACAGGACACTGCCTATTCAGGTGTCTTTTCAAGTGTCTGCTCTGCCTCCCTCTTCCTGCCCAGGTAAAGTTATCAGAATGTAGATGAATACAGATGAGTTCTCTGTCACATCCACCTTTCCTGTTGATGGAGCAAGGATTCACACGTAAAGCTCCTTGCTTGTACTCATGAACCTCGAATAACGTTATTAATGTAACCAAACTGTTTGTTTTACTAAATTTGCATATTTTCATTTTACACGGGGTATCCGAGTGAAGCTTGCCTATGTGTTTACTAATCCTAATACGCTTGCAACCTAAGATGGCTGCTGTTACGCGGGAATTTCTACTGCGCATGCGTCGGTCATATCCATGTGGCGTGACGTACTCGCAGCTCTGGAGGGAACTTGTTCGCATCTGCGCATTTGAGCTAAAATGGCTGTTTTGTGTTCTCACATGCGAGAAGCTTGCAGTGCTGCTTTTGCTAGGCTGTTCGTTCTGCATTTAATTCTAATGCTATAGTTATTATAAAGTAATGGGTATAGAGTAGAGATTCATGGTATACACTGTATTCATTTTTTTCTGTGTTCTAAAACTGTTTCTATTTACTTTTCATGCATTGTGATCTTTGGGAATGAGGGACGGGAATACTCCATTTTGAAAATCCCTGCTGCGCATGACAGTCCACAGCCAGAGGATGAACTCTGTGTAATTAAACACAAGCCAGATAGAAGCACCAGCCAAGATGTGCCTGGGAACTCACGTCTAACCCCACTAAGAAGAAGTCAAAAGACTACAATGTATTAATCAATAGACTGTCCATTGTTTTGAAAATTGAAGACATCCTGTGAACCTGAAATTCGATGGGTGGGAATGAAAATTCTAATGAGGGGCTTGAGAAAGCTCAAATCCTAGGTGGTGTGATGACCTGTCCTTTCTTTTGCCCAATCGAAATTGGGGATCCTTACACTTGCAACATTTGGGGGTGGAACACTGACCTGGAAAACAGTATAACTAGTCTAGGTTTAGCTGGAGAATTTGTCCGACTTGTCTGAATAGCTGACCTGTCACTGACCCAACGCACTCAATAGCTGATTGAGAAACAGAGGTGCTGCGGACCACTCTGTCAGACAGACTCTCAGACCCAATCAGGGTTTTGGGAACCTTAAGTGCTGGGGATTTCGATAACCCAATCGGGGTTCTGACTGATAGCTGCAGAGAGGGAGTAGCGCAGGCGTTGCAACTGAACTGCGGGTGCTTGTCTCAACTTTGGTGGTCCAGTTCTGATCCAAATCTGGTTTTCCTGTCCTGGTTTCCATTCTGCACCTGCTGGCCTACTGGCAACTGCTTTTCTTGGGGTTTTTCCTTCCGTCCTTAAACTGACCCGTGGCCAGGGTTGGTCTTCACACCGTTCTATCTAAATATAAATCTGGGTGGGAAACGAATAGTACCTTTGCATCTTTTTCCTACCCTTCTTGAATCTCGCTAAAGGTTAAAATTGCATATGTTCCTAGTTCTCTCCCCCTCCTTTGTGATAGAATAATTAAATCGTGATTCTTGCTATTTTAGCATGACCCAATTTTTCCCTATCCTTTAGAATTGAAGATAAGAGAACTGTTCATAAAAATATAAATGTTCCCTTTCTTTACCCTCCTTTAGCCAAACTAAAGTGGTTGCTCTGAATCATTTAGTGTGATCCGTTCTTACCTTCCCTGTAGCTACAAAGTTATTTCAAATTTCGTCATTATAAATCAAGTTCTTTTTCTTTTTCATCTTTCTAGTGGTACGCAAACTTTGATTTCTAGCATGTTCCTTATTTTCCCGTCCTTTAGAAACACCTTTTCTCAATAAAGATTCTGTGAGTTCATTATAGTATGTTCCCTGTTCTTACCTTTCCTTTAGACTCCTAAATGGTTGGAATCATATATTTCCTGCATGGTTATACGCTTTTTATGATTTTGGTTATTGATAATTTGCTTGCTGTAAACCTTATGCTTTCTAACTTTGAAGAAAACTAGATAAAGGTTTTCAAAACTTCCCGAGTCTGTGGTTATTAATAAAGAGTGCAAATGTTATAAATGTTATTTTAGACTGCTTATCTTTGCAGCTAGCTCCCTGATCATCCATTATGGTCATAGGTGCTAAGGACAAGGATTGGTAAATCCAAGGTATAGGAATTAGTTAGGATTGGATTACTGGTAGTAGAGTGTAGGTTACCCGTCTAATAAGTATGGTGAATTGAAATTTATGGGCCCAAGTATGCATATGGTAAAATTTATAGTCGGGTGACCTGCGCGCTCTATCAGTAATTTTCAGGGGTAGCAGAGGTGTGGTTAGGGACTAGTTAACATAGGTAGGTAGGTAAACTGCTGCTAACCGTGAAAAGTAAAATTGCTGCTAAATAAGAATTGATCGATCAAATGAAAAATTGTTTTAAAATTGTTTGAAATGTTATGAAATGTTTTAAAATTTTCTCTGATATGCTGCTATATTGATCTATCTATTAACAAAACTCGTTAGTGATTGTTATATGTTTGTCTGGAATCCCCGGGGGCAGAATAGCGAGTGGTAAGTGGAAGCCACGTCGCAGTGAGGTCACTAACTTGAGGAAAATTGGTGCATGGTTGGGCAGAACTGAAAGCACTAATTAGGGTTTCTGTATAAATGTATGAATAAATGGTAGCAAAGAGTTCGCTGGCAAAACTTCTATTGGGATATCACCTAGTAAGGGTCACACGGAAGGAGTAGCAGGTTCGTCTAAGCTTGATTGATAGCAAAGGGGTTCGCTGGTGAAACTTTGGCCTTAGTATCTAAGTACCTAATATCGAGATCCTGAGGCGGAAGCCGGGAGCAGGGCACCAGAAAATAATTACTCTGATTACTAGCTTGTGTATTTTTTAAACTGTCATATTTGCATTTTAGAACTTGATCACTCGAAAAATTTTAAAAATCTGCTTACTTCTCCCGCCGCTTTCCCCTCCTGCTGGGCGCTATTTGCAGGGAACATTAGGCTGTGTGAGGAGCCGATTAAGGGCTTCTACAACATTTAATCCTCGTTCCCCTTTTCGAAGCACTGCGGCCGCCATTTTAGGCGTGGGCGATGACAGCGCTCTAGTGTTCGGCCGATTGGGGGCCAGAACACGATAAAAGAGCCTCTGCCTCCCCTCTTTTCACCTAATATCGAGACTCCTGAGGCGGAAGCCGGGAGCAGGGCACCAGAAAATAATTACTCTGATTACTAGCTTGTGTATTTTTAAACTGTCATATTTGCATTTTAGAACTTGATCACTCGAAAAATTTTAAAAATCTGCTTACTTCTCCCGCCGCTTTCCCCTCCTGCTGGGCGCTATTTGCAGGGAACATTAGGCTGTGTGAGGAGCCGATTTAGGGCTTCTGCAACATTTAATCCTCGTTCCCCTTTTCGAAGCACTGCAGCCGCCATCTTAGGTGTGGGCGATGACAGCGCTCTAGTGTTCGGCCGATTGGGGGCCAGAACACGATAAAATGGATCCCCCTCCTCGCCCGCGCAGCGGGCGGGCGCAGCGGGCGCGCCGATGGCGCGCCAGAGGCGTGCCAGAGGCAAGCCCGTCTGGGCCCGTCCGGGCCTGGACCGAGACCAGGGCTACGCACCCTGATCCTATTCATACCAACACCATCCTCACCCGATACTCGGCATCTCAGCTACGAGCACTAAACATCCCTATCACTAACTCGTGCTGTCAGACCCTGTTACCCCCTAGCTGCCTCATGTCGGTCCCTGTTTCATGTTCCGGATGTAATTACACTCTACCCCGCCCTACCCCGTCTACCCTTAACATCTGTCCCAGACCCAAGCATAACTATGGCTTGGCCCTTCTTAATGCCCGCTCTCTCCCGAAACATAGCCTAGACATTAGAGACTTGATCGGGAGTCAGGAGTTGGACATTCTATTTATAACTGAAACTTGGGGGGACGAGGCTTCTGGCCCGGATTTCTGTGCAGCCACTCCTGAAGGTTATTGCTTGGTAAGACAGGACAGAACCACGAGAAGAGGCGGTGGATTAGCCATCATCCATAGAATGACCTTCCAAACTAAAATCGAAATTATTCCCAAAACCAATTGTGAAGCTTGTACTTTTTCCTTCAGACTGAATCACAAACAAGTCTTCAAGGGAATTCTTATTTATCGCCCCCCCCGGTCCACACAGTGGCTTCTTGTCAACCCTTGGCGATCTTACGGAATTCTCCTTGAGTTATCCGGACTACACCATGTTGGGGGATTTTACCTTCCATCTGGAAGCCCTAGGAGATAAAGATATGGCCCAATTGATCACTGATTTACACTCTATAGGTCTACAGCAGCTGGTTGCAACTCCCACTCATCAGGCAGGACACATACTTGATGGCCTCTTCACCAATAACCCTACTATCGCACTGATCACAGTTCTCCCGGTAGTCTGGTCAGACCATTCAGCAATTATCTTTACCATTTTGGCCTACAATCCTAACCCCCCGCAACATACTTCTCGTACCCCCATTACTAAGAGAGCCTGGAAAAATGTAGACCTACCGCTCTTGGTCAAAACCCTGGCTGATTCCTCTTATGAGCCATCACCAAATCCGATCCTGTTGTCTAGTAGATATCAGGACTGGATTCTGGACGCCATCAATAAAGAAGCCCCGGTTAAATCCTTCCACTCCAACCGGGCTAAGCCATCTGCTCAATGGTTCACTGAGGATCTTCGGCTACAACGCCAATACTGCAGAAACTTGGAAAGGCGATGGCGCAAACATTACAGCATCGCAGATAAACAAACTTATAAATATGCGCTTGCACTATACAAAAAAGCAATCGTTAGCCACAAGAGCGCTTTCTTTTGTGATCAGATTGAATCTGCTCAGAATTCGTCTAGAAGGCTTTTTCAAGTCATTGAAGCTCTCTCCAATCCCCCAGTAGGCCTTTTAAATGAATCATCTCAAGATCTTTGTAATACGCTGGCTAACTTCTTCCTTACCAAGGTTACGAACATCTACTCATCTTTCTCCCCTGCAACGAGTTCCGATCATGTTGAACCTCTCTCTCAGCCCCTCCCCCTCACTCCTCTATTTTCTAATTTCCTTCCGACAATGGCAGATCAGATTACTATCCTAATCAATTCTATTAAATCAGGGTCTCCTCTAGATCCATGTCCCCCTTCCATCTTGTGCGCCTTAAAAGAGGTTATTACTTTCCCTCTTACAGACCTGTGCAATTCCATCTTCCAAACAGGTATATACCCTGAAATCTGGAAAACTGCAATCATCAACCCCTTGTTAAAGAAACCCTCTCTGGACCCCTCTGATTCAGTCAACTACAGACCAATTGCTTGCCTCCCCTTCCCGGCCAAAATATTCAAATCCATCCTGAATAAACAACTGGCAAATTTCATCGATCATCATCAGCTCTTAGATGACACCCAGTTTGGTTTCAGGAAGGGCCATGGGACTGAGACGGCTTTGATAAAGGCCTCAGATGAGATCAGGACCATACTGGACCAGGGCGGGGCAGCGATCCTGGTTCTTCTAGATCTCTTTGCCGCCTTTGACACGGTTGATCATTCCATCCTGATCGACCGTGTCACATCCCTGGGAGTGACCCATCAGGCAAGGACCTCATTGCCTCCTTTTTGGCAAATCGTACCCAGGCAGTAAAACTAGGATCCTTCTACTCGCCAACATTTACTCTACCGTGTGGGGTGCCGCAGGGCTCTGCACTAAGTCCCACTTTATTTAATATATATGTGGCAGATTTGGCGAGAGTCATTAAAGCTCAGGGTCTCCGCTTAACCACCTATGTGGATGATACCCAATTGGTGTTGGCAATAAACAAAGACGGGCCAGCTGTGGCTGCAAGATTTCAGGAAGGAATGAGGACCATCAGTTCATGGATGTCCAGTAATTGTTTGAAGCTAAATTCGGACAAGACCGAGGTTATGACCTTTGGCAACCTTGCACCAGAATGGTCTTCCAGCTGGTGGCCCAGTGAAAAGGTCAGAAACCTCGGCGTTGTGTTCAATAATAAACTGCTGTTCAAACACCATGTGAACAAGGTGGTCTCTTCATCATTTTTCATGCTAAGAAAAATTTGAAAACTGCTGCCGTACCTCCCGGCAGGAGCTGGGAAAACTTTGATTACCACTCTTGTCTTCTCAAAATTGGACTATGGCAATGCCCTCTTTCTTGGCACACAGGAACAGATTTTAGCAAAAATGCAGTCCGTGCAAAATGCAGCGGCCAGAATCCTGCTTAACATCCCCAGTCGTCGCTCAACCACCATGGCTATACGCCATCTGCATTGGCTAAGAGTTAAGAATCGCATAAAATTCAAAGCTCTTTGCATTGCTCACAAAGCTATTCATGACTCCGGACCAAGGTTCCTCAAAGATGCCTTTCGAATTTATGCACCACAAAGACATCTTCGCTCTGCTAGCACCCATCTTCTTGCTGTCCCGCGTACCAGGACTGCCAGCTGGGGAGACAGGCGTTTTCTAGTTGCCACCCCCAAGCTGTGGAACTCCCTTCCCCTGCTTATTAAAACCAGCCCAACCCTTACCATTTTTAGAAAACTCCTGAAAACTTGGTTATTTGACCAATAACTATAAGGCAGCTTCATCTCAGGAGTCCGATCTGCGCCGAGACACCCTCGGGTATTTGCGCGCAATAAAAATTTCAAAAACATAAACATAAACATAAACATAGTATATATCCCAGAGTGGATGAGTCCGAAGGAGTAGCAGGTTCTCTAATGCTTGCGTGAAGAGTAGGCAGAAGGGATCTACTCGCAGTATATGAAAAGTAATCAGAAGGGATTTACTTGCAGTGAAAAAAATCTTTTCTTTCTAGACACTCGAGTACAGTGGCGAATGTTTTTGCGTTGTAAATTAAACAGAGCACTTGCACTTTAAATAAAGAATTGAATTTCTCATTACCTTGTGAAGGCGGGAGTCAGTTGCGGAGCTGCGCTGACGGCACTCAGTGCCGCGCTGGTATTGGTTGAGACAGTGGGTGTGTAGCTGAGAGAGCATTGTAAAGGAGGGGTGAGCACAGGAGCGTGGGAACTCGTTTTACGAGAAAGCCGCACACTCATTGGTTGAAATTGTTTGAAAGCGCATATTTGGTTGGTTGCAGAGAAATAAAAGACGCACTAGTATTGGAAGTGATTTTGTAAACAAAGTAATTTTCAAAAAAGTATATGTGGTATCCCACTCATCCCGAGACTCGACCTGATCCAAGATATCAAGGTTTTGTGAGAGATCAGTGGAGAACAGCTAGAAATAGCATTATGTATGGAAACAAGAGAAAAATGACTCTTGAGTAAAGAATTATTTCAAGAAAGATAAGCCCATCAAAACTAGAGAAGGAGTTATCATTCCACCACCTAACACTCCCGCATCATTTATGTTATTTGACAGAGGCTACCATGCTTGTGTATGGTTAGAGAATTGGGTGGAATATACTAAAGATGATGGAATTTTGGCATTCCCCTTAGAAGGTACATTTAACGGAAGAATTCTGTTCAACCTGAAAACCCGAATGAATGATTTACATCCAGACCTAGACTAACGCAATATGAGGCCTTAGAAGAATGGGAAATAGAGGCTTTTGAGCGAGACAGACCCAGAATTGACAAAGGGTTAGCTACATTTTATCCGAAGGAAAAGAAAGGTAAAGAAAGAGACCCGAGAAAAAAGAATGAAAGAATGGAGACAGAACATGATGGTAGAAGGGCTGTACCCTGTATTAACAGTAGAAGAGCCCATGGGAGGGAAAAGGACAGAGAAAACAAAACAAAACATTTAATGACCACGGGTGATTCAGACAATGATTATCTGGAGGATTTGTTAATGAAGAATCCACCACCTTATAATGAGGAAACCAGATCCCTAAGTACGAGAAACACATTCCTGAAACCTAATTATGGCGAGGGACCAAGTATGACAAATCTAAGTGCCCTGAGTTATGGCCCTCCTTTGATTCCACAAATAGTACATGAAACTTCCATGGATAAGGTACTGCAGATTAGAGAACGAGAAGCTTTAGTTAAACAGAGAACTGAACTAATCCAGAAAATCTCCCAATTAAATACCAGTCCCGAAGCTCTGACAATTCCAGTAACTATTGGCCCAGTTGTTCCTTTGTACGGGGATAAGCAAGCTAGTTCAAAAGCTCCAGTTATAACTCCATCTGTAGTACAGCCGAGAAAAGAGCCCTTGATAATAGACGATCAGGCAAGTGAATGTGATTTCCTTGATGGATTTACCGATAAGGGAACTAGAAGGGAGTTCACAGAGAAATAATACTCCTTTTTGCCCAAGAGAAGTTCAAATTGAGTCATCTTCGGGTACCAGAAGTGCCACGGTAGTGACCCCAGAAGAAATCGACAGATGGACCCGAGAATTAGAGAAACCAAATCCTCAGCCAAAACCATTAGATATATACGAACTGAGAATGGAATTGAAGGACCTGATGGCTGGGAATGTGGGTTTGGACCGACTGAACACCCTAAGTGAAGAGGAATTATTATTCATTTGCAAAAGTATCACTCATAATACTAGAGTGTTCCATGAAAAACTAATGGACACCGCAGCTAGTATGGGAATTGACATTGGTAGATCTAAAGTGTTGCAAAAACCCTACAGAGCAGAATTCTCAGACAAAGATTTGGAAAATATGAATGTGTCAGGGAAAAAAGTACAGATAAGAGAGTTACTAAATTTGTTACAAAAATGGGGAGATTCAGAAAAATGGAAAGCCAGATGGGAAAAGAAAAAGGAAGAAAGTAGATCAAAACAAATGACTTCTGAGTATGTCCTAAAAGAAACAGAAAAGGTGGAAAAGTTATATCCTATGCGAGAAGTGCCAGGAGGAGGATATGTACTTGTTCCATGGTCCCGACAGGATATTGTTTCTTTTACAAATGACTTCCCAAAATTGCGAGAAAAACCTGTAGAATGGTACAGACAAGTCGAGAGATTTGTGAAAGTTAAAAAATGTCTCCTGAAAGATCTAGATGGGTTCTTTGACTTTTTAGTTCCCGTAGATTTATGGACAGAATGAAAAATTGCTGTTGATTGGCCTAGCGAAGAATACGCCAGAGACCCAAAGACAGGGGCTCCTTCATGGGGATGTTATGAGAAAGTACAATCAGGTAATGTTGTATCTGAAAGGAAAGGTGCCTGCAAAAGAAACTGATTGGACCCGAATAGATAGAACTACTCAGAATCGAGATGAGACTGTACATTCTTATTATGAACGACTGTTACAGGTGTTCAAGACGTACAGCGGACTGGATAACAAAGAAATGAAAGACATGACCCACTTCATATATCGATTTGTGTTAGGGTTAAGGCCTGAAATCTCTCAGTGGATCAAAGACAATAAAATCTGCTGGCAAGCTAAACCAATTGACGAAGTCCTTAATTATGCCAAATACTGTGAAGATGAGCTGGAAAATAAACAAAAAGAGTTGAAAGAAAAGGTAATGTGGGCACAGGTAAAATTAGCAGAGCACCAGGAACAGCAGCTAAGCAAATTGACTAGTAATCAGAGTCAGGGAACTGGGAGTGGGCGAAAGCCGAGAGAAAAATGAGCAGAGAAGAGGTAAGGAAGAAATTTCCCTGCCACGGGTGCGGAAAGGTGGGACACTGGAGAGACGAATGTAAGGCTGTGCAGAATGGTAATATGCAAATCAATGATTTAAATCCACAGACGCAGAATGAGACACCACGGAAGACCCAGCAGCAGGTAAAACAGAATCAGTAGCCTCGTGCACCTAGGCCAAATTATAGGAGCAAAGCACAACAGGCTGAAGACACCGAAGTTTGGGAAGGAAGGGAGGATAGAAATGCAGCAACTTCACAATTTCTGTTAAATGACACATTCCTCTGTGAGGATACCTACTGACGGTGCCTGAGGGGGGAGGACGAGGAGTGCGTGCTTGGCGCCTCCTTGCCGGTGGACCAGTCAGGGCCATACATTGAAGGAAAGGTTGAAGGAAATGACGTCACCTTTCTATTGGACACTGGTGCTACCCGTTCTACTGTGAGAACAGCAGACGTTCCGAACCTACCCCTCTCGGGAGAAGCGATCCAAGTAGTGGGCGTTTCTAATAAGCTAATTAGTACCCCAGTTACAGAACCAATGGAAATTAAAATAGGGAATTTTAAAGAAATGCACAGATTTGTGGTCTGTGATTCAAGTCCTATGAACTTGTTAGGACGAGATTTGTTGTGCAAATTGAACTGTACCATCTTTTGCACTCCAAATGGTGTTGAAATCCAGACCCCAGATGAAGATGGAATTTACAAGTTAATGTTAGCGAGACAAGACTCGGAAATTAAAAGACTGACAATACAAGACTTACCTGAAGAACTCCAACAGACAGTGAAACCAGAGGAATGGGATTTTACTGGAAAAGATGTAGGATTAATGGCAAATGTTGACCCGATTAAAATAGCCATAAAAGAAGATGCAGTATACCCAAATACACGACAGTATAAAATGAGTGCAGAAGTAAAAGCAGGGTTTGCTATAGAGATAAAACGGTTGCTAGAAGCAGGCATTTTGCAAGAAGTATTGAGCAGTCCTTGTAACTCACTGATAATTGGCATAAAGAAACCAAGTGGTAAGTACAGGGTCGTAGAGGACCTGCGCAAGGTTAATAAAATTGTTGTTCCTTGCTGTCCTGTCGTGCCAAACCCTGCAGTGATTCTATACCAAATACCGTGGAATGCTGGATGATTTACCGTCATTGACCTATGTCATTCATTCTTTTCGATTCCATTGCATAGCAAATTTCTTTTCTTATTTGAATTCGACAGCCATGTATACGTCTGGAATCGTGTTCCTCAGGGGTACACAGAAAGCCCTTCGATTTTTAATCAAATTCTGAAAAAATGCCTTGAAACCCTGATATTGCCGGGAAAATCAGTTCTGGTGCAATATATAGATGACCTCTTGGTGGCGTCTAAGAGCAGGAAAGACTGTGTTGTTGACACAATTGCCTTACTAAACCATTTAGGTGAGGGAGGACATAACGTGTCGCCCGAAAAACTGCAGTTTTGTACCTCATCAGTAAAATATCTGGGGCACCAGATAGAGAGAGGTACCAGGAAAGTTACCACAGAAAGAATTAGAATAATTTGAAACATGGAATTGCCCAATACCCAGAAATAAATCAGAATGTTTCTTAGAGAGGTAGGATATTGCAGGCAATGGATTGTGGGATTTGCAGTCCTAGCAAGACCATTGATAAAAATGACAAAGAAAGGAGCAAAAGATCCTGTGGAGTGGGATGACGAAAGCATGACTGCTTTTGTGAAATTACGAGAATGTCTGTGTACAGCTCCTGCATTGGGAATGCCTGACTACTCAAAGGAGTTCGCACTGTTTTGTGACACACGAGACAATTGTGCACTTTCAGTCCTGACCCCAATTCATCGTTTGACCAGACGTCCAGTGACATATTTTTCATCCACATTGGACCCAGTGGCAGCTGGATTACCTGGATGTCTTAAAGCTGTAGCTGCATCCTGCATGAGTCTTGAACAGAGTGAATCCATTGTTATGGGACATCCAGTAACTGTGTATGTTCCACATTCTGTTGTGATTTTACTGACAAGAACTAAAACCCAGTATCTCACACCTAGTCGGCTGACTAAGTATGAGAGAATCCTTGTAGGTGCAGGAAACGTAACCATTGCTAGATGTAATATTCTACATCCAGCTACCTTACTGCCAAATTCATTCTCAGCAGAAGTGAGGGAAGAAATTGAACATGACTGTATTGATTTGACCGAGTTTAGTACAAAACCACACCCAGACATAATAGAAGAGCCTTTGACTAATGAAGATTATGAGCTATTTGTAGATGGCTCATGCTTGAGACATGAGGAAGGAGGCCTAAGCGCTGCATACTCAGTGTGTACTTTGGGAGGTCCAGTGGAAGCATCCTATTTACATGGAGTCAAGTCTGCACAAGTAGCTGAATTGATTGCATTGACAAAAGCCTGTAAATTTGGGAAGAACTCGAAAATACCCATAAATACTGATAGCCAGTATGGTTATGGGGTTGTGCACGACTTTGGCCAATTATGGATGCAAAGGGAGTTCCTGACTTCTTCAGGCACCCCTATTAGAAATGGAAATTATGTGCAGGATTTACTGGAAGCAATCCAGTTACCAAAAGAATTGGCTGTAGTCAAGTGTGCTGCTCACAAATCCGGCAATGACAAAGTGACAGCAGGTAATCCATATGCTGACCAGTTAGCTCAACATTGTGCAAAGTACCGGATAGCAATCAATATAAAGGTTGGGGGAAACGGAAACAGCTGCCAACTTTTGATGCTAGAGGGAATAAATACATGGGAAGAAGTGAGAGACTTACAGGACACAGCAGAACCACAAGAAAAAGAAAATTGGAGAAAATTTGGTTGTTAGAGGAGGGTAGAAGATGGTGTCATTGTTTACTTGGATGGTATGCCTGCGTTGCCCGACTGTCTGCTTGCTCCTATGGCTAGGTTGATACATGGAGACACACATTTGGGAAGAGATGCAATGATTCGCATGTTCAGACAGTCATGGTTCAACTCGAGATTCAGAAACATAGCAGAGGCACTCTGCCAAAGGTGTCTGATTTGTCAGCAATTTAACCCAGGAAAGAAAACTGTAGTGTTACCAGAAAGGATTGGAAAGGCAGAGGGCCCTTTTATTCGACCACAACTTGACTTTATTCAGCTACCCCCTTGTCGAGAAATGAATACATACTCGTCATTGTCTGCCTATTCTCAAAGTGGGTAGAAGCTGACCCCACACGCAGGAATGATAGCCTCACTGTAGCCAAGTTGTTACTTAGGGAACTTATACCTTGGTACGGTGTTCAAGTCACAATGGAATCAGACAGAGGAAAGCATTTCCATAGTGAAGTGATAAAACAGATTTGTGAAGCATTCAAAATCACACAAAAACTGCACTGGGCATATCGCCCAGAGGCTTCTGGGGTAGTTGAACAGCTGAATGGCACTGTCAAATCAAGATTGGGAAAAATGTGTGAATTCATCCAAATGGAATGGCCAGATGCTTTGCCCCTTGTGTTGAGGGGACTTAGAAGTATTCCAGACCGGAACACGGGCTTGAGTCCCCATGAGATACTGATGGGAAGAGCAATGCGGCAAGCATGGGTGCCAGGATACAAACTGATATGCATATCTGATGATTTGGTACTGGAATACTGCAAAGAACTGGCTGACCAAGTGCGTTCTATCTCTCACCAGGTTGGTGAAGACGCTGTTGCCAGACCAACGACTCCAGCACATGACCTGAATCCAGGTGATTGGGTCGTAATAAAGAAACATACTCGGAAAAGTTGCCTTGCACCAACGTGGGGAAAACCACAAGTAATTCTGGTTACCACCACAGCTGTGAAATGTGCAGGGGTACCAGGGTGGATCCATGCCAGTCATACGAAGAAAGTGACTGAACCTGAAGAAACTGAGGATGAAGGTTGTGCAGCTGAGGGGTATCAAGATATCGGTCCTGAAGTAGCTGAAGAAGAACAACCGAGCTCCAGTCAAGATGATTGAGTCCCACTAATCGACCTGACTATAGATCCTGTGAGAACAAGAAGACAAACATATTTAGATAGACAGTGGGATAGTGAAGACGAGACAGGTGTAGAGGAAGATACTCAGATCATCGAAATCCAAATAAAATCTGATTCTGAGGAGGACCAGATAGGGAAAGAACAGGTAATTGACACTCTCCCAAGAACTCCTGAGCCAGAAGAGGGACAGATAGAAATTAGGGTGGAGGTTCAAGCAGAAGAAAATCAAAAGTTTGAAGTACTTGAACAGGACCAAACAGGAATAGAAAATTGTGTTCAGGAAGAAGAAAACGAAATAGAACAAAGCCAAATCCAGCATACACCTGAACAAGGCCAGTTTAGGGACCAGGCAGAAGAAACTGATATAAGACCTGGATCTAGTCAGTTAGAAAGTAATACAGAGGACGAACTTGAAACAAATGTGCCACAACTAAATGAAAATAAAAGAGTGTTCGAAGAAAGCCAAGACACAGTGCCAGTTAAAAGACTCAGAAAAGGAGACACAGTACCTAGATTTGTCAAGAGACTGAGACTGCGACTAAAAACAATAAACGAAGAACCTGAGCAGATTAAATGAAGTCTCAAGTCAAACTGATCCAGCTGTAATAAAACCGAAGCGAAGAAGTGCCAGAATAAAAAGACTGAATAACAAATATCAGAGTCCTAAGTGGACTTACTTTGTATTGGAAGAATTTGAAAACCTGGAAATAAGTGACGAAAGTGATGAAGAACTGATTATTGACCAGACCGAAGAAGAAGTGAAACCAACCTGAAAGTTGCCCTGAGTAAGCAAGCTGTGCAGAGTCACAAGGAGGGGTTGAAGCTTCTTTTGAGTCAAAATGTCTGATTCCTCTGTGAATGGGAGACCGAGACAAAGTTGTTTAAAAACATGCTGCAAAGTATGTTTATGTAGTGTAGTAATAGTACTGATACTTTGGATAGGACTAACAATAGTTATTCCTACTATGATGAGTCTTAAGACCCGAACCTGTACCCTACTAATCAATTGCCAAAAGACACTGAAGAATTACAAACTAGAAATACACCACAAAGAGTAGATGCACCAGGAAAGGCACTTAGCCTTAGGCAAATAAAATTAGATTTAGAAGCACCAGATGAGGAAGGACTACATTATAACAAAATCAAGAATAGAACTCATTTAAATGTTTTCACAAACCTATTAGTACATTATGTAGAAGCTAAGGAAATAGACGACTGTTATGTCTGCCTACTTCGGTAGCTGAAGGTGTGACATACCACCATCTGCCACTAACCTATGGAATTTCCTTTAGTATTTTAGCTAGTTTATTCTATAGAAGAGGACCTTTACAGCATTATTATTCAAACTTTGATGTGATATTTTCTGAACTTCCTGTACGAAGAAACCTGAACCCTGTACATACAACTAGAGATGTAGCAAAATACATGAGTGAATATTTTCTAACTGTAGGTAAAATATATATAGATGACACACACAAAGATAACTTGACCTGTTCATTACACGAACAAGAGAAAATGTTCCTAAATATGGTAGAGAAAAGAAGAGAAAGTTTCCGAAAGAAAGCAAAAGACAAGAATCAGAAAACCCCTAAATGGGCTGAGAGCATAGGTAGCACCTCAAATGGTGGGGCTAATGCTGCTATGTTGCTGGATTTCGAAAAGAAGGGGAAACTTTGTCTTCAAAGAGAAAGAATCAGTTATTATAACAATATATTCATTGGTTCCAGTGAATGCGAACACAATTACAAGGTAATTGGGGGTTGGGGTTTCAAGGATGGGTCAGAGCCTGTGTTTCCTGGAATTTATTATATATGTGGGAACAAGGCTTATTTCAAATTGCCCGACCATTGGTTCGGGAGCTGTTACTTTGGTATTGTCTTCCCAAAGATATACCATGTGGGGAAAATCACTGGAAGCACTGAAAGATCTAATGAATTAGTACATAGTGAAAGAGAAAGTGTTGATGAAATAGTAGGTGATATTTTTAGTGCATTGATACCTACAGTGGGAGTGGCTCTGAATACACACAGAATTTGCAAACTGTCCACAGTAGTAGATCGGTTATCAACTGACACTGCTGGAGGTTTCCTGATGGTTGATACTGAATTGGTTGCGATCAGATCAATGGTTTTACAAATTCGACTTGCCCTGGACACGTTATTGGCAAAAGAGGGCGGAGTCTGCAGAATGTTGAGAGCGCAACATTGTTGCACTTACTTACCCGTCAAAAGTGTGGAAATTAAAGGGAATGTGAGAAACATTACAAATTTGGAAAGAGAGTTTAAACCACTTGAGGTTGACAGCGCTTGGAAGAGACTTACTGATGGTCTCTCCGCTGTAGGTAGTTGGTTTTCTAACCTAGGTAAGAGTCTTGTGAAAAAAATACTGATGCCAATAGCGGGAATAGGTCTATTAGTGTTCATAACAATAATTTGCTGTAAATGTTGAAAACACAAAAAGAAATACTCTGTAAATAAGCGAGGAGTGAAACGAAATGTTGACGAGCTCGAACTAGAAGAATTGAATAATCAGATTTACAAAAGAGTGAAAAATTCTCATCCTAATAAAGTTAATGAGAAAAAGCAAATTAGAAAGTTTGAAGAAATTGAACTGGGTGATATGTGAGAAGTTGGCATCTGGTTCCATTAGTTGTGATGATATAAAATATCATCAAAGAGGGGATTGATGGAGCAAGGATTCGCATGTAAAGCGCCTTGCTTGTACTCATGAACCTCGAATAACGTTAATAATGTAACCAACATGTTTGTTTTACTAAATTTGCATATTTTCATTTTACACAGGGTATCCGAGTGAAGCTTGCCTATGTGTTTACTAACACTAATACGCTTGCAACCTAAGATGGCTGCTGCTACGCGGGAATTTCTACTGCGCATGCGTCGGTCATACCCATGTGGCGTGTCGTACTCGCAGTTCTGGAGGGAACTTGTTTGCATCTGCGCATTTGAGCTAAAATGGCTGCTTTGTGTTCTCACATGCGAGAAGCTTGCAGTGCTGCTTTTGCTAGGCTGTTCGTTCTGCATTTAATTCTAATGCTATAGTTATTATAAAGTAATGGGTATAGAGTAGAGATTCATGGTATACAGTGTATTCATTTTTTTCTGTGTTCTAAAACTGTTTCTATTTACTTTTCATGTATCGTGATTTTTGGGCATGAGGGACGGGAATACTCCATTTTGAAAATCCCTGCTGCGCATGACAGTCCACAGCCAGAGGATGAACTCTGTGTCATTGAACACAAGCCAGATAGAAGCACCAGCCAAGATGTGCCTGGGAACTCACGTCTAACCTCACTAAGAAGAAGTCAAAAGACTACAATGTATTAATCAATAGACTGTCCATTGTTTTGCGAATTGAATACATCAGATAAACCTGAAATTCGATGGGCGGGAATGAATATTCTAATGAGTGGCTTGAGAAAGCTCAAATCCTAGGTGGTGTGATGACCTGTCCTTTCTTTTGTCCAATCGAAATTGGGGATCCTTACACTTGCAACATTTGGGGGGTGGAACACTGACCTAGAAAACAGTATAACTAGTCTAGGTTTAGCTAGAGAATTTGTCCGACTTGTCCGAATAGCTGACCTGTCACTGACCCAATGCACTCAATAGCTGATCGAGAAACAGAGGTGCTGCGGAGCACTCTGTCAGACAGACTCACAGACCCAATCGGGGTTTTGGGAACCTTAAGTGCTGGCGAAGCACTTTGCTGGGGAATTCGATAACCCAATCGGGGTTCTGACTGATAGCTGCAGAGAGGGAGTAGCGTAGGCATAGCAACTGAACTGCGGGTGCTGGTCTCAACTTTGGTGGTCCGGCTCTGATCCAAATCTGGTTTTCCTGTCCTGGTTTCCATTCTGCACCTGCTGGCCTACTGGCAACTGCTTTCCTTGGGGTTTTTCCTTCCGTCCTTAAACTGACCCGTGGCCAGGGTTGGTCTTCACACCGTTCTAGGTAAATATAAATCTGGGTGGGAAACGTATATTACCTTTGCATCTTTTTCTTACTCTTCTTGAATCTCACTAAAGGTTAAAATTGCATATGTTCCTAGTTCTCTCCCCCTCCTTTGTGATAGAATAATTAAATCGTGATTCTTGCTATTTTAGCATGACCCAATTTTTCCCTATCCTTTAGAATTAAAGATGAGAGAACTGTTCAGGGCTTTAAGTGGGCCGGGTCTGTCCGGGTCTGAGCACCGGCAGTTATTTTCAGGGGGCCTGGAACCGGGTCTCTATCGGGCTCTGTTTTCAGGCCTCCAAAGGTAGGTAGTCCGTTTTCTTTTTCTTTTTCCTCGACTGCAGTGAGAGCATGCACATGATGTGCCCATGCTCACCGACAACTTCAGAAGCACTGACTTCTTACTTTTTAACAGGGCCCCTTACAGCGCTTTCACTTTTACAGTAGCTGTCGCGCTGTCCCCGAATTCACAACACTACCTCTCCAGTCTCCTCGCCCCCAGGGCCGGCGCAAGGCATGGGCAGTGTGGGCAGCTGCCCAGGGCCCCCTGCACACCCGACCAACGGGGGGGGGGGCCGCACATCTAAGACTGATGTAGCGCTGCGAGGCCCAAGACATCGCAATCATGTGCAGGTCTGGAAATAATAAGAGCAGGGACGCACTTCCCCGGGAATCGCCAGTCGCCACACTGCCATTACTGCGAGGTACAGGGAAGGAGCGCCTCATCCCATGGGCCTCGCAGCGCTACACCATCACTGCGATGCTCAGGGAACAAAGGGCCTCTCCCAGGGCTAATCACTGCCTGTACCTGGGGATCTAGTCTCCCGCTGCCCACTCAGAGGCACTGCAGGACACCCCACATCCCGCACGTTTAAGCCTTCAAATGATAAACAACTTTCTTTCAGCTCTTGAGGAGCTGTGGACGACATGCTTGTGGTAGACATACAGGGAGGCGTTGCAGCACACCAGGGGTCCTGCATAAAGCAGCTTGAGAGCCTTCAGCTACTAACATGCAAACATTCTTCAATGAGTATGTGAAACTTATTCCCACGACCTGCTCTGAAAGTATGCCCTGTAAGCTTATTTCAAAGTGCAGGGCCTGAATGTAACATGTCTGTGCAATTTAGAGGGGCCTCGCACATCCCCTTTCTGCCCGGGCCCCAAAAATCCTAGAACCGGCCCTGCTCGCCCCCCACTACTCAGCAGCAGAAGCCAGGAGTAGCAGTGTCACAACTCCATCTTGCAGGAAGACGAGCAGTAGGCAACTGCGTGGTAACTGGCACGGGATCATCTAAAAGCCCTTGGAATTAATTTTGTCCATGTGAAGAAGCGTTTCTTAGCCTTGCATTCCAACCTTCATAACTGATCACAAAACTACCCCAAAGGCAGTGTGTCCAAATGGAACAGCGTTTTCATTTAATTACTGTGTTTTTTGTCTCGGATCAGAAAGGCACAACAACATACCCTCAAATATTATTCAAACATACGAGTGTGCTTCCTTCGCCATATTTTTTTTATATAAAGTGATGAGCATAATTTGGGCAGACACTCGAAAAACAATGTGCAGGCACATTCATACCGTCAGCCGAAAAACCAAAGTCACCCCTCCCTCTGCCCCCACCTGCTGCAACTGCTTCGCACTTCCGTACCGGCTGCAACGAAAATGAAAAGTACATTTGGGTGGTTCCTTTCACCAAGTGTATTTCTGCCTAGGTTTAGACAGTTTCACAATTATTTCGGATCTAGTCACTTAGCACCCTTCCAACTGTGCCTGCGATCCTTTCATTAACAGCGCAGAGATGGGGTAAGCCAACCTCCTCACACCCATTTTTAAAAGGATTGACAGCGTATGAGGAAATGCAAAGTTGTGCACCTGCCCGTTGGGACAGGAGTGGGGTGGTGACAGGAGTTTTGTTGTGCTAGGGGACTCCATTTGATTTCATGGAAATAGGAAAGTTCACGTACCTACTACCTACAGAACGGATGTTTGCTGCGAAGTGCTGGTACTCTAGCATAAAAAATATTGCAGCACTGCTGAGAAGTGCAGGTACTCTTTCTCTCCGCTTCAACTTACAAAAGTGTGGGCACTCTGTGCGGGAGAGCACATGCCCGTTTAAAGCACTGGATAGTAAATGAAACTTTCCCTGCCAAGGACACACAAAAAAGGCCCCCGCATCTAGGCACTCAAACAAAGCTAATGTGTGCTATATTACTTTGACATATGTCATTGGTATTTTAGGCTTAGTGCATTTGTTTCATGTACTTTGTGCAACACGTTATTGCTGATATAAGGTGTTTAATGTAACTGCTCACTCTCAGCTTTGGTTGGCAGAGCACGGTTTGTGTTGCATGTTTAGTACAGGGCTTTAAGTGGGCCGGGTCTGTCCGGGTCTGAGCACTGGCAGTGATTTTCAGGGGGCCTCGAAACGGGTCTCTATCAGGCACTATTTTCAGTCCTCCAAAGGTAGTTCGTTTTCTTTTTTCTTTTCCCTCGACTGCAGTGAGAGCATGCACATCGATGAGCGCATGCTCATTTTGCTCACTACTGAGCGGCGGAGGTAGTGAGCATGCCAGGTGAGCCGCGTTGTAGGAGGAACGCGGCTTTAAAGAGAGCCATTTTCTCTCAGGATTTCCCTTCCTGCAGCGCAGGTGCAAAGTCTTCGTGGTGCCAGCCTTCACATCATGGGATGATTAGGAGAGAGACTACCACAGGCAGCCTGCTCCAGCACAACCCTGCTCTGACTTTTCACACTGAGCGTCAAGGCTGCAGTGTAATCAAGCAACAATTAAAACACAGAGAGAGGAAAGGAACTAGTCGGCGTGATCCTGCCCCAGCCCTAACGCAATGCTAGTTATCTTGATTTAGACCACGCCCCTACTTGGATTGGCCACGCCCCTTTGCGTGGTTTGCCCCGCCCATTTTAGAGCACCCCCAGTTTTTTTCTCCCACTTAAAGCCCTGGAACTGTTCATAAAAATATAGATGTTCCCTTTCTTTACCTTCCTTTAGCCGAACTGAAGTGGTTGCTCTGAATCATTTAGTGTGTTCCGTTCTTACCTTCCCTATAGCTACAAGGTTATTTCAAATGTCGTCATTATAAATCAAGTTCTTTTTCTTTTTCACCTTTCTAGTGGTACGCAAACTTTGATTTCTAGCATGTTCCTTATTTTCCCGTCCTTTAGAAACACCTTTTCTAAATAAAGATTCTGTGAGTTCATTATAGTATGTTCCCGGTTCTTACCTTTCCTTCAGACTGCTAAATGGTTTGAATCATATATTTCCTACATGGTTATACGCTTTTTATGATTTTGGTTATTGATAGTTTGCTTGCTGTAAACCTTATGCTTTCTAACTTTGAAGAAAACTAGATAAAGGTTTTCAAAACTTCCTGAGTCTCTGGTTATTAATAAAGAGTGCAAATGCTATAAATGTTATTTTAGACTGCTTATCTTTGCAGCTAGCTCCCTGATCCACTATGGTCATAGGTGCCAAGGACAAGGATTGGTAAGTCCAAGGTATAGGAATTAGTTAGGATTGGATTACTGGTAGTAGAGTGTAGGTTACCCGTCTAATAAGTATGGTGAATTGAAATTTATGGGCCCAAGTATGCATATGGTAAAATTTATAGTCGGGTGACCTGCGCGCTCTATCACTGTGTTTGTGGCTGTCTAGAGGGAATACACAGTGTAGCTGTCACCCATCCCAGACATGTATTGGAGACAGGCTGCAAGGCCCACAGAGCAGTACGAGCAGAGAAATGTCCACATTTTTAAAAGTGGCATTTCTAAAACAGGAATGTTAAATCCAACTTTACCAGTAAAGATGATTTGTCAATACCATACCAAAGATATGAAACATGATGCAGCTACTCCTTTCTAATCATTAATGATATCTTTAAAGCATTTTAAGGAATTTGCAATGCTATCCTATGAGAGGAGTAGGCCTCACAGTAGTGAAAAACAAATTTAGGTGTTTGTCACTACCAGGACATGTGAAAATTAAAAGTACTTGTCCTACCTTTTAGTTACAAAGCACCATGCCCTTAGGGCTACCTAGACCCTACCATAGGGGTGATGTATGTGTAATAAAAGGGGTGTTTAAGACTTGGCAGGTAGTTTTAAATGACAAATTGAAGTGGCAATAAACAGCACACACAGGCTGTGCAATGGCAGGCCTGAGTCAGGTTTGAGGCAGGTTTGAAAGGCTAGTTGTGTGGGTGTCACAATCAGTCCTGTACGCCCTCTAGTAGCATTTAGATTGCAGGCCCTGGGTATACCACTTTACAAGGGACTTATTAGTAAATTAATCATGCTAATTATGTATACACCATAGTCACCATGTTTAGGGGAAAAGCACATGCACTTTAGCACTGGTTAGCAGTGGTAAAGTGCTCAGAGTCCGAAGGCCAACAAAAAGATATAAGAAAAAATAGGAGGTAAGCAGGCAACAAGTTTGGGGGAACACTACCCTAAGGACGACAGGTCTAGCAGTAAGGATGGACAAGCATCCTTAAGAACTTAGGTCCTGAGTGAGTCATGGCTTTGTGCATGTAGCATAGAGCTTTTAAGACATAATAAGCTTGTCTATACTGAGCCAGTGAAGGTTACGAAGCTGAGAGAAAACAAAAGTATCCTTCGGCAATGTGGCATAAACGACAAGCTGGAGCTTTCTGAATGATCTTGCGCCTTTTCAATTAGGATTTAGCGGCCCTAAGATATAATACATTACCAGAGTCAGGGCCTGCACAATGCCCTTTGAATAGAAATGTGCAGGAGCCATAAGATATTTCTAAGGCGTATAAGCAGGCTGAAAGAGCTAGCAGCCACCTTATTTATTTGATAGTCCATAATAAGTTTGTTGCTTTCTCTTCTTTTGCTTTTAATAAGTGTTTTGGTCTCAGCAGCATGCTTTTTGTCTGTTGCATTAGTAGTTAAACACATTTAGAGTACAAGTTTTGTGTGGAAGATTTGTTGAACATGTTTTTGGCACACTGGATATTTTACCAGTATTGCAGTTTATGTGCTCGAGTCACAAAACACAATCAGCATGTAAGTTCAATTTAAACAAATGTCTTGATTTACATGTGCAGGATTCACAAAACATTAGTTTGCACCCTTACATCAATTTCCCCATGCATAGTAAAACTTTATAATGTTGTAATTTTACTGATGGGTAAATTTCCTGCTAGAGACGTGCATTCCAGAGCTGGGAGGACCGGCAGTTTCTTCTCTCACTGCATTCCAGGAGACCATGCCTTTATTCAGCTCTTTTTGTTAACAAAAGATTTGCTATTTGGCTAACAACTGCAATATGATATTGTTTGAAAATAGCACTCTCTGAAGGGTCACCCCAAATGATTTGCATCCCTCCTCCACTTTTCTTTACCTCATTTTTGTTGGTTTTTGGACTGTGTGAACTTTGTGCTCTCTCCTCTAAACATGGTAATATTGTCCCATCCCCAATTGGCACATTTAATTTACTTATAAGTCTCTAGGCAAAGTGCATTGCATGTGCCCAGGGCCTGTAAATTAAATGTTACTACTGGTCCTGCAAACACAACAATGATGGACAGAATGTGGATCAATGTCACACATTCACGCATATCGCCATTGTCTAACCCAGGGTGGTGTGGAGTGGAAAAACGATGGATGTAGAGCGGTAACTGCAAACACAACAATGATGGACAGAATGTGGATCAATGTCACACATTCACCCCAGTCCAAAGATCTGGGCCCAAATCCATCGTTTTTCCACTCCACACCACCCTGGGTTAGACAATGGCGATATGCAAATCAGCGCTGACCCTGTACCCCATGGGAACAGTCCAGTCCGAACTACAAAAGCCATGTCCTTCCCAGAACGGAAACAAGCATCCGAGGACCGGCCCGGTTTCGAGGTAACACCTCTCTTCAGCCCGGCTAGCTTGATTCCAGTGGTGTGGAGTGCCTGGGACTCACGTCTGAGCATCCCCAGTACACTTAGAGCGGTAACTGCAAACACAACAATGATGGACAGAATGTGGATCAATGTCACACATTCACCCCAGTCCAAAGATCTGGGCCCAAATCCATCGTTTTTCCACTCCACACCACCCCGGGTATGCTCAGACGTGAGTCCCAGGCTCTCCACACCACTGGAGTCAAGCTATCCAGGCTGAATGAAGGCTGATAACCAGAAACCGGTCCTTGGATGCTTGATTCCGGTCTGGGAAAGACAGGGCTTGGCAGTTCGGACTGGACTTTTCCCATGAGGCAAAGGGTCAGAGCTGATTTGCATATAGCCAGTGTCTAACCCAGGGTGGTGTGGAGTGAAAAAAACGATGGATTTAGGCCCAGATCCTTGTACTGGGGTGAATGTATGACATTGTTCTACATTCTGTCCATCAACTGTGTTTTTTGTAATTTTCACCCCAAGTGGGCTGGGTATGCTCAGACGTGAGTCCCAGGCTCTCCACACCACTGGAGTCAAGCTATCCAGGCTGAATGAAGGCTGATAGCCAGAAACCGGTCCTTGGATGCTTGATTCCGGTCTGGGAAAGACAGGGCTTGGCAGTTCGGACTGGACTTTTCCCATGAGGCAAAGGGTCAGAGCTGATTTGCATATAGCCAGTGTCTAACCCAGGGTGGTGTGGAGTGAAAAAAACGATGGATTTAGGCCCAGATCCTTGTACTGGGGTGAATGTATGACATTGTTCTACATTCTGTCCATCAACTGTGTTTTTTGTAATTTTCACCCCGAGTGGGCTGGGTATGCTCAGACGTGAGTCCCAGGCTCTCCACACCACTGGAGTCAAGCTATCCAGGCTGAATGAAGGCTGATAGCCAGAAACCGGTCCTTGGATGCTTGATTCCGGTCTGGGAAAGACAGGGCTTGGCAGTTCGGACTGGACTTTTCCCATGAGGCAAAGGGTCAGAGCTGATTTGCATATAGCCAGTGTCTAACCCAGGGTGGTGTGGAGTGAAAAAAACGATGGATTTAGGCCCAGATCCTTGTACTGGGGTGAATGTATGACATTGTTCTACATTCTGTCCATCAACTGTGTTTTTTGTAATTTTCACCCCGAGTGGGCTGGGTATGCTCAGACGTGAGTCCCAGGCTCTCCACACCACTGGAGTCAAGCTATCCAGGCTGAATGAAGGCTGATAGCCAGAAACCGGTCCTTGGATGCTTGATTCCGGTCTGGGAAAGACAGGGCTTGGCAGTTCGGACTGGACTTTTCCCATGAGGCAAAGGGTCAGAGCTGATTTGCATATAGCCAGTGTCTAACCCAGGGTGGTGTGGAGTGAAAAAAACGATGGATTTAGGCCCAGATCCTTGTACTGGGGTGAATGTATGACATTGTTCTACATTCTGTCCATCAACTGTGTTTTTTGTAATTTTCACCCCGAGTGGGCTGGGTATGCTCAGACGTGAGTCCCAGGCTCTCCACACCACTGGAGTCAAGCTATCCAGGCTGAATGAAGGCTGATAGCCAGAAACCGGTCCTTGGATGCTTGATTCCGGTCTGGGAAAGACAGGGCTTGGCAGTTCGGACTGGACTTTTCCCATGAGGCAAAGGGTCAGAGCTGATTTGCATATAGCCAGTGTCTAACCCAGGGTGGTGTGGAGTGAAAAAAACGATGGATTTAGGCCCAGATCCTTGTACTGGGGTGAATGTATGACATTGTTCTACATTCTGTCCATCAACTGTGTTTTTTGTAATTTTCACCCCGAGTGGGCTGGGTATGCTCAGACGTGAGTCCCAGGCTCTCCACACCACTGGAGTCAAGCTATCCAGGCTGAATGAAGGCTGATAGCCAGAAACCGGTCCTTGGATGCTTGATTCCGGTCTGGGAAAGACAGGGCTTGGCAGTTCGGACTGGACTTTTCCCATGAGGCAAAGGGTCAGAGCTGATTTGCATATAGCCAGTGTCTAACCCAGGGTGGTGTGGAGTGAAAAAAACGATGGATTTAGGCCCAGATCCTTGCACTGGGGTGAATGTATGACATTGTTCTACATTCTGTCCATCAACTGTGTTTTTTGTAATTTTCACCCCAAGTGGGCTGGGTATGCTCAGACGTGAGTCCCAGGCTCTCCACACCACTGGAGTCAAGCTATCCAGGCTGAATGAAGGCTGATAGCCAGAAACCGGTCCTTGGATGCTTGATTCCGGTCTGGGAAAGACAGGGCTTGGCAGTTCGGACTGGACTTTTCCCATGAGGCAAAGGGTCAGAGCTGATTTGCATATAGCCAGTGTCTAACCCAGGGTGGTGTGGAGTGAAAAAAACGATGGATTTAGGCCCAGATCCTTGTACTGGGGTGAATGTATGACATTGTTCTACATTCTGTCCATCAACTGTGTTTTTTGTAATTTTCACCCCGAGTGGGCTGGGTATGCTCAGACGTGAGTCCCAGGCTCTCCACACCACTGGAGTCAAGCTATCCAGGCTGAATGAAGGCTGATAGCCAGAAACCGGTCCTTGGATGCTTGATTCCGGTCTGGGAAAGACAGGGCTTGGCAGTTCGGACTGGACTTTTCCCATGAGGCAAAGGGTCAGAGCTGATTTGCATATAGCCAGTGTCTAACCCAGGGTGGTGTGGAGTGAAAAAAACGATGGATTTAGGCCCAGATCCTTGTACTGGGGTGAATGTATGACATTGTTCTACATTCTGTCCATCAACTGTGTTTTTTGTAATTTTCACCCGAGTGGGCTGGGTATGCTCAGACGTGAGTCCCAGGCTCTCCACACCACTGGAGTCAAGCTATCCAGGCTGAATGAAGGCTGATAGCCAGAAACCGGTCCTTGGATGCTTGATTCCGGTCTGGGAAAGACAGGGCTTGGCAGTTCGGACTGGACTTTTCCCATGAGGCAAAGGGTCAGAGCTGATTTGCATATAGCCAGTGTCTAACCCAGGGTGGTGTGGAGTGAAAAAAACGATGGATTTAGGCCCAGATCCTTGTACTGGGGTGAATGTATGACATTGTTCTACATTCTGTCCATCAACTGTGTTTTTTGTAATTTTCACCCCGAGTGGGCTGGGTATGCTCAGACGTGAGTCCCAGGCTCTCCACACCACTGGAGTCAAGCTATCCAGGCTGAATGAAGGCTGATAGCCAGAAACCGGTCCTTGGATGCTTGATTCCGGTCTGGGAAAGACAGGGCTTGGCAGTTCGGACTGGACTTTTCCCATGAGGCAAAGGGTCAGAGCTGATTTGCATATAGCCAGTGTCTAACCCAGGGTGGTGTGGAGTGAAAAAAACGATGGATTTAGGCCCAGATCCTTGTACTGGGGTGAATGTATGACATTGTTCTACATTCTGTCCATCAACTGTGTTTTTTGTAATTTTCACCCCGAGTGGGCTGGGTATGCTCAGACGTGAGTCCCAGGCTCTCCACACCACTGGAGTCAAGCTATCCAGGCTGAATGAAGGCTGATAGCCAGAAACCGGTCCTTGGATGCTTGATTCCGGTCTGGGAAAGACAGGGCTTGGCAGTTCGGACTGGACTTTTTCCATGAGGCAAAGGGTCAGAGCTGATTTGCATATAGCCAGTTTCTAACCCAGGGTGGTGTGGAGTGAACAAAATGATGGATTTAGGCCCAGATCCTTGTACTGGGGTGAATGTATGACATTGTTCTACATTCTGTCCATCAACTGTGTTTTTTGTAACTACTGGTCCTGCAGCACTGATTGTGCCAGCCACATAAGTAGCCCCAAACCCATGATCTCATGCCTGCCAATTCAGAGCCTGTGTGTACAGAATTATGCTGCCATGTCGACGTGGCAAGTAAACCCTCTTGCCAGGCCTAAACCTTCTCTTTTTATACATATAAGTCACCCATAAGATAGGGCCTTTATAACCCACAGGGTAGGTTGAAGTGTAGTTAAAAGGCAGGACATGTACTTATATGTTTTACATGTCTTGGTAGTGAAAAAAAAACAGTTTCGTTATTCACTATTGCAAGGTCTATCCCTCCCGTAGGATAACATTGGGATTGCTTTATTACATCTTTTAAGTGTAATTTCGAATTGTGAAGAGATAGACATTTCAAATTTGGTATCACTTGACTCACAATTTTAAATTACAACTTATGGTGAAGTTGGATTTTAAATTACAGTTTGGTAATTGCCCCTTTTAGAAAGTTGGCATGTACTTGCTTTAGCCATTTAGCGCCAGATATACAAAAAAGCCAGTTTGCGATTTCTCAATTGCTAATTTTTGCCATTCGCAATTTGGAAATTGCAAACAGCTATGTACAACAATGTCTCAGACACTGTTTGCGATTTCCAATGGGTCGCAAATGAAATGAAATGAATGAAATGAAATGAAAAGGAATTTATAAAGCGCATGGGTGCCCTCGAGCGTCCCAGCGCTAAAACGAAACACAGGACCACCACCAAATGTAACTGAAGAGAAAGCCTACAGGGGGAAAAGGTGAGTCTTCAATGTTTTGCGGAATCTCGCTAGGTTAGGTTCTTTCCGCAGTGCCAGCGGTAGAGCATTCCATAATTGGCCTACGTTAATGGAGAACCGGCGGCCGCCGGACCTCACCTTTTTTGCTCTGGGTATCACCACAAAATTACCATCATCAGAGCGAAGGGCTCGCGTTGGTTTATAAGGGCGAACCAGGTCCCTAAGAATTGGAGGGCCCGATCCTTGCAAAGCTTTAAACACAATGCAGAGGGATTTGAATTTTATGCGAGCTCGGATTGGAAGCCAATGCAAGGCCTTAAGTGCAGGCTTGGCTGAGGATCTTTTGGCAGTACCAGTGAGCATTCGTGCTGCCGCATTCTGAGCTCTTTGGAGCACATTCAAAGTGGATTCTGGTGAAGCAAGGAATAGGGCATTGCTATAATTCAGCCTTGATATAACTAGTCCTTGCACCAAATGGACCTGCCTCATCAATATTCATTTGAGACCCATTTGAAATGGCTACAATCACAGGGATGGTGGACTGCTGTGGTCAACAGACCACCATGTCTGTGATTGTTTTTAAATAAAGCAATATTTGTTTTTGTAATGCAGCCCATTTTCCTTAAGGGGAAACGGGCTGCATTACAAAAATAAAATTGAAAAGTTTTCGCTTCAGTTTTTTAAGAGTAGACTGTGGTGCTCTCCAAAAAGGTTTTCACCCACATTCACAAAGGGGAAGGGGTTCCTTGGGGACCCCTTCCCATTTGTGAAAGAGTTACCACCAATTTCTAATTGATGGTAACTGCAAATGTTTCTCGACCGCATTACCGATCGCAAAACATTCATACATACCAGTGCGACTCACTATTGGGAAGGAACACCTTTAACAGTCCCCTTCCCAATAGCGAGTCGCAAACCCTATTTTGCGAGTAGGTAATAGGTTACCGACTCTCAAAATAGGGTTTGCGGCATCAGGCTGTTTGTGACCAGTAAAATGCTTCGTACATCTGGCCCTTAGCACCTGCTGCATGTCTCTGTTCAGTTTGGGTTGGGTGACAGCTGGGTTTTGTGTCTTCCCTCTAGACAGCGACACACAAAGGACTCTTAGGGATGTATGACATTACAACGCATGCCTTTACGAAGCACGTTTTACAACGCAACTTTTACAACGACTTGCATTTGGGGGCGCTGGATAGTGAATCGTTTAATTTACTATTCCAACTCCAGTCCCCGTGGATAGTAGGGAAGGTGTTGGAAACTGTTCCCTATCCTAGAGCGCCCCCCGGCGCAAGTCATTGTAAAAGTTGCGTTGTAATGGTTGCGTCGTAAAGGTACTTCGTTGTAACAGTTGCGCTGTAAAGGATGTTTACCAAATAGGCTGGGCCCTGTCTACACACAAAGAGCTGCATACCCCTCTGTAGTGAATCTACAGCCAGTGCAGAAAGGGTGGACCTCTGTGCACTTCAAAGTTTTCTTTGAAGTCTCCCCCTCTTCAAAGGCACAACTGGGTATAAGTACTGGACCCAGGACCTCACAACTTCAGTACACTTCTGGACTTGTGACCACTCTGCCAGAAAGACGAGGATCTGCTGTGCTGCTCAAGGTCTGCCACTCTGCTGGAACTGCTGTTTGCTGAACTCCTGCCTTGCTGTGTTGCCCTGCTGCCTTCTGCTCTCTCTTAGCCCGAGTGAGAAGGACTGCACCTGCATCACTGGAAGCCAGAGTGACTCCAAGGGCTTGCTGACTTCCCTCCTGTTGCCGAAGTCTCAGGGACCAAAAGACTTAGAACCAACCCTTGGGCTCATCTGCTTATGAGCCTGTCCTGCCAAGTGGTGACATCCCAGTCCTGGACCCTTGTAAGTGGGCACAGAAGTGTGGTCTGGTGGAAGAAACACATCCTCTGCTACGAGAGCCGAATCGATGCATCAACGCTGTTGCGGGAACTAGACCGACTCATCGCACTCGGAACCAGCGCATCGCACTCAGTTGCACAGCTTTGGAACCGATGTGTCACTGCCACTGCACGGAAAAGATTGCCGCATCGCCTCTACAGCGTGGAGAAAACCCAGTGCATCGCATTCAGAACTGCTGCTCTTCAGAAACAACAATTCGCTCACAGAACTGACGCGGCTCCGTTGTTAGGTAGAGAAATTCAGCGGAACACCTCAACTGGGTGGAAATCAACAACGCATCTCGCTGTTGCGACCAGGATCAAGGTACTTTTGAACAGCATGCCTTACGTGGGACCTGTATCTGGGCAACGCTCCATTGCTGTCGGCCTGAACTCTTGATTTTATCCCAGTCCAGCACAACCAATTAACACTTTGGAAGCTACTTGCCTCCAAGCACAATTTTTACTTTTATTCTTTAAAAAATCATATCTCCACTTCTACACATTAGATTTTTGTGTCATTTTGGTCTTGTTGTCTTTATAAAATTATTCTTTTTTTTCTAGACTAGTGTGGAGCCTTGTTGTGGTGCTTTCACTGTTTTACTTTTTGAAGCGCAGCATAAATACCTTACACATTGCCTGTTGAATTAAGCCTGACTGCTCTGTGCCAAGCTACCAGAGGGTGAGCACAGGATAATTCAGGGTGTGTTGTCAGTTACCCTGACTGGGATTGTGGTTCCTGCTTGGACAGGGTGCATACCTCTACCAACCAGAAACCCAGTTTCCAACAGATATGATTTAAAGTTGGAAACATTTACCGTTGCCCTTTTCTCCTCTCGCTCCTATTCGTTATATATTTTCAGTTTCTGTAACAAAATAATATTCATTCTACAATTCCACAGAAAGTGTTTAGTGTGTATGTTTAATTTACACCACTACATTTTTATCTATTTCTCTTGAATTTTTATAAAGCCCTCATTCACCCAGGGAACATTTACTTAAGAAATTACTGTACAGGGGAAAGATGTAGGAACAGTGTCCCATACATAATAAAGCATTTTCAGATAAATGTGAAAAGCCCTTTGGTACATCAGGCCCCATACTGTTTGTAGAGTCGAATTAAGGTTTCTAAAGCTTTGCGAAATTTCAAAACATTTGGGCTCTATCCAATTCAAGAGGAAGGCTATTCCAGTGGGAGACTGCTGCTACCAAAATGGAACGACCCCCAATCTGGTTTTCTTTCCTTTGGGAACCTGAGGAAGAAAATAATACCCAAGCACCCAAGGGGGATTATAGCATTTGAAGAAGAGAGAGAAGGGTGTGTCAAACTTGGCATATAATGTTTTTGAGGGATTTTAAAAGTTCCCTTCTATTGATATGCAAAGAGACTGAAACTGATCTATGGTCTAGCCTGGGGAAGCAAGAGCTGGGGTTAGATGTTCTTGTCTTGATAAACTTAGTGACTGCATTTTGTACTAGCTGAAGGGGACAAAGATAACAATCCAAAAGAACTAGATAGAAAGCAATGCAATAATCTAGATGAGAAGAAACAAAAGCATTCCTACTTTGCACTATGTGTGGAAAAGAAAAAAGGTTCAAGATTCTTCTCAGAACATGGAGGTGATAAAAATAGGAGCTAATCATACTTTTATGCTGGGGAATGATGGACAACTGAGAATCAAAGTTAAACCCAAGATTTTTGTTGCATGCTACGCTGGTAAGACAAACGCCCAAAACTTGGGGCGAGAATGGAGGCTACCGAAAAGGTGAGGGAACAAATAGAAGTAATATGTCTGGCTTACTCCATTCAGTTTCAATTGATTATAACTCATCCAGACCCCCACTTCTGTATGATATTGATGAAAACTGACTGGACAGGCCCCCTAGTATTTGGAGATATTTAAAAATGCTTGAGTTTCACCTCCAAATGTAAGGCAGGTGTGACTAAAAGACTGAATTATCTTGGTTAATGGTTAGCGGGATTGTAAAATTTATTGCATGTAATTATCCTCATGAAAATAATTGAAAAGGAAGACGTCCTTTATTTTTTATTTTTTTAAACTTTATTTTTCAAATTTTCACATAGTCAACCACCAGTATGATTACAGACTACAATTTTGGAATAGCAATCTGTAGTAAAAGGAAGATACACAGTCCAGCTGTATAAGTAGATAATCCTTTATTGTAGATTCCTTCTAGGATAGGTAAGTAGGAGAAGATAAGAAGTTTAGATAAAACCCCACCAGGAGCAAGCTCAAAGCAGCTCAGCCTGAGTTGACCAACTCGCTGTGAGCACAGAAAGCCACCCAGGCATTCCATGATGTCATGGTACATTCTATACAGTGGAGAACAGTAGAAAAGTAATTTACTACACATCCTCCTTCCTTAGAGAATGACAGCAGAAATAGGGAGAAAGATAAGTAAGATACCTCAAATATAACATTTACATGGAAGTACACTAATGAGACACACAAATCTAATAATGTACTACATGAGGTATCAGAAATATCATTAGCTGTTTGATGTTTTGTTTCTTTGTGTTTTAAGTAATAAAAAGTTACAAAAAAAAAGAAATATAACTAGCATGAGCAGAAATACAATAAGATGCTAACAATACTACTACACGCCCCATCCCCCCCCCCCCCCCCCCCTTAGGGAAAACAAAGCATGGCTTGATTAATAAAAATCAATGCAACAAAGAAGGGTGGTCACGCCCACAACCTCCCCATGCATGGGTCCACCACCACAGGGCAGGCACACTGGTAAACAAAAGTGGGTGTAGACACAGACCCTTGGGAGAAATACAACATCCCTAATAAAAGGTACAACAGGGGTAAGATTCACTCTAGATAACCGGAAGAGTGTAAACCCCCACAACAAAAATACACCAGAGAAAAACACTCTGGAACGACACCAAAAGTTCCCCTGATCAAGATAGAAGGCATGCTGACACTGAAAACTAGGATAAAGCTTCTCACTCAAAGTCCTACCAGCATTAAACCCTTTCCCACGAGTGTCAAGCAGGCAGACTTCGACTGGAGCATAATGTCAAAATGAAAAAGAATCCCCATGGGAAGTAACACAAGAAACTGCCCAAACAATCTCCACCAAAAGTAGGGACCAACACAGGGTACTAACCCTGTAAAATAACACAACCTCCCTTAAATAGGGTACACCACAGGGTACTCACCCTGGAAAATTGAACAACCTCCCCTAAGTAGGGTACAACACAACAACTGACGTCCCCATGGCTAGATACTCACCATAGAGTAATACATGTACACCACATGGATACTGACCGTGGAAAACCACACAACCTCCCCTCAGTAGGGTACACCGCAGGATAGTCACCCTAGAAATCACATAACCTCCCCTGATAAGGATACACCACAGGGTACGCGCCCTGGAAACAACACAACCTCCCCAAATTAGGGTACACCGCAGGGTAGTCACCCTGGAAAATTGAACAACCTCCCCTAAGTAGGGTACAACACAACAACTGACGTCCCCATGGCAAGATACTCACCATAGAGTAATACATGTACACCACATGGATACTGACCGTGGAAAACCACACAACCTCCCCTCAGTAGGGTACACCACAGGGTACTCACCCTGAGAACTGATATGAATGAATGAATGAATGAATGAATGAATGAATGAATGAATGCATGAATTTGAGATTTGTATTGCGCGACTTAACCCGGAGGCATCAAGGCGCATCTGATGGAAAAGCTGAGTGGCTGGTGACACCCGAAGTGGGGGATTACAGGTAGGATTCTGCGAAAAGCCAGGTTTTTAGACCTTTACGAAAAAGGGCGAGGGACGGCTGGCCCTTAAGGTCAGCTGGAAGCGTGTTCCACAGTTTTGGGGCAAGGGAGAAAAAGGCCCTCCCTCCCCACCTAGCCTTAATGGTTCGGGGGCTAGACAGGAGGCTTTTGTGGGCCGATCGCAGGGCCCTGCCCGGGGTGTAGAAGGACACAAGGGACCCAATGTCCTCAGCACCCAGACCGTGTAGAGCACGGCAGGTAAGGACAAGAACCTTAAAATTAATCCTGGCCTGTACAGGCAGCCAGTGAAGATTTTTTCTGATCCCGGATCCAGAGAAGCGTCTGGTTGCATCAACTACAAACCTAGCTGCTGCGCTCTGGACAACTTGGAGGCGATGGATGAACTTTTTGCTTATACCCAGGTAGAGGGCATTGCAGTAGTCCAGGCGAGGAGAGCTGAGAGCCACCGAAACCTGTTTCCGGGCGTCCGGGGAGAGATAGTGTGCGAGTTTCCTAAGGATCCTCAAGACACCACAGCAGGTGGAGACAGTCTTGTTGACTTGTTTGTCAAAAGCAAGTGTGGTGTCGATGATAACCCCCAGATTGCGGGCAACTAGGGACGGCTTGGGGCATGTTCCGAGGGCAGGCGGCCACCAGGCATCCGACCAGACATCTTGTTTGCCACCGAAGATGAGGACCTCAGTCTTTTCCCCATTAAGTTTGCGGAAGTTTTAGGTCATCCAGCCTGCCACGGCTTCCATGCAGTTCTTAAAATTTAAGGCCGTGGACTCAACAGAATGAGATAGGGAGACCATTATCTGGGTGTCGTCAGCATACGACAAAACTTCCAGTCCGAAGGATCTAACAAGTCTTGCAAGTGGGGCCACATATATGTTGAAGAGTGTGGGGCTCAAGGATGAGCCCTGTGGGACCCCACATTGCAGAGGCTTGGCGGAGGAGAGGAAGTCGCCCAGTTTGACCCTTTGGGCATGCTGGTTGAGGAAGGATGTCAGGAGACCCAGAGCCAGTCCTCCCACTCCCATCTCGCCAAGACGAGTGGCCAGAATGGAGGGGGACAGGGTGTCAAAGGCGGCTGTAAGGTCGAGCAGGATCAGAAGGGTAGTCTGACCACTGTCGACCTTGGCGTGGATGTTGTTGACCACCACTGTAAGGGCTGACTCTGTGCTGTGCGCCTTCCGAAAGCCATGCTGAGAGGGGTCTAGCAGGCTAGCTTTGTCCAGGAAGGCGCTAAGATGGTGATTGAGGTGGGCCTCGAGCATCTTGGCGGGGGCAGGAAGAAGGGATATGGGGCGGAAGTTTTTTAGGATCCCGGGATCCAAAGTTGGCTTTTTCAGGAGAGGATTGACAATGGCCAACTTCCAGGTTGCGGGGAAGACGCCATTCGAAATTGCCAGATTCATTACATACAGCAGGGGGGGAAGCAGGACCTCTCTGCAGTTCTTCAAAATTTTGAGAGGGCAGGGGTCCAGAGGGGATCCCGATTTGAGTTTGTCGAGAAGCTCATTTACGACTTCAGAGGTCAGTAGAGGAAAATTAGACAGGTGTCCTCGGGGAGCCGAAAGGGGGCTCGGCCAAGAAGGAAGGACAGGTGGCGAGACGGGCTCCTGAATAGAGTTGAGGGCTTCTAGGGCGGTATAGATGTCCACGATTTTGGTGTGAAAAAACGTGGAGATCTGATCGCAAAGTTCTTGAGATGCGACAATGGGATCTGGATGCTGAACAAGAGACAGGGAATCCACAATGTTGAAAAGATCTCTAGGGGAACCGAGGGAGGTTGTCAGATTGGTAAAGTATGACTGTTTGGCTGCCAGAATTGCGACCTTGTATCCTATAATAAGGTTTTTGTGTTTGGTCCTTTCATCTGGGTGAGGGTGGGCTCTCCAGAATCTTTCTTGCCTCCTGCACTCCTGCCTGAGGAGTCTAAGGGAGTCAGAGAACCACGGGGCAGACGGACGTTTCCTGGCGCAGTAGTGTGGTTTGGCGGGGGCAAGGATGTTAACTGCCTCCGAATTGGTATTGACAAGCTCCCGAGCCGCAGTATCCGTATCAATTTTGGGAGAGGACTTGAAATTAGTGATGGTGGGGCCAAGGGCCTCGTTGTTCAGTCCCCTGTAGTTCCTTTTCAAAGTCCAGATGTTATTGTCCTTTGCGGGCGGATCCCGCAGTCCAGATGTGAACTCGATAGGGACTGCCTTATGATCCGACCAGGAAAGGGGGAGGGGAAGGCCGACTTCCAGTCTACGATTGTTGGTGAAGACCCCGTCCAGTGTGTGGCCAGCGGAGTGGTTAGAGCTTCCCACTCTTTGTAAAAGACCACAGGAGGCCAATGAATCCACCAGAGATATAGTGTCGGGCGATATAAAATTTTCCAAATGAAAATTGAAATCGCCAAGAATGGTGAAATTGGGTTTATCAATGAATGGTTCAAGAATTTCTAGGAGACCCGCGGTAAAGGCCGGCCTGGGGCCAGGGGGTCTATAGATTAGAATGCCCGTAAAGGACACCGTGGGAGAGGGGCTAAGGGAGAAATGAGCAGCCTGGAAGGAGTTCAGAGTGGAAGGGAGGCACTCAATACGGCAGGTTGATGAGATCTTATGCAGAATGCCAATTCCCCCCCTTTTCGGCCCTCTCTGTCCAGTCTCACAAAAGCATAACCATCGGGGATGGCGTCAACCAGGTCAGGACCAGCTGAATCTGAGCCCCAGGTTTCAGTGACAAAGGCCCACAAAGGCTTCCTCTCTGAGATAAAATCTCTGAAGGCAATATTGTTTTTCACTAGGGAGCGAGCATTTATAAGAAAGCCCGTTTCTCCAGGGGGGGGAGGGGATTGTGTCCCAATCACGGTCGGGGTACCCGGGGGTGTGAGTGGGGAAGTGTTACTCGAATCCCTAGAGCACCAACACTCAAAACCGTCTCGCAGTTTCTCCAGTACATACTTATGATGACAGCTTTGCCAGGATGGCCTGAGTGCTTTAAGGGTGCTAAGGGAGTAGGCAGGGTTTGTAATATGAGGAAAGCGCGAGCCATCAGCCTCCCTGGCCCCTGGCACCTCCTTGGCGCTGACGGGCGCAGACGGGCAGGACTCTGGCACGACTCCGGCGCAGGTCCGGTGGGTCCGCTGATCGCGTCCGCTGCGCGGAGACATAACCGTCCCCTTTTATGAACAGCTAGAGCGCATTACAGCGCTATTCCACACCCAATATGGCCGCTAAAATGAGATCGCCAAACCGGGACCGATCAGCGCTAATGGTCGGCTGAAGCGTGGCCCGGGCAGCGAGGCAAAGGGGAGAGGTGTGAGGAGAATAAAAAGCTTTGTAATCAAGCTAAGTGCCAAGTAAGTTTTAAAAAACAGAATAAATGCACAACAGACCTCCCGGCATCTGCCTCAGGAGGGACACGAGCACACAGTGATAACGAGCGCAGGGCTCAATGAATGCCCTTTTATGGACAGCTAGAGCGCGTCACAGCACTATTCCACACCCAATATGGCCGCTAAAATGAGATCGCCAAACCGGGACCGATCAGCGCAAATGGTCGGCTGAAGCGTGGCCCATGCAGCGAGGCGAAGGGGAGAGGTGTGAAGAGAATAAAAAGCTTCGTAATCAAGCTAAGTGTCAAGTAAGTTTTAAAAAACAGAATAAATGCACAACAGACCTCCCGGCATCCGCCTCAGGAGGGACACGAGCACACAGTGATAACGAGCGCAGGGCTCAATGAATGCCCTTTTATGGACAGCTAGAGCGCGTCACATCGCTATTCCACACCCAATATGGCCGTTAAAATGAGATCGCCAAACCGGGACCGATCAGCGCTAATGGTCGGCTGAAGCGTGGCCCGGGCAGCGAGACGAAGGGGAGAGGTGTGAGGAGAATAAAAAGCTTCGTAATCAAGCTAAGTGTCAAGTAAGTTTTAAAAAACAGAATAAATGCAAAACAGACCTCCCGGCTTCCGCCTCAGGAGGGACACAAGCACACAGTGATAACGAGCGCAGGGCTCAATGAATGCCCTTTTATGGACAGCTAGAGCGTGTCACAGCGCTATTCCACACCCAATATGGCCGCTAAAATGAGATCGCCAAATCGGGACCGATCAGCGCTAATGGTCGGCTGAAGCGTGGCCCGGGCAGCGAGGCGAAGGGGGGAGGTGTGAGGAGAATAAAAAGCTTCGTAATCAAGCTAAGTGTCAAGTAAGTTTTAAAAAACAGAATAAATGCACAACAGACCTCCCGGCTTCCGCCTCAGGAGGGACACGAGCACACAGTGATATGGGGCAATGACTACCCCAACAACCTCCCCAAAGAAATGGGTACACTCTACGTACAAAGACTAAGTCGAGACACACACTGTCCAATGGCACACACACTGGAAGAGCAAACTGACTTTGTGGAGTCCACGCACCCACAACTTCTCCATAGAAACCACACATCCACACATCCATAAAGTATAGAGGTACATAAACGCAAACTGAATGTTGTAAAAAAACAAAACTGCATAGTAACCAATTACAAAACCAGTTCCTTAACCACTTGATGAGCGACATCTCACCCGAACCCAATGGTGATGGAACACGTTCAGCTTTATGGCCGGAGAAGAAGGGTTGTGTGGGAACTCCATGAAACCACCTCATCATCGCAGTGGAGAGTTATGTCCCTAAACGGAACACACTTGGCAAACTTGATGGAAGAGGAGAGCGCAGCAAACTGAACAGGAGACAGTCACCAAGTCCCTCTATGAAAATATATATATGCTGCACTCGGTCCAAAACTTCAAACGCAGGAAACGGGCTGGCACAAAGAGAACATTGCACCAGATTATAATATGAGCCACAAGCAACCACAAGATGGTGGCACGCTTTTGGCGCGGCGCCGGGTGGTTCAAGGCACGTTTGTGCACTAGTGCGTTGATAGGCAGCTGGGATTCGGAAATGCCGGGACGTCACAGAGGAGAAGATGCAGGCATCACGAGACCGGTAAGACTGTGACCGGTAAGGGTGTGAGCACGGAGAGGCTCGTGACTTGTTTGAAAGGCAGCGGTTCAACTGCCATGAAGCAAGTTGCATCACGAGTGCACAAAATAGAGAAAAATGTCTCCCCCACACACCGGCAAAACACCGTCCAGCCTCCTCAAACACACGCGTCGGCTCGCCGAAGACGCCGCCCGGGTGCAGAGTCTTGAATCCAAAAGCCATGCTTGACATGAAGGGGGTCCTCTCTAGGGCACAAAATGAAAAAGTGCATGTACCACAGCAAAAACACACAGTCTATGCCCCCACAAACATGTGCAAGTGCCCACCCTAACGTTCCTCTAAGAAAGTTTCTCCAATTCGCCGCAGTTGTCACTTATTCTGCCAGAATACCAGCTTGAATGAGCACTTAAACAGTGCTCACTGCGAAGAAAGTTCCAAAGTTGCAAGTTGAAAGACACTGCCATCCTCTTTAGAATTAAATTGCCAAATTACAAACTACCAGTCTCTGCCAAAACGAAGGCCAGACGAAATAGATAAACACCGCAGGCCTCAGGGAAGAGCGTTGCTGGAGAGACTTTTTCCAGACAGCAGCAGGGTGGCAGCAGGCTCATCAGTAACAAACACCCAGGTTGCAGGCTGTCCAGATAGTACCGGACACTGTTGGGGCTAGCCGGGGCGTTACCTTTGGGTTTCAATTGACGTTTTAAAAGTCCCTAATGTCTTTAGTTCCTTTTCCTTTAGTTCCTTGGTTCCTTAGTTCCTTAGTTGTCCTTTCTCCTTACTCCACGTGTAGGTTCAAGATCGTCACCAAGTTGTAGTAAAGGAAGATACACAGTCCAGCTGTATAAGTAGATTATCTGTTATTGTAGATACCTTCTAGGATAGGTAAGTAGGAGAAGATAGGAAGTATAGATAAAACCCCACCAGGAGCAAGCTCAAAGCAGCTCAGACTGAGTTGACCAACTCACTGTGAGCACAGAGAGACACCCAGGCATTCCATGATGTCAAGGTACATTCTATACAGTGGAGAACAGTAGTGAAGTAATTTACTGCACCATCAAAATGCATTTGCATTATTAATCAGACACAAATATTTGGCAAAACACAGTTTCAGGGTATATCTGCACCACAATAATTTGGAAAGGCCGCCTTTGGTTCCCTTCGCACAACTTAACCCACACTGTCACATTCAGGATGGAACCACCAGAGGGGGAGGGGAGACAAATCGCAGCAAACTTGTAAATTGGGCTGGGATGAGCCTACCCCACCTCAGCAGGGACTATTCCATCAGACGATTGTGTGGCAGAGGCAGCACCAGACTCCAACAAGTAAGCTTTGAGCGGTTCCCAAATATCTTTCGGGCGGGAGAGAAGAGGTTGGGTACTGGCATATAGCTCACAATTTGTATTGCAGTAAGATAGGCTATGGAGCCAGTTCTTAACGGTAGGCGACAGCTCTGTTGCCCCATTTAAGAGCTATATCCCTCTTAGCAAGCAAAGGGACAATGGCTGTGAATTTACAGATCTTTTTCGGGGGCCCTCCCAAGTAACCCAGTTAAACAAGTTCCGGTAAAGGTGCGACTTCCAAGTGAATCATTTGTGATATAGTCTCAAATATGGATATCCAAAAGGACCTAATCTTGGCACAATTCCATGTAAGATGAACAAAGTCGGCATGTGGACCACCAGACGAGGCAAAAATGAGAACCATTTGAATCAATGCCGTGCAGTTTAGCTGGGGTCATGTATACCCTCCACAGATATTTAAATTAAATGAGCTTGTGCCTACTGTTTAAGGAGACTTCTTTGGTCTGTGCACAGCAAAAGGACCAATGCGCATCCTGAATTGGCCGCCCAAAGTCACGTTCCCATGCCTCCCATATTTAGATGTCCCTGCTAGGGATTAATATCATGCAAGCTTTATACAATTTTGAGATTAAGTGTTCTCCCCCCGAGCTTGTGATTGGAAGAGTAAGTGGAGGGAAGAAGTCCGGCTCCAGAGGGTACTCTAATTTTGGCACTTAATGTCCTACGTATTCTGGTCAAGACAAACTGGTCCATGAAAGTGGCCCAGCCAAACTGTCCGCCTTCGGTGCTGGAAAATACATGCCCCCGCTCTGGAAACAAATCCCCAAATTTAGTCATGGAATATGCTGTCATTGTGCACTGCACCAATTTCTCCTCCGTTATGGGATGCCAAGGGTTACCTGCCAGAGGGATTTCCGATTAATACAGAGCACCCTGGTCAATTTGCACCAGGCCCAGCTGGTGGTGGAAACCGTCTGTATATCATTAAGATCCCTGGGGAACCCCCTAGCGATACAGAGTGCAAAGGAGCCGGAAGTACCAGGTCCGCCTCTGGCCTGGAGTAGGGAAGCCTAGCATCAGGATGATACCAGGAGAGGGCAAAGCTTCCCTGAGCAACTAAATAATACACCTGAAAATTAGGTACCCCAAGTCCACCTTTTTCATATGGCAAAGACAAGGTGTCCCAACTAACTCTGAGCCTTCTGCCTCCCCAAACCAGTTGAATAAGGTGAGATCTCAGCATGCGGAAGAAAGTATTTGGGAGGGGAATGGGTATATTGTGAAACAAGTACATTAACCGCAGTAGGACCGACTTCTTGATCAAGGCCGCACGACCGCCAGGGATATCGGGAGCTTCAGCCAGCGCTCCACCTGTTGTTCCAATTTGTGGACTGCAGGGTCATAATTTAGACTGACTATTTGCTGTGTCGCTATGCATTTGCAACCCTAAATACCCGACCGATTCCTCGCACCATGCGAGGGGGAATTCGCATTCCCTGGCATGAGTGGGAAAATCTCAGATTTACCCCAATTTATACCCAGACCAGAAAAACCGCCAAATCGAACTATCTCTCTGATATGTGGTTCCGAATTTACATGAGGGTGTTGGACATATAGTATAATGTCGTTTGCATACAGGGAGATTAAAAGGGGGCCTGTATTGAACTGGAGGCCCCTGTGCAAATACTGTTCCCGAATATGACGAACTAGCGGGTCCATAGCCAATATGAAAAGAAGCGGGGATAGCGGGCATCCCTGCCAGGTGCCACGGGAGAGCGCGAACGAGGAGGAGAGAATACCATTCAGACGAAGCCTAGCGTTAGGCGTGGTATACAGCAATGCCGTAAGATCTACAAATCCTTTTGGGATACCAAGCTTCCTCATCACAGTGAGGAAAAAAAGGCCACTCCAAGGAGTCAAAGGCCTTTTCAGGGTCCAAAAGGACCCCGGCCGCCTGGGTAGCAAGATCAATCCGATGAACAACTGAGACCAACGTACGCAAATTTAACGCCGTTGACCTATGTGGAACAAAGCCAGACTGAGCCGGGGAAATAATGCAGTCCAATAATAGGGCCAGTCATAATGCTATCATCTTGGCTAGTATTTTATAATCTAGATTTAAAAGTGATAATGGCCTGTATGAGCCGCAGAGGGCGGGGTCGTTTCCATCCTTTGGGAGGAGGATTATTATAGCCCCGGGTAAAGTGGGGGAAGCACGCCACACTTCAGTGCCTCGTTATAGACTTCCAGTAAATAAGGCAAAAGCAATTTCTTGAAGGTTTTGTAAAAATCCCAGGTAAAGCCATCAAGGCCCGGCGCAGTTGAGCCGTTGATGCATCAATAGAGCTGCCAATCTCCTCCACGGAGAACGGCTCCGCCAGGAATTGCTGCATGACTTTCTCAAGCCACACCATCGCAATTTCTGCAAGGTAACTATCACGGTCTGCGTCCTACTGTGTAATCTCAGTTGTGTATAAAGCAGCATAATAGAAAATAAATTTGTCTCGTATCTCGGCGGTGCTATGTAATGTGCGACCTGTGGAGGACCTAATGGGAGTGATGTAGGAAAATGTTAATGCTGAAAATATTATAAATACTATGGCATTCTAAGCTCTCTATATCACCTGCTACAAACTCTCCTCCGAGTTATTAGTTTGAAGAACAATAAAGTCGGGTAATAGCAAGTGGGAGGTAACATGGTCCAGGTGAACATCAACTAAGATGTCTGTGCATAGTGATCTGTGAGGGTAGATCAATGTCTAATTAAATAATTGAGGGAGTTGATGCGCAAGATCAGGAGTGTTTGAGTCTTCATAAGAACTTGTGTGTCTTCATAAGACTTAAACTAATGAACACAAACCTGCGTGAGACAGGATTCCAGGTTAAAGCATTGCATGTTTATTAAAAAATACAATATTTACAGAAAATTAAAAAGTAATTTGTTTGTTACGACTCAGCTTATTCAAAATAGTCAAGTAATATTCTTTAAGAGGGCTAACATATGATCTGCCTCAAAAGAAAGCCTGAAGAAGTAAGTATAAAGTATAAGTATAAAGCAAATAGACAGACTGACATAGTGGCTGCTCCCATAGAAATAACCGAAGAGACTAACCAAAAACCGACTAGTGCAGAGTCTGCTCAGTTTAAAAGTAAGGAAAGCTGTGGCTCATCTGCACAATACTGCAGTTTATTATAAGGTTTCAGGGTTGTGTCGTCACACACATTTTATGTTCTAATGAAATTCCAAGGTTGAACTATCAATGTTGCAACTCATAAATCTATCAAACTTCTGGTAAATAAGATGCTTACAGAGACACCTGTTTCCTAATGAATTCTTTTGGCTAAGCTACGAATAAATAAATTAGGAAAACAAACCGACATTTTATATAAAACAGAAATGCAATACTTCGTTCAGCTAATGAATGAAATTAAAAGTATAGTAGCAGGAAACCTTGAAAATTTAAGAATAAAGGAACATTATGGACATTGCTTTTCGAATGAGCATAAATATTACATTATTAACACCACAGTTTAGGTTTCTTTTTGATGATTTGCCAGAAATGGGAAAAACACACACGCATGGTGAAATAGAAAGAATGACTTAGTGTAGGAAGGTAGATCCCTGACTATGGTTGCCCCCAACTTTTTGCCTGGTGTTTTGCTGGTTTTCTGACTTAGTTGACCTGGGACCCTGCTATTCAGGGCCCCAGGCCTACTGCTCTCTCTGTAAAATGGATTCCATGTACCTTAGGTACATATCTAAATTGGATACTGAGTCACCTTATCAGTCCCTGTACAGTGTACCTTAGGTACCCAGGGCATAGGTGTACCCAGGGCCTACCAGGGGCTGCAGCATGTATTATGCCACCCCTGGCTGGCCATCCAAATCTGACACAACTGGCTGCTTGACAGCTGGGGCAAGGTGGTGTAATCACCCTTTGCTTTAGATATAGTATACCTATATCTAACCCCAAAATGGACACACAGATCTCCTATCAGTCACTCCTATGGCAGGCCTTAACAATCCTGAAGGCAGAGTGCTTGGAATCGTGTGAGATGGTGCTCTGGCATGAGCTGAGCCTGTCTGCGGCTTTCGGGATCTATCCCTTAGCCGTTTCCATGATATCGCATACCATATACTCTTAAGTGCATTATAATCCTCGCGGTTATATGCCAACTCTGGTATCGCTTTATCAAAACATGTCGAGTAAGGTGTCATACGAATTGGAATACTAACCCCTCGCCAATTCTGGTGACGGGGTTAGCATTCCACCCTTCTAGAGGGACACGACATGTATGTAACCCCTAACCCCGGTTAAAGTCAAACAGAGCCTCAGCTCCACAAAATGGATGCTGCCACGAGACACAAGTGTGCCCTCCTGCTGCTGGGAGTCCTCCCAGAGCAGGAGATAAGGACAAAGGGTTTCCTGCCAGGGGCGGTGCCAGCACCGTCCCAGACAGGATTTTGTGTATCCTAGGTAGGCAGGGCTTCAGAGGAAGGTGACTGCAAGTGGCACCCCGGTGCTCACTATGCATAGGCCGGCTTGAACCAGTTCCAGGGACACTCCAGACCCTGAGCTGGGGAAAAGCCCGCCAAGGAAGTGGGTGTAACCACCCCCCTCCTGGTCCCACCCATAGGGCAGGACCTAGTCGCGTGCCAGCCCCCTTTTCTCAGATAAAGGTAGGAGCAGGCCCCCTTCCAAATCAGATCATCTTTGAATCCTGAAACTACTTTCCACGAAAGGAACTCAAGACTTCTTCCTAAGATTTCTCCCTTGTGACTAAGGAGTAGTCACCCTGCATCCGCAGGCACCATCGCAAGAACACTGCGGTCTGCTGTAAGTCCTTCCTCCGGAATCCGACTGCCCAGCTGGACGAGAACCGGCTTCCCTGGCACCTCTGACCTCTACCCACCTCTACAGCCCAGCTGAGAACCGTGGGTGCGACGAGACCTCGAGGGACCGGCCATCTGCAAGACTGCACGACTTCTGCACAGCAAGCCCGCCGAGTAAATTCCTGGTGAGTGCTTTGGGGTCCGAGAAGCCCCGACCCTGAGCAGCTCCAGCACCGAAGTGCAGCCTCCCAGCATCTCCACGATCTGCGTGGGGCCCTTCTGCTTTTTGCTGCTCACCGCGTTGTTTGGCTACTAGCCCGCTGGCTTGTGGCCTTCTGAACGACGCCCGACGACATCACTGCTGCTGGTCTGGTTGCTCCAGACTGGCCCTTGCTCCCTTCCCGAAGAGGAGCACCCCGGACCCTCCTGGTCCACTCAAGACGCCATTTTGAGTCCACCGCGTGGGCTTGAATTAGCCAAGGCTTTGTTGCCCAATCCGGGTACTTCGACGCCGACAGTTTCATCCATCGTGGGACAGCTCGCCTCTCCATCCTGGTCGCCGACAACGCCTCCTGGTCCGTGAGATCTGCAGAGCCAGCGTCGCCCACTCACCTAGTCGAGGTGACTACCATCCGGTGCCCTCCTGGTGCCCACTGACTACTGGCTAGTAGTCACGAACTTGGTCCCCTCTGCTTTCAGGTGTCATCCATCTTCCAGATCCAGGCTTGGATCAACTCGAACTATCTTCAACTGGTCGCCTGCCAGCATCTTCCTTCCAGGCTCCTGGTCCGGCAACGAGGATTCCCGACGTCTTTTGAGACATATGCAGCTGCAGCCCCTGGGCTAGGTAACTTCGGCATTTCGGTGCCCCAGCATAGCCTCACTATCCAAGGGTCAGGATCCACTGTCGTTTTCTCCCTACCAGGTCGGGTTCGCCCGTGAACACTAACTTTAGCGTTACTAGCTACCATAGACTTTGTCCCGCATCCCGCGTGAGAGTGCACACTCTGCACCGAGTCCCCTAGGCCTCCTAGAAGTAATCTAACGATTCCCTAGTCAAGTCCTAGCGATTCCAAAGCCTATTAGTACTGTACTTACCTGCTAGTAATTTCGTATTCCACTTTGAGAGTATATGGTTTTCCGTGCCCCTCGGGCATTTGTATATACTGTGCTAACTTAAGTATTTTCGTAAGAGTTTTGTTGTGTGCCTAGCACCCTGTCCTCATAAAGAGTACAGGGTTGTTGTGATTCTAATAAATACACTGTTTATTTTCATAACACTTGTGTGGTGTCCTTTCACTGGGTGTTCAAGGGGTAATGTGATGGTAAAACAGCTGGCTTAACACGCCCTCTAGAGTCTTAGCCTTAGACTGCTGGTATCCATGCTACTAGGATAGCTGGTCTATAAGGTTGACTTACAACCAATCATCAATAAGGGTTGTTTGGACTGATATATAGTGATCACTAGAATAGTGAGCACTGCACATCAGGCCAACTTCTCACACTTAGATCATCAAAATGTGCCCTATTACTCTGCAGATGTGAATATGGTAGTCAATGCAAGCCAACTGAGGCCTAGTTAGACTGACTTAACCACGTCTAAATTAGGTGTTATTTCTAACTAGTAAAAACTCGACTACAGATGCATTTGGCATAACAGGTATTAATAGATAAATTCACCCAATTATAACAGTAAGTGCCAAGGAGAGGGGGCTTGATTGTCCAACACGAACAAGCAAGGCTGAAAACATACAAAATACGGACATTTATGAGCAACAGTAGTGTAATTCAAATACCCAGCAACCTGGGGGAGAGGGTATGGAAACAGCATCTGTAACAGTAACATTCCCAAGATGCTCACGGTAAAAAGTTTACTTAAAGTAACCCAGGTTTGTTTCCCATTACTGAGTATTTTGTTGCAGTTATTAAAAGCAACCCATTACTAAAACGGGCTATTAATTGAAGGCAATTGCAAGTTAAAGGCAATTGGAAGTTAAAATCCATCATCCCTTTGTTGATAGGGAGTGGAGAGGGCTTTATTAATTTGTGTTGTCACCAGTTACAGCACAGATGCTATTTTATAAACATGTTTTAGAAACCCTTCCAGATTGAGTTGGGTTTAGCTACATCCAATTTGATACGCAGCGATTCTGCATATGCTACCAAAGAAGACTATAACACTGCAGCGGCAGCAGCATCAGCGTGAGGGACTTTATGTCCCAGGACACTTTGGGGCCAACAGAGGAGGCCGGTGTATCTTGCCCGCAGCTGACCTGGATCGGCGCTTGTTAGAAATGGGGATCTCTAGTTGGCAGAACCGAGCACCTCTCTACTTCCTCAGATTCTTTTCAGGCCATGTATTTTTCTATTAATTCGACCCCTACAGTCTCATTATCTGGTATCTTATTTTATAGGCCCCCAGGTCCCAGAACCACCTTTAGTCAAGACCTGAGGAAGGTATTAGAATATTTCATTGATAGACCTAACCTCACTCTTTTAGGTGATTTTAATTTTCATTTAGAGAATATGAGTTCCAGAGACACCCTTTCCTTGATAGAAACCCTGGACTCATGTGGTCTGACCCAACTTGTGAATAGTCCCACTCATTTAGCGGGCCATACGCTGGATGGTGTTTTCTCTAATGCCCCTAGATTGAAGACAGGTACCCCCATCCCCCTGGCCTGGTCAGATCACTTGGCTGTGCCCCTGGAGCTTAAAATCCATCATACTGCTCCGTTCCACCCAGATCCCAAGATATGGGAACTTAGAAGAAACTTTAGGGAGATTAATAATGAAACTCTTGCCCCATTTTTGAATGGACTTAACCCCCTCTTAAAGAAGGACACCAACTCTGCGGCGGTGGATTTCTCAAATACCATCTCTGGCGCCGTGGACATCTTAGCCCCCGCTAAGCAGCATTACTCCGCAAAAAGGAGTCCTTCCTCACCCTAGTTTTCCGATAGACTCAGACTGCTGAGGCAGGGTTGCAGAAAACAGGAGAGGCTTTGGCGCGCTCATCTAGATGCTATTGAGAAGAAACAACACAAACACCTCTTAAAAGAATACACGCTAGCAATAATGGAGGAATAAAGGGCTTATTATGTTAATCTAACCGCCTCCCTGAAATCTCCCAGAGACCTCTTTAAGATTGTAGACTCCCTCCCCGCCCCCCAGGCTGTGGATCCCATAGTGGAAACTCAGGAGCTCTGTGACAGAATCTCTATTTTCTTCCAATCTAAAATTGTTTTATTTATTTATTTTTATTTTGTGTATTTTCTATAGCGCGCAGCTACCCCAACGGGGTGTCCCGGCGCTCCTGTGTGGGTGTAAACTGGATCTGACTCAGATGGAACTAGCAGAATAGGAATGTTTTCAGGGCTTTTCGGAATGGTAGCTCTTCCTGAATCATCCGGATGGAGATAGGGAGCTTGTTCCAGTGGGAGGCAGCACATACTTGGAAAGTTTTACCCCCAGAACGTACTTTTTTGAATCTGGGGGTGATAAGAAGATTTTTTGAACTGGATCGGAGGAGTCTGGCATTGTTGTAGGGACGGAGGCAGGAGGAAAGGTATGCAGAGCCCTTTCCCTTAACTGCACGGTGGGCCAGAATTAGGGCTTTGAATTCTGCCCTTTTTTGAATTGGTAACCAGTGGAGTCTTTGCCGATATGGCGAGTTGTGCTCACGAAGGGAAATGCCACAGACCAGCCGGACTGCAGCATTCTGGACCGTCTGAAGTCGATGGCAGAGGCCAGAGGCAAGTCCTATGTAGAGGCCGTTGGCGTAATCTAGGTGGGACGTGATCAATGCCTGGACGATTGTTTTCCTGGTGTTACTAGGTAGGAAATTAATGAATTTTTTGACCATCTTGATTTTAGAAAAACATGCAGCGGACACCGTCTAGACTTGTTTATGGAATGAGAGGCTGGGGTCCCATCTAACCCCTAGGTTTTTTACTGATTTCTTGGGTGAGGGGGGCATGCTCAGGTCAAGGGGCCACCAGAGATTGGAGTCTAATGGAGAAAACTGATGGAAGAAAAGGACCTCGTTTTTTTCGGCATTGAGCCGAAGGAAGTTGTTGTCCATCCATCGGGCGATGTTAAGGAGGCAATTTTTTAATGGATTAAAGGTGGACTGAGTGGGGTTGTCATAGTACAACAAAAGCAGAATGTCGTCAGCATACAAGGTAGCCTTTATTCCTGATTGAGCAATAATCTCAGCCAGGGGGGAGAAGTAGACATTGAATAGGAGGGGGCTTAGTGAGGAACCCTGCGGGACTCCCCACTTAAGCGGGCGGCTGTTCGAGGTGTAGGGGGGGTGAACACCGCCTGTGTCCGATTCTTTAAGAAGGAGGCAAGCCATTCCAATGCCTTACCTTGAATGCCTTTAGACCGGAAATGGTCGAACGCTGCCGACAAGTCGAGCAGCACCAACACCGCTCTTGACCCTTCATCCAGCTTCCATCTCACGGAGTCGGCCATCTCTATTAGCGCCGACTCGGTACTGTATCCTGGTCTGAATCCATGTTGTGAGTCATGAAAAGCACCGTGGGGTTCGAGGAAGCCAGCTTGTTGCTGGTGAGCTAGCTTTTCAAGTACCTTACCAGGGGCGGGTAATAGCGAGATTGGCCTATAGTTGGCTGGTTCGTTAGGGTCAGCATTGGGTTTTTTGAGAATGGGAACCAATCGGGAGTGCTTCCAGGAGTCTGGGAAAATGCCATTCAAAATGGGGTTGAGAAGAGGGGCCAAGGTTTTATATTGTTTGGCCGGCCAGGGGTCAGTGGGTGAGCCTGATCTACATTTTAATAATTCTGCCAAAGAGCGGTCTAAGGTAATCTCATCAAAATTTGTAAAGACAGGGTCAGAGTCTGAGTGGACTGTACATTTATCGATAGAGACTGGGCTGTTGTTACATGGGAAGGAGTCATATATAGTGGCGATTTTTTCCTCAATATAGTCCGAGAGGCGATTGCAAAGGGACTGTGACACTGGGGATTGCCGTTTGAGGGCCATAGGATCGGTAAAAGATCTAACGGTGTTGAAAATTTCCCTAGTGGAGCCTTGCGCCCGGTTAATTTTTTCCTCCAGGTAGATTCTCTTATGATCGATTATCCTCTTCCTATAGACTTTAAGGGTTGATTTATATTTAAGTTTACTGTCTGGGGAGTATGATTGTCTCCAACATCTCTCCAGGAGTTTACATGCTGATTTGCATTTACGCAGTTTGTCAGAATACCAGGGTGCGGAGGGGGCAGCTCGAAAGGTTTTAATGGGCCTGATGGGAGCGAGAATGTCCATGGCGGAAGAGATCCTGTTATTAAAGTCGGTTAGCCTAGAATCCAAGTCTGTGGCTTCTATGGGGGCGGCCGAAGTAAGATGAGCTGCTAAACTGTCTGGGGTGATCTTACTCCAGTTACGGCCTACTGTTTTGGCCGGGAGTCTGGATCTGTCTTGGTGGTGTAAAATGATGGAGAAAGGGATGAAGAAATGATCTGACCAGATCACCGGGAGGGGGTCACTAATGGTAATGTCTGCCAAGTTAAGAGCAGATCAGGTCAAGAGTATGTCCGGCCTTGTGGGTCGGGCTAGAGACCGGTTGATTTAAACCACCATCAGATAAGGTGGAAAGGAAATTAAAATTGGTGGGATCAGAAGCTTTTTCCGCATGGAGGTTAAAATCCCCAAGCAGAGTAAAATTCGCATAGCGGGAGCTAGCCTGAAGAACATAGTCTAGGAGAACAGGGAGATAGGAAGCCTTGGATTTGGGAGGACGATAAACTAGTAGGCCTGAACATGTGATGTTGGCGGCAAGTTTAATGCAGAATGGTAGTGCTTTGATGGAATCTATTTGAGCAAAAGGGAAGGAGGAAATAGTCCATTGTGATCTATAGATTATGGCTACACCTCCGCCCGGATTATGACTCTGTCTATTGGCACACAGGATATTATATTCAGGAGGAACGGCGAGGCATAGGGCGGGGTTGGTTTCATCCCCCAACCAAGTTTCAGTTAGAAAGAGGAGATCCCACATGTTGTCCTCCAAGGTTTGAGCTATGTGTAAAGAGTGTTTAACTAATGAACTGCAGTTAATTAAGCCCGCTTTAATACTAATGTTCTTACTGGCAGGGGGGTGTCGAGCGGGCACCTGTAGGAGGGGGCATTGCTTCATGGAATTACATACAGCCTTTCCAAGGCTGCAGGGAATGTAAAGAAGGGGGTAGGTGCTTGGGTCGGGTGGTGGGATATGCGTGAAGTTACAATATTTGGGATTAAGAGTCATTAAAGACTCCCTACCGTAGGAAATGATGGGGATGGTGCCGAGACCAACTGAGTTGCTAGCCACCATGGCCGCGTCATGGTCGCGGACGGGCACAGACGGGCAGGACTCTGGCACGACTCCGGCGTGGATCCGGCGCGTCCCCTGGTCGCGTCCGCTGCGCGGAGGCATGCCCGTCCCTTTTTATGCTGGCCACTAGAATGCGTGCTGACGCTTCCCCCACCCAAGATGGCCGCTGCGATTTTGAGCTCGCCCGGGACTGAAAGAATGCCCTCAGCGCCTGAGTCGGCTGAGACTGACCCGGTGAATGTGGGAGTGCGGGGGTGGGGAGGTTCAAATACCACGCTTAGTACTTCAAGCGGGGGAAGAGGGGAAAACAAAGTGCAAAGTGCAATTTCCAGCTACAATTTCGAGCGAGGAACAGGTTTAAAAGCTTAGTAACTCAAGCTAACGATAAAATACAATTTAAAAGTCAAGTGACACATGCGAGGGGTACAAAACAATTATTAAGGCTTAGTAAATCAAGCGATAATAAAAATAATAAAAATCAGAGCAGAGTGACACAGCAACCTCCCGGCTTCCGCCTCAGGAGGGAATCATACACTCAGGTTGGTGAATCCGGGGCTAGCTTTCTTAATTTTCCTCTCCTCACCCTGGATGGGATCAACCGACTCCTCGATAACATCAAATCTGGCTCCCCTCTGGACCCTTGCCCGCTCAAGATCCAGAAGGCATGTAGGGAAGTGGCTATCCCTCCCTTTCTAGAGGTGATGAACCTAGCAATTATAGAGGGAACTTTCCCCCTCTCTTGGAAAATCGCGGTTGTCAAACCACTTTTGAAGAAGGCTTCTCAGGACCCTGGGGTCTTGAGAAATTTTCGACCTATTTCCCTATTACCTGCCCCTGCTAAAATACTTGAAGCCCATCTTAACCGCCATCTTAGTACCTTCTTGGACGATTCGAGCTCGCTGGACGCTTCGCAACATGGTTTTCGAAGAGCCCATAGTACGGAATCTGCCCTTACTGTTGTCATTAATAACATCCGCTCGAAGGTCGATAAGGGCCATACCACTCTTTTGGTCCTTCTCGACCTTACGGCTACTTTCGACACCCTGTCTCCCTGTGTCTTGATCTCTCGGCTTAGGGAGATAGGAGTTGGAGGCCCAGCCCTGAGCCTCCTGGCCTCTTTTCTCCATCAAAGAGAACAAAGGGTGAAGCTGGGTGACTTTTTGTCCTCCTCCAAACCAGTGCGATGTGGGGTCCCCCAGGGATCCTCTTTGAGTCCCACACTTTTTAACATTTACGTGGCCCCACTTGCCAGGTTAGTGAGATCTTTTGGGCTTGAGGTGTTGTCGTATGCCGATGACACTCAAATGATGGTCTCCCTTACACAGTCTGTGAATGATTCTGCCCTGAATTTTAGAACTTGCATGGAGGCAGTATCCCAATGGATGATCCAGAATTTTTTTTAACTTAACGGAGAGAAGACGGAGGTCCTAATTTTGGGGGGCAATCAAGACGTTTAGTCAAACGACTGGTGGCCGGCCTCTCTTGGGGACTGTCCCCTTCCCTCTTACTCCGCTAGGAATCTGGGGATCCTGATTGATACCTCCCTTTCCTTTGACCAGCAGGTCAGTAGGACTGTTTCCACCTGTTGTGGTATTATTAGGATCCTCAGAAAGATTTCATCCTATCTCTCCCCTGATGCCCGGAAGCAAGCCACAGTGGCTCTCATCTCCTCGAGATTGGATTATTGCAATGCACTATATGTGGGCATAAACAAGAGTCTTGTTCATCGCCTAAAGATAGTGCAGAATGCCGCGGCCAGGATGTTTCTCAATCTTCCTAGGCTTTCTTCTGTATCCTTGGCCAGGAAAAACCTTCACTGGCTGCCCATCCAGTCCAGGATTTCTTTTAAGCTCCTCTGCCTCGCTCATGGGGCTATGTATGGCTCTGGTTCAGAGGGCATTAGGTCCCTCTTCCATTCTTATTCCCCCAGTAGAGCTCTCCGCTCATCAAATACAAATCTCCTTTTAGTTCCTAGATTTGCAAAATCAAGATGGGGAGGTAGAGCGTTCTCCACTTTGGTACCTAAGCTCTGGAACTCCCTCCCCCCAGAACTGGTTGGACAACCCTCTCTGGCACTTTTTCGCAAAGCATTGAAAACCTGGTTCTTTGCTGAGGCTTACTCGTAGACCTGCACCTGGTGAATTTAGACTATTTGATCTGTTTGGCGCCTTGATGCCCTTGGGCTAAGTTGCGCGGTATAAGTCTCCCTTCATTCATTCATTCAGGTAGTTACTCTGTCCAAGTAAACTCCCTTCTTCCTACTCAGGATTAGGAAGTTACACTTCTAAAATAAACCCTGCTCACCCCCTTGGTAGCTTTGCATGTGCAGTCAGGCTTATCTCAGAGGCAATGTGTAAAGCATTTGCACATAACACACAGTAATACAGTGAAAACACTACAAAAGGACACCGCACCAGTTTTAGAAAAATAGCCATTATTTGTCTGCACAAAACAAGATAAAAATCCAACATACAGTTATCAGGATACGAATAATGCAAAAATAAACTTTAAATACAGTTCCTTGAAGTTGATAACTCTAGCTGGAGCTATCACGGTGTCATGAACAAACAAAGCCATCGGTTCAGGCTGGCCGCAGCATCGTGGACCAGCTACAGTGTTGGAAAGACCACTAAAACAGTACCTTTACAAATGAAGGGCACCGGGGACCTCGCGGTGAGTTCGGAAGAGCCGGCGTCGGCAGGCGTAGTTTCCAGAGGTTTATGCAAGAGTCGTCAGGCCCTTGAAGTCACACGTATTCAGGTAGAAGTCCATGAGGTTGAAGGCAGGAACTTCGGTGTCAGCAGGCTTTAAGGCTGCAGTGTGAAGTGGAGTGGTGCAGCATGCGGTGCCCTCAGTTGCAGTGCAGGCAGCGGCTGCAATCCAGGTCAGTGAGACCAGGGCTGCGGTGCAAAGTGGGGCAGTGCTCATCGTAGTGCTTGCAGGTCACAGTACAAGCAGTGGCATCGTCGTGGCTGAAGCGCTGTTGTCAGTAGACCCAAGGCTGCTGTGTGAGATGGGGCTATGCAGTGTGCAGGACCCACAGGTCGTGGTGCAAGCAGCAGCATCGGTTGATGATCTGGAATCGATGGTGCTGGCTTTTGATGGGCCTGCATGCGGTGTGGAATGGGGTGATGCATCGTGTAACTTACAAGTGGTGCCCCCAAATCACGGTGCAGGCAGTGGCATCGATGTCAGCATGCAGTGTTGTCATCTGTGAGACCAGGACATCAGTGTGAAGCAAGGCGGTGTGGAGTGCGGTGCCCACAGGTCACGGTGCAAGCAGCGGCTTGGTGGCAGCATTGTGTCGCCAGTGAGAGCAGGGTGGGGGTGCGAAGTGTGGCAGTGCCCTCTGCAGTGCCTTCAGGTCCTGCGGCCTGCAGCGGCATTGCTGACAGCCTCAGGTTGCTTTTTCCCTCCATGGCAGCTGAAATACACAATTCCAGATGCAGCTACCCATAGGAAGGTGAAGTATTTGCTGTTCCTGAGACTTCTTGATGATCTGCAGTTGATGGTGCTGGCGTGGATGGGCCAAGACTGCGGTGTAGGACGAGGTGGTCTGTTGTGTAACTTACGGGCGGTGCCCCCAAACCACGGTGCAGGCAGTGGCATCAATGTCCGCTTGCAGTGTTGTGGTCAGAGAGACCAGGGCGGCGGTGTGAAGCAAGGCAGTGCAGAGTGCGGCGCCCACAGGTCATGGTGCAAGCAGCGGCTCGGTGGCGGGAGCAGACTTCATCGTTGGTGAGACCAGGGTTGCGGAGCAAAGTGAGGCATTGTCCTCTATGGTGCCTTAAAGTCACAGAGCCTGCAGCGGCATGGTTGACGGCGTCGGGTTGCTTTTTCCCTCTGTGGCATCTGAAACACACAGTTCCAGATGCAGGTACCCAGAGGAAGGTGAAGTCTTTGCTGTTCCTGAGAATTCTTTAACAGGGAGCAAGCGCTACCTCAAGCCCTTGGTGATACTCTGAAAAAAAAGTTGAAGAAATTTTAGTCCAGTCCTATCACTGCCCAAGACAGACGCTGCCACTGCAGGCCAACAATGCAAAGCACATACCAAACTGGTAGTCTCTCCCTACAGCTTCTCCAGCTCTTCTTCTTGACAGTTTCCTTAATCCCAATGAGTTCTAAAGTCCTGGGGTCAGAGCCCCAATATTTATAACACATTTCCCTTTGAAGTTGTCACAAAAAAAGTTCCTCCGGCATACATAGACCAGTTTATCCTGGCTCAGGCCTGGTTCACTCCAAGAGGGGGAGACAGCTTTTTGAGAGGCAGCCACTGTCCTTTCAGGTGCAAGTGACAACTCCTCCCACTACTTTAAATGCAGCCAGGTCTTTTCAGCCTGGCTATGAGTCACCCAGGAAATTCAGCACACACCTCAACGTCCCCCTTGTGTCTGTCTAGTGTTAATGCACATCCCCAGCTCTTGTCACTCTCAACGAAAAACGGTGAATACACAAACAGGCTGAGGCACGCAGGATGGTTAAGCAAGAAAATGCCCACTTTCTAAAAGTGGTATTTTCAAACACACAATATAAAAACCATCTTTACTAAAAGATGTATTTTTAAATTTTGAGTTCGGGAAGCCTAAACTCCATTCCTCCCTCTTGTCCCAGTGGAAAGCTATGCTTGTAAAATGTTACAGTGCAGCTCCCATGATAGCTTATGGGGCAGACAGCCTTTCAATGGTGAAAAACGAAATACATTGTATTTCACTATCAGGTCATGTACAAAACACCAGTACATGTCCTACCTCTCACATACACATACATATAGGTGGTATAACGAGTCACTCCGGGAAAAGAAACGCGGGCTTCGCAAATTAGAGAGAGCCTGGCGTAAGGACTATAATCCGGACGCTAGGCGCTGTTATATGCAGGCACTCACCTGCTATAAACAAGCGATTATAGCTAGGAAGTCCGAGTTCCTTGAGGAAAGAATAACAACTGCTACGAATCCCCAGAAAGAGGTCTTTCAAGTTCTTACAGAGCTGAGGAAAAATAAGGAACAGACTCCTGACTTCACCCTGGAAGACTGCCAAAGATTTCAAGACTTCTTCACTAATAAAATCACTGATTTGGTCACGGAAATTAGGGCGACTCCTAAGATAGACTGTCCATGCCAGGCTGTGCCAGCTACACTGACAGTGACACTTCCACTAACTACCCTCCCCTTGATTACTAAGGAGAGGCTGTCTACTCTTATAGGGCGGGTTAAGTCGGGTTCTGGCCTGGATCCGTGTCCACCTGAAGTGCTGAAACTAGCACTTCCTGGCATAGAGGACGATGTGTTGAACCTTCTAAATCTGTCACTGCAGGTAGGACAAGTACCCGCTTCCTTTAAGGAGGCTCGACTTATCCCCTTGTTAAAAAAGGCGGGGGCGGACGTGAAATGTCTGAAAAACTTCAGACCAATTTCTCAGCTCCCGTTCTTCACGAAGGTTTTAGAGCAACACGTTCTGACCACTCTATCGGAACACCTGGAGTCCAATTCATGGCTAGAACCGAATCAGGCGGGCTTTCGTGCGAATCACAGCACGGAGCTGGTGATGCTGTCAATTGTGGATGAGCTAAGGAACAGAGCAGACAAGAAAACTCCAGGTGCCCTGGTGCTGTTGGACCTCTCCGCGGCATTTGATACTGTCTGTCATGAACAACTATTGTCGCGGATGAGGGAGTCCGGCATTCAGGGCACAGCACTTGCCTGGTTCGCATCCTTTCTTGAAGGGAGGAAGCAGAGAGTGCAATTAGGTGACCTACTTTCCACCGCAACATCGATCACCTGCGGAGTACCGCAAGGTTCTGCTCTGTCACCTCTCATGTTCAATATATATCTACAGCCCCTGATTCGGATGCTCAACCAATTGGACTGCCAGGTGTACAACTACGCCGATGACACCCAACTCATCATCCAATTGGATGATAGCCAGGATGCCGCTGCAAGATTACGTAACATCTTGAGAAGCACGGCTAATTGGATGTCCGAGAACTCCCTGAAAGTCAACCCGGACAAAACCGAGGTGTTGCCAATCACTTTAGTTGGCAACCCATGGAGTGATCAATTCTGGCCCAAGGAGTTGGGTACCCCCCTGAACCGGCGACAGTGGTCAAAAGCCTGGGCATCCGGGTGGACGACAAACTGTCCATGAAAAAACAGGTCACAGCTGTGATCGACACCTGCGTTGGCCTCCTCCGACAACTGAGGAAGGTTTCATCTGTGCTGTCCTTTTCTTCTCTGAGGGGTGCGGTCTCCGCTATGATTTTAGCCAGGCTGGACTATGGCAACTCGCTGTATATAGGACTACCACAAAAACTAATAAAAAGAATGCAGATTGTTATGAACGATGCTGCAAGACTCATATTTAAAAAACCAAGGCATACACACGCCTCCCCCCTTTTGCGTGATTTGCATTGGCTACCGGTCAAGCAGAGGCTAATGTTCAAGGGGCTTTGCATCGTTCATAAGGCTCTGTATGGAAGGGCACCCAATTACGTGAAGGCACGTTTGTTTTCCTACAGACCAGCTAGGGAGCTTAGATCGGCTGAAGCAGCTCTCCTTGTCCAGCCGCGTTGTAGGTTGGCTACGGTGGGAGGTCGTGCATTCTCACACACCCTACCAGCGCTATGGAATAAACTGCCTCTAGATCTGCGAAAGGACATTAAGTTAATGTCTTTCAGAAAGAAATTAAAAACACTGCTGTTTCAGCAAGCATGGGGTGGTTCCTAAATGATTAAATCTGCTGTAGCCCTTGAGTTGCCTGTGGACCCTGTCAAAGCGCTTAGAGACCTCTGGCTTATAGTGCGCTATATAAATCAAATAAATAAATAAATAAATACACCCATTGGGGTAACATGGACCTACCTGAGGGGTGTCTTACAATTATGAAAAGGGAAGGTTTGGGCCTGGCAGGTGGGTGCACTTGCCAGGTAGAAATTAAAGTAAAATCTGTGTGCAGACACTGCAGTGGCATGTCTGAGACACCTCTGAAAGACTACTTGTGTGGGTGGCACTACCAGTGCTGCAAGCCCAATAGTATCAGTAAGCCCTGCGCATACACAGTGCACTGTACTAGAGACTTACTAGTAAATTAAATATCCCAATCATGGAGAACCAATAATACAGTAGGCGCAATTGTACTTTGACAGCCACTTGTATCAACAGAGATTGAGAGGCAAGATGGCGTCGGTGTGAGCGGTCGCATCAAGCCTCGCTCTGTGAGTCCTGAGCTAAACAGTGGATTATGCCCCAGTATATCGATGAGCAGCCCGAGCCTTCACAACGAATTGAGCCTGCCGAGAATAATAGCCTACTGGTCTGCCGTAGCTTCAGCATCTGTCTCCGAGTAAACCGATAATTCTGAGAAGGCCCAAGGTGGTCAAAGTCTAGTGGACTAACGGGTCCGGTGCCAGCCGTCATTTCCTGCGAAGATAACACCAGCGTTGTGCTGTGCTTGTGCTTGTGCTCGTGCACGGCTGGCATTCTGGCATTCATTTATTCAATTTCACGGATTCTAGGAGCCTCTTATCCTGAAAACTTGCATCGGAGTGTCGATGTTGATATCTGCTGGTTACATCACACTGAGCTGACCTGAGCCGACCTTAGCCGATCAGAGCATCACCGTAACGTGAGTAATGTAATGTAAGCAACATAAAGCTGTCGGCTGCTGTGCACCCTGTGAGCGTTAATCTGACTGTGCTTCATTCGCTCTACCTACCTGCTCCGTCTCCGTCTATCACCCACGCACCCACCCGACCCAGCCATCTTACACTGCCTCTCACCACCGCCCTTCACCGTCATCCACCGCCGCTGCTATCGCGCTGCCTGCCTGCATCCTTCTGAGCCTTCTGAGCCTTCTGCCTTCTGCCTTTTCGCCTCATCTCATCATCCCCGTCATTGCCGCCATCGGAACACCGCGGGTTTCAAGCTTTAAGAACCGCGCCGCCTCCAGTTGTCAAGGGAACGCGTGCATGGCAGCACGGCCGGCACTGCAGAACAGACGCTTTAATTGCTGGCAGAGAAGCGCGGTAGCCGGCTCAACAGAACGGCCAGCGCTGCAATAATTGGCAGAGAGGCTACGAGAGGCTGTGAGAGGGGCGGGGAGGGGAGGAAAAAAAAATAGAAAAAAAACAGAAGGCAGAAAGTGGAAAGTAGAAAACAAATCAGCAGCAGGCAAAATCCAAGCATTCAAAGCACATTCAAAGAACGTTCAAGCACGTTCAAAGTACAAGAACCAAAACAAGAAATATAATATTATACTGAGGTTTGCCAGGATCGCTAAGGATAGCTAAGGATCACTGAAGCTGTGAAGCTGTGAAGCTGGGGGCACCTGCAGAGCCTCAGACAGGGGGTGTGGGAGTCAGTATCAATATTTCAACAAAGGTATATATAATTAAGGCAAGCTTTTCCGTCAAATACTCATGCCCTAAAATCTATCTGTGGAAACTCAAAGAAGAGCTCAAACCCACGATAAACCCCTTAAAAAAACCGTCAAAAGAGACCAGGTAGCAACAAGGACTACCATAAGGACTACCATAAGGGCAAGGGGGACAATGGAGCCGAGCTCATTCAAGCTGTATACCTTAACTACAACTGCGGCAATCACTAAGTTAAAACCAGTACGGGCAGCGGCCCAGATGCAGGGGGTGGCAGGTAACCAGAGACTCTGTGAACAAATAATGGATCGAAACTGCGCCCAGAAAGAGATACAAGAAACCCCAGAGGCTCAAGCAACCCAAGATGAAGTACCAGCAACTAAAAACATACTAGAAGTGCAGAGCAACGAAAACACGTCGAAACAACAAACAGCACATACCTCGCAGAAAACAAATAACATGCAGAGACAACCCGAAACTAGAGGGTCCAAGGCCAAAGAAGACAACACTGAAAACGAGGGCAAAGAGAGACCCAAAAGTAAAGATAAAAATAAAATTAAAAATACGGATAAGAATGTCGAAAAGGAGAAAGACAAAGAGAAGGCGAAAATGAAGAGGAAGGAGAAGCCAAGCGAGCATGTGAAGTATAATGATACCGAAGATAGCGTTGAAGATAACGTTGATGAGAAATTGGAGTTAATGGCCAAAAAGGCTTAAAGACTGCAAACTATTAAAAACTTGAAGGCAGCTGCCAAAACAACTGGCTAATCTGTAGAGTCTCAGCCGAGGATCTCTAATATATTTAGCCCGCTGCCCAAGGAAGGGTCGAACAACATCGCTAAAAACGGGAACCAACAACAGATGATAACGGAGGCACAAAGGAGGCAAAATGGCCAAATAAATGGAACCAGCACGAATGCATGCACAAGCGCAGAGCAACCCAGCATCGGGGTAAAAACAACTTCAGACCCGGCTCAATGAAAACAGCTTTCGGGAAAAGAAAGTGCCTGCACAATGGATACTCAGGAATTCGACCATCTCTCTTCCATGACACAAACCACCTCCATCGGAAAAATGCCACAATCAGAGAACGAAGAATCCTCTGAGGAATCAGACTCAGACATCTATGAAACCGGAGTCTCAATTCCTATCGAGACAGCTGGGACAAGCAAAATAAGCGACGATCAAAAACCCGATGTAACAACTTTGGAGGTGTCTGACCATACAGGCATAAAGGAAGTAAACGAACCAGGACAAGACACAACCCCAAAGAAAAGAGTGGAAAAAAAGAGGACAAAGCACAGAAGATCACACAAACCAACATATGATGAAACCACGGATCCGGGAAGCAACACGGAGCAAGTAAAAGAAAGAACTAAGCATATACGGAAAAGCTCAACCCCGAAACCAACAGGAGAACTAGAATGTAAACAGCAGAATAAAGGGTTTACTGAAGGGGGAGCCAAAAATCCATATAGAGATAGTGGTAATCCGGGAATGTCTACAGAGCCATCATTGAGCGAAGTACTCCACTCCATAAAAAATTTCCATACAGATGTTAAAATGGACAGCCAGAGGAACCACGCAGCAATACAAAAATTGCAAGGCGCTATCCAAAAAGTGGGCAACACCTGCTCAGAGATCGCAGACAGAATGGTCTCGGTCGAAACACGCACAGAAAACCTCGAGTCTGATGTCACCAACCTCCAAACTCGGGGAATGGAGCAGGCGGGTATCATCAAAGACCTAATGGCAAAAGTCGAAGACCTAGAAAATAGAGGCAGAAGAAACAACCTGCGTATTCTCGGAATCCCAGAACGTGCAGAGGGCAACGACCCAAAGGGCTTCATATCCAACCTCTTAAAATCAGCCCTCCCCGAACTCCAATCCCGGGAAATGGATAGAGAAATCCAATGCGCTCATCGCTTCCCCTTAACGCTCCCCAAACACGCTCACAAGGTAAATCAATACCCAAGGGCTATATTGGTTTATTTTGGGAACTTTCTCCTACGATATTGGACATTGCCAGACCGACAAACAAAAGAGAATACAAAGGATTCACTTTTTTCGCACGCCCAGATTTCGCACATGCAACGGTGGAACGCCGGTGGAAGATGCGGCAACTCTTCACTCCATCTGAGCAAATTGGAGCGACTGTGTATCTGCAAAACCCAGCACGCCTAAGAGTCATCTACAAGGGAGCAACCAAAAACTTTACAAGTGAAATCCAGGCGGAAGCCTACCTAAAAGAACTTTCAGAGACAGAAAAACAAAGCACGGGAAAACGGGAAACATCCTTTACGACGCAACTTTTACCACGCAGTGCCTTTACAACGCAGGTTTTTCAACGCAAGTCATTTCAACGAATTGCGCTGGGGGGCGCTCTAGGATAGGTAATAGTTTAATTTACTATCCAACACCTTCCCTACTATCCACGGGGACTGGAGTTGGAATAGTAAATTAAACTATTCACTATCCAGCACCCCCCAACGCAAGTCGTTGTAACGACTTGCGTTGAAAAACCTGCGTTGTAAAGGCATGCGTAGTAAAAGCATGCGTTGTAACAATGTACATCCCAGGAAAACAGTAACAAACACTAAAATGTAACAGAGGGAATCGTATAGCCTAGAAATAGCTATATATAGGAGGAAGGGGGTGAAGAAGAAAAAAAAAGGCCTCGAAATCTGGGGTCCCCTTATACAGTGGATGCAACACACTGAATCGTAAAGTGTAAAGTGCAACATCTAATATTCTGAAACTAATGTGACTTTACTATGAGTTAATATCTCGCTGATATCTGACTATGTTGTAAAGAAATGCACCCCGCTTTCTTTTCTTTTTTTTTCTTTTTCTTCATATTCTCCTGCTCTCGATTTCTTTTCTTCTTCTCACTTTCAAACAACCTGTCAAATGTGACCGGAGGGGGGTTGGGAAAGGGGGGTGGGAATAGGGGGAGGGAGGGTCTCTGTCAAAAACTTCAATAAAGAATCGTAAAAAAAAAAAAAGACAGCCGCTTGTATCAGTTGTCGGCTTTGCCTTTAACAACCCGGTCGTTGGACGGTTGCATTCTTGTCGTCCTTGCATACATATCAGATTTAGTGGGTTGTTTGTATTTTAAAACCAATTCTGTGTCCAGGAGGCCCCCTATACATCACAAAAGCATCCATGGCTTTCCTTTGGACTTTGTGGCATATTACCTCCTGAATCTTGACAATTTTTTCAAAAGTGAATACCCAGCTGTCCATCTACCTACTGGGGCCTTGTTATTGAGCCTATTTTCCATTGCCTTGCTGCTCCTCATAATCTTGGCTTTTTCTGGATATCTGACCGCAGGCATATCTTATCTTGGGTTTCGCACCTGACCAGCTTGCCCTGAAGAAGGTGTGACCCACATTTGTGATAGACACCGAAACGCGTGTCGGCGCTGGAGATATATGTGGTCTTGGTTGTTTCAACCTCATCTCCTGAGAGGAAACTGGATTATGAACTGCGTTACTGTCTGAGGAAGTGATTCCCTGATATATATGGCTATATACCCTACTTGCCTTGTATCATTTAAATTGTATGTGTCTTCTTCCTAATTGTGGAAATATTTTTGATACTGCCCAAGAATGTATATTGATATTTACTTAATTGTGATGTCTGTTGGGAAGTATAAGTTTGTGTGGATATGTGACTTGTTGATTTGGTTTGAAAGATTGTGTGTGTGCGATTCAAGATGCGCCTAATTGTTTCTGATATTTATTCCTATAATGCTTTGTTACAATTTTGATAAAACAAAATAATGTACTCTGCATTATAATTGGGAAGGTCAGTAGTTTAGGACTGGTTTAGTACATTTGTGACTTTCAGCACTTTTTATCACTTAAAAAAAAGGTTTTCAGGCAGAAGTTTTGTCTGTTTGATTATCTCTTGCAATTGTACTTTAGCACTGAATAGCAGTGAAAAAGTCCAGCATACCATAAAAAACAGGAGATCAGAAAGCAAAAAGACAGTGATAACATGCCAAACGATGCCAGGTCTAACAGCGCTATAAAGTACACCTGGAAGGCTGCTGCATGGGAACACTACAGGAGCGGCAGCATCAACAAGTGGAATTTCATGTTCCAGGACACCTTGGGGCCGGCAGAGATAGCCCATGTATTTCATCATCAGCTGTCCTGGATTGGCACAGAAGAGCGGACCAGGCAGACCAGCTGCGCGGGAGCACTACAGCAGCGGCAGCATCAGCATGAGGGATTTCGTGTCCCCAGGACACCTTGGGGTCCGCAGAGGAGGCCAGTGTATTTCACCCGCAGCTGACCTGAATCTGTGCTATGAAGTTCACCGGGCAGTCCCTCTGTGCGGGAACACTACAGTGGCAGCAGCATCATTATGAGCGACTTCGTGTCCCTGGGCACCTTGGGGCTAGCAGGGGAGGCTTGTGTATTATGCCCACAGCTGACCTGAATCAGCGCAATCAAGCACACCTGGCAGTCCCGATATGTGGCAAAGCCCGGGCCAAGAGCGTGCTTGTCCTGTGCCTGTCAGCACCAGGTAGGGCCAGGGCAGGGACACCACTATGGCTCTTTCCAGTGAAGCTCTCAACTTTGACTCTGGTAAATCCTTTCCCAAAGGTGTACCAGCTTATATTGTCTTTTAGTCCCTCTTGGGGACAAAGCTCTGATTAAACAACGTGTCGGATACTAAAAGATAAGCTGTTTGTTAAGAATTGGCTCTCGGTCCAAAATACTGCCTGTGATTTTATTTTGCTGTCAACTGTGATCCTCATTCTCCTTTTACTATTATTATCCTGGATAGTCATATTCTTTATCGCTGTCCTACCAGGCCGGGGGGCAGCTTCATTTTGTTGTACTCTACTCAGCCCAGTAACTTTCCAGGCACAGGACCTAGCCTATAAAGAGAACTCTGTCCTCTTACTGTTAAAGGTAAAGGGCGGTCCATTTTCCGTGTATAAATTATTGTTGGGGAGGGACTTGGTTGGCAAGTATTTCTGAGCAGTGGGCCTCAATTCTGATAGCTTATACATAGGGTCGAAGCACGCATTTCTCAGATTAACAGAGCGGAGAAACCCATGGTCATCATTGCTTAATATTGTATTAAAGGTTTTGGTTTGCTGTGCAACTAGTGCTATATTGTCTTGATTTTAGAAGATATTTTAAGAATTCAGACCTATCAATTTAATTTATTTTGTTTTCTCCTTCCTAAAGTATAACTATACTAATAGCATTACAAACTTGAATGGGCTTAATAATTCAGGAAGAAGTGTTGGGGAATAGGAAATACATAGAAAAACACAAGTAAGCCCACTAATAAGAAAGCTCCTGGCCCATCTGTAAATAAGTGTACACTGCAAGATAGCGACGATCTTATAGAAGAAGTAGAAAGGCTACTTCGTCATGATGCCCCATAATCAATTGGCGCATTTTTTTAAACTAGCTCCTTAATTTAACAAAATGGGCATTAAAGATAAACCATTGACCCCCAGTGAACCCCCATTCACCTCGAACCCAGCTCCACAGAACTCTGCAAAGTACCCAAAAAAAAGTACCAAAAAAACTCTCCCTAATTCCACAGAGTTCCGCGTGTGGTGGAATGTGGTAAGTCGCGCTGATCACACTAGTTTTTAGCGCCGAGAGTTTGTCCCTCACTGTAAAATCACTGTGAACAGAACCAAGTGTCACGCCAGAGGGCACTGCTTCTTTCTGCCACTCGAATAGATATTCTACTTGAGCGGCAGCTTCCTCAACGCGAGTGCCAGATTTCTCAACGCGAGCAGTCGCGAGCGGTTGTGACCTGCCGCGACCGCCTGCATTGAGAAATCTCACTGGGAGATGGTGTAGCGCATCATGCTTCTCGCTCACCAACTTACCGTTGGCAAGCTGCACAAGAGAAAAACTCAGCTCCACGTCACTTCGCGGAGCACTACGAACTCCACGAAGAGTGTGCAAAACTCTGCAAACTACGCTGGCGGACCGGAATTCTTTGCCCACCCCTAGGATTGATGTGGCGACACACTTGCGGTAAATTGGGGCATTGAAAGTGGGAATGTCATCTTAATGTTGGGAATCAAGTTAAGAATAATGGATCTGTGCAACCCCAAAATAATAATCTGGTTCAGACACAGCTTGTACAGAGGGAAAGGACACAAAATGTCATGCTCCCCAAGCTCAGGTAATGCAGGTTCCACAAGTCCCAATGCCACAAATGAATGCAAATGCTTCCAGATTTAATCGTAATCAGGTCTCTATTTGCAAACAATAACCTGTTTGTGAATCGGGGTATGTCTCAACAGTACTCTATGATACAAGCAGATGAGGAATACAGTTCAGACCTGTCACAGTGACGCTGCCTGTAGGGGGAGGAGAATTGTGTGCTAGGCACAACCTTTGAGCTACACCAGAGTGGTCCATTCGTGGATGATGAGGTGAATGGCCACCACATATGTAAATGTTTTTGTACTTGTATAGCGCGCAGCTACCCGGACCGGGTCTCCCGGCGCTTGTACTCAAACCGCTAAGGAACCCTTCCTGGTTTTCCTTGTGAAGTGTCCACTCCTGGGCACCCCCATGGTGAAACCAGGCATCCTCGCGCTGTTGGGGCCGTTGTGGAGATTAAGCAAGCTATTGCCCAGAGTTGCAGCGTGGGACCATTGATTAGAATAGGCACTGAGGCGAGAATATCCGGTCAGAGGAATTTGAGCCCGAGACGCGCCGAGGCGGGAATCGAACCCTGGTCCCGGGTCAGAGCTCTGCATCAAGGTCTGCCGCTCTAACCATTGAGCCACACTTCTCCACATATCATTCTTGATTGATACTGGTGCTACTCGCTCCAACCTACCCCTTCTCAGAAAAAGGAATCCAAGTTGTAGGAGTTTCCAACAATTGACTAGCCTTGTGCTATGTGATTCAAGTCCCATAAGTCAGCTTGGATGTGATCTTTTGTGCAAGCTAAATTGTTCCAATTGCTGTGCCCTGAAGGGTATTGAGTTAGAAACTCATGATGAAGATGCTATCTTCAAACTTGTAAGTCAGAATTCAGATGTTAGCCTGTACCCTATCTTGACAAGTCATGATCTGCCCCCAGAGCTGAGAGGCACAGTGCTACCTGTCTTGAACTATTCAGGGAAAATCATAGGTCTCATTAAAGGTGTTGAACCTATTTGTATAACAGTGAAACCTAATACTGAGTATCCTCAAATCCCACAATATAATATGACCCCTGAAACCATTGCTGGGTTTACTCCTGTAATTGAGTCAATGAATCAACAAGACATTCTGAAAGAGATTATGGGGAGTCAATGTAACTCACCCATTATGGGCTTGCAGGAACCCAATGGCAAGTATTGCATGGAGCAGGACCTGAGAACGATCCATACCATTGTAGTCCCTTGTTATCCTATTGTACCAAATCCAGCTGTGATTTTATTTAGGATTCCATGTGAGGCTGAGTGCTTCGCTGTCATTGACCTTTGTCAAGCATTTTCTACATGCTGCTGCAAGCCAGTTTATTGTCGCATTTTGGTTCGACTGCCATGTTTACGGCTTGGTGCCGAGTCCCACAAGGGCATACAGAGAGATTGTACATCTTCAACCAGAACCTTAAAAAGAATCAGGAGTCCATGGTAATGCCCTATCACTCAGTCTTGGTCCAGTCTATTGGAGACCTGCTGGTGGCGTCAAATACACAGGACGCTTGTAGATAGGAGATACTATTGCTTTACTGAACCACTTTGGTGAGAATGGACATAAAGTATCTCCGACTAAGCTGCAGTGCTATAACAGAGAAGTCCTTTAACCTCGGAAATCACATTGAGAAAGGAGCGAGGAAAGTGTCACATGAAAAGGATCTCGGTAATTCTGCAAATGAACTGCCAACAACTCAGAAAGAAGCCCAGATGCTCTTGGGAATAGTGGGCTACTGTCGATAGTAGATTCCCAACCTTTTGCTAGTGGCCAAGTCATTGCAAAGGCTGACACTCAAGGATCTGTCAGATCCAGCACCATGGGGTGACATTTTCATGTGGTGCCTTCTCAGAGCTGAGAGAAAGTATCTCTCGTGCCCTAGCACTGGGAATGCATGATTACAATAAGGGCTTCACTGTGTTTTGCAGTGAGAGGAAGGGCTGCACGCTCTCAATGCTTACCCCAATGTAAGGGAATGCTTGCAGACCTGTCGCTTATTTTTCAGCTACACTTGACCCAGTAGCTGCTGCTTTGCCGGCTGTCTCAAAGCTGTGGCCGCAATAGGTGTCAGCATTTAACAGTGCAAAAGCATTGTTAATGTCATCCTTTAAATGGTTTGTCCCCCATTCTGTGGAAAAATGAATGATCCATACCAGAACACAACATCTTGCCAATAGCCGTTTGACCAAGTATGAACAAGTCATACTTGCTGCTAGCAATATTACTATCAAGAGATGTACTACCTTAAATCTTCCTAACTTGTTGCCCATTCCTGGAAATTACGCTATTGAAAGTGAAGTTGAGCATGACTTTCTCGATATTACTGAACTGTGCACCAACCAAGACCTGACATACAACATGTACCACAACTGGAATCAGATTATGTAATGTTTGCTGATGGTTTCTACTTACAAAACCATGAAGGAAGACTGAGAGCTGCCTGTGCAGTTTTTACAGTCCCAGGTGTGATTGAAGCCTTCTGGCTTCAAGGAGTGTTTTCTGCACACGTGGCCGAATTGATTGCTCTTACTCGGCAGACGTGGCTTAATCCTAGGTTCAGAATGATGGCTGAAGAGTTGTGTCACAGGTGTGTTGTGTGTCAGCCGATGAATGTAGGTAGAAGAACTGCTGTAACACTGAGTCACATAGGGAGATCAGGTGGTCCCTTTAACAGGATGCAACTAGACTTTATCAAGATGCCTGTGTGCTAAAGGCTGACATATGTCCAAATGATTGTGTGCATCTTCTCTCATTGAGTTGAAGCTTACCTAACCAGGAGAACTGACGGTCTCACAGTAGCTAAGTTGTTGTTGAGGGAGTTAATTCTGAGACTCAGTTTCTCGGCTTCTCTGGAAACAGACAGAGGAACTCATTTTAATAATGAGATCCTGAAGATGTTGTGTGCAGCATTGCAAGTAGAGCAGAGGCTACATTGCAGTTACCGACCTGAGGCTTCAGGTATCATAGAGCAAGTGAATGGGATGGGCTGCTGAAATCTAGATATGCTAAGGTGTGTACTCCACCATCTCTGAAGAGGCCTGATTTGTTGCCCCTTGTGTTGAAGAGTCCTCGTAGTACACCAGATAGGAGGATAGGATTATCTCCTCATGAAATATCATGGGCAAAGCCATGAGGTTGCGAGCAGTGCCTGCAAATGTGCCTTTGAACATTACAGATAACATGGTTCTTGATTACTGCAAAGGACTGGCTGATGTGATGTGTTCTGTGTCTCATCAGCGTGGAGAGGCTACAGCCCCACCTCAACAAAAGCAGTGCCATGACCTCAGTCCTGGCAACTGGGTTATGGTGAAGAAGCATGTGCACAAAATGTGCTTAGAGCCTCAGTGCAAGTACCTTATCAAGTCATCTTGGTCTTTATGGCAGCTGTGAAGTACAGAGGTCTCCCCAACTGGGTGCATGTCATGTGTACTTTCAGAGTTCCGTGTTGGTCAAGCTGTTGAGGACAAGTAAGAGTGTCGGACAGCAAATGTTTGGTCTGAGGAGGGTCTTAATAAGTCAACAGCTGAAGTCGGAACAAGAAAGTCCCACCCTGTAGTGTTGACTGCACCAGAATAAGACCCTGGCGAAGGTCCTAGTGCCACAATAACACGAGTATTGCCTGGAGACCAGAGGCCGAGAAATCAGGAGGGAAGAAGACAGAGTTGGCCTGAAGTGTGTATGCTACACACTATTCCATACGATACTGAGGAGTGTGGCCTAAGTGGCAGTGATGATGAAGGGCCAATAGTAAGGAAGTCAAAGAGTGCACAACTATACTGTTTGAGGTACTCCTCACCTGGATGGACAGATCTTGCTGCCAATGACTAGGAGAGAGAATTTTGGACATTTTGTTACAGCAATTTGAATCCAACTGAGCCTCCTTGAACGGAACTTTGTGCCTGAGCTGAGTTTTGAAATTGTATTGCCACTAACCAGACCAATTTCCTTTTTCCTAGATATGATCATTAGTGAATTTGAACTGTGCATTTATTAGAGACATTTAAATAGATTTTGTAGGGAAGAAAGAAGAGTTCTAGAACCGAGTCTGCTGAAGGAGCATAAGGTTGTCATTTAGAAGAACATGGAGTAGGGCTAAGGAAGACTTATGAAAACCCTGTAACCACTATAATTGCATTTTGATTGCATGGACATTGTTTGTCATTTGCATAGGTGGTAATCAATGGAGGAGACATTTGCTAATACTGCATTTCACCTAAACGGTCTGAGTTCAGAAACGTTGTGGAACCTAGTAAAAATAGAGGTAGACATAGATACATATGTACAGGAGTATTAGTTGTAATATCTATAGTAAGAATCACTTTGCTTGTAGGGTTAAGTTTACCTACACATTCTAGTACAGGAGAGAGTGGGTCCATATTTGTTCCTAATGCACCATTTCCTATTGTAAATACTATGCCTTAGTTTGATGAGAAAGACCTACATGTAGATACATCTAGAACAAATTACTCAGTGAATGTTTATTCTAAATTACTGCATGAGCATGTTGATACTATGGATGCTAAGGATTGCTATGTGTGTATTTAACTACCTGCTTCCACTGTAGAGGGCATCACACATCACCATATCCCACTAACTTATGGAGCATTGTGTAGTCTGTTGAGCCTTTTCTATAGAAAGGAACAACTCCAATATAACTACTGAAACTGTGATTTAGTTTTCTCAGAAATTCCTTTGTTGAAACATCTGAATTGTCAAGCTGATGCTAAAACACTAGAAATAGTTGGACACTTCTTTAAACCTACTATGACATTGGACACTGCTTATGTCCATAGACACAACTTGACCTGTATATTGTCAGATATTGAGAAGAAATGTATGGATTCAGTGGAAGACAGGAGAAGAAATATAATGGCCAGAGCATCAAATCACGCAAGTGCACCAAATTAGGCAAAGGGAAGCTTGAGCATAAGGTAGCAGGAAACATAGCAGCTTTAGCATTAGATTGCCAACATCATGGTGAATTGTGTGTATATATTAGAACATCCAAATTAGATGCAAATTTTGTGGACAGAACAGAATGTGATCACACCTTTGAAACCCGTGGAAATTGGGGATTGTATTTAGATGGAGAAGATCCTGTTATTCCTGGAGTTTACTGTGTCTGTGGGAAGAATTCATATTACAGGTTACCCAGGAGATGGTATGGATCATGTCATATGGGAATAGTTTCCAAAAATGTATCATGTAGGACATCTTTATGACTTAAGAGGGAAAGAACATGCTAGAACAAATAGAGGTGCCAGTGCAATGAAATTGTTGGAGACATGTTTGCTGCAATTATTCCATCTGCAGAAGTGATACTGAAATCTCACAAGATTAGCTATCTACTGTGATTAGCAAGCTGTCTACTAAGACAGCTGGGGCGAATAAAGCAAACACAAGGAGATGATGGACGGAGTGCTGAAACTTTCAGACACTTACCCCCAGTCATTATTAGATCTGGGTTGAATCCATCATCGTTTAGCTCACTTCGCCGCCCCAGTTTAGACCTAGTCATATGCAAATCAGTCTTGACCCTGTTCCTCATGGGAATAGTCCAGCCCGAACTGCCAAGCCAGGTAGTTCCCTAGACCGGAAACAAGCATCCTGGGACCGGTTTCGGGGTACCACCCCTCATCAGCTTTTTTGCAGTGTGTTAGAGGGTCATTTTTTCACCAACAGGAACTGACACTGAATGTGTTATCTAAAATAAGAAGAAGCAGGAATCGAGTAAGGAGTGGCACTTTATTTAAACAAGCAAGTAACAAGTGTCAAAGACACATCATTATTTAAGAATAAAAACACATGATCTTGCAAATATGAAATCACTGCAATTCAAAGAGAGAGAGAGATTGAATATCAAAATGAAATGAGACAGTATATCTAAAAGTAAATCAATCAATAAATCAATCAGCTAGCTGGGAGCACCTCGTCGTGGAAAACACTGTATGAGGCGATCAAATAGGTGGTCAGTGGACAATTCTTTTATACAGTATTAATGGGGAACTGGTGGCCATAGAATCAAAACATTAGACCGCAAAACATTACAAAGGCAGGACATTTTATCGAAAACAATTTGTATCATATCTCGGAAAATTAAGAAAGCAGAACTTACAGAAGGGTACAAAGTTTACCAAAAGGTTAGAGTTTATTTTGAGCCATGTTGCTGTCATAGTTTCCAAAGCTAGCAACATTTCAGGTGAGAATGTTGCAGTTAGCCCCCACCTCTACTCTTAGCCCATCTTGTTCTTCTAGAGGAAAGATGTTTCCTGTTTATCTTATCATGATCTTGATGTACAGTAAAATGTGCACCAGAGGACAGGGGCTCTGGGAATTGTTCATCAGAAAGGTAGTGACCTGAGGTTAGTAGCCTTCACAGGAGAGATACCTCTAAGGTTCCAGAAGGCATGAGGCCTACTTACTGCCTCTGTAGATGTTCAAGGCAGTAGGGAGAGTTATAGCACAACCCTGTCTATAGGCTGGCAGGAACATATGAGACTCTCATGCTTCAGATGTGGGCAAAATGGGTGTGGGGCACTATATGGTAAAACTATACCCTGCTTCAAGGGTTATCCCCAAACTTTTTGCCTTCTTCCTCCTATTTTTTCGGACCTATTTTTGTTGGTGTTAGGACTTTGAGCACATTACCACTGCTACCCAGTGCTAAAGTACATATGCTCTCTGTCTAAATTGTATTGGCGATTGGTTTATCCATAACTGGCATACTTGACGTACTAGTAAGCCCCCAATAAAGTGCATCAGAGGTGACCAGGGCCTGTAAATCAGATGCTACTAGTGGTCCTGTAGCACTGATTGTGCCACCCACATGAGTAGCCCTGCAAACATGTATCAGACATGCCACTGCAGTGTCTGCGAGTTCAGTTTTAAACTGCGATTTTGACCTGGTAAGTGCACCAACTTGCCAGGCCCAAACCTTTCCTTTTACTATATGTAAGTCACCCCTAAAGTAGGCCCAAAACAACCCCATGGGCTGGGTGCAGTGCATTTAAAAGGTAGGACTTTTAATGGTGTATTTTATATGTCCTAATAGTGAAATACAGCTAATTTAGTTTTTCACCACTGCTAGACCTGGCTTTCCCATAGGGTAACATGAGGATTGCCTTGAAATGCCTTTTAAGTGTAACTTCCCACTGGGAGCTGAGAGAGATTTGGAGTTTGGAGTCTCTGAGCTCACTTTTTAAAAATACATCTTTTGGTGATGTTGGTTTTTTAATTTTGTGTTTGAAAATGCCACTTTTAGAAAGTATATGCAGGCCAAGAAAATAGATTCACTTGACCTGTTTTTCTAAAAAAGAAACTTGGATATCACAGCCATTTCTTCCGTTTTGTGACAGTTTATAGAGGTCCAATTTGGCTGATTGTAAAATAACCCAACCCCCTAGTCCACCACATTTAGAAAGTGGCATTTTCTTGCTTAGACATTCTATGCTTCTGCCTGTCTGTAGACTACACATCTGGTTTGACTGACAGTTTGGCTCTTGTGCATTCACTCTAGACAGTCACACATAGGGAGCTGAGGTGTGTCTTGCATATCCTGTGTACCATCACCAGGCTGATGGGCCTTCCTGAGCTATAGTGGTGGGAGGAGTTGTCACTGACACCAAGCTATCTCCACACCCCCTGTATTGTGTCTGGAGCCAGGTCAGGGAAAGGCAGGGTCTTGTGCACTACAAATACTTTCCTTTGAAGTTTGCCTACTTTAAAGGCAGAAAGGGGTATAAGTATTGGACATCTGATGCCCCAAAATCAGAACACTTCTAGACTTAGGACATTCTGCCAGGAAGAAGAGCTGGATGCTGTAGGATGGGCTGCCACTCTGCCTGCTGCTTAGTTGTGCTAGCCTGCTGCTTGCTGCTTCTGTCCTGGGAGTAAAAGAACTGGACTTTGCTTTCTCTATCCTGCTTCCAAGGTTCTCCAAGGGCTTGTGTGTGCTTGCCTCCAGTTAAGAAGTCTCAGGGCCATCAAAGACTTCACCTGCCAGTGTCTGAGCTCTTCTGCTGAACGACCTGACTTGCCAAGTGGTGCCAAATCCAGTTCCTGGGTCCTTGGAAGTACAACCTGGTGATCCTAAGGAGAAAATCCTAAGGGTGGGCGTCCGAATCGGCTACGCCCACGGAGTAGGCGTAGTGTTGCCTTCTACGCATTTTGCGTAGACAGCGTAGCCGGCAACACTACGCCCACTCCGTGAGCGTAGCCGAGTCGGCCGCCACCCGCCTCCCTCCCGCCCTCCACTAGATACTTTATTTAAACATTTACACGGATAAAAACAAGTTAAAAGCACTTACCTTGTCCGGGGCTCGTCCGGGTCTTCATCTTTGAATAGCGTCCTTTGCCTGGATACCAATGCGCATGCGCGGGCGGCCGCGCATGCGCATTTCTCGGGAGAAATGCGCATGCGCGGCCGCCCGCGCATGCGCATTGGTATCCAGGCAAAGGACGCTATTCAAAGATGAAGACCCGGACGAGCCCCGGACAAGGTAAGTGCTTTTAACTTGTTTTAACCCGTGTAAATGCTTAAATAAAGTATGTAGGGGAGAGCGGGAGGGAGGTGCGTAGTGGGGCTACGCGGAGTGCGGGAGTGGGCGTAGCTTCTCGCCCTCTCCGCGTAGCTCCGCGGAGCCCCACTACGCCCCACTACGCCCAGGGTTAGAAAATCCATGCATCGACTCCCAGGGCCTGTTTGCTCGACGCGCCACTGCAACAGCTGCCTGCACTGAAGCGTGGGTCCCACTCGACGCACCAACCACAACTTTCACTGCAGGCCCAAGTGTGTCCCTGCAGTACTTCAGAAACATCGCCACAGTGAGGATCCTGAACACCATGTCACCGATGTCCGTGGCATCCGCTCCTACTCCGACGCAGCACCTGCTTTGCGGCTGAGAAATCGACACAGCGCCTGCTTCACGGCTGTGAAATTGACACAAAGTGCCTGCATCGGCGCTGTCGATCGACGCAGTGTGTCTGAATTTTCGATGCATAATCTCTGGGCGCAGATTCTACATCGACACGTCATCGCTGCAAGAAACCGAGGCCGCGTGTCCGGAAACCGACACATCACCTTCCCTGCCAGTAAGGAGCTGATGCATCACCTCCCCTGCCTAGCAGTAAGGAACCATGCCAGTAAGGTACTGATGCATCACTTCCCTTGTGTAGTAAGGACCCAACGCATTACTTTGCTTTTCCTGCACCTCACCTCCCAGGCGCCTTGCACCATCTTTGATTTTTGATGCATCTAAGGTATGTTTAAAATGATATGTTGACTTGTATATGTTGGATTTTTGTTGTTTTGGTCTTGCTATATTCAGAAAAATAGGTGTGAACTCCTTTTGTAGTTTTTTTTAACAGTGTTACTGTGTGTGTGTAAAAATACTTTACACGTTATGCTCTGCGATAAGCCTCACTGCTCATTCAAGGCTACCAATGGAGTGGGCAGGAGTTTTCTTAGCTGTGTGACTCCCTTACCCTGAAAATAGTGCGGTCCCTACACTGCAAATCACTGCCAACTAGAGAGCCCATTTCTAACAGCCCCCACCCCCTGAAGTCAGCACCCCTGCCAATAATGAAGGTCTCATCTAGAGCAGGGGATCTCATTCTGAAGACTTCAACTGTTATCATTCTTTCTGTTCAACTGTTATCATTCTTTGTGTTCTGGATGCCTGTTGTGACATATTGTGACAATTTTGCAAGAGAGTGATCACAAAGGTTTGAGATCTTGAAGAGTGCATGTTTGTACCCACTATGTTACCCATCTAAGCATTCGTGTAACAGTATTGCTTTGTGTTGTTTTCATTTTTAGCATAACTGCTCAGTTTTTGATCATTTAGTGACTGTGAGTAGTATGTAGTGTTTATGACTGTATTATGTTGCATCAACATTTGTTTCTGTATTGTGGTTCTGTGCTTTTTATATGTGATTTCCAATAAGTATCATTCTAGTTTGTGATATTGTTAAATGGTTCAGTTCTCACAACTCTAGCTAGATATTCATATCTTTAATCCATCTGGGATTACTGCATTGCGCTCTACCCCCATTCACCTTACACCACCTTACTTGAGCTTAACTTTGACTGCTCAGTGTCATATACCCAGAAAGTCAAGGAGGCTTAAGTGGCCAACTTTATGTTGCAGATCAAGCATTCTCCTGGTTGGTGGTGAATGCCAGCACCCTTACCTTTGACTGTGTTTGGTTGAACTTCGGACCGGACAGGAAGCAAAAAAGTTTTGCAGAATGATTGGGAGGTACCCTTAGTAACATAGGGTTGCCACCTCTCTCAGGGAAAAATACCATCCGTTTCTTCATGGTTAAGAATCTGTAATGATGGAGACGTGCTTCTTAAACTAGACTTAACATAAAATCCTTTGCATTGATTAATAATAATATGCATTTCTGTCTCAATTTACTTCCATTATCTTTCATGAATAATTTAGACAGCCCAAGAACACTTCTTTAAAGTTATTTCATTTTGTATTGAATTATTTTATGCATGTGCAGAAAATTATTGAAAATTACCAGCAATTCCTGATTTTCCTGCATGATTAACCCTTCTGGACATGAAAATACTGGCCATGCCGGTAAAAATCCAGCCAGGAGGCATCCCTAGTTACAGACCGTTTTACTCAGCCCTTCCTTAAGGTCTCTGCCAGCTGCAGAAGTCCAGATAGCGATCATTGCCAGTCTGTTTATACCCAGTTTCATAATCGGCCTCCACCACCTCTTGGCTGTCATCTCGTATGGGTTAAGTTATGGGATGTTGTGTTATCTTCCTCTATCGTTATGCAGTGCCCATCAATCCGTGTGCCACTGCAGCTACCTCATACCCTAATTCTCTTCGGTCTCCCGGTGCATTTTCTTCCTTTTAAGGGTAACAGCTGAACGTCATTCGGTCTAACCATCAGGTTAGAGTGAACTCACCGCTAGGCCTGACTGTACTTACTAGGCCCACTTGTAACATTGCGCATAATTACATATTTGTTTGCACTAATCTTGGTTTAACCCAACTTTAGGGTATAAAGGAGTGTTTGACAGTAGCACGTGGTTGCAGGGTTCATGTACCTGGACTGGTGGTTATGGTGTGTTTAATGTCAGGATTGTGCATTCTGTACTCTTGTAGTTGCCACCCACATATTCTGAGGATTCCAAGGATTCCGAGGCCTGCGGTAAGGTGCACTCATCACACATAAGTCGATCATAAGGGTCCCGTTCTAATTCCAGTGGAAGAACTTAATATGGGGTAGAGAGGGGTGAGGGGCATTGAAGCTTTTTGCCCGGGCACAAAATTATTTAATTGATCCTTATTCCTTGCTTTTCCTTGACACAGATGTCGCATTCCCTGCTAGGTCAGTCATCCTCCAGTTAGTATGGTGAGCTGAGGCCTGTTACTTGTGTGGCCAAGGGTTACTTATAACCATGTTACACAACAACACTGAACTATCTCTCACCTCTCCTCTCGTGGACTCCACCTTCGCCAATCGCCATGCAGAGCAGGCTGCACAGATCAGTGACGTGCCTTGACTGTCGTCAGGTAATTGGTCAAATGATGTCACATGCACGCACGAACGCCGTGACGACTCAGATCCTGATAATTTACCACAGGATCGCTGCGTCATTCACGAGTAACTCTAACCATTGCTGTCCGCACCTTTATTTGTGAGAAATGTGCTGCACGGCGTGATTGGGAACAGGACAATAAGTACTGTCAGAGCTCAGAGGTGGATATGTTTTTTTTCTGTATTGTCCACAGTCACTATCTGCTCTCAGACTAGTCCACGGACGCGGCCCGCACAGCGCTGACTGACAGCGCCTTCGAGGAAGAGATGAAACTGCCGCCATCTCCCTGCATACTGTGCCAATCAGAGCCTATTACTCCATATGGCGCATATAGGGGCTGTCACAGGCGCGGCCCTCTTTATCTTATCTGTAACCGCCGCCGCAGCACAGATAGCTGCTCATTTCTCAGTTGTTTGGACTCATTATCGCGAGCTCTTTTCAATGGCTTCGACATATTTTGTGTTGTTGGGACGCACTGGGTGCTGAGCGCATCTTCAAGGCGCCCTGCCAAGCTCTGCGTCACGCTGCGTAATGAGCGGAAGCGGTTGTCGGGAAATTCTTTCATTGACTGTCTCCACAGACCAGTTGCTAAATCATGTCTCGCACAAAGAGAAATTGCTCGGGTGACAGTCGAGAAATAATAACGGTCTTAAGTGTCGACTCGGCGCGCGGCTTGTCAACTCGCCCTCCTCGCGCGTATGTTGGATATTATCGCGCGTTTCTCTGAAATAAAGAGCCGTGGGAGGCTGCGTTGTCTTGTAAGCAGGTTTGTATGTCCCGCGTGAGCGTTGCTTCTCTTAGAAGTGGCTTGTTCGTGCCTTGACAGGTGGGATGTGCTACCACTTAGAACAATGGACAAGAAAACAACAGCAGGCACCCTGTCTGTTCATAGCAGGCAGGGGCCGATGACTGACAGGATACTGGAGGTGCGCACCGAGACGGAGCGAGGAACGTCCCTGTTCATCTGTTTCTGTTTCAAGAAGTGTATTCTTTTTTGAGGGAGTAAATACCAAATGCAAGCAGCGGAAAGAATGAGTAGTCGCAAGGGAAGAACAACAACATATTACTATTCCGGGAAGAAGGATTCACTGAAAAAAAAAACACACGTTAAAGAGAAGATATGCTTAGCTTCGGTTATTACATTTAAATGCAGGTTTAAAACAACTCAGACGATTACTGATAAAGCAACAGTGAAAGTGCAGTTATGGCTATGAATTAAAATTAAACAAACACTGAAAATCACATGTTATGGTTAGGACTGTAATTCAAAACTACAACCATGAAAACCATAACTCACAGACCAAGATAATCATGCAAGAGACCCACTCAAAAAGTTCAATTAGTTTTTTTTAAATTTTCCAGTCATATCTTTAAAAGTCCCAAGTCTACGGCGCAGAGGTGGTTTTTTCAATATTCCGCCATTCAAACGAGAAGACTCGTATACCGATGATTAAACAAGCATTGAAAATGCAATAGGTCTCGCCTTGATTAAGTTAAAGACATTTGCTTTGCTAATGGTATTGTTTAGCAAAACAAATGGCTTTAACTTAATGAAAGGCGAGACCTATTGCATGTTTTGCTTTTCTAAAATGCCCTTTCTATCTAGAACTGAGTCGTTTTTAAAGCTACTGTCTGCAAATGTTATCTCCAAAACCATTTAGAAGGTTCAGGTTTTTTCACCAGTCATGGGGAGAAGGCTGAGTCAACAATGTGCAGTGTTAAAGTTCAGCGGTTTGGTTTCTTAGAGAGTAGTTAGCTGGGGGGAATCATGAGACTGTGGCTGGGTTTTACACTGGATGAAATAAATATTTCAAAGGCATGATGTCATGAATTAAGGAAAACAGTTCACAGGCCTGCCATCATCCCAGTAAAATATGGGGGGTAAAACACTATCCTTGTGTACCGGATGCAGCCAAACATGTACGAGCTGCCACCTTTTAAAGAGGAAATACCGCTCGCTTCTTGGAAGCTTGAGATATAGGACGAGTCAGTTAGTCAGTCAAAAGTACTTTATTCGGTTCATAGCAAAAACCATAAAAGTATACAAACGACAGGAATCAAGCCCAAAATACAATACAAAGTTAAAAACTAACAATGCGTACAATACAATAAAATTTCATCCATTAGCAAACATTTTTGAGACAAGGGGACACAGCGCCGAACAGGACATTCCACAACAGTTTCTAAAATCCACTATTTACAACATGTCCACTTGATTTTTTTCCTTAGTCTCATAGCTACTGTAAAAAAAATTGCTACATTAAAAATTTCCCAAATGTTAGACAATAGCTGGAGGTACATAAGGGCCGGTTTAACTTGTCTAAACGCTTTATCTTTGATTAGAGGTCGAATTAACTTTTTTCTGATTAAGCTAAAATATTTACAAAAAAACATAAAGTGCGTAGTGTCCATAATGGAGAATCCGTCACAAGGGCAGATCTCCAGGTCTATTGACCTGGTCCAACCTGGACGTTCAGTAAGAAGGAGGTGAAATTTGTTCAACCTGAACTTGGTCAACAGGAATCTGTGATTAGCATTATTGACCATTCTCAGGTATAATCCTAACTCGCTGGAATTTAATAATAATAGCCAAATTTGTGAATGCTGCATAGTTTCGCAAAGAAAGATCATAAAAAGTCAAAGGAGAGTCCTTTCTTATCTATGGTTATGTGATAATTCAAAAATGACGTCAAAATGATGTGGCAACGAGTTTAGATAACTCGTTGCCACATCATTTTGACGTCATTTTTGAATTATCACATAACCAGAGATAAGAAAGGACTCTCCTTTGACTTTTTATGATCTTTCTTTGCGAAACTATGCAGTATTCACAAATTTGACTATTATACGTCTATTCAGCCCTGAAGAAGTCCGGTAACGGACGAAACGCGTTGGCTTTTTGGCTATCAGCGATTGTTTTAAAAGAAAATGAAAAACTGAATAAAAGAAAGAAAATTGAAGATATAAAGTCTTTTTGTGTATATATTCATTGGGAAAACAAGCATGATAATATATGTGTTTTAACAAATACTGAGACATCGTTTGTCAAACACTGTGTATCTTACTTTGAAGGGTGCTGTTCATCTGTTTAAAGTCAAGTTTGTCAGGGAAGAAGGGTTCCCCTATCTTCCTTGTTGGGTTTGTATAGGGATTACATTCCTTGTCCTAGCACCTTCACGTTGGACTTAGTCATGGTATTTAAATAGTGGTGCAAACATTGTTGCCTTAATCCCTAAAATTAAATTTCTTTTCGGAATTTAATAATAGCTGGTGAGCCCTTACGGACGAGTCAAAGGATGGTACTTGAGCAAGAGCTGGTAAACATACTATAGTATTCGCACTCGGTATGCAAATTATTGCGATTAGGGTAGATTTGCAATTATTTCAAACTGCTTTTAATTTGCTATTTTTATGCAAACCTTTTGACTCAATGGGTATAAATTACTGCCTTTTGCTGCTTCTCTCAAACACTTTTTCCCGCCTCTCCATAAAAACATCAGCGTCGGTAAAATACAGGCAGGCGGCATCCTTCACAAGTGCTGCGCGCTCACAGGGACTGCCATGGACCTTGGATAGGACAGACAGCTCCTCTTTGTCAGTCGTCTCTGGGTGTCTGGGAGCGTCCAATGCCGCAGGTTCAAAGTTCACCAGGCTTACAGCCTCATCCCGGGCTCCAGAGGGCGGGCAGGGCGCGCTGGATAGAGCACAGAGAGACCAAACACGGGAAAGAGACAAGCGCAGCCCATCATGGGAGGGACAGAAGATGTGCACGCGGGGGCTGCTTTTACTGGCGGTGAACAAAAAGTCCACAGTGTATCACGCCGCCAGTAAAGGGCTCAATACACGCGTGCACATCTTCTGTCTCAGTTTGTCTCCCCACGTGCACGCTTGATTCGTATCAATTCCAAAAGGCCTCTCATGGCATAGCAGCGCATGCGCTGCTTTTGCCAGGCCGTTGCCAGGCCAAGACCTAAAAAAGACATAAGCAATCTTTTGTCTTCATTGCATCTTTTTTTTAATTAGAAAAGCTGACAAAGATAGCCCAGCCAACGCATTTCGTCCAAACAGGGTTCTTCATCAGGGCTGTAAAAGACATATAAAAGAATTTTAGAATAAAACTAAATCAAGAAAAGAAAGAAACATTTTAGTTTCCTACCGAAAGTACATTACATCATAATCATCAGTTCATTCTGCATGTGCAAGCCCCTGCTCCATCAATTGCACAGACCTATCCATAAATATTGTTTTTAAAACATATTTCAGTTAATGGGAAGACCACACTTCACAAATTCATCTCTTGTGTCTCAATTAGTTCACATCCTCAAATACTCAGCAATGTAATCAACGGATAATACCTGTCTGTATACTCGAAAATGTATAAGTTACATTGGAAAACCAATATTGTAGTGTATTTTTCCTCTGCCTCGTAATGTATTTACCTGTGCATAGCCCGGCTGATTGAGGCGCGCATAGTTTGTTTGAACAAGTTGTAGTAGGAGCTCTGTCCCATAGATGGTTGCTTGACACATGCTATATCATTTGCTCGTGAGACGAAGAGATAGTTTAAGATGGCACCTTCCAGTGGGATAGATTATGGACCATTAATTACTTATTGACCAAGGCAAATGATGTAGAGCATGATACTTGTGAGAATACAAATCAGGGATCTTCTTTTTTAATGTGGTTTGAACATGGGCTTCAGTTTGAAATTTTGAGTTTTGAATCTGAGTGAGGGGAAATTAATATCCGTTTTTTTAATGGTATTTGTTTCCATTTTAGGGAGTACCTATGGCAATATTAATCATAAATAAAAAAATAAGAACTTAATGATGCCAACTACATATGAAAATGTACCCCAAGATGTAAGTATTAATATGATGAGATGGAGATAGTGAAGTTGAATCAAGGATGTGTTCTTTTTTTTAAACTGTAGTGAAACATGCACTATATTTTTTTTCTGCAACTCATGGATTTTCAAGTGTACATGGAGGTAGGTATTATTTGTTGATTAAATTGTTGAGTATTTAAGGATATGAACTAATTGTGACACAAGAGATGAATTTGTAAGGTGTGGTTTTCCCATTAATTGAAATACTTTTAAAGAACAACATTTATGGATGATTATGTTCAATCGATGATGCAGAGGATTCCACATGAATGATGAGTTGATGATTAAGATGTGAAGTCCTCACAGTAGGAGATAAAATGTTTTTTTCCCTTTTTGGTTTGGTTTTGTTGTAAAATTCGGTTATGTCTTTTGCTGTCCTGATGAATTTCCCTATTGGGATGAAATGTGTTGGCTGGGTTGTCATTGTCGGTTTTTATGTAAAAAAGAAGAAATTAATAATAAAGATTGCGCCATTTTTAATCATTGATATCAGAGTCTGTTCATTTGAATGGCAGAATATTGGAAACATTGCCTCTGCACCATGGACTTGTGACTTTTATAGATATGATTGGCAAATCAAAAATGTAACTGGACTTTTTGAGTGCTTTCCTTTTGCATGTGTGTGTGATTAAGGGCATTGTTGGGCAGCTCAACACTGCGTTCTGAGCATCGAATCAATTGTTATTCTATAATTTACACCTGAGTGGTAGAGTGTAGCCATTGCTGCCTAGGATTCTTGGTTTGTAAGCACAATTCACAGACCAAATGAAACTACTCATGACCTCATCCTTAATGCAATAGATGCAATAACAAATATTGTAAATAATCTTACCAATGAAATTACATAATATCACATTACCGTTGACATCATGAAGGAGACAACCATTAATGTACCATTATTTTTTGGTTTAAGTACGTGTTTTTATTTAATTACATTGCTCTTTTAGGTTCTTTTATTTATTGATACTGTTTGCAGTAGTTGGAGTGTTAGGCTGAGGAAGTAACATGACCCAGACAGGACCCATATTCAGTGAGAAATAGGACTGCCTGTCAGGTGGCAACACCCCTAATGTCCACCAGGTAAATTGGGGAATTAGTTCAGGAGAGACAGGCCTAGAAAGTTTATGATTTTCTCAGGAATAAATGTCCAAAAATTCTTAGTATTCTTAGTATCTTTGAGTTTTTATTGGGAACATCAGGGTTAGAGCCTGAAGTGACCAAAGGCAGTCGACGTGTGTTTCGCCCTCAGTGGCTGGCATGCCAAGGGATTTCTCAAGGCTGATAACCACAAACACATACGCCATTATGTATGAATACAAATATTAGAAGGCAAAATACATAATGACATCAGGGCAAAAACATTAATCATGTAAAGAAGATATATCAAAAGACATGTAGGACAGATCAAGGGCAAGAAGAACAAGCTTGTATTCTGCTGTTACAGAGGCCGGCGCTCACTAATTAGTTCCATGGCACCACGATACGACACGTTCACACCCCCCTACCAACTCCTTTCCATGCCCATGACTCAAGTTATGTTTTCTAAAGTGCTTTAATACTGCAGGTTCTAAATTAAATCGATAAATAAAATAGGAAGGTAAAGTGTGTAGCCATGCTCACTAAATGGGAATGTGTGATCTTGAGCACTTACTTTCCTTCATTCCTAAAATGAAACACTATTTTGTTACATTGCGGGACTGCATTTAGTACCACTTTGATGGTAATTGCCTGACTTCTTATTCCTAATCAGAAAGGACTTATGTACTGCACAGAGCGTCTACCTGTGTTTTGAGGTTAGAACTTTACTCGAAGTTCGGGTACTTTAATGTGCACTATGTCTGGATACGTCTATGAACGAAGTTCAAGTACACCCAATATACTCTACACCCGGTGCCTTGTTAAAACAAACTTAAAAGCGGGCGAGGCGCATTTACGAAGTTTGTGTACACTCAATGTGCTCTACATCCGGGGCCTTCTTAAACAAGGCTTTGACAACTGTGCACTGGCACAGCTAATAGATATCACCTATGTGAGAGGGTACACAGTCAAAATATCGAGTTGAAAATTTCGACCTACCAAAATATCGTGTTTAAAATTTCGAAGGTACAGAATATCGATGTCAAGAATATCGTAGGACAGAATATCGACCCTGAGGTAAGTAATATCGAATTCATTTATATCGATGTAAGTAATATCGAAGTTAGTAATATCGATAGCATATATATCGATGTAACTCATTTCGATGTTATTAATATCGATATTTGTATTATTTTTTAGATTTTTATGATGTATGTGTTATATGTTTTTGTAAAGTTTTTAAATTAATTTATATTATATGTGTATTATTTTTATATATTAATAAATTTATTTTTAAGTAAATTATATGTTTTAGTACCAGAGCGGGTTGTGGGTTTATAGGGGAATAGGGTGGGAAGTAATTTAATTGTAATAATTAATTGGTAATTAATTATTTTATTTGATAAATTAATTATTTAATTGGTAATTAATGTTAATTTTTATTAAATGTTATGTTTTAGTACCAGAGCGGGTTGTGGGTTTATAGGGGAATAGGGTGGGAAGTAATTTAATTGTAATTAATAATTGGCAATTAATTATTTTATTTGATAAATTAATTATTTAATTGGTAATTAATGTTAATTTTTATTAAATGTTATGTTTCCGTACCAGAACGGGCTGTGGGTTTATAGGGGAATAGGGTGGGAAGTAATTTAATTGTAATTAATTAATTTTTTTATTTAATTATTAATTGGCAATTAATAATTTTAATTGATAAATGAATTATTTAATTGGTAATTAATGTTAATTATTATTAAATGTTATGTTTTAGTACAAGAGTGGGTTGTGGGTTTATAGGGGAATAGGGTGGGAAGTAATTTAATAGTAATTATTAATTGGCAATTAATTATTTTATTTGATAAATTAATTATTTAATTGGCAATTAATGTTAATTTTTATTAAATGTTATGTTTTAGTACCAGAGCGGGTTGTGGGTTTATAGGGGAATAGTGTGGGAAGTAATTTAATTGTAAATAATTAATTTTTTATTTAATTATTAATTGTCAATTAATTATTTTAATTGATAAAATATTTATGTAATTGGTAATTAATGTTAATTATTATTAAATGTTATGTTTTAGTACCAGAGTGGGTTGTGGGTTTATAGGGGAATAGGGTGGGAAGTAATTTAATTGTAAATAATTACAAATTGTTTATGTGTAATATATTTTGTAAATATTTATTAATTGGCATTCCCTACTGTTGAACCCTTTGGAGTTGGAATAGTAATTTTTCTCCCTACGCTATCCAACGCTTTCCCTACTGTTGCACCCTCTGGAGTTGGAATAGTAATTTTTACCCATACGCTATCCAACGCTTTCCCTACTGTTCCACTCACTGGAGTTGGAATAGTAATTTTTACCCATACGCTATCCAACGCTTTCCCTACTGTTCCACTCACTGGAGTGGGAATAGTAATTTTTACCCACCCGTTATCCAACGTTTTCCCTACTGTTGCACTCTCTGGAGTGGGAATAGTAATTGTTACTCTTACGCTATCCAATGTTTTCCCTAATGTTGCACTCATTGGAGTGGGAATAGTCATTTTTACATACCCGCTATCCAACGCTTTTCCTACTGTTCTACTCACTGGAGTTGGAATAGTAATTTTTACCCACCCGCTATCCAACGTTTTCTCTACTGTTGCACTCTCTGGAGTGGGAATAGTAATTTTAATTTTACGCTATCCAACGCTTTCCCTAATGATGCACTCTCTGGAGTGGGAATAGTAATTTTTCCCCCTACGCTATCCAATGTTTTCCCTACTGTTTCACCCTCTGGAGTTGGAATAATAATTTTTACCCATACGCTATCCAACGCTTTCCCTACTGTTCCACTCACTGGAGTTGGAATAGTAATTTTTACCCATACGCTATCCAACGCTTTCCAGACTGTTCCACTCACTGGAGTGGGAATAGTAAATTTTACCCACCCGTTATCCAACGTTTTCCCTACTGTTGCACTCTCTGGAGTGGGAATAGTAATTGTTACTCTTACCCTCCGGAGTTGGAATAGTAATTTTTACCCATACGTTATCCAACGCTTTCCCTAATGTTGCACTCATTGGAGTGGGAATAGTCATTTTTTACATACCCGCTATCCAACGCTTTCCCTACTGTTCCACTCACTGGAGTTGGAATAGTAATTTTTACCCACCCGCTATCCAACGTTTTCTCTACTGTTGCACTCTCTGGAGTGGGAATAGTAATTTTTACTTTTACGCTATCCAACGCTTTCCCTAATGTTGCACTCTCTGGAGTGGGAATAGTAATTTTTCCCCCTACGCTATCCAATGTTTTCCCTACTGTTGCACCCTCTGGAGCTGGAATAGTAATTTTCCCACCTACGCTATCCAACGCTTTCAATACTGTTGCACCCTTTGGAGTTGGAATATTATTTTTTACCCATACGCTATCCAATGCTTTCCCTACTTTTCCACTCACTGGAGTTGGACTAGTAATTTTTACCCTTACGCTATCCAACGCTTTGCCTAATGTTGCACTCTCTGGAGTGGGAATAGTAATATTTCCCCCTACGCTATCCAATGTTTTCCCTACTGTTGCACCCTCTGGAGTTGGAATAGTAATTTTCCCACCTACGCTATCCAACGCTTTCAATACTGTTGCACCCTTTGGAGTTGGAATATTAATTTTTACCCACCCGCTATCCAACGTTTTCTCTACTGTTGCACTCTCTGGAGTGGGAATAGTAATTTTTACTTTTACGCTATCCAACGCTTTCCCTAATGTTGCACTCTCTGGAGTGGGAATAGTAATTTTTCCCCCTACGCTATCCAATTTTTTCCCTACTGTTGCACCCTCTGGAGCTGGAATAGTAATTTTCCCACCTACGCTATCCAACGCTTTCAATACTGTTGCACCCTTTGGAGTTGGAATATTATTTTTTACCCATACGCTATCCAATGCTTTCCCTACTTTTCCACTCACTGGAGTTGGAATAGTAATTTTTACCCTTACGCTATCCAACGCTTTGCCTAATGTTGCACTCTCTGGAGTGGGAATAGTAATATTTCCCCCTACGCTATCCAATGTTTTCCCTACTGTTGCACCCTCTGGAGTTGGAATAGTAATTTTCCCACCTACGCTATCCAACGCTTTCAATACTGTTGCACCCTTTGGAGTTGGAATATTATTTTTTACCCATACGCTATCCAATGCTTTCCCTACTGTTCCACTCACTGGAGTTGGAATAGTAATTTTTACCCTTACGCTATCCAACACTTTCCCTAATGTTGCACTCATTGGAGTGGGAATAGTAATTATTCTCCCTACGCTATCCAACATTTTCCCTACTGTTGCACCCTCTGTTGTTGGAATAGTAATTAGCCAATCTACGCTATCCAACGCTTTCCATACTCTTGCACCCTTTGGAGTTGGCATAGTAATTTTTAATCTTACGCTATCCAACATTTCCCCTAATGTTGCACTCATTGAAGTGGGAATAGTCATTTGTACATACCCGCTATCCAACGCTTTCCGTACTGTTCCACTCAATGGAGTTGGAATAGTAATTGTTACCCACCCGCTATCCAACGTTTTCCCTACTGTTGCACTCTCAGGAGTGGGAATAGTAATTTTTACACTTACGCTATCCAACGCTTTCCCTAATATTGCACTCATTGGAGTGGGATTAGTCATTTTTACATACCCGCTATCCAATGCTTTCTCTACTGTTCCACTCATTGGAGTTGGAATAGTAATTTTTACCCACCCGCTATCCAATGCTTTCCCTACTGTTGCACTCTCTGGAGTGGGAATAGTAATTTTTACTCTTACGCTATCCAACGCTTTCACTAATGTTGTACTCATTGGAGTGGGAATAGTCATTTTTACATACCCGCGATCCAACGCTTTCCCTACTGTTGCACTCACTGGAGTTGGAATAGTAAGTTTTACACTTACGCTATCCAACGCTTTATCTACTGTTGCACCCTCTGGAGTTTGAATAGTAATTTTTACCCTTATGCTATTCAATATTATTTATATTTATTTATGTATTTAAGATGTTACATAATGTTGTATTTAATTAAATTTAAAAATATTGAAAGTATATTTAATTGTTGTTATTTATTAAATATAATTAGTTATTATTATTTATGTTATTATTTTATGAGTGTTGATGTATTTTTAAATTGTAGTATTTGTTAATATTTTATAATTATTTAAAAATTAATGTATATATTATAATTATTTAAGTATATATTATATATTTAATTATTAATTTTAATTAAATGTTTAATAGTAAATATGTATTATTTATTCATTTTAAACATTATAACACATTTTAACATAAGTTTAATATATATATAAGTACTATTTACTTAATTTTACCTTTGTTTTAAAAAACGATATTTTTAATTACGATATTTTTAACATCGATATTTTTGTACTTACCATGTTGTAGATAGGGTGTCGATATACTTGCCTTCGATATTCCAACGTCGATATTTTGTCTGTCGATATCTTCAGCCTCGATATTCTGTCAGAGATTCATGTGAGAGTTATTGGGTTTGCTGAGGTCTTTCAACCATGTTCTAGAGCAGCGTGGCTAAAGTTATGAAAAAAGTGCTAATAGAGTTATTTTACAAAGTGCTATGGGGGCGAGGGGGGTATTTTACTTATCCCAACTGAAGAACGCGGGTTAGGAGGTAATACAGAATTTTTTTTTAAAAATTGGGCGTGTATTCTAGAAGGTTGATTCGAGGCATGCGGGGCTTACAATATACGGTGATCATTCAAACAAGCAAAGTAAACAACTCTGGAATGCTTCACAGGCCTGAGCTTTCTACCCAGTACTATACTAAAGAGTGATAGACCGATCTCTGCAGCAGTCACCTTCAGCCACCTCATCACTGCATAGCCGCGAAAGTGAAAGTGATCGTAGAGCAGCGTGGCTAAAGTTATGAAAAAAGTGCTAATAGAGTTATTTTAGAAAGCGCTATGGGGGGGAATTTTCCTTATGCCAACGGGAGAACGCAGGATAGGACATAATACAGAAATACATTTTTTTTAATTGGGCGTGTAGTCTAGAAGGTGAATTCGAGACATGTGGGGCTTACAATATATGGTGATCATTCAAACGAGCAAAGTAAACAACTCTGGAATTCTTCACAGCCTGAGCTTTCTACCCAGTGTTTGCCTCAGTCTGCCTCAACACCATTTGTCAACTCAATCGGTAAACTACCCACACATTTAACCAAGCATCCGATAAAATGAACATTCACTCTCACGGGACTAGAAGTCACTGCCTGTTCAACTTTTAACAAGCATTGGCCGCGCGGCCGTGAAATGCACACGGCCGCGCGGCAGCGAAAGTGAAAGTGATTGCGATCACGATCAAGGGCTCAGCAACAGCGCACGCTTGTGCGGCGAAAGTGAGAGCACCCGATGGCAGCTGTGCACGTCACACGTGCGCTTGTGCCTGTGATAGTAAGCTGATCGCTGCAAAGTAGCATTTCTCAGAGCACCTACTAAATGTCTCGGCCAGACCAGCGCATGCACTGGATAAGGCCGAGACCTAAAAATGATATGAAAAGCAAAGGAAAAGGAAAGGACGAGAGAAAAGTAAAAAAAAATAAGAGAAGAGGGGAAAAAGGGAGAGGGAAAAAAGAGACAAATGCAGGTTCGGTTAATGAGTTTGAGTAATAATGCTCATAATATACAATCATTCACATTAAGCTGCATAAGGAGTTCAAAAGAAACAAGTTCTGCCAAAATCATGCCATGTTTATGGTTTATTGTCAGTGAGAAAATGTCAGGCTTGGTCCGCGCCTGATCCTGGGTGCAGACTGGGCGGAGAAAGTCAGAAATAAAGACAGCCTCCCGGAAGGAAAGAACGGTACGTGTTCTAGTGTTTGGGTGCATGTCTTCTGTCCCTGCCCTCTGACTCTCCTCTTTGCTTTTGGGTCACCTCTGCAGTCTATGCCGGCATTGGGCATCGGGCTGCAATGTGGCACCTTTCTTCCTCATTGAGATTCAGTTTCTTCGCGTCTGGCCTCGTAGTGAATCTGTGACAAAATTCTACAAAGAGAAAACACAGAAAAAATCACTAAAGAAACCAAACCTACTTCACAATATATGCGAAGTACAATACTTATCTAATCTGTTCTCCATGGCGTTTGGAGATTCCAGTCCCTTTTGTCCACCACTGCAAGCTGTGTGAGAAACAAAATATATAGTTAGTCATTCCTGAAGTCAAAGGACAAATTATTAATACATTTCAGCCCTGCATATTTTTGTGTCTTTTTCTATTTAGTTTTTGAACCAATCCTAATGGGAAATATGTTTTTTTTTTCATTTGGATTGATTTTTTTCCCCGATACTATGTTATCTCATTACGAGAGGTTAGTACATAGGATATATTCTCTTAATTTACGTACCCTGCTTTGATTAATATAACAATAATTTTCATATTTGTTTTGCTGAGATATTTGGGATTTGAACCTGCTTCTGCTACCTAATGAACTTAGTGGAAGAGGTGGAAATTCCCAGGTAGTTGTGTGCTGAGTGTAAATTCATTACTAACTAAGGGGGGCACCCTGGTGTTACATCCATAGTTTATATCTAGTAACATATATACTTCTGTGTTCACTGCAAGAATCCAATGAGATCCAGAGGATCACTGCTCATCCCTGAGCACTTCCTGGACATGTGTCTTTTTCTTCCCTTGTTTTCCCCTCTTCCCCATCTCATAATTTCTGACTTTGACTTTTTGAGCTTATATGGTGGGTGAGGGAAGTTGGTACCTAGCTACAGAACTTGCATCTCTCCCCTGCGGAAATCCCTGGTGAGAATTACAGAACAGAAACACACGTTTACTTTCTGCCTGGGAAAGATGGAAGAATGCCAGAGAACATTGGGGGATGTAGCTCATATGATAGTGAATCTACAAAAGGAAACTCAAGCCCTAACACTTAGAGAAGACACCTTACAGCAAGGCTCCATTCCTGCTACAGCAGCAGGAGTTAATACAGGGGCGTCGGGGAATTTGTCTATGCAGCTCCTTCTTTTTCTGGTACAGAGCAGCCGGTGTTCCATGTGGCCACTCCATCTGCTATACCTTTAGTTCCTCCTGAGAGTTTTATGGGAGACCCTTCTAAATTCGCTACTTTCATAAATCAGTGTCAATGGTACTTTATGTGCAAGACTTCAGGCTTTCCGACCGGACAAGCTAAAGTAGCTTTTGTTTTGCCTTATCTAGGTGGAACTGCTACCACTTGGTCCATCCCATTGGTAGAACGATGAACTACGTAGATTGTTCGATAGACATTCTTTCATGCAATCTGTTGGTACTGAACTTCTGAACTTGAAACATGGGTCTAAGGATTTAATGACTTGTATTTCCAGTTTTAATAGATTAGTGGCAATGGCAGGGCGGCCTGAGGCAAAACTAAGTGCTCTTATTTATACAGGGCTACGTGATGAATTGAAAGATTTATTGGCTCAACCAGAATCCTTTAATGCACTTATCGACCTAGTGGATCATTGGTTACCTGTGAGACATTGAGAAAAAGGGCATCTTGGGCCTAAAATTGTAATATATAAAGAAAAGAAAGCAGAGCCTGAAAGACCTATAGAAGAACCTGAGCCCATGCAAATACAGAGCATTAGAGGCCCTCTTAGTGATGAAGAAAGGTAACGCCATAGAGACAAGAAGTTATGCCTCTATTGCGGTAAACAAGGACACTTCTTACGTGACTGCCCAGTTAAACCCAAGAGATGTAGTGACTCAGGAAACTGCTGAGCCCGAGGTATGTGGTAACAAGGTCTTTGGGTAGATCAGGGTTAATTGTCTCCCAACTCTTAGCTTGAAATAATATTTTGTCCTCTTCCCATCATTTCTTGTTATCAGCCCAACTCCTATGGGGAGATAAGTCCCAGGAAGTCCAGATTATGATTGATTTTGGTGCTTGGCTTAGGTTTGGGCGGTGTCGTCATTAATGCAGGTGTGCTGCTCCTAGCTTGAAACCTGGAGGACGGTGTGGTAGGCACACATGGGGGATATTCCCAAGAACGTGCGATAATCATCGTCAAAATAGGTTAACGCAATTTTTAATATCGCCGTCTATCACAGGAAAATAACTCTGTGTTAACATCCTATTCACAGCACAGCGGTAACATGCATTAGTCTCCCAATAACGTGTCAAATATCCACGATAAAATGACCGTGAAGGCGATAAAAATCCGAAGCAAACGTGAAAAAAGTGGCGATGGGCCCAACCGCGATAAAAAAAGTCTGCGATAAGCTGCGCCAGGCCTGCCATTCACACACATCAGGCGGGAAAAATCACTTTATCAGCAGAAAAATAAGCACAAACAAAAGCAAAACCACTGCGAAGCACAATGGAGGTAGCCGGAGCAAGTACAGAGGACAACTAGAACCCCACAAGCCCCACAGAGGAACAGCCTGGGACCTTGGGGTCAGGGAAGGGCAAGGAGAAGAAGAAAAAGACACAGTTCAGTCCGCAGGAAAACAGGATCCTGATAACGAAGGTGATAGAACACCATCAACTACTGTTTATCACCTCCAATGTGTCCTTGGCAACAAAAATAGAATATGGCAGTCCATCGTGGACAGGGTGAATGCAGTCGGAGTGCTGAGGAGGACAATGGAAGAGGTCAAAAGGTGCTGGAATGATGTGAAGCGCAAAACCAAGCAGAAACTCAGTAAGAAAAAGAAGGCAGCAATGCAGACTGGAGGTGGGAGTCCAGCGCCACAGGAGGAGCTGGATGAGATGGATGAAATGGTGTCCACAGCCATCAGTGGGGAGACAGTGGCAGGAGTTGGGGGACTGGGCACTGCTTAACATGACCTGACACAACAGCAACAGGGTGAGTAATGACCAGGGACTGGGGGGACGGGGTAGATGGGCTCAATGGCACCATGCACAATTAAGTATAGCACAGTGCACACCCACAATGTTCCAGATCCCCATGGCACACTGCAGCACACCTATAACCAGCAATAAGGCCCCCGTCGACTATGTACTTAGAGGGGGCCCTTCCCACACATCACCAATCTCATAACCAACCCATTCACATGTGCCAAACACAGCAATGCGGTGTGTCTGTGAGCCACACTGACAGTGCAAGTGACACTGCATGACGAATAGCATGGCTGCAGTCCAATCATCATGACATGTTGGTCGTGGCTGAGTGTGAACCACATCCGTAAAGGTGCAGGTCACACTCTGACACATCTACGTGCACAAACAACCCTTGATGTCAACAACACATCTTCAGACAAACCATGCCCCAGAGTCAAAACACACACCAAGAGCCCACATTTCCCAAGTACGCAACAGCTCAGCACTGTATAAGCACAGAAGTCAAAGGCACACCCCCGAAAGGGATAAGGGCCAGCAAAATCAGACCTGCAGGGCTGACTCTCCCAAAATACGCACACACACATTATATTCAGAGCACACCAACATTGACAACAATGTGCTATAAACTGCAACATGTTCACAACAGAACAGAGGACACAACTGCTGCCGCTTGTGTGTAGAAACTGGCCAATCATATTTGGCATAGCAGGGAAATGTAAGATGATGATGTACAAATACAAACACACATCCATGATGTTGCCAAAATGTCCAGTGTCCTGCATTAAATAGGCAGCTCCTCCCACACAATCACAATGTACATTGTCATGCAGTCTGTATGTAAACTTGTACAATGCATCAATGTACATTTGAACACAATGTTAACCACTTGGATGCTAAGCATCTTCTGGCACTTCAATGTAATTTCCATTGAAATCAATGGAAACTCCATGACGAGTTACCCTTGTCATTAGCACTGAAGGGGTTAAACTGCATCTCCCCATCACATTGCAGAGGGAGAATCAATACCTCCTGCAGAGCACACCATACATATCTTCACTGATGACGAAGAGGATCTCCACACCTTCGACAACGAGCTCATGGACAGCTTCGACACCCCACCTCCAAGAGCAGGGCAGCCCAGCTGCATCGAGGAGACCCCATCCTCTGCACAGACGACACAGCAGGAAGCACCCACCACCACGGCTGCCTCCCAGGCCCCCCACGAACAACACATGGCCTTCCAACTCCGTATGTTGGGGTGCCAGGAGAAGCTGGCTGATCAGGTGCGGGTGGGGTTCGACCTCATGGCAGCCAAACTAGATGCTATACGTGGGTGTCTAAGTCCCATCAGGGACCACTCAGAGTCCCTAACAAACACCCACATTCTGCTCCATGCTCTCCAACGATCCATGGCTGACATCGCTGGAGTCCTGACTTTGAGACAAGAACATCTGTCTAGTCAGAGTGGCTCCAGCGATGTCAGCCGCGAGTTGGGACACATGAAGAGGTTCATGGCGAACAATGAGCGGATGCAGGCGTAAAGAATGGCTGCCACGGCTGCACACCAGCGAGATGTAGCTGGGATCTTCCATGCCCTGCTGACCCTCATCATGGCATTGCTGCCACAAGGCGTGGCACAGATGAATACTGCTGCTACTACTCCATCCACATCTCCGCCCCCTGATGTGTCAGTGCCTCACAGAGCGGCAGACATTCCACTTCCGGCCCCCGCTGTGTCCCTGCCACACAGTGCTGCAGCCAAAACACCACCACCCACATGTGAGGCACATGATACATCAGAAGACGAAGATGTCGATGAATTTGTCTCAGTGGTAAGGACGCAGTAGCATTCATCTCCACCATATGGCCTGTTCCTGCTTGGTTCTGCCCTCTGCATCACCACCTTCCACTGTCCCCCGATACACTCTGTGACACTCACCTTGAACCTCAACATGGACTGCCATATTCTGGATTGTTACCAAGGACACAGCAATCAGACTGCGGACTGAACTCTTCCTCTTCCGATGAACTTGTCAATCCCTAAAGGACTCTAGCTGGCCCTCCAAGGGGCAACAATGTGAAGTGGAGTTTGCATGGCCCTGTACTGCTCCAGCTTCTACACTCCACTGAATGTGAATAAACATTCAAATTCACACAGATGTGCATGTCCATGATCATTCAAGTATGAAAGTACGGAAGAAGGTAGGGTCAGTGAATCCCCTTATGTCCATGTTGCTCTTGTTGTGTGACTTGAGTCACAGGGTGCAATATTGCTGACTGCGGTCCGGGTGGCGACGACACTACAACAGAGACGCACGATTTAGTCACTTCCTTGTCCAGCACAGAACTTGACCACTCCCAGAGCCCCGGGCTCATTGACATACACCAGCCCACTCCACTTACGCTGACAGGGGGGGGGGGAGAAAAAGTTACATGTCCCAGGTCTTTCCGGTAGTGATCTGCTGATCACTGGTCTAGTTGGCAGCATGCCACAGCCACTCCCTGAGGGCTGGTTTACACCCACACCACAACCATCCAGCACAGGCATCACAGAACATGTGACCCTGCCAATAAAAGGGGCCAAGCACATCACATTCCCCACTGCCGGAGGTGACATGATGGCGTCTGCACCACGGGACTCAATCATAACGGGTCATTGACTTGCATTGCACAGAGTTGGTGGCACCTGTTGCACTGTGGCTGGCATTGGCCTCCCACCACGGGACGATGGCTTGCGGTGCACTGAGGCGGGGCACCTGCATAGCTGAGTGGGTGTGCAGCCTGCGATGATGTGTAGGCCGCGATACGCCGTCCTGCAAATCAAGATTCTATTAGAATTGAGAGGCCTGCTGGACTGCAGTGTAAGCCGAAGGCAGCAGTCAGCACACACAGTGGTGCGGTGCCGCAGGGTGCGCTGGGGGCATGTGGCGCCGAATCCAACGTTCGGCTGAGGAGGTTGCAACGGCACATGGTGGGCCCTCTTGGAGACACGCCATGGTGGGAGGTGAGCATTGTGACCTGTGTGCGCAGCGGCGGCCAGTCATAGCTGGGTGGCGGACGGGTCTGGGGACCAGGGCTGGGGTGCTTGCGGAAGATGTAGGAGTCATGCACACTGCCTAGGAAATTTGCAACGCCATTGGTGAACAGGCCCCGGCGGTCCACTGTTGCCTGCATATTGATGGAATGCGTGTGGTTTCTGTTATGGTGATTGTGTGCAGTGTCAGCAGGGGGCACAAGTAGTGCATGTGTGCAGTCAATTGCCCCCAACATGTGTGGCAAGGCGTCTATGGCGTAGTTCCCTTGCGTGGTCTCCAGCTGTTCCTGCGCAGTGTTGGGGAAGTGAAGTTGCAGGGGTATCAAGCTGATACATACCGTGATGCTTACAGGTATGATAATTGCCTGCCTAATAAGACCGTAACAGAAGTTCGTGTGGTCGTAACCTTCATTTTTCTTTTCTACGAAGGTTACGACCACACAAACTACTGCTACAGTATTTTTTTGCAGGATTAATCATACCTGTAAGCATTCCGGTTTGTCCAAGTGCAGTACACTGTACCAGATTACATTTGTGACTATACGGACGCTTGACCATTGTCACCATTTATCCAACAAGTTTCTGAATACAGACTTTCGGATTATGACATTGTATTGGGGAGTTGCTGGACCCTATGCAGTTATGTGAATCCACACGTTGCCCTGATGAAGTTCCCCGTTGGGAATAGAATGCCTTGGCTGATGTTTTCGTGTTGTTAATTTATGTTTTGGTAATAAAGAACTATTTTTCAACTACTGTTGACCACTGAACTTCATGACCTGGCGTACACCCATTTCAGAAACTACAATCTTGGATCTGGAGAACAGAGGAGCGAGACAACGGCTGGCCTTGGAGTTGGTTGCGCAGGAACACTATGAATTGGGACTAGCATGTGATGCGGATACAGGGGCCCGCCGTTGCTTTTGTGGACATGCATCCAAGACACGTGTGAGGTAGTTTGGTAGGGCGGGCTTTGAGACTCCTCCGACTCTGGCAGTTGTTGGTTGGAAGGTACCAGAGGCCAACAGGTGCTGCACAGCCAGCAGCGTTTTCTGCAAGGGATGTTGGTTGTCCGCTATGTTGGTACCGTCAGCCTGTGAACAATGTGGGTCAGGATGCAGAAGATGGTTGTTCTTTTGAGCCTGTAGTGGGCAATGGCATCCTCTGGCATTGATTCTTTGAGGCTGGTGCGTTTTAGGAACATCTGCTGTTTTGTTCTGCTGTGCCTAGGTGGTAGTCCGGGAGGGGATGGTCCTGGGGATGGTGGTGGGTTTTGTGGCCCTCTTTGGTCTCCAAGCTGCATGATCATTGGCTCCATGGCATCTGTTGGTCTTCAGATGTGGCTCTGGGCTGGGCTCCCTTTCATACTGCCGGTTGTTGTCCTGCTTAACACCAGTAAAAGGCAGGTGTTAAATCCCTGCTGATAACGCACCTTATTGCCTGTTTTTGGATCGCATCACAGATCTGGCTGGTCGTTGAGAATATCGCGAAGTGGTGTTATTGTCAGTTTTTGCACGGAAACGCCTACTCTGCAACTCATTAACGTTAGTTGTCGCTCTCATCCGTGGCGATGTTTTGTGCGGCAGCTATCACTGGAAAACTGGCAATATCAGCAGTTTGCACCAGCTTGAGAATAGGTGCGAAAAATCTATCGCCACTTTTACGACGCTAAAGTGACGATAATTCCGCGATAAGTCCTTGAGAATATGCCCCAATCTGTCTTGAAAAAGGAGGAGGGGGGAAAGCCAGTGGTTGCAATCTGCTTCTTCTTATCCTTACTGGCCACTTTTTTGACAGCACCTTTCTTTGGGGCCATCTTCAAGCTCTTTCAGTTGGCACTTAGCTGCAGAAGTTGAAGAAAGGAGGACTCAAGTGTTGTAGTCACATCACTTTGTGCTGGCCTTCCGTCTGGTAGTACTGTGGGTGATGTCTCTTGTGCACCTAAAAGCAAACAAGCAAGAAAAAACATTTAGTGAAACGTGGCATTTTTTGCAGTTTGAATAATTCATTGTACAGACAATATAATTTAGTGTGATTATCCCAAATAATTAACAATAGTCAACCAAAAGTCAAACCACAACCCCATAATATAATACTTCAATCAGGATAACAACATACAGATGTAACGTTTTGCTTTATGTGCATCTAAGGGGAGACACTTGTGGCAGGCAGTGAGATGCAGGGGAAAATGGAATAATCCTTAGAACATGAATACTGGTGTGTGACTATGGCATGCATGATTCCAGGGGAAAATGTAGTTATCCTTAGCAAGTAAATGCTGGTGTGTGCTTCTTGCAGGCAGGGGGCCCAGGGGAAAATGGAATAATCCTTAAAAAATGGATGTTAGTGTGCACCTATGGCAAGCAGGGGGTGCAGGGGAAAATGACTAATGACAATCATTGGAAAAAAAAATGCCGTTAGTGTGGGGCAGGTGCCTATGGCAGGCAGGAGGTTGATGGAAACTTTAAGAAAAGTAATTTTTTTTAATGAAAATGTAAAAAAATGTAATAAATAAAAAATTTAAACAAAATTAATTGCTGGTGTACTCGGGGACTATTCAAAATTCATTGGGAGGCAAGGAGGTGCAGGGGAAAAATAGAAGTACATTAGACTAATATAAGGGCAAAGTAAAAGAAATTAACAAAAACAAGAAGGTATAGCCCTCTTTTATCAATCGCCCTAGAAAGTGGCTTTGAAAACTGGAAAAAGGATTTAACACACTGGCTGACTGCACAAAATGGCTCGCCGGCCACATGGTCAAACAACAAGCAAGGAGGCATGGACACAACAAAGAACACATGCAGGCCTATGGAAAAGCACACTGGCTGGCTACACAAAATGGCCACTGGCCACATGGTCACGATTAGAACACGTTACAATGCAAACATTTACAACGCATGCCTTTACAACACAATTTTTACATTTTTACATCCATTACAACGCATGATTTTACAATGCATGCCAACACAACGCATTTTTAGAAACTACATTTACAACGCATTCCATTACAGCGAATGCCATTATAACGCATACCATTGCAACACATAATACTTTTCTTGCAACAGTAGGGTAAGTTTTGGCTAGTGTAGGGGTAAACAATCCTATTCCCACTCCAGTGAGTGCAACAGTTGGGTAAGTGTTGGATAGTGTAGGGGTAAAAATTGCCATTCCCCATTACTTACCTTATAATGCGTTGCAATGGCATGCGTTGTAGTGACATGTGTTGTAATTGCATGCGTTGTAGTGTTGTGCATTGTAATGGCTGCGTTGTAATTGCATGCGATGTAAAGGCAGTTCCGTTGTAATGACTGCGTTGTAAATGTAGTGCGTTGTAATGACTGCATTGTAAATACAGTGCATTGTAATGACTGCGCTGTAATGTTGTTTCTCCATGGTCATATAGCAACAAGCAAGGCGGCCTGATGGACACAACAAAGAACACATACAGGCCTATAGCAAAAACACACTGGCTGGCTACACAAAATGGCCACCAGCAACATAGACAAAACAACAAAACAAGCAAGGAGGCATGGACAACAAAGAACACATGCAAGCCTATGGCAAAAGCACACTGGCTGGTGCACAAAATGGCCCCTGGCCACATGGTCAAACAACATCAAGCAAGGAGGCTCGGAAATACAGAGAACAAATGCAGGTCTATGGCAAATGGCCAGCCACACAAAATGGAAACCAGCCACATGGTCAAACAACAACAATCAAGAAGGCATGGACACAACAAAGAATACATGCAAGCCTATGGCAAAAGCACACTGACTGGCTGCAAAAAAGTAGCCGCTGGCCACATGGTCAAACCACAAGCAAGGAGGCATGGACAACAAAGAACACATGCATGCCTATGGACACTGACTATACAAAATGGACCCCAGCCACATGACATGGAAGATAGAGACAAATGGTGGCCTATGGCACTCACACACATACACACTAGCCAGAAAAAAGAGACATGATAAATAATGAAGAAAATGCTGCCATTAATTTGGCAGTGGCAAAAATGAAAATTAAGTGAACTATACAAACTTTACAACAACACACATCCTCCAAAGGCATCAAATATTACCCCACCAAAATACACTTTTTGCTCAAAAAAATGGAAATATAAAAAAAAAGAAAATCCACATTTTTAATTTAATAAAATGCCATCCCTGGCTTAAGGGATGTTTTAAAACAACATATACCACAGAAATAGTTGTTTCGTGTACCCAATGACTAGTGCTCAACTATAAAGATACTCTTGCTAGACCCAAGTACTTTTTATGATGGCCAAGGAAGGCTCTTTTACCTGGGCATTTTCACAATATAGAGTCTTACCAGCACAAGCAATACACAATTCATAGTTAAAAAAATAAATGTTTTTACATGTGCTAATGGAAAAGTTTTGTAGGTATATTATGTAACTTTTTTATGCATTCCATCTGTACAAACGTAGAATCAATCTCAATTATCAGATAATTTAGAAAAACATCAAAAGAGACAAGCACAAGGTGCTATTATTTACAGATATATGTTATTTTACATATAGACATTGTAGACAAAATATAGACAATTGACAATGAAACCTCTTATGTATAACACCACAAGCAAGCATCCATCAACCTCTCTCACCAATCCAACTACTACTGTCAAAAAGTAGCCAGTCGAGTTAGCTATTTGGATATGTGAGCAAGTTAAGATTCCTACCCTGGAAATTTGCGGTAGACGGTCGCAAATTCCAATGTCATTGCGTCAATCTCACTGTTTCATCCTTCAAAAGTGAGTTTGGCAATAATGATAAATGTTATTATTTATTTATTAATATTTAAAGCGCTACTAAACTCTGAGAGTGTGTGTATGTGCATGCATGTTTGTGTGTGTTGCTGCTTGGAAAGGAGTTTCACTTTTTCAGTTAGGTGTTGCTTAAAGTCCAGATTTTGTTTAAATTGAGGTTGGTAACCATACTGGGGATCATCCCAATGCAATCACTCCCTAATTCTGGCTGAGATTAGAATTAGCCCCTGGAAAAGGAATGTGGTGGGGGACGACAATACTACATAATAGGGGTGGACAAGATTATCTGGTTTATTGAGTCGGGTCAGTTGCTCTTCTTCCTAATCCTCATCTAACCTATTCTGCCTTAGTGGGAAGCTGGTGACCAGTGGCAAGTGTGATGATTGAATCGACTGACACAACTATCTCTCAAGGTCAAAAACTGTCAATGGAAATTTCAAATCGCTCTAGTGATGAGGAAAGAGGACTGTCAATACACCTTTGAAAGGCAAAGTCCTATGAGGTAGGCAGGGATATGTGGAGAAGGGTGGTGGAATGATCATAAAGATGTATATGTTAGTTTTACTGCCACCCTATTTCAAAACTGCAACACCCTCAACCATGTTTCCCCCCCATTCACTCTAATGGTTTCACTCTCATAAACATCTGGCTTCACCCTCCTTCAAGAGCAAGCAGGTTGATCGGAATGTATTTTTGTTCCAATTCCTACCCTTCTCTTCCATGAAAAAGCAAGTCAAGGGAGGGGTCACGCCTCCACCGACTACACATTATGACCCATATGTACTAACATATTTTTCCATAGACACAGAATGGCAAACTCCCTTTGTTACACGAGGCCTTCACAGGCCCGGACTGGCCCTTGCGGGCACCGGACAATCCCCCGGTGCGCCGCATGGTTGGGGGCCGGTTTTGGCCCCTGGGGGCCAATTTTGTTACAGGGCCGTTTTTGCAGCATAGCTGCAAAATCGGCCTTGTAACAAAATCAGCCGAAAACCGGCCCTGGCAAAGAGCGCCGGCCCCCCTGGGGAGGGAGGGGGGGACGGCCGAGCACTTTGCCAGGGCCGGTTTTGGTTCCCAGTCCGGCCCTGGGCCTTCCCCTTACAGTTATACTGCTTTCACGCTCGTTTTTCAGACACTTCGCACATTTCCCGTAATGAAGATCATAGGGAAATTCTGTGCACTTCTATCTATGGGCTCGGTTGGTAGGCGTCAAGGTGCTGAAGAGTTCACTTCCACTTTCAGAAGGTTCACACGACCCATGCTAACATCAAAATAACGTCTGTCACACGCTCGCCATACTTACCACCACGCCCGTTTGTGTTAGAGAATAGAGGGGCATATTATCAAGGACAGGCGATACATTATCGCCGCTTTTATCGGCAGGAAACTGCAGATAAAGCGGCGATAATGGCCTTGATAATATGCTCTATGAATTCCAATCGAAGCCCATGTTAGATGTGTTCACATCTAACATGGGCTTTGATTGGAATTCATAGAGGATATTATCAAGGCCATTATCGCCGCTTTAGCGGCAGTTTCCTGCCGATAAAAACGGCGATAATCTATTGCCTGTCCTTGATAATATGCCCCAGAGACTCCTGATAAAACAAAAAAAATACTATATTATGTCTCCCCCTTCAAATTACCCCCATTTCAATGCAAGACAATGGAGGAAATTTAATTCTCAGATTTACTTTTGAAAATCTCCCACTTTCAAATGTTGGCATGTATGCCTCAAAGGGGCAGGAGGAGACCTTGCATACAACAGCGAGGAGAGACTGAAAAACACGTCCGTTTACCTCTCTCAAAGCAGTGAGTTTCCAGATGCTCGTTGTCAGAGACGTTCTTTTTGATTTAGTGCATAATACAGCAGGTTCAGATTTCTGAATTTCTTCGTTGTAAAATGTGAGTTTTTGGCACTTTAGTAAAGGATCAACGCGGATATATATTTTGCCTTTCTAAAGGTCTGTCACTACAGCTTTGAAATATTTTCTGGCCAGTACACAAAGCAGTGGGACATGGGTTTTTCCATTCAAAGCCCCTGAAAGATGATTGAACTGCGAGTTTCAGATTCCGGTGCCAAGAAACAGAAGGCCTCAAAACCATTGTGGCGATGGTAAGCGGAACATAACATTCAATTACACGCCTGTAGCATATGCCATTCATGTAGCTCAAAGAAGCAGGATTTTGTGACTTCAAGCAGAAAGCGAATCGTTTCGCGAATAGGAAGAATTAATCGTTAAAGATCTCTGCGAGACAATGCAGCCAGCTACAGTTTCTGAACCAGCAAATGGCAGATACATCTTCTTAGGTTAACTCACATACCTGTCACCAAACATAGAGTCTGATTCTCAAAGGTCCATGCGCGCTTAAGTGTTCCCAATATCAATAAGCAATCATAAGTTTGAAGTACTAGGTCCGATCACAAAATATTTTGACTGGAGCTATTACTTCTCCTTGATGTTAAGGTATTGTATTGCAATTGAAATTATATAGCACTTACTACCCAAGCGAGGCGTCAAAGTGCTTTTTTGGCAAGTAGCACGCTACTCCGGAACCCACAAAGCATTAGTGGTGAATTAGTATAGATAAATATGACAGTAATTTGAGTGGTGATATGTTAGTCAGTTATTTGGATTGAGAAGGATAGAGGAGGGATAGAAGAGCAGGGCCGGACTGGGAACCAAAACCGGCCCTGGCAAAGTGCTCGGCCGCCCCCCCCGCCCCCGGGCGGGAGGTGGGCGAGCGCTTTGCCAGGGCCGCTTTTCAGCCGATTTTGTTACAGGGCCGATTTTGCAGCTATGCTGCAAAAACGGACCTGCAACAAAAACGGCCCCAGGGCCCAAAACCGGCCCCCACCAATGCGGCCGACCGGGGGATTGCCCGGTGCCCACAACGGCCAGTCCGGGCCTGTAGAAGAGGGAAAAAGGTTTCCATTTATATAGCACTTGCTACCCCTGATGAGGTGTTGAAGTGCTTTTTCGGCAGGTAGCACGCTACTCTGGAACCCATAAAGGATTAGTGGTAAATTAGTTCAGTGAAATATGAAATTAATTTGAGTGGTGGGCATGTTAGTCTATTATTTAGATTGAAAAGGATAGTGGAGGGATAGAAGAGGGAAGGATTTAGACATCATTTTTTTGGGAGCTCTTAGCAGTTGGAGGAGGCTTGGGATCAGGGCCGGACTGGGAACCAAAACCGGCCCTGGCAAAGTGCTCGTCCGGCCCCCTCCCCACTCTGGGGGGGGGGTCTAGAGGTGCCGCCGATCGCTTTGCTAGGGCCGGTTTTTGGCCGAATTTGTTGCAGTGCCGATTTTGCCCTGGGCCCTGTAACAAAATCGGCCCCCACCCTTGCGGCGCACCGGGGGATTGCCCGATGCCCGCTATGGCCAGTCCGGGCCTGCTTGGGATGAGTAAATCTGATCACCATCTGCTGTGGTCATTCTCCTGTCCTTGTAGAAATTGGTGCAAACATCTTTCCACACCCTATTATGTAAGCAAATTAGTAGAGATGATGATATGTGGCAAGGACAGCTGTGCATATTTGTTGCCTTGCACATTGCTGTGGTGATGAGGTGTGTTGTTGTTTTTGTGCTGTCGTGTTTTTATGCTGTGTTATTGTGGTGTACTATATTTGTTGTATAGCAGTTTGTTTTGCCCGTATTTTTGTGTTGCACCCTGTTTTTTTGATTGTTTGTCGTTATTTATGTTTAGGTTACGTGTTTGTGTTGCATTTTCTTGTGCTCTATAATTGCATTTATGACTGTGGAAAATCTTCCAAATGTCCCTACTCTAGATTTACTCCTGTTATAAATTTAAGTTTGGGGCAGGCCTGGGCAAGCTCCAGAAGTAGGGGCTGTGTAAAATGCACAAACATCCCTTTGTGGGTAAATATTTAGCAGAAATATTCCAACCATGGAAACACATGCATGATTATTCTGTGAAAAGCAAGAGTAAGGGCTTTTAAACAATGGGGTGAGGACATGAACACACAATCGTTTTATTGGCGTGTAGTGGTAGGGATTTCTCCACATTCTTTGGCGTCTTTGATAACAAATATAATTATTTTCTGACCACCATTCCTCTCTCCCCTTCAACTACAGTATTGGAAGTAGCACCTTAGAAATATTGAAAAGCATGCATCACATTCTGGACAAGGTCTCCCGTCATTTTCTTTTACTCAGTCTCTTGCCGGTCATTGATACAATTAGTCTTGATCAGCTAATTGCAAGATTCGAGTGTAGTATTTGCTTTCATAGTCAAATCCCTAGCTGGTTCTCCTCTTTTTAGGTCAAGCTTAGGCTAGCGCTCATGCACTGTATGCAAGCCCTGCTTTAATCAGTGTACGGAATGTAATCCCACTTGCTGCTTAACATTGGTTCATTCCTGCATTGCTCTTCTTTCCTGGCTCCTTATTGGTTGGTGCTCCCAATACATCACTTCTGTTCTCTGGTTAGGAGCACCTGCCAACTACAGTTTACTTATGCTGTAGGTGTTTATGTGTTTCTTTAAGGGACTACTTCATTTATTTCTTGCTAGTGATATTGTATGACCATGACGCCTAGCATGGCGCCTGCTTTCACGTCTTTTTTTTAATTCAGCGTTCTGCCAAAGTCTTCTTTACCACAGCGAGTTCCGTGCTTCATCTGAGCCCTCACATCGCTCTGCAGAAGTCAACATGTGTAATATTGATAGCTAATAACATTTCTGTGCTTTCTGATGTTACATACTGTTGCCCAACCCACTTCTGATTCGCAGCTTAACCCATCACCCACCCCCATCCCTCATCGCTGCTTACTTTGTGCAAGAGTATAATTTATGATATACATCACATATCCTTCTTTTAAACCCTTTTCGAGACTGTGTTGTTTGGGCTTCTCTTAGTAGAAGACACAGAAAGAGATTTAAAGCAGGAGGGCCCTAGGGAAATTTTAAAGACCTGCAAAGGATTATCAGGTAAATTCATCAAGCATTTTTGCGAGTGCAAATGGTGCGAATCGCAAAATTCGGCCGTTTGCGCCCGCAAAAATGGCAATTGAGATTCATCAATGGTTCATGAACTCGCAATTTGAAAAATCGCAAATAATTGCGATTTATCAAATTGCGATCGCATTTAAGGAATCTCAATTTGAGATTCCTTAAATGCTATTCGTGAACCTTTTAAAAATTGCGAAATCGCTATTTATGGCCGCTATTTACCGCGAAGTCTGACTTCGTGGTGAATAGCGAAAACTTAGAAAAATGCACTTTAGTGCATTTTTCTAAGTTGTATGTTACACACACACATGTCCTTTGGACGTGTGTGCGCAACATCAGTCTACATTTAGATTTCAGGGGTGCTACAGGGTGTCCTTTGGACACCCGTGGCACCCTTGAAATCGCATCCTTATTTGCGATTAGCAAATTGCTAATCGCAAATAAGGAATGACTCCCCATGCATTCCTATGGGTTCCCATAGGAATGCATGGGGAGTCATTCCTTATTTGCGATTAGCAATTTGCTAATCGCAAATAAGGAATGACTCCCCATGCATTCCTATGGGTTCCCATAGGAATGCATGGGGAGTCATTCCTTATTTGCGATTAGCAATTTGCTAATCGCAAATAAGGAAGCTGTAGGAATCGCAAATAAAATGGCGATTTCTACATGAATCCCGTTTTGCGAGTCTTTAATAGCGATTCCTTAATAATCGCTATTAAGGACTCGCAAAACGGGACAATGATGAATCTGGGGGTATATCCCTAATAATATCAGACAAAAACAATTACGTTTTTCCTTTAAGAGGAGAATCCCATATGATGAAGCATGTCACCTTTGGTGAGTGAGGGATTTCGTCCTCATAAGGGAACTTCCCACAGCTAGGTCTGTGCGTTATAGTTTGTGGCTTTTCTGTAGTTCTTCACCATACAATATCTTTTTTTCAACTTTTTGTTCAAGTAGACCCAAGGATTTTACAATTGTTTTTGCCTTCTCTTAGTAGCCCCTGATGATGCTTGGGCTTCTTTTTAAAGGGGTTGTGCTTGTTTCACAGAGTCACCCTCCTTTCATGCACCTAAGCGCATGGCAAGGGCGTTCCCTTGATTACACAGAAGTGTGCCTGTAGGAGGTGTGCGCTGGCAATGTGGATAGCGATTTACTCCATGCAAGTTACATTGCAGGTAAAATGTACTTTTTATCCACTCCCAAAGCCATAGGTTTTCAGATTGCACACAGCCTTGCAGCGAATGTTAGCTTCCTAAGCTATCTCACTAGCTCAAGGTGTCAGTTTCTGAGAAGTGAAATAAACAGTGCTTCAAGCACTTCGTGTCTACACGAATAGCTTGCCAACTTCAAAACAGCTGTAATTCTGGTCTCTCTCTCTCTCTCCCCTTTGGCTGGTGACATTCACAGCGTGCAGTGAACTGATGCGGAAACTGAACACATTTCTGCAGATTTCAGTGGTGCAACCAGACACGGCATTTCTTTTTTAAAAACATACCGTTTTTCTTAATATTTAATAAGTCAATGTGTAAGGGACTGGACTTTTAAGTTTTTTAATTTGTATATTTACTCTTTAAGGGAACTCTTTTTTATTTAAAAATATTTGTTTGTGACCGCTTACATCATTTGTGTGCTCTAAAGAAGTGTATAACATATTAGAAGTAGGCGGTCTTGAGAGTATGACTGCAAGTGGACGTTAGTCTAGTAGAGACAGGCAGAGAAGAGTGCGTTTTCACCTTTAATCTACCTCATTGGTGCTTTCAAAGACTGAACTGAATTAAGTAAAGACCGGGACCCCTTGCTTAATAATTCAGTGCAATGTTTGGACATTTTCAAAGACGTCCACCAGATTACAAGTTTTCTAATATTTGGCAGGCTTCTAATATTTGGCAGGCTGTTTTTGGCAGTCACACGGCGTTGCCTTCTGAAAATGGGCACCCCAATGGGAACACTAAAAACAGTTCCTGCACACCATGGACTATAAAGTCCATGTTGTGCAGAAACGGAGGTAACGATCACAGGGGGGCACACGTTGTGCCCTCCTGCATGCATCCCATTGCACATGGGCAACAGGGGGCCTGTAGGGCCCCTTTTGTTTCAGGACCTCCAACCTTTTCATTGAGGAAAGACTTCCATGACACAGCTGGTGGTCCTGACACTCGCAATACGCATGGCAGTGCCGCAGCCACACCACCAGCATATTTCTGAGGCCCTGACTACCGCACCACATCCAGGGACCAGCATTTACCTGGTGACTGCGGTGATGCAATGATGGTCCAACCGCCCAAAACGTAATGGGGCGGTCAGACTGCCGGTGTGCTTGTTTCTGGACTGCCACCACCGTGCCCCCGAGAGTCTGGTGGTCTCGAACCACCAGACTCGTTATTATAATCCACATTTGTAAAGCGCACAATCACCCGTAAGGGTCTCTAGGCGCTGGGGGCCGTCGGGAAGATTAAGCAAGCTATTGCCCAGAGTCACATGGTGCTGGGCTAACCTGCCGCCGGAGCCCCTAGAGTCACCAGTCCCCCAGGCTATCCCATAGTCCTGATAAGACCCTTGTACCTCTGATGGACACTGTTTGTAAATAAACCTTCTGATACACCTTAACTGATTAAGCTGCAGTAGGGCACTCACTCTGCAAGAGTGTCTGGAAGCTGGAAGCTGTTTTTAAGTGTAAGACCATCTCCTGCTGTTTGTTGTGACTATCTTAGCGTGAACTCATTCATTTTAAACCTGAGCACTTCCTCGGTCCACCACAGCAGAATCTCTTCTGTTTGAGTGGAGGGAAGTTTGTTTTGTTTTTAAAAACACTCACTGTTTTAACTGTCGGCCATCTGCCTCCTCTTCTTCCCGGGCCATCGCTGTAGAATATTCCTGAGAGAGTAGTGGGAGGTCTCTCTGGTTAGTGCGGCTTGCATCTACTTCTGCCGGGCCATTTTGAAGCCGCCATCTTGAAGTGAGACGTTCTAGTCTCCTTCCAGTTACACAGGGCTTCTAGCTACATAGGGAGAGCATGGCGCTGAGGCGAAGTCGTCGTGCGCCACGGGTGTGCCAAAGGCAAGCCCGTCTAGGCCCGTCCACGCCTGGACCGCGTCCAGCGCCTGTCTCTATGATCCTCTTGCCAAAAATACAGGGGGATCATTAGGTACTCATGCGATGCCTTATTGGCTCTGAGACCATCTGGCAATGGATCTCCTGATACTATACACATCACCCCTGCCCAGTCTCCCTCTCACATCATCGGCACCAAAAACACCCGGTCCCACAGGCTAAATCCGGCAAATAATCCTGGTGACACTGGGTCAGTTGATCATGATCACCGGAAAGGCTTGGGTCCTAAACCCTCAAACATCACCTACATGCTACTGAACACCAGGTTGCTAGTGAAACATCACCTGGTGTTTGCCGACTTAGTTGAATCACAGTCCACAGACGTGGCATTTGTAACTGAAACATGGGCAGACCTTAGTTCTGGTCCATAAATTGGCGCAGCTACCCCCCCAGGCTATGGCATGCATAGGCTGGACAGACATTTAAAAAAAAGGTGGAGTGCTGGCAGTATTTCACCGAGATCAATTTAAAATTACCTTTAGCCGCTTACCTCATCCGGTTTAGGCTTTAGCGGCTGCAGTCCCTCCCCTGTCCAGAACTTCCTGAATGTCCTCCATAGCTACTACCAGGGCAGACTACGATTTTTCCTAAACCTGTGGTGTGTATCGTCCAGAAGCCGGTTTTCCTCTCGGTACTCCGAGAGTTTCTAGTTCATTACTTTCTCCGCCAGTTTGGCAGCAAAGGGAAGTCTTGAAATTGGGTGGTAGTTATTTGGGTCCAATGCATTGAGATTGTCTTTTTTTAACAGAGGCAAAATGGAGGCATATTTCCAGTGTGACGAGAAAGCTCTTTCCCCAAACATGGTATTCAAAATATGCAGGTTTTGTGCTACTTGTGCAGGAATCATGTGCATAATCTTAGGGGGACAAGGGTCTTGTGGCGCCCCTGAATTCGATTAGTGGAATCAATTTTGCAAGTTGCTCTTCTGAGGTGGAGAATCTGCTTTCACTAGTAGAGGTAGCTAGGACACACCTATCCTGTTGCCCCATTACCCTCTTTTCTGAAAGACTTGAGAAGATGTTAGCAACCTTATCCTGGAAATGTTTTGCCAGCTCATCGCAGAAATGTTGATTTATTATTGCATGGTTAGAGCTAATTGGTTTTTTTTATGACCAGGAAAAGGGTTTTATTTGCATCGCAGGCTGCTCTTATCTGTTCAGAGTATTATGAGGTTTTTGCTGCAACTATACTTTTTTTATATTCCACTAGTTTATTTTATAGATGTTTTTCTCTTCTACCTCATATTTTTTTCTCCATTTTTGTTCTTGCCTTCTGCAATCCTGTCTTGATCTCCTATGATTCTCATTATACCAGGGCTGGTATACTTTTTTGGCTACCATTGTATGGTTGATTGGTGCTACTCTATCCAGAGCTGAGTTTAGCCAGGGAGAAAAGTTCTCCACATTCTGCTCCAGATCCTCGGCTAATTGCCAAGGCTCAGGGGTAATGGCGTCCCTCAGTTCGGTCAGCCAAATTTTGTGCCATGCTCTACCAGGGGGTTTTTGGCAAGTATTTCTGTGCATGGTGCATTTCTCTGTCTATATCTGCCAGTGTACTGCCCAATAATCGGACCAGGTGGGAAGGAGAGATGGGTGTAGGGTAGTAACTGAATAGTTGGAAAAGATCCCATCTAACATATGCCCTGCACTGTGCATCGGACCTTTGGTAATTAGGGATAGCCTGAATGTATTCATAGTTTCGATCAGTTTTATTGAATCTGGGTCCCTTATCCTGTTGGATCTCTCTGCAGCGTTTGACACAGTATGCCACGAGATCCTGGTTGACCGTCTGTGCAGCTTGGGCATTGAGGGCACAGCATTAGATCTCCTCCAATCCTTCCTGGCAAACAGACAACATACTGTGATGATGGGCAAGTTTACATCTAGGCCCTTCTCTCTGCCCTGCAGAGTTCCCCATGGATCGGCACTGAGTCCAACACTATTCAATCTTTATGTCACGCCTCTCGCGTCAATCATCAAAAATGCAGATTTGCTTCTGGTTTCTTATGCCGATGACACCCAAATTATGGTGTCACTGGCAAAGCCTGAAAAAATTCTGACAAGGCACAAAGAACATGTATAAACAATGTGAGCAAGTGGATGGACCACAACTACCTTAAATTAAATGCCACTAAAACTGAGGTTATCCTCTTTGGTAACAACCCCTCACTCTGGACACCATACTGGTGGCCACCCGTACTTGACTCACTTCCTGAAATCTCAAACAAAGTAAGAAATCTAGGCGTCATGGTAGATAAAGAACTGAAGTTCAAGGACCAAGTAAATAAATTTACTTCAGCCTCATTTTTCTCGTTAAGGCTTATAAAAAAAGACTGAAAGATTCCTGCCTCCTGAACTTTTGAGAACGACTATCAGTGCATAGGTTCTCACAAAGATCGACTATGGCAACACCCTCTATCTTACTCTCACAGTGGGTCTAGAAAAGAGGCTCCACACTTTGCAAAATGCTGTGGCCCGCTTCCTTTTTAAAATCCCTAAACATGAATCGCCAAGAGGAGCCATTAGGAAACTACACTGTCTGCCAGTTAAACAACGATGTAGATTTAAGGCGCTCTGTCTGGCCTCCAAATCATTGCATGGATTAGGGTCGGCCCACTTTAGGGAGAAACTCAAGAGGTGTGTCCTAGCAAGGATGCTTCGCTCAGGCTCCGCCATGAACCTGATTGTCCCCCCATTTAGGAGAACCAGCTGGGGTGGGAAGAGCTATTTAGGGCCACAGCAGTGCTCTGGCAACAGCCTCCCACTGACACTAAAAGCTGCTCCCATCCTTACTTACTTTCAGAAAAGCCTTAAAGACCTGGCTGTTCCCTCAGGAGTAGAAGGCTTCTGACATTGGCTGTAGCATTCCCTCTTTTCCTATAGCGCCAATACGCCCATGGGCATTAGTTGCACTTTATAAATCATATTCATTCATTCATTCATAACAGTGTGTGGTTAGGCAATTATGTGCCTGGTCTAATAGGACTTCCCTGACTTAGTTGTTTGCTTACCAACATACCTCAGATTTTTCACTACTTGTTTAATTTTATGTTTGGTTGTGGTTGTTGCTCACACACACATGTCATTTTGCACATATCTTGTTTTAAACATTGATGATGTAATGCAAATGATATGATTTATGATGTGAATAAATTTGCATTGCTACAATGGAAACCTACGATCCTAATGATCATGATACTATACTACAATGGTCGCAGTAATTCTTGCTGTGTGTATCCAAGAATTTTGTATATAATAAATTGCAGTGCTTTTTGTTAAATGTACCCAAGAATGTGTTTATAAAATGAGGTCTGTATGAACCATTGTTGCCCTGCCTATTTCAAGAGACTTGTTTTTGAGGGCAGCCATGTGCAAGATGAATATAACATAACGGAACATAACTTCTTAAAGCAAGACTCAAGTTAATGCTACTGAACTTGTTAAGGCATGTGCAGTGTCCATAGCTCCACTTTACTGTCTTTAGGTTCTCTTCCTTGATTCTGTGTGGCACCTCCCTTTATTTCTAGGGATAAACCGATTTTAACATGAATCAGGCACGGTCGCAGATTAAAATCAACCCCAAAACAGAAGGTGCACCTGGTCTTTCAGTTCTTACCCACTCACAGGTAATTCTCAGTTCCTTCAGGTGCTGCCCAACATGCCCAGAAACTGGGTTGAGCCCAGGCACTCTACTAAGTGCTGCATACTGGTAGGTAGTCCTCACACCTACCCTGATTTGGATGCTGGGTTGTGTTTGGTAATGCACCCGCTCTGGTACTACGGCATGGGCAAGAGGGGAGATGGGGGTCCTGGTTTGGCACAATCCCTACTGGACTGATTCAGAGAGTTTCTGAGGCATAGGGGCCTGGTTGCTTTTCCTATGCCAGGACAGGTGATCCTTGAATATAGAACCCAACAAGGCTTTGCAATATACACAAGTTACCGGACCTATGTGGGCTGATCACAAATTTGGCAGTAGTAGTCAACCACAACTTCAGCAGTTGCAGCCCTCCTCGGGTTGATGACTGTACAGATGCAGCCACATATGTACTGGATACAGCACAGGCAGATCACTTGGCAGATGCTACCCCACACAGGCCGGACACAACTTCAGCTGTTGCAGCTCCTCACAGGCCAATTACCCGGGAATTGTGCAATGGCTAAGTAGCGGTTCTTGCCCGGAACAGCCAGGAGAGCCTGGGGGGACCCTCAGATGCTTGGGTCTTCCAAGCACACTCTCTTCTGGAAGCCCCTAGTCCTTGGGGACACCCTACACATACTTCTCTACATTCTCTCCTCCTGCAGGATAGGGTTGCTCCTTCCCTCTCTCAGCAGGCAGGCTTCTAGGTACTATAGGATATGTTCACAGCTTTTCCTGCAAGAGATCCAAACTTGATGTAATATACCCTCACCTCTCCAAGACTGGTTGCAGGCAGACACCAGCTCTAGTCACACAGCAGCCCTCTGAATACTCTGAAGAGCATTCCCTTCCTTGGCCACAGAGGACTTAGAAGTGGAGCAAATAATTGGGGTAGTGGGCATTGGGGTCCCATGTTTATACAGTACGAGCAGACGGGGTGTAGATCCTCAGTTCAAAGCTGGTTTAGGGTGATTTGACTTTCAAGTGTCTTTTCCAGGCTGTTCTCCAAACTTGACCTTTCGGTATAACAAACACCTGTCACAGCAGAGCAGTCTACAACCTAGAGTACGAACAACAGAGGCACAGAAATGTGTGAGGTTTCTGCATCTGGCTATCTTCGATCCAAATCATAAAGTAATCAGGGAAAGAAAAAATAGCTGGCCTCAACTAAGGGCTTCCTCACCTTTCACAGCAAAGTCTGCAGTCCCATCCCTCCTGCCTATTATCCACAAAAAGGCAGTGTTCAGAAAGGCTAATCAGCTGCTCATTACTAACCAAAAGGCCTCATAAAATACCTAAAATGTCTTCTCATTCCTCACTTCATTGTCCCTGTGGTAGGCAATAAACATCCACTGTGTGGGAGCACTGTCCTCACCTCTGTCTTGTGCCAAGGCAGGTCAGCGACATTCAAAAAGTACTATGGCTGGCCTCCATGTCTCTGGCTCCCTCACACACACCAAGCATGTACCAAACAGGCTACACACATCAACACGCTGAACATGCACTCAAGATGATGGCTTCAACAACTGGTAAGTGAATAGAAGCGTAACTTTATATGAGTGGGTCAGGAGGTCAAAAGTTCGGTCACTCCGATTAAAAGATCTACTCATACATTTAACTCTCAAACCACAATATGGTGCCACCATGGTTCAATGTACCTAACCTATTAGCAGATACAGTAGTCCACTGTCACCGTCTGAGTGCATGCTTGGCGCACCTCTTCACATCACAGGACAGGTTCAGGACCTACTTCTTTGTCATGAACAGATCTAGGCCTTTGCACACACGCTAGAGTAGCAAAATGCCAGGGCCAAAATCTAAAAATAAGGTTACCAGAAACGTACACTCTATCACTCTGGGCAGGGGAATACACATGTATACCATGCAGAAGACATTTACGTCTCAACATATTATTTTCCTAGAGTACTCCTGGGACTCTTTTGAATCTCACAAAAGCCATTAATCTACTCCAAACATGGGAAAAAACTTACAGAAATTATTTTCTGTCAGGTTTGGTGAAGCCTGTCCTTTTAGTAACACTCTTGGGGAAATGATGAAAATGGCCCAATTCTGCAACTGCTTAACACAAACATTAACCCACTGGTTCTGAGAGCAGAGTACTTTAGATTGACGAGCTTTCATTCAAAAGATATATCGATTCATCATTATTTTCAGGGATTTGCTATATACAACACATGGGGCATTTTACCAGAGCACAAAATGTGGGTTATGTATTGTGGGTGCAGCTGTGGTAAAGGGTGGACATGGTTGAAGAGGTAGCAGGTAAACCACAGTACCAGAACTATTACCAAGACCTTGAAGGTAGGGGGTGAATTGATTTCCTTTTAAAATTATCATTTAAATTCAACGTTCCATTTTTGCAATCTTAGGCATGATTCAGGATGAAGGATCACTGATGTAATCGTCATGGTTTACTCACTGCATGTTTTAGAAACATAAGGAGCCATAGAACCCCTATTATAGCATTGTTCCTTAACTAAAGCCAGCATACATATGATCTGACTCTTTTATTTTCTGTATATCAAGGTTAACTTTGTAAGCACCAAGTTGTTTTGCACCATTAATCAATATAGACTCTTTTTAGTGCAAAGAAGGTATTTAGGCAAAATATCGGAAATAAATATCATGTGGACTAAATAATGTGTCAAGAATATCAAGGGCAAAAATATTGTGAAAGTAAGTTTCAATAGGTAAGTAAAGTTTTACTATATATAACTCCACATATATGTATGTTGACTATATATATAGTCATATATATTGTATGTATTATAACACATACGCTATTACTGAGAAATTGAAGAATAACAAACAATAATGATGAATCTTGTATTTTTTCTTTCTATGTTTCTTTATTCTGTCGCTGGATCAGTTCTACAACACTACAGCCAACACGTGTTTCATGCTCACTAGTGTTTCTTCAGAGCTCTTTAAACATAGAGATAACAAATCAGTGCTTGTGCAAAATAAATTATTTTTATAAAAACATTTTCCCAAAGTCACATACATTATATCAGTTTTTTCCAACTCAAATAGAGATTCCTTAAATGCAATTTCTCGCAAATTTGCGAATTCTATAATTGCGATTTTTTCATTTGGGATGATGAATCCCAAATGCAAAAATTGCGCTCGCAAAGGGCCAGATTCTCAGAATCTGGCCCTTTGCGAGCCGATTTCACTTTGATGAATCTAGCTGCAAGTTTCTTCTTAATCAGATTGAACGATGTTGCATTACATATGAGTTCCAGAATTCTACATAATAGTCTAGCGTTCTTCACAACCTAGGGGACTCTATTGCCTATCCTCTTCTCTGATAGTGCTATTTAGTTCTAAGTTTAAGTTATCAGTACTCCCCCTTATCTCTTGAAAAGTCATATTTTTAAGAGAAATTTACCTCTTAGATTTCTTGTTGTGCTCCACAAAATGAATCCTGATAGTTTAAGTGATCTTCAAACTGCTGCGTAAGTATCACTCCCTACAATTGGTAAAAAACATATTGACTAAGTTTTTATATTTCTAAAGTAATTTACCTATTGATAACTTATCTTATGCTTAGGGCAATATTCACAATGTTAACGCGGTGTTCATTTCACACTTTTCAATGTGTTCTACCCGAATCACTCATATGCCTCCTTCACATAAACCATGTTTGGAAATAGTAGTTTAATCTAAAGAAAGCCAGGAATCCTCCCTTAAATAACCATCCTTATATTTATTTCCTATCCTAAATTCTTCTTTATATATTCTTTGAATTCTTATTTTGGTAAGTTAATTAATATTAGTTTCAAGGTTCGTCAAGTCCTGTCAGTAAGATGACAGATGAGACCCCGGATATGGGATGCTGTGAATAGAGTACAAAAATTGCTCTGTCATACCCAAACTAATAACCCTATGTTTGGAAAAATTATCTTTTACAATAATAGATCATGAAAACAAAAATTTTACAAGGGGAGTTTTTCTTAGTTTAGTTAAATCCATATCTGAATTTTCTTCAAATAAACATTTGATTCCAAGCTTGTCCCTATTTTAAAGTATGTTATTCTAACTATAGTCCTATGAGCATACCCATAGCACCCACAAGACTGATGAATTAAAAATGTTGCACTTGCCTAGAAACATATCTCCAAAATCCCATTAGCTGCACTAATACTGACTTTAAGCATTCGTAAACGTTACTCACTTTCTTCTCTTAAAAAAGCTTCCCAAATAACCCTCAAGGTCCCACAAAACAAATTTGTTTTGACATGACGAACTTGGACTAAATTGCCAACAATATACCTTCTAGCACAGTGCCCATTTACTTATCCAAAGCTTGAAAACCCAAACCTAACGTCATTTTGTCTACAGTCACTCACCGCTGATTACTCACAGCCCGCCCATCTTCACGTCTGGTGCATTCTACAGGGACTGCTGTGACTCTCTTTTTATACTCCTTCGGAACTTAATTGTTTTCACCCAATCGCGCACGAAAAAACAACTTTATGACTTTAATTATAGCTTCCATTACCTCCTTGTCCTGTCTTCCCATCCCATTCATGAACAGTGAGCAGCTAGTCTGCTCCCCAGAAACCTAAAACCTAGCATAGCTTTCAGTACTTCCCCCAATATGGCACCACAAACCCGGTGAGGATAAAGGGGGTAGTACGTAACATCATATCCTGTTAGTTTTTATCTGACTCTCTGCAGTTTCCTTTTGCCTAGCGGAGCTGTTGGATCGGGTGAGTGCTGTTGCCGCGTTTTCTGTTGTTTTATTGACGGCCTGCTGTAGCGTCCATCTTTGTATTATGTGTGGTGGGGGCTCATGCTTACTTTGTGATGCATTTTCGCGGCCCACTCTAGCAGCTGCTTGTCACTTTTTTCACGTTCCTCACTTAGCGGCCGCTCCTTTTCTGTGTGGTCCCATCACGCACTGCTTTAGAGGGCGGGGTTCCTCTGTGGTCTTCCCTGCGGAGCTTCGCGTCCTTTGGGTTTCCTGCATCTCCTGGGGTTTTTTGGGTGGCCGGTCGATTTTTTATGCGTCCGCCCCGTGCCAGTTAGCACGAGAGGCCGGGAGCCTCGAGACTTCGTTTATTTGAAAAACGGGTCAGTTTTTCTGTTGGTTCCCACCTCTGCTGGTTGTGTTTGATGCCCCTTTCACTTTGCCTGCGCTGCCATGGAACAGGGTTCTACTGATGCTACCGCTCCTTCTTTGGATGCCCTACGCCTCCTGATTAATGAGGTTGTTGCTGCTGCTTTCCGGGATCGGGAAGCAGCAGGCCCTCCGGCCAAGGTGCCTCGTGGGTTTCTTGTTCAGCCTGACACTTCGGCTGACGGTGTGGGTACCGAGGAGGATGTGCATGGTCGCTTTGTTCAGGGTGCAGAGCTCTCTGACTTGTTTGACCATTTGCATTGCAATTTGGGTTTCGCTCCTCCTGTGCCAGATGTCCTGGAGTGTGACTTTTTTACTCAGTATCGCCAGCCGGATCCTGAATCCTTACCCTTGCATAGCGCTGTGCGCAAGGTTCTTGCACATGAATGGAAGGATGTGGATAAGTCCGTCTTCCCTCGCTTTTTTGGGTAATCGGTATCCATTGGAGGGGTTTGCTGCTGAGTTCCCTCAGTCTGCCAAGGTGGACAGTTTGATGGCTGGTCTTTCCGAAACAGGGTTTGGTTCTGTCTGATGGTGCCCTTCCTTCTTACGCTGTGGATAAGCCAATGGAGGGGGCGGTGAAGTGTTCCTATGCTGCTTCCAACTTTACGGTCAGAGCTACGACCTACTCCAACTACGTGGTCCAGTCCCTGTTGAAAGATTTCCAAGTCCTGGTTCTTCTTTTGCAGGACGGGGAGGATGCCTCCTCTCTCTTGGCTCTCATGGAGCTCCAGGTGCACTATTTGTCTGACATTTCTTTTGACAATTTGGGTGCGGCAGCGGCTGCTTCTGGGGCTTTGATTGCTGCTAGGCGTAATATCTGGATGTGTTCTTGGAAGGCTCTCAAAAGTCGGTCCTGCTTAAATTGCCCTTTGTGGGGTCCAAGGTGTTCGGGCCCCAGCTGGAGGATTTGGTCAAGTAGTCGGTGGAGAACCTCAAGCTTGTGGCTACTGTTTGCCCTCCTTCTCGGGGCATGGGTTTGGCTACCGCCGTGCCTTTGGTTTGTCATCTGCTCAGGGTGCTCCACAGTCCTTTCGTGGCAAGGGTCATGGACAGGGGCCCCTGGTGATGCCTTGTCCCGGGCCCCATCCGGTGGTGCTGTCCCTGCTCCTTCTCCTGCGCAATGACTATCTGCTATTTCCGGTTGGGGGTCGCCTTCGCTTTTTTCTACACCAGTGGTTGACTGTTCCAGATGCCTGGGTGGTGCAGACTGTGTTGGCTGGTTATCGGATCGAGTTCTCCTCTCCTCTCCTACCGGTCTTCCGGGAAACTCCCCTGCCCCGTCACCCTGTGCAGCGGGCGGCCTTGCTGGAGGGTGTGCGCCTTCTGTTGGAAAAGGCAGCAGTGGCGGAGGTTCCTCCTCTGGAGCGGGGCAGGTATTGTTATTCCATCCTCTTCCTGGTCTCCAAGAAGGATACGGTGGATCTGCACCCTGTATTGGATCTGAAGAGGGTCAATCTCTACATTGCCAAGCGTACTTTCAAGATGGTGACTTTGCTGTCTGTCCTGCATCTGGTGAGCCTGGGTGCTTCCTTGCTTCCCTGGATCTCATGGGCGCTTATCTTCACATCCCTATCCATCCTGTGGATCAGCAGTATCTCCGCTTTGCTGTGGACTCCCAGCATTTTCAGTTCAGGGTGCTTCCTTTCGGCCTTTCATCAGCGCCAGGTTTTCTCTACCTTGATGATTGGTAGATTGTCTCTCCTTCTTTCTCCCAGGCTCTGTCGGATGTGGACCAGGCGTGTCATCTTCTGAAGTCCTTTGGGTTCCTCATCAATCACTGGAAGTCTTCCCTGCTGCCCTCCCAGACTCTAAAGTTCCTAGGGGCTCTCTTCCGCATAGATCTGGGGATGGTGTTTCTCTCTCAGGAGAGGCAGTTAAATTTGTTCTGTCACCTTTCATGGGTTCTGTCCCAGTCACATTTGTCTGCCCGGCTCTGGTTGCGAAGTCAGGGGAGATGCATCTCCTCCCTTGGGCCTGTCTGCATTTGTATCCCCTCCTGCATCCCGTCATGGCCCACTGGGATCAGGATTACGATGCTCCTATGCCCGTCAAGACGGGGGTTCGAGCTGCTCTCCAATGGTGCTTGTCCCTCCAGTCTCTTTCCCGGGGGTTCGACCTTCTTCCCCCTCCGGCTGTGGTTGTGTTGTCCACCGATGCCAGTGCCATGGGTCGGGAGGCAGTCCTGGGTGCTTCCATGGCTCAGGGTTGTTGGTCCCGGTTCAAGTCTCTCCAGTCCTCGAACTGGAAGGAGCTACAGGTGGTTTGATTGGCTCTGGTATGGTTTGCTCCTCTCCTTCTGGGCCATGCTGTCTCTGTACAGACTGACAACCAGGTTGTTCGGGTGTATGTGAATCATCAAGGGGGTATGTGCTGGTCTCTGTTTCTCTTTTCCAGGAAAATCGGTCTTTGGACCGAGCGGAATCTCTTCTCTCTGACAGCTGTCTATCTTCCTGGAAGGGAGAATGGGCCTGCGGACTCCTTGAGCAGGGTGTTCCCTTCCTCTGTGACCGTGTGTCTGTCCCTGGTTCTGTTCAATCAGATTGTCCCACGGTTACGCCTTCCCTGGCTGGATCTATTTGCCTCAGAGGATTCGGCCCTTCTTCCTCATTTTTGCAGCCTCGTTCCATCGGGGATGGCCTGGGCGGTCGACGCTTTCTCCGTTCTGTGGTCACTGGTTCTCCTGTTTGCCTTCCCGGCGTTTGCCTTGATCCTCCGGGTCCTCCGGAAGATTCGGTTGGACCAGGCAGAGGTTCTTCTGGTGGTGCCGGAGTGGTCCCATCGGCCTTGGTTTCCCCTTCTTCTGACTTTGTCTGTGTGCCCCCATTGGCAATTTCCCCTGTGTCCCTCTCCTCTAAGGGCTCCTCTTCTCCACCTGTCCTCCCTGCGCCACCTTTGGCTTGGGGTTTGGCACTTGAAAGGTGGAATTTGTTGGGTCAGGGTTGTCTTGTGGAGGTTGCCCAGGGCATCCAGTTGTCTAGATGCCCTTCCACCTTGAAGTCCTGTAACAGTCATTGGCAGAACTTCTCCTCCTGGTGCCTTGGTAAGGATCTGTCTTCCTCCTCCTGTGCGGCTGCACGGGTGCTGGGCTTCTTGGGGATGGGTTTGTCCTGGGACTCGTTGTGTCCATGCTCCGGATGCAGTGGCCTGCCATTCAGGCTTTTCGGAGTTCTTCTATGTCTTCTGTCTCCCCTTTGGTGGCTCGCCTCTTGCTGAGTTTTTTGATTCAGCGCCCTGTCTCTCACTCTCCTGTGCCGGCCTGGGATCTTCCCCTGGTTCTCCAGGCCTTGACGGGGCCCCCTTTTGAGCCTCTGCTCTCGGTGGACCTTAAGTTCCTTTCTGCTAGGATTCTTTTTCTCATGGCCATTACTTCTGGGCGGCATGGTTGGTGAGCTTGGTGCTTTGATGGCTTCCTCCCATTTTTGCGTTTCTGCTCTGACAATGTCGTTCTTCTTCCTAATCAGTTTTTTCTGACGAAGGTTTTGTCTTCTTTCCAGGATATTGTTCTCCTGTTTTTTCCCCGGAGGAAGTGGTTCTCCATCTTTTGGATGTGCTGAGGGCTCTCCGCATCTATTTGTACTGGACCAGTGGTTTTAGGACGGTTGATTCTTTGTTTGTCACCTATGGCCTCTCTGGGAGGGGTCTGGCCTTCCTTGTTCACCTTGTCTCGTTGGGTTAAGGGTGCTGTGGTGGCGGCTTACGAGTCGGCTCACTGTCCTCTCCCTTCTTCAATCCAGGGTAGGTCCAGCCGGGGTGTCTCCTCCTCCTGGACCTTGTTCAAGGGTGCCTCCTGGCGTGACATTTGTAATGCTGCCACATGGGCTTCTCCCCATACTTTTGTCTCTCATTATCATCTTCAGTTGGGAATGGCGGCCTCAGCTGCTTTTGGCGCTCATGCTGTACATGGTTTATGATTTCTACTGCTTTCTTTTGTTTAAATTGACCTGTATGCCGCATTCTCTGGTCTTTTTTTCTTGCAATCACTGAGCGCTTGGGCATGGGCTAACTGTTCAGGAATGGGACGGGAAGACAGGACGAGGAGGTAATGCCCGGTTACTCATTCCTGTTACCTTCCCTCCTTCCCTGGGGGTTTGTTTGTGGTGATTGATTTTGGTTTCTGGGTTTCTTTGGTACTCTCAGGATAAGATGTTACGCACTTCCCCCTTTATCCTCACCGGATTGGTGGAAAGTGCTGAAAGCTCTACTAGGTTATAGGTTTCTGGGTAGCAGGATAGCTGCTCACTGTTCAAGAATAGGACGGGAAGACCAGGACTCAGAGTAATGAATATTACCGTTGAGTAACCGGGCATTACACAGTATCGTATTTCTCGGGTTCTGTTTTGCCTGAAGCTGTCTACAGTTGATCACTTAACTGATCCAACATTTAAAAAAAAATAGTGAAAAATAATACCATTTGAATATTAAATAGTTTCTCTCTAAATGTTTATAAAAGTCAAGGATGTACTAATGTTAAATGTATTTACTAAGGAAATTCACACTTTTCTATGTTTTATATGGAGATTCGAACTACGTATGTTTCTAACTGCAAATCTTTCTTGGTAAGCATTATCCATATATCTGCAAGGTACGTAGATGTGAGGATACGAATAGTAAATCTATACTTACCTATTTGCACTTACCTCCTCCGTATTTTGGTCCTCGATATTTGTGGCACAATATTCTTTCTACAGGATATTTCTGGTACCCATATTCTGTCAGTAATATGTAAAGACTCCACTATATCAACTCATATTTCACAAAACGGTGGCAGGTGTGGCTAAACTTCTTCCAACACCTCAGCTTACTTGCGTCACATCTGGAGTTTTTCCATTTGTCTGAATTCCAGGAATTGTTATTTCTTGCATAGGTTTCCTGTAGAGTAGGATAGGGCACATTTGCTGCAGACTTCTGGCACATCTTTATAAAAAGATTTACTATTGCTTCCCATTCTGTTGACCTGGAGTCACTAACATGTCAGGGGTAACAGAACTGACATCACAGACTATCTGCTCAATACAGACAGCAATGTGTAATGTGTGTCACACCCGTAGTCCTACAGGAGCTTCCTAACTGCCGGCTAAAGGGCAGGCAAGGATTGGAAACCATTTAAAGTGAACATGGCTGTGGGACCTTTATTTAGTCTCTGTTCCTGTCACATCCCTTATGACCCTTGAGAGCAGCAGTAGCAAGGACAGGGATGGGGGTAGCAAAAAGTAAAACAGAGTTATTGTGTTGCTGTTGGTTAGTAATCATGACCTTAGTTTTCTTGGTGTTCTTTTTCAAGCATCCCCTACCTCCTTTAATAAAGTATGAAGCCACGACATAGTTCTCAAAATGAGAGTGTTAATATTCACAAATAAGTACATCTGTATAACCTTCCCACTCAGTTTTGGGGAAACACCGGCTACTTCATAAAGTTTTTCAGAGCCCCATACCTGCACATAGTCTTTCAGCCATCCATGTTATCTGTTTTGCTGTTATCCCTAATTACCCACCAGAAGCTATCTAACTGGATCCATTCTGAGAGAAAACTAGAATCAGTGTGTGCCAAAGAGCCTCTTCTCAATGTTATCTTTGCTTCCACATTCACTGGACCAGCATAGGACACCTTTCTCTTGTGGGCTGTTACTATTAGCTCTGTCACCTGGTACTTACTGAATGAGGTAGGTCTACTATGTTCTGCTTACAGCAAACTCCCTCTGTCTGGAACTCAGTCTCTGGGGCATACTTACATGCCCCTAACATCACCTGAGCGCCACGTTTTTGGATGCTCCGGTGGCGTAGCGCCATTCCCCATATTTACAAGGTGGGGCTAAGTCACTGAACATGGCTGAACGCCACCATGTAAATATGCTGCATACCGCTGCATTCTACTGCAGCAAAGGGGTGGGAATGGGTGTTGCTGTGGGTGTTCCACAGCAACACCCATTGCTTTTTGACACTGCCCTAGATTTACAATGCTGGGGCAGCACCAGAAACTAAGGCCAGGTATTACCTCATCTTAGAATGGGGATACGAAGAGAAACTTTTAATTTCTCTTCGTTTTTCGCTCTTCATTATTGACTGTTTTTGTGCAGGAAGGTGTCATTCCTGCAGATGAACAATTGCCACTGCAACGCAGCCTCCTTTCCAACATGGCACAAGAGTGTCTATGCCGGCGCTAGGCAGCTGTTTTAGCACCAGTGCTAGGGAAAACGCAGGGGTGCGCCTTATTTTTTGTAAATACAGTGCATCCCTGCATTTTTAAAATGTCAGGCCGTGGCGATGCCAAATTTGGCGTAAGACCGTGCTCCGGCATTTTCTTTTAAATATCCCCCTCAGTCTCCTGCCTTTTCTGAGTAGTCCCGGTGCTCTGCCGTTACTCGTGCACAACTTTCTCCATCTGGGGCTTATATTATGAACTACAAGAGAAATCCTGGTACTTCTCCGACTCATGTAGCATTACCTTCACAGCCTGTGGTCCTCCCTACATCACCCTTCATTTGGACAGAGAACAGCCCTGGGTACTGTAGTCACCGGTTCCTTATTGTTACTTCTGTGCTCTAAAGCTCTGTACTAAAGCATCCCTGCCACTATTTTAGATCCACGGCCTTGTAACCGCTGCCAGTGGGAACATAAAGCTATTTAGGACCAAAGTACATAATGACAGTGACTATAATATGACTTACAAAGTTACTCAGCATATTATGCAATTAAAATGAACTATGGGACACATTCTGGTCAAAATGGTCTGTATATATTTTAATACACATATATTTATAGGAAATGCTTTATTCAACACAAGGTTGTCATAAATAGAACTATAGTCATTTAGCAAATTCCATTGGAACTGTAACTAACCGATAATGAATAATTTTAGCTTGTATATAAGTCTAGGAACATCATTTTTATTAATATTGTTTTAGCTCTGCACATGACTGCTACACTTTAAAACCCACCTCCAGTCTTAGTGTCAGTTTTAGTCTGTGTTCATAATGTTGATCTTCAGAAACACTTCTTTACAAGACGAAATAGCCCTGTGAAACAGGCTCACACATTGCATGGTTTGCACAATTGCCTCCTTACAATGTATTTTCAAAATCCATTAGTCTTTAAAAAGAGATTCAAAATATTTGAGAACATTTAGTAGGTTAAGGCTCAACTGAAATAAGTGCTGTATCAAGAACACCACAATGTAAGCATAAATTGGCAACAACTGTGAACTACTGTGAAAAAAAATATTTTTTTTAAAAAGGACAAATCATTCTTTCTTTCTTTTTGGAAGTAGTAGGGCCTCATTTACAAGCCCATTGCGCCACGAGTGCGTATTTTTTTGACACACCGACGGCACAGTGTATCTGACCATATTTACAAGGCCACGTAAAGCCAGAATTGGTAAACCTGGGAATGCACCAAAATGATACGCCTTCCCAGGGGCGGCGTTCTGCAGCACACATAGAAAGAGGAATATGCTTCTCAGGATTGTTTTTGAGCAGGAAGATGCCCCTTCCTGCACAAAATCAATCCTGTATGCAATGGAGGCATCCTTGCATCATGGTGCAAGGATGCCTGCGTTGGCGCTAAGTTGCCAAAAGGGTGGCAACACATGTGAAAAGGCAGGAATGCTCAGTATTGACAAATAAAGCCCATTCCTGCCCTTCATCTGTCTCGCAGTGCCGCGCGGCAAGGTGATCGGCTGCGCTGCACTGTGTGGAAATTTCGGAAATTCTACCCCTGGTTATATTAACACCAAATGGGTGAATGTCTTGCCTCTGTAATGCCTGAATATAGCAGACAATAAGGGAGGAGACAAGTTAGTTTTTGTAAAGTGTCAACATGTGTACTACATTGCATATGGGAAATTCCTAGTATCCTTTGAACATATAGAATATGTTTTATTGAAACTTGCAGATTATGGAGCACATTAATCAAGTGGTACATGTAGCAAACAATTATGCCGGAACCACTAAATTTGCAGAAACTCATAAATCTAGTGGTCAGAGCTATATCGATGAAGATAGCTTTATTTATTGTTTCACACTTAGCATCAGAGCCTATTACTCAACATTGGAAAAAGATAGGATGGAAAAAGGCGCATGGGAAAAATCCCAGTTACTTAGGAAATCCAGGGAAGACATGGCTTGGCAGTTCATGCTGGACTGTTCCCATGACATTGTTCTGCATTCTGTCCATCAACTGTTATTTTTGCATTGTCACTCCAAGTGGGACGGGTATGCTCAGACGTGAGTCCCGTGCTCTCCATGCCACTGGAATCAAGCTATCCTGGCTGATGAGGGCTGAAAGCCCGAAACCGGTCCTAGGATGCTTGTTTCTAGTCCAGTGAGGACCTGGCTTGGCAGTTCGGGCTGGACTGTTCCCATGGGGTACAGGGTCAAGACTGATTTGCATATGGCTGGGTTCAAACTGGAATGGCATGGTGAGCAAATAAACAATGGATTTAGGCCCAGATCTCTGTACTGGGGTGAATGTATGACATTGTTCTGCATTCTGTCCATCAACTGTTGTTTTTGCATTGTCAACCCGAGTGGGACGGGTATGCTCAGACGTGAGTCCCGTGCTCTCCATGCCACTGGAATCAAGCTATCCTGGCTGAGGAGGACTGAAAGCCCAAAACCAGTCCTAAGATGCTTGTTTCTAGTCCTGTGAGGGTGGACTGTTCCCATGGGGTACAGGGTCAAGACTGATTTGCATATTGCTGGGTTCAAGCTCGAATGGCATGGTGAGCAAAAAAACGAATGATTTAGGCCCAGATCTCTGTACTGGGGTGAATGTATGACATTGTTCTGCATTCTGTCCATCAACTGTTGTTTTTGCATTGTCACCCTGAGTGGGACGGTATGCTCAGACGTGAGTCCCGTGCTCTCCATGCCACTGGAATCAAGCTATCCTGGCTGATGAGGGCTGAAAGCCCGAAACTGGTCCTAAGATGCTTGTTTCTAGTCCAGTGAGGACCTGGCTTGGCAGTTCGGGCTGGACTGTTCCCATGGGGTACACGGTCAAGACTGATTTGCATATGGCTGGGTTCAAACTGGAATGGCATGGTGAGCAAAAACGATGGACTTAGACCCAGATCTCTGTACTGGGGTGAATGTATGACATTGTTCTGCATTCTGTCCATCAACTGTTGCTTTTGGACTGTTCCCATGAGGCACAGGGTCAAGGCTGATTTGCATATTACCATGTCTGAACTGGGGTGGCTTGGTGAGCAAAAAAATGATGGATTTATGCCCAGATCTCTGTACTGGGGTGAATGTATGACATTGTTCTGCATTCTGTCCATCAACTGTTGTTTTTGCATTTGTCACCCCAAGTGGGATGGGTATGCTCAGACGTGAGTCCCATGCTCTACACGCCACTAGAGTCAAGCTATCCTGGCTGATGATGGCTGATAGCCAGAAACCGGTTCTAGGATGCTTGATTCCGGTCCAGGGAATTCATGGCTTGGCAGTTCGGGCTGGGCTGTTCCCATGAGGCACAGGGTCAAGGCTGATTTGCATATGCCATGTTTGAACTGGGGTGGCTTGGTGAGCAAAAAAACGATGGATTTAGGCCCAGATCTCTGTACTGGGGTGAATGTATGACATTGTTCTGCATTCTGTCCATCAACTGTTGTTTTTGCATTTGTCACCCCGAGTGGGATGGGTATGCTCAGACGGGAGTCCCATGCTCTCCACGCCACTGGAGTCAAGCTATCCTGGCTGATGACGGCTGATAGCCAGAAACCGGTCCTAGGATGCTTGATTCCGGTCCAGGGAAGACAAGGCTTGGCAGTTTGGGCTGGACTGTTCCCATGAGGCACAGGGTCAAGACTGATTTGCATATGGCCATGTCTGAACTGGGGTGGCTTGGTGAGCAAAAAAACGATGGATTTAGGCCCAGATCTCTGTACTGGGGTGAATGTATGACATTGTTTTGCATTCTGTCCATCAACTGTTGTTTTTGTACTTAGGAAATCTGAACCTGTAATTCTGGGTATTTTACAGAGGACAGGGTCCTTCAGGTACAACCTGATAGACTGGTCCCCTGTAAAGCATACATCTGGTACTGTAACCCTGCACCTCTTGAAATACCATCCATTCAGCCATTTTCAGCTAAAATGGAATGACTGGCCCACTCATAACAAATGCCATAGAAGGGGTATATAGTTAATATTAATGATCAGTGGTTCAAAGTTTGGTGACACAACTCTTGAAGAAGAAGAGAGGATGTGGCCTAACAGCTAGAGCGGTCAACCTCAAAGCTGGGGAACCGGGTAGGCGTCTCAGCGGGGATGCTCAACATACTGTGATTCTGGACAAATAACTTAATCTCCCCATGCTTGATAAAAAGTAATTGTTTCCGCCTTTAACGTAACTAGTGCTCATGTAAAGCGCTCTGATACCTTTGGGCCTAGTTTGCGCTATATAAAACAAAACCCTCAAAAAACATTATAAACAAGCGAAACTATACATGCCTGTCACTATACTGGAAGGCCAAGAGCAATTTACAGACAGCTCTGTGACAAAGTTCTCTTTTCTCAGCTGCCAGTGAATTTGTTCAAACATAAAAGCAACAGAATTATCACTTCACCCTCCCTTACGCCCCCTCCTCCCTTTTCTATTCCCTTCCCCATAAAATTATAAAGACTTTTATGGTTTTCTTATTGGTATCTAATACGCCATATTCGCTTTTGATTATTACTGTTAGATATTTTTGTGTTGTTGTTATGCAGTATATATTGGATTCAATAAAGTCTTTCAAACAGCAAAGCGATAGCAGTCAGTTTTTACTAGGGTACAAATGAAACAGGATGGATGCCACCACCCCTAAAGCCGCTGTAAAGGTTCCTGCATTAGCTCTCCGCGTGGGGACTGCGGGGGGGGGGGTACTATTCTGTCATTTGGAATGTTTAGACAATTACTCACAAAGAGAAAAATACATTTTCTAAATGAGCTTGAGAACAGGGGCATGAATCTACCCGAGGGGCGAAGGATATCACAGAAGAATTCAAATTAATACAGCATTAAAAAGCCACCGTTTCCAGCAGAAACAGAAAAATACTTGTGGAAACTGCGACAGCTCATACACTCATAGGCTGGTATATTCAGGCTTAGGACCAGTGGTTAATTTGTAAAATAAAAACAAGCATTTGCAATGCAATCGGTCTCGCCTGTGGGACCTTGTAAGTGTTTAGCCATGCATCATCTTATCGCACATTACTGCAATGGACTATGTGGCAGTGATTATAAGTGTGGCAGTAGATTAGGCAGTGAACGTGGTATTTGAGCTCTTAGGAGTGGTCGGAAGATGAATGCATGAAATGATTGATAAACTTGAATTACATTTATAATAAGTGGAGTCTACAACACTATTTCTCTCCATATCAAAGAACAGTAGCTGTTTCAGCATCCAGGCTAATGTGCTGCATAGCTAAATACACATAAGGTCGCAAAGGCGAGACCGATTGCATTGCAAATGCTTGTCACCGCTTGCTTGTCACTGCAATGCAATAGGTCTTGCGTTTGCAAGAGTTTGAGATATTGGCATTGTAAATGACAATGCCTTTCATTTATGTATTTTGAAAACATGCCAGGTGTGTGTAAACACGCACTTTGAGTTATAGTAGTTACTTACGAGAAGCAAGGCTAACAGTAACTGCGCCTCTTTTACCTCCAGCCTAGCTTCTTGTAAGCAAAGACTATATGTACAAAGTGCATGTTTGCGCACCACTTGCAGGTTTTCAAAACACATAAATAAAAGGTATTGTCATTTACAAAGCCAGTAGCTTAAACTCTCGCAAATGCGGAACCTATTGCATTGCAAATGCTTGTTTATGAATGCTTCAGTTGTCATTCGGTACCCAGACAGACACATGTAAAACCCCATTTGAAACTTGTTTTATGCAGTCTCACTGCAAGGGAATCCCCAAATTTGTGGTGTAAACTAGACTAAATGACTGCCCTATTAGCTTATTAAATGAGCTACCTCCCACAGACTTGACAGCAATTCAAGTCAAGCCAACTTAGTGCTGAGGACTTGGTGATAAGTGATCAGTGCTAAGCGGATAAAATGATTTTATAGTCATACTAACTAACGACTGAACTAGGCTGACAAGCACCAATTGAAGAAAGGACAGTTAGATGTGAGGTTTGTATTCGTCTGTAGATTTTAAGTGACATGCTCTGGTGAGAGAACAGGCTTGTAGTTGCTTGAGGAAGATGAGTTAACTTTCAGACCGCATGAACTACAAATTTCACCAATGACATTTAGGATATTCTATGTCTATTTGATATACTGACACTCATCATGGACATTAAGAGCATTACAGGCCAATTGGATTATGTGCATTTTCAGGAACTGACATGTTGATGGAGACAAAAATGTTGCAAGACCAAAACAGATTAGAGTTTATTATAGTTGAATTATAATTAAAGCTGGGGAGACGTATTACTGGTATGGCTTTGTGCCAAAATACACATATTGTTGCTATGTCTTTTGCGCCAGCGAAAACAATGCTTCAGCTATTTTATTAGTCAGATTGAGTAATTTAATATTGATCCGCTTGTCCCTGGTCATTTTGCTTCAAGTCTTTCCTTTAATGCTAAGGTGGTGACCAAAGTAATGTTAACTTGTGTCCACTATTTTGAAAGTGATAACATTAAGCAGAAATACTACACGCCACTAAAAATGGTTGGAGACACCAGAGTAATTAAGTGAACGCAATAGGCTTTGCAGCCTAATACCGAGTCATCCAAATGGGAGCACAGGACCCACAGTTACCAGCTGCCTACTTGAGACGGCACTATTGACATAAGTATTGGGGGCAAGGAGTTTATACAATTTTGCTGTCTGCATTGTTTTCTTGTTGGGGTGGGGGAGGAGTATCCTTGGTAGCAGAGTTTTTCAGCCCTGCAATGTGTATTCCACTGCTCTTTAGAAGTCAGATAGCCTCCCTCTGAAGGCGTGCCCAACATTTGGTGGTAATCTCTAGCCCGGATTCAACGTGGACTCACCCTCTCTGCCGTCCAATAGGATGCTTCGGCTTTATTGTACATCTGCCAAATGTCATGATATTTGATAGGGAAGACTACAAAGTGTTCTCTCCAACTAGATGCTCCTCCTGCACCCGCAACAGCGGGCTCACTTTACTCTTCACCTAAATTTGACAAACAAAGTCGGTACAGATCTACAAGTCGATGACTGCTAGACTACCCCCTGAAGAAACCCAGGAACAAGTGTCAAGAGTTGACAGACTACATTGACGCTCCCCCAATGCTGACCTGCTGGCTTTTGAAATGCTCCTTAACCCGTAAACCCACCCAAGACACCAAACTATCACTTTTCGCTGGTTAAGACGAACCCTACAATGGTGCACACTTTACACGTGGGAGGGGGTCACTGCCATCAAGTATACCATTTCTATAAATCATTCCTTTAAGCCTATATACATTAATTCAGATATACCATAGGAACAAATTCACTCCCGTGCCCCCACCCGCGTCCTATTGGAGAAGGGAGAGTGTGTGCTCACAAGGTGGCGCATGTATTCAGGCTGCGGTCAGTCAAGGATACCTGGCAATATGGCACTCCGGAGCACTTGGTACAGACAGAAAGGAATTTAGGGTGTGGTGGGGTAACTTCTACATTTGGCACCAAACAAAAAATGGAAAGACAGTGCTAACCCAGCAACATGACACATCATCCATATTTTAAATGCTCTAAAATCTGTCAAAAAGATACAACTCATTAGAAGGGCTGCCGCCACTTCACTATGCTTGCTCACTTGCTTGGCTAACAGATCCCTCGGGTCACCTCACGCAGCTCCTCCCATCTCCTCACATTCCGGGATATGGAACGGTATACTTATCTTAAATGCTCCAAGCTTCATTGAGGATGTTTCGTGCAGTTTTGGTGGCTGATACCCGGGTGCTACTAAGGGTCAGCGGCTCGTAAGAGAGAGAATACAAAGGAATAAGGGAGCCTGAGGGACTTATTAAAAACAAAGGGATTTGGAGAGAACCGTCACCTACTGTGTTTTCCTTCAGTTGGAGCCAAACTCTTGAGAGGGGAGAATCCCAAGTTCTTATTCTTAGCAGACAAAAGGATGCAAGTGGAAAGCGTACTGAGAAGAGTTTTGGGTAGAGACAAGCAAAAAAAAAAACCAGAGAACAGCAGGCACGCCAAGTAAGAAGGCTGCAAATGGACTGAAACTATAGAATGTTCGCCGGGCTTCATATGTTATTCACACTAGATTACTATCTGTTAAACCTTGCACGTCACTTGGAACTTTCTAGAACTAGAGTGGAAACCAACTTTGATACATTAAGGTGAAGAAACGCTTTTTCAAGCACACACGCTGCATTTAAAAGGCATTTATCCCATGCCAGTTACATTGCTGACCGCAGTTCTTCCTCCAAGATGGCGTTTGTGACTGGGTGGCACTGGCACCCCTGCTTCTGCCTAGTAGTAGGGGTGGGTAGAGGAGGCGTCAGGAGAGTCGGTGACAGCGCCCCCGCTTCTATGAAAGTGAAAGGCGGTATGGCGCGCAGTTAAAAAATAATAGATTTAAGGTTTGTGAAGTCGTTTTTGGTGAGCCGCATAAGAAAACAAAAGTTCGGTCACCATTATTCACATTAAGCGGGTATGCACCCACTGATTGCCACTTATGAAAGTGAAAGCGGGCATGGCTTGCTGTAAAAAATAGAAAAAAACAATGAACGAATAGAAAAGCATGTCCGCCACTATCCCGGCCCAGACGGCCGTGCTGCTTAAATAAACAAGTGGCGGGCTTCTCGTAAAATGAAAGCGCTCATCGTGTGCTGTTGCAGGAAAGCATGTCGGGCCTGCAGCAGTAAATAGACATTAAAGAAAGTAGTGCCTACAAATGACGTTCTGTGTAACAACCAAAGTAAAGGGGCCAGTAGCCATGGGAGGTTACAAATGAAGACAAGACCGTCCTTAGGAGGGATTAACAAGCCAATTACTAAATCAGAAGGCAACATTTACAAAGGACAAAGACACAATGCAATGAAAAATATGGGTGGGAGAGTGGGCGGGGCTCCTCTCCCGTACTGAACTACCTCAGATCTTCCCTAGAGCAGCGCTTGCGCGCTGACTCTAGGAAACCTAAACAAGTGCTGGGGCTCTCGTCACGAGGCAGCTTGCACGAGCCCATTTCTCCTGTTAGCACAGCCTAAAACAGAGCTAACCATCAAAGCTGTGAGAGGATATGGCGTAATGACCAGAGATGCCGACTTCAGAGCTGGGGAACCAGGTTTGAGTCTCGGCGTGGGCTCACCATTCTGTGATTCTGGGCAAATCATAATCTCTGCCTTCCATAAATGATAGCGTCCTTAACTGGTGCTCATGAAAAGCGCCGGTGTTGATGTTTAAGCGGCAGTGAACTAGAAACCATCAGTTCAAATTAAGCACTATTCATCTTGAAAAATTAGAAAATTCTGTGAAAGTGTCCTGAGAAAAGAAGTGGAAACCTGAAAGGTGGTGTTCATATGGGGAGTGTTTAATCAGATTCTAGGCAACCCCTGAAGTTCATCAGTGATGGAGCAGGATCAGATTGAGGCTACTGGCTTCCCCCAGTCAATGTCTATGACGTATCAGCACTTTGAGGTAAGTTCTATGGAAGATCAGCACCATTGATGGCTGACCAACAATGAACGGAGAGATAGGTAAGGTTAACAGAATTCTAAACCTTTTCAGAAGTTAAAATCTTTACTTGGAGCAAGGCTGGATGCAGTGGCTGAACAGGATTGCACTAGCTTTAATACCTTCTTCCCACTGTCCCTTGGTAGCCTCAAACTTCACACTCAAAATCTCGATGTGGGAAAAACTTTAAATCTAAAGCAACGGAGATCAAGTTTTTTAGGCACACTTGGCACCTTATTCCTCTCCTTCTGCCAAAACATTTCTATGCTCGAAAGTTGGCAAAAGTGAATACCTTTTTCATTGATACTTTATTTGTCTAAAACAATGTAGGCACTGTTCCGTGGGCACCATGCCGCAAGTTCATTTGAGAAAAAGAAAATAATTTTCACCAACTTCCATTAGGACCATAGTCAAATGTTCAGGTTAAAATGTACATGCTGATTTTCTCTAGAAACCTGTTCTCAGTCTGTTCTTTTGGAATTTCAATTCTTCACCTTCTTCTGGAAAAGTTTATCCACTGCTCTTGGCAATTTTGGTCCAGCTCTAAACCCCTTTCGTCTTGAGGGGTTTGAAAGGACCTAGCTATCCTAGCCCTAAGAATGGCCTTCAAAACCCAGGGGCTTATTTACAAGCCCCCTGCTCCACCGGTGCGTCACTTTTTATGATGCTTCACTGGTGTAGAGTGCATACTCATAGCTCTGAAGCTACCCAAAGTCAGTTTGCGTGGCTTTTTATGACCTCGTAGATGTGGTGTAAGGCAATGCAGCACAAGTCACTGCATTGCTGTACCCTGCGTCAGGGATGTGTACTATGGGCATTGCAGTGGGCGTTCCCACGCAACTTACATGGGTTTTGATGCTTTAAAAAATATCCTCTTTCTATGAGTGCTGCATTCTGTATCCATGGATTGTTTTTGTGCAGGAAGGTGTCCTCCTGCACAGAAACAATCCTGCCAACAATGCTGACATCCTTGCACCATGGTGTAACGGTGCCTGTATTGGCACTATGCACCATATTGTGCACTACCACTGGCTGGCTGAAACTTCAGGAATGCACCATGTCTCATAAATACCGCAGCTAACACTTGCAGTGCTGCCCTATGCCTAATCTTGTATATGAGGCCCTAAATGTTAAAAAAAAAAGATTGATTAGTGCTCAGTTGTTCCTTAGTCAAACAGAACTTTTCTCCAATAGCAATTCCCTTCTGTTACAATCTGCTTCTTCTATTCCTTTTGACTCCATGGTACCAAGCATATTTTCAAAATCAAGAGAATCCCAAGGGTACTAAGGGACCGGGCTATACATATTTTAACTTGCAAAGTAACATAATTTAATACATAGAGATACAATGTTAGGTGTCTGAATGGAAAAGCAATTACATTTATTGAGTTAAAATGACACAAAAATATAGCTCTCCTTGTTGGTACATGGAGAAATGTCTGAGACTAGAAGTCTTTTAACTTCTCCTTTGTTTGTTTTCCCTCTCCATTGGTATGTTATTTTAACTCAATAAATGAAATTGCTTTTCCATTTGGACACCTAACATAGACCTCAGTGCATCTCTATGTATTCATTTCTGTGTAACTTCGCAAGTAAGGCACCAATGTTCCTTTAAAAATCCATGGTACCAAGCAGCTTCTTAGGGACCGGTGAATCCTTTGCAATTCTCTCCTATCTTCCTCAGCAAATCCTATCCTATTTGGAAGAATCGATCCCATGAGGCATTGCATCTAGGTTTTCCAAGTTGCACAGAAAGATTTAAATAAAGGTCTTTTTCCCTGCTACCTGGCTCCACCCCTGTCGTGGCCGGCATGACTCGTGGGTGGGGTGTCGGGGGTTGTGCGGTAGAGTCGGGAGTAGGTTTAATTTTAATTACAAAAAATAATGATAACTTACATTAGCCGGCCCTATCCGGTCCCTCATCGTCTCTGCTCCTCGCAGGAAGCCTCCCTCCCCTAAGCCAATTACAACGCTGCAACGGCAGCATTGTGATTGGTGGGGACACGCCCAGTCAGGCGCCTATGGGGAGGCCATTTTCTCCATGTAGGCTGCATGCAGCCTACATGTATAAAATGGCAGAGTGCGCATCTTGGGCCAACCAAATAGTCAGGGCCCACATCATTGGGCTAGCCACTCCTCCGCTGCTCTGTTGCAGGACCGACCACCCGCCTGCCCCCAACCAAACCCTTCTGCTTTCTCGCAGTGTAAGAAGCAGTAACATAAAGTGGTATTTATACCATTTTATGTTACTGCTTCTCGCACTGCGAGAAAGCAGTGGGGCGATGCTCCTCCGCCCACATGGAGGAGCCGCTCCTGCTCCACCCTACTTCTGCCCATGCCAACCGTCTACCAGTGCATTTCTGATCAAAGCAAATCACACCCCTCTTAGTCAACCCCCCCACACACATACACACATACAATCCCTCTCCATCAGCCCTCCCATGGAATGAGGGATTCCCTTCCTTCAAAGAATTTCCCTGAAGTTGTTCTCCTTTCACATGTAGATACCATGATGATACTGTAGGATGCCGCTTTGACCTTTCATAGGTGCCCTCTTCCCTAACCAGGTGCTTGCTAAACGCAAGGGAAGGCGGACCTGTCAGCCTTCTGGGTATGCGGTTCTTTAATCAGTTGCCTTCTTTCTTTGCTGGCACCCAAAAGCTGGCCTGAGATTTATGAGCCATTTGTTTCGGGGATAATATTAATTATGCAGAGCATTCACACCTCCTCGTGTCGTCCTAGAAGGCAAGAAAGTGAAACAGAATTTAAAATGCACTGCGCGCAGCCCAGTCAGCAATGGTAGTGACCTAACTGATTTCAGAACTATGTTAAAAGAAACAGTACATTAACAATATTTCTAGAAAGCATTCTTTTCAGATTTCTACTAAACATTTATATCCACTGAATACACCTTTTAATACTGGTAAAATGCCATTAGAGTGGATTTATTTGCTAGCATTCTAGCCACACCAGCAAAACAGCCCATTTTTTAAATCTATGTAGTGTTCTTGTCTGTGTTACCTCTGCTACCTTTTTAATCTAAACCGACTGATACAATCGTTGCTAACACTTCCATACGGACAAGGCACTTTGGCTAACATTTTCCCTTTCAATATGTAAGCATGCCAGATTGCATGTTTCATGCCTGAACATCATGCTGCCTGCCGTGCTTCAAATCACTGTTCACAATGTTTTACTAATGTCAGATTTAAAGTTTGAATGTCAAAATGGGTTAGCTTGACATTCCAACACTGAGGTCTAGGCTAGTTTGTGCCATTTCTGTTTCTCAGCCCATGTCCCATAATTACTGGTCTTACCTTGGGTAAAATTGTCTCACTGTGGCCCACAATGGGTTTTGACTTTTACAACACTTGCGCAATTAGTGTGCACTTTATAGTGGATTTACATGAAAGTCACCAAAGTCAAATATGCCAGTTAGTTTGTTCACAATCGTTAACACGTTTAAGGGAAAATATAGTCAGAGGTTTTTAGCAGCTCCTGCGTCCCAGAGGGGAAAAATAGGTGTTATCCAAATCAAAAAATGGGGGAACGATGCAAAAAAATGTGGAGCATATGTACAAGGAAATGTCGGAGCGCGGAGCTGCTGCAAATTTGGCAGAGCTGTGCTTCAACATTTCCAAAACGCAGGGATGTGCCGTATTTACAATCCTAGCGCTGGCAATACAATTAGCTGCCTAGCGCAAATGCAGGCACCCTTACACCACATTGAAACGGTGCATGTGTTGCAGGGAATTATTGAATATGTGCAGGAAGGTGTCCCTTCCTGCACATAAACGATCAATAATGGCTATTTGTTACTTCTATGTGTGCTGCATTCTGTGTGCTGGAGAATGCAGCACACATAGAAGTAGCAAATCGTCATTATTAAATGATTGTGTATATGCAGAAAAGGACACCTTCCTGCACATAAACAATAATTAACAGTGTTTTGTTCCTTCTATGCGTGCTGCAGAAAAAGCAAAACTGAAGAGAAATCAAAGTATTTCTCATTGTATCACCATTCTAACTCTTGCTCTTGCATGGCGTTAGTTTTTGGTGCTGCCTCAGATTTACATATCCTTGTAAATCTGGGGCAGCGTCAAATAGCAATGGGTGTTGCGGTGGAACACCCTCAGCAGCACCCATTGCACGCCCCTTTCTTGCAGATAGCTGCGTGAAAGGGTACCATATTTACAAAGCGGTGTTAAGCCACAAAAAGTGGCTTAATGCAATTTGTAAATAAGGAGAAGGGCATTACGTCACAGGAACGTCGTTAAAAGTGACGTTCCTGTGGTGCAATGCCCTTGCAAATATGCCCCTGTGTTTCCTACCTTGAATGTATATCTAATTCCAGGTTTTGAACTGTATATTGTCTTTCTACAGAAGTGTGGGCAGGACAGCACCAGGTTTCCGTGTGCTTTGGCTCTCTCTTCATAGCCTCTACGAGGAAAGGAGCTACCTGGGACAAGAATTTGTGGGCAACCAGTGCGCAGGGAATGAGAATAAGGGGGTGGAGACACCATCCCAACCCAAAGAGGGCTTGTAAGCAAACCACTCCCCAAATAGAGAGGTAGTACACCTCACTGAGAGGTGCCAAGCACACACCAAAGACAGTGAGAGAGACCTCTCATGGAGATCACTCCATCCCACTGAAGTCCACAAGACACCAGAGAGAGATAATCTTTGAGACTAAAAAGAAACAGGCTATCTGGCAATGTACAGTAACCTATTACACAGAGATTAACATAACTTCATAGTGTAAATGCTTGGATCGCCTCTGGTCACTTGGAATGGTTGAGAAGGCACTCCTTGAAGTGTGTATAGGTGTTGTGCATAATGAGTAAATATAGTCAGAAATAAATAACTTCAATATCAACAACCAGTTTAAGTCAAATGACTTAAAAGTATGCCCTTTGTCCCAGTCTGAAATTATGTTTCGCCATTTGAGGAAGAATTGAAAAATGCAAGGTTCCTCCCTTAGAGTAGCTAGGGGGATACAGATAGGCTTAAGACAGAGGAAGGCTGGAGGCGAGGCTGCTTGAAACCTCAAACTGAACCTCTGAATGGACATTCCCTGCATGGACAAAAGGTTTGAAGTGTATGAGAACCAACCTCTCGAGGAAAGGAGGGCGGGCCTTTTCCGTCTGTATTCCACAATTGTGGAACAGGCACCCACTCCATCTTAAATCTGAAAAGGCCCTCCTACCGTTTAGGGAAAATTTGAAGACCCTCCTGTTTACGGAAGCCTGGGCTTAATTCCACTCAGCTAGGCATCATACTTACCTGGGGTGCTGTAGCCTCCCTTTTATAGCGCTTAGAGACCTGGTGGTATTAAGCACTCTATAAATTACAATTAACAATAACAATAACAAAGGAGAAGTTCCCACAATATAGATATAAGCTACGAAGGAAGTGAACTCCTCAATGGCCAGATGAGTACTGCCAATCAAATTGCCAGCCAGGGCAAAAATACAAGTCTTACAGAAAGAACACTTCATGGGGATATGATTCTTATCCAAAATGAAGCTCTGGACATATATGTGCAGGGGGATTTAATAGATTTGCCTGTGAAAAGGAGCACGTTGCCTGCTCTGGAGACAGCCTTTGAGGACAGTTCCATAATCTTCTGGTCCATGTGCATGATGCATGTGCATGATGATGGCTCTGAGCCTAATGGTGGAAATAGTGGAGAGACCATCATGTGATAGAGTGCATTTGGCCCCCAGCCTCAGGAGGAGTCCAGGTCTGCTTCAGGAGTTGTGTAGTGTATAAGTGTTGCAGGGGACAGGTGATGTAGTACATGGGGGTGGTGTAGTATGTGGGCGGTGTTGGCTACATGTACTATTAGGGCACTACTAGATAGAGGTGACTTAGGTTGTAACTACTGTAGGGAGTAGGTGGGTTAGGGTATAAGGGATGTGTGGAAAGTGTAGGTGATTGTGTATAATGAAGGCTGTGGGGTAGATAGTGGTAGTACATGGTGGTGTGGTTGCAGGTTGTAGGGACTAATTTAGAGTGCGAGTAATTATTTATGGCACAGGTGGTATAGGATATAAGTGGTGTAGGAAGTGGTTAGGTAGTACTGAGTGGAATGAGCCACCAGTGTATATTTCTGTGTTAAATGTAGGTGGCATATATCCAAGGTGGTGTAGAGTGGAGGCTATGTTGGCAGGTACATGTCATGCAGGTTTTACAATGTAAGTGGTGGTGAGGTGTAAATGGTAAGCAAATGGGCAGGGTGTAGGTCACACTGCAAAATGTAGAAAGGGATTTAGGTTTGAAGAGATTCTAGATGCTAGTGTATTATGAAGGGGTAGGCAGTGGTGTGAGTATAGAGAGTATACGTGGTATGTGGTGCTGGTGATGATAAAGGATTTACTCCATTCCTAGTTCTCTCACCCTTTTGTGTGCCTGTCAAAGTGCCCAGGTCTTATTACCTACTCAATAAACAGTTTCCTTTCAGTGTGATAGTCTGCATATTACTATTATGTACCTGTGCTCTTATTACTGAGTTGTTTTCAATTTGTGATCTATCAACTTTGATCTATGTACCGTTTCTTGTGATGCATGTTCTCACCTGCTGTCATCCTAAATGCATACTGACATCCATTTTGGGTGACTATGTGTTATATCAAAATCTAAACTATAAAACTGGTTGTTATACCGTTTAATGTCCGCATATGGTATAAAGAAATATTTTCTGGTGTAAATAATATTTTTTACAAAGGTATCATCAATTGGGTGTAGATTTTCAAATAGTAACTCCAATGAACAATTTTTTATAAACAATATTTAGGACCAGATATTCTAATAACAATAGCTTGGTACCACACCTGGGGCCTGATCCGCAAAGGTAAACGTACACTTTTGTGCAAGTTTACGATTTAATGCTGTTGACAGAGGGATTTACGAGTACTATCTTTATGAGTGCAGAGGATTCGCACATAAAAAATAGGTTTTCTATGTGCGGAAACCTTCGCACTCGTAAACATATTACTCATAGATCCCTTGGTGAATAGCAAACAATCCTAAACTTACACAAAAGTGTACACTTACCTTTGTGAATCAGGTCCCTGGTTTAGTGAATGGTGCATAGAATAAGAAGTAAGATGTATTGTGCAAAGGAGAACTGGGCATAGAGGTATAGGGTGTTCTGTAATTAATTAATTGATAAACTGTTTTTTAACTTGTAAATGTTTTTTTATTTGGATATTTAGGTTAACTACATACATTTGCTACTATGCACTGTATTCTCACAAATGATGTCATTTGCGATGTCACAAGTGTTGTTATGAATGCCATAATTTCAGATGGTATAAGTTATGTTGTGTGAAAGGGTATAAACAGTGCATGGAGAAGGCGCGAGTCATAGAAAATGTAGTGTGGCTACTCATTTCACTGGACTGTGTATAAAGGTGTGTGAGTTATAATAATTTGAATGTGGTGCATAAATTATAACTTGAAAGTGTAACTATAACTTTAGAATTTTTAATGTGTGTGTAGTTGAAGTTTGGTTTGTATAGAAAAAATAAATAAAGTTATAGTAATTTAAAGTTGGAGCATAAAATAGTTTAAAGTGGAGTGGTGTAAAGTGGACTGCCGTAGAGTGGAGTGCCTTACACTGAAATAGAATACATCACTCCACTGTACAATACTGTACTCCACTCTACAACAGTTTCCAACAGTTGTGTGAAAGGGTATAAACAGTGCATGGAGAAGGCGCGAGTCATAGAAAATGTAGTGTGGCTACTCATTTCACTGGACTGTGTATAAAGGTGTGTGAGTTATAATAATTTGAATGTGGTGCATAAATTATAACTTGAAAGTGTAACTATAACTTTAGAATTTTTAATGTGTGTGTAGTTAAAGTTTGGTTTGTATAGAAAAAATAAATAAAGTTATAGTAATTTAAAGTTGGAGCATAAAATAGTTTAAAGTGGAGTGGTGTAAAGTGGACTGCCGTAGAGTGGAGTGCCTTACACTGAAATAGAATACATCACTCCACTGTAGAATACTGTACTCCACTCTACAACAGTTTCCAACATACTACAACAACATTATACAACATGCCACACAATGCCACAGCACAACACACCCGTCTGTCACACTTTACTCAACTCTATGCTACACCACTCCACTCTACTCCACTGCACAGCACAGCACAGCACTCTTTGACATGGCACTCCACTCTATGACACTTTATTCCTCTATACTCCATGCAACTTGCCTCCACTGTACGAAACTTTACCCCATTCTAGCCCACATTATGGGACTCCACTCTACGCCAATCTACTCTACTCAACTCTACTTTACTCTACTCTACTCTGTCTTACTCTACTTTATACAACTCCACTCTACAATACTCTACTCCACTCTATGACACTGTATGACACTCTACTCCACCGTATGCCATTCTATTATACCTACTCTTTACTCCACTCTAGGACACACTACAAAACTCCTTCCATGCCACTACACCCCACTTTACTCCACTCTACTCTATGACACAGTACGTCACTCTGCTCCACTGTAATCCACTACTCCACTCCATTCTACATCACTGTATACCACTCGACTCTACAACGCTATATACCACTCCACTCTACCACATTCTGCAACACTTTACTGTATGACACTGTAGTCTACGATGCTCTTCCCCACTATGTGCCACTCCACTTTACTCCACTCAACAACATTTTCCAACACTGTATGCCACTTCAATGTATGGTATTACACTGTATGCCATTCCACTCTGTGCCACTCCAATCTATGCCACTCCACTCCATGCCACTCCACTTTAAGCTATTCCACTATAAGCCACTCCACTCGAGTCTATCCAACTCCACTCCATGCCACTCCACTCTAGGACACTCTACTCCACTGAACTACACTGTGCGCCTGTCCACTTTACCACACAATACTCCAGTCAATAGCACTCCACTGTAAAATAGTGTACTCTAGTCTATGTGAGTACACGGCACTCTAGTTCACTCTACGTCACTGTGCGACACTATACACAGCTCCCTCTAAGCCACTTCAACCCACTTTACTGCACTCAACTCTATGACACTCTACTCTACTCTACTTCACTACTCCACTCTACACCACTCCAGTGTACACTACTCTATGCCACTCAGCCTCTCATCCACTCGATGCCTCTCTACTCTACCACAATGTATATCACTCTGCTCTACTCCATGCCACTCCACTCTACAACCCATTAATCCACTCTATGGCATTACACTCTACTTCATTCTATGACACTTTCCAAGACTCTACGACATGCCAGACCATTTCACTCTATGACATACCACTCCACTCTATGACACTTTACTCCACTGTGTGGTACGCCAGGTCACTCTACTCCACTACACGCCACTCTACTGTACAACATAACACTCCACTCTATGACACTTTACTCCACTCTATTCTACATGACTCTGCTTGACTCCACTTTACTTCACTCTACTCAACTATACAATATTTTACCCCACTCCACACCTCTGTTCGACTCTCAATTGCACACTTCTCCACTTCCCGTCACTCTCCTCCACTCAATGCAACTCCACTCTACACCACTCTACTACACTCTACAGCCTCTATAAGACTCTACTCCACTCTGGTCCCATATACTCCACTTTACCACTCTGTACAGAACTCTGTCTCAGTACTCTCCAATGCACAACACTCTACTCCACTCTACGAGTCTTTCCAACTCTTTACAACACAGCACTCCACAGTATTCTACAAGATGCCACTTCAAATTATTACACTTCACTCAACTCTATGCTATGCCACTCACTCTACTGCACTCCACACCTCTCTACTGTGTGAAACACGACTCCAGTGTTTTACACTTTACTCCACTATACGATATGCCACTCCACTCTAAGACACTCCATTCTATGACACTACATTGGACGACACTCCCCTCCACTGGACTGCAGGATACTCCACACAACGACACTCCACCTATCGACACTGGCGACACTGAACTCTATGATTTGAAACACATTTTTATTTTTTTTTAAATGTAAAAATTTGAAATTCAATGACAAATCCAAAGTTCTGAAAATTGTATTTATTCTTTCTGTACAAACCTAACCAAACAAACTACACAAACATTAGAAATTCTAAAGGTATAGTTAACCTTCAGTTTATTATTTATGCATCACCTTGAAATTACTGTAACTTTATTATTTCTATACAATATATAACTCACGCCTTCTCCATGCACTGCTTATGCCCTTTCATATTACATCACTTACACCATCTGAAATCATGGTATTCATAACAACCCGTATGCAAACACAAATTACATCATTTATGAGAACTTAGCTTTAACCTGTGGTATTTCAATCATTTTTATTATTTTAATTACAATTTTTTAATAATCAGTCACTAAAAGGAGTGTGGTACAATATAGTGGAGAATAATGTTCTAAAGTGCACTGTGGTACAGTATAGTGTGGTACAGTGAAGTGGAGTAAAATGGAATGAAGTAGACCAGAGTGGTGTACACTGAAATGGCATACAACAGAGTGGCGTAGAGTGGAGTGGCATATAGTGGATCAGCGTAGGTTCAAGTCAGATTGAGGAGAGTGGTGTAAAGTGGAATGGTGTAAAGTGGTGTGGAGTACAATGAAAGAGCGATAGTATAGTGGCATAGAGTGAAGTGAAATACAGTGCAGTGATACACAGTGGGAAAGCACACAGTGGAGTGTGGTACAGTAGAGTTATGTCCTCAGACTAATTCTGAGTGTATTGGCATACAGAATAGTGGTCTACAGTGGAGTGGCATACACTGGACTGGTGTACAATGTAGGAGCATATATTGGAATATTGTATACTGAAATAGCGCAAAGTGCAGTGGGGTGTATTGCAGTTTGGTGAAGTGGAGTGACATAAAGTGGAATACCATAGACGTGAGTGAGGCAGAATGGAGTGACATACAGTGGAGTCACGTACAGTTGAGCGGTGTACAGTGGACTTGCGCAGAATGGAGTGTGGTACATTGTAATGCTGTAAAGTCAAATAGCTTACAGTGGACTGGCGTAAATTGGACTGCCGTACACTGGAGTGGTGCACAACGGAATAGCATTGAGAGATTCCATTGACCCCGGCGAAGCTGTCTCGCTATCCTGCCGCCTGGAACTGCACCATCCTGCAGCCCGCGATACTCTTATCTTACCAAGAGTAGTCAGGAGCAGAGCACACATCTTTTGACTCCGGCGAAGCAGTCCCGCAATCCTGCCGCCTGGAACTGCACCATCTTGCAGCTTGCAACACTTCTCTCTGACTAAGAAAACCTAAAACCTACAACTCGTGGCATTAAGCCAGGTTGGAAACAGCCCATATTCCGACTCGTGTCTCTAAGCGGAACAGCACCATCTTGCTGCCGGCAACTAGATATTGTTTTAAAGCCTTCCCTATGCCTCGGGCATTTTTAAATTCGTTACGACAACCACGATTGGAATATAAACAACTATAAACATAGAGTGATTGCCACCTATCGTCTACTGAACATTTTCATGAAGAGAATTTTCTTACAACAGTGAGCCAACATATCCTGGCAGTGACAACAATAGGTATCAACTCTAACAAGTGTCCCTGTATTCGTGATTTTTGGCATTCCCTTCTAATTTACCAAGGAAGTTATCATCGATTCTTGTGCCATAGTTTAATCAACGACTCCTGAAGAAGGCAGTTCTTCTACTGCCGAAACGCGCTTCGAGTCCATTGAATTATTTTGTAATAGATGCAATTGTTGTTTCAGTAAACACTTCCTCTTGTATATAATTGTTTAAATTAGCCAGGATTTACGCTTTTATTATGATGTATTTGCTTTTCAATGAATGTATTTAATGTATTATGTTTAAGATTTTAATATGTTAATGTCTTATTGCATCATATAGTTTGACTTATCACTTTAGTCTCTATATGATTTTTACTTTATGTTTAATTAAATATATATATTTTTTAATATACACATTATCTCCCGACAATTTGTTTTCTCTATTGGTTCCAGCGTGTATGGTCACTTATTCTGTGGATGTCCTAGGATTTTGTATTCACATTGGCACAACGGAATAGCATACACTGAAGTGGGATAGAGTTAATAGGGTTTAGTGCAGTGACGTACAGTGGAGTGCCACAGTGTGGAGTGCCATACAGTCGAGTAGCATACATTTGAGTAGTCTTGAGTGGAGTAACTTTGAGTGTAGTGGCTTTAAGTATTGAGATGTTCAGTGGAGTGGCATATAGTGGAATAGTGTAGATTACAGTGTCATACAATGGAATAAGGTTATCTGTCTAAGCACAGAATGTAGTCATGTACAACAGAATGGCTTTTAGTGGAGTGTGGTAGAATATAATGTTGTAAAGTGTAATACCATACAGTGGATTGTGGTAGAGTGCAGTGGCATATAATGGTATTAAGTACAATGAAGGAGCATTGAGTGAAGTGGCGTACAGTGAAATAGCACAAATGGGAGTTACATACAGTGGAATAGTCTACAGTGGAATGGCGTACAGTGGAGTCTGTTTGAGTGGAGTGCGGTAAATTGAAATAACATAGACTGGAGTGGTGTGCAGTGGAGTGGTCTACAGTGGAGTGGAGTGGAGTACAGTGGCGAGCTGTAGAGTGGACTTTAGTAGAGTGGAGTGAGGTAGACTGTAGTGGTGTAAAGTCTAATAGCGGACAGTAAATTAGTGTACAGTAGAGAGGCATACAGTTGAGTGGCATTCAGTCTAGTTGGGTACAGCGAAATATCGTGCACTGAAGTTGGGTAGAGTTAATAGAGTTTAGTGCAGTGACGTACACTGGCGTGCCACAGAGTGGAGTACCATACAGTGGAGTAGCATACAGCCGAGTAGACGAGTGGAGTAACTTTGAGTGTAGGGGCATTAAGTCTTGAGACATACAGTGGAGTGGCATATAGTGGAATAGCGTAGATTACAGTGTCATACAGTGAAATAGGGTTAACTGTTGAAGCGCAGAATGTAGTCGTCATGGCCCTAGCCCCGAAACACCATGCACTCCACTGCTTCACCCACATGTAATGCACTGTATGACTGTGTATGGAAAACAAGCAACATTGTCCCAGAATAATGCTCACCCAAGACCGGGAAGACGAGAAGCATTGTCGCTCCTGATGTGGTCGGCACCGCGGCTTCCTGCTTCTGGGTCGCACTGAGACAGAGCTAGTCCAGTTTCCACTTCCAGGTCGCACTGTATAAAAAATGGGATTGTGGAACCAGACGCAGCTTCGTCTCGAGTCCTGTGCAAACAAATGATGGACGAAATGCCTAATAAATAATACATTCACCCCCAGTCTTCTGCTCACTATGCCACCCCAGTTTGGACCCAGCTATATGCAAATCAGTCTTGACCCTGTGCCTCATGGGAACAGTCCAGCCCGAACTGCTAAGCCAGGTCCTCCCTGGACTGGAAACAAGCATCCTCGGACCAGTTTCTGGGTATTACACTTCATCAGCCAGGCTAGCTTGAATCCAGTGGCACAGTGAGCAAGGAAACCACGTCTGGCCATACCCATCCCACTTAGGGCGAAAAGTGATATGCAAACAAATGATGGACGGAATGCTGAATAAATCATACATTCACCCCCAGTCAAGAGATCTGGGTTAAATCCATTGTTCTTCTGCTCACAATGTCTCAAGTCCTGACATTGAAACTACGTTCACCACAATCCAGATTAGGAACCACCTTTGAACCTTCCGTGAGCCCTGATCATCACGAACCTGGGCTACAGTCACCAAACCACATTTGCGCTATAGATACTCTCATTCCCGGAACCGCATGGTAAGCGGCAGCGGGAAACATCAGCTGCTGTAAGGGCAGAAGCACCGACTGAGCCTAGTGTCCTGAACCGCGTGGACTGCGGTTCAAGAACCCTGCATTTGATGCGTTGCAGAAGCACCGAGTGTGTCTAAGCTTTCTGGAGCGCTCATTGCTGTATTTCGTTTTGGTGCACCGACCTGGAGCACTGTTAAGTATGTTCCTTTGACACCGCGCTGGAGCACTCATTGCTGTATTTCCTTTTGGGCCACCGCGCTGGAGCACTGTTAAGTATGTTCCTTTATCACCGCGCTGGAGCGCTCATTGTTATTTTTCCTTTTGAGGCACTGCGCTGGAGCACTGTTTGTTGTAATTCTTTTGGAGCTTCGCGCTGGAGCGCTTAAGTGGGGCACTTGTCCTGACAGCACGGAAGCGAAAGGCACAGCTAATTATCGCATTGAAGCACCATTATACTATTTCTGTTTCCTTAGTGGCAATTAACTGAGCACTATTGGATTGTTCCAGACCAGTTCACACAATAAGCCCTTCCCACAAAACAGGGCATCCACCCTTTCCAGATGAATCACACATCATGGTCCTACACTAGTTATTTACTACTACAGGTAGTTACCACACCTATGGAAAGGGCAAGCTATGACAAAGTGTTCCTCTAACTGATACAGATTAGTGATATTGTCCTTCGTCTCTTTAGGTAACCTTCTTCAAACCTATAACAACGCTCCTTTCATCATTTGGCCTTCTTCCCCCACACCCCAACCTTTTCTCTCGTGTTTCGAGTAAAATGTAAGAGGCAGTGGAATTGGGAGATATCGTCTCTGCAAGGTCTCACCACAAGCCAAAGTATGCGTTGTGGTGGTCTGACAGTAGTCACGTACAATAGAGTGGCTTTTAGTAGAGTGTTTGACAATGTAGTTTTGTAAAGTGTAATACTATACAGTGGATTTTGGTAGAGTGCAGTGGAATATACTGGTGTTAAGTACAATGGAGGAGCATTGAGTGAAGGAGCGTACAGTGAAATAGCATAGAGGGGAGTTACATAAAGTGGAATAGTCTACAGTGGAATGGCGTAGAGTGGAGTGCCGTAAATTGCAGTAACATAGACTGGAGTGGTGTGCAGTGGAGTGGCATACAGCGGAGTGGAGTATAATGGTGTGCTGTATAGTGGGCTTGCGTAGAGTGGAGTGAGGTAGACTGTAGTGGTGTCAAGTCTAATAGCGGACAGTAAAATAGTGCAGTCGAGTGGCATACTGTTGAGTGGCATTCAATCGAGTGGTGTACAGTGGAATAGTGTTCAGTGGAGTGTGGTAGACTGTAATAGTGTAGAGGCTTGACAGTGCAGTGGCATACAGTAGAGTAGGATACAGTGAACTGACATACAGTGGAGTAATGTGCATTGGAGTACTGTTGTCTGGAATACCGATCAATTTATTGGCATTGAGTCTAGTGACATACAGTGGACTGCTATGTAGTGGAGAGTATAGTGTCGTACAGTAGAGTTGTTTTAACTGTAGAAGTGTGGAGTGTAGTGATGTAGTGTGGAGTGGTGTAGAATGTAGTGTTGTAAAGTGTAAAAGCATACAGTGAGTTGTGGTAAAGTGTAGTGGCCTATACTGCAGTAGAGTCCAATGGAGGGCCGTAGAGTACAGTGGCGTACAGTGTAAGAGCATAGAGCCCAGTTGTGTATCATGACGTGGCATGGAATGGAATGGCATACAGTACAGCAGGTAAGGCATACAGTACAGTTAAGTAGTGTAGAGTTGCGTACAGTGGAATACCATACAGTTGAGCGGCGTACAGTGGTGGGGCTTCCAGATAAGTGGCATACACTGTAGTGTTATAGAATACAGTGGTGAACAGTAAAATAGCATAAAGCGAGTGGTCTGAGTGGGGTGGCGTAGAGTGGAGTACTACATATACAGTGCAGTGTCGTACAGTGGATTAGATTATAGTGTAGTGCGTATACTGCACTGACATAAAGTGGAGTGGCATATAACGGTATACCGTAGAGTGTAGTGGTGTAAAGTCAAATCATATAGAGTGAAGTGACGTGGAGTGGAGTGTCTACATTGAAGCAGACAGACCATGAAAGTGTGTAAAAGGATCTAAATGTTATGTAGCCGAATATAGTTTATAATGTTAAATGTTAATTTTTAGTAGCATATATAAATAGTGTAAGTAGTGGTGAAGTTTAAAGTTTTACAAAATGCAGTTATATATTGTTCCACAGTATACCGTGTTAAGTTCAGGGTATACTATGGTACATGTAGCTGAGCAGTGATTATGTGATCGGCTGATGGCTGTCTTTATTACAGGTAAAAGGCAGCCATGTCGTTTTTGTCAGACGTTTGCTGTGTTCTGTGGCAGCCATGTTGTTTTTGTCAGACTTTTGCTGTGTTCTGTGGTGTCTGATTTGCTGAGTTCTTGATTATGATCTTACATATAAGTAACTATTAGGTTTTATTGTCAATGACAACCTATTAGTGCTTTATTTAAGTGGTAATAGGTTAACATTTGTATTGATAAAGTACTATATATTTTTATAGCATTCTAGGGTGAACTTCATTTTTATTTTTAAGCAGCGCAGTAATTGGTAGTGATAAAGGGATTACTTAGTACACATTTCTGTACATATTTCAACATGTTAAAAATAGAAAATATACTTTAGCACACGATATTTTTAAAATATAGTGTCCTAGAATACATTTCCAGTTTGTTTCCAGTTTGCTTTTTTTTTTAAATTTTGGTACCATGTAGTACAGTGGTACTTTGTTGTTTGACAAAAATATACCAACTTATAAATATTCTACAAATACACAATATAAAATACCAAATCTAATACTTTCCTAAATCAAAAGGCATAACGCAGAACACAAGCAAACTCGACCTAAAAACAACATGGCTGCCTTTAACTTTTGTAAAGGCAGTTATTAGCCAATCACCTAATGACGTCTCATCGACATGAACTGTGGTATTACCACGAAATACCACAAAGGTTTGTGAAAATGCTGCAGCAACAGATCACACTAAGTTGATGAAGCTTATAACTTAAAAAATACCTACACAACTTACCTGCAGTACTCAAAAGATCCATCTGCGCACTCTAACATATAATGCTGCCAAATTTCAGCAATATCCGACTGTCAGTTTTCGCACTACACGATATACAAATGTCTGTGTGAAATGCAATATATTTCAGGCCTGTTTTGGGACTCCTCTTTTTTCTTTGCACTTCATTGACATTTTTAAAATGTATGCTTTGTGTCTTAGTGTTCTTGATTGTGACATTCCTTAATTAAAGACGGTTTAGATTTCCACTGATTTTACTTACCATGTCTCATGGGATGAGTGAGCTAGAAATTGTATCATTCTTAGGTTTAAAGAACACAAAAAACATATTATCTCAGGTTACCATAACCTGATACCTGAGCTACACTACAGCCTCTATGGACAAGGGGAGGTCATGATACATTTCTCGGATACCAGCCTCCTTCTCTGAAGAAGCTAGTAGCTTTTTTCCATTAACTCTACTAGTATTCCCACTATCTCTACTGCCACTACCCCATACACTGTACAATCCTGCACGTCTCACTGCTCAATACTCACCACCTTCTCCTCATGTATTGCCTTGCATTCACACACTGCGTTTACCCTACACTCTGCTCATCCCTCCTTTATCCATTCATACACTCAACCACTCTTCTAGTCATTGATCCATACTCTCGCATATTTAGTAATCCAACCATACACTAAATCACTTTCATTCAGCTGACTGTCCATCTATGCACTAATCTCTGCATTCAACCACTATTTATTCGCGCATTCATTGGCTCACCTACTCACACATGTTATCGATTAGTAAGCACTTTCACTTATAAACCAGACCCATTCGATTTGCCAATGCCTATTTTTAACTTGTCTGTGCTGTTGCAAAACTGGACAAAAGTATATATAATCAGTCTGATCCCAGCCACTAAAGACAGACAGCCCAACTCAAACGCCTAGGCCGATTGTACTGTGCAGGGATAACAAGCCATCAAAAGATTATTTTTCCTTTTCTGGGAATTAAATTGAGGTGCAGCTGCATGAGATCCATGTTTGTGCATGTCCACCAAACTTATGGAAAATCCACAAAAAAAGAAAAAATGCGGTGGGAATTCTTCGTCTGTTTTAAATTCTTATCATTTGGTACCTTGCAGGGATTAGCTCTTTTTCCAGAATGATCATTACGGTATCAGTCACTCGCCAACTCAAATAGGGGTTAATTATAAAAGTTGCTCGCACTGCAAAGTACTATTCAAGCAAGAAGGCACTTAAGCTGGGGATAGCAGCATGCCAATCAAAGTTGACAATGTGTGGAACGGTAGGACAACAGCCTATGCTTCCTATGCTTCCTGTGCTAATGCACACATAATTAAGATTTCAACAGTTACCCATTGCTACATCATTTTATTAGCTCATCCTAACTTTTTAAAAGGCTAATTCTCCCTCCTGGAATTTAGCTGTTACGTTGGAATAACAATCATCACGTCATTTGAAGTTCTAATTTTGAGTCGATAAAATATGTTCCACAAACATCTGCTTTGTTGACTGTGTTTTTGCTCTGCAATTGTTTTAAGAGCGCAGAACATTTACATGGCTATTAATCTACACGACCATCCTGTGCTTTAGAAGCGTACATCAATTGCTTAAAAGTGATGGGTCCGGCAGAGCAAAGACATCATCAAGAAAATCTGAGACAAGCGAAATACGAAAGAGGAACTTTGCAAAATCGCAGCCGCGGCCCTTGCAGGCAAGAGCGGTGGGGCGATAGGGCCGGGTGGGGAGATTTCGACAGACGATGAGGGCAAATGATATAAATCATTAATTTTTCTCATCGTCGTAATTTGAAATCCCCCCACCCAGCCCATCTTACCTGCACGGGCCGCGGATGCATAATCGTCAGATGTTGAACCAAGGTCACACTAAGAAACTGTGCTAGGAGGATGCGATGATCCATTTATTGTCAACACAAATAGAAAACAAAGTCAAGGCGATGACCAACACATTTATATGGCCATGTCAATCCCCGTTTCTAATCATGGCTGTCTATAGAGGTAATCTATTATTGCTATTAAATACCTGCCAACCTAAAAAACAATCACAGTGTGAAGAGGGGATGAGGCTAAACAGTGGGCGGGCCAAATGCCGAGAAGTACCTAAAAGGCACTTTCACCTTCTCCACTAAAAACAATAGGGTTTGATGATGTCACTGCTGTTTCACACCCTTTAATGGACATCGATTGCTCGAAGCCTTCAGAGACGAGCTGGAAATCCACTCTTTGCAGTGGTTTACAGCTCATTTTCTTCTCCATCATCTGATATCTGCTCCTCAAGGGGCGATTGTGTGAAGGGAGCCCATATCGTGTGAAGGGCAGGTCTGTTGTTATTATGTTTATTATGTTTGTCATTCTTTGAAGTTGAAGATAAAGAAGCCAACATAGTCAACCCTAAAATAGTTTTACAATCGTATACGTAAATAGGAACCATTCAGTTTTGATAGACTACAAAAGAACTTCATTCATTAAAGAAACATATTTAATTAATTATTGCATTATCCCTAACATTTTCCTATTTAAAATATTAAGGTGGTCTCCCTGAGTTGCTCTGAAAATTTTAATTTGGTCACAGTTTTTTCTGACCGGTGATTCACCCCAGAGCCAATTATCACCTTCCTTCTGAAGTCAACATTATTTATTACTTCATAACCTAATTGTAAGGTTTAGTTACAATATTTGGGGCCCTATTTATGAAGGCCTTGCAACACATTTGTGTCGCAAGGCGTCACCTTGTAAAGCCCTGTGCCACATTATACTTGCAAAAACAAAAAAACAAACCAGTTGCCAATGCTGCTGTTTTTTCAATAAAGTTTTACCCACATGTAAGAACCATCAATACATATGTAAGCTCATTAATCGCTTGTTTATTTTTAAGGACTTATTTCATTTTTTTGAAAGAAAAGTTCTTTTCATTTTATACCCATATGTTCAACAATTTTTAAGCAATATCCCACAAATACAAAAAACTTATATTTCACAAGACAACATCACATCACATATACTGGTTCACACACGCTACATCCATACTCATACACAAGGAATACAAAGATTATACAATAATAAACCAAACATTGAACAATCATGTAAATTATGTCGCTTTTTCAATCCCCAAAGTTATATACATTCCATACAATTAATACACTCAATGGATTTTATATAAATCTCCTGCTGGGTTTGATATACTTTTGAGTAAAACACAAGCATTTGGTTTATCCAATTGCCTACGCGTTTCAAACCTCTTTATGTGAGAGGTTCTCATCAGGGCCAAACTCACTATGAGAGAAAAGAAAAGAAAAACTAATCAGAAAATGACCTCAGTCAAAGCCACTACTCATATGGCAGAACCTCTAGGGAGCTCAAAAAACACAAAATGGCACCATATTCTAGATGACCAAATAGAACATTTCTAAAAAGAGAAATAAACAGAATGGAGAAGAAGAGCTGTTAGTAATTTGTCACATCACGTCAGGCAACCTAGAGGGAATCAAAGTGACCGAAACTGGCACTTACATGTCGATGTGTCACGTGGTCCCCGGTGGTGAGGGAATTTGTGGGTTGTAAGAGTCGTGGTTTGATGATCTGAAATGACCAAATGGACGGCGCTAGTAAGTAAGAACTACAAAGGAGGACGGGGGCGGCAATCGCATGTGGAGGATGTTTTGCGGAAAAACGCTTACTTCCTAAAAGCCGCTATTTCCGCTTGTGCAATGGAGGTTGAGGATCTATAAATCAAAGAGTAAAAGCGTAAGGTCAATTCAGTTGTTGGCATTACAGATGCCACAGTCCATATATCGAGGCACAGAGAGTGTCGCGGAGCACTCACCGGTTTGGAACAGGATCCTTTCCTGGAGTGTCAGTCGACAGTGGCCAATGAAAGAGCCTGTGACTGCCCGAGTCAGTGATGCTTTGTTTATACGCCAGCTCATTGGTTGTGGGGCGTGGCGCGCAACGGGATTTATATTTTGTTTTAATCAACCGTGAAGACGCGTGATCTGTTTGTTAAGTTTGATAAGCGAATGCTTTGATGTACTAAGTTGTGAGCAATCCTTAATTGGAAAGGCACTTGTTCCTACTTTGTATCAGGTATCGGCACACTGTTTCAAAGCGGCAAATAATGCTTAGTTTAAACGCCAGCTCATTGGTTGCAGGACCCGGTGTGTGTCGGGAACTGTAGTTTAGTCCCCCATTTAGCCGCGAGATGTGTTGCGAAAAAAACTTTATTGTGCTGGTGATACGAAATGTGAGCAGTCTTTCGTGAAAAAGACGCTTGGGCCTGCTTTGTTGCAATTGTCGGCACGCTAGTACAAAGCGGCCTATGTCGGGAAATGTAGTCTTCTCTTGTTTATTGGTTCAGCGGTGGTTATGTCATGACCCTGTTTACTTTTGTGAAGACGAAGCCCTATAAATGAGGAGCGGCATCGGACGAGAGATGTGATTTCTTAGGCCAATCGTATCCGGTTGTGAGACTCTACTTGAACCTATATCAAAATATGTGGACTGCTTTCTTAAACAGTTTCTACCTGGAGTCAAATCTTATCTGCAAGATACAACTGATTTCATTAATAAAATCCAGGAGATTCAATTTACACAAGGCCAAGATCTATTAGTGACATTAGATGTCACATCGCTGTACACACAGATCCCCCAAGATGAGGCAGTGGCAGTGCTGACACAATTCTTGCACGGCAGAGAGAGACCATGGAGAGTACCAACTCAGTTCATTGTTGATCTAGCTACGTTCGCATTAAAAAATAACTATTTTTAATTCGGTAATGAGTTCTTTTACCAAATAAAAAGCGTGGCAATGGGCTGCCTCTTCGCACCGGAGCTGGCAGTCCTTTTTATGTCTATGTATGAGGAGGCATTCATTTACCACAATAATCCATTCGTGGGACATGTAGCCACCTGGCTCCGTTTTATAGACGACATTTTTGTCGTCTGTACCGGAGGGGAAGATCAATTAAAAATTTTCTTCAATTGGCTTAACACCAGGATGCCGGATATACAATTCAGCATATCGCAGTCAACCCACAGAATTTCTTTTTTAGATGTGGAAGTTTATGCCGACAATAAGGGTCTAGCAACAATGTTGTTCAAAAAGCCTACAGATAGGAATAAATATCTCCTTTTCACGAGTAACCACCCGAGAACCTTGCGCGAAAATTTGCCATACGGGCAGTTTTTCAGAATCCGCCGAAACTGTTCCCACGAAGAAGAATATATGGTACAAGCTAGCAACTTGATGACCAAATTAAAAGATCAGGGATATCCCAGGAAACTGGTCAAAACAGCCATGAAAAGAGCTTGGTGGACGCCCCGGGAGACACTTTTAGAAAAGAAAATTAAACCCAGGATGGAACGACAAGTGTGTGTTACCACCTTCTGCCCAGATTCGAATGCATTGAAAAAGGTGATTAACCAAAATTGACACGTCTTGAAAAAGTTCGATGGGGAGTTTAAATAAGGTCGCAAAGGCGCGACCTATTGGCTATGCCAATGCTTGTTTAAAAAACTGAAATGACGGGGGCCCGGCTTTACTTCTCAGAAGTGCTCTGTAACTCTCTGGAAGGGATGCACATTTGAATTTCCTGTCTACTGGAGCTGTGGTGAAGGCAAGCTCAGCAATGTGTTAGGTAAGGGAGTGGAAAATCCCCACTGATCAGTTTTGTGCAGCTTCTGGAGCTTAGTAGGGCACCAGATGAAGTCAGAGGCCACATGCTACCATCACTATTGCCCATCTTACCTATACCAGATTACTATAGAGAACCATGATAACTGTGTGAAATGCTACTGGATGATTTGGGGAGGATAGGCGAGTAAAGGATACTGGATATTCGGGTATCTAATGCTTCAAAAGTAAGAATTTTGTCACTGTTTCAACCAATAATGGCTGTAAATTTCCTCTCAGGCATTGCACGCTCGAAAATAAGAATCATACAGACTTGAGTGGCTGTTGAATAGCTTCTACTTCCATGCGACGGAGGATACCAGGGCCATAAGCACGCCCTTCGTCTTCTACCGTGCTTCCTTGTGAATTAGCTAATGCACCTTGCTTTACTCCTCTAGCAGCTGGCACTTCACCCGGGGCGGGGGGGGAGTTGCCTGCTCCACCTACCACACTCTTCTTCAGTGCCAGAGCTCTTATCTGGCTCTTCCACCCCTCCGCCACTTATCACAACTGCCTCTTCCTGGCCTGCACTCCTCCCAGCCCCACTCTTACAAAATAATGATAAGTATCATATAGCATTACTTGTTAGACCCAGAATCACAGCCCCATAAAGAGCAACTGGAGAGTCAATGAGAAGCGTAAGAAGTGGAAGAAGGGATACCACACCCACTCAAACTTAGTATAGCTTTTGAGCAAATAAGGGCAGTTATTGTCACAGCAGAAGCCTTCTGATATAGGTTGAGTTTATCAAAAGTCAATACCCGGCACTAACCTTGTATTACCCCCAGAACTGAACTGCACTAATTCTAGACGCATCTTGAGGACGAAAGTCTAATTTGTGACTACTTAACAGTTGCACATATATTAAATGCGTAAACTAGCAACAGATACTTCACCAACTAGTTTTACTGGGCCAGTTAATCAAGGGACCTGGAGAGATATTATGTAGTCCAATGAATGGAAGAGAAGTGGCAGGAAAGGCTTGAAAGTGAAAATCAGGAAAACAACTTCCATGGCAAGTGGAGAGGATTATGAAGTCCAAGTTCCGTTGGTGCGCAATTGGAGAGTTTGACAAGTGATTGAAATCAGACGGAGGAGAACCTGCTTTGAATTCCCCAATATTGAAAGTTGACACAGAGTGCAAGTTTGACTGTAGCATAGAAAAACTGAGGACCAGAGCATTTGTGAGTCAACGGTAGGCAATGGTTAAAATAGTTCAGAGGGCGTGCAATTTAACAACTCAGTTAATAGCTTGCCTACCTAAAGCACAACTTGACGCATGAGTGTGAAACTGCTAAGGCCAGTAGCATGATGGGAAAATGATGAATTGAAAATAGAGCACTGCAAGCAGATCAAGTGTGCGTTGAGGTGACTTGGATGCAAGAACAAAAAGCTAGTGCCCATGCAGCTCTTGGATAAGTTCCAGATGCAGAGTGGAAGTCAGACGTGAGGTGGCTGGGATGTATCTTAATTTATGCGTGTGAAATACTTGGGTGAGGGCAGTGGATTTGTGTAACAAAGATCACCTGTGCTATGAGAGGAGGAAGCAAAGTTTGCATCCCAACCAGAAACTGCAGGAGACAGCTATAGTAACTACTGCCAGTCACCACGCGGACCTGCTGAGAAAGCTAGAGATCTGGACGACTCCCTCCTTCTTCGAGGTCTTGGAGAATTGTTGCTGTGTGCATGTCTAAAACTGGGCAGTATTCTCAGTGAATTTCATTACAAGACCGGAGGCTACATTATGCATACAACTTTAATGCAGATCCCAGCAGCCGCATCACAATACAAAGTTCCAAATGGAACAAAGGCAACAGCTAAATGCCATGAGCCAACAACACACAGCCTCTTTTAAATGCGGCTCCCAAGCAGATAAGTCTAGCCTTATACTCTTCTCTGATTATCTCTGTTTTCTGGTTTTTTAGAGGTTTTGTATATAACATTTGTAGTATATTGGGGTTTTTCTTTGATATTACTATGAGTGTGTACTTATGGTGTGGCAGTTCCCTTCCCCCGTAATCCTTCACACCTTTCCACTACCGATCTCCAATATATGGAGATTCCCTCATTGCAACCCCCCCCTCTCGCTTACGTGCAGTTTGGTTGAATGATTTTAAGACTTCTACCTTAAGTCTGTATCTTTCTCACTCGACTCGCTCGACTCGTCGAAATATTTTAATCCTTGTCTTCCCCTTGTCAGTGCCTGGCACGCGTTCAATTTGGCGATAAACATCGTTTTTTTATAAGGTAAGTATCTTTATTTACTTACTTTTACTCCTTTTCTTGATCGGCTTTCCCCTCGCGCTCAACAGCGAGAGACTCGGCCGCATTAAAGGAATGACCCTGGGCAACGGCGACGCCGCGTCGTCAGGTTGCTAAGGGCATTTCCTTCACACACATTGCATCGGCGTAGGATACAAGGGCGTTTCTATAACAACCCGTCAATGACAACACGCGCTCGTTTCCACCGGCGAGTGACAGATGGCATATTTACGAGCCAGTGCTGGTTGCCTGAATCTAAGAGATTATTCACTCTTAGGATATTACCGATTAGAGTTCTCACTTATTGGCTGTTTCTCTTCATATAAACCATGTCCAGCTCTGGTTCAGCGGAGGCTTCTGCACCTTCTCAAGATATCACCAGTGACAAATTTAAAAGATTGCTCCAATCTGAGATGAGATCTTGTCTAAAAGAAGGACTTTCTAGTGTCATGAGTTCTAAACGTCCTACACAACAAGATGACACAGTCTCTGGTAAGAGGCTACAGAAGAGCAATAATGTTGGTTTGAGCATGGGAGGTCTTAGCACCTCGTCTATTAGTAGAGGTCCTAGTACCTCAAGGAGCGAGGGAGGTCTTCACACCTCAAGTGGCTTGGGTGCCCTTGGCGGCACAAAGAATAAGGATGTCCAAAGCGACACACATTTTAGAAATGCTCACTATGATGATGATCGTTCCTCAGATTAATCTGAATTTTTAGACGAATATGTACTTGATCTCAATGACCAAGACCATGATTTTGGCGAGGGTCTAGAAAATACAAATTCCTCCACTAAGGACGTGATTTGCAACCCTTTGGGTGAAGAGATGCTCTCACCTCAAAATTTGAAACACCCACGGAGCTCAGAGTGGTACCCTCAAGAACATGTTTCCAAATTTGTTAAAAAATGGATTAGATATCCCTTGGAGAGAGAAACTCGTAACATCTTGAGAGCAGAATGTACAAGACCCTCGATCGGTGATAAGACTTGTTACACCCCCAACCTTGTTCCTGACTTGATCACATTTCTTTTTAAATTGGGGCGTGACCCCAGGAAGGGTATGGAGAAATCCTTCAAAACATGTCAGGATTGTCTTCTCGACGTCCTTGGCCCTCTCACGAGAATCCTCAACTCTGCAGAAGAGTCCCATTTGGAGGGGACTCACCTCGATACTGAGCTCATAAGAGGATGGAGCCAAAGGGCTATTATTCTTTTGGGGAATGCCAATACAAGCATTAATGCTGAAAGGCGTAGAGTGGTCCTTACTCGTATTAACCCTAAACTCGCCGATCTTGCTGATAAGGAACCTACTAATAACCAAAAAGGGCTTCTCTTTGGCGAAGATTTAATTAAATCTCTTGGCAAGTATGTTTCCACATTTACTGCCTTAGACAGAGCGCAACAAAACATGCGCAAAGTTTTCAATACTGGAAATAATCTTTTTGGAAGGGCCGGAACACGAGGCCAACCTTCCGGCCGTTTTTCCCAGAGGCCCAATTTTAGATCACGTGGAGGTGGCAGAGGCTACCAGCAATACCAACAATACCAATATACAAGTCCGCAGTTCTACCCTCAAAGGGGCAGAGGACAGCGTGGCAGAGGATTCAGAGCACGTGGATCGAATACCCAGAGTAACCCCTCATGTGAGTGTTTCCCCTCTACCTTCCCTTTCTTTCCCCTCAAAGGTGGGCGGGAGACTGAGGTATTTCCTAAAAAATTGGGAATCCATTACTCAAGATACTTGGGTTCTAAACACTGTAAAGGGTTTTACAATAGATTTCGATCAAGAACCTATTCAGCTTTCTCTTCCAAAAAGTATTCCCATGTGCCCGGAACAGCAAGTCATAATAGAAGAGGAAATCTCTTCAATGATTCAAAAAGGTGCGATTTTGGAGGTTCCTATGGAACTCATAGGTTTTGTGAGCAACCTTTTTTTAGTCGAAAAAAAGACAAGGGTTGGAGGCCGGTTATAAACCTTCGTCAAGTAAACAGATTCATTTCTTACAGACACTTCAAAATGGAGGGTATTCACCTCCTGAGAGATCTACTCCTAGAAGGGGACTGGTTGGCCAAACTGGACCTCAAGGACGCCTATTTTACTATCCCCATGGCCAAGATTCATCAACGTTTCCTCCATGTTTTTATGGAAGGGTCGCTTGTACCAGTTTCAAGCTCTACCATTTGGTCTCTCTTCCGCACCATGGTGCTTCACAAAGGTGATGAGAGCCGTTGTCTCCCACCTTAGATCAAGGGGTGTTCGTCTAATTATCTACCTAGACGATATTCTAATTATGGCACAAAAAAAATATCACTTAATTCGAGACCTGGAATTTACGATGGAACTCATAGAAAGTCTAGGCTTCATCATAAACAGGGAGAACTCTTACCTGATTCCCAAAAAAGGAACAGTGTCTCCTCATTTTGATAACTCCCTTCTGGCCCTCCCAAGCGTGGTTTCCAACAGCTCTGGAACTAACTTGCAGTATTCATTTCTTGATCCCTTCTCTGGAAGATCTTCTCACAGATTCAGACGGTCAGTTACATCCTCTTATTCTCAATCAGACTTTATCTCTTCTTGCCTGGAAGGTGTCAGGAGATCTAACGAAATCTCAGGACTTTCGGGCGCGGCATCAATTCTCCTCAGGGAGTCTTGGGCACCAGGCACACATTACAGATACAATAGAATCTGGAAAGTTTGGGTTCGTTGGTGCTTGGAAAGGGACCTGGATCCCTTGGAAGCCCCTATCGTTGACGTGACTAATTTTCTAGTTGAACAATTCGAAAGGGGACTTAGTTATAGATCCATTAATTGCTTTAGATTGGCAATTTCTGCAGGGCATACCCTCGTAAATGGTAAAACCATTGGAAAAGATGTCATTATTTGTAGGGTTATGAAGAGTATTCGTCTTAAGAGACCCCCTAGACCCAAGTATGATATACTTTGGGATGTTAATTTGATTCTTCGTCTTGGCCTTCTAATTCTCTCCTTAACAGGAAGAATCTTTCTATTAAACTGGCTACTCTTTTATGCCTAGTTTCTTGCAGAAGATCCTCAGATATCCATTCTCTTGATATTTCCTATCGTTCATACAATGTTTATGGCGTCAAGTTTGATATTCATAGTCGTACTAAAACCATGTCTGACTCCATATTTTACCCACGATTCGATCTGCATCCTAAACTCTGTGTCGTTGAGTGCATGAAGGAATATGACCTTAGAATGTCTGGACTCCGCCCAGTTGGTGTTAATCAATTGGTTATTTCATTTATTAAACCTCATAAAGGTATTAGTTCCTCTTCTATTGCTAGATGGATTAAAATCGCTATGAACCTAGCTGGAGTTGACTTGACTAAATTTCAGGCTCATTCTCTTAGAGGTGCTATGGCTAGCAAATCACTTTGGTCAGGATGTAAGTTGGATGACATTTTGAAGGCTGCTGATTGGTCCAATGCAGGTACCTTCGCTCGTCACTATTGTAAACCCATCCAACACATGTCTAATGCTGTTTTAGGAAGCTTCCAACATGCATAATGTAGCCTCCGGTCTTGTAATGAAATTGCGATTCTCATATTTACATGACTAGAGAATCTGGATTTCATTAAAGACTCGGAGGCTGACATTATCCCTCCCTCCCTCCTCCGGAGGCATTCCAATAGATATTGTTACCTTGTACAATTTATTGTAATGTTATTTCTTCTGTACTTTGATTCATGATCTTTGAATTTGTTCTTTTCTCATGACATGTTTTGAATAGTGTCTATTGAGATTTTTTAGACTAATTCCTTTATCTTTTTCAGATAATGCCTGATCTTGACTACGCCTTTTTCAAGACTACGTCCTCCCTGGAATTCTTCCTTTCCTGCCTTCTCCAGTCAAGTGTCAAGTTATGCTGTTTTTTCCTTCTCCTATGTTCCGAAGTTTGATTCTTCTCCACCTCAAGCATTTGAACTTTGAACTTTATCTTCTTTGATGTCCTCATTTAAAAGAGGCTGTGTGTTGTTGGCTCATGGCATTTAGCTGTTGCCTTTGTTCCATTTGGAACTTTGTATTGTGATGCGGCTGCTGGGATCTGCATTAAAGTTGTATGCATAATGTCAGCCTCTGAGTCTTTAATGGAATCCAGATTCTCTAGTCATGTAAATATGAGAATCGCAATTTCCCACTTGCTAGTGAGGAGTTTGCTCCAAGCATTTTTAAAGTCACTTAAGGTGGCCGGAGAGGCTTTTTTTTAAACTGTGAAATCCCTGCTAGATAGCTTGCTTGGGCCAATGTTGTGACTACAGAAAGTAATGCATTTAGTCACAAAAAACTGAAGTTGAACTTTTCTCCTGCACTTAAAACAACAGATATCCACGGTCATCGTGAGCAGGTCAGTTGTAAAACGGGCTTAAAAATATTAAAAAATATGAACATGAATTTGAACGCAGAGGTGGCAAAGGAACTGCAACTGCAGTGGAGTTCACAATGGCATGGCGGGTGTCAGGGGTCCGAGCGCAGGTAAGGAAATAGCCTGCCTGGCTGTTGTTTTGAACAGTGAAATACATCAATAATCATGGTTCAGTGGGCCATTCGGACCTCTGTGCCGTGGTGCCACTGCATCTGCTACACCAGTGTAAGCTACGCCCCTGAGAAGGTAAGGAAAAATAACAAAATTAAAAAAAAACTTGGTTATGGACTATACCGGAATCCTTAGATTTCAGCAATAGAAAGGACATTAAATGAAACTACTACATGCACCCATATGTCTCCAGGGGGCAAGTTATCAAGAAAGGGCGATACATTATCACCGTTTTTATTGGCAGGAAACCCCCGCTAAAGCGACAATAATGGGCTTGATAATATGCCCTAGTGAATTCCCATAGAAGCCCAAGTTCTGGTGTTAACCTGGGCTTCTATGGGAATTCACAAGGGCATATTATCAAGCCCATTATCGCCGCTTTAGCGGCAGTTTCCTGCCGATAAACGTGGCGATAATGTATCGCCCTTTCTTGATAATATGGCCCCAGGTCTTTCAAACAATTCGGAAAAACTATCTAGTTCATCACTAAACATAATGCTCGAGCCTCTCAACTGGACCCAGCCTGGATGTGAAATTGTAGATGAACCACAGTTGATTCTTTACCAGGGCCTGATACTTCGAAAGGTCTCATCTGCCCAGTACTACCTTAACAGCTACTGCCTTTAGACTGCTACACAATTTGAAACAATGTACTCACTATCTAGAGAAGTTATTTGATTTTAACTTGAGTAAACATCCACTGGGAAGCATTATTAGTTTGCAGAGTCATGGCTTATAAATTTGTAAAGTCAAAACGTAATACATACTCATATTATGGACTCACTGACAACAATGAAACCTCCTGAAAATACATTTCCTTCCGAAAATGAATCCTGTGTAAATGCAGGATTCTTTTTAAATTGTAAAGCATGGTATTTGGGCTTATATTGTTCCAGATGCTCCATTCCATGAAAGAGGAATCTAGATGGTAAAGTCACGTATATAAAAACCTCACTTGTGCTTCAGCCCGAATGTCACAGAAGAGTTTATCTTTTAAATCTGTGCACTTTCCTCCTCTGTCTTTAACAACGCAGTGGCCTAGCTCGGCAATTATATTTTGGAACACAATGCTGAAGTTATCTAGTGATATGCAGTATTTGAGACTTTGTTGCACACACTCACATTCAAATGCATTTATTAAATTTGGTTTGACCCAAATTAAGAACATTTCTGGGGTCAGCGTGCAGCATATTCTTGGAGGCACAAGGGCATGCCTCGACATAACTCTCCCTGCCCTGATGTCCTTTGAAGCTGCAAAACTCCTAGATAAAAATAGACCAGTTTGTGTAAATATAAGGTGCAGCAAGACACCTAAATTTGAAACAAGGCGCCTTGCAGTTGATCCTTGCAAAAGAATGGCAACACAAAGTCCCTCCGAACAAGTTTATATTTAGACAATCATGTACTATATATAATATTTTTAATTTTAAGTAAAAAAAAACAAGAAGCTATTATTCAAGACTGTTAACAAAAGAAAGTTTGGTCCTGTTTTCCAAGTATGTATGTATTCTCCATTCACACTCCTCAAGCAGCACCGATGGTTCTCAATCTGGTGTGTAGCGCTACTGATCGGAAATAAGAGATTTCTGCTCAAAACCACTGATTGATGCTGCTAAATAAGCAAATAAATACTTCTGTATATCATTAGTTTTGCCCAAATGATTTATATGCTGCAAGACTGGGAGAAAATGACCACACCCAAAAACAAGCATTGACCGCGCGGCGGGGCAGCGAAATTAAATATAATTTTTTTTTACAAACGCGAGTTGTGCGCACGCGCACGTGCGATGGAAAAAAGTGCTGTGCACGTCGCGCACGTGCTTGTGCGCGTGAGGGTGAGCTGATCGCCGCTTTAGAAGCACTCCCAAAAGCAGCTTCTAAATATCTCGGCCGAGTCCAGCACAAGCGCTGGCTCAGGCCGAGACCTAAAAAGGATTGTAGAAGTGTTGCAGTGAAATCTGTGAGATTTCATGGCAACACTTCTAGGACACCACTGCGTCAAAACCTTATGCGTGCCAATAGGCAGGCGTAAGGTTTTGACGCCATAGGCACAGGCCTACCCCATCCTTTGCTGGAGTTGCGTCATGCTTGCAACACAACTCCGGCAATGCGTGACTTTTGCGCCGACAAATACGTCAGGATTCCTGATGACATCTGTCATCCTTGTGACATGGAGCGCAATACATTAAATACAGCGCATTCATTGTATCGTAAGAGGGGGCGCAATGAAAACTGTTGCATCAATGCAACAGTTTTCATAAATGAGGCCCTTTGTTCCTATCGAACAACATGATAAGATGTAGCCAAAATGTATAAAATGCTGTACAGTTGAGTTCAATCACTCTCCTATTTTTGCATCACACTTGAACGTATGCCTATTTCCAAGGGGTACATGAATAAACATCCTGAATCACATGCATACCAATGCACAGAAAACTAGGAAAACATACATTGTACATGAAGCACTATCACCGCTGCTTGCACCCAAAGTCAGACCACCTTCCGTGCAATTAGTACCAAATGTGGAAAGGAAACAGAAATATGTGGTAAGTGAAAACAAGTACAAATCAACCTGAAAATAAACTGATATAAAAATAAAACCACAATCATCACACTGCAAACATATGCAATACAACACTGGAACCCAAGTGTGTTTCTTCCCAATTAAGGCATAGTGTGTAAAATCTTATAAAAACAGCTCTGTAATGCTCACAAAGATTCCACCCAGCTAAGGACCATTTAATAACTTCCTGCACATGACGAATCTTATATCAGACCCAAAATAACATATGTGGGCCCATGTCTTTCAGCATGAAGCTTCTATTTGTGCTTAGGTCCTTTACCAATGGTTCCCTCCCGAAAGTGACCCGAGCCATGAAAGGCATTTCACAACCAATCTGTCAGCAACATAAGAAGTCACAGATTCACTCCAACCCCTTGTGGTTCTAAATCACGGGAAACATCCTTTACCACACGGATTTTAATCCGCAAGGCTTTAACAACGCGTCCATTACAACGCAAGTCGTAACCATGACTTGCGCTAGAGTATTAAGACTAGTATATTTACTATTCCAACACCTTCCCTAGTGTCCACGGGGAATGGTGTTAGAATAGTACATTATACTATTCTCAATCCGCGCCCCCTACGCAAGTCGTGGTAACGACTTGCGTTGTAAGGGATGCGTTGTTAAAGCACGCATTGTGACGGTACGCGTCGTACCGTCATACATCCCTAAATCACACCTTCACCCACAAACCGTATAAAAAGATGTCCTTTATACTCCTTCTGCAGAACACCAAACGTTTTCATGGCGCCCCCACAAATGTGACTGAATTCTGACATTCTGTATTATGCTTTTTTTCTGAACATATGGCTTTTAATGGGTTGCCTCTGCCATGCAGCCTCTTTATCAATTGACGGGGAGCACATTGGCAGTTTTACATATTTATCACGCCCAATTTGATAGCATTCGTTTACATTCTGACACTTTCTGCCTGGCCTGTTCTAGAAATGCTCACTTTTGAATTCGGACTGATGGGGATCTTCACATAATTAAGGTAAGAGCATTTTTATATATTTCTTTATGCGTTTTCTCATGCTCCTCTGTGATTCCACAGTAGGGGCTGCATTTTATCTTATTGTAGACTCTATTCCAAGCCATCAAGCTCACAATGCTGCAGTGAGTAATATTCTGTCTGGCAAGCTGTGATTCTACATTATATTGTCTTTTAGTCCTGACGAATGTGCTCTGAACTTTGTCTCCAGCCGTGAAATGTGTTGACTACCATCAGAAAGTCTATAGACGTGCTTGCTGATTTCAATGGGTGACAACACCCCATCATTAAAAAAAGTTATTTTTGCGTATAGCTATCCCTTCATCACAGATTGTCAGTGCTGCCTGGTGTAAGGCTTCACAAATGCGACTGCACCACGACAATGAACTACATTTTCTCGGAGGGTTTGAACTCTCAAGCCTGGTGGGAATGGCAGGGATCATCTTGGATCATCTGGTATAACTATCTTCAGGTTTAACAGCATCCTTGCTAGACAAACGTGCTAAACTGTGTTCTTAGACTGTTGCTGTAGCCAGGGCTTTGCTACCTGGATTCTTGATTTTTTTTGCACAGAACAGTTGATTCTTTGAGAATTTTCTGGAAAACAGATTTGCGAATACATAGAAATATTCTGAAAATGAAGGAGCATATTTACAAGAAAGTGGTGAAGCGGGCTGTTAAGCCAAAAAGGCTAATGGCACGCTTCGTCACTTTAGAAAGGCAGCCCTGCGTTTACCCCCGCTCTAGAGCTAAATTAAGCTCCCTAGTGCCAACACCGGCAGGGTGCCTGTGTTGAGGGAAAGATTGTTTATGTGCAGTAAGTTCCCGCTTCCTGCACAAAAACAATCTTTAAATGCCATTTGGAACTTCTATGTGTGCTACATAGAAGTTGCAAAACTGCATTTTTTTAAAAGAATATTTTATATGCAGGAAGGTTGACCTTCCTGCACATAAACAATCATTGGCATTTTGCTGCTTCTATATGTGCTGCTCAATGCAGCACACAAGGAAACAGCAAAAACTAGGAGAAATAATGCTATTCTTCTAATTTTGCCTGTTTTAGACCAGATTTACCCTGGTCTTAATTTTACCACTGCCTCCTTTTTACGCTGCTCTTGTAAATAGGGGGCAGCATCAAAATCAATGGGTGTTGCGGTGAAACGTCCACCGCAACCATTCTAATTCGCATTACCGCAATGCACAGCTTTCTCATCAATAATTTTGCCCTTCCCTATGTGTCGATGGCCAGGCCCTAGGGGATGGCGGTCCCTGAGCAGGAATTGGCCTGGGAGAGGAGACACTTGACCTCCCTTCCTCTATTAGTTGATGGCCAGAAACCCTGTCCCCAGGGTTGAAATCAGCCTAGAGGGGGCTCTCCTCCTATGTGTGCATGGCCACGGCTGGCAACTCCGGAACTGAAATCGGCCCAGGTTTTGGGGACATGCAGCGTCCCTCTTCCCCTATTGGTTAATGGCCAGGCTCTGGGAGGTGGTGATCCACGGGGCCAAAATCATCCCGAGGGGGGCCCACATGCACCCATTATAATTATGAATCCAGCCCCCGCGTCTTGGCCCATCCTGAGGGTATGTACAAAACAAGCGTGGTATCCCGCACTTTACTTTTTTATTTTTTTATTTTACAGTAGATTCACAGATCCTCCGCAAATTCACTTTAAAATAAATAAAAAATGTTTTGGCTCCCAGTAGGCTTCTTGTGGGACCCCACCACCATGCCTAGAGAGTCATGTCAAGGTATTCCTATACTGCCCCCTTTTGCTTTTTTGCATTTTTGGGGAGATTCAGGCTCAGTCCAGAGTCCCAAGATTGCTGCCAACACTTCCTGTTTGAAATGTTGGCAGACAACCATATCTCACCTTGAGATCTGTCAGATCCACGGAGGATCTGCGTTCCTATATATCTATATTTCTTTTTTCTTTAATGACTCCAAAACTACTGAACAGATTTGTACCAAATTACAAAAAACGACTCTTTCTGGACCAAGATTAAGGGTCAAGGGTCGCCCCTTCAATCTCTTCATGGTAGATCTACCTGCAAGGCTAGACAATTGTTATACACATGCCCCCAAGCTCTGCAAGAAGACCATCTCCATCCTTCTTCATGCCGACGACTTAATCCTAGTAAGTCGAACACCAATAGGACTCCAACATTTACTTGACACAACTCAAGAATACTCTCATGAGAATCCTTTGAAGTTCATCTTAGGCAAAACAAAAACTATGGCCATAAACCTCACCAAAAGGAAAAAACCATGTTGGCTCCTAGACTCACATCGACTAGAACCAGTAAAGGAATACTTACTCCTCAACACCCGCTCCGCCCGCAAACACGCCGTCGAGAATTGTGACCCGCTAGACACCTCTGCCCCAGACGTCACCTTCCTGACCGAGACCTGGTGGGATGACCCCTCGGCTCCCGACATCGCCGTTGCCATCCCGGACAGCTACAAGATTGCCCGCAGAGACCGCACTAATGGAGTTGGACGAGGAATCGCCATCGTCCACAAGCCCACTCTCGAGATCTCCACCCACTCAGACGACATACTCAGCAACGCCGAACACCTGCACTTCCAGATACACACTGACCCCAACACCACCCTCACGGGAACCCTCATCTACAGACCCCCCGGACCACGGCCACAGTTCAGCGACGCCATCGCCGACCTCGCCAGCACCCACGCACTCGCCTCCACGGACTACATCCTCCTCGGGGACCTGAACTTCCACCTCGAGAACAACAACGAAGCCAACTCCGCCACCCTGATCGACAACCGAGCCAACCTCGGCCTCAGACGGCTCGTCACCGACCCTACCAAAGCCGCCGGCCACACGCTTGAACCCATCTTCTACGCTAGCAACCACGTCTCCTTCAACAATGCCACTGAACTTCACTGGACCGACCACCGCTGCATCCACTTCACCTACAAGAAGGCCACAACGCACCACCGTGCCCAACAACTGCCCCATCGCTGCTCAAGGAAAGTCACCTAACCCACCGACCCAGACGCGGCCACACGCAACTTCAGATATTGGATCGACGGCTGCCCAACACCCTCGCCCCGCTCAAGAAACCCGCAAACAACCGCACCAGCAAGAAAGCCACCTGGTTCACCGAAGAACTCCAGACCTCCAAACGCACCTGCCGGAAACTGGAGAAGAAATGGCTCCACGAACGAACACCGGACAGCCACACAGCCTACAAAGACGCCACCCGCAGACACCACCACCTCATCAGAGTCGCCAAGAAATCTTCCTTCAAAACCCGCCTGGACAATAACGCACATGACAGCAAAGAGCTCTTCAGCATCGTGAAGGAACTCTCCAACCCTAGCGCCAATGCCAACGACATCCCACCCTCCCAGGGGCTGTGCGACTCGCTGGCCACCTTCTTCCACCGCAAGATCGCCGACATCCACAACAGCCACAACACAACGACCGGCCCGACAACTCCAGCCCCCACACCACCTGCGAACGCCACCCGCCTCAACAGCCTGATCTCCTGGACCAATGTCAATGACGACGAAACCCGCAAGGACAATGAACTCCATCCACTCAGGATCTCCATCTTACCCCTGCCATCACCACATATTCAACAAAGTTGATGCAGCCATCGCACCCAAACTTCAGAGAGTGATCAACACCTCCCTCGAGACAGCCACATTCCCGGAAAGCTGGAAGCACGCCGAGGTCAACGCCCTCCTCAAAGAACCCAAGACGGACCCCAAGGACCTCAAGAACCTCTGACCCATCTCCCTGCTCCCGTTCCCGGCGAAGGTCATCGAGAAAATCGTCAATGCACAACTGACCCGACACTTCAAAGACAACAACACCCTGGACCCATCCCAGTCCGGATTCCGAAGAAACCACAGCACCGAGACTGCCCGCATCGCCGCCACAGACGACATAAGTGCCCACCTGGACAACGGCGAACATCGGCCCTCATCCTCCTGGACTGTCAGCCGCCTTTGACATGGTCTGCCACCGCACACTGAAGACACGCCTCCAAGAAGCCCAAATCCAAGAGAAAGCCCTGGACTGGACCACTTCTTTCCTCTCCGGCAGAACGTAGAGCGTCCGTCTCCCCCCCTTCCGCTCCAAAGCCAATATCATCTGCGGTGTACCACAGGGCTCATCCCTCAGCCCGAAGCTGTTCAACATCTACATGGCCCCCTTCACCCACGTTGCCCACCAGCACGATCTCAACCTCATCTACTATGCCGACGACACCCAGCTAATCCTCTTCCTCACCAGGGACCCACACACTTCCAAAACCAACCTCCACGGGGGAATGAACGCCATCGCAGATTGGATGAGGAACAGCCGGCTGAAGCTGAACTCGGACAAGACGGAGGTCCTCATCCTCGGCTCCACCCCCTCAGCTTGGGACGACTCCAGGTGGCCGACCACGCTTGGAACAGCAACGACACTCACCAACCACGCACGCAAACTGGATTTCATCCTCGACTCCTCCCTCTCCATGTCGAAGCAAGTCAACGCCATCACCTCCTCCTGCTACAACACCCTTCGCATGCTCCGCAGGATCTACACGTGGATCCCCACCGAAACAAGAAGAACAGTGACCCAGGCCCATGTCAGCAGCAGGCTAGACTATGGCAACCCACTCTACGTAGGGATCCAGGCCAAACACCTACGACAACTGCAATGCATTCAAAACGCCTCCGCCCGGCAGGTCCGCAATGTCCCTCGCCACAGCCACTTCACCCCCCACCTGAGAGACCTACACTGGCTCCCGGTCAAAAAGAGGATCACCTTCAAACTACTCACACAAAGCCCTCCACAACACCGGACCAGCCTACCTCAACGGCCAACTCAGCTTCTACACCCCCACCCGCCAGCTCCGCTCCACCAGCCTCGCCCTCGCCGCTGTTCCCCTCATCCAACTAACGACCTCCAGCAGAACATCCTTCTCCTTCCTTGCCGCCAAGACCTGGAACACCCTCCCCACCCACCTGCGGCAGACCCAAGACCTTCTCATCTTCAGAAGAATCCTCAAGACCTGGCTCTTCGAGCAGTAGGAGCACCCGCCCCCCAGTGCCTTGAGACCCTCACGGGTAGGTAGTGCGCTCTATAAATGCATTGATTGATTGATTGATTAAATACCATGGGAGCTAGGACGCACCCTGGTTTTATCCCCTTGGTGGTTGTTATGCATCTTGAAAGGTGTGACTCAGTCCCCAGTTTGACTTTAACTTAGGGGTCAGTGATAGGACTAGTTGTTTTAGTAGGGGTGGTGGTATGACCCATCTTTTCAGCTTCTGCCATAGTCTCGTTCAAACTATATGGTCGAAAGCTGAGCTATAGTCAAGGAAACACAGGTATAAGCGCAGAGCGCCGAGACACCCCAGGGTATTTGTGCGCTTTACAAATCTCAATAAATAAATAAATATAAATAAATAAATAATGGCTGCATGGCTTCCTTTGCGGCATCAATCAAAAGAGTTAGGGCCCTGATGTTAGTGTTATTTTCCATGTGTTTGCAGAAGCCAGTCTGGTTTATTGGTATGATAGACTGCATAGTATTTAGCATTGTTCTCCATCAGGGAGACAAGGCAGTAGTTTTTCACATCGCCCCTGTCGCACTGCTTGTGAATTGGCGAGATTATTGATCTTTTTCACGATTATAGGATTTTTCCACAGAACGAGATCGGGTAGTATACTGGTGCCCAAAATGTTGGACCAGTACTGTGGATCATGTTTGTATAAATTGGTGTGATCCCATTTGGGCCAGGGGCTCCTTCTGGCCTCCCTTTTGTAATCTGCCTCATTATCTGTGATTTTGTTATCTTGGATAAGCCTTCTCTCGGATCTTGAATTGCTCCATTTCCTAGGTGTTCTTACCTGGTTTGGAACCGTTTTTGCTGTTTTTTGCTTCTCATTGTATCTAGTTGGCTGAGTTTGCCCTCAGATCTTTCTCATACTCGTTTCTCTCTTGGCCAGGACTATTGAAGTGGTCATGGAGAAATGTGGCCCAGTCTTCCTCTGGAAGATAGGAGTCTATTCCATGACGGTGATTGCGTTGTAAGGAGTTGATTGTTTGACAGAACTTTGCACTGTACTTGCTTTTTAAATCGTGAAAGAACTTTGCCCACATCAAATCATTTTCTTGCCTTTTTTTTGGCCAATTTTGTCTTTTTGAAATTTGCCTTAAGTTTCCTCAGTTCCCCCCGTAAGGAGTTCTCCTGTGGGTTCTGGTGGAGCTTCCTTAAGATTTGGTTAACGGCAGATGTAAGTCTAGTTATTTGAGGCATGTTATCATTGGCTGGCTGTGTCTTGCTTAGAGTTCCTTTTCTGGCTCATGCATTAGTTGCAAACTTCTCCCTGAGGGTGAGAGTTACGTTCTCCCACATAGCTAGAGGACTCCTTTTTTTATTGGAAGTTTTAAGCAGGATAGATTTTGCTGATTCTAAAAATGTCTCCACTGAATCAGGGTCACACTTGATTCTTTTATTGTTAGTGGTATAATCTGTGGCTATTGCTTAGATTGCTGTATGAAACTGGGTAGCTACCCCTTTGAAAATGACTTCTTCTGGTGAGTGATCGCTCTTGTTGATTTTCCCAGTCTGCAAGAATAAATTTTTTGAAAGAATGAGAGGGTCATAAATGTGTAATCAATATGTGACGTGGCAGATGTGGAATAGAAGGTGGGAGCTGGCGAGTTATCTTCATGGAAGCGTCCATTCAGGGCTCTAAGGTTGAGGTGTTCAAGTTGCCCTAAAAGGTGTATACTTAATCCAATCTGCTTGTTTGTGGTGCATTTCCCCTGCATTGGGATTTTGTGTGCCCTGTTTAGGTCTTGATTTATTTAAACAAAAATGGTCCTTGGCATGTGGATATAAAGACAAATTATGATATAGACCAAGGTGGGTGCTATATAAGTCCTATGTCCAGCCGGACATGGAATTTTAATGTGTCAATGTATTTAGGGGTGACATATAATATGCAAACAGCAATAAAGCGGGACGCAATCCTGCACCCGGTACAGAGGAAAAGGAACAAAAATTGGAACAAAAGATAACAAAACAAACAAATTACAGGCAAAAACTGGAGCTGTGGTAGCTTGTGCTAATCATATAATGTGACAAGCTAAACCAAATAGTCACCACAATAATTATACATATTAGACCACGTGGTACTATTTTATATTGTCGACGTTTCGATCCCAAGCTCATTAGATAAAAGGGATCATCATCAGGACTAAGGAGATAAGGGTTGCCTGGTATGCACCAAAATGCATGTTGGAATGAATAGGGAAACAAACAATAGGGAAATGTCAAAAGATTATTGTGAGACGGAACACTATTTAAAAACAAATCAGAATATTGAGACAAAACACGGTTTAAAAGCAAGTCAGCAACTGGGTTACATGAGACACCACATGCAGTAGAGCTAGTAACACGAGCAAGTTCGACAGACATGAGGCAAATAAGCATTCGGCGGGTGACGAGAGAATTGAGATGTTAAGAGTCTGAGTGAATTATTCAAAAATAAGTAAACCGTGAAGTGTTGGACTTGAAAAAACTCAATGTGAAGAATTGGCAACCCGACCGGGTACAATTACCAAGATGGCTATAACCGGGCTGTTGGCGTCTGGAGTTGCGACAAGCACTATAGAGTTAAGGTGGTCAGCGGGGCATGGTTGGAGAGAATAGATGTGCAAGTGGGGGCCAAATTATCGTCAGTGTTTGTGAGGGTGGCATGCCGGTTTTAAGATATGATCATAAGTTAATGCTAAAAAAAGCGGTATGCATGTGGAAAGCTTACCGGACGGTTGGGCCGGTTGCGAGGATGGTGTCGGAAAAGAGTTGCGGGCCCATGAGGCGCTAAATTCCTGATATGGTCAAGGTGCGTTACTGGGGAAGGATTTAGGAACAACAAACTAGATACATAGAAAAGGACCATTTAAAGTCATCAGAGCAGCATGTGACAAGGTGTCTAAAGTAAGTAGGGACAACCTGCTAATATCCAAGAAGAGAAAGGAAAACAACCTCACTACATATTTTCAAAAATCAGAAGCCATCAGCAGGATACTCAGAATATATTGGGGCATGGTGAGATCAGATCTAACAATTGACAGACTAGTCAATCCTTCTCCTCATATTAAGTACAGGAATGGTAGATCCTTGTGAGCTATACTGATACACAGTTATTCCACAAGAAACCCAGGAGCCCCTGGCTAAGTGAGCAACTGGGGTTTTTCAAATGCGTAAGGTGCAAGGCATGTGCACAGAGTACTAATGTGAAATCCTACTCCCTACCCACAGGTGGGGAAGGTAAAATCAGCAGATTTATCACTTGCAGTACTGATTTTGTTGTATATTTCCTAGTCTGCCCTTGTTGATTCAATATGTGGTGAGTACTCTCTTCCCTGTGAAGAAAATAATTATTGAACATATGCATCCCATAATGAACAATGATTTGAGTTACCCTGTGGCTAAACATTGGCATCAGATCCAAACAAATTATACTGAAAATATTTCTTTTTATGGTATATATCAATAGATACATGATTAACTAGATTAATTCCACTGCATTCCAGCTTAGAAATTGACTCGTGAACCAAACCTGAAATGTATTTTCTCCTGTGCTAAACTCTCCTTTATTTCACTACTTCAATGTAACTCAGTGATCTGCATTACAGGCCCCCTGCCTCAGATCCCTTACAGTTTATCGTTAAAAACTCAAATATGCAAACTGCTTCAAAGTTACAGCATAAAACACAGACATGGTCAAATCATTGTGCCGGATGTTTGATGCCTCTTTTTCCCACCACTTTGTATCCACCACATCATATTCAGGACAGGGAATGACCCATTTACTTACCTGTAATCTACATTACTCCTAGTCATACTCGTGTGTGTCCCAGTTAGTGTTTATGAGGTTATCCCACCTACATGAGATAAGAAATAACAGGTAATGCTGAAAAGGAGCACGTCCACACAAGTTGGTGCTACAAGTACGCTTACCTATCAAGCTTCCTCCTGATATAACAAGGCCATATGACAAGGGTGGAAGGCGGGCTGTAATTACTGTGACTAGTAGGACTAGGAGTAATCAGGATTACCAGTACCCAATAGGGCCATTGCTTTTATAGCTCTCATTCCTGTCTCAGTTGTTACTAATGAAGAATCTTAAAGCATCAGTTAACTTTGTCAATAATCAGTGTCCTGCACAATTTCAATATACAACAAGTGGCTTATTGAAACCCAAGTTATCATGACATAACAGAGTTTAACACATTAGCTCTGGAATCCTTATGCATCTTGTGCAGTCCAATAAGTCTGTAGTGATGGACAAAAGTACTGCTCTGCAGATTTCAACAGAGGCACTACATTGAACTCTGCCAAGGAACCAGCTAAACTCTTTGTCAAACTGACATAATTCTTTCCTGGAACTGGATTCCTAGCAACTGCTTATGCAAAAGCAATTACTGATTCCACCTAGCAGCTAATAGCCCAGGAGGAAGCTTTTTTCCTGTGACATGCTTTACCCAAAGTTACAAAAGGATTGTTACACTTACAACACCCACTGGTTCACTCTAACTAACATATAAGAACGTATTCAAACAATGAAAATGTCCTTCCTTTTCTGAATAAGGGTAAACCTGAAATATGGGTAGTATTACTTCCTGATGTGTGTGAAACAAAGAATGAACCACTGGTAAAAAGGAAGGATCAGGATGCAAACCTCACCTATCCTTCGAAAATAAAGGTCTACAAAGAAAAGCTTCAAACTCCCCAACCTTCTAGCTGAATAACTGCCATTTGGAATGCTGTCCTCATGGTAAGAAATGTAATTTGCACCATATTTGAGAGCTCAAAGGGAGCATTCTGTAGGGATTTAACATTAAATGAAGATCCCAGGAGGAACAAAAGCCTTGAGCTTAGGTTTGAAACGGAAAAAACGTAAGTTGTCCAAAAAGTATTTCCTCTCCGTTCTCCAAAGGACCCTATGGTTGTCTTTAATAAATTGCAGGATGTCAGGTGCACCATATTGAACCTGAAAAGTCTTCCAGTGCTCGGCATGAAAATTAAAAGTGGATGGTCTTCAGGAATGTTGATTTACCTCCACTAAATAGGGAGGAATATCTCTCTGCTGCTACTAACTCATCTCAATTCCCAGACCAATAAGGCTTATTTGTGAGTACGTGCCTTCAAATTCTGGACTGGACATGAATAAAGTGAATTTTCTGAGGGCCCTGATGTGTAAGTGATTACATCAGTGGAAACCAAGACCACCTGGGCCAATAGAAGAATATCAGAATCAACTCCCTCTATTCTTTTTGAAGCCTGGATCACACCCTCAGAATCAGGGAAAATAGTGGGAATGCACAGAGAAAGGTTTATGGCCAAGTCGTCGAGAGAGCATCCACCCCCATGCTCCAGCCACCTGAGATTTGTCTATGGCTGGAGTCCCAAAGTTCTTACAAATATCCTGAAACACCTCAGGGGCCAGAACTAGATCCTGGAAGTGGGTAACTTCTTGCTCATGGACGCTGTAAGGATGTTAACCACACCCATGATATGGATGATCCTTAATGATAAAAGGTGATTCTCTAGCTTGGAATTCAGGAGATGTTACACTTTCCCTAAAGAAGTGTGCTTCATCCACCACTGGTGGCTTAGATATGCCACAGCTACCCATGTTGTCGGACCACACCAACACATGAAGACTCAAGCTGATTTGTTCCAAATAATAAGGGCATTGAGGACCACCATCAATTGTATCCAGTTGGAATGAATGATGATTCTCCAGAGTAGCCCACTGACCTTGAACCATTTTCCCCTATGTTGCCCAACAACCAAAGACATTGGCATCCATTCTTACTAACCTCGGAGAATCTGGATTCAGAGGGAAATCCTTGCAGATGCTCTCCTGAACCAAACTCCACTTCAAGGTATCTTTGATTTACAGAGATACCAGAATGAAGGTTTTGGAATTTTTAGAAACGGGTTTCAAGAACTTTTTCATGCGATTCATGAAGCGGCAAACATGCAAAATGTTAAACAGACTCTAATAAATTAGAGACCAAATGAACCTGAATTTTCAACCAAAGTCTTAAATGAGCCTAGGCAGGTGTTTAACTGACACCCCCTCATTCCTCGCAGTGCAGGAGGGCCCACAATCATTTAGAGATATAATGGGGCCTCATAACTTGTCAGCTCAAAGGTATGCGTATTGCGATGGCCCCCTTACCATTCCTTGCAGGGCGCCCCTAACGCATCCTTATTCCACTGATTCTATGTCAGTCCAAATAATGACTTTCGCATTTGAGGAATTTTGACTGCGTGGAATTCCAGCAGAAAAACTGATTCAGGTCTATCCTGAACCATGCACCTATAAACAATATATATTGAGAAGGAATCATCTGACATTTCAACTTATTTAGTAGAAATCCATGGGCCTTTAAACATTTGTATGACCCTGTCAAATCCTGCTCTACTCTTGCCATTTTAGGAGCTTTGAGAAGCTAATCATCCAGGCAAGGGAAGGGAAACCAATTCTACTGGTGTAACTTCCTTAACAGAGGACTCACCACCTTTTGAACATCCTGGGAGCAGCTAACAGGCTGAAGGGAAGCACCTGAAACTGAAAATGTTACCCTTAGAACACTAAATCTCAGGTACATCTGACAAACCTTTATTATTGTTAAATTAAAGCAGGCATCTCTCATATCTACACTGATTGTAAAGTCCTTCACTGGTATTAATGGAATAATCTCTGTACGGTTTCAATCTTGAAGTGAGTCACCTCCACTCACTGATTAAACTGCTTTGGACTGATTTCCATGCTGTAATCCCCTGAGTTCTTGGGCATCAAAAATAACCATGAGTAGTTCTCTTTCTCCACTTCCCGAGGAGGGACAGGCATTAGTCAACTCTTGTCCTGGAGTTCTTGTATCAACAGTCAAAAAGCCCCCCTCTTTTGTAGAGATCTCAGCCACAAAATGTCCTTTCCCTAAGTCTGAAGGAAGATAACCAAACTATTTGATAAACGTAACTGATTTTCTAGAGCACCCAAGTGTCTGAGATGGATCTCTCCAAGTATCTTTGAAGAACTGAATCCTTATTCCAACTGGAGGCCATCTCTCATATAGTCAGGATCTCTGACTCTTGTTTCTTTCTTGCTTTTTGTACTGAGCAAAATAGTTTTGAGATCGTTTACCCTTTCTTGAAAATGGACTGTTGTTTTTGTTGGTTTCATAAAGGTAACAGAAATGAGCTATTTCTATAACTGGAAGAAGTAGAAGAACTCTGCTGAATTGTTCTAAACAATGACAAATGTTTCTTCTCCTTGAACAACTTCTTTATTTTCTCCTGGAGTTCCTGACCTATGAAAAAAGAGCACCTTGAAAAGGTATCCTTAAAGCAGATGATTTCTGGGTTGAATTTGTATGCCAGTTTTTCATAATAAGGTTGTGTCTAGCCCCTACTTATTCTCCAGCAGCCAAAGCAGAAGCTCTAATATTATCAAATGATATCTCAAAACAAAACTTGATTTACCTTTTGTTTGATTTTGTTTTAAGTATTGAATACATGGATGTCATTTTATGATTATATAAAAAAAATATTTTGTTTGTAATGTCTAATGTTTCATATTTTACAGTAAATGTTTGTGTCTTTTATGGTATTTTAGCAAAATCTGAACTGATTTGTCTTTCCATACCTTCCAGCAAAAAGGAGCTCTTTTATAAATTACCCCCATGTCAAACCTGGAGCACCATTTTGATATTTTTAGTAGCCTAACAGGCAAAGCTAAGTCAGGACCTTTAAAAATTACTCAAAACTCTATATATCATCCCTCCAAGGCCAGCAGGGAGAGACACACTATAAAAAGAAGGAAATCTATATACACTCTGGGCCAAGCCCATCCTGGAATTGTGTATTTAGTCCAGGAGTCCTCGTCTCAGACTGATACAGGAGGATGTTGCAATACAAAGCCTATTTGTAGTACCCAATATGGTAGACAGGCTTCCCTTTTACCATTTCCTGTTGTTTTCTGTCTCATGAAGGTAGGATCACCTCGTTAGTAATGACTGGGATAAGGACAAAGGACATACATGCAATTGAGTTTTCCTGATGACAAAGCTATGCCAGGTTGCTTCTCCTAAAAGCCACTCTACCACTCTCACCAACTCTCAATCACTCCTATCTTTTTTAAGCCACCAGTCTGCATTTCACTACAGTCAGAGATCTGCCCTGGGTGTCAAATGGAGCATGGATGGGCAGGAGGTTGTAGTTACTCACTGTATTTGCTTATGAGTGAATTCCTTTATTCAAAAAATTCAAAAACATCACTCCATTATAGGTGAAACATTTGATCATCATATATCTTCTATAAACGGATTCAGTTGGAGGTAGCTGTAACATTTCTATCATCCAAGACTCTTTTTTATTAAGGTTGAAGAGAACATTTTATGTTGCTATTGTATTGGTTGCCATTGATTTCACTACATCCTTTGTGTTTTTTGTATGCTGACCAATAGAACTGCTCTTGAAAAGTAGCACTAATATAGAGAGGTTGATGTCAATGGAAGTTGTTAAGTTCTTTGGTTATATCTACCCACCTAGTTGAGGGTTTAGCATATTCTACACACATGTACACTAAGCTACCATTTGACTTTTATGTTGCGTGCATTCTCCAATGTTTGAAAGGCACAGCCTGGCCATAAAGCTTGTATCAAAGGTTTTTTTACCATCATTTGCTGCTCAGTATAAAATATTTGCATGTTGATGGTTGTTTTGTGATAAGATAAGAGATACCTTTGCCATGTGGTTGGTGAAATGCCAAAGATCTTTATCAGTGCCATATCTGTATTTTCCCCTAAGTCTAGACCATCATTTGTTATAGCCCTGTGGATTACAGAAGCTGGATGGATGTTGGAGAAGACTTAAATAAGAGATCAACTTGGTATAGTTTATTCTGTGAGAAATCTTTGTTATTGTTTTAGTTGATGTTACTTCAATAATTTTCACTATTGTTCCATTAGTCTGTAACGTGTATATATAGACATAAAACCAGCTTGATTGTCTTCTAGACTTTAATCAATTGAGGGCATTCAATGAAGAATCCCTGTCTACCAGTAATGGGTTGTCCCCCTTGTTTTAATTTGAGTATCCCCATTTTGAGTCTGTACAGGACAGGTACAACTTCTGTTTATAATCGACAAGTAGTTAAGATTAAGCAGATCTTGTAAAAAGAACAATTTCCATCCTCATGCTAATGGACGTTAGTTTGTCTGATGTTCATAATATTGCTAGGTTTCTGTATTTAACACCTTTTTCAATGATTCCTCACCAGTCTTGAGGTTATTGACGCTGCAGTCGGGAGACCGCAAAAGATATTTCGTTAACTGTGGATAGCTGCAGCCTCCATGGAAGACTGGTATTTTCAGTTTATACAGAACTAGCAGCCCGTCCCGACCTTGTCCGGGAGCAACAGGCTCCCCCGACCCCTGCCCGTCCCGACATTGTGCAGCAGCCCGGGCCCCTGCCCGGCCTGTTCCCCGCCTGCCCCGACCCCCGCCTGCCCCGACATGGGTCCCCTTACCTGAGCCGCCGCTCCTCCCGCCTGTCCGCTGCTCGCACCGCCGCTGGCCTGTCCGCTGCTCCTCACGTCACCGCTCCTCCCCCGCGCCATGTCCGCCGCTCCTCGTCGCGCTCCTGGACGCCGCTCATTCCCGCGTTCCTGACGTGAGCACGCACGTCGCGGCCGGCGCTACTTCGGAGGGACTACTTTTTTTTTTACTTAAAAATTTTTAAATAACGTTTTTTTTACATTTATATAGCCTATAACCATCTACACACCCTGACGATTCCAACGGTGTATCGGGTGTATGGATTGGCGCTGTGGTTCCCGAGTTTACCCGCCTCAAAGGCTGAAAGTTCTTCCTTTATTATAGTAGTATAGATTATTGATGCTTTTTATTAGGCGCCAAAATGAAACCCTTCATCAGGTTTTCCAGTTGTGTCCAATATGTTTGATTTTTACATGTAAGACGTATGTTCTGAAAGATGTATAGCAATTTTGGTAAACAATTTATTATTGCATACCGTCCAGCCCATATACTTATATGCAATCCTGTCTGTAATTGTTGTTCTTGTTTTATGTTTCATTTCTGGTAATGACAGTCCTCAAGTATATTAGTAGTTTAGATTCACATTTGAATGAACATGACAAATGGAAGGGAATGCTAGAGCATGTAATGAGAGAGAAAATAAATAATTTAATGAAATCCAACAGTGATAGGAGTATATGTGATATATAGCTCGACCCCTTTCACCCCTTAAAATACAAGCAACTAGTACCGCCGTTGCCGTAAAACAATGAGGGGTATTCACCTACACTTCCCAACAGCATAAGCTGTGGTTTTAGTTTATCTAAAGGCCGACATCAGCAATAAAAATTGGGGCATATTTATGAGAGCTTTGACTCATTCTTGCACCGTGCAACATGGTAATGCGTGACGCAAAATTCTAGGTCAGATTTTTGAAGCCATACAAAGCCACTTTGTTTGGCTTTGAATGGCTTCAAAAATCTGGAGTAAGGCTCACTTGCGCGAATTGCGGTGTTGCCTTCCTCTGCGCAAGGGAGGCGTTCCATGGGTATTGCAGTGGGTGTTCCTAGACAACTCCCGTATTTTTTTAATGCGCCAAAAAGATACGCCTCCCCAGGAGAGGCGTAACGAGGAGCAATATCTTCATTTTTCCTAGGATTGTCCTCTTTCTTTTTGTACTGCTTGTGCAGCACACATAGAAAGAGGAAAAAGCATCTCAGGATTGTTTTTGTGTAGGAAGATGCCCCTTCCTACACAAAAACAATCCTGCCTACAACACAAGCCCCCTTGCACTATGGTGCAAGGGTGCCTGCATGGGCGCTAGGCTGCCAAAACAGCACCAGCGCAGGAGGAAAGCAGAGGAACGCACCGTTTTGAATACATACAGGGCATTCCTGCCCTTACCCAGTGACGCAGGACACCGCAGTAAGGTTGCCTGATTATAACATTTAATAAATATGGCCCTCAGTGTATAGGAGTACAAAAAGAAACAGTTAACGTTTAGAATGAAGTTATCCTTCTGGAGTCATCTCACAGGAAGAGCATAAGAAGAGGTGGCGACAGGTTTGGGGAGAAAATTAGACAACTAGATAGCAATGTTGTTATCATTTTCATATAAATGACTTTTAATATACATTGAAAATTGTACAAAATGCTAATAAAGATTTATTTTAAAAAGAATGAAAATGAAACATACTTACTTTTTGTAATTACCCCATGAATGGCCATCAAAACATACTTGGATGAGTACATTTTATAACCGAAAAAGCTGCCAAATTTGTTAGGCAGGTCTAGCAGCATAGGTAATACTTATTATTCAGGGATGGCTTGAGTCAGCAACATATTTTAAAGTAACAGACACATAAACTCACATAGGACTAATGGCTCTAGAGCAACAATACGTTTTTAAGGAGAGAGTCGTCAACCATATTGTAATTGTGTCAAGTAATATAGCATTCATGTTAATTCTTGCTGGTGAACCTTCATACAGTGCTTTAACATGGTTAATATAGCCTGTGCTGAAATTTGTTGCTTCTTATCAAAAGTCTTTTAAACAACTCTTCCCTAAAACCACTTGATCTTTCCGCATGTCCACATCAGATCCTTGTCTATCCTTTATAAAACTTGTCATAGATCACACCTAAAAACCTTCATAGACTTCAGTTGAAATCTTTTGTGGCAAAATGTATTTACCATACTGCATATACATTAAGGCATCTTTTAATTCCATAGCTGAGTTTGTAGTATTTAAGATTTACTTTCTGTTAATAAAATCTGAAGATTGATGTCATCAAAAAATGTGTTCATTTTTTCTGTGCCTATAATTTGTTTTGAATGATGGTCTTTGTCAAAAGCTTGAAAAACGTTTCTTTGTTACTTTCGAGATTCAAATGTTCAACTGTACCTTTCATGGAACGGAGCATGTGCTATTCGCTATAGGTTTCAGCTAGTGGACTACAGGTTTACTACAATTGACACTACTTTCCCAGTATTTGGTTTCACTTTGATCAGAACTGATTCAGTTTTCTGTGAGAAAAGTGTATTTACCTGATATGAATTTTTTTTCGATTTCTCTTCAAAGACAACAACCATTTTCTTTTAGTTTATATCTTGTTCTACTGAAGTTAGGCACATATTTTCTAATTTAAATTCATACTATTTTTTTCAGTTGTTTCTCCCATACGTATACCTCAAGTAAATGACTCAGAACTCTTCCATATATGAAGAGTACTTCCACACTAGTTTAATTAAATCTTTGTAATCTCAAATATCATTACTTTACCTTGTACAAAATGGAAAACACTGGGGCATATTATCAAGACAGCCGATAAAATTATCGCTGTTTTAGAGGATGAAAACTTCCGCTAAAACGGTGATAATGGGCTTGATAATATGCTCTATGGAATTCCAATTGAAGCCCATATTAAATGTGAAGGACATCTAACATGGGCTTCAATTGGAATTCCATAGAGCATATTATCAAGCCCATTATCGCCATTTTAGCGGCAGTTTTCTGCCGCTAAAACTGCAATAATTTTATCGCCTGTCTTGATAATATGCCCCACTGACCTTTCGACTATGTGAATCTGTAAATCTGGCTTTGCAGCCACAAAACAATTACCCAAAGTCACTCCAGAGGGGGAAATACTTTATAAGCCAATGCTTATAAAATATTAATTTGATTGGTATCTTCAGCTGTATATTTAGTGCCAGAGAGAAGGCACAGGTTACTAACGAAAGATTTGCCAAATGTTACACATAAACCCTTAGTTGTATTTTATTAGTTTAATTATCGACACAACAGGCAGCGTTCATGATGTTGCAAACAACTTGGAAATGTGGAATTATATTTTTGGAAGCCTAAGGGCCTGATTCACAGAGGTAAGTTTCAGTTTTGAGTAAGTTTACACTTTGTAGTAAATTTACTACTTTCGGTATTCACAAACTCTGGGGAATATTCTCAAGGACCCGCAATACCTTGCAGCGCCACCCGAGGAGAAGCATGCCCAATGATGAAGCATGACACCCAGCAGGCTGGGTGTGTGAGGGCCCTCAATCTGAAAGGTGGAATTCCCCATCCTCATTCTGGGTAGCCAGTCACTTGTACTTATTCCCACAATCACGTTTAGCCGCTTCAGGAACTGCATACTCCATTTTTTGTTACTTATATCAGGGCACGTATGCTGGACCTTCAAAGTCCCTCCTGTCTTTCCTTGTTGTTAGTACTTTTAGAAAGTTGGCATTTTCCTGCTCTAAATTGTTTGGTGCCTCTACTGGGTAACATTACTGGGTGTAGTTGGCAGTTGGACTTTGTTTATTCCTCCTAGACAGTCACAGAATGTGTGGATTAGGTAAGCCTGGATGGGCCATCAACTGGTTGTATTGTGGGAGGTGCCAAGCTGGGCACAGCTCCACTTGCAACTGAATAGGCTGTGCTCTTTCTTCACACAAAATACTTGACACCACTCCATTGTTTATGCAGTTAGCTTGAAGCCAGGACAGGTGAGTCAAGTAACTGTAAGCACTACAAAGAGAATTTTCTATAATCTTCTCCTACTTCAACAAAGGCATCGTGTACAAAAAAGAGGACCCTCAGACCCACTCTTCAGTCCTCTTTCTGGACGTGCTGAAAGACATATAGAAGGACTGCTTTGCTGTCTGGAGTCTGCCTTGAACAATCAGAGGCATGCCTGGCTGCTTGAGCCCTGATTCGCCACCATCACCCTGGACTACCAGAGTGACTCCAAGGGCTAGTTTGGCTAGTTTGCAGATCTCCTGTTCAGAGCCTCAGGGATAGAAAAGTCTGACTCCATCTTGAACCTGCACCTGGACCAAGCATGAGTGAGTCCCCAGCAGCTCCCCTCCAGTCCAAGCCCATTGGTGGTGCTACTAAAGGTGCCCAGATAGCCAAAATACATTACATGGGACTAAGAAAATGTTTGACTAAAAACTGTTGTGAGAACTGAGGGAAGACTAGGACCAACCTGCTCATCTAACCGTTCAAGGTGCATCTCCGGTTGGCTGGACTTTGCGGTAACTCCAGCTACATTCTTCTCCACAGCAGCAAATCATGTTCAGTGGTCCTTCACCAAAGGGGCATCCGGCCTCCAGGAACTGTCATCAGCTACAGCCTCGTGCCTTCTCCTGCTGGAGATTTTCAATTTTTAAAAAGATGACTAAGTCAGAACGTAGAACTCTTCACCACAATTTTGTCCCGCAGCTCCTCAATGACAACGCTTCCTCCTCAGACACAGCCTGCAGCCTTGCCCCACTGAACAATACCTTCTCAGAACCTTTTTTTCACAATGTTTTAAAAGTCTGAAGGTAAGCGCCAACCGGGCATAATCCTCTTCTTGTATCCAACCCGCACTGTATCACGGTAGGTCATATTTTTCTACTTTGATCCAGTCTTGTGCGACAAGGTGTACGTAGTTGGTGGTTTGATCTTTAGGCACTAGATTTTAACTGGAACTTAAAAAATTCACATCTCTGGTTCTACTGTTTAGAGTTTTGTCATTTTGGTGTCAAATAATTTAAGATTCACTCCCTTCAAGCAGCAGCCCAATTCCTCACACATCCATTAGGATAGTATTTACTTTGAGTGATGTTATATCATCTAATTACATCTACTTTTTCCTCAAGGCATCCTATTGCTTAGTTAGTAACATAAAAAGAAGTTCAGTGGCCAGAAAAAACAATATCACTTTGGATAGCAGTCTGCAGAATGCCACTGTAAAATTTGAATTGCATAGTATGCATTTGATTATTTGGCCAACATGGTTATGTACACATGAGTAAAAAAATCTGAGTAACCTAAGTTTGAGCACCATGTCTTAGAGGACCTGGGGGCATATGTGCAAGAAGGTGACGGAATGCAGCGTTAGCCTTCTTTGCTTAACGCTGCACTCCGACACTTCTGAAATGCAGGGCTGCACCATATTTGCAATAATACGGTGCAACTCTGCATTTCACCCTGTGCTGGCACTAAATTTAGCTGCCGAGCGCCAACGCAGGCACCCTTGCACCATTGGGCACCATTGTGCAGGTGTGCCTGCGTTGTGGTGACACTTTCCTGCACATAAACAATGATGCATGGAGTTTTGCTGTTTTTATGTGTGCTGCACAATGCAGCACACATAAAAACAGCAAAAACGAGGAGAAACAATGCATTTCCCCCCATTGCGTTCTGTTAGGACCTTCTTAATTTTGGTGCTGCCCCATATTTACGCCACCCTTGTAAATATGGGGCAGTGTCAAAATCAATGGGTGTTGCGGCAGAGCGCCCACTGCAACACCCATTGCCCACCCCTTTCATGCTAATTATAGTGTGAAAGGGGGCCGTATTTACAAGGCAGCGTTATGCCACGTTAAGTGGCTTTACGCTGCCTTGTAAATAAGGCGAATCCCGTATCGTCACCACAACATCAAAAAAAGTGACATTATGGTGGTGATAGGCGTGTGTAAATATGGTTTATTAAGGACCAACTGAGGGGCATATTTACAGGGGAAGTGGCATGAGGCATTTGCCTTCTTGGCTACACGCCTCACTTAACCTCTTCAGAAATGCAGGGCTGCACTGTATCTACAAGAATATGATGCAGCCCTGCGTTTCCCCCTGCACTGGCGCTACACTTAGCAGCCTAGCACCAATGCAGGCACCCTTGCACCATACCATAGTGCAAGGGTGTCTGCGTGTAGAGGAAGATTGTTTATATGCAGGAAGGTCCTCCTTCGTACACATAAACAATCTTTAAATGCCGCTTTGTAACTTCTATGTGTGCTGCTTAATGCAGCACACATAGAAGTGGCAAAACAGCTTTTTTTTTTATGATTGTTTATGTGCAGGAAGGGTGACCTTTCTGTACATAAACAATCATTGGCCTTTTGCTGTTTTCATGTGTGCTGCACAACGTAGCACAAATGAAAACAGCAAAAACAAGGAGAAATGAAATGTTGCGCCAGTGTAAGACCAGATTTCCCCTGGTCTTAATTCTGATGCTGCTTTCTATTTACACCTCCCTTGTAAATAGGAGGCAGGGTCAAAATAAATTGGCGTTGCTGTGGAACGCCCACACCAACACCCATTGCCCTCCCCTTTCACACTAAACACAACGTGAAAGGGGGCTTATTTACAAGGCAACGTTAAGGTACGTTAAGTGGCTTAACTCTGCCTTTAAATAAGGCAAGGCCCCTATTGGCATCACAACGTCACTGAAAGTGACATGTGGTGGCGATTGGGGCTTGTAAGTATGCCACTGAGTGTCAAAATCTTTTTCTTCAGCGAGGGATGCAGTAGCCCGGTGGAGGGGATTATTTGTATTATAATCATGTACAATGTTCAGGCAATGTAAATTTAAGAGCATGAAAGAGACAGGAATGAACATTGACTACTTTTTGTATATAAATGACATTAGCCTGAGTGCATCCTTGCTGCAAATAGCTTCCCAAGCATTGCCCTGAAAGGCTGTATCCTGACCGAATATATGACGTTACTCCGCATAAAATCACTCCGCATACCATCACAACACAATTAAATGACCGCAGATACCATGACTCTGCATGTTTTTATAACGATGTAAACATAACGAAAAATGCATGTAAACATGCAAAAAGTAAATTTTCAACGCAGTATTTAACAACGTTTGCTTTATCAACGAAAATGAAAGACAAATAAATGCTTTTATTATAATTTATTCACGTACCTTCTGCCACGGGATGAAATACTCGCGACGGGAAATACGGGTCTTTTGGGTGGGTAAGTAATATTCTGCAGTATCTCTCCCACCTGTTAGCTTCGCTCCGTCCATTTTTCTGAACTTGATTATTAATTTCAACATTAATCTTAACTTAATTTGTAAAGCGCTCTGACACCCGCAAGGGTCTAGTTCGCGCTATATAAAACTGTAAATAAATAAATAAATAAATCAACTTTACTATTTTTCACCTAAGCCTGAAAGGAGTGCACTTTGCCAGCGTGTGACATATGCTGACTGCATTTTGTACCGTATCTTCTCATTGGTATGCTGCTGTCTTTAAGTGCTGTTGCAGAGCGCAGGCAACCTAATCTGCATAAGAAGCCCGCTTCGCGCAAGAACCACATTTCACGCTGTTACTTGAAGCGTAAAAGGCTATTTTATTAGGACAAGGTTGCACTCCTTTAGACTTTATTACATAGTACATAAATGCAATAAATGTACTTTCCCCACTCCATGCCGACTCATTCTTCATTCCTCCTTCTTAAAACCATCTCACCTGTTTGACTCTTCCCCATTCACTCGGTGACCTCCTTCCTCTCCCCATTCTCACCTTCACTTGCCCTCCGAGCATCCTCTGTTGAATTTCCTTAATTGCCTCCTGCGCCCCGCTATCAGTCACCCGTGTACCGTTCTCCCCCTCGAGGGGTGGATCGCCCGTATGTGACTCACCACCCCTCCAAAGTACCGCCACTCCTCTGCCCTGCAACCTGCCCTAAACTGGCACGCTCAGGCCCTAAACCACCCCCAAGCCCATCACTTAAGACCTGTAGGGTGGGTGGGTGGACAAAATTTTCTTAGGTCCCCCCGGTGGTGCTTGGGTGTTCGGAAGAGGCTGATTCTCCTCTCCCAGCACCATTTAAGCCCTCCCAAATCCCACCCCTTGCCCCTCTAATCCCACCCCCACACCTTGTCCTTCCGGTCTATGCGCAAAATCCCCAGGGGAAGACTGGTCTGCGACCTTACTTCCCCTGGGGCCCGCATCGCGCAAGAACCACACTCCACGCTGTTACTTGAAGCGTAAAAGGCCATTTTATTAGGACAAGGTTGCACTCCTTTAGACTTTATTACATAGTAGTTAAATGCAATAAATGTACTTTCCCCACTCCATGCCGACTCATTCTCCATTCCTCCTTCTCAAAACCATCTCACCTGTTTGACTCTTCCCCATTCACTCGGTGACCTCCTTCCTCTCCCCATTCTCTCCTTCACTTGCCCTCCGAGCATCCTCTGTTGAATTTCCTTAATTGCCTCCCGTACCCCGCTATCAGTCACCCGTGTACCGTTCTCCCCCTCGAGGGGTGGATCGCCCGTATGTGACTCACCACCCCTCCAAAGTACCACCAACCAGTGAACCCCCGGAGGGCGGTTCACTGCCCCACCCCCAGGCACCTTTCGCCTCCTGTGCGCCGACCCCGCGCCACCCGGTGGACGACCAATCCACCACCCAACTGCATGCTCTATGTAATTCACTGTCGCTGGGACAATTGTCAGTCGTGAAAGGTGCCAACGTTCCCAGCACCACTTGAAACCCCAATTTCCTGTGCAGTGAACGCAACCTTGTTGCGTCCAGTGGCCGACCAGCCACCACTTCCCCATGCATCTTGCGCAAACAAATAACATATCCAAGGCAATCCCATGTCTGGGAAAAGTTCCCCCCTCTCAGTGAAAGACCATGCCACTTTGCATGTATCCTGTGTAACCAAACCTTTGTTGTGCCAAACCGTGTCAGAGACAACAGCCCCCCCCCTGTCTGGTGAACGACCATCCACCACCCGTGTATGTACTCAACTTTACAGAGCACACTGTGTCGGGCCAAACCATGGCCGGGACAGTGCCCCCCCAATGCGTTGAACGAAACCCGCCACCGCGTAAACACCTCACATAGTGCAAGCCACTCCTCGTCTGCGAAAGGTGCACCCCCCCCGTGGTGAATGACCAATCCACCACCTCTGCCAGCATCCCGAGCACACCGATAAGAGTGCTGCAACATCCCCATAACGCCCAAACTGTGCGCCACCGTATGCAGCCCTGCGTGTGAAACCTATAACGACCTGCAGAACTGAAAACCCCACCTTCCTCCTTTGTAAAACAACACCCCCAGTCCTATGCGTTCAATGTTAAGCCAATAATCTTGTTGCCCGTGAAAACTGCCCTCTAACCGTAACCACCAACTCACCCCTATTCCAGGCACCCAGACAAACCAAAAAACCATCCTTACCTACCCTGTCGCATACACTCCCGATGCACCATTCGGTCTCGCACTTTGCGCACCCATGAAAAAAGTCCCCGGCTAGACACCCAGCCTAAAACCCCCCCTCCCGTGTGTACCGCTCCCAAACCGGACATGCTATGAAGCCACTTGCACCCCAGGCCCCCCAAAAAACCCCACTCGCCTCACACCCCCAGCCACACCAGTTCGTCACAGCCTGTGTGCAGAGCGACCCGATACCCAGGAGTCCAGCCACCGCTATATAAAGCTGTACTTAAGTAAATGGGGACAGCATATCAATCAAAACCTGCCTCACCAATAGCGGAAACCTCAAGGCCTACCACTCTTATGCCAGTCTTCCAGATCCGCAGCCTTTGTGTCAGCCATCCATGTCTATGGCCCCCCCGGGTGGGCCCCCATCGCAGCCACAGACTCCCGCTCCAGCGTCCCAGGACTCATGCAAACCCCCTTTCGAGAAAAAAATCCTGCCTCTGCGCCGGAATCCCGGCTCATCTCCTTACGACACTGAGCGCCATGGACCCACAGCCTCGAACCATAGAGATGGGCTTCCCAGCCCCTTCGATCCCCTGCCTGTCCAGAGATTGTCTAAATTCCTCCTGTGCAGGTCAACCCCAGCCTGGTGGCACCCAATATCAGAATGCCCAGAACAGTGCGCGTAGGCCCCCCAATACCGCTCATTCCACCCATTACTGTTTGTGGGGCAGTCGGCCCCTCAGGCCCCCAAGCGCTCTTCTCATTCTGAGAATGCCCCAGCACCCCTGGCAAAGAATTTCAACCACGCTCAAACACCGTTACCTACCCTTCCAATCCAGCAACCTGTATGCTCCGTCAGTCCCCAGTCCGGTCCCATGCCTACCCGTCACTGGACCCTAAACACTACCCCAGCAGGATGCCGTAGCAGAACCTGCATCCCCTTGCATCCACCACCCTCCAATGCCCCCCAGCCAACCCGCCGAAGACCCCCGCAGCTCCCCCTTTTGCCCACGACCATAGACCCGTACCTGAGAGTCCATCCAGGACCTCCTGCTCCTGTTCCGTCGCTGATGTTCCCGCAGTCGTCGTTCCCCGCACTCGCCTGTAACCGTATCTGTCTCCTGAAGCAACACAAAATAAACTAATTACTGGAACCCCCCCGTCCCCCCGAGCAACCCCACTCAACCACCTCATATGCACCGCATGTTGCACTCCACCAACCCACTCACTATTCTCACGGCATACCCCCACATCCATGTCCGCAACCCCTCAATAAGCAGACTGTCACGCCGCATGTCAACTGTCACACATTGTGGTCATAATACCGAAAAATTCCATAAGGCTGCAATGTTCGAGCTGCGCGATCCCACGATGGAGGGCAGGCCGCTGCGGACCCCCCTACTGCTTCTGGCCAGCGTCTGGAGGCCGTTGTGCACCCCACTGGCATCCCCGTCTGCCGGAACAATTCCGGTCCTGGTCCCCCCCACCACGTCGCTCCAACCGGGTGAGGCCCGAGCACCACCGGGCCTTGCGCCGTGCATGGCGGTCCCTCACCCTTACTCACAGGGCCCCAAACCTCCTCTGTATCCCCCGCCGCCTCCCACGCAGCACCCCAACAAAAAACCCCTGCAATACATAGCATAGCCACCCTTCGGAGGTGTCCTGCACCCTAACTGGCATAAAGCAACCACTACTGCCACGTATCCCCTGTATGCGGGGGGGAGGGACTGCACTTAAACCCCTAAGGCCCTCCCCTACACAGGCTCCAGGCACGTGCTACTCCGCTCCTCCCCCAAAAAGGGGGTGCAGGCCCGCGATAGGAGGCCCTTCTACATCCAGTTTGTGCAGCAGCAGCCCCCCGCGAGCCCCCGGAGGATCCAGCCGACCTCATGGCAACCATACAATTAAGTGACGGCAGGACCCTGCTCCACGTTCCCCCACTCCTATCCAGGCAGCCAGCTTGCATCAATTACCGGGAAAGGTTTATTTGGTTTATTTGTAATTTTCTGTTCCTATTGTGAAGCGCTCTGACGCCTTCGGGTAAAGTCCGTGCTATATAAAAATGCATAAAACAAGGTGCCAGGGCCCGCAGACAGATGCCGCCACCCGCCCGCTGCTCCCCTCTTCTCCCCCCGCGGCCATCCTAATCGCCCGAGGCACATAGCGGTCCCGACCTGACAAGGGGGCCGCCTCCCACCCAGCACCGACCGCGAGACACAAAAATCCCCCCCGCCCACACGCAAAGGAAGCGAGCAACGCTAAGCGGCACAAGGAAAACAGGGACTGCCGCCCCCGCCCCAAAACTCCCGCCGAACGCCACAACAGGGTGCCCACCCCAACATGCCACAGCCACATTACCGCGTGCGCCGAACCACAGCAGCACCTACGCCGGCCCAGCACATGCCTACCAGCTGGCCCTTCACCGCCCGATAAGCACGCTGCCCACAGCCACTCCCACCGCCCGCTCGGTCCGCAGCGCATACAGCTGACGCTTGAAGGGTACCAAAACCCCTTAACCCCATAGACGTTCCTGCACTACACTCAAAACCGCAGCAGTAAAACAAAACCTCTCCCCGCCGATCGACAAATCGGCCCCTGCCCCCCCCCCCCCCCCACCTACCAACCACAAAATTTTCTTAGGTCCCCCCGGTGGTGCTTAGGTGTTCGGAAGAGGCTAATTCTCCTCTCCCAACACCATTTAGGCCCTCCCAAATCCCACCCCTTGCCCCCCTAATCCCACCCCCACACCTTCCGGTCTATGCGCGAAATCCCCAGGGGAAGACTGGTCTGCGACCTTACTTCCCCTGGGGCCCGCATTTTGGCTTCTCAACATGGGTCATGAGCTGGTCCCTTAATAAACTGCCTGCAGGCTTCAAAGACGGTGGCTCCGAAGATCCACCGCATCACAACAAAACACCCTGATGCATGGGATTGCCACAACGTGACTTCTGGGGGTCTTAGCTGCGCAACAAAACAAACCGAGACCCCGAGCAGTGTGCTCGAATAACAAGGTAAGGCACCTTTTCAAAACTGCCTTAACAAACTTGTGTATTTTTAATGTCCCTTCGCGTCTCAGGGCACTCTGATTTCACATGCAGCCCGCCCTGGAAGGCTTGTTTTTAAATCATGGTTTACCTACATTAATCTCAACTTTACTAATTTTCACCTCAGCCTGAAGGGAGTGCACCCTGCCAACGTGTGATGTATGTGGACTGAAGTGAAAGTATGCGTAGTGAATGAATTTTCGGGATGAAAGTATGAGGACTGAAAGTATTTGCTGGATTAAAGTATGCAAAGTGAATACTTTCGCCCGCCATCGTTGCTGCAACCCCCCCCCCGCCATATTACGATGGCAGGGGAGTCTGCGGTGGACAAAAAGACCGTCCGACACTTTTTCGCCAGGTCGACAAGTCGACCAGGCGGAAAAGGGTTCAATATGGTGGTGGTGTCTGTTAGACACCGCCGGCCGTATTAAGATGTGGGCCGGAACATGCCTTTCCGTGAGGCATGCGGGAATCTCTTGCAGCGGCCTGTTGCGGGCCCCCAGGGACTCTGGGGAATGGGGGTGCACATAGGGGGCACCTATGGTACCCCCTGAGTTTAAATGTACAACGTGGCAGGCACCAAGTGGTGCCTGTCACGTTGTGCATTGAAAAGCAAAACATGCATTTTTGGCATTGCGGCGGCCAGTGATTTAGCACCTCCCGCTGCAATGTCAGAAATGTGGGATGCGCCTGCTAGTGTGGCGGGCGCATCCTAATGGGATGGGACCGCCGCACCCTTAGCGGGCGGTCCCATTTCCCACTAGTATGGCAGGCGGACAAAGTCTGCCCACACCATACTAATGAGCCCCTCTATGTCTACATCAAATTTGTTTTTCTTTTTTCATTCTTAATATTCGCATTAACTACATACATTTTTGTGTTGTGTAATGTAATTGCTTTTACTATCCATAACTTAAATCTAACCTTTGACTGTATTGAAATCATTATTGTGTTTTATTTAGTAACCAACCCCAACCTTTAAATACATTTCAATGATTTATAATTCATTTAATTTACTCACATACATCTAACCGTATTTAATTGATTTATAATTAAATTAAAAACCTAACATTAACATCTTCAGATATTTAATAATTTATAGCTAATAATTTACAATTAATTCATCACAACTTTGAAATATGTTTAATTCCTTTTTCTTTTTATTTAAAAACCGGACGTTTACATTTGTAACTAGGATAATTAAAACATTTCATTTATGTTACCACTTTAGTTAATTAGTTAAATCATTTTAAATCAATGTAAATGTAATATCTGTGCATGATTGAACGATCATGATTTATAAACGTGCTGCAAATAATATATCTTCTGGGGGTCTCGAACTCCCTTGTTCTTTCTTTAGTTTTGCGTTATTCATTTATATTAAATAAAAAATGTATTTAATTGCTATTAATGTAATAACCAAATGAACCTTTAAATATTTCTTGAATCATTTCATAATTAATTAGGGTCCATATTTCCGAACTGTTAAATTTAATTTAAATCCAACTATGTTACTTAACTTTGGCTGTGTTGTGGTCTAAGATGTTGTGATGTCCAAGATGCAATGCACCTAATGCAGGAGTTACTCAGCAAAGTGCGCTTAATTTAGGGCCTGATTACGATGGTGGGGAGACCACCACTGACATGCTGAATGTGGCAGTCTCCGCGCCATCAAAACAGGGATCTTCGTCCGCCATATTATAATGGCTTCTGGATGGGTGGTGGTCGGAAACGCCGACCGACACGGTCCCAACAGGCGGTTTGTATCTGACCACCTGTTGGACCTCCCCGTAGTCCACAATGGTGGCGGTGCCAGAGATTACAATAGCCCTTTCTGATGGTCGTTCTGCGGCAGTCAACCCACCACAAAATGGCAGGTGGAAACAGGTGTAGGGGCCCATAGTGCCGCCCTAACTCCCGGGGCCAGGAACATAGGTGTCTGGGGGGCACCTATTGTGGCCCCCCACATATCCCTGCACCATGTGGTAGGCACCGCATGGTGCCTGCCACGTAGTGCAGGTATATGTGTGGGGTGTCTCTTTAATCTTGCGGCGGGTCCTGAAGAACGCATCACCTGCTGCAATACAAAACTTGGGCAATGCGACTCCCATGGTAGCGGTTGCATCGTAATTTACCCTGTGGGACCGCTGCCTTGTATGCGTGCGGTCCCAAATACGACACGAATGTGGACAGACTGAAGTCCGTCCGCCATCTTAATGACCCCCGTAGTTAGGGCACACCTGTTGGAGGTATGACCTTTACCACGCATGCCTTTACAATGCATTCTATACCATGCATTAACCACTACCACACATGTCTTTACCAACCATGTAATTACCACTAACCTACATAGAGGTACATTATAAGAACCCTTACCACACACACACCCACCACACATACCACTACCAATCTAATGTTTACCACACATTTTTATTCTCTATAAGTAAATGTGGTTAAATACAATTAAAATAAATTAAAATAATCGAATTTTAATATAAATAGTAAAATGTGTAGAGCAAATGCACTAACCATAACAAATTATACCGCAATCTACTGAAAAACCACGTGATACATCTGTGACCCATGCAAAAATATTTCCTACATTTTTGTACCATGCATCTGCGCAAAAAAATACTTACAAAGTGATGCAAAATATGTAAGCCAAGACAGCTCTATAAAATTGTTCTTCACATTTTCCACATCAAATAATAAAACATTAAAAACACATCTCAACAAAGTACAAGGAGTGTATGTAACAGATTAACACATTTAACATATACACATTAGTATTTCATTTATTTAAACAAATGTAATATCCCTTGTCCCCAACCAAGATGGCTGTTGCATACTCTGAAGAAGATAAAAACTTTGGGCCTGATTATGATGGTGGTCGGACGAGCATCTGACCGCCATGTTGTAGGGAACAGGAATGGCTGACAGGGAGTCGGTGGTCCCGCTAGACAAATTACAATCCGACCGCCATAAAGGCAGTCGGAAACATGCCTCTTGGCATTGAGGCTTTTGCTGTGGCCCGAAAAAAGGCTGCAGCACAAGCCTCACTGCTAAGAGGCATGTTTGTAAACATCCCTGCACCTTGTGACAGCCACCAAGCGGTCCCTGCCACACGGTGCAGGGATGTTTAAGGGGGGCACCATAGGTGTTCGAGTCCCCATAGCGGAGGGCCAGGCGGTAAGGGGGGGCCGATAAGAGCCCCCATAGTCACTTTCTACCTTCCATTTCATGGCGGGCGGAACACCATAAAATGGCAGGTGGAATTAGACATTGTAAACCATACACCAGTGCCTGAGCAGGCACCGCCCTTATTGTAGGGATTGCAATCCCTCCAACGGTCGAGGCAGATGGTCCCATCTTAATGCGGTGGACGAACCTACAGGGGCCGATGGCTGTGGGACCGTCACCGATGGCCTGATGGTGGTAGTCCCACTCCCACCACCATCATGATCAGGCCCCTTAGTTTAATTCACAGAAAAATACATCTTTTCAAAACATATTTTATTGTAAATTTTCATTTACCCTCTAAAAACATATTAAAGCAGCCATCCGCCATTTTGTCACTATTGACAGCCACTTCCAAACACTGCTATCTAGCTAGGCAATTAAGTATAATCTTTACCATTAATGTCCTCTAACAATAGTAACAATATCCCAGAAGCAAATATTTATTCCGAAATTTTTAAGATTTCACAGACACTGTGAAAGTTAGTTACATCCCTCATTTTTGGTTGATTTTCTAGTTTTACACCAATGGAAGGTAAACAAATCATCCTTATTTATAAGAAAAATATTAAAACGTTATTTATTTTCAAAACAAAATGTCACCTACTCAGAATTACTATTCTGACTCTGCCGGGTACTTACCTTTTAGGATGTGCTGGACAGTGACTAGGGGGCAAAATTACTAATCTAACACTGCTGGGTACTAACCTCAGGGAATGTACTAGCCATTGACTGACATTGACTGCAGGGCAAAATTACTTTTCTTACTTCGCCAAGTACTTACCTCAGGGATGGTGCTAAATAGTGACCTGCGGGCAACATTACTTTTCTAACTCTGCTGGGTATTTACCTCAGGAAAGGTGTTGGACAGTGACTGGGGATCAAACTTTCTATTTTAACTCCTCCAGGTACTTATCTCTGGGAATTCCGCTGGACTTTGACTGAGCAGGCACAATTATTAATCTAAATCTGCCAGGTACTTACCAAAGTAATGTGCCAGACAGTGCTTGGGGTTTAAAACTACTAATCTAATACTGCTGGGCACTTACATCAGGGAAGGTGTTGGAAAGTGGCTTGGAGCCAAAATTACCATTCTAACTCTGCCAGGTACTTACCTTAGGGAATGTGCTGTTCAGTGTCGGGGGCAAAACTACTATTCTAATCCTGCTAAGTACTTACCTCAAAGAAGGTGCTGGACAGTGACGGGGGCAACATTACTATTCTAACTCTGCCCAATACTTACCTCTGGGAAGGTGCTGGACAAGGACTGGTGGGCAAAATTGCTATTCTAACTCCACCGTCTACTTACCTTAGGGAATGTGCTGGCCAGTGACTAGGGGAAATATTACTATTCTAACTCCACTGGGTACTTACCTCAGGGAAGGTGCTGGACAGTGATGGGGGTCAAAATTACTATGCTGTCTCCGAAGAGTATTTACCTTTTTTTCTTTCCAGCAGATCTTAAAAGCAAAAAAAAGATGTTAAAGAAAAAGAGAAAGCAGAAACAGTGCAAAATGAAAGAACAAATTGGGGAAAAATTCAACAGAATGCAGGTTAGTTATTCATTAAAAGCACAAAATACAAAGAAACCAGTAAGAAAACAAAACAGCAATTATTTCACCAGTTTTTTTCTTCTAAATTAAAGTACAAAACCAAGCAAAGAGCAATACAACGCACAAAAACAACCAAAATAATTTATAACAAAGTGCAAAACCACATTGGAGCACAGACAAAATCTACCAGGTAATTCTTCTAAAAAAAAATATAAGCTGCCAAAGCTAACAACTTTTTCCTCACAGAATGCAACCAATATCACTTAACTTTCTCTCTTTTTCTACAGGAAAATTAACGTTTTTAAAATCCTTTAACAGACTGTCTAAAATAACCATGCTAATCTTTTTTCCACAGTTGACAGACAAAAATAAACCACAGTTTTAGACCACTACATTCACAAAAGATTCTTTTATTTTTATTTGTTTCTACTAATCATTGAAACATGGAAATTCCAAAGCAGGCTAACTATGTTCAATAATGGGGAGGAAATAAACTGTTGAAATAAGGTGGCTATTTTTATTGCAAGGAGAGATTAACTGAGCCCAGGAGTCATTGGAAGTGTGTGCAGTATTTTTCATCTCAGTGCAAAGGCAGAGTGGTTACTCTGGGTGATACTGTTGAAAGGACCCCAGAATGTAACCACTCTACCTCTGCAATGTTTTTCCTGTTAGATGGCCTGGACCCGATTCAAAATCAGAGCACTGAGCTGCGGCATGGAGCCGGAGTCAGGGGAATGTGGGGAACACAGTGACCAGCTGAGAGGAGAGGAAGGCACAGATCAGTCACAAAGGCACCCGGGGCAAGCGACCAAGTAAGGTAAGGTAAGGAACAGGAGGGCAGCAGTATACTTATTGCTGCAGAGCGCAAGCCCAGATTCTCCGTAGCAGCGGCCCGGCAAGGCTGGGTGTGGCTTGCTGGTGATCTCGGGTGCTCCCGCTTGGGTTCCCGTTCCAATTTGAGGCACTCCCCCCTCTCGCACATCTGCCACTGTACATCTAATGGCTTCAGGTCACAGGCCTGACAGCTTCCCCCACTCCCTTGTCTTTACTTGTACCGATGCAGCCCTGTCTCTTGTCCTACTTTGCCCTGCAGCCACTTTGCAGCCTGTTCACCCGCTTCATTGACTTGCACCTGAGACCTGCCCAAATCATGGGCACTTTGGACCATCTCACAAGCAATAACACCTTGAGCATGAGCAATGCCGGGGGTCAAACACCAAGCCTATATCACCTTGGGATTCGGGGAGTTAAGCTGTCTGGGGGCTCTAGCTGGTTGGAGAATCGTCTTGCTTACCTGCAACAGGAAGGGGGCTCAGCAGGGGCAGAAGTACAACAGGAGTGCAATTAAAGGAATAAATAAACCCTGAGGCCCCCCTGATCCGGCAGGGCCCAGGGTCCTGGTTCAGAAGCAGAGGGGAACAGATGGGTCAGTATCAGCCTGAGCAAAGGCAAAGGTGGCAAGCAGGAGCAGACTAGTACAAAGCACGCAAGAGCAGCAAAACGCAGAAAAACATAGAGACAATAAGGGAGCGTGCCATAGGATATATATAGCAAACAGAAATAAGCATAAAGTTAAAAAACAAAGGATAAAGATCATCATGGATCGACAAGGATCAAAGCCTAGAAGCAGGAAATTAGCGCCACTAGACAACCTTTGGAAAACCAAGACAACAGTGGCCACAACCATGAGGACAGGCAAAGTGTTACAAGGGCCAAAAAGCACAGAGTCAGCCAGGAGGGGATGGCTCCTATCAAGGAGAGAAGGAACAAAAATGACAAAAATGATAAAATCAAAAGGGTACAAGCAATTGCGACAGAGCTAACAGCAGCAACATCAACATAGAGCAGGCTGCAAAGCAAGGAATGAACCCAAGGAGGAAAGTCTTGCGGGAACTGATCCACATTGAAGGAGAGACATGGATGCCTGGACCTCGTGCCTACCAGCCACAAATCTATACCTAATTTGCATTTTTTTAGGGCCCTGGGACCGTACTCTAATCCACCAACGAGGAAGCAAGGGGTCTGCAATCCACCCTACAGCCACTATCCTCAAACCCCTGGTTTGAGTCTTTGAGCACACACGCAAGTGACCAATACAAAACTATCAAAACCTTGGCAGCGGGACAAACGAGTTCCAGAAGAAAATAACAGAGCTGAGGGTGCATTATGCAGGGCCACCAAGATGAGGAGAAACTTAATGAGTAAATCTCAGCGGCAAACGCCGATTAGCGGGGTGTCCCCTGCGAGTGACGAGGAGCACCAGAAGGAAGATAGTAAAAAATACCTTGGCTCGCTACTGGGACTTGACATAGAGGAAGGCACAGGCGAAGACACTGATAGCAAAATAACAGGTGGAGACAACACACCGACACACGGCCAGTGCATAGACAACATGCATACCATGGACAGTACTGTTTGGACAAACCCTTCTTATTTATTTATTTATCAATTTGAAGAGTTTTATATAGCGCTGGCTAGACCCGAGGTATCAGAGCGCTGTACATTAGGATCAGCGAGTTACAAGTTACATAGTCATATAGCTGAAGTACAGACATAGGAGAAAAAAAATGAGATTACACCCCTATGTGGGAAGGGTATGCCCAGAGTGGGTCCCGTGCTCACTACGCCACTGGAGTCCAGCTATCCTGGCTGAAGATGGCTGATAGCCAGAAACCGGTTCTAGGATGCTTGATTCCAGTCCAGGGAAGACATGTCTTGGCAGTTCGGTCTGGACTGTTCCCACGAGGCACAGGGTCAAGACTGATTTGCATAAGGCCATGTCTGAACTGGGGTGGCTTGGTGAGCAAAATAACGATGGAGTAAACCCAGATCTGCGACTGGGGTTGAATGTTTTGCCATTGTGCAACAATCCGTCCATAATCTTGTGCGTTTTGCTGTTCACCCTATGTGGGAAGGGTATGCCCAGAGGTGGGTCCCGTGCTCACTAGGCCACTGGAGTCCAGCTATCCTGGCTGAAAACAGCTGATAGCCAGAAACCGGTCCTAGGATGCTTGATTCCGGTCCAGGGAAGACATGGCTTGGCAGTTCGGTCTGGACTGTTCCCATGAGGCACAGGGTCAAGACTGATTTGCATAAGGCCATGTCTGAACTGGGGTGGCTTGGTGTGCAAAATAACGATGGAGTAAACCCAGATCTGTGACTGGGGGTGAATGTTTTGCCATTGCGCAACATTCCGTCCATCATCTTGTGTGTTTTGCTTTTCACCCTATGTGGGAAGGGTATGCCCAGACGTGGGTCCCTTGCTCACTATGCCATTATGCCGTATTGGGTCCAACCTTAATTTAAAAACCTGCATGTATTCCTCTTCTGTCAGTATTGGGGTTATTTTGCAACCAATGTCTACTCTGAACCACGCAGACAAACCACCCTTCGCTCGCCCCAGTTCGGAAGGAGATGCAGAAAGATTGAAACAGGTGTACCCATGAAAGCAAATATCCTCCAGTGACCAAGTCTCCTAAAAAAAAACAATATCATAGACCTTGATAAGGGTAATTCATTCATCAACTTATCATTTAAGAACAGTGTTCCAGCTAAGGAATTTAAGATTGGTATTATCCTTGGTACTGTCCTTATAAGCAGAAGGTGACACCTGCCCATTCGGACTGACCCCAGATGCAGATTGACAAAGGTCCGGAGAATGGCTATTCCTTGAGCACAAGGCCTGGAGAACATAAGAGCAGCAAGACACAAGGGGGAGGTCAGGGGACGTGTTGATGGGTCTAGGGCAGCCCCGCCTTGGCAGAGGAGGTGTTATGGATTGATTATCCAAGCAGATCCTTCAAAGGAGGAAGCCAAGGTTTCCAGTTGACTGGTGATCCAGATACTCTACATGCTTAGAGGGGGATCACTGAAATAATATCGACTACCAAAATATCGACTACCCAAAATATCGACGAGAAAATATCTACAACCAAAATATCGAGTTTGTATGTACAAACAGGTAAGTACAAAAATATCGAGTACAAAATATCGCTAACAAAAATATAGTTGTAAAAAATATCGACTTTAATAAAAACAATGTTTAATTACATTAATATAAAAAATTAATTACTAAAATATAATTAACAATACTTAAAATAACTATTAATAATTAAATAATTAATGAAAGTAACAAAATAATATTTTTTTAATCATATTTCTTAAAACATATATATATATATAGTAACAAAATTTAATTAAATAATAGCCAATATTATTAACGTACAAATACAAAAGAGTAAAAATGACTATTGTTATACTTATGTTTTATGTTATACTTGGTTTTGTATAGCGCACGGCTACTCAGAGAGTGTCCCGGCGCTTTGGTTTGCACACCTACCTCATAACATAACAAGAAAAGACAACAGGAAACAAAGAATCCAGAAAAAAAAGGAAAAAAGAGAAAAAAAAACCCATAAAAGCGGCTAAGAAGTAAAAAGCCAAGTTTTAAGCCCCTTCCTGAAGGCCAGCAGGTTTGAAGTACTGCGCAAGGCCACCGGCAGCGCATTCCATAGCTGGGGAGCCAGCAATCTAAAAGAGCGGCCTCCAATACGCGCCCTTTTGACCCGAGGGACTGCGGCAAGGAACAAGGATCCTGACCTCAGGGGTCTGGCTGGATGGTAAAAAGCCAACCTTTTTTGAAGGTATTTCGCTCCGGAGGCATGCAAAGCTTTATGCGCCAAAGTCAAGGTCTTAAAGATAATCCGCTTCCGGACGGGAAGCCAGTGCAGCGCCTGCAGGAGGCCCGAGGCTCTGGCACGGCGAGATAGTCCAAAAATTGCCCGTGCTGCTGAGTTCTGGACCACCTGCAACCGTTGGAGCAGATATTCTGGCAGGCCGAGATAAAGAATGTTCGAGTAGTCAATTCTCGAGCCAATTATCGCCTGCACTGTAATCTTCCTGTGCTCCTCCGATAGTAAAGGGAGAAACTTACGCAGCATCCGGAGCAGGCCAAAACAAGTGCCAGTGAGGCCGATTATCTGAGAGCGCAGTGTTAGGCCGTTATCAATTTTAATCCCTAGGTTTTTAGCCACCTGGGACGAACTTGCTGGTGGAAACATGTTCTCTGGCCACCACACCTTCCAGTCCGGATCAGAACTGCACCCGAAGAAAAGGACCTCGGATTTGTCCGAGTTGCACTTGAGGCTGCTATGTTGGAACCACTGAAAAACAGCCTCAATGCAACCCCGGATCTTCCCTCCATCGAAGTCCGCACCCCTCTCACAGGTGAAGAGGAGCTGGGTGTCATCAGCATAGGAAACGATCTGAGCCCCGAAAGACTCCGCCAGAGCCGCCAGAGGGGTCATGAAGATGTTAAATAGAGTCGGGCTCAAGACTGAGCCCTGAGGGACTCCGACACCCAATGGCGACATCTCGGCGGAGCAAGCAGAGGCCCAGACCGTTTGTCGACGGTCCGCCAGGAACGAACGAAACCAATTGAACACCTATTCCCACTACAAAGAGTGCAACAGTGGATATATGACGTTACAACGCAACTTTTACAACGCACTACCATTACAACGTACGTATTGGTAAGTATATAATAATTTTTTTTTATTTAAATTATTTAAAAATATTTAAATATAATTTAATTTAATTTCATTTCATTAAATTAAATTAATGTAAATTTAATTTTACTTTATTTTTACACTGTACCCCTGTACCCCTGTACCCCAAAACTGACCCTGAACCCTAAAAAAAACCTTTACCCAAAAACCCAAAACTGACCCTGAACCCTAAAAATACCCCTTTACCCAAAAACTAAAAACTGACCCTGAACCCTAAAAATACCCCTTTACCCAAAAACTAAAAACTGACCCTGAACCCTAAAAATACCCCTTTACCCAAAAACTAAAAACTGAACCTGAACCCTAAAAATACCCCTTTACCCAAAAACTAAAAACTGACCCTGAACCCTAAAAATACCCCTTTACCCAAAAACTAAAAACTGACCCTGAACCCTTAAAATACCCCTTTACCCAAAAACTAAAAACTGACCCTGAACCCTAAAAATACCCCTTTACCCAAAAACTAAAAACTGACCCTGAACCCTAAAAATACCCCTTTACCCAAAAACTAAAAACTGACCCTGAACCCTAAAAATACCCCTTTACCCAAAAACTAAAAACTGACCCTGAACCCTAAAAATACCCCTTTACCCAAAAACTAAAAACTGACCCTGAACCCTAAAAATACCCCTTTAATTTAACATAATTAGCAATTAATCAATTCAATCAAATTAATTACCAATTACATTTTAATTAATTAACAAATATTATTTAATTACCAATTAATTAAATATTACTACCAATTAATACATTTACATATTTAATAAATAATAATTAAATTACTTCCCACCCTATTCCCCTATAAACCCACAACCCGCTACAGGAAATACATTATTTTAATTTACATAATTAGCAATTAATACATTAAATTAAATTAATTACCAATTAAATTTTTAATAATTAACATATAATATTTAATTACCAATTAATTCATTATTACTACCAATTAATAAATTTACATATTTAATTAATTATAATTAAATTACTTCCCACCCTATTCCCCTATAAACCCACAACCCGCTACAGAATAAAATTACACAATAATTTTAAAAAAATCATTAATTACAAATAATTATAACATAAAATGACACTTTTCACACATATTATAACATAAAAACACTATAAATAATTACATATTATATAAAAAACGATATTTTTTACTTTCGATATTATTTACAGTCGATATTACTTCACTTACCTTAAAAACGATATTTTTGCTGTTGATATTCTGTCCTGTCGATATTTTCTCCAAACGATATTTAAAACTCGATATTCTGTCCAAACGATATTTTGGAGTCGATATTATGTCTGTGCACCCTTAGAGGGATGTGCAAAAACAAACAATGCCATAGAGGGATGGCACAGTTCATTTAACTAATCAATTAGAAGATCTTGCCCTATCCTTTATCATCATCATCATCAATATTTATTGTTTGATTAATAAAAATCTTTACAATATTCAAATAAGATAAAAACAGAAAAGAAGAAGAGAGAGAAGAAGGTAAAAATAAAATGACATGTTTTCTGGACGATAAAGAGACAAAATGTTCTGTCCTAAAAAGGACCTGTCTGGACATGTTTCTTACGTTAAAACACAATGTGTGTATCCGGGGCGAGGTTTTCACTAAATGGCTTTTCTACCACCACGTTCTTCTTTCCCTGGACACTGTTTGTATTAGGTGGTAGGTGCCTTTATCTATTCAGTTTCCTGTATCAGTTTTGTTACCTTGGCCATAAATTTTACTCCCCGGCATGACAGAATAGATGAGGCACCTCCTTGCCAGCTTATCACCGCTTGTCTGCAAGTGCGGGTCTTTAGTGTGATAAAAATTGCTCATAGATGCCTTCTTCTTAGAGTCAGTAAGGCCGGACACGTACATAGCAAGTGCGTCAATGTTTCCTTCTAATCTGCAGTTGGAACTTTCGGTTTGTTGTTTCCAAGAGGGACTTAAATCTTTTGATTGATGCATGCCCATTCGGTACGCTATAAAAGCTTTTTTTAGACGTTGGCTGTAGTGTAAAGCTAGATATCCTTGCGATTTTTGGTTGATGTATGAGTTAACTACTGTCCAAGCATGTCGCCGTTTAGTTGAGGTTGTTTCGTCTTTTAGCAAGGAGGCCTTTTTTGCTAGTCCATTTACTACTTTACAGAAATGTGCGTGGTCGATTTTTTTTTTCCATACTTCATGCAGGGTCAGTGTGGTCAAACTCGCACTAAGATATTGTCCCCATTGAGTTGTGTTGGGCTGGACTTCCTGATAGTTTATTTCCTTCCAGCAGATGTTGTCCATTGACTCACTTGGGGCAGAGCGGAGCTTGTGACACAATTTTGCGAATGTGGACATTGACCGAATTTCTTGGTTCTGAAAGCCAAATTCTAAGCGAACTTGGGCTGGCGCAGCTGAGTGTGCAGGTTGAAGACTACCTTGTATATTTTATTTTGTAAATTGTTTAAAATTGTTGATTCCCCTCCTAGCCATGCAGTTAGCCCGTATGATAAAGTAGGAATGTTTTTTACCGCCATTACTTTAAGTAAGTGCGTGTAATTTGTGCCGCCCACTGTTTTTTGCAATTGCCTGTATGCGTAAATTAATGATTGCGCCTTCCCTCTTAGTACCAGAATGTGCCTTTTTTGTGTTGCCCTGCTCATGGTCATCCCCAGGTATTTATATGAGGCCTGCTCTTCAAGGACTGAGTTGTTGATTGACCATCTGAAATTAAGTTTCTTCCCCTCCACAAGCCGGAGCACTTTTGTTTTGTCTTTATTCAGTTCCAAGTTTCCTTGTGCTAGATAGGACGATAACATGTTTACCAAGCGTTGCAAACCTATTGGGGTTTTGCTTAGTAGAACTATGTAATCGGCGTACTGCATGATTGGAACAGGAACGTTGCCGAGTTTTGGGGCGTGGCTCTCCGTTGCTTCTAAATTACGTCCGATATCTGCTAGGTATAGGTTGAAAAGACTGGGGGCAAGGACACAGCCTTGTTTTAAGCCATCCTGAATCTCGATTTTTTTTGTGAGGCTGGTCCTGTTCCCTTGTTTAACCTTTGCCCATGTTTCGCTGTACAGGCTGGATATTGCGTTTGTTAAATTATCTGGCATCCCCCACTTTCTTAACTTGCTCCAAAGCCTTGACCTGCTTACGTGGTCGAAAGCAGATTTTATGTCCACGAAACATCCATATAGTTGTTGATTCTTTTTTTTGGCATTTTCCATCAGCAGGCCCAGGGTGGTTAGGTTTGTGGATGTCCCCATCCCTGGTCTGAAACCGCTTTGGAACCTAGGTATTATGTTGGTTGATTTTTCCCAGTCCTGCAGCTCTTCCAATAGGCACGAAGCGTACAGCTTGGCTTCGACATCTATTAAGGAGATCAGGCGGTAATTCCCAGGATTTTTTCGGTCCCCTTTCTTATGAATTGGATGGATTATGTTTCCTTTCCATGTGGCCGGAATGTTTCCCTTTGTAAAAGTGTGATTAAATAGCACTGTTAAGTGTTCGGCCCGAAAGTCTTCGTTTGTTTTGTAAACTGCTGTTGGAAGACCGTTTGGACCTGGTGCCCCCTCTGGCTTTAGTTTTTGATCAGCGTTTTTATTTGGCCACGGGTGGTCATAACTTCTTGATAAATGGCATTTGTTTCTAGGTTTACGTTTTCGTGTAATCTTGGACTGACGAGTATACATTTAAAACTGTCTTCTTCGATCTCATTGGGTGAACCTTGTTTATTTTTATTTCTAGGTGGTTCCTTTTTTAAATAGAGGTTCTTCTTCAGGAGGAGGAGCTTGGCGGGCATCCGAGATGGCCGCTTGAGCACAGCGCTCTCCGGACCCTCGCCGCTCCCGGCATTTTATCCTGGCTGAATCCTGATTTCTTGCAAGAATTCGTGTAGGGGACGTTTGGCTGATTACCCTGGCACTTTTCAGAAATCGATTTGGATCTCGTATTCCTGAGATATGGTGCTCTGAACTTTTGGGCTCCGCCCTTGAGGTGCGCCCGGGACGGGGTGCGGTACTGTAGCCGTCCTGCAATTGAACAACAACGGCAGGAGATCTGGCCTTGTGGGTCCCCCCTTCCTAAGTTTCGGTTTCGATTCCGTTCCGACTTGGGCCACGGATGTGGATGTCGCGTTGCGACTGAGACTTGGAGGCAGATCGGCTGTTGGGCTTTCATGTGACCTATTTGCTGGCTTGGCGACCTCTACCCGAGTTGTGCCCCCTTTTTATGTACTTTTGATCCTGTACTTTGGGTGTCGGGCCCGTCGAACCTGGTGGCTTGTCCTGTGACGCATCTTCAAAATGGCGGGCAGAGGGGACAGAGAGACGCGCAAGACGAAAACACCTCTGCGCGGAGCTCCAGTTCAATCAAATGTCATGGACCGTTATACCCATTCTAAGGGGTCCCCCGGAGCTGCCCTGCCTGGTTCTAGTATAGCGTCCGAACGAATTTTGGAAGAGTCGGCGGAGCCCTCCCTACAGGATATCATGGGCGCCATCTCGGGTGTGAGGGAATCCATCGGCCTACAGTACGAGGCCTTGGCCCACAAACTTGACACCGTGGCTATTGAGGTGAATCTGATTCGTGCTGATCTCGGCAAGACGAATGAGAGGGTACAATCACTGGATATTAAATCCTCTAGCCTTACGAATGACGTCTCGGAGCTCCAAACAGAGATTGGTAATCTCCGTCGGGGGAACGACTTCATGACCCGTCGCCTGGAGGACTTTGAAAATAGGGCGCGTCGCTGCAATGTTCGCCTGGTTGGTGTACCGGAAAACCCTGAACCCCACTCGGTGGATCTCCTGGTTGAGGATCTGGTCTTGAACCATCTGGCCCCTTCTGGTCTCACAAAATTTTTCACGGTGGAACGCGCACATCGTGTTCCAGGGGGCAAAGTCAAGCCGGGAGCCCCGCCGAGACCCATTGTAGCGAAGCTTTTTCATTATAGAGACCGGGACGCTATCCTGCAGGCCTCGCGGGTGAAGGGCCCGGTGGCCTTTGAGAATGCTACGGTGAACTTTTACCCGGACTTTTCCCAACAGGTTCAGAGACAACGTATGGAGTTTCGTGGTGCCAAGAAACGTCTCCGGGACCGGGGCCTACGTTACGCCATGCTCTTTCCCACCAGACTCCGGGTCGAATACAATGAGCGTACCCTTTTCTTTGATCGGCCAGATGCTGTTAATGACTGGCTGGACTCATTGCCTGACCGTCCTCCTGAGACGGACTCCGCCGCTCACCCTGGTGGTGCCGAAGGTGGTGTGGAGATCTAACTGTTCGGCTCTTATGTCTTATTTTGAATACATTCTCAGGAGTGTTGGCCGGCGTCCCTCTACATTGTGATCATTCTGTCTTTCGTTTGTTATTTTTGTTCTTGCTGAGGTCGGGGGGTGGATGGAACGGAGACCTTTCCTCCTCCGGGGTCTTTGTGTAGAATAGGGGTTCTTGGGCGACAGGCACACTGCAGGTTGGGGTGGCTCTTTAGCTTTTTGCAGGGGTGCAGGGTGGGGGGTGTTTCTCTTCAGTTTGGGGGAGGGGGGTTGGGAAGTTTTTTCTTTTCTGTGTGTTGTTTTCAAGGCGAGTTGCTCCTGTGTTTGCTGCTGTTTCTGATGTCTAGCTCATGGACGAGGGGTCTTGGCTCGGGCGGTTGGGATGGGGGGTAGAGGGTTGAAATTTCTTTCCTGGAACGTTAATGGCCTGGGAGATCGTATTAAGCGCAGTGTGGTCTTAAAATGTATACGACGTTTGTCACCGGACATTGTTTTCATGCAAGAAACCCATTTGATTGGTAATGTTTGTTATGCAATGAATAGATGGGGCTACCGCCTTGTGGCGCACTCGGGGTTTACCTCCGGATCTAGGGGTGTGGGTATTCTTGTTCGAACCTCCCTCCCCCTGGCGATCGATGAGGTGATTCATGATGACCGTGGGAGATATACTGTCCTGGTGGGTAGGTATGAAGGCCGCACCCTATCTCTCTTCAATGTTTATGTTCCCCCGGGTTTGCAGGCCTCTACTTTTACTGACTTGGGCCGTGTTTTGTTGGATCTCCCTGATAGCACTCTCTTTCTGGCCGGTGATTTTAATTCGGTGCTTTCCGGCCTTCACGATCGCCATCCCCCTAGAGATACCCCGCAGGCTCAGCAGTGGTTGGGTGGGTTTTTGGATACCTTTGGCCTTGTGGACTGCTGGCGACTGTTGCATCCTACTCAGCTCCAATACACCTTCCATTCTGGGGCTCATGGCAGTCTGTCTCGGCTGGATAATTTCCTGATGCCCGCAGCCCAATCATCGGCGGTTCGCGAGATTTTACATTTGCCGAGGGGTATTTCTGATCACTCGCCGCTCTGGCTTCGTTTCGAGGTTGGGGTAGAGGCGGCGGGCCGAGTGGCTCCCATTAACCCTTGGTATCTTTCCTCCCCTGAGACTCGTACCCTCTTGCTCAAGTCCATTGATGCATATTTCCTGGAAAACGAGGGGTCGGTCTCTTCGGCTGTGTCCCTGTGGGAAGCCTTCAAAACTGTGATTCGTGGACAGGCCCTTTCCTTGATTGTTGAAGCTAAGAGGGCTGGGAGGAAGGAGGTGGTGGACCTTGAGGGGGAGATCTCTGCTTTGGAGGACGAGTTGGAATCTGGTGTCACGCCTGAGAAACTCCATGCCCTGGGTCTAAAACAGTTTGCATATAAATCTCTGGTCACTGACGCTGCAAAGGTGATGTTTCGTGAGCAGCAGGGCAGATTGTACGATGTGGGTGACAAGGCGGGCAAACTCCTAGCGTGGTTGGACAAGAAAGAAAGAGTTAATCGTGTGGTGCCCGTGATTCAGTCTGCGAGTGGTGAGAATGTGATTGATCCGACCGCCATTGTTGATCGTTTTGCGGAATATTTCCGTGTGGTATATGCTCCCGTGTCTGTGAGGGATGTTGCCGACTCCCGCCTTCTTCTGCGTGATATCACTTTGCCCTGTGTCACCGACTTGGACCGTATTGCTTTGGACTCCCCTTTTACGAATGATGAGATAGCCAATGCAGTTCGATCGCTCCGTTCGGGCAAAGCACTGGGCCCGAACGGTTTGCCTATTGAGTTGTACAAATTACGCCCCGATAAGGTGGCGCCGTATCTCCGCGCCATGTTTCTAGAATCTCGTGAGCGGAACATACTTCCTTATGATCAGCGTCTGGCGACAATCGTCGTCATTCCCAAAGAGGGTAAACCGCGTGACCTCTGTTCCTCGTATAGGCCCATATCCCTATTAAATGTTGAACCTAAGGTGTTGGCTAAACTTTTGGCGACCCGTCTCCTTTCGGTTCTTGGGGAGTTGGTCCATCCGGATCAATCTGGCTTTATCCCGCATCGCAACACTGCTCTGAATTTACGTCGCCTCCACGGCGCGCTGGCGAGGGCGGGGCTTTTGACTGAACCGGCCATTTTGGCGTCCCTGGATGCCTCCATGGCCTTTGATACTGTGGAGTGGCCCTATTTATGGGCGACACTTGAGAAATTTGGATTCGGGTGCGAGTTTATTAGCTGGGTTAGGCTGTTGTACGCGGAACCTCTGGCGCAAGTTGTAGTGAACGGTAGAGTGTCGGCCCCCTTCTCCTTGGGCAGGGGTACCCGTCAGGGTTGCCCCTTGTCCCCTCTGTTGTTCGCGCTCGCTCTTGAACCGTTGGCGGCCTGGCTCCGTTGGGAACCGTCCCTTAAAGGTATTCGTTGGGCCCCGGATTTCGAAGACCGCGTCTCGCTTTATGCGGACGACATCCTCTTGTATCTTACTTCTCCTCGCAAGTCTTTATCTGTTTTATTTGACGTTCTTGCGTCCTTTGGCGCTAACTCAGGCCTCGTCATCAACTGGTCTAAATCCTGTGTATACGTTTTATCTGGTATCTTGCCTCCGTTGCCGAGTAGACTTCCTCTTCAGGTGGTCCGGGATGGTTTCAAATACTTGGGGGTTTTTGTTACCTTGGATCCGTCCCTTCGTTTTGATCGTAATCTCCTTCCCCCGTTGCTTAGGCTCCGTTTGGACGTTGCCCGCTGGCGCAAACTTCCCCTGTCTCCACTGGGTCGGGCGGCCCTGTTTAAGATGATGTCACTACCGCGGTTTCTCTACGCTCTCCAGAATTATTATGATCCTATCCCCAAGACCTATTTTCGGGAGATTGAGAGCCTTCAGAGGCAACTTATTTGGGATGGGCGACCGCGCATTGCTCTCGCGAAACTTTCCATCCCGTGGTACGATGGGGGCATGGCGCTCCCCGATATTAAGAGATACTACTGGGCTTCCCATCTGTCCGCTATTAATCACGCTATGTTCTCTCCGGGTCGTAATCCGGCGTTTGAGATGGATAAACTTCAGCTTCCGGGAGGTGACTTTAATAGAGTGCTCTATTCTCGCTCCGCTGGGCGCCATCTTGTGGGACCTACTTTGACTGCTTTGACGGTGTGGCGTGCTGCGAATGTGAGCCTGGGCTGGAAGGATCGCTTGACGTTGGCGACGCCGCTTTATGCTTCAGAGCGTCTGGGCGGTCTTTGGTCTTCCAAGGGTTTTGACCGTTGGGACTTGATTGGGATCTCTAAAGTGGGGGATGTATACTCTAAGGGTTCTGTGCGCCCGTTTCAGGCCCTCCAGGCTGACTACGGCCTGAGTAGTCGGGAATTCTTTCGTTATTTACAGATCAGGCACGCTTTGGTTTCGGTGTTTGCTCCTGGTGAGATTCCGCCTGACTCTTCCCCACTTGAAGACCGTATCCTTGACGAACATCTTCCTGATAGCACTATCTCCCTGATCTATAAAAAGTTGATTAACAATCGGACTGACTTATTGGCCCGACTTCGGGAACAGTGGATGGGAGATGGGTTGGAACTTGATGATGAGGATTGGCAATCGGCCCTCTCCTCTCCGAAGGAGGTGGCTATACCGGCTCGACTCCGTCTGGTCCAATTGAAGATCCTTCATCGGGTGTACGTGACGGGACCGCGACTGATGGTGATGGGCTTTTCCTCCGATGGACTGTGTAAGCGTGGATGTGGTTTGCGTGCTACTTTCCTGCATATTCTTTGGGAGTGCCCGATGGTGGCTGCTTATTGGGTGGCTGTGCTTGATCTGATGACTGTGGTGACAGGGATATCCTTGCGTCCGGAACCTCGTCGCTGTCTTTTGAATGTTTGGGAGCCCACGGACTATTCGGTGGCACAGACTAGATGGGCCACCCTGGGCTATATGATTGCGAAGCGAGATATTGCGCAACTCTGGGGGGCCTCCAGGCCCCCTGCCCTCTCGCAATGGGAGGATAACATGGATTGGTCCATGTTCCGTGAGAAAACTGTCTATGTGGCCAGGGGCAGACCCAGGGCATGGGTGAAGGTGTGGGGTCAATGGAACGAATACCGTGGCGACATTTGTACTCCTCCCCTTGTGGACACTATCGAGATTACCCTATCTCCTTAGGCTAGCGTTCCCGGAATCTTCATATAGGGACTGAGCTGGTGTCTCCGGCTCTCCCCCCTTCTTCTTCCTGATCTCTGCCCCCCTCCCCCCCCCCCACTCCGCACTCCTTAGTGCTTAGGATATTGCTACTGCACTTCCGCTGCTGTCCCCCCCTTGCGTCCCTTGGGCTGACCTTCAGTGATACACTCTCGCCTTTCTGTATGTTTGTTCTTTCATATATATAAAACCTATTTTTGTCCTGTATATAATGTGGAGTATTGCATTGTTGATTGACGGTTACCTCTGCGGGCATATATGATATGTGTCTACTCCTTTTTAGCGGCTGGCCCGTGTGGTTGTAGGCCCATCCTTGTACCTTTTTGCTTGCTCAAATAAAGGTTTTAAAAAAATAAATAAATAAATAAATAAATAGAGGTTCTTCACATGGTTCCCCAGGCCTTGTCGCTGATTCCAGGGTCCTGTTTTAGTGTTGCTCCTGAGTTTAATTCATTAATGATGGCCCAAAACTCTCTGGGGGATGCTTTTTTACTTGTAATCTGTAGTTTTTCCCAGGTCCGTTCTTTGTATTGTACCTTCACCGTCCATGTTTTGTTCCGATATTTTTTTCTCATACTTCTGATGTCTGTATTGTTTAAGTTGTGTCCCTTGGCAGCCGATCTTTGTACCCTGGCTAATTTTCTCTTTTCTAGTTTTAATTCCGCGTTAAACCATGGTGCTGGCTTACCTTTTCCATCTCTAGTCACCCTCGACTGGACTGAGTGTTTTTCCTTTAGTTCTTCCAGTAGATTTTCCCAGTTATTTACAGGATCTCCGTTTTCAAGGCTCCCTATTTTTGTCATAAAGTTACTAGCTGTAATCATGCTTTTTTTTGTTTCGCCTCCCCTCCATTTTATTTTCCAAAGGTTAAATTTTTCTGGGTGTTGCTGTAATGAACATATTGTTTCTGCTCTTGGTTGATTGGTTGATTTAACCTTGCCGCTCATGTAAGTGGGGCACGGCCGAGAGTGACCGTTTTTCCTGCTGTTTAGAATTGTTAGGCCCATTGAGTTTATGTTATCCCATTGTTCTTGGTAGGACACTTGTGCTGGTCTTTTTTCCCTGTTTGATCTACCCTTGTCGGGGCTGAGTAGATTACAATTGAAATCTCTCGAAATGATCATTGAACTAAGTTTATTGGTTTTTTGTAGGGTTTTAATAAGTTTGATTAGTGTTCCCAATTTTTCCTTTTTGTTCTGGGTGTACATAAATGTTTAGCAGTAGCAGTTGATACTGAGGCTTTATTGTAATTTTTGTAGCTTGTGCCCAGTTTACCCCAACGTCCAGTTCCTCTTGGTCCCAATTATATTTTTGTGAAATAAAAATTGAGAGGCCTCCTCGTGGGTGCCCGTATTTTGATTGCCTCTCTGCGAGTATATGATAGTCCGTGAAGCCTGGGATTCCTAGATGAGACAAATTCCAGGTCTCTTGTAGGAGTATTGTGTCGTGTTCCTCAAAAAATAGTTGTGTTTCGTGGTCCTGCTCCATGCTACTGAACCCGTGCACGTTCCAAGAGCATAATTTAATTGTTTCCGGGTTTATTTCTTCCATGTGCGGGCCTTTTGTTTGTTCTTTGACTGTGATGTTTGTATCTTTTCTAGGAACTCTTTTCACTTAGTGCTGACGGAATCCATGACCAGTCTTGATTGCTACTATGAAGCCGGTATATGACAGAATGTCTTTTTTGGACAGTTTTTGTTTCTATTCTTTTGCCCAGAGATGTTGCTCGGGCTGCATGTAGGCACAATTTTACCTTGGGCCTTTGCGGCTCTACATCCTTATGATAGTCTGAGTCGTTGTATAGGGGGTAGGGGTATCTCGGTTGCTTATGTTGCTGCAGAGTGATTCCCCAACTCTCGAATATTGCTCTATGAGAATAGATTTTACCTGCTAGCTCTTTTGATTTCCAGGTGGTAACCGAATTTTTGGTGTCTGGTCTGGCTTTATTTTGCTGGAACTCTACTGCTTCCATGTCTTGAGAGACTATTCCACTCAATTCAGGAATTTCTTTGACTAATTTTAGAATGTTTCCTCTATTGAGGATATCCTGTCTTCCCTTTGTTGCGTATTCTGGGATAAAGGTCACTATCCTTTATCATTTCCTGGAAATTTTGAAGAAAGAACATAGGACCATATTTTTATAAATGTGGCACAGAGCAGCAAGTCACCTTGCTGCTCTGCTCCGCGGCAGTGGATATGGGAGGAATGTACTGTATTTAAGGCAATATGGCGTATTCCTGTCCTTTCCCATGCGCTGGTGCATAATGGGCTGCCTAGCGCCAATGCAGGCACATCTTACACTTTTAACATATTCTAACAACCTGTGGAATAACTCACCTGTTTTATCAACATTTATAAATTCAATTAGCATTTTTGATTTTTTTTAACAAGTTAAAGCAATGGTTTGTGTTTCTACGTGTAATTGTCTTCTTTCTCTGACTCTTGGTGATATTTCATACCACCTTTAACCAGGGGCCTTGAGTAATTCAATAATCCAATGAGTGAGACTCAAATTCAACAGAAAAGGCCAACAACCGATTTGTAAAAATAAAATAAAAAAACCCATCTTGTATGTTCCATTAATTGGCAATCCACAATTTTTTTTTTTTAAATTAAGAAATCCCAAAACAAAAATCCTGATTGCAAACCAGTTGTTAAAAAAATAACAAGAAAAAACCTTCCTATCTCTAAAGAACGCATCCAACAGTAATCCATCCACAAATCCTGAGTTTCTCCATCAGTGACACTGTCTTCATCTTTAAAACCACTAAACGTTAAAAAATCACGATGCAAAAAACATGTAAATGTTGCTTTTATTTCAAATAGGTTTAAACAAGTTATAACCTTTTTTATCAACTTTTTTTAAACCTAATTTGAAAATAAAATAACTGTCCTGATGTGTGCATTCGAACACAACCTGCTTGGGGATGTAAAAGTGGTAAAAACAAAAATTAAAAACAGTTCTTTACTGTACAACATCTATCTACCTCCCCCATCTCTCCTTACAATAAACATGTTTAAAAGTAAAGTACATTTTTCTTCCCTGACCGCAGCTTTTCCTTGCATCAGATATTGACTGTAATGACCCACTGATTGTAGAAACAGAAGCAAAACCGCATACGTCAAGCCTGAAATTAAAAGAAAAAAAAGGACATTTTTACCCGTTATAGTCAATGGAAAACAGTAGGAAAAACATTTGAAATGAGAAAAAAAGTCATGCTCCATTTGAAATATGTGAATATTTATATAAAACAAGTTATATCTTTTTACTATTTATTAATGTTTATCAGATTTTTAAATGTACTTTAATAAATATTTTTAACATAGTGTGGTAACTTATCTTTGACAATAAAATTATTTTAAAAGTTTACATTTTTGCAAAATGTATTTTAAATGTTCTTTTTTATTTTTATAAAACATTTGACTTATTTTACAAGTTAGTTCTACCCATTCTATAATTAATACACTCCCCACCCAATACCCTTATAATTCCTTGCATTCAATCACTAAAGGTTTGTGTTCCAGTCTTAAAAATATTTTTAAATATAGTACTATTATTAATTATCCTATATTTTAATGTTTAAAAATGAATACTCACATATTAAAACTAATTCCTAATTATTAATACACTTCCCAAGACCTCTATACCCGTTGCACCCCGTCCCTAAAGATTTGTGTTTCAGTCTTAAAAATATCTTAAAATACTTAATACTATTATTAAATATCCTATATTTTAATGTGTAACCATTAATACTGACATATTAAAAATAATACCTACGTGTTAATACACTTCCTACCCAAATACCCCTATATCCTATGCATCCTGACACAAAAAGCTTGTGTTGGAGGCCTTATAAATATTTTAAATAGCTAGTAATATTAGTTAATATCCTATATTTTAATATTTGAGCATTAACACTCAAGTATTAAAATGAATACACTTCCCCACCCAGTACCTCTATATTTCCTGCATCCAGTCTCATAAAAGTGTTTTTGTTGCAGGCCTTACGAATATTAAAACAACAAAAATTATAAAATTAAGTGGCCGATTATGATGCAGCCCGTAAAGGCTCCACATCGTAACGTACAGCTTGGTTTCTTTTCCGACCATCTCAATATGATGGAGGCAGTCAGAAAAGAAACCAGCCGGTCATTCCGGCTGGCTTCCGACGGGCTTCGCGAGCTCGTCGGAAGTTGTTAGCAACTCCGTGGACCTCCGCATAGCTCCGCTACGCCAACTACGCCCAGGGTTAAAATAATTAAAACTTATAAACAAACCAGCATATTAAAACATACACCTTACATCTACTTCCCTATATACCTACCTATATACTTACCCAATAATGCATGTACCAAAAATGCATGTTAAAGGCATTCATGATAAATGCATATACCAATAATGAGTGGTAAAGGAATGTGTGGCAAAGGCATTCATAGTATATGCGTGACAATGACATGCGTGGTCATTGCTTATGCGTTGAAATGACTACGTTGTTAGTGTTATGCATGTTAAACACTGTGTGGTAATGGATGTATCCAACACCTGTACTTCTGCATACAAGACCATTTAAAACATTTGCTCAGTCTTGACTCGTCACACCTGGTATTCTATTTCAAAATTTCTGATCGCCTGTGACTCTCTTTTCAACATCCAAGTTGCATCTGTAACAGATCTGTTATCTTTACTAAATTGCCAAGTTTTTTTAATTAAGCTATAGCAAGCACTTTGGTGCTTGTAAGGACGATATTACACTGTAACTATTCTTTATTCGTGTATCAATTTCAAGCTTGTGCAGGTTCCCTTCCGGACTCAGAATGCTGGTGCTTTTGGCCTGGCTAATGCCATTTCATGCAATATACACCCCCTGCAAATTCTCCCCAATCCCAAGCAATAGAAGCAGTCACTCTCTCCTACAGTTGAGTATACCTCTCTCATTTTGTATTTTACCTAAAACGCTATATCTTGTACTTTGGTGGGTGGGTGATAGGTGGACATGCACCTCTCTCATTCCCATTCTTCGCGACAGCTCGCTACATGAAAAGGTGCACCACTGCCAGGACCGGCTTTAGGGCAGGGCGACCAGTGCAGCTGAACTGGCTGCTGACTTGTGGAGGGGGGGGCGTTGACCTCAGGGGATACTCTGTGTTTAGCAATAACAAGACTGGAGTCAGGGGGGTAGTGAGAGAATCCAAGGAGGAAGTCGTGGGGGGCATCACAGACTGTCGCACCAGGTGCCACCAGCACTAAAGCCGCCCGTGACCACTGACATGCCTGCCTCTGAAGCAGAAGAGTCAAAGAGGTACTGTGTTCCTGCCCGACAGAGAAAATCTGTCTAGGGAATGCATTGTTCTCGAATACAGTATCGCTTCCTCACAGTTATGTGTGATTTAAGGCACCATTCAAGTCTAGGAAATAACCAGTTATGAAGAATAGAGGGCAGGGTTTCAACACCAAATGCAGAGTTGGACTGGCCAATAGGGCAATTTGGCAGTGTCCGAAGGTCTGGTCTGTCAGGTCAGTGTGTGGGGTAGTTTTCTGCCTGCTATGCACCTGTTTTCTGATCTGTTGGGCTGGTTTGTACTGTTGATTTCCCTGAAATTACCACAAACATTGACAGCTGCAAGCACAAATACATGCAGTCTCCCATACCTTAGAAAAAGCACTTGTACAGCGTGTATTTGCAATTTCAAAACTGTCCCGATTTGCAAATGTGGGGTACTTTTTTTATCTTTTATGTTCGGTTGTTTGGGCCACTTTTATGATGGTGCCTAGGCCTATGATGATGCCTAGGCCTATTTTCTGACCCTGACCAAATATTATACTACATAGCTCCAACTGGGGCTCCTTATTTAGGTTGCAGCATACCAGACAGTGCAGCTAGTGGGTTTGCAAAGACATCTTGATAGGAAGAAGTTTGGTTTGCCACAACGTCTTCGGGACATTCTGAAAGCTGGGAATGAATTCCTTCCATAACTTATCATTGGTTTTATGGTTTGTAACTCACATTTGTTTGTTTTCTATTTGCGGACTATATTTGTTTAGGGCTGTCCAGCTTGAGTTAGTCCCTCCCGTGGAGAATAGCCTGTTTACCAGAGGTCCTTGTATTCTTCTGCAAGTGCTCGCCTTTTGTAAACAGGCCTTTACATTTTGTTTTTATCTTGTCACATTTGCAGTGCATCCAAAGTCAGGGGTCCAATTTCAGGCTCTATCTTCAGAGGCAGCTTGATGTTAACATTTCTTTCTCTAAAATGAGATGGCATATGTGACAATCTTTCTGCTTACTGGGATTGTGGGATTGTTAAAGGAAAGGCTTTTTTCTAGCACACAACAAATTATAAATATCTATGATTGATCTAAGCATATAGGGCCACATGCATCTTTGCACCCGTTTGCGATTCCTAAATTGCGAAAATTAAGGAATCGCAATTTAGAAATCGCAAACGGCAATGCATGAACAATTCGCATTTATTTTTGCGATTCGGTATTTTTCCTTAATTGTGATTCACAATTTGCGAATCGCAAATAAGGAAAACCCTTCCCATTGATTCCTATGGGCCAAAAGGCCCATAGGAATGAATGGGAAGGCATTCACATTTTGTGAATTTCAAATTGCGATTCGCAAAATGTGAATGCAATTTCAAGGGTGCAGGGGGGGTCCAAAGAACCCCTCCCTGCACCCCTGAAATGTAACTTTAAATGCAATTTACACACACACATGCCCCAAGGGCATGTGCGTGTGTAAATTAAAACTTTCAAAAATGCAATTTGTGCATATTTGAAAGTTTTCGGTAAATTAGCATGAAGTTCAACTTCATGCTAATTTACCACTTCCAAATTGCGAATTCGCTAATAAAAAATGATCATGCATTGCATTTCAGAAATCTGAAATTGCGATTTCTTAAATGCAATCGCAATTTTAGAAATTGCAACATGGTTGCGATTCCTAAAATTGCGAAATGCATGATGCATTCTAAATTAGTCAATTACATTCGCAAACGGCCGAAAATTGCGATTCGCATCGTTTGCGAATGCAATTGACTTGATGCATGTGGGCAATAGTTCAGAATATATCGGAATTAGGAAAGCACAAATGAAGCAAATGCTTTTATAATTCTGAAGTGTGGAGGAAATAAATATTTTAAAATGAACAAAACAAATCAATATACTAGATGATGCAGTTACCACATATTATCGTTTGCGCATTGAAAATGTGTTGCTTCTAATGGCAGTACCCCACCACACCTTGCAGACTCCACTCTATGCAGCTTTAATTTACAACACTCTACACCAGTCCACTCTACAACACTACTCCATGACACACTCTGACACTCTAATGCCCCAATGCTACGACACTCCAATCCACTGTGCGCCAATCTATGCCATTGTATGCAACTCCACTCTACAACACTCTATTCCACTCAACGAAACTCCACTTTATACCACTCTACTCCACTCTACGCCACTCTAAACCTCTCCACTCCACTCTACTTCACTTTATTCCACTCTGACACTCAACTCTATGCCACGTAACTCTAGGCCCCTCAACTCCCCTCTATGACACGACAGTCTACGACACTAAACTCAACTCCCCTCTAAAAAACTCCACTCTACGACCCTCCACTCAGTGATACTATACTCCATTCTACTCTGCTCCATTCCACTCTATGCCCCTCCACTCTATGACACTCTACTCCATTCTACACCACTCCCTTCTACAACACTCAACACCACTCCACTTTATTGCATTTGATGTCACTCCATGCCAAAACATTTCACAACACTTTACTCCACTCCACTCTATGGCACTCCACTCCACAACACTCAACTCTACTCCTCTCTATGACACTTTATTCTACTCTATCCTGCATCACTCCACTCTCTTCCTCTCTGTCACTCCACTCCATGACACTTCTTTGACACTGCACTGCACTCTAAGCCATCTACCCCACTCTACGCCACTCCACTCAATGCTGCTCCACTCTACGAAACTTTGAGACATTAGATTCCACTCCATTACACTCTAAGCCTCTCCACTTCATGATAAAACACTGAATGACATTCACTCAACTCTATGCCATTTCACTCTGCGCCACTCTTCCCTATGCCACTCCTCTCTATGCCACTCCACTCTATGCCACTCCACTCCACCACACTCTACTCCACTCCACTCTAAGCCACTCCACTCTACTCCACTCTCTTCTACTCTATGCCACTCTACTCTATCATACTCTACTCAACTCTACAACACTCTACTCCTCTCTATGCACCCCCACTCTACTCCCCTCCATTCTACGCCCCTCCACTCAGCGCAACTCTACACCTCTCAATATCACTCCACTGTATACCACTCAACTCTACACCACTCCACTCCACTATACTTCACAACACTCTACTCTAATCCACAACTCTTCACTCTACTCAATGACACTCCATGTACTCTGCGACACTCTATGCCACTCTATTACACTCCACGACACCAGTCGCGGCCGGCATGACTCATGGGTGTTGGGGCGGGCGGCGGGTCATGTAGGTGGGGGTATAATTTAACTTAAAAATAAAAATGTTAACTTACCTTCGCCGGCCTGGTCCAGCATCGCCTGCGCCTCTCCTGCTCTCCTGTCTCTCCTGGGCAGAGTACGCATGTCTGGTTTGGACGGCCCTGGGGCTGACCAAACAGTCAGCGCCCTCAGCAGTGGGCAAGCCACTCCTCCCCTGCACTAGAGCAGCCCCGCCCGCCCGCTTGACCCCAACCAAATACATAGGGCCCGATTAACAGAATTAATTTAAGACAAATCCTAAACTTACTACCATTTTGGTAATCACAGAAGGCACCTACTCCTTTTGGTGTTCACAGAAGGCACCTACTCATTTCGGTATTCACAGAAGGCACTTACTCATTTTGGTATTCACAGAAGTTAGGAGTCCTAACTTTAGGACTCTTAAATGCCTTCTGTGAATACCGAAAGTCTTTAAGTTAGGATTTTTCTCAGTGAAGGAGTCCTAAAGTTAGGAGTCCTAACTTTACTACTCCTAAACTGAAAAAGTCCTAACTATAAGACTTTCGGTATTCACAGAAGGTATTTAAGAGTCCTAAAGGGAGTCCTTGTTAAAGGCCCTGCCTTCGGCTCAGGCCTTTTACGCTGGAGAGGGCCTTTAATAGCCGGTATAGCCCTCTATTGCGGACTGACCCATATGCTCTGAAGTAGTGGTTGGGTGAGGTCTGTTAATGGTAGGTGACATAACATGTTTTTGTAGCATGTGTCCCTAAAGCCCTGTTTGAAAATAAATCTTGTTTCTTACGAATTGGTGTAAATTACTTATTTTTTCCCTTGTAGCATTTAAGTAAATACATTCTTATAATTTTTAATTCTTTTAACAATATCATTTAGAATAGAATTGTTGCACAATGAGGCAATTTCAGTCCATAAAAAAAAAAGATGGATGGGATGATTAACATTGTCAGTGAATGCGGTGTGGATCATAAGCAATGCTTCAAGTAGATTACTAGCAAACACAGACATTTTACTGTGTCCTTAATTACACACACACGTACAAAATATAAGTAGTTACACAGTTTGAGGGCCGTGAGTGATAGTTATCATCATTTACCTTCTATTAGAACATTGGAATGTTGGGAGCTCCATTGAAAACAAGTGAGTGCCTTATAGCCCTTCCTAGCTGGGCTATACCGGCTATTAAAGTCCTTCTCCCTTGTTAAAGGCCCGAGCCGAAGGACAGGGCCTATAATAGCCGGTATAGCTCTCTACGGCGGGCTATAAGACTATATTGGAACATTGGAATGTTGGGAGATCCATTGAAAACAATGGAGTGCTCCAGGCTTATGATGGCTGGTTAAGCCTGGAGCTTCAACATTCCAATTTTTCTTTGTTCACAGCTCTGGCTGTGAACAAAGACTTCAGGGAGCCTGAAGGTATTCCAATCCCTTCACGCTCCCATGAGGCTTTGTTCTTTTTTGTTAGAACATTCTGCCTTCGTAGCTGGGCTATACCCGCCTTCAGCTCGGGCCTTTAACGCTGGAGAGGGCCTTTAATAGCCGGTATAGCCCTCTACGGCGGGCTACAAGGCTATAGTAACTGGTGAAAGTGAGTTATAGAGGGGGACAGTAAGAAGCCGATTGAAACCTAGGTGTACCAATGGGTGGTTTTGGTGGTATTGATTGGCAGGTGTTAGGTTTTGGGTGTGTTTTCAGGCCAGTAGGTATGCACTAGATAAGAGCTATGCCAATGATGGCTTTGAATACTCGTATCACTATTGTATGGGACGCTGTTGTTATCAGAAAGCCACCAGTCCTGGTAATTATCGGAAACAGAGATGTGTGCCTCGGAAGATTTTATAAGGTGCCTCTTCCTGCACAAAAACGATCCTGCATGCAACAAAGGCGTCCTTGCACCATGGTACACGGGTGCCTGCGTTGGCACTAGGCTGACAAAAGGGCTCCAGCACAGAGAAAAAGCCAGGAATGTGCCATATAGACATAAATATGGCTTATTCAAGCCCTTTCCCTGTCATACAGGGCAGAGCAGCAAGGTGACTTGCTGCGCTGCGCTGCCCTGCGTGACTTTTTCATAAATAGGTGCCTTGGTATTTGAAACCTTGCTTCCATGGCTGTTCTGGTAATGAAGGACAGCATTTGACCAGAGGGGTTCAACAGAAGGCCAAGGTCACAGTTCTGGGAATGCTTTTGTGTGGACTATACATCGAGAGGTGTATTTATCAACAAATCACACAGCGCAGGGCTGCATGATATAAAAAGGGCACAAATGCACTGTATTTAACATTATACAGAGCATTCCTGTCTTTTCCCGGTGCTACTGCAAAATGTGCTGCCTAGCCCCAATGCAGGAACCCTTGCGCCATGGGGCAAGGGTGCCTGTGTTGTAAGCAGGATTAGAACATTGAAATGTTGGGAGCTCCATTGAAAACAATGGAGTGCTCCGGCTTTTAATTGCTGGAATAAGCCTGGAGCTGCAACACTCCAATGTTTCTTTGTTCACAGCTCTGGCTGTGAACAAAGGCTTCAGGGAGCCTGAGGGGATTCCAATACCCTCACGCTCCCATAAGGCTTTGTTTTTTTTTGTTAGAACATTCTGCCCTCTAGTGGCAGAATGTTCTAATAGCCTTATAGCCCTTCGTAGCTGGGCTATACCGTCTATTAAAGTCCCTCTTCCTTGTTAAAGGCCCTCGCCTTCAGCTTGGGCCTTTAACGCTGGAGAGGGCCTTTAATAGGCCGGTATAGCCCTCTACGGCGGGCTATAAGGCTATATTGTTTTTGTGCAACTAGGGACACCTTCCTGGGTGCCACCCGACGATGGGGAACATGGCGGCAGCAAACTGAGCAGCCGCTGCACTCTGGCGAGGCTCCCGTATCAACCTGATGCCCTCGATGTTCCTGATACCGCAGTGAAGTAGAGGTGTCCCGATTCAGCTAAGTCATTTTCTCTAAATGCTTATACGTTTAGCGCAGGCAGTATTTTGGCAATTTTGAAGTCCAACGCCGACGCTGACGCAGTGATATCTGCCTCGGGTGAGCATTGTGTCCCTGAAAGTTCGCCCTTGTTTTACTGAATGTGCCTAGGTTTGGAAGCTGTTAGCCCCACCCCCGCCCCCGTTACCTCGTTTACTGCGGTGGAGTGTGGCAGCACTGGAGCTCCGAATGGGGCGTAGAGTCCGTGGCCTCCTCCTTCGGGGCATTCGAGGCAGTGTCAGAACTGGTGCCTCCGGTGTGCTCGAGTCAGTACTAGGCGAGGAGAAGGAGGGGTGTGCTGCTGGCCGAGACAGGAGCAGAATCACGGGAGAGGAGGGGGAGCTGCAGCTGTTCTACCAGGAGGGAGAGGAATTACAGGGGGATATCCCGGCTTCAGTGTTGCCTCAGAGTAGGTTAACTCCCTCGCCTAGTGTTTCAAAAAGAGGCAGAAAATGCGGTGGCAAGGCTCAAATTGGCACACACTATACAGAGTATACAAACTCCTCCAATCCAGAGATAAACAAGATTGATAAGACCACTAAGAGCCATGGCTCCGGTGTGAGTACTAATAGAGAAAATACCTCCACATTTTTGTGTGCTGAAGTTAAGGCAAAGCGGGGAAAGTCTTGCAAGGCTAAAACATCTACTCTTGCCCTTAGCACCAAAGTAACACCCTCTTCAAAGTCTTGCCACAAGTTTTGGATTTGGTGAAAGAGGGAATACCAGGGGGGGGGGGGGGTGAAGGAAGGCGGCTCCTGCAAAGCAACATCTGTGCTGGTCCTTTCTTCCTTTGGAGCCTCTAATATGGAAGAGCAGTCGGGGGTCCGCTTGCGGATGCAACTCTCCAATCTAAAAGCGGGGCTTCAGATACCGTCATCGATGCAGCTTGCTCTGCTATGGAAATATCAGGATCGGAGCAGTCAACAGTTGGAGTAGCAGTGACTCAGCTGGAGCCTCAGAAGGAAACTACCCCAGAGGCAGGTAACCCCCAAGGGAGGGCCTCTCTGGAGTCTATGATTGCAGCCCTATCTCTGGACATTAAAAGGGAGTTTGAAGTTTCTAGAGCCAATCAAACGGAAATCAGGAGTTTTTGTGAGTCCTTGGAGAGCAAGATAGATGAGCTGAATTCCAGAACAGTAGCATTGGAGAACTCGGTGGCGGACCTCTCTGCCCATCTAAATAAAGCAGAATTGGATATCGTTAATCTTAAAAAAGAAGATGTAGCCCTCTCTGAGAGAATGGAATCTACGTATCCTTAATGTGCCAGAGGGGAGCGAGGGTACTGATATTAAGAAATATGTGACTACGCTCTTAAAAGAAGCACTAAATCTTGATCATTCTATAGAAGACCTGGGAACAGATATACAGAGAATACATAGGGATCCTTTTAGAAGGAATTCAAAAGGTCCAAACCTAGGAAGATTCTTATCAACTTTCACACATATTCTTTAGAAGAACAGATTCTTGACCAGGCATTAAAACTGAAGAATCTGAGCGCTAGAGGTTTCTCCTTTCAGATAAGATCAGACCTGTCCAGGACAACCCTGGATAGACAGTGGGAACTGGGCAGGAGATTGGAGGCCTTTAGGAAACTTGGGGCGGTTGCTCAGCTTAAGTTTCCAGCTGCCCTTAAAATTATGTACAACAACAACATGTACAATATTAGATCTATACTTGCTGCTGATGAGTTGCTGGCAACCCTGTCGGACCTGGGCGGTGAGGAAGGCCCATCAGGGTAGGCCTAGGTTCAGTTCAGGTTCAGTTCAGGTTCTAGTTTAGCTGCTGGTAACCCTACTAACCCTACTATTTTTCAGCTTTCAGGTTGTCTTGTATTCTTCATTCCTCTGTTAACTCCTTGAAAGGAAAAAAAAGGGAAAAAGGGGGTGGAGAAAAAAAGAAATAAGAGAAAATAAGAATAAAAAAGGGAAAGGGAAAGGGAAAGGGAAAAGAAGAGAAAGCGAAGGAAAAGAAGGGGGGAAAGGAAGAGAGAAATAAAAAAAGGGGAAGAAATAAAATAAAAAAAATAAAAAATAATAAAAAATGAGGTTTCAAGAGTAAGCACGTAAACATGCACTCCTTTTTTTTTTTCCTATCCTTCATTGTTTTACGGGAGTCGGGGTCACCGGGAGCCTGTTGAGTGCAATTCTCTGGACTTCGTCCGTATAGTAGGGGTAGGGGTTCCCCGGGGGGGGGGGGGGGAGGGGTGGGCATAGGGCACAGGGGCAGGTGTTGCAAGGCAAACATTTTTTTTAAATTCCTCGTTCTCTCCCAATTAATTCTGAATCTGATTTGCTTTGGGGGCTTTGAGTCAATGGCAACGATGAGAGAGAGGTTGTTCTTTCTATGAGTAGTCTGCAGATACTCTCCTGGAACGTCAATGGGCTGAGCACTAGACCGAGAAAGGATAAGATTTCGCAATATCTTCAAGACTCAAGTGCGCAGGTCATTTTGATTCAGGAGACTCACTTATTGGAACCAGAGATGCTTTTACTGGTTCAGAAGAATAAATGGATAGACTTTCAAGTCTCCACAACTCAGTCTATCAGGGGAGTCGCGATTATCTTTAAAAGGTCAGCTAAGGCTCGCCTCATCTGAAAACTAGTGGACCCAGGTGGCAGATGGGTTATAGTGACTGTTAATATTTCGGGTGTTCAGCTCTCTATTGTGGGATACTATGGCCCGAATCAGGACAATCCTTCAGTCCTTAAATCCATTTTTTCTCACCTGCTAATGTTTCCAGAACCAATTATTTTGGCGGGCGACTTTAATATAGTTTTAGACCCCTATCTCGATAAGTCATCTAATAGCCGTTCCTTAATCCCTTCTAAAACAAGATCTTTTTTTGCTGGATGCAATGAATCAATTTGCTTATTTTGATATATGGAGGTTAAGGTCCAGGCAAAATTTAGGATTTTCATTTCGTAATTATAAATACAGACATCAGTCGAGGATTGATCTTATTTTGGTTAGCCAGGCATTGAAAAGCATAGTTAAAAACATCGTATATCTTCCCTCTCATTTATCAGATCATTCAGCCGTTTGGTTGGAACTGGAGGTAAGGGTCTCTGTTTCTCCCAGATCGTGGCCTTTTGATCGCTCCTTATTGTTTGAAGACGAGGAGATCTCATCCTTAACTGTGGAGACAAAGTGGTTTATGGAAACAAATATAGGCTCGGCTGCAATAACCTGTGTCTGGGAGGCATATAAAGCCTTTTTAAGGGGCCAAATTACAAGCAGGGCTGCCTACTGGAAGAAACTATATAGAAGAGAAATCTCTACTATTGAGGCCGAAATAAAAAAAAATGCAAGCTGAATTAGATCAACCTATAGGACCTTCGGTTGAAGTGCGAAGTGAAACTCAAAATAAATTAATCAGATCTAAGGGTCAGCTAGAAACAGTCCTTAATACATGCCTACTCCGAAGATGGGAGGCGAGTAAAATTGACCATTTAGAGTACGGCGAAGGCGCAGGTAGGCTCCTGGCCTGGAAAGTGAAGACCGACCAAGTTCGGAATAATATTGGGGCTATTAAATAAGGTAACTTAACGCTTACTTCGGACGAAGATATTCGAGGGGCCTTTCAGTCTTTCTTTCAAGAGATCTATAAAGAAGATAGTTGTATTGATGCCTCCTATATAGGGACTTAGTTGAGTAAGATTTTGTTACCTTCTTTAACTGTAGATCAGCGGGCTCACCTCGTGCAGGCGATAACGCAGGAGGAAGTTAACGCGGCTATTGCTAGCAGTAAAAAAGGGAAAGCTGCAGGTCCCGACGGTCTCCCCTCTGAAATCTACAGGGCCATGGCTGTGGAAATTGTTCCGGTCTTGACGGCTCTTTTTAATCAAATACTTCAGGAGGGTGTTGCCCCCCCAGTTTCATGGGACAACGCATCTATAACTTTGATTCTTAAACCCGGCAAGGTTGCCACCAATTGCGGGTCGTATAGACCAATATCTATACTTAATGCCGTCTATAAACTTTTTTCATCTATTATGGCCAAAAGACTGGGGTTGGTTGCAGGCGATATCTTGCACCAAGACCAGAGAGGCTTTGTTAAGGGTCGGCAATTGAGTGATTTGACATATGATCTGATTGGCGTAATCGATTTTGCATCCGCCGAATCACTTCCTTTGGCCGTTTTGACCCTTGATGCTACCAAGGCCTTCGACATGGTCAATTGGTCATACCTGTCGGAGGTCTTGGGTAAGTTTAATATCGGGGACAAATTCCGTCGAGCGATAGGGTTGCTATACCAAAACCCTTGTGCTTGTCTCCTAGTGAATGGCGCCTTATCAGATCCGCTGAAAATCACGAGGGGCACGCGTCAGGGCTGCCCACTCTCCCCTCTCCTATTCAACTTATATATAGAACCCTTTGCTCAACTATTGCGAGAGGATCTTGACATCAAGCCTTTTAGATATGGAGAGTGGGAGAGGAAGGTAGCCCTGTACGCAGATGACATCCTGATTTTTTCTTCGGACCTGCATACCACCCTCCCTTTGGTTGTAAAACTAAGCCAGGATTTTGGAAATGTCTCTGGGTATGAGATCAATGCATCCAAGACAGAAATCATGGCTTGGAACATGGGGGGATTCAATCAGAAGTGCAGCTCAGCTCCAAGATGAGGTATCTCGGAATTAATATCTTGCAAGATATCTCTAGAATAGCTGAATTTAATCTCTCAGCTGTGGCAAAATAATATAGGAAACTTATGCGTGCCTGGTCATTGTTACTCTTGTCTGCTTTGGGTAGGGTAAATTTGGCAAAAATGTCAATCCTGCCTAGAATTACTTTTTCTTTTCAACACTATTCTCCTTCACTTTGAGACAGCCCCACTGCTTAAGTTACAGAGCGATATTAATTCATTCATTTGGGCCTACCATACACCTAGGATCGCCTGGAAGAAGTTAAGGCGGCGAAGAGAAAAGGGTGGTCTTGCTGCCCCGGATCGTCAGCTGTACGCGTGGGCTTTTCAACTCTCCAACTCACGGATGCTGCTGAAAATGCCTACTAATGTTGGAGTTGGGTGTATGTATCCAGCCATGCTTACTGGAGCCATGTTACCATTGGAGGGTTTCTTGTTTAAATCTGGAGATTTTAAATTCTTCAAAAAAGGTAGACTAAAGGTACTACAGGGTCTAGCTAGAACATGGGCCAAGTTTAGAAGTACCGTAGCGGTAGGATACTTTTCCAGCATGGCTCCTTTGTGGGATACGCCAGGAGGCCCGGGATGGCTTAGAGACAAACTAGTCCTACCCCTTAGGGAAGCTGGGGTGGAAGTTTGGGGTGATCTGTTTGTGGAAGGAACCCTTATTCCGTGGGAATGTCTTAGGGAGAGGGTTGGTCCCGGCCTTTCTAGGTTCAAGTACCTGCAGATTGCTAGTTGGGCTCAGGCGCAGTCAGGTCCCCAGAGTAAATTCCCAGTAGGAGGAGGAAATCATCTAGAATCCCAGCTTGAGAATAAAGCTCCGGCAAAGAAGGAAGTCTCCCTCTGGGACCATCTAATATTGGAAGAGATAAAGGATGAATTTCATCTGGCTAGTCAACTTTGAAACATTCCTCTTCCGGATCAAGATAAACAATCATCTTTGGACAAATTCCTGCTATATTCTTTGGGAGGTAGTAAAACCAGCTTGGCTCCGTAGCAACCATCTTTTTACTCTGCATAGGGCCTATTATTCACCTCAGAGACTCTCAAAATTTTCAAAGGGCCCTCCAGTTTCTTGTATGAGATGTGGGACAATAGACGCATCGGATATTCATATCTTTTTTGACTGTCCTGCCTTGTCATCTTTCTGGGACGCTATTGGTAAATCATTAACAATATCGCTTGATTGTTCCATCGTAATCAATCTCTCGCTGGTAATATTTGGCCTGATGGAGGAAGTTACAGGCCTTGCTAAGTACCTCCTTTTCTATTCAGTTTTGCTGGCGAGAAGAGAGATATGTAAAAAATGGAAGGAACATGCATCCCCTTCGTTTGCGGACTGGCAGTCATCAGTTCTACAAGTCTCTAGGTTGGACCTCTTGAGATCGGGCTATATAAAAAAGCTGGCCTTCTGGAAGCTTTTGCAGTGGATGTAGTCTTGATGTGATGGACAGGGTTTCCCCCCCCCCAGTCCTATGATTACGCCGCTCTGCTTTTTTTTTTTTTGCAGACATCCCCGGTGAAATCAGGCGGCGCCTTGATACCAACATGTTGGCTAAACCCGGTAAGGCGGCCTCCCCATGGGTTCTCAATCCTAGCCTTTTGTGAGTATTCTTTCACACTGGTAGGCTAGGGCGGTAACCTTCAGTCAGTGATCTGAGGCAGTGTGTGGATATCTCTAAGGTGAAGGGGAACTAGATGGGTGGAGAATGAGGACTATAAAAAAATAAAAAAAACAAAAAATAAAAATAAAAAAGGGACACCTTCCCGCACAAAAACAATTCCCTGAGACATTTTCCTCTTGCTTTGTGTGCTGCATAATGCAGCACACATAGAAAGAGGAAAATACAGGGAGAAATAAATACATATTTCTCCTCGTTATGCCTCACCTGGGAAGGCATAGCATTTTGACACAGTCCCAGGCCTACCAGCAATGGCAAATTTGGAAATGCCCCAAAATCCATGGGTGTATCCGAGGGAACACTCACGTTCTACCTATGGAGCGCCTCCCTGGGGCAGAGTAATGCAATTCAGCGATTTGTGCTGTGTTGCATTACTCCATATTTATCAAGCTACTCAGGGCCACGGAACGTGGCCTTGAGTAGCTTGATAAATCTGACTTAATACTTGCGTCGCTCTTGCGCCCTATTGCGTGGCGATAGGGCGGCACACGTCTTTGATAAATTTGGCCCTTAATGTATTGCGAACTGTCTTTTTATTTGTTACATTGCCACTTGCAAGTTTCTGACAAGGGCTTAACCATTCTGTAAACTGCAAGTCAAGGGCTCTTTAAATAGTTTATGAACTCATTAGTTTCAGAATATCTGGGTCTACGTAAAATGAAAACACTCCAAGCGTGTCCAAAAAGGAGAGTAACTTGTAATTATCTGGTACTATTTTGCACAAAGTGGATTGCAGTTTTTTGACGCATCGCAATGGGACCTAAAATATTTTAACAAGCAAACTCAGGGGAATATTTATGACATTGTCATGCAGTGCAGTTCAGCAAGTCACCTTGCTGCACAGCGCTGCTCTGCTGACAGGGAAAGGGCAAGAACGCGCAATATTTAAAAGAATACAGATCATTTTATCCTTTTCCCTGCGCTTGCGCCATTTTGGCTGCCTAGTACCAACGCTGGCACCCTTTCACCATGGTGCATGGGTGCCTGTGTTACATGCAGGATTGTTGCACCTTCTTGCACATAAACAATCCTGAGGCATATTCCTCTTGTTGTGTGTGCTGCAGACATACAAAAAGGAAGTAACGAGGAGGAATTACGATATTTCTCCTCATTACGCCTCTCCTGGGAAGCCATATCTTTTTGGCACATTCCCCAGTTTACCAGTTCTGGTACATCCAGGAACACATCAAAAACAATGGGAGTTGCGTGAGAACACCCATGCAACGTCCATGCAATGCCTCCCTTGTGCAGAGTAAAGCAACGCTGAGATTTAGTTGCACTGCTTTACTCGAGATTTATGAAGCCACTCAGTGCCACGCAGAGTGGCCTGGCGTGGCTTCATAAATCAAATTTTTCAGTTGCATTGCGCATCTATTACATCTCGTGGTGCATGCATAACGCAACTGAGGTCATAAATATTCTCTAGGCTTTGGGTAGAATTTAAAATAGCATCCACATGCTGGAGTTTAGGCTGGAGATAAATGGGCTTATTTACAAGCCCTTTGCGCCGTTGGCGCGTCACTTTTAATATGGAAAATAGTGACGTACCAGTGGGGCAAGGGGCTTGTAAATAAGCCCCAAAGTGCTTAAGGACCAACAGGGACGTGCGTGAAATAGATCCTCACAATGTAGTCTTGGGGATAGATTCCGCTAATGGATGTGGTGGCTGATAGCCAGATGACCTGGTAACACATGAAACAGATATATGACATCTAATATTAGAGGGACTTGTTTGACACCATTAAGAATTTTCATTGGGTGAATTAGGGGTTAGCTTAGGTCAATTATGCCGAAATGGGAGTCCCCGCTGCATAACTTGTTGAGGGCAGGATAAGGACATGTGGTGTCTGAAACCTGTGAAGATTCTCCTTGGCCTGGGTTTCCCTTCTCATTCACTCTAACATTAAACCTTCTATCACACTTGGTTTGGAATACCATTAAGAGGGGGAGGGACAATAGAGGGGGTACAAAGCATAATGTCGCATTTATCATGTGGACAATAATGTACCCTATCTTAAATGATCATGTAGAACACAAAAGACACACAAATACCAAATGGGTTTGGGCTCTTTGGGATTCTGGGTAAGCTGGTAGAAGTTGTGGTTGGGGGCCCTAAATGATTCGACAATGAATAGAATATTGAAGGACTTGAAGTATACGGATAAAATATTTTATGAGTCTGATTCCAAGAGAAATGAACCTACTGTGTGTCGGACTTACATTTCTAGGCAGTTTCCTATACACTATGTGCAGTTGGAGTCAGACACTGTGGGGCTTATTTATGAGAGGCGTGCGCCGCTGGAGCATCACTTTTTCTGACACTCCGACGGAGTAATCCTCTCAACATTATTTATGAGGCACCTAGCCACTTTGCGGTGCTTTGCATGGCCTCACAGATATGGAGTAAGACACAGCAGCGCAAGTCACTGTTTTGCCGTACTCTGCAACACGGAGGTGTTCCAGGGGCTTTGTGGTGGGTTTTCCATTGCAACAACCATGGATTTTGACAGTGCCCCAGATTTACTATATCACGTAAACCCGGGGCATTGCCAAAATCTTACACCTTTTTTAGAGCAAGAATAACGAGGAGAAATATTTGTATTTCTCCTCCTCTTTTTCTCTTTACATGTGTGCTGCATTCTGCAGTACATGTAGAAAGAGGAACACGCCTCACAGGATTGTTTTTGTGCTGGAAGTTTCCCCTTCCTTCACAAAATTAATCCGGTATGCAATGCAGACACCCTTGCACCATGGTGTAAGGGTGCCGGCGTTGACGCTAGGCTGCACATGGGGGAAAGGACAGGAATGCACTGTATTTTATAAATACGGTGCATGCCTGCCCTTACATATTGGCGTAAGGCAGTGCAGCAAGAAGACTTGCAACAATTCAACGACAAGGGTTTGGCTTAAGCGCAGTAAGGCTGCGCCACTATAGTTATCAACAAAACAAAAAAGCCAGTACTGCTCAATAAATTCAAATGATTTCTGCAAAAACAATGAACACAACACTGTCTGCAAGGACTAGCCGTTCAGTCTGAAAGAAATCGTAAAAGCAAGAAGACTTGCGGCACTGCCCTTCGCCAATTCCCCATACATGAGTATGCGAACCTGTATTTGGTAGCAGAAAACCATCAGGGCGAAGTGGGAGATGTCATTTAAGGTAAATGGTCAGCACGACTTGGCATGCTTTTTATTATGCCTCTATTTCTGAGAAGCGCATGCAGTTCTTTTTTAATTGACTTCATGAAAAGTGTGAATGAGCTCATGTTAAGGATACGAAGAAACTGGCAGAAGAGGTGTCAATCACAACAGTACTGTGAGCACACTTATAAGTCAAGTATATGGCTGATTACCAGTGAGTTGGGCACGTTAAAACTGCAAGGTGGTACACGGTTAATTGGTGAGCACATCTAATTATTTTTTCTTCTCCTTTAGTAACATATTCCCTAGTTGAGCAACCTTTTCTCTGTGCACCCTTTAAATACACTTTGACAGTGGTAAATGTACATGTCTCTCCAGGATTGGGCACTATGTAAAAGAGGTATTCACACAAATCTCAGAGTGTATGGGTGTTCACCTATTTCTTCACTTCTTCACGATGACCCACCCCAAAACTTTAACCAGGCTCTGACACTGAGGGGGTTATTTATGAGAGCCCTACGTCACTTTTGCACCATGTAAAGTGGTACATGCTTGACGCAGGCCTCTGAATCAAATTTATGAAGCCATGCAAAGCCCCCCTGGATGGCTTTGAGTGGCCTCACAAATCTTGAGTAAGGCAACGCAGCACAAACCGATGTGTCACCTTAATCTGAGCTCGGGAGGCGTTTCATGGGCATTGCAGTGGGTGTTACCATGAAACTCCCATGGATTTTGATGCTGCCCCAAATTTACAGAATCATGTAAACCTGGGGAAGTGCCACATCCTAACGCCTTCCGAGGTGAGGCATATGAGGAGAAATTGGTTTATTTCTCCTTGTTTTTACCTCTTTCTATGTGTGCTACAATTAAAAGAGGAAACGCCTCTTATGATTGTTTCTGTGCAGGAAGTGTCCCATTGCCTACACAAAAACAATCCTAAATGCAATTGACGCACCCTTGCACCATGCTGCACAGGTTCCAACATTGGTGCTAGAATGCCAAAACGGAGTCAGCGCAAGGAGAAAGGATAGGAATGTACCAAATTGCATAAATACGGTGCATTCCTGCCCTTCCATTTTGCGTAGGCAGCACAGCCAGCTGACTTGCTGCACTGTCCTACGCCAAAATCAAGTGAATGAGGGCCTACATTTTCAAATTCTGAAATTATATCACGCTGGGGGAATTTCCACACTAACAAATGACATTTGCATGTGTAAAAGTCTACAATCCATGATTCTATGCATCAGACAGAAAATGTAAGCGTGTAAAGTGGTTATTTTAGATGCAGTACAACGCAGATGTGCACATTGTGTTGCAAATCAAGCTATCCTTGAATTTTACAGGAGCCACTGTTAATAGATGCTCCTATCAATTTTCATTCGATTCTTGACACCAATGTTGTCCATTTTCACTGTATCATTTGTCTTCAAAATGTTTTATGTTAATCAGTTCATGATGTGCTTTTTTTTCAAAATTTTGTTTGGACCATATATTCTTTATGACTTTTACTGTATTTCATATTTGAATTGTGTACCTTGCACTCTGAGCTCTTCCTTCAAATCAAATCTTGAGCTCAGTCCATGCTTCTTATATTGAGTCATTAGTTTACTAATGGGATTCCCAATCATCAGAATGACATGTTAGCTTAGGCACAGGACACCCAAACATCTTAGGGTGGTCTCCAAATAAGTCTATCAGGAAGAGACATATACATACCTACACACACACATAGCCCCCTCCCTCCACATAAACATTTAGGATAATCGGGCACCCCAGATTTGCCTGGCGGTGGATAGTCCTGTTTATTCTCCGTCTGTCCTGACAATTGTGACTGAATTTAGCATATATATATATAGAGAGAGAGGGGTTGTATATCAGAGCATTAAGTAGAAAAAATCATGTGGTTAAAATAACGAGGCCTAAATACTAAGGACCAAAATGTCGAGAAGAGAAGTCCTACAGGTATTTATAGATTCTTCACTCCTTTTCTACCTTGAATATGAATGAATATATATATATATATATATATATATATATATATATATATATATATATATATATATACATATATATATATATATATATTTCAAACGAAAGATTGCCCAATGTGGAGAGGCCACACCCAAGGAGGTTACCGCACAAATGCTGCTGGCGGTTGAATGCAAGCCTGTCACATCCCATTCCGCTGGCTTGCCAAACGCGTTTCGGGCGTCATAACGCCCTTGATCACTGGCTGCACTACCAAAGGACAGGAAACAAGGTAAAGTTGTGCACCTGATTTTATTAGAGCATAGAAGTCCCGCCCTCATGGGCTCTGGCAAGGGATTGTGGTCTTTGAAGTACCTGCCGGACCACAGGCGCGAATCACAGTGGATGCTCAAGTCCTTTAGTAGCGAAAATGTCTCTCCCAAGTGGGTGGAAAAGGATATGTACACAGCTGTCATTGCTCCAATATATACCAGCAGCTCAGGCCCCCCTCGGTCCAGTTGCAGTTCATGATAGATGAGCCACATGGATCTGCCATGAGAAAGCAGCGGGGCCTCCCCGCGACCTGGCAGGCCGCTAAATATTTCAAACGAAAGATTGCCCAATGTGGAGAGGCCACACCCAAGGAGGTTACCGCACAAATGCTGCTGGCGGTTGAATGCAAGCCTGTCACATCCCATTCCGCTGGCTTGCCAAATGCGTTTCGGGCGTCATCCCGCCCTTGATCACTGGCTGCACTACCAAAGGACAGGAAACAAGGTAAAGTTGTGCACCTGATTTTATTAGAGCATAGAAGTCCCGCCCTCATGGGCTCTGGCAAGGGATTGTGGTCTTTGAAGTACCTGCCGGACCACAGGCGCGAATCACAGTGGATGCTCAAGTCCTTTAGTAGCGAAAATGTCTCTCCCAAGTGGGTGGAAAAGGATATGTACACAGCTGTCATTGCTCCAATATATACCAGCAGCTCAGGCCCCCCTCGGTCCTGTTGCAGTTCACGATAGATGAGCCACATGGATCTGCCATGAGAAAGCAGCGGGGCCTCCCCGCGACCTGGCAGGCCGCTAAATATTTCAAACGAAAGATTGCCCAATGTGGAGAGGCCACACCCAAGGAGGTTACCGCACAAATGCTGCTGGCGGTTGAATGCAAGCCTGTCACATCCCATTCCGCTGGCTTGCCAAACGCGTTTCGGGCGTCATCCCGCCCTTGATCACTGGCTGCACTACCAAAGGACAGGAAACAAGGTAAAGTTGTGCACCTGATTTTATTAGAGCATAGAAGTCCCGCCCTCATGGGCTCTGGCAAGGGATTGTGGTCTTTGAAGTACCTGCCGGACCACAGGCGCGAATCACAGTGGATACTCAAGTCCTTTAGTAGCGAAAATGTCTCTCCCAAGTGGGTGGAAAAGGATATGTACACAGCTGTCATTGTAGGTTGCAGGAGTGTTTTTAGAATAATGCAATAAAGTTCAGAATTAACATGTATGCTTAAGAAAATAAACGCGTTTAAGTGTAAAACTTGTACTAGGCAACCATACTCACTCATACTAGGCCTGAATAGCAAACATTTGCATTGCTTGACCTAAAGCTGACATGACTAAAGAATGCTGACATAACCTAAAATACTTATTTCCTGAACTGTCCATGAAATGTTTTTTCATAAAGAATAATAGTTTCATAAATGTTTTCATCTAACTCTGCAAAATGTTCTGTTAACCAATGAATATGGGTCCTTGAACCACTGTACTCGCGGTGGCAGTCTGACCACCACCACCTGTCTGCCCTAGTACTAGTGTGGCGGTGGGACCACCATATGACCCCCGCCGCCTTCGCTGGGATCAAGGATCCTGCTGTGGTAGCGGTCTGTCAACAGCCTGAATACGCAGAGGGTGCTGATGCCAGCACCACTGAGTATATTCTGACCTGCATAACTACTGCCCTTTCCATGGCAGGGACCGCACCATAAAAAGAGTAGCAGACATGCAGGTAAGGGGGCCTTGACAGGGCTCCTGGCCGATTCTTGGCCTGAGGGTGCATGCGGGGGGCACATGCTGTGCATACTGTGCACCCCTGGAATTGCACCCTCATTCCTGCTGCAGGCACTGTCACGGAGGCGGTATGCTGGTTAGGCTCTCCTATGATCCGAACACAGCTACCACTTTGAGACTGCTGCCACATCATCTGCCCGTCCGCCCTGGAGTACACTCATAATCTAGTGGGCAGACTCAACAGGGCATTTGCAGTCTCCCTCGGATTGCCGCAGTGGCGGTCCCATTGGAAGATTGCCACAGCCGTAACTAGGCCTTTAATGTTTAATGAACAATTTAACATATGTAGATTCAGCATTTAAACTTGATCTTGACCCTTTCAACTGACTTGCATATTCTTATTAATAAACGGTTACTGCACAAAATGTTTTCTTTTCATTATACAGATGTTTCAACTTCTTCATCCACCATTGTTAACTAATGAATAAAACTGATATTTAGAAGGTCAGAAATGTAGTTTCGCACGTGGAAGTGGTCTTGCGTGGGAGAATGATTCAAAGAAACGTTTAGAAATAATAACACATAGTTGCTGACTTTGAAATTATTGTTTCACGACTATTGTATTCTTGGTGAGAAGACGAGGGGTGATCCTGTTCCTATGAGAACATTGATAGCTGACTGGAGACGGAAAAAGCAACATGTTGGAAAAGCTTCAGACTGTGATATCTAATAGTGCGTGTTCCTAGAGCAGACTCAGACTTACCTTTTCCTTCCATATCTTTCCCCACTCCATGCTGCTCTGAGACTCTACTGAGTTTCTAAAACCTCTCTTTATGAGAAGTTCTGCTTATTTGAATATCCCTACTATAATATTATAAAGAGAGAGCCCAAACCTTTGAGGCGGGTAATCTCAGGAACCACAGCACCAATCACAACACCCAATACAGCGTTGGAAAGGGCAGTTACAGCAGAAGGACATAGGCTATGCAGACTTCCACCATATACATTTAAAAGGTAAAAGAACCGTGCCAGCAAAGTAGTCCCTTGTGGGCGTGTCTGCGTTGTGCTGTGGGCGTGTGCTGGGGGCGTGACAAATGCTGGGGGCGTGTGGTACGTTCCGCCCTTCATGCCATGTCTCATATTGTGTGCTGTGGGCGTGTGCGTGTGTGGGGCGCGGGATTACAGGAAAGAAAAGCGAGCGTTGTGCCCAATATTTCATTGTTTTTTCTTCCAAGGTTCTGTACATTCCAGCTCCGGGTGTCCACCCATAATCATAACCCACCCTTACTCCTTAAAATACCCCTACACCCTTAAACACTAACCCATCCTAACCCTATAAATATACCCTGTACCCCAAAACCCAAACTTATCCCTAAACCCTAAAAATACCCCTGTACCCCAAAACCCAAACCTAGCCCTGAACCCTATAAATACCCCTGTACCTCAAAACCCAAACATACCCCTGAACCCTAAAAATACCCCTGTACCCCAAAACCCAAACCAAGCCCTGATGCCTAAAAATACCCCTGTACCCCAAAACCCAAACATGGCCCTGAACCCTTAAAATACCCCTGTACCCCAAAACCCAAACCTACCCCTGAACCCTTAAAATACCCCTATACCCCAAAACCCAAACCTAGCCCTGAACCCTAAAAATACCCCTGTACCCCAAAACCCATACCTATCCCTAAACCCTAAAACTACCCCTGTACCCCATAACCCAAAACGATATCTGAACCCTTAAAATAACCAAACACCCCAAAACATATACCTCAGTACCCCAAAACATATACCCCTATAGCCATATTTACCTTATCCAAACATTAAAAAAAAACATGCTTTTACCATTCATGCATTTACAATGAATTTCGTTGTAAATGTATGCGTGGTAGAAGCATATAAAATGTAATGCCATGCGTTATAATGGCATTGCAGAGTGATGGTATGCGGAAAGAAAGTTGCGGAATAATGGGTGTTTACCCTCCCCTGGTAAGTACATTGGTGGCACGGCGGCCCACATCTCCAGCAACATGCTCATATTTTTTCACCACCGGTTTGAAAAACTGCACAGGTCTCTATCATTGATGGCCAGCACCGACATACACTTTTAGACACACCTCCCGCCACAAGTTCTAGAATTGTGCACTTTAGAGCTGGGGAGCTACGTTCGACTCTCGCCATCAGCTCAACATCCTGTGATTCCAGGCAAATCACTTTGTCTCCCCGTGCCTACCTCAAATGAATGCGTTCTTCTGTAATGTACATTGTGCTCATGCCATGTTGTCGAGTTCGCGCTATATAATATTTCAAGGAAAAATAAAATAGGGAAACTCGAGTTCACACACTACTGAACGCACACTCTTAAGTGCATCAGCAGTGCACTGTGAATCGGAGCGTTTCACAGGCCTGTCACAGATAAGAAATGCTATCAAAACGAAATCCTACAAAACAATATACTTCTGTCCGGCAGCAATTCATACCCGGACAACGTCGGGACGGGCTGCTAGTTTACTTATAAACCTGCCTTAATGCTGAAGCTTTATGCTTTCTGGCCTCTCTCGAACTTAGAACTCTTTATGGATTCCATCTGGCACCTTTCTTTCTCCGTTCTTTAGAATAGGCATTCTTTCCTCAATGGAACATGTTTTATGCCTTTTTATTCCAATGTATAGATTGGCTATTGATTATTGATTTTCAAATTGATGAATTTAACTTAATAAAGATGAATTACTAAACAATGTAATTAATAAAACCCTTTAACTCATACTAAACTCTCATTCTTGACTGAAAGTAGATTAGAGATGGTCATGACAATTCAATGTAATGTGCAGCTTCTGGCTAATCTCAGCCAACGTCAAAGATTCAGTGGCTTGAGACAGCGTGATTTTCTCCTTGATGAATGGTAAATTCTTCTCATGTTAAATGGATAATATAAATGATATCCCCGCTGAGCCAATGCTAAGGGGGACACGTTTTCATATGTAGTAGTGCCAAATTAGTTAACAGTCCTTCTTATTAAGCAATTTAATTAACACAAATGATCAGTGAGTAAAGGTTGCACCTTATTATCCTTACTGCCTCATCCGCTGTGTTTTCTATGTTGATGAGCCCTGTTTATTAACCCCTTCCATGCTGCCATCGGCCAGTAGACAAAAATGAATCATTAATAGATGAGCATGTGCAAGTTCTCACCTGGGTGTCATGGCTACTTCGCGGCCCCAAACATGGTGACTAGAAAGTCGACTGGTAGCAAGTCAGCCTGTGAAGGATTAAAGTCAGCATTTATGAATAAATGAAGCAGTACTCCTATAGTTTAGGACTCCAAATACTTATAAATTCCTTCGTGACTTGACCCTGATATGTTTACTGAAAACTGTAGGAGAAAAAGCCTCACTATTTGCTCCTGGGTGCTAAATGAGCTCAATGTTTGAAGTTGCATGGAAAGGGAAGATTTAGACGGCCATTTGGAGATCATCAGGCGGTCGGTCGAGGCCGTCAGGATGACTGAGGCATATCCTTAACCTTCCAAGTGGTTAATTAAAGATGACTGCAGCAGGTTTCATTTTTGAGAAACAGGAGCTTGTTTCTCAGAAAGAAAAAATCAATGGAAGTGACCTGCATGGAGTTTCCCCTTCATATGGAAACCATAGACCACAGGCAATGACGCGAGGCCATCAGTATAAAAAGATCTCCAACCCAAACCTCTCTGGCAGGCTCATCTACACCTTGCAGGTAATTATTTTGCAATTGGGAGTTGGTGCGAAATGACAACAGCAACAGCAAAGCGCATTTTCAGGCAAAGGATCACCCTCGTTGATCTCAGGGAGGAGGAGGATGCGATCCAGCTATACAGACACAAGAAGGGGAGCATCCCGGACTTTTAGGAGAACATTTCATCAAGTCTTCAGCCAGCAACACGAAGGACCAATGCCATCCCACCATGTGAGGATCTGGGTGTATTATATGATGTGGCTGTGGGGCCTTATTGTGGAGTACACTAACAGATACCGCGTTGGGTCAAGTCAGTATCGTTTACTTAGCCGTAGCTCAAGCCTGGGTAGCTGCAGCTGCAATCAGTACAGCTTGGAAAATTAATTAGTGTGAAGCATTTAACTGCACCAACCAACGAAATAAGAAAGAGACACAACACCAATTTATAAAAATAGAGCATATTTTAATGAATTTTTAGAGTCCTTGATCATCAGAATCCACAATTGTGTTCCCGAGATACAGATTATTAATGCAATAAATACTTTTTTAATGCAATCGCAAACAAGCATTGGTAAACTAACACTTTTTAAAAGTTTGGAACAGTTTAGTGACTCCGACCCAAAAATTCTGCCAGGACAGAGGTCTAGGAGTCTGGTTTGGACACTTTGGACAGTTATCTGGCCACCGGAGCATTTTTGAAGCAAGTCCAAAACTTTACGGGACAACCGCAATAGATTGATTCTGATGCTATTGATTCTGATGCTGAGGGATGCAGTCAAAGGATCCTCAAAGAATGCTCCAGATGCTGTGTGGTCAACCGGAGTGAAGTGTGGTTGATACCTTGGTCCACGGGTGGGTTGAGGCGACTTTGAGCATGGCATTTGGGGTCCCACGATGTCCTGTTTGCGACAGTTGAAGTTCAGCTGTGGCTGAGCTCTCGTTATTGCAACACAGCAGTCACAGTGAATATACGTGGTGGGGGCTGGTGTCCCTCGGGTGGGACGAATCCAGTCACAGATAGCACTCACAAATACGGCGGTCACAGGTGCAACTTTTGCCTATCTCAGATTTGAGTCCTGGTGTGTCCGGTGACTGGCAGCAGCACAGCTGCTGTGGTAACTACCACTTTGTCATCTTGGGCACCTTCAGCTCTTGTATCCCAAAGCTGGTTCCAGCTGAGTGACCTCTGACCCTCTGGGCCGGTCACACCACCACGCACCGCGCACACTCCCCGTGGGTGTGCCCAGGCTGCCCCGATCCCGCCGCTGCCTGCAGCTGTGCTCCTGACCACTGGTGTGGTTTCAGCCTCCGTAGCGCAGCGCCGCTTTCTCCTGCTGACTGTTTGTTTTCCCCCCTGGTGCCCGTTTCGTGACCTGTCTCCTGTGATTTGCGGTTTGTTTCCCCTCTGATTGTTGCTGTATCCTCTGTTGCCCTTTCTGTGCCCAGCCTTTGTCCACTTATTTGTCCTCTTATTTGTTGCCCGCTGTTTTCCCTTGCTGAGCCCCCGCCGCGTTTCCCGCCACCTCCCCGCTCCCCGCCGCTGCTCCCCTGCGGCCCGCCCCCTTCCACCTAGGACCCTTCCCATTCGCCGCCCCGCTCCCGCCTCCCAGCTGCTCCTCCCTCCCACTGGACCTTATAGGGAGGAGTGCACGCAGTGGTGTGCAGTGACCTCTGACCCTCTGGGCCGGTCACACCACCACGCACCGCGCTCACTCCCCGTGGGTGTGCCCAGGCTGCCCCGATCCCGCCGCTGCCCGCAGCTGTGCTCCTGACCACTGGTGTGGTCTCAGCCTCCGTAGCGCAGCGCCGCTTTCTCCTGCTGACTGTTTGTTTTCCCCCCTGGTGCCCGTTTTGTGACCTGTCTCCTGTGATTTGCGGTTTGTTTCCCCTCTGATTGTTGCTGTATCCTCTGTTGCCCTTTCTGTGCCCAGCCTTTGTCCTCTTATTTGTCCTCTTATTTGTTGCCCGCTGTTTTCCCTTGCTGAGCCCCCGCCGCGTTCCCCGCCACCTCCCCACTCCCCGCCGCTGCTCCCCTGCGGCCCCGCCCCCTTCCACCTAGGACCCTTCCCATTCGCCGCCCCGCTCCCGCCTCCCAGCTGCTCCTCCCTCGCTCCGCCCCCCCACTCTCCTCATATGGCAGAGTGGCAAACGCGCAGCGTTGACGCGCAGCGGGCGCGCCAAAGGTAAGCCCGTCTGCGCCCGTCCGCGCCTGGACCGCGCCCAGTGCCCGAACCCCTGGCCCCCGCAGACACCTGCCCCCCCGCCGGACTTACAACACCCCCGAACTCAACGCACTCAACACCGGCCGAATCCCGGGATGCTACCGAGCCACCCAGAGACGAACCCACGGACCCTTCAGCTGCCACTCCTGCAAGTTCACCTGCATCCGGACCTGCACCGCACCCGCCAAGCCGAGCACCAGCAGCAACCACCTGAAGTGCATCCTGCTCAACACCCGCTCCGTCCACAGGCACGCTGTCGAACTCTGGAACCTCCTCGACACCACATCCCCAGACGTCGCATTCCTCACGGAAACCTGGATGAACGCCTCCTCAGCACCCGACATCGCCATCGCCATCCCGGACGGATACAAGATCACCCGGAGGGACCGCGGCAACCAAACTGGAGGAGGCATCGCCATCGTCCACAGGAACACCATCCGCATCACGACCAACACCAACGACACCCTAACAACCGCCGAACACCTGCACTTCCAGATCCACACCAACCGGAAGACCACCCTCAGAGGCACCCTCATCTACAGACCCCCGGGACCCCGCACACAATTCAGCGAAGACATCACCGACTTCATCACCCCGCACGCCCTCCCCTCCGCTGACTACATCCTCCTCGGGGACCTCAACTTCCACCTGGAGAACAACAACGACCGCAACACCACCACCCTGCTGGGCAACCTCGCCAACCTCGGTCTCAAGCAGCTGGTGACCACCCCCACCCACTACGCCGGACACACACTCGACCCCGTCTTCTCATCCAGCAAGGACATCGTCTTCAGCCACGCCACCGGACTCCACCGGACGGACCACAGCTGCATCCACTTCAGCTTCAAAAGACCAACGGTCCACCACCACCAGCAACAAGGTGCACGCAGAAGCTGGAACAAGATCACAGCCGACCAGCTCGCCGCATCCCTGAGCCAGCACCCCCCCACCAGCTCAGCGAACCCCAGCCAGGCCGCCGACAACCTCACGAAGTGGATCAGTAGCTGCGCAGACGACCTCGCCCCACTGAGGACCCCACCTAGCAGACCCAGCAGCAAGAAAGCACCCTGGTTCACCGACAAACCCAAGAGCTCCAAGAAGCACTGCCGAGCCCTCGAGAGAACCTGGCGCAAAGACCCTACACCAGACAACATGACCACCCTCAAGCTCGCCACCCGAAAACACCCCTAACTGATCCACGCCACCAAGAAAACTGCATTCAAGGAACGACTGGACAACAACGCACACAACAGCAAGGAACTCTTCAACATCGTGAAAGAGCTCTCCAACCCCAACGCCGGAAACAACGACATCACCCCATCTCAAGCCCTCTGCAACTCCCTCGCCTCCTACTTCCACAACAAGATCGCCGACATTCACAACAGCTTCAGCACTCAACCAACGCTCCCCCGACCGCACCTACGCTCCCCACCACCACCCTACGCGCCTGGACCCCGATCAGCACAGAAGACACCATCCGCACGATGAACACCATCCACTCTGGATTTCCAACCGACCCCTGCCCCCACCACGTCTTCAACAAGGCCGACGCTGTCATCGCACCCCACCTGCGGGACATAATCAACACCTCCTTCGACACCGCTACCTTCCCTGAGAGCTGGAAGCACGCCGAACTCAGCGCTCTACTTAAGAAACCATCAGCGGACCCCACCGAACTCAAAAACTACCGCCCCATCTCCCTCCTCCCGTTTCCGGCCAAAGTCATCGAGAAGAACGTCAACAAGCAGCTGGCCGCCTTCCTCGAGACGAATGGATCCCTCGACCTCTCGCAGTCTGGCTTCCGGGCCAACCACAGCACCGAGACCGCCCTCATCGCTGCCACCGATGACATCCGAGCCCTGCTCGACAACGGAGAAACAGCGGCCCTCATCCTCTTGGACTTCTCCGCGGCATTCGACACCGTCTGCCACCGCACCCTAGTGCAGCGCCTCAGCAACGTCGGAAACCAGGAGAAGGCACTGGAGTGGATCATCTCCTTCCTCGCCGGAAGGACACAGAGAGTCCGCCCTCCCCCGTTCAGATCAGAAGCCACCGAAGTCATCTGCGGCGTCCCTCAGGGCTCCTCGCTCAGCCCCACCCTCTTCAATGTCTACATGAGCCCCCTTGCGGCCATCGCACGCCAACACAACCTCAACATCATCTCCTACGCCGACGACACTCAGCTGATCCTCTCCCTCACCAACGACCCCGCCACCGCCAGAGCCAACCTACACGAAGGGATGAAAGACGTAGCCGAGTGGATGACAACCAGCCGCCTGAAACTGAACACAGACAAGACGGAAGTTCTCATCCAGGGCTCCTCTCCCTCCGCCTGTGACGACTCCTGGTGGCCCCCCGCCCTGGGCAGCGCACCCAAACCGACAGACCACGCACGCAACCTGGGCTTCATCTTGGACTCCTCCCTCTCCATGACCAGACAAGTCAACGCCGTCTCCTCGTCTTGCTTCAATATCCTGCGCATGCTACGCAAGATCTTCCGGTGGATCCCCACCGAGACCAGGAAGACGGTCACCCAGGCCCTCGTCACCAGCCGTCTGGACTACGGCAACGCCCTCTACGCCGGAACCACCGCCAAGCTCCAGAGGAGACTCCAGCGGATCCAGAGCGCCTCAGCAAGACACATCCTCGACATCCCCCGGCACAGCCACATCTCCGGACACCTGAGAGACCTGCACTGGCTCCCTGTCAACAAGAGAATCACCTTCCGTCTCCTCACCCACGCTCACAAAGCCCTACACAACCAAGGACCAAGATACCTCAACAGCCGCCTCAACTTCTACACTCCCACCCGCCAGCTTCGATCGACCAGCCACGCCCTCGCCGCCGTCCCCCGCATCTAAAGAGCCACAACAGGAGGAAGGTCCTTCTCCTACCTGGCCGCCAAGACTTGGAACTCCCTCCCAACCCACCTCCGCCTGACCCAAGACCACCTCGCCTTCAGGAAGCAGCTCAAGACCTGGCTGCTCGAGCAGTAGCGGACCCCCCCTCCCCAGCGCCTTGAGACCCTCCGGGTGAGTAGTGCGCTATATAAATGCTTGATTGATTGATTGAGCTGATCAGCTGACTGATCCTCGGAGTCACTGGAGATGGTGAAGGCAGTAAAACCACTTTTCACTGGGCCAGGAGCCGCAGCCACAGCCGCAACCTGGCAAGCCCAAAAGTGCTGCAGGTGCATTCCTTTAGACGGTGCAGCCTCTATTTGTGCAAATAAAGGGCAGCAGGGCAGTCCTTCTTTGATCCTTTCTTCTTCTCTAGCGGTAGGGTGCCAGGCGTGCCAGGGATGCCCTATTTATCTCAGGAACAAGTCCCAAGGGAGCCATGCAGTCACTAGTCAACAGGCAACTGGGTCCCCTCCTCACTAGAAACAAAGTTCCTATGATGTGTGGCATCCATCGATCACAGAGTGGCCCATTCTTGCCCCTTTCAAGATGGCACAAATCTTCTGTGGCGTCAAGAGCAGGGTATCCCACCCTAGAGGTGTGGCTACCAGTGGGCTACACGCCCATGTGAAAACCGGTTTGGACACAGGTTTCCCTTCCTGGGCTCTGTCTACTAATTGTCTGCGGGAACAAAAGGCACCTTGATTAGGGATGTTGTCACAAGTGGCCCTTCATAGGCGGCTTCACCTTTGAAGCCTGCCTTTTGGGCTAACACCCTGAGTGGCCATCCTGGAAAAGGAGGTCACACCTCACTCTGCGGCAACTGCCTTTGTTCCCGGGCCTGGAAGCCAGGAGGTCAGAAACCCATCTATGTGTCAGAGCCTTTGTGAGGCCACTGTACTAGCTGGAGTGCAGAGTGGTAACTTTCCAAAAGTTGCTCAACTTTAATAGTGACTTTAAATCTGGCCTGGCCATCAGGTTCGATTTCATGCTACAATTAATTGAATACCTTACTTGACCCTGTTAGGCAGTCCCATTCATAAGTTAGCTGGACTGGGATGCCAACAGGTAACCCAGTATTAGCCAATCAGGCTCCTAACGTTTCCACAGCAAATCGAGAATTTAGAAGTGTTTCTGCGAAGACATATCAAAAATGATATGTCTTAGGTATATATAGCCCCCTGCCATAGTGCTCCATAGGCCTTCCTTAGGGGAGACCTACATATGTCTTTAAGGGAAGTGATGGCAGTGTAATGCCAAAGTCGAACTAGCAGTGTACGACACTGCCCTTTCAGTCTGCATTTGCAGGCTGGGGTTCATTTTGTCTCAGTACTTCAGCCCTGGGTGAACAATCTGCCTTACATGCCCTTGGTACCCTGGCTACTATATACTAGGGATTTATAAATAAGCCAGTACTTGGCAACTGGGTGTAGCCAATTTAAATTAATTTTGGTATAGAGTTAGAACACTGGCACTGAAGTCTGGTTAGCAGGCCTCAGTGCACTCTCAGAGTCAAAATACTAGCAGCTAATAGTCCAAATGGAGGCAAAAAGGGTGCACAGGGAAACCTGCACATCAGCCTGTTTCCTTACTCACCACATGTGAAATTGATGGCAGTACTACACATGTTGGGCTCTGGCTCCTTCCAGACGACCTCTGCAATGTTGGCTTGCATATCACATTTTTCTGCATTTCTACCAGCTGTATTGGATGCTATCATCAGTCTCACTCCACAGTACTTGCTGTTTCCTAAACCCAGCCAATAACAAATAACCACAAAACAAGGATTTTACAACATTGAGGGATTTCCACATGTCCCTGAATCAATTTACTGCGCCCCTGTGAAACTGGTCCCACCTGAAGCTACTGCACAGATATTCCCCAATAAGAAACACCACCATTGAATCAATTTGCATGCAACTGTGGACAAAAATGGATTATTCACAAATGTATTAGCCAAGCACCCTGGATGTACTCCAAATTTTTATACAGTACCATAAATGAGCCTTTCTAGTATGGAAGATATGGAAATGGGTATTGATTGGTGTGCCTAATTGCACATCTATTTATTCCTATGTGGTTCTGAAATAACTTTGACAATATTCAAATATATGAGCAAGAAAGTGTTCCATGTACAGATAGTAGGTGTAACTAAACCAAACAGATAACCAATTGTGTACCTCTAAGGGTCGTATTTACTAATCTCTCATGCAGCACGGGGGGAACATGACGGCTGGTAGCTAATGGCCGTGACGGAGCTCCTCCCCCTGTGTAAGTCGTTCGGATTCCGCTAGCTTGCTGGCGGTTAATGGTGCTCTGTTATGCGGTAGCGGTACTAGCAGTACTTTGGTCTTTCCCTCCTCCCCTGCTCATCAAGCCTACCACCCCTGAGAGTTGTGAGTCTGATACCCCCCCCCCCCTGGCAACTCTGAATCCCGTTCTTCGCTGTTCTTCGCCGGCAATCTCCACAGCAACAAACGCGGATGGTTAACAATAGAGAGGGCGGCGCGCCTACAGAACCTGCCTGGTTCCGGGAGCTTGGTGCTGCTAGACCTTGGCGGCGAAACCTCGGAAGACTGATCCAGTCTGTCTATGCTGCGGGTGTGGTAAGCCCAGTTCCCGGTAAGACGCATGTGACTTTTAGATATTTTTTCTGTGAGGGCTATAATCGGTCCTTGGCTGTTGCCCTGAATACTCCCGCGCATTTGAGGAGGGCAAGTTTACTTCAGAGGTGCGGGGGGCAAGTAATTTGTGGGGGTCTATCGGACACTAAGGACAATTAAAATTTCGCCCTAATTTGTGATTCACAGGATCTTTATAGCAAGGCGAGGGAACCCTGTATGGAGAAAAGCGGTCATAGTGCTGCTGGCCTTCACCCTAGCGTTCCTTCACTGAAATCGGGCTCTGCTTCGACTTTATCCATTTCTGAGGCAAGGGTTAGTCGCTATACACTGCGAAATCGGGCTGCCAATATAACGCCAGTCCCTTTAAACCCATCTATTTCCCCCCCAGTAATTCAAATCAAAGTTACTTCTCAGAAAGGGAGGGGGAAGGGGAACCACAGTGGTATAGACACCTCCCCGGGGAAAGGAAAAGGTAGGAAAAAAGTAAAGGGTGGGGCCCCTGTTCCAGTAAGAGTCACTCCATCGCTGAAGTCCTATTATAAAGTTCTCTCCTCGGGAGTCTCAGATAGAGCAAAAAGGATGGCTGCGAGTAACGCCACAGTTAACACCACAGTTAGCGCGGTAACGGAAGCCGCTCCTCTGGATGGGGTCCATACAGAGCCTCCACCAAGCAGCATGTGTGTGTCGTTCCAGCCTAGCCAAACACCACAGCTCTTTTCGTCCCCTGTGCAGGACATGGTGCATCCTACGGTAGAGCTCTCAAATAGTTTTTCGGCCCTCCACATCCAGTATACTGACCAGGATAATCAGGGGAAATCGAAGGGTGACCCAAGTAGTCGAAAGGAGGATGGTAACAGTTGTAATAAGGAAGGCCCTCATTTAACCATTAATGACACACCTACAGACAACACTCTATCAACAACGTCTGTCCCGGGAACTCTGGCGGATATTCTATTGGGGCTAAAGGAGGACATAGGGAAGCGGTTTACCATATCAGAGGCAAATCAGATCGCCATCCAGGCATCCTGTGAGGCATTGGCTCGGAAAGTGGAGGAGGTCTCACTAAGGACTGATGCACTTGAAGTGGAGCTTCCTAAGATCAAGGAAGCACTTACCACCTCCATAGTCACCATGGATAAGTTGGTTCAGCAGAATCGGGAAATGAAGGATGACCTCGAGCGGCTTGAAAATCATTCATGAAAGAATAATCTAAAATTCTTGAACGTGCCTGAAGATCTTGAAGGGAGCGATATCAAGGCATTTATCGTTGCGGTCCTTAAAACAAAAATCTTAAAGGACTCTCCTGATGTTGATCATGATCTACTAGCTGACATCCAGAGGGTCCACCGTGACCCATACAGGCGGAATCCAGGGAAGGAGCGCCCTAGGAAGATCTTGGTTAATTTTCTTACTTATGCCACTAAAGAAAGGATTCTGTCTCTGGCCCTTACAGCAGGCTCAATAAGGTCAACCTCCTTTTCTAGCCCATTTGCTTTTACAATCCGCTCAGATGTTTCCCATATAACTGCAACAAAACAATGGGAGATGGGCAAGAGATTGGCGACCTTTAACTCCTTGGGGGCTCATGCCCAGCTGAGATTTCCTGCTTCACTCCGCGTAATGTGGAATAATCATATGTACAACATATGCCAGATTGAGGATGCGGACAATTTGATTGAAAAGATCAGGGTGGGCAGTAAGGGGGGGAGTGGAGAGGCAATGCAAGTAGTTGTGGGGCGGTAGGGGTATAGCTGCTTTGAGAAAACAGCAGGGTTAGTAATTGATACACGCTTAAGTACAGTTTGTATCACCTATCCAACTGTTAGGCAGTATTCATTACTGATAAAGGCAATTTTTCCTTTCACCACTTATGCACTATACATAACCATACACAGAGTGGGGGGAGGGGGTATCCGTCTAAGAGCGTAATGCTCAGGAAGAAAGGAAGGGTTCCCCAGGGAGGCAGGGGGGTTTGGGGGTCACCAGGGGGTAGGGGTGGTGGGAAGGGGGGCACTGGGGCGGTAGGGGGAGAAAAGGAAAAATGGAGTCCTCACTTCGCATTAGCCTAAAGGAGTTTCCAACTGAACAGATGGGTGCATCAGTGTTTGGGTAAGAAGGAGGGGACAGAGGTTACCTGATGACTGATAATAAGATACCATTTATCTCCTGGAATGTTAACGGGCTCCGGTGCCCCCGGAGACGCAGGCTGATTTTAAAATATCTGGAACAGTCTTTGGCTAAAGTAATTCTCCTCCAGGAAACTCACTTGAGCTCCATTGAGGGTAAAGAGCTCTTTGGGAGGCTTAGATGGGTAGGACCATTTTGTTGTTCCGGGCAGATGGTGGTAAATAAGGGAGTTGCAATTTTGATTAACACTGGGATCGGAGGATCTATAAAGTCAATTTCAACTGACCAGTCAGGAAGATGGGTCTTGGCACGTGCGATTTTAGTGGAAGTGAACTGACGATTGTATCGTATTATGGGCCGAACATAGATGACCCTGCCTGTCTATTGAAAGTACAGTCCAACTTGGTTGAGGTCACTTCTCCTTTAGTCATAGGGGGGGACTTTAATGTTCTCCTCGATCCCCGACAGGATCGCTCTAACTACAGCCAGCATATTGTTGCCCCGAGATCCCGTCGTGCCAAGCTTAACATGATCCATGAGCTAGGTCTAATCGATGCCTGGAAGGCTAAGAGTGGAAATGCGCCGGGCTTTACCTATTTCAGGAAAAAACACGGCCATGCTTCAAGATTGGATTATATCCTTGTAGATAGGTCACGTTAGAGGCCCTAGTAGAGATAAAAATACTCCCAAGTATTCTGTCCGATCATGCCCCTGTTATGTTTTCAGTCCTGAAGGGGAGGGTCAGGGGAGCAACAACCCCCAGGTGGACTCTAAAAAGGGCAGTTTTAAACAACCAGGATATACTCTGGAGGCTACCTCTACTATTAATTATTTTTCTGATAATATTGGCTCAGCCCCACTCAAATTTGTTTGGGACGCTTATAAGGCTCATATTCGAGGTCAGTTCCAGTCTGACTAGTTCTAGCAATAGGGAGGAGACGATGAAGTTGAGAACTTTGGAGGGCAAAATCTCATTTTTAGAGAACTTAAGATTGAATACCCATGCACATAATCTACCACAGGTTTTAGCGGATTTAGAACGTCTCCGCTCAGAATATGGAGGATTGTTGGATCTGAAAGTTAAGGCACAGTGGGCCGTGTATTCTATGGAGAATTACGAGTACGGCGAAAGAGCTGGGGCAATACTGGCCAGTAAGATTAGAGCAGACCGGGTGAGGAACAACATAAATAGATTAATTATTGATGATCAGGGTACTATATCTTGCAAGCAGGAGGACATGAAAAAATGTCTTCTCTCCTTGTTCTCTGAACTATATGACGAAGAGCCGTCCCCAAGCTCGGTGAATACCCTGCGGTGGCTGGAGAGTAAGGCTCTGCCTAGGTTGACTGATGAAGGCCGAGATATCCTCAATAGCCCCTTCAAGGGGGAAGAAATTAGACTCCACATAAAAAAATAAAAAAATAATAAAGCGGCCGGGCCTGATGCCCTTCCCGGGGAAGTCTTTAAAGTGCTCCAGGATGTCTTGCTGCCAAGGCTATGTGAACTGTTTAATTATGTTTATAGTCCAGTGGGTAGGGCCCCGCCATCATGGAAGGAGTCCACAATTGTCCTCATATTAAAACCAGGGAAAGGTCCCCTTAAGGCAGACTCTTTCAGGCCAATCTCCCTACTAAATGCGGATTATAAGATCTTTACTAGCGTTTTGGCAGGGAGATTGGCTAAGTTGGCTCCACTACTTATTAATGCTGACCAGAAGGGTTTTATACCTCGTAGATACATCCATAAGCTGACCTTACAGTTGATAGGCAGTATTGATTTGGCAGTGGCACGGTCGGAGCCCTTGGCAGTGGCTGCATATGACGCTGCGAAGGCCTTCAACCGTGTCAATTGGGGATTCTTGTGGGACGTCCTGATTACTATGGGTTTTGGGACAATTTTTTTCAATCATCGAGAGGTTACTATGAGGGTGCCTCAGCCGCGATTTTATTAAATGGGTTACTGACACCACGCTTCAGCATAAAGAGGGGTACTAGGCAGGGGTGCCCCATTTCGCCCCTCCTGTTCGACCTCTATATCGAGCCTCTGGCACAGGCGCTGAGGATTGATGACAGGATAACACCCTTCAGAGTAAAAGATTACAGCTGTAAGCTGGCGTTATATGCTGACGACCTGCTGGTTTACACCAGCAATCCGGCCGAGGTCTTTCCTAAAGTGGAGGAGATAATGATTGATCTCGGTTGGTATTCCGGCTACCAGATCAATAATTCAAAAACTGAAATAATGAGCTGGGGGGTGGATAATTGGGAGAGAGCTCAAAGTAGTCAGTTTAGGTACTTGGGCATAATAATAACTTTGGATCTCAATAGTATAGTTCAGATCAATATAAAGAGGGTGGCCAAGGATATCAACCAACTTATCCTGAGATGGCAGAATCTCCCTCTAACAATATATGGCCGTGTCAACTTGGTCAAGATGGTAATTCTGCCTAAATTGACATATCTATTTAATACGATACCCCTGATTTTTCCTGAAAAAATGTTGGGAAAAATAGGCAGCATTATTTGGGCAAATAAAAATTCCAGGTTATCATGGAAAAATTGAAAAGAAAATTGCTAAAGGGGGGACTTGCGCTTCCAGACGTCCTTTGGTATGCCTTTGCCTTCCAGCTAAAAAATATTTGAAGCCTTCTTTCTTTTTTTATTTTTGTTTAAGAAATGTTTATTACATTTTTGCAAAAGAAAAGCAATAGCAAAATCATATACAAATTGGGGTAATAACATAGGAGCATCAATCATAAAACATATGCAGATAGTGGAATGTAAAGGTAAAGAGGGGGAGGGGAAGAGGAGAAGAGCAGGGGGATAGAAAAGAAAAGAACAGGATAAGGAAGAAAGGAGAAGAAAAGAAGAAGAGAAAAGAAAAGAAAAGAAGAGAGGATAGAATTTAACCCTGTGGGGATAGGAATGAGTCGATCGACTAGGAGATTTGGAAGAGAGATAGGTAGTAAAGGGAAGCCAAAGAAGGTCAGATTTGATTTTCAAGGGGATAGAAGAGGAGGAAGCAATAGCAATTCTATGATCATCACATATGGAATTCCACCATGTATGTACAGAAAGTTTAGAATTATCCTTCCAACAAGCTAGGATAACTTTAAAAGCAAGAGCGATAAAAAGGTCCAGTAATTTAGCAGATGAGGATACAATGTCAATATCAGTAGAGAGAGAACCTAAGAAAACATTTAATCGTGTTAATGAGGTGGAGCACTGAAACATTGACATGCAAATGTGCTAAACCTCCTTCCAAAAGGATAAAACACAAGGGCATTCAAATAACTGATGTTTAAGTGTACCTAATTCTTTAGAACAGGACCAACATAGTGGGGAGGACGTTTGAGCAAACTTGGTAATACTAACAGGAGTAACAGTGAAAAACAGGGATTGAGTAATTTGAGCGGCAACAGATGTTTTGAACAATTTGGACCATAAACGATCCCACAGCTGGATAGGCAGGGAAACAGAGAGATCAGCTTCCCAAGCAGTCTCAGTGTGTGATTTAGGGCGATCTGTAACATTTGACATTAGAATGGTATAAACAAAAGCAGCCTTCGGTTGTTGAATTGTGAATACGTGGTAAAGTTGTGTGGTTAGAGTGTAAGAGGGAAAAACATCAGGTAGGGTGAGAGAGGATAAATGTGATTTAATGGCGGATGTGATAATGATGTATTCAGGAAGTAGCATAGAAGGCAAGTGGTATAAAGTTTGTAGCGCCTCGAAAGGAATTATGGAGTTATCAGTGAAAACTTGATGGACAAATAGAATATCTTTTTCCTTCCAATATTTGAAGTAGAAAGATTTGCCTTTGTACTTAAGAAACTTATTATACCACACAACAGAGGATAAGAAAAACTGAAGGGGAGAAAAGTTGGAGGAGAAAATACCATGTAGCAGTGATTGGGAGTATTTTAGAACAGGGTATGTAGCTAAAAAAGAGCAGTTTGACATAAAAACAGTGTGTTGGAATGAAAAATCTTTTAGGAGTGCACGTTCCAGAGAAACCCAACTGGGCACAGGATTATCAGAAAAATCATAGGCTAATGAAAAGGACTGTTTTATCAAAAAGGCTGAGTGGTACATTTTAAAATTGGGGAATCGGACTCCACCTTCGTTTTTAGGACGAGATAACTTGGACAAGGCAATACGAGGGTGTTTATTGTTCCATAAGAATTTGGTACAGATGGAATTAATGCGAGAGAAATAAGAAATAGGGATTTTAAAAGGGAGCATGGAGACAGTATAGAGGACATGTGGGGTAATCATCATCTTGATAGTATCTAATCTACCCCACCAGGATAGGAATAAGGGTGACCAGAGTTGGAGGAGGGCTTGAATTTTCTTAGACAGGGAGTCAAAGGTAAATTTGAGTGTATCAGCCAATGAAGTGGAGAACCATATACCAAGGAATTTAATTTTGGAAGGGCACCGTGCAAATTCAGTATTATTAAATATTTGTTGAAAGCACACAGGATTCAATGGCAGGACTTCAGTTTTAGATAAATTAAGTTTATAACCCGAGACAGAGGAATACAATCGCACTTCCTGTAAAAAGTGTGGAATGGCATTGATGGGATCGGCCATATAAACCAAAACATTATCTGCATACGCAGATAATTTAGTCTCAGTAGAAGAGAGTTTGAAGCCTACAATGTTAGAATTGGAGTGAATCCGTTCCAGAAATGGTTCGAGACATAAAATAAATAATAAAGGGGAAAGAGGACAACCTTGTCGTGTGCCCCTAGACAAAGAAAAAAACCTAGAAAATTGATTATTCACACAAATACTGGCCCAAGGAGAAGAATACAGGAGTTTAACCAAAGAAATGAAAGATGGACCAAAACTAAACCATTGGAGGGTACGAAACATAAATTGCCAGTTTATACGGTCAAAAGCCTTTTCGGCGTCCAAAGATAAAGCAGCCATAGGGACCTTAAGTTTTTTACAATGAGCAATAACATTGGAAAACATACGAGCATTGTCTGCAGCAAGTCTACCCTTCACAAACCCCACTTGGTCCGTTTTAATGAGGCGGGGAATAATGGAGTCAAGGCGTGAAGCCCAAATTTTGGCGAACATTTTACAGTCATAATTAATCAATGATATGGGGCGATAATTTTTACATTGCGAGTGGTCTTTGTCAGGTTTAGGAATTATGATAATTAACGCATCTAGAAAGGATCCAGAAGCTTTAGCAGCTTGAATGAAGGAGTTAAAGAGTTGTAATAGTTTTGGTACAAAAAAGATGTGAAAGGTAGAATAAAATTCAATAGGTAGGCCATCAGGGCCTGGTGCCTTAGCTTTTTTAAGGGAATTGATGGCCCGAATGACTTCCTGTAAGGAGATGTCCTTTTCCAGAAGGGCTAACTCATTAGGAAGGGATGGGGCAGTGGGAGGCCTTCAAAAAAGGAGGACAAGTTTTCATCCGAGGGGTGTGTGTCATCTGAGTACAGGGATTGATAATAGTTATGAAACACTTCTGCAATATCTTCGTCAGATGAGACTAATTTATTTAAGGAATCATTAAAAACAGGACCAACAGTTTTACGTTCTGATTTAATTTTTAAATAATTTGCCAGCATTTTCCCCGCCTTATTCTGACCTCCATGAAATTTGGATTTAATTTTAAGAAGGATATTACATGCTTCATTAGTGATAATTTTATTGAGGTCCGTTTTAGCCAGAATTAAATCCTGAAGGGCAGAGAAGGATTTAGAGGAGAAATAAATATGTTCAAGTTTTTTAATTTTTTGGAGTTGTTCTTCATATTTTTTTCTATTGAATTTCTTTTTCTTGGCTACATAGGCTCTAGTAAATGCCCGGAAGGCAGCCTTAAAAGCATCCCAATTATTAGAGATAGATGTGTCAGCTGGGTTATTAAATAAGAAGAATTCATCAAAAAACTTTTCAACTTCTTTCATAAAGACAGTATCAGACAGGAAAAATGCATTACATTTCCAACAATTAAATTTAGAGGAAATAAGGGAGAGGTCAAGAGTAGTATAAACAGGAGCATGTTCGGATATAAATATGGAACCAATTGTCGATTTTTGGATAGATGATAGGAGGGATTTACTAACCATGATGTAATCAATTCTTGAACGGGTACTATGCACATTCGAAAAGAACGTATATTCTAACAAGTCAGGATTACACATTTTCCAAGAATCATGAAAAGGACGGGAGGCAATGACAGATTGGAAAGACTTATGAGTTTTGTCTGGTTGAAATTTGGAAGAGGAGAGTCTATCTGAGAAAGGGTCTAACCATTGGTTAAAATCACCAGCAACTACAATATCAGGGCAATCAATGGAGGAAATATGAATTTTAATATCCTTCCAGAACTGCAGATCAGGTCTTACTGGGCCGTAAATGTTAAGCAGGACCAGAGTCTTGTTCTGGATGAAAACCTTAGCCATTGCCCACCGTCCTTCATCATCATGCTGAGATGAAACGATTTGTACATTTAAAGCTTTATGGAATAAAATAGCAACCCCCCTTTTTTTATTAACAGCAGGAAAAAACACAACCTGGCCCACAACGAAGTCTTCTTTCTAACCCAGATGATTCCAACTGGAGGCAGATCTTGAATATAATGGTTGACCTGGAGGGGGGCGGGCCTGGATTTCTGTATAAGTTTGGTGGTTTTACAAAAAGGTGCACCTCAAGATATTAAAACTTTCTCTCTCAGTTGGGAGTAGAGTAAAGGAAAGATGGGGCATAAAATACTACTCTGAGCTTGCCCCAATTTGGGAGTCTCCGGGTCTGCCATTATGCCTCAAGGACTGTTTGTCCATTCCCATTAGGAGAGCAGGAATAACAATCTGGTCGGACCTGGTAACATCAGAAGGGGTTCTCCCTTGGGAGGTTCTGAGGCTAAGAATTGGGGACTCCTTTTCTAGATTTAAATATATCCAACTCTGTTCCTGTTTTTCCGCTGAGAAGGAGAACATCGGCGGCAACTGGGACATTGAGTTCGCTCTCCAATCTCCTGGCTATAGGAAGAGGGAAGTGGGACATTGGTACAAAGAAATGCTTGAGGTGGAGGAAGTACAGGCACCCCTCTTACATCTTGTCTGGAGCTCGTCTACCCTAGAGGCCGCCTCAGTTACCCTCTACGAAACATCCCTCCAATATCTGTATAGATATGTCAGGTCTGCCTCTCTTAAGAAAAATAATTTTTATGCTTTGAATAGGCTATACTATACACCGAAAAAAATTGCGAAGTTTGTAAGACCGCCCTGAGGGATAGGAATTCAATTAGGCCTCTCACGGGGACATAGATCGTAGTCTCTTAGTTAGTGTTCATCGTGATGCAACTAATTAGCATGCTACGTACGCCTCTATGGCATAAGACACCCTTTTAGTTACACTCTGTCATCCTTTATGAAAATCGTACTATAACCCCTCCTTGTAAATAGGTTAGCGCTGCTTAGGAGGACCGGCGCCATTTTGAGCCTAGTCAGCCTTAAATGCTGTTTGAATCTTCCATGGCTCTGCGTTTTCACGTTTCCCTGTTCTCATGAGAAACAGCTTAACATATGTAGCAAGCAGCTGCTTCTGCTTTTGGGCCTGTCAAGGTTATAGGAGGGGGCCGGCCAGATAAGCACATTCTTGCAAGCGCTGTGCGGACTCTCACCGAAACTACCAGAAGGGAGTCGACCAGCTATACTGGGCTCAGATAGAAGCTTTGTGTTCCATATATGGTCATATCCCTTGCCACCTCCTGTACCAACTTATTTTTCCATCTTAGGTAACGGTTGCAAAATGTGATAGTATATATGTGTTGTCCTGACCATGTGCCAACAGTCTTCTCGGGGTGTGAGGTCGCTGGGAGCTCCTCTGGCAGAGTATTTTTGCTAATAAATGATTGAACTTTCTACACTGCCAATCGACTGATTATTGATGAATGATCTTTCGAAGTATAATCCTTCGAGGGTTGGTGAAATTTAGGTACTTCAGTTGGCGACTCTGCCGGGACTCCGCGTTGGGGTCGTCCCTCCGTATCTGGAAAATAACGGGACATTAAGAGGGGTATTCTCGGTCGGGGGTGGACTGACCGAAGAAAAAGGGTTGCTCCGCTTTTCCAATCGGGAGAAGCCTTGGCTGCTAGTGGCCCCACGCCGGAGTCCTACGGGTGAACCCGGAAGAGCAGATCGATTGGCAGTGGAGAAATTTGCAATCGGACCTGAGTGCACCAGGTGAGTGTTTTGTCTTGTTTCATGTCGGATATCCTTTTGCATTCGGTTTTGGATTTGGTGGTCAGAGACCACGGAAATCTCGGTATTTTAGAAGGGGGTCTGACGGGGCAGTAGTGAGACTGCACGGGCGGACACCCCTATTTTGGTATTTGATAGAGATATGACTCAGACGCCTAAGTGTGACTTGTGAAGAGTTCACACCTGGCCGGACTGCCCTCTGAAATGCTGATGGTCATGCTTGGGTAGCACTCGGACAGACCTGGAGCGGTGCTTGGAAAAAGCGGGCTAAGCCAGCATAGTTCGGGAGGTGAACCAAGAAGACTATCGGATAGTCTGTAGGTCGGTCTGTGGTTTTGAAAAACCTGTGTGGCTATCTCTAGGCAGCCCTTATGCTGAGGCTGTTTTTGATCTTTGGTTCTTTGCTTTGAAACTTTGGAATATACCGGTTCTCCACAGACGAGAGTTGACGGGCTTGTGGTAAATTAAATTTACTTATTACCTCATTTCTGAATTTCTATGCTTAATAAATCATAATTTCTTGTCAATGCAAAGCGAGGAGTCCGTGGTGCTCAAATGAAGGAGGAGGAGACCAATAACTCGAGTTAAGGGGAGCGCTTCCAGCGCCAAGCGGGCACAGGAGCAATCTCTCAAGTCCCTCTCTTGAAGTGGGTGTTTTATTTTCAACAGCAGGACATTTATACAGTCTTGGTCATGAGGCAAAATAGAGGAACAAACAGGTCATGGCAGATAGAGGAACAAAAATTAGCAAGAGGAGCAGATTGTGAAGAAATGGGGGTGTGTCTTAGGCTTCGTGAGGGGACTTGCGATGTGATATAGTCTGACAGTTGGAAGGGGGAGGCTTCCTCATTTGGGGTTTGTGCTCGTGCTTCATGTCAAAAAGAGGAACTATCTTGTGTAAAACAGAGACCATCTGCTCTCTGACTTGCAGTAACTATTTCTTAAAACAGGAACTATCTGCTGGTTCTGGGAATTGGCTGAAACACAGGAAGGGGTGGTCAATGAACTAAGATGCCAGGTGCAGGGTGTCTTACAGTTAAGAACAGGAACTATCTGCTTCTGGTTCCCAGAATTGGCAGAACCACAGAAATGTGTGTGTTCACAGTGTACAACCTTGTGCTTCCTCTATTAGTTGGTGTGGTTTCAGGGCCTAACCTCGTGCTTCCTCTTTCAGTTGGGGGTGGTCACAGGGCAGTTGGTGTGACAGGCTGAGTTACCAACAATGGACAGGATGTGGCTGAGTCTCTGGCACAACTGGGGGAGGGCACACAGACAGGCTTCTTGGAATTGGCTCGACCACAAGGAGCAGGGGGTTGTGCAAGATTCAATGGGGGTGTGAAGGGCAGTTTTCAGACAAGTTGCTGAGAGCATGACACACACAAAATGGGTGTTTGTCTGAGAAAAATGGCTGTCAGGCAGAAACAGGGAAATGATGGGGCACAATTGTCAATTTTATTTCCACATTCCCTCCTTGCCCCAGAGTGTACCTACATTATATCTCAATTTGCATGAGACCATTTATGCATTCTTGTAGCATAATTCTTTCCCTTTCTCTCTGCTGGACAAGAGGTTTAGGAATGCAGTTTGCAGCGCATAGACCGCACAGGGCAGAACCACATTGGATGCAAAGGCAGCATCCAGTTATTATCAGGAATATTATACCTGCTGCTGACAGCAGTTGCCATCCCCAGGACGATCTGACATGGGGCACTAGGAGGTCTCGGTGGTAAGTGGATGGGGCCACAAAGACAGGGGGTAACAGGAATGCTATATAGCAAGTTCCCCCCCAGTTCAAGGGCAGCAGCACATAGGCCGTTTGGCCACAGACGAAATAAGTATGGCGAGATGCTAGGAATGAGGACTTTCCTCTGTCTTCAAAACTTATAGTGGTATGACAGTCACTGTGTCCTAATGGAACAGAGACATTTTTCTGGATGCACAGGTGTCCTTTTACTGGTGAGACCGAGATGGAAGGGGGACCAGCATTCTTTTTAGGTTTGGTATTTAACATCTTGTAGGACATGGTCATGTTCCCTTGCTTGTATTCTTCACTTTCTAGGACTGTACCTGTCGCCTGAGGATCTCCCTCCTTATTAGGGTAACAGGCAGTATTGAGTACCTTGTTTAAATCCCCCCAAGGCCACCCATTCTTGCATGAATTATTTCCGTCAGGGCAGGAGGTGGGGGTAGTTTCGTCAGCTGTTATTAGGGCGAACCAGGCTTCACAAGTTCCATTATAAGAGAATGGGAAAGGAAAAAGAGGCATCCCTCCCTTTTTCTGATGAGGTGGGATGCGGCCACATATCCAACAATTGGTGCTATTACTGGCCTGCTGAGTGTGGTGTAGCATCTGTATGAAGGTATTGTTTCGCAAGGCTAGTCTATGGGCTTGTTCATGAGGGGGTAGGTCGTGATAGGTGTGTTCCTGAGTGCTGTTGGGTGTATGAGAGGTGTGTTGTGTTGGGGGAAAAACAGTGTGGAGAATCCAACCAAGACACGTCATAACTGCCATGAGGAAAAATAATACTGTCAAACATATAATAGGACCATTATGTCTTTTTCTAGAGTTCATTTTTTCTTTCTCCCACATAGTCAAGGTGTTAAAATCCATTCCCATGCTCCAACCGCTTCACCACTGGACCCACGCCCAATGGACTTATTTAGCCAGAGTCCGAATGGCAGACCTTAACTTTGATTTGTAATTCTGTTGTGGGGTTAGTTCCAAAGGCAATAAAGATTGTTAGTCACAATGTCAGTGGGATTGGCAGGGCCATCAGCAACAGTGTCTTTTTGTCCAAAATGTTTCCGGCAGTGGCTTGCGTGGAGCCAGCCCTTCCTGCCCTCGACCTTCACTGCTGTCCGTGTTGTTAGTAGTACGAGTCTTGGCTTCTTTCACCTGGGCTGGAGGGGGCTGGTCCGGTCGAAGTTCCTCACGAGGACCCAGTCCCCGGGTCGGATGGCGTGTTCTTCCGGGTTGGTTTTGTCAGGGAAGGTGGCAGCAACCTGAGAACGACAAGATTGGAGTGCAGACATCAAGGAAGCCAGGTAGTCAGTCAGCATAGTACTGTCAACATCAGTTATTCTTTTAGGCCTTGGCGTACCCCACATATTTGGTGGTCTGCCAAAGACCAATTCATATGGAGATAAGCCAGTTCTGGAATGGGCTACCATACGCATGTAAAAGAGGGCAACCGGTAAGGCTACCATCCAGTCCACGCCTTTGTCAGTGCATATCTTGGCCAATTTTGTCTTCAAAGTTTGGTTGTGTCTTTCTACTAGACCTACTGCCTGAGGATGTCTTACACAGTGAAACTTCCAAGTGTACCCTAACAGAAGAGACACTTGCTTCATGAGTTCAGAGGAAAAAAGGTTGGCCGTTATCTGAGTAGATGACACGGGGCAACCCATACCTCGGGAAAAACTCTCTAACTAATTGTTTAGCAGTTGTCGTTGCATTGTAATCTGGGATGGGATAGGCTTCTGTCCATCTGGTCAGAGCACACACTACAACTAGTACATACTTGTGACCTCTACATCTCTCCATCTGGATATAGTCCATCTGGAGAACTTCAAATGGATGGTCAGGGGGTTGGAATCCTCCCTGTTCCACCTTTGTGCCTTTTCCTGGGTTGAACTGATTACAAATCATGCACGTTTTAACTTTTTGTTTGGCTGCAGTTCTCAAATGTTTGTTGTGCCATATATTCTGTATGCTGTCTAACATTGCTTTTTCTCCCAGATGCGCTGGTCCATGTATGGTGTTTACCATAACCTGTACCATGGCATCCGGTAGAAACCATACTGCTCTTTCAGGTGTCATCCAGCCTTGATCTGTAAGGACCCCTCCTTTTTCCTTCCATTCTAGCAGTTCCTGTGGTGTGGCGTGACTTTGGACATCCTGGATGTCAGAAAAGGGGTCTCGTATTGTATATTGGCGGTGTGGTATACTTAATTCTGTGTTTGCTGCTAACTTGGCTGCACTGTCTGCAGATTATTAAGGAAAACAGTGGTCCTTAGAATAAGGGATTTAGCAGTTCAAATAACATATAGACTCCAATCAGTACTTTATCTGAGAGTTTTTCAGTGCCCAGCCGGGCCTGAATTTTAATTCAAGTATAAAAAATAATTACAGTGACCACAGGGTCTGATTCAGAAGTTGATAGGGTACAAGCCTGCACCTATCCAAAGCACACCCGAACAAGGTTCGGGGGTAGAAAAATTAGAAGTAGACAAAGAAAAAGCAAAGAAATTCAGGCAAAAAGAACGTGGGAGCCAATTGTCCCTTGCATCATTAATACAATTCAAAAGCAAGTTAGGACAAACAATAACTGTAACAAAATAACATAATAGACAGGTTACAGAATTGTCAAAAAGTGTCGACGGCGTTTCGATCCCCTGGCTCCTATTGAACTGGGATCATCATCAGGACTTTCTAATTTTTTGCCTGTAAGAACTTTTGTCATAAGCCTTCCAGAGCATGGATTACTCTATTTCAGCGAGTTGCAATCTCCTGAGTGTACAATGCCTCAGTTTCTATTTGGTAGACATAGTGTCATCAGTCTTTTAGTATCCATCCATGCCGCAATAGTATAATTATGTTCGGGTCTCGTGGGGGCAGAGTTTCAATTTGCACACTCTTTCTAATGCAGACGATACTGCCTTGCTCTACAATCGAGCAAAATTCACCCGGCGTGCTCAATGGCAGCGAGCCGACTTCTCAGTAATCCGGAAGTCCGAGAAGTCGGCTCGCTGCCATTGAGCACGCCGGGTGAATTTTGCTCGATTGTAGAGCAAGGCAGTATCGTCTGCATTAGAAAGAGTGTGCAAATTGAAACTCTGCCCCCACGAGACCCGAACATAATTATACTATTGCGGCATGGATGGATACTAAAAGACTGATGACACTATGTCTACCAAATAGAAACTGAGGCATTGTACACTCAGGAGATTGCAACTCGCTGAAATAGAGTAATCCATGCTCTGGAAGGCTTATGACAAAAGTTCTTACAGGCAAAAAATTAGAAAGTCCTGATGATGATCCCAGTTCAATAGGAGCCAGGGGATCGAAACGCCGTCGACACTTTTTGACAATTCTGTAACCTGTCTATTATGTTATTTTTGTTACAGTTATTGTTTGTCCTAACTTGCTTTTGAATTGTATTAATGATGCAAGGGACAATTGGCTCCCACGTTCTTTTTGCCTGAATTTCTTTGCTTTTTCTTTGTCTACTTCTAATTTTTCTACCCCCGAACCTTGTTCGGGTGTGCTTTGGATAGGTGCAGGCTTGTACCCTATCAACTTCTGAATCAGACCCTGTGGTCACTGTAATTATTTTTTATACTTGAATTAAAATTCAGGCCCGGCTGGGCACTGAAAAACTCTCAGATATAGTACTGATTGGAGTCTATATGTTATTTGAACTGCTAAATCCCTTATTCTAAGGACCACTGTTTTCCTTAATAATCTATTGCCCAAGGTCCTTGGTACTTCTTTGGGTCCCCTTGTTCTTTGAAAAGACTGTCTGCAGAATCATTTCCTTTTGATATTTCATCTGTTCCTTTTGTGTGCGCTTTACATTTTAGCACTGCGATTTTCTCTGGTAACTGACTGGCCTCCAAGAGGGCAGTGATGAGTGTAGCATGCTGTATTCTGGACCCATGTGATGTGAGAAATCCTCTCTCTCTCCACAATGTACCGAAGTTGTGTACAACTCCAAAGGCATATTGTGAATCAGTGTAGATGTTAACTGACTTTCCTTTTGCTAAGTGACATGCTCGTGTTAGGGCTATGAGTTCTGCTGCCTGTGCCGACAGTATCTCTATCTTGTGTGCTTCTAAAGTATCTGTACCATTTGTGACGGCATAGGCTGCTGCTAATTCTCCTGTGGGGAGTCTCATACATGAACCATCAACAAAGAGTGTAATTTCTGCCTTAGCAAGGGGAGTATCTTGTAAATCTGGTCTTGGTTTGGTCACTAAGGGCCCGATGTAGGTAAAAGTCATTTACCGATTTTAAAATACCGAATCATACCGAATCGGTATTCTGAAATCGGTAATTGATATGTAGATAAAAAAATTCCTAAAAATACCGATTCGGTAACAATCGGTATCGTGTCCCTACACTTACTGATTGGGTATCTACCGAATCGGCATTTACCGATTCGGTATGTCCCGAATCGGTATTTCCCGAATCGGTAGATACCCAATCGGTAGATACCGAATCGGTAATGGCATCCCATAGGAATGCATTATCAAAACCGAATCGGTATTTCCCGATTCGGTATTTACCGATTCGGTAAATACCGATTCGGTAAACACGTGATCGGCAAACAAGGAAGTGAAACTACTGAAAGCAGCCAATGAGGTGGAAGCACCCTCCCCCACCCTAGCAGGGAGTGGCTACCCATGCAGGTGCAACTCATCAGAACTTTCTGGAAAGGAAGCCAGAGCGGAACAGGGAGACTGAGCAGCAGAGAGAGTTTTGGGAGTACTGAGTACAGATTGAAAATGGCAAGCAGCTCAGAGAGCCAGAAGGCTGACAGGAAGAGAAAGGTGAAGTTCAGCAGCTTGGAGCTGAAAGTCTTAGTGGAGGAGGTGGTGTTGGTACACAGGCAGCTGTATGGGAGGCTGTCCCTCAGTGTACCAGAGTCAACAAAAAGAAACCTGTGGAGTGCTATCAGCGAGAGGGTGAATGCAGTTGGTGTGACCCCCAGGACAATGGATGACCTCAAGAAGAGGTTCTATGACATCAGGAGCCTCACCAAGAGGAAACTGGCGGAGATCAGCAAGCAGGCAGGACTGACCGGTGGCGGCAGGAACCCCGCGCCCCCCCTCACGGAACTGGAGGAACTGGTATCGACAACTATCGAGAGGGAGAGTGTGGTCGGAGTCGGGGACCTGGACAGCTCAGCCAGAGCCAAAGCTAAAGGTAAGAAGCATGCACAGCATGACACACCCTACCAGACACCTCCCCATTGGCCCCCGTGTACAGCCAAACCCCAGTCCAGTACTGCTAGCAATTTAAATGTGCAAAGCATGATGTGAAATGTAGCCAGCTAATGTAGGAACTTTTCACTTTGCACATGACACAGCTATGCACCTTAAGAAATAATCTGAGTAATGAACTTCACATGTGCAATGCATTCATTGTAGTGACAGTAAGACATTTCCACTCAGTTGACAAAATCTACTTTATTCCTAGGGCCACCATCAGGTAGTGGAGCAGCAGCTGCACAGGCCTCAGCACCAGCACCAGCAGACAGTGTGGTGGCAGGGCCAAGCAGCATGCCTGAGTCGCAGGAGTTGGAGGACAGCAGCGAGACTGCAATTGAGGATGACTCTGGACATTCCCTCTTGTTTCCCCACTCCCCCCAATTGTCCCAATCCCCAACACTCCGGTTCTCCCCTGAGAACTCACCCACACGATCCCAGCCAGCACCTGCCACAGCCACAGCCAGGAGGATAATAGTGGCCCCATTGTCCATCATGGAGGGAGATGCGGGTCAGGCACCAGATCCCACACCAGTCACACCTGTGGCACAGCAGCCCATACAGCAGACCAGCACCGAACGCCGCCGTCCACGCACTTCCAGCAGTGGCAGTGCTTTACCATCACGGGAGCCCAGCGTCTTCCAGGGGCTAGAGGGGAGCATGGTCCGGATACAGCGGATGCAGGCCAAATACATCCTTGCCTGTCACCGGCAACTGCGACAGCACAACCTGCAGATGGGGGAGTTAACAAAGGGGATTGTTGACTTAGTTGCAACCACCCGGGAAATAGGCACAGGTATGGGCAGAATGACAACTGCCATGACACAGCTGTGTGCAAAGTTGGACCAACATGAACACATACGGCGCAGGGATGCGCGAGTACAGAACCGGGGAATCAACAGGCTTGCGGCATCAACAGCCCTGCTATGCCGCCGTGGGGCAAATATGGAGGAGTGCCTCACTAATAACACTGCTGAGGTGACCAGGGGCATGGCCCGCATCACCAGTGCCATGGAGGCACTAATTATTTCAAACACTGTAGTGAATCCTGCCCTGGACGTGGCAGAGGCTGGGGACAGCAGCAGCCGCAGCAGTCCTGCCAGCACACTGTCCGAGCCGCGCCGGAGCACCAGGCGCTCGGCAGAGGCAGCCGGACACGCTGAAGGGGGGGAGGCGCATCCCAGTGGGTCAGCCAAGCGCAGCAAGAAATAAGACTGCCAGTGTGGGTGATGCAACCACGCACAGTTCCTGACCACCTATTGTTTTCTTCTTGTTCAATTGTTGCACATCAGTGCTGTCACGTTGTTCCTACATTAAAACATTGCATTTCTTCACTTTCACAACATGTTTGTGCATCTGTACTCACTCAGAAATAGTTGTCTGTTATCTCCTCACGTCTGTACCTCCCATCACTTGGTGTAGAGACTCCTGCAGGTTGTGTTAGTGGCACAGCTGTGTCATCGTCAGGGTCCTCGTAGTCAGACAACTCTACCTCTGTGCCCTTCTTGACCGCAAGGTTGTGCAACATTGCACAGACAGCAATCATCTTGCAGCAGGTGATGGGGGTATATTGTCTAGCACCTCCGCTCTTGTGCAGGCATCTGAACCTGCTTTTCCAGATGCCGAAGGTCCGTTCTACTACATTCCTTGTGCTTTTGTGTGCACGGTTATACCTCCTTTGGCTGGGTGTTGAGGGGTTGAGGTAGGGGGTGAGTATGAATGAGCGGAGGGCATATGCACTGTCGCCTAGAAGGAAAAGGGGTAACATTACTCACATGCATACATGTACTTCACACAGCTATTTGGGTCATGGGGGTCTGACACTGTGTCTTACCTAGGAGGTATCCTTCACCGAATTCCCCTGCCGTCAGCCGTGCATAAATTCCGCTATTTTGAAAGATGTAGGAGTCATGGGTACTCCCTGGGAATTTTGCTACCACGTCAGTGATGACACACTTGGCATTACAAATCACCTGCACATTTATGGTGTGCGTTGACTTCCGATTACGGTATATATATTCTGTGTCAGCAGGGGGACAAATCGGAATGTGTGTGCCATCTATGCAGCCAATGATGTGGGGGAATCTTGCCATCTGATAGAAGTCTGCTTTTGTCTGTACCAGTTCTGCATGGGTTGAAGGGAAGGAAATGTAGTGGTCCATCCTGTGTATCATGGCGTCTAGGAACTTATGGAAGAACCTTGACAGGCTGCTCTGGGTCACCCCTCCTGCCACAGCAACTACACTTTGATAGCTGCCAGACGCAAGCAGGTGTAGGCTGCATAGCACCTGCACGTGCACTGGGATTGCGTGTGCCCTTGGGGTGGGGTGCTGCAACAGGGGTTTGAGGTCCCTAATGAGCTCCATTATGGTCTCTGGGTCCAGCCTGTACCTCTGTAGGATCTCTGCATCTGTCAGCATGAACAGGGTGATCCGCTGTCTATACACCTGCTCCTGTCTCAGCCATTCCCTCTCTCCTTCCTGCTGTAGCCGTAGCCGTCTTGCTATGACATAAAAAGCTGCCATGGTGCAAGCAGCAATGCATTTTGGGTCCTTTTTTATAGGTTGCACCTGGTTACCACCTGATTCCAATCCATGGTAAATACCGATTTTGACGCTAAATCGGTATTTCAGAGCTTTCCTACATCTCACTCTTCAGTTTTTCACACAGAATCGGTTTTATACCGATTCGGTAAAATTGCCGAATCGATAAATTTACCGATCGGTATTTTTTTCCCGATTCGGAGTTTTTCCGATTCGGTATTATACCCATTCGGAGAATTTTCCGATTCCATGATATTTACCGAATCGGTTTGTTACCGAATCGGTATATTTGCCGATTCGGGGATATTTCCGATTCGGTATTCTACCGAAACGGTTACCTTACCGAATCGGAATTTTAACCGATTCGGGCGGATTTCTGACTGCTACATCCCGAGGGCTCGATACCGATCGGTAACGGCCGAAAATACCGATTTTCGGCCGTTACCGACCGACCTACATCGGGCCCTAAATCAATTATGTCAATACAATCGTGAATTTCTTCAGTAGGAGAGGTCAGTGGCAACAGTGTTGCTGGGTTTAAAATGTTGCAGCGTCTAATCTCAATGTGTGGCTGAAAAAGTGTCATCTCATATCCGGTGAGTCTGGCTATTGTCAGATGCTGTGTTTGTGTTCTGTTTAACAGAAGTTCTACAGCGTGTGGGACCTGAACTATCAGATGATGTCCCAATACAATAGAATCGCTTTGTCTAATAGCTTGTGCAGTAGCTGCTACTGATTTTAGACATGCAGGCAATGCTTGTGCTACTGGATCTAATGTGCTTGAAAAATAACCACATGGTTTATGTTTGTCTGCTTGAAGTTGGGTCAGAACTGATAGTGCTGTACCTGAGTTTTCTGTTACAAATAATGTAAAATCTTTGGTGTAATTAGGTGTTGCCAGCACTGGGGCTTGACACATAGCTTTTTTAAGAGACTTAAAGGCTTGCGTGTGTTCATCTGTCCAGGGTAATTGTGGAGTAGCGCCAGCTTCGAGTGTTGTCAGCTGCACTAACGGTTTGGAAATGAGTGCAAATTGTGGGATCCACTGTCTACAATATGAGGTGAGACCAACAAAGGCTCGAACTTGTTCTGTGTTGTTGGTTGTGGTATTTGTAGTATGAGCTGGATGCGTTCCTGTGTAAGCTGCCTACCCTCCTTTGACAGCAAGTGCCCTAAGTATGCCACTTGCTGTAAACAAAATTGGAGCTTACAAGGGGAAACTTTATGGCCATTTGCAGCTAGGAATTCTAGTACTAGTAGTGATGCTTCAGCACATGCTGCGTCAGATCTGGCCGTAATGAGGATATCATCAACATATTGTAGTATGGCTGTATCCGTGGGCATTTGAACAGTATCTAGTTGTCTTTTTAATGCTTGGCTATATATGCTTGGACTCTCTGTGAAACCTTGAGGAGCTCTTGTGAATTGGAAACTTCGTCCTTGTAAGGAGAAGCCAAAAAAGTATTGACTGTCTGGGTGAATAGGTATGCTACAGAATGCGTTTTTCAAGTCAATGACTGAAAAATGCGTTGCTTCCGCATCGATGGCTGTGAGTATGGTGGAGATGTCTGGAACCACAGGGTGTTGTGGAACGACACATTTATTGAGCTCTCTCAAATCCACCACTAGTCTGTAGACAGGTGGTGTTCCTGGTTCCACTTTTTTATGAACTGATAAAACAGGGGAATTGCAAATGTTAGAAGTTGTTTCCTTAATCACACCTGACTGTATTAGGTCCTGAATAATTAACATTAATGCTTGTTGAGCCTGAGGTGGAATTTTGTATTGCCTTATACGTGGTAGTTGGGCTCCCTCTTTCAGTGTAACCTTGTGAGGTGTTATTTCCATACATCCTACTGTGGTGGAATCAGTGGCCCACAGGGTGTGTGACAAATCTTTCAAACGCTCATCTAATTCTCTACTTGTGTAGTGGCCCTTGAAATCTCGCAGAAATAGTCTGACATCTGTAGGTGAGCAAACAATGACAGCTCCTAATTCTTTCAATGTTTTTATACCAAGCAAGTTTTCTGGACATGATTTTGTCAATATAAGATCTGTAGTTGTCATGAGGGGACCAACCTGCAAGGGCAGTGGCTTTGACGTGACGTTTGTCACAGGTTGTCCCGAGAAACCCAGATAAATACTTTTTGAACCCGAGAGAGGAGCCTCTGGGACCTCTTGATGGCTTATTGTTGTTTTACTGGCCCCAGTGTCTAGAAGAAATTTCCTGTCCTTCCCAAGAAGTCGGACCTCTATAAATGGACCTGTCTGATCTACTGGAATGGGGATTAGGGGCAGTTTGTCATCTTCTCTCTCTGGGCAACATCATGAGAAATCTGGGTAATATTCAGTGTAGGCGCTGTCTATAATATTCATTTGGGCCATTTGTGTTGTCAGTGGAACTGAAGGTGTTGAACTGTCTAGGGAACCATTCTGTTTTGGCTGATATGGGCGTGGCTGTGTCTTACCAGTAGCCAAATTGTGCTTTAAGACAGGGCAGTTTTTAACGAAGTGTCCCATCTTCTTGCAATAATTACAAGTGCTTTTTATTTTTGTCTGGCTACTTGGTGTCTGTTGACGCTGGGGTGCAGTTTGGGCTACTAATGCTGTCATCTTTGTATCTTTCATGCGTTTCTTATCATTTTCTTCTTCATCCCTAATGCGATTCTGGTGATATTGTAGCATTTGTAACACCTGTGGAGGTGTATGTGCTTGCCAGGTACTTTCTACTTTTAGTACTCTGTCCTTAATGGCTGGCAAGGCGTTATCTACTAATTTGGAAACAAACAGATGCGGGTAAGCTTCACTTGTCGGCGTAAGGCCGCTATTTACCGCAAAACATTTTTCAAGTCTGGTGTAATAATCTCCTATGTCTTCACCATGTTTCTGTTTGCAGGAGGAAATGGCATCCCAGTCCTCCTTTTTCACTGTTAGTAACTGTGGTAGCACCTTTAAAATAGTGCCAGGAAGTGCTTTTAGTCTGTCTCCTATACCTTGACCTGCTACTCTAGTATTTTCGTCATTCTGAAGTTCAGTCCATCTAATGTGTTCACCTGCTACTTCCCAATCTTTTTCTCTTAGTTTGTCATATATACCTGATGGCAACAATAATTTCAGAATTGCTGTGATATCAGAAAGAGTATATGTTCCCATCATTAATACATCTCCTAATTCCTTAAAGAATCCAGCAGGATCCTTTGAGTGGGAGGGAACCATCTCTTTCATCCTTAGTATCTCAAGTTTTGTCAAGGGTACATAAATGAAGACGCGTTGTAGCGCTCCATTTGTGTCATCTCTGGGGTGGACCTCTCTCATGGGGAACTGGCGTGTTTGAGGGAGTCTATTAGTTGATCCACACGTATTATTGAAAGATTTATATTCAGTCTTTTTCTGGTATTTCTGTCTAAAATCTATAAATGTGTTGAGAAAAACTGAACTATTGTGGAGGAACATGTTATCAGCGCAGTCAGACAGAAAATCTTCGAGTCTTGGATCATGTTTAAAATGAGTGTCATTGAGTGTGATGAGATGTTGTACCATGTAGAGACTTGCTAATCTTTGATGTGAGCGTGGTAATGCTAGAAAAAGTTGGGCTATGAGATCATTGTCATATATCTTATATTGAGAGAAGGCAGAGGGTGTTGAATTACTGGAACCTCATATGGAGGTGGACTATCTAAGAGGAAATTGGTGAAAGTATCCTCTGGTAGTGGGGCTGTAGGCTGTGCTGATGCAATGTTAAGGTTTTCAGGTGCAGATGGCAATACAGGATAAAAACCAGTAGAAATGGCTGATTGTTCCCTTTTATTCCTTTCACTAACTACTTCTTTCCCTATTTCTTGTAACTGTTCTTTCTTGGCCTGCTCTGACATTCTCTTACCCTTTTCAACTTTATGCAATTCCTTCTGTTGCCTCCTATGGGCTTCTTTTCTCCATAACTCTACTGAGTCACTCTGTGACTGGCGGACTCTCTTTTTCTTCCATAACTGTTCCTCTAATTTTATAATACATTCCATGTCAAAAGTACCATTTTCAGGCCATCTATATCTGTGTTCTAGGTCTTTAGTATAATCCACCCATAAATCACAATACATAAGTGCACCGACACCATGTTTTGCATACATGAAGTGTCCTGGAGTATCCCGAGGAGGAAGGGGAATTTCCTTCTCAAGAATACTCCTTTTGGTTGCCATCTTACGTATTTTCGAGAAAATAGGCATGATGGCAAGACTTTCAAAGATTTTAGAAGTGAGAAAAACACAAACAGAACAAATATCTTTACCGTACCCACGAAAGAGGTGAGTCCGTCTTTTATACTAGTTTAGTAGTCCTCACAAAATAAGTGAGAAACACACAAAAACATGTATCTTTACCGTGCCCACAAGGTAGTGAGTCCGTCTTTTATTCTAGTTTTAGTAGTCCTCACCAAAGATAGGTGAGAAACCAACAAAACGCGTATCTTTACCGCCCCCACAAAAGGTGTGGGTTCGTTTTTATACTTTTCAGCAGTACTCACCGAAAAATAACTGGAAGGCCTCTTGAAGATTTTGGAAAAACGCGGCGCGCAGTTTCAAGGTGGGATTTGTAGAACCTCGGACTCGTCTGCTTCGCAGGTTGGGCTTTGGTTCAGGACGTTCCGCTATTTCCTCACCGCCTCGTGTGGATGCTGGGCCGCAGTCGGTCCCCCTCTTCGCCTCGAGGGAGTTAGCGGGAATTCCCCGCGTTGTGCACTTTTGAAGTCCGTCAATGGTCAGGAGGGGACAGTACCGGGTCCAATATCGCCGGCGCATGGGGGAAAGGGAATGTCCCTGTTCCGGGCGCCAATTAATGTGGTAAATTAAATTTACTTATTACCTCATTTCTGAATTTCTATGCTTAATAAATCATAATTTCTTGTCAATGCAAAGCGAGGAGTCCGTGGTGCTCAAATGAAGGAGGAGGAGACCAATAACTCGAGTTAAGGGGAGCGCTTCCAGCGCCAAGCGGGCACAGGAGCAATCTCTAAAATCCCTCTCTTGAAGTGGGTGTTTTATTTTCAACAGCAGGACATTGATACAGTCTTGGTCATGAGGCAAAATAGAGGAACAAACAGGTCATGGCAGATAGAGGAACAAAAATTAGCAAGAGGAGCAGATTGTGAAGAAATGGGGGCGTGTCTTAGGCTTCGTGAGGGGACTTGCGATGTGAAATAGTCTGACAGTTGGAAGGGGGAGGCTTCCTCATTTGGGGTTTGTGCTCATGCTTCATGTCAAAAAGAGGAACTATCTTGTGTAAAACAGAGACCATCTGCTCTCTGGCTTGCAGTAACTATTTCTTAAAACAGGAACTATCTGCTGGTTCAGGGAATTGGCTGAAACACAGGAAGGGGTGGTCAATGAACTAAGATGCCAGGTGCAGGGTGTCTTACAGTTAAGAACAGGAACTATCTGCTGCTGGTTCCCAGAATTGGCAGAACCACAGAAATGTGTGTGTTCACAATGTACAACCTTGTGCTTCCTCTATTAGTTGGTGTGGTTTCAGGGCCTAACCTCGTGCTTCCTCTTTCAGTTGGGGGTGGTCACAGGGCAGTTGGTGTGACAGGCTGAGTTACCAACAATGGACAGGATGTGGCTGAGTCTCTGGCACAACTGGGGGAGGGCACACAGACAGGCTTCTTGGAATTGGCTCGACCACAAGGAGCAGGGGGTTGTGCAAGATTCAATGGGGGTGTGAAGGGCAGTTTTCAGACAAGTTGCTGAGAGCATGACACACACAAAATGGGTGTTTGTCTGAGAAAAATGGCTGTCAGGCAGAAACAGGGAAATGATGGGGCACAATTGTCAATTTTATTTCCACAGGCTCCGTTTTTTGATTTGGGCTAGCATTGGTTCGTATTGGTTCGTTCCATCTGTATTTTGTCTGTGTTCTGTCTGTGTTTGCCTGTGTTCAGGATTGTCATATGTCTCTGAGTGTATGAATGAGTGTTTGAGTGAATATTGGACATGGCCATGTGTGTGAGAGTATTGTAAATAATAATTTGCCTTTTTCCTTCCACAGCTGCAATTGCAATATAGCAAAACAATGCCGTGCTTCAGTAAACTATGTTTTGGCTGTACCAGCCGAAATAGCACTAGATTAGATGAAAGTCAGCCTGCCCCTCCGGAAGGTACTCCCAGTCATGACATGTACTGTAAGCACGGGATTGGACCCTTGGTGTTTAATCATATCTGGCATAAGTACACCAAGGATAATGAAGAATTGCAGTGGCCATTAACAGGGTCTTTCGATGAGAAAAAGATCAGTTATTTGCAGGAACGTCTGTTTGTGAAACGCAGCAGGCAGTCCATGTTCGATACCCTGCGGACATGGCAGAAAGAGGCCACTCGCAGGAGAATGAGGGCCGAGAAAATAGTAAAAATGAAGCAAGGACAGACCATTACTCAGAAAGCATTTGAGCATGACAAAAATGAGACTGAGCAGAACATTGAGTATCTAGATAGACAATTTCGGTTACAGGTAGACAAGAGTTATGTTGCCCGTAAGGAAGCCGACGACGAGATAGAAGACCTGTTGGATGTTCGCCCCCCTCCGCCATATGCTCCACAGCGTATATATCCGGAGGTGCCTCTCTTGGCACCTACAGCCCCTGTAGCGCCGGCTCAAGGGGAAGCCCCGCCCCGGGCTCCCGCAGATGTGCTAGGCACCGTTGCTTCCATGGAAACGAAGTGAAGGGTTGGCTTTGAAAGCACAACTCCCTGACCCCCGCAAGAATCCCACTGCCTACTATAAGGAATTAACAGAGGCAGCGTCTTCCGCTGTAATGACTCTAGCAGATATTGAGTTGTTTTTCGGATTGTTGGTTCCCGTAGATATATGGCGGCAAGTCCATGATACTCCCCACGCGGCCGAGTTGGGGGGTACCTGGGAAGAGCTTAAGGCATGGGATCAAGACCGTAAGCCGGGGGATAAGCCGAAGGCCGAAATAATTGCCCTACCAGCAAAGATTATAGCTTATATGCATACCTTGATTCCTCCGCGAAAGGTTGATTGGGATAAACTGACTGCTTGTAGGCAAAAGAAAGACGAAAGTGTCTCCGATTTCTTTACTAGATTTGAGGGAACTTTCATTGATTTCAGTGGTCAGGACCTCGCTAGCGAGGGAGGAATACGATTGTTTGTAAATAGATTTGTAACTAATTTGATTCCTGAGATTTCAGCCCGACTGCAAGCTGCCGAAAGTACGTGGACTACGTCCTCTCCTTCTATCATATTAAGCATGGCTCAGTATTATGAACACAGGGAAAACGAGAGTAAGGATAAAGTTGAAAAGAAAGCTAAGGACCTTACAACTCGAGTACTGTTACAGCAAGTCATGAGGGGTCGAGGGACAGGAAGAGGCGCCAGAGGGCCCGTGGCCAACGGGCCGGTCTCCAGAGGAGGAGGAGGAGGGGGCCAGACCTCTCGATGGGGACCCAATCAGTGTGCGTATTGTAGAGAGGAAGGCCATTGGAGAGATCAGTGTCCGTTGCTGTCAGCACAGAACGGAGCTGTACGAGGAAGGGGTCGAGGACGAGGCGGCCCGGACTGTAGCGATATGCGTAGAGAAGAAGCAGTGCAGGGAGGACACGAGCTAAATCATTTCGATAAACCCCAAGGTAGGCAATACTACAATGAAGATTATGGTTACGAAGATCAGGATAGATTCGGAGATGTATAGGACAGCCAAGGACAGAGTGGGGGCCAAGTGTCGATACTGGTCAATCAACAAGGACCCTATGTGACAGGGGAATTGATGGGGACCACCGATAAGTTCTTAATTGACACAGGAGCAATGAATAGTTCGGTTGCTCGCTCGTTGGTCCCAGGGGCCGCTCTGTCTGGGCAGAATAACGTCTCAGTGGGATTTTCAGGAGTTCCCGTAATAAGCCCCATCTCTCAGCCTCTCCCCTTTACGATTGGTCCGTTTACTATGGACTCTCCCTTCCTTTTAACTTCCAGTTGTAGGGAGACTCTTTTGGGTTTGGATATGCTAAAAAGACTGAACGCTAAAATACATTGCTCTCCAGATGGTGTTTATTTAACAATCCAAAATCCCGATGTAGGCACAAAGCAGTATTTTGCTAAAAATGACCCATTGCCACCTGAATTTGTGGGCATACCGCCCAGTTTGTGGGCAACCGGAGATGCGGATGTCGGTAAATTGGATATCCCTCCTGTCCATATTACATTAAAACCCGGTGCTAGGCTACCTCGCATACCCCAATACAAGATCTCCCCAGCGGGAGAGCGAGCTTTGCTTTCTACTATACAGGATCTAATTGATAAAGGGGTGGTGGAAGAAACGGCATCGAATATTTGTAATAGCCCTATCCTGTCTATTTTGAAAAAAGCTCCTGAGACAGGGACATCTGAAAATGTTGATGTCTATCGTTTTGTAATTGATTTACGAGAAGTTAATAAGATAGTGGTGCCCCAATTCCCAGTGGTGTCGGACATCACTACCATCCTTACTATGATACCTCCCACTGCTAAGTATTTCTCTGTTATCGATCTGAAGAATGCTTTCTTTAGCATCCCTATTCATCCTGATAGCAGGCAGATCTTCGGCTTCTTATTATCTGGTCGAAGCTTCAGATTCTGTCGCGCTTCTCAAGGCTATACCGAAAGTCCTAGCATCTATAGCCAAGCCCTTAAGGCGGTCTTGGATGACCTGTCCTTGCCAGATGGTAGCGTGCTCTTGCAATACGTTGATGATTTATTGATAGCATCTGACACTGAAGAGGGTTGTAAAGAGGCCATGGTTAAATTGTTGCACCATCTGGCGGACAGGGGTAATAAAGTTTCCTTGTCCAAGTTCCAATATTGTCAACAGGAAGTGACCTACCTAGGCCACTTACTGTCGAAGGAGGGTAGGCGCCCGAACGAATTACTACCATCTCTAACATGCCTGTGCCTTGTACTCAACGTGAAGTTCGTGCTTTTCTTGGCATTACCTCTTATTGTCGCCAATGGATTCCTAATTTTTCTTTTCTTGCTAAACCTTTGCTACACTTAACCACTAAAGATGTGCATGAACCCCTCCCTTGGACTGATGAATGTCAGTCTGCCTTTGCTTCTCTGAAATCTGCTCTGTCTTCTGCTCCTGTCTTAGGCACTCCTGACTACCGTAAACCTTTTGTACTATATGTGCACGAGGTCGACGCTTGTTCGCTTTCAGTGTTGACACAGGGCTTTGGTGGTAAGCAAAGACCGTGTGCTTATTTTTCGGCCACATTGGATAATGTGGCCAGAGCACTTCCCAGTTGCCTGAGGGCCACTGCGGCTGTGGCAGCGGCCATCAGACAATCAGATGGGCTTGTTTTAAATTCTAATTTGACTGTGATGGTGCCGCATGCTGTGGATGCATTGTTAAATAAAACTAAGACACAGCATCTGACGAGCGCGCGCCTCACGGGTTATGAATTGACTTTGTTTGCTCCGCATGTGACCATTAAGTGTTGTGCCACGTTGAATCCGGCTACACTGTTGCCCCTCCCTTCGGGGGAACAGGCAAATGATGTCCATGATTGTATTTTTAGGACAGAGGAGGAAACGAAGGGAAGAATCGATCTCACAGACATTCCCTTATCTGACCCCCAAGGGGAATTGTATGTGGATGGTTCTTGTTTCAAATTAGCAGATGGCACAACGACAGCTGCATATGCAATTACTACACTAAAAACAGTAGTTGAAACATTCCGAATACCCCATTGATCAGCCCAAGCTGCTGAGTTGATGGCTTTACTACGAGCCTGTGAGTTAAGCGAGGGATTAGAGGTCAACATTTTCACGGACAGCCAGTACGCCTTTGGCGTGGCCCATAGTTTTGGGAGACTGTGGAGGGAACGAGGGTTTCTCACCTCACATGGTCAGAAGATACAGAATGGCCCCTTGGTGTTACTTGCAGCTTTGACTCTCCCCAAAAAAGTGGCGATCATAAAATGTAGTGCACATAAGACAGTGGTAGATGAAGTAGGGGAGGGTAATGCCTTTGCAGATCAGGTAGCTAAACAAACAGCCCAGTCCATGGTGTCTTCTATGTATGTGAACTCCTCTGCCAGGTGGGTGGGGGAGTCCGACTTGTTTGATAATACTATTGAAAGTGTGCGAGAAATTCAGAAAGAAGCAACCTCCGTGGAGTTGGATAGATGGAACAGGAAATAGGAAGATTGGATGAGAATAACTGCTGGGTGGATCTGACAGACAAACAGCGATGGTTGCTGCCCAATGCTATGGTGCAGGCTGTCGTTACGATGGCCCATGGACCAGCCCACGTGGGAGCTAAAGGCATTTGTGCCTTGCTGGATCCAGTTTGGAATAACCCCAATATACAGAGAACAGCTGTACGTCTTGTTCAATATTGCATGGTTTGCCTGCAACATAACCCGGGGAAAGGAGAACCTGTTTTGAGTGGGAATTTTGCACCCCCGACATTGCCGTTTGAGGTGCTCCAGATGGATTACATCCATATGGAGCGCGTCAATAACTTGAAATACGTATTGGTAGTGGTATGTGCCTTCAGCAAGTGGGTTGAGGCGTACCCTACGAAAGAAAATACTGCCCTAGCCACAGCAAAAGCCCTTATAAAGGAGTTTATCCCGCGCTTCGGATTGCCTCGCTTGATCTGGTCTGATAGCGGCGGGCATTTCCATGGGGCCCTTGTGCAGTGTATATGCAATGGGCTCCAGATAAAACAAAAGTTTCATGCAGCTAGACACCCCCAGTCAGCAGGACTAGTTGAGAAATATAATGGAATACTGAAACTAAAAATGGCAAAGATCCAAGAGAGTACTGGTTTAAAATGGCCTGACACCCTCCCATTAGCTCTTATGTCACTACGGGTCACCCCTCATTCACGCTCTGGCTTGTCTCCCTATGAGATAGTTTTTGGGCGACCCGCTAATGTATGGGGCGTGCCTAGACCAAGATCATTTACTGATGTTGAATATCCTATGTTGATCGATTACCTGTATACTTCGACTAAAGACCTTTGTTCCATTCATAAGCAGGTAGCATCTGTACAGCAACCCCTGCCAGAGGGCCTCGGACATCGCCTGGAACCCGGCCAGTGGGTGCTGGTTAAGAAATACGATCGGGACACCAGCTTGGCTCCGAGGTGGTCTGAGCCACATCAGGTACTCTTGGCCACACGGACGGCAGTCAAGGTGGATGGAAAACGACACTGGATCCATGTGTCACATCTAAAAAGAATCCCTCTTCCACTTCCTTATGACCGGCGACACCCTGAGGGAATCCTGACCCAAGAGGGTGAGAGAGCTGTTGCACTGGTACCGTTCTCCGACGCTTGTGAAATCGGAGCTGAAGGAAAGACAGGGCCGGACGGGGCAGTCTCTGGAGAATCGGCAATCGCCCCTGGCCCTGTCCATGTTGATTTGGTTGACGGTGGTGTTGATGAAGGTATTGCACCTTCCCCTTTGTTATTTCCTGATCAGGAAGTGCCCGGTCATGTCCGTTACAACCTGCGGCCACGAAAACCTCACAGTACCTCAGATGACACTGCTAGGAGATAAGGAAAGACTCGGATAAAAGTAGGGTTTGCTAGATTTTAATCTGTGGTACTGAGCGAGACACTGGACTGAACCCGTTGAGAGCTGGAACATTGATATGGTGCTCTGTTCAGAAAGAAAGACTCTGTTCTTGTCACTGGCCAGGTTGTTTGAGTAAATTCCTTTCGAAAGATCTGCATCGTGGGACGTCATTGGATGTGTTTGTTGATGAACGATAGAAGTCTGCCTGTGAGGCTTTGACGGACACAGGGAGAAGAACCCTCTGGCGGGAAGGTTGTTTTGGCCCAGCTTAATTACTTTGGACTTTTTAGCTAGGAATGTACCCTTTTGGTCGTATTGTACCTGAAGAAGAACGCCCTTTTGCTCCTAGATATTTGCCTTTTTACGAACCAATGTTTTCTACTTGGACCATGCGCGCGAAAATAGCTTTTGTAGTTACAATAGCAGTCATTTTAGCAATCTTTATGGGGGTTTTCATATACTTAGAATATAAGCACCCAATGAAATCAATGATAATGTCGACTGCTGCTCCTCCTGAACACTTTATGTTCACTTTAGCACCACATAAAGAAAGACACCGTCAGACATATGCTAAGAATGTTTTTTTAGAAATGCTTCATCAGACACACAGTACTAAGAATATGACAAAATGTTGGGTCTGTGGGTTGTTGCCATCCGTTATGCATAAGCACGATTTGTTCCTTTCTTTGCCCCTGTCGTTCCTAGGAAGTTGTGAAGCCTGGTTTCAGATGCTATCTGCTATGTATAACCATTATGTGGCCCATCCCAAACAGTACTCCGAGAGGGACTATGAAATGGTTTTGGCCTACATTGAGACGCATCAAGGTTTTGATCCCGAGGGCAATAACGGGGAAGGATCCTTAGATCCTAGTGCCTGTATGAACGTCTATACAGATAATATAAATGATACTTGGCTAATAGATGAATTGTTTGATTTTGCCAGCTTTAAAGATTCGCAATATTTTCAGCAGTTTATTTCTAGAAATGTTACCAGTGAACGTATTATGCCTATTCCTATCCTGGACACCTCTTCCCCCTTCTGCATAAAAGGTGCAGGCCATGTGCAAGTTGGGATCAGCCTTTGTAATTACACGTATATTCTGAAAATATTCAGTAGCCCGCCTCTGCTGACACCCCCGAATGTGTATTTCGTTTGCGGAGAACATGCCTATACCTGGTTACCTCGGGGTTGGGCGGGCCAGTGTTATTTGTCCTTTCTGTATCCACCAGTCTACATTGCACCACCCGACTATCATAAAACGCATCAGTTGTATACCTCTGAATTGGCCCCTCACAGGCAACGTAGACAGCTTACAATGACTGAAGTTGATCAGACAAACACCTCCCTGCAACAATTCACCGATTTCACTAAGGGGTTGGTTCCATTCTGGGGTCCGATATTCAATAGCCGAGAGATTAGGAGATTGTCAAGGATAGTAGAAAACGTCATTAACATCACTACTGATATAATGGCTAACATCACAGAGGAGCTTCAGGCTACTAGACTCGTTTCTCTTCAAAATCGAATGGTTTTAGACGTTATCTTAGCTGATCGCGGTGGTGCATGCCGGGTGATCGGCAGCTCTTGCTGTGTCTACATTCCAGACTCCGCCCCTACGGTTCATTTGGCCATCCAGAAGCTCCATCGCATAGCAGCAGAATTGCATGTAGAAAATGGGTCCTGGTCTCTGCCTGGGTGGTTCTGGGGTCTACTATGTACTTGGGGATGGAAGGTATTACTGATTTTGGTCGGAGCGGCAGGTATCCTTTTCGCCTGCTGTCTCTGTCTACAGTGCGGTCCTGCGTGCTGTTCTTATTGTGCCTCTAGATTAACAGCGGCTGTCATCCCTTCTCCGATCCCCTCCAAAGCTCAGATGCTCCAGCAAGAGGTACACAAACTTATGGCAATCGACGAAGATCTCTTCGACGATTAGTGTCCTCTGTTATTAGCTTCATCACGCTAAAAGTAGGGTTTGAGGGATAGGAATTCAATTAGGCCTCTCACGGGGACATAGATCGTAGTCTCTTAGTTAGTGTTCAGCGTGATGCAACTAATTAGCATGCTACGTACGCCTCTATGGCATAAGACACCCTTTTAGTTACACTCTGTCATCCTTTATGAAAATCGTACTATAACCCCTCCTTGTAAATAGGTTAGCGCTGCTTAGCAGGACCGGCGCCATTTTGAGCCTAGTCAGCCTGTAATGCTGTTTGAATCTTCCATGGCTCTGCGTTTTCACGTTTCCCTGTTCTCATGAGAAACAGCTTAACATATGTAGCAAGCAGCTGCTTCTGCTTTTGGGCCTGTCAAGGTTATAGGAGGGGGCCGGCCAGATAAGCACATTCTTGCAAGCGCTGTGCGGACTCTCACAGAAACTACCAGAAGGGAGTCGACCAGCGTGACCTTGCTATACTGTGCTCAGATAGAAGCTTTGTGTTCCATATATGGTCATATCCCTTGCCACCTCCTGTACCAACTTGTATTTTTCCATCTTAGGTAACGGTTGCAAAATGTGATAGTATATATGTGTTGTCCTGACCATGTGCCAGCAGTCTTCTCGGCGGTCCTCGGGGTGTGAGGTCGCTGGGAGCTCCTCTGGCAGAGTATTTTTGCTAATAAACGAATGAACTTTCTACACTGCCAATCGACTGATTATTGATGAATGATCTTTGGTAATTGTAAGTATAATCCTTCGAGGGTTGGTGAAATTTAGGTACTTCAGCCCCCTCGTTGCCCTAGATGTGGATTGGTAGAGGCGGACGATATCCATGTCTTTTATGACTGTCCCAGCCTAGGTCTCTTTTGGGCTAACGTGGAGAAGGCAATGGAGAGTATCTACAAGGTTAAACTTAGTTTGAACACAGTTAGAGTTTTTTTCGGGTTGGACACTGATCTTATTTGTGGGTTAAGGGGGACACAGGTGGCCTTATTTTTTAACCTTATTCTTATTGCTCGTAGAGAGATTTGTAAGTTATGGAAGGACGTTAGCCACCCCTTGTATGAAAATTGGCTTAGAGCTGCACTGAGAATTGCACATTTGGAATCTGGCATGGCACATAATGTAAATAGCACTGTTTGGGAACCTCTGATAGAATGGGGAAGAGAAATGAGGCTGGTCTAAAGCCCCAAAGGGTCCTATGATTACACCACACCCTGAACAAGGGGGCAGGCCGGGCCGGCTCCAGGTAAAAGCAAGAACTTCAGCCCTGGGCCCCCAGAATGGAATGGGGGTTGTAAGCGTTTATTTGCACTTGCCAATGGTGAAATGAGGACTGAAAAAGAAAAGAAAAAAGAAGAAAAAAAAAATATCTCATGCAGCACAGGCCAAGACCAAACGTTGCTGTGCTGTGTTGTGTCAAAGGTAGAGAGGACACATCCACCATACCTGCAAAGCTATGGAGCATTTTACTCTCTCCATGTGCTGGTGCAATGTATGTAATCTACCAACAACACAGGCACCCTTCGACCATAGAGCAACAATGTCTGTGTTATGGGTCGAAAATGATTTGTTACCAGAAAGAGATAAATTCCTGCTCAGAAATAAGCCTCAAAGTCATTGTCCTCTTTCCAAGTGTGCTGCAGACAGTAGTACATGTCCTGTTACTTCACAAATATATCACACATAACCATAGTGCCACCTTATAAAGACAGGTAATCTAAAGAGTATGTTGCCTGGCTAATAATGGTCTATCTTCAAAACATGTAAATTCAATATTTTCATAGTTTTCATATATGTTTCCATGACCTACAATACATGATTAATATGTTAATGTGTGTGTTTACCTGCATTCAAGCAAATACTATGCAGGTCTAATTCATATTGCCTCAGTCACCAAAAGACATTTTACACTATATGTGACGTGTTCCAAGTATACATTACATATAACACTAAGTGAAACCTGTCTCAAACCCTGTTTTAATATGTCCTCTATTTGTATAAATTGTGAACATATTCTATATCCATTCTCACATACAACTATTGCAGCCCAACATATGTTGAGTGTACTTTGCGAAACTGCAGTCCCTGCAGGCATATGTGGCAAACTTCTCTTATTCCCAACCACAGTCATACTAACATTCCAAACAGTAAGAGAAAGTAAAACAGTTGTAGAGTACTGTTTCCTTAACTATCATTCACCCAGCATGCATGTGTAGGTCATCAACTACTCCTAATACGTGTTAATATGTCTTTCATCAGGTGATCAAGGCTATGGCCTACAGCCATGGTTAAGGACCCCGTTTTCAACAACCATGACTGAGAGATGGGAGATATTCAACAATGCATTTAGAAGAATCCGCAATGTAGTGGAATGAACTTCAGGCATCTTCAAAACTTGTTTCAGATGTTTGGGCAAGTCTGGTTGGATGCGCCTCTACACACCTCCAATGGTGTGTAAGACAATACTGGTATGTGCAATTCTGCATAGTATATGTGGAAAAACACATCTACAAGGGGATTCTGAATGTCAAACACTTACTCAGGAGGAAGACGATAAAGTTTTGTATGCAGAAACTGTGCGCTCACAGGAAGGCCGCAAATGAAGGATTCATTTGATTCAAAATATTTTTTTCTTAAATCAATAAAATTGTTAATAACACTTCACTTAACTTTGCACAGGTCTGGCTAATTGTCTGTTTTTCAAAAGTATTTGGAAGTTATGTTGTTGGGTTTGTGTCAATTAAAAGCACGAAAAGTTCACAATATGTACAACAACCCTAACAGTTAGTCATATTTCACTGAATGAACTCATTGGTATGCCAAATGTTTGAGTCGAGGTTCATTTGAAAAGTCACACATCTGAGGCTCGAGCAAAACATAGATGTGTAATCTGTGGATGTATGAAGATTGCACAGTAGAGTCATCTAACGTGTATCAATACAGTCATGTATACACCTTATGTATTATTATAGATGTTGTCTCACAATGTCGTTATCTAAGTATGCATTCGGTGATACTGGTTCAGACTCCTCGAGTCATGCCGAACGTGTAGAACATTAACAAAGCAGAAAAGGTGCTGCGTGTTGCTGTACATATGGAGTATCAATAACACTTCTCAACACACCTACTGTATTTCACAGAATGTGATAGGTATAAAAAATCTACTTACTCTGATCAACAAAATAACATATTTAAAGTATGTAGTATTAGTCATGGATTCATAGGAGCATGTATCCCTCCAGGGATGATTGATGAGCATTACAAATAATTTTAATAATAATAAAATAATAATCATGTAATCATTACAAGAGTTGTTGACTTAAGTAAGTGACTGAATTCAAATCTACATAAATATTTACACGCATTAAGCCATGCTAACCCACTTTGTGTGGTTATATATCTCTTGTTAAGTAAAAAATATTCTTGCACAATGCATGTTGCTTCGGTGGGCTACCCTGCATTATGAAGGATTTTTATAGTAGGATTATGACCGAGTGTACATATGTATACACCCATCTATGTGTGCACATTTTTCCAATCACATAGTATCAACTGTAATACCTTTCACCATCATGAAGCAGGTCAGCTGTTTGTGAGTTGGTGATATGTTAAAGAAGAGTGTCAACAAAGGCTCCTTAACCCTTTTGGTGCAGGTGTTGGTCAATGACAGACAACCGCACCCCCTCCCCAGTACATTTGGCAGCCGTTGGCCAACACTGGGGAGGGCCAAAAAGGATCCTCTGATGCTTGCACAGGAGATATATATATATATTTTTACAATGGGCGGGGAGACACAGAATCGCTTCCGCATCAGCCCCGTCCCCCACTCCTGCCCATATGGGATTTCAGCATACCGTGAGACACGCTGTTGTCACAGATCCCCCTCAGGAGATTTGAAAGCTGCAAGGTGAGTGTTTTTTCCCATTCCAGTGAGAAATAAATGGCTAAAAATGCATCCCCACATATCAGGGAGGCCTCATTGGAAAAGGGAGAGTCTCCCCTTTCCAATGAGGCCTCACTGAAATAGCTTCCTGACAGTGGATCGCACCGCGATCCTCAGGCAGAAAACTCACTAAGCCACCAGTGCTATTTATTAGGGGGTCGGCCCTCATGGCAATGACCAGAACCCCCACCCCAGGGAAGTTTTAAAAAAAAGATGAATGTAAAATGAGAAGAAAAAAGGTGAAATTGTCACGGTGTCGTCCTTCCTTGCATATGGGCCCTCTGGTGGCCCCCCACATTTTTTGGGGGGTAAATGCATTTTCCCGGGGGGCCGTAAACACAGGGGAATCACACATTAGAAAACAGTAAAGAAATGTGCTATGTGAATGTGTGTTTCTTGAGCTCAAAGGTTAGAATTGTACCTTCAGGAAATAACTTTTACTTTTATACTGGCAGTGACCCAGCAGGTTCCCCAACAATACAGTTTTGGGTAAGTCATGACAAAAGTAAGCTGTGATATTGAACGGTGCAAGCTGAAGTAATACTTTTGTTGTCTTTTTTAGTGACTTTGGAGAACCTGCAGCCTCACCAAAAAAGATATGTCTTTTTTGTTGATTTGTGGAAAAGTAAATTTTGCCATGTTCTGTGTCCCTACGTGTCCCCCATCTTATGTTATATGTGTATGATTAATATGCATATGTATTCCCCATGATCGATTAAAGACGCAATTACAGTTGTGTCCATCCCTAGTATGCCAGTTTCCAGTTCTCGTGAATACTACGAATATTAGGCCTATGTAAAGCTACGTTGCCATGTTTCTCAGTGTGTACGTTATTTCATTGTAAAGTCCCCGTTTCTAGGCCTCAAAAGGGCCCGGACACCAGATTCAGCTCCTGTCTCCTGAGCCCTCGCTGAGGAGCGATACAGCCCCCACCTGTATCCTCGACCCTTCACTTACTTCCTGCCTCACAGTGCCCGGCTCGGCCTGGCTCTGCCTACGAGTCTGCCAAGAATATGTTATGATTCTAGTTATCAGTCCAGCCCTCCTTCTCTGCATTCCTAAGCTACTGAATCGCATCAATAGTTTCCGTCATTGTCTAGCCTTTACGTCTCCATGTAAGAGAAATACTGTATTAATGGTCATTTAATATTCTTCATCACGCACTACATGTAGAATAATACATGCACCAGTCTTAGAGTCTGTTAGCCTTTACCCCGATAGCTTTTAGTTTATATCAACATGTTCTCTAAACATTAGATACTAGATAGGGTTTAGGTACATGTCGCCCTGACTCTCCAGACTTCAGTCTCTGCTCCTAGCACAGAGTTCATAGCCCCCAGCTTCTCCTAGTAACACGTCATTGTCAGTTTGCGCGCACCATTAGGTTAGAGGTCCCGGCTCCTTAGGTAGCCCCCTCCATGTTTCCGCCCCATTTATGACATATTCTGTTACGTTTACATCACATGTCTATGTATACGCCTCTTGTTACACCTACTTTCACCCTTATCTTTCGCGACTGCTATTGACCACACCCACTGCTCCGCCTACTGTATTCATTGTAATGCAACTGTTTTAGTATATATGCTTGTGTACTGTTATTAAATGCTAGCGCGCTCATCCCAGATCCAGCCCCGGCAGCTGCCGGGCCACGCCAGCTCATTCCCTGTCCCCCCTGCCGGGCCCTGTCATCCTATTCTTGTGCAGGTTGTCCTGTTCCTGTCCTTATGCTGTATTAAACCTGCAAACTCCTACTACCTCGAATCTTGACTCTTATTTATTGAGCTATCTGGTATTGCTATGTCCAGTAAAACCTAGATCCGGTATTATTTATTTATATACCACATAATGGCGCCCGAATAGGGACTTGCCCTTTCCCCACGCGCCGGTGAAGCCACGCCGGCCCCCTGACCCTCTGCAGCCGTGACGGAACCATACCGTGCACGTGCAGATATTTCTGCTTCAAGTATCCCTCAGGCCCACGGAGGAGACGGAGGTGGCGGTCCAGCATCCAGACGAGGCGGTGGAGGAACGCGGCGAGTCCCGACCAGAGCCCAAGCCGAGAGTCCAAGGTCCGAGGTATCCGGAGGCCCACCCGTAACTGAAGTCCGAAGTTCGTCCGTCCGGCGTCGAAGCAGTCCCGTCCAGTCCGAGGCCTTCCGTTCTTGCTGCCCGGTGAGTACCGTTGCTGGGGTAGTATCTAGACAGGGTCAATCTAATTGTCTCTGGTCCGTGGGGTTTGGTGGTACACAGATCCCGAAACGAAGTGTCCACTCCGGTGGATGCGGGTCCTGACGTGTCTCTTTATGAGACCGGTAAGTTTCGTACTGTTTCAGCAGTGCATCTAGTTTCTGTTCTAGTAAGTTCTGTTCTCAAGAAGATTCATGTATTCTGTTTTCCGTATTCCAGGTAGTATTTTGTCAGACCTGTTATTTTAAATGTTCTTCATGTATTTTAATGTCGTGGTATGAGAGTGGTGTAATTATCGTGTTCATTGTGTATTGTATTGTGTCTAGATTACAGTCCAGTCATGCCGTGGTTTTCCAAACTACGTCAGTTAAGAACTAGAAAAGGTCTGTTAGAAGAAGCAGTTCCTGTCCCGCCTAGGGACAGTCCAGGTCATTTTATGTATCAGAAGCATGGCATAAGTGCCATATTATATCTAGATTTATGGGTAGAGTATACCAAACAGTTAGAAGAAAAGTATAGATGGCCTGTATCAGGTACATGGGATGCCGAGTGCATCATGCGAGTAGAAGAAGCATTATGGAAAAAGAAAGCCAGACAGTCACAGAAAGATGCCATCGAGTTATGGCGCAAAGAATCTCATAAAAGAACCGAAAAAGAAATCAGAAAGTCAGAATTAAGTAGAGAATCCTTAGAACGAGCCCAAGAAAGGGAATTAATCGAGATAGGTGAACGAGTCAAAACCGAACAGTCAGATAGACAGAGGCATGCCCTCATTAAGGGTATGTATCCTCTTCTTGCCGAGGGCTTGCCAAAAGCGACCCCGGAGGCATCCAGTAATTTTCCGCCACCATTAGTTCCGACCAAGCTACGTCACAAACCGACCGCAGCTGATATTTTTATTTCGTCCTACTTGGACGACACGGTTCCAGAATATGCAAATCCTGTTCCGCCAACTCCTGTAAATAATGTAAATCCTGCTCCTCCAGACACCGGAGTACCTGCCACGGTACCCCCGGTTCAGCCCACATTACAATTTCCCACTCTGCCAGCACGAAAAGTATCAGTCGACGATTCCAGTCTAGGGGCCGCAGGAGGAGGTCCTCCTGGTACCCCGCCACCACACCAACGTTTAACATTAGTCGAGTTACATGAATGTGCGTTACAGCGTACGCCCAAATATAAGTCCGTTGCAGATATCCGACGAGCCCTTACTGAATGCCGCTATGATCCAGTTGCAGGTGATGATAGTACAGTTATATATTCCATCCGTGTAAGACGGGTGACCGGGTATTTGGACACCCTACCGAATATGAAAGAAGATCTAGACAGAATATATCGTTTCATCCGTACAGGGGATGATCCAGAAAGTATTGGTGAAGCCATGTCCCAAAGGAAAGCTGAGATCCAGCTCATGCTATTAAAGTTTCTGATTAATTGTTTAATAAGGGAACAAGATTATCCGACCAAAGATCCGGCCGAAATGAGAATCCTGACAAGGTGGAGTGATAATATAGCCGAGGGTAAACACAGAACTATCAGTAGTATAGAGAGTATGTACAAGAGAATTCGTAAAGAAATAATAAAGTTACATGAACAACGTAAAGCAGCACAAGTAAGCGAGAAAGAGAATGACTCTTCTACTGAAGAGGTAGAGGACGAGAATCCCGCCAGAATAGCGTATCTAGGAAGATCTAGATTTCCAGACCGACATTCACGTCTAGACTACAAGAAAACTGTTCCTCATCCAGCACCAGAACAAGGTTCTCTAGAACAAGTATTTCAAGCTACCGATCATATTCTGAAATCACGAATCGGTTATAGTGAGTTAAGTACTATGCATGAACAAGAACTAGCCCGATCAGCAGTCCGATGGATTACTGATTCTACCACTTTTCCAGATGAAATAGTGGCACAAATGTTTCTGAAATTGCCCCCAGCCGAGCAACGACTGGTGGGTATGTATATGATCCAACACCTCATTACTCTGTATGAGGGTCAACATTCTGATCCAGGTCCGTTACACGATGTCCTGAACGAGTTACTCCAGTATAGATGGAAAGGTTTAGGTACCGATTTAATTAGTGTCATTCTAGAACAGCGCCACAAATATAGAACGTTTCTGAACCCGCATTTTGTTCATGTCTCACCTCCAGAAAGTAAACCGTTTTACATAGATAGACAGAATCCGTTACGAGAAGTACACCCAGTCAGGACAACAGATGGTGAAATGCAACGAGTATTTGTTTACACTCCGATTACAAAGATGGAACTCTTAGAGATGAAGAAATTAATTCCCTGCCATGACAAAGATCCAGCAGGGTTCCACCGAGAATTAAAAGACATGCTCCGTATGGGAGAATACACGTATCCAGATATAATTAAAATGTTAAAAGTCCTGTTGCCCGCAGGCATATATGAAAAACTCAAGGAAAAAGAATGGGAGGTGGGAGAGAAAAAGATCGATTGGGCAGTTCTAGAAGCTGAAGATAAGATACGAGTACCAGGTACCGGTCTTGGAGAGAAATGTAAAGAATTACCAGAGCTGTTAATTCAAGTTTTGCCAAGATTATTAGCCACTAAAAAGGAAGACTGGGATGCAATCTCAGCCTGTAAACAGAAACAAGACGAAGATACTAGTGATTTTTATTCTAGATTTGAAAAATGTTTTATTATAAACAGTGGCCTCAAGACAAGTAGTGAGTCATACCCTCATCTCTTTGTTACTAAATTAGTCGAGAATTCAAGTCCACAAGTTAAGAATCGAGTTTTGAAAGTCGAAAGTACATGGCAAGCTAATACCCCGTCCCAGATGTTACAGATGCTCCAGTACCATCAGAATAGAATCAGAGAAGAGCAAGAACACGAGAGAAAACGTATGAAAGACACGAAAATGAAAGTACTAGTTGCACAATCTGTTCCTCAAGACAGTCAGAAGAGGGGTCCGACTCAAGCCAGTCATCCTGCAGCTCCCGTTAAAGGGACCTGCAATTATTGTAAACAGCCAGGTCATTTCATAAACGAGTGTGCAGTTCTGAAACACAATATAGCTACTGGTAAAACTAAAGAAAGACCACGTCTGCCTAGACAAGAACAAGTTTCACAGACTTCTCAGCCACAGAATGCACAACAGACAGTTCCAGCACCGCAGCCTATTGCTGCAACACAGCATGTTACACAGCAGATGTACCAGTATGCACAGTCTGAGTATCCAGAGTATCAGCCGTATTCATGAAACAGCCTAGAGAGGGAGGTAGGCTTGCCTCTCATCGAGATTCCTGTAGATCAAGAAGGTCCCTATGTTCATAGTCAGGTACTAGGGAAAGACAGAAAGTTTCTGATTGATACAGGGGCAAGTAGGACGACTATCAGTCACGCCGAAGTTCCAGGGGCTCCGCTCTCAGGCTCTAGAAATGTTTCCCTTGGATTTTCAGGAAAGCCTATTGTAAACGAGATATCTAAGCCAGTTACTCTAGAAGTAGGTCCATTGTCCCGAACTACTGATCTGTTACTTACGAAGTCATGTCCAGAAAATCTGTTAGGTATTAAAACACTGAAAGAATTAGGTGCAGTTATTTGCTGCTCCCCAGAGGGAATACGCCTGTTTCTACGTGACTTCAAGGGTCACTATGTATTACGAGATTTTGATCCGAGATTGTCTAATGTTCCGCAGCATCTATGGGCGCAAGGTCCAACTGATGTAGGTTATATGCAAATCACACCCCATCGTGTGACTCTCAAGCCAGGTGTAGTGTTACCACGAATCAGACAGTACAGATTGCCACCTGAGGCTGTAACAGCCTTATCCAAAATTATTGACGAGCTCATGGCTCAAGGAGTAGTTGTAGAAACTGACTCCAATGTATGTAATTCTCCGATCATTCCAGTCATGAAACGTACTGATCCAAATGCACCCCCAGTATATCGATTAGTGATTGACCTTCGAGAACTCAATAAATGTATTATTCCCCAGTACCCAGTTGTCCCAGATATTTCTTCCCTACTGACAGCCATTGATTCCGAAGCCTCATTTTTTACAGTCATAGACCTCAAGAACGCGTTTTTCAGTGTCCCCATTCATCCAGATAGTCAGTTTCTTTTCGGATTTTGTTTAAATGGAAGGAGCTATATGTTCACACGAGCTCCTCAAGGTTTCACAGAAAGTCCTAGTATTTACAGTCAAGCACTTAAGAGACAACTAGACAACATTCACATGCCAACAGACACTGCCCTGCTCCAGTATGTCGATGATCTACTGATCACAGCCCGTTCTGAACGTGCTTGCGAGCGAGCATCACTTACAGTCTTGTATTTCCTAGCCGAGATGGGGCACAAGGTGTCCCCTTCGAAGCTTCAATTCTGTGTCCAGCAAGTGATCTATTTAGGCCACTTACTGTCCAAGTGGGGTAGGCAGTTGACACCAGACCATATCCAGTTAATAGCGAGTCTTCCTCAGCCCAAGACACAGAAGGAGGTACGTGCTTTTATCGGCCTTACTTCTTATTGCAGACAATGGATTCCTCAGTATGCATTTCTAGCTTAACCACTGATACAGTTAACGACACAGGAGGCAGCCCTATCGACTGTCCTCCCTTGGACATCTGAACATACACTTAGTTTCAATGAGTTAAAGAAAGCTTTATGCCAAGCTCCAGTTCTAGCTACACCGAACTACAGTAAGCCTTTTACACTTTTCGTCACAGAACGTGAAGGTACAGCATTATCTGTTCTTACACAAGATCAAGCCGGTCAATACAAGCCCTGTGCTTATTTTTCGAGCACACTAGATCCTGTAGCCCAGGCTCTGCCTGCGTGCCTCAAGTCAGTTGCAGCCACAGCTCTAGCTATCAGACAAAGTGATTCCATAGTATTAGGACATTCCTTGACAGTACAAGTTCCACACTCCGTGGAAGTTCTTTTAAACCGTACACAGACTCAACACTTGACAATTGCACGTTTAACAGGTTATGAACTGACACTGTTCCAGCCACACATAGAAATCAGACGCTGCAACGTTCTAAATCCTGCTACACTGTTACCGTCAGTTAATTCGAATCCTGCCACACACGACTGTGTGGAAGTAGTTAACATTATGACTAAGCCAAGACAAGATCTGACAGATATTCCATTACCAGATCCCGACCTGACACTTTATGTGGATGGTTCATGTATGAGAACAAGTACAGGAGAACTAGTAGCCGCGTATGCAGTGACTACTGACACTGACGTTATAGAAACACACCGTATTGACACCCTGTCTGCTCAAGCAGCAGAGCTAGTTGCTCTGACACAAGCCTGCATACACGCCAAGAACCTGAAAGTTAATGTTTACACAGATTCACGTTACGCATTTGGAGTCGTACACGACTTTGGAGTGCTCTGGCAGGAGAGAGGTTTCATGACTTCTCATGGAACCAAGATTCAGCATGGTCTCCTTATTCAAGCTCTGTTAGATGCCATACATTTACCGACATCTATTGCTATCATGAAGTGCAAAGCACATACGAAAGTTACTGACATTATTTCTCAAGGTAATGATCTAGCAGATCGCACAGCCAAGCTTACAGCACAGACTCCAGACATGTCAGTTAATCCGACACAGACACCTACTCCAGATTCAACTACCTGTATGACAGTTAAGGACCCTACTCAAGATGTCATAGATATCCAGTTACATGCTACTCCCGATGAAATTAAGAAATGGTCCGAACAAGGAGGGGTCCAGACAGATCAGGGATGGGTAACGAAGGGTAGAGCCACATGGTTTCTCCCCGACTCTATGGTTCAAGTCATTATCAATACCGCACATAGTCCAGCACATTTAGGAGAAAAAGCTATGTTAGACAGTATCCAGAACATTTGGTTCAACAAGCATTTACGAGCTGCAGCCAAGCAGAAAGTCCGTACCTGTATGATATGTTGCCAGTTTAATCCAGGTAAAAGTGTCCCGGTGGAACAAGGTGGATTCCAGCCCCCTGACCACCCTTTTGAAGTCCTCCAAATGGATTATATTCAGATGGAGCGATGTCGAGGTTTCAAGTATGTCCTTGTAGTTGTATGCGCTTTGTCCAGATGGACAGAAGCATATCCAGTCCCAGATTACACAGCCGCGACCACTGCCAAGCAGTTGGTTCGTGAATTCTTCCCCCGCTACGGACTCCCTAGAGTCGTATATTCTGATAACGGCCAGCCATTCTCATCTGAGCTTATGAAACATGTTTCCCTTTTGTTAGGGTACCAGTGGAAGTTCCATTGTGTACGCCATCCTGAAGCAGCCGGTCTCGTAGAGAGACATAACCAGACCCTGAAAATCCGCATTGCCAAAATATGTAAAGAGAAAGGTGTGGACTGGCTAGTAGCTCTGCCAGTCGCTTTGTTTTATATGCGCATGGTCGCACATTCCAGATCAGGTCTGTCCCCGTATGAGGTCGTATTCGGCCGCCCCCCTAACATGTGGGGTACACCTAGACCCCGAAGTATTACCGATGTTTCAAGTAATATGCTGACAGATTACCTAGCTTCCTTGATGTCTGCCCTACACTCTTGTCGTTCACAGGTTGCCGCCGCATTTCCAGACAATACCGAGGTGGCACCGCATGAAATCGTTCCCGGATGCATGGTTCTTGTCCGGAATTTTGATCGTTCAAGTCCGCTGGAGCCTCGCTGGAAGGAACCCCGACAGGTCCTCCTGGCCACCCGTACTGCCGTCAAGCTGGAAGGCAGGAAGGGCTGGGTCCACCTGTCTCATGTGAAAAGATTTTACGGACTAAAGCCTGTTTCTAAGAACATTTCCCAGGATTTGAAAGACTGCCAAAGTACTATTCTTAAGGACTGTCCCGCAAAAGACAATGATACTGAACCCTCCCTGTTAGAGAAAACTCCGCAACAGGAGTATAAGAAAAAATTAAGGTCTAGTAAAATAAGTCAGCCAGTTTGATTGTCTAAGTCCTCCCCTAGGTGAAACGGTTAGACCGGTTTCTGACATGTATAAAATAGACCCCCATAGTGAGAGAGTTAGTCAAAACTCAATCCGATGTATCGTTTTTCTAAGTTTCATATTGTTTTTCAGCCTCATGATTACCTGCACAGGTTATGCATTTTATTTGTATTTTCCAGTTTCTCATGTAAATAAGTCTTCTATTGCTACAGTAGAGCACACGTTTAGTGATCTGCCTCCTCATGAACTCTCATATCGTCTTGCTATGCGTAATAATTCCTTTATCCGCATGTTACACTATTCACACCAGACCAGCAATGCCACTAATTGTTGGGTGTGTGGTCGACTCCCCCCATTCCTGACACCGAAGGGAGTTCTGCCACTCTTTCCTTATCCATTTTCACATAATGGTTCGTGTGGAGCATGGTCCACGTTAACGTCATCCTCAACAGATATGTCTTTTCTTAACAGTACATGTTTTCCAGACAAGCAAGGTCTTCCCCACAGAACAGGGTTAGATCTAGAAAATGAAGTTTATAATCTAGGTAATTATTCTTCGAATTTCATGGTCCTGAATGTTCAGTCTGATACTACTCCAGACTTACCTGCTATGTCAGTATTACCAGTCAAAGGTGAATTATGTGTCCGAAAGAATGGTTCCGTACCTGTAGGACATAGTGATTGTACTACTATTGTCAAGTATAGTGACAGTGGGAAATCTATTTTCAAAGCTTCACGTCATTCTTATTTTGTTTGTGGTCAGACCGCATATGTTCGTCTGCCCCTCGATTGGGAGGGAACCTGTTACATTGCATTCCTACTGCCACCAGTTTTTCTAGCCCCACCTGACTATCATAGGAATTCCCACCTAGTACATACTAGACACAAGAGAAACCTCCCGATTGTCGATTATACTGAAACTGCTCTAGAACAATATATAGATATCAATAAAGGTGTCTTCCCTTATTTAGGTACAGTCGTGAATAGTAAACTGATACGTAGATTAACCAGAACACTCGAAGCAGTAGTGATTGAGACTACTTCTGCTCTAGGTAATTTAACCGAAGAACAATCCTTTATGAGAATTGTCGTGCTCCAGAATCGTCTCGTCCTTGACGTCATACTGGCCGATAGGGGCGGGGCATGTAGAGTCATCGGATCTAGTTGCTGCATTTTCATTCCTAATAACGCGCCGTCTGTTTATTCAGCTATAACCAGACTCCATAAAATTGCCCATATGTTACACCAAGATCCAGGCACCTGGACATGGTCCGGTTGGTTCTGGAATATAATTTCCGCCTGGGGATGGAAAGTATTGTTCTTTCTAGGTATTGCAGTAGCGATCATATTCAGTTGCTGCCTATGTATACAATGTGGCCCTGCGATTTGTGGCATTTGTGCTACCTCTTGTATTCCTAGTCCCAAGTCCCGTTCTAAATCCCGTTCCAAGAAGATTCGAGACGAGCAAATGATACTGTATGAAATGATAGATGGTATCATGAATATTGATGTTTCCTGATGGAAACGTAGTGACAAGGAGGGAATGTGGAAAAGTAAATTTTGCCATGTTCTGTGTCCCTACGTGTCCCCCATCTTATGTTATATGTGTATGATTAATATGCATATGTATTCCCCATGATCGATTAAAGACGCAATTACAGTTGTGTCCATCCCTAGTATGCCAGTTTCCAGTTCTCGTGAATACTACGAATATTAGGCCTATGTAAAGCTACGTTGCCATGTTTCTCAGTGTGTACGTTATTTCATTGTAAAGTCCCCGTTTCTAGGCCTCAAAAGGGCCCGGACACCAGATTCAGCTCCTGTCTCCTGAGCCCTCGCTGAGGAGCGATACAGCCCCCACCTGTATCCTCGACCCTTCACTTACTTCCTGCCTCACAGTGCCCGGCTCGGCCTGGCTCTGCCTACGAGTCTGCCAAGAATATGTTATGATTCTAGTTATCAGTCCAGCCCTCCTTCTCTGCATTCCTAAGCTACTGAATCGCATCAATAGTTTCCGTCATTGTCTAGCCTTTACGTCTCCATGTAAGAGAAATACTGTATTAATGGTCATTTAATATTCTTCATCACGCACTACATGTAGAATAATACATGCACCAGTCTTAGAGTCTGTTAGCCTTTACCCCGATAGCTTTTAGTTTATATCAACATGTTCTCTAAACATTAGATACTAGATAGGGTTTAGGTACATGTCGCCCTGACTCTCCAGACTTCAGTCTCTGCTCCTAGCACAGAGTTCATAGCCCCCAGCTTCTCCTAGTAACACGTCATTGTCAGTTTGCGCGCACCATTAGGTTAGAGGTCCCGGCTCCTTAGGTAGCCCCCTCCATGTTTCCGCCCCATTTATGACATATTCTGTTACGTTTACATCACATGTCTATGTATACGCCTCTTGTTACACCTACTTTCACCCTTATCTTTCGCGACTGCTATTGACCACACCCACTGCTCCGCCTACTGTATTCATTGTAATGCAACTGTTTTAGTATATATGCTTGTGTACTGTTATTAAATGCTAGCGCGCTCATCCCAGATCCAGCCCCGGCAGCTGCCGGGCCACGCCAGCTCATTCCCTGTCCCCCCTGCCGGGCCCTGTCATCCTATTCTTGTGCAGGTTGTCCTGTTCCTGTCCTTATGCTGTATTAAACCTGCAAACTCCTACTACCTCGAATCTTGACTCTTATTTATTGAGCTATCTGTTATTGCTATGTCCAGTAAAACCTAGATCCGGTATTATTTATTTATATACCACAGATTTACTGTTGCATACATCTCACAGATGCATACAATCACTGACTGATTTAGAGCAATACTTCTGCCTTCTACATAGGGTACTGTTTTAGTAGGAAGGTTTTAGCCAGTTGGCAGAGTAGGCGTCTTCATGGATGACTGCTGCCCAGGCCCTAAATCAAGTCATAGAGGACAGCTCTGAGGCAAGATCAGAGATTGAGACAGCAAACACTAGAACAGCATCTGAGGGAGAGGAAAATGGAGCAGAATCAGGAAGTGATTTATCTGTCTGTCATCCGACGATTCCGGGGGACATGATCATGGCCGTTGTGCTGTCCCTTCACAAGTACAGTCTGTGCAGCAGATCGACCATAGCAGTGGTAGACCAACCCAGAGAGCAGGCATGTGCGGCAGCAAACACAGATGGAGTGCTTTCTTGGCAGCCCTCCAATTTTGTTCCATCCCAAATTCTGCCTTTCACTGGAGACCGTGTATGTAAAGCCTATACAAGCAATTTTTGCTGATTGACTACGTCCATCTCTTTAAGGATGTTGACAAACGAGCGACCCAGTATACATTGTAGACTCTGTCTTGAAGTATCCTTGCACATATTGCTTAGAGAATGCCTTATTGAAGGACCCAAGATTCCATGGTTTCCAGGGAACTTTAGTCAGATGACTTTTGTCTCCATGAGACCCAAGGACTAACTACATGTCAAAACCTCGACATCCCCTCTCATAGTTGCTTTCAATTTTTTTTATGATAAACAGACAGGATCTCTGTTTACGTTTTCTTTGATATAAAATCAGATACAACCTTGGGATCTGTTCAGTGTCTTGCTCTATGTTGCTGTACATATTTAGTTCACTGTCTGAGCACTCACCAGGGGAATCCAATTGATCTTGGTTTGATCTGTTTCTGTCGTGGGCACTGGGTCCAGCCACACAAGTGGGCAGAGTGTTTTTTACTGGCACAGGTGGGGTAACACTGGTTTACAGAACAGAAATGTAAGGAATATGCGTAGTTTCAGGCAAAGTTTGAGGTTTCAGGGAATTATAGGCAAGCAAACATTGTGGGATCCATGCAAGGCACACCACCCTGGTCTCCCCTGATTGTCTAGTTTTCAAAAATGCATATTTTCCATAGGTTTATACGGGTTGTGCCACAGCACAGGCCCCAACACTAGAGCTACATCTATTGCTTACCTCTCAATGCAGCTCTTTAGGGCCTTTTGGCCCGCCCACCCCCACAAGTGTGGTACCGTTCTTATTGGGAAATGTGTGGTAACTCAGGGTGGTAGGAAATCTTTGGCTTCCTGCAGATTTCAGAACTTTCATTTACAGAAATAAGAGGAAAATGTGAGTTTCTTACAAAGTCATGCACCCCCGGACCCCCCTGGTTGTCTAGTTTTAAGAAATGTACAAGTTTGCTAGGTTTGTCTAGGTGCCGGCTAAGCTAGGACCCAAAATCCACAGATACACACATTGCAAAAAAGGGTCAATTTTCAGTGTAAAAATTTGATGATTCTGTGTTCAGTTTTGGGTCCATTCCTGTTGTGTGCACAAGGCCTACCCACACTGGGTAGCATTTTTATCTGGAAACTTGTAGAACACTTGGTGGTAGGAAATATGTGGCCCTCCACAGATTCCAGAAGTTTCTCTCACAGAAATGTGTGGAAAGCGTGTGTTTTTAGTGACAGTTGGAGGTTTGCAAGGGATTCTGGGAAAAAAGTATTGTGAGAGCCATGCAAATCTCTCCACCCTGGGCTCCCATAGATGTATAGTTTAAAAAATGTGCAGGTTTGCTAGGTTTTCATAGAAGCCGGCTGAGCTAGGGCTGAAAATCCACAGCTACCACCATTACAAACAAAGGGTAATTTCTCAGTGGAAAATTGTGATGTGCCTATATTGTGTTTTGAGCCCTTCCCTGTCACAGACACTGGGCCTACCCACATAAGTGAGGCACCATTTTTATTGGGAGACTTGGGGCCTTGCTAGGTGGAAGGAAGTTTGTGGCTCTCCACAGATTCTAGAACTTTCGTTCACACAAATGTGAGGAAAATATGTTTTTAATCAACTTTTGACTCTGGATAAAAATATCTGGTGAGAGCCATGCAAGTCACCCCACCCTGGATTCCCCTAGGTGTCTAGTTTTTAAAAATATTCAGTTTGCTAGGTTTCCATAGGTGCTGCCTCAGCTAGAGACCAAAATCCACAGTATCCTTATTGGAAAAAAAGTGTTAGTTTTCAGTGGAAACATGTGATGGTTCCATGTAGCACTAGTAGAACATTTGTGTTAGACTTGAAATTTTTGGGCCTGTTTCCCCTTTTTGCTTTCTGACCTCCTGGTTTTGACTCTGTTTTTGCTGGTTTAGTGTCTGCGCACTTTCTCACTGCTGTACAGTGTTAAAGTGCAAGTGTTCCTGTTGTAAATTGTGTTATGGATTGGTGTTTCCATGATTGGCATATTGGATTTACCTGCAAATCCCTAGTAAAGTGCACTGAGAGTGCCAGGGTCTGTAAATCCAATGCTACCAGTGGGCTCACAGCATGGGTTGTGCCACCCACAGTAGTAGCCAGTAAAAAGGTAACTCAGACCTCCCACCGCAGAGTCTGCGCGCAGTTAGTAACTGCCATGTCGACCTGGCAAGTGCACCCACTTGCCAGACCCTAAACCTTCCCTTTTCTACATGTTAGTCACCCCTAAGGTAGGCCCAATGTGCCCCTGTGGGCAGGGTGCAGTGTATGTGAAAGGTAGGACATGCCCTGATGTGTGTTGTATGTCCTGATAGTGAATTACTGCCAATTTCGTTTTTCACTATTGCAAGGCTACCTGTTCCCATACGACAGAGTAGGGAGTTTGTTTATAATATCTTATAAACATAACTGGCCCAGGGACCTAGGTGGAGAAATAAAGTTTAGTATGACTGAACTCAGAATCTAAAGATGCATCTTTTAGTGTAGGTGATTTTTACATTCTGTGTTTGAAAACACCAATTTTAGAAAGTAGGTATTTTCTTGCTCAACCTTTCAGTAGGCCTGTTCTGCTGTTGTGGATTGACTGTCTGGGTTTTGGATGACAAGGGCTGGGGATTAGCCAAGGCTCCAGATAGTCTAGGGCGTCAGAAAAGGGTTGAATAGATCTGTGCTGCATTTAGAGTAGGGGGAGGATATTTTCTTTCACCTGAATGGACCTGGCCTGCCTCTGACAATGCCGTCTCCACCTCCTGCCAGGAAGCCACACCAGAGAGGGCAGAACTGGTTCTGGGTGGGCACAGACACTCTATGCCTGGGAGGACAAAGGATTTTGGGCTATAAATAGTGGGACCCAAACCTCTGAACTTCAGAACTCGTTTGGACCAGGAAGACTGCTGGAGAAGCTGTAAGGAGGGACTACCACTTTGCTGTGTTGGCCTGCAGTGGCTGCTTCTGTCTTGGGCAGTGAAAGGACTGGACTTGAACTTTCTACAACTTCTTTTCTTTGAGTATCTCCAAGAGCTAGAGGTACAGCTTGCCCCCTGTTCAGAAGTCTCAGCAACAGCAACGACTTCAAGTTCATCTGCCTTCAGCACTGGGGACTGTGTGTTTTGTGTTGCAACAGAAGAAAAAGCAACCCAACGCCGTCTACGACACTGCTGCTGACTCCATATCCTGAAGGCACCGCAGAGGGCATTGCTGCAATGCCGCGATCCTGGTCTCACCAACGACCCCTGCTGACGCTGCTACCGAGCCGCTGCTCGCATGTAGACTTTGGGCACTACATTCCGCATCGCCTCACTTCACGCTGCTGCCTTGGTATCCCCGAAGACGCCACTCCACGCCAAAATCAACGCCGCTGCTTGCACAGTGGTACGAGGGCACTGCTAATAAAGTTACACGACGCACCGCCCTCATCCCGCACCGCAGCCTTGGCCTACCAACGCCAGTGACATCGACTCCAGTTCGTCAGCCGACAATAGCACTTCAGCAAAGACAATGCTGCTGCCTGCACCGTGACTTGCCAGCACCGCAATGCGCACCACATCACTTCGCATCGCGACCCTGGTCTCACTAACAATGCCATCTGATGCCGCCACCGAGCCGTTGCTCTCACTGTGATCTAAGGCACCCGCGTAGCTAATAGGGTGCGGGGGGGGGCGGTCCGCCCCAGGCGGCAAAATTTTTGAGGCGGCCGCGGCACTGGAGGCCCGTTGCAGCCGCCTTAGTAATTTACTTGGGGCACTTAGTGTTTTGAATACAGTGTCCCAAATAAATTATTATGGCGGCCGCGGCCGGACTCGGACGAAGTAGGCAGAAACGGCAGGGGAATCTGAGTGCACAGACAGCACCGAGGCAGGAGACTGACTCGACTCTCTGGGGCCCTCGGTCGAGCCTACTTTTATTTTCAGCGGCTGGTCTCATTTTGTGAGATTGTGAATGAAGTTAATTGAAATTGTTGAAAGAATGGTTGTAGTCCAGTGAAACGGGTAGAATTGGGGAAAGAGCACCAGGCGAGGTGCCTGCTCGAACCGAGGTGGTCTCTGACACGGTTTGCAGACAAAATATCGATATTTAAATATCGATATACAATAAAATCGAAGTTTAAATATCGAAGGGACATAATATAGAAGGTAAGTAATATCGATAGATATTAATATCGATATTAGTAATATCGATGTTTTAAATATCGATGTTAGTAATATCGATGTTAATAATTTCGATGTTACTAATATCGATTTTTTAATTAATTTTATGTATATTATTATGTATTGATTATGTTTTTAATTTATTTTTATGTAATTTAATTACATTTTGTATTTTAGTACTGTAGCGGGTTGTGGGTTTATAGGGGAATAGGGTGGGAAGTAATTTAATTATACTAAATTAATTATTAATTAGTAGGAATTATAAATTAATTTTAAATAATTGGTAATTAATTTTAATTATTGGTAATTAATTTTTATTAATTGATTAATTGATAATTATGTTCTGTAGCGGGTTGTGGGTTTATAGGGGAATAGGGTGGGAAGTAATTTAATTATATTAAATAAATTATTAATTAGTAGGAATTATAAATTAATTTTAATTAATTGATCATTAATTTTAATTAAGTGGTAATTAATTTTTATTAATTGATTAATTGATAATTATGTTCTGTAGTGGGTTGTGGGTTTATAGGGGAATAGGGTGGGAAGTAATAATAATAATAAATTCCTTTATTCGGTTTTACACGTTGGCAAACCATAAAAGCACATTTTTTTTAAAAATACAGTCTAAGAAATATAAAATTCTACATGTTCATACAAATACTTGATCCAGAATAAGTCAATACGTTATAAAAAGAAGAAAAAACTAGAGATAGTTAGTTCATTATAGTCTCTAGGGCCACAATCAAGATGTATTATTACAGATTTTTTCTATGCCTTATGACACATTTCATAAAATTCACAACATGGTAGCAAACAGATTCAGAGTCCAACATTTGTAGGCGAAGCATTGCAGGTCGACATTGTCTCAAACCCCATTGCCGCAACAGTGGCAATAACCATATTTTCCGATGTGAGGTATGGAATTTACAAAACAATGTAGTGTGTAGTTTAGTTTGTTTTGACTTTTCATCACATGGACAAACAGGGAGAGTTTGTTCCCACCTATTTCCTACATAAAAGGCTACTAGCCTAAAGAAAAGGTCTAGCCTAAATCTTGTCAGCAGCATTCTCTCATAAGAACTAATTTGTAGTGTTAAGTAAGGTTGAATGCTTTCTGTGGCCTGGACCATATTAGCATGGAGGACCGATGGTTTTAAAGACTCAGCGGCCAGCCTTAGTGACTCCAGATGACTTAATGCCAGTTGTTTCAATGTTTTCTTCGGTATGTCAATGATGTTTTCAGGTTGGAGATAGTAATTCTCCTTTCCTAGATCTTTAAAAAAAATTCTGACATACCGGAGCCATAGGATATTATCTGTTTTATCTAGAGTCATCAACTCTGCTACAATTGACTGTGTAAGTAGATTTTTTTCAGAGGTCCAAATGCGCCTCCACAGCAGTAGTGGCTGAATCTTTATGAGGTCTTCTAAATAAGGAACACCGAGTTCCACATGAATCGCGTATATGGAAGTGGAACTTGGTATTGCTAGGAGGAATCTGAAAAAATAATTTTCTGCAACCTGAAGGGTAGTTATGTCAACGTGGCCCCAGAGACCGGCCCCATATAGTGCAATCGACTGGCACTTTGCACTATAAATTTTTAATAGCTCTACTGGAGCCCTTTTCCCTAATCTCTGTGAGAAACTGATCAACACCGCTGTGGCTCTTTTGAATAGATGGCACCTTGCGTCCACTGCTGCCCGCCAATTCAGTTTCCTATTGATCATAATACACAAATACGGATATTTATCAGCTATCTCGAGTTTTTGGTTGTTGAGGTGAATGCTCCTAACTTGTTTTTTCTTGCTCCCTGCTATCATGACAAAGGTTTTTTTAACGTTCACATGTAGATCCAACTTGGTCATGTAGTCGGTGAATCTATTCAGGGACTCCTGCAGTTCACGAGGAGTGCGTGCCAAGATGACGGCGTCGTCTGCGTAGAGCAGAGCGGGAATCAGGTGCTTTTTTGCCTGTGGGAGGTCCTGTGCCCCCCTCAACATCTCTTTCTCGAGACCGTTGGTATACAAAGAGAAATTAATTGATTAATTGATAATCATGTTCTGTAGCAGGTTGTGGGTTTATAGGGCAATAGGGTGGGAAGTAATTTAATTATACTAAATTAATTATTAATTAGTAGGAATTATAAATTAATTTTAATTAATTGGTAATTAATTTTAAATAATTGGTCAATAATTTTTATTAATTGATTAATTGATAATTATGTTCTGTAGCGGGTTGTGGGTTTATAGGGGAATAGGTTGGGAAGTAATTTAAATTTAATTAAGTAATAATGTTTTTTAATTAATTGTTTTGTTAATTATATAATTCTTAATTAATTATTGATTGGTAATTAAATATTATTAAATGTTATTTTTATTAATTTTTTTAGTTAATTATTTATTGCTAATCATGTTTTTAATAATTCTGTATTGGTATTTGTAAATGGTTTATACTTATTTAATAGTTAAGTTTTTTATTATTTAAAAAAATCAAATTATTTATAAGTATGTTTATTTTTACCCCTACGCTATCCAACACTTTCCCTACTGTTGCACTCTCTGGAGTTGGAATAGCAATTTTTACCCCTACGCTATCTAACACTTTCCCTACTGTTGCACTCTCTGGAGTTGGAATAGTAATTTTTACCCCTACGCTATCCAGCACTTTCCCTACTGTTGCATTTTCTGGAGTTAGAATAGTAATTTTTACTCCTACGCTATCCAACACTTTCCCTACTGTTGCACTCTCTGGAGTTTGAATAGTATTTTTTACCCCTACGCTATCCAACACTTTCCCTACTGTTGCACTCTCTGGAGTTGGAATAGTAAATTTTACCCCTACGCTATCCAACACTTTCCCTACTGTTGCATTTTCTGGAGTTAGAATAGTAATTTTTACCCCTACGCTATCCAACACTTTCCCTACTGTTGCGCTCTCTGGAGTTGGAATAGTAATTTTTACCCCTACGCTATCCAACACTTTCCCTACTGTTGCACTCTTTGGAGTTGGAATACTAATTGTTACCCCTACGCTATCCAACACTTTCCCTACTGTTGCACTCTCTGGAGTTGGAATACTAATTGTTACTCCTACGCTATCCAACACTTTCCCTACTGTTGCACTCTTTGGAGTTGGAATAGTAATTTTTACCCCTACGCTATCCAACACTTTCCCTACTGTTGCATTCTCTGGAGATGGAATAGTAATTTTTACCCCTACGCTATCCAACACTTTCCCTACTGTTGCACTCTCTGGAGTTGTAATAGTAATTTTTACCCCTACGCTATCCAACACTTTCCCTACTGTTGCACTCTCTAGAGTTGGAATAGTAATTTTACCCCTACGCTAGCCAACACTTTCCCTACTGTTGCACAATCTGGAGTGGGAATAGTAATTGTTACCCCTACGCTATCCAACACTTTCCCTACTGTTGCACTCTCTGGAGTTGGAATAATAATTTTTACATCTACACTATCCAACACTTTCCCTACTGTTGCACTCTCTGGAGTGGGAATAGTAATTTGTACCCGTACGCTATCTAACACTTTCCCTACTGTTGCAGGCTCTGGAGTTGGAATAGAAATGTTTACCCCTACGCTATCCAACACTTTCCCTACTGTTGCACTCTCTGGAGTGCGAATAGTAATTGTTACCCCTACGCTATCCAACACTTTCCCTACTGTTGCACTCTCTGGAGTTGGAATAGTAATTTTTACAACTACGCTATCCAACACTTTCCCTACTGTTGTACTCTCTGGAGTGGGAATAGTAATTTTTACCCGTACGCTATTCAACATTTACTTACTTTTTTTAATTTGTTTTACATTTTTAATAATTGTTATTTATATTATTATTTTATATATATATATAAATTGATTTCTAATTTATTATATTTTCATTTATGTAAAAATTATTAATATAATGTTTTTGAGTTATTATTAATGAAGTATATACTATGTATTATATCTTTATTATTATTTGTTTTTATTGCATTATTTATTAATTTTAAATATTATAATATATTTTAACTATGTTTATTACATTTATAAGTATTATTTTGTTAATATTACATTTTTTTTAAATAAAAAAACGATATTTTTAAAAAAACGATATTTTTGACATTCTATAGATTTTTTTCGATATTTTTGTACTTACCTTGTTAGAGATAGGATGTCGATATTATTGTAGTCGATATTTTTGTTGCGATATTTTTGTAGGTAGATATTTTTGTAGTCGATATTTTGTCATAGATTCCTCTGACACGTGCATGCTTGGTGTACGCACGGCAGGAGGTACACCATGTGTAAGTGACTTAAAGCAACTGAAACGTACTCTCTCATGCCCCCATGGCCGCCCGCCGCGGCAAGAGGGGACATGAAAATGATCAATTGCGGCAGGCGGGCGGCCGGCTGCACCCCGCAAAACACCAGGCTGCACCTTGGCCAGCGGCAGCTGTGCCGGCGACAGTCAGCACTGCCAGGCCCACCAGGATTGCAAGTGGCCGCACCATCGGAGGCGAGTAGAGTCAAGAGATCTGCAAAAGTGTAATGTACCCTGGCAGAGAATAGCTGAGCCTCACGTCACTGCGGTAGTTACCGGAGATTGCAGTGGCCGCCGACCACATGGTGATTTTATAAGGCTTCTGGCAGACATACCAGAAGCAGATGTGGGAGAGCTCAGCACAGAGGTATGTTTATATGGCCCAAACCAAAGTGGCATCCTTTTCATTTGACACACAAAAGCCTTGGCAGTCCTGAACAGCTGAAGTGCCTGCCCTCTGTTACTGAGGACTGCAGTCACCTCAGTCTGTGTCTGGTTACTGCCTTCTGTTTTTGGTGCTTTGTAGCAGTTTTAATATATTAATCAGACTTTCTTGTTGCTCAAATGGGTGTAGCATCTTATATTTATATGTTTCCCTTGTCTTCATGACTTGATTTTGCTCGTGTGAAAGTGTCACTCATAATGGTTGAAATGTCACACATAGCATTCTGAAACCTTGGCAGCTATGTGCAGTGCTTTATACTTGCAGGCACTCGGCACTGAGGCACAGGCAGCTTACACACTGAGACTTCACTCAGACTAATTGAAAGAGGTGAGAGTCTGAGATTATAGAGGAAATATAAATGGCCAATAAGGTTCGTCGCCATAAGCATATGGTCTTAATTTGAAGACAGGGGCTGGCATCCTGTACCGAGGAGAAATGAAAGTGCAAAATGGGCCGACCCTATCTCTCGAGGTACATGTATGGAACAACATTTGACTGCGCGCTGTAAATGTGTATCTGAAGCATTGCAAGGATGTGGGATTATTATCCTCAACGGGACTCAGTTTATTGACCTCCGAGGGTGGAAAGGCTCGTTTGCCCCCCTGTGGATCCGCAAGTTGAGTATGTTTATGAAGGAACCTTATTAGTTCCATGAAGTATCTAGTGAGAAAAAAGGGTTTTGCTTCAGTTCCCTATCGAGATGGCTTGTGCCCGTGCAATGTGAGAGCATTGTGAGCAGCCAGGGCAAACTGAGTAAGCCAGAGTGGGATGTCTGTGAGAGTCAGTGCACGCCTCAGAACTGACAGTCGGCAAAGTCATTGTGAACATGACTTTCAGGGACTCTGACTCAGTAGTGGTTTCCAAATGCATAAAAGGCGCCAGGAAAGAGAGGATGCCTTGGAGGTCGTGCATGTTAAAATATAATTCTGTGTTTTTGCGAGCTCTGTAGATGTGTCAGTGTGTGTATTGGGGGGATGCTGGAGGTTACCGCACCAACCGCTATATGTATCAACAAACCATTTTGCATTTCCTAAATAGCGAATTTTAAGGAATCGCTATTTAGGAAATGCAAAACGGTATGTATGTACAAAATCGCTTTCCAATAGCGATTCCTTAGCATTCCTTAATTTGAGATTAGCAAATTGTCAATCGCAAATTACCCCTTCATTTCCATGGGCCAGGAGGCCCATAGGAATGAAAGTGCAATTTGCAATTAGCACTTTGCTGATCGCAAATTAGGGATGTTTCCAAGGGTGCAGGGGTGTCTCAAGAACACCCTGCTGCACCCCTGAAAAAGACATTTGGGGGCATATGGCGCACATACATGCGGCGTCATATGGCACCTTTGGTTTTTATCAAAAAAGATTTTTGATAAGAATTCGCAAATTACCACCAACTAGAAGTTGGTGGTAATTTGCTACTCCTTAATGGCATTTTTTGCATTTTATTTGTTTGATACATTGCATTTAAGGAATCGCAAAATTTGCAATTCCTTAAGTGCAATCGCAAAATAAGGATTAGCAAATTTTGCTAATCCTTATTTTGCATCAAACTTGTTTGATACATTCCATTTGTCTATTTAGCATTCGCAAAGGCCGAAATTCGCAGAATTTCGGCCTTTGCGAATGCTAAATAGCTTGATACATATAGCGGCAAGTCCTGGATTACTATTTCCATTCTGGTACTTCTAGCAGTTTTCTTTTATTCGTAGTAAATGCATAATTGTAGCTTCCACTCTGGAAAGAAACGAAAGTAAGTGTTACATATCACACCTGGCAACTGACAATTTTGTTGTCCGATGAGGTGGAAAAGGAACGAATTGGAGAACTTCCTCTATAAATTTCTCATTATAAAAGGCCTACCATTTTAGGCAGTTTCCTCACCCACTCCTGACTTCCACTCAGTATTGTACTGCTGGTAGTTTTGTTTTTTGAAAGACGGCATAAGTACCAGGATGCAAAGATAGATGGGCCGTGGGTGCAGGGTTGGCTTTAGCGCTGGTGGTGCCCAGTGCCACCATCTTTTTTTTGCACCCTACCCACCTATTTACTCCTTCTCCAGGATTTGCCTTACCGCCCTCCAACTTTCCCCTCATTTCTCCATAGCCTCTCTCTCACATGTATTCAATGTAATGTATTTAATTTCTTATAGCTTTACTCATTCCAATGTGCATATTATGCGGATACAATAACTTATGTAAATGCGTAAATCAATGCATAGGAAATGTTGTATAACACAATGAGGTGTAGTCACGCCATCCATACTGGAAGGCATTATATGTGACAAATTCTTAATCTGGAGAAAAAACAAACTCAGGATGTAAAGCATTCTGACACCCTACACTGGGATAAGTAACCCTATAAAAGAAGTTAAATACATGTGAGAGAGGGGTTATGGAGAGATAAGCGGCAACTTTGGAGGGTGGTTGTGAGGCAATCTGTGGAGAAGGAGGATATGCCAACAAAGATGGCCGCCCTGGGCATCACCAGTGCTAAAGCCGGACCTGAATGTGGCTAATAGCAGAAAACCAAGGATTTTAAAGCCCTTTGATGCCCGCAATGAAAAGCTCTTGTCTGTTCTATTAATTAATACCGCGGATCCCACTTACACCAGCTCCCGCTATAAGAGCATTCGCCTAATAAGAACATCTTTTTAAAGTCCCCGTGTGTTCCTCTCTATGGTAAGGTGGCGGTAATTTATGGAACAACAATATTTGTTGCAGCGCAGTAAAAGAGATTCACTGCAAATGTGCAGCCACTTAACAAATTATATTTATCTATTTGGGGGACTGCTAATTTTGTCAGTAATTAAAAAGAACAATGTGGAGGCTTGAACTGTGGGTGCCGCCCTTACATATGAGCCTGACATTTAAAAACGCAGATCTGCTCAGCAGCACACAACCTAGCAGTTAAACTGCTCACCGTCCTTTTTCCCAAGCACCCCCCCTCCCCTAAGGGGCGGCAATCTGAGAGATAGCCCCGGCCGCCACATGCTCTAGCTACGCCCCTGATGTAAGGGCACTTTGCACCGCAGCACCCGACGCCTGCAGACGCCAGTGCTTCTATATTCAACCGTGAGGAGTTCGATCGGCACAGCGTGTGACTTCAAGGGCCCTACGACTCCTGCACCGACCTCCGGAACCGACGCATGCGGACGCCTTGCTTTCAGAAGCTCAACGAGAGGTCGTCGACTCCCTGCATTTCTAAAGGTACTGTTTTGCAGGTCTCCCTGACACCGTAGCTGGCCGCGACGCCGCGGTCAGCCAGAACTGTTTGGATTTGTTTGTTCACTAGGCCCTGATAGCCCCGTACGGAGCTATCGACTTCAAAGAACTGTATTTCAAGGTTATTTTGATAACTGAAGACTTCTAAGTACTGTATTGTGTATTTTTTATTGTTTTTGGTCTTGTCTTGAGTACATAAAAATATTGGATATTTTTCTAAACTGGTGTGGTGTACTTTTGTAGTGCTTGCACTCTATTACTGTTGGTTATGTGTAAATGCTTTATACACTTCTTCTAAGAAAAGCCTGACTGCTCTTGCCAAGCTACCAAGGGGGTGAACAGGGGTTATTTTAGGAGTGTAACTCCCTTATCCTGAGTAGGAAGAAGGGTCCCTATTTGGACAAAGGTACCTAACTCTGCCAACTAGAGACCCCCATTTCTAACAATTTGTTGTTACCAACTGGATTTTGCTGCTTTCGTGCCTTCTAAATGTAAGCCAGTTTGACAAATACCCTCTTAGTCATAGCTAGGATGGGTGACCACAAATTCAGAGATGTACCAATAACTTCTGCTCCTAAACTCCATATCTTTTGCATATTTCATAAATACATAGGTTTCCTTGAGACCCATTTTTTCACTGTACATATTTCACCATATGTATTGCTTTATTCCTGGCCTTTCCAGCGCAGAGTAAACCAAAGCAGTGCCTTGCACAGCCTTGCGTGACTCCACATTTACCATGCTATGCAGAGCAACATAAGGTCACTCTGTGGGGCATAGTACATCTGATTTAAGGACCTGCATTGCTTGCCTCAAACTGTAAATAAATATTAAGCAAGCCACTTGCTTGTGCTGTGTATAGGGGTGTGAAGGTACCAATTTATATTTAGGTATAAATATAGTGGATGAGTGTGGTATGTCTCGTAACAGGCGATAAAGGAATTTTGATGAGAAGGAGGTAGGGGTCTTAATATGGCTCATTGCCCACTAACTCCCTCAGGTGCTTGAGGCTGAAGGAAGAGTAAGTCAGGAGCATGAGAGGAAACACCTGCTCCCAGTCACAAGGGTGGACTGCACCGTACGCCCACTTCAACATCGATGGGCTGATGTGGTCACATGTGAGGCTGACTTGCTGGATCTACTGGGACTGGAGACAGCTGGGCCTGTTGGTATGTAGGTTCTTTCTGACATTGGCACTTTATGAAGTATACACAAAACAAATTTCTCTGCATATTTTGATGTGCATATCCTCCATTTAACATGAAAGGATAATTGTTGCACCTCAGTGATTTACATAGACACTGAACTATGGGGTAACACAAACCCATGTCAATATGTGACAATTGACATGTTAAAAGTGCACTTACAAAATTCAATATGAACTTGACACTTGTTTGTGTTAATGGTGTCATTATATGGACAGTACGTATACCAAGATGCCATGATTGACATTGATCACAAACGGTGCCCAGAAAGCACTTCACATATGTGATTGTGAAACATGTCTTCATTATTAAATATTGCTAAAACTGGGTCATTTAAAAAAAAAAAAAAACGAATTCCTCAGTAGGTCAATAACATAGTTATACACAGAGTGAACTCTTCTAGAAGTAAATTGTGATATCTGTTAATTTGATTAATCTTGCACAAAAAAACAGGACTTATTAACCTTAGGGTTGAGTGATGGGACAGCGCTTGTCTCATCAACACATGTCTGAACCACGCAGTCTCAACCACAACAGCGTCTTTACCACGCATGCCTTTACCACGCAATTTCGAGGTAAAGACATGATTGGCAAAGGGACATGTGTGGTAAAGATCACACCCCTGCCCCTCTGCCATAAACCCTAAAATGTAGCCCTCTTGTAGTGTATTCTACCCGCCTCAGCACTATAAACTACCCAGATCCCCTATGCTGAGCCTTAAAACCGAACATTCTAGCCCCAAAAAACTACTCTGACCCTAGCACCCCCGTCCTGAGCCCTTAAAACTGCCCCAGCCCCGAAAATTGCACCAGTCCCACCCGACCTGATCCATAAAAACTGCCCCCTAGGCTTCAAAACTGGCCATTTCCTGAGTCCTGCTTTGATCCATAAAACTCAGCCTCCAAAAAACCACTCCAACCCCAGACCCCCCTCCCTGTACCCTAAAACCAGCCCCACCCCCTAAAACCTCAACCAACCTACCCCGGCCCGAGCCAACTGCCACAGAGGCCTGAAAACTGCCCCTTTCCTGTGCCCTGAGCCCTACAACTCAGCCCCTTAAACACTACTGCAACCCCAGCCCCCTCTCTGTGCCCTAAAACCAGGCCCCACCCCCGAAAACCTCCCCCACCCCAGCCCAACTTACCCAGCCAAGTCCCAGTCCGTCCTTCCTGCTGCATGCTTTCCTGTTCCTTTCCCATACGCTGAGACAGCAAGAATGACGATTGCTTTAACCACGCATATTCGTGGTTAAGACATATGCGTGGTTAAGGCAAGCATGGTTCAGCTTGTGGGGAAAAGGCATGCATGCTTAAGGCCGGGTTATTAAAGCGGTGTCCTTCACCTTAGGAACCAACCCCCAGATTCATCAAGAACACATTTTGCTAATCCGTAATAGCGAAAAATACCGAATCGCTATTAAGGAATAGCAAAATGCTATGCATCAAGAAATCACTAAAAAAATAGCGATTTCTAATAATTCCTTAATTGCGACTCGCAAATTGAAAGTCGCAATTAAGGCATATCTCTCCATTCATTCCTATGGGTCTAGAGGCCCATAGGAATGAATGGGAAGACAATCTCAATTTGCTAATCGCAATTAGCAATTCACAAATTGAGATTGCGATTTCAAGAGTGCAGGGGTGTCCAAAGGACACCCTGTTGCACCCCTGAAATGATGTGTGCACATATGTTGCGCACACACATGCCCTTAGGGTATGTGTGTGCTCAACATGAAACTTGAACATTTTGAAAAATGCACTTTAGTGCATTTTTTAAAGTTTTTGCAAATTACCATGAATTTGTACTTCATGGTAATTTGCGTGCCCAAATAGCGAATTCGCTATTTTTTTTACTTTCATGCATTGCATTTAAGGAATCTCAATTTGAGATTCCTTAAATGCAAAGAATCGCAATTTAGCGAATACCGCTCACAAAGGGCCAGATTCTCAGAATCTGGCCCTTTGCGAGCGGATTTTTGTTTGATGAATCTGGCTGCAAATCATACAGTGTCCAAGTGATGTCCCTCCTCCATTTGATTAGCCTACTTGGCATGTGTATGTTCACACAGATGTAGATGTGCACCTGGCTGTTTAGGCTTACTTGACAACTACTCAGGAGACACACGACAGGGGCCTTCCACTTTCTCAATCATACCAGCACACTCTATCTTGCCAAGCTCTGCCTTAACCTGACAATACATTTAAATCGGGATCTGGTGATGCTGAAGAGCCACAAGCTGCACTAACCCATCAATATGCAACTTGAATATCTTCTTCGAGACTGCCAATGCCCTTGAGATCATTAAGCATGTCCTCCAGCTCCCACTCCTGATGCACTTTGCGAAGACAGTTACAGGAAGAGTGTGGGACAATGTATTCTGGCCCTGAAAAATCTTACTTGAAGTTTAAACAGCTCATGGGTGATAAACAAACCTGGGGGAAGTGAAATGCTGCCATAGCGTGCTTTGGTCTGGTCAATTTCAGGATTGAAAAAAGTAATCTGAAATTCTTTAAGGTCAAAACTCATACTGACGCATCAGTGCCTATCAGTCTTCATTGGCTGATTATGTGTAACCATTATTATTCAGGGTGAGTAGTTCCCTTTCTTAGTTTATCCTCTATAAAATATATGGCAAATATAATCCAGCTTTTAAGGTTTCAAAGATGGTTTTTTAGCCTATTGATATCATCCAATGGAAACCCTAACAATGGAATTATCCAGAACCTACAGGGCTGTCTTTTTGGTTCATTTTGCAATGCAGATGTGTCAAGTAACATCTGAGAATATTGTGACTGGAGAACTTTTCTTTTATTTATACATTGACTAGCTTCTCAAAATTTTTCACTTGGAAGAAAAGCTTTTACTCATGACTACAAATTTGGGTTTTTTTATGATATAAACAAGTGTATTATAGTATGGTAGAAAAGGTAGTCATGTGATAGAGTACCTGTCTGCCAAACTGGTATTCCCACTGCCTTACTTAGGATCAGGAGAACCATTAGCTTTCCATCAGCGGAGTCCCTGTTTTGGGCCATCAGAGTAAAGCCATCACTCGGTTTAAGATTGATGGTTTGTTAGATTTTCTGTCCATCAACACCATGTAAAACCTGGCAGTTAAGGGTAGAAAAAAAACATAATGACGCCCCCAATACATCTTGGCAGGAAACTCTAAGGGTGTGTGGGAGTCATTCGGTTTTTTTAACTAACACAATCCCACTTTGGGAGTTTGTTTTTGAAAAACAAAAAACATTAAAAGTTTGATAGATGGTCAAACCAGTAGTGGCCATCACAAACCTTTTGTACCTTGAAGGGAACTACAGTGAATGTCATTCCTTTCACCATACAGAGATAACTATTGGGTTGGTGGCTATCTCTAAATAGGACGTTCAGTCCTCCATCACACTGACAGACCGTACTCCATTCACCATGAACTAAATCAGGCCCTAAGTCTTGGTTCTTCAGCAGTGTGAACATTTCCCTTTTCTGAGGAGGGATAGTCGTGCAAAATTGAAAGCTACGCAATTCAGTAAGAACTTGATTGTAGATAGGACATATTCCTATATATATATATATATACTAGCTTACCCGTCGCGCATTGCTGCGATCTGAGAAGAAAGGAAATTCAAGGAAACTTGTTATGATAACTTTCAATTTACATTGTGTCATTTTTATTGAAACTTATTCATTTTAATATGGAAAAAATTTCAAAGTGTTGTTTTAATTCTATTTATTTATTCAAGTGCTTGTGGATACATAAATGGAAAAATTCAGTATTTGAAAGATTGTGAGGGCCCTGGGGGGCTTATATTTAAAAAAAAAATGTATGCCAGAAACCTTCGCAGTAGTGTACTCAACAACTTCCCAAAGTTTCATGGTGATCGGATGAATGGTGTAGTAATGCATATGCCAGAAACCTTTGCGGAAATGCACTCAACAACTTCCCAAAATTTCATGGCGATCGGATTAATGGTGTAGTAATGCATATGCCAGAAACCTTCGCGGGAGTGTACTCAACAACTTTCCAAAGTTTCATGGATTACCCGTTGCGCGTTGCTGCGATCTCAGAAGAAAGGAAATTCAAGGAAACTTGTTATGATAACATTCAATTTACATTGTGTCATTTTTATTGAAACTTATTCATTTTATTATGGAAAACATTTCAAAGTGTCGTTTTAATTCTATGTATTTATTCGAGTGCTTGTGGATACATAAATGGAAAAATTCAATATTCGAAAGATTATGAGGGCCCTGGGGGGCCGATATTTTAAAAAAATGTATGCCAGAAACCTTTGCGGGGGTGTACTTAACAACTTCCCAAAGTTTCATGGTGATCGGATGAATGGTGTAGTAATGCATATGCCAGAAACCTTCGCGGGAGTGTACTCAACAACTTCCCAAAGTTTCATGGCGATCGGATGAATGGTGTAGTAATGCATATGCCAGAAACCTTCGCGGGAGTGTACTCAACAACTTCCCAAAGTGTCATGGCGATCGGATGAATGGTGTAGTAAGGCATAAAGGACAAACAGAGAGACAGACAGATAGACAGACATACATTTGTTTTTTTATATATTGTAACGAGGACTTTCAGTTTGTTATTTTAAGACAAATGACAGTGCACTGTGGGATTTGTATTTCAACTTGCAGCCACGTGATCCTAGAACTTTTAAAAGCAAGCACGAGCGCACCTGGCAATTAAATTGTCTACCTTCCACCTGTGAGCAAGGCCAAGTGAGGCTGAAACGTTAGGTAACAGGAAGGATGTCGTGCTGCAGGATACTGAATAAAAGCGTCATTTCCCGTAATGGGCCTCATCTCTTTTGTTACACTTGCTGGTGTTTAGATGGGCTGCTCCGTGCCCATCACTTTAATGAGGTCGCCCTGAAGGGTCGGGGGCTCCGGAACAGGAGAATGCTGTGTTTGGATATATATATATATATATATATATATATATATATATATATATATATATATATATATATATATATACACACATATATATATATATATATATATATATATATATATATATATATATATATATATATATATTCAGCACTGGAATTAGGATTTTTTATGTTGTTTTTATTGATTGATGTGAGAAGAATGTTTGTGAGTTCCATAAGCAAAGTTAAACTGCCATGTTACATTTTTCTCTGCACCAATAAATATTAAATTCAAAGCATTAGATCTGTTTTTATTGTTTCCTATTGTGCATGACACATGCAGTCCAGCCAGAAGGGTTGTAGGGACTAATGTTCCCATTCTGTACAGCCAACTGAACTGTTCTGAACTTTTGGCTAAATCTGTATCCTTCCCCAGTGCACACAATATCTGCAGCCCTAGTGGTGGTATTCCATATTGATTTGTGTTTTTCACCAGAGGAACAAAGGCTCTCCTGATTATTGGATGCCCCGTAGGTGTGCTAAAATTTGGTGTGGGTGGTGGCTACTGTCCTCTCACCATGGTTAGGGAAATATTAGTTGATGTCTGATTATCTTGAGGGCCGAGAGGCCTTTCTATCGGTATATAATCACAAAAAAGTGGGTAGTTCTGTTAGTCTTCCTCATCTATATTCGCAGTGAGAGGACCATACAGATCACTAGGGGCATGTTGTATATGATGAACAGAAACAAACCCCGAGTTAACATGCTTCATCATCTGCTCGTGCTCATCATTGAGCGGGCACTGCAAGGTCTCTAGTAGGCATGGAGAAGAAGGTGATCAACTGAGGCCTGAGATTTTTACCAACATTAAAAGAAGATACTTCAGGTTACAACGCAAACTTTCTAGCTTCTTTAGAAAAATAAGGCTATACTCCATCTTTAGGAAAAAACAAGGGGGAAATGATCAAGGCAAAATGGGACTAAGAAATCCCTTGACTTTCAACCCGCCCCTATCCTTGGTGACAAATGAAATCCAAACTTTTGATCAAACTGAGCAAAAAGGCAACTATGCAAAAAGAAGGCCCATCAAAACATCTCAAGGGGAGAGAGGGGAGCTATCTCGTCCTTAGCCAGTTCCAAAAAGATAACAATCAAACCATCAGAAAAAGGTGGAGTAGTGGATATCATGTCCTCGGAAGACTACAAGAGAGAATGTCACAGACTTATATCCAACAAAAATAACTACAGAAAAAACACCAAGGATACTAGACAGACTTGACCAATAAAATAAAGACCATGGTCTACAAAGCATAGGCAATGGGGTGGATGGTAAAGACCAAAGTAGAATTCCCCCAAAAAACAAAGTCCTAACATTCCCAACTTCTAAACACTTCCAAAGATTCACAAAGATATGATACCACCACCAGGAAGGTCTATTGTGTTACGAATCCTGTCATCCTGAAGCACCTTTCCATCTTCTGTTTCCTGCAACCAATGGTTAGGAATACACCACCTTTTTTTAAAAGATACAAAAGACATACAAAATCTCCTATATATGATGAGTCTTGAGGACGATTCAAATCCCTTGGCAACCCTCAATGTAGAGGCATTTTATACAAGCATCCCTCAAGAGACCACATTAATAGCAATTGAAATGTTACAGAGGATCTCTAAATCGAACTTCATAATGTCAGTACACTTCCTCGTGTAATGTGCATCGATACTCTGAAGGAAAACTTTTTCCGATTTGAGGGTGGCCTTTTCCTGCAGACACAAGGAACCCCAATAGGAAGCACTTTTTCACCAAGACTGGTTTGTTTAAACAAGAAGTACTTTGGAGTTACCTTTATTTACACTAACGACAATCCTTTCAAGTCATTATCCTTTGATGTTGACTCATTGATGATATTTTGATCATATGGAAAGGTGAGATAAACTCAGGAGAGCAGAAAATTGCTTCCTATAGATAAATGAGCAAGACCTTTAGTTGAGATTTATTCACATGGTCACAGATTGTGAGGTTGCATTTCTAGATCAGACAGTAAACAATGAGAGTGAAAGATTGAGAACAAACACATATCACAAACAATCAGATTGGAACAGCTCCCTTACGATAGTCATCACTCAAGGGCTACAAATGAATCTATCATATGGACAATTCTTGAGATTGCGCAGAAATTGCAACACACTCAGCAAACAATTACATCTAAGACTCCATCTGAAAAACGTACTTGTGTGACTACTTTTACCCCAATATTCAATGGCATTACAAAATAATAATTAACAGGTGGAACATTTTAAATACAGGTCTACCAAACCCCATTATTCGCGTTGTACGAGCAAGTAACCTAAAAGACCACCTGGTCCACACTAGACAAATGAAATGTGTGAACATGGACTCAGTCACCACAAGCTGTGCCCTGCCAAGGGTCACTGCTCATTACCCTTGTGGAGTACGAAACCTGCGAAGACACTGACAAATCAACATAGAAGAATGGTTACCAATCACTTCAATTAACAAAATCACGCATCAAATGGTATGAAGTGGTTTGCCTTGGAGAAATTGCAAGAGGGACCAGATACACAACAGATATTGGTCATTAAGTACCAATGCTGGATATTCAAGATGAAAACAGACAAAGAAGACCTTATTGATGAAACAAAAATGGCTCTGTTATCAAGAAAATAAATACTTCCCTTAACAAAAAAATCTATCTTAGGATAATGACTTGACTGAACACTATGTGCAATTGACAGACCATATACAACAAGAGAAGATTGCCTTTTTATTTCCTCAAGACATGGCCGTAGATGTCAGACATAGTGAGAACAGTCGCAAATTGCACTATTTATAGATGACATCCACTTGTGGCAAACACTGAGAACCACAAATGGCAGATCCTCCATCTAGGCCATCAGTAACAGTAGCAATATTTAACGTTATTTGTCAAGCCCGACAATAGATATTAAACATTATTAAGAGCAGTTACAAAACACACCATTCCAAGATGGCAATGCTTATAGTAAACACAGAGATTTACAGTGTCCATGCGCACCTCCCCATTGTCATTCTCTACCAGATACTGTCTAATGTTTCTAGCCAACTCCTTCCTAGTCTTTGGGGTCATGGAGGGTGCCATCCCAGAGCCTCCAACCTTCCCTCTCTCTTTTCGTGCCTTGGGGTATTTAATTTCTATAGAAATCATGCTTAATTTGACAAGGCTATGCATCCTACTTCTGAGTCATCAAACCGAGGCACCAACAAAAATATAATTCAGTTTAGCTTAAGTCTAGCAAAAGGGGAGATGAACATATAGCTAGGCATGGTTGGATGTTGCTCTCACCAAATGTCCACCAAAGAGCTCCAGCCAATCCTTAATAGCCATTTTCATGAAGCATGAGTTGCCCAACGCTTTTACTAATCTTTCTCGCCTGATCCATCACCAGGCTAAAGTTGCTCCCTTTGACCTTGTTTGCTCCCTCCACATCCACTACTCTTGATGTTGTTTCCCTGAGGAAAATCTTGTGTCTCAAGTTTGGCACTCATAACTATGTTTCTTCCCTAATGAAACATAAAATACGGTGGGAGCAGGATACTTTTGTTCAGACAGTACATTTTTTAACCATACTATGTTATTGTTTTGTGTAATATAATGTTGTTAATCTATAATTAATGTTATTTTTCTGTGTTGGCTTCCTGTACCGAGTTGTCTATATATATATGTCTATACTATTTAATAAAAAATCTTCTGAATATTTGACATTAATAAATATTGATTATTTCGTTTAAATTCATTTCTCTGGACTGTTACTATAAAATACTATGACCATAAATGTGTTTTATAGAAGTGATGTTCCTTTCAAAGCTTTTGTTTTTGCCCTGCTATGCTCAACACCGACTCCAAGGGCTATATTTATGACCCGGTATATGTGGCTTTTGCAACACACAACATGGTGCAAAAGTGATGCAAACCGTAAGTCATATTTTTTAAGCCACACAAAGCCACTTTGCTTGGCTCTGAATGGCTTAAAAAATCTGTATTAAAGAAACATGGCGCAAATCGCTGCATCGCATTACTCTGCGCAAGGGAGGCGTTTCATGGGCATTACGTGTGTATTCCCACTCAAACCCCATGTTTTTTTACGCTTATCCAGATTTACCAAACATGTATACCTGGGAATGTGCCACAAAGATGCGCATTCCTGTAGGAAAGTGCACCTTTTTTGCCATGGTCCCCCTCACTTTTGCTCACTGGTACTGATGTTGCTGATTGGTAGTGCTCTGGGTCCCTGCTAAACAGGCCTCAGTGCCAGTGCTCTTTCATTAAAAACAAGAATAATGCTGAATTGTAGCCTAATTGGCAAGGACTTTAGCTTCCTTTTAAATCTCTGGTAAAGGGCTCCCCTGGTACCCAGGACATGGGTACTAAAGAGGCTCTTTAAGGGTTGCACCCTGTATAATGCCACCCAAAGGGACCCACACCCAAACTGCATACAGAATGCCATTGCAGGATTCCTGAAATGGTGCAAGTCATTCCCAAAACACAACATTGCCCACTGTCTGTGTGCAATGCCCAAGTACACTGCATGTCCTATATGTAAGTCACCCCTACAACAGGCCTTAGAGCCCTAAGGCAGGGTGCATATTACTTCATGTGAGTGCACACCTGCTGGAACAGATATACCCCTGTGATGTCTAGCTCCATTGCTAGATATTGCAATTGATCTGGAAGCCATTTTAAAGGTATGTACTGGGCATTGGTCATTAAGAGTTACCCAGTTAACCGGCTTCAATGAAAATACTGATGTTTGGTATCAATCATCTTGTTTTAATAAATCTGTACTGATGCCAGTATCAGATTTATGAAGACATGCACCTAAAGGGCACCTTAGAGGTGATCCCTTTATCCCAACTAGTCACTTAGGGGTCTATTAGAATAGCGGTTGGATTGCCACCGCCCGTATGGCGGTGGCAATCCGCCTGCTATTGTTCACCGCCCGTCCACCATTTCTCCCCCGCCATATCACGATGGCGGGGGGGACCCCAGCGGATGTAAAGACCATCTGCCGGTTTTCCGCCCGTCGACGAGTCAACCGGGTGGAAAAGGGGCTCACTATGGTGGCGGTGTCAGCAAGACATGCTAGACACACCCATAAGGTGGGTATCTGAAGTGGACAGCCAGCGAAGGATTTCACCATCTTGTTTAGTAAAACTAGAGAATTCTGGGTAAAGGGTATGCCCAATTCCCACAGAAGTAGTCATATAGGGGGTGTAGTCACCCTAGTGGTAGGTAGCCCACTGGCTACTACCATATTCCTCCCTAAAAGCCTCTAAATATAGTATTTATGGGTCCCCTTGACATCAGAGAGGCAGATTTGTCTATCCGGGAACAGAAGAAGGACAAAGCAGAGCCATCACCGCGAAAACTGAGGGCCTAGGCCAAACGTGACCCAAATCCTGCCTGGCAGTTGGTACCTAGACAATTGCAAAGACTCGACTCATCCAAAAGATTTGTCTATCCGGGAACAGAAGAAGGACAAAGAAGAGCCATCACCGCGAAAACTGAGGGCCTAAGCCAAACGTGACCCAAATCCTGCCTGACTAGTTGCAAAGACCCGACTCATCCAAAAGCTGAGCATCCTCCCCAACACTTGGAGGACTGTCCATCACTTCGCCAACCATCTGGAATCTCCCTTGGGGTTGAGGATCCATCCCCCTGCATCAGCAGGCACCGACCGCAATTGTGCGATACACTGTGTTGTTGGCCATCAGGCCCACCAAGGGAGCAGCACATCAGGAGGAAGTCTTTGTGGCACAAGGAGGTCAGCCTCATCCCTCTACCGAGTTTCGAGACTGGACCTTCCAGGATCCTCCCTACACCAATACCCTGTGTACCTGAGCACCTACATCAGCCAAGACTTGTTTGTGTGCAGTCTGGACACCACTGCCATGGAAAACCTACTTGCAAGACTATGGACTTCAGGACTGATGAGATCCATGACCAGAGTGGCCCTTCTGTCTTGTTTTTCCCTCCCCTGCCGAACCGACAGACAACCCTGAGATCATCAACCTTCAGGGACAACCAGCCATCCCCTCTGCACCCGAGCTCCACAGCTCAGGGCCATGACTCCTAACTGCGTCCCCTTGGCCTATGGGTTCTCGCGACCTGAACCACCCTTTGGGTTCTCCCAGATTTGTCCCCAAGTCTCCCTTTGCAGCCTCTTTTTTTCAGTTACCGTTAACTTTAATGGTGTAGAGTTCGAGGCTACCATCCCGACCAGAACCTCTGCACCCACACACCCTAGGACAGGTAAACCCAAACTGCTGGTTGTTCTTTGAACATTAGCCTGAAGCACTTTAAGGCCTAAAGGGCACCCTCGAATACGGATTGCAAGTATATGTTTGCTTTGTATGTTTTTACTCCCATGGGATAACATTTCCACCTTTGAGGCTCATACCTCAAAAAACTGCTATTTGAGCATTTTTACTGTTTTCTTGTAAAGTAGATAACTTCAAAGGTACTTACCTGATTCTGAAGATCTTGGTGCGTAAATTCATATAAATATCTGTGTTATTTTTATAAATTGGTCTCAGATTTCTTCTTGAGTGTATGCTCATTTATTGACTCAGAGTCTAAAACAAATGTTTAACGCTCCCCTCTGATAAGCCTAAGCTACCAGACCACACTACTACAAATAGAGCACTTGGGATTATTAAAGTAAGCCCTGTAAACCAATAAGGGTCATCCGGACTTTTTGCATGGTGTGCCCTTACTTTGGGCATCTATATAAAAGCCAGCTTCCTACACTCCCCAGGAGAGGCATGAAGAGGAGAAATATCTTCATTTCTCCTCGTTACTTCCTCTTTCTATTTGTGCTGCATTTTGCAGCATGCATTGAAAGAGGAATCTGCCTCTAAGGATTGTTTTTGTGCAGGGAGGTGCCCCTTCCTGCACAAAATCCTGCACAATCATGCATGCAATGTGTCTAAGTTGGTGCTAGGCAGGTCATTGTGCTCCAGCACAGGGGAAAGGGCAGGAATGAGCTGTATGCCTCAACTACAGCACATTCCTGCTCTTTCGCAGTGACTCAGTGCAGCGCAGCAAGGTAACTCGTGGCCTGCGCTGCACCACTTTGCCATAAATATGGCCCTGAGTCTGAAACTGTTCTCTTCTCCTGTGAGGAATGTCACTGCCAGGTACCTTCTACCAACTAATCTGTGATTTGGGCATCATGGAGCGTGGGTCTTGGATGGTGGTGCTTGGGGACAGCCAAGGATGCAGCAAAACAGTCTACTTCCTTCCTCCTAGCTGAGTCAGTCCTTTGACCACATCTCTCGTTCCTACAGCCTCAGAGCAGAAGGCTGGGACGCTCTTATCCCCCAGGATACCTTGAGTAGAGGGGTATCCAGCGTTGAGCCACTTCTAAACACTCATCCCTCCCACCCCCTCTTTAAAGTGATAATAGCAGTAGCGCTCCATCAAGGTAGTGGTAACATGGGCACATGCCCTCCCTTCTTGCCCTTCCTTATGGCTGTAGTCTGTTATATCTGGTACATGGCGGGAACACCAAAGCACAGCGTGCAACATCCCATTATCATTGCACTAGGAGGGACTGGTGCTGGTACCCAGAATATAACTAGCAATTATAACCTACATGAGGCAGGGGGAACATCTGGCCACTGGGCAAGCCTGGTTGAGCTATAATATCATATTCTGTCTGACATTTACAGCAAAGTCACCCTCTCTCCCCCATGCTCGGACGCTGCCTCATGCTCCCTGAGGCATAGGCAATTACAATAAATCATTCTTCCAATATGACATTGAAGCTGCTGGGTTACAGTAAACACCAGCTGATATCAGAGATGGGCAGTTTTTGTTCCTGAAAAGCATTCACAAAGTCATTAAAGATGGCTTTTGTACATTTTATGGACAAAGACACAGAGGCCGACGAGCACACAGTCACCACACAGAGCCAACGAAGAACATACAGGCAGCACGCATGCTGGCAGACGAACAGTGAAACAGGCGCCCATGGGACTTCACAAACCTGCACCAACTCTTTTTAATTGGCAGTCTTGATATTTCAGATTTATTATTTCAATTGTTTCTATTAAAATTGAAAGAAAGGAAGAGTGCCGATTGCCAGGTGTGTAGCTGAACATATTTCATGAGGGTTTCATTGTTCCTGTTGTGTCAATCTTTCGTACACTGTTGTTGTTTTGTGAGCCTTATATCATTGCACAGCACGGTCTGTTGTTTCCTTCTTTACACGGCAGAAATTGCAACATTTGTTCCTCATTCAGCACCTGCAGGTTCTTATTTCCCCCGTGTCGTTCTTGGTACTGTTATATAAAAAAGAAAAAAAGACCGCTTTAAAAATGTACATAGAGGATGCAGACCGCGGAACAGTAACCTCTATAGACAAAATAAATTCCGCTTTCCCCCATCCAGTTTCAAAATTGCTCATAGGTCTACAACATTTTATTGTCATACATCAAGAATTACAAAAGCTAGCCCCAATGTTATATACAGCATCTCAATTTCTTATTTGTTTGTACAAAGAATTATTTTTTTACTATACTGATTGGCTAATTATTTTACTAATTCATTATCTCATTCTACAGCATCAACCCTTATCCAATCAATATATTACACAAACCTCATGCCTTCAACTCCACTCACACAAAAATTGATAACATTCCTCTCTACTTTCTCTCATTCCTTCTGCTTTTATCCTACACTTATACAAAGTATTACACCCAGCTAAAACCACAAAAACCTCCTGGGCCTAGCTTAGGCACAGAATATATACTCCCAGCAATTACTCATTAATAAATTCGATTCCATCATAATTCACATACTAATATTTCCTCACATCTATATATTTTGGTCTTTTTTAGTGCTTTCTATATTATTTTTGTTCTGTGCTGAGTGGGGCTGGAGCTCAATAGCTCTACGACCAAATGCATGATTTTCTCTAAACAGAAGGTGACTCTTTGTAAGAGGAGGATGCTGGTGGGTGACACTCCCTTAGACGTGGTGCCCATATTTGAGTATTTAGGTATAAAAACCTTCGAAGAACCTATGTTGGGCACCGGAGGTGGTAAAAGCACAGCTGTCCTTGATTTAACACACTGCATACCTAGGGAAAATACACAGGAAACCCACATCTAGAAGGGTGGCTCTGGCGTTAGAAATCTATAATGTCAAGGGCCTAGGAACGGTTTTATATGGCGGGGAGTTCTGGGGTAGTTCACAAATCCAGAGCCTTTCCAAAGTGAAGCATAGGCTTTAAAGGTCTTTATTGAACCTTCCAGCAAGTACCCCACTGACTCCACTTTACTTAGACCTGGCCCAAAAGAAAAGCGCCCACAAGCCTGAGTGTAGACTCCACATCTTTTGGCACCAGCAATGGATTACACCAGCCCTTGAGTAATATTTGGTGGGCATCAAAGACCTTTTGGTTCCGCAGTGTGCAAGGAAAATTCTGTGGCTCTCTGCCATTAAGGCCCAACTACAAATATTGACTTGGACAGATACTGTGTCGCTCCTGAGACCATGTGTTTCTAAAGCTAGCATTAAAGCAATTTTTGGGGGGAGTTCTGCAATTGACAACAGTATGCAGCGTAAGGGTTCTTTATCTGTGGACTTTACTAACCACAAACCAGTGGCTTCTTAGGAGAGTACCATTGAGGAAATTGTTTCCCCTTTTGCTAGGAAACTCTCCCTACAGTTTAGGGATGGATCTCGACCTCCAAAATCATTTACTGGCAAATGCCAACAATGATAGCGGCACTAATGGTGATCTATGTGCAGTTTGCCACGGGGGTTCTGAATCTCTTACTCATGTTTTGTTTTTCTGCCCCCTTTATAAACAGCTCTGTTCGAAGTGGATTGTTTCCCTTTGCAAAAAACTGGGCATTAGGGAATACCAGGTGGCATTCAGGTTACTGCAATCCGACACTACCTGGATTGTGGTCTTCTGCCTGGCAAAGTTTTTAATGTCAATTTGTTTAAGGCGCTCAAAATATAAAAAAAAACAGGTTTTAATTGGTGAAATGGATTATCTGATGCCTAGGGTGCGCCTGTGTTTGAATGTGCAATAGTGATGTTGTTTTTCTCTTTTCAGGCCAGAATCAATGCCTTGCTGCTAGCTCTTCAATGCATTACACGTAGCTGTGTTGTGTCTACCCATTTTGGGGCTTTTATTCTTTTTTTTTCCAAACATATATATATATTTTTTAAATTTCTTTATTGATATTTTTGTCAGCAGATAATCAGAGAAAACGAAAAAAAAAAACAATCTATCCCATTAAGATAAAATTATACCCATGATCCCCGCTCTCTTATACATACGTTATTCCATTAAACACATTAAATCATAAGTTCATATATTAAATCCATTTTGTCAGGGGAGACGACAGTTTTTGTCCCATTAGCTTTTTTCTCCTTTCTTTTGATTTGTATACCGCAATCTCCAAATGATATGTAGAGAGTGATCTAGTTTGCCAGTTGCTAAAGACTGGTGGATCCATATCGAGCCACTGAGTTGTAATACAAAGTCGGAAAATAGACATACAAATAAATAAAAATCCATCCTCTGCTACAGTCTTAAGATTAATTGAGCTTTCCTGTAACCCTAAAATAACAAGTTCTGCCGAGAGTTGAATCTCAATACTTAAACTAACATTCATAAAATGTTTGACATCCTTAATAAATTGGCTTACTTTGGGACATTGGAAAAACATATGAACAGCGTCCGCCGCAATTAGCCCACATTGATTACATTTGTTCCCTCTTGTGGAATTCCACTTTGCTAATTTTGCGGGGGAATATTATAAATCAAATATGGACATAAAGTGTTGACTCTTTAATGAGCCACTGATTAAAACTTTTGTAGATAATTCAATTATTCTGTCAATATCTACTTTATCCACCCCTAATTTGTTTTGACATTTGTCCTCCCAAATCGTCAGGTCATCCACAAGATTTACAACCAATAATTGATAAATGGGACCAATTCTAGATCTTACACAAATTGCTTCAAGGACCTTAACTTTGGTAAATGAGATTTGATCCTGAGTTTTTTCTGCTCTAAAAAACTACGCAACTGGAGATATTTAAAAAATTCTATCCGAGCTAACCCGAATTTCTGCTGCAGAAACGGGAAAGAAGCTACCTGATTCCCTTGGAATAAATCTCCCAATTGGCGTATGCCTGCTCGGTGCCATCTCACAGTGACCTGATCTCTAAACACATCTGGTAATATGAGACAATTTATTAATGGAGTATAATAGTTTAGGTTTGAGTACAGGCCAATTCTCTTTTTTATTTTCCTCCAGATTTCAAAAGCCGTCGACAAGATTTTAAATTTTGTTTTTTTTATAATAACTCGGCTCAATTATACGCACAAAGCATTGTCGGGCCTCCTCGCCCAATACCATCTCATATATTGAGGGACTAACCGACTCATCCATTCTTACATCCTGCAAGAGCAAAACGCCCATATGTTGCAGAAGAGGTGTCCAATAGTATAAACGGAAATAAGGTATCCCCCACCCGCCTCTAGCCCTAGGTAGAATACACCATTTAATAGCTCTCCTAGACCTACAATAGCTCCAAAGAAACCTAGAACAAATTCTATCAACTCGAACAAAAAAGGATGTAGGAAAGAGCAAAGGGATCGTACGAAACAAATACAAAAATTTGGGAAAAATGAACATTTTTAAGACATTACTGCGCCCATAAAGAGACAGATGCAGGTTATTCAGCGGTTCTAACGTCTTATTTACTGAAGCTGTAATTGGGTCAAGATTCAGCCGGACAATATCATCTATTTTTGCGGTAATTTTGATGCCCAAATATTTAGCTTCTGATTCAAAGTTCATATCATTTGGGTGCCCCGCTTCTGAGTGAAGTAGCTAAGTCTTGGTAATGTTTAATTTATACCCTGAGTGCTCCCCAAATGTATCAGCTGCTTCCACTATCTTTGGTAAGGCAGTTTTAATACCCGAAGTTGTAATTGCAATATCATCTGCGTATGCGAATACCTTATACGCTATGTCATATATCCAGACCGGTTTGATTCCGGCGTTGTTTTCTAAGCTTTTTAAAAAGGGCTCAATGTACAGAGCAAATAACAAGGGGGAACAGGGACACCCTTGTCTAGTCCCCCTTGTTATTGCTATGTTTCCAGAGAGCTTACCCGAGATGCGAATTGAGGCCTTAGGCTGGATATACAAAGCTTGAATTGCCTTAGAAAATTTCAGCGGGAATCCCTTCCAAGCTAGGACTGACCATAAAAACCTCCAGGAAACCCTGGCAAATGCTTTTTCTGCATCTAACAGGGCTACAGCTACAGGGGAATTATTAGCTTGCGACCAGTCTAGCAAGGAGACGATTCTTTTAATATGGTCAGTTGTATCTCGTTTCATAATAAACCCATGTTGTCTTTTAAATACTAAACTAGGCATAAGATCATTTAGCCTAGTAGCTAATATCTTTGAATAGATCTTACTATCAGCATTTAGAAGAGAAATTGGTCTGTACGACCCCATATCAATATCCTTCTTGCCTTTTTAAAAAAAAATGACTATAATTGCCTCAGACCATGAGCCTGGAGGGTTGTCCGAAAAAGATTGTTGACAAATTTCTATCAAGTCTTTTTTTAGTAGCTTTCTAAAGGTGCGATAGAACTCAAGTGGTATGTTATCAGGACCCATAGCCTTACCAGGAGCTAAGTTTAATAAAGCTATTTCCAGTTCTTCCCAAGTTATAGGAGCAGACAACAGCGTTTTTTGCATATCCGTAAGTACACCAGTCCCCAGATTTCGCAAATATCTACCTTCTCCATAGCTTAATGCCGCTTCCGCCGATTCACTATATAAGTCTTGATAAAACCTTTGAAAGGCGCTTAAGACGCCTTCTTTAGTTTCTTGCATCACACCATTTGTGTCCAGAATCTTGGAAATATCATTGAAGACTGCTTTCTGCCTAAGCCTTTTGGCCAAGATTCTCCCAGTTTTTTCACTAAATTCATAAGATTCCTCCTTATGTTGGATATATTTTAAGGCGATTTGATCAGCAATATTAGCATATACAGTAGCTCTTTTTAAAGTAAGATCTCTTTGGGCCGCAGCAATACCCTGACCAATTCTAATCATCTCGGCTAATTTTGTTCAGCTAGCAAGACCATTTTAGAATCCATCCTATGTTTAACCAATAATTTTTTACGACGTGCATTCGAAAAACTAAGGGTTTCTCCCCTAATTGTAGCTTTAAACGTGCCCCAAACTATCTTATTAGGGGCAGTTCCTTTATTAAATTAAAAAAACTCCTGAATCACCTTAGCCATAAATTTACAATAATCTTCATCCAATAGCAGAGTTCTTTCAAAAGACCAAGCCCGGTTTCCCTCTCCTATCTGTGAGCCTAAAATAAGATCAAGTATTAAGGGATTATGATCAGATACAAGTTTGGGCAGGATCTCTAAATTGACTTTTCCTATAAGTTGCGATGAAATAAAAAAGTAGTCTAAACGAACAAATTTACTATGCGGGGCAGAAAAAAAGTATAACCTGGCTTATCTGCATATAGTGCATTCCAAACATCATGAAGCCCATGATCTAAAATTAGTTCTCGTAGAGCAGTGAATGTCTGCTGCTTTCTCCCAGTGTACAACATGTTCTTTCTTATGTCTGAATTGGCCTCCAAATGAATATTCAAAACGCCACACATAACCACTGGTTGGGGCCATTGGGCTAATTCCATATTTAAAAATTTCAAGAGCTCAGAATCATCCAAATTCAGACCGTATACGGTACACAATGTCACTCTTTGCTGACCAATCCTAAATTCACAAATTGCCCATCGCCCCATTTATCTTCCAAATGCTTTATACATGAACCGAGTCCCCGTTTCATAAGAATAGCTACCCCTCTCTTAATCTCTGTCTGTTTAGAACAAACAACCAATTCTATCCCTACATTATTTAAGCATCCCCTTTTAGCCCATGCAATATGTGTTTCCTGTAAACATAATATATCAATACTTGATAAATGAACAATTTTAGCTAGTACATCCCTTTTTTTAACGTCATTCAGCCCACAGATATTAAGCATGCAGATCTTTAGTTTCCTAACCATTTCTAAAAAAAATAGGAGATATCTAGCAAATGGAAACAGAGCAAAATGAATAACACACCTTTTAGCATTTTTTTGTATAACCAAACTTTACATGAAACCTTTTGACAAGAAAAAAAATCATCCTTCTTTTACACCCTGACTACTACTGCTGACTTTTCAACCCCCCTCCACTCACACCCCGCCACCTTCACCCATCTTCCCCCCCCACTCTCCTCCCATCGTCCTCTGTCCCCCACCCACCCCTCCCAACCCACCATATGAGGCACAAGGACTATTAGTCCCTGAAATTATGGAGTGCCGCTCCCCCACCCCTGCTGGGTAGGAAAGAGAAAGTCATCATTTTCTTAAATCGTAAATGTAACAAATTCGCCTAAGCAGTTTCCCATGTAGCGAGGACAAATCAAGTAGGATAATACTGGTGCATTCAATACTTATAAAGACAACACAAATTCTTTAGCCTCTATCTCAGAAGAGAAAAATATAGTCTGACCCTTTACAATAACCTTCAATTTAGCCGGATTTTGAAGATATACTGTTGCCCCTTTTTCTTGGAACCCAGGTATGAGTTGACGAAGATGCCAACGTTTGGATACTGTGGCCTGACAAAAATCAGGCCTAACAAAAAAATTACAGCCTTTCCCTAGTCTCTTTTTATCAGGTCTCGCCAAATCGAAAACTGCTTCTCTGGCAAGGAAATTATTAAATTTCACAAGGATAGCTCTTGGACGATCTTCCTCTCCTTGCCTAGTTTTTCTCACGGTAAATGGAAACCTTGGAGCTCTTTCTATTTCCATTGTCCAGTCCCAAAGAGTCAATTCAGGGAAAGCCTCTGCAAAAAGTTCACAAACAAATTCCCGAACATTCGATTCTTCTTTTTTCTCTGGGATACCTAAAATACGGAGGTTGTTTCTTCGCGCTTGATTCTCCAACTCAGAATGTTTAAAACTAACATCATCCCGATGAGCTCTAATCAAATTCATTTCAATTTTCTGAGAAGCCAAGTCGTCTTCTAATGTTTATATTCTAGACTCTGCTTCGGTTACCCTAAGAGCCGTATCGGAGCATATTTTAATCTCTCGACGAACAGCATTCTGCACCTTGGGACATGTGGCCTGGGTACGAGAGTTCTCTGACTTAATTTCTGTTCTATGCTCCATCACGGTGTTATAGATCATAGACAAGGTTATCTCATTAGCAGGGGTCAATTCCACAGGTCTCGAATCGACATCAAGCCTTGGTGTTTGTTCCGTATCTAGTCTCACCCTTGTATTCTCTAAGGAATTCACATCTATTCCTACAGGTACGTTCTTAGAACTTGCTTGTCGCCTTCCCTTCGTTTTTAATTTTTTGATAGTAGTTGCAACAGTAGTTGGGGAGACCGCATTTAATATTAATTCCTCATCCGGGCAGCTACCCTCTTCGTGATAATCAGCCCAATCTTTACTTACATTAGTACTTTCATCAGAAGAGTGATCTGACATAGAATAGAAATTGTCCGCTATTTCTTGCGACCCCGTCAGATACAGTGAGGAGGCACCATCATTTAAAACCAGTAAATATATCTCCGACACAAGGCTGCCCAGACTACCAGTGATTCCAACTATAAGAAAATTCTCAGGAATCTCAGAGGTTTCAGGGACCACAACTCCCAGAATGCTCCTCTCTGTAGTTGTGGTATTCAGGACTTCTTCCCCTTGCTCCTTAGCTTGCTCAGAACTAAAAATTAGTAACTTTGTAGTCACAACAGTAGACTCTAGTAACATATTATCCCAAGGGAGGGAGATACAACTCGTTATTTTGTTACCAATACCAATAACATCCGAAACTATCTCTTCTCATGAGCAGACTGTAGCAGAGCATTCTTCGATGTCTGTCTTTCAAACATAGCTGGAAGAGTTTGTGCTCCCTGCTTCGCCTGACGTGCTGCTGTATTTAATTTTCCCGCTCGTTCACCCTTCTTTTGGCTAACGTTAGGAAGGTTCTGTGTAAGATCGTTTCCGCCTTCCCCCCCTCATCCATCTCTCTTGATTCACCACTTTCAATGTCCTTCGGGGGGGCAGATTGCGTTTTTTTCTTACCGCTACGAGTATTCACTTTCGGCGGCATTCTCCTTCGTACGGCGCTCCGTGCCCACGAACCACTCTCCGGAAAAACCGTAGGCGAAAACAGGTAGCCGCCAAGCCGGGGCTCTGAAAAGCTGAAGAAGCAGCAGACCAGCCACCATCCAAATGCTACAAGCGCGGCCAGAACAGTGCAGCACAGTCCGATAGAAAACAGATAGCTCCTCCCCAAACAATAGCAAACGAGCAGAAGATATCCTCCGTTAGATTATAGGAATGTGTAAAATGTCACTGAATCCTCCAACTTTTTCCGATTCTCTGGACACGCCAAGATCACTTCATTGCACCGAAAGCAAGTCTTCTCAAGCTGCATGAGAAACTGCCGATAGTGCTCTCTCCTTCCAAAAAACCCGGGAGTGGCAGACCGAGCTGCTCACACAGCCCACACCACGGCCGCCATCTAGCCTCCGTGCTGATTCACATTTTAAATGTGCTTTCGCCACTACTTAAAATCATATTTATTGTTATTTATAATTATATTTTTGTGTATAAGTGAGATTTTTTTTGTCGTGTCCACACTTTTATGATCTAAAGTGATCGAAATAAAGTCATTTATAATGATGATGATTATTTCTTTTCAATCATTTTCTAACAATCATAGTTATAGTCAACTTTGCTAGGTCTCAAGTATTGTGCCGATGCATGTTTCGATGTAAGACTCCTCTGTAGTCATACACCTTCCTCAGGGCATCTAAAACTTACTAAAGGAAGTGCAGAGGTGGCTTAGAAGATGGATGGAGAACACTCTCACTTCATCACAAAGCCAATGCTGTGGTCCAGCAGAGAAACAAAGTCCACACCTTGTCACCATCTTTGCTGTGGGAACACAAAACTCTGATATCCAAAGCTCCCAACTCAATAAAAAGAAGCCCTTATGATGTCACTACACTGTCACTCATCACAAAATATTTCACAAGAAGTCACAGATCCCGTATGAATGACATTAATGTCTCAAAAAGCAGATGGGCGTAATTCTTTATACAAACGTAAGAAATTGTGCTGCCGTATACAACATTGGGACTCGCCACTGTAATTTGTTATGTATGAAAATAAATTATTGTAGACCTCTGAGTAATTTTGAAATTGGATGGGGAAGCGGGAATTTATTTTGTCTATACTTGGTAGTGGTATGGCCTGCTCTTACTCATCCCTTATCCCCAAGAATGTTCTGCTAGCAGGCTTGCTAGCACTCTAAAGGAATATTATGTTTTGGATATCATCTGACAAAAATATCGTAGTCAGAACATCGACTGCCATACTATAATGAATGTAAGTATGTGTCTCTACCTATATATTTTCTGTACGCCACCCTTTATTTGCTGGGGTGGGTGCTTACCTCTGTACCAGAGATTTTTTTACAAAAAATAGGCGTGAGGTTGTTTAAACAATTATGCCTCTTTGGTTTGTTTGTGCATCCTTGCAAACTATATTTTGTGGCACATCCTGGTTGATGTATTCATGTAAACCCTCATCAAAATGTAATTGTATACTAAAGATTACATGAAAGCTGCATCGCTCTCCCATGTCCTATTGCCTCTCTTTTGCTTTCCCATTGCTTGGTCTGCTCTTCTGTTAGCCTTTCCTTCATTTTTCCATTGCTGTTACTTCTTTGCTGTTGCCTTTCTTTTGCATTCCCAATACTTGGTCTTCTCTCCTGTTGCCCTTCCTTCATTTTTCCATGGCTTCTTGTGCTCTACTACTGCCCTTCTTTTGTTTTCCATTGCTCGTTCTCCAGCACTTGCTCCTGGCCCACCCACATGTACGATGCCGCCATCCTCCACGCCCTGAACACCGGATGCCCCAGAAAATACTGTTGCCACCGCACTCTACTGTAGGATCTTTCTCCTGAGCCAGATGCACCTCTCCCTCACCAACACGCCCTTTGTCATGTTGCAGAGTACCACACCAACCTCTCTCTAAAAGTGGCATTTTCAGTACTGTGACTTAAAATAGGACTTTATCATTAAAGAAGATTTTAAATTACAATTCATTGGAGACCAAACGTGAATTTACTAACTATTCCCAATCAAATGTTAGCACAAATGTAATGAGGTATTCCAATGTTATCCAATGGGAGAGATAGGGCTTTCAGGAGTGAAAAACAGATTTAGTAGTTTTGACTATCAGAAATATCAAACTTAAAAACACATGCCCTACCATTTAAATTCAATGCACCTTGGCCTGTTTAGAACCAATCTCAGGGGTGACATAGTTTTTAAAAAGGAAGATGTAGCCCTGGCTAAAGGTTTATTTTGCCAGGTTAAATTGGCAGTTTAAAACTGCACTAGAAGTTGCAGGGGCAGGCCTGATATATGTTTTAAAGTGCTACTTAAGTGAGTGGCACAATGAGTTCTGATGGCCCACTAGTAGTGTTTAAATAAAAGGCCTTGGGTACATGTAGAACCATATATTAGGGACTAAGTAAATTAAATATGTTAATCAATAGTACCATGTTTAAAGAAGAGAGCACACGCACTTTTGCAATGTTAGCAGTGGCAAAGTGTACAGATTCCTAATGCCAATCAATCAAAAAAAATCAAATAATGAGAGCATACAATTATTTTAAGATCACAATTTCAAAAGCATCAATAAAACCCAGCATTTTGCAGCACATCTGTACAGTTTCACCACACAGGTTATGCTGGGCCAAAATAGGGAAGTTAGTTCTACAAAGTGCATACTGCCTAATCATAAATATTGTGAAAAGAAAGTGCATACTACTTAATCGAAAATCTGAAGTGCCCTGTGGTCAATGTGGTGGGCGACAAAGGGCGTCTTGGACCTAGAACAGGGTCTTCAGGGGCAATTTCTCTATCAAATTACAGTGAAGTGCAAAGATATAGAAAGAAAGAGCTCCTTTTCAAGTCTGAGTATGTTAACTTTGAGCCTGCCATGCTCACAAACATTAGGAATTTCCTGTAGAGCAGCAGGTCCTCTCTTCAAAGACAGGCTATAATCGCCTGCCGTCGCGTATGTATTCTGATCCTGATAAAGTGCTGTCTCAGCAGACTTTTTCATTCCGACATTAAAGGTGAACAAGTGAAGATGATGTAGCAAATATCTTCCTTTGTGTAGTTACAGAGCTGGCATATGACCTCAGAGGAAGATCTCCTCCATATGGGAGAGTTGAGTAATGTAGGGAGTCCTTCGAGCCACAGGTTCAGCAGCTTGAGATAAGAGTGTAGTCTACACAATTCCCTGAAATTTGATTGGGGCTTTAGGAGGCCGTATGAGCCTATTGTCATCCAAGCGTGTGATCTCTTGGACAGCACAGCTTTAACATTAAGGCATGAGATTTTTCTCCCTGTTGAGCTGATGGCTCTGGGAAAAGCTGGTTGGGAAATGGTAAGGGACCAAAATGCCTCTGCCATGAACCTGGTTAGAGACAGATTTAAATAGTCATGACCCTGGGAGTTTCTTGGGTTGATTATGGCCTTCCACACAATACTGCCTACGGTGACTCTTGATTCGTTTTTTAGCTTATAGCAAGATTTCAGATACGCACCCAGGCTGCTTATGTTCTGTCTCCAGAGGCCAAACTCAAGATAAATTTGGGATGCAGATGCATGGAGTGGAAGATTGAGCACTCCTCAAGATGGACCTGCTATAGCTTTATCAATTATTTTACCAGGTCTTCCTCTCAGGGCCTCAATGCCATACATGAGAAAGGGGACATGTATAGCAGCCATGACTTGGAGGAGTGGTTGGAGAGACATTCCTTTTAAAGTGTTCCTTAAGGTACAAAAGACAGAAGTATGAGTATTATTTCTCCTTAGTATCGCATTGCACTGTTTACTGAAAGCACCTCTTGAATCGAAGATTGCTCCCACATATTTGTACTCCAGCACAACTTCCAAGGCTGAACCGTCTAGATGGGAGATTGGCGGCTGACTTCCTCTAGTGGTCACTAACATTGTTTTTGTTATATTGAGATTGACTTGAAGCCCATGTTTTACAACATGCAAAGCAGTTGCGTTAATTAATCGATAAAGGCCGATCTTGGTGTAACTGATCAAGACGACATCATCGGCATTCAGCATATGTGAAGCATTGATTCTAAACAGTGTGGGGGAATGAGAGTGAACGCCATTGATCGCAGTTGTGAGCTGTGCTAGGTACAAGTTAAAAAGGAACTAAACCAAAATGCATCCTTTTCTAAGGCCACTTTAAAGCAGTTGTATGGCTCTTAGAGGAGAAGGACAGATTCCTCAGCTGTGCAACTTAGACTACAAGACGTTGCATTGCACCGCATGAATGAATGAATGAATGAAAGGAGTCTTTTATTGCGCAACTTAGCCCAAGGGCATCAAGGCGCGGCAACAGGTCAAATGAGATATAATTCACCGAGGAAGGCAATTACCAGTGGGCTTCAGAAAAGAGCCAGGTCTTTAATGCTTTGAGGAAGAGAGCAAGCGACGGTTGCCCTAAAATTTCGGGAGGGGGTTGGTGATATCACTTTGAGGGGGCAAGATGGCGGATGCGTCGGCATCTGAGTGAGCAGCATGAACAGCACCTCGCTGGTGTTTCGCTTCCCATCATCTGGCAATTAGCTCTTACCTGGCTTGCTTGGAAAGGTGCATGGCAGCCGATATGATTTGTCTGCGATAAATGCCCCGGTGCAGAGGTTGGAATGCGTTTGGATGCGAACTGCTATCTCCGTCGGATGCTGCATACTGTTTGGCGTTATTCAGCTGTTACTTCAGTTAAACGTGTAAGCTGGATCAGCGGATTACGCTTTGGAGGTCTCAGTCCTCGGAAGACTTTGGATGCGGTACCGGGAAGCAGCAGTGTGACCACGAGAAGACGAACCAGTGGGTGACGCCGCATTGCGATGGCGCCGAAAAATCAGAGTATCTCGGTTAAGGGGCCAAAGCCAAAGACGCGTGCGGCAACAGCAGCAATGGAAGGCGCGGCTGAGACGGCAGAGATACAAAGTGGCAACCTGAGTACAAGTGGGAATACGGAGAATATGGTGAGCCTTGCTGAGACAACTATGGTCACGGCTAGCATTCTTCCTACTCCTAGTTGGGCAACAACAGCGGCTACAGCACTAACAGTCAACGCTGGGACTTGTAGAACTGGAGCTATTCCCAAAATTCCGGGTATGTTAAAAAAAAAAAATTTAAACACTGTGAAAGATGGGCAATGTTCTCTTGTTGTTATAAATCCCCCACAGATCTCTAATGGAAATATGTCTGAGAATTTGGCGGAAAATATGACAGAAAATTTAACTGATAATACGGGTTTGTGGGTTTCAGAATGTCAATCAGATGGTGAAATAACATTGTTAGAGACTGAGGCTGGGCAGGGTCCTTTAAAAGACACTCTTACTACTAGCATGGTTACTAAGGGACGGGACACCACTCAAGCTAGTACTATGTCGACTGGAAATACTGACTTGCTTGAAGGAATTAGAGATACAGATTGGATTGATTCAGCGGGAAATTTTTATTCGATGTCAGATTTGTCCAATGCCTTACAGTCTGAAAGTCTGGAGGGGGAGTGGAGAGATGATATAAGTACAACCAGCCTAACAACCTGGGTGCAGTTTGAGGATGAGGAGGATGAAGCTTCACCATCCAGGAGAGAAGATTGGGCCAGGAGAGAAGATTGGGGTATGGGAGAGAACACAGTCCGAAAAAAAGTAGCAGTTAATGGCATACCTATTATTCCATCGGAGGATGTACCCGGAGTAGACAACCAAGGCTCGCCGATACTATCCCAATCAGCAGTATGTGATGCAGATCAGGGAGAGAAACAGAATGTCCCGGAAATTACATTAAGTACTATTTATCAAGTTATGCTGCAACATCAGGAAGAAACAAAGGCTGAGAATTTGCGTACGCAAGGAGCAGTCCGAAGACTTCAAAATAATGTTCGGCGAGTGGTCAAGACCTGCAATGAGATGGTGGCTAGGGTGGTAGAGGCAGAAGGAAGGATTTCTGTAATTGAAGATGAAATATCTCAATATAAAACCCAGATCTCCTCTTTAGAGACATTACGTGAGGATATAAGCTGGAAACTAGTTGATTTAGAAAACAGGTCCAGACGGAACAATTTGCGAGTTTTGGGTATTCCAAAGGGGAGCGAAGGATCCAATATTCCTCAATATGTCACCGAGCTCTTTACAGAGGCCTTTCCTGAACTAACTCAGTGGCAGTGGGACAAGGAACTGCAAAGAGTCCACTCATTCCCCTTCCAACAGAAAAATGCAACAGGAACTTCAAATGTCAAGCCAAGAGCTATATTGATCTGTTTGAATAATTTTCTTGCTCGTGAAGCTTTGTATTATTTGGCTAGGCCTGACCGTAAGCGAAAAGGGAAAGGGTTGAAATTTTTTGTTCGTCCCGACTATTGCTATGCCACGGTCCAACAACGGTGGCAATTTCGCCAACTCATACCACTCTTTCAGGCCAAAGGTGCACAGGCATTTCTTCTGAATCCTTTCAAGTTTAAGATAATTCACGGGGAGAAATCACATTTTCTGACTTCGGAGAGTTTAGCAAAAGAGCTATTGGCTTCTATTTAGCAAGATAGTAAGCAACGTAAGGTCTTCGCTGATACTTTTGTGTTTATTATGTTGTCTTACTTTCTTTCTTTCTTTGTTCACACTATATAGCTATGTTTTCACCTTATGACTTTGGAGTTTCTTGTCGGCGGGTGGGAGGTGAACAGCGGGACGCATCATGCTTCTCTATCCATCATCCAGAGGGACTGCTCAGTCCCTTTGCCTTTTTTGGGTGGGAACCAGGGTGGGTGAAGGGGGGAACAGGGAGGGCACAGGTTTGGGGTCGGGTGGAATGGTGGTGGGGCAAGTAAGGACAGAACATGTTGGTCTAAAATAAAAAATGGTGTAAACTCTCAAGTAAATATTTTGGTGCTGTGGAGATTATAGCGGTCAATGATGGACCGAAAGCTGTATTTCATGGTTTAATGTTCGGAAACCAGCTGAAGTATGAAGATGGGTAAATTAAGGATATGCTCATGGAATATCTGTGGCTTGAATGATAAAAAGAAAAGGGGGATAGCATCACAGATTCTTCAAAGTATGAGGATAGACATACTTTGTCTACAAGAAACTCACCTAATGTGGAATGACAGACGATGGTTTAAAGATCTGGGTTTGCAAATGGTGGGTTGTACTCGGCAAGGGACGACTACAAGGGGAGTAGCAATTCTGTTGAAAAGGGGGGTGGGGAGTTGTAAACGGGTAAAAACTGACTTATATGGCAGATGGGTAATAAGTGAAATTTGTATTGCAGGTAATTCGTGGACCATTTGCGGAATTTATGGCCCCAATCTGGATGATCCAGAATTGTTAAACTACCTTAGTATGGAGCTAGCAGGGTGGTCCGCTCCTCTGATATTATCTGTAACTTTAATATTCACCTTGAGGGACATTTTGATATAACCAGTGATTCGATGTATTTAGGTAAAAAAAAGAAGATTTATAAAGCTATAAGAGGCCTAGTAAAGGACTTTGGGTTATTGGATGGTGGATTTGTTAAACGCAGTGGTACTCCAGGTTATACTTTTTTTTCAGCTCTCCATCAGAAATTCGTTCGTTTGGATTATATTTTTGTTACTTCCCACTTGCTTAAGGATATCAGGTATGCGATATTCCCTAAAATAATATCTGATCATAACCCTATTTTGATAGAGGTAAACTTAGAACGCAGTGTTATTTCTAAAGGGAGATCATGGACATTTGAACGTAAACTACTCGCAGATTCATCATATATTAAACACATGGGAAAGTGGATAATTGAATTTATGGAGTTTAATCGGGGATCGACTTCAGTACAAGTAATATGGGATGCTTTTAAAGCTACGTGGAGAGACCTTATCTTATTCAATAAAAAATCAAAGAGAATCTCGCGATATATTAGCAGCTCATTTTAAGAAAGTACAGGAATATGAAGCTAAACTTATAACAGCTATTAGGCTTAATCAAGATACGGAGCAAATAACATCAAATTTGGCGATACATAAATCAAGGCTTTATGAGATTTTTGCTAAGAAATTAGCAGAACAGTTAGCAATCTCCCGTACACAAGTGTATGAGGTAGGTGAGAATGCTGGCCGCATCCTAGCTAAAAAGATTAGACAAAAAGAAACTATTAATTCTATCAATAGAGTGCAGGATGAGGTAGGACAAATCTATGAAAAACCAGATGAGGTTCTAGAGATGTTTCGGCAATACTATAGCAAACTGTACAATGAGGAAATAACAGACTATTCATCAGAATCTATTTTGAATTTTTGTGGTAGTGGAAATATTTCAAATATAACTTTAGAACAGGCGGCAGCTTTAGATAAAGACATTACATGGGAAGAAATAGAAGCCGCCATCCTTTCACTTGCTGTTGGAATGGCTGTCGGACCGGATGGCACTCCCTTGGAATTTTTTAGAGTATTTCGTCATTTGTTAAAAAAGATTTGCTTTTAACTTTTCAAGAAGCACAGAAAGGTAATGCTCCGGAATCTTGGCGGCACTCAACAATTTTGGCCTCTTTGAAGAAAGATGAATCCCCTCTCTTTCCGGCCTCTTATAGGCCGATATCTTTAATTAATGCGGCTAGTAAGATGTACTCAAAGATTTTAGCTTCTCGCATTTCAGGTATAATTTCATCCATTGTCTCATATCTGCAGCATGGTTTTATTCCTAATCGGGATACCACGGACCATATATGACGTGTAATCGCTTTGATGGATTGGGCTCAGGCGATCAAGACGGCCCTGGGTATTACCCTGTTGGATGCCAAAAAGGCATTCAACAGGGTAGCCTGGCCGTACTTATGGGATATGCTTCATTTAAAGGGCTTCGGCTCTCGGATGATCTTGGCACTAAAAGCTCTTTATGTCTCTCCAATGTCTTCAGTTAAACTTGCCGGTCAGAAATCTGCTTCTCTGGCTATTCGGCGCGGAACTCGGCAGGGATGCCCGTGCTCCCTGCTGTTATTTGCTCTGTATATTGATATCTTTTTAAATAAGTGAAATCAAGCAGAGGATATTAAGCCAGTGCAACTATCTCGTATGGAGTATAGAGCTCTCCCCTATGTGGATGATATTGTGGTGGTAACAACAGACATTCAAAGGGCAATGCCTATAATCGAGGAGTTAGCAACCCAGTTTGGATCCTTTTCAGGATATAAGCTGAACATCTCTAAAACCCAAATATTATATGTAGGGCAGGATCCTCCGGCTCAAATTAAAACTGTGTCGGAAGCCCCATATTTGGGTATCAAAATTACATCACCAGTGTCTATTATCCCGGAACTTAATCTAAACATGGTTTTAAAAAACGCAAACTCCTCGCTGGAGAGAATAGATCATTTTCACTTATCCTTGTTTGGTCGGGCTAATGTTTTAAAGATGTTAATACTTCCTAAGTTTCTATATATGTTTTGCGCTATTCCTCTCAAATTTCCTCTTAGCTGTTTCAAACAATTGGAAAGGATGTCAACAAGATTTTTATGGGGTTATAAACGTCAGAGAAGGGCCTATAAAAAGATGATATTACTGAAGGATAGGGGATGGTGGGCCATTCCGCATTTTCTGTTTTACTATTTAGCATTGGTTATACAGTTTATTAGACCGCGGGTAATTGGGGAAAAGGCACGGATTCCACAGAGCCACTCACCGTCAATTTATGAATTCACATTAGGAGAAGAGTGCCGCGGATGTTTGATTAAAGTTATGGAGCCTAGCTACTTTAAAAAAACGAAATTTAAGACCGTGAAAGCAGATTATATGGTATAGAGAATAATAAAGCGACAATTAGGTATTGGAAAGATCTCCGTGTACACACCTCTTGCAGCACCAGGTACCCTCCCTTCAATTTTTCAAGATTCTGTTATAGATAGATGGTGGAGTAAAGGAATCCGCTATGTGGGTTATCTATGGCACAACGATCATCTCCTTAGTTTTGCTGATCTACAAGATAAATATAACTTACTAGGAAATTATTTTTTTAAGTATCTATAGATTCACAGCTTTTTTAATTCTTTAGGAGAACAAATGCGATCTTATTTGTGTAGAATTTCTCTTGTCGATAGCATGTTTATTAAAAAAATCCATAGGACATTACTATAAATTGATTGTTTCATCATGTCCAGATGATATAGAGTTATATCAAAATAAATGGGCTGTAAAATTGGCTAAGGATGTTATTCATATTGAGGAATCAATTAGGTTAGCAAACAGTATTTTAATAACTGGCAGATCACGCTCACAGCACTTTATGGCTTTACATGACCTTTACTATACGCCTTCTAAGATAGCGAAATGGGGGACGACGCTGGGTACTTCGTGTAGCAGATGTGGGGAATTTGCAGCCGATGCATTACACATGTTTTTTCTGTGCCCACAGCTAACCAAATTATTCTCTTCAGTTCAGGAATTCTTGGCAGTATTATTTGGTTCGACGGTGATGCTAACAGGGAAATTGGTTTTCATAGGGGTAACATCAGAGACTTTATCAGAAGAGAGGAAAAGCTTACTATTTATTTGTAAGGCATTAATACAGGCTTGTTTTACGCAAGAGTGGATTAATCCAGTTCCCCCATCCTTCTAGACTTGGCGGGCGTGCCTGTTAGCTACATATAATATGGTACTCGCCATATATAGAACGAAGGGCCGGGAAAAAAAGAGCTTTAGGTATGAAGATCTGGGCACCGGTTACGGATTGGATGCAAGGGGAGGCTTGATTACTGGATTCTTTCCTTTCTAGTGTGCTTTTATTTTTACTTTATAGAGGAATTATAATTGTGATCTTATAAAATGATATTTCCTTTCTTTTTCTCTTTATGTATTTTCCTTTTCTTTATTCCTCTGGATGTTACTCTTTGTTATGATATCACTTGTATTTTATTTGCTATGATCTGTGTTCTGTTCTTCTTGCATAAAATGGGAGAAAACTTCAATAAAGATAAATTAAAAAAAAGTTTGGAGGGAGCGAATTGCATAATCTGGGCACTACCGAGGAAAATGCTCTGCCTCCCCATTTCGCTCTTACAAACCTAGAAACCTCAAGAAGATTTTTGTTAGAGGAACGAAGGGATCGACTAGGGGCGTAACGGCGAACAAGAGACCTGATCCCCTCAGGGCCTGTACCATGAAGAGCCCCATGGGCAAGACAGAGAATCTTAAAAGAGATACTGGACTGGATGGGAAGCCAATGTAGGCTTCTCCGGGCTGATGAGGCCGAGGCAAGTCTGGGAGGTTAAGAACCATCTTCGCCGCCGCATTCTGGACCATTTGCAGGCGATGGATAAGGCTCTTATTTATGCCCACATAAAGGGCGTTACAGTAGTCCAGTCTTGAGGAAACTAATGCCACGGTGGCCAGTTTCCGGGCATCAGGGGAAAGATAATGGGCAATCCTTCTAAGAACCCTGATGATGCCACAACAGGTGGAGACAGTCCTACTGACCTGACGCAGAGTGAACCTCCATGTAACACAGGTGTAGGTTTGAGGAGCGACGGCTAGCTTGATCGATTAAAAGGGCAAGCATTAAGATGATAGTGGTTGTGTGTGTTTTCTTAATGAACCCGGTCTAGTTCACTGGGACAAATGAGCCTGCATCTGCCCACTAAGTCAATTCAGTAAGCAGAAGTTTGGTGAAGTATTTTGCCTCCCCATCCAGTAGAGCAATCAGCCGATAATTGGAGGGAAGTGTTTTCTTCCCTGCTTTATAGATCGGGCTAAGATTGATTCCAGCAACTGTTCAGAATAACCCGGTTGGTGAGAACATGATTGTACAAAGTGGACAGATGTTTAGACCAAAATTGGGGGTTGTGGTTGAAAATTGCTTGCTTTAGGCCTTTGGGCCATCACAACGTCTGGTAGCTATTATTTTCTCCACATCTCCCAGTGAGAATGGGGTGGCTCCAGGTTTGAAAGTCATATTTCCTGGTGCCCATAAGGTGAATTTGGGCCCCCATAGATTTCCTAGATATAGATGGTCTTCTGAGATGTTCTAGGATGAGGTGGACAGCTATGAGCCTGCCACGTGGTTCACCAGTCACTAGAACTCTCTCTCGCTGTTTCCTCTGGAGGCTGAGAAGATTTTGCACCAGTATTGGTCTGCATGTGATTTGGCTTGCTTCCATGTGGCTTTTTTGTACAGAGATCTCAGCTTGGGGAAGGTCACACTCTGTATGGTGAACTTTTAACTATATAAAAGTAACCACGTGGTTCAGATTCTATTTAGCTGTTATAAGTTGTGCCAAGATCCTCCTAGGCCGGGCTCGAGCTAGAACTGAGATGGTTATTGCTCCACTGAATTGGTCCTGATCCTCCAGCAGGAGCATCGGAAGCTGGGCATACTGATCTAATGGGTCAGAGATTGTTTAACATACCAGCTCCCATTTGTGTTTGGCTTTACATTCCACCCTCTTGATGGATCCAGTTGACCAATAAAGCCTTTTGTAGTTAATGGTTGAGACAGTACCTATTACTGGCTGAACCTGGTTAAGCATTGAACAGTGAAAGCTTAGCAGAATCCTTTGAGGTGGGTGGTTGCTTGTCAGCTGGATTCCCAGTTCATGGTGTGTAACCATGCGGAATGCAACAAGGCACATGAGAGTGTAATCAAAGATTGACTTCGAGGTTTTCGAGTGATGGGTAGACTGAACAGTAATGTCTGGGTTAATGCAACCTTTCAAAGCTCTCAGGCCCAGGTGACCTCGTCATTTACAAATGATCACTCTCCAATGTCCGTTCTCTGAGTGAATGGTTGATAAGAAGGTGTGTGCCAAATCTGATCGAGTGTTTCCACTTTTTGGTCTTGTGTTCTAGCCTACAGTAAGTTCATGATGAAGTTGCCGGTCATTAAAATGAACGGAGCCTGGTTTGTAGTTGATTAGGCTGGAATAAAGGCCAGTAGAATGTCAATTGTCTCTTGCTTCCTAACAGGAGAGGGATGGATATAAACATTTATGATCAACAGAGGAAGAGCAAAGTTGGTGAGCATCTGGGGCTTTTATGACTTGACAATTAGGATGGTAAATATTGATCTCTTTCATTTTGGCATTCAGCTCAGCTCATACATAGATGGTGAGACCCCAGCAGGGTGACCCAGCATATGAGTTTTGTTTAACAGTTTGCAGATTCCTAATACCAACAAAAACAAGTTCAGAAAACAGGAGGGATAAAGGGAAAAGGTTTGGGGGTGACCCTACAGAGAGGGCTAAGTCCAACAACTGGTCATCCTTGTAGATATCAGGAGCTGGGGGAGCTCATTGTTAAAGTTTCAGTGGTGTTTGTCACTTCACTTTCCTGCATCTTTGGAATTAAGTCTGACGTGTCCTTTTATCTGTCACTGGTCGCTCTCAAAACCTGGGACCATAAGGATTTGTGAAGCGATTGCGGTTTGTAAAGCATATGGTTACCAACAGGCGTCCCAGCCAGCAGTGGTGTAAAGCAAAATGATGTTGTTCCCCAGTAGAATGTGTTGAGGGGTCCATGAGTCTCCCACCTTCACAGATATGTATTAGCTTGGGCTGAATCAGGTCCCTTGAGGTTTTGGGGGACCCGAAGGGATGGACTCCCCCTTCTCTGCACAGGCTGCATGGGCCTGTGTTATGACCCTGAAACAAAGGCCTTCCATGTAACTGAAAAAACTCCCACAAGAGTTGGCCTGTCTAACCTCTTCATCCATACCCACCAGGGCACAAAAAACCCTTTAGCCCTGTCCCCAGGGCTCGCTCATATTTATCATCAATTCTTCTTTCAGCAGTCGAACTCCTACTATCCAATCAGCGACAGGGTTGCCGGAAAATTCTAGAAGGTTATTTTCTTCTCTGAGTACAGCCCAGAATCACATGGGCCTAGACATCCAATCTTGCCCAGCACCACAGTCCTATCGTTGTGAACTTTTATGCTCAGCCACCCAGACCCTAGCACAAGCAAATTCTGAGTTGTTGGATGCTTTTACAATAGGAAATGTTCCTGATCAAGGATATCCATTAGAAAGTACAGCTTTCATAGCATATTAGGAGAACATGAAGCAAGTTCTGTTATATTGTGCTTGCAGGCACATTTGAGGACTGCAAAATCATTTTTACCAGTATGTGCACACTGGAAATTTTAATAACACATTAAAATAATACAATAAACCTCACATGCCTAGGATAATGTAGAGAAAATTGTTCCTAATTGGAGTGAATTTATATGCCAGACAGAAAGGCATGCTAGCATAACTCTCATGGAAAACATTGTTGTGTCAAAGAGTTTTTCATAAAAGCAATGTATTAAAGGAAATATTTACATATGTCTATTTTAAATGTGAAAATATGAAAAGGTGTGTAGCAGGCCATGTAATTGTTGTAAAATATATGGAAATGTAAATACTAATTTTGGGCAATATATATTTGAGGAAAGTTGTTTGTTATATGGTGTGACTGTGTGACCTCACCATGTAATAAATTCACTAATACTTCTTGGGGCCAGTCAGGCAACCGTATCTCAACACTGGGCACTGCTTCGAGCAGCTAGGCTTTAACAAAGGAACAAGTGCAAAGCATTTAGAAGTACCAAAACTATTGAATAAGAAAGAAATATAACACAAAACAAAGCTAACGCAAATTTATAATAAGCATTGGCAAAGTCAATAGGTCTCGCCTATGAGAGCTATCGGCTTTGGCATTGTTTGTAGCCAGGATGTAAAAAAACATGGATGCTTTGCCATGCTATGGCAAGCCACACAAGTAATTTCAAAAAGAGCTATGACAAAGCCAGATCTAATTAGCTTTTTTTTTTTTCAAGTACTTTAGCGCAGGATACACCACAGTACTTTTTTATAAATAGTTTTAGCCATGCTGTACAGCACCCACACTGCTATACAGCATGGCTACAAATCATTGCCAAAGTCAGCAATGCCCAGTATGTACAGCATGATTAAAAGGCAACAGTAGAGCCAATACTCTCAAAGGAGAGATCTATGGCTTTGTCAATACTTGTTAGGACTTAGCACAACACTAATGTGATTCCGAGCAAATCAGTCAATCTACCCTTGTGTGAAAAAGAAACAAAATATGACAATTGACAAAACCTCCTATCACATAAAGGAAGCAATTGCACCCATGTCTTTGTGAAAATACACTTGAAAGCAAATAACATCTTCTTACACAATATAAGCAGAAAATATCTGTTCACACAACAGATTTCAAAGGCGAAAATGGCTTCTTTGACGTGCATATGGCACAGTAAAACAAATCTACAAATGGCAAGAGGTTCAACACGATGACAGAGAATAGGAAAAAATTGAGGAAGTGCCCCAATCACAGCAAGATCAGCAGAAGGGCAGCAATCAAGCTGAAGCACTCCAAGGTCCAGCCAAAAGAAAATAACATGAGTCCAGCACACACTGCCCAATTAGACAGCAAATGAAAGTGACAATAAAGCCAACAAATGCTAAGTAATGGGTAGGCTGCAAGCCCCTTGTTGTATACAATATCTTTCGCAAGCGAGAGTGTATGCTCTGTAGCAGGCGTAGCCTAAAAATAGATCTAATTTTTATGACTTTTTAGACATCAAAAAAAATAAAATCCACCAGAGGGTTCCAAAGATAGAAATCATTAAACAAATTATAAATAACTTCCTGTCACTCAAATTGGAAAACAAGCACTGACAGCTATCGCGGTTGGTGGTCACTTTGAAACCTTTTAGGAAGTTTTGTTCAATTACTCCTACCCGCTCTGGGTGACTAACTCCACCAGGGAGCAAGTCACATGGGCCAGTAAGGCTTGGTAGGACAGTATCCTTTCAGTAAAAGCAGTCTCCAGTCCAGTTCCAGGATCTTTGGGCAAATGTTGTTGGGTGACCAAAACCTTAAAAAATAAAAGAAGACACGGACTGCTCTTGGCAATGCAAAGACACTTATTTACTGTTGCAACAGGGAGAAAGGACTTCAACTCACACAACACGGACTGCGCCTCAGTCTTTCTCAAGTTGATGCTCGCATGCTGCTCTTAATATGCACGATCATACAATGGTTTATTACAAACAGTAAATAATAAGTGACTTGCAAGTTACAGATTTAAGATGGAAAAAATTCTCACAAACATGTGACCCCCAGAACTCCAGATTATGACCAAATCCTTTACACATTCTTTATTGCACTCCCAACAATGCTTTGCAAGGAAGCATTCTTCTGCATGTGAATGCACATGCATTCATAGTAAATGTAAGTTAAGTGAAGTGTGTGTGCACCTAAAACCTAAGTGTGCTCTGGACTAATTTACTTCCCTGCACCCATTGTCTAATCAAGCACCTTTAGACCTCTGTTTGCTACAATAGAATTTGATTTCCTGCACGCACAATCTAATCAGGCCACGATCTGTTTGGAAGCACGAAGTGCATGCCGGTGGACTCGTGTGTCAGAATCATAAATGCTTGTGAACTTGTGTGTCAGAATCATAAATGTTTTCAAGCCTACTAAACATGAGTTGGCTTTAACTAAAAACCCATTCAAGTTTCCTATTCCATTGTCATCATTTGACCAGATGAGGTGTGGTTGGAACTACGCCAGCAACGCTGCTTTTTAAATATCTATTTTTGCTTAGTCACTTTCTTTTGCCGCTCTGTGGTGTTTGTAAAATATTGCTACCAGTGTTTTTAAAATATTACTACCAGTTTTATATGCCACTGTATCTTGTTGTATTTACCTGACTCATTTATCAGCTTCAAGCGCCCCGGTCCACCGCAGCCTTTCTGGCTGATTGTTGTGGAGGGCGACTTGAATTGAACCGCCGGAAACCCTCCCTTCCGGTTTCACCTTCCTAGAGGCCAACTTGGCAAGTGGACTAGTTGTTGGGTGCTCCATGTAGCTCCGGTATTTAAGTAAGTTATGGCGTGGTAGCGCAGCAGATGCGAGCAGGGGGCACGCCAAAGGCGCGCCAATGGCAAGCCCGTCTGCGCCCATCCACGCCAGTATGTCGCCTCTCGCCAGGACCTCTGGTCAGAGCCTGTCTGGCTTATATTCCTATTGTCGGGAAGAATTATTGGCCATTAATTCTATAGCTACAACGTGTAAGGCACCTCCACTAAATCTTGGGGCAGGACCATTCGGTTGCTCTCGCTGCAGCTATGTTATCCCTACTCCTCCCCCCATTACCCTCATCCATCATTTAATCTCAGGGCCGGCTGAAAATTCTTCAGCTCAATGTGAGGTCACTGGCTAAACATTATTTAGAAATTCATGACCTCATCATAGGGGAAGCCCCGGATTTGTTTTTCCTGAGTGAGACTTGGTTGAATGAGGACATGGTGGCTGAACCTAATTTAGCACTGCCCTCTGGTTATTCTATATGCACGATCAACAGGGAGTCTAAAGGGGGTGGCATTGAAGTGATTTTTAAATCCTGCTATTCCTGTCTCTTCATTGAGGAAGAAATTGAAGGTTGCGAGTGCGCTAGTTTTCGCATCTCTGTGAGTCCCCATATGACCATATCAGAACTCCTAGTGTATCGGCCACCAGGGCCGGCTGCTAAGTTTAAAGATGCCCTTTTGGAGGCAGTTGGCACGCTTGCTATGGGCACTGCTAACTTCAGTATTTTTAGTGATTTTAACCTGCACTTTGATCTAATGCATGACAATGCGATTTGTAGCTTGCTTGCAGACTTGGCTACATATCAGCTAAACCAGCTGGTCTCTGGTTCTACGCACGTAGCTGGGCATCTGCTGGACCCCATATTTTCTAACATTCAGTTTATAGGTGTGGAGATGCCTAAACCCATGGGTTGAACTGACCATTTGCTGGTAGAAATGTCCGTCCCGATCACAGAGCCTCTTAACATAGCCATCCAACGTCCTGTCTTTAAACGCCCTTGGCGTAAACTGAGGTTAGAGGATTTTCATGCTTTCCTCACCGCCAGACCTCTGGGACCACTGCATAACATTGAGTCAGATTATGGCTTATTTTGTGATTGGATCAGCCAAGGGTTAGATTCCCTTATTCCAGCGAAATGGTTTAAGGGACGAGCCTCTAGCACTAGTCCCTGGTACAACGATTTTTTGACCATCTTAAGGAAGGCTTGCAAAACAGCAGAACGCGAGAGGAGAAAGGACTATGATCCCAAGAAAAAAGTATGCTACCTCGCCGAGATTAAACATTATCATAGAACCATCTGCATAGTTCGTGCAGCTTACTATGCTAATGAAATCAAGATGAGTCCTAATCCAACCAAATGTATTTTTAGGATCCTTAAAGATTTTAGGACTAGGAAAACTACGGTGCCCGTTATTTCATCCGCACAGCAGTATGAGGATCTAGCCACCTTTTTTGTGGAGAAAGTCCGTGCTATTTATAAGTCTTTTCCACAAGCGATCATTCCTCTTACGTCTCTTAGAGTCTGGCAACGGCCGATTTTGACAGCCATTCCTTGCATTTTACAGGTTGAGCTCACTCGGGAAAATTAACTCTGGCTCTCCATCTGACCCTTTGAAGCCGGCTCAGTTTAGGGAGTCACTCTCTCTTTTCTAGGCCCCGCTATGCCAGATAGTTAACTCCTCCTTCTCCACAGCAACTGTTCCTGCGCTGTGGAAACAGGCATGGGTATCTCCCAATCTCAAGAAACCATTGCTTGACCCGGCCAAGCTTGAAAACTTCAGACCTATATCTCTTCTCCCCTGGGTGGCCAAGATAGCAGAGGCGCATGTTAATAACTCACTTACACTGTTTTTGAACTCCAATAACATCTGGGATCCATCGCAAAATGGTTTCCGCCCTGGCCACAGTACTGAGACTGCTCTCCTGGCCACGACTGAATATCTGCGGACCGTCCTCGATTCCGGTCTGACGGCGGCACTGATCCTGTTGGATCTTAGTGCCGCCTTCGACACGGTCTCGCATGGTATTCTGCTACAGCGGCTGGAGGAGGCAGGGGTGACTGGTTTGGCTCTGGAATGGTTCAGATCCGTTCTGACTGAAACATCTTTTTGAGTGTCTGCCCTCCCCGTTTTTCTCTCAGGCCCATTCCAACGACCAGGGGGTGCCCCAGGGCTCGGCGTTGAGTCTCTCATTATTCAATCTGTACGTTCAGCCTCTGGCAGCGGTCGCCAGGCAGTGGGACCTTACTATGGTCTCGTATGCGAACGACACGCAGCTTGTGGTGACCTTGGCTCAAGGTACCTTTCCGAATGCCTCCAGGTTTAGAGATGGGCTGGCGGCCGTGGCTGAATGGATGGCTACTAACTGCTTCCAACTGAATGCCAACAAAACCGAGGTTTTGTTAGTCGGGAAGAACGCGAGCTTGTGCAGTGAGCCCTGGTGGCCGAGTGCACTGGGTAAGACTCCTAATTCAAAGGAAGTGGTAAACAATCTGGGGGTATGAATGGGCTCCTCTCTTAATTTTCAGGTCCAAACCAGAAAAGTTGCTTGTACGTGTTTCGGCCTTCTGCGGGGTCTTATGCCCCTTTTGAAGTTACATACAAAAAGTTAGGGCTATTTTCAGCACACCATTAAGTCCCTGTTCAGTCTTCTTTATAGTCATCACTTCTTGGGGTATAGGTAAACCCTCTAATGGACAATTGAAACAAATCAATAACACTAATTAAAGAACAAAGATCCAGATAGGTCAATCTTCTTGCTGTTCACCAATCCTTTATTTGCATATAGAAAACGTAAAAAACTCCCAGCACACGATTTGAAGTTCTTTGAAGCATTGGCACGCCAGTTGATTGTTCAGGCGACTATCCTTTCTCGTCTGGACTATGCCAGTTCCCTCCTGCTGGGGATAAAACAGGGCGGAAATAATTTGGCTGCAGCGTGTTCAAAATGCTGCTGCCAGAGCCTTGGTGGGGCTCCTGCGGTTCTGCCCTGTTGTTCCGTTATTCGGAAACTTCACTGGCTTCCTATGGAGAAGCGCATCCAATTTAAGACGTTGTGTCTTTCTTTTTAGATTCTGAAGCTCACCAGACCTAGCCTGTTGGGTAATTTGCTTACCCCCCTATGTTCCCCCCCACCAGTTGCGCTCCGCGGGGCAGCACTTGGTCAGTGTTCCCCAGGTGAAGCGCTGTCGCGGGGGGGCGTTACTTTCGCTGCCTGGTGGCTAAGTTATGGAACTCCCTGCCTGTGCAGATACGCATTATGGAGTGTCTGTTGGTCTTTAGAAAGGCCATCAAAACCTTTCTCTTTCCATTAACTTAGTCTCTGTGGTCTTCTTTGGTGTTGTTCTGTTATGGTGTTTGGCCCGCTTTACTGATGCTGGAAGCGCTGGGACGCCCCTTTGCTGGGGCAGCTGCACGCTATACAAGACCTGGTAACATAACATAACATAACATAACATAACATTGTGCTCTCTAATGAACTTTTCACCTTACTCATGTTAGTGCAGGATTTGGGCCTAAACTGGTTTTTAACCACAAACTTCTGTGCATTTTCTGCTTGGGGTTGCTGTTCTGCTATATTTTCTTTTTTTATATTTTCTACTGTATGTTTATTTTTTACATTTCCTACAACACAAACTGCCACAAGCATCAATGGAGGAGCCCTGATGCAGGGGATACAGGATGCTGAATGATGCTGTGGATGCTGCTCCGGCTGACAGGGATCTTCCTGGGATCTCCCCTCAGTCCACAAATATGGTGGGAGGACTTTGGTCGATCTTCCGAGAAGTCTGGGTGACTTCCAGCCAAATAACAGTTGCCACTGGTCTACTAGTCTCTGGCTGCACAAAACTAGTAGTTCCTGTTAACTGAGGTTAGTGTCCGTGTTGGGTGACCAAACTGCATTCTGGGAACTCTCCAAGTTCAGTCGATTTGGGTGCAACTTTTGAGCATCGGACTTGGTCTTGCAAGCTACCCTTATGTGGTCAGTGGCAATAAAGTGATTGTGGCTATCAGAAGATGGCACTACAGTCACTTGCCCACAATGACCAAGTTGTGATTAAACCCGCGGACAAAGGCGGTGCAATCGTTGTCCAAGACGTATCCTCCTATGAGTCTGAAATCCTTCGTCAACTAAACGATGGAGTGAGCTACCAACTACTGAGTTCTTATCCATCTAAAGCCATTGCTCTGGAAATCCTAGAAATAACTGAAGCCGGACTTGATCAGGGTTGCCTATCTCCAACGGAATTCCAATTTTTGAATCAACAACATCCCCGTTTGGCAACAATCTATACTATACCCAAGATTCATAAGAATATGGAGAAACCTCCGGGTCGACCCACTGTATCTGGGTGTGGTTCCATCCTCGAGCCCCTGGGCAAATATATAGATTTCTTCCTAAAACCACTGGCTGAAGCTACTCCTGCCTATCTGCGGGACACTATGCACACAATCAATATCATAGAGAATTCAACCTTTGATCCACAACACCAAAGATTGGCTAAATGCGACGTGGTATCGCTTTACACGTGCATCCCACAACAAGAAGCACTAACCGTGATAACACGCTGTCTACAACACCGACCGGCGCCAGTGCAAGTGCCCACAGAGTTCATTGTGGCTTTACTTCGGATAGCCATGACAAGAAACTTTTTTCTGTTCAGAAATAAATTCTATGTTCAAACGTCGGGAGTAGCGATGGGCGCTCCTTTTGCTCCCGATGTGGCCATTCTCTACATGGCGGCCTTTGAGGAAGATACTATAATGAATCAAGTCAATCCATTCAGAGATCAGCTCGGTCTCTGGATGCGATACATTGACGATATTCTTTTAGTTTGGAATGGCGACTCAGAAGAATTATTGTCTTTCTTCACCTGGCTCAATCTTCAATCTGAATTTCTCAAATTTACCATTCAATCTGACAATCATACGATAAACTTCCTTGATCTGACCATTTATGAGAATGTGGTAAATAAATAATTAAATACCGGTTCTATTTTTCAGGATACTCTATAAACAGATAGCTCAATAAATAAGAGTCAGGATTCGAGGTATCTTGAGTCACACGCTTTAATCAGGCATAACAGGACAGGAACAGGACAGCCTGCATGGGAATAGGATGGCAGCTGCCGGGGGCAGGATCTGGGAGCATAAAGGATAACTTTTAATATGGGTGCACAGTATATATATCAAAACAAATGCATTACATTCAATACAGTAGGCGTAGCAGTAGGCGTGGTTCGTAGCAGTCGCGAAAGATAAGAGCAAAATGATGTAACAAGAAGGCGTGTACAGGGCGTATACATAGACATGTGATGTAAACGTAACAGAATATGTCATAAATGGGGCGGAATCATGGAGGGGGCTACCTGAGCAGCTGGGACCTCTAACCTAGTGGTGCGCGCAAACGGGCAATGACGTGTTACCAGGGAGAACTGGGGGCTATGACTTCTGCGCTAGAAGAGGAGACTAAAGTCTGGAGTGTCAGAGCGACATGTACCCAAGGCATATCTAGTATCTGGTATTTAGAGTACATGTTGATAGAATCCAAAAGTTATCAGGGCAAAGGCTACTTGATACTAAGACTGATGCATGCATTATTCTACATGTAGTTCGTGTGCGAGGAATATTCTATGAATATTAATACAGTATTTCTCTTACATGGAGACATAAAGGCTAGACCATGACGGAAACTATTGATGCGATGCAGTAGCTTAGGAATGCAGAGAAGGAGGGCTGGACTGATAACTAGAAGCATAACATACTTTTGGCAGACTGGGAGGCAGAGCCAGGCCGGGCCGGGCCGGGCACTGCGAGGCATGAAGTAAGCGAAGGGTCAGGGATACAGGTGGGGGCTGTATCGCTCCATGGAGAGGGTTCAGGAGACAGGAGCTGAATCTGAGTCCGGGCCCTTTTGAGGCCTAGAAACGGGGACTTTATTCAATGAATTAACGTGCACACTGTGAAATGTGGCAACGCAGGTCTAATACTCGTAGCTTTCACGAGAACTGGAAACTGACATACTAGAGTTGGACACAACTATAATTGCGTCTTTAATCGATCAGAGGGGAATACATGCATATCGATCATGCACATATAACATAAGATGGGGAACACGTAGGCACATACAACATGGCAAAATTTACTTTTCCACATTCCCTCCTTGTGCCCTACGTTTCCATCAGGAAACATCAATATTCATGATACCATCTATCATTTCATATAGCATCATTTGCTCGTCTCGAATTGTCTTGGAACGGGATTTAGGACTAGGAATACAAGAGGTAGCACAAATGCCGCAAATCGCAGGGCCACATTGTATACAGAGACAGCAACTGAATATGATCATTACTGCAATACCTAGGAATGACAATACTTTCCATCCCCAGGCAGATATAATACTCCAGAGCCAACCAGACCATGTCCAGGTGCCTGGATTCTGGTGTAACTGATGGGCAATTTTATGAAGTCTGGTTATAGCTGAATAAACAGACGGCGCGTTATTAGGAATGAAAATGCAGCAACTAGATCCGATGACTCTACATGCTCCTCCTCTATCGGCCAGTATGACGTCAAGAACGAGACGATTTTGGAGCACGACAAATCTCATAGCAGATTGCTCTTCAGTTAAGTTACCTAGAGCAGAAGTAGTCTCATTCACTACTGCTTCAAGGGTTCTGGTAAGTCTACGTATTAACTTACTATTCTGGATAGGTCCTATAAAGAAGAAGAAACCTTTATTGAAGTCTTGATACTGTTCTAGAGTAGTTTCAGTTTGATCGACAATCGGGGACTCGATCTCCCTTTTATGTCTAACGTGTACTAGATGTGTGTCTCTGTGATAATCAGATGGGGCTAGAAAAACTGGTGGCAGTAGGAAGGCAATGTAACATGTTCCATCCCAATCGAGGGGCAGACGAACATATGCGGTCTGACCACAAACAAAATAAGAATGACGTGAGGCTTTGAAAATAGATTTCCCACTGTCACTATACTCGACAGTAGTAGTACAATCACTATGTCCTACATGTGCGGAACCATTCTTTCTGACACATAATTCGCCTTTGACTGGTAGTACTGAAATAGCAGGCAAATCTGGAGTAGTATCGGACTGAACATTCAGGACCATGAAATTCGAAGAATAATTACCTAAATCATATACTTCATTTTCTAGATCTAACCCTGTTCTATGGGTGAGACCTTGCTTGTCTGGGAAACATGTTCTATTCAGAAGGGACATATCATTGGAGGATGACGTTAACGTGGACCATGCTCCACACGAACCATTATGTGAAAATGGATAAGGAAAGAGTGGCAGAACTCCCTTCGGTGTCTGGAAAGGGGGGAGTCGACCACACACCCAACAATTAGTGGCATTGCTGGTCTGGTGTGAATAGTGTAACATTCTGATAAATGTATTATTTCGCATAGCAAGACGATAGGATAGCTCGTGAGGAGGCAGATCACTAAATGTGTGCTCTACTGTAGCATTAGAAAACATATTTACATGTGAAATTGGAAAACATAAATGTAAAGCATAACTTGTGCAGGTAACCATTAGACTCAAGAGTAACAAAAAACTTAGAACAATAATACATTTGATAGAGTTTTGACTAACTCTCTCACTATGGGGGTCTATCTCATACATGTCAGGGACCTGTCTAACCGTTTCACCCGAGAGGGACTTAGACAATTAAACTGGCTGACTTATTTTACTAGACCGGAGTTTCTTTTTATACTCCTGCTGCGGAGTTTCCTCTAACAGGGTAGGCTTGAGTTCCGAGTCTGTTTTTACGCAGTCTTTAGAATTTTGGCAGTCCTTTGCAAATGTCTTTTCACACATTCCATGGAATTTCTTGATGTGGGACAGGTGGACCCATCCTTTCCTGCCCTCCAACTTCACGGCGGTCCTTGTTGTTAGCAAGACGAGACGGGGCTCCTTCCAGCGGGGCTCCAGCGGACTTGAACGATCAAAATTCCGGACCAATACGAGGCTTCCTGGAATGACTTCATGCGGTTTCACCTCGGTGTTGTCTGGAAATGCGGCGGCAACCTGTGAACGACAAGAGTGTAGGGCAGACATCAAGGAAGCTAGGTAATCTGTCAGCATATTACTGGAAACATCTGTAATACTGCGGGGTCTAGGTGTACCCCACATGTTTGGGGGGCGGCCGAATACGACCTCATACGGGGACAGACCTGATCTGGAATGTGCAACCATCCTCATGTAGAATAAAGCAATTGGCAGGGCAACTAGCCAGTCTACACCTTTCTCTTTACATGTCTTGGCAATACGGATTTTCAGGGTCTGATTATGTCTCTCTACGAGACCGGCTGCTTCAGGATGGCGCACACAATGGAACTTCCACTGGTACCCCAACAGAAGGGAAACATGTTTCATGAGCTCAGATGAGAATGGCTGGCCGTTATCTGAATACACGACCCTAGGGAGTCCATAGCGGGGAAAGAATTCACGAACCAGCTGCCTGGCAGTGGTCGCGGCTGTGTAATCTGGGACTGGATATGCTTCTGTCCACCTGGACAAAGCGCATACAACTACGAGGACATACTTGAAACCTCGACATCGCTCCATCTGAATATAATCCATCTGGAGGACTTCAAAAGGGTGGTCAGGAGGCTGGAATCCACCTTGTTCCACCGGGACACTTTTACCTGGATTGAACTGACAACATATCATACAAGTACAGACTTTCTGCTTGGCTGCAGCTCGTAAATGCTTGTTGAACCAAAGGTTCTGAATACTGTCTAACATAGCTTTTTCTCCTAGATGTGCTGGACTATGTGCGGTATTAATAATGACTTGAACCATAGAGTCGGGGAGAAACCATGTGGCTTTTCCCTTCGTCAACCATCCTTGATCTGTCTGGACCCCTCCTTGTTCGGACCATTTCTTGATTTCTTCGGGAGTAGCATGTGACTGTATGTCTATGACATCTTGTGTAGGGTCCTTAACTGTCATACAAGAAGTCGGATCTGGAATGAGTGTCTGTGTCATGTTAACTGGAATGTCTGGGGTCTGAGCTGTAAGCTTGGCTGTTCGATCTGCTAGATCGTTTCCTTGGGAAATGATGTCAGTGACTTTCGTATGTGCCTTGCACTTCATGATAGCGATAGCTGTCGGTAAATGTATTGCATCTAACAGAGCTTGAATGAGGAGACCATGCTGAATCTTGGTTCCATGAGAAGTCATGAAACCTCTCTCCTGCCAGAGCACTCCGAAGTCGTGTACGACTCCGAATGCATAATGTGAATCTGTATATATGTTTACTTTCAGGTTCTTAGCACGTATGCAGGCTTGGGTCAGAGCGACTAGCTCTGCTGCTTGAGCAGACAGGGTGTCAATACGATGTGTTTCTATAACTTCGGTTTCAGTAGTCACTGCATACGCGGCTACTAGTTCTCCTGTACTTGTTCTCATACATGAACCATCCACATAAAGTGTCAGGTCGGGATTAGGTAATGCAATGTCTGTCAGGTCTTGTCTTGGCTTGGTCATAGTGTTAACAACTTCCACACAGTCATGTGTGGCAGGATTTGAAGTAACTGACGGTAACAGTGTAGCAGGATTTAGAATGTTGCAGCGTCTGATTTCTATGTGTGGCTGGAACAGTGTCAGTTCATAACCTGTTAAACGTGCAATTGTCAAGTGCTGAGTCTGTGTTCGGTTTAAAAGAACTTCCACGGAATGTGGAACTTGTACTGTCAGGGAGTGTCCTAATACTATGGAATCACTTTGTCTGATAGCTAGAGCTGTGGCTGCAACTGACTTGAGGCACGCAGGCAGAGCCTGGGCTACTGGATCTAATGTGCTCGAAAAATAAGCACAAGGTTTGTACTGTCCTGCTTGATCTTGTGTAAGAACAGATAATGCAGTACCATCACGTTCTGTGACAAAAAGTGTAAAAGGCTTACTGTAGTTCGGTGTTGCTAGAACAGGTGCTTGACATAAGGCTTTCTTTAATTCATTAAAAACACGTGTATGTTCCTTGGTCCAAGGGAGGACAGTCGATACGGCTGCCTCCTGTGTCGTTAACTGTATCAGTGGCTTGGCTAGAAATGCATACTGAGGAATCCATTGTCTGCAGTAAGAAGTAAGGCCGATAAAGGCTCGTACCTCCTTCCGTGTCTTGGGCTGTGGAAGACGTGCTATTAACTGGATACGGTCTGGTGTCAACTGCCTACCCCACTTGGACAGCAAGTGTCCTAAGTATACCACTTGCTGGACACAGAATTGTAATTTTGAAGGGGACACCTTGTGCCCCTGCTCGGCCAGAAAATACAGGACTGTAAGTGACGCTCGCTCGCAGTCACGTTCAGAACGGGCTGTGATCAGTAGATCATCGTGCGTAATCAAGAGAGAGAGGTAGGACCAGAAAGCTAGTCCATGTCCCCCGGTTAATATATGATTAAATCAAAAAGAGACTAGCTCAAGTTACTTTAGGGGAGGGGGAAGACTCTGGTATGTTTTGTCACGGAGTGTGAACACCCAGCAGGTGTGTTCAAAAAGCCCTCACCCACCAACCTAGTTGGTGGCATGCTTCATCATCGGGCCCACCCAGTGGCACCTAGCGTGCCCCGGGTGTGCTTCAACGCCTGACTACAGCGGAGCTGGTATATTACTGAGTGTGCGGTGAAGATAGTTAAGGAAGTGATGTTAAAACGGCTGGACGGTGGTCCCAGTACCCGAAGGTAAAATTAGACTTTAATACCTGGGCCTCCGTCAGCGGTTAAAAATAAGGCAAGGGGATGTAAGGGGCGAGTTACGACCTCTCACATCCAATGGGTCAACATGTTTCAGCCAGTGCCTTATGACTAGACTGGCTTTCTTCAGGACCTAAAATAAGTGAGTGCAAATTACCTAATGGGGGTGTAGGGGAGACTTTTTAACCGCTGACGGAGGCCCAGGTATTAAAGTCTAATTTTACCTTCGGGTACTGGGACCACCGTCCAGCCGTTTTAACATCACTTCCTTAACTATCTTCACCGCACACTCAGTAATATACCAGCTCCGCTGTAGTCAGGCGTTGAAGCACACCCGGGGCACGCTAGGTGCCACTGGGTGGGCCCGATGATGAAGCATGCCACCAACTAGGTTGGTGGGTGAGGGCTTTTTGAACACACCTGCTGGGTGTTCACACTCCGTGACAAAACATACCAGAGTCTTCCCCCTCCCCTAAAGTAACTTGAGCTAGTCTCTTTTTGATTTAATCATCAGTAGATCATCGACATACTGGAGCAGGGCAGTGTCAGTTGGCATGTGAATATTGTCTAGTTGTCTCTTAAGTGCTTGACTGTAAATGCTAGGACTTTCTGTGAAACCTTGAGGAGCTCGTGTGAATTTATAGCTTCTTCCATTTAAACAGAAACCGAAAAGTTACTGGCTGTCTGGATGAATGGGGACACTGAAAAATGCATTCTTGAGATCGATAACAGTGAAGAACGTGGCTTCAGAATCAATGGCTGTCAATAAGGATGAAATATCTGGGACTACTGGGTACTGAGGTATGATACATTTATTAAGTTCTCGAAGGTCAATCACTAATCGATATACTGGAGGTGCATTTGGATCAGTACGTTTCATGACTGGAATGATAGGAGAATTACATACATTGGAGTCAGTTTCTACAACCACTCCTTGAGCAATAAGCTCGTCAATAATTTTGGATAAGGCTGCTACAGCCTCAGGTGGCAATCTGTACTGTCTGATTCGTGGCAAAACTATACCTTGTTTGAGAGTCACACAATGGGGTGTGATAAGCATACATCCTACATCAGTTGGACCTTGCGCCCATAAATGCTGCGGTACATTCAATAATCTTGGATCAAATCACGTAATACATAGTGACCTTTAAAGTCACGTAAAAACAATCGGACTCCTTCTGGGGAACAGCATATAACTGCTCCTAATTCTTTTAACGTCTTGATGCCTAACAAATTTTCTGGACATGATTTCGTGAGTAACAAATCAGTAGTTCGGGACAATGGACCTACTTCTAGGGAAACTGGTTTCGAAATTTCATTAACAATAGGCTTTCCTGAAAATCCAAGGGAAACATTTTTAGAGCCTGAGAGCGGAGCCCCTGGAACCTCGTCATGACTGATAGTAGTCCTACTTGCCCCTGTATCAATCAGAAACTTTCTGTCTTTCCCTAATACTTGACTGTGTACATAGGGACCCTCTTGATCTACAGGTATCTCGATGAGAGGCAAGCCTACCTCCCTCTTTAGGCTGTTTCATGAATACTGTTGATACTCCGGATACTCTGACTGGGCATACTGATACATCTGCTGTGTAACATGCTGTGTTGCAGCGATAGGCTGCGGTGCTAGAGCTGTCTGTTGTGCATTCTGTGGTGACTGAGAAGTCTGTGAAACTTGTTCTTGTCTAGGCGGACGTGGTCTTTCTTTAGTCTTACCAGTAGCTATGTTGTGTTTCAGAACTGCACACTCGTTTATAAAATGACCTGGCTGTTTACAGTAATTGAAAGTCCCTTTAACGGGAGCTGCGGGATGACTGGCTTGATTCGGACCCCTCTTCTGACTGTCTTGTGGAACAGATTGTGCAACTAATACTTTCATTTTCGTGTCTTTCATACGTCTCCTTTCGTGTTCTTGCTCTTCCCTGATTCTGTTCTGGTGATACTGGAGCATCTGTAACATTTGGGACGGAGTATTAGCTTGCCAACTACTTTCTACTTTCAAAACTCGATTTTTAACTTGTGGACTTGAATTCTCGACTAGTTTGGTAACAAAAAGATGAGGGTACGACTCGCTACCTGTCTTCAGACCACTGTTAATAATAAAACATTTTTCAAATCTAGAATAAAAATCACTAGTGTCTTCATCCTGTTTCTGTTTACATGCTGAGATTGCATCCCAATCTTCCTTTTTCGTGGTTAGTAACCTTGGCAAAACCTGAATCAATAACTCACCTGGTACTCGTGAATTATCTTCAGCTTCTAGAGCTGCCCAATCTATCTTTTTCTCTCCCACCTCCCATTCTTTTTCCTTGAGTTTTTCATATACCCCTGCGGGCAACAGGACCTTTAGCATTTTAATGATATCAGGATACGTGTATTCTCCCATACGGAGCATGTCTTTTAACTCTCGATGGAACCCTGCTGGATCTTTGTCGTGACAGGGAATTAACTTTTTCATCTCTAAGAGTTCCATCTTGGTGATAGGGGTGTAAACAAATACTCGTTCTAGATCGCCACCCGTTGTCCTAACTGGGTGTACTTCACGTAACGGATGCTGTCTATCTATGTAAAATGATTTACTTTCTGGGGGTGAGACATGAACAAAATGCGGGTTCAGAAACGTTCTATATTTGTGGCGCTGTTCTAGAATGATACTAATTAAATCGGTACCTAGACCTCTCCATCTATACTGGAGTAACTCGTTCAGAACATTATGTAACGGACCTGGATCAGAATGCTGTCCCTCATACAGTGTAATGAGGTGCTGGATCATATACATACCCACCAGTCGCTGCTCGGCTGGGGGCAGTTTCAGAAACATTTGTGCCACTATTTCGTCTGGAAAAGTGGTAGAATCAGTAGTCCATCGGACTGCTGATCGGACTAGTTCTTGTTCATGCATGGTACTAAGTTCACTATAACCGATTCGTGATTTCAGAATGTGATCGGTAGCTTGAAATACTTGTTCGAGAGAACCTTGTTCTGGTACTGGAGGAGGGAAAACTTTCTTGTGTTCTGGGCGTGATGTCGGTCGGGAAGTCTAGTTCTACCTACATACGCTATTCTGGAGGGATTCTCGTCGTCTACCTCTTCAGTAGAAGAGTCATTTTCTTTCTCGGTTGCTTGTAGTGCTTCTCGTTTCTCGTGTAACTTTATTATTTCCCTACGTATTTTCTTGTACATACTCTCTATACAGTTCTGGGTCTTGTGTCTTCCCTCGGCTATATGGTCACTCCATTTGGTCAGGACTTTCATTTCTTCCGGATCTTTCTCCGGATAATCTTGTTCTCTTATCAAACAATTAATTAAAAACTTTAAAAGCATGAGCTGGGTCTCGACTTTTCTTTGAGTCATGGCCTCGCCAATACTTCCTGGGTCTGCTCCTGTACGGATAAAACAATATATTCTGTCTAGATAACCTTTCATATTCGGCAGGGTGTCCAAATATTCGGTCACCCGTCTTACACGCAGTGAATATATGACCATATTATCATCACCTGGGACTGGATCATAACGGCATTCGGTAAGAGCTCGCTTGATATCGGCAACTGACTGATGCTTGGGCGAACGCTGTAGCGCTCGGGCATGTAGCTCGATTAATGTCACACGTCTGTGCTGAGGCGGGGTTCCAGGAGGACTTCCCCCCGAGGCCCCTTGACTAGAATCGTCGACGGGTATTATACGGGCTGGGAGAGTGACTGATGTAGCGGGCATGTGTACTGTAGGCTGGACCGGGGGTGCCGTAACAGGTACTGTAACGGGTGCCCCGGTGGCTGGAGGAACAGGAATTACATTATTTACAGGAGCTGGCGGGACAGGATTGGCATATTCTGGGACTGTATCGTCCAAATAGGACGAGAGAAAAATATCAGCTGCGGTTGGTTTGTGACGTAGCTTAATCGGAACTAATGGCGGCGGAAAATTACATGGTGCTTCCGGGGTTGCTTTTGGCAAGCCCTCGGCAAGAAGAGGATACATACCCTTAATAAGGGCATTTCTCTGTCTGTCTGACTGTTCGGCTTTAACTCGTTCACCTACTTCGATTAATTCCCTTTCTTGGGCTCTTTCTGAGGATTCCCTACTTAATTCTGTTTTTCTGATTTCTTTTTCTGTTCTTTTATGAGATTCTTTGCGCCACAACTCGATGGCATCTTTCTGGGACTGTCTGGATTTCTTTTTCCACAATACTTCTTCTACTCGCATGATGCACTCGGCATCCCATGTGCCTGATACAGGCCATCTATATTTCTCTTCTAGATCTTTAGTATACTCGACCCATAAGTCTAAGTACAATATGGCACTTAAGCCATGCTTGTGATACATAAAATGACCTGGACTGTCCCTAGGCGGGACAGGAACTGCTTCCTCGAGCAGACCTTTTCTAGTTTTTAACTGACGTAATTTCGAGAATAGAGGCATGACTTAGACTGGAATCTGGACACAATACAATACACGATAAACACAATAATAACTTGAAAACAAATCACTCATACCACGACATTGAAAACACATGAAATAACATTTAAAATAACAGTTCGGACAGAATATTACCTTGGATACTGAAAACAGAACACATGAATTTCTCGAGAACAGAACTTACTGGAATGACTAGATGCACTGCTAAAACAGTACGAAACTTACCGGTCCCATAAAGAGACACGTCAGGACCCGCATCCACCTAGGTGGACACTTCGTGTTGGATTTGCGTACCCAAACCCACGGACCAGAGACAAATTAATTGACCCTGTCTAGATACTACCCCAGCAACGGTACTCACCGGGCAGCAAGAACGGAAGGCCTCAGACTGGACTGGACTGCTACGACGACGGACTACGAACTTCGGACTTCAGTTACAGGTGGGCCTCCGGATACCTCGGACCTTGGACTCTCGGCTTGGGCTCTGGTCGGGACTCGCCGCGTTCCTCCACCGCCTCGTCTGGATGCTGGACCGCAACCTCCGTCTCCTCCGTGGGCCTGAGGGATACTTGAAGCAGAAATATCTGCACGTGCACGGTATGGTTCCGTCACGGCTGCAGAGGATCAGGGGGCCTGCGTGGCTTCTCCGGCGCGTGGGGAAAGGGCAAGTCCCTATTCGGGCGCCATTATGTGGTAAATAAATAATTAAATACCGGTTCTATTTTTCAGGATACTCTATAAACAGATAGCTCAATAAATAAGAGTCAGGATTCGAGGTATCTTGAGTCACAGGCTTTAATCAGGCATAACAGGACAGGAACAGGACAGCCTGCATGGGAATAGGATGGCAGCTGCCGGGGGCAGGATCTGGGAGCATAAAGGATAACTTTTAATATGGGTGCACAGTATATATATCAAAACAAATGCATTACATTCAATACAGTAGGCGTAGCAGTAGGCGTGGTTCGTAGCAGTCGCGAAAGATAAGAGCAAAATGATGTAACAAGAAGGCGTGTACAGGGCGTATACATAGACATGTGATGTAAACGTAACAGAATATGTCATAAATGGGGCGGAATCATGGAGGGGGCTACCTGAGCAGCTGGGACCTCTAACCTAGTGGTGCGCGCAAACGGGCAATGACGTGTTACCAGGAAGAACTGGGGGCTATGACTTCTGCGCTAGAAGAGGAGACTAAAGTCTGGAGTGTCAGAGCGACATGTACCCAAGGCATATCTAGTATCTGGTATTTAGAGTACATGTTGATAGAATCCAAAAGTTATCAGGGCAAAGGCTACTTGATACTAAGACTGATGCATGCATTATTCTACATGTAGTTCGTGTGCGAGGAATATTCTATGAATATTAATACAGTATTTCTCTTACATGGAGACATAAAGGCTAGACCATGACGGAAACTATTGATGCGATGCAGTAGCTTAGGAATGCAGAGAAGGAGGGCTGGACTGATAACTAGAAGCATAACATACTTTTGGCAGACTGGGAGGCAGAGCCAGGCCGGGCCGGGCCGGGCACTGCGAGGCATGAAGTAAGCGAAGGGTCAGGGATACAGGTGGGGGCTGTATCGCTCCATGGAGAGGGTTCAGGAGACAGGAGCTGAATCTGAGTCCGGGCCCTTTTGAGGCCTAGAAACGGGGACTTTATTCAATGAATTAACGTGCACACTGTGAAATGTGGCAACGCAGGTCTAATACTCGTAGCTTTCACGAGAACTGGAAACTGACATACTAGAGTTGGACACAACTATAATTGCGTCTTTAATCGATCAGAGGGGAATACATGCATATCGATCATGCACATATAACATAAGATGGGGAACACGTAGGCACATACAACATGGCAAAATTTACTTTTCCACAAGAATTCAGGAAGGTTACTAACGACACTTTATCGAAAACCGGCAGAGAGGAACTCGCTACTACATTACGAGAGTCACCACCCAAGATCCCTTCGTGACAATTTACCCTTTGGGCAATTCCTGCGAATCCGTAGGAATTGCTCTAATAAAGATGATTATTTCACAGAATCCCAGGAACTTTCCAATCGATTAACGCAAAGAGGATACCCTAGACGACTGATCAAGAAATCCTGAAAAAGAGCATGGTTCTATCCACGTGAAGAGCTACTGTCTCCCAAGGACCACAAGGACCAACCAGAAAGCAGGATTGTGTGTGTTACCACATTTAACACTAAGAGTAATAAAATCAAACGTATAATCAATCACCACTGGGATTTAATATCGGACGACATCGCTCAATCTGCCACACCTTTACATGCTTTCAAGAAAGCGAAGAGCGTCAAAGACCTTGTGGTGCGCTCTTTCTTAGCGACCCCTGATGACCCCAGTATCACCACTCTATGGAACTTGCCTCCTGTAATTGGCCACTTCAAATGTGGGAACTGCAAGGCTTGTGACACCACCATCCAAACGAAGGAATTCCAATATCGTCACCAGCAAATTCGGCTAAAGACACATACCAATTGCAATTCCTCGAACATCATCTATGCGATTATTTGTCCTTGCCAATTGATCTACATAGGCCAGACACAACAGAAAGCCAAAGTGAGAATACTACAGCATATGAGCCGAATCAGATGCCAGGTACAAGGTGCTCCCCTGGTTGAACATTTCACATTGGCATCACACACCCCAGACAGCCTCAGATGGGTGATAATTGAAAAAGCTTTCCTGGGACCCCGGGGTGGTAACATCTCCAATATCTTAAACATACGTGAGTTAAAGTGGATGTTTTTCTATGATTCTATTGAAACTGGTCTCAATGAGCAAGATAGCTCCTTTTCTCAATTGGCGACTCTGTCTTAAGCGTCTATCCAGCATACAATGTACTGTTGTGGCCTATACCCTCATGCGAGAGGTACGTCACACCAACTCTGTGGTTGCATCATAGCGCTTACTAGTCCATGTAAATCCTATTAAGCATCTATCTAGCATATAATGTACTGTTGTGGCCGATACCCTCATGCGAGAGATACGTCGCACCAACTCTGGGGCTGTATCATAGCGCTTATGAGTCTTTGTAAATCCTGGTATATTACGCTTCATGTTTGGCCTATACCCTCATGTGAGAGGTACGCCTTTGCTGTAAGTAGCGGTATCGTTTTATATGTTTTTCATCAATTGTATATGGCCGTTAACATTTGATGTAGGGCACTTGGCCAGTGTTACTCATACAAGCTGATGACACCATTTTAAACGATTCAATTCTATATCAGTATCTAAGTACTAAGGCAGCCGGTTATCAGGGCACGCGAAGTTGTTAAATAAAACATATGAACGATCCTTTAGCTCTGTGATCACATGTGATTCTATAGATACCCATATATAATGTGGTAATTGAGCCGACTAGCACTTTTTCTAATCGCAACGGAATAGAGGGACTCTTCCTCCTCGTCTAAACGTATCAGGATCATTTCGGTAACCAAGACTACCATGGAACACAAACTAAGTCTTTCCTCCACCTCTATGCGTGTGTGTTTCACCACGTGACCCAGTCTCCATGGAAACATAATGAATCCGGAACCTCGACTCGCCATTGCGAGTTTGAACGGTATACGGCCAGATTCATTCGGCACCTGGTAAGTGCACTCTGCGGACTGTTGTACCCACACTCTTTAGATATGTCCCGTTCTCTGTCGTCACTAATCGCTCCTCTCTATCATGTTTGACAGACATCGCACTACCATCAGTCCTTCTGAATAATGATCCTCAATTAGTGAACGCGTCTTTCGCCTCGTTACTGTGCCCGATCGAGATTCTGCTCTCGTTTATTGTGTGCCAATACAAGTCTGATAATGAGTCGCGTATGTGACCCCCAATCTGTGTTCTTTCACAGACACAGCGGCAAGGCTCTTCCATTAATTCAACACCCGACTATTCACGATACAGGTAATGACGGCTAACCCTGTACTTTGTGATTTCCTTGTTGGTGATTTCCTGCCACTGTTACCTTCGCGTGACCTGTTTCCTCTGCCCAATCGCTCTTGCTCACTATGTAGATGGGTCACTCTCGGTTTTAAAAAAAAAATAATGTTGCAAATCACTGGCCCAATCCTCAAGCCTTCATGATTTAACAAATCACTCATGCTCATAACTAATATGTCTCTCTCTCAAATAATGGTGCCAATTAATGCCCGAAACATATTCTGTTCTCCAGTTTAAATTAGTGGTTCCCTCTGTCGCAAGCCCATGTTTGGATCAGTGTGCCGCTTGTCGTTTTCTGTAATTTAATGAAGTAACTCGACAGTTCAAATTAACGATAATAATTTAAATTTGTATACATTGCATAGGTTGCCTGCCCCCGTTACACGTCCTGATGAAGACCCCATTGCAAGGATAATATTAATACCTGCGCATTTTTGAGGGTCGAAACGTCGACAACCACCTGCCCATGATTGTCAACTTCATGTCCTAACTGTTCATTAATTGAACCCTGCGGAGTATGACTCTTTTGGATATACAACCTGAACTTTTTGTCCTTTGTCATGTACATAATGTGTAACTCTTTTTACTTTATGTTTTCAATTGATTGATTGTTCTGTCACTCAATCTCCTTCCCCGTCACATTGTCCTCACATGATCTCACAACCCCCCCCTCCCCTCCTGGGGCACTGTTCAACCACGTGTTGATTGTTCAAATGTGATATATTCAATATGTACTCCCATTGTGATTAAAACAGTGCGGAGGAATTCATTTTCTGTGTGACTTTACTATTTACTGTTGTTTAATCGTCTGTTCATTTATGCTGGGACCCCTTCCTCTTAGTATATATCAGCTCGCCAAGGCAGGCTTCTCCAGCTTTTGTGGCCTTGTATCTGTACCAAGAAGTCAACCACCTGACTCTTAGGGCCCAAATATGATTTTTTGGAGCAGTGGTGGCACGGAGGTGCAAACCCCTGCACCACCACTCTGCCAAAGGTCACCGTATGCCGCACACCAGATTATGAATTTTCAGCAGTCTGGCAAGCGGGCCACTTGGTGGTCCCATGGCCGTGCTTCTTTTAAAGACTGCGTTGCCTTTCAAAAAAGCACTGCAATGTGACTGCACTCAAAAGTCCATGCCTTGCAGGAAAATATGTGCATGCACACAGGGGGGTACGGATGTATGACGTTACAACGCATACTTTTACAACGACTACCTTTACAACGCAGGATCCATTACAACGAAGTACCATTACAACGCATGTATTTACAACGCAGATACCTTTACAACTCATACCATTACAACGTAAGTATTAGTAAGTATATAATATTTTTTGAAATATAAATTAATTAAAATTAATTTAATTTAATGTAATTTAATTAATTTATTTAATTTGAATAATTTAATTTAATTAATTTAATTTAATGTAATTTAATATAATTAATTTATTTTAATTTAATTTTATTAATTTTATGTAATTTAATGTAATTTAATGTTATTTATTTAATTTAATTAATTTAATTTAATTAATTTAATTTAATGTAATTTAATTAAATTAATTAATTTAAATAATTTAATTTAATTAATTTAATTTAATGTAATTTAATATAATTAATTTATTTTAATTTAATTTATTTAATTTTATGTAATTTAATGTAATGTAATTAAATTAATTAATTTAATTTAATGTAATTTATTTTAATTAATTTAATTTAATTAATTTAATTAATTCTAATTTAATTTAATTATTTTATTTAATGTAATTTAATTAATTTTAATGTAATTTAATTATTTTATTTTATTTAATTTAATTTAATTTTTTTTATTTAATTTAATTTAATTTAATTATTTAATTTAATTTAATTTATCCTGTACACCTTTACCCCAAAAACCCAAAACTGACCCTGAACCCTAAAAATACCCCTTTACCCAAAAACCCAAAACTGACCCTGAACCCTAAAAATACCCCTTTACCCAAAAACCCAAAATTGACCCTAAACCCTAAAAATACCCCTTTACCCAAAAACCCAAAACTAACCCTGAACCCTAAAAATACCCCTTTACCCAAAAACTGAAAACTGACCCTGAACCCTAAAAATACCCCTTTACCCAAAAACTGAAAACTGACCCTGAACCCTAAAAATACCCCTTTACTCAAAAACTGAAAACTGACCCTGAACCCTAAAAATACCCCTTTTCCCAAAAACTGAAAACTGACCCTGAACCCTAAAAATACCCCTTTTCTCAAAAACTGAAAACTGACCCTAAACCCTAAAAATACCCCTTTACCCAAAAACTGAAAACTGACCCTGAACCCTAAAAATACCCCTTTACCCAAAAACTGAAAACTGACCCTGAACCCTAAAAATACCCCTTAACAAAACCCAAACATATAACATTTTAAATATAATTATATACTTACCAATACTTACGTTGTAATGGTATGCGTTGTAAAGGTACCTGCGTTGTAAAAACATGCGTTGTAAATACACGCGTTGTAATAGTTTTTGCGTTGTAAAAGTTTCGTTGTAATGGTACTGCGTTGTAAAAGTTGCGTTGTAAAGGTTGTTTCCCGGGGGGTACATGTTATTCTACCCTGTGTGCATCCACAAGCGGGTGAGGCTCAGGGTTGCCCTGTAGGCCCCCTTTGTTTCCTCTCCTTCCAGGTTTACATGGAGGAAGAACCTCCAAGTAAACCCTGGAGGAGAGGAAACTCGTAATATGGTCCTGTCAAGCATATTGCAGCCCCTGACTGCCGCTCCAAGAGCCGGCATTACCACTGCGGTCTGACTGCCCAACTCGTAATAGGGCGGTCAGACCGCTGATGCAGTGGTGGCTGGATCTGCCACCGCCACGCCACCCTGTATCTGGAGGTCCTTGGAACGCCAGACTCATAATAGGGCCCTTAGAGTTCACCTCTCCTATATGAAGCTTGGAGATTACTTTTCCTTGAGCAGGACACCACAGGCACAGTCCTCTGTTTCCTAGCCCAAGGATTAGCACGTGCAGTCTAGTCTTTCGTGAAGCCTCTCCTGCCAGGTTCAGGGAATAGCAGGGCAGTTCTTCTTTTGTCCTCTCTCCAGTTCGGATGCGATCTGTGCCACTTATATGCCCACAACTTGCACTTCGGGATGCTGTGACCATTAGCAAATTTGCGATCAGGTCGCCTCCCACCTCATGACAACTTCCCACAAAATTTGGTTTCTAGGTATTCCAGAGTGCAATATATTGCCTCCTCCCAAGATGGCAGAACCCTTCGCTCGAGTGTGTGGAGCTTGGTAGTACACCCTAGAAGTGGGCATATCTGAGGGCTACACGCCCACAGGAAAACTGGTTTGGCAACTGTTTCTCCCTCTTTGTCCCTGACTCCAACCTGTCTTACAAAACACAAGAGCAGCCCCTCTCATGTGTGTCCACCATTTGTCCTTTAAAGGTGGCTTCCCCTTTGAAGCTAGCCTTTTGGGCTCACACCCTGTTTGGGTTTCCTGCCAGGGAGAGGTAACACCTCTTCCAAAGGCACGCTTCTATTGTTTTCCTGTCTGGGAGTTGTTCACACATCTCCCCAGGAGGGCAGAAGGCGTGTCTCATAACCCGCAACTGCAAATGGCAAATTGCCACTGGAAATCTTGGGCAACAGAGTGGCAACTTTCTAAAATTGCCTTTTACTCAAACCTTACATTAAATTTGACTTGGACATCAAGTAGGGTTTAAGGTAATGATTCTTTTTGTACCAACTTTAGTAGCCCCATTCAGGAGTTAGAACAGCTGAGCCGTGGGTGTGAAACCAATTACTTGTCAATGGGGCTACTAACCTTTCTTCAGCAAAAACAACAATTTGGGGGTTTTACTGTTGGATATAGAAAAACACATTTCCCACATTTTAATATACAGCACTCAGCCTTAGGGCTTGATAGGTCTTACTTAGTGGTGACTTATATACATTAAAAAGAAAAGCCTTTATTTGAAATGGCAAAGTTGAGTTAGCAGTTTAGAATTGCTCAACCAGTCTGCAGTGACAGACTGGGAGATGTGTTTTACTTTGTCACACTTGTGGTACCACGAGAAGTGCTGCAGTCCACAAGGGACAATTCAACACCCAGGCTTGTGGTACTATATACCAGGGACCTATAAATAAGCTAACCTGTTCCAATTCGGTATAAACAATTTAAACATACACTTTTAAGGATCAGAGCACATGCACTGAGGCCTGGTCAGCAGTATCCAGTGCATCATAGAGTCATTACACTAGTACCTAATAGTTAACAAGTGGGTCAAAAAGTGAATTTGATCAAATCCATTTCCTCACAATATAAGTTTCCACATTTATTGTAGGAAGTTCCTGCCAGTAACAAAATTAAATGTGAAGCGTATATTAAGGTCAGCATGCACAAATTACCCAAATATAGCAATAATGAGGAGTTATTAGTACAAAAGATTCTAATCTGAATGTATATACCTAAGGAAGTTAAAATAAATTATCAATTTTTAGCAATAATGAACTCCACTTCAAGCAGTTTGGCACCTTCATTAGTCATAATTCATAATTCATTAAAATAGAATAAATCATCAAGGAGCTCATTGGAAAGATGTCCCACCCATAAGGCAGTATACAAATAATCACACCATCACACAGTACAACAATGCCTCGCTCTTAATCAAGACTTAATAATACCTGAAGTACCCTGATTTATGAATTAAAGGCAACTTTTTTTCCTTGATTGTGATATCTGCTTTGACAACCCCATTGGGTAACTGACTCATACTGTCTCTGACATTCCGTTGGGATGTATTTGCAACTCTTCCAAATGACTTAGGACCTTGTTTAAAGTATGGCGCCCAGAGGTGGCCGGATGCCATATCCCCACATAATCTCAAACCTGTTGTCACTGTCAATATTTTACAGAAACACCCCCCCCCCCCAAACTCAGCGTTAGAATGCCGGAAAAAGCAATGAGTTTTCTCGCTGTGCATGGAGTATATTTTCACGTTTGTGCTATCTGAAACCGTCATGGTGCCCATGGCTATACTGGATAGCAAACACATAGGTGAACATGGCATTCGAAGACCCATCATAGTAGAGTGGGAGGGGCTGATGCCGTCCAACACCATTTTCACCACTTGTATGTCTGCTGTTGAGAAAATTGACACTTCTAACCTCTAGAATGGGGCCAGATGCAAGGGATGTGCAAGTAGGGCACATGACAACATTTTTGGTGGATCCTTCTTCACCACCAACCTGTAAATGACCCAAAATAACAAGCAGAACGTTATATGACAAAATACAGCGCAACCCCCATCTTCTAGAATATAATTACCCCATGAAACAGAATGCTTTCACAAAATCCACATCATTCAGGCAATTCAGCAATAATCAGTTTCCTTGCAGAGACACCGAGGGGCATTAGGCTAAGAAAACTGCCAACTTTCAACAAGCTGAGCAGTCCTGGATGCTAGCCTCGGAGTCGCATGTGGAAGGGTGCTGCCCTCAGCACTAGTAACTTTTTTGTGTGCTCAGAGGAGCAGCTGAAAGGCAAAGAGGATGATCCTCACAAGCAATGAAAGAGGTGCTGGAGGGCGCCAGGTGGTAGTCTCGTCAATCGTCGGAGCTATTCTTCTGAGACTCAGCTGCAAAGAATTGCTTAACAGTGACGCCATGATAGGTCACTTCAGGCCTTCTTCCAGGTCTGAGATAACAACAAGGCCCTTATTTAGGAGGCCTTTTGACACTTTAATGTTGCCGTTGCATCATTTTTCGTCACATTGCACCATATTTACAAAGTGACACATCTAGGCACATGTGATGGAGCAAGGATTCGCTCGTAATGCGACGTGCTTGTAATCAGTCCTCTCGGCATAAAGTTAATGTACTAATCAACATGTTTGTTTTATTAATATCGCATTCCACGACATCTGAGGGAAGCTTGCATATGTGCTTTTACTAATGTTAATCCGCTTGCAATAATATGGCTGTTGCTAAGCGGGATTTCTTACTGCACATGTGTCTGTCACACTCACGTGACATGACGTATCTTTCGCTTGGAGGGAAACTTTTGCTTCTGCACATTAAAACTAAGATGGCCGCTCTGTGTTACAGCATGCATGAAGCTTACACTGCTGCTTTTGCTAAGCTGTTCGTTCTGCTTAACACTAACGCAATAGTTAAATATAAAGTAATGGGAATAGAGTAGAGATAAGTGGTATACAGTGCATTCATTTATTCTGTGTTCTAAAACTGTTTCTTCTCTATTTTCCATGTATCCTAATCTTTGAGTATGGGAGGTGCTATTACTCCATCTTGAAATCCCACATCGCGCATGTCTGACTCGAAAGAGAACTGAAGTCATCTAACCTTGAAGCAATGCCAAGCTACCGTGCATTAGAAGATGCGCATGGGAACACACACTTTTGAACCCAAATGGAAGAAAACTTGTTAATATGTTATAACAATGTATTTGTTAATAGAACATTCATTGTCGGGTGGAATAAAACATACGTGGGAAAATAAATTGATGGGCGGGAAAGAAAACATTAATATTCATTCTGAAAATGTCATTTTAGTATGGAGTGATGACCTCTCCTCATTCTTTGCCCAATCAAAATTGGGGATCCTTAAACTTGCAACATTGGGGGGTGGTACACTGACCTGGAAAATAGTATAACTAGGGTAGGCTTAGCTAGTTAATTTGTCCGACTTGTCCGGATAACTGACCTGTCACTGACCCAACGCACTCAATAGGGATCGAGAGCAGAGGTGCTGGCGGAGCACTCTGTCAGAGGGTTCGAAACCCAGATCGGGGTTTTGCAAGCCGAAGTGCTGGCGAAGCACTTTGTCCGAGAAATCGATAATCCTTACCGGGTTCTGGCTGTTAGCTGCAGAGAGGGAGTAACGCAGGCGTTGCAACTTTAACTGGGGGTGCTGGTCGTAGCCCTTGGTGGTCCTGTCCTGATCCAATTTGACTTTACCTGTCCTGATTCCGATCTGCACCTGCCTGCCTTTATGGTGCCTGCACTTTCGGGCTTCTATCCTTTCAACTGACCCGTGGCCAGGGTTAGTTCTTCACACCGTTCTAGGTAAATATTCTATATGGGTATGTCATTGCTCTGACTCCTTCTCTCTTCCCCACCCTAATGATAAATGATAAAAGTTTTGCATATTGTCGCATGTCATTGCTCTGATTCCTTCTCTCTTCCCACCCTAATGTTAAATGATGAAGGTTTTGCATTATTGTCATATGTCATTGCTTTGATTCCTTCTCTTCCCTACCCTAAATGACAAATGCATAGAGATTGTCTTATAAAATCTATACATATTTTTATTCTAATCGGTATTTTCTTGATTGGGAACTTTCATTGCTTAATGCTTGGATTAAGACATTTAAAGAATTTTAGATAAAGAGTTTTAAACACTACCTGGGTTTGTGGTTATTAAACGAGTGCAAATGTTAAATTCTTTCTAACTCCCTGATACAATAGGACTTTAGGTACCGGTGACAAGGATTGGTAAGTCAATGGTATAGGTCCTAAAAGAAATTCATAAATCACTGATTAGAGTAAGTGCACAGGTTACCTGATTAAAACTCATCACATGTTGTTTATGGGCCCAGGTGAGTTTGGTAATCTGAGTCGGGTGACCTGCTCGCCCTATCAGTATTTTCTTTTGGTAGCAGAGCTATGGTTAGGGTTTAGTTAAGATAGGTAGTTAGTTGTAGTTAGTTGGTTACTGAAAAATATTTTTGCATATGTGAAATCATATTATTGATTTATGTATAAACAAAATTTGTTCGTACCTGTTATATATTTTGTCTGGAATCCCCGGGGGCAGAATAGCAGGCGGTAAATGGAAGCCACACTGCAGTGAGGTCACTTACCTAGAGGAAATAAGGGCATGGTTAGGTAAAACCGGAAGCACTATTTAGGGTTTTTTCTGAATTAATGTGTGAATAAAAGATAGCAAAGAGTTCGCTAGCAAAACCTTTGGTGTGATATCACCTAGAAAGGGTCACACGGAAGGAGTAGCAGGTTTGTCTGAGCTTGATAGATAGCAAAGGGGTACGCTGGTGAAACTTTGGCCTTAGTACATTCCAGAAGGTATAAGTCTGAAGGAGTAGCAGGTTCTCTAATACCTGCATGAAGGGTAGACGGAAGGGATCTACTCGTAGTATATGAAGAGTAAGCGGAAGGGATTTACTCGTAGTGAGTGAAATTTATCTTTCCTTTGAATTAGTCACTCAGGTACAGTGGCGAATGTTTTAACGTTTTTGAATAATAAAAATCTGCATTAAAAGTGAAAGAAATTAAGTTCTCGTATTACCTTGCAAAGGAGGGAGTCAGTCGGGGAGCTGCGCTGACCTCACTCAGAGCCGAGCTGGTATTGGTTGAGGCAGCGGGTGTGTAGCTGATATAGTAATTGTAAAGGAGGACTGAGTACAGAAGCATGAGAACTAGTCTCACAAGAGAATCCGCGCAACTATTGGTTGGATTTATTTGAATTCTAAATTTTGATTGGTCGCCGAAAAATAAAAGACGCGCTGGTATTGGAAGCGATTTTATCAACAATATTTGAGAACATCCAGAAGATTTGCGTTTGAAATATATATGGCATATAGGTCCACTCCTAGGAAATAGACCCGATAGGAGATATTTAGGGTTTGCACAAGAACAGCATATAAGAGGAAGACCTTTTATCATGTACGGAGGAAAGAGAAAAATGTCATTCATTAAAAGAATTAAGAATTATTTCAAGAAAGATAAAGCATTAAAACAAGAGAAGTGATTATTATTCCACCACCAAATACACCCGCATCGTACATGATGGTAGAAAGGGGCTATCATACTTGTGTGTGGTTAAAAAAGTGGATGGAGTACACAAAGGATGATGGGTTTTAGCATTTCCAGAAAATGGTACAGTTAATGGCAGAGTTTTGCACAATTTGAGAACTCGCATGAATGAATTAGATCCCAGACCTAGATTAATGCAGTATGAGACATTGGAGGAATGGGAAACTGAGGCTGTTGAACGATGTAGGCCCAGAAGCAATGGTAATTGGAGTAAGTTTTATCCCCGATTTCCAAAAGAGATGAGAGACAAATTAATGAAACAATGGAGACAGTCTATGTTAGTGGAAGGATTGTATCCTGAATTAACTTTAGAAGAACCCACTGGAAGTAAAAAGAATGAGAAAACAAAACATTTAATGACTAGTAGTGAATCGGATATTGATTATTTGGAAGATTTGTTATTGAAAAATCCACCACCTTATAATGAGGAATCAAGCCCAGTTACTCCAAATGCTCTGTTTCTGAAACCACCTCTGATTCCGCAAGTGGTACATGAGACTTTGTTAGAAAAAGTATTACAAGACAGGGAAAGAGAAGCATTAAATAAACAAAGAAGTGAGTTGATTCAGAAAATTTCCCAATTAAATACAAGTCCTGAAGCCCTAACAATTCCCGTAACTATTGGCCCAGTTGTTCCTTTGTACGAAGATAAGCAGGCTAGTCCTAAAACTCCCATTCTGACTACACCTGTAGTTCAACCAAGAAAATAACCCTTAATAGTTGATGATCAAGCAAGTGAATGTGAGTCAGTGATTTCCTTGATGGATTTGCCCATAAGAGAACCAGTGAGTGACTTGGTCAGAAAAACCACTCCTATAAATTCGAGAGAAGTACAAATAGAAACATCCTCATTTACAAGAAATGCCACAGTAGTAACCCCAGAAGAAATAGAGAAATGGACACGAGAAATAGAGAAGCCAAAGTCACAGCCAAAAGTATTGGATATGTTTAAATTAAGAGTCAAATTAGAGGAAATGATGGCTGGAAATGTGGGATTGGACAGATTAAATACATTCAGTGAAGATGAGTTATTGTTCATTTGTAAAAGCATTACTAGAAATACAAGAGTGTTTCATGAAAAATTAATGGATATGGCAGCTAATATGGGAATTGACATTGGCAAATCTAAAGTGTTACAGAAACCATATCGAGTCGAATTTTCTGACAAAGACTTGGAAAACATGAATATGTCAGGTAGAAAAGTACAAATCAAGGAGCTTATGACATTATTGCAGAAATGAAGTGACCTAGAAAATGGAAAACTAGATGAGGCAAAGAAAAAAGAAGAGGCTCGAACAAAACAAACTGCTTCTGAATATGTATTAAAAGAGACAGAAAAGGTGGAAAGATTATGTCCCATGAGAGAGGTACCGGGTGGAGGTTATGTACATGTCCCATGGTCCCGACAGGATATTTTGTTATTTACAAATGATTTCCCAAAACTTTGAGAAAAACCTGTAGAATGGTACAGACAAGTTGAGAGCTTTGTGAAGGTTTCGAACTGTCTTTTGAAAGATTTAGACGGATTATTTGACATTGTTGTACCTGTAGATTTGTGGACAGAATGTAAAATTGCTATTGATTGGCCTAGTGATGAGTACCCTAGAGCCCCAAAGATAGGGCCACCTTCTGACGAGGTTATCAATCAGGTAATACTCTACCTCAAAGTGAAGGTGCCTGCAAAAGAGACTGATTGGACTAGAATAGATAGAACCACTCAGAATAAAGATGAATCTGTGCATGCATATTATGAACGTCTGTTACAAGTATTCAAACAGTATAGTGGTCTAGATAATATTGATATGAAAGACATGACACATTTCATCTATCGGTTTGTGTCAGGATTAAGGCCAGAAATTTCATAATGGATTAAAGACCATAAAATTTGCTGGCAGGCCAAGCCGATTGATGAAATCCTTAAATATGCAAAATATTGTGAAGATGAACTTGACAATAAACTAAAAGAGTTAAAGGAAAAAGTAATGTGGGTACAAGTGAAATTAGCCGAGCAACAGGAGCTTCAATTGAGCCAAGTAAACAATAACCAGACTCAGGGTGATGGTAATGGGAGCAAGCCTAGGGGAAAATTCAATAGAGAGGAAGCCAAAAAGAAATTCCCTTGTCATGAGTGCGGCAAGTTGGGGCACTGGAAGTATGAGTGTAAGGCTGTGCAAAACGGTAACATACAAAATAATGATTTGAATCCACAGACGCAGAATGAGGTGCCACGGAAACAACAGCAGCGGGTAATACAAAACCAGTTACCCCTTGCACCTATGCCAAATTTTAGGAGCAAAGCACACCAGAGTGTGGATACCAAGAATTGGGAGGGAAGTGAAAGGAGAGACACAGCAACATCACAATTTCTTTTGAGTGATACGTTTTTCAGTGAGGACATGTACTGACGGTGCCTGAGAGGGGAGGACAAGGAGTGCGTACTTGGCGCCTCCTTGCCGGTAGATCAGTCAGGTCCATACATTGAAGGAAATGATGTCATCTTTCTATTGGGCACTGGTGCTACCCGTTCTACTGTGAGAACAGCAGACGTTCCAAACCTACCGCTCTCGGGAGAAGCGATCCAAGTAGTGGGCGTTTCTAATAAACAAATTAGTACCCCAGTTACAGAACCAATGGAAATTAGAATAGGCAATTTTAAAGAAATGCACAGATTTGTTGTGTGTGATTCAAGTCCAGTAAACCTGTTAGGTAGAGATTTGTTGTGCACAATTAATTGCACCATCTTTTGCACCCCAATTGGTGTTGAAATTCAAACGTATGTAAAAAACAAAGAGAGAGTGAGGGTTTTTGAGAAGGGGTTACCACTCCTTATTCCCCAGGTTAATTCAATAATAACAAACAAAAGGAGTGATACCAGGACAGGACGTCCTATCACGGAGAACGGGGATAGCGAGAGAAAGAAGTTCTTTCTTTTTTAATAAACCCCTCACTCACCGACCTGGTCGGTGACATGCTTCATCATCGGGGTCCACCCGAGTGACCGAATGCCACTCAGGTGTGCTACGACGCCTGCAACTGCAGCGGAGCTGGTTTTTTTGTTTGAAAAGTGTGAAGTGGTGAAGATTTAAAAAGTGTTATACGTGTCCTCTCTACAAACTTTATGGTGGAGTCAGTATATCACTAATAAAAACAAGTGGGATGCTACTAATGGTGTAATTTGACCAAAGAGTATCAAATTCTGAGTGAAAAGATGGTCAACATGTTTCAACCGTGTTTGGATTATCGGTTTTCGTCAGGACCAAGAGAAATGAGCCGGGGGTCTACACGCGCTAAGGTGCATCTGTCCCTGACTCACCAGTGTGCTATACCGTGTACTTACGGTTTAGCTTTATTTACGAACTTCCATGTAATCGTAATCTGAAACAATAAAACAAAGCATAATGATAGTGCTCAGGTCTTTGCGGTTGTGGTGCAGTATTCTACTCCATGCTATATGCTTTATGTCTCTGTGGTTTTTCAAACTCTCATGCAGGAATACATTCAAAATGCATACTGTGTCACACCATTTCATGTGACACGTGTGACCCAGCTGGGTATTTTTTCAGACAATTCTCGTAAATGCCCCACTATGTGATCACATTTAATTAGTGGGTGTCTAGCGTACCACGTGGTGAATTATACGGACGCTACTTGACTATATTCAGCCAATGTGCGCACAACGTCAACAGACATATGTGCACACAATCATGCAAAAAACATGCGAGGTGGCCAAGGTCTCATTCACTAATGTAATTGTAGGTATGATTGAGCACACTCAACAACGGACTTACTGGTTCCTAATAGAGAATATGCCCCATGGATGTCAGTCGGGCCGCCTATGAGCATTCTGTGAACGAAAAAGACAAATTATCGAGCATTTTTTTGAGTATGCTCGAGCATTGTATTTTGATTAAAGGCAGCGGTAAAGCCCAGACGAAGTCAGAGTTTATGAATTAATGTTAGAAAAACAGGAAACTGAAAATAAAACATTGACCATAGAAGATATACCAAAAGAGTTACAAGACACTGTGAAATCCTAAAGTGTGGGATTTTACTGGAAAAGATGTAGGATTAATGGCAAATGTCGATCCAATAAAAGTAACAGTAAAAGAAGGTGCAGTTTACCCAAATATTCAACAGTACAAAATGAACCAGGAGATAAAAGCAGGTGTTGTAGCAGTTGGTTGAAGCAGGTATTTTACAAGAAATAATGAGCAGTCCATGTAATTCGCCCCTAATTGGAATAAGGAAACCGAGTGGCAAGTATAGGGTCGTACAAGACCTTCGCAAAATTAATAAGATTGTTGTCCCATGCTGTCCAGTTGTGCCAAATCCTGCAGTAATTCTGTATCAGATACCGTGGGAAGCTGGATGGTTCACCGTAATTGATTTGTGTCAGACATTTTCTCGATTCCATTGCACCCAGACAGTAAATTTATTTTTTCTTTTGAATTCGACTGTCATGTGTACGCCTGGAACCGCGTTCCTCAGGGGTATACAGAGAGTCCATCGATTTTTAATCAGATTTTGAAAAAGTGCCTTGAGTCTTTGGTGCTGCCCGGACAGTCAGTACTGGTCCAGTATATAGACGACCTATTGGTGGCGTCTAAAACTCGAAATGACTGTGTTGTTGATACCATTGCTTTACTGAATCATTTAGGTGAAGGAGGGCATAAAATGTCACCTGAGAAATTACAATTTTGCAAACCCTCAGTGAAATATCTGGGGCACCAGATAGAAAGAGGTATCAGAAGGGTTACCTCAGAAAGAATCAGAATAATCAGAAACATGAATTTACCTCAAACTCAGAAAGAGATCAGAATGTTTCTTGGAGTTGTAGGTTACTGCAGGCAATGGATTGTGGGATTTGCAGTCCTAGCAAAACCATTGATACGAATGACAAACAAAAGAGCAAAAGACCCAGTAGAATGGGACGATGAAAGCATGACTGCTTTCTTGAAATTGCGAGAATGTCTGTGTACAGCTCCAGCATTAGGGATGCCTGACTATTCAAAAGATTTTGCACTATTCTGTGACACACAAGATAATTGTGCACTTTCAGTTCTGACCCAGACACATGGTTTGATGAGACGTCCTGTGGCATATTTTTCTTCCACACTAGATCCAGTGGCATCTGCATTGGCCGGATGTCTGAAAGCAGTAGCTGCAACCTGCATAAGCCTTGAACAAAGTGAGTCCATTATTATGGGACATCCAGTGACAGTGTATGTTCCACATGCAGTTGTGATTTTGTTAACGAGGACCAAGACCCAGTATCTCACTCCTAGTCGGCTGACTAAGTATGAGCGAATTATTGTAGGTGCAGGAAATGTAACCATTGCCAGATGTAATATTCTGAACCCAGCAACACTGCTACCTCATTCACACTTTGCAGAAGTGAAGGGAGAAGTCGAATATGATTGTATCGACTTTTCTGAATACAATACAAAACCATGTCCCGACATAAGAGAAGAGCCATTAATTGATTTTGAATATGAGCTTTTTGTAGATGGCTCATGTATGAGACATGAGGAAGGAGGTTTGAGTGCTGCCTAGGCAGTGTACACGTTGGGGGGTCCAATTGAAGCATCCTATTTACCTGGAGTCAAGTCTGCACAAGTAGCCGAATTGATTGCATTAACAAAAGCCTGCAAATTTGGGAAAAATTGGAAAGTAACCATTTACACTGATAGCCAGTATGGTTACGGGGTTGTGCACGACTATGGGCAGCTCTGGATGCAAAGGGAGTTTCTGACTTCTTCAGGTACTCCTATTAAAAATGGTCATTATGTAAAAGATTTGCTTGAAGCGATCCAATTGCCAAAAGAAGTGGCTGTGGTCAAGTGTGCTGCTCACAAATCTGGAAATGACAAAGTGACAGCTGGTAACTGATATGCTGACCAGTTAGACCAACATTGTGCCAAATTTAGAATGGCTGTAAACAAGAAAATTGGAGTAGGTGGAAACAGCTGCCAACTTATGTTGCTTGAAGGTGTGAGAACGTGGGAAGAAGTGAGAGACTTGCAAAATGAAGCAGAACCAAAAGAAAAGGACGAGTGGAGAAAGATAGGTTGTCAGAGAAGGGTTGAAGATGGGGTCATTGTTTACCTTGTTAGTAGGCCTGTGTTACCAGACTGTTTGCTGGCTCCTATGACTAGGATGTTCCATGGAGATTCCCATTTAGGGCAAGATGCCATGATTAGGTTGTTCAGACAGAGTTGGTTCAATGTGAAATTCAGGAATGTAGCAGAGAGTCTTTGGCAGAGGTGTTTGGTTTGCCAACAAATGAATCATGGAAAGAAAACAGTAGTGCTACCAGGAAAGATTGGGAAGGCAGAAGGTCCCTTCATATGATTGCAAATTGATTTCATTCAATTACCCCCTTGTCGAGGACTAAAATACATTCTTGTCATTGTCTGCCTATTTTCAAAATGGGTGGAAGCTTACCCCACACGTAGGAATGATAGCATCACTGTAGCCAAACTCCTACTCAGAGAACTCATACCACGTTTTGATTTTCCAGTAATGATTGAATCAGACCGAGGTTGCCATTTCAATAATGAAATAACTGGCCTAATCTTTCAGTGTTAAACAAAAGCTGCACTGTGCATACCGCCCAGAGGCTTCTGGAGTGGTAGAACAAATGAACGGCACAATCAAGTCGCAATTGGGAAAGATGTATGAATCTACCCGATTAGAGTGGCCAGATGCTTTACCTCTTATTTTGATGGGACTCAGAAGTATTCCAGATCGGAACACAGGCATGAGTCCTCATTACATACTGATGGGAAGAGCAATGAGGCAAGCATGAGTGCCAGGACACAAGCTGATAAATATATCTGATGATTTAGTACTGGAGTACTGCAAAGAACTGGCTGACCAAGTACGTTCTATCTCTCACCAGGTTGGGGAAGACGCTGTCGCCAGACAAGCAACTCCAGCACATGACTTGAACCCAGGAGACTGGGTAGTGTTAAAGAAACACACTCAAAAATCTTGCCTTGCACCGAGGTGGGGAAAACCACGTCAAGTGATTTTGGTTACCACCACAGCTGTAAAGTGTGAAGGAGTTCCACACTGGATCCATGTTAGTCACACAAAAAGAGTGACTGAGCCTGATGAAACTGAAGCTGAAGGTTTTGCAGCTGAGGGGTCTCAAGATATCGATCCTGAAGTAGCTGAAGAGGAACAACCGAGCACCAGTCAAGATGATTGGATTCCAGTAGTTGAGATACCTGCAGAATACGTGAGAACCAGAAGTCAGACTTATTTAGACAGTCAGAGTGATAGTGAAGACAAGATAGGACTAGAAGAACGTACTCAGACCACAGAAATCCAAACCAATGGTGATCTTGAGGAGGATCAGAAAAGGGAAAATCAATATACTCAGACATTCCAAATACCTGTCGCAGCTCCAGAGTCTGAGGAGGGTCAGATAGGTAATAGGGCGAAAGCTCAGGCAGAAGAAAATCAAGGGTTCGAAGAGCTTGAGCAGGACCAGATAGGAGTAGAATAATGTGTTCAGGAAGAAGGTGAATCAAATCAAAGTCAAATTCAGCAGATACCTGAACAAGGCCAGATTAGTAACCAGGCAGAAGAAACAGAAATAAGACCTGGACCAAGTAAGATAGAGAGGGATACAGAAGACAGCAATGAAATAGATGTGCCACAACTGAATGAAAATAAAAGAGCACTGGAAGAAGGCCAGACCACAGAGCCAGCTAAAAGACTCAGAAAAGTAGACAAGTGGCCTAGGTTTGTCAAAAGATTGAGATTTTGTCTAAAAACAATAAATGAAGAACCAGAACAAGTAAATGAAATAACTAGTCAAGCTGAACAGTCTGCGATACAACCAAGAAGGAGAAGTTCACGACTGAAAAGACTGAATAATAAATTCAGAGGCCTTGAATGGACTTACATTGTTCTTGAAGATTTCGAAAACTTAGAAATAAGTGACGACAGTGATGAGGAAGTTGATTGCTGCTCAAACTGACGGAGAAGTGAGACCCACTTGAAAATTTCACAGGGTAAAGGACTGTGTAAAAGCTACAAAGAGGGGTTAAGTCTCCTTGGTCAGAAATGGCTGATCGTACTGTTAATGGAAGACCGAAAAGAAACTATTTAAAAACATGCTGTAGAATATGCACATGTAGTATAGCGATAGTACTCATAGTATGGTTAGGACTGACAATAGCTATTCCTTACATAATGAGTAGAGACATGAAGAATGATACTAATGAGCTACAAACGATAGATACACCGAGAAGAATAGATACACAAGAGAAAGCACTTAGCATTAAACAACAGAAGGTAGATATAGAAGCATCAGATGAGGAAGGACTACATTATACTGGAATTAAAAACAGAACTCACTTAAATGTATTTGCAAACCTATTAGTACACTATGTAGAAGCTATGGAAATAGAAGATTGCTATGTTTGTATGAAGTTACCTACTTCGGTAGCCGAAGGTGTGACTTACCACCATTTACCGCTAACATATGGTATTTCATTAAGTATTTTAGCTAGTTTATTCTATAAGAAAGGACCTTTGCAGTATTATTATTCTAATTCAGATGTGATATTTTCTGAACTTCCTATACGCAATAACCTGAATCCTATACATACTAAGAGTGATGTAACACATTATATGGGTGAATACTTTCTAACTATAGGTACAATAGATATAGCTGAAGCACACAAGAATAATTTACCATGCTTATTACGTGAAAAAGAGAAAATATTTTTGAATATGGTTGAGAAAAGGAGAGAGAATTTCCAAAGAAAGGCAAATGATAAGAATCATAAAATTCCTAAATGGGCTGAAAATATAGGGTTCACCTCAAATGACAAGACTCATGCTGCTATGTTGATGGATTTCGAAAAGAAAGGGAAACTCTGTCTAAACAGGGAAAGAACTAGTTATTATAACAATATATTCAGTGGTTCCAGTGAATGTGAATACAATTATAAGATAATTGGGGGTTGGGGTTTCAAAGATGGAACTGAACCTGTGTTTCCTGGAATTTATTTTATATGCGCAAACAAGGCTTATTACAAATTGCCAGATCATTGGTATGGGAGCTGCTATTTTCGAAAAGTTTTCCCAAAGATATATCATGTAAACAAAATCACTGGAAACAATGAATAAACTAATGGATTAATACGTAGCAAAAGAGCTAGTTTTGGAGAAATAGTAGGTGATATATTTAGTGCATTGATACCTACAGTGGGAGTGGCTCTGAATACGCAAAGAATTTGCAAATTGTCAACAGTAGTGGATCGGTTATCAACTGACACTGCTGGAGGATTCCTAATGGTCAATACCGAATTGGTTGCGATCAGATCAATGGTTTTACAAAATAGACTTGCTCTTGATACATTATTAGCAAAAGAGGGCGGAGTCTGTAGAATGTTGAAAGTGCAACATTGTTGCACTTACATACCTTTTAGTCAATAACGGGGGCACTGTTCCATCAGTGAATAAATCCACATTTGTAAAACGCACAATCACCCGCAAGGGTATCTAGGCGCTGGGGGCCGTCGGGAAGATTAAGCAAGCTATTGCCCAGAGTCACATGGTGCTGGGCTAATCTGCCGCCGGTGCTGGGGATCGAACCGCGATCCCCAGATTCCGGAGTCAGTCGCCCTAGCCGCGGCGCAACACTTCTTCCACATGTGAATGTGCAGTGACCTTACAAACACACCCCGAGCTGGGAAAGGAAAGGAAAAATACGGAAATCCTTAAGAAGGAGAGGAAAGACTAGGTTTGGTTTTGGACCCTCTCAGTGTGCACCCAAGGGAGGGAGGGGAAAGACACTCTTTGTCACTTGTTGCCCTCACACACCCCGAAGGATATCATGCTTCATGGAGTCAGATAGCGTGGAAATGCACACTGGACTGCCTAGTCCTGATAATAGGCACAGCAAGACGCTTGTCAGAGGCTCAAATCATCAAGATAAACATTCAGAGAATGGCTTGAAAACTGGCCTCAGTATCTCCGCTTATAAAACACGTTTGGCAGAAATCAATGCCGAGATTACTGACCACCGGGATTACTTACTGCAACAAAAAATCCAAAAATTACAAAAGGACGTGAAAAGGTTCTCAAAAGGGAATGTCTATCCCTACATAAAGGATGACTACCAACCATCTGACAATGATGCCCTCTCAGATGAGGGGTCAACTACCTCAACCACATCCAGCCGCTACAGCAATTCGAGCATCTCTAGTGGGGCAGGAACGCCCAAAAACAGGGACTCCTTCCACTCCCCCCACTACCACCAATGTATGGATACCCAAACAACCCATTCCATCAGCAAGGACCAGTATGGTACCCCATAAACCCAGGCTAGCACCAGGGATATCAACAACAACCCTTTTTGCAACCGCCACCTCCTTTTCAGAGCAGAGGCAGGGGCAGAGGCAGTGGAAGAAGAAGAGGGAACCAACAACTCCACTGGGAGGACATGGAAAACCAACGAACAACCAGGAGCAAGACAAATCCAAAACCTTGATTGTTAACCTATCTGACAAAATCCTGACCCCGGACGAAACCGCCGTGCTTGAGATAGGTTTAGGATTCGTGCTCACCCCGAAGATGGACAACTTCAGGATGAATGAGGAACTTCACCAACTGTTCAGGAAGATCAGACTCAAGGGCTTCTTTTTGGACAAACCAGCGCCTGAACGTGGGGATTCTGAGCTCAGACCCCCATCAAAGTTCACTCCAACAGCAGGGATGGTTCCAAGCGAGGTTCTCACTTTCGAGAAAGCAGTTCTGAAAGAAGCAAATCAACTACAGAACAGACCAACTTTCAACAATCTACCGAACAGACTACGCCTACCAATTAAATTCCTCAATGATGGCGATTCCATCACGATAAAACCAGCAGACAAGGGGGGCGCCACAATGATACTGAACACCTCCGACTACGAACAAGCATGCCTCCGACAACTGAACAACTCAGATTACTACGAAAAACTAGACTCGGACCCAACTGATAAACTCTTGAACAAAATCAGGATCATGATTAATGAGGAGAACGCAGAGGGATGGATCTCTGCTCAAGAAGCAGCATTCTTGCTTAATGAAGATCCAAAGAGACCCTACTTCTACCTCCTTCCTAAGATACACAAAGGGGTCATCCCCCCTCCGGGACGTCCGATTGTGTCAGGGATTGGCTCTATATTCGAACCTCTGAGCCAATTCAGTGATTTCTTTCTACGCCCCCTGGTACAGGCTACTCCCGCATACCTGTAGGACACCAGGGAGGTGCTTAACCTTATTCAAGAAATAAACAAAGAAAACACTAGACCCATCGAGCTATTAGTGTCCCTCGATGTAGAAGCACTCTACACAAACATTCCTCAGGATGCAACAATCTCTGTGGTGGGGGAACTTCTCAGCCAAGCAGAACTGCCTACCAACACACCAGCAGACTTTATACTGGCCTGCATCACCATCGCCCTGAAGAATAATGTGTTCCAATACAGAAATACCACCTACCACCAGGTACAGGGTAACTCAATGGGGAGTACCTTCGCGCCGAGTCTGGCGGGGCTGTACATGTCACACTTTGAATCCAACAACATCTTCACGGATACGAACCCGTTCCATGAGAACCTGGTCACATGGAAGAGATACATCGATGATGTCATTATCCTATGGAACGGTCCCGAAGAAACGTGCACAGAGTTCCATGACTGGATCAATGGTCTCAACCCTCATCTACACTTCACCATGACTAAATCCAAAATAGAGATCTGTAGGAGAGTAGGGTCTGCTATCCTATGGTCACCCCAATTTTTGCTTTTTGCTTCACTGGTTTTCGACTTAATGTGGCTGTGGGCCTGCTAATCAGACCCACAGCCTGCTGTTCTCTCTCTAAATTCACAGACATGTACTATAGGTACATAACCAATTTGGTACTGGACACCTTGTCAGCCCCTGTACCATGCACTATAGGTGCTCAGGGCATAGGTGCATCCAAGGCCTACCAGGGGCTGCAGCATATCTTTTGCCACCCCTGGCTGGTACTTAAATCGACGCAACTGGCTGTTCACACAGCTGGGGCAAGGTGGTGCAATCACCCCTTGCTTAGATATAGTATACCTATATCTAAACCTATATCTGGACACATATATGCCTATCAGTCACTCCTATAGCAGGCCTTTACAATCCTGGAGGCAGAGTGCTTGGTTTTATGTGAGAGGGTGCTCTAACATGAGCTGAGCCTGTCTGCAGTGTTCGGAACCATTTCCTTACTGCTGTTCCAGTGATACTGCCATACCATATACTCTTAAGTGCATTATAATCCTCGCGGTTAATGCTAACTTTGGTTTGGCTTTATCAAAACATGTCGTGTTTGGTGTCATACACTTTGGAATACTACCCCCTCGCCAGTTCTGGCGGCGGGGGTAGCATTCCACCCTTCTAGAGGGAGAAGACATGTTACTTACTGCAAATGCGGTTAATCCTAATCAGAGCCCCAGCATCACAAAATGGATGCTGCTGCCACAGACACATGTCTGGCCTCCTGCTGCTGACCGAAACTCGACAGAGGAGGCTTGATCAAAGGATCTCCTGTCACAGGGAGGTGTCACACCACCCCAGACAGGAGATAGTGGATTGTAGCAGGGAGGGTTGAAAGAAACTAGACACTGCCTGGGGCACACAAGGTGTCACTGGGCAGATTCCAGTCAAACCGGTTCTGGGGCACTCCAGCCCCAGTCTTGGCGGCAAACTGGACAAAGGAAAGGGGTGTAACAACCCCCTTCCTGGGTCCCACCCATAGGAGGGACCTAGCAGGTAATCCAGCCCCCAGATTTGGAATATAGGTGGGAGCAGTGCCAATGCACATCAGATTATCCTGACTGAAACTTATGAAACGAAACTCTGGACCCTTCGACATCCTACTCGATGTAGAAGACTGAAGAATCTCCCTTGTGGTCAAGGAGTGACCACCCTGTGCAAACAGGCACTATCCAGCACCTCGACATTTGCTTTGTTGCAGTTCCTGCCAGAACTCGAGCAACAGAGATCAACAAGACCCAACAAGCCTGCCTTCTAACAGCCCGATCCACAGTCCCTGCAAAGCTGAGACCCGTGGAGGTGACCGGAAGCGTGGGAGCGGCCATCTTGGAGGAACAACAAAGCGCTGACCGTGCAGCACCCGAGGCTCCCTTGAAGCTGTGCATTGGAAATTGAGAAGCTCCAGCCCCGAGCAGCTTGTGCACTGAAGCTCACCCCTCCACACTTGACGAGTGCTGCGTGGGGCCCTTTTGCATCTTTCTGCCCGACGCGTTGGTCCGGTCGCTTGCCCGTTGGCTAGTGGCCTCAGAACCGACGAACCTAAGAATTTACACAACTGGTCTGGTTGCTCCAGACTAGCCCTCGCTCCCCTGAAAAGGAGCACCCGCTCTGACCTTGCTGGTCCGAGTGTTAAGCCTTCTTTGAATCCTGCGTGGGTTGCCTTTGCCAAGGCTTGTTGACTCCGATCCGGAAGCCGACACCGCCGACAGCGAGAACCTTTGTGGGACAGCTCGTGGATTCACTCCAGGACATCCTCGGTGCCCCAGACTCCACGTGGCAGCGGAGACAAGGCACCTGTCATCAACCTGTTTGCGCCCGACATCGCCTGGTTCCTTTCTGGTTCCTTCCTGGTCACTGGCTAGTGACCCAGACTCTGTCCCCTCTGCTTTCAGGTACCCATCAACTTTGATCCACCCTTGGATCGCACCGGACACTTCTCTTCTGGACGCCTGCAGCATCTTCATCCTCAGGCACCATCGAACTGCGTGACGAAACCCGACACACATTGGCACCTGTGCACCCGCTTCCTGTGGGTGAGGTAAATTACTAGCGCCGGTGTTCCCACACTGGTACACACCTCTAGTGCCTAAGTCTAAAGTTTGGTAGTCCTAGTCCAGTCGGAAGACTCCTTTTGCAATAACATTGTAGCTTTTACGCACCATTGACTTTACATTGGTGCAAGCCGTGCTTCCCGCACTGCACCCGAATCCCGCGGGCTACTCCCGTACTAACTGCTGTTAGTCCAGTGTAGTCCCAGCGATTCACAAGGCCCTAGGCCTTACCTCCCATCGATTAGTGATTGTTATACCACTTTTTTGATATATGGTTTGAGTGGCCACCGGCCTCATCCAAAAACGTGCAACTTGTTTATGTTATACTGTGCTTTTATTTAAACGCTTGTGCTTCATTGCTCATAAAGACAGACCCTCCATCTTATCGCGATTTCGCGATTCACGAAAAAATCGCGAAATCGCGGGACTAGCGCGATTGCCGCGATATTTACATTTGTGGCCGCGATATTGTAAAAGTTTCTACTGGGAGACAGCAAAACACATAAATCTTCATTTACTGGCTGTGCGCGCACACACGTCATTCCGTGCTGCCGTCCAGTATCTGCTTCCTCATGGCCAAGCTGTGAAAGGCGATCAAGCAGAACAATGCGTGTACAGCTCTCACAGTCTCTTTTTTTTTCTCAGAAAGAGCCTGTTGAAAATCGGAGCCTTGATCAGCAGCAATTGAGCAAAAAAAGAACCACACGTTAGGTTCCCGGATATTTTCTTCAGGCGTCCACAGCCTCTTGTGATGTTTTGGAAGTTGCAGCAGTTTGAATTCTAAGCTGCCCTACAAAACCATCTGCCTACACAGGGTTTTGAATCATTTGGTTGTTTTACCTGCCTTGTTGTAACGGCACGTGCTGTTTTGCCAACATATCTTCCACAAAGATATTTCGAGGCATGAGCTGCTGCGCAACGTTGTGTTAAGAGAGGTATTTTATTTTGAAAGCTTCAATGCTGTCTATTAAATTAGAATTAATGTGCACACACATACAGACAAAAATAGATCTATTTCAAAAAGAAAGAAACATTTCGGCTGCCATGTTCCCAAGCTTATCCAGGCACCGTTTGGATATAATAGAAATGCAGTGGAGACTGGGCGGATGCATGAATGAATGATGTATGGATGCAGGATGGGTGGGTGGATGGATGGGTGGGTGAATGAATGAATGATGTATGGATGCTGGGTGGGTGGATGGATGGATGGATGGGTGGATGCATGAATGAATGATGTATGGATGCAGGATGGGTGGATGGATGGGTCGATGCATGAATGATGTATGGATGGATGCATGCATGATGGGTGGATGCATGATGGGTGGATGGATGCATGAATGAATGATGTATGGATGCATGATGGGTGGATGCATGAATGAATGATGTATGGATGCAGGATGGGTGGGTGGATGGATGGGTGGATGCATGAATGATGTATGGATGGATGCATGCATGATGGGTGGATGCATGATGGATGGATGGGTGGATGCATGAATGAATGATGTATGGATGCAGGATGGGTGGGTGGATGGATGGGTGGATGCATGAATGATGTATGGATGGATGCAAGGTGGTTCGGGCTCGCTCGCTGTGGTGCAATATGCAAATTAGTTTACGCCACACCACTTTCAAATGTCACCAGCCGCCCCTGCGTGTTAGTTCTATAAAGTAACACTGGAAAATGTTTTTTCTACCAAATAGAGCAGTTTTCCGCAGTAAAGAACGCAATGCTGTCTGAAACAATAATGCCTAGAAAGTAAGGAGGGGCAACATCGAGACCACGTGCCACCTGTCGCCTATTCTAACTTCGATCAGCTGGAGACTGCTGTCCCGCAGACTTGCACCTCCCTCAGGGACTGCACTTCTGGGCATCGTGGGAGACGGGTGGGGACTGAGGGGGGAGGGATTGATCCACACGTGACGGCCAGACACACACGTAGCCTCTCGTTTCGTGAATGGCGAGCTATCTTTAGCCTCCGACCCGAGTGATGTCATTTAATGCTCATGGAAACGCTAGCGGCAGCCAGACATGAAACCTACCGTAGCTGTGAGCCTTCACCCACCGCACCACATTGTAAATAAACCAAATAAACATAGCTTCATGTTGTTAAATAACTAAAAAAACTAAGATATCTGTGTTTGTTCTAGGAAAAATGGCCACATAAAATGCCGCAAAATTGCCGCTAAATTTCCATATTTGTGCCGCTAAATTTCCATTTTTGTGCCGCTAATTTTGCTAATCCATGCCGCTATATCCTGGGGGGTCTGTAAAGAGCAGTGGGGATTATTCTAAGAATAAATACATATATTTTGATAATATATAACTTGTGTGGTGTCCTTTCATTTGGTATTACAGGATTGCATATGGTAAAACAGCTGGCTTCACATGTCCTCTTGAGTTAAGCCTTTAAGGCTGCTTAGTCCATGCTACCCCTAGGACAGCTTGTCTATAAGGTTGACTTACAACCACCACCATAAGGGATTGTTTGGACTGATACAGGGTGCCCACAGAACTGTGGACATCATACATCAGGCCAACTTCTCACATTGGTGGGCAGCGGTACGGATTTGAGCTTGCTGTTGTTTTACCTTTGCAATCTTTTTATCAAATTGAAAGATCACATTAAGTACCATAGGTACATATAAATAAAAGCTTAGCATATTTCAGTTCTACTGAACTTAGTGGTTGTAGGTAGAAGGGCTTAGCACACCCTGACTACAACTCACTAGTAAGGGACAGTAGGAAAACACTTAGTGTAGGTAGGTGCATCACTTAGACCACACTAGAGTCATGTCTGGCACAGGTGAAGCTACAGGCTCTCTACCTGTGAGGGTTGACCCTCCACAGGCAACCTCCAGCTATGACAACTTCAGCTACAAAGACTTGAGTGCCCTGTGCACTGCAAGGAAGCTGAAAAAGGGTCACAACCCTACCATTCCTATCATGATAGCCATCCTAGAAAAGGATGACCTTGAGAAAGCTAGAGTAGCTCCCTCAGGATCAGGAACAGGAGTGAATCCCCAGACACTGAGAACACCACCCCAGAAGAGGAGGAGGAGGACCCAGAGTCGAATGATGTGGCAGACAATCATTAAGGGGGATAACCAGGTCCCAGTGGCAAGGCTTAGCCAGGCCAACTTGGATCTACATGGAAATGGAGAGGGCCAGCACCTCCCCAGAGTACATAGCAGGATTCTCCCAGGCAATAGGAGAGAGAGAAGCCCTTCCAGGGATTCTCACATTTCTAGTGCCTCAAGAGAATCACAGAGAGGAATGACTTCCCCTCAAAGAAGAGAGCATAAGGCCATGATGAGAGCAGTTAATCTCCAAATAGAAAGAGAGGAATTAGCCCTGGCCCAAGCTAGACTTGCTCTTGCAAGAGAGCAGAGATTGAGTGGGGAGACTCCCACTGGTGGCAGCATTATCCCAAAGGATAAAGACAGGTCCTATGATAATAGAAACCTGAGTAAGATTGTGCCCCCCTACAAAGATGGGGATGATATCCACAAATGGATAACTGCTCTGGAGAAGGCCTGCATGGTACAGCAGGTCCCTGAGGATCAGTGGGCAGCAATCTTGTGGCTCTCCTTTTCTGAGAAAGGGAGAGATAAGCTCCTCACAGTTAGACCTGAGGATGCTAAAAACTACTCTGTCTTGAAGAGTGCTCTTATTGATGGGTTTGGCCTAACCACTGAGCAATACAGGTTGTTGTTCAGAGACACCCAAAAAGCACAGACTCAAGACTGGACTGATTTCGTTGATTGTGCCACTAAGGCTCTGGAGGGTTGGTTGCAGGGAAGTAAAGTCTCAGACTATACAGGATTGTACAATCTTATAATGAGAGAGCAGATCCTTAATAACTGTCAGAACCAGCTATTGCATCAGCACCTTGTAGACTCTGATCTGACCTCTCCCCAAGAATTGGGAAAGAAGGCAGACAAATGGGTCAGAACAAGGGTTAAGCAGAAACCCCAGAACCAAGGAGGTGATCAGAAGAAAGCAGACCAGAAGGGTGGTAATCAGAAAGATAAAGACCAGAAGTCTTCTACAGGCCCCCAAACTAATAATAAGGAGGGTGGTTCCCAAAATGGAAAAAAGAAGAAGAATGATGGCCCAAAGAAACCTTGGTGCAACTTTTGCAAGTCCACTTCTCATTGGGGAAGTGAATGCACTAAAAGGAACCCAGTGGCTACTACTGCAGTCCCTAAGACACCTGCACCCCCTAGTACAGTTAGCAGTGGTAGTACACAACCCAAGGGGATAGTAGGGTTAACCCTGGGATCTGAGGGGGAGACTGGCTTAGTCAGGATCCCTACTCAGGCAGTTCTGATCTGTGAGGGGGACATAGCTATGTCCTCTACTGTGAGGCCTAGTAACCTGGGCAAGTACAGGCAGACGCCTTTAATCAATGACAAAATGGCTCAGGCCTACAGGGACACTTGTGCCAGTGTCACTATGGTGACACCTAACTTTGTGGACCCTGAACAGATGATACTAGGTGAGAATTACCTAGTGACCAATGCTAGCAACACCACTACTACACATAGTGTGGCTGTTGTTAATTTCTCCTGGGGAGGGGTAACTGGCCTCAAAAGGGTTGTTGTTAGTGCAGACCTCCCAGTTGACTGTTTGTTGGGCAATGATCTGGAGGAATCATTATGGTCAGAAGTGGAGTACAGGACTCATGCAGAAATGCTAGGGATTTCAGCCCATGTCCTTGCTGTAACCAGGTCCCAGGCCAAGAAGTGCCTACCTGAACCTGTGGTGGATCTTGAAACAATAGACCAACCACAACCCAAGAGAAGGAGCAAGAGGGTCAAGGCAGAGCCTTCCCACTTGCCCAGGTTGAGGATCAGACCTCACAGGAGGGTGATTCTGTGATCCAAGAGGAGACTGTCTCTGAAGAGCTTGAACCTGATCAGGTTGAGTTTCTGGGGACAGGGGGACCCTCAAGGGCAGACCTGGGGCAGGCTCAGTTGACTTGCCCTTCACTTGAACCCCTCAGACAGCAAGCTGCTGCTGAGGCTGCAGGGAATGCTCAAGGTACCCATAAAGTATATTGGGGTGATGGGCTCCTTTATTCAGAGGCTAGAGACCCCAAGCCTGGTACAGCCAGGAGGTTGGTCATACCTTTGCAAATTAGGGGCTTCCTTCTAACCTTGGCCCATGATATTCCCCTTGCAGAACACTTAGGCCAGAACAAGACTTGGGCCAGGCTTGTCCCTCACTTTCACTTGCCTCATATGTCAGAAGATGCCAAGGAGTTTTGTCGCTCCTTTGTCACCTGCCAAGCCAGTGGCAAATCAGGTGGCACCACAAAGGCCCCCCTTATACCACTACCTGTGGTGGGGGTGCCCTTTGAGAGAGTAGGGATTGACATTATTGGACCAATGGATCCCCAAACAGCATCTGGGCACAGATTTATCCTGGTGGTAGTGGATCATGCCACCAGGTACCCAGAGGCAATTCCCCTGAGGACCACAACAGCTCCTGTTGTGGCAAGGGCCCTAATTGGAGTTTTCTCCAGAGTGGGCTTTCCAAAGGAGGTACTTTCAGACAGAGGTACACATTTTATGTCTGGATACTTAAAGGCAATGTGGAAGGAGTGTGGAGTGAACTACAAGTTCACCACACCCTATCACCCACAGTGCAATGGGCTTGTTGAAAGATTCAACAAGACCCTCAAGGGAATGATAAAAGGATTACCTGAAAAGCTCAGGCGTAGATGGGATATTCTTTTACCCTGCTTAGTCTTTGCTTATAGAGAGGTCCCACAGAAGGGGGTTGGCTACAGCCCTTTTGAACTTTTGTTTGGCCACCCTGTGAGGGGTCCATTGTGTCTTGTGAGGGAAGGATGGGAGTTACCTCTCAAAAAGCCCAAACTTGATATTGTGGACTATGTACTTGGTCTCCGCTCCAGGATGGCTGAATACATGGAGAAAGCATCCAAAAACCTGGAGGCCAGCCAAGAATTACAGAAAGCTTGGCATGACCAAAAGGCTGTTCTGATTGAGTACCAGCCAGGACAGAAGGTGTGGGTGTTGGAGCCAGTGGCCCCAGCAGCACTCCAGGACAAATGGTCTGGACCCTACACCATAATGGAAAAGAAGGGGGAGGTCACCTACATGGTGGACTTTGAAACCCCTAGGAACCCCCACAGGGTGATCCACGTGAACAGACTGAAAGCATTTGTTGACAGGAAAAGCATGGGCTTGCTCATGGCTACAGATTGGGATCAGGAGGAAGAGAGTGACCCTCTCCCAGACCTGCTTTCCCAAAACCCTGATGATGGCTCAGTTGATGGAGTAGCCTTGGCAGGCAGCCTCACTGACCAGCAACAGATGGACTGCAGACAAGTTTTGCAAGCCCATACACACATGTTTTCATTCACACCCAGTCAGACTACCTGGTGCACCCATGTGGTGGACACTGGTGATAGTCTACCTGTGAAGAATAAAATTTACAGGCAACCTGACCATGTCAGAGATTGTATCAAGGCTGAGGTGCAGAAAATGTTAGAACTTGGAGTGATTGAGCCATCAGAGAGCCCCTGGGCCAGCCCAGTAGTCCTTGTGCCAAAACCTCATACCCAAGATGGAAAGAGAGAAATGAAATTTTGTGTGGACTATCAAGGTCTCAATGCTGTCACTAGGACAGATGTTCATCCCATTCCAAGGGCAGTAGAGCTCATTGACAAATTGGCTTCTGCCAAGTTTCTGAGCACATTTGATCTGACAGCTGGCTATTGGCAAATCAGGTTAGCTGAGGAGTCAAAGGCCAAGACAGCATTCTCTACCCCCAGTGGGCATTATCAGTTTGTGGTGATGCCCTTTGGTTTGAAGAATGCACCTGCCACCTTCCAAAGGTTGGTGAATCAAGTCCTTTCTGGGTTGGATGACTTTTGTGCAGCATATCTAGATGATATTGCTGTCTTTAGCTCTACCTGGGAGGATCACCTGATCCACCTGAAGAAGGTTCTGGAGGCCCTGCAAAAGGCAGGCCTGACTATCAAGGCTACCAAGTGCCAGATAGGGCAGAGCAAGGTTGTGTACTTTGGCCACCTAGTAGGTGGGGGTCAAGTTCAACCATTGGAGAGCAAAATCCAGGCCATACAGGACTGGGCTCCTCCAACTACCCAGACACAAGTCAGAGCCTTCTTGGGCCTGACTGGGTATTACAGAAAATTTGTAAAGAACTATGGGTCCATTGTGACACCATTAAATGACTTGACATCCAAGAAGATGCCCAAAAAGGTTCAGTGGACAGTTAGCTGTCAAAGGGCATTTGATGACCTGAAGAAGGCCATGTGCTCTGCACCAATCCTTAAGAGTCCTGACTACTCCAAACAGTTCATTGTTCAAACAGATGCTTCTGAGTTGGGGGTGGGAGCTGTGCTTTCACAACTTAATATAGATGGTCAAGACCAGCCCATTGCTTTCATTACCAGAAGACTGACCCCCAGAGAGAAACGTTGGTCAGCCATTGAGAGGGAGGCCTTTGCCGTGGTTTGGGCCCTGAAGAAGCTGAGGCCATACTTGTTTGGTACTCACTTCCTAATTCAGACAGACCATAAGCCCCTCTTGTGGCTTAATCAGATGAAGGGTGAAAACCCCAAACTACTCAGGTGGTCCATTTCCCTACAGGGGATGGACTTTACAGTGGAGCAACGCCCAGGGACTGACCATGGTAATGCAGATGGTCTCTCCAGGTACTTCCACTTAGAACATGAAGACTTATCTGGTCATGGTTAAGTTTAATGTCCCTGCGTTTGGGGGTTGGGGGGGGTTGTGTAGGAGAGTAGGGTCTGCTATCCTATGGTCACCCCAATTTTTGCTTTTTGCTTCACTGGTTTTTTACCTAATGTGGCTGTGGGCCTGCTAATCAGACCCACAGCCTGCTGTTCTCTCTCTAAATTCACAGACATGTACTATAGGTACATAACCAATTTGGTACTGGACACCTTGTCAGCCCCTGTACCATGCACTATAGGTGCTCAGGGCATAGGTACATCCAAGGCCTACCAGGGGCTGCAGCATATCTGTTGCCACCCTTGGCTGGTACTTAAATCGACACAACTGGCTGTTCACACAGCTGGGGCAAGGTGGTGTAATCACCCCTTGCTTAGATATAGTATACCTATATCTAAACCTATATCTGGACACATACATGCCTATCAGTCACTCCTATGGTAGGCCTTTACAATCCTGGAGGCAGAGTGCTTGGTTTTATGTGAGAGGGTGCTCTAGCATGAGCTGAGCCTGTCTGCAGTGTTCGGAACCATTTCCTTACTGCTGTTCCAGTGATACTGCCATACCATATACTCTTAAGTGCATTATAATCCTCGCGGTTAATGCAAACTTTGGTTTGGCTTTATCAAAACATGTCATGTTTGGTGTCATACACTTTGGAATACTACCCCCTCGCCAGTTCTGGCGACGGGGGTAGCATTCCACCCTTCTAGAGGGAGAAGACATGTTACTTACTGCAAATGCGGTTAATCCTAACCAGAGCCCCAGAATCACAAAATGGATGCTGCTGCCACAGACACATGTCTGGCCTCCTGCTGCTGACCGAAACTCGACAGAGGAGGCTTGATCAAAGGATCTCCTGTCACAGGGAGGTGTCACACCACCCCAGACAGGAGATAGTGGATTGTAGCAGGGAGGGTTGAAAGAAACTAGACACTGCCTGGGGCACACAAGGTGTCACTGGGCAGATTCCAGTCAAACCGGTTCTGGGGCCCTCCAGCCCCAGTCTTGGCGGCAAACTGGACAAAGGAAAGGGGTGTAACCACCCCCTTCCTGGGTCCCACCCATAGGAGGGACCTAGCAGGTAATCCAGCCCCCAGATTTGGAATATAGGTGGGAGCAGTGCCAATGCACATCAGATTATCCTGACTGAAACTTATGAAATGAAACTCTGGACCCTTCGACATCCTACTCGACGTAGAAGACTGAAGAATCTCCCTTGTGGTCAAGGAGTGACCACCCTGTGCAAACAGGCACCATCCAGCACCTCGACATTTGCTTTGTTGCAGTTCCCGCTGGAACTCGAGCGACAGAGATCAACAGGACCCAGCGAGCCTGCCTTCTAACAGTCCGATCCACAGTCCCTGCAAAGCTGAGACCCATGGAGGTGACCGGAAGCGTCAGAGCGGCCATCTTGGAGGAACAACAAAGCGCTGACCGTGCAGCACCCAAGGCTCCCTCGAAGCTGTGCATTGGAAATTGAGAAGCTCCAGCCCCGAGCAGCTTGTGCACCGAAGCTCACCCCTCCACACTTGAGGAGTGCTGCGTGGTGCCCTTTTGCATCTTTCTGCTCGACGCGTTGGTCCGGTCGCTTGCCCGTTGGCTAGTGGCCTCAGAACCGACGAACCTAAGAATTTACACAGCTGGTCTGGTTGCTCTAGAATGGCCCTCGCTCCCCTGAAAAGGAGCACCGCTCTGATCTTGCTGGTCCGAGTGTTAAGCCTTCTTTAAATCCTGCGTGGGTTGCATTTGCCAAGGCTTGTTGACTCCGATCCGGAAGCCGACAGCGAGAGCCTTTGTGAGACAGCTTGAGATTCACTCCAGGACATCCTCGGTGCCCCAGAGTCCACGTGGCAGTGGAGACAAGGCACCCGTCATCAACCTGATTGCGCCCGACATCGCCTGGTTCCTTCCTGGTTCCTTCCTGGTCACTGGCTAGTGACCCAGACTCTGTCCCCTCTGCTTTCAGGTACCCATCAACTTCGATCCACCCTTGGATTGCACCGGACACTTCTCTTCTGGACGCCTGCAGCATCTTCATCCTCAGGCACCATCGAACTGCGTGACGAAACCCTACACACATTGGCACCTGTGCACCCGCTTCCTGCGGGTGAGGTAACTTACTAGCGCCGGTGTTCCCACACTGGTACACACCTCTAGTGCCTAAGTCTAAAGTTTGGTAGTCCTAGTCCAGTCGGAAGACTCCTTTTGCAATAACATTGTAACTTTTACGCACCATTGACTTTACATTGGTGCAAGCCGTGCTTCCCGCACTGCACCCGAATCCCGCGGGCTACTCCCGTCCTAACTGCTGTTAGTCCAGTGTAGTCCCAGCGATTCACAAGGCCCTAGGCCTTACCTCCCATCGATTAGTGATTGTTATACCACTTTTTTGATATATGGTTTGAGTGGCCACCGGCCTCATCCAAAAACGTGCAACCTGTTTATGTTATACTGTGCTTTTATTTAAACGCTTGTGCTTCATTGCTCATAAAGAGTAGTGGGGATTATTCTAAGAATAAATACATATATTTTGATAATATATAACTTGTGTGGTGTCCTTTCATTTGGTATTACAGGATTGCATATGGTAAAACAGCTGGCTTCACATGTCCTCTTGAGTTAAGCCTTTAAGGCTGCTTAGTCCATGCTACCCCTAGGATAGCTTGTCTATATGGTTGACTTACAACCACCACCATAAGGGATTGTTTGGACTGATACAGGGTGCCCACAGAACTGTGGACATCATACATCAGGCCAACTTCTCACAAGATCCCCTTCTTGGACCTTCTTATCACGCTGGATGGAGGTCAACTACACACAAAAACCTTAAAAAAAAGCACAGATTGCAACAGCTTGCTTAGTTTTAAAAGCTATCATCCAAATGCACTCCGGGAGAACCTGCCCTACGGCCAATTCCTCAGGATAAGGCGTAATTGCAGTGAAATAAAAGACTACGACGAACATGCAGAACATCTTAGTAAAAACCTACAGGATAGAGCATACCCGAAGGAAGTCATCCGCAAAGCGAAGAAACGTGCGAGGAATAATCACCGACAGGGCTTACTTGAAACCAAGCCACATCCAACAAGCGATGCAATCACATGCGTCACCACATTCACCCCTCTGTCCAACAAGATCAAAGGGATCATTAAATGCAACTGGAAGATTTTGAATACAGGCGAACTGGAGATTCAACAACTTCGCTTCGCTTTTAAACGCACTAATAATCTACGGGATCAACTGACTCACACTCGTCCCCAACCAAAACAGAGAAAGAATGACAACACACTATGGAACCTTCCAGCAGTAGCTGGGCACCACCCATGTGAGTCATGCACCTCATGCCACACCACAAGGCACACAAAGACCATTGAGATGGGGGATTTTATATGGACTCAAAATACCCACACAAATTGCAATACTAAACAAGCATTGGAAATGCAATAGGTCTCGCAATAGATAAGTTTGAGTTTTGGATATGTAAAATGTCAAAGTTATTTTGTTTTGTGTGAGTCGCGTTGCGCGGGTGAGTGGCGTTGCGTGGGTGAGTGGTGTTGCGTGGGTGAATGGCCTTGCGTATGTGAGTTGATTTTGTTTTGTGTGAGTGGCGTTGCGTGGATGAGTGGCGTTGCGTGGATGAGTGGCGTTGCGTGTGTGAGTGGGGTTGCGTGGGTGAGTTGTGTTGCGTGTGTGCGTGGTGTTGCTTGGGTGATTTGGGTTGCGTGGGTGAGTGTGGCATTGCGTGGGTGATAGTGGGCTTGCGTGGGTGTGAGTGGCGTTGCGTGTCTGAAAGTGGTGCTGTGTGGGTGAAAGTGGCACTGCGTGGGTGTGAGTGGCTTTGCGTGAGTGAGTGAGTGGCGTTGCGTGGGTGAGTGGCGTTGCATGTGTGAGTGGTGTTGCGTGGGTGAGTGGCGTTGCATGTGTGAGTGGCGTTGCGTGGATGAGTGGCGTTGCGTGGATGAGTGGCGTTGCGTGTGTGAGTGGTGTTGCGTGAGTGAGTTGCATTGCGTGTGTGAGTGGTGTTGCTTGGGTGAGTGGCGTTGCGTGGGTGAGTGTGGTGTTGCGTGGGTGATAGTGGGCTTGCGTGGGTGTGAGTGGCGTTGCGTGTCTGAAAGTGGTGCTGTGTGGGTGAAAGTGGCACTGTGTGGATGTGAGTGGCTTTGCGTGAGTGAGTGGTGTTGCTTGGGTGAGTGGCGTTGCGTGGGTGAGTGGTGTTGCGTGTGTGTGGTGTTGCGTGTGTGTGGGGTTGCGTGTGTGGGGGGGGTTGGGTGTGTGGGGGGGTTGTGTTTGTCGGGGGTTTTGTGTGTGTGTGGGTGTGTGTGTGTGGGGAGTTGAATTATTGTTTACCTTGCAACCGAGCAGCTTCTGTTCACAAGCTTGAAAGCAGCAGTTACATAAATCGAGAGCTGCAGCATGCCCATGGCTCGCCAGTGCATGTTGCAAATGAAACAAAGCATAATGTATTCGGATCGCATTACAAAGAAAGCCGCATATAAAATCCAGACCCTCTCTTGCCACAGTGTATTAAGGCAGCACAGAGAGGGGGAAAGGGGAATATTTTAACCTCCTCTGGGCTCATGGAAGAAAAAAAATGGGAATCAAAAGGCGCGTGTCCCATGACATGCAAGCCATTTCGTGTGAAAATGCATCAGCTAAAAGGCAGGGCACTGACAGAAACACGAACTTGCCAACAAACACGAGCCTGCCAACCAAATGTAAATATTCTGCGTGCAGTGGAGCGCGAAGAGCAGCACGAAGAGCAGCACGAGTCTCTAATGTAAAATAAATACGCTGTGAGTAGTGAAGCGTGAAGGAGACCTCGAGCCTTCAAACTGAAAGGGAAAAGGCGCGAGGATCAAAAAGCGACGAATATCTCAGGCTGGAAACACATTATATATTAGTGACAGCAGGGGAGCTCGAGCCTACTAATTAAATATAACAAAGTGTTTAGGGAGTCACGGCCTGCGGCCGTGAATAAGTGACGGCGGGGGGGGGGGCGGGGAGCAGAGCCTTTGATGTGGCCTGGCGCGGGAGAAATGCTGCTGCTGCTAATTAAATATAAAAAGTGTTTAGGAAGTCACGGCTGCCGAGAGAAACAAGGCAGTGCTGGGAGGGGGGCTGCGCACCAACTGAAGTGCTCTGGTTGCACGGCCTGCGGCCGTGTGAAGTGATAAGCCTTTGAAGTATGTCACGGCGCCTGAGGGGAGAGCAGAGAGAAGAGAAGGCTCGTGCGGGCGGAAAGGACGGCCGTGGGACGTGGGAGGAGAATTCGGCATGGCTGGGGAGGGGGAGGAGAAATGAAAGTAAAGGCTGTGTTTGCGGGGACAGAGAGGGGAGGTGCTGGTGTGGGAGGAGTGCTGCTACGGCCTGGGGGAAGCTGGCTGGGGAGGGGGAGGAGAAATGAATGTAAGGCTGTGTTTGCGGGGAGAGAGAGGGGAGGTGCTGGAGCTGGGGAACAGAGTTTATGGCCCAAAAGCACGTGCCTGTGGCCACGTGAACTTCAAGAAAACCGCAGGAACGAAGCCCTTGGTTTGACGAGGATTTCGAGCACTTGAATTCTCGCTTCCTCAATGCGCTTGCGCGCATTGTAGGTCACGAGACCTAAAACTGCATTTACCTGATCACATACCCTTGCCAGATGAGATATGTGTTTAACAACAAGGGGTGGTGATGGATAGAGTTTCTGAATTAAGCAGAATACTCTCACCCAGTCAAGAGATCAGGGCTAGATCCAACACCGTTTTTTAGCTCACTGCACCATCCCAGTTCAGAACCTGGCTATATGCAAATTAGTCTGTTCCTGTCCCAGTGCATGATGGGAACAGGGCAAACCAAACTACCAAGCCAATTCTTACACTGGGAAGGAAACAAGCTTCCGGGGACCGGTTTCTGGCATTTCAGCCGTCGTAGGCCCGGCTTGCTTGAATCCTGATGGTGCAATGAGCAAGGGACTCACATCTGAGTATACCCTTCCACGCTTAGGGTGGACAAAATATTTAACAACAAGGGGTGGTGATGGACAGAGTTTCTGAATTAAGCAGAATACTCTCACCGAGTCAAGAGATCAGGGCTAGATCCAACACCGTTTTTTAGCTCACTGCACCATCCCAGTTCAGAACCTGGCTATATGCAAATTAGTCTGTTCCTGTCCCAGTGCATGATGGGAACAGGGCAAACCAAACTACCAAGCCAATTCTTACACTGGGAAGGAAACAAGCTTCCGGGGACCGGTTTCTGGCATTTCAGCCGTCGTCGGCCCGGCTTGCTTGAATCCTGATGGTGCAATGAGCAAGGGACTCACACCTGAGTATACCCTTCCACGCTTAGGGTGGACAAAATATTTAACAACAAGGGGTGGTGATGGACAGAGTTTCTGAATTAAGCAGAATACTCTCACCCAGTCAAGAGATCAGGGATAGATCCAACACCGTTTTTTAGCTCACTGCACCATCCCAGTTCAGAACCTGGCTATATGCAAATTAGTCTGTTCCTGTCCCAGTGCATGATGGGAACAGGGCAAACCAAACTACCAAGCCAATTCTTACACTGGGAAGGAAACAAGCTTCCGGGGACCGGTTTCTGGCATTTCAGCCGTCGTCGGCCCGGCTTGCTTGAATCCTGATGGTGCAATGAGCAAGGGACTCACATCTGAGTATACCCTTCCACGCTTAGGGTGGACAAAATATTTAACAACAAGGGGTGGTGATGGACAGAGTTTCTGAATTAAGCAGAATACTCTCACCCAGTCAAGAGATCAGGACTAGATCCAACACCGTTTTTTAGCTCACTGCACCATCCCAGTTCAGAACCTGGCTATATGCAAATTAGCCTGTTCCTGTCCCAGTGCATGATGGGAACAGGGCAAACCAAACTACCAAGCCAATTATTACACTGGGAAGGAAACAAGCTTCCGGGGACCGGTTTCTGGCATTTCAGCCGTCGTCGGCCCGGCTTGCTTGAATCCTGATGGTGCAATGAGCAAGGGACTCACATCTGAGTATACCCTTCCACGCTTAGGGTGGACAAAATATTTAACAACAAGGGGTGGTGATGGACAGAGTTTCTGAATTAAGCAGAATACTCTCACCCAGTCAAGAGATCAGGGCTAGATCCAACACCGTTTTTTAGCTCACTGCACCATCCCAGTTCAGAACCTGGCTATATGCAAATTAGTCTGTTCCTGTCCCAGTGCATGATGGGAACAGGGCAAACCAAACTACCAAGCCAATTCTTACACTGGGGAGGAAACAAGCTTCCGGGGACCGGTTTCTGGCATTTCAGCCGTCGTCGGCCCGGCTTGCTTGAATCCTGATGGTGCAATGAGCAAGGGACTCACATCTGAGTATACCCTTCCACGCTTAGGGTGGACAAAATATTTAACAACAAGGGGTGGTGATGGACAGAGTTTCTGAATTAAGCAGAATACTCTCACCCAGTCAAGAGATCAGGGCTAGATCCAACACCGTTTTTTAGCTCACTGCACCATCCCAGTTCAGAACCTGGCTATATGCAAATTAGTCTGTTCCTGTCCCAGTGCATGATGGGAACAGGGCAAACCAAACTACCAAGCCAATTCTTACACTGGGAAGGAAACAAGCTTCCGGGGACCGGTTTCTGGCATTTCAGCCGTCGTCGGCACGGCTTGCTTGAATCCTGATGGTGCAATGAGCAAGGGACTCACATCTGAGTATACCCTTCCACGCTTAGGGTGGACAAAATATTTAACAACAAGGGGTGGTGATGGACAGAGTTTCTGAATTAAGCAGAATACTCTCACCCAGTCAAGAGATCAGGGCTAGATCCAACACCGCTTTTTAGCTCACTGCACCATCCCAGTTCAGAACCTGGCTATATGCAAATTAGTCTGTTCCTGTCCCAGTGCATGATGGGAACAGGGCAAACCATCCCCTTTTCTGAATCGTTTTTGGCCACTATAGGTGTGGCAGGGTATACTCAGACATGAGTCCCTTGCTCACTGCTCCATCAGGATTCAAGCAAGCCGGGCCGACGACGCCTGAAATGGCAGAAACCGGTCCCCGGAAGCTTGTCTCCTTTCTGGTGAAGAATTGGCTTGGTAGTTTGGTCTGCCCTGTTCCCATGATGCACTGGGCCAGGGACAGACTAATTTGCATATAGCCAGGTTCTGAGCTGGGATGGGGCAGTGAGCTAAATAACGGTGATGGATCAAGCCCTGATCTTTGGACTGGGTAAGAGTGGTCTGCTTAATTCAGACACTCTGTTCATCATCACCCCCTTTTCTGAATCGTTTTTGGCCACTATAGGTGTGGCAGGGTATACTCAGACATGAGTCCCTTGCTCACTGCTCCATCAGGATTCAAGCAAGCCGGGCCGACGACGCCTGAAATGGCAGAAACCGGTCCCCGGAAGCTTGTCTCCTTTCTGGTGAAGAATTGGCTTGGTAGTTTGGTCTGCCCTGTTCCCATGATGCACTGGGCCAGGGACAGACTAATTTGCATATAGCCAGGTTCTGAGCTGGGATGGGGCAGTGAGCTAAATAACGGTGATGGGTCAAGCCCTGATCTTTGGACTGGGTAAGAGTGGTCTGCTTAATTCAGACACTCTGTTCATCACCACCCCCTTTTCTGAGATGAGATATGTGGGCATGACAACCAGACTTGTCAAGACAAGGATGAGTGAACATAGAAGCACAATACGCAGAGGGCACCAATCCACCAAGATGACCAACCACTTTATCGAAAAAGGACACACAAGTGATGAAATGATGTGGACCATCCTGGAGTCAAACCCAACCTGGAGTAGCATCTCCCTCCTGAGATTTGAACAGCGCTGGGTGTATCGCCTACGCACCCATATACAGTGTCTTAATGACGACATACCATGGACGGAACTATGAGGCATATGCATATGTCATCTACTCTCCCTCCTCCACCACTAGCCACTAACAGCAATCGCAGTGTCCCAGGCAGACTTAACCATGTGACTAGCCAGCTCTGTCGAGGTCAGGGGGGACTGAGCCCATTTTCCTGGAAACCGTCCGTTGCTGGCTCACCCTCCCAAGGGGGTTTTATCTGGACTGTATCTCTGAAGATAAGACTGGGATGGGTGCAAACATGAGTAATGAGGTCTTGACATTGGACTTCAAAGACCTTTGAGTCTGGACCTAGGTCATTGTCAGGCGAAGTCTTCCTCAGGGTCTGTCGTGAAGTAATAAGGACCCACCTCTCGATACCTCCAATTCCGAATGTAGTAAATACACAGAATCTTGGAGTGATCAAGCGGGGGGGAAAAGGGAATTAGGAAGGGAACAGCAGGGAAGGAGATCTGAAAAGGAAAAGTTAGCAACACACTCTTCTTGTTGAAAGTCTGTTTCTTGACCTTTAACCCCAAACCGGGTTTTTACATAAATACAAGACAATAAACTTATTATCATTAGTTTTCAAAAGGTTTCTTGTAATTCAAAGCATTACACAATTTCCTATTCACAAATCCGTTTATTCCTCTGGTTGCGAATAGCGACCGATTCTTCCCTCAAAAGAATTAGAATTATGCTTTAGTAAATTGTCTCCTTTACCAAAGTTGTAGGGATTACATAACATATCACAAAGTTACATACTCAGAAAAAACCTCCTTTACGCAAATTATCTCAATTCTGAATTGCGCCAAAAATCACAATATTACCCCTTGTGAATACGCGACACAATAAGCTTTGCACTACACGTATATCTTGTAACAACCATTGCCAGCAATGAGAAACATTACGAGTGCCAAGCAGAACATGAATGAAGAGCCAAAGATCTTGTGTAATCAAACACTTAATTAGTATTTAGAAAATACCTTAAACATTAATCAGGAATTTTACCATTTAGTTTAATAAAGCGCAGTTTACTCTGATTTCTTCTGCCTACCTGCAGAGCACGACCTACTCTGCTTTCTGTGAAGGTCTCTATCCTCTCTGGACTCACAGGATGGTTAAACTCCCAAAGGATCAGCAAAACGGAAGGAAACTGGAACTGACACACCCCCTGGATCGATCTCCGAAAGCCTCCGGTGATTTCTTCCTCCAAAACGCTCGATCTGCCAAAAACAAGATGAGGAGAAAGGAGAGCCCACAGCCACTCCCCAGAATCGTCCAGAATAGTGAGCACAGAAGGCAGGGCGCGGTCGCGTAAGCTAGCGTGCTTACGGCGCTCACGCATGCGACCAGTCTACTAAACCTCACGCATTAGGCGGACATGCCAAACCTCACGCATTAGGCGGAAAAGCATAAAACAGCATTTTAAGGACAGGCAGCCTGCACAGACATGCTAACAGGGATGCAGGATAGACGCACAAGCAGGCCTAGCACACACCAGCCACCAACGCCCTCCCAAGGACGACTGATGCATCTTGCCACACGGGCACCCCCGAACGCTGAGTGGGGCGGGCCCTAGACCGCAAGCCACCCTAGCCCTGACAGTACTCCCCCCTCCCAAGAGCGGTCTAGGGCCCGGCTTCAGAGGGTGAAGGAGGTGGAAACGGCGTAACAAGCGAGGGGCATGAACATTTACAGCCGGCTCCCAGGAATCATTCTCAGCACCGTACCCCTTCCAGGAAACAAGATACCACAACCTGGAGCCCCGACGCTTAGAATCCAAAATGTTCTGCACCTCATATTCCCAATTGCCATGAACTAAAATTGGTGCTGGACGGGGAGCCAGGTTCTGATTAGCAGGCTTAAGAAGGGAAGTATGAAAGACCGGATGAATGCGCAGGGACCTGGGCAACAACAGTTTGAATGTCACAGGGTTCACCTGATGCAGGACTGGATAAGGACCAATGAACTTAGGTTGAAACATACTCTTATGTTTAAAATTCAAGTTCTTTGTGGAGAGCCAAACTTTGTCTCCAGGGGCATACTCAGGACCTGAACGATGTCTTTTATCATACTGCTCTTTATACTTTCTTTTGCTTTGTAATAAGCGATCTTGGATCTGACGATGAATAGTCTGCATAAGTTGCACAGAGTCTCTAACTGCTGGCACACCACTCCCATCATTGGGTAGAGTCAATGGAATGGTGTTAGGTACATAGCCGTAAAGAGCCTCAAACGGAGAGGATCCGGTTGAGGAATGAGGCGAAGTATTGTATGCAAACTCAGCGATCCAAAGTAAATCTAACCAAGATTTCTTAGAGTCCGTAACATAACATCTCAATATTGCTTCAAAGTTTGGTTCAGTCTTTCAGTCTGCCCATCAGTTTGAGGATGATAACTTGTGGACGTATTGGAAGTAATCTGTAGATCTTTACACCATTGTTGCCAGAATTTGGAAGAAAACTGAGAACCACGATCTGAAAGCAAAACTGAAGGCAAGCCATGTAAGCGCACCACATGTTGCAAGAATAACTGCGCTAATTGACCAGCAGTAGGTAATTGCTTACAAGCAATGAAATGTGCATATTTGGTTAAACTGTCCACAACTACTAGAATCACAGTATACTGATTGATTGGTGGCAAGTCAGTAATGAAATCCAATGAAATATGTTTCCATGGTTCAGTTGGTGTTGGTAAAACCTGCAAAAAACCTTTTGGTTTCGTGTGATCGGATTTAAATCTTGCGCAGACTTCACAATCATTAGCCATCTTCATTACATCCTTCTGCAGCGTAGGCCACCAAAACATCTTTTGTATTTTCTCCACAGTCTTTCTGGGGCCTGGATGTCCTGCCATAGGATGTGAATGTAACCAGTTGAACACAGTTTCCTGTAATTTCAAAGAGGGCAGATATACTTGTTTTCCATGGAAAGGTATTCCTTCTTTGATAGTTTGATCTTTTTCGGGGTTCAACCATAGTTTCCACTGAGAAGGAGGAAAACTTTCAAGAATATTCTCCAGAAACTGATCGGCTGAGAGCACACAGATTACCTTGCCAGGATCGATTATAGGTTGTGGAGTCCCTTCAAAGCGATGCAAAGAAGAGTCTTTTCTGGACAAGGCATCAGCTTTCTTATTGTCTTGTCCTGGGCGAAAAGTTACTATGAAATCATACTCCGCAAAGAACATCATCCAACGGAGTTGTCGCGGGGTTAACATTCTAGCTGAACTCATGAACTGTAGATTTCTATGATCTGTATAAACTGTTACAGTAAATTTCGCTCCCATTATGTAGTGTCTCCATTCTTTGAAGGCTTCGAGTATAGCAAGCAATTCTTTTTCAGCTATAACATAGTTTTGCTCTGCGGGATTTAGTTTTCGAGACATGTAAGCAACTGGATGCATGTGACCAGTAGTGTGATGCCTTTGAGAGAGAATGGCTGCAATGGCTACATCAGAAGCGTTAGCTTCAACGATGAAAGGTTCTTCTACGTTGGGATGCATGAGAACGGGTGCTTCAGTAAAGGCCTTTTTTAGCTTCTGGAACGCATTTTCAGCTTCTGAGGTCCATTCAAATTTCACCTTCTCGAACATGAAAATCACACTTAGATAGTTTACAATACAAGTTGTGAGACTGAAGAGTGCTCAAAACCTTTTTGACGTGGACTTCATGTTGAGCTTCAGAATCGGAATAAATCAAAATATCGTCTATATAGACGATAACAAAAAGATCCAAAAATTCTTTCAAAGCATCATTCAGAAAAAACTGGAAAGCCGCTGGTGCATTGCACAGCCCGAATGGCATTACCATGTATTCAAACAATCCATATCGAGTTTTGAAAGCAGTCTTCCATTCATCACCTTGCCTGATACGAACCAAATGGTAGGCCCCTCTAAGGTCCAATTTGGTGTAAATTTCGGCCTTTTTAACTTGGTCCAACAGTACGGGGATGAGTGGTAATGGATATTTATTTTTGATAGTGATTTTATTCAACGCCCTATAGTCGATACAGGTTCTTAATTCTCCATTTGCTTTTGGGATGAAGAACAACGGAGATGCTGCCGGGGACTTGGAGGGGCGGATGAAACCATTCTCTAAATATTGATCAAGATACTGTCTTAAATGTTGGTTCTCTTTTTCAGACAGAGCATAGATGCGGCAATTTGGGACACTAGAACCTGGTACGAGATCAATTTGACAGTCATAGCTACGATGAGGAGGAAGGAGGGCTGCCTTAGCTTCACTGAAAACCTCTGCGTATTCCTTGTACATTTTAGGTAAAAGTGTTTCTTTTTCTTCTGCTGTGGCCAATTGACTTAAAGTTGGTTTTGAGGTGTTTAGACAAGAAGAATGGCAAAAATCAGACAGGAAAACCAGTTCTCTCTTCCGCCAATCTATGGTTGGATTATGTAAACAAAGCCAAGGCATTCCAAGAATGAAACCATATTGAGGTGCTTGAATAACATCAAATTGAAGCTCTTCCTTATGTAATTGCTGCTTAGCATCTTCACAGAACATAATGACTTTAGAAGTTTGCATGGTTACTGGCCCTCCAGCTAATATTTTTCCATCCACAGCTTGGACAATTTCTGGAGTCTCTTTTTGTTCACAGATGATTCCCAGGCGTTGGGCAGTTTCTAAGTCCACAAAATTGCCTGTAGCCCCAGAATCAACTAACACTTCCATTTGGCATGTTTCCCGAATTAACCTGATTTGCACTGCTAATCTAAAATGTGCTTTGTAGTTAGAGACACATGAATTCACAGAAGGGAAGGCAATGGTTCCCAAGAGATCTCCCTTCAAACATCTTGGGCCAGCTAGTTTTCCGACTTTAGTTCTGTTTTTTCCAGAGCTGCTGATTTACTAGGATTAGGAAATCTTCCTTTAGGTTTAGTTAGGCAATCCTTTACGAAATGACCTTTTCGTCCGCAATAAAGACATTGACCATTTTTACGTCGACTATCTTTTTCTTCTTTAGACAAAGGTTGTCTTAAAGTCCCAATTTCCATAGGTTCAGCCCCAGCTTCAGAGTTTGCGAATTGAGGTCTGGATTTAGTTTCTGATCTCCAAGTAGGTTTGTCTATTCTTTTTTTATCAGATCTTCGTTCAGAAAGTCTATGATCTAAACGCAGAGTCAGATTAATCAACTCAGAACACACTGTTGGTTGAGGGTCTATTTGCGCCAAAACATCTTTTAGATCATCTTTCAAACCCTGATAAAAAAGAGCTGCCCTTTTTTCCTCTGGCCAGGAAGTTTCGGCAATCAGTCTGTTGAAGTGTGATAAATAAGAGACAAGGTCCCTGTTTCCTTGTTTTAACTGAAGCAACTCTCGATCTGCTGATAAGGTCACAGTTCGTCGATCGAAAACCTTTTCAAATTCTTCCACAAAACGTTTCCAATTATATAACAAAGTGTCATCTTGTCTGACCAAAGGAACTGCCCAGTTTGCGGCATCTCCGGTCAAATAAGAAATCAAGAACGCAATCTTAAACTGAGGGGTTGGAAACGCAGCTGGTCTACAAGCAAAATGTAATTCAATTTGGGTCAAAAAGATTTGCACCTTGGAGGAATCCCCAGAAAATCGTTCAGGAGCTGCAAGAGGAATCTGGGGAGGAACAGTGACTGCTATGTTTGTAGTTCCCCTACCAGCACCAGTTTCCTGTACATCTTCGGGAAGAGGAGTACTCTGTAGTTGAATATTATCTACCTTAGCCGCTAACAAGGCGGTTGCATTCATTGTTTCTTTTAAATCTGCTTGCATACGCATGAGGGCCGACATTAAATCATTAATGGTAGTCATTATGACTTCACGTACAGACCAGGAGGAATAAAATTCGTGGGCTCACTATTCTGTCAGGCGAAGTCTTCCTCAGGGTCTGTCGTGAAGTAATAAGGACCCACCTCTCGATACCTCCAATTCCGAATGTAGTAAATACACAGAATCTTGGAGTGATCAAGCGGGGGGGAAAAGGGAATTAGGAAGGGAACAGCAGGGAAGGAGATCTGAAAAGGAAAAGTTAGCAACACACTCTTCTTGTTGAAAGTCTGTTTCTTGACCTTTAACCCCAAACCGGGTTTTTACATAAATACAAGACAATAAACTTATTATCATTAGTTTTCAAAAGGTTTCTTGTAATTCAAAGCATTACACAATTTCCTATTCACAAATCCGTTTATTCCTCTGGTTGCGAATAGCGACAGATTCTTCCCTCAAAAGAATTAGAATTATGCTTTAGTAAATTGTCTCCTTTACCAAAGTTGTAGGGATTACATAACATATCACAAAGTTACATACTCAGAAAAAACCTCCTTTACGCAAATTATCTCAATTCTGAATTGCGCCAAAAATCACAATATTACCCCTTGTGAATACGCGACACAATAAGCTTTGCACTACACGTATATCTTGTAACAACCATTGCCAGCAATGAGAAACATTACGAGTGCCAAGCAGAACATGAATGAAGAGCCAAAGATCTTGTGTAATCAAACACTTAATTAGTATTTAGAAAATACCTTAAACATTAATCAGGAATTTTACCATTTAGTTTAATAAAGCGCAGTTTACTCTGATTTCTTCTGCCTACCTGCAGAGCACGACCTACTCTGCTTTCTGTGAAGGTCTCTATCCTCTCTGGACTCACAGGATGGTTAAACTCCCAAAGGATCAGCAAAACGGAAGGAAACTGGAACTGACACACCCCCTGGATCGATCTCCGAAAGCCTCCGGTGATTTCTTCCTCCAAAACGCTCGATCTGCCAAAAACAAGATGAGGAGAAAGGAGAGCCCACAGCCACTCCCCAGAATCGTCCAGAATAGTGAGCACAGAAGGCAGGGCGCGGTCGCGTAAGCTAGCGTGCTTACGGCGCTCACGCATGCGACCAGTCTACTAAACCTCACGCATTAGGCGGACATGCCAAACCTCACGCATTAGGCGGAAAAGCATAAAACAGCATTTTAAGGACAGGCAGCCTGCACAGACATGCTGACAGGGATGCAGGATAGACGCACAAGCAGGCCTAGCACACACCAGCCACCAACGCCCTCCCAAGGACGACTGATGCATCTTGCCACACGGGCACCCCCGAACGCTGAGTGGGGCGGGCCCTAGACCGCAAGCCACCCTAGCCCTGACAGTCATACACTAACAGACCTACGGTCCTCACTATGGGCACTACACTATTTTCCTTCATATATTGACATAATTACTCGTAAAAAACCTCGAGCTTCCTAGACATTAAAAACTTCTCACATGAAACACCCTAACAATCACACCCTCACCCCCACTATAATGAGACCGCAAGTGCGTATGAGCAGGCTTGGTGATCACTGGGTAACCAATAGCAACAACGATCAGGGCACCATACATGAGTAGATGACAACAAACGCCTGTGCGCATGTGCACAGAGACGCTTGCCCATGCGCGCAAAACACCCACTGCTCCCACGGCACATGCGCGATGCTACGAACCCTGACTCGGCACCCGGAAGTGGCCGCCGCCTTATTCCTTAACGATCAGGGTATATCAGCAGACACGCCATCCCCGAAACACAAGATCCAGGCCGGCGTACGGAGGGTAGGTGCTCACAGGCACCGATTGACCTGCAAAAACGTGAGTAAGAATGTATGCAGTGTGGCGGAAGTTATTGACTGTCATGAGGACAGGGAGCCTCTTTTTTGCGAAGTCTCGAGTGTGTTAGCTTCTTCAACTCTTTTTACCGCAAGTTTTCCCTGTATGATAGTGAAACGTGAGGGACAGTCGCCCATTACTAAAAATATACCGTCTCCTTTCTAGACTGTGAAACAACGGTATTAACCTATGCCGCCACCCATGGAGTATTTCTCCGCTTTCACAAAGGCGAGGTACTCCGTTTGTACTGTGGGTGTGTGTCATGCTATGGCAAGGATGTGTGGGCGACTATGGGAGCGGCACCAGTGCCTAGCAGTTTCTCTATTTGATTATGGAGGAATTCGACGCTGGGTCATTCTCATTGATTGCTCCTACAGACACGGCCGGGATGTATAGATGGTGGTATTTAGAAACTTTGCACAGTTGCCTAATAGACAAGGGCGGAGTGGGTTTTCCAGGTCTATTACCGACATTCACTATTACCCGTTGGCTGGTAAAACCGGGACTACCTACCTTGGCATACTATGGGGCAAATGCCAGTTTTTACCTCCTGCGTCCATACTAGAACCATAGCACGGATGTCACTTATACTACGTCCAGCACAGAAAAGTATGTGAGAAACTGTGCCTTTTAAATGTTTCCTACATATTTGTTTTCTCTTCTTCTTTCTCTTCATTGCCAATTCTATTTTCGTCTGGAGGAGAGATAATTTATCTATTCATTGCGGCGCTCCAATAGGAGCCCAGCACCGCATGTACCTCCAACAGCATTCCATCCCCCTTCACAGTCACACACTTTACAAACCACTCAACATTTGTCTTTTTAAGGTTTTCACACTGGTCCTGACGAAGCGCACTGGATCGTTCTGACCACGCCAGCGCGAAACATCTTGAACTGACTACATGTTACTTAGGGTACATAAAACACCCACATTGTAACCCACAACCTCCTTGGTTTTTTAGGATGACAGGGGAACCCATTTTTTACTATTAAAATTATTGCGTTTCGGATTCCCCTAGCCATTTTTATTCACTCACCACGTACACCTTCACTTTATAGGACCCCTCCACATACCCGCACACATCTTACGGCTGTTCTCCTAAAAGATCTCCGCCAAAGAGACCCTTCGGGGGACCCGTTGGGCATTGCAGCGCCGGCCCAACGAGGAGCACCGCCCGATGACATCCTTTGGGGTGTGTGAGGGCAACAAGAGACAAAGAGTGTCTTTCCCCTCCCTCCCTTGGGTACATACTGAGAGGGTCCAAAACCGAACCTAGTCTTTCCTCTCCTTCTTAAGGATTCCTGTCATTTTCCTTTCCTTTCCCAGCTCGGGTGTGTATGTAAGGTCACTGCACATTCATCAATGGAACAGTGCCCCCGTTATTGACTAAAACATTTGTTTTTGGAGCACGGGCACTGGACCATAACGAGCTCCTGGTCCCCCTCTCTTTTGTTCGATTTAGCACTTACATACCTGACAAAAGTGTTCAAATTGAAAGGTATGTAAGAAATATTACTAATTTGGAAAAAGAGCTTAAACCACTGGAGGTTGATAGTGCATGGAAGAGACTTACTGATGGGCTCTCCTCTATAGGTAGTTGGGTTTCTAATGTAGGAAAAAGTTTTGTAGGTAGAATACTGATGCTAATGGTGGGAATAGGCTTACTGATTTTAGGGATAATAATTTGTTGCAAATGTCGAAAACACAAAAAGACATATACTGTAAATAAGAGAGGGAAAAGGATAAATATTGATGAACTGGAATTAAAAGAGTTGAATGGAAATATATACAAGAAAGTGAAAAAACTTTCACACAAACAATGAAAAGAAACAAAATAGAAAGTTTGAAGAAATTGAGCTGGGTGAAATGTGAAAAGTTGGCATCTGTTTCATTAATTGGTGATGATGTAAAATATCATCAAAGAGGGGATTGATGGAGCAAGGATTCGCTCGTAATGCGACTTGCTTGTAATCAGTCCTCTCGACATAACGTTAATGTACTAATCAACATGTTTGTTTTATTAATATCGCATTACACGACATCTGAGGGAAGCTTGCATATGTGCTTTTGCTAATGTTAATTCGCTTGCAATAATATGCTAGTTGCTATGCGTGATTTCTTACTGCGCATGCGTTTGTCACACTCACGTGACATGACATATCTTTCGCGTGGAGGGAAACTTTTGCTTCTGCGCATTAAAACTAAGATGGCTGCTCTGTGTTACAGCATGCATGAAGCTTGCACTGCTGCTTTTGCTAAGCTGTTCATTCTGCTTAACACTAATGCAATAGTTAAATATAAAGTAATGGGAATAGAGTAGAGATAAGTGGTATACAGTGCATTCATTTATTCTGTGTTCTAAAACTGTTTCTTCTCTATTTTTCATGTATCCTAATCTTTGGGCATGGGAGGTGCTATTACTCCATCTTGAAAACCCACATCGCGCATGTCTGACTCTAAAGAGAACTGAAGAGATCTAACCTTGAAGCAATGCCAAGCTACCGCGCACTAGAAGATGCGCATGGGAAAACGAACTTTTGAACCCAAACGGAAGAAAACTTGTTAATATGTTATAACAATATATTTGTTAATAGAACATTCATTGTCGGGTGGAATAAAACATACGTGGGAAAATAAATTGATGGGCGGGAAAGCAAACATTGATATTTATTCTGAAAACTTCATTTTAGTATGGAGTGATGACCTCTCCTCATTCTTTGCCCAATCAAAATTGGGGATCCTTACACTTGCAACATTGGGGGGTGGTACACTGACCTGGAAAATAGTATAACTAGGGTAGGCTTAGCTAGTTAATTTGTCTGACTTGTCGAATAGCTGACCTGTTACTGACCCAACGCACTCAATAGGGATCGAGAGCAGAGGTGCTGGCGGAGCACTCTGTCAGAAGGTTAGAAACCCAGATAGGGGTTTTGTAAGCCGAAGTGCTGGCGAAGCACTTTGTCCGAGAAAGTGATAACTCTTACCCGGTTCTGGCTGTTAGCTGCAGAGAGGGAGTAACGCAGGCATTGCAACTTTAACTGCGGGTGCTGGTCTTAGCCCTTGGTGGTCCTGTCCTGATCCAATTTGGCTTTACCTGTCCTAATTCCGATCTGCACCTGCCTGCCTTTATGGTGCCTGCACTTTCGGGGTTCTGTCCCGTGGCCAGGGTTAGTTCTTCACACCATTCTAGGTAAATATTCTATGTGGGTATGTCATTGTTCTGACTTCTTCTCTCTTCCCCACCCTAATGATAAATGATAAAAGTTTTGCATATTGTCGCATGTCATTGCTCTGATTCCTTCTCTCTTCCCACCCTAATGTTAAATGATGAAGGTTTTGCATTATTGTCATATGTCATTGCTTTGATTCCTTCTCTTCCCTACCCTAAATGACAAATGCATAGAGATTGTCTTATAAAATCTATACATATTTTTATTCTAATCGTTATTTTCTTGATTGGGGACTTTCATTGCTTAATGCTTGGATTAAGACATTTAAAGAATTTTAGATAAAGAGTTTTAAACACTACCTGGGTTTGTGGTTATTAAACGAGTGCAAATGTTAAATGTTACCTATATTCTTGCTAACTCCCTGATCCAATAGGACTTTAGGTACCGGTGACAAGGATTGGTAAGTCAATGGTATAGGTCCTAAAAGAAATTCATAAATCACTGATTAGAGTAAGTGCACAGGTTACCTGATTAAAACTCATCACATGTTGTTTATGGGCCCAGGTGAGTTTGGTAATCTGAGTCGGGTGACCTGCGCGCTCTATCACATGCATCACCTTGTAAAGCCCTGAGCCACATAATACCTGCGTCAGGTATAATGTATGCAGCGTGGGATTTCTCACGCGTAAAAGCCTTGTAGAAGTGGCGCATTGAAATCTATAAGATTTCAGCGCGCCACTTCTATGATTCCATTGCGTAAAAACCTTACGCCTGCCTCATGGCAGGCGTAAGGGTGACGCAGTCAGGCCCGGACTAGCTACTGGGCATTTTGGAATGCTGCTGAGCTGGGGGCTGATTTTGCTGATGGCGACCTGCGTGTGCTAAATGAAATTCGATTTGCTTTATTTCAAAGCACACGCAGGTTTCCATCAACAAAATGAACACCCTACCGTAGTAAAATCAGCCCCCAGCTCGGCAGCATTCTAACACGCCCGGTAGTCAGTCCGGCCCTGGACGCAGTGCATTAGGGATAGGCCTCCCCCATGCATTGCTGGAGTTGTGTCATGCTTGCGACATAACTCCAGCAATGCATGACTTTTGTACCGACAGATACGTCAAGATTCCTGACGTATCTTTCGTTCCTTGCGACATAGACTGGCATCCATCGTGTCGCAAGTAGAGCGCAGTGAAAACCAAGGCATTGCTGTTTTGTCAGGCCTTATGTGTCCATCGGCTGTACTTTCTCTCTAGAGGCACCAGTCTCCCACAGAAGTGTGAGACGTTGGTTCCCTGAACTTACACACAGAACTAAACCAGCACCCAATCTCGTTAGGTTTGTGTTGCTATCATGACATTCCAAGTAATTTCCAATCGAGGGCAACAAAACTCAATGTTAACATCTGATTAAGTAAAAAAAAGATTTGGAAGACAATCTAAAATGTTTTTTTTCACCTGAAAAACATCAGAGAAGCCTTATTGGGAGCAAAGCGGTGTTTCTCAATATTTTAGTTTGGGCTAACAAGTCTACATCTTCAGGGATTTGGAGACTGTTAAAACTACAACACAAATGGCAAGGCAACACCTTGTGAGCAACTCCTTGGCGGTAGAAGCAGAAATCTGCTGGGCGCATTGAAATATGGAGCATAAAAGAAGAGAGGGGGAGGGAGAAATAAAGTAGCTACAAATAGAAAAGATGTCACTTTGAAACCGCTTCCATCCAGCCCATTCGCTTCAGCACCCCAGCCGCCCGTCACCTCTGCCACTGCCTGCGCGCCATGCAGCTCTCATTACCTTTGTCAGATGTCAAAACAGCGCGATTAAAAATCAATGCCATGAGTCGAAACTAATACAAGGATCACGTAATGGCTGGAAGAGAAAGGGGAAACCGCAGGGACGGACCGGCCTTTCAGAAGCTTCCCGCAAACGCTCGCTGGGACGCTGCTTTCGGCCCTTTCACAGAATGCCATTTTGTTTTTTTCCTCAATAGGTATACAGTTAGAATCCCATCTGCATTCCGATCCGGCAAGGCGCGAGGACGGGCAGGCAATTAGCAGCCCGACTAGAATTCTTGCCCAAGGCCTCAAACGCCCTGGAAGGGGCCACCCAGTTGCAGCCCCTGCTATTAACCAGCACAAACGAGGGCCTAACCCCACGAGAAAGAAACGGAGAACAGGACGCAGCCACAGTGCACCCCACTAAGGGAGGGTTGAAATCAGGTCATTTTCCACAACATTTCATCAACAGGAATTATTACACGGGTGCGAATTGATATTTGAGGAGCATTTGCACGGAATGACCAGTGAAAAAGACATTTTGCACCAAAACGCCAGTCCCAAGTGCAAAAATTTCTGTACAACATTCCACAAAAGAAAACAATCTAATGTGGAAATGTTGATGCAGTATTAGCAATTCAGCCAATGGTCGGTCCATTATGCCTATATCACTGCTTCCAGCTTACCAGGGCACGAGTCCTAAACAAGCATTTCCATAGCCAATAGGCCTCGCCTTATGGATGCTAAAGAAGATCTACTAGTTTTGCATGTAATCATAAGCTGGAGAGGTGGAAGAAAGAGCAACCTGGAACGAGCAAATGCATTACCAATTTGTTATTTAACCCAATAGATAAGAAAATGTTTACATCTTTCATATTCTATGCAAGGGTTGTATCTTTAATCCATAATGTAAGTGGGAAGCAATATGCTGTGAATGGGGTTCTCATATTTTGGCGGATAGTTGGGTGATGGACGTTATCATCACAATAGGATTGTCGGAAACACACAGATAAATTAAAACCACAGAATGCTAAGGGGCATAATCCCCACCTCATCAAATGACTTGTGTAGAGCAGTGGCACTGAAAATCTCCATGCCTCTATCGATCCAGCAACATTGGCAAAATTATGCTGTGGTCTGACTGGGTGGTCATTTTGAAAGCACATTCAGTAGGCCTAGGCGCAAAATTCTGCTCCACTCGAGGAGTTTGCAGAATTTGGGAACTCCGCGCAATGTGGATAATGTAACGGTCCCTATAAATTCAGCTTTCTGCCTGGAGGCGTAATTTTTTTTGCTTGGCGCACTCGATTTGTTTTTTTGCGCATTCAGGAAAGCGCGACGAGTATGCCCGGTGCTTGCTAGCGCCCACAATATTCGTCAGCTGCTGAGAGTGCCTGCGAGACTTGCTGTCCACCTACGAGCACTCGTGAGATTTGACAGACACTAGAGTGGTTTTGGGCCGTGCCGGCGACGTCCGGTACCTTTTTTCTGATGACAGCGAGCGCCAGCGACCGCAGCTGCCTTCTCAAGGAGATTTTCTCCTCAAGAAACCGCTAAATCTACTAGCAAAGACGCTTTTGAATTATTATTCTTCTCTGATGGACCATTGAAGTTGTTTTTTAGTGCAAGGAGCCTTTTTTTAAATTACTTTTTTCTTCAACAAGGAGGTAGTGCCCTAGAAACTCCAACTTCCTGTTCCTGTCAAGCAGGCTTCTCCTAGTGCTTTGTCCATCTCTTGGTCACTTTTCATTTGGATTTGGAGCTGGAAGGATAACTCTCTCTGTCTGCTGCATATATACCATTGGATTTAAGGACTTTATTTTTGTGATTTCACAAGTAAATTCAAAAAGAGTTGTCTAAGGGTGTAGTTTGTTTGACAGAGGGCATGCACCACAAACTTTTGTACTTTTATTCAATGTTTAGAATTTACTGTGGTGGTTAGTCTAAAGTTTCAGTAGGGGCCTAGTTATTTTTTTGCATTTAATTTTTCTCCTTTTGTGAAGGAAAAATGTTGCACAGTTCAGTAAATATATTCCATGTTTTTTAATAAATGTGCAATGTTAATTTATTTTACTATGCGGCCTAGTCTGCCAATTGGCTTTTGTACAATACATCCACGGTAATACCAATGCGATTCTCAAAGAAACCACAGGAGCGAAGATGGTCCTACAATCTCCCCTCAAAAAAATGTCAGAGTGGTTTTCTATGATTCAACAAGGGCAGACCATTCCTCAAGGGGAGCCAGAATGAAGTAGATATTTGGGAAGTCCACTGCACTTCATGAAGAAGCAAAATCCTGATGTGTTTCTCTCACACATAAGAGATTCCAGCAACCGTGTGGACCAAGCCTGCGGTGAAGTGATGCACAATGTACCCTAATGCAGGGAGAGAGTAAACAAAAAGAAGGAGAGTAATTAACGGGGTCTGTACCTCTCTATCCCAAACTGCTCAACAACAGTATTCATTAGACATTCGCTGTGTCACAAAAGACAATACACCACATTCACCAAGAGTTTCTGTTTCCAATACCTCAGATGAAAGGCAATAGTAAAAAATGTGACAGCTCCATAAACCAAAGTTATTAAAGTAATATAGCCCAGCCAGGACTATTATGAACAGTCACACTGTAAAAAATACAAAGCGGGGCTTCCTTAGCCAAAAGAAATACACAAGAGTACACTGTTTCATTATGCCATTAGCAATGTCAAATATTCAAGAGCCAAGTGCTCTTTCAATCTGCTTAACTTCACCGCATACAGAGAGGAAGTCCAGTGTAGTAGTTGCAGAGAAGAATTAGCTCAATCTCCCAGTCTGAGCTGAGTGCGTAGAATTCTCGGTTGAACGATCATGCTCGTGAAACATACATGATTCCCCGCTGCACGGAAAATGCCTTTATCCAGTGCGGGTATTCTGGAAGCAAGACTCCAGGAGATTCAGATAAGCAATCACGCTCATACTGGACAAAAAGTAAGAATTAAGCATGAGAGGCAACAGCCTCGCTCCTGCGCAGAGACGGGAAGGAACGGAGAGTTGGGAGTGCGTCTGATGGGCGCGGTAGCCGGGTTATCCTCGTGGCTCACAGCCAGAACTGGAAGCGCCTACTCAACGAGTATAATTCCAGTATAACGATAGCAGGAAGGGTGGGGTCCTCACAGCCCATCGGGGTCCTGAAATCAAGCAGCGCATTGCTCGCCATGGCTGCATTTATACGGGCTGCAGGCTCCTCCCTGTCACACCCGCAGCCCATTCAATTTATTACAAAGGGGTTCCTATAGTCGGCTCGGAAATACGTGGAAAGGAGTGTCAGCGATATTTAAAGGGACACAGAGAATAGTAAATCCACAAACACTGCTAAATAACAGTATCTACGCTTTTAGCTGTTCTTAGATGTAAGGTGGTGTGGGGACTATTATCGTGCTTGAAGCCTAGAGCGTGACATTGGCCAAGCAGACAATAGAACCAGTACTAGTCATGGGCACATGAAACAACTGTTCCTGTGGAGTCTGTTAAATTGAAACATAATTTAGGTCAGAGATAGCATCGGAATAAAATTTAAAAATTATGTTTATTGGGTATTTCAATTTTTTTCTGCAGGTGGGGTACTATATATTTGATGCCTTTGGAGGGTTCAGTTGCTGTAACATTTTACAGCTCAGCTAATTTTCGTTTTTGTCATTGCTGAATTAATGTTAGTGATTTCTTCAGCATTACCATGCCTCCTTTATCTGGCCAATGTGTGAGTGTTTTTGCCAATTGGCCACCATTTGTTTTTGTTCAATTGCCATGTGACCTGGGACCATTATGTATAGTCAGTTTCCATAGGCCTGCATGTGATTTTTGTTTTCTATGCCTCCTTGCTTGTTGTTTGACCATGTGGCCGGTGGCCATTTTGTGTAGCCATCCAATGTGTTTTTTGCCATAGGCCTGCCTGCATGTGTTCTTTGTTGTCCATGCCTCCTTGTTTGGTGCTGTTGTTTAATCATGTGGCCGGCGGCCATTTGTGCAACCAACCAGTGTGCTTTTGCCATAGGCCTACATGTGTTCTTTGGTGTGGCCATGCCTCCTTGCTGGTTGCTGTTGTTTGACCATGTGGCCGGTGGCCATTTTGTGAAGCAACTAGCAAGCCAATGTGCTTTTACCATAGGCCTGCATGTGCTCTTTGTAGGGGCCATGTCTCCTTGCTTGCTGTTGTTGTATGACCATGTGGCCGGTGGCCATTTTGTGTAGCCAGCCAGTGTGTGTTTTGCCATAGGCCTGCATGTTTTCTTTGTTGTCCATGCCTCTTTGCTGGTTGTTGTTGTTTGACAATGTAAGCGGTGACAATTTTGTTTAGCACTAGCAAGTCAGTGCTCTTTTGCCATAGACCTGCATGTGTTCTTTGTTGTCCAAGCCTCCTTGCTTGGTGTTGTTGTTTGAGCATGTGGCCAGCAGCCATTTTGTGCAGCCAGCCAGTGTGCTTTTGCCAAAGGCCTACATGTGTTTTCTTGTTGTGGCTATGCCTCCTCACTGTGTCTTGTTTTTTGACCACATGGCTGGTGGCCATTTTGTGCAACCACGATTTTTCCAACTTTCAAAGCCATTTTTTTAATGAAGAATGATAGGAGAGGCCTAACCTTGTTTTTGTGTAAATTTTGTCACTGTATTGTTGTTAATTATTTATTTAGAACTTAAGTAACCACACTAACTTATATTGCTTTTTGTCTGTACTAATTAAAACTACAACAACGCCACTTTTCACTAATGTTTTTCTTGCTTATTTGCTTTTAGGTGCTCAAGACAAGAGACATCTTGATCTACTGGGTGATGTCTCGAAAAATGGGAAGATGCTACATTTTGTCACCATACAATTCTAATACCAGATCGGGAGGGGACATTTTTGCTCTATTTACAGTTGCAACCTGTATTACACTGCCATTTAAAGGTTGGGGACCAGTTGCCAGAGTATGCCCCGTTGGAAGATAGGCTGCTGCTTGATCCAATGTTGGATAAGGCCATTTAACTCACATACAAAAAACTGATAAACAACACACCAGACCGGGGAGCTTGGATGGCATGCAGGGGTGATTTGCTGACTGTGTAACACTAACCTTTCATCACAGTGCAAGTGGTTTCAGGTCATCCACGATCACATTGAGGACATTTCGGATCCTGAGGAACTGTGCATTATGAACATTGCTACCTTTTGTATATGCAGCTCCACTGCAGAATGTATTGTAAAATCTCTAATGGAAGTATGTTGTTTATGGTTAATAAAAAGAATTTTTAAAAAAAGAGAAGAGACCTCATCCACAGTAATTCAGAAAGCCTGTACACACGACTCTTAAATCACAACAACATGTGATGTCAATTCTCTAAGATGGCCCCAAAGAAAGGTACTGCCAAGAAAGTGGCCAGTAAGAAGAAGCAGCTTCCCACCACTGGCGTGTCGGCTCGAACCTTTTTTGGACAACTTTGTGTGCCTGCCAGCACAAGACTCAGAGTCAGATGGAGACACCTTAGCAACAGTATATGGTGACTTCTCTGAGATGCACATTGAGTCTGCCACCACCATCTCACCAGAAGTCACCTGCGTCAGTGGCAACAGAAAATAAAATATTCCGGACTGCTTTTACTTCCATGTTTAGGCAGGAGAGGCAGTACGAAAGTAACCAGCACGTTTGTGCAACGGGATGCAGCTAAAATGTTAGCATTGGACCTCCTGCCTTTTTCTTTTGTGGAAGGAGTGTGTTTTCTAGAAATGGAAGGTTCCTTTTGCCAGAGTTGCATTTTCAGTGCTTCGTCAAGATGTCCTAGAATTGGTTGCACAAGCTTTGCAGCAGAGTGCTATTCACAATATCCACCTGACGACGGACATGTGGACCAGTAGCCAAGCTGAATGTGTATCACTGCACACTGGATCTCTTTTATGGGGGTTAGAGAAATGATATCCTCAGGGTTGGATACTGATGACATTTTAATGGTGCCCAGCAGCATGCAACAGTAGCCTGTTCACCATGAAGAAATCCCATACAGCCACAAACATCTTGGAAGACTTTAACAGCAAGGTTTTTGAATGTCTGCAACCCAGAGGGCTTAAGATTGGATTTGTTGCCACGAACAATGGAAGTAATATAGTTAAGGTCATGGCAGATGGTGGCTTTTTCAGTGTCCTGTGTTTGGCACGCTGCATCAACATCAATGTACAGGACTTTTCAAAAAAGAAGACTGAGTCAGCAAATTACTGTGCACCTGCAGAAGAATCTGCACTCATTTCAACTATTCTTTTAAAGCCCGAAAGCAGTTGAGGCTCATTTAGCTTGACAATAAAATGCCAATTATAGCCCTCATATAGGAGGTGCCTCAGAAAAGGGTGGGGTCTCCCATACCTGAGTTGTGACCGGGTGAGGAGAGGTTTTAACCTCGTATAAGTCAGGTGTGAAAATCACTCCGCTTGTACTGAGGAATGATCGTTTATAAGGTTGTATTTTGTGACAACTTTACACAGACAAAAGGTTAGTCACCAAATTGGTAATGCAGTAGCAAGACATTTTGTTGTTTAGGTCCTGAAGAAAGCCTGGGCTAATAGCCAACAAGGCTGAAACATGTTGACCATATTGTGAGGCGGCCTATGTGTTCAAAGAAGCTTCTGCACTATTTTTAATGTCGGATTGGCAGAGATATCTGTATTAAACTTGTTTTTTCTCTTCTAAATCCTTTTTAACTTCACTCACATGCACTGCACTTATATAACTCCATCACCCAAAGCATCAAATATCCATCGTTGAGGCCTGTTACTAGGTGAACAAGGGGTCTCTCCTTTCCACTTTCACTTCCTCCTGTTGTGATTTCTGTGACCTGGTCCAAATCCGATCTACCCTCCTCTGTGATCTAGAGGGGCAGTGGTAGGAAGGAAGGATATCCAAATGAAGACACTGACCTCTTTGGTAGTTGATGGAAATCCTATCAGTTCGCAAAGGTCTTTGCTTTTTGCTGTCCTTAGGTGTTAGCACTGTTTGTGTGATTTGGTAATTCAGTTCTTACTCCCTATTGTAGAACACTAGATCTATTTGTCGTTGTTAAAACCGTTGTATTGCACCCAACATAGTATGTATAAAGGAGTAATGCACAGTAGTAACAGAGGTGGAGAAGTACGGACAGTGCAGCAACAACAATCATTTAACAAGACATTGTGCGTCATCGTGATGCGCTATTTTTGGTTAATTTGAACATGGTCAGTCGCAGTTGAACATGGGTGAGGCGGGGGTGGGAAAAGGAACATGAATGAAGGAAAAGACAGCGAGAACGGGGTATGAAATTCGACAGTGCAGCGTAATGCATCATTTGAATACATGTGAGTCATCGTGTAACATTATTTGGTTAAACAGAGAGAGCGACATTGAGTGAGGTAGGTCATGTATGCATTTGTGAAGACTTTTAATAACCAGTGCATACAATACTATAAGGGTTGTATAGTTACTTTGCAGGATAGGGGAGGAAGTTTCAGGGTCGGGTTTGGGAAAAAGCTAAACAAAAGGTGACTCGGTTAGTTCACGGGCAGCATATGTGGGTAGCATACCAGTGCCTGTATCATGCTAATCTGTATTGCTTATGAATTGATGTGTATACCGGCTCGCCCCAACCCTGATGGGGGAGGTGCGAGTCAGCACCGGCGTGCATGCAGGGGGGTGCGGGTGACTAGTAGTGTGTTCTCTAATCGGAGCATATGTTGCATTACTGTGAGGGGGGGTTGTTTGTGGGTTTGGGTCGCTGCGGTTAGTGGCTGGGGGTAGAGGCTAGTTGTGATTAGGGGGTTAGGGGTTTCCCTCTGTCCAGGACAAGTACAGCAAAAATATACCTGCTCAATAATATACGGCGAGTAAGAGATTCGGACCCATCACCCCATTTTCCTCTCATTTCATTTAGTTAACAAACACAAATCTACACAAAAATTGCTGTATGTTTCTTTTCTTGTTCATTAACAGCAGTGCGCTACAGATAAATCTCATTTGGGTCAGTGAGGATGGTGTTATACAGATTCTTTATTCAGTATCAGGATGAGTATAATGGAAGGACTCCAGGTGGGACTACCTCAACAACAGCCAGAAGAAGGAAGTTATCAACTTCAGGGAAACCAACATGATGATGATTATGATTCTGAGAGATCTACTCAGCTCTGTGGACTAGTGAAAGGTGGATTATTTTGGAAATGCAAAGCTGCTCAGTGTGGGTTCCAACTCCCAACTCCCTTCCCACCTTCTCCACCCACAACAACAATCCCTTCCACCACAACAGTTTTTTTAAAAGGGCTCAGAAGAGGGCATCTACAATTTGGGTCCAGACCTGGTCCAGACTCTGTTCAATTCCCCTCAAACGGCTCTCAAAACGGCTCACTAAATGGTCAATCCAATGCAGGTGGAGGCGCTGGAATACCCTGAATGAGCGGGAGGGGGTCACTGGCAGCAGTGGCAGTTAGGGACCCTAGCTGGCTACGGCTCTGGCAAAGTAATGGCTGAGAGGCTGGAGGCTGTGGCTGGATGATACAGGGACCTGATGAGAGGCAGCTTCTTCCGCCTCCTCCTTCTCCGGGGAATACAGCCGCCTGTATTCTGACAGGATGGTCTCCAGCCTCTGCCGCCGCAGTCGGGCCGCTATTTTCTGCCTTGTCAGTGGTGGTGGGCCAGAAGGAGCAGCTATATCAAGAGAAACACAAAAAGAAAAACGTCAAATTGAAAACAATGCTCTAAGTAAACTCTTGTTTAAAATTAAATAGTGCGTGACACATTAGCAGTACATAATTTATGTGGAAAAATAAAAATAAATTATCTCTCATTAATGAGTAAGGTTTATGCTCTATGGAGTAAAAGTTGTTGCACTAAATTAATGGAGGCATGCTAGCCAGTGCATCGGGCACTGGAGGAGCTGTAATGGATAATTATCTTACTTTGATTCCAATGGCACTGTCCTTCTCCAAATGCCTTTCACATTCTACCCTGACTCCAAAGAGGCAGATGAATAATAAATAAGATACTATGCCACACACATGACATATACAATGTGGCTGTCCTGTATACCGTAAGTAGATGGGGGATAAAATGATGCACTGCACTACAGGGAAAGGAGTGGGATGTATACATTGTATTTGACATGTTTGTCCCAGAGCATGCTATATGCCAAACTTGAAAGCAGGTACTTAGTCCAACTTTACTTACTGGCATCGCCCTCCACCACAGTATATTTCCAACAAATGAATGGCCTAGGCAGTAAGGAAAGGAAACTTGACTTACTCTACTGCAGAGTAAGGTAGAGGGATTAGGTACCATTGAGTTGGGTAACACTAAACAGCTGTTATTCAGCGCCAAGATACTTCCGTGTGAACGTGCGCTTTAAAAATACACCTGTTATGTTATGTTATTGTCATGTGACTAAGCTTTGGCTTATTCACTCACTGTAGTTGATGAAAGTCAAAAGGAAAAAATTTGAACAGGTGTAAATCTGTTCTGGTAAACCATGAAATATATTTATTAATCACTTCACATGAGCATAAAAATGTTGCACTAGCCGAAAATTTCATTTTTCCATTTTTTGATAGGCTGGGCGGAAGAACTTAGGAAAGAATGAAGGAATGAAATAGTGTTTAGTTTGCAATGCATTGAAACTTTGTAGATGCTGCATTAATTGAAGCAGACATACATTACACAGCCAATGCTGCAGTCATGAATTGAACCATACTGCACTTAGGTCATGTGTGACGAAATGCCATAGGCAGGGAGGGGGTGGTGAATGATGATGGATGGGATACATATCTGCCTTGCTTAACAAATACAGACAGTCACGGGAGTAGACCAAAAATTAAAATACCCCCCACTTTGAACTATAGTTTTGATAATCATAAAACCACGTATGCAAAGCAGGTGAGCACCATGCCCCTCTCCAGAAAAGCTCCCTTGCTTATTCATCCAAGAAACTATTCTTTCATCCTTTCATTCTTCTATATTCAACTATAGCCACCATATTTTAAGCGTTACTTTCTCTCATCCGGTCTTTTACCAAAATTTCCAATCCATATCCATCCATTCAGTACCCAGCCTTTCTTACAACCCTCCTTTCACCCATCCATTCATTTACCCAATACCCACCCACACATCATTTTACTCATATACCATTTCAACCACCCTTCCTTTGAACCCTCTGTCTGTTCTTTCCTGTTTCCACCAAGCCATCTTTTTAGGGTTTATTATGCAAGCTTTTGCAGAGTTGCAGATAGAAGAGGCTATAAGAACTCAACCACCGCTGTAGCTCCTAAAGCGGGTGTTCATGATCACGAGTCACAACGCCGCCCTTGTAGGTAGTGAGTATAATAGTAATTGTCAATAATCAAGCAATATAACCCTATTTAAGAAAAACTGTGAACAAGGATCTTCTAGTTTACCATATCAAAAGCCCTGTTAAAGAGAACCAGGATCATCATTTACATGTTGTCAGCTTTGGAGTGCAAGTTGACTAAGACTGATATCAGTACAAATTCAATTCTATGGTTGGGTACGAAACCTATCTAAAGGGGATCAAGTAGGATGTTTCAACAAAATTACTGTCATTTAAAAGATAAAGCCCTTTCAAACAGTTAAGCCAGGTACATTTAGCAAGATACTGTATGTATGATATTTTGATGGGTCCTTTACATAATGGACAGGTTTCTTAACCACGTTCCTTATAAGTACTCTCTTAAGATTATTATTAATCAACCAGTAAACAATGAAGTTTGTTAGTGTGATTTTGCCCTTAACAAGCAACAAGCAGTGGATCTTGTAGCCTGCTCACTATTAAGTCTACTGAGTTGGGTGCAAGGGGTAACAGGTGCTCATATAGAAATCGCCAGAGCAAATATCAATCAGTCCTAAACAGATAGTGTCCTAGCGGTGCGTTCAGAAAGGAGAGATGCACCCTGCTTCCCCAACCATCAATCTAAGATTGAAAATGACAATTTACACTGTTTGAAGCACACACATTTTAATTCAAATCATAGTATATCACAATTGAATAATGTCAAAACAATGATATAGACTCTTTATCTTCTTTGGTGTTTTTATTCCTTCCACTTTTAGCCTATGCATTTCGTCGCTTAGCTTCCTGTGTGCACACGGCCGGCGGAGGCAGAGAGTTCCTGCTTGGGCCCAGCAGGTTTTCCCGGTACTTCAGGGACCTGTTTCTAAACATATAGGAGCTTAACAATCTCCTGAGGGATCTTGAAACTGACTGACTAATGTTGCGAACTTGGCACGTACTGGCAACTTTTGAATTGATTATAAGTTTGCTTTTGGATTTTACAGGCATAATTTGGATACAAGACCTCTTGAAAAGATTTTATACTTTAGGAGATCGTGATTTTGAACATATTCGATACCCTAAGCCCTGAGGAAGTCGTAGGGTGATACCCCTAAGCGACGAAACGTGTTGGCTAAAAGGAGTGGATGGATTAAAAACACCAAAGAAGATACAGAGTCTATATCATTGTTTTGACATTACCCAATTGTGCTATACTATGAAGTGACTTTAAATGCGTGTGCTTCGAACAGTGTAAAATGCTCACTATTATTTATTAGATTTTTTTTCTCAAAAAAACTGTAACCAATTCATTACCTCTGGCTTGACAGTACTGCTGTCTACAAGACCTATAATTACCAATTGTTTAGAGTTAACTAAGAGTGGGCTGTCGCAGGGTTTCTGTTCTCACACAGAACTGTGCACAGAGGAGTGAAACCTCGGCGAATTAGGGTGTCCCAAAACTCACCTTAGCAACCACCTCACCCCTTACCGAGCTAGCTACAGTGTCTCATTGGACGTATCAAACTCCCAATGTTTAGACAAACCAGAACATGAACTTATAGTACCTCAGGGTACGTGGAACTCATGAACACTCTTTCGTTATATTATCATTACAAACCAGAACATGGAGTAAAGAAGACACATGTGCATTTGAAATGTTTATTTACTAATGCCGTCTTCTCAGGCGCAGTATCTTAGATAATACAAGTATACTTATTATCAGTAGCAAAATTATCAGCATAGTTACTAAGACATAAAAAGCGAATGGTGACAGCATGTTAACATGCTGTAATGAATAAGAGTTAACAACACTTATATCTCACCCTCCCTAACACATATATTATATTATTAGCTAAGAAGGTCTCTTTGGGTTGTTTTAGGGCGGGCCCATACCTTAGTGTCCTAGCATGAAGGAATCACATCAGCATACACCAGCTCTCTCTGCATGTGCACCGCATCAAGTGTTTTATATGTGTTTCGTGCAAAGCAATATCAATCCCGCCTGAAGCCGGAGTTGGCAAAGGCTGCACTTGTGTTATGACTATGAAGGCGTGGAGATCAGACCTCATAACAATTCCATATCGTGTTGTTCCTGAAACTTCAGCACTCTTCGTGCAGACATAGTTTATTAAGCAAAGCTGATATCAGAGCAATAACATATTATTCTCACATACACCACGGCAAACTACTAGGTTGAAAGCTAAGTCAACAATTAAGTGTCGTGTGCAGAAGTTGCAAGAAAGAAAAATGGCGTTTAAACCTCAAATGTACCTATGCCAACTTAACACGATATAAGGATATACAGGAGCTATATGACACCCCCCCATGATCCGAGAACGGACAAAATATGATAACAGAAGTGCCATCTCATGAGAGCAGAACTCAACAGTAAACGAGCATGAATTGAAATTAAAGAATAAAAAGGTAATGCTAAAAAATAGCCCAGAAATCTAATGTGGCTCAAGCCAATAGGCAAGACAAAATTAAAAATTCATGACAAATAAATCAACGACATGCTATAAATCAGCAAGTCAAGATGAAGCAGTGTCTATGACAAAACTGTATATGAAAAGTAAGTAGCAACAGCCTCCAATAGGAAGTCACTGTCCTCATCCGAAAACAGTTCAGCCATCCAATTTAAAAGATGAAAGGAACATACGTGTTCTTCCAGCACCGGATCCTCTATAACCATCAGAGGACAGCTCGGTGGGTTTTCAAGAAAACTCAGTTCCAAGAAATTCCGTGCTGCCGACAACACATCCCAGGGACCAATTAGTCCATGCGCCACTGCTAAGGCCATAATCCTCTCGTCAGAACAAACCAACTCGTGAGCAATGATAGGACTCATCAGTTGATTAAAATCGACGTCAGAAGAAACCGGTCCGCAGAGACACAAATCAATGGCCCACTGGAAATCACAGGTCAGGCAGTGAAAAACAGGCTGGACACAGGTGAAATAGGAGAATCGAAAAGATAATCCAAATGCCGTGCTCAAAGTCGCCAACGGCAGTGTGCCATAATATTCAAGCATGCGATTGCGGAACCGCGTCAGCAGTAGCAGCAGTTGCGCGTGGTCTTGCACAGGATGGGCATCCATATTTAAAAAGACAGAAAACCACCAGAGCGCCAGCCGCTATTGCAAGTAAAAACGGGAACCCTCCAAACAAGGATGAAAAGATTGAATGGAAGAAAGCAGGGATGACTCCAAAAATTTTCTCAAAGGAAGTCACGAGACCACTGCTAACAACTTTAAAAAAATGTGATAGGCCCTTTGTGGAGGATGCGTTAAAGATAGTACGAACCATGGCTCCGAAATGCAAAGGCAAATCAGTATTCAATAGAGCCTGAACTTCTGTACGTGTGTTAGCAACGTGAAGCACGAAAGTTTCACGGGCCGAGCTCAAGGCCACCTCTTTCTGGGACAAAAGAGCTCTTATTCTTGCCATGCCGCTGAATTCTGCTCCCAAGGTTGGTATTCTTGGCCAGATGGAAGAATCTCTATGTTCATGTGTGGGAGGGTAAAGCACATTTCTGCAGCAAATAACCCGCTCACTTACTGTAACTATGAAAGGGATACCTATAATTAACCCACAACAGTCTTCATTATTAAGCATTAAATAACTTCCATTCTCTAATAATTTAAACGTGGGGATGATAGCAGGAACAGGCGTGCCTTGTAAAACGCAAGCCATATTCGGCCTGTCCTTGTTGCATGAACCGTGTAACTGTATGTGTCGACACATTAAAGAATGATCTGGCGTCTCAGTACACTCCTCCCCATTCAGATAAACCTCCTGGTCATCCTTAAAACATCTGTATGTGTATGGGAGTGACCAGACTTCATGAAGGAAACCGCTACCCAAAGGTTCATAACGACCTATTGGCACATATTTCATACAATTTGAAAATTTATATAAAGCAAAAGGCAGTGTTATTAAACCGTGGATAAGCCACGTTGCAGCAGAGGCTTCTGCCACGGAAAAAGGTAAAGATTCTAACCTCTCAATATGTAACATAGAAAAGGAAGCATCACGCATTGAAAGCAAGCGTTGTTTCTCAGTCAAATTAAAAGGTGCAAATAAAGAAGAAACGTTCATGTAACCCCAGGGGACTTTACCCATTTTCAGAGTTTGAAGGGTCCACGCAAACTGCATGATTGATCGTAATTGATTCTGGCCATGGTATAACACAGATATTTCATCATGCACAATATCGACAACGGACGGCACAATATTATCCAATGTGTAAATTCTAGAGGAAAGCACATTAATGCTATTGTCAACAACTGCAAGCACTTTCTCAAGATTAGCCTGATCAATAGCCCTAAGGCGTGTAGCAGCCTCAATCTGTGATAGCTTCCAAATTTCATTGTAAACCCCATATAACCACCTTTTCGACCTGCCACTAGCCGGGCCTTTAATGAAATCATTCAAATCCACTTCTGCATTCAATTTGGAAAGGTGATTCTTAACCGCAGGTAAAGTTGAATGCTTCAGCCAATTTTGACACAACTTGCCTACGGAATACGAGGTGACAGTATGACCTAAGTCAAACCGGGGATCAGATCTAATAGTCTTAAAACCGTCAGTTAAATTTAAAAATCTACTTTGGCAAGAATCTGCACTACGGTGCCAAAGCAGCCAACCCTTAGGATTCATACTGGAAATGTTAAAGGAGGAATTGAGAAGCAGAGTCTGTAATTCTCTAATTGACAATTGAGTAAAATTACTCCAACCATCATATTCCTCCAACTCCGGGAAAGACGGAGTGTTTAACCTTTTAGATGTAGCCAATCCAAAGCATGTGGTCTGGGAAATTGTTTCATTCAAAAACAACATATGATTCGGGATGAGACATGCACGGTGCAAAGCCTCAGTGCCTTGTACCTGCCAGGCCCTTGAACCCCAAACCGATTTAAGGTCTATTGTTTCCTTCCATAGCTCATAGCCTCCAGTAACTAATTGATCTAGGAAGGCCTTCGAATACAACAATTTTGTATCGGTAAGTCTAACCTTGGACAGTGGCTGTTTGTGAAATTTAAAATAAAAGGACTCGGGATTGGACTGGTTAAAGTCAGTGAAATAAGTATACTTTTTAAGAAACGTTTCTGAACTCCCTTGTGTAGGTGCTGGGCAATGTTCCCACTGAGTATAATTAACAGCATCCCTTCGGGATGATGTTTTGTGTAAAAAGTGATTGCCATAATGTTGGTAACAGAACAATTCACCATAATTAGCAGATTCTAAATATAAATCCTCAGCATCAAAGGCAGCATAGTATTTTAAATCAGAAAACAAACTTTCCACAGCATTAACATCCCAGTCATCTGAACGAATGTTTTGTTTCACCACATCCCCCATATTCACTCTAAGTACATTAGGAACATTAACGACTTCCGTGGGGCCATGAATCTGAAACCGAACTGCATCCCACACGATTCCATCAAGGACAGGCCATGCTGTGATGTTAACCAAAGTCAAGTCTCTTTTTAATCTGTGTGTAGAATGTGAAGAGGAAAGAGGGGCCAAAGTTCCATTTAAATGAGTAATGCATGTTCTTTCCTCGACATAATGTCCATTGATGATTCGAAAAAAATAAAACACAAAACCAATTGACATAAAAAGGTAAATCGAAACAAGGACTAGCCAAATGTAAGTCCAAGGCGGTATCAAAAAATGTTTTTTAAACAGGCTTGCATAAACTGCAACACGAGAGGGTTCCTTTGAGGCAAGAGAAACAGAGTCAAAAGAAAATCTGGAGTCTGTGGCTAAACGTGCTTGCAGGTCAGGTATGGACAAATCAGTGGGATAGGCATAGTCTGTCTCATCAATGTTAGTTCCAGGTAAATTATTTAATAAAGGACTGGAAAGAGCAGGTAATTCGATGGCCACTTCAGGTTCAATATTAGAAGCAGTAGGCATAACTGAATTTCTCACAATGGAAGGACAGGAAACAGCCGGTGTCATGCTAAGAAGAATCGGCCACTCTGTGTATCTTGACATTGTCAATTGAAATAAACCTGTTCTCCTTACGACCAGGAAGAGGTGGTAAAATGACTGTTCTTGTGCCCTTCACTCCAACGACGGGAACCGGAGCTCGATAGGAAGGACCAAATTCTTTCTTGTTATCGATCTTCTCCCGAACCAGTTCTCCAACTTGGGGTAGCCAGCCAACTACCGGGATCTGCAACGCATCATCCGACGTGGAGGGCAAATGTTCCATTGCAAGACTGTCTCTGGTCTTTTGTAGATTCTGTAAAACATTGCAATGTTCATCTGCGTCAAAGGAAGTGGCGCGAACCACATAGTCTAGACCGTCAAGGTCAGGGACGTACATCTTGATTCCAAAGAGCATTTCGTATGGGGTCCGCCCACCCAGAGACCTTCTAGGGAGATTATTAAGAGCACGCTGCACGCCATAGAGGTGAGCCAGCCAGTTTCTGCCAGTGCCTATAACTCGGGCTGTCAAAGATTGCTTTAAATCACGGTTCATTCGTTCAACTACACTATTACCCTCAGGTCTGTAGGGTGACGAAAACTTGACTTGGACCCCCATCGAAGTCATGGCATCCTTATACGCCTTAGAGGCGAAAGCCGGACCCTGATCCGAATGGAAGGTACCACAGGCAAAAATCCCTATAAAGACACGCAAATCTCTAATGACAGTCCGTGAATCAGCGCTGCGATGTGGCCAAACCCACACAAAGCGTGTGCATGAGTCAACTGCTACCAAGATGTATTTATACGCAGTATCAGATGAAAAAGGACCGCAGTGATCTAAATAAACACAACCTAGCGGTTTATTAGAAATGTACAACTGAGTCTGTGGCGGACGCGTAGCAGTCGAAGGTTTAATCTGCTGGCATATGTCACAAAGCAGGACATAATCACGCGTCTGTTTGTACAATCCCCGCCACCAGAAACGTTGTTGTAATTGAGTTACAGTGGCTGAGACGCCCGCATGCGCAGACGCCACACCTTCATGTGCCGCTGTAATCAAGTCTGCTCTGCGATCCGAGTTGGGAATCAGCCGTTCCCCAACATCAGGAATTGTCACAAAAGGAACCTTTTCGGGACTTAAGTGGTATTTGTACTTCGAAGGGAATCCCGCAGGATGTTTACTTCCCTTCTCAGAGGCAGCAACTGCCGCCAAGATGTCGCTATCAATCTTTGTTTTTGACCTAGTAACCGCTGCAACTAAGTATGTAGATACTGCTGATTTCGCTGCTTCATCAGCAAGCGAGTTGCCAACAGCGTGAACTCCTACGTGCTGATGACCGAGAGTATGAATTACATAAACAAGCGGCAACAAAGCCTTAAGCTCTGCCACTCGAACCCAGATCATTTTATGTTTTATTGCGCTACCCTTGGAATCATGGAAATCATTCTGAATCCAAAAGAACAAGTTTTCATTGTAAGACTGGACACAGTAGTACGAATCACTTACAATCAATGTAGTCACACTAGGATCTGCGTACTCCAACGCTAGTAAAAGAGCACGAAGCTCAGCCAATTGTGCAGTGCAATCGCCAAGGGGCAAGGTGTGCACTTCCCTGGAAATGAACTCATCGTTCAACATAGCACCTACCACAATAGCGCATGCGGAAACGTAGGCATGTTTAGAGCCATGCGCAACCTGCGCTGACCCATCAGTGTAAACGATGCAATGGAAGTCCTCCAAAGGTCGCATAGCCAGAGGAGCAGGATGAACGAACTCATACTGCAAGTACTCTTGCGACCGTAAGGAAGCATAAAAAATGAACGTGACATCCGTGGATGTCAATGACGCAGCCCACTGAATCCACCGAGGGTGCAAAGCTTTTGAATTCGGTACACTGGCTTTCGTGACTGCCTCCAAATGAGGACAGGGTGTTACCACTAACATGCGCTTCCCCTGTGACAGAGCTCGTTCTTTAAGAATCGCCATCTGTACAGCAGTTAAAACTTTCTCCACAGTGGGAAACCGCAATTCAGCCGAAGTGTACAAGTGTGACTTGTAAGCAATAGGCACTGTGTCTCCTTCATTAAAAGTCAGGTACGTGAAACCAACCCCCCCGGGATTATTCTTATCACCAGGTTGGTGTGGTTATCACGAGTCAGTAAGTATTCAGAAGCGAGCAGATCAGCCTGCAAGGATTGCAAAATGGCTGAATGCTCAGGCAGCCAGCATGATTTTGAGAAAGTAGGTTGTATTAACGCATACAACGGCTTGACACGCTGGGCATATTCCGGAATGTATGTCCTTCCGAAATTCAAAAAGCCCAGTAAAGATTGTAATTTTTTCAGTGTTGTAGGAGCGCGCAATTGTGCGCACTTCTCTAAGAAGTGAGGAGCCAAACCTCTACCTTCATTGTTGAGCTCATAGCCCAAAAACAACACTGTGTGTTCAGCAATGTGCGATTTTGCAAAGTTAAATTTGTAACCCATGTCAGCGAAGTTGCAAATAACAGAATTTACACGACACAGATGCTCCCAAATATCGTCGTCTGTGAGATATATGTCATCCACATACGAAAAAGCATCAGGGTCGAGTGCCTCCAGAATAGAGACAATGCGAGCGGTAAATATACCAGGACTATTCTTATAGCCCATTGGAAGACGCCGGAATTGCTTTTGGACTCCAGCGCTCATAAAACTGGTCCATTGGGAGCTAAAGCTGTCCAATCTGTGGGCATAAAAACCATTGGATATGTCAAGCGTTGTCTTGAAACGCTTACGCACGAGACTATCCACTAGGGCAGAGCCGTGGGTATTCTGTACAGCACAGTTACGGCAATGCGAGTTTAAATGCCGGTAATCCAAAACCAAACGATATGATCCGTCAGGTTTGTTCACAGTAAAAAGGGGATTATTCATCGGTGACACACACGTTTCAATAACTCCCTGATATTCCAATTGTTCAAGGATTTCCGCGACGGAAGATTTAGCTTCACGCCGAATGGGATATTGAGGTTGAGGCTGCGGCTGAGACCGCAACGGAATTTCGTGGCAAGGCGACAATCTATCCCAACCACATTGGTTACGGTACAGAGCCGGCGCGAGAGCCCGAGCCCACTCTTCTGCAAAATGCTGCGCATGCTCTTTCGAGACAGTGTTCGCGAAACTGGGTAGGATCACCTCCTCCCCTCGCGGCGCCGCAAGCACAAAAGGTGGGGGCCAGTCAGCCTCCGAAAGTAAAATATCATATGTAGAAGACAGATTCTCCCAAAATACACCTTTAACGGTACGCTGTATGTCACCTTCAATTAACAGGACAATTTCATATAGTCTTTCAGGGGGAGCAAGTCTCGTATCCGCTGTTTCTATCACAACGTAGACATCAGTCGCTGTCACCCTCAGTAGTGGACGCAGCGCCTCTCTGACTATGGTTATCTCCGCCGCGCTGTCCAGCAAGGTCAGAGCCCACGTCAGATTCCGAAGCCGCGTTCTCACTATCTGTGGCATATCGATGCGCTGTTAAGGCTGCGACTTTCTTTTTCGCAAACTGCGGACTCTTAGGCGTAGAATCCTCCTGCTTCCAAGCGCCCTCTGTCTGGCGGGGCTGGCCACGTCCCTGTTGGCCACCACGTCCCCGTCCGCCTCCTCCTCCACCGGTCTTCTGGGCCGATGAGTCCTGTAAGGAACGAGGAGAGCGTTGATCAGAAACCTGAAATCGATCAGGTGATTTAATCATCGCGCGATCGCGCAAATCATAAACTTTCTCAGACGGCGCAGGGACTTGTGTTGCAGGATAAGATTCCTGCGTTTGCTGCTGTTGCTTCCCCTGTTTCTGTTTCTGAGGCCAATTTTGCTTTTTGGACTTTGGTTGTACATCTGCCGCAGCAGATTGAACTTGTGGTTGTTTTTTATCCTTAACCGCGAAGTACTTTAAACCTTTACTTGTGCGACCGATAGTTTTGTAAGCGGCCACCACAATCTTCGCTAACTGGCGGGGCTTTTCGGCATCGGGTAACGCTGCCAATGCATTAAAAACCTGGAAGTTCACTGCATCTCCCTTGATGTTGGAGAGTATGAGATCACTCACAATCTCAAAAGAACCACACAGGCGCATACCCAATTCAACCGCTGCCTCAGGACCGTGATCATCCTGAACACGTTTTATGATCGTAGGCAGTACAGCCATAGATGGGGTGCCGAAGCACCTCGCATAAACAGCCGCAAAAGTCTTACCCCAGCTTTCACAGTCAACGAGTTCGGGAGTGATATCCTTAGGTAAAGTAATCATCAACATTCTATGTTTGTCAGCAGGAGAAGAATTGGGAAACACGGCCTCCAGTTGGTCAAATTTCTCGGCCAGCCAAAAAGGAAAATCATCTTTATTATCAGGGCGTTGACCAAAAACAGAATTTACCATAACTGGATTAAGCCGTAAACCACCACGTTCCGTTTGAGCGGCCGGACCCCCCGGGGGACCACCCTGGAGATGACGACCAATGTATTGCACTAGTGCACGAATCACGGAAATAGACACAACATGTAACCTTCGAATTTCCTGAAGGGTACAAGCACCGTGATTCGGGTGCGGGGTAAAACCACCCAACGCAGGCCAGTTAGTACCTGGAATCGAGAGTGGACCTAACCTCGCAGCGGACAAAGAGTGGGGGAGGGCGCCATCAAACCAAACGCGATGCTGCCAATGATCAATAGGTATTTCCAGTGCCCTGTACGGTGTATATTCAGCCGGGACAGCTGAGGCGGTGTAGGAGTGGAACAACCCAGAAGTTGCGTCCACTGCCGGAAACGTAACCCAAGAGTAAAACAACTCGTAAGGGAACGCCGGATCTGCACACACCACTAAAACCACAGCCATCCCATCCACCGGTACCTGGTACGTCTGAAGATGGTTGCGCACCGCCACGCGACTATGTTGCGCAATGGCCACCGCCGCCATGACTACACTGGAAACAAGAAAACACAAAGAATACTTTGTAGCACAACTGGGTAGTAATTCAAAGAAACCGTTTTAGAAAGAATCAAGCTTGAATAAGACCTATTTCAAAAAATAGGTAGGTTTCACCGACACCCCGCTTTCCGGAAACGGAGGTGAAGGGGTTAAGGTATGAACGATAAACTACTCGAGTGTCATGATATAAGACCACTGAAACCGTTGGGCGCCATGTCGCAGGGTTTCTGTTCTCACACAGAACTGTGCACAGAGGAGTGGAACCTCGGCGAATTAGGGTGTCCCAAAACTCACCTTAGCAACCACCTCACCCCTTACCGAGCTAGCTACAGTGTCTCATTGGACGTATCAAACTCCCAATGTTTAGACAAACCAGAACATGAACTTATAGTACCTCAGGGTACGTGGAACTCATGAACACTCTTTCGTTATATTATCATTACAAACCAGAACATGGAGTAAAGAAGACACATGTGCATTTGAAATGTTTATTTACTAATGCCGTCTTCTCAGGCGCAGTATCTTAGATAATACAAGTATACTTATTATCAGTAGCAAAATTATCAGCATAGTTACTAAGACATAAAAAGCGAATGGTGACAGCATGTTAACATGCTGTAATGAATAAGAGTTAACAACACTTATATCTCACCCTCCCTAACACATATATTATATTATTAGCTAAGAAGGTCTCTTTGGGTTGTTTTAGGGCGGGCCCATACCTTAGTGTCCTAGCATGAAGGAATCACATCAGCATACACCAGCTCTCTCTGCATGTGCACCGCATCAAGTGTTTTATATGTGTTTCGTGCAAAGCAATATCAATCCCGCCTGAAGCCGGAGTTGGCAAAGGCTGCACTTGTGTTATGACTATGAAGGCGTGGAGATCAGACCTCATAACAATTCCATATCGTGTTGTTCCTGAAACTTCAGCACTCTTCGTGCAGACATAGTTTATTAAGCAAAGCTGATATCAGAGCAATAACATATTATTCTCACATACACCACGGCAAACTACTAGGTTGAAAGCTAAGTCAACAATTAAGTGTCGTGTGCAGAAGTTGCAAGAAAGAAAAATGGCGTTTAAACCTCAAATGTACCTATGCCAACTTAACACGATATAAGGATATACAGGAGCTATATGACAGGGCTTTAGCTGTACTCAGAAGGTTACTTTTCTCTTACCTCATGCCATTGGCTGTGTGGTGTATCATTCCACCTCCTATGCAGAGCTAACATGACAATATATATGGGACTATTTTACATCTCAAAAGTAGTACATTGAACAAACACTCATTGAATTCTGTATCTCATAGATGAATTTTACGAAGAAAATATTTTTGTTTGCTTTTTCACTTCGCAGGCGTTTCTTAGCAGTCAAAGTGCAAGATAGACCTGTTGGTTTTGTCAAAGCTTGTATGGTGTGGCCACCACTCAGGTGAGACTGGCTGCCATGTAGTTGCCAGCGACTTTCTGCTCCTTGTGTGCATTTTCCCTTTTTCATTCCTAGAGCCGAATCTGTCTCATGTGTTAGTGCCACTGCAAGCAAGCTCCTCTAAAAAGCTACAATATAAGCTATATAGTTGGAGCAACATATCTTCTTTAGGGAGTACAGGAAGCAAGGTTTTGTTTGTGTACGTGCTGTTTTCCATCTCTCTTCCTGCAGGTTCGAATTTGAATATAATGGGGCATGAGGAAGGTAAGGCGGAAATGAGAACTCCACTTTTAAACAAAAGCAGTGACTTCATCTTCTTCCCAGAACTACATGCCAGCTGTTTCTGCCACAGAGATCCAGAAGAGCAGAAGTAAATCACCGGGTTTGTGGAATCCATTCATTTGAAGCACATAATTATGACTCGACAATATTGCTTCAGCTTGGAGCTGTTGCGGCACCCCAGTCACCCCGGTTTCACCTATTGTAATCCAGACCTTTTCCACAGCATTGCGTTTCCACCGGAATCTTCTGAGCAGAGTCCTTGCTCTACTTCAAGTCTTACCCCATGGATGCTGTCTGACGTGGTCCGAACGTGACGTGTTTGATGCTAGATCTGCGTATTTATCTAGTTTTGTGGGTTATGAGTACAAGCTAGCTTTAATACATTCACTTACTGAAATCGTATTATGGAGGCTCACATGGTTATGCATGCTTATATACCTTCCTCTGTAATTCCCATGTCAGGACATGTCACACACATCCATGACGGTACAAAAGGGGGTGGTGATGGACGGAGCATCTGAACTAATCAAACACTCACACCCAGTCAAAAGATCTGGGTTTGATCCATCACCGTTCTTTAGCCCACTCTGCCACCCCAGTTCAGACATGGCTATATGCAAATCAGTCTGACCCTGTGCCTCATGGGATAAGTCCAGCCCGAACTGCCAAGCCATGCCTTCGCTGGACCGGAAACAAGCTTCCGAGGACCGGTTTCTGGCATTCCAGCCGTTTTCAGCCCGGCTTGCTTGAATCCAGTGGCAAAGTGAGCAAGGGACTCACGTCTGAGCATACACTGCCACACTTATGGCGGCCAAAGCGGTACAAAAGGGGGTGGTGATGGACGGAGCATCTGAACCAATCAAACACTCACACCCAGTCAAAAGATCTGGGTTTGATCCATCACCGTTCTTTAGCCCACTCTGCCACCCCAGTTCCGACATGGCTATATGCAAATCAGTCTGACCCTGTGCCTCATGGGAACAGTCCAGTCCGAACTGTTCCCATGAGGCACAGGGTCAGACTGATTTGCATATGGCCATGTCTGAACTGGGGTGGCAGAGTGGGCTAAAGAACGGTGATGGATTAAACCCAGATCTTTTGACTGGGTGTGAGTGTTTGATTGGTTCAGATGCTCCGTCCATCACCACCCCCTTTTTTACACACATCCATGAAGCATACTTTATATCGTATTTTTGCAGTAAGTATTGAGTCAGTTATAAGTCACTTCTGAATTATAGGCAAATTTACAAAATGCAGCGCAGCAAGTAAAGTTGCTGTGCTGCGTCAGAGGGAGAGTGAAAAACAGAGCCTTATCTATTAAGATATGACTCTGTTTTTCTCTTCTCTAGCAGTGGCGCACTTTAAGCCACCCTGTGCTGAAGCACACACCATGGGCCGTATTACATAAAGTGTCCCGGCCTGCGCTAGGGGTGTTTGCACCCGCATTGCACACCCCCAGAGCACTTTATTATTACAGAAGGGGCTGCAGAGGCTTGTGCGTCCCCTTCTGTAATACCAATAGCGCTGGCGCACCTGAAGCGCCAGCGCTATCTTCAAGGGGGCATTCCCTCATTTGCATGGGGGACGTGCCCCATGCAAATGAGGGAATTCCTTCGCCTCTGCGCCCGCGCCTTATTACCGACGAGGGCGTAGAGCCAAAGAAGCCATTACAAGGCACACTGAGAGTCGGCCATTTAAAAGGTGGCGCACTGTCAGTGCACCCCCTGAGGCCAGTTCTCTGGAGGTTTTAATGGGGTCCCATGGATCCCCCAGACATCTCCTTGCAGGCAGGTGCAGTCACTGACTGCATCCACCTGCAAGGGGATCTCAAATCCCCTTCAAAAGTGTACGCGGGTTGCCGCCTGCACTGCGAAGACATGGAGCAGCTGTAAAGCAGCTGCTCCGTTTTTCACAGGAATGCGCTTCCCACAAGGCAGCAGGAATTCATCACTGCCCTGGGGCAAACCCATTTATGGTAATACGGCACACTTTCACTCGTTGGTGCCTGGCGCACCTTTTTAAAGGTGCACCCGAAGCAAACCATGAAAAGGCACAATCACCATAATACGGCCCCATATCACCATAATGGAAGAGTGTGTGCATTCTGTTAAAGCATGACTTCCAGTACAAAAGCGATCATTTAACACTTTTCCTATTTGTACTGTACTGTTGTTGGGACAGAAAAGTCCCCAGCATGGTAAAGGCCGTGCAGCCCAGACCTGAGTGCCGCAGCTGCAGCAATAACTGGATCCTTGATACCAATTGTTTCATCATGGGCGAACACAGATTCTGTGTGTGCACCATGACTTAGGCCTACCTCACTGAATGCAGTCTTCTCAGACAAGGAAGGGTGCGCAAAGCGTAACCCTGGTAACCGTAAAGGGCCACTGCCTTTACCAAGAGGTAAGTAGCATGAGCCCAGCGGCGGCAGCATACTGTTTTTGTGACAGTGATCATTAGAGCAAACAGGTCTTTTTACCTGTATCACTGGAATGAGGTGTGTTGGCCCATTCATGTAAAGTTCTTCTACTGTGTACCTAACTTGCGCTAAGCCTACAGCATGTTAGTATGTAATGCGGTGCGGTGTGCGTGTGATTTCGTGTTTGTACTGTGATGTATGTGTGCATGTGTATGGTACCGTACATGGAGCCCTGTGTGTTCTATATTGGAAGCCCGGGGCCTTCAGAGAGGCATGTGGAGGTGAAGGAGCCATCCCAGACAGATTTGTGAATCATCTGCATTCCTTAGAGGTGGGTGGGACACACATTGAAGGAAGGAAGACCCAGGCTCCCTTGTGCACTTCAAAGGGGTTCATTAATCTGTAAAGGTATCTGGTCAGTGGGGCCTGGGCACATCTCAGGCTGGAAATGGGGCTGATAAGGGAATCATAAAGAATGGGACAAGGGACCTCGGTAACTTTTAGATATGCCTGTATCTGTGACCTGACATCCAGGTGTGATTCTATAGACGCTCCCATGGCCTGTGTGTGAAGCTATCAAGCTTGGAGTTGCCCATGCTGGGACAGACTGCTTCCTGGACAGCGGACAGAACAGAGGATTGGGTACTTCAAAAGGGGCAATGCCCACATTACGACCTTCAAAGTCTCAGACACTAAATCTCATCTGTGTTTGGAAATGGATTATAATAAGGGGAGCTTTAGCCTCCCAGAATTGTCAAACTGAAGCTGTAAATCAGTGTGGAGAAGCTAAGCATGACTTCTGCCTTCTTGAACCAGGACTGGGGACTAAGGTCTGTCAGTCTCTCAGTTGGGGAAGGAGATATCGCTAAGCAAAAAAACAAGACTACTAGCCCTGGAGCCTGTAACCCTAGAATATGCCTACCTTCCAAGACCAGAACCCTGTGAGGAGGAGGATAGCGCCTGGAGGGAGAGCGGGCCAGTTGGGATCCTACAGAGTGGATCCTGGGGCTCAGTATGAGATTCTGGGTGCACGTGAGGACCATTGTACTTTTGTCCACCTGCGTGCTTCTGTTTAGGGCCCCCGTTGCCAAGTCAGGCCCACAGTGAAGATAAGGATTATTGCCCTGATACAGCCCTGTAGCAAAATGGGGACTATCGTCTGTGCAGTGTTGTGACTTGAAAGGGCTGCCACCGTATGTGTGCTGTCTATGGGAAGAAGCTATCGCCTTTACAGTGTTCTGACCGCAAGGGGCCAACACCTGTAGTGGGCCCATAGTGCACTAGGTGAAACTACTGTTGCCAGGTGAAGAGAAGGGCCATTGTACTGGTGCAACATGCACCAGAGCAGCATAGCGGATTGTGACCCGCAGGAGAAGAGCACCAATTTCATCACTCAATCCCAGGAGCACCCAAGACCAGCCGCCGGACACACAAATACTTACCACACAATTGGAGGAGAGCTGTCGACATTTGCCTACAAGCTGCATCATCCAGACTTTGACTCACAACTGGGCCATGAATGCACACCTGGATGTGGTGAACTGCAGCTCCAAGCGAGAGCATGTAAAAGTGATTGCTGAGTTATCGAGCCTCTGGGGGAACTTGCTCTCATTAATAGCGCTATTGCACTGGGGCACTTTGGGCCTGATTCACAAAGGGCCGCTGCACTCGGGCGGAATCTTTGCAATGAGAATTCACTGTGTTCATATAATAATAATACTTTTTTCATAAAAGCAAGTATCTGTTTGGGCATTTATTTACTGGGATTACTGAGCGTGTCTTGAGTTGTGAGTCAGATTACACCTTGCCTCTACCCCTTCCCTCCCCCACCTCTCCTGAGAAGCCTTGGGACTGTTCAACCTGAGTTACTCTTGAGAATCAAATGCTGAAGGAGTAGTATTTGGCGAAATTTCTCACCTCACGACCTATTGTAGGTAGGGCCCTGGGACATCAGGATTAAAAGTCCACAACCCCACAAAATCCTACAGATAGGTCTAGTAGCTCCTGCTTGCCTGTGGCAAACTGAAAAGGGTTCTGATAGCTGTACAATGCAGCAAGCATGCAAAGTTTGAAAAATATGGAGAAATGTACACATTTCTTTTCCGTTGTGCTTTTCATGAGAAGGCATAAGATTTTGGCACAAACCCCTGTCTATAGTTATAAGTAGGAGTTAAAAAACAACTCTGATCACAAACAACTGCTGGCGTGACACAAAAAGAGGGGTGTGAGCTAGATTAATCAGTGACACCACGTGATACTATGTCATCATATTCACGTGAGGCACATGCCCAAGGTGAGAATTTTCCCATCAGTTGTCTAACTGTACCGCCACTGTTACATCATCTGGGTTCTCCTTACCCAGGAGATAGTGCAAGCACAGTCATATAGATAACAGGAGTAAGAAGACCCTTTCTTTTTCTAGTGAACGGTATTGGTGTAATATGACAACATGAAAGTGCAGTGCAAAAGAGTGAGTAGTGAAAGGATAAAATTTAGGTAAGACTGAGTAGAAGTATAATTATTAATGATTTCTCTCAGCTTCCCAATCTTAAAATCAATAGTGAAGTGACAGATTTAACATAATATCTGCTCAGCAAATGGTCGACATGTTTCTGCATCAAAAGAACATTGCCTTTGCATTTATCAGGACCTTGTTGTTGCTACTGCTGTAAAAATAGTGAGAAATAAAAAGGAATCATATCACCTGATTTTCAGGTTCAGATGCTCCACCACAATCTACAAAATATAATCACGTCAACAGAAAACATGAAGGTGAAAAAAGACAGACAATTTTATAAAAATACACTCATTAGTAGTGTTATTTTAGTGATCATGTCAATTTTTATTGCTAGACACGTATTCACTCACCCAATTGATGTGGGGATCGCGCCTCACCTCACCTGGCTGCAGCTCAGGTAAATGAGGAGCACCGCTCTGTTCATAAAAAACACATATATACATAAGCAAATCACACACTGCTTCGCCCAAGGGGGTTAGAATCAACATTACTGACCAAAATCATAGGCACTAAAATCAGTATAAAGTATCCTATCGTGCCTTGTTTGCACAATTGAAAATACTGTCTTGTCGCCCTGATTTATTGTATATGCATAATCTCTGTATCCCATCTCGAGGTATTCAATGTCGTACATTGGCAGACTAGTAGTTGGCACTAATGGAGTCTATCAACATGGAGGAGAGCCGTGAATGAACGCATTCTCCCTAGTAGCAGGATCTGTAGTTGTTAAACAGACCAATCCCACATACAAGCCCCACCCATTGTTGGGCTCACCAAGTATGCCGAGTGTCATATTTAAACAATGCTTTCTCCTCTCGAGTAGAGGGAAACTCCTCTAGCATGCCGCACATTACATTAAACAGCGAGGTCTGCGCTTACCTCTCCGTCAGTTGTTAAGCGGACCAATCCCACATACGAGCCGCACCCGTTGTTGGGCTTCACCAAATATGCCGAGTGTCATAGCCATACTTAAACAATGCTTGCTCCTCTCGAGTAGAGGGGAACTCCTCTAGCACGCCGCACATTACATTAAACAGCGAAGTCTGCGCTTACCTCTCCGTCGGTGTCTCCAGGCGTTCCTCTGCGCTGGACTTGGGGAGGCACCGACCGGAAGGAGCGCTGTCTATTTCATTGTTCGTCATAGGTGTGTGCACGTGATTTCGCACGGAATGCTGGTCAGTGTAGTACTAACAATATGCGAGGGCATATTATGATTATGTTTTCGCTTTGTATCGAAACCCGTGTTATATGATAGTTATTTAATTCAGACGCCGAGATATTCTCATTGCGCATTCATCGAGGGCAAATGTAATATCCTATACGGTTTATAGTATTGCAAAACCTGAGAATCAATGAGAGAGGATATGAAAGAGGATATTAGGCCCGATTTTATTGGATGAAGCCTCTCATGGATCCAGACATAATACATTTATATACCACCACAAATTATCTCTACTGTTAGTTTGTCAGTATCAGTAGCAACGTGATATATACTTTCAAATTGTGATAACCTAGGGTTGAATGTATTATTCCATCATAGCGACATTCAAGGTATCGGTTCGTTTAGGCCTTCCTTGTCGCTATTTAGCTTAAAGACCCATTTTTGTTCTTTTTTTAACAGAAATTTGCTTATATCGGGGCAGTGATCTGGGACAGTTGGCTGTTCCAATATGGTCCAAGTAAAATCATTAGGACCATGTCCTACTTCTAGGAAGTGGGCTGTTAAACGCGCCGCTTGTTTGCGACAGCGGACAGTACTTTTATGTTCACAAATGCGTGTTCTTGTTTTCCTTGTCGTCATGCCTACGTATCTTTTCTGGCATGGACAAGTGATTAAATATATGGTATTCTCACTATTGCAATTTGTGAATTTCAACTGTCGCCATGGTCGACTTGTCCCTATATCAACCGTGGTGGACTTGGTTGTCTGTGGGCAGACAGAGCAGTTTCCACAGGGATGGTGTCCTTGTACAGGTGGGAGATCCCATAAGGTGCCCACTTGTCTTGTCATTCTGTTTCTAGGTCTGGTGTGTACCAGCTGGTCTTTTATATTTTGACCTCTCTTAAAAGCAAAGAGTGGTGGGGGTAATGTATTCCCGCTGGTATTAAGAATAGACCAGTGCTTCTTTATGATCTTCTGAACCTGGTTTGATTTTGTGTGGAAAGTATTCACAAAAGTCATCCTGCTTGATTTCTCCTTAGGAACCGTTATATCTAGGAGGGCTTCACGGTTATTATTGGACGCCCTTTTCTTAGATTAACGTATGTTTTTTTTGGGTAATTCTTTTCTCGCAATTGTTCTGACAGTTTGGCTGAGTGCACTTCGAACGCCTCTTTTGTAGTACAATTCCTTTTTAGCCTAAGAAACTGTCCAAAGGGCAAATTATTTCTAAGTGCTCTTGGATGGCAACTTTCATAGCTGAGGAGCGCATTCCTTGCCAGGGGCTTCTTATACAGTTCTGAGATCAGTCCTTCTGAGGTAGCCAGTATCATAAGGTCTAAGAAGGGTAAGTGGGTTTTCCTATATTCCACTGTAAATTTCAAATAGACATTACAGGAATTTAGCCATTGGTGGAAATCAATAAGATCTGTTTCTGAGCCTCTCCACACCACAAAGATGTCATCTATGTATCGCTTCCAGACTCGGAGCGATACATAATGGGGGTTATTGTGGTTGAGTACCTTGGTCTGTTCAAATACATGTACATAAAGATTAGCTAAACTAGGAGCGAAGACACTACCCATGCTGGTACCAGATGTTTGAAGGTAGGTAGTGTCCTCGAATTTGAAATCATTTTCTTTCATTGCTAGTTCAGCTAAATTCATGATAAAAGGGACAGGTGTCCGTGATTGGAGGTCCCTGTCTCGTAGGATTGTATCAATGACCTCCAAAGTCTCTGTTTGGGGAATAGATGTATACAGCGACTCAACATCAAATGAGACAAGGAGGTCCGTTGAAATATCAAAATCTATGTCTGGAAGAAGCCGCAAGATGTCTTTGGTATCCTTCAGATACGTGGGCATCTCTCTTACGATTGGGTTCAAAAAATAGTCCACGAATGTGGAAAGAGGTTCCAGAACTGAACCAATACCGGAAATAATGGGTCTTCCCGGAGGTGGTCTCTGTTGTTTGTGGACCTTTGGGAGGCAATAAAAGTAAGGAACAGATGGATGGGAAGTGCATAGATATTGGCCTTCCTGAGCAGTGATCCATCCTTCAGATGTAGCCTCTTCCACCATTTGGCTGATCCTGATTTTCAATTTCTCTGTAGGATCTTCTTTTAACGGAAGGTATGATTTACGATCCTGGAGTTGCCTTAAACACTCTGTTCTGTAAGATTCTGTGTCCATGACAACAATTGCACCGCCTTTGTCGGCGGGCTTTATTGTGATTGATTCATTCGATGTTAAAGAGCGTAAGGCTAGTTTTTCTTTATTAGGTAAATTCACATAAGGACTAGATGTTTTAGTTTTTTAAAGTTAATGTCATTTTCTACGGCCTCCTCAAACGCCTGGACTCTTGCTGGTAACCCCACAATTGTAGGATTAAATGTCGAAGGTTTTTTCAAACCAGTGTTCACATCTGGTTGTGCCAAATTGTTAGAGTCTTGTTTGGCGAAAAAATAGTGTAGGCTAACTTTCCTGAAAAGTTTGGCTAATTCCACTTGTGCTGTGAAATGATCACCCTTATTTGTGGCTACAAAACCTAACCCTCGGTTTAGAAGGGTCTCTTCATCAGCCGACAAAGAGTAGGAACTAAGGTTGATCACGAGGCTGGCTGGTTTGTCATGCTGCTCGTTCCCGCATTGTCCCGTGGTATGCTCTTGCCATTCCTCAGGTCCATTGTAGGTTGCTGTACCGGTGTAGACCAGCAGACCTGAGGGCCCTGCCCCTGTCTTCTCCTGCCCCTGTTCGTTCTGGGGCCAAACCCTAAAAAAGGCAGCACTCCTTGGGCTTGTTGCATCTGATTAGGGAAAAAGGGGGGACCCATTTGGGGAGGAAAATTCGGGCCATACATCCATGGATTTGGCTGCCAAAAAGGTTGGAACGGATTAGGATTGAAAAAATTTCCTCTCCGTCCTCTTCTATTGCCACGTCCCCTCTGTAGGGTCGAACCATTATTGCGTTATGACGTATCCGAATCACTAGAATTGTATCTGAGCTCGAGGTGGCATATGTCGAGCCTCCTCGGCGTCCGTTTTGGTTTAATGACGGAGCCACATATGTGTCACTAGTGTAGGGGTACACTTTTTCCGTCGAGAATTTAGCCAGATCTTTTTTGAATTTCTCTAATTTAGAGAAAAGGATTGATTCTTTAAATTCATTGTTCTTTTTGTTATTCTCCTCTTGTCCAGTTTTGAACAATGTTGATTTTATAGTGGCTTTTATTTTCCCTTCTAGTAATTGAATTTCTACAGGTATTTGATCAGCAACACGTTTTGCGGTCTTTATAATCAGGACTAGCCAGTCCCTTGTACACCGCCAGGCAATCATTGACCAATCTTTGAGGAACTCTTTGTCATCCAAGAAAAGTCTTCGTGCAATGGTCACGATTAGCCCTGACGGTGCACAATTACCGCGCAGGTACTCTGCCATAATAATACCATGGACTATCGTCCTTGAATGGGATTTTTTTAGAACTAAGATCTTATTCCATCCATCATCCGTATTGCTCACTGTAATCGGAATGCATTCCAGTATACTAGGATTTTCTTCAAGGATGTTCTGTACTTCGGCGTCTTCAAAAGCTAGACCACAATTCGTGGCCATCGTTCTTTTAACAAAAAAATGGAAAAACCTCAATAGGAGATTCGAAATACAAAAGTTAGAGGTATCAGATAGAAGATAATCCCCTCATGGGAGAAAGGCGTAGACTACAAACATAAAATAAATGAATTCTAACAGAGGGAAAAGCCAACAGAAATTCTTTGGGCTAACTGTGAAAATGGGACCCGCAGCCACAGGCTGTACTTAGAACAAATAACACACTACATAGAAGAGGGTCCGAGGGCTAGCTTAACGACTCCATACTAAATATATGCCCCCAACAGTAACCTGATTTATACAAAAGGAATATTTAGGAGTCAAAAAACAACTCTGATCACAAACAACTGCTGACGTGACACAAAAAGAGGGGTGTGAGCTAGATTAATCAGTGACACCACGTGATACAATGTCATCATATTCACGTGAGGCACATGCCCAAGGTGAGAATTGTCCCATCAGTTGTCTAACTGTACCGCCACTGTTACATCATCTGGGTTCTCCTTACCCAGGAGATAGTGCAAGCACAGTCATATAGATAACAGGAGTAAGAAGACCCTTTCTTTTTCTAGTGAACGGTATTGGTGTAATATGACAACATGAAAGTGCAGTGCAAAAGAGTGAGTAGTGAAAGGATAAAATTTAGGTAAGACTGAGTAGAAGTATAATTTTTAATGATTTCTCTCAGCTTCCCAATCTTAAAATCAATAGTGAAGTGACAGATTTAACATAATATCTGCTCAGCAAATGGTCGACACGTTTCTGCATCAAAGGAACATTGCCTATGCATTCATCAGGACCTTGTTGTTGCTACTGCTGTAAAAATAGTGAGAAATAAAAAGGAATCATATCACCTGATTTTCAGGTTCAGATGCTCCACCACAATCTACAAAATATAATCACGTCAACAGAAAACATGAAGGTGAAAAGAGACAGACAATTTTATAAAAATACACTCATTAGTAGTGTTATTTTAGTGATCATGTCAATTTTTATTGCTAGACATGTATTCACTCACCCAATTGATGTGGGGATCGCGCCTCACCTCACCTGGCTGCAGCTCAGGTAAATGAGGAGCACCGCTCTGTTCATAAAAAACACATATATACATAAGCAAATCACACACTGCTTCGCCCAAGATTTGCACATTTTCTCCTACGCCTCCTGAAAATGTGGGTGTGCTTAGGGAGTTTTCACAACCTATTTGTGCACTTACTCCAGGTCCTTGCTCCCTCAACCCTTAAAGGGTCACCAAGCCCCTCAGGGGGCCCCCATTCAGCCCGAGGTCAATGTACATCTGAGAGATATGGGAAACTCGGCACCCCATCACATTCTGCAGGAGGGCCCCATCATTTTGCGTTACGCCACTGGTTATGGTCTTTGGGGTTGTAACCCTAGATGTTATGGGTTCCTAAGCTGGGCTGCACCAGGAGATTGCTTCCATTCAGACAAATTAGGATGGTGAGTAATGGGTGATGTACCTGGTTGATCCAGGAAAGGGGTACATGGTAGGCTAGGTAGGGAAAGCAAGGAATACATGAGTGTGAAGCCCACCAAGGTTCCTTAGCAGTGGGCTAGGAGGCTTCAGCAAAGAGGAGGATTTGGGCTGTCAGGACATGCGTGGCAGTGGATGGGAGAGGAGTGAAGGGTAAGGGGACTCTTTGTACCCTTCTCTTCAAGAATGCAGATGGGCATCCACCCAGTGGGAAAGGGCTGCTGCTTTTTGCTTCCAATTCGTACATGCTGAGATTAGACACAGCAAATTGAACTACTTGCAGCTCCCAAACGTTTTGCAGATACGCACACTGTGACCCAGTGAAATAATGTGATTTGACCGAGATCACATCATTGGTATAGTGTTGAAAGTGAGAGTCAAACTGCTGGCGAGCGTGGAGTGGTTACAATTTCTCACCTGATGGACCTTTTTGGTTGACTGAAAGGCAAAGGGAGTTGGCATTCAAATAAACAATTTGATACTCGTATAGCCCATTTGGCTACACAATAAGGACCAGGAATCAAAAACGAAAGCTAAGTGGGTTTATTACACATTAATATTCAATCCAATAGATGCAAAAATCAATAACATGATATAAATGTAAAGAATTATTACCAGCAAATTAATTTGTTGAAGCAGATTCTGTCTTGATAGCATAAAGCATAGAATAACGACAGTCAGAACAATACAGATACCATGAATATGGAATTGGAGGATTTTTAAGTTATTCCACTACTCTCTCCTAATCATGAATAGATTCTAAAGATAAATAGTCTAGCTCTAAGTCTAAATAAGAATGATTTAAAGAAATAGGTCTCAAGTGAATTTAGAATTGCAGAAAGATGTCAGCATAGTGAAGATTCCAGTAGAAGTTTTCTAAAACAGTTAAACAAGTGTTAGCATAAAGCCAAACTCATGTAAGAAATTAAAGAAAGCAGAGAGGTACGACCACTCAAGGGTCAAGGGATTTCTTCTATCATCTAGCAGTGTAAACACTAAATAAAACACATAGATTCTCCATAATTCCCACAGAACTCGCGCCACCCCTCCAGAAACCAATGGTGATGCACTACACGTGCACAGTGGCAACATCTCTTGATTTTCTCATCCAACAAAATGTGGACATTCACAACGACATTGAGTAGTACACCATTCCTGATACGCGATGAAGAGGAGACTTCTTCAATCTGTTGACTTTCCACATCTCTGACACGATTTTTTTCTCAGGCCTCTCTATCACTAATGCACAATGCTCCTTTTCCTAAATAAAGCCTTGATACTCAACCTGCAGAGGAGAGAACATGCAAACAAACAGAAAAATACATTTCAAAATTCAGGCCTAGTTGAATTAGCTTGGTTAAACATTAAAATGTGCACTTTGACTACATGATTATAAGTGTGTGTGTAGCTTCAAATTAATTACAACTATGAAAATGTACTTAGGTACGTGAACCATGTGCTATGCACTTCCAAATAATGCAGCATAACTTGAAACATAAGTGTAAATATGTATGAGATCTACATTTGTTCTTGGTTAGGCTAAACATTAATATGTACACATTTATGAGTCTAGTGCTGGACAGTGAAAGCATTTCAGTAATACATTTGAATACTTCACTTCATATCTTCACATTAATAAAGTTAAGGCACACAGAGTATATAGTGCTAAGTGCACATAAATATTGCGCATCCGTGATGTGTAGGGGTGGAGCTAAAATTACGCTGCTCCAAAACAATCTTTAATATTAATGCACTTAATTGTTTGTGGTTATTTAAAACCATTACCATTTAAAAAGATTACTGAACTCATATTACAACATTAAAACTGCTTTTTATTGTACTTATTAAAAAGCAGGTTCAATTGGTAAAACAGTGGACAGATCGATACATATTAAAACAGTGTAATCAGCAGTTTAAAACATACTGAGAGTACCACACTGGTGGGCTAAAAAGTAACACATTAATAGCAGCGAGATTTCTCGATGAGTAGTGGTGGGCCAATTATATGACAGCAGATGTTTTTCTGCAACAAAGGGAGCACAGTGTTGTTTGAAGTGTATCATACAATAAGATTACCTAAGAGAGGAAAAAGAACACCCGGGTGGTTTTCAGGTGGGCATGAGATGCCTCACAGGGAGTAATGCAATGAGAATAGCAGCTAATTGTGCCTCATTGATAGAAGCACAATAATTTAATATGCTCTAAGTGCTAGTGCATTGAGACAGCCATTTTACAGGGTTCCATGATGAAATATCGATTACTAAAACATCGACCTACAAAAATATCGCCACAAATACATCGTCTACAAAAATATCGTCACCATATACTTAAACAAGAAATTACACAAATATCGATATTTTTTTATCGACTACTCTATTATCGTTAACAATTATATCGACTACATAAATATCGACTACTACATTATCGACTATCTTTAAAATAACATTACCTTCTACACTAATATCGACTACACAAATATCGACTACCTTTCTACTTATATTAATATACAAAAAATATCGTCATTTTCTTTATAACCTTATATACACATTACCTTTCTATTATTCACTTTTTCATAATAATAAAAAAAAAAAATAAGCTTTTCTAACATATATGTATATACACTATGTATGTTTTATTTATATATAATAATAAAAAGATACATTAGTAATATAAAGGATGTATGACGTTACAACGCATACTTTTACAACACATACCTTTGCAACAAAATTTTTACAACACAAATACTAATACAACGCATGAATTTACAACGCATGTTTTTACAACGCAGGTACCTTTACATCGCATACCATTACAACGTAAGTATTGGTAAGTATATATTAATTTTGTTAATATAAATTAATTGAAAAAAATACATTGTAAATTAATTTAATATAAAATCATTTCATTTAAAAAAAAATTAATTTATATATAATTTTATTTTTTTCTATCCTGTACCCCTGTACCCCAAAAACTCAAAACTGACCCTGAACCCTAAAAATACCCCTTTACCCAAAAACATAAAACTGACCCTGAACCCTAAAAATACCCCTTTACCCAAAAACTGAAAACTGACCCTGAACCCTAAAAATACCCCTTTACCCAAAAACTGAAAACTGACCCTGAACCCTAACAATACCCCTTTACCCCAAAACTGAAAACTGACCCTGAACCCTAAAAATAGCCCTTTACCCAAAAACTGAAAACTGACCCTGAACCCTAAAAATACCCCTTTACCCAAAAACTGAAAACTGACCCTGAACACTAAAAATACCCCTTTACCCAAAAACATAAAACTGACCCTGAAGCCTAAAAATAGCCCTTTACCCAAAAACTGACAACTGACCCTGAACCCTAAAAATACCCCTTTACCCAAAAACAGAAAACTGACCCTGAAGCCTAAAAATAGCCCTTTACCCAAAAACATAAAACTGACCCTGAACCCTAAAAATACCCCTTTACCCAAAAACTGAAAACTGACCCTGAACCCTAAAAATACCCCTTTACCCAAAAACTGAAAACTGACCCTGAACCCTAAAAATACCCCTTTACCCAAAAACTGAAAACTGACCCTGAACCCTAAAAATACCCCTTTACCCAAAAACTGAAAACTGACCCTGAACACTAAAAATACCCCTTTACCCAAAAACATAAAACTGACCCTGAAGCCTAAAAATAGCCCTTTACCCAAAAACTGACAACTGACCCTGAACCCTAAAAATACCCCTTTACCCAAAAACAGAAAACTGACCCTGAAGCCTAAAAATAGCCCTTTACCCAAAAACTGAAAACTGACCCTGAACCCTAAAAATACCCCTTTACCCAAAAACTGAAAACTGACCCTGAAGCCTAAAAATACCCCTTTACCCAAAAACTGAAAACTGACCCTGAACCCTAAAAATACCCCTTTACCCAAAAACAGAAAACTGACCCTGAACCCTAAAAATACCCCTTTACCCAAAAACTGAAAACTGACCCTGAACACCAAAAATACCCCTTTACCCAAAAAATAAAATCTAACCCTGAACCCTAAAAACACCCCTTCACCCAAAAACGCTAAACTGACCCTGAACCCTAAATATACCCCTTAAAAAAACCCAAACATTTTACATTTTAAATATAATTATATACTTACAAATACTTACGTTGTAATGGTATGCGTTGTAAAGGTACCTACGTTGTAAAAACATGCGTTGTAAATACATACGTTGTAATGGTTTTAGCGTTGTAAAAGTTAAGTTGTAAAGGTGGTAAACCAATATAAACATTACCAAACACTATCATACACTCTTATCGGATTACTTTAAATAACATTTCACTAATTTTAACATTGTAATAAATATTTACATTTAAAATAAAACACATATAATACATTTTGTAATTAAAATCGAAAACAATTATTGATGCTACAAACTCTTTACAAATTAACGGCTTTCAAATTGAAACTAATGTTCTCAGCCAATGAATTTAAAATATATGTAATTGAACCAATCAAATATAACAATTAATTAACTCACTACTATAAAGACAATTACAGACTTAACGTAATTTACCATTTTTTGGCCAAACTTGGATGAAAACGGTTACTTTGCTGAAAACAAGAGAATACACACCTACTACAACGACTACAACACAGCATACTAAAAATCAAGTAAGTGAAGTCCCATTTCATTTATCATACAAACCTGTCGATAACTAGCTAAACTCCCTAAACTAAAAAGATGGTCTTTTTATTTATTTAAATATAACTACAACATCCTATCAACAACTACCACAAGATAATAATTAAATGAAATTATGAACTGCCTTATCCATGTGTACTTAGAAAGCTTTAAAATAAATGTAAAAAGTCACAAAGTAAACTTGCTAAAGACTTGATATGTTATTACCTACTAATAGATCCTAATACAATAAATAACACAATTTAACTTTCTTTTACAGATTATAGAAAATTCATCTACCAATCTACAACTAAACTAACAACATCTTCTACTACATTAAGTAAGTATACCCACTGTGTCTATTAATAATCAGAAAGTAAAAACAAACAACTATAAAACTAATTCATTTTTTTGTATTATTCTTTACCACTACTACAGAACATTAAAGAGTGAAAATCTACATATAAGAACAGAAAACATATAATTAGCAGGAAAACAACATTGGAAGTAAGTTTTTGCAGTTTTTCCTTTTAACGTACACATGTCAAGAAATGTTTATCACTTTTACTAAAAAAAATATATATGTCTTCACAGATCTACCTTAGACATGGCAACAGGAGCTACTTTTATTACTTCTCAAAAAGGGAAAATTATGCTGAGCTACATGGGTTACACCTACACCCAAGAAAGAATCAAAGGGAATAAAACTTATTGGAAATGTAGTAAATATTACTCAACTGCATGCTATTGTAGAGCACAGACTGTTGATAACAATGTTGTAAATGTACATGAGCATAACCACCCACCCAATGTAACAGAAGTCGAAGTAAGAGAAGCACTAGAGACATTGAGAGAAGCTAGTACAGGCTCACAAGAAACAAGCACCACTATTTTGAAAAATGTTTTAAGCAAGGTGCCAGAACATGTCACAGGACAGTTACCTTCAATACCCAACTTGAAAAGATTAATTGCAAAAACAAAACGAGCTTCTGATCCAACTCCACCAGCACCTAAAACTTTTCAAGACATTATAATTTATCCTGAATATACTATTACACACAATGAAGATAAATTCTTAATGTATGATAACCACAGTCATGATAAAAGAATTTTACTTTTTGCAACAAATAGCAATTTGCAAAAACTAAAATCGTGTGAAACCTGGATGATGGACGGAACTTTTAAAGTATGTCCCAAACCTTTCTATCAACTTTACACCATCCATGGTGAGTACCAAGAAACAAATATCCCTTTAATTTATACACTGCTGCCAAATAAAACAAATGCTACCTACGTAGAAATTTTAACAACTATCAAAGAATTTACTGATAATTACTATCCACAAAGAATAATAATAGACTTTGAAATAGCCATGATTCAAGCTATACTTAAAATATATCCTCACACATCAATACAAGGGTGTTATTATCACTACAACCAAAGTATATGGAGGCACTTCCAAAAATCTACTTTAAGCATTGAATATTCAACAAACAGTAACTTTGCTTATCAGATTAAAAAGTTAATAGCATTGGCATTTGTACCAACAACAGAAGTTGCTAACTATTACAATTTACTACTTGACAGCCCTTTCTACCGCACCAATGAGACAAAATTAACTCCCTTCTTAGAGTATTTTGAAGATACCTGGGTGGGAAGATTACATCGTTCGGGCCACCGCAGACAACCTAAATTCCAAATTCCATGGTGGAATGTGTATGCTAGTACTATGGCACAGAAAACCAAAACCAACAACGCGGTCGAAGGATGGCATAATGCCTTCCAAGCCACAATAGGAAGAACACAACCCACACTTCATAAACTAATCCAAAGCATCAAAAAAGAGCAAAGCTACCAAGAACTAAGAATAGAGCAATCTCTATCTAAAATCGGCCCTAAACTAAGTAAACAAACATTAAATATGTACGAATACCTACAGCAAAAAGTCAGAATGTACCCAAGTATTGAAGGTATTGAATACTTAGAACTAATAGCAAAATCTATCCTTTAACAAGCAACACATAAAAACATTTCAAACAATAAATAAAGCAAACCTTTTTATTTAATGTAGTTACATTATGTCATGTAAAAATAAATGTAATCTATTATTACAAGACATAATAAAACGACATTAAACAAAATTGCACAATATAGCTCAATCCACCCCAATCTAAAATATAATAATAACTTAAGTGTTGTGCAGCTGTAGAATGTGTTCCAAAAAGATGGTTTCAAGACGAATAGAACATAAATAAATCCACATGGTTTAAAAAAATCCCCACAAAATGGAAAAAAACAACTGTTTTATAAGGGTTCCACGTAGCAATCCTCTCGAGAACGGAACCATAAAAAAACGAGAAAAATAATGACGATAAAAACGCTCCAAAACCCCGAAAAATCAAGAAATGTAGTTAAACATTTAGCTGTATTTAACCAAAATTACGCGATAAAATCCCTCAGCTCACCAAAACGAACACCTGTAAATAAATACAAACAAAACTCACCCACAATAAATACGAAAGCCACTAAGCCTAAACATAACATATAAAACATAGGAAAACCCCTAAATTAATTCATTTACACAATACATAAACCTTAATTTCATAATAAATATCTTACAAAGTACGTTATCAATAAAGACCTTAAATAACACGTATTTTTCACATAAACTGTAAAGTACAACACATACCAACACTTACACAATACAACTAGCTCTATAATGTCTTAAAATGTAGTTAAAAATAATGTAAAATAAACTTACATTCACCAACACGAAGCAGCTCCCAACCGCGAGGTTCCGTTTTCTGAATTGACCCAAACAACGATGTAGATAGACAAAAAAGTGAAGTTCAAAAATTAAAATGGCAGCACAATAAAAACTAAAATAGGACTAAATCCCCATAATTTAAACAAAAATAGAGATGAATAGCATTATTTTTTCCATGTATTGTAATAAATGTATTATTGTTTGTAAAGAACCTTTTGATTAATGTAAAATATACAATAATATTTTTAATATAATTATATATTAAATAATTATAGTATATTAAAAATATGTTTTTGATTGTTAATTTTTTTTTATATGTATAACACTGAACACAATTTTATGTACATACTGTAGAAAAATACAATTACATGTAAATTAATTAACATATTAAATTTTAATTTAAAAATGTTAAATTTAATATAGTAATTAATGTAATATAACAATGTATATATGATACAAAATTGCAATGTAGAATGTAAACAAATATTTGAAAAAAGTGTATTAAAAAATATGAAAATTTTTGCATCAACAACTGAAAAGTATGAATAAAAAAAGTGTCCAAAACTATATTACCATTGTACTTAATAAATGTTGACACTTGTGATATATATGTAAAAATGTACAAAAGAATCATATTTGTTTATTATTAAAAGAATATAGCAAAATTATATATCATAATAATAGTAAAATATAAAAAAATTTAAAAATGTAATTTCTTTTTTTATAAAATATAAAATATACAACATAACACATAGAAAATACTTAACAGTAAGCAAAAATAAATCACAATTTTAACTCCAATCCTACATAAGTCAGGTAAACTGCTGGACAAGAAACCATAATAAAGAATTATTCTAACTCCAATCCTACATAAGTCAGGTAAAGTGCTGGACAGGAAACAATAATATTTGTGATATTATAACACATAAACATCACTATATATATTAATAACCACTCTTATCTATTGTACTACAAAATAGACTATTAAATTACAATCACACAATATTTTATTTTGAACATAACAATACCAAATTTTTTAACCAAAATTTAAAATTTCAAAAATCTCAATTTTTTTACAATTTTAAAAAAGTTTTAACATTTTTAAAAATGTAACCCAAACTTTGTATATTTGTATTTTGACTCATTCTTAGCATATATTATAACAAATACACAAACATAAAATATTACACACTTGACTTATAATAATATAATGTAAAAAATAAATGTAAAATTTCAAATTTCAAATTTGAAATAAAAAATTTCAAATTTCAAATTTCAATTTAGAAATTTAAATATTGAAATTTCTAATTTCGTATTATTTATAGATTTTCGTATTTCAATGTATAATTTATTTTAATTTAATTTAAATTTTATCAAACATATTTTAATATACTACCCACCCTTATCCCCTATATCACCAACAACCCGCTACTAAATCTTTAAAAAATAACAATTCAATCAATAATTCAGTAATTTAAATTAAATTTAAATTACATTTTTCTAATTTTTTACCATTATATACATATTATTTACACTACTTTTTTAAATTACTACCCACCCTTATCCCCTATAATACCAATAACCCGCTCCTAAAATATTTACTAATATAAAAAAAAAAAATGTTATCCCTATAATAATAAAAATAAACATTTAATTAATAATATTTAAACATAAAACAAATTTTTCTACACTTATATTACACATTCAATTATTTTGTCGATATTATATTCAACGATATTTCTCTAAACGATATTCTATTCAACGATATTTTATTTTGACGATATTTTTGTCATTCTACAAAAACGATATTTACAACAACGATATTTACTACAACGATATTTTTTACAGTCGATATTCTTACCTCGATATTTATGCTAGTCGATATTATCCCGTCGATATTCCTGCTTTATACCATTTTACAGCACAAGTGACAGCAGAATAATCCTCAAATATTTCTCCATAAGGTTGGCTTCAGCAGGAATAGCAGCAAACTGTTCCTCATGGATTGTAGCACAAGAGTTTGATAAAGTGCTAGTGCAACAGTAAAACAACCATTTTGCAACACAGGTGGCGGCAGAATGATCCTCAAAGTAGACACCATCAGGTTTACTTCACTCAAGCCTCCGTTGTTGTGGGACACAGTGTGATGTAACTAATCAGTTTTTTGAGCTAATATCCTGGTGGGTTAGGGGGGCACTGGGCTAGGTCTCTCAACAGATCGCTTGGGAGAGTCCACTTGTTGAGCCCCTAGCCGACTGAGCCTGTTGGATGGGATGGTGACAACTTTGTCAACAAAATGCACAGAACTGTGATGTCAGGATTTAGAGAGGCAATAATAGCCTGCTGGCATTTAGGACTCCCAGTTTATTCCACTCTCTACATAGTCTGGGTCCACATTCATTCAACAGTGCTGGACAGAGGCATACAACACGTTTGAAAGATTCTTCACAACCGCCACAGCTCCTAAAACGATCAAATTGCTTCTGTTATTTAAGACAGGAGAAGTGTTGTTTCACTACAGTCTTTGGGTCATGCACAGGGTCATGCACTTCACATCCAAACAATTAAAACCGTTCATTAAGCACCTCTCCCCCAGGGTGATCAGCTACAACCAGGGGTTAGCAGTCCAGAGAGATGTACACACATGGAAAAGCATACAACTCAGACAATAGGAGCAAGTAACACACACTTAAACACTCCTGACTGTGATTCTGTCTAGTTTCACCACTTTACTGACACCATGCTCTCTCCTTTTCCACGTTCCACGTATCCTCTCAGCACGCTCATTAATCAGTCATCGGGAATACAAACTTCTTATAAATTCGGTTAATAAACAAAACAGAATGTAATTTTCTAGACATGTACAAAGGGAGATCCACAATCACCATCAGTTGCAAAAAAAAAATATAATAATCGCAAATAAACATAGTTCTGTCTCTTTAAAAAAACCAAAATATGCTCAAATACTGTCCTGCAATCTAAGGTATGTTTTTTTTTCTCAGCAGTACACCACGGGTCATGGACAGGGAACAACAGTTAATTGCATTTGATTTCACTAATAGCAAGTCAGGGATATCAAAATTCAGCATTTTTTGTGGGATCAGGTTTTAGATCAAGCATTCTGAGCAAATGATGTCCTTCCAAAATGGGTTGAATTGCCCAAGAACCAGCCGCACTATATATTTATTCAAAATGAGATAATTGGCAGAATATCAGAAACAAAAATATTTTGTGGACAGAATATCATGTCTAAAATCTGCAAAATCCCCATAGACATTCCATGGGGAAAAAGTGCTTTGGGAACCACCCCCTTTTCTCATCCCCTGCTTGATGAATAACCCTGGAACTTTCCAGACAGCGGGAGAGCATGGAATACCATCTTCTGACAAGGAGCTGGGAGCAGGAACAAGAACTTCGGGAACCGGAGAAGGACAGAACAGATCCCAACTACACTCTTCATCTGTCTATTGAAGGACAAGTTGTTATCGAACTTCACCCTGACATTCTGAACCACTGTGGCAGGAGTCATTAGAGATGGAACAGAACTAGGCCAAATTTTGAGGGGGGTCCAAAATCCAGCACCTCTGTCTTACTCATGTTGCACTGGAGATTACTCTGGTGCATCTACTGGAACATCACCGACAGACACGCTTCAAATCTGTTTTGGGAGACAGAGATGGTCCCGTCCAAGTTAGAAGGATCTGTGTGTCATCAGCATAAGAGATGAACTGCACTCCAATGGATTCCAGCCAGGTTGCCAAGGGGGACATGTATACATTAAATGATGTTAGACTCAGGGCAGAGCACTGGGGAACCCCAAACTTGAGAGATTTGGAGTCAGACACAAGTGGCTGAATCCAGCCCCCACACCTAAGCAGGTGGTTAAAAGTCTTGGGATGAAAATAGTTGAATCACTCTTTATGTTGGATCAAGGTAATGCCATATGTGTCTTTTGTTAGGCCAGAAGGAGGCTTCTCAAAATAAACTTTCCTTGGCTCCCGGATTCCTCTAAGAAAATCCTTGACCAGGATCTTATAACCAGTTACCTGGACTATGGAAACGCTTTACTGGTTGTAGTAAATGGCACCCTGCTGACCAAGTTGCAAGTAGTGTAGAATACAGCTGCCCAGCTGTTCTGCAATCTTCCTGCACGATCCTCCTATTTCACTAGTTAAGGAAACTACATTGGCTGCCTATCAGCAAGCAGGTTGTCTTTAAACTTTGCTGTCTGACAAATAGGGCCCTTCACAGGAGCCGCCCAGCCTATCAGTCCTCACAACTCAGTTACTACCTGCCTTCCAGACAAACTAAGGTAGTCAAATCAAGAGCTCTTGCTGATCCGACGTATCCCACCTATATGTATGTATCCACACAGATTGGCATCTGCTCGATAAGAAGGAGCCCAGGCAGACCATAGTCCCACCTAGCCTGATGCCCTACTAGCGTCATGTGATCAAAGCCTTCTCAGGCCGAAACGGGTTATGGTGGTAGTGTAAGGCCTTCAATAAACCTTTCACTTGCACCAGAAAACGAGTTTGCATTCGTTTGTTCCTAAAGGAGAGAGTGGATGTGTCACAAGCGATATATATATATATATATATACATATACATATATATATATATGTACATATATATATATATATATATATATATATATATATATATATCCACACAGATTGATATCTGCTTGATAAGAAGGAGCCTAGCCAGACCAGAGTAGTCCCACCTATCCTGGTGCCCCACAGGCGTTGCATCAGGATAGAGTAGGAAACTGTGTCAAACACCTCCGAGAGGTCCAGTAGAAAAAAGGCGCCTTTCTTCCTGTTGTTCACAGACAGTTTTATAGCATCAGAGACCTCTACCAGAGTGGATTTAGTGCTGTATCCTGGGCGAAAACCTGATTGCGAAGGATGCAGAAACTGATTGGTGTCATGATAACTAGAAATTTGGATACTGATCAGTTTTGGAGGATCTTTGAAAATGCTAGCAACAAAGAAATCAGCTTGCAGTTGGCCAGAGTGGTCTTGTAGGCTGAGGATTTTTTTTGGGCAGTGGAATCAGCGTGGCATTCTTCCAGCAACTGGGAACAGTGGCCTGGCAGTGAGTTATTTAGCAGAGAATTCAGAGTGGGATTAATTGTCTCAGATGTAGCAACTAAAATCAGGGGTGGGAGTGTGGCAGGGGTCGTTGGGAGAGCCAGACTTACAAGCTTTGAGAGCTTTCTCTGAGTCTTCCAAAGAGATGGTGGAATACTCTGCCTGAGAGCAGGACTGTAAGGAAGGAACTATTAAGGGCTGCCCCCCAGACCAATTTCACCCTCTACCCATATGAGCCAACACAGTTGCTAGCTCCTGTTGCCTTTAAAGTCTCTACAAAGTCTAGAATCTTGTTCTCGAATAAATCAGACAGTTGAGAATAAAGTGTTTCGGAGAGTAGCTTCCAAGGGCTGAAAGAGAGTGGAAGGATTGGCAAACTTCTTTGTGATTTTAAAAACTTCTCTAGGTTAGTGTTTGGACAGGGAGATTTCATTAGCGAAATACTTCGCTTGAGCTTATTTTTTATTCCTTGATGGTAAATAGGTAGCTTATTTTTATAGCTTATTTTTATAGCGCTCTTTGTCTTCATAGATAGAGCTTACTACAGGATATTTTGAACGTTTTACAGTGCTATCGCATTTATCTAAGCTCCTCATCAACCTAAGGGGCCAATGGATGTATTAGACAACCAGATCCTGACTTAATGGGTGCCACCCAGTCAGCCATATTACCTAGTCATGCATTGACTACTAGTGCAGCTGCTTCAATTCTGCCAGATAGTGCTGGCACGCTAGTATATATGTTATTTTCTTCTGATACTTCTCAGATTGGGGCATTAACTCATTCACAAAGCTACCACTTTCGATTCAGGAATCTACTTGCAGGACCTCAGTAGGAGGTGGTAGTGAGCCTGGTTGCCATCCACGCTGCCCGATGTTTTCTCAGGTGGGAAATATTTCTTTTAAGAAGCATCACCTGTTTCTTTAATGTACACAGACTGCTTTTTAAAATGTTTCCTAGTTAATGCATACATGGCGTGCTGTCCCTTGCAGGCCTCACCCATTCATCCTCAGCCATTCACAGTGGGTCACAAAATACAATTTGCCTAATCAATGTTCATTAGTAATCAAGCCATTCATATTTAAAGATTGGCAGAACCTAGTTTTAAGGTTTTATTAATTCAGACGGTCACGTTTAGAGGTCGCTAGATGGTGGCACTTGCACACAATACCACAAGAGATTCCATGTCTGGTGAAATTGCAGATGATAGCGACTCGATCCTTACTTACTTTGATCAGGGCCGGCCTAAGGCATGTGTAAACTGTGCACCTGCACAGGGCCGCCAAACCCCAGGGGCTGCCACGCCAATATATATCCTTAGATACATATTTGCGTGGCGGCCCCTGGCAGGGATTTGGCGGCCTCGGGCCCCCTACCTATACTCCCTGCTCAGGGCCTCTGTGAGCCTAGAGCCGGCCCTGCTTTGATATAAGGGTATGTACAAAGACTCTGAGGGAAGCCACGTTCTACCTGATGCCGCATACTCACAATACCCCAAGAGATCCGCTGTTAGGAGAAATTGCCAGGGATGGAGTGTACATATACTTTTAAGAACACAGATGATTTAGAAGACAACCACGGTCCATGCTCAATACTGATGAAGTGGTAGCAGCATTGAAGGACCCTTTCAAAGAAAGAACTAGGGCGGTAATAACCTGATTGTCTCCTGTGAATAGCACAATATGAATAGACCGCAGAAGATGCTGTAGGAGTTGGAAGTAGGGGCAGTGAATAAAATCTATTTCAGTATGTGCTCGACCTCACTAGAGGGCAATATGGTAATCGGGGATATCATAATCGATGCAGGGCTGTACCTTGCAATTGGGGTCTAGCGTACCCTGCCCTGACCACGCCAGGCTTTTAATGCCATTCAGACTCTCCAAATGGAAACCAGAAGCCTGGTATGAATTCCCTCTCCGCAAGGGGCGCTCTGGTTCCGTACTGCAGAGGTGCGACCCAGAAGTCACGACTCCCCCTTCTCCACTTCCGGAATTGAAAGCAAGAGCAGTCTATCTGGCCTGGCCTGTGGTTGCAGAGGTTCACATCTGATGCATGGGCGTAACACAAGCCACTCCAGACTTTTCAGATCAATGGGCCCCACAACTTCAGTTCCCCCAACCATTCAGAAGGCCCTATTGTAGGCCAATCTTAATGAATATCTTTGAGATTTGGGAGACTCTGGGGTCTCTCATCCCATCCTGCGCGGGCCACCATTTTGTGTTACACCACTAATCTGATGCAGCCTTTCTCCAGACTGAAAGGCTTCCTTTGCCACTCCTGGTGTAACAGACCCAGACAATGATAGTAGCCAAGCATCTATTGACTACAACCAGGGGTTGCACCACCTGCCACCTCGCATGCCTGTACCTGTATTTCTGCCGACCCATATATGCGTCATCATCAATGACGCATGACGCACACGCACGTAGGCTTCAGCAGTCTGTCCCATCATTCTATGGCAGGACCGGAGGCTTCTGATTATGCTTTCTCATTTCTTTACTGCACAAAACAGCAGCCAATGAAAATGAAAACTACAATGTAAAAAACAACATTTCCCATGAGGCTTTGAACCACGCCTCTCATACAACAACCAATCACAGTGTCCATAAACATATATAGTATCGAGACACTAATCCGGCCTCCTCTTTCTTTGCTGCTCCGCAGCCCAGATAAGTGCTCTATACTTTATGTGTTTATTATGCTTGCTTTGAGGCCTATGCCTTTGTATATTGAATTAGCGCGCTGGATTGAGACTATTCCCTGTTGGTATTTACTTCGCTTTCTGCCTGTATGCATGATTTATCGTCCGCTCTAGCGGGTGTTGTTTGCTTGGTGTCGCGCTTCTTACTGTGGTTCACGGTGCTGTCTCACCCCTTAGATCGGGATCGGAGCTCCGCTCTGGGTCCCGGACCCCCTGGGTGGCGCGTGTTGCGCCCGTAGGCTTTCCCCGTTTCTCGCACTGCTTGGCTGCTGCAGCGGCCGCTTCTTAGCGGGCCGCGCTAGTGAGGGGTTTCGCCCCCCCCTCGGGGAGAGAGACGCACGCCGGAGCCAGGGAAGCCCCGCGTACGTCTCTGAGAGCTCGCGCACGCCGGTTTGTGCGCGCGCAGTTCTCGAAGGTGCCTGCTTGACGCTCTGCCCCCGGCTGAAGTGGGGATCAACGCAGCTTTGGCCAGGAGCCGAGGGCGATTTCTAGCATCATCTGGCAGCGTTTTTTCACTGATTTGAGCATCGGAGCCTCCCTGCTGTTAACCCTTACCTTCCTGTGATTCTGGAAGCTCGCCAATAATTTTTGAAAGCCCTTTTCTGTTTGGAAAGGGCTACTTACCTCCATTAGTCCTAGATTGGGACTTTATTTCTGTCCTTTGGTATTTCCGGCTCCTGCGCCTGGCACCCCCCAATTTGACGCCCCTACCTGGGCTGGTTCTTAGCTTCCCTCTGGGGATTTGAGTTTGGAATTTGCTGAATTCCGTCTACTGATGGCAGACACTGGGTACTGCGATGAGGAGGATGCTGCGTATGAATACCAGGGTCAACAGGAGTTCTATGAGGGAGACTCCATGGAAGATATCATTGATAAAAAGCTGGATGCCAAGATGGACAAGGCCCTCTCATCAGCCCTCCTTCCCTTGACCAAAAAATTGGATTTACTGGTCCCTGGTAAGCCTATACCCCCCCCCAACAAGGACTCTGCTCGTCCCCCCCCTAAGAAAGGGGCTCTGGATCCTGCCTGGCCCCACGCCCAATCATATGATAAGATTTATAACTCTAAAGTGTCCCTCCCCTCTGGCAAACCTGTGTCCTCCCCCCCCTCTCCGTCCCCTACTTGCACCACTACTGACACGGGCACCGATACAGATTCGTCGGATGCCGCTCCCCGTCAACCCCTCGCCCTTTTCCTTTGATCCGACGGATATTGTCCACCCCAGGTCCTCTGACTGGGTCCCCCCTCCCGCTGTGGCGGCCTATTTGGAGACTCACCTCCGTAAAGGGTTTGATAAAGAGGTCCGATCCCGACTGAAGTCCGAGTGCCCCCGTCCCGATCTACCCCACAAAGTGGCAGTTACACCGGACATTGATACCTCCATGACCACCTTTCTGAAAAAGTATAAGAAAGACCCCAAAAAAGGGATTGATCGCGCGCTCAGGGCGTGCCAAGACAAGGTCCTGGACCTTTCGGGCCCTTTGGCAAAAATCCTGGAGCTTGCCCTTCAGGCACAGGAGACTGGTGATGCCATTCACCCAGAAGTTTTGGCGGGCTGGGCTCAACGAGCCATCTGTATGCTGGGGAACGCAAACTGCGCTCTTGCCTCGGAACGACGGAAGTCGGTCCTTCTTCGCATTGACCCTCAACTGGTGGAGTTGGCTTCTTCCGAGCCGGGTCCTTTGGCGGAAGGCCAATTGTTTGGTGACAATTTTGTTAAGGACATTGCGAAATTTGTCAATACTTTTGTCCCTAGACAAGTCTCAGGCCTCACTGAAGCGTGTGTTGCATCAGGTCTCTGGTAGGGCCGGGCGTGGCAGAGGACGCTCGACCGGCCGCTACTCAAATCCCAGTCCTCAAAGAGGCTACGTCCCTAGGCGGGGCAGAGGGTACACGCAGGAACCGGATCAGGCCGGATTTTACCCCTCAAGATCCCGCGGCTTCAGGGGCCGCTACAACAGAGGCGTCAACCGAGGTTACAAAAACTTCGATAATCAGTCTTCCGGTAAGTCCCTCTCTTCCTTTGGTTCCACTAGGGGGAAGGTTACGGCATTTTGTCACGAATTGGACAAGTCTCACGGGAGATGCTTGGGTCCTTCGGACCGTCCAAGGTTACGAGATAGAGATGGTGACCTGCCCCCTGCAGCCCTTTCCCCCTCCCCCTCTCCTTTTTTCCCTTCTCGAACAGAATTTTATAGACTCAGAACTAGACGAGCTTTTGGCAAAACAGGCCATTGCTGCGGGGCCCTTCATTCCAGAGGGCTTCTGCAGCAACGTCTTTCTTGTGCAAAAGAAAGGAGGCGGGCAGCGCCTTGTGTTGAATCTGAGGGACTTCAACCCCTTTGTTACTTACCGTCACTTCAAGATGGAGGGCATCCATCTCTTAAGAGACCTTCTGTTGGAGAACGACTGGATGGTCCGATTGGATCTGAAGGACGCCTACCTGACAGTCCCCATCTGCCCAGCGCATCAAAAGTTTTTGCAATTTCCTTGGAAAGGGCGCTGGTTTCGCTACAAGGTGCTCCCCTTCGGGCTGTCCTCTGCCCCTTGGGTGTTCACCAAACTGCTCAAGCCAGTGATCTCTCGCCTTCGAGAGATGGGAGTACGTCTTATTGTCTACCTGGACGACATACTACTCCTGGCCCAGGACCGGTCCCTCCTTCTCACTCACCTGGAGTGGACGACGTCCCTGTTACAGAATCTGGGATTCGTGATCAATACCAAGAAATCGGTGCTGATTCCGAATCAACGGATGGAATTCCTGGGCTTCCTGATAGACTCTGTCTCGACTCAACTTCTCCTTCCCCTTCAGAAGATCAGGTCCATCAAGAGAGAGATTGCGTCCACCTTGGCCAAGGAGAAGATTTCCTTGCGGGTGCTGGCGCGGATTGTGGGCCTTCTGGCCTCGTCGATTCAAGCCATCTTTCCCGGCCCCCTGCACTACAGGGCTCTACAGAGACTGAAGATATTTTATCTGCAGAGGAATTTTCATTACGATCACTTGATTCCTCTTTCCCCAGAGTCCCGGGAGGAACTTCAGTGGTGGCTGGATCACATGTCAGCCTGGAACGGCCGAGCTATCTTCGGCGCAGCCCCGGATGTGGTAGTCGAATCGGACGCCAGTCAATGGGGCTGGGGCGCTCGCTGTGGCGACTTTACCACAGGAGGTCGGTGGTCAGCAGACGAACTCTCACTTCACATCAATTGTCTAGAGTTGTTAGCGGGGTCGTTTGCCATCAGGTCTATCTCACCGCTGAAGAGCAATTGTTGTATACTCCTTCGGATGGACAATGTCTCCGCAGTGAGATACATCAATCGGTTAGGTGGGACGAGATCCCGAATGTTAGTCCACATTGCGAAGGACTTCTGGCACTTCTGCCTGGATCGCAAGATCTCCGTGGTGGCAGAGTACCTTCCGGGGAAATTCAATCAGGTGGCGGATTGGAATTCCCGATTTCTCCGGGACTCCAGCGATTGGAGGCTCCATCCATCGCTGTTCTCTCGGATCATGATTATGCGAGGTCCGTGTCAGATAGACCTGTTTGCCTCTCGCCTCAATGCCCATCTTCCCCGGTTTTACAGTTGGAGACCGGATCCAGTGGCGATGGGGACAGATGCGTTCCTTCACCATTGGGGGCAGCTGAAGAACTATGCGTTTCCACCGTTTGCGATGATCCCGAGAGTGGCGGCGTTGTTACGCCGGCAGAAGGCGACAGTTGTCTTGGTGACCCCCTTTTGGTCGACTCAATCGTGGTTTCCCACACTATTGGAGTTGTCAGTGGATCTCCCCTTCCGGCTCCCGGTCTTTCCGACGCTTCTGCAGGATCCAGTGGGGGCTTGCCACCCACTGGTCCTGCAGAACCAGTTGACTTTAATGGTGTGGACGCTCTCCGGAGACACGAACGCCTTACAGGCCTTTCACGAGAAGCTTCCAGTTTTATGCAGCAGGCGTGGGCTCCTTCCACCCGGAAACGATACTCTGCTTCTTGGAAGAAGTGGGTGGGTTGGTGCCTTTCAAAACAGGTGGATCCCGTGGGATCAAATGTGACTGAGGTACTTAATTTTTTATCTGAATGTGCAACCTCAGGCCTGGCTTACAGGTCAGTTAATAATTTCAGGTCTGCTATTTCTGCTGGTCACGATCACATTGACGGTAAGCCGGTGGGGATGCATCCCCTGGTGTGTAAGTTGCTTAAAGGTGTGCGTGTGGCCAACCCTCCTCGGCCCAGGTATTCCACCATGTGGGATGTTGCTAAAGTGCTTACTTTGTTGGAATCATGGCCTGATAATGGTGCTTTGTCCTTAAAGCAGCTCTCTGCCAAGCTTACCATGCTGTTGTGCCTCATTTCATGTCGTAGAGTCTCAGATGTCAGGGCTTTGGATTTAGCTGGTAGGATGTTTTCTCCTCAGGGTGTATCCTTTGTCATTACGAGACGGACTAAGACCATGTCTCGCTCAGTTGATTACCCCGCTTTTCCACACAACAGCAAGTTATGTGTTCTTCAATGTCTGAAATGTTATGAGGAGCGTACTGTTGCACACAGAGTTGATCCTTTGGGGCAATTGTTGATTTCTGTTCAAAAACCATTCAAGCCAGTCGCTGCTGCTACCTTGGCCAGATGGGTCAGATGGGTTATGTCGGAAGCCGGCATTGATACTACTGCTTATGGTGCGCATTCTGCTAGAGGTGCGATGGCTTCTAAAGCCTATTTACTGGGTTCTCGCTTGGAGGATATCCTAAGGGCAGCTGACTGGTCTTCAGATTCTATGTTTAAGGTGTTTTATTATAAACCGATTCCTCATGTTTCTGATGCTGTGATTGACGAGCTTTAATGTGAGCTTTGAACCAGCATAATCAGAAGCCTCCGGTCCTGCCATAGAATACAAAATTTTCTAGCTATCGCGACAAGAATTTTAGATTCTATTAAGGACACGGAGGCGAGGATTATCCCACCCGTTGGGACAGTTATGTAACTGTAAAGTTGTCTTGAGATGATGTTGTTTAACAACTTTATACCCACCCTCTGAGAAGTAGGATTTGTGGGCTTTTTTTCTCAAACTTCTTTTTCTGTTTCAGGAAATGATTCCAACAAGAGTTAACTGCCTCCTGTGGATGGTGCTGTCCTTTCCTGGTGGAGGATGATTCCCAGTGGTTCTGGATTTTCTACGTTTGGGTTTTCCTACGGATCTGTTCTCTCCGTTGAGAGTTAAGACTTTTGTTCACTGTGATAAGACTGTTCGCGCAAAGAAAGAGGAGGCCGGATTAGTGTCTCGATACTATATATGTTTATGGACACTGTGATTGGTTGTTGTATGAGAGGCGTGGTTCAAAGCCTCATGGGAAATGTTGTTTTTTACATTGTAGTTTTCATTTTCATTGGCTGCTGTTTTGTGCAGTAAAGAAATGAGAAAGCATAATCCTCGCCTCCGTGTCCTTAATAGAATCTAAAATTCTTGTCGCGATAGCTAGAAAATTTTGTATTCACCGGCCGTTCCATAAGAGGCTCCTGGGCGCGCATGCGTAAACCACCGTGAGCTCGAGCGATACCCGCAAGCAAAAGCACGCTCCCTCACTTCCAGCCATCAGCCTCTCTTTTGATTTTTCTTTCTTCGCAGTCTTTACAAGGTACTGACAAGCTGTCTTGACTGGGTTCTGCAGCCTGAAGTTAAATTCTTTTTGTTTCACGGCCCACCCACGGCCCCAACTAATTTTCAATTGTAATGTGTCACGAGCGCAGTTTTTAGTCGCATACAATCTGAGAGGCAGGTGGCCGCTGAAACCAAATTAATCAATTTCCAACTGTGCCCGAGCCCTATTACCGCACTGAAAAGCAAACTCTTTAAAATATGCAGACAAATCCTAATAGAGTTGGTAGCTTGGTGGTGGGGAAGAAGGGAGGGTGCGCGAGCGCATGAACAGACAGAAGGGGATGAATTCTTGTGTAGTTCGTTTGCAGAGCGTAATTGCATTTCTGACATCACTCTGTTTGTTCTGGGCGGGGGGGGGGGGGAGAGTTTCACATGCGATCGAGCACAACATCAGTGCGGGCTTTCGTGAAGTAGAAAGGCATACCTATGTCTGCACCTAGTATCAGTTGCATAGATTGCACGGGTGTCGGGGAATTTTGCATGCGTGCCAGTACACATTTTGCACCGTCATTTGCACCAATCGACCGGTGCAAAAATGACATTTGCACCAGTGCTTTGCATAGAAATGTTGCCCAGAGTACCTGTTTGCGCCTGGGTAATGTTAGTAGTACTCTCCCATTAAATGTATTGCAGCAGTGTTGGTAAAGGCAGGGACTCTCCCTTTAAAATGAAAGAAGTGCAGGCACTCAGCACTCGACACTAGGGGGCAGATTTACAAGCCCCGTGTGCCACTTTAGCGCTGCTGTTGCGTCACTTCTGTGACACAGCGGCGGCGTAAAGCTAGCGCCATGCTGCGGGGGATTTACAACGTGACGCATCTAGGGAGATGCGTCACATTGTAAAGCCCTGCACCACATGACATCTGCGTCAGGTTTCATGTGGGCTTTCCGGTGCGGGGGGGGGGGGGGTGGCGTTCAGGTGCAGGAACGCCTCGTAAAAGTGCTTGAGTGAAATCTACAAGATTTCACTTAGTCACTGTTCCAACCACGTTGCGTCAAAACCTTGCACCTGCTTGAAGCAGACGTAAGGTGTGACGCACCATGTGCAAGATAGGCTGGGTTGGCACAGTGCTGGAGTTGCTTCGCACTTGCAAGACAACTCCAGCACTGGGCCGACGTTACGACGACAGATGCAACACGCAACTGCATTTCCTTATGCCATGATGCGTCGCATTGTAAATGTGGCGCATCCGTGGTGGTGCAATGATTGTGATGCGTGTCGCAAATTTCCTGGCACATCCCTGCTGATTTGCAGGGATGCGCCAGGAATTGTAAATCTGCCCCAACCTGCTTATTTAAAACACTGATTTGCACCGCATGACCAGTTAACGATCAGTGCAGATGAAGTGTTTGCACCAGTCGGTTTGTGCAGCACAGTGAATATTGCTTGAAATTTTCTATGTAACTCATTTATGAATATACATAAGATAACAAAGGTTTCACATGCTTTCCATGCCAGGTTGACTGCAAAGAGCCCAGTGATTGCTAGCATAGCACACAGTACATACAACACAACACATAAAAATATCAGAAACAGCAATAGACACATAACGAAACACGACACAGCAATGTAATACCACACAAGACAGCTAGACGAATAACGACGGCTGAACAGACCCCCTGGAGCAGAACTCTATCACACCTACCAACAGTAATACAATAGCCCCGCTATCCTGTCAGTCCCACATGCCAAAGGTCCACAGATTGCTACCCCAGTTTCATTCCCTAGTTCAAGGTTGACATTAGCTACCGAAACAATTGTAATAAGTGAAAGATAGATGTCAATCCAGAGAGAGGATTGCAACGCCCAATGGCGATCATCACATGAAATGAAGCCAATTTCACATCAAATACAATGCAATGAGTTTCTGATGAAGAAATGTTCATAAAAAAAATATTTTACCTAAAAACTGTACCAAGAACTGCATTGGCTAAATACTGCTATGTGATATGATGTCACTGCATTGTTAGTATTGTACCAGAAAATAAAATGTCAATAAACATATTTAAACAAAAAATATATAAAAATATCAGCTCCTCTGGCTGGGTTGAATCAGACTGGAGCCCACTGCTGTTAAATGCTTCAAAATACTTATTGCTTTGGCTACATCCAAATAAACCCATGAAAAAGTGGCAAAATCTTCGCTCAACAGTTTGAATTCTTATCGAAGCTGCTTGATACAACAGTCAAAGCGGTTAGATTTAGAAATGGGTTGTCCATCCTAGGTTCTGGAGGGCAGAATCTATGCCATAGTTTAAGGATAACCGGTGCTTTAAATGGGCCGGTACTGTCCAGTACTGAGCCTTTTTTTTATTTTGAGATGGAGAGTACCGGCACTTCTCAAGAGAGAAGTAATACTTTTAATTGGAGAGTACCGGCACATCTCAGAAACAAGCAGTCACTCTGGTACAGAGTACCTGCACTTATATTTTTCAATTTCAAGCCCTGCGGATAGCCTTAGATGAGGAAGTTGAGTTCCATTTAAAGACAGACTACGAATAGCATGTTGCAGAATTACTCCGACTGAATCATGGATTATGGTCAGTAATTCCCCCTCTAGTCCTTGAATGGAGATTAACATGCAAAGACCGATATTACCTGTTCACAAGGTATCCCTATTAGGCTTGGGCAAAAGTTTAATAACACCAGAGGAATTGGAGTAACTTTGATAATTTTGCAGTATTCTTTGATGTCAAATTACTGAAAATGTCATGATTATGCCTGTTTGCGTCATTGTGAGTAATTTTGCACAAAAATCCTACCACAGGAACTACAGATTAAGTGAGGGCTACCTGCTGGTGGCTGCTGCTGTTCATGCTTTGTTACATTTACTGCTATTTTCTTAGCATTAAATGTGGCCACGGGTCCATTTTAGAAGAGAGAGTGCATCTTGCACTAAGAAAATCATGCTACATGCTGGGTTATGGTGTTTGTGTGATGCTGCTTAATCTTGCATAATTTTGCTTTAATTTTGTGTGTTTATGCTACAACAAATTACACGATTTACGCCCACCACTAGGCCCTCATTTACGAAAAGAGACGCATCGCTGCGTGAAAGCAGCGGTGCGTCACTTTTCATTGCGCCCTCCTTGCGACACTAATGATGTGTCATATTTACAGCATGACGCATCATGTCGCAAGGAGTTACAGATACGTATTTCTGACGTATCTGTAAGTGCAAAAGTGACGCATTGCAGGAGTGTGTCACAAAAGTGACGCAACTCCAGCAATGTGTCCTTTCACATGAAAGGGCCTGCGTCAGTCTTACGCCTGCTGTGAGGCAGGCGCAAGATTTTGACGCAATGGCGTCCTAGAAGTGACGCAGTGAAATCTCATAAATTTCACTGCGTCACTTCTACGACCCTTTCTTGCGTCAATACGCCCCCCTTGCATACATTATACCTGCCGCAGGTATAATGTGGCGCAGGGGTTTACAAAGTGACGCATCTAACTAGATGCGTCACTTTGTAAATATGGCGCAACAAGGCGCATTTTTTTTACGCCACTGGTGCGTCACAAAAAGTGACGCACCGGCGGCGTAAAAGTGACGCACAGCCTCATAGATGAGGCCCCTAGTCCTTATCCCAGGGCAATTTCTGTACAGGAATTTCTCCTGCTTAAAATGAAAGAATTCAGAGGGGGAGACATAGGGCGCGCCGCGCGGCCAAGAGCGAAAATTAAATAAATAATTATTTTTCCCTCCTCGTCGCCTGTCAACCAAAACCCCCCCCCCACCCGGCCCCACCGCTCTTACCTGCATGGGCCGCGGCTGGTGCCTGTGCGTGGAGATGCGTGTATGCACGCAAAGACTAATACGTGGAATAAGTGGAGCCGCAGTGAATAGGTGCCACTGGTTCTATGAAGCTAAAAATACACTGACAGAAATAGACAGCAGATGGACCACTGATAATATGCCCAATCAACCCTGTGTGGACAGACCTATATCCTGACAGCCGTAGGTGCCTTCCTGAGCACAGCATCAGGCCCTGGCCTGAGCGGGCTTGGAAAGAGTTTACTTTCCTTCTATAACCCTTATTTCACTACTTCTGATTCAACTAAACGGGTTTCTTGGAATGTGACAGGATTTGAAGCTGTGTTACAATCGCTCCTGCCTTCGGCAGGTGCATGACGTGTACAAGCAACAAAGCTCACCTTGTCCACATCACTCCTGGAAAGCAGAAGTCAGCCCTGGGACGGCAGTTCAATCTAAGGCCCTCATTACAGATCAAATCTGCGACGCCTATGTGAGGAAAAAGGGTATTTACTGGAAATTGCAGATTGTGGTGTAAGCACCACAATCTGCAGTTATAGCACAGAACCTCGTAATTGGGTGATATTTATTGCACCCGATAAATTCCGTCTCAGTGGAGTCACATTTTATCAGATGCAATAAATTTCCCACCAGTTTTCGTGGCTCGTAAAAAGGGCTTTAGAGGTCACCGCGGAGGGGTGATTTGCATTTAGACCGTCAGAGGTTACGAGCCCAGTAACATTGATGAACTTGATTCACTACTAAATTAACTCCTTCTTTCGGAAGCATTAAGGGAAATATTTATGGGGCTTTCCACATTTAAGTTGCCAGGAACATGTTATTTCGAGGTGGACATCACTGACAAAACAACTGCCCCAGAGAGGAACAGAGCCTAATGAGTCCACACCTTTTTTTTTTTAATAAAGGTTGAAATTCAGGAAATGCAAACAAATGCAGGGATCGAGGTCTGTTGGCCCCTTTAAGTCTCACGGTCTCAATAATATTCAGGAGACAAGAGGTTTTGTGACCTGTGAATATAGAGTTTATGATGCTACAGCATACCTGCCAACTTGAAGAACAATCTCACCGCGTGAGGAGGGGGGCAGTGCCTCAAAAGGGGCAGGGCCTTGAAGGGAGTGAGGCCTTGAAGGTGGCAGGGCCTCCTGCCAAGAAGTACATTGGAGGCTCTTTTAGACCCCACTCCGTCCCCAAGCCCAATCCTCCTCTCAAAAAAAGGTTGCTGAGGTGTTGATGTCCTGGGGTGTTTTCACACCTTTTGATGGACATCTGCAGTTCAAAGCCTCGGAAAATGAGCTGGCAAACTACTAGTTACAGTGGTAGCACCATGTGAGTTGGTAGGTATGCTACAGATTAGCACGTCAGGCGTATCCCAAAAGGCCGGACAGGTCACAACCAGTTTGTGTGCCATTTGCACATGCTGGTTTGCAGCCTAACCAGTGATACTGGAGGCCCAGTGGTGATACAAAGGCTCAGCTCTGTGACCTCATCAGACTTTAAAGGTTGTGTTATTTGAGCTTTTTTTTGTTGCTTTTTTATACAGCACAAACTCGACCCTAAGGTGCTTTACATAACAGCCCGTTATATTACACAAGGACGTCTGAATGTTTTTTGTAGACACCGAGAGATTAAATCATTTGCCCAGAATCACAAGATGTTGAACCGACGCCGAGACTCGAACCTGGCTCCCCAGCTCCTTAGTCGGCAGCTCTCTACTACCCGTGGGAATTTTTGGCGAATCCATGTCCTGTCAAGACAAGAAAATCTGTCTCCTTGTACTCCAGAATTTATATTTTTATGTATTCTCATCTTAGTTTTTCTTAAAATAGATTCATCCAGTGCACCTCGAAGTCTAGCTTGAATATGGACCTTCTTTTAACTGCAAACACTCTAACGACGAAACTGTTAACCTCAAATGTACACTATCTCTAGTCATTAGTATATCTGAGCCTTGTTTCTTTTACCTTTCAAGTGTCTTTCGTGGAATGGCGAAGAAGCAACCAAGCCATTCAGAAGCTAATGATGGGACAATGTAAGGAAAGTCTTTGAAAGACACGTGGATGGCGAATATCTTTTAATTGTCTTGTTTGGGGAAGGGAGATCTAACAAGCAAACAAAAGATTCTGAATGACTTGTGCAGCACATATGGAAAAAGCAAAAGGCCATGGTTTGTTTCTGTACAGGAAGGTGTCCCTTCCTGTACATAAACAAACCTTTTTTTTAAATGCCATTTTGTAACTTAAATGTGTGCTGCATGAAGCAGCACACATATAAGTTAGAAAATGGCATTTTAGGTTTGTTTATGTACAGGAAGGGACACCTTCCGCTTCCTATACATAAACTAACGTCCCTGCTCGCAGACACCCGTTCCTTCGGTGGCGTTAAGTCGTGAGATATAGCGCCATCGCAGGGGGAACCGCCAGGCTGCACCATATCCTTGGTAATATGGTGCAGCCTGGCGATTCCGAAGTGGTAATGAGATGCATTAAGCCAAGGAGGCTAACGCCTCTCACCGCCACTTCCTAGATAATATGCCCCAATGTTTTATAGGTTTTCACTTGTGTAATACTTCCCAGGTCAAATATCTAAAACAGGCCAGCTTTTGAGTTTTATTATTATTTTTTCTTTCCAATGACACACTTTACTTTGACTTAAGCTGGGGCTCCCCCTATTTGGGAACTTAGGAGAACCTATACAATTCCTAATCTACTTAGAAGGTGGAATGTTGCCTAGAGCAGCATTTTCTTTCAATTTCAAAATCTTTAGGTGTCAATCATATGTTTATTCAAAGCAATATAGAAGTGCGTTGAATTTCCATGCATGCCTTCTGAAGCCCTTCTCCATTGAGGGCACACTAGAAAAACATGCATCTTTTCAAGCAAGGCGCTATAATTTATTCAGCCTCAGTGGAAATGCAAGCAAAGCTTGTTCTAGCTGCAAGTACTGCCTGTCCCATGGATCTCCCACTTCAGAATCTTGATAATTGTGGGGGAATGTCAACAGGAACATGGCATGATTATGCTCTGCTGGCTTGTTTGAACTGAAGATGAATGGCTTCAAAGCCATCACAGCCATCAAAGTGCTCTTTTCTATATTTGTGTTTTTTATTTCTGCCTCCCACGACCAGCCAAACCCAAAAGAATTGTTGGTGTACTTGTAATTTATGTCACACTGAAATTTTACGCCAACATTAATACAGCTTGTTCTCATTTTCTCCTGGAGGAGTATCGAGCCAACATCCTAATTGAATTAAACATACTTTTTAGACATTCCTTAACAAAACAAATCCAATGCCTGAGGAAACAGCTGTGTTTGGAAAAGGGCGTCTCATTTCCAGTGAACTGGGCAGCACTGTTTGAGGGAGGTTGGTCAGAGGTAAAAGCTGGGACGGTAAAGAGGACACACACTGACTAATGGTGTGACTTTCCTCGGGAACCTCGGTCTTGCTGACCAGGAGCCACTTATAATATGACATGAAATCTTTATGCTCAGTGTCTATCAGGATGCTCAAAGTTTCGGCTTTTAGGAATGCGGAGGCTTCAGCAGGGCGGTGCTGCTCAATGTGCCTTCCCTCACCCCAGCAGTTGGTTTGCATGGACGTTGCTTTGATATGTAATGTTAGAGCTGAAGTGGACAGTGGTTTCCCTGGTGTCCTTAGAGGACTCCGCTAAAACAACGATGAAGGCTAGCAGCACCAGCGCTGACGCAATCAACAAAAGGATAATGGCTTACATGTGTATGAAAGCTAAACCACTGCTTCCCACACACTTTGGACGTACACCCAGAAACCAGCTCCCACCATATGCAGGCATAAGCAAAATGCTTCTCAGCCTCACTTAGTAGTTACGGTGTGTATGCTCAGCAATACTTTCTCAGTTATTTTGGTGTATGTGAAAAGTTGCTGAGCCCCATTAAATCCACCAAAAACGGCACCTCTGCATACCTGGGCAAGAAAATATCCACCTCAGGCGTCCAGTGGCAACATGGGGCCATGATTTCCCCAGACTAGAAACAAAGAAATGGAAAATGGAAAAAAAAACAGAAGGCAAGGATTTCTCTTTTTACACACCCAGGATCTTGCACAACATCTTCATTAACTTCTGAACTGCTGAACCTTTCCTTCTATTGAGAAAGGAGCTTAAGAAGCACCTCTTCAAAGTAAGCAACAACCCTAAATAATAGGAGCTGTCCTGAATAACTGCATCTCCTTGTGAATGACAACAAATCATATCCTGTGGTTCTAACCCGATGCTCAGCGCGCCTTTGCTTTCCAGCTAGACTTGTGCTATACAAGCTAAAAACACCAGAATACAAGGTAATATCTGTTAACACTGCCAATGATGAATCTATCATCATGGAATCTCCTCTGTTCCCGCCTGCAATAGGGAGCATGAACCATAAATTCTTCTGTGCCTTATTGAGGAAAAGTGTTGCTTCGCTGGGGTGAAACAGCGATGCAACACTTTTCAGTGCGCCATCCTTGCGACACCTGGAATACGCTGCATTTACTGTACGGCGCTCCATGTCTCAAGGATTTATTGTTACGTCATGAATCCTGACATATTTGTCAGCGCAAATATGGCTCATTGCTGGAATGTGTCTGGAAACAGATGCAACTCCAGCAATGTGTCATGTCACATGCGGCAAGCCCCATGTGAAAAGGCGTGTGTCACCCCTTACGCCTGATTCAAGCAGACGTAAGGATTTGACGCGGTGATGACTGTTGGACCCGGCCTCGTGGCGTGGTTCGCCTCTGTCCCTCCGCACCCTGTGAGCGTAGGCCCGCACCCTGAGTCCCCTGGGCAGCATCCCCGTTAGTGTAGCCTGCACCCCGAGCCTGGTCGATAAGCCCAGACCCCCGTAACCAACAACCAGACCGGCCTATCCCGTTCCACTCCCGGCTCCGAGCGCCTAACCTTGCATGCCCCACAAGGCCCGGCAGCCATTTTTCCTTCCCGAGATCCCTGTCTCCCTGGGCCTAGCGTGACCCCGGCCCCAGCAAAACCCAGACTCCAAAGGCGCGCCAGTCCCGGCTGGGGGGTAAAGGGCTCCCCGAGTGAGATAAGCCAGGGAGTTTCGATGGCACCTCCGGCCTCCCCTGAGAGACTGGAATCTGTCACACCTTTGGCCTCCCCCTGTGGGCCAGTTTCGATTACACCTCTGGCCTCCCCGAGTGCTGGCTCCAGACCTGCTGGGCGTCTGGGAATCCCCGGACGCATCTTCCAAAGAGATCAAAGAGCCAACCGCCGGACCTCGCCAACGACCCGCCCCCAAGGCATGAGACCTCCGCCTGCGAGGGTCCGGACATCAAAGGGCCAAGAGACTATATCAGGGCCCGCCCGACAACTAGCGGGCAGTGGTATCTTGGACCTGAAGCCCTGCTGATCTGATCGCGGCTGACCCTGAGAAGAACTCAACCTCGCATCACTGAGCCCTGCTGACGCTGTCGCGGCTCGAGCTGAACTCGTAACCATCGGAGCCCTGCTGACGCTGTCGCGGCTCGTCCTCTCTAAGACCTCGGAGCCCTGCTGACGCTGTCGCGGCTGGAGCTTGAACTCGTAACCATCGGAGCCCTGCTGACGCTGTCGCGGCTCGACCTTGCAAAGACCATCGGAGCCCTGCTGACGCTGTCGCGGCTCCTCACGAACTTCTCCGGATCGAGCCCTGCTGACCTCGTCGCGGCTCGAGGAGTACTCTGGTCCGGCCGGACCATCGAGACCACCATCACGACCGAACCGACTCGACGTGAGTGAAGCAGCAAGTACGACCATCATCTCCCGTATCCCACGGCTCGAGGATTGAGAGCTGTGCGCAGGGTACGCTTCGTACTGGCCCAAAGGCTAAAGACTGTCCCGCTTCCCTCTTCCCGAACCCTCCAAGACTTTTGTGATCCCTCGATCATTTGTACATAAGAGTGCTACTTTCCTTTTGCTGCTTATAAAGAACTTGTTACTGAGATCCATCGGTGTGGTGTCTATTCGTAAGTGTGGTGTGAGCTCAGTGTGTACGATCCTAGATCCGAAGTCCTCCCCGGTGAGGACCTCACGATAAGACTCAGCAAGATCTGTGGGAGAGGTGGGTCCTGGGGTGGCCGGGTGAGCACAGCCTGACCCTCTGAGATCGTCCCTTCTAACATTGGTGGCAGCGTCGCGATAAGAACCTACGTCTAGGGATCGTACAGTACTGACACACTGCCCGAACAAAGAACAACCATGAGTCTCACGAATGACAAGACCACCTTCCAGATGGAGCTTCTGGGAGACTATTCGCACCGAGAGCTCAAACAATTCTGCAAAGATCTCCATATCCCGACGACGGGATTGAGCACCAAGGAAGACTTTCAACAAGCCCTAACAGCCTGGGTGGAGGCCGGAGCACAACCTGCAGCGCCGACAGAAGTCGATGGAGAGGGAGCACCCCTGACCGAAACCCACGCCCCAGAGCATGAGAGAGCAGAGTCCCCGATGCGGAGTCCCAGCACGGAGAGAGGGCTGTCGCAAGAAGAGATGACCGACCGAGAACGCAACCGAAACCACGAGCTAGAACTAGCGCGTCTGAAGATAGAAGGAGAGCTGAAGCTGGCTGAGAAGAAGGTAGCCATCGAGCAGTTGCGGCTGCAAGGAGAACTAGAGGAGAAGAAACTCCAGAGAGAACACGAAGGGAAAAGGCTCCAGCTGGAGCACGAGCGCGGCCTGAAGGAGATCGAACTGAAGGCCCGGAGCGAAGAGAACAGAACATCGGGGACCCGCGAGGCCGTTCCCCCGGTGGAACCCAAGGTCCTGTGGTCAAGGAGTACTATAAGAACGATGATATCCAGCAATGGTTCAAGGCCTACGAAGTCGCCATGGCCTCCCACCGAGTTCCGCGAACGGATTGGGGAGCCGGGCTGTGGGGGCGATTCTTGAGTGAGGGGAGGGACACCCTGCTCTATCTACCGTCCGCCGAACAGACCTCCTACAGCCACATGAAGGAGGCCCTTCTCACAAGGTACGGGCTCACCCCCGAAATGTACCGCCAACGCTTTAGAGAATGCAAGAAAATCCCCGGCACCACGTGGGTGGAATATGTGAACTTCTACAGCAGGGCCCTGGAAGGGTGGATCAAGGGCAGCAAAGTATCCACCTTCGAGGGGCTCATCGACCTCATTGCCTATGAACATTTGTCCCTGAACTGCTTTGTGGAACTCCGACAGCACCTTCTGGACAGCAAGTTAGCTGACCCCCGGAAACTGGCCGTCGAGGCCGATCGCTGGGTGAGCACCAGAGTCCCATGGGGGGCCCGGGGGAGACTCTGGCTGAAGTGAACAGGGATCTTCCCGCCAGAGGGGAGGGGGGAGTAAGAATAGACAGAGGGGATCCCAGCTAGGGTCCCCGCGCAGTCCCCCCAGGAACCAGCCTGGCACCTCACCTCCCACAGCGCGCGCAGGGTTTCCCCCAGCCAAGCCAGGGCCCCGAGTCAGCCAAGCCTGCTACCATTGCCAGCAACCAGGGCATTATGCCAATGACCCCCGATGCCCGTTATTCAAGAAACCCGCCGCTGCAGGTCCCCCAGCGCGCCACATCACCTCAGTAGCCCTAGAAGAGGGGGAGGAAGAGGAGTTCGAGGGGGCTGACCCAGCCTCCATGATGTTAGTCTGCCTGGGTGATAGAGAAATGGTCCCAGGAGCCCCCCTGCCCGACAACACGGAAAAGTACCGACAGCAGGTGACCGTCAATGGCCACCACATAGGGGCGCTCCGGGACACCGGGGACAGTATCACCGCAGTCAAACGTCACCTAGTCACCGAAGCCCAAATTGTTCCCCACATCTCCTGCAGGGTGATCGCAGCTGACAACTCCGTCCGCACCTGCCGGATAGCTCAATTCCCGTTCGAGTGGGGGGGGCGTCTCCGGAGAGTTACGAGTGGCAGTCCGCTCAGACATGCCCGTGGACTGCCTGCTCCGCAACGATCTAGAGAGCTCACCCTGGAAGCGGGTTGAGAAAAGGACCCACCTAGAGATGGTGGGCCTGCCCGAATGGGCCTGTGTGAGCACCCGGTCGATGACCGCCCGGGTGGCTAACCCCGAGGGGGTGAATCTTGAGACCGCACTGCCAACCCCCGAGGACCCCGAGGTCCCCGAGTCCTTTGAAACCACCGAGCTGTCCCCGGGAGAGAGCTCCCCCTCCGACGCAGGCCCCCTCGGCCCTGACGTCGAACAGACCACGAGCCTGGACGACCTTCCTGAGCTGGCCCAGTGGCACCAGGAAGGAGGACCGTCCCGAGAATAATTTTGCCTAGAACAGACCTCCTGTCCGTCCTTGGTTGGGCCGCGGCAGCAGGCCGCCGCCCAGGCCGCTGGTGACCAGTCCGGCTCCCACTTTGTCTATTGGGAAAACGGCCTCTTGTACAGCGAGCAAAAGTCTGCCGAGCTAGGGTCAGCCCGAGTGCTGGTGGTACCCTTACGCTTCCGCGGCTTTCTCCTGAACCTGGCCCATGACGTACCCCTGGCGGGACACTTGGGACAAGACAAGACGTATCATCGCCTGGTCACCCACTTCTACTGGCCCGGCATGCGCTCCGATGTGGAGGCCCACTGTAAGTCCTGCCCCACGTGTCAGTCCAGCGGAAAGAGCGGCGGGAGGCGAAAGGCCCCCCTCCAACCCTTCCCCGTGGTCAGTACCCCCTTTGAGCGGGTGGGAATCGACATGGTGGGCCCTCTCGACCCCAGGACCTCCTTAGGTCACCGCTTTATCCTTGTCTTGGTGGACCATGCCACCCGCTACCCCGAAGCCATTCCCCTCCGAACGGTGACGGCCCCCGTAGTGCAGCGGGCCCTCATGGGGATTTTCTCTCGGGTGGGATTCCCCCGAGATGTCGTCAGCGACCGAGGGACCAACTTCACCTCGAAATACATGAAGTCCCTCTGGCAACAATGTGGGGTGACGTACAAGTTCACCACCCCATATCACCCCCAGGGTAACGGTCTGGTGGAGCGATTCAACCGAACCCTCAAGGGAATGATCATGGGTCTCGAAGAGCCCCTGAGGCGTAAGTGGGACGTCCTCCTTCCCTGTCTCCTTTTCGCGTACCGCGAAGTCCCCCAGAAATCCCTGGGGTTCAGCCCCTTCGAGCTCCTCTACGGGCACCCCGTCCGGGGGCCCCTCAGCCTGGTCAAGGAAGGTTGGGAGACGGCGGCCCCAGAGCCCCCTCCGGATGTATTTCGATACATCCTGGCCCTCCGGAACCAGACTAGGAAGTTCCGAGAACTGGCCGAGGCAAACCTCGAGGCCAGTCAAGAAGAAATTAAACGGTGGTATGACCAGAATGCCACTCTGGTCGAGTTCCAACCCGGACAGCAGGTCTGGGTGATGGCCCCCGTGGAGCCCTGTGCCCTGCAAGACAAGTGGACAGGGCCCTTCAAGGTGGTGGAGCGCAGGAGTCAGGTGACTTATCTTATCGATGTACAGTCCCCCCGGAACCCCTTGCGGGTCCTCCACGTGAACCGCCTCAAGCCCCACTTCGCCCGGTCCGAGTTGAGTTTGCTCCTCGCCACGGACGACGGAGAAGAAGAGGAAACGGAGCCTCTCCCCGATCTCCTGTGCGCTAAAGAAAAAGATGGCTCCGTAGAGGGAGTGAGTCTCTCATCCTCCCTCTCTCCCGAGCAGCGCGAGGACTGTCGCCAGTTACTGGGACAGTTCTCGGACCTTTTCTCCCTCATCCCCGGCGTCACCAGCTGGTGCGTCCACGACGTGGACACCGGGGACAGTCCCCCGGTACGGCACAGAGCCTACCGCGTCCCCGACCGAGTTCGGGCCTGCATCAAGGCCGAGGTATCAAAGATGTTAGCTCTCGGAGTGGTCAAAGCCTCTGACAGCCCATGGGCTAGCCCCGTGGTCCTGGTTCCGAAGGCAGCCGCCCCCGGCACTGTTCCCGAGCTGAGGTTCTGCGTTGACTACCGCGGGCTCAACGCAGTCACGAGAACCGATGCGCATCCCATCCCCCGAGCAGACGAGCTTATTGATCGCCTAGGGGCTGCTCGCTTCCTTAGCACGTTCGACCTGACCAGCGGATACTGGCAGATCGCCCTCACAGAGGGGGCCAGGGAGAGATCCGCTTTTTCCACCCCGGATGGTCACTACCATTTCCGGCTAATGCCCTTCGGGATGAAAAACGCCCCCGCCACCTTCCAGAGGCTGGTGAACCAGGTACTGGCTGGGTTGGAAGAGTTCAGCGCTGCGTATCTGGACGATATCGCAGTTTACAGTTCCCACTGGCCCAAGCACCTCCAACACCTCTGGGCGGTGCTGACGGCCCTGAGGAGGGCTGGTCTCACCATTAAGGCAAGCAAGTGCCAGATCGGACAAGGGTCCGTAGTCTACCTCGGGCACCTGGTCGGAAGCGGCCTCGTAGCCCCCCTCCAGCCCAAGATCGATGCAATCGTGGCCTGGGAGGCCCCCACGACCCAGACGGAAGTGCGGGCGTTCCTAGGGCTCACGGGGTACTATCGAACATTTATCAAAGGGTACGGCAGCCTCGTAGCACCTCTCACGGAGTTAACCTCCAAAAACCAGCCGAAGAAAGTCAGCTGGACCCCCACCTGCCAAGAGGGGTTCGAAACCTTGAAAGACCCCATGTGTACTGCCCCAGTCCTACAGGCCCCCGACTACTCCCGAGAGTTTGTAGTCCAGACGGACGCATCCGAGCATGGCATCGGAGCAGTTCTGTCCCAGGTGAACGAGAGCGGCCTGGACCAGCCAGTGGCATTTATTAGCCGAAGGCTACTCCCTCGAGAACAAAGGTGGAGCACCATCGAGCGGGAGGCCTTCGCGGTGGTTTGGGCCCTGAAGAAGCTGAGACCCTACCTGTTCGGTACTCACTTCCGGGTCCAAACCGACCACCGACCCCTCCGGTGGCTAATGCAGATGAGAGGGGAGAATCCCAAATTGTTGCACTGGTCCATCTCCCTCCAGGGGATGGATTTCACTGTTAAGCACCGGCCTGACCACGCCAACGCAGACGGCCTGTCCCGATTCTTCTGCCTCAGCGAAGAGAACCCCCAAGAGGATGGGTAGCTCTCCCCGCCTTCAGCTGGGGGGGACGTGTGTTGGACCCGGCCTCGTGGCGTGGTTCGCCTCTGTCCCTCCGGACCCTGTGAGCGTAGGCCTGCACCCTGAGTCCCCTGCGCAGCATCCCCGTTAGTGTAGCCTGCACCCCGAGCCTGGTCGTCCTACTCCCAATAAGCCCAGACCCCCGTAACCAACGACCAGACCGGCCTATCCCGTTCCACTCCCGGCTCCGGGCGCTTAACCTTGCATGCCCCACAAGGCCCGGCAGCCATTTTTCCTTCCCGAGATCCCTGTCTCCCTGGGCCTAGCGTGACCCTGGCCCCAGCAAAACCCAGACTCCAAAGGCGCGCCAGTCCCGGCTGGGGGGTAAAGGGCTCCCCGAGTGAGATAAGCCAGGGAGTTTCGATGGCACCTCCGGCCTCCCCTGAGAGACTGGAATCTGTCACACCTTTGGCCTCCCCCTGTGGGCCAGTTTCGATTACACCTCTGGCCTCCCCGAGTGCTGGCTCCAGACCTGCTGGGCGTCTGGGAATCCCCGGACGCATCTTCCAAAGAGATCAAAGAGCCAACCGCCGGACCTCGCCAACGACCCGCCCCCAAGGCATGAGACCTCCGCCTGCGAGGGTCCTGACATCAAAGGGCCAAGGGACTATATCAGGGCCCGCCCGACAACTAGCGGGCAGTGGTATCTTGGACCTGAAGCCCTGCTGATCTGATCGCGGCTGACCCTGAGAAGAACTCAACCTCGCATCACTGAGCCCTGCTGACGCTGTCGCGGCTCGAGCTGAACTCGTAACCATCGGAGCCCTGCTGACGCTGACGCTGTCGCGGCTCGTCCTCTCTAAGACCTCGGAGCCCTGCTGACGCTGTCGCAGCTCGAGCTTGAACTCGTAACCATCAGAGCCCTGCTGACGCTGTCGCGGCTCGTCCTCTCTAAGACCTCGGAGCCCTGCTGACGCTGTTGCGGCTCCTCACGAACTTCTCCGGATCGAGCCCTGCTGACCTCGTCGCGGCTCGAGGAGTACTCTGCCGGATAGCTCAAGTCCCGTTTGAGTGGGGGGGCGTCTCCGGAGAGTTACGAGTGGCAGTCCGCTCAGACATGCCCGTGGACTGCCTGCTCCGCAACGATCTAGAGAGCTCACCCTGGAAGCTGGTTGAGAAAAGGACCCACCTAGAGATGGTGAGCCTGCCCGAATGGGCCTGTGTGAGCACCCGGTCGATGACCGCCCGGGTGGCTAACCCCGAGGGGGTGAATCTTGAGACCGCACTGCCAACCCCCGAGGACCCCGAGGTCCCCGAGTCCTTTGAAACCACCGAGCTGTCCCTGGGAGAGAGCTCCCCCTCCGACGCAGGCCCCCTCGGCCCTGACGTCGAACAGACCACGAGCCTGGACGACCTTCCTGAGCTGGCCCAGTGGCACCAGGAAGGAGGACCGTCCCGAGAAGAATTTTGCCTAGAACAGACCTCCTGTCCGTCCTTGGTTGGGCCGCGGCAGCAGGCCGCCGCCCAGGCCGCTGGTGACCAGTCCGGCTCCCACTTTGTCTATTGGGAAAACGGCCTCTTGTACAGCGAGCAAAAGTCTGCCGAGCTAGGGTCAGCCCGAGTGCTGGTGGTACCCTTACGCTTCCGCGGCTTTCACCTGAACCTGGCCCATGACGTACCCCTGGCGGGACACTTGGGACAAGACAAGACGTATCATCGCCTGGTCACCCACTTCTACTGGCCCGGCATGCGCTCCGATGTGGAGGCCCACTGTAAGTCCTGCCCCACGTGTCAGTCCAGCGGAAAGAGCGGCAGGAGGCGAAAGGCCCCCCTCCAACCCTTCCCCGTGGTCAGTACCCCCTTTGAGCGGGTGGGAATCGACATCGTGGGCCCTCTCGACCCCAGGACCTCCTTAGGTCACCGCTTTATCCTTGTCTTGGTGGACCATGCCACCCGCTACCCCGAAGCCATTCCCCTCCGAACGGTGACGGCCCCCGTAGTGCAGCGGGCCCTCATGGGGATTTTCTCTCGGGTGGGATTCCCCCGAGAAGTCGTCAGCGACCGAGGGACCAACTTCACCTCGAAATACATGAAGTCCCTCTGGCAACAATGTGGGGTGACGTACAAGTTCACCACCCCATATCACCCCCAGGGTAACGGTCTGGTGGAGCGATTCAACCGAACCCTCAAGGGAATGATCATGGGTCTCGAAGAGCCCCTGAGGCGTAAGTGGGACGTCCTCCTTCCCTGTCTCCTTTTCACGTACCGCGAAGTCCCCCAGAAATCCCTGGGGTTCAGCCCCTTCGAGCTCCTCTACGGGCACCCCGTCCGGGGGCCCCTCAGCCTGGTCAAGGAAGGTTGGGAGACGGCGGCCCCAGAGCCCCCTCCGGATGTATTTCGATACATCCTGGCCCTCCGGAACCAGACTAGGAAGTTCCGAGAACTGGCCGAGGCAAACCTCGAGGCCAGTCAAGAAGAAATTAAACGGTGGTATGACCAGAATGCCACTCTGGTCGAGTTCCAACCCGGACAGCAGGTCTGGGTGATGGCCCCCGTGGAGCCCTGTGCCCTGCAAGACAAGTGGACAGGGCCCTTCAAGGTGGTGGAGCGCAGGAGTCAGGTGACTTATCTTATCGATGTACAGTCCCCCCGGAACCCCTTGCGGGTCCTCCACGTGAACCGCCTCAAGCCCCACTTCGCCCGGTCCGAGTTGAGTTTGCTCCTCGCCACGGACGACGGAGAAGAAGAGGAAACGGAGCCTCTCCCCGATCTCCTGTGCGCTAAAGAAAAAGATGGCTCCGTAGAGGGAGTAAGTCTCTCATCCTCCCTCTCTCCCGAGCAGCGCGAGGACTGTCGCCAGTTACTGGGACAGTTCTCGGACCTTTTCTCCCTCATCCCCGGCGTCACCAGCTGGTGCGTCCACGACGTGGACACCGGGGACAGTCCCCCGGTACGGCACAGAGCCTACAGCGTCCCCGACCGAGTTCGGGCCTGCATCAAGGCCAAGGTATCAAAGATGTTAGCTCTCGGAGTGGTCAAAGCCTCTGACAGCCCATGGGCTAGCCCCGTGGTCCTGGTTCCGAAGGCAGCCGCCCCCGGCACTGTTCCCGAGCTGAGGTTCTGCGTTGACTACCGCGGGCTCAACGCAGTCACCAGAACCGATGCGCATCCCATCCCCCGAGCAGACGAGCTTATTGATCGCCTAGGGGCTGCTCGCTTCCTTAGCACGTTCGACCTGACCAGCGGATACTGGCAGATCGCCCTCACAGAGGGGGCCAGGGAGAGATCCGCTTTTTCCACCCCGGATGGTCACTACCATTTCCGGGTAATGCCCTTCGGGATGAAAAACGCCCCCGCCACCTTCCAGAGGCTGGTGAACCAGGTACTGGCTGGGTTGGAAGAGTTCAGCGCTGCGTATCTGGACGATATCGCAGTTTACAGTTCCCACTGGCCCAAGCACCTCCAACACCTCTGGGCGGTGCTGACGGCCCTGAGGAGGGCTGGTCTCACCATTAAGGCAAGCAAGTGCCAGATCGGACAAGGGTCCGTAGTCTACCTCGGGCACCAGGTCGGAAGCGGCCTCGTAGCCCCCCTCCAGCCCAAGATCGATGCAATCGTGGCCTGGGAGGCCCCCACGACCCAGACGGAAGTGCGGGCGTTCCTAGGGCTCACGGGGTACTATCGAACATTTATCAAAGGGTACGGCAGCCTCGTAGCACCTCTCAAGGAGTTAACCTCCAAAAACAAGCCGAAGAAAGTCAGCTGGACCCCCACCTGCCAAGAGGGGTTCGAAACCTTGAAAGACCCCATGTGTACTGCCCCAGTCCTACAGGCCCCCGACTACTCCCGAGAGTTTGTAGTCCAGACGGACGCATCCGAGCATGGCATCGGAGCAGTTCTGTCCCAGGTGAACGAGAGCGGCCTGGACCAGCCAGTGGCATTTATTAGCCGAAGGCTACTCCCTCGAGAACAAAGGTGGAGCACCATCGAGCGGGAGGCCTTTGCGGTGGTTTGGGCCCTGAAGAAGCTGAGACCCTACCTGTTCGGTACTCACTTCCGGGTCCAAACCGACCACCGACCCCTCCAGTGGCTAATGCAGATGAGAGGGGAGAATCCCAAATTGTTGCACTGGTCCATCTCCCTCCAGGGGATGGATTTCACTGTTAAGCACCGGCCTGACCACGCCAACGCAGACGGCCTGTCCCGATTCTTCTGCCTCAGCGAAGAGAACCCCCAAGAGGATGGGTAGCTCTCCCCGCCTTCAGCTGGGGGGGACGTTTGTTGGACCCGGCCTCGTGGCGTGGTTCGCCTCTGTCCCTCCGGACCCTGTGAGCGTAGGCCTGCACCCTGAGTCCCCTGCGCAGCATCCCCGTTAGTGTAGCCTGCACCCCGAGCCTGGTCGTCCTACTCCCAATAAGCCCAGACCCCCGTAACGAACGACCAGACCGGCCTATCCCGTTCCACTCCCGGCTCCGGGCGCTTAACCTTGCATGCCCCACAAGGCCCGGCAGCCATTTTTCCTTCCCGAGATCCCTGTCTCCCTGGGCCTAGCGTGACCCTGGCCCCAGCAAAACCCAGACTCCAAAGGCGCGCCAGTCCCGGCTGGGGGGTAAAGGGCTCCCCGAGTGAGATAAGCCAGGGAGTTTCGATGGCACCTCCGGCCTCCCCTGAGAGACTGGAATCTGTCACACCTTTGGCCTCCCCCTGTGGGCCAGTTTCGATTACACCTCTGGCCTCCCCGAGTGCTGGCTCCAGACCTGCTGGCCGTCTGGGAATCCCCGGACGCATCTTCCAAAGAGATCAAAGAGCCAACCGCCGGACCTCGCCAACGACCCGCCCCCAAGGCATGAGACCTCCGCCTGCGAGGGTCCTGACATCAAAGGGCCAAGGGACTATATCAGGGCCCGCCCGACAACTAGCGGGCAGTGGTATCTTGGACCTGAAGCCCTGCTGATCTGATCGCGGCTGACCCTGAGAAGAACTCAACCTCGCATCACTGAGCCCTGCTGACGCTGTCGCGGCTCGAGCTGAACTCGTAACCATCGGAGCCCTGCTGACGCTGACGCTGTCGCGGCTCGTCCTCTCTAAGACCTCGGAGCCCTGCTGACGCTGTCGCAGCTCGAGCTTGAACTCGTAACCATCAGAGCCCTGCTGACGCTGTTGCGGCTCGTCCTCTCTAAGACCTCGGAACCCTGCTGACGCTGTCGCGGCTCCTCACGAACTTCTCCGGATCGAGCCCTGCTGACCTCGTCGCGGCTCGAGGAGTACTCTGCCGGATAGCTCAAGTCCCGTTTGAGTGGGGGGGCGTCTCCGGAGAGTTACGAGTGGCAGTCCGCTCAGACATGCCCGTGGACTGCCTGCTCCGCAACGATCTAGAGAGCTCACCCTGGAAGCTGGTTGAGAAAAGGACCCACCTAGAGATGGTGAGCCTGCCCGAATGGGCCTGTGTGAGCACCCGGTCGATGACCGCCCGGGTGGCTAACCCCGAGGGGGTGAATCTTGAGACCGCACTGCCAACCCCCGAGGACCCCGAGGTCCCCGAGTCTTTTGAAACCACCGAGCTGTCCCCCGGAGAGAGCTCCCCCTCCGACGCAGGCCCCCTCGGCCCTGACGTCGAACAGACCACGAGCCTGGACGACCTTCCTGAGCTGGCCCAGTGGGCCAGGAAGGAGGACCGTCCCGAGAAGAATTTTGCCTAGAACAGACCTCCTGTCCGTCCTTGGTTGGGCCGCGGCAGCAGGCCACCGCCCAGGCCGCTGGTGACCAGTCCGGCTCCCACTTTGTCTATTGGGAAAACGGCCTCTTGTACAGCGAGCAAAAGTCTGCCGAGCTAGGGTCAGCCCGAGTGCTGGTGGTACCCTTACGCTTCCGCGGCTTTCTCCTGAACCTGGCCCATGACGTACCCCTGGCGGGACACTTGGGACAAGACAAGACGTATCATCGCCTGGTCACCCACTTCTACTGGCCCGGCATGCGCTCCGATGTGGTGGCCCACTGTAAGTCCTGCCCCACGTGTCAGTCCAGCGGAAAGAGCGGCGGGAGGCGAAAGGCCCCACTCCAACCCTTCCCCGTGGTCAGTACCCCCTTTGAGCGGGTGGGAATCGACATGGTGGGCCCTCTCGACCCCAGGACCTCCTTAGGTCACCGCTTTATCCTTGTCTTGGTGGACCATGCCACCCGCTACCCCGAAGCCATTCCCCTCCGAACGGTGACGGCCCCCGTAGTGCGGCGGGCCCTCATGGGGATTTTCTCTCGGGTGGGATTCCCCCGAGAAGTCGTCAGCGACCGAGGGACCAACTTCATCTCATAATACATGAAGTCCCTCTGGCAACAATGTGGGGTGACGTACAAGTTCACCACCCCATATCACCCCCAGGGTAACGGTCTGGTGTAGCGATTCAACCGAACCCTCAAGGGAATGATCATGGGTCTCGAAGAGCCCCTGAGGCGTAAGTGGGACGTCCTCCTTCCCTGTCTCCTTTTCGCGTACCGCGAAGTCCCCCAGAAATCCCTGGGGTTCAGCCCCTTCGAGCTCCTCTACGGGCACCCCGTCCGGGGGCCCCTCAGCCTGGTCAAGGAAGGTTAGGAGACGGCGGCCCCAGAGCCCCCTCCGGATGTATTTCGATACATCCTGGCCCTCCGGAACCAGACTAGGAAGTTCCGAGAACTGGCCGAGACAAACCTCGAGGCCAGTCAAGAAGAAATTAAACGGTGGTATGACCAGAATGCCACTCTGGTCGAGTTCCAACCCGGATAGCAGGTCTGGGTGATGGCCCCCGTGGAGCCCTGTGCCCTGCAAGACAAGTGGACAGGGCCCTTCAAGGTGGTGGAGCGCAAGAGTCAGGTGACTTATCTTATCGATGTACAGTCCCCCCGGAACCCCTTGCGGGTCCTCCACGTGAACCGCCTCAAGCCCCACTTCGCCCGGTCCGAGTTGAGTTTGCTCCTCGCCACGGACAACGGAGAAGAAGAGGAAACGGAGCCTCTCCCCGATCTCCTGTGCGCCAAAGAAAAAGATGGCTCCGTAGAGGGAGTGAGTCTCTCCTCCTCCCTCTCTCCCGAGCAGCGCGAGGACTGTCGCCAGTTACTGGGACAGTTCTCGGACCTTTTCTCCCTCATCCCCGGCGTCACCAGCTGGTGCGTCCACGACGTGGACACCGGGGACAGTCCCCCGGTACGGCACAGAGCCTACTGCGTCCCCGACCGAGTCCGGGCCTGCATCAAGACCGAGGTATCGAAGATGTTAGCTCTCGGAGTGGTCGAAGCCTCTGACAGCCCATGGGCTAGCCCCGTGGTCCTGGTTCCGAAGGCAGCCGCCCCCGGCACTGTTCCCGAGCTGAGGTTCTGCGTTGACTACCGCGGGCTCAACGCAGTCACCAGAACCGATGCGCATCCCATCCCCCGAGCAGACGAGCTTATTGATCGGCTAGGGGCTGCTCGCTTCCTTAGCACGTTCGACCTGACCAGCGGATACTGGCAGATCGCCCTCACAGAGGGGGCCAGGGAGAGATCCGCTTTTTCCACCCCGGATGGTCACTACCATTTCCGGGTAATGCCCTTCGGGATGAAAAACGCCCCCGCCACCTTCCAGAGGCTGGTGAACCAGGTACTGGCTGGGTTGGAAGAGTTCAGCGCTGCGTATCTGGACGATATCGCAGTTTACAGTTCCCACTGGCCCGAGCACCTCCAACACCTCTGGGCGGTGCTGACGGCCCTGAGGAGGGCTGGTCTCACCATTAAGGCAAGCAAGTGCCAGATCGGACAAGGGTCCGTAGTCTACCTCGGGCACCAGGTCGGAAGCGGCCTCGTAGCCCCCCTCCAGCCCAAGATTGATGCAATCGTGGCCTGGGAGGCCCCCACGACCCAGACGGAAGTGCGGGCGTTCCTAGGACTCACGGGGTACTATCGAAGGTTTATCAAAGGGTACGGCAGCCTCATAGCACCTCTCACGGAGTTAACCTCCAAAAACCAGCCGAAGAAAGTCAGCTGGACCCCCGCCTGCCAAGAGGGGTTCGAAACCTTGAAAGACCCCATGTGTACTGCCCCAGTCCTACAGGCCCCCGACTACTCCCGAGAGTTTGTAGTCCAGACGGACGCGTCCGAGCATGGCATCGGAGCAGTTCTGTCCCAGGTGAACGAGAGCGGCCTGGACCAGCCAGTGGCATTCATTAGCCGAAGGCTACTCCCTCGAGAACAAAGGTGGAGCACCATCGAGCGGGAGGCCTTCGCGGTGGTTTGGGCCCTGAAGAAGCTGAGACCCTACCTGTTCGGTACTCACTTCCGGGTCCAAACCGACCACCGACCCCTCCGGTGACTAATGCAGATGAGAGGGGAGAATCCCAAATTGTTTCGCTGGTCCATCTCCCTCCAGGGGATGGATTTCACTGTTAAGCACCGGCCTGACCACGCCAACGCAGACGGCCTGTCCTGATTCTTCCGCCTCAGCGAAGAGAACCCCCAAGAGGATGGGTAGCTCTCCCCGCCTTCAGCTGGGGGTGACGCGTGTTGGACCCGGCCTCGTGGCGTGGTTCGCCTCTGTCCCTCCGGACCCTGTGAGCGTAGGCCTGCACCCTGAGTCCCCTGCGCAGCATCCCCGTTAGTGTAGCCTGCACCCCGAGCCTGGTAGTCCTACTCCCGATAAGCCCAGACCCCCGTAACCAACGACCAGACCGACCTATCCCGTTCCACTCCCGGCTCCGAGCGCTTAACCTTGCATGCCCCACAAGGCCCGGCAGCCATTTTTCCTTCCCGAGATCCCTGTCTCCCTGGGCCTAGCGTGACCCCGGCCCCAGCAAAACCCAGACTCCAAAGGCGCGCCAGTCCCGGCTGGGGGGTAAAGGGCTCCCCGAGTGAGATAAGCCAGGGAGTTTCGATGGCACCTCCGGCCTCCCCTGAGAGACTGGAATCTGTCACACCTTTGGCCTCCGCCTGTGGGCCAGTTTCGATTACACCTCTGGCCTCCCCGAGTGCTGGCTCCAGACCTGCTGGGCATCTGGGAATCCCTGGACGCATCTTCCAAAGAGATCAAAGAGCCAACCGCCGGACCTCGCCAACGACCCGCCCCCAAGGCATGAGACCTCCGCCTGCGAGGGTCCGGACATCAAAGGGCCAAGGGACTATATCAGGGCCCGCCCGACAACTAGCGGGCAGTGGTATCTTGGACCTGAAGCCCTGCTGATCTGATCGCGGCTGACCCTGAGAAGAACTCAACCTTGCATCACTGAGCCCTGCTGACGCTGTCGCGGCTCGAGCTGAACTCGTAACCATCGGAGCCCTGCTGACGCTGTCGCAGCTCGAGCTTGAACTCGTAACCATCGGAGCCCTGCTGACGCTGTCGCGGCTCGTCCTCTCTAAGACCTCGGAGCCCTGCGGACGCTGTCGCGGCTCGAGCTTGAACTCGTAACCATCGGAGCCCTGCTGACGCTGTCGCGGCTCGACCTTGCAAAGACTATCGGAGCCCTGCTGACGCTGTCGCGGCTCCTCACGAACTTCTCCGGATCGAGCCCTGCTGACCTCGTCGCGGCTCGAGGAGTACTCTGGTCCGGCCGAACCATCGAGACCACCATCACGACCAAACTGACTCGACGTGAGTGAAGCAGCAAGTACGACCATCATCTCCCGTATCCCCCGGCTCGAGGATTGAGAGCTGTGCGCAGGGTACGCTTCGTACTGGCCCATAGGCTAAAGACTGTCCCGCTTCCCTCTTCCCGAACCCTCCAAGACTTTTGTGATCCCTCGATCATTTGTACATAAGAGTGCTACTTTCCTTTTGCTGCTTATAAAGAACTTGTTACTGAGATCCATCGGTGTGGTGTCTATTCGTAAGTGTGGTGTGAGCTCAGTGTGTACGATCCTAGATCCGAAGTCCTCCCCGGTGAGGACCTCACGATAAGACTCGGCAAGATCTGTGGGAGAGGTGGGTCCTGGGGTGGCCGGGTGAGCACAGCCTGACCCTCTGAGATCGTCCCTTCTAACAACGACGTAGACGTGACGCAGTGAAATCTCATTGATTTCACTATGCCACTTCTATGAGACTTTTCTGTGTCAGAACGCACACTCTGTATACATTATACCTGTCACAGGTATAATGTAGCGTAGGGCTTACAAAGTGCCTAGATACAGTACTTTGTAAATATGGCTCAGTGTGGCGCATTTTTTACACCATCGCAGTGATACAAAAAGTAATGCAACAGCGGAGTAAGCGCCTCATAAATGAGGCCCTACTGTGACAATTTCTGGGATTACTTTGGGTACAGTTTGGCGACACATTTTTAACTTCAAGATTGCTAGCGATTCTTCGTTTTCAGTCTTGTCCTTGGGCTCTTTGCAGCACGTGGTCTAGTTTTATAGAGAATTGCCAAGTTTCTGATTTGCCCTTATTCTTTTACCATTTGTGGTTCTGTACGTCTGATCACTCCAATGATATAAAATTGGAGGCATATTAATGTACATAATGTCTCAAAATGTATGCTTTCTTACACAAAGGGGTAAGGTACTATCTATTACAGGTACATCAGCCTCCTGAAAGTCCTAATGAAAAACATGGTTGTGACATGATAAGTTGCTAAGGTACATTTCCTCAAGCCACCCTGGACCATGTCTTGGTGATTCTTGATCCAACCCCTAATAGCACCCCTCCCTTCCGCGGTAAGTTTTCAGAGTACCCACTTGTATGTACACCCTATTTCTCAAAGAAGCTATAACGTCCATTGATTAAGCAATTTCTTCTAGCATTGGGATCTAGTTTTTACTTTTTGTCTTCCGACAATACAAGTTCACATAGAATTCAATGTCTAACCAACTTTTTTCTCTCATTGTAGGAAAGACAGGGTCAGGGTGACTTATGAACATTTAGTTGACTAGGGCACAACATTGTAGCACAGCAATTGGAGTGGAAACTTTAATTGTCATATATTTCTAAATACAAATAAATCCCTCTTCACAACTAGCATTCCCACTGCAGCAGTGAAAATGAAAGCGCTGCTCTGAATACCTTCACAATTCCAGAAATCTGATGATTGTCTTATTATTTCTCTTTGTCTGTCTTGTCTCCTCTCTCTTCTTTCTATATGTACATATCTCTGACTAGATGGTGACCCCAAACTCTGTTGAGTAGGAGAAAGAGGAGGGGGCAGAAAACAGGAGGTAAGGAGCATAGCATAATGAAAGTGGTCAAGTAGAGAGAGAGGGGAGCTAGTGATCGAGATGAGGTAGAGCTAGAGGTGCTGTAGAAAGAGGAAGAAGTAGGTAAAGAAAGAGCGGTAGAGAGACAAGTGAGGTATTAGAGTGAGGTAAGAGAGTGTTGGAGATAGGAAGACTAAAGGAAGGGGGAGGGAGAGATGTAAGGTAAGAAGAAAGGTTAGCTAGAGAGAGGTAGAGGAAGTGAGATTTAGAGTCTGTGAGATGCATATAAAGATATGTAAGGTAGGGAGAGTGGTGAAATAGGACAACATGTTAAGAGGTATAGAAAGAGGTCAGAGTAGTGACTAAGAGAGAACAAAGTGGGGTGAAGGGGAAGTATAGAAGTAAAGATGAAGTGTAGCGAGACAAGAAGTGAAGTAGAGAGATAGAAGTGAGGTAGATAAACAGAGATAAGGTTGATAGAGAGAGGTGGTGTGAGCTAGAGAGTTGTGAGGTACAGAAACAGAGGTAAGACAGAGTGCTGTATAAAGAATGAGAAATAGGGAGAGAGAGAGGGGAAACATCCTTTACGACGCAACTTTTACCACGCAGCGCCTTTACAACGCAGGTTTTTCAACGCAAGTCATTACAACGAATTGCGCTGGGGGGCGCTCTAGGATAGGTAATAGTTTAACTTACTATCCAACACCTTCCCTACTATCCACGGGGACTGGAGTTGGAATAGTAAATTAAACTATTCACTATCCAGCACCCCCCAACGCAAGTCGTTGTAACGACTTGCGTTGAAAAACCTGCGTTGTAAAGGCATGCGTAGTAAAAGCATGCGTTGTAACAACGTACATCCAAGAGAGAGAGAGAGACAAGGGGGCATATTGTCAAGAACAGCGATAAAATTATCGCTGGTTTAGCAGCAGAAAACTGCAGCTAAAGCGGCGATAATAGGCTTGTTAATATGCCCTGGAGAATTCCAATAGAAGCCCATGTTCACACCAGAACATGGACTTCTATAGGAATTCTCAAGGGCCTATTATCAAGCCCATTATCGCCACTTTAGCGGCCGTTTTCTGCAGCTAAACCTGCGATAATTTTTAACGCCGTTCTTGATAATATGCCCCCAGGTGAGTTGAAATGGAGAAAGAGGTTAGAGAGAAACTGGGGAGAGAGAAAAGGTAATGACACAGAAAAGTAGATAGAGGAAATAGAAAGTGGGGAACTGGAGAGGTGCGATAGAGTGCAAATGGCCAGTTAAATGTAGACCATAGATAGAGAAAGCGGTGGATAGAGAGAGAGGAGGTGGTACAAGAGGTGAGGTAGAAAGAGAAATGAAGTAGTGAGCTGAAATAGAGAGTGGTGATGTAGAGAAAATGCCGAGAAAGAAGTAGACCCAAGGTGAAGAATAGAAAGATAGAGAGAGGACAGTTGAGGTAAACAGACAGATACGTTTGAAACAAGATGGAAACAAAGCAGTGAGGTGCAAAGAAAAGGATGAGATAGAGAGAGATGCTCTAGAACTTGGGTGGAGGTAGGCTTAGAGAGAGAGAGAGTGGTGAGATAGTGAGAGAGAGGTAGACAGTAGAGGAGTAGACAGTATTGTACTGAGCTCATGGTGATGTAGACATATATGAGACCGAGAGAGAGTAGAGGGATGAGGTAGAAGAGGTGAGGTGAAGTAAGGAGAGCGAAATATCGTGTTTATTTTAGTAACTGCCACAGGAACAAACACAGAAGGCTGGGCTGCAAAGGTATCAGGCACAAAAAATAATCAGTATGTTTCTTATGCACAAAGTTTTGTTTTTGGAGGGGGCGTTTTGGAAGGTGGGGTCCCTTGGCTATTGCCCACTTCGCCTAAACCTGAAAATGACAATGATGATTTTTTTCTCCCTTTGTATGTCCTTGTGGAGAGTGTAACAGCTGTAATTACTTGTTAATGTCATTCTTACCATTCCAATTCCAGCGCTGCTCTTTACTGGTTTAGAAGAAGTGCACTTGTTGCTACTGCTCTGCCTGTCTCCTGCTCGAAGTTCAGTGTAAAGGGCCGGGCCCTAGGCCGCCATACAGTAATAAGTATCTCACAGACACAGTAACTTGGTATCTGGAACTGGCAAAGGAACATGCGCCAGGACCCTTTTATTGACAGGGTCACACATCCAGTGACACCTGTGATGGTGAAAGTGCATGCTTTCTCCTGATCAAGAACCTTGGAGTGACAACATCAAATTGCACAGGGGGAGCATATGCCTATTTTGAGTTGAATTGCATGTGCTGTTGATGGCTCGGAAAATATCAGGCTTGATTTCCAAAATCTGCTAGTCGGTTGTACTGGTTCACAGTGCTCTTCATAATAACTGGACGTACATAGAGCATAGAGGGCGTGATTTGTCATTGCCAGCGTTTAGACTGGCTTGCTGAATATGCCTCCAAGTGATCTAAACAATGCATTATTGTGTGTCTGAGTGTTATACAATTGGTGTTGCTTGCCTCAAATTAAGACATACTATAGACAAGCTCAACTCTGAAATAGGTTTATGATTGCACAACCACAAGCTCGTTTTTTGCCACCATAAGTGCTGATTCTTCTGTGTCCTAAAAAATATCGCCAGCACTTTAATAACTTATTTACCTTCGATATTTAAAGGGAGCATTGGGGTACTGCTGTAAACCAATCCGGGTTACATTTCGGATTAAGAAAACTGTAGTATAATAAAATAGGTTGTTGATTAAAACTTAAATCCTTCCCCAAGCAATCAATTGAAGACTTAACAGCAGTGATGCAATTACCTAGCCTTATGTAAGCCATTCATTCTCAACCTAGCTACTGGCAACTTCCAATGTGCCTAATTCTTAGAGTGAACACACAGCAAGAGCAACGGATACCCGCTGTCTTCAGAAGTCTAATTACCTGTAAAAAAACAACTCTTAAATTAGTTTCGAAAGTAAACTAAAGGTCCTGTTAAAAAGAGTTGGAAACCGCAAAATGTATGGTAAAAATTTGGCTATGCCCAGACGGTGGCTCCCATCCTCACTGTGCCACAAGACTCAAGCTATGTTTCACTGAAAATACCTAAAAAGGTCTAAACAAGTTTCTGGAGGCTTTGTTCCTATCTGTAAGGGACCTGAAGCAGAACCAAGACTGATGTGCTTATGGCAGGTCTCAGTTTAAAGTGGCATAGTGGGTGAAAGACAGTGGCTTGGAATGTGCCTGCGCAATCGCCAGTGGCTGAGACTAATTCAAGCATTCCTTGCATCTCCTTATTATTTATTGTATATGCCTGAATGAGAGCACATGAGAACAAGGCACAGGTAAAGTGTTAAAAAGTGTTAATTTAAATGGCAGTGTACATATGCCGCCAACATCTTAGTTCGGTTTTGCTGTACATTTATTGAGTTCCCTACTTTTTGTTGCATTTCGTTACATTAGTACTTTTTTTTTCTATTCACTTTCTGTGTACGTTACCCCAGTTATTTTGAATACTTTCTACAGAGTCAAGTATAGCTTTCAAAATGTTTGCTTTTATGAATTGGTTTAATTGAGCATCAAGAAATTATGGAGCATGAACTATGACGGTCTCCGTTCAGTTATCTCAGCTTCGGTTCTAATCAGGAAAGTTTCTCTGTCTCAGAAAGAATTCTGATATCCGTTTAGTTCCGATAAATCTTAAGTGTTAAAAAGCGGGACCCATTTATTCATGGGAAGGTATGGATTTGTGAATTTGCAGACAGACAGCTTACCCCCCCTTCCCGCTTTCTTTAGGGCATCAGCTGGCAGCGTAATTCTGCACACAGCCCGCGGAAAAGAAAAGACACACAAACGGGGGAAACAGGATTTAAACTTCATCAAAGATAGAGGGCTCAGAGCGCGGCAGAAGCTGCAACGGTGTGCAGAAACCAGCAAATGACAACTGCCCTAACGAAATGATGACTCTGCTTCGTACTCTATATTTCCGGTGCCCGGAGACCACCGCAATGCCCTACCGGCGTGGCTGGATCTGCGTGACATAAGAAAAAGAAAAGTGGCATTGCGTGCTGTTGCCGTCCGTAGATTTATGCCCCTTCAGATCTGGATGATTTCACGGAGTGGAAAGAGCCTGAAAGAGCTGCCATTATGAACCTTCACTACCAAGTAGGTGACAGAGTGCAGCACTGTCAGCCGACCCAGTGTTGCCATGGTGATGGGGACGCTGCTCGGAGGGAACAACAAATCCTGCCTTCAGCTGCGCCCGTCAAAGTGAAAGTGATCGCGGAGCGATGCACTTAATGAGCTATGACGGAAGCTCACGTGCATAACCGCAAGCTTATCGCCACAGTGGTAGCATTTTCTGATGCCCTTACTATAAGTCTCGCCAGAGCATTGCACGCGCTGGCTCAGGCAAGACCTAAAAAAGCAGGAATTAGCAGGAAGTAGGAAAGGAATGTAACATGGGCACCTCATGCTCTAAAATAAACCAATACCGTCCGCTCATGGGCACAGGTCATGTTCACACTGTGAATAGCTGCACAAGGGCATGTTGCTTAGTTTCCCCAAGACGTCCACTCCTCTCTTACCTTTTTTTTTTATATGTTTGTGTGGTTGAGGGGATGGGTTAGTAAATCAATGTGAGAATAAGATAGGTAATGGGTGTGTCACTCAAAGCATGGATTGATAAACTGATGAGTGTAGGGACAGGTAGGCGAATTAGAGAATAGCTGGATGAATCAGTGAACTAGTGCATGGATGGATGAATATGTGAGTGAGTTGAGTTAGTGCATCGATGAGTGCTAAAGCTCTCCATCGCTCCTTTGCAGTAGATGTATCCCTGTCTCTAGAAAGAGTTTCCAGGAAATGATGCACACTAAATTTTCTGCAGAAGGTGCACTACCAACGAAGTGTGTTTGCTGTTTATATGCACACAAAGAGGGGAGGGAAAATGTTAAATGACAGGCATGGAAAATGTCTCTAAACAAGTGAAACATTCATTCATGTTTAAACAGCCAGAGCTCTGTTAGCTTCTCTGGACTTCCGCACGAGCAAACCCTGAAGAGGGACACATGCATTAGATGGAGTATGCCCCATTGTCATCAATAACATCTTGAGCATGGGATTGTTCGAGTCTTCTGCTCTCCTGGTGAATTTCCTGGTGTTACTGTGTACCTCCACCTGCAGTTGGCAACCCAAGATCAGCTTCCTGTTCTCTCTGCCCGCGCCGGTGCCGTCCCTCCTAAATGGTAAGCCTTTCTTTATGCCCCTTTCACCATAGATAATAATTGGGACAGCCGCATGCAAACACTCGGCACAAACAGCATGGACCATTAAACATTCATAATCACTTCTATATAAATATTGTACACCACTCGAAAGCAAGCAATCACAAGCGAAGTTCACTATCAGCTGTCATTTGACCTGCAGCCTTGGCACATGATTTCCATAGGGTAGCAGGATTGTTCCTTGGGATTAGTCCTTGCAGCCTTTGTTCTGTCTCTGAACTGAACAGAAACGCATCGATTATCTGTGCTATACCTCACCTTCCCACCCAGTGGACATGGCTCATATTTACCCACAATGCATTTCAGAAGGTCTCTTACCACCCATTCATGGACTCACCCATTCATCCAATTACCCATTCATGCGCTCATTAAGCAACATTTATCACATACACTCACCCAGTACTTAGCTGTACTACCCTTCTGTCACTTATTTCCTTGCTTTATATACCACACGCACATACTTGCCAATCAATGAAGAAGCACATTGACTTATAAAATAGCCACACCTATTGGCTTTTCCACTGCTTGTTTTGTATCGTGGCTGGTTATAAATAATGATCTACTGATAATTGGATAGATGCACAGCAAGGGTTAGTGCGATATCTGAAAAAAGTTAAGGAAGTTTCTGGTGCACCAGAGGGTGACGTCGAGGGTCCCACGACGTCTGTACTATAATGAGATAGTGAGACTAGACAAAGTCTGGAATCATCCCCACCGGGCACACGTATAATCGTCTTCTGAATGAGGAAGACTTCCAATTAGGGTTTTTCTCAAACATTCATTTTATTTCATATTGTCTTTAAAGTTGGAAAATTTCACATTGAGGAAAATTAATTTTGGTGATTTTTTTCGCAAACAACTTAATATCATCAGGCAATGTCCGTTTCAAAATTACCAATGCATTTCGGGCATTTAGTTCATGCCCTTCATCAGGGAGACGACACTACAAAAAATACATAGTGAATAACCATTAATGTGCGGTGACAAACACGGGTAAAACAAGCAGTTAAAGCAACATATATAGAAACCTTTGCATTTAGAATAACATAGTACACTGGTGAGATGTTGAACTTCTTAAACTACGTTTACCAAAACAAATGTAAGGGTGAAGTGAGAAACGGTTTATGAGGAGGGTAAAGTCGGTGCCACTTACATGCCTTTCCAAATGTAGGGTTCACATCTGTAACAACGGAAAACAAATAGGCTGGTTTACAATCTGATCGACCCACCAATGCGACCAATCGTGTCTACACGAGGAAGTTTACACGAACCCATCGGACAACTATTGGACAGATATATGCAGCCAACGGTACAAGCAATGCAAACGTATATTAAGGACACGTCTCAATTTCTCCTAAAACTTCAGCAGTTAATCTTGAACCCTTCTGAAAACATCATCCTATGCACAGCAGACGTACGGAGTCTATATACCAGCATACCCCATGATATGGGTATTGAAGCAATGGAAGCAGCTTTACTTCGAACTGAATTTGATTTAGACTTCCAAACTTTCCTTATGGAACTGATGTACTTCATACTATATCATAGCTACTTTAGAGCAGACGTAACCTGGTATCAACAACTCACCGGGATGGCAATGGGCAATTCGGCAGCGCCCGTGTATGCCAACATCTTCATGCAGTGGTATGAGAACCAACATATTTTATCCAACAATGAATGGACGGACAATCTCAAAATGATCGTGAGATACATCGACGATCTCTTCATCGTCTGGACTAACACTGAGGAGAAACTCATCAAGGCTTTGATGAAGTTCAACGATATCGATCAACGCATCCAATTGACATGGGTTACATCTAACACTGAAGTCAACTTCTTGGATGTTAAAGTTACAAGAACCCCCACGGGATTCACAACGGACCTTTATGTGAAACCAACGGATAGAAACAATATGTTACTACACTCAAGCTTCCACGAACCAAACCTAATCAAGAACCTACCATTCTCCCAAATGGCAAGAGTGAAGAGAATCACTTCGGAGGAAACCACGTTAGAGGTAAGATTACAGGAAATGACCAACAAGTTTCTAGCAAGAGGTTACCCGCCAATAGTGGTTAATCAAGCAAGACAGAGAATTGACAATATAAACAGATCTACTCTTCTCACCTACAAACCGAAAACAGACCAGTCACGTACAGTGGCAGTATCAAAATATTCCACAGTCAGCAAAAGATACAAACAAATCATCCGCAAACATTGGCCAATACTGAACCTCGAACCTGATTTTAAACAATCATTCAGTCAACCACCTCTTTTTGCTTTTACCAGAGCTAAAAATCTGGGAGAAATTCTCCAAAACCCCATGACGGATGAGACCACCTATTCAGGAACTAAACCGTGCCTAAACTGCGGCCATTGTAATAACATTATCAGAGGTAGCAGCATAAACCATCCATCCAAAGGCCATCAAATCAAACTAAAGGTCAATGCCACTTGTGAATCGAGCAACCTAATATACGGGATACGATGCCCGTGTGGTAAGATGTATGTGGGCAAGACTGAGCGCCGTATAAAAGTGCGTCTAACTGCGCACAAGTCAAACATCAGACTGAAAAACACCAAATCAGCTTTATCACTACATTTTACAGAAGAGAAACATAATGTGTCCCAGATCAAATTCATTGTTTTGGAAACTGTCCACAAGATTGAAGGTCGTGATAATTCTAGACATTTACTCCGCAGGGAAAATCAATGGATCCAAAAATTGTCAACCCAGAAGCCAATGGGCTTGAATGAAAGAATTGAACTTGCATGTTATTTATAATGAATTGCTCCCATGATCACTTATTGTGCCTATTGCGCTTGTACATAACACACACGACACCTACTGCAACACTCATCTCACACTGACACCAGGCTTAGGGCCCCACACTAGCTGCTACCAACCACCACCACTGCGGCATGATCCACTAATCTCTGAGCTTCATATGTTCCGCATGTAACACATAGCGGATCGAGCCCCCACACCGACACTTTAACTTGATTTTTTATTTTATTATTTTCATTTTTTGTAGACCTCTAATTGAGTTGTACCTGTAACCAAGAACCCGTGAAAATGATTTTCACTTTACATGCGAAGGTAACCAGGCTTTCAGTTCACTTTTACCCCCGCTACGCGAGTTTGGGCCACACATCCCTTAGACAGTCTTTCTTCTACCACTACGGTCATGTGACTACCCACATGATCGGAACATACTTTTTCTGAACTTGGAAGCGCGACCGATTTTTTCGTGCCGCAAACACTGAAGCGAGACAACTGATCACCAACATTCGGAATCTAGCTGTTCAGGTTAGTTTCACCCCCGTTTTCTCCAGAGCATTCACTTAACCTCGTTTTAGACACGAGACATCGATCAGATTGTAAACCAGCCTATTTGTTTTCCGTTGTTACAGATGTGAACCCTACATTTGGAAAGGCATGTAAGTGGCACCGACTTTACCCTCCTCATAAACCGTTTCTCACTTCACCATTACATTTGTTTTGGTAAACGTAGTTTAAGAAGTTCAACATCTCACCAGTGTACTATGTTATTCTAAATGCAAAGGTTTCTATATATGGTGCTTTAACTGCTTGTTTTACCCGTGTTTGTCACCGCACATTAATGGTTATTCACTATGTATTTTTTGTAGTGTCGTCTCCCTGATGAAGGGCATGAACTAAATGCCCGAAATGCATTGGTAATTTTGAAACGGACATTGCCTGATGATATTAAGTTGTTTGCGAAAAAAATCACCAAAATTAATTTTCCTCAATGTGAAATTTTCCAACTTTAAAGACAATATGAAATAAAATGAATGTTTGAGAAAAACCCTAATTGGAAGTCTTCCTCATTCAGAAGACGATTATACGTGTGCCCGGTGGGGATGATTCCAGACTTTGTCTAGTCTCACTATCTGGTTATAAATAATACCAGCACTTTGCGTGTGCGGCAGCAAAGTTGGATGTCGTCTGTCTCTTGCATGCCGCCTTCCCTGTATTTGCATCCATTGGTGAGGATTCACCATGGTAATTTTTCTGTGAATCCTAACAAATGACCTCTTTGCGTTGCGCCATGTTAGCCATCAGACATCAGTAGACCGGGCAGAGTACCAAGAACTGGTCATGCCGCATTCGCATTATATATTGTCCATACATTGTCCAAAGTCACAACTTTTAGGTTTCTGATTTTCAGCATCTAAAAATTGGCAGTATGTGTTGATTTTTTATAGCCAGAGTCATAAAGCCAGGTGATGGTAATTACTGTGAAATGAAATCTTGCAGTGTATAACTGTTCTCCCTTGACAGCATGCACATAAACTTTATGCCTTTATGAATGTATTATAATTTTGCTGTCCTTGAAGTAAATTCACTGCGTTTGTCATTTCGTGACATTGTTTATCTACAACGTTATTTATGAGCCCTGTTTATGTTTTTACTGTCTAAGCAGCTGCACTGGTTAAGTGTCTTAATTAAAAATTCATTGAAGCAGTAGAACCTCAAGATTCTTTTGGAGACTGTGGCACAGCTAATGAATATTTTTAAAATGCTAACGTCAAGTATACAAAATATTCTCTTTGGACACACAGAAAGTGTCTAAAATGTTTAGCCCAAATGATTCCAATATTGAGTACATGTTTAGCTTCGGCTGTAGGGGCACTTCAGCACCACTGGGAGTATACTGTTGTTTTATTTATTTATCTTTTTTATTTCATTTGTAAGGCATCAATATCTCTTCTTCCAACCACTCCCTAGTGCCTAGGAGTCTGTTGGTGCAGACCAACTTGAACCACCTAGTGTGTGCAAATGGTACTGGTCAGTGATCCAGTAACTCTTAGCATCGGGAGTCGGTAGACCTGGCCAGTGGATTCTATACATTGTTCTGTGAAGCTCAGACCCATTTTTGTGAGAGTAGGGGAAGGGAATGCCTGCAGTGGTAGTGTGATTGTGGAGCACATCCTTGAAAATATTTGTGTCTTCTGGGCTCTTTGAAAGAACTGTATATAGGGTTGTACCTTGCAGTCGGGTAAAAACACTTTCCAAATGATGCACAACACAGCTTTAAAGTCTCCTCTGCACCAGACATCCAATGTCTCAAACACTGCCTTCACCTCATCCAAACCTAGGTGTCCAGCGCCCACCTGAAGATGTACCCCATTAAGATAGAATTCCTGTCATTTGACAAGAACAGGCATAGATTTGTACAAACGTGGCTCAATGACATGAAGCTTCATGGTTTTGAGTCCCAACTTTCATTGAATGTCAAGTCCTTGGATTCACCAAGTTAACCAAACCTCACATTCAAGGATAACATTGCCAAACAATAAAGATGGCTTGGTACCAGCTCTCTGTTCTAAAGAAAGTGAAACCATTTCTTCCAGAAAAGGGGAATTCAGAGCTGTTATTCAAGCCCTCGTACTCTTGCATGTGGAACGTGGGAACAATCTGCTCCAGGGTCTCCCAGACTTCTCATTATCCCCACTTTAAGGCATCCTCCACAGTGCCGCACATTTCATCTAGGGCCATTTGCTCCCCTTGCTCGCCCCCACCATTATCAAAACCAGCTGCATACTTTACAAAGCCATCATGACAAGCCCCCGCTTATCATTCAGGCAAGTGCCCCACCTCTAGTTGCTCCTAACACACGAGCCACTAGAACACCATCAGACTAGAAACTAAGTAGTGTAAAAAAGAAAAAAACTATTAAGCCGGCCTTTCCACCTATGTACTCAGGGCCTGGAAAAACATCCCAATATCCTCCAAAACCACCCCAATGTTGATCCACTTTAGGAAAAAGTTGAAGCCACTCCTCTTAAAAAACACTACATGACAATGCAGTAACCATTCACTTCTGCTCACAGAATCCAGCTACCTTTCACTCGTTGACTTATGCCTGGCTTTGACTGAATACATGACGCCGCAGCCTTCTGATTAGGTTTGCGCTATGCAAATTCCGCATACATTTATACATGCATACTTACATAAGGTATGTGTCGTGACACTTTAATGTTTTGATAGATTTTTACAGTTGTAATTGGCTTGATTCACTACTTTCATGTTGTCTGTTGTCAAATTCATTCCAGGAGTATATTTAGGTATTTGTTTCCTCAAGTGTTTTGGCCCGCTTCTTGCAATGATCCTATAGGAAATGAATAGTGGTTTAAACTTTACTCTGTGTCCCATTATAAGATAGTTACATTCTTTCATGGCAGGAGTGATTATATAGGGCTTCTAAGGACTGCTGCTTAGTTTTGAATCTTTTGTAAATTCCTGGTCATTTTTTTGGTAGTAGTCTCTGGTGAGCTCACATTGGTGTACCAGATTCATGGTGAACCTAAGCCTGCATTGTGTCTAGAAAAAAAGGAGAGACCTTGTTGCAAACATTTCAACACATAAAAATAACTAAGAGGGAGATTTAGTAAAGTGTCACCCAACAAAGCGAAGCAGCCAAAAATGCTGTGCTGCGTTGCGTGACAGGAAGGGAGCAATAGAGCGCCATATCTACAGAGATATGGTTCTCTCCTCCCCATAGCACCGGAAAAGAATTTTGCTGTTGTGCGCCACTCACACACCTTTGTTACACAAAATTCAAGTGTGTGCGAGAGTCTACCATAGGTGTTTTAATGGAAGGTTTCCCTTCCAGTACAAAATACTATGCTTAGACCAGTTTTTAAACTTTTCGTACATTGTATGTGTGCTATACAGTGCAGCACACATGCAAAGTCGTAAAAGTAAGGAGAAATATAAAATTTCTCCTTTGAACGCCTGCTTTCAAATGGCATTAATGTTTGAAGCAAAACCTTGTCTCACATTTTTGGTAGATAGGATTTTGCATCAAAAAGTATGGGTGCTTGCACGGGAATGTTCATGTAAAGCCCCCGTGATGCTATGTAATGCAAAGCAGCGCTTCGCGGTACTTTGCATTACTTTTAGGCAATTTTCAGCACAAAGCAAGTTTTGCGCTGGAAAGTAAATAATAAAAAAAAAAAAAATTGGTGCGGGTTTGCAAAACTTCTGTGATGCAAATACAGCCCTAAATGTTGGTAAATCTGCCCCCAAGAGTTCCTCACCAGCTCCAGGCCACAATGCTTAAGTAACAGTGGGGGGCAAGTAGGCATCAATCCTGAGTGTAGTGCTGCTCCCCAAAATGTAATGTTGCTGCTGCTATCTAGATAGAGCCCATGCTCAGGAGGTCTGCAATCATTGGGATATTAGGATGGGGAGACCAAGTGAGAGTCTACAACATTTCAGGGCACACAGAGGTCCTTGAGGAGCATCAGGCTTACAGTTTAACTGTTGCTTAGGATCACGGGTTCTGCAAATTGTTGCCAAAAAGCAGCAAGCATTGGCAGCAAACATTGGCATTGGCAAAGGCACTAGATGTGGTCTTGGCTGGCTGGTGGAAAGGTAATGAGTTTTTCTTGCAAGAATATGCCAGAAAAAAAGATTTAAAAAGTACTGCTGCATATGCTTGCAATAGAAATCTCAAATTGGAAACAAAATAAACATTACATATACTTTTGAAAGCCATAAACTCATGAAACTGCCCGTTGGGCACTTAAAATAATAATCATTCACTAATGCAATACATGCACTAAGTCCACTGATCCTGCTAGGGAGACAGAATATATCAAAACAATTAATTGAAAGCAAACCATCTTTGTAAAAGCATGAAAAGAACATATTATATGAAATCATAACATAATTCTCATTTATTCTGAGAGTGTTCTTACCTTGAAATTCAGAGAATTCCAAATCATATACAAAACCCCACCTAGCAACCCTTATATATGTATAAAACGGCCAATACATATAGGGAGATACAAACACATCAACAACTTCAGACACATAAACAAAGGAACAACTGTAGAACACACTGTTCCAACTCATATTAGTAGATTGCCTTCAAGGTATTCACATCACTAAAGAAGCCCCATCGATGTTAAAAATCTGTTGATTGCTTCCTAGCAGGCCGGTTTACTTAGAACAGGTCGAAACCCAGCGCCTCATTTATGAAAAGTGACGCATCGCTGCGGGAAAACAGCGATGCGTCACTTTTCACTGCGCCCTCCTTGCGACACCAATGATGCGTCATATTTACAGTATGACGCATCATGGCGCAAGGAGTTACAGAAACGTCAGTATTTCTGACATATCTGTATGGCGCAAAAGTGACGCATTGCTGGAGTGTGTCACAAAAGTGACGCAACTCCAGCAATGTGTCTTTTCACATGGGGCAAGCCCCATGTGAAAGGGCCTGCTTCAGTCTTACGCCTGCTGTGAGGCAGGCGTAAGAAATTGACGCATTTGTGTCCTAGAAGTGGCGCAGTGAAATCTTATAGATTTCAATGCGTCACTTCTATGACCCTTTCTTGCATCAGAACGCCCCCCCTGCATACATTATACCTGGCGTAGGTATAATGTAGCGCAGGGGTTTACAAAGTGACACATCTACCTAGATGCATTACTTTGTAAATATGGTACAACAAGGCACATATTTTTCGCTGCTGGTGCGTCACAAAAAGTGACGCACCGGCGGCGTAAAAGTGACGCACGGCCTCATGGAGGCCCCCATTGTATTTGTACACATCGCAGTAGAATTTCTTGAATCGGATTTTAGAGGTTTCACCTAGAACAAACCAATGCTCCATTTAGGTAAAACAGGATATTAATGAAATTGTTTATCTTTCCAGGTCACATAATTTCTAATTTAAAACATTTATAAAGCGCAGCGTGCACCGTACGGTTTCTTGGCGCTAGTGGATAGTTCGACAACTGAGGAAAAATAAAACCTGTTGTGGGCAAGAGGGGGAATTACACAGGGAAGGCTTGTTTGAAAAGAAACGTTTTTAAATCTTTACGAAAAGAAAGATAGTGAGTTGCAGAGCGGAGGTGGTCAGGAAGGGAGTTCCAAAACGTGGGGGCAAGGGTAGCGAAGTTAGTTCCACCCCACTTTTTACGTTTGAAACGTGGGATTTGGAGGAAGGATTTGGAGGAGGAGCGAAGCTCTCTGGTAGGGACGTATTCATTTATTAACGAGGAAATGAAAGCAGGGGCAGTGCCTTGACGGGCCTGGAAGACCATACAGCCGGTCTTGAACAGGGAATGTTCCCTAACAGGGAGCCAGTGAAGCTCTCTGAGGAGGGGTGTGGAATGGTGATAACGTGGGAGACCATAGACCAGCCGGGCCGCCTGGTTCTGAACCATCTGGAGTCTCCGCAGGCTATATGCTGGAATGCCGTTATAGATGGCATTGGCATAGTCTAGCCTCGAAATCACCAGTGCGGCCATAATCAACTTAAGTGCCTGCGGGGAGAAGAAGCGGGAAACAGTGCGGATAGTTCGGAGGGTGAGGAAACAGGAGGAGACAACAGTGCTAATTTGTGAGTGGAGGGTGAGCTGGTTGTTGATTTTAACCCCCAGTGTTTTAACTGCGGTTGAGGGGGTGGGGGAGGGACCAAGAGCGGAGGGCCAGAATCGGGAATTCCAGGGACTGGACGAACCACCGGTGAGAACCAACTCGGTTTTGTCCGGGTTCAATTTAAGATGGTTGTGGTTCATCCAGTCCCTGATGAAAGTCATGGTAGACTGAAAGTTAGAGACAGAAAGAGGAGAGGAGGACAGGTCAAAGATGAGCTGGAGGTCGTCGGCATAATTGTACACGGTAACCTCCAGCTGCTGAAGAGCGAAAATGAGGGGAGAGATATAGAGGTTAAATAATAAAGGAGAAAGAGAAGATCCCTGGGGAACACCACAAGTGACAGGAAGTGGAGTGGTCGTAAAGTCTCCTAGCCGGACCGCCTGAGTGCGGTCCCTCAGGAAGGAGGACAGCCAAATCAGGGCTGAACCCTCAATTCCAGCCGCCTTGACACGGGACAATAAGATGGTATGGTCAACCGTGTCAAAGGCGGCAGAGAGATCGAGAAGTACCAGCGCCTGATGATTGTTATTGTCCATACCCTTCCTGAGGGTATCCAAGACCGAAACCACAACTGATTCGGTCGAGTGCCTGGGGCGAAAGCCAGCCTGGCGGGAGGCCAATCCCCCATTAGCCTCTACGTGGGCGCTGAAAACCGCGGTGGCATGGCGTTCCAGCACCTTGCCCAGGTAGGGCAGCAGGGAAATTGGGCGGTAGTTGGCTGAGATGGACGGGTCAGCGCCGGGCTTTTTTAGGATGGGCACTATAGTGGCTGTTTTAAGCGCCGGGGTCACTACTCCCTGCGCAAGGGAGTTGTTGAGGAAGGTAATGGGGGCTTCAGGACAGGAGGAGTAGATATGTTGCAGGATTCGAGCCGGACAGATGTCTGCCGGGGAACCCGACTTTACTTTGGGGAGTATCTCGCGGAATCTGGCCTCAGTAAGAGGAGGGATAGAGGTAAGATGACCACGGACAGTGGGAAAGGAGGGATCCACAAAGACAGGTGAGGGGAGGGGGATATTAGCCTTAATGGTAGCGATTTTCTCTAAGAAGTAAGTGTTGAGTTGGTCGCATAGTGACTGGGATGGAGGGATTTGGAGTGAAGCTCTATCGGAGTAGGCCAGGTCGTTCACTATACTGAATATTTCTCTAGATTTGTTTTCGGCTGCCATTATTTTTGTAGAGAAATAGGTGGTTTTGGCGGAGAGAATTGCAGTTTTGTAGTCAGCAAGTGATTTAAGATAAAGGGTGTTTGATAAGGGGCAATAGTTTCTTCTCCACTGTCTCTCCGCCTATCGAGCGGTCAGTTTTAGTTCTTTTAGGTGGTCATTAAACCATCAGTTGGAATCCTTTGGTCGTCGGATGGAAATGCGACGCAAGGGGGCCACTGAGTCGCAGCCTCCAGTCAGCCAGGTGTTAATGGCGTTGGCTTGAGAGTGGGAGGAGAGGCCGGAGAGAATCGGAGTGGAGTTCCGAAGCAGGGAGGACAAGGAAGGGAGGTCGACTCTGTTCCAATTCCGCGCCCAGGTATTTCTGGCGTGAGGGACTTTGGATACACGGTTGTGAGAAATGGAAAAGCAAATAAGGGCATGGTTGGACCAACAGCAGGGGGATACAGTCACCGAGGATATTTGGAGATTGAGGGACCAAACCTGGTCAAGTGAATGACCGTGGGAGTGGGTGGGGACAGTTATGTGCGGAACAAAGTTCAGAGAAGAAAGAGATTCTGTGAACTCTTTCGAAGCAGTGCACTCTGAGGGGTCCGAAGGCCAGTAATTAAAATCCCCTAGCACCAAGACCGAAGCGTAGTTGACCACCAAATTGGCCAGCAGGTCTTGAAATGCCGGTAGGAATAGTGAGGAAGACTGGGGTGGGCGGTACATTAGGAGACAAGTAATAGGGGGAGAAAAGGATAGGGAGCGGACCACAAGAAACTCAGTAAGGGCGATGGGAGGAAAGGGAAGGGTTTGAAAGTTTAATTCTGACCGAGCGATTAACGCCACACCGCCACCAGCCCTGCCCGCCGGACGATCGGCCCGTAGGGCAAAGTAGGAAGGGGGGAGGGTAGCCAGAAGAACAGGAAGGGAAGAATCACAGAACCAGGTTTCGGTCAAGAGCAGCAAGTCAGGCTTCTCAGTATCAAGCAGGACAAACAGCTGGTGGTGGTGCTTGACCGCTGACCTGGTATTAAGTAAAAAAGCAGATAACGGCGGAGGAGAGGGGAGAGGGTCAGGCGGGGAGGAGTCATGTGGTGGAGGGATGAATCGGGCGGGGGGCAATGTAGGAGTGGAAGAGGGGACAAGACCTAATGAGGCAATGTGTCTTTGGACGGTTTCTGAGAGAGGCCAGTCGCCTTGGAGGGTGGTAAGCTCCTCAGAAGAGTATGAGGTAAATTTGGCATGGGGTCGTGCCCCTGGCCCCGTCCGGCCGCGGACGGGCGCAGACGGGCTTGCCTTAGGCGCGCCCGCTGCGCACATCCGCTGCTCGTTCTGGGATTGCACATTGATAAAGGAAATCTTGAGGCGGGAAGGGGGCGTGGCCTCTAGGTGGGCGTGGCCGAGCGTGTAACAAGCCGGAGGGAGGGGGTCACGTGAGCGCTAGATCCGCTGCACGGCGCCCTCGAAGTGACAATAGCAGTGGGAGTCGAGGTAGGTTTAAAATACAAGTTAAAATCACAAGTATCACAATAATTTCTAAAAAACAACACTCCCGGCTATTTTGCCTCAGGAGACTCACAATCGCCCCAGCGCTAGCGTCTCAGCGCTTATAAAGGGCGGGAAGGGGGCGTGGCCTCTAGGTGGGCGTGGCCGAGCGTGTAACAAGCCGGAGGGAGGGGGTCACGTGAGCTCTAGATCCGCTGCACGGCGCCCTCGAAGTGACAATAGCAGTGGGAGTCGAGGTAGGTTTAAAATACAAGTTAAAATCACAAGTATCACAATAATTTCTAAAAAACAACACTCCCGGCTATTTTGCATCAGGAGACTCACAATCGCCCCAGCGCTAGCGTCTCAGCGCTTATAAAGGGCGGGAAGGGGGCGTGGCCTCTAGGTGGGCGTGGCCGAGCGTGTAACAAGCCGGAGGGAGGGGGTCACGTGAGCGCTAGATCCGCTGCACTGCGCCCTCGAAGTGACAATAGCAGTGGGAGTCGAGGTAGGTTTAAAATACAAGTTAAAATCACAAGTATCACAATAATTTCTAAAAAACAACACTCCTGGCTATTTTGCCTCAGGAGACTCACAATCGCCCCAGCGCTAGCGTCTCAGCGCTTATAAAGGGCGGGAAGGGGGCGTGGCCTCTAGGTGGGCGTGGCCGAGCATGTAACAAGCCGGAGGGAGGGGGTCACGTGAGCGCTAGATCCGCTGCACGGCGCCCTCGAAGTGACAATAGCAGTGGGAGTCGAGGTAGGTTTAAAATACAAGTTAAAATCACAAGTATCACAATAATTTCTAAAAAACAACACTCCCGGCTATTTTGCCTCAGGAGACTCACAATCGCCCCAGCGCTAGCGTCTCAGCGCTTATAAAGGGCGGGAAGGGGGCGTGGCCTCTAGGTGGGCGTGGCCGAGCGTGTAACAAGCCGGAGGGAGGGGGTCACGTGAGCGCTAGATCCGCTGCACGGCGCCCTCGAAGTGACAATAGCAGTGGGAGTCGAGGTAGGTTTAAAATACAAGTTAAAATCACAAGTATCACAATAATTTCTAAAAAACAACACTCCCGGCTATTTTGCCTCAGGAGACTCACAATCGCCCCAGCGCTAGCGTCTCAGCGCTTATAAAGGGCGGGAAGGGGGCGTGGCCTCTAGGTGGGCGTGGCCGAGCGTGTAACAAGCCGGAGGGAGGGGGTCACGTGAGCGCTAGATCCGCTGCACGGCGCCCTCGAAGTGACAATAGCAGTGGGAGTCGAGGTAGGTTTATAATACAAGTTAAAATCACAAGTATCACAATAATTTCTAAAAAAACAACACTCCCGGCTATTTTGCCTCAGGAGACTCACAATCGCCCCAGCGCTAGCGTCTCAGCGCTTATAAAGGGCGGGAAGGGGGCGTGGCCTCTAGGTGGGCGTGGCCGAGTGTGTAACAAGCCGGAGGGAGGGGGTCACGTGAGCGCTAGATCCGCTGCACGGCGCCCTCGAAGTGACAATAGCAGTGGGATTCGAGGTAGGTTTAAAATACAAGTTAAAATCACAAGTATCACAATAATTTCTAAAAAACAACACTCCCGGCTATTTTGCCTCAGGAGACTCACAATCGCCCCAGCGCTAGCGTCTCAGCGCTTATAAAGGGCGGGAAGGGGGCGTGGCCTCTAGGTGGGCGTGGCCGAGCGTGTAACAAGCCGGAGGGAGGGGGTCACGTGAGCGCTAGATCCGCTGCACGGCGCCCTCGAAGTGACAATAGCAGTGGGAGTCGAGGTAGGTTTAAAATACAAGTTAAAATCACAAGTATCACAATAATTTCTAAAAAACAACACTCCCGGCTATTTTGCCTCAGGAGACTCACAATCGCCCCAGCGCTAGCGTCTCAGCGCTTATAAAGGGCGGGAAGGGGGCGTGGCCTCTAGGTGGGCGTGGCCGAGCGTGTAACAAGCCGGAGGGAGGGGGTCACGTGAGCGCTAGATCCGCTGCACGGCGCCCTCGAAGTGACAATAGCAGTGGGAGTCGAGGTAGGTTTAAAATACAAGTTAAAATCACAAGTATCACAATAATTTCTAAAAAACAACACTCCCGGCTATTTTGCCTCAGGAGACTCACAATCTCACAATCTCACAATCTCACATAACTCAAGTAAAGACTATATTCATCTTCCCTGGTAAGATAGCAGTGACGAAACCTGAGGTAGTTCTAAAAAACACACAAACATATATATATATATATATTTGACATGTGTAACTTTGGAGATATATATATATTCGTATTGTTTGTATCAACAGTTTTCAGGAAGTTCTACTTTCATGTCGAACTATAGTTATATGAAGATAGAGCTCAGGAATATCTATTCACAACTGTAATTTGTTTAAGTCCCTGAAAGGCAGAACACTTCAGACATCCCTTTGTTTTGTAGGATCTCACTACATTCTGCAGACCTGACTGTCCAGCCAAGTGACCTGCATATAGAGGTGTATTATTGCATCTCCGTTTTCTTTCTCATCCCATTACCCTTTCCGCACGTCTACCCCCTGCCCTTATGTTTTCAGATCTGTGATGAGTGGAAGAGGTAGTGAGAGGCTAAACCAAGCATTGCTCCTACTGGACTCTGTGCATACGTCTGTTGCTCATCTGATGTATGCATTCTGGGATAGAAAATGCAGTCTTTCATTTGGGATGAGGGGTTAAGGGAATCTAGTATTGGCGATCAGTTTAGTCGAGGTAATTCTCTGAGTAATCTGCCCCAATTTTTCAACAACTCTTTGGCCCAGAGAAGGGTGTGTGTCAGTTTTATTAATTACATTGAGGCTTGGTATCTACACCGACGTGGAGGTCCATAGACCCTTTTACAACCCAAGCACCTCTCAGCTCACCCATGGTATCTGCATGGACTCTGTTGCCTCCAGGTCCACTAAATGGGGCTCACAAGTGGCACCAGAGTCAATTAAATGATTAACGTCCCAAACCCTTTTCAAGGCAGTGTAGGTACAGTTTTGATTGCCCTCTAAAGCATTCAGTTTCATCAATACAAAATCAGAACCTCATGCCCATCTGGTAAACCTTTATCGTGACATTTTGGCTGAACACCTGCTTGATGAGTTACTGGCTAGCCAGAGAAATGCTCTTTCCTTTCTGCTTGAGACTAAGGATTACATTAGGATGTAGTACAGATCCGCCCAACATCCGTCCCCGCCCGCCACCCATTTCCCCCCGCCATATTATTATGGCGGGGAGGACCATGGCAGACGGAAAGACCGTCCGCCGCTTTTCCGCCCGGTCGACAAGTCGACCGGGCGGAAAAGAGTTTAATATGGGGGCGGTGTCTGCTAGACACCACCATCCATATTATGATTGGGGCGGACACATGTCTTTCCGTGGTTGTGTTGCCGCCACGGAAAGGCATGCAGGAATCTTTTTCGGGGGCCCGTTGCGGGCCCCCAGGGATTCTGGGGGGTGGGGGGTGCACATGGTGGGGTACCTATGATACCCCCCTGCATTTCAATATACAACGTGGCAGGCACAGTGCGGTGCCTGTCAAGTTGTGCATTGAAATGCATGACGGGCATTTTTAGCATTGCGGCGGGCAGTGCTTTCAGGGGGCCATTAGGATGCACCCGCCACACTGGTGGGCACATCCTAATGGCCCCCACGGGACCCCCGCCCTCATGGCGGGTGGTCCCTTTTTACGTCGGCATGGCGGCATCCTAATGTTCCTCTAAGTGTCAACCTAGTCATCTATGGCCCATCCTTGACAAGGATGAAGAGGCCTAGAGTGAAGGGCCAAAAAGCAATTCATAGAGACTGAAATCAACACCCTTCTGTAGCACTCCCCTGTATGCAAAAAGCAAACACGATAGGAGGAGGTTCAGTTTCCTTATCAGTAGTTCTTTGAAAACACCCATAATATTATTGAGAATCATTACAATGTTCCACCAAAACTGGCAGCGAATGTTAGAAGGTGAAGAACATATAATTAACCCTACAGCGAGCCTTCATTGATGTGGATATGAAGTTGGTTTCATTGTCTGAAGAGACGTCCCTTGGGAACTCAACCTGGGTAAACATTCCCAACGAAACCCAGTCCACAATTGGGACAGTCATACTCCTGAGGAGTACTTGGGGTGTCTGGTGGAAAGGTACACTTGCAGAACTTGTTAACCAAAGTGGTGGGAGAATCCAGGGGACTAAAATTGTTTGTTATAATTCTCTCAAATGGAACCCCAAACCCTTGCAGTGTTTTCAGGAGATCTATTCACTGAGACAAAGCTTACCAGAGTTCTGGCAACTAGGACTTGTCCTGCAGTAAAAGTCTGCTAAGTTCTATAGCCTGATCTTCTTTTGATGCTGGGATGCCTTAGGCGAGGTAGCTCACATGCCAAAAATTCTAGGAGGGATGACTTACAATAAAACATTTCAGAGGGGGCATGGCTTGGATGGCAACGCAGGCAGACGCCTAAGTCCAAGAGCTCCGCAACCCCGTAACAAACAACGGCGAGTTAAACAGCGGAACTGCCCGGAATCCCTACAAAAAAGGTAGCGGCGGTCGTGGGAACACTTAGAGCACAAGAAGAGACGAAGCAGAACAATAGAGATGGCAGGGCGGAACCGCAAGAAGGCAAAAAGTGCCGGCAGCGGCGAGGTGAACAGCACAGCTAAGATGGCGGCGTAAGCAGGGGAAGATTACGTATAGACCACCACACGCTGCAAAACAATCCTCCAAGCAACGCGCAGAAGGACAAAAGGACGAACAAAACGCAAAGCGGAAAGGCAGCACCGGCAAGACAAGACAGGCCACAAAACGGCGATCGATAAGTCTGTGAGCATAAGGTGCGTACAAGGTGCGAAACTGAAACCAACCCCCACTACAAGGACCCAAGGCAGCCATCTTGAGTTGGGCGGCACGCCAGTGATCCGAAGAAGGAGAGCGCAGAGAGGCAGAATAAGCACTAGGAGCAGTGATCCAAACTCGGAACATCAAAGGTAGAGAACGGCACAAGGAGGAACTAGGGAGCTGGCAAAAATCTACTCCGCGGCACAATAACCGAAAGAGACCCCGAAAGGCGGCCATCTTGGGAAGGGCAAGCTCGGCCCAAGCACCTGGGATACGCCCACAGCAACACTGGGTGAAGGAGGCTCCAGAAGGAAGCCACAAGTTTCGTCACGAAGGCTGCACAGACAAGGCGAGCCGGCGCTAAAACCGAACACACGGGAAAGCGGAAGGTGCAGGAAGCGGGTCGTGCTGGCACCACAAGCGGCAGGTGAGCAGCCTAGCGAAGCACCAGCTAAGCGACTTGTGCCAACCCCCCAGCGGGTAGGTCCGAGCAAGCCGCGCAACAAGCAACAGCAAGCAACAACAGAAAAAAAGGGGCAAACGAAACGAAACAGAAACCACACCTACTTCGGGAGACGGCCATCTTGAAACCTCACCAGAGGGGAGCCAGCTCCGCGCAAACACAGCCAGGTCACAGGATAAAGATTAAGCTGGCTACGAGGCTGCGGCAATTAGTGGCATAACACGACGAACCCAGGTGCTCCTCTGGGCAGCCAACCCACTGCATAGACCTAGTAGTAGCATCCGCAACCCGCAATACACGCCGACAACCAAGCAAAGCAAGAGACATGCCGCTAAACATAAACCCAAGGCGAAGTCGGCTGGATCGAGCGAGCCGATTCTGGCCCAATACAAACCAAGAGTGTATGACGGCGCGGAGCAGAATAGAACGCAGCCAAACAAGGGGTAAATAGACAATACAACTAACGTAGAGGAAGCAAAGCGGTGACCATATAAGGCGGACGAACAGAAGCAGCAGAAAACAAACCTATGCATAGCCCTCCCAGAAGCGCATGTAGGAAGACCAAACAGGTAGCGGGTCGCCACAATAGCAGGAGCAGCAAAATCACAAGACGACACACAGCAGAAGCGCACAAAGGGAGTCCTGGCGTCCAGTAAAACCAGAACAAGAACAATAAGGTGGCCCAGCAGGTTCACTTTCAGCGAAACCACGAAAGACAGGACAACCGAACAAAGAGGCAGCAGCGGACCACATCAAGGAGGCCAACAGATAGGCCAACAAAAAAAAGACAGGTTGTCTATACACCTCGCGAGAAGAGGGTTTGACAAAATGGCTGGCAGGGATGACAAGATAGCCAGTGACAACAAGAAACTAAGGAAGGAAGTGCCGGAGTCGCCAATAAAGCTGAAAATCAACCCAACAAACGACGCAGCGATGTATTTACTCTTCAAAAAAATCACGGAAGCCAATGACCTGGCCAAAGCAACAAATAATTCCATCGACAATATACAGCTAGAGCTTACAGCCATTCGAGCGGATCAGAACAAAATTTCCAGCAGGGTCGATGTAGCGGAAAAGAGAATAAGTGACATAGAAGACAGCACAGCCAGAACAGACCGAGTCATGCACTATGTAGCTAAGGCGACCAACAACCTACAGAGAATGTTTGCAGAACAGGAGGACAGAAACAGGAAAGGGAACATCAGGCTCTTGGGAGTGCCGGAAGACAAGGAGGAAGCCGCAGGTTCGTGCGCGGCAAAGCTGGAAATCATAATACCCGAACCGACCGGCCTCAAATTCGACAGACCCTTCGAGATAGACAAAGCATATAGGGTACCAGCAACGAAACAATCGCAGGGGAAAGGTCCGAGACCCATCATATGCAAGCCAATGAGAGCATATCACACTAATGCCATTTTTGCCTTTGCGAGGAAAGGACAAACAGTGAAGTGGAATGACCACAAGATAATTATAACCCAAGACTTCTCGAAGATGACGGTGGAAACTAGGAAAGGCTTCCTAGCACTCAGAGAGAGAGACTAAAAAAAGCCAACATTGCCTTCAGTTTTGCAGGCCCTGCAAAAATGCGCATAACAGACAGGAGAGGCACGCGTATTTTTGATGGCCCAGCTGATCTACGAAGATACCTTCAGGGACCAGAACCGGAGGAAATGGACGCACAGAGCCCAGGAGCGGCCAAGAGAAGAGCATCGTCGGACGGCTCGGAAGGCGGCGCAGCAGGGAGACACTGATAAGATAACACGGCCAGCAGGAACATTGATCAGGCATCACCTCAGACTACCTCAGACAACGCAGCTACCTCAAACGGCCACCTCGGCATGGCGTAGCCAAAACTGATCTACTCCTAAAGTACTACGAATCTGAAGGAGGACACTGGAAAGACAAACACGGCCAACAGGAGCATTGATCAGATACGATACTACCTAAAACTACCTCAGACAACGTAGCTACCTCAAACGGCCACCTCGACATGGAGTAGCCAAGACTGAACTAATCCTAAAAGTACGATGACTCTCAGGGAAGACCGAACACTACCAACCGTCTGGCATATCCATTGACATATCCTTTACTAAATGTGGACAGTGCCTACATGGGAAGGCAGGGTGAAGTGGACACAGGGGAGCGGGGGCGGGAGGACCGTTGCTGTCACACGTTTACAGGGGGGTGGGGGGTGGGGGGATGGGGGCGCGGGTGGGGCAGGGAGCCAAGCAGCACGAACAATCGCAATCTTGTGGAGACACTTTCTCTCTTCCCTTCTCTCTATCTACCTACAACCTACAACCCTTTCCACACTCTAAATCAATCCCGAGGGGGAAGGACCGATAACAGACTGGGGCAAACAGTCTGCAGCGGCACGGAGCGAGAAGCGGGGCCAAACTCTAGTATCTGCGCGAGAGCAAGCGAGAAACATAGACCACCATGATCACACCAACCCAAACACAAATAGCCTCGGACATCAAAATAGTATCCCTAAATGTCAAGGGCCTCAACCACCCCATAAAACGCTGGAAAACACTAGATGATTTAAACAAACTCAAGGGCGACATTTATGTCCTCCAAGAAACTAGGGTCTCAGTGGAAGACGCGAATCGCCTCAAGGAAAGATGGATAGGCGAGATAGTGTGCTCACCAGCGGCAAACAAGAAAGGGGGGGTGATAACCATTATCAGCAAAAAAGCCAAACTCACGCTACACGACTACCAAGAGGACACAAAGGGAAGAAGGCTACCCACATGCCTTAAGAGAGGGGAAGAGACCATACAGGTAGCCAACATATACGGCCCGAACTCAACAGACAGGGAATTCTGGAAGGATGTGGAGATCGAACTCAGCAACATCCCTCAGGGAGAGCTGTTGATCCTAGCGGGAGACATGAACCAAACCATCGACAATCCCACGGGCAGACACCCGCACAGAACCAGCCACACAGCACAAGAGCAAAACACACTCAAGAACATATGCGCCAAGTTAGAGCTGTCAGACCCATGGAGGCTACAACACCCCAGTGCCAGAGAGTACACATTCTACTCACACCCGCACAACTCATACAGCAGAATTGACTACATACTCATGTCCTCCACCCACACACACCTCACAGAATCAACGGAGATCGGCCATATAACAATCTCAGATCACGCACACATAACCCTCTCAATCAGCGGGAAGCACAATGAGAAGCCGAGTCGTAGCTGGCGTCTCAACAGCGACATACTAGAAAGCCCTGCAAACATAACGGAGGTAGAAGGTGCGATAAAAGAGTACCTAGCATTTAACGACATTGCGGAGACAGACACCACAACCCTTTGGGAAGCACTAAAAGCCACGATAAGAGGAAAGTTTCTGGGCATCAAAGCTAGGATGAACAGAAACAGGAACAAAAAAATAATAGAACTAGAAAACCAGATAAAGGAGTTAGAAAAGAACCACAGTGCGAACCTCGTAGACAGGAACACGCTCACCGCACTTACAAAAAAAAAGTATGAACTTAACAAAACACTAAGCGAAAGGGCAGGCACTTGGATTAACAAGTACAAATCCATAAACTTGTGCTCGGCAAACAAGGCAGGCAAAGCACTAGCAGGTTATCTGAAGGCAAAGCAAAGGCAACACTCTGTTGCAGCGATAACAGACAAAGCGAACAAGACACACACGGCCAACAAACAAATCCTGGAAACCTTCAGGGAATTCTACAAGGAACTATATACGGCGGACAAATCACTGGCGACAGACGGAGGAGCTAACCTGCTAGACAAACTCGCACTCCCCAAACTCACTAATGAACAAAGAGACTCACTCGAGCAGGACATAACTGAAGCCGAGGTAGGGATGGCAATAGACTCCCTAAAGCCAAACAAGGCGCCGGGCCCGGACGGGTACACGGCCGCCTTCTACAAACAATTTCAGCACCTGCTTAAGGGTACCATGGTCAAAGTCTTCAGAACATGAGCAAACAGAGGTAGCATGACGAACTCGATGGCGGAGGCGAACATCATTGTCATCCCCAAAGAGGGGAAGGACCCACAGTTCCCGCAGAACTACTGCCCGATTTCACTAATAAACGTGGATTGCAAAATCCACGCCAAAGTAATGGCAGCAAGGCTGAACACCTACCTGCCTCACCTCATACACAAATCGCAAGTAGGCTACCTGAAGAACAGACTCTCACAAGACAACACTAGACTACTATGCCACCTCATAAACCGCACGGCCAACAGCCTGGAAAAGGCAGTAATGATTGCGCTTGACGCAGAAAAGGCCTTCGATAGAGTCTCATGGCCCTTCCTCGACCAATGCATGCGCAAATTCGGACTAGGTGACAAATACCGAGGTATGGTGATGTCACTCTATCATAACCCCCGAGCACGAGTAGTGGTCAATGCGACAACGTCGGCAGTGTTCACCCTAGAGAGGGGGACAAGGCAAGGCTGTCCACTCTCACCAGGGCTGTTCCTACTCGCACTAGAACCACTCCTCCACATGATTAGGATCAACCCACTGATAACAGGCGTACACGTCGGAGAGAACGCGTTCAAACTGGCAGCATACGCCGATGACATCCTAATTACCACAAATGACCCAGAAACCTCAATCGAAGCTCTGATTCAAACAATTGAGGAATATGCGCATGTCTCAGGATACAGACTAAACCGCAACAAATCTGAATGCAAGCCAATGAACTGCCACACAACAAAAACAGTGCTGGGCACGTCCGGACTAGCCTGGCAAACGAAGCCCCTGAAATACCTGGGTCTCCTCTTTGGAAGAGACCTAAGGTCGACCCTGGACCACAACGAGGAGGCAATGCTGAAGAAGATCAGAAGCAAACTAGAGGCCTGGAGCCCGAAATTCATCAGCTGGTGGGGTCGAGTCGAGACGATCAAGATGATGATCACACCAATGCTGAATTACCTGCTAAGTATGCTACCGCTAACCCTAACTGTAGACTTTCATAAAAAACTGGACAAGGCAATCAACTCATTCCTATGGAGGGGAAAAAAAGCCAGAATCAGCCTCTCGAAACTCAGACTGAAGAAAGATCTGGGGGGGCTGAACATGACTAATTATAAGGCCTTCCAAACAGCATGCCTGGCGAAACACGGCACACACTGGATCTCCCCGACGCCAGACTACACGCCAGTCTGGATTGATCTGGAAAGGGACATCCTGGGGGGGGCCGACCCACTAATGGCACTGACGGCAAACAAACACCCAGAAGCCAATAATGCAATCTTCAAAAATACCAAAGCGGCGCTTCTCAGAGTAGACAGAGATATGGAATTCAGTATTAAAGGGTCGAAATGGGAATCAATCTGGCATAACCCTAGAATAACATACAGGGGGGAAACACTAGCGAAGAAAGAGTGGTATGGGAGGAGCATCACAACACCGGCCCAGCTGGCGATAGGGAACAACCCGCTCACATTTGAAGCGCTACAACGCACACACAATCTATCAAAACAGGAGTTCTACGAATTCCTCAAAATCAAGGCAGCAATCACCAAAGCCAACCTCTCAAAACACAAACCCTCCATCATACAGTACACACACAACCTAAACAAGATTGGCCACCAAACCGCACACATATACAAACTCATCACCCCTCGCACCACAACACTGAACAACAAAACCTTTGCATTCTGGGAAGGGAAGCTAGAAAGAACTCTAAGTGAAGAAGAGGGGGCCAAGTTCTGGGTCTCAGCCTCCAAAAACAAAGTAACCCCGCAGCTAGCCCAAACACAGTACTGGCTACTACACAGACTATACTGGACACCAGCCAAACTTGCAGCAGTAGGTGCCAGTGAAACAAACTCATGCTGGAACTGCCACAAGGCAAAGGGCGACCTGTCCCACATCCTATACGAGTGCCCCAAGGTCATGGTGTTCTGGCGCAAAGTACACGACTTCATTGACACGCTCACAGGAAGTAACACAACACATGGAATACCTGGTCTTGCCACGGCCTTTATGACCACAGAGCTCCAATCCAAAGAAGACCGCGACCTAGTTGTCCTCCTGCTAACAGCGGCGGACAAAACACTTCTAGCTTATTGGAAAAACACAGGCAAAGCCACTTTCAAGCGATGGTTCAACTGGGTAACCTTCCTGAGGGGGGCAGACAATATCACCGCAAATCACCACTCAGCGAACCACACCGCCAAAGGGAGAATGTGGGCCGCCCTGGACGCTCACCTGGAGCGATAAATTCCGCCCCCCTCCCTTTTTTTCTCTCTTTTCCTCTTCTCTTCTTCTCTCTCCACCGCAGCCAAGAATTTTGTTATACTGCATTGTATTATACTTGTAAAATTTATTTTCAATAAAATACTTTGAAATAAAAAAAAACATTTCAGAATCCCTTAAAACACTGAGGTGCCCTACTGTTCTTCAGTCTGCTCCTGACTTGGGTGAGCAGATCAACCAGAGTGGGGTACTATGATTATGCACACACAGACTCTGTTCTGTCTGGACCTACCTCTAGCTGCAACTCTTGCAATTAACACCTTCCATGCTCATGACGAGCTCAGCTCGTCATGCAGTACACTGCTCGTGTGCTCATGACGAGCTGAGCTCGTCATGAACAATGGGAAATCTGGAGTAAGAGCGCTCAGGGGGAATTGCTGTGGCATTGGTGAGGTTAAAGGAAGTTTTCCAGAGCAGACACTCCTACCTCTGGTGCTGATTCGGGGCTTGCGCCTGGTGGGGTTGAAATATGCAAGCTCCCCAGAAGGCTCTGTAGTGCCTCCCTTCTGGGTTTAGGGCTTTTGCTTTTGGAACCCCAAAGGTGGCTGCAGATATTATTGAAAAATCATGACTTGCTTCCAGCTTAACCAGCTCAAAATTTCCATCAACCAGCAATGTGCAAGTTTCCAAAATTGTTGCTTATTATGGATGTTTGTCCAGCTGTATTTACACTGCACTTTTAAAACCATGTGAGGAGGAACGTATTCCTTGCTAATTATTGTAGGTCTGGCTCTAGAGTCCCTCAAAGCTGTCACTCTATTGTCGTTGTACACACAGGGCAGGAAGGTGTCAGAATTACTTGGCATCTATGAGAGACTCTTACAGCTCTCTACCAATATATTCATAGATGCCATGAGTACTAAAACAAGCACACTTCCAGTTCCTGGTTGAAGTCAAGCACTGTGAGGTACGCCTCTGAACTTGACACAGCATGTACAGTAACCCCTCCTATAGCTATTATTCCCACAGTCACTCAAGATTCTGGGTACATAAATGGAGAAAGCCTGTTGTCTTGTTTTTTCCTGTTTGATTTTTTTTTCTCAAGGCAGAGGATGTTTATGGCTGTGGGCAGGGTCGGATTGATAAGGCGGGCAATGGCCGAGGGGCCAGTGTCCGAGTTACAGCTGTGGGACGCTTTTTGGGTAGCCTGGGGGCTGATTTGAGCAGTGTCTGTGCTGTTCGGATGCCGCCAGCAGCCCGATGGGTGCCTGAGTGGCCTTTCTGGAGGCAGATGGGCCTCTGCTACCTCCGTTTTACCAACGGGCAGAGGTTTCACTCTCTTTCTCTCGCAGGAACGGTCCATTAATATATGCAGATTGAGTGGGGGTGTCATCATATTTCTTCATGCCCTTGATGACACATTCTGTGGCATGGAGTGTGCCTTAAAGCAGGGCCACTGTGGGGTATGGGAGTATGTGAAGCACCTTCAGATCTAAGAGTATGAAGGTTTGAGCACTAAAAAAATGTACAAAGAGAGTGAGCTCTGAGTCACCCCCCTCAAAATTAGCTTTCATGTGTTTTTAATAGTTTGCCATTCCTTTCATGGACTGCCCATGTCATAACATTTTGTTGATGGTTTCATTATCCCATTTGTGTTCCCATTAGGGTTTCGTGATGGGGCAGCTTTGGCCTTTTGTTAGACTGTAGATCTGACATGGATGTATCTTGAATTGAGACATATTTTGTGTGTGTTCTTGTTGTGTTTCCTTTGCTGACAAGACAACATTCTAATTGCTCTTTTTTTAGGAAGTGATTGCTGTTTGGATGCCCTAGCTTGTCATAAAGAGACAGTGCTTTTCAAGAATCACCCTTATTGTGTTCATATATTTTACTTTAGAGTCATGACACACATGGTTGAATTTATGACCTTTTTGTTCCCAAATTAAAAATGTATACATATGTAGGCTTTCTTAAAGATGCCATAAAAACTGGCCTTTTGTGAAACAGATATACAATATTTTACTATATGTGCCTTTTAAAATGAATACTTACCATACAAACTTCCGCTTCTGACCATTTTCATAATACACCTTTCCAACAAAAAGCCAGACCTCTTGGTTTTGCCAATGCTTGGTAATAAACTTATCTCTGCAGGGCTCAGAACAACCAAGAATGGTTGTAGTCATCTCTCTTGCCAACTTCTACCCTGTAAATTGGAAACATAAGCACCACTTTACTCAGTGGTCTGACCAGCTTCCTTCTTCCGTGCATCCTTACTGGCTTTTATCCAAGAGAGTGTTGGATCTCTCCAACCAGATGCAACTGATTTTAGATCCGTATCCTGGTTCCATGTCTATTAAGAGAGCATTATAAAAATTCCATATGCCAAATGCCTTTCTTATATAGCCAGTCTTAGGTAACATGCCAATGTGCAGATTGTTTACACTAAAGACATTTGGGTTTTCCAGCTTCATTATGCCTTAAACTTGACAAATAATTAGGGAGTTTATGAATAACGTCACCTTTATAAATTAGTTGTAGTAGCTCAGGATTTCTCAACAGCATCTTTTGAAACCCCCCGCTGTCAAAATTGGATCACACTTGCCTTAGTAGTCAGACTCGCATCACACATAGGGGCCGATTCCGATTCGGTAAAATCCCTTACAAATAGCCGTACGGAGCATATTTCCCGTACAAATTGTACCCTTTAACGTCCCCGTACGTATGATGAAGTACGATTCGGACCCAAAGCAGATCTCCGTACGAATTGTACGAAAGACCATACGACTTAAAAATCCATACGAATCGCATTCGGAACACGCAGTACGCGACGTCCGTACGGATCGAAGCAGCATTTTCCGACCCAGAAAGTACGATTCGTCTCATCAACACGCCGTACGACTCTTTTTCTACGGGAGCTCAAAACGTCCGGAAAAGCAGATTTCGACTTGAACCGCTTTCGAAACGGACCCCCCTGGGTACGGTGCGTACACCCCATGATTGCAGGGGTACGGTGCGTACACCCCATGATTGCAGGGGTACGGTGCGCAGGGGTACGGTGCGTACACCCCATGATTGCAGGGGTACGGTGCGTAGGGGTATGGTGCATACACCCTATGATTGCAGGGGTCCGGTGCATAGGGGTACGGTGCATACACCCCATGATTGCAGGGGTACGGTGCGTAGGGGTACGGTGCGTACACCCCATGATTGCAGGGTTTCGGGGCGTACACCCCATGATTGCAGGGGTACGGTGCTTAGGGGTACGGTGCGTACACCCCATGATTGCAGGGGTACGGTGCATATGTGATTGTGTGGCTCTCCGTACGGATCGCTCATACGCTACATTCTCCATATGATTCGTGTTCTCATTCCCCGGTCCGGATCGTACTTGTCGGGTCGTACAGCATGTTTACGATTCGTACGGTTCACTGTGAGGGTCCGTGTCGTACGGATTTTCCCTTGCTTTTCGTACGGTTCGCAACAATTCGGTCTTATATATTTCAAACAAGTCGTACTACGCGATTTGGACGGAATTGTACGAGTCATACGGAAAGGGCAACGGATTTGATTCGGTCGTACGATTGGTTTTCCGAATCGGAATCGGCCCCTTAGTGTCCTACCATCACCCGTGCTACAAATCAACCACAAATACATGCACATAAAATGTTACAGCAAGGCCTGGGGTTCACATTAAAGCTGAACTTTACACAAAAGGGAGTAAGCATCGCTCTCTCCTGACTCGAAAAGTAGGCCTGGTTATACTACAGTCTCAAAAACTTGGGGCCATATTATCACGAAAGAGCGATACATTATCGCCGCTTTTATCTGCAGGAAACTGCCGCTAAAGCGGCGATAATGGCTTGATAATATGGCCTTGTAAATTCTCATTGAAGCCCAGGTTAACACCAGGACCTGGGCTTCTATGGGAATTCACAAGGCCATATTATCAAGCCCATTATCGCCGCTTTAGCTGCAGTTTCCTGCCGATAAAAGTGGCGATAATGTATCGCCCTTTCTTGATAATATGGCCCTTGGCTCTTTGCCACCACTGATTTTTGTGAAATACCTGGGCATTGACAGTAGGCCTATGCCACATATAAAGGTATACCTGGTGTGCCCCGTCAGGTCACAGAACAGGTTCTGGACCTTACATTACCAGAGACAGGCCTACGTCTCTACTGACATGCTAGATTATGCCAGGTCCAAACCAAAACTCATGAAACTTGCACTGCAGTCATGCACTCAAGGTAAGTACATACTTGTTTACAAACGCAGTGGGCATTCCCACGCTAACAATTGATAACTTCACTCTTTTACATTTAACCTTCTTGGAGACAAGGCAAGCATCTTCCTAAAAGAAGGAAAGCATATGACTTAACATATGGACCAATGAGCCTCTCTTGTGTGGCCATACTCACTCCCATGTAACAATTTCCTTCTCTGATGAGAAGCAATATCGACCCAATATCTGTGAAACTTTGATTAACCAATGAAATGGTCTGTTACAATGGCCAATTAAAACTGTGCACATTGGAGGGGCGTGGCCAGCAGCCGGCGATGGTGGCAGCTTGAAGGGAGAGCTCCGTGATTGAAGCGGCCTCCTAATCGATCCGTTTATTTATCCGCTCTTCATTGCTCCCAAGCGGGCAGGCATCAAAGCCCAGGACCAAGCGGCAACATCCTGGCCGATCGGCATCTCGATCCGTGGTCGGGATCACGAGTTCAGATCGGCACCGGTGTGGGCCTGTGCATCGGATCCGGACCTGGGGCTGTCCTGGTTTAAGGGACGGACAGGAAGTGCACCATCCTGGGCGGAGGAGGACAGGAAGCGCGCGCCTGAGACGGACGGAGGCGGAGAAAGACTATTTACACCGCGCAGTGCCGCCGACCTTCCCTGCCTCGGAGCGTCTGCCCGGAAGCCTAGCTGAGATGCGGAGGTGAGGAGTGGGGGGGTCCGGCTGGCTGGCTGAGTCGGAGGGCAGTGCGGAGAGCGGTGGCTCTGAATGTGAGGCCGCCATCTTGGGGTCGACTACTCGGCGCTGCATTGGCCGCACCAGCCCGGCCTCACAAGACAGTCCCCACGTATCGCCGGACGGCGCAAAGCACCTTGCGGGGGGCTCCCCGCTGCACAGACACGAACCATACCGCAGTGCAACAGAACTATTGGGTGACACATCCACACTGGAGTCAGAGGACTGGGGGGCGCTCACAGGGGCCCGACACTTCGGCCGCAGATCGTCTCCTTGCCATTGCCGCTGCCCTGAGCATACACGAGAGTGTGGGCGTAGTGCACCGAAGGACACGAAAAGGGGAAGTGGTGGGCAGCTTAAGGCGATTGTGCCCCACACAGCGCGGGGGGTCTATTGACACGGCCGGCCTGCCGCGGAGCCGGACTAGTTCATTCTCCTGCTCCCACTGTGGTCTATAGAGGGGGAACGGTACGGAGTGGTGCCGAGGAGCCCTGGAAGGACTGACGCTCACCCACGGCGTCCAAGGGGGCCCTTGCGTGACAGCCGAAAAGCAGGAATACAACCGGGCGACGTCTGGTGTAGATAACCATCCCCGGACACGCCGATTTGGAGGCTCGAGACGCCGACAGCGTCTGCGGGAGGCGGACACCACTGTCGTGATGGCTGGCAAGGGCCCAAAACCAGGGGCATCGCAATCGCGCCTTGATCGTTTTGCATACGAGAAGCCCAGTTCACCTTCCCCAGACGCCAGATCACAGCAGGGCAAGGTTGGCGAAGCCGGGGGAGGAAAGAAGGCAACCCTCGACGACGTCATGCGGGCGCTCACGCAAGTGCAGACTACAGTCGGATCCATCTCAGCCGAAATAACGTTGATAAGAGCAGACTTCCACAAGATGTCGGAAAAAGTGAGCAATATGGAAGTGGTGACTAAGTCGCTGGTGGAGGATGTGGCTGAATTACAGGTGGGGATGGAACGCGTCATGAAAGAAAATAAGGTACTGCGTGACAAGCTTGATGATCAGGAAGGGCGCTCGAGACGGAACAACATTCGTATCATAGGTGTGCCGGAGTCGGAAGACACGAGAGCAATGGACTTATACGTGGAGGATTTAATTAAGCAAAAGCTACAGCCTAAGGGCCTCTCGGCGTTCTTCACGGTAGAAAGGGCACACAGGGTCCCCGGTGGGCGCCAGAAATCGGGCATGAACCCCAGGCCGATTATAGCGAGACTCTTTAATTTCAGAGATCGAGATGCCATCCTCCAGGCGGCGAGACTTCCCCCCCCACTCAAACTCCAGAATTCTACCTTGGCGTTCTTCCCGGACTACACGGCCGAGGTCGCACGTAGGAGGAGGACCTTTTTCGAGGTGAAGAAGGAACTGAGAGCCCGGGAAATACCGTACTCCATGCTTTTTCCAGCCAAACTTCGGGTTGTGGCAGACAATAAGACTTGGTTTTTTGACTCCCCGGAAATGGCGCAGGAATGGCTAGAGGGGTGGAGACAGGTGGATCCCCCGCGTCGCTCTAATCGACAGAACAAGCACCGTAATGCAGGAGGCCGACAGGACTCACAATCCGTAGGAGAGGGGGCGGAGGCCCGTTCCCCATTGTCTGATCTTCGGGAAGAGGGTGCTGATGAGGACTAATATGTCGCAACTGATTTTTGGCTGACCTGATTGCATTGTCGACCGGCAATGCCGCTATGGACACTGGGCTGAGGGCCTCCGCGGCAGAAGTTGGGGGCCGCCGATACCGGAGAACCCTTCACCCCGACGAGCAAGTACTGTGTTTTGGGTTGGGTTTAAGCACTCTGCTGAGTTGGGGGGGCGGGCAGTTCTGAGTCCGTTGAGCAGGGGGGCAGGGAGGGGGGGAGTTGGGGGTAGGATGACTTTTTGGTTTTTAAATGCTACACTGGGTCAATCACTGTACAGTATGGAGCGAATGCGTAGAGTAGAGGTACGACTGCGTGAACTGCGATGTCACTTCGCACGATGTATGATGTGTGACGACAGCCGACTGGCTTGTCGCTTTATATGCTGTGATGGGGGAGGACAATAGCACGGGGAGGGCATCACCACTGTGCCTACTGTCTTGGAATGTGAGGGGCTTGGGAGATAAAATAAAGCGGGGGTTGGTCTTACAGCACATCAGGAGGTCCAACCCAGCCCTGGTCCTGCTACAGGAAACTCATTTGACTGGGCCCACCGCACGGGCCATGGATAGGAAGGGCTACAGTATGATAGTGCACTCTGAGTTCACTAAGGGGTCCCGGGGCACTGGGATTTTGATACACCGCTCCACCAGGTTCATTGTACACTCAGTTAAGGCAGACACTCAGGGACGCTTTGCGGCGGTCCATGGACATTGGGAGGGGAGGCCGCTGAACATAGTCTCGGTATACATACCACCAGCTCTGCACACCGTGGCTCTTCCAGACCTGGGGAACTTTCTGCTACACCTCCCGGAAGGGGACCTAATAGTGGGGGGTGATTTCAACGCAGTGGCACACAGCTCTCAGGACCGTTATCCATCGCGCACACGCACTCCGGGGCCTACCAAACTGTTTGCATTCATGGAAGCACAGGGTTTAGTGGATATATGGAGGCAGTTTCACCCGGACGTCCAGCAATACACGTACTACTCTGCAGTTCACGATAGTCTGTCACGAATAGACTACTTCCTCACATTGGGAGGGGGCCTTCTTAATATCACTGACACTAACATCAGGCCACGAGGGATTTCGGATCATTCCCCGTTAACTCTGACTCTATCCAGCCAGGTGCGAACCCACAGACGCCTCTATCCTATTTACCCAGGGTATTTTAAGGAACCTGTAATAACCAAGGCTTTAAAAGCAAGTACTGAATCCTATATCGCCGAAAATGAGGGCTCGGTTGCCTCACATGTAACATTCTGGGAGGCCTACAAAACGGTCCTTCGCGGGCAGGCGATATCGGCTATCGCACAACATAAACGCACGCAAAGCAGGGCGCTATCAGACCTGGAAGAACGTCTCGCCGATGCGACTCGGGCGCATGAAAGTGACCCGAGTGAGGACACACTTCACACGCTCCGGCTGAGTCAGCAGAGACACACCGATCACCAGCGACGTATCGTGTTGGGTGGGATGGCGGCAACGGCAAGTAGAGTATATGACGTGGGCGATAAGGCAGGCAAACTCTTGGTGTGGCTGGAGAGGAAACGTGGGGATCAGAGAGCCATACTACAACTCAGGGACTCGAGGGGGGTGTTACAGACTAGGCCTGACCGAATAGTGGAACTCCTCGCGGACCACTTTGAATCTGTTTATTCCCCCGAAACTGAAGTTTCGCGCGAATTGGTGGAGGGATCGCTCGTGGGGGTACCGATTCGTACTCTCCTCCCGGACGCCAGAGACGAACTTGACTCGGAACTGACGTCAGATGAAATACGGATAGCCATAGCAGCGTTGCGCCCAGGGAAAGCATTAGGTCCCAACGGCGTGCCGATTGAATGGTACAAAATTATGTCCGAGACACTTTCCACTCCCCTGCTCGAAATGTACAGGGAAAGTCGGGAACGGGGGATCTTGCCCTTTGACCAGCGCATGGCCACCATAGTGGCGATTCCGAAGCCCGGCAAACCTCCCGAGGACTGCAGCTCATACCGCCCTATATCGCTCCTCAACGCTGAAAATAAAATTCTGGCGAAATTGCTGGCCGCTAGACTGCTGCCGCACCTGCGACACCTAATTCATCCGGATCAGTCTGGCTTTATGCCGCATCGGAGCACGGCGCTGAATCTGAGAAGATTGCACGGAGTGCTGGCACGCGCCCCACGATTGACGGAGCCAGCAGCGGTGCTCTCGTTGGATGCCCGAATGGCGTTCGACTTGGTAGAGTGGCGATATCTTTTCGCAGTCCTGGAACATATGGGATCTGGCCCCGGCTTCATCTCATGGATCAGGTTGTTATACACCGAGCCCGTTGCGAGGGTGACGGCCAATGGGTGTATCTCGCGGGAGTTCCCACTAGCAAGAGGCACGAGGCAGGGATGCCCGCTTTCACCGCTGCTCTTTGCATTAGTGTTGGAGCCCCTGGCCACCATTCTCCGCTCCACTCACTTGCTGAGGGGCATACGATGGGGCGACGGTTGGGAGGACAGGGTCTCCTTGTATGCGGATGATATGCTGGTCTACCTCATGGACCTAAACGCTGGCATTCCGATCCTGTTGGCCATCTGTGAGACCCATGGTGCTGCATCAGGATATAAACTAAACTGGTCCAAGTCCGTGCTGTTCATGATCCGGGGTGACCCCCCGGTGTTGCCTGATGGGTGCCAGTTGATCATAGAAACTCGTACCTTCAGATACCTGGGAATCCAAATTGCGCAGGACTCTGAGACATTTTTAGAGCTCAACCTGGTTCCCTTGATGACTAGACTGAAGGCGGATGTGCGCCATTGGAAGGCCCTCCCCTTGACATTATTGGGTAGAGCGGCGCTATTTAAAATGCTGGCACTACCTCGCTTTTTATATGTCTTGGAAAACACCCCGACGGTGGTCCCAGCGTTGTTCTTCCGCCAGGTGATGGCACAACTGACCACGCTGCTTTGGAGTGGCAAGCCGGCCAGGGTGGCTCAGCTGAAATTAATCAGAGATTGGTATAGCGGGGGGATAGCGCTCCCGAGCCTTGAATTGTACTATTGGGCGGCGCACCTTAAGGTGATCAACCAATGGATTCATGGTGCCCATGATGACCCGGCGTATATGGCTGATAGAAGGCAACTAGGTACGGCTACCCTCCTAGCACCACTCTATAATAAGGGATTGGTCGGAAAGCTGGAAGGCCCGACAAAGCACACGGTGACTATCTGGCATAAGGCACAGAGGCGGCTTGGATGGGAGGGGGTGATTACCAGACTCACACCACTATGGGACTCCAGGGCATTCGGTATTTTGCGTAACAGTAAAGGGTTTGATCGGTGGGACACCATCGGGATATCCACGGTGGGCGATCTCTGGTCGGGAGGCGCAGTACTCTCTTTCGACTCGCTGAGGACACAGTATGACCTGGGAGTGACTGAAACGTACAGATATGTACAAATTAGACACGCACTCCTGTCTGTGTTGGAAGTCGGGGCGCTGATCCCGGAGTCGGCTCCGTTAGAGGACCGACTGCTAACAGACTATATGGAGACGAGAGCTACCTCCCTCACGTATCGTAAACTGTTGAACAATTTGCCGGACCCGCTGGGGCGCCTGAAGGAAAAGTGGATGGAGGAGCTGGGGGATCTGGATGAGTCGGAGTGGAACGAGGCGCTGGCGTCACCCAGAGAGGCAGGCATATCCATGCGATTTCGATTGGTCCAATTCAAAATTTTACACAGAGTTTACTACACCCGCACAACACTCTATAACATACACAGGGCGGACCATCCTTATTGCTTGCGCAACTGTGGGGAAGAGGGTACACTGTTCCACACATTATGGGAATGCCCCACTTTACAGACTTACTGGAGACGCGTAGCGCGCACAATCAGCCAGACACTGGACACCCCTTTCACACCTACCCCTCGGGTATGCATACTACATGTGTGGGGCCCGACAGATCTATCACTACATGAGAAGCGTTGGGTGGTGATTGGTGTGATGCTGGCGAAGCGTGATATAGCACAAAACTGGGGTGCGCCGACCACTCCGACGCTGTCGCAGTGGTGCAAGAACATGGATATGCTTATGTTGAGGGAACGGGAGGTCTATAAACAGAGACTCAACCCGCGCAAGTGGAATAAAATATGGACGCCATGGAACTCATATAGAGGGGATATTTGTGAGCCGTTACCGGAAGATGAGGATGCTGATAGTTCTGGGGAGGAGGATGAATTGGACTAATGTGACGACATCTGGGGTGGACGTTGGTGGGGGGGGTGCAGGGGAAATAGAACCGGGTCTCATGAGCGGAATAGCTATGGTCCAAACCTACAGTAATGTACGCATGAGCTCTACTCACACTGATATTATGATTGTCAGATGATACGGTTGTTATGCTTGACCCTTTTCTGTAGTATGTTCTGAGTTGGGGTGAAAAGAAAATTTGAAAAGTTGCTCCACTGACTGACTGCAGCTGAATGTTGAGGCTGCGATGCTATGCTGATGCTTATTACTGCTAATTTGTGAAGGCAACAATAAAAACAAATTTTCAAAAACTGTGCACATTAGCCACCACCTGCAGCTACATAGAATAGAAGAAAATCCCCTTTCCCAAAGCCTTGAAATGGTTAATTCACACAAAGCGCTGCACTGCTCACCCTAATGATTCACTGTATGCTAGGGTAGGCTGGCAGAAATCAAAAACGTGCCTCGCCAATAAGTGGCCACGTAATTTAACTTTAATTTTAAGCTGTACAGGGAATTAATAGCTGGTCTACAATTGGCTGTGTTCACTAGATTGAATTTAGATCTGTTTCAGATAAAGGCAGTACCAGCATATCACCCTGTTGCAAGCGACCATAACTATCTGCTTCGCAGCAGGTGTGAATGTAGTATTTTTAGTAACTAAACAATAAGTGGGTCGCAATGTGTCCATTTGATATTATCCACAATATTGTGATCGTCTCTCTTTTTTGCTTCATCTCCAGTGCACAGCTTCAAAATATTTTTAGGTTAACGTTAGTAACATCTTGAGCTTGCATCTCTTCAAAATGCTTAGAACTTCTCAAAACTACCATGGGAGCTGACCGTGAAAACGCACTGCGCTTTAGGGTTGGTAAAAATCTTTAAAGATTGTAAAGAAATTGACTGCTTTAATCTCGCTTTCATCTGCTCTGCTTGTTTTAAGCTGTTTTCGTCTTGTACACTTTTTCCCTGCTCCTAACTCTGTTCATTTCTAGTTTCCCAAGAATCTGCCCTGATTATTTCTCAAAGTTCGCATGCATGGTTTTAATTCATCTTCCAGTTCTTCTGAACTTCAAAAGTAATCTTTTGACTTCTAACTTCACAGTTATGTGTAAATGTTTTTAATAAGCATTGACTGCAATTTCGGTGCTGTGGCTCTAATGCATTAAGTGTATCTGTTTGCAGATGGTTACAGTGATTCATCGTTGATTTAAAGGTGTATTGCTGTTTCCTCTAATAATATTTGTTGTTTCTTCACTTTCGACTATAGGATCCTAGTATACTACTCCTAGCCGCCCCTCACTCCTTGGATGCATTTGAATGTTTGCTTTTGTTGTTTTATTTGTGTCCGCAGGCACTAACTGAGTTGAGTGTGAAGAACGAGATTGGTAAATGAGTGACTGTTGGAGAATAAAAAGATCAAAAATATTGCAATGGTGGCCTAGGGTACCTAAACTGCCTCGGTGGTGCTGTTCTGTGCTTCTGTGGGGCATATTATCAAGGGATTTATCTCCGCTTTTTTGGCTTTAAAAGCCAAGAAAGCGGAGATAAAATTATCTCCCTATCAGCAACAGGGTGCTAACACGCAAATTCGCATGTTAGCACCCTTTTTCTCTACGTATCCCCTTGCATCTCTAATGAGATGCAAAGGGGGCGTTCCAGAGAAAAATAATAGGAGAAATGTTGTTAAGCGACATTTCTCCTATTATGAAGGATTTGGCTAACCCAGTTAGTGATAAAAAAGCAGCGCTAACCGCGGTTAGCGCTGCTTTTTTTACACCTGGTATTTTCCTGACTTAGCCATGATATCCTATGGAAGGTGGATATCATGGCTAAGTTTGTGAGCCCCTATCATCAAGCTAACGCCAAACTTCGAGAGATTATCGTTGGTTTTCCAGCAATAATCTCTCATTTGGCAGTTAGCGCGAGGATTTTTATCACTTCTGAGATAAACCTTGCTAATAGCAAGTTATCTCTGCGATAATTTCCGGCGATGCTTAGCGTTACAAAATTAGTTGCTAAGCCTCGTTAGCGATAAATATCGCTAATCGTTGGTAATATGCCCCTGTGTTCTTTAGCAACACATTACATATTGTAATACTATGTTGTTTTACCTATTCCCTGCAACAGGCATAACTGTTGCGCAGAAGCAAACATTAATATTTGTATTTTGCCTATTTTAAAAACATTATTTTTTGCTGCTATAAAAAAGTGCCCATTGTTGCCAAAAAGTGGAGTGAAATTGGCCCCCTTCATAAAATGTATCATGGTGCTAAGTAGCACAATTCACAGTGCTAATTAGCACCAACTTGGCAGGTGATGTAATACAGCATGAAACAGCACGTGCCAGCGTTGCTGTTGGCATTGAGGCAGTGGTATACGAGCATGCCGTTCTAACTTTATATAAAAATACGACTTTCTGCGTCTTGGCTCAGCAAACTGAATTGCTATGTGTTTGGGTGGGTTAGGAGAGACCAGCCTGTCTGATGAAGTTTCTGCTTTCATTATCCCAGAGGAAGGCGGATATACATTGTTCCTGTGTAGTCATACATCACTTCCCGCCTCCTCAATGTTGACTTTAGCTGATTGGGCCACCTGTGACAAATGCAAGGTCAATAACATTTATTTTTACAACGGTCTGCACAGGACATGACTCCCAGGGAGATAACAAGGGGAAGTTGCCTTCATTTATTAGAAGCTGTGCCAGAAGGCCCTGGAGACCACCCCTGCTCGTTCTCTCATAGGTTTCTGTACAATGGATTACAAATAACGCCATTTTATTTCAGCTGGGCCCGAACAATGCCTACAGTTCATCCAGAGGAAAGACATATTTATTAAGCTGCACGGACAGCCTTCAGGGTCGGCTCAGCTGCTTCCTCAAAAGTACTTTTTAGGCCTCGCCTACAGGCAGCTTCCGTTGTTTGTTGACAAACAGACTTGAATGAAATGCATGCTTAGACTAGGCTTTGGGTCTTCCCCTTGGAAATGATTCAATAGCTTTCTTGGCTATTTCAGGTCCTCTTCCTGATTCATTGGCTTTTCTCCTTATTTTTGTGTTTTACCACACAAGATGAATTTTGTCTCACAATGTTTTGCTTGGATGAGTTGTATCCTCCTACGGCTGGTGCCTGGGAACTATGTTTTTCTTTTGCATGTATATAGTCTGGTAGTATGAGTGATTCAAGTCTAGGATGACAGTTATGTAGTCTGTGGTGGTACTTGATGCCTCTCCAAGATGGCCGCTGAAGTGCATCAGCTAACCTTAGTTTCTCCCCCATTTTAAGAATGTTAAGCAATGGTCTCTAAAAGTGAACTTTTCTACATTATTTATATTGTAGATGCTGCACCTTCTCCTCTGAAGTCTCCCCACTTTATTTTTTCCTTTCTTGTCTCTTCTATTTTATTGTGGGGTGTTTTTTACAAGATTGTTGGTCTTACTGTTGTCTATGTATTTGTTTTCATACTTGCTGTACTGTGTTTTATGGATCTTTGTCTCTGAAATAAACTTTAAAGTAATAATAATAATCTTTTAATTACCTTTGATTTGCTCCCTAGAAAATTCAGACTATAGCATGATACAGTAGAGACAATCTAACAAGCTGCAGCCTGAAGGAACTTCAGAGACCCATGTCATCTTGTTGATAGTGGGCATGGTGGGTTCCTCTAATTCAGTGTTTCCCAAACTGTGGGTAAGTCGAAAGCCAATTTTTGGTGGGTCATGAAAGTCCAAGCAGTAAATAAAGATGCCTTTAAATTCTGTATTTATATTGTCACATGAGCTGCTCTTCAAAAACAGAGGTCAAATGTCAAGCTTTGTCTTCTGACAAATTGCTGCTTATGTTTTTTAACATTGTGATTCAGAGAAAGACAAGTAAAGTGAATTATGTGACAATTTTGCTAGGGTACAGGGAGTGTGAAAGGAAAAACTGTAGGACTTCATTTGTTTGTAATACACAATAAAATATAAATACCTGTAAATTAGCTGTACTCATTCAGCAATTAGTAAAGCAAAAATTAGGCATTTATTTGTAATTATGAAGTCTGATGGAAACAAATATTTTAATAGGATAAAAAACAAATCAAGACACTTTACTTGGTGATGCACAAATGACACCCAAATTCCACACATTGTCATTTGTGTGCAATATATTTTTATCACTAAAATTGTATGTGTTTGCAAATTTAGAAGCCATTTTAATGACAAATGTGCTGGCTGAAAATGACATTGGGCTAACACACATCATTTGTTACACTCAGAAAGTCCTGAAGTTATCAGACAGCAAATGTAATTATGTAACTTGTATGGGTTCGAAAAGACAATTGTGCAAAATACTGTTGACCAAAAATTTGGGCTGGCTGAAAGTGTCTTACTAAACATGGGGCAGTTGTCACTACCAGTTTTTGCTTGTTTTCGGGAGGAATCATTACGAATGAGCCCTTAACGTGTGCTGTTTGATTGTTGCCCAGTGTTTGTCCAGCACTTGATGCCCGTAATGATTTGTAATTACTTTCTATCAGGTTGGTGCACATGGACAGCTCTCGCACCAAATTTTGGGGCTGATTTAATTATTGACAGACGTCCCACCGTTCCGCCATGGGGACGAAGTAAACTACTCCGACCGTATGGCAAAGGGACCGCCTGTTAAATTTATAAATGACTGCCAAGCAGACAGTCATTTATAAAGCTTCATCTGGAACCGCCATCACAGCTGTCCCTGGCATTGCATATCGCTGTTTGGTTCAGGGCTGCATCAGCATGACGCAACCCTGCACCAAACAGTTTTCTTCTTTTATTTTCAAAAAGAAAATCGTGTAACAGGATTTTCTCTTTGAAAATAAAAAAATGAATGCTCCCCTCACCATGGGAGTCATCGTCCATGGTGGAGAGAGCAATATTTGCTTTTAATTATTCCTCAAAACACACAAGATGATGGACGAAATGTTGCACAATGGCAAAACATTCACCCCCAGTCACAGATCTGGGTTTAATCCATTGTTATTTTGCTCACCAAGCCATCCCAGTTCAGACATGGCCATATGCATATCAGTCTTGACCCTGTGCCTCATGAGAACACTCCAGCCCGAACTGCCAAGCCATGTCTACCCTGGACCAGAATCAAGCATCCTAGGACCGTTACTGGCTATCAGCCATCTTCAGCCAGGATAGCTTGATTCCAGTGGCTTAATGAGCACGGGACCCCCGTCTGGGCATACCCTTCTCACATAGACTGAAAAGCAAAACACACAAGATGATGGACGGAATGTTGCACACTGTGTGGTAAATAAATAAATTACTGGTACTATTTTTCTATGCATTAAATGAAAAGGATAGCTCAATAAATAAGAGGCAGAGTCCGTGGTATCTGAGTCATACGGGCTTTAATTAAGTGGCTCGAGCCAATGGACATCGGGTTCCATCACCTACTAAGGTTCAGGAAGGGACATTCAACATTTCATTAACATCATACAATATATATAGTAAAACCATACAGTTGCATTGAATACAGTAGGCGTAACAAGTGACAAACGAAAGATAAGAACATATGGGCGTGAAAAGAAGGCGTGCACAGGGCGTGCACGGAGGTGTGTGATGTAGACGTCACAGAAGTGTCATAAGTGGGTGGACACATGGAGGGGGCTTCATGGGCAGCTGGAACCTTTAACCTACTGGTGCGCGCAAAACGAGTCATGACGTGTAACTGGGGAGAGCTGGGGGGCGCTGACTCCTAGCACTAGTAGAGGAGACTGAAGTCTGGGATGTCAGAACGACCTGTACCTATAGCGTATCTGATATCTTGTGTTTAGAGTACATGTTGCTTGATTCTAAAAGTCATCAGGGCAAAGGCTACTTGTCACTAAAAACTAGTGCATGCATATATGTCTCTATGTATTGCGTGGGCTATGGATTTTCTATGGATACTAATTCAGTAAATTACTTGCATGGAGACAGAAAAGACTAGACTGTAGATGGATATGTTTATGCTGTTCGTTAGCTAGGAATGTGAAGCCGGGGAGCTGAACAGATAACTGTAGGCATAACATATTCTTGGCAGGCAGGCCAGGCCGAGCCAGGCACCGCGCTGCTTGGCAGGAAGTAAGTGAAGGGTCAGGGATGCGGGCGGGGCTGCATCTCTCGGAGCATTACAGGAGACATGAGGCCTGAATCTGGTGTCCGGGCCCTGTGAGGCCTAGAAACGAGTGCATCTCGATGATTTAACGTGCACCATATAAATACGTTGGCAACATAGGCCTGAAAGCCTAATTCACGTTGCTTTCACGGAAGACTGGATAACTGACATATTAACGTTGGACGCAACTGTAAATGCGTCTTTATTTTCGACCATGGAGGGAAAATGCATAGCGATCATGCATACATATATTACATGTTGGGGAACACGTAGGGACACATAACAGGGCAAAATTCGATTTTCCTCATTCCCTCCTTGTTCCCTACGTTCCCTTCAGGAAACATCAATATTCATGAGACCATCTATCTGTTCATACAGCATCATTTGCTCGTCTTTTATCTTTTGGGAATGGGACTTTGGACGTGGAATACAAGAGGTAGCGCACAAGCCGCAAATCGCTGGGCCACATTGTAAACAGAGACAACAACTGAATATGATCATTACTACTACTCCCAGGAATGACAGTACTTTCCATCCCCAGGCAGATATTACACTCCAGAGCCAGCCGGACCAAGTCCAGGTGCCTGGATTCTGGTGTAGCTGATGAGCTATTTTATGAAGTCTAGTTATTGCTGAATACACAGACGGTGCGTTATTAGGAATGAAAACGCAACAACTAGATCCGATGACTCTACAAGCTCCGCCCCTATCGGCCAGAATGACGTCAAGAACAAGGCGGTTCTGAAGAACAACAAATCTCATAGCGGACTGCTCTTCTGTTAAGTTACCTAGGGCGGAAGTAGTCTCATTCACTACTGCTTCAAGGGTTGTGGTTAACCTGCGTATTAATTTACTATTCTGGACAGAACCTATGAAGAAAAAGAAACCTTTATTGAAATCCGTATACTGTTCCAATGCAGTTTCAGTCTGATCGACAATTGGGGACTCGATCTCCCTTCTATGTCTGACGTGTACTAGATGGGTATTTCGGTGATAATCGGATGGGGCTAGGAAAACTGGTGGCAGTAGGAATGCAATGTAACATGTTCCATCCCAATCTAGGGGCAAACGTACATAAGCGGTCTGACCACATATAAAATAGGAATAACGTGAAGCTTTGAAAGTAGACTTCCCTTGGTCACTGTATTCGACCACAGTAGTACAATCACTGTGTCCTAGATGTACTGAACCATTCTTTCTGACACATAATTCGCCTTTCACTGGTAGAACTGTTATAGAAGGCAAGTCTGAATTGGTCTCGGACTGAACATTTAATACCATGAGGTTAGAGGAAAAATTGCCTAGATCATATACTTCATTTTCTAGATCTATCCCTGTCCTATGGGAAAGACCTTCCTTGTCTAGGAAACAGGATTCATTCATAACCGTATTCAGAAGGGACTTATCATCTAAAGATGACGTTAATGTAAACCATGCTCCACACGAACCATTGTGTGAAAACGGATAGGGAAAGAGTGGCAGAACTCCCTTCACTGTCTGATAAGGGGGGAGTCGACCACATACCCAGCAATTAGTGGCATTGCTGGTCTGGTGCGAATAGTGTAACATACGAATAAAAGTATTGTTGCGCATTGCAAGTCGATAGGACAACTCGTGAGGGGGTAGTTCACTAAATGTGTGCTCTACAGTATCATTAGAGGAAAGGTGTGAAGGTGAACCAAAAGGAGGAAAAAATACATGTAGCATATAACTTATACATGTGATCGTAAGACTCAGAATAAACATAAACAATAGCGTAACGACGCATCTGCTTCGTAAACTTTTACAGTATTTCTTTTGCTTGAAGTTTCGTCTATCTCTCTCACTATGTGGGTCTATCTCATACATTTCAGGAACCTGTCTAACCGCTTCACCCGAGGGGGACTTAAACAATTAAACGCTGTCTGACTTACTAGACCTCAATTTCATTTTATACTCCTGCTGCGGAGTTTTCTCTAACAGGGGAAGTTTAGAGTCAGTATCGGGGCAGTCCTTGAAAAAAGTCTTTGGACGCAGTCCATAGAAACGCTTGATGTGACTGGAATGGAGCCAGCCTTTTCTTCCTTCTAGCTTTACGGCGGTCCTTGTGGTCATCAGAACGAGTTTTGGCTCCTTCCAGCGGGGTTCCAAAGGGCTTGAACGATCGAAGTTTCGGACCAATACAAGATCACCAGGGACGACCTCGAGCGGTTTCACCTGGGTGTTGTCTGGAAAGGCAGCCGCGACCTGTGAACGACAAGAGAGTAGTGCAGACATCAAGGAAGCTAGGTAATCTGTCAGCATGTTACTGTCAACATCGGTGATTTTACGAGGCATAGGTGTACCCCACATGTTTGGGGGACGACCAAAAACTACTTCATAGGGTGACAAACCAGATCTGGAGTGAGCGACCATTCGCATATAGAAGAGGGCAACCGGCAGGGCTACCATCCAATCTACACCTTTTTCTGCACAGACCTTCGCTATTCGTATTTTCAGAGTTTGATTGTGTCGCTCGACGAGGCCAGCTGCCTCGGGGTGTCGTACGCAGTGGAATTTCCACTGGTACCCTAACAAAAGTGATACCTGTTTCATGAGTTCGGACGAGAATGGCTGTCCGTTATCTGAATACACGACACGGGGTAAACCGTATCGAGGGAAGTACTCACGAACCAACTGCTTAGCAGTGGTCGCAGCAGTATAATCTGGGACTGGATATGCTTCTGTCCATCTGGAAAAAGCGCACACAACTACGAGGACATACTTGAATCCTCGACATCGATCCATCTGGATATAATCCATCTGGAGGACTTCAAAAGGATGGTCAGGAGGATGGAATCCACCTTGTTCCACGGGAACACCTTTACCTGGATTGAACTGACAACAGATCATGCAGGTACGCACTTTCTGCTTCGCTGCTGCTCGTAAATGCTTGTTAAACCAGAGGTTCTGGATGCTGTCTAACATGGCTTTTTCTCCTAAGTGTGCTGGACTATGTGCTGTATTAATAATAGCTTGAACCATAGAGTCGGGGAGAAACCATGTGGCTTTTCCCTTCGTCAACCATCCCTGATCGGTCAGGACCCCTCCATGTTCAGACCATTTCTTGATTTCGTCTTGAGTAGCATGTGTCTGTATGTCTAGTACGTCTTGTGTAGGGTCCTTAACTGTCATGCAAGTCGTCAGGACTGAAACGTCTGTCTTTGTCGTGTCAACTGGAATGTCTGGAGTCTGAGCTGTAAGCTTGGCTGTTCGATCTGCCAGGTCGTTACCCTGGGAAATGGTGTCAGTGACTTTCGTATGTGCTTTGCACTTCATAATCGCTATAGCTGTAGGTAAATGTATTGCTTCTAACAGAGCTTGAATGAGGGGGCCATGCTGAATCTTGGCTCCATGAGAGGTCATAAAACCTCTTTCTTGCCAGAGGACTCCAAAGTCGTGAACGACTCCGAATGCATAACGTGAATCTGTATATATGTTTACTTTCAGGTTCTTGGCTCGTATGCAGGCTTGGGTCAGAGCGATGAGCTCTGCTGCTTGAGCAGACAGGGTGTCAATACGATGTGTTTCTATAACTTCAGTTTCAGTAGTCACTGCATATGCTGCTACTAACTCTCCTGTACTTGTTCTCATACATGAACCATCCACATAAAGTGTCAGGTCTGGGTCAGGTAATGCAATGTCCGTCAAGTCTTGTCTTGGCTTTGTCATGGTGTTAATAACTTCCACACAGTCATGTGTTGCAGGGTTTGATGTAATCGAGGGTAACAGTGTAGCAGGATTTAATATGTTACAACGTCTGATCTCTATGTGTGGCTGAAACAGTGTCAATTCATATCCTGTCAATCGTGCAATTGTCAAGTGCTGAGTCTGTGTTCGGTTTAAAAGAACTTCCACGGAGTGTGGAACCTGTACTGTCAGGGAGTGTCCTAACACTATGGAATCACTTTGTCTGATAGCTAAAGCTGTGGCGGCAACTGATTTGAGGCACGCAGGCAAAGCCTGGGCTACTGGATCTAATGTGCTAGAAAAATAAGCACAAGGCTTGTGTTGTCCTGCTTGATCTTGTGTGAGAACAGATAATGCTGTACCATCGCGTTCAGTGACAAAAAGTGTAAAAGGTTTGCTGTAGTTTGGTGTCGCTAAGACAGGTGCTTGACATAAAGCTTTCTTTAATTCATTGAAAACAAGTGTATGTTCCTGGGTCCAAGGGAGGACAGTCGATGTCGCTGCCTCCTGTGTTGTCAACTGTATCAGTGGCTTGGCTAGATATGCGTACTGAGGGATCCATTGTCTGCAGTAAGAAGTGAGGCCGATAAAAGCTCGTACCTCCTTCTGTGTCTTGGGCTGTGGAAGATGTGCAATTAACTGGATACGGTCTGGTGTCAACTGTCTACCCCTCTTGGACAGCAAGTGTCCAAGGTATACCACTTGCTGGACACAGAATTGCAGTTTCGAAGGGGACACCTTGTGCCCCATTTCTGCCAGAAAATACAAGACTGTCAGTGACGCACGTTCGCAGTCACGTTCTGTACGGGCTGTAATTAAGAGATCATCAACATACTGGAGCAGGGCAGTGTCAGTTGGCATGTGAATACTGTCTAGTTGTCGTTTAAGTGCTTGACTGTAAATACTAGGACTTTCTGTGAACCCTTGAGGTGCACGTGTGAATTTATAACTTCTTCCATTTAAACAGAATCCGAAAAGGAACTGGCTGTCTGGATGGATGGGTACACTAAAGAAGGCGTTCTTGAGATCGATAACAGTAAAGAACGCTGCTTCGGAATCAATGGCAGTCAATAGGGAAGAGATATCTGGAACCACTGGGTACTGGGGTATGATACATTTATTAAGTTCTCGAAGGTCAATCACTAGTCGATAAACTGGAGGTGCATTTGGGTCAGTACGTTTAAGAATCGGAATGATCGGAGAATTACATACATTGGAGTCAGTTTCTACAACCACTCCTTGAGCAATGAGCTTGTCAATGATTTTTGATAAGGCTGCTACAGCCTCAGGTGGCAGCTTGTATTGTCGGATTCGTGGTAGTACAACTCCTTGCTTCAGAGTGACACGATATGGTGTAATGTGCATACAACCTACATCAGTTGGACCTTGCGCCCATAAATGCTGTGGTACATTCAGTAATCTTGGATCAAAATCTCTTAACACATAATGTCCTTTAAAATCACGTAAAAACAATCTCACTCCTTCCGGAGAACAGCAAATCACTGCACCCAATTCTTTCAATGTTTTAATACCCAGTAAGTTTTCTGGACAGGATTTCGTAAGTAACAAGTCGGTAGTTCGGGACAATGGACCAACTTCTAAGGAAACTGGTTTCGATATTTCATTAATAATAGGCTTTCCTGAAAATCCCAGGGAAACATTTCTTGAGCCTGAGAGAGGAGCCCCTGGAACCTCGTCATGACTAATGGTAGTCCTACTTGCCCCTGTATCAATCATAAACTTTCTGTCTTTCCCTAATACTTGACTGTGTACATAGGGACCTTCTTGATCTACAGGAACCTCGATGAGAGGCAAGCCAACCTCCCTCTCTAGGCTGTTTCATGAATACTGCTGATATTCTGGATAATCTGACTGTGCGTACTGGTACATCTGCTGTGTAACGTGTTGTGTGGCAGCTATAGGCTGCGGTACTGTTACTGTCTGTTGTGCGTTCTGCGGTGGTTGCGTGTTTTGTGGAACATGTTCCTGTCTAGGAGGACGCGGTCTCTCTTTCGTCTTACCAGTAGCTATGTTGTGTTTCAGAACTGCACATTCGTTTATATAGTGACCTGGCTGTTTACAGTAATTGCATGTCCCTTTAACGGGAGCTGCAGAATGACTGGTCTGAGTCGTACCCCTCTTCTGACTGTCTACCGGAACAGACTGTGCCACTAGTACTTTCATTTTCGTGTCTTTCATACGTCTCCTTTCGTGTTCTTGCTCTTCTCTGATTCGGTTCTGGTGGTACTGTAACATTTGTAACATTTGGGACGGAGTATTAGCTTGCCAGGTACTCTCAACTTTCAGTACTCGATTTTTAACTTGTGGTAAAGAATTTTCTACTAATTTGGTAACAAAAAGATGTGGATACGACTCACTACTCGTTTTCAAGCCGCTATTAATAATGAAACATTTCTCAAATCTGGAATAAAAATCACTAGTGTCTTCGTCTTGTTTCTGTTTACAGGCTGAGATGGCATCCCAGTCCTCCTTTTTCGTGCTTAGTAATCTTGGCAAGACTTGTATTAACAACTCGGGCAATGCTTTGGCTTTTTCCCCGAGACCGGTACCAGGAACTCGTGTGTTATCTTCGTTCTCTAATTCTGTCCAGTCAATCTTTTTCTCTCCCACCTCCCATTCTTTTTCTTTAAGTTTTTCATATATGCCCGCAGGCAACAGGACTTTTAACATTTTAATGATATCGGGATACGTGTATTCTCCCATGCGGAGCATGTCTTTTAATTCACGATGGAATCCTGCTGGATCTTTATCGTGACAGGGCACTAACTTTTTCATTTCCAGTAGTTCTATTTTCGTTAAAGGGGTGTAAACAAATACTCGTTCGAGCGTACCTCCCGTTCCCTTAACAGGATGCACTTCTCGCAAGGGATTCTGTCTATCTATGTAAAATGTCTTCCTTACTGGGGGTGGAACAGGAACGAAATGTGGAGTCAGGAACGTTCTGTATTTATGGCGTTGTTCTAAGATGACATTAATCAAATCGATACCTAGGCCTTTCCATCTGTTTAGGAGTAACTCGTTTAATACATTATATAGGGGACCTGGTTCAGAATGCTGACTTTCATATAGTGTAATGAGGTGCTGGATCATGTACATACCCACCAGTCGCTGTTGGTCTGGTGAAAGATTCAGAAACGTATGGGCCACTACTACGTCTGTGAATGTGCTAGAATCACTAGTCCACCGAACTGCTGATCGGGCTAGTTCCTGTTCATGCATGGTACTAAGCTCAATATAACCTATTCGTTGTTTCAGAACTCTATCGGTAGCTTGGAATAAATGCTCAAGAGAACACTGTTCTGATACGGGAGGAAGAAAAGTTTTCTTACATTCTAGACGTGTGTGTCTGTCAAAAGGTCTCGTCCTACCTACGTACGCTATTCTATCTGGGCTGTCTGTGTCTGCATCTTCGTCTGAAGTGTCATTCTCTTTCTCGGGTTGTCTCGTTGCTTTCTCCCTTTCGTGTATGCTTAGAATTTCTTTACGAATCTTTCTATACATGGTTTCTATACAATTTTGTTTACTGTGTTTTCCTTCTGCTATGTTGTCACTCCATCTCGTCAGGACTTTCATCTCATCTTTGTCTTTACCAGGCTGGTCTTGTTCTCTTATTAAACAATTTATCAAAAACTGCAAGATCATACTTTGAGTCTCGACTTTCCTGTGTGCCATAGCCTCATGAATGCTTTCTGGTCTCTCTCCTGTTCGGATGAAATGATATATTCTGTCTAAATGTTCCTTCATTTCTGGCATGGTAGTCAAAAAGTTTGTAACTCGTCGTAAACGTACGGAATATAATATCATCCTATCTTCGCCTGGCACTGGATCATATCTACAATCAGTGAGGTATTGTTTGAGGGCTGCGTATGTAGCCACTTTTGGCGTACGCTGTAATGCTGCGTCTCTTAGCGTCATTCGTTTCGCTTGAGGCGGGGTGACAGGGATACCTCCCCCTGCTCCTCCTGAACTAGAATCGTCAATTAATACGGGGTGTGCCGTTGCTGGTAAAGTGACTGGTAAAGAAGGCAAGCGTAATGTGGGTTGGTCCTGGGGTACTGGCGGATTAAACGGATTCCCGGGACCAACGGCTGGAGGAACAGTAATTACGTTATTAACAGGAATATGAGGTTGAGCAGGCGTGGTAGGATTCGGATTTGCATATTCTGGGACAGTGTCGTCTAAATAGGAAGAAAGGAAAATTTCAGCTGCGGTCGGTTTATGACGTAGCTTAGTCGGAACCAATGGTGGCGGTAAATTACAGGGTGTTTCCGGGGTCGCCTTAGGCAGGCCCTCGGCGAGAAGGGGATACATGCCTTTAATAAGGGCATTTCTTTGTCTGTCTGACTGTTCTGCTCTAACTCGTTCACCTTCTTCTAGTAGTTCCCTTTCTTGGGCTTTTTCTGATGATTCCCTACTTAGTTCTGCTTTCCTGAATTCTTTTTCTGTTCTTTTATGCGATTCTTTACGCCACAATTCTATGGCATCTTTCTGAGATTGTCTGGCTTTCTTTTTCCATAATGCTTCCTCTACTCTCATGATGCACTCGGCATCCCAAGTTCCTGAAACAGGCCATCTATATTTCCCTTCTAGATGTTTGGTATAATCTACCCATAAGTCTAAGTACAGTATGGCATCTAAGCCATGTTTATGATACATGAAATGTCCGGGACTGTCCCTAGGTGGGACAGGAACTGCTTCTTCGAGTATCCCTTTTCTGGTTTTTATCTGACGTAACTTTGAAAACAGAGGCATATTTGAACCTACTTGAACTTGAACACAATAAACACAGTAATGAATAGCAAAACAAATCATTCATACCACGACATCAAAACACATTAAAAACAGTTCGAACAGGTACTACCTAGTACATCGAAAACATAATACATCGAAAACATAATACTGGAAATCTCGAGAGACTATACTAGAAAACAGAATTTACTGGATGCACTGCTAAAACAGTACAGAACATACCGGTCTCATAAAGAGACACGTCATACCGTAACCACCTAGGTGAACACGTCGGACCGGATCTGTGTACCCAAACCCGTCTGGACCGGGCACAAATTAATGAACCCGTCTAGATGCGTTCCCAGCAATGGTACTCACCGGGAAGCAAAACTGAAGGCCTCGGAAACTCGACTGGACTGCTACGACGTCTGGTTACTGCTACGCACTACGCATGCGCTTCGGGCTTCGGAAACAGGTGGGCCTCAGGATACCTCGGACCTTGCTCTCTCGGCTTGGGCTCTGGTCGGGACTCGCCGCATTCCTCACCGCCTCGTCTGGATGCCGGACCGCAGTCTCCGTCTCCCCCGTGGGCCTGAGGGAGATTAAGCAGGAAAACCTGCGAGTGCACAGTAGGGGTCCGTCACGGCTGTAGAAGGGGTCAGGGGGCCTGCGTTACATCGCCGGCGCGTGGGGAAGGGGCTCGTCCCTGTTCGGGTGCCATTATGTGGTAAATAAATAAATTACCGGTACTATTTTTCTATGCATTAAATGAAAAGGATAGCTCAATAAATAAGAGGCAGAGTCCGTGGTATCTGAGTCATACGGGCTTTAATTAAGTGGCTCGAGCCAATGGACATCGGGTTCCATCACCTACTAAGGTTCAGGAAGGGACATTCAACATTTCATTAACATCATACAATATATATAGTAAAACCATACAGTTGCATTGAATACAGTAGGCGTAACAAGTGTCAAACGAAAGATAAGAACATATGGGCGTGAAAAGAAGGCGTGCACAGGGCGTGCACGGAGGTGTGTGATGTAGACGTCACAGAAGTGTCATAAGTGGGTGGACACATGGAGGGGGCTTCATGGGCAGCTGGAACCTTTAACCTACTGGTGCGCGCAAAACGAGTCATGACGTGTAACTGGGGAGAGCTGGGAGGCGCGGACTCTTAGCACTAGTAGAGGAGACTGAAGTCTGGGATGTCAGAACGACCTGTACCTATAGAGTATCTGATATCTTGTGTTTAGAGTACATGTTGCTTGATTCTAAAAGTCATCAGGGCAAAGGCTACTTGTCACTAAAAACTAGCGCATGCATATATGTCTCTATGTATTGCGTGGGCTATGGATTTTCTATGGATACTAATTCAGTAAATTACTTGCATGGAGACAGAAAAGACTAGACTGTAGATGGATATGTTTATGCTGTTCGTTAGCTAGGAATGTGAAGCCGGGGAGCTGAACAGATAACTGTAGGCATAACATATTCTTGGCAGGCAGGCCAGGCCGAGCCAGGTACCGCGCTGCTTGGCAGGAAGTAAGTGAAGGGTCAGGGATGCGGGCGGGGCTGCATCTCTCGGAGCATTACAGGAGACATGAGGCCTGAATCTGGTGTCCTGGCCCTGTGAGGCCTAGAAACGAGTGCATCTCGATGACTTAACGTGCACCATGTAAATACGTTCGCAACATAGGCCTGAAAGCCTAATTCACGTTGCTTTCACGGAAGACTGGATAACTGACATATTAACGTTGGACGCAACTGTAAATGCGTCTTTATTTTCGACCATGGAGGAAAAATGCATAGCGATCATGCATACATATATTACATGTTGGGGAACACGTAGGGACGGTATGCAACGCTTACAATGCGCGCGTTACCACGACCTACCATTACAATGCGGTCGTAACAACGAAAGTTGTTACCACGCATTGCGCTGGGGGGCGCTCAAGGATAGGAAATGATTTAATTTACTATCCCAACACCTTCCCTACTATCCACGGGGACTGGTGTTGGAATAGTAAATTAAATTGTTTAATTTTGCGCCCCCCCAGCGCATTGCGTGGTAACAACTTTCGTTGTTACGACCGCGTTGTAATGGTAGGTCGTGGTAAACGTATGCGTTCTAACGTCATACATCCCGTAGGGACACATAACAGGGCAAAATTTGATTTTCCTCAACTGGCAAAACATTCACGCCCAGTCGCAGATCTGGGTTTAATCCATCGTTATTTTGCTCACCAAGCCACCCCAGTTCAGACATGGCCATATGAAAATCAGTCTTGACCCTGTGCCTCATGGGAACAGTCCAGCCTGAACTGCCGAGCCATGTCTTCCCTGGACCGGAATCAAGCATCCTAGGACCGGTTTCTGGCTATTAGCCGTCCTCAGCCAGGATAGCTTGACTCCAATGGCTTAATGAGCACGGGACCCACATCTGGGCATACCCTTCCCACATAGGATGAACAGCAAAACACACAAGATGATGGATGGAATGTTGTACAATGGCAAAACATTCACCGCCAGTCACAGATCTGGGTTTAATCCATCGTTATTTTGCTCACCAAGCCACCTCAGTTCAGACATGGCCATATGCAAATCAGTCTTGACCTTGTGCCTCATGGGAACAGTCCAGCCTGAACTACCAAGCCATGTCTTCCCTGGACCGGAATCAAGCATCCTAGGACCGGTTTCTGGCTATCAGCCGTCTTCAGCTAGGATAGCTTGACTCCAGTGGCTTAATGAGTACGGGACCCACCTCTGGGCATACACTTCCCACATAGGGTGAACAGCAAAACACACAAGATGATGGACGGAATGTTGCACAATGACAAAACATTCACCCCCAGTCACAGATCTGGGTTTAATCCATCGTTATTTTGCTCACCAAGCCACCCCAGTTCAGACATGGCCATATGCAAATCAGTCTTGACCCTGTGCCTCATGGGAACAGACCAGCCCGAACTGCCAAGCCATGTCTTCCCTGGACCAGAATCAAGCATCCTAGGACCGGTTTCTGGCTATCAGCCGTCTTCAGTCAGGATAGCTTGACTCCAGTGGCTTAATGAGCATGGGACCCACGTCTGGGCATACCCTTCCCACATAGGGTGAACAGCAAAACACACAAGATTATGGACGGAATGTTGCACAATGGCAAAACATTCACCCCCAGTCACAGATCTGGGGTTAATCCATTGTTATTTTTCTCACCAAGCCACCCCAGTTCAGACATGGCCATATGCAAATCCGTCTTGATTGACCCTGTGCCTCATGGGAACAGTCCAGCCCGAACTGCCAAGCCATGTCTTCTCTGGACCGGAATCAAGCATCCTAGGACCGGTTTCTGGCTATCAGCCGTCTTCAGCCAGGATAGCTTTACTCCAGTGGCTTAATGAGCAAGGGACCCACGTCTGGGCATACCCTTCCCACATTGGGTGAACAGCTCAACACACAAGATGATGGACGGAATGTTGCACAATGGCAAAACATTCACCCCTCAGCACTAAGGTTTACCTGTGACAGTAAAAACCTGATCGGGGAGGTGGATATGTAGCCTTTCACTGACCGCCTTTTCTCTGTCAGGCCGTCAGAGAGGTTTGGCTATGGCAGTGATGCAGTAGTCACCACTATAGCCAAAGCAAAGGTCTGCCCGCATTCAAATCGAGCAAGCGGACCTTCATGTTGATGGTATGTATGGTCCATCTCCGGGCCCTTAATTTTTTTGTGTGCAATTTTACCAAGTAGTGAAATTAATTTAAAAAAGTGTTATTGATTGTTTCATATAATTCATAGCCATCCAACAGAGAACACAATTTCTTCAACTGCAAAAGCCAACATTATACAAAAACCACAGAAAAGTTAGAAATGTTGGAAAATTATGTATAGCAATTGACTGGTAGGTAATCCCAAATAAGCTGATTGTAGTATTTTCTTTTTTAGGATTTAGAAGCACAATTAGTAGTAGAATTTCGTACATTGATGTGCAGAAGCAGCAGTAACTATGCATATGCGGGAATTCGGGTCACCTACATTTCTTTGTACTCGTTAACCTTTGTGTATGTGACCTGTGAGGGAGTAGTAGCCAACAAATTAAAATACCCCCAGTTGAACGATACATCTAATCACACAGAGCATGTGAAGCTAGCAAATATGGCCCTCTTTACAAGAAATTCTGTCACCATTCTGTCATCCATTTATCCATATATCCTTCTAGCCTTCCATTTATTCTTTTATCTATTCATTCTCCCATCTGTCCAAGCCTTGAACTTTCCATCCATCCATACATCAGACCATTCTTTATTCCATCGCCCCAGACATACTTAATTTCACATATTCACCCACGAATATTTCCATGAATCAATCCTTTCATCTTTTTACTTATTTTCACTCTTCCTTCGTCCATGCTTTCACTATTCTACCCAATTTTCCACATGTCCCTTCATTCCCCTTTCGGTTTTCCATCTTTCCACCGCTCCATCCTTTCATCCTTCATGCTATTAATACTTACATTTTCCCTTCCAATCTTCCATTATAATTTCCCCCTTTTCTTCCGTTCTTTCCTTCCACGTTTCCTCCCTTCATTTGCTGGTTACAGAACAATTCCCTTCAATTCAATGCTGGAAAGACTGAGGTGCTCTTCTGTGCAGAGAACAGGATTCCTCATCCTTTTCCTGCTAATCTCTGGCCTCCTGAAACATGGATCAAAGTCCGGCCAGTGGAATCAGTCCGCAATTTGGCATTATGCTCGATAACAAGCTTAGCATGGAAGCTTAGGTTACGAAAACGACAACCTGTTGCTTTGCAATCATGAGGTTCCTGCGGAAGATCCTGCCATTATTACCATCTCAGGCGTGTGCCCAAGTGGCAAGATGTACTATCCTTAGCAGGCTGGACTATTGTAACGCCCTCCTGCTCGAGTCCCCCAGCTTTCTGTTGGATAGGCTCCAAAGAATTCAATCAGCGCAGCTAGGCTAGTCTTAGGGCTGCCCAGAAGAGCGTCCACGTCTGCAGCTCTGGAAGAACTCCACTGGCTCCCTCTGAGGCAGAGAGTACAATTTAAGTCCCTCTGTCTCGTCTTTAAGGCTCTTCATGGGATAGGACCGATAACTAAGCATGAGCGCAAAATCCGCTCCGATCGCGGATTTTGCGGATTTTCGGTAAATCCGCGATCCGCGAACTCTCGCGGATTTACCGAGAATCCGCAATCCGCGATCGGAGCGGATTTTGCGGTCAAAAGTTCAAGCCTTAGCCTAATGCATAATTTACGATGGCGCCGGCAAGCTGCCAGCGCCATCCTCAAATGGTTACTTAATTAGCTTCGACAGGAAGCTCTAACAGATAAGATAAAGCAGGGGCTCGAGCGCCTGCTTTATTTTATCAGTTGGAGCTTCCTGTTGAAGCTAATTAAGTAACTTTTGCAGGATGGCGCCGGCAGCTTGCCGGCGCCATCGTAAATTATTTACAATGCTGAAAAACGGAGGTGTCTTCTCGAATAAATATGAGGGGCAGGGTGGAGGTGTCTTCTCGAATAAATATGAGGGGCAGGGTTCATTCTGGCACGACGGTCCTGGCACAAAAAATATACCTCAACAGGAAACACTTGCGGATATCAATAAAGCATGTGCCCTAGTTGAAGCTTAAATTCAGTGACTCATTCGTCAGCCCAAAAACAATCGTGAGCGTTGTGGGGGCTGGGCAGGTGTGCCTTGTTCCCAAATATACCATCGGAAATCCGCTGTGATGCTGGCCAGAGGCATTTGCATCTTTGGCTTTCACGTGCGCAATCCCCGTGCTGTTCCTGTGACCAGGGGCTTCTGTCTCTTAATCTGCTGCTCTGATCGGTCTCGGACCTTTTGTATACACACAAGGGGCATGTGCGCTCGCATGGAAGCCCCGTCCGTTTGGCCCCGCCCACACACTCGAGGTGTGCACCCGCCCGTCTTCCCGCCATTTACCCACTATGATGGACATTTCACTCAAGGGACCCCTGCGCACTTCGGCGCGATTGCATAGTAGTAACACACACTTGGTCGCTGGAACTAGTTGAAGCGCAAATGCAGTGACTCATTCATCAGCCCAAAAAAAACGCTGGAACTAGTTGAAGCGCAAATGCAGTGACTCATTCATCAGCCCAAAAAAAATCGTGAGCGTTGGGAGGCTGGGCAGATGTGCCTTCTTCCCAAATATACCATCGGAAATCCGCTGTGATGCTGGCCAGAGGCATTTGCATCTTTGGCTTTCACGTGCGCAATCCCCGTGCTGTTCCTGTGACCAGGGGCTTCTGTCTCTTAATCTGCTGCTCTGATCGGTCTCTGACCTTTTGTATACACACAAGAGGCATGTGCGCTCGCATGGAAGCCCCGTCCGTTTGGCCCCGCCCACACACTCGAGGAAGCCCCGCCCCCAAATCCGCCGATCCGTGAATCCGCAAATTCGTGAATCGTGGATCCGCAAAATCCGCCCATGCTTACCGATAACAATGCAATTTAAATTTGACTGGTACACCCCAACTAGATTGCTTCGCTTCTCATCGACAAGACTGGTGAGAGTGCCACGGTTTAGGAAAGCTAGGTCGGGGGGTAGGTCCTTTGGGGTGACAGCAGCCAAACTATAGAACAGACTCCCATGGGAGATTAGGCAAATTAAGGAGCTTCTCCCTTTCAGGAAAAGTGTTAAAACTTGGCTGTTCCCCAAGTGCTAGTGATCCAGCGGCCTATAGGAAATATGTCATAAGCTACGCTACCCGACTTCACAATAATCACCATTAATCATAAATCAATCCCAAGGCCCATAAACTAACATGACATATTTTGACCAACTGAATCATGTGACCTAATTAACCTATTCACAAATGATATACATTTATATACAACCGCGGTAAATGAATTCATCATATTTCACAAAACCCTACGAATTATTTAAGCCACTATGGTGATAAGATCTTGCTAATGGTAACCTAAACTCATAAAATAACAAGGCCAGCTTGTTTTCCAAAGTAAGATTTTTATTAGCTACTTATTTAGAATTTGCATTAGGAATCTTTATTAAAGCATTTTTATTAGAATTATTGTAAATGGTTATGACAATTTTAATAAAATTCAAGATTTTATTGCAAATGAAAAATATCAGTTTGGCATTTTCAAAACCTAAGTTCTTAACTATATTTGCTATTTTAAAGAATAAAAGAGTAAAGTCTTTGAAGGCTCTTACGTGCTCCAAGGAAAGTTCATCAGCACGACACCCTCATCAAAGGTCAGCAAGAAGCAGAAGTCAGTCTCTTCCACGGGGAAGAGTTTTTATACCTTTCTACGCTAAGCTAATCTAAGTAAAAGTATAACTTTCTACTGAAATCGGAGTCCCTTAGAACATCAGTTCCGTCACTTTCTTAGAGTCCATTGTCTCTAGTTTTCGAACAACGAGGCTTCCTCCAGTTTGCAACATTTAACCGAAGTAAAGTCATTTGCTTCCTCCGATGTGAAATTGTCTCACGTTCCTTTGCCGGTTCCTGGCCTTGGCCTTGCTTGACTATGGAACAGTCAGCTCATCATTTTCACGACAAATTGTTTCAGCAGTAGAAATCTCTCTGTTATGGACTCTCTTTTGCTCCGAGCAGAATTTTTGCAAACACGAATGCACTAGGCCCAAAACCACTTTTTGTGAACTATTGTATAGACAAACACAAGAAAATAATTAATTTGAGAAATATAATTCGTTCTGTTGCCACCCACCATAGCTAATGATTAACCCATTAGTCTAAATTACCTAGCTGAAGCACACAAATAAAGCAGCATTTATATCTACCATTCTTCTTTTAATCCAACAGGATTCTTAATGCACCTGTAAAAAGTAAAATGACTCCACATATACAAGAAAGCAAAATAAGCACATGCCATTATTTAAAACAGCTGCTATTAGTCATGACACAACGATAGACAAGATTAATTTTATTATTTTCCACGTACATGAGAAAGCAACATAATTGCACATTTATGACCACACATGTTAATAACCCTCGTGTATATTCGTGAATGTAACTTTAAACTAGGTTGAATTAATACACACGTCACAAATTCATTAATATAATTAATTCTTGTTATGGAAGTGTGACTTCACGAGCTGAAATGAAAACATTTCTGAATCTCGCTCCATCAACTCCCTCATCTGGTGATTTACAAATCACCACACCACACCCAAAATTTGGCAAATTTTATCTAAAAGAATATGATTCAATTTCACTGTGTTAGTATTTCTAAAGTTTTGTTTCAGCAAATTCTTTGCAACTGTCATATTGAGCTCTGCGTAACTCCTCTAGCTCTATCTCCCTCTCCTGTTCCTTTTTGATTTTGTAAATTCATCTCTTTTCTCTCATGTGCTTCTTTCTCTTGTGTAACATGCAACTGATCTTTGTCAAAACTATTACAAAAATTATCACAAACAAAGGTGTTAGAATCTTGCCAAGAACTGAACCACCAATTTCTTGAAACCAGGTTTTTATAGCTTGAAATCTTTTTGAAAGACGTTCTGTAAAGTCATCTTCTTCTAAGGGAACTATTTCTGAATGCATCTCTGTGATGTTCTTGATGTACATTTCAATATTCCTGCTCTCATCTGGGATATAAGTACAGCAATGCTGGACATGTAAAATGCCACAGACTCCTCCCTCTTTTGCTAGGAGTATGTCCAGGGCAAGGCGATTCTGCATCACCATTGACCTGACCGCAATGACTTCGGTATCCACTAATTGGAAACCACCTGCTGTGTCAGTGTACAATCTGTCAACAATTGTGGACAATTTTCTGATTCTTCCTGCATTCAGGGTTATACCTACTAAAGGTATCACTGCTTCAAAAATGTCTCCCAAAATTTCTGAGAAACTTTCTCTCTTGTACCTATTTACATGATTACTGATTTCAAACGAACCTTCTGCATTTCTGTCAACATGAAATATTTTTGGAAAAACAAGACCAACATAACATGTCCCGTACCAATGGTCCGGAAGATTATAATAAGCTTTGTCTCCACAGATAATATAGATCCCAGGAAAAATTGGATCTTTGCCACCTTTGAATCCCCAACCTCCCATGATTTGATAAGTGTCCTCACAATTGCTAGCACCTACAAAGTAATTATCAAAAAGAGTATTATCTCTCCTAATGCAAAGCTTGCCACTAATTGGTTTTATCTATGTGAATTGCAACATTGTCTAAAGATTTGCCATTAAGCTTCTCATCCTCTTTCTGCCAAAACTTGGATTTGGTCTGTTTGACCTTTTCATTCCTTTTATAGATTGCCCTTCTTTCTTCAACTAAGTTCAAAAAAGTATTTTCCTCTGTTCTCAATTTGCAAGTTAGATTATTTCTGTAAGCATACTCATAGGTGAGCTCATTAGTAACTAAAAAGAATTCCCTCATCTGTTTGGCTTGTTTGTGTTTATTTAAAGCATTCTCAATTTTCAGGTTAGCAAAAATCTCATCATACTTTGAATAATAATATTCCAAGCGACCAGTCTGGTAAAATAAGCTAGCTATCACACTACAGGTCATGCCATAAGTAAGAGGAAGCATATTGTATGTCACTCCCTCAGAAACAGAAGCAGGTAACTTTACACAGATATAGCAATCTTTGACACTCATAACCTGAACATATTCTCCCAAAAGCCTCGAAAATGTATTGCTAGAAAAATCACTAACAGACCTATCTTGATGAGCCTCTGGTCTGTGATTAATAACTTTGTCAGCTTTGTTTGTTGCACTATGTTTGTCTTGACTTACTGAAGCTTTGCTTGTCATATTGACTTTGTACATCTCCTTATCGATCCCGAAAGGAAAGATGACAGCTAACACTAACCAGAGCAGAATTATTATGAGCATACATATCAGTCATCTTACAACAATTTTTAAGAATGGAACATTTTGAGGTACTACGCTTCAAAACAACAGGCATTTTAGCTAGCCTTATCTTAGAAAAAGAAAACAAAATTTTAAAAATATATCTAATAAAAACCTACATTTTTAAAACACCCCCTTTTAAAAAAAAAAATTTTTTTTTAAACCCTCTAACAACTTTTCTTCGACCTTACGTCACAAGTTACTTTCCAATTAAACACAAATTCTTCGACCTTGTGTCTCCTAACACAATTTCTTCAGCCTTAAGCCAAAAACAGAAACCTAAATTCTAACAGATTAGTACTTCAATCATTGTCACTATTGTCCTCAATTTCTTCCTGACTGCTACTGTTTATCTCAATTACAGGTGGGATTATTATATAAACCCACTCAGGAGACTTATACTTTTGATTTGGCCTCAAAACTCTCTTTGTTTTTCTAGAGATAACCTCTATTTTCTTTCCTTTTTCTGCATTCTTTTCAGGATCTTCTTGACTAGTGATCTCATTCACCTGCTCCTTTGATCTTTTTATTAACCTGACTCTCAACCCTCCGTTTTCACTTGGCCAGGTTTCACCTTTTCTCAGAATTTTCCTTTTTGGTTCAGTCACATTAGATTCTGTTTTCCAAGATCTCTTTCTCACACTCTCCCTTTGACAATCTTCATCACTTTCTCCAGAATCACTGTCAGAAATTTCAATTCTTGACTCAGGATCTTTTCTAATCGGCAGCTTCACTCCGTTAGGAACTATACTTTTTCTTCCATCACTGGTACTTGGCAATTCGTCTTCCTCCTCCTCTTCAATTACATTCAACTTCCCAGTTTCTGGTTTCTTGTTCCTTCTTTCAGAGCTTGTTTTCTGCTTTTCGATACTCTTCTGGTCTTGTTTCTGAATTTGATCAGAATCTTCTGTCTTTTCAGCTTCTTTTTCTTTATCTTGATTAGATTCTTTTGTTTCTCCTACTTCTTTATCAGATTCTTCTGCTGATTCTTTTCCTAGCAGATCTTCATCATTTTCAGAATCTATTTCAATAATTTTCAAATCTTTTTCAATCAGATCTCCATTCACTGAAGGCCTCTCCAGATGTCGACGTCTCTGTCGATCTTCAGAATCTGGATTCTCTTCAGTTTCTTCTTCAGAATCTGAATCAGCTGTTGTATCACTCTCTTCATCAGAGTTTTCAGGTGTAGGGTTTGTAATAGTATCACTTGGATGAATCCACCTTTTTATTCCCCTACACTTCACTGCATTTGTTGGCACAAGTATCACCTGCGTTGGCTTCTGCCACCTCGGAACCAAACAGTTTCTTCTTCGGTGAACTTTTGTTCTGACCCAATCTCCAGGTCTCAGATCATGTGTTGTCATGACACAACGATAGACAAGATTAATTTTTTTATTTTCCACGTGCATGAGAAAGCAACATAATTGCACATTTTTGAGCACACATGTTAATAACTCTCATGTATATTCGTGAATGTAACTTTAAACTAGGTTGAATTAATACACACGTCACAAATTCATTAATATAATTAATTCTTGTTATGGAAGTGTGACTTCACGAGCTGAAATTAAAACATTTCTGAATCTCGCTCCATCACTAGATGGCTGGCCTGTCCTGACATTCCCTACCACCTCTCTTGAGATACCAGCGCCAGGATGCCTGCAAGGCGAGAGTGTGCTTTACAAGTCGAATAAATAAATGTTATCCCTTCCATTCTGCTCCCATTCTTTTCCCTTTGTATCGACACATCTATTTTTCTGTTGTCCATACATTTTCCTTTCTCACTTTTCTTCCTCATGCTTACTTTTTTATCATTAATATTTGTTTCCTTCACTGTGTATATAGGCACACATTCCACACCTCTCTGTCATCTGTCAAGATTTTCCCTATTAGACATATTAATGAGCGTTTTGTCTGCAGACAGAAGACGCCCATAAGTAGCTGTTTATAGTTTTAGTAGGGCACAGTTCACCAGCCTCAGGCACCCAGAGGAGTCTGCCTTTTAAGCTTCTAAAGTAGGGGGTTCGTATCGCCACTGGTGGCCCTGGGTTTTAGAATTAGAAATAACCAAAAAAGGTAGTGGCATATTAGCAAGAACCTCGTTAAAATTATCCCCGTTTTAGCGGCAGGAAACTGCTGCTAAAATGGCGATAATGGGCTTGCTAAAATGCGTTATAGAATTCCAATAGAAGCCCAGGTTAGATGTGCAGGACATTTAACCTGGGCTTCTATTGGAATTCTATAATGCAAATTAGCAAGCCCATTATCACAGTTTTAGCGGCAGTTTCCTGCCGCTAAAACAGCGATAATTTTAACGAGGTTCTTGCTAATATGCCCCGTATTTTTCCTTATGGGTGTGTTTTATCCTTCAAAAATGACCTTATCAAATGAAACTTCTAACTCTCCATTTCACATAACTTCAGCGCATACATGAAAAAATGAAAAACAATCAGTAAATCGGCGCTTGTTGATTCCTTTACATTTCTATTCTGTTTAAAGAGGCGAAGAGCAGTGGAGAGGTAAAACCAGCTATTGTCCATTTGTGTCCATAGAGAATACAATGCAGGGACTCTCAAACATTTTATTGTAGTCACTTCCTGTGTTTTATAGTCAGTGTTGTGATCTGACTATCTCAATCTACCACGGGGCATATTTACAAGGAGAGGGATAAATAAACGCAAAGCGCGCTTAGCGCTTTTCTATTTATCGCCGTCTAACGCTGGATTAGATCGCCCTGTTAGCGCGTTATTTACAACGTGTTTCCTCAGGGCGATATAATTACCAGTGATAGTGGGGAAATTGCAGTTTTGCAGGGAACATCGCTGGTTTTACAGCGATGCTCCCTGCAAAACGGCGATAACCTTGCTGATACGACCCACAGGGTCGTATCAGCACAATCCACCACCATATTAGGTATGCCTAAGTGTATTTTAGCAGATGTTAGTTTTCGGCGAAAACAGCGGTTTTCTCCCAAAACTAACGTCTGCTAAAATGCATTGGCAGCCTTGTAAATATCGCACATCAGCGATATTTACAAGGTTGTACTGCCCAGTGACGCCCACTTTGCATCTAATTAGAGATGCAAAGGGAGGCGTCGGGTAAAAGGGTGCTAACATGTGCTAATGCATGTTAGCACCCTCTGGTTCATAGGACAATAGTTTTATTTACGCTTTTTTGGTTTTAAAAGCCAAAAAAGCCGAGATAAAGCCTTGTATATATGCCCCACATTTTTTATGCAGTTTTATGTAGCGCAAACTCGACCTGAAGGTATCAGAGCGCTTTACATGAGCACCAGTTGCATTAAAGACTGCCACGTTCATTTTTAGTGACCTATGATATCATTGATGTGTCCCCAGCGGGTCACACCCAGCACTACCATCAGCAGAACCCACAGGGATTGAAGAACAGTGACTGGAGTGAATGATGCAAAACTTCCCAGGTTTACGATCTTATTTAGGGCGCGGACGCTAGTATTACGCTTTGTCTTTCTTCACTTTTAATACAGCAGCTGATAACAAAGTACAATAAAACTACAAGACCCAAGAGCAGTAGCCATAAAGGACTACAAAACACATGACACCCATATCCAAACCCCTATTGCACAATTCATTACATCACAATACACGACCATCTTATTCTCTTTCTTTGTGTGGTGACTGCTTTGTTTTCCTCAATCTTGACACTGTATTGTTTTTGTTTCTGCTGATTTCCTAGATAGACAAAAGCAGCACTGAAAATCACCTCACACATGACCTGATTTAAACCATCCCCTTAGCATTACATCAAAGTTTTATAAACCAGAGATGAAATTCACTACATCAAGAGAAAATTCAAATTCAAATATGAACATAATAATATTGATATTAATAATAATAATAATAATAATAAAATAATTAAAACTTTCAGATGTGAAAGATAGGAAATTCTGCATTCTATGGCAGGACCAAGAGGTGGGTATTATACTACGCTTTCCAAACACATTTTGCAGCTATTCTAGCAATTGGTTTAAAATAAAATGTTTTTTAAGTGGAATCAATCGACCAATCCCCTGCTCTAAAATATGAACAAGGTGTTTACCTACCAAGTAAGATTTAGGGCTTGATTACGAGTTTGGCTGTAAGGGAACAGCCGTCAAAACAGCATTGAAAACCCCACCGCCTAGTTGGCGGTCCGCCTGCCATATTACAATGTTGTCAGTTTTGCAGAACGAAAGACTGCCGGAGCATCGCCACCACCGCCAGCCACTTGCCGACCACCACAACAGCAGTAAGGGGAAAGCAGCTGTCAGAGGGCAGTACAGACAACTTCACCCATGTCAGAAAAACGAGTTGGCTTACAAATTGGAGAATAAGAAGCGTAAAAAAGAAAAAAACAAGGCAGCAGGCCCTTTCCATCTATAAACCTAGGATCTGGAACAACACCCCCATGTCTATCAGGACCACCCCAGAGCTGCTACAATTTAGAAAAAAGTTGAAGATGCATCTATTTCAAGAACACTACATCATAATGCAGTAATGGTATACTTCTGCTTCCTGAAACCAGCTTCCTCTCTGACTACCTCTCCTATACTGTATGACTGTATGCTTGTACAGCACTTCGCTGCATTTTAGCTAGGTTTACACTTCAAGCATACCATATACTTATACTTTAGAAAGGACAGCCTATGTTCCTTTGATAATGCACAATTAGCATTCTTAAACATACAAATTCCACATGATGTCCATTCAATGTGAAACTCTGGGCCAACTAGTGGCTGCTAGTCTCTGGCTGAGAATGCCATAATTAAGATTTTTATAAGGGGCCCCAGCAAATCTAACACTTTGCCCTGGCGGCCACACAAGGCATGATCCAGCCTTTGCTCTGGGCCCTCAAAGAATTTCCCAATTAAGGTGAACGTTTTTGGTTCATTTCCTTGGTAAGAGCCGCTTTGTTGTCTTGAAAGGGTCTTGGGCATTCTGCCCAAAGGTGGCTCTTCACCTCCTTCAACAATGACGTACACAGCCTTGTTTGTATGTAGGATGCAGCCCAGTTGATTGGAGTCCAATTCGTGGACCAGGAATGGACAATAACCTCCAGATAAACTATGCCTTCCATAAGGTGGCTTGTAGATGGTGCTTCTACATGACAACTTCATCTTCCACGCAAGTTCAACTCATTTTAGAACCTTGAGATAGTAAACAATAGTGCCCTCCTCTGGTAAGCCTTCTGAGTAATCAGACTCATAAACACTTCCCTTGTCTGAGGAACTTGACTGATCTTCCTTTTATATCCGATCCTGTGAAGGGTATGTGCTTTGCCACACATCACTGCAGTCTTGGCCAAGAGGGCGCTGTTCAGTTTGCCAAAAGGATTTACAGGAATATATTTGTTTTTCTCATGGCTTTGGTATGGGGAGAGGGGTTTTTGCTGTGTGTCCTGTGTGTCAACCAGAAGGTGTCATCTCTTCTTCTTTCTTGGACTTGATGAGTCAATCAATAGTGTTTTTGAAAGGTAATTGATCCTAGTGTCGCCACAGACTCTTCTGCCATGCTTTATGCCACCTGCCTCGTAGCCATCATGAAGCAGCAGAACAGCATGAGGAAAAGCCTGAATAAGGGCTCAAATCACCTCCCATGCTACAGAGGCTGTTTACTCTGATGTTAGCTTTTTGCTCATTGGCAAGCCTGTCGTGTACTTCATAAAATGAAACACTCATTCTATCAATATATGCCAATTAAGTCTTCATTCCCTTACCTACAAAGTAAGGACAGAGAGATGTCCATTGAAGCTACAATCGATGGCAGGGATTAGGAAATGTTATGTACAGTGGGCTTTCCAGCTTGTCCCATTCAGCAGCGTTAGCTCATCTAGAAAACAGTGGAATTCTGGACTGCATTTAAAAACAAACAAAATCAAGGCCCATATTTACTAAGCCTTTGCATCGCCCTTCCATTGCGCAAGGTAACGCAGTACAACACACAGGCTTATTCCCGATTTACAAAGCCACTCAAGACTTGATTTCTGTGGCCTTGCATGGCTTCATAAAGAAATGTAATTCAATGCAATGGCAACCTTCTGACTTCTGTTGACCCCCAATTAATCAGTGCTGGATCCTGAGGACTCCTACTGCAACATTAATGGAATGCCTAGGCATTTTCGATGATTTGAGCACAACAATACACATAAAAAAGAAACAAATATTCATCAAACAAATGTACAAATTATTAAATATTTTATTTAATTAAACAACACATAAAAAATGTTTTTTGAGTTTAATAGGAAGGGGGGGAGCTCATCTAAATGCAACTGAGTCAACTCATTGTCAAAACTTTGTTCTGTTTAATACAGTTACACTTCTCCCATTAATCAATTAGAGAAGGCTAATTAAGGGGCTGATTACAATGGCGGTCGGAGGTATCGTTGTGGGAACGAGACCAGTCGACTGGTAGTCGAGGGTCCCACCCGCTAAATTACAATCCGACCGCCATATAGGCAGTCAGAAACATGCCTTTTGTCATTGAGGATTGTGCTGCAGCGGAAAAAGGCTGCAGTATAATCCCCAATGGCAAAAGGCATGTTTCCAAACATCCCTTCACCGTATGCCAGGCACCACGAGGTGTCTGGCACCCAGGGCATGGATGCTTGGGGGGCACCACAGGTGCTCCCTCGGCCTCATAGCAGAGGCCCAGGGGGGCGAAGTCCCCAGTCCCTTTTACAAAAGCCTTTCTATGGCGGTCGAACCACCCTGGAAAGGCTGTTGGAAAGGGACATCTTAATCCCTACAGCAGTGCCTGAGTAGGCACCACCGCTATTGTAAAGACTGCGATCCGACTGATGGTCTGACTGGCTCAAGGAGCCCATCGTAAGCGTTGGTTGTCCCTCCGACTAATGCGGTCCAACTAACCACATCATAATGCGGCAGTTGCACCGCTCAGCTGGATGTCGTAGGAACCGACACCGACGGCCTGTTGGTGGCGGTCCCACCAACATCCTAATCAGCCCCTCAACTTTTAGCCTCAAATTTCAGTTTCCTTCACATTTACAGAACATTTTAAAATACTAATATGTTTTTCATTTATTTACAATGTATTTATATTTTAATATTATTCAATTTTATAAGCAGTCACGGACCCCCTGAAGACAACAAGTTAAGAACAACTGGTCTAGATGTTATGATCTCGTGTTACCAGTGTTAAGGTTAAGGTGACATGTTCTGCTCTTGTCTTTGCTTTGCTTATTTGATCTCAGATATATTGCGAGTAATCACAATGTTGTTTCTATTTATAATAAAAGAATATGTCCACATATTTTCTAATAAGAAACAAAGGGCCACATACATCATCAAAAGAAAAACCAGTCACAGACAGGCAGATTCTCAGAATCTGCCCCTTTGCGACCGGTATTTTTGCATTTGGGATGCATCATCCCAAATGCAAAAATCACAATTTAAGTAATCCCTATAATAGCGATTACTTAAATTGCAATTACATTTAGGGTATCGCAAATTATGATTCCCTAAATGCAATGGATGATGCAATCGCAAATAGCGATTTTGCTATTAGGGGTCGCAAATTACCATCAATTTGAACTTGATGGTAATTTGCAAAAACGTTGGAAAATGCACTAGAGTTTCAAAGTTCCATGTTACACACACACATGCCATGTGTGTGTGCAACATCTGCACATATCAGGGGGGCAACAGGGTGTACTTGTGGTATCCTTGCACCCTTGAAATTGATGCGCAATATGCGAGTACCAATTGAATACTCATAAATTGCGCATGCAATTCACATTCATTCCTATGGGCCTGTAGGCCCATGGGAATGAATGGGAAGCTATTCCTTAATTGTGACTCGCAATTTGCGATCGCAATTAAGGAATGTGTACGAATCACAATTTTTTTGCAATTCCTACATGCATAGGCTTTTGCGATTTCTTATAAATCGCAATTAAGGAATCGCAAAAGCCTACCTTGATGCATGTGCCTCCTGGTCTGTTTTTTTATCGAGACTCAAATATTTTTGTTTGCATTATTCCAGGAAATATTCACACAAAACAAAAATATTTTCTGTCTCCTCTTAAGCTTTTATTCTCGTTGCATATAGAGGCCAACTTGCACGTCTTTACTATGATTTTGAAAGTGACAGCGGGCTTGTACCAAGGGTGGTGGAGCGAGGGAGGGGAGTGAGAGGGGCACAAAAAAAGTATGATAAAATCAATTAATTTACATTCTTGCAACCCAATGTCCTCCTCCTTTGGGTGTCTTCAAGGAAGCTCCTGATGCAGGAAACTGCACTACCCAATCCTGGCACTGCTTTTGCAGCATTAAAGCAGCGCCAGGATTGGATAGAACAGGCTCTCGTACTGCTCCTAGGAGATCTGGAGACCTGCGCTTTCTCTGACTCAGCTATCTAAGACAGCTACGTTAGAGAATTGTAAAATGCAAATGGCTGGCTGGCCGGCCCAAGACAGACAGCCAAAGAGACATGTCCGCTTTAAAGTGCATAGCTCCCTGCTACTGCCACTCAGCAGTGCTGGCCCGCCACGTCATGAAACTTAGTTCAGGATGCGCCGCAGAAAAATAAAACGGTAATAAATATATTTTTCCGCTCTGGGTCTTGTGGGGCGATGCTGCTCCGCTCAGATGGTGGAGCCACCCCTGGGCTTCACCCATGTCCACCAGGAATTACTTGAGGTCAAGTGGTTAAGGTTTCTGACTCATTTTGAGAGTTACGGGTTAAGCTCCTGTGTTATTATGATTCTGTGTCTGTGCAAACGTCGGTTCAATTACAAGGTATTTGAACCTCATCGAGGCCTGAAGCAAGCATGACGTTATGTTATGTTATGTTATTTATGTTATGTTATGTTATGGCATATTATGGGTATTTGTAGAGCAGGCAAATCACTCAGGAGGGTTTCCTGGTGATGATATCTTGCCTTTACCTGATACATAAAACGTTTTCCAATATCAAGGATCATAGTAAATTACTTATGACCATTTTTTAAGCATATCATACGGCTTCAAACTGACTAATATGTATCCCAATTTGAACTTTCGTTTTTCACAATGGAATGCAACTCAAGCTGGTCATGTACATATATTATTGTGCTACAACATACAAAAAGGTTAGAAGAGGGTCCGAGGGACAGTTTAACGACCTGAGCACAGTTATTATCCCCCTGGCAAGCTATGAGAAAAACAACAGATAACTGTGGGTCTACAACAAACAAAAACAAAAGGCTATGTGTGTGTAGAGCTGGCTATGTGTTTGCTTCAAAATTTAAAGTGAAGGCAAACTATAGGACATTTACCCATTGTGAAAAAATGTCCATCAGTTACTCGTTCTGTTCCACCCAGTACATCATTTGGTCTACTTCACAGTAGGTAGTCCATTATTCATCTCCACAGATAAAGGAAGGAGATGGTTACTTGAGATGGATGTCTGGTAGATGTTATTTACTTGTAACTGAAAGCAGTGCATTAGTGATTAGTGAGAAGTGAATGTGTTTATGATAAAATTGGATAGTGCATGCAATGTAACTTTATTCTGGAGTCGTGCACCTCCAAATCTAAAAACAATAGAGTGCAAAAAAGTCAGATGGTTCAAACAAATAACTTCTGACTGGGTAATCTGGTCGACATGTTTCTGCGGACATCAAAGGTCCAAGTTGGTACCTGCCGCTTCCTCAGGACCCATTAACTTGATTGCTACTGCTCTTACGTAAAAAAGAATAAATACAAAAGGACAACTGTGAACAATAATGCTAAATGTCACCTGTTCACTTCTGGTTTTCCTCCTTATTGAGTCAGAAGGTCCAAATGTAGAATCGCCAACGTACACACACATAGACAGAAAATGCAAAATATGATAACACATCATCATTAGTATGGGCTATCATTAACATTACTAAATTGTTATTCTTAGCATATATGGTCAAATGACCTTTATATACAACCCATTGCTCAAATTATCAAGGGCTCACCTTAATTTGTAAGGGGAAACTGCCTCGCCTCACCTGGCAAACAGCTCAGGAAATTGAAGCACCGCTCTGTAGTACAGAGAATATTAAAAAGTTGCGATGAGATATATGACCACTCAACAATGAGAGACTCAGCGGATCAGAGAAACACTTAATTAGCGAGCCTCAAATTTGTCATGTTATCTCATGTAAATTTGCTCGGGCTCAGTGTGATATCCACACAAGTTGACGGGATATGAGAGAAATCGGCGCTTAACCAACTGCTTGTTTGTTTATCGCGAGGCGTTCCAACACCGCCTAGCGTGATATGTAAAAAACAATAAAAATACACAAGAGATGATTCAGAAAACGAGCGAATTTACATGAGATAACATGACAAATTTGAGGCTCGCTAATTAAGTTATTTGTTTGAACCATCTGACTTTTTTGCACTCTATTGTTTTTAGATTTGGAGGTGCACGACTCCAGAATAAAGTTACATTGCATTTTAGGACATTTTAAAGGGTTTTTGCTGCTAACGGTTTTACCTGCTTAAGCAGGAGGTTGCTAAGTATCATTATATTTACATATATACATGAATATATCTTGTATAACCATAGTTAAATAAGCTAGTTTGTAGAAGTTCGTTGAGCCTACATGGATGCAGGTATGTTCATATCTTCTTTCAGTTATAAATTATGGACTACATGTTCAATTGATACTAATTCTGCTTAGTATCTCTACAGTTCAATACGTAGGGCTCAATAGTGTTCAAAAGTCTAATATTCTGAACAATATCCAAGGACTTACTTGAAAGGCCAAATGTGTAGACTTGTTACCTCTCTTCACCGGTCCTTAATCGCAGAAGTCTTCTTCTTTTCCTCAACGCTGGCAGACTACGGGACAGAAATCTACCACTGGTTTGCTGCCACAATTAAGTGCAGACGAAAACAGCCACTGGAACGCTGCTTACATGAAGTGCGGTAGCGCACTTCCACAGGTTGAAAACACTCTCTGAAAAAACCCAAGAGATGGGTCAAAATATCATAAATACAGAGTCTAAAACTCCGTGGTTTCTCAGGCTTAAAAAAACCTCAGAGCGGCAGCAGCCGGAAAATACTGCCTATCTCACATGAAAATCAGTTGAAGTGCGCAGCGCTAATCACTAACGCGCGCTACAACAGCTGAGGAGAGAATAACTTAGATAGACTAGACCGCCCACCTCCAAACGGAAAGCGGCGGCCATCTTGCATTTTCCACGATGCAAACACGGTGAACAGTCTAAGCCATAAGACTAGCTGCCTCACAGAAATCACTCTCCTCATCCTGGAGTACAGGCAACAGGGATATCTTAGACCTACAGACAGTCTCCTAACCCTGCACTGGTCATTCCTGACAGTACCTCCCACCAAAACCCCCCTCTCATCTCCTCGGGGCTTATGTGGATAAGTAAGGTGGAAATCTTTCCCCAATCTAGGGGCATGAACATTTGTCTCAGGTTCCCATGATCTTTCCTCTAAGACCATAACCCTTCCAATCCACTAGATAGTGTAATTTACCTTTCTTAATCTTGGAATCTAGGATTCGTTTCACCTCAAACTCTTCTTCTGAGTGTACCCTTATGGAGGGTGGAGGACCCTGCAATCTCAAACCAGGTGGGCTCCTTCGAAGCAAAGAGACATGAAAGACAGGATGTATCCTCAACTTAGGAGGGAGTCGAATCTTGACACACACCGGATTCACCATTCTCTCGACCCGAAAAGGACCCACAAAACGCGGCTGAAACTTTCGATTTCCCCTCAATCGCATGTTGCGAGTTGAAATCCACACCATGTCTCCCTGTTCATAGATAGGATTGGGACTCCTCTTCTTATCTGCCTGCTTCTTGTATGAGACTTTAGCCTTGACTAAATTGTGAGTAGCAACCTGATAAGCCTTTTGCAATCCAAAACCACTGCTTCTACTGCTGGGGAGTCACTCTCTTGCTTACCTACCACTGTGTTTGGATGTCTACCGGAATTCAAATAGAAGGGAGAATACCCAGTAGCAGAGTGCTCAGCATTATTATAAGCAAACTAAGTTAGGCCAATCTCCTTCATGATCTATCAAGAACAAACGTAGGTATTGCTCCAATTCTTGATTTACCCTATCCGTCTGTCCATCAGTCTCCGGATGGAAGCTAGTAAACAGATGAGAGTCAATGTCCAATCTCTTTAAAAACGATCTCCAGAAATGGGACACAAATTGGGATCCCCTATCTGAAATTACTACCTTGGGAATCCTATGAGCCTTTACGGTATGCTGAGTAATCAGGGTGGATAACTGTGTAGCATTTGGAAGAGATTTCAAGGGTACAAAATGACTCATTTTGAAAAAATTATCTACAACTACCCAGATAGTGGTAAATTCTTGGCTAGAAGGAAGGTCCATAATAAAATCCATGGAAATGGTATGCCAGGGATAATGAGCAGGTGGCAAAGGAAGTTTTAGCCCCTGTGGAGCTCTTCTCAAAGGTTTGCCCTTGATGCACTGCTCACAAGACGCCACATATTGTCCCACCTGAGCTTCCATTTCTGGCCACCAAAATTCTCTCTGAATCAGTTCCAGAGTCTTCTTGGTTCCCTTGTGACCTGCCAACAATCCATCATGAAAATGCTGCATAACCAACTGTTGAAGTTCTTCAGTAAGAACGAAAATATTTCCTTTGAAATAAGGTTTGCCTGTCTTTATCTATCTTTCACTTCCTCCTTTGACCCATTCACTAAGGTCATCCTTGGTGAGAGACTTCATCAATTTATTCTCAAATTCGGGATAGAGAATAGTTCCAACGATCTTCTCAGAGGGAATTATCATTCCTTTCTCTTACACTCGATTTTCTTGTCCAGTGCAGAGTCGGGATAAAGCATCCGCCTTACCATTCGCTGTTCCCGGTTTATAGGTCAAAACAAAATTGTAGTCAGCAAAAAATAATGACCACCTTAACTGTCTGGGAGTCAGAGTACGAGCAGACTTTAAAAATTGAAGGTTGCGATGATCCGTGAATACAGTCACTTCATGTTTTGCTCCCAGCAAGTAATGCCGCCACTCTTGGAAGGCATCCTTTGACTGCCAACAATTCCTTATCTGCAATAGAATAATTGGTCTCTGCAATGGTTAGCTTTCAGGACCGAAAAGCAACTGGATGAAGTTGACCTGTCTTCACATTTCTTTGCAAGAGAATTCCTCCAATTGCCAAATTAGAAGCATCTGCTTCCACAAAAAATGGTTATTCAGGATTGGGAAGTAGAAGTACTGGAGCGCAAATAAAGATCCGCGTTAATTCCTGAAAAGCCTTCTTGGTGTCTTCATTCCACTCAAACTTAACCTTCTTCTTTTGGCAACTTAGTGAACGGACTCACCGTTTCAGAAAAATTAGAAATGAATCGTCGATAAAAGTTTGCAAATTCTATAAAGCTTTGTACTTCCTTTACACTTCTTGGAGACGGCCAATCCTGAATGGCTTTCACCTTGGTTTCATCCATAGAAACTCCTTCTGGGGTCAATACAAACCCCAAAAATTCCACCTGAGAAGAATGAAAAACACATTTCTCCAACTTAACATACAACTGGTTTTCCAGCAATTTGTTAAGAATAGCTCGCACATGTTGAATGTGTTCTTTCATATTGGAAGAGAAGATAAGAATGTCATCGATGTAGACCACTGCAAAGCGATCTAAAAACTCCCTTAAAACATCGTTAACAAAATGTTGGAACGCCGCTGGAGCGTTGCACAGTCGGAAGGGTATGACACAGTACTCAAATAGCCCCAGTCTAGTCCGGAAGGCTGTCTTCCATTCTTCACCTTCCGCCATCCGCACTAGATGGTAAGCACCCCTCAAATCCAATTTTGTGTACACTCTCGCTCCCTTAACCTGATCCAACAATTCGGAAATTAAAGGCAAAGGGTAACGATTCTTCTTTGTCACTGAATTGAGAGCTCGATAATCAATACACATTCTCAACTTGCCATCCTTCTTCGGGATAAAGAAAAGGGGCGAGGAGACTGGCGACTAAGACGGGCGAACGAATCCATTAGCTAAAAATGTCTCCACATATTCCTTGAGATGTTGATTCTCCACTTCGGAAAGGGCATAAATCCTACTGCACGGCAAAGAGGCTCCTGGTTTCAATTCAATTCGGAAGTCGTATTCTCTATGCGGCGGTAATTTCAAAGCTTCTCCTTCATCAAAAACCGATGACACATCCAAACACTCCTTGGGAATTTCTTGCACCTCCACTGTACAAATGGATCCAACCTGACTAGCCAACAATGCAGAGGGAGAGTCGCAATTCTTTTTATCAATTTAGACATAGACAGTGCTCTTTGCAATAATCAGAATCCATAGTTATCGATCTCTTAGCCCAATCAATCCTTGGATTATGCTCTCAAAATGAGCTGAAATTGTGGAGCGTCGATAAAACTGAATCTTAGCACACTGATATGTTGGTCAGGCCCAGTCAAAGAAATTTCTTCAGTGTCGAATACAATAGGTCCGGTAGAAAGATTGGTCCCATCCACTGCTCGTACTGACTCAGGTCTTTCTTTCATAGGAAACTCAATACCTAACAATTTAGCAAATCCAATGTCACAAAAATTTACAGTGGCTCCTGAATCAATCATAACTGAAATCTGATCAAACTCGGTATTTCCAAATCTGATTAATCCTGATACAATTAGATGAGGGGCTGCAGATTGCAATGTATTTGCTAAACTTTGATCTTCAGGAGTTGCCTTAGGCTTCGCATCCACCAGGGCCACTCCCTCTACTAGTGGAGCCTGTCTTTTACCCACAAATTGTTCTTGGGTTTCTTTGTACATTCTTTTACAAAGTGACCTGAATCACCACAATACATACAAAGCTTGCCCGCCCGCCTCTTCTCTCTCTCTTCTTTAGACAACAGTCCTTGAATTGACCCTATCTGCATGGGTTCCTCTTCCGAAACAGCCTCCTTGGTCTTTGGATTCTCAGAGCTCATTCTGTCAAATCTGGGGAGGAAAACTTCTTACCTCCTTTCGACGTTCTCCCTTTCTTTCAGACTGACGTTGATCTATTTGTAGTACTAAATCAATCAACTCCCAGATTTCCGTGGGACGTCGAGGAATTTGAGCTAACCCATTCTTCAATTCATCCTTTAATCCTCGATAGAAAATGGCTGCCCTCTTTGCTTCTGGCCAATTGGTTTCAACTATGAGCTTATTAAATTGCGCTAAGTAAGCAACCAGTTCTCGAATCCCTTGCTTCAAATCCAATAGCTCATTGTCTGTGGCTTGTGAGATGGATTGCCTGTCAAAAATTTGCAAAAATTATTTCTTGAACTCTTCAAATTCATAGAGATTGTGTTCATTGTTATTTACCAAAGGCATTGACCAGGACGCTGCATCTCTACTCAGGTAGGACAATACGAAAGCCACCTTGGACTGATGTGCCTTAAAAATGATGGGTTTGCATAAAAAGTGTAAGGAGCATTGTGTCAAGAAAATTTGGGCCTTATGGGGATCCCCGCTAAACCGCTCAGGGGCTGCTAGAGGAAAAGTTGGGCAGATGGCATGAATGACTTGCGTAGCCAATTCTGCCGCAGATGGGGCTGGTGAAAAGGATGGAGGCTTCGCTTCCTTGGTATCTGAATGGGAACTCCCAGCCAACTCATCAAATCTTTGTCAAAAAACCTGAGCTTCCCTAAGGGATTTAATTTCTTCCATGGTATCACTCAACTGTCTCTGAATACTATCCAACACAGACGCTAAGGCCTGAAAATCTATCCCCTCAGCCATCTTGCCTGGGTGGACAATCAATTATTTTTTGGGCACTTCAATCTGTCAAAGGTATCTGAACTTGAACTTGGACTATCCACAGGAGCAGACGACTATTCCTCAATCCCCAACCTCACTACAGCGAACCCAAGGCTCACTAGCAGCAAGAGGGGGAAAGGGGAGTTGGAAGAAAAGAGAGACTGCACCGCTTGACTTCCAGAGCTGGTCCCGAGAAGATCTCTGGGCTGGTCCTGAGTTGCCTTTTTCTTTATTTTCCTAGAAACACATATTTCTATAACAACTACAATTTCTACCAACTCTAAATTATAGTTTATCTCTTGGAAATATACCTGTCTGTTTGCGGTGCTTAGCCACTCTCTAAATATTCGGTGGTTGATCTGTATGTTCTACACCTTCTATGTTGTGTGCTATACTGGATACTCCTAAAACACAAATGTACTGTTAATACTTATCTATGTAAATGTGCATATATCTTACATTTCGTATCCCTGTTACCTGTATGCCCACTGTATAATGAGTAGAATTAATCTCTTATTTCTTCAATATTTTCCTTATAGGAATACTCTTCACTACTTGTCTTTACAGGTTCTTTTTTCTCTTTCTTCGTGGCAGAGGTTGGTAAGTATCATTATATTTACATATATACATGAATATATCTTGTATAACCATAGTTAAATAAGCTAGTTTGTAGAAGTTCGTTGAGCCTACATGGATGCAGGTATGTTCATATCTTCTTTCAGTTATAAATTATGGACTACATGTTCAATTGATACTAATTCTGCTTAGTATCTCTACAGTTCAATACGTAGGGCTCAATAGTGTTCAAAGGTCTATGCGTCTATTCTAATCATTTAGGACTAAGAGCTCCGCAAATGTCTCTAGAAATGAGTAGGCCTTCACTCTGTAATATTTTGAACAATATCCAAGGACTTACTTCAAAGGCCAAATGTGTAGACTTGTTACCTCTCTTCACCGGTCCTTACTTGCAGAAGTCTTCTTCTTTTCCTCAACGCTGGCAGACTACGGGACAGAAATCTACCACTGGTATGCTGCCACAATGAAGTGCGGACGAAAACAGCCACTGGAGCGCTGTTTACATGAAGTGCGGTAGCACACTTCCAAATGGTGAAAACACTCTCTGGAAATGCACATGAGATGGGTAAAAATATCATAAATACAGAGTCTAAAACTCCGTGGTTTCTCGGGCTTCAAAAATCCTCAGAGCGGCAGCAGCGGGAAAATACTGCCTACCTCACATGAAAATCAGTTGAAGTGCGCAGCGCTAACCACTAACGCGCGCTACAACAGCTGAGGAGAGAATCACTTAGATAGACTAGACCGCCCACATCCAAACCGAAAGTGCCGGCCATCTTGCATTTTCCATGATGCAAACGCGGTGGACAGTCTAAGCCATAAGACCAGCTGCCTCACAGAAATCACTCTCCTCATCCTGGAGTACAAGCAACAGGGATATCTTTGACCTACAGACAGTCTCCTAACCCTGCACTGGTCATTCCTGACAGTGTATTATACTTTTATGGTCAATGGTCAATTTTATGGTAATTGTTTTAACTACATATATGCTTAATATTATATCTTTGGAACACTCGGGGGGGATTTTGTTCAATTTAATCTTTGTAGTGTCCAACACCTTACCTATAATGGTTTAGATTGGAGTGGAGCTAGTAAACCATACCCTTTTAGTATCCAACACATAACTCAAAATGGTTTAGATAGGAGTAAAAATATTAAATGAATCCCCTTTTGTGTCCACGAATGACATCAAAATGGTTTACCTTAGAGTGAGAATAATAAATGTTACCCCTTTAATGTCCAACACCTTCCCCAAACTGGTTTATATTGGAGTGTGAATAGTAAATCTTACCCTTTAGTGTCCAACACCTCCCGCAAAAAGGTGTAAATTGGAGTAGGAATATTGAATCTAACCTCTCTAAAGTAAAACACCTTCCCCAAAATGTTTCATGTTGGAATGGGAATAGTAAATCACATTTTTTTAGTGCCCACATCTTCCCCAACATGGTTTGCATTGGAGTGGGAAGAGTAATTCTAACCACTTTAATCTCCAGCAACTTCGCCAACATGTTTTACATTGGAGTGGGATAATAAATTAGACCCCTTTAGTGTTCAACACCTTCCCCAAACTAGTTTACATTGGAGTGTGAATAGCTAATGTTACCCCTTTAGTGTAAAAAACCATCCACAAAATGGTGTAGATTGTAATTGGAATAGTAAATATAACCTCCTTACCGTCCAACATCTTCCTCAAAATGGTTTATATTGGAGTGGGAATAGTAAATCTAAAGCCTTTATTGTCCAACACCTTCCCTAACATGGTTTACATTGGAGTGGGAATAGCCAATCTAACAATTTTATTCTCTTGTAAATAGTAACTAAGGCCAATTTAGTCACCGACACTTGTCCTAAAATGGTTTACATTGGAGTGGGTATAGTACATTTAAGCCCTTTAGTGCCCAACTCCTTCCCCAAAATGGTTTAGAATCAAGTTGGAATAGTAACTCTTACCCCTGTAGTGTCCAACAACTTCCCCAGAATGGTTTGTATAGGAGTGGGAATCGGAAATGATTTTAGTGTCATACAGCTTCCACTAATATGGTCTAGACTGGAGTGGGAATAGTAAATATTACCCTTTTGGTATCAAACACCTTCCCCAATGTTTAGTTTGTTTGAATAATAATCAGTAAATGTCAATATCTTTTCATATTTTATTTTTTTAGTTTTCATTTTTGGTACATACTTTTATGCAGAGAAAAACTATGTTGCTTTTTCATGTTACAGGGGTACACCATTTTTTATAGTTTGTTTATAAAGTAATACATGTTCTTCACTTTTTACATACTGTTATGACATGTATATGTTTAAACATTTATACACAAATTATACATTTCTTATGTACCTTTTTATAAATAGTACGTTGTATTTTTACATTTTATAGTGCATTTTTAGTATATATTAATCAATACTATTTAAGTAGAGCTATATTTTTATAGCACTATTCAATTTATTATTTTCCTATACATTTATATTTGTTCAATACATTACAATTGTTTACATATTTTAACACATTTTTTGCATGCATTTATTTTGCTAACACTTTTTAATGACTTTAGTAACATTTCTATTATTTTCTATAAGAAAATAGGTTTTTAAAAATGTTACTTTAGCAAACATTTTTTGCCACATTTTGAGGTGGATTTCATTTGTATCGGTCGTGGTTCCTGTTGCTGTTCGACGGACAAAGTAAGCTATTTTAACATTTTTTATGAAGGGTTTTAGGGGCAGGTGCGGAGTGAGTAGGTTTAGTTATTGTGTGTTATTGTGTTAGTTTTATTTGATAAGGCTGTCTAGTGGTAGCTTGTGCTGCATTGGTATATATTATAATATGACAGGCCTAACTATATATATATTGGTAGTTCTAGTATGTTATTGTACATATAGTCATGTGTGGTACTATGTTCATTGAGTTCTAATGTTATGTTTGTATTGCATTTGAGATGTATGTATTGTGAGGGTGGGCAGTTTTTTTTACAGGTTAGGAATTCAAAGTGCAACATTTGCAGCTACTTTTCATAAATTGTTCTTTTTAAAAGGAAATTAATTGGGATTGTTTTAAACCAATATTATTTTTTAATTTGCTTAGATTTTTTGGATTTCCTGTGACTGTGGATTACTTCAGTGGATTTAATTTGGGCATTTCATTTTTGTATTTTTTTTGATTTCTTAGTTTTTATTTTCTACTATTTTGTGTCTATTGGGTTTTTGGGATGTGATGAGGATCAAGAACATCATCTACACAACTGTAAGTACACTATTTGTATTTATTTTTGGATAAGAAATGTTCCATCTTAATAAGTATATGTATTTTGTTTTACTACAATTGAAAAGTTTTATTTTGTATGTGTCTGTCTTAATTCATGAGCTGCTGTGTTCATGTGTTATATACCATCTTTATTGTTTTACTGTGAACATTTTTGATTAGATATTAATATAAATAATTTTTATTTATCAGACTTATTTTGTACTTTATTAATATATTGTTTTTATCGACTGATTTATAAAAATATTAGTCTAAGATTTATTTTAAATTGCTTATGTTACGGTAGGGTTAGTTTTTTTTCTATTTTAGTTCTACATATATTGGTAGGTAGGTGCTATATTTACAGCTCCCAGTTTTATGGTGTTCATTTTTTGACATTTCCATCTATATTAATCAATATTTGTATTTTACTAATTGTATCTGTATGTATCCATATTTATTTTGGGTTTTGCAAAAAACATTACCTGAATCTAGTGTATTTCCACATTTATTTAACAAACAAAAAATAAATGTGCACTTAATTCCTGTTAGGTTTCAATGATGTGAACACTAACACATGATAAATCAATACACTTATATGAAACATGCACTTTTTAGTATCAAAACTGTGCAGATATACTGCTTTTTAAGCCTCATTACTAAAATGCCATTCTTTTTTAATACCCCTTACCTGTCAATTTTCACAGCTATTGGCCTGGCAGTCATGATTAACAACATTTAGAATCACTCTAAAAACAACCTAATTTCAGTTTTTATCTACATTTAAAGATCAAGACAGACTGGAAAATTAATGTTTTTCTGTCTGTATTTATCTGTGCAATAGTACAAAGGTGCCTCCACTGGTGCTAGGCAGCCATAAGTGCGCCAGCTCGAGGAGAGAGCTGAACTGCATTATGTCTTTGTAAATGTGGCACAGTTCAGCTCTCTCCCTTTCCTGCAGCGCAGCAGAACACAGCACTGAAACTTCCCTTGCTGCGCTGTGTCGAGTGAAATGTTAGTAAATATTCCCCCAAGAACATTTCGAATTCATGTTCTCAGTGCCTGTGCTTTCCTGGCTATATGTGTATTCCATGTGTGAAAGCAATTGTTTGCCTTTTTGTGATCTAATATATGTGTCCCTTTCTGCCATTCTTCTTTTTTTTAAATGTTATTAGAAAAGGTGATTATATAACAGTACTTTCATTTCGTAGCTTTTCATAACAAGTCAAAGTGATCAAATAAATACCTCTCCCAAACCAGATAATTAATTAAATCTACATTCCCATCCCATGCTAGGCTTCCCATGTTCCTGCTCTCACCCTTCTACCTCTTGCGCCCTAGCCTACCCCCTGAAAAGGCTGGAAAAGCTTATTTTGTTGGTCCCTGGGGGAGGTCCTCAGCCCTGCCCACCCTTCCCACAGCTCTACCAGCAGAGCTGAAACCTGCCCTTTTCTCTTCTGCACCCTTCCTTACTCTCTCATTCTGGTTTACCTAGCTTTTCTGGCCCAGCCCCTCCAATTTTCTTGGTATGAAGTGTACCTATTCATTCTTTTTTTGTTGTAATTTTTTATTGAAGTAAAAGCGTACAACAGGACTGCTTAAGGAATTGCACTGGCTCCCGATAGCCAAAAGGGTGCTGTTCAAGAGCCTGACTCTAACTTATAAGGCTCTTCACGACCTGGGCCCCAGGTATATTAGTAAACGGCTCGCTCTGTACAAACCGAGCAGAGCTCTTCGCTCTGCCTCCCTCCTCAAATTGTGCGTCCCATCCATCAAACGCGCTCGTCAAGGGGGGCGCTCGTTTCACTACCTGGCTCCATGTGCCTGGAATGAATTGCCTTTTGATCTGAGACAGGCCCCTAGTCTGATGTCTTTTAGAAAAGCATTAAAAACCTGGCTGTTTAGCTAGGAATTGTGAAGTCTTTTACTCCCAGTTATGTTTTCCTTCCAATAAAGGTCCTCTTCGCCAAAGCGCCGGGACACTCCTTTGTGAGTAGCCGTTGCGCTATAGAAGAACCCAATTAACATAACAATTAACATAACATAACAGTGCAAGAAATGCAATAGTGAACAACATTGAATGGCACAGTAAGAAAGAAATGGGGAGGGAAGAAGAATGGGATGGGGGGGCAGAGGAAGTGCAAGAGGGTGGGCGCAGGTCACCAGCGGAGACAGAGTATCCGGCCTTTCGCCCTATCGCAATGTGCCGGACCCCGGGCAATGGCAGCGGTGTAGTGGGCATAGGCTTTTCTCCCATTACAATCAACATTGAGGACTGTGAGCCGTGTTGTCTCTGGAAGTGGGGGTGGAGGGAGAAAAGAGTGGGTGTCCGGGGTTCTCTGCATGGGGCCGGTGGAGGGGGAGAGGGCAGGCCAGGGAGGGGGAAGGCTGTTGTCTATGTCACAAGGTGGGGTGGACCGCAGACCCCAAACCATGAAGAAAATGCTGCAAAGGAGGGAGGGGGAGGGGTGGGGGTGCTCAGGGGGACAGGGAAAGGATAGAGGGGTTGGGGGTCATAGGTCACCGGTTTTTTGGTGCATACAGTGTTCTTGAGAAACAAGGGGGAAACACATGAGAGCACGAATGTACGATATCGGGGATCCCTGCTGAAGGGGGGAGGATCTGTACATCTGCGTGCCCAGCAGGGAGGGAAGAGAGGAGAAGGGGAGGCAGAGAGATAGGGATAGGGACAGAGGAGGGAACAAGTAGAGGGAGGGAGAGGGATGGTGGGGAGAGGAGTACCTATTCATTCTGGCATTAAGCAATTCATCCCATTGGCCAACTCTCTTAATTTTTGCCTCCCATTGCTCAAAGTTGGGCCCTACAAGTGAGTTACAGTGGGTAGTGATTAGTGACCATGCAATCAATGTTGAAATACAAATAACATTCTTAGCTTTCAAAATTTTATGAGAGTGCCACTCATTCAGGCTAAAAAGAGCCAGTCTCAGAGAAGGAGAGACGGTCTCTTGATTGGGCAGGCTTACTGCATTAAATACCCTTTTCAAAAGGGTTGCACAGCGTTAAAATACCAAAACATCTGCAACCAATCACCTTTAGAGTTGCATTTTGTACACTTCTTCGATACTGATGGGAGCATTTAATTCAGAACGTGTAGCATTAGATATAGCCACCACGCATTAAAGCAGGCCATGCGCTGGAAATTCTCACCCCTAAAACAGAGAAAGCTCAAGCCTAAATACCTCTCCCATTGTTGATCATTATTATCAACCCCCATACAATGCTGTTATCTACTTCTTGCTGCTTCAATTAGGCCTGTAGGATCTGGGCTTAGTACCAGACACCAGAGATTGACTCCATCCCCCCGAACAGATCTTTTACTATCCCCTTGGAAGATTTGATGTCTGGCCAACCAATATAGGCTATTATTGCTCTTATTTGGGCATACATTAAAAAGTGCTGTTGGCTATGGAGCTTTTTACCCAAAAACCCCATCAGAGGGGGCTTGAACCTGGGTCTTTCAAAACAGTTCCCAACCTTCGTTAGTCATAGGTCTACCCACATATGTATATTTTCATTGGACATCCCAGGTGTTATATGGCTACAAAAACCTAACGGTGTTTCAGCATTGATACTAGGGATTCATTGGCTTGTAAACAATATTCTCCCTGCATAGACAGAATTGGGATATCTTTTTATGTCTTACTTTTTTCAGAAGCTATGGGGCCTTTAAACACCAGGGAAGATCATAAATATTTGTGGCTTTCAGCATTTGGGAAAGGACTGAATTATCAAAGCTGGAGAACTCCACTGACAGTCGGAGTACCTGGCAGAGTCCTAAAAAACGATTCCCCATCCTACTTGAACCCTGTCCTGTTTACACAATGATCTTGGTTTGTCAGACGTGATCGCCGGGTTTGAAAAATAACACAAGTACAAGGGGTTCTAGCGAACAAGGCAAATACAAGGAGATGATGGACGGAGTGCTGAAACTTTTCAGACACTCACACCCAGTCACATATCTGTGTTGAATCCATCATCATTCTTTAACTCACTTAGCCAGCTCAGTTCAAACCCAGCTATATGCAAATCAGTCTTCACTCTGTGCCTCATTGCAACATTCCAGTCTGAACTGCCAAGCCAGGTCTTCCCTGAACCAGAAACAAGCATCCTGGGACCGGTTTCGTGGTAACACCCCTCATCAGCCAGACTAGCTTGAATCCAGTGGCAAAGGGGACCCGCTTCTTAAAGCATTTCTGTTGCCGTCTTTGCTGCCGTGCTGATACCGGGAGGTCCAGGAGGACTGCATCGCCCAGCCTGCCTTGCCACGCATCACGTCACCTGAAAGCACCCGGAGGCACTTTAAAATCTGCCGCGGGCTCCCACAGCGCAGGACCTGCTTCTTAAAGCATTCATGTTGCCGTCTTTGCTGCCGTGTTGATACTGGGAGCTCCAGGGGAACTGCATCGCCCAGCCTGCCTTTCCCTGCATCACGTCACCTGAAAGAGCCCGGAGGCTATTTAAAATCTGCCGCGGGCTCCCGCAGTGCGGGACCCGCTTCTTAAAGCATTCCTGTTGCTGTCTTTGCTGCCGTGCTGATACCAAGAGGTCCAGGGGGACTGCATCGCCCAGCCTGCCTTGCTCCGCATCACGGCACCTGAAAGCGCCCGGAGTTGCTTTAAAATCTGCCGCGGGCTCCCACAGCGCGGGACTCGCTTCTTAAAGCATTTCTGTTGCCGTCTTTGCTGTCGTGTTGATACCAGGAGGTCCAGGGGAACTGCATCGCCCAGCCTCCCTTGACCTGCATCATGTCACCTGAAAGAGCCCGGAGGCTATTTAAAATCTGCCGCGGGAACCCGCAGCGTGGGACCCGCTTCTTAAAGCATTCCTGTTGCTGTCTTTGCTGCTGTGCTTTTACCGGGAAGTCCAGGGGGACTGCATCACCCAGCCTGCCTTGCTCCGCATCACGTCACCTGAAAGCACCCGGAGGTTCCTTAAAATCTGCTCGGGCTTCCGCAGCGCGGGACACGCGCGGGCAAAGCCCGGGCCAAGGGCGGGCCCGTCTGAGTCCGTCAGAGTCCGATAGAGTCTGGGCTGGGCCACCCCTCTTGGTTCTGCGGATTAACATCTTAGACTTCCTGACTGCGGCAAATTCACTGACTGTTCATTGACTATTTTAACCATAGTATCACCTAAACGGGGACATATTTTAAAGTGGAGGAGGTGCACTGTTCACAATCTATTGTGATTCTGGGGCCTGTTCTCCCTGCTTGGGTTGAAGTGTTTGTGACTTACAATATGGGAAAGCGAAAGCTACATAATTCAATCCCTGGGCAATTAGTACATAAGGCTAAAGATACTAATATGTCACTTATGAAATATCTAAGGGGGGCAGTGGGTGCCCTTAAAAATACATTTCTAATGTTGAGGAGGCCTTGAATAAAGACTCACATGGCTTATCCCAAAACAGCAGGGTCAAAACTCCTCCTCATAGTGCACAGAGGAGGGAGGGTGTGGTACATTCCCATGTCAGGCCTGCGGAACCCCAAAATGGCTTTGTCCAGATCGTGTGCAGTGAGATTTCTCTAAATGATCCGGATGCTGAACCATTGCCACCCCCAAAAAGATTGTGTATTTCTAAAATGAAAGACGTCCCCATAACCTTACCGCCACTGATACATAAAGTTCCTCTCGCCTCTAAAACTCAAAATCTGCTCCCAAGTTACAACAGGGGAAAGATACTATATCCACCAACAAAGGTAAAGAACGGGCAACATGTTCCAAAAATAAAGGTAAAGGCCCCTCCACCAATAACTCGTCGGGATGATGAGTTTACTAACTGACCTTACCAAATTTATTAAAGATTCCATCGACACTCTGTAGAAGAGATTGGATAAAAAAGAAACAGGCCTGGAATCCATTACAGGGTGTTTAAAGGCAATGATAACCACACAGCCTGAGACCGGCGAGGGTGAAAGAAGAGTCAAAAATCATATACAGCCATCACCAGCTAGTACCCATGGACGCAGTAAGCAGATCATTGAGAGGGAGAGCATTAGTAGAGCTGTTGGACCCACGAAAATGAAGGCTTCTCCATTCAGTGGCCCACTAAACAAGGTCGTGGAGGCGAGAGGGGGTGTGAGAGATACTAATGATGTAAGACGGGTGATTTATTCCTATCTGACTCACGCTTTAGTACAGGAATTCATGCGGTAAATAATCACGAATTTTCTCCAAAACATTTTAATTCAAATCTTACCCCAGCTGCGGTTCCCTACACCCTGGTTTTGGCTAATGTCCCTCCACCCACTGAGGGTGAAAAAGAATCTTGGGTCACCCTGAGGAACAAAGCTATACGTTGTTTAGGGATTAAAACAGGCTTGACACAAGAGATGTTTTCTTCTTTTAAAATGGTGAGAAGTGTCCCCTGGGTGAGCACTAGTAGAAAAACGCTGAAAGGGGATTGTGTTGTTCTTTCTCTGGGCTCCCCAGCTTTAGTTCACGAAATTCTTGTTCAAACTGGTGCTAATAATTTCATGAAAGGGGGTATTAGCGTTCTCCCTTTGGGATATTTCTATCACCCCAGAATGTTTAATAAGCATTCAGCCCTACACCCAAGCTCACAGTCTAACAATAACTTGACTTACAATCTAGAGGTAACAATCAGATTTCGGCCCCTACAATTTCTTGAGGAGGTTGACTGACTCTTGGCAACAAAAGAGCATTATAATCCTGTAGCAAGCTTGGTCCCCAAAGTATATATGAGGGTAAGTTCCATGGAACCCACCGGGGATTTGTACGTAGCCCAGAGTGACGTTACTTGTGGGGGTGCTGCAGTAGTTGATTCGCTCCCTATAACCAACAATCATTATAACTATAATGTTTTCTTGGTTCCTCAAAACTCATGCGATTCATCATCAGCAGGATTATTAAAAGCCATTCAGAACGACACACTAAGTAGGGGAGAACGCAAAGACGTATCACCCAGTGTAGTTACTGATCCTAGCTTAGGGGATTCATATTCCAGTCGTATCGGTCATAGGGACTGTCAGAGTGGCTTTTTGGAACATTGCTGGCCGCCAATCTAAGGTAAATAATCCAGTATGGTCAGATTTCATCAACAACCTTGATATCCTCTGTCTCCAGGAGACGTGGTTGCTGAATGAGTTACATATTGATGGTTTTAAGACGTTTCACATCTCAGCAATGCGGTCAGCCAATGGGAGACACATAGGGGGGATTTGTGTTTATATTTCAAATGTTTTGAGGGTCCAAAATATCAAAATGACAAAGTCAACCTCTTTTTTATCAAATTGTCATTATTAAATTGCTTTTGCAAGTTGAGGTAGTGGCTGTCAATTTGTATAATAATATAGACAGGGGTCAACTAGGTGATGTTTTAAAAAGCCTTAATGATGACTTGTGCAAAATAGTTGTACCAAAAGCGATGGATGTGATTACGATCCAGGGAAGTGATTTTAATACTAGTATATGTTCTCAGGCTGAATGTGGGTTATGTGGCACAGAAACAGAAGATAAAGGCCATGTGGTCCACTTCGCTCACTCAGATAGGGGTGAAAGAGTTAATGAAGTTATGGCACCTTTTGACCTGGGTTTTGCCAACTTACTGTGTTCCCTACCAGTAGATTTTGGTTCCACATTCATTGGTCAAGGCTTTAATTCATTGATAGATTTTATTATTGTCCCAAATCGTTACGCAAATTGGTTTGTTAAATTTATAACCCACGCCAATGCTCTGACTGATCACCTTCCGTTAAGTATCAACATTGTGCTTCCCTTTAAAGGTACACAACCAACTATAAATAGCCTGGTCTGGACCCAAGAAATCGCCCTGGCTCGTCTGAATGGTTACTCCCTGCGCTGGGGTAAAAAAGTCCCAGAGGTGCTGATCAAAAAGATCATCACTGAGGCTATGGTTCCTATAACAGAGTGCCTGCAAGAAGGCACTCCTCATACGGACATACTGAATGCGTTCGCCCTAATTACACTAGCCGTACAAAACACACTGTGTCTCAGACCCCAAAGTTTTATCTCATATGAATAATGGATGGTTCAACACTATGGGCACCAAAACATATTCCTCTCTAAAGGCTGCCCTTCACAGAACAGAGAGAGATCACGAGGAAATTATAGTGTGCAGGAAGGCGTACAATCTCGCCAGAAAAAATCGCAAGAAAGAAATTAAAGATCAAACTTCGAATAACCTCTATGGGGCATTCCTGCGCAGGTATTGTACCTCCTTCTGGCAGGCAGTAAAGGCTTAGTTTTTTGCTAACAATGAGGGAGCAAAGATAGAGGTAGCTATTGACAAGAAATCGTGGATTGATTTTTTCCAAGGTTTATAGTAATAAGGGGAACGAGGATATTATCATACACCCAGACTCACAACTATCTGGAGACTCCACTGTTTTCTCGCCTATTAATATCTATTTCACTCATTTTGGCGTCCATTAATGTGAGCAAAGGAGGTAAGGCTCCAGGCCCCGATGGGATTCCGATAGATTTGTATAAATGCACAATAGAATTCTGGTCCCCTTTGTTAACTCGAGTCTTAGAAGCATGTTGTGCAAAGGGTTTTTATTAAAACCTGGTCTGAGTCCGTGATAATTCCCATCTTTAAAAAAAGGTACCTTGAAAATCCTGCCTGCTACCGACCCATATCCCTTTTAGACTCGCTTATGAAAATTGGAGGTAGGGTCGGTCTGAATAAACTTCAATTGTGGGCAGAAGACAACAACATCCTAAGCCCGCTCCAATATGGTTTTAAAGAGGGGATGGGCACAATCGAGCAGGTCTTAAACTTTTCTATTTTACTAGGGAAGTATACCCTAGCATAGGCCGGGAAGTTATTTGTGGTATTTGTTGACCTTACCGCCGCCTTTGATTGCGTTGACCATAGTAAATTATGGAACATTTTAGAGGACTTAAAAGTTGAGCCCTCACTGGTGCAATTTTTGAGGCAATTATATGCGAGGGCCTCAGCTAAGGTGAGATATGGATTAAAGGGAGAGTGCACAAAGCCTTTCCGCTTGGAGAGGGGTTTCAGACAAGGCTGTGTTCTGGCCCGTTCCTTTTCTAATTATATACTAACGCACTGGAAGAGGAACTGGTGGCCAGGGAGAGTGATCCTCCACAAATTAATAACAAGCAGATTGTCTCCCTTCTCTACGCGGACGACGTGGTATTAATGGCTAGAACCCAGCTCGGATTACAGAGAGCCCTTGCCACCTACATTGATTTTATGGTTAATCGGGGCCTTAAACTCAACGTAAAGAAAACATTTGTGATGTCATGTGGGAAGGGGAAGAGCAAATGTAGTAGTTTACCAGCTGGGAGCGCTAGAATAGAATCAACCAAAACGTTCTCTTACCTTGGCGTTTTGTTTGAGGATACAGGTTCCTGGGGACCAGCGGTCCAGAGCAGGACCCTTCTGTTTAAGAGGTCGACCGCGGCGGTGATGAATTTTTTGGAAAAAATGGGTAAAAGACCCCCGGGGATTCTCCTCAAAGTTGACCAAGCAAAATGCTTAAGCATTGCAATATATGGGGCGGGGGTCTGGGGCTTTTATGATGTCTCCCCAATTCAGGTTGTAGAAAATGCTTTTTAAGGTTCATTTTAGCTGTTCCCCAGAGCTCATCTGTATTTAATTGCCACAGGGAATTGGGGATTTCCCACATCTCCGATGTAATTAAAATGCAACCAATTTTGCTCTGGCATAGAGCCTGGACCTCCTCCAGTCTAGGGTTGAACCGTGAAATTATTAAGGATTCGATGAGATTGGATTAGGTTAAAATATTCCCCTGGCTGAACTATGTAAGAACATTTTTAAACGATTTGAGTAGACCAGATGTTTACATAAAGCCAGAAAATATGTGCTCTATATCCAGAAAAGAGCTTAACGTTGTATGGCTGACCCATCTTGAGTCTCTCAGAATCGCAGTGGAATTTAAAAAAAGCTTGGTGATCCACCACCAACTGACCCTGGCCAGCTACTCCATTCAACCCTACCTAGTGTGGTGCACGGGGGGATACGATAGTTGCATACTGACTAGGTTTAGGTTTGACAGTTTCCATAGTTTGGTTACATTTCCAACTGTCAACAACTGTTCCAGGGATCTCTGTCACTGCCCATGTGATAACATATCCTCACAATCAACAATGCATGTGATCTCTTTTTGTAAATTGTATTCCAAGGAACGTGCTAGATGGATTATGCCTTTTCTGAAGCAGGAAGCCTGGCGGCAATGTTGGCCGGCTTTCCTATTCCTACAATTATTGGATAACGTGTATTGTATTGGCATTATGACTGGACTTTTGAAAAGCATTTTGAGGAAAAGGAAATGCATAACTGGCTAGATTTTAAATTGTAAATTATGTACTGTTGGGTCAGCTGTTTTTATATTGTATTGTTAATTTTCATTTGTACGAATTGTTTTTTAAACTTTGCTTTTATGATTTTATCAACCACCTAAAATCGAATAAAGCATTTTCTGATTCTGATTCAGTGGCAAAGTGAGCAAGGGACAAACGTCTAGACATACCCTGCTAACTTAGGGCGAACAAAGCAAACACAAGGAGATGATGGGAGGAGTGCTGAAACTTTTCAGACACTCACTCCCAGTCACAGATCTGGCTTGAATCAGCATCACGTCGACATCTGCGGGAGAGCGGAAATCGTATAAAATCACTTCCGCTCCCCATGACGTGGCCGAATATTCCATGAGACTTCGTCGGAGCCGGAGGAGCTGCAGAGCTGAGCTGGTTCAGGTCCGGTAAGGGTGCAGTTGCACCACCTGTTGTTCTTGTGTCGGATTAAATACATCTAGGAAACTTAGTTCTACGTTTTTCTCTCCACTTCAGAGGAGAGTTTCTTGGCATATCGCACAAGTTGGAGCTCCGTTGTGGGGGCATATCTTCTATACCTGCATAGCGCAGCGGTGTTCCTCCCCGTTGGCGAGACGCACGTTTGTAGTCTCATGCGGGTGGAAGGAATACTGGTGCCATTTGAGGATATTGCTGTTGTGGTGATTATTCTCCCGTTGATGAGTTTTACTTCTCTGTGAACTCTCGCGGGAGAAGTACAGACATTGCTATTATTGTATTACTTCTCCCGTTGGCGAGCTTATCTTTCCTTGGGCTCTTGCGGGAAAAGTACGGACGTATTCTAAACGGCATCCATGAATGGATGTATCTTCTGGCAACAGTGATATCTCCTTTTTCTTACATAATTACTGAGGCCATTTGAAATCGAATAAAATATCGTACTTCGTCTCGCTTGCAATCATATCACGCATATGAGATTTTGAGAAAAGATAAAAGTTTCATTTTAATAATCCTCATGGGTCTATGAGTGTGAGCGGCTGGTTGGTTCTTCTTGATAAGAAAGGAGGAGGTCTTATTGTATGAATAACACAAGCATACGAAGTGCTTTGATATAACTAGATTCTTTGTTTTCTTATATTTACCCTAGCAGGGGATTGTGGTAGAGCAGTTCAAGTCAGTCTCTTACATACCCTGTGTTGCGAGATTTAAAGTTTCATGCGTAGGAAGTTATTCTTTAGTATATTCCATATAAGATTATAGGCTCTTATAAGCCCTTATTTGACTGGGGATATTTGAATGGAGCACCAAGACATTTACGTATAGGTACTTATCCTTTCCTTTTTTTTGTGTATCAGTTTTATTCTTACAGTGCATCTTATTATTTTAGTGATACCTAGGGCCGAAGATTTACCGACAACCTCAATTCAGATGGTACTAATGCGCTCCTGTTACACACAGCTGTGATGTTATTTTCCTTTACAGATAGTTATCATAGTACTAAAAACTGTATACTAGAGAAGCAATAGAGAATTGTATGCTTTCCTTATTGCATTTTTTCTTTGTCTTTTAGGGCGCCTTCCCCGCTGTCCCCACCCTTTCCTTCCCTAGCTTTATTGCTTCTATGATATGAGCTATTATAGCAAACAGACTTGATGCTATCAAGAGGTAGGCCACTTTTGAGCATCATTCCGACGATTAGGAGTTGGTAAAACTAACAGTACCTGTATCACCAGCGATGCCACATAGTAGCACCATAGGTAGGAGAGACCCAGTCCGCCCTTATTCTTGGGCAACTGTAAAATGCTCAGTTTAACACGGAGACGTTTCCGGCTACACACAAACAACGTAGGGTCTGGTCAAAACAGGCAAAGAATGCATGGTGTCTAATTTATTTGAAACGGCCAAGAAGAGGAATAAAAACAAAGGGAGGGTCAGCATCTTAATAAGAGTGACCTTGACAATTATTGACAATGGAAGTTGCCTCCAGATTTTTTCACAGATTGTCAACTCTCTTCAAGACAGGGTCATAATTATTAAGGAAGACATTGCATTGCTTGTCAGAGAAATAAATACCTAGATATCTCTAGGGGCCCAGTTTATAGTTACCTTTTAGAAGAGGTGGGAGGATATCAGATGAGACATTGAGTAGACATTTTGTAACATCAATTTTTTTAATATCTTTATTTGCATTTTGTCAAACATACAGATTACGTGTAGGGGAGGAGATAGGGAGAAGGCAAGGTAAAGGGCTGGGATGAGATATGGAATGGATAGCCATTACAATTACAATAAAATAAAAAGTACAGCTGTTGATATTGGAACATATGCCTCTTATAGTAAACCACAAAATTATACAGCAGGTCTCTGTCCATAAATTTCTTCTTAGTACGGTACATATTCCTCAACTGTCCATAGTTCCATCCTTTGGTATTCTGGCAGATACAGATTGCTGTACACATCCATTATTATACCTGGTCATCCCGTTCAGTGACAAATTGAAACAAAATCAGATAAAAAAAAATGTTGTTGCTATTGCAATCAAACATAACCAAACAAAGAAAACTGCTGTCCTAACGTAGCGCCTTGACCAAAATATACAAAGGAGGTGTGTCACCAACCCAGTCATCTCATTGCGTATATATCATCCCGTCCCCCTGAGATTTGGAAAAGTAAAGTCTCCCCTTCCCTCACTCATGAGCGCTGCGAGGCCCTAGGGCAGTTATGCGCTATACAAATGCAATTTTTCATTTCATTTCATTTCATGTATGTCCTAGACATGACCATCCTCCTCGTCCCGATCTTATCGCCTTGCATATCAGGGGAGCCATGTGCCCGGGGTCCTGCAGCTGGGTCCTGCCCACCAGCTTCCTGTGTAGGGTTGGTCCCCTCTACTCCATCTGCTCGTGTCAAGTCAGCAAGTATGGTGTCCCATTGCTGGGCGAGAGGGTATTTGCGTAACCCGGCTATTTCCTCTCTATGTAGTGATGTGCTTTTCACTCGTGCCCACAGTAAAATCAGATTTCTCCAGCTAGCTGCCACAGGGGGGTCAGCATTCTTCCATCTTTTTGTGATTAATCTTTCAGCTACAATGAAGCCCAAATCAAGAAATCTAGTTGTGACTCTATGTTTTTTAGCATGGGGTAGGAACCCGGCACACACACCTCTGATGTCTATGGCAACACTCTGTCTGTGCAGCTTGTAAGCACCTCACTGACCTCTCTCCAATAGGCGCTTAAGGAGGAGCAGGACCACAGAATGTGTAGAAAGTCTGCATTCACCCATAGGCAGCGGGGGCATGCTGCTGTGTTCAGATGAAAATATTTGTTAATTGTATCTGGGCAGAGATGTACTCTGTGCATGATATATGTCTGTATGAGCCTAAATCTGGAATTCCGTGGTATGTATGTGTGGGTGGCTAATATCTTGGCCCATTCATGATCTTCCCGTGTGCTGCCTCTGTCTGTCTCACATTTGGTACAGAGAGACATTAGAGGTTGCATGGCGTGTGTGAAGAGTGCCTCTGCTAACCAGTGGACAATATGTGACCCATTACCCATAACGTGCAGATATTGCAATTGAAGATACGTCTCCGATTCTGTGTTAATGTCACCCCATGCCACAGTGAGCTAGCGTGTTATGGAATTATACAGTATGAATTGACCCATGGGCAAAGCACATTTGTCTGCTAAATTCTCAAAGGGTATTAGAGCACCCTCGGAGTAAAGGTCACCGAACGTATGCAGGTCCGCCTCATGCCAGCACTTCAGTGTTCCACTGGTGATACTCGCTTTGCCCCTGGACATTCCCAGAAGTGGTAGCGACAGGGCATAAGGGGTCGTGTTCCAGGTAAGGTATAGGCTTTTTCTATAACAGCGGTGCATTAGGGCAAGATAGGCCTGCGTCGGACATGGGGGCAGAGCAATGGGATGAAACAATTGGTATATCTGCTGTTGGGACCATGGTGGGTGCATAGTGGCTGTGTCATCCAGTCCAAAGCCCGCTAGCCACTTTGTCACCCATTGCAGCTGTGCTTCCAGGTAATATAGTTCCAGGTTCGGGACCGCTAAACCACCTATACTGGTGGGAGCATGGAGCTTCCAGAGCGCCGTCTGTGGTCGACCCGTGTTCCAGATGAGATCACTTATCAATCGGTCCAATTCGCAGAAGATGGTGGCTGGAACATAAACAGGCAGGTTGGTAAAGTAGTATAGTAGTTTCAATAAAACCACAATTTTAGACAATGCAATTCTGCCCATTACGTTCAACGGGAGTGTCGTTCAGAACTGGGTTTGTGCCCGGATAGTCGATATTACTCTGGTCAGATTACCTTCCAAGATGTCGTTAGGATCCCTGTATATCAAAATGCCCAAGTAACGGATTGTTGAAAGATGCCAGCGAAGGGGGGAATCATTCATGTGAATGTTAGGATCAGGGATACCGCCCCTAAAGGGGTATAGTCCTGACTTCACCCAGTTTACCCTGAGACCCCAGATCTCTGCAAAATTTTGGAGAGTGTCCACAATAGTAGTTGGGTTATCATGTAAGTCTCTCAAATATAATAGCAGATCATCAGCATACAGGAAACCACGTGTAGATTATCCCCTAGCTGAATGTCCCAACCTGCCGCTTCCCAGCGCAATCGTTCTGCTTGGGGCTTCATGGCGAACGAGAAAAGAAGGGACAATAGAGAGCAGCCCTGCCTAGTGCCTCTATGTAGCTGGATGCTCTCCATATCAGGGGGTTAGTCCGGACTCTAACAGATGGTCGCAAGTATAGCAGCCGGATCATATGCAAGAATGAGTCGCCCAATCCATATCCTCTCAGCACCTCAAAGAGGTACGGCCATTCAAGGGAATCAAAGGCCTTTTCTAAGACCAAGACCAAGCAGCCAGGTCGGGCCATATCTCCGCTGCATAATGTTGTACCCTAACGAGGCGCCAGATGTTGAGGGCCATACTTCTAGTGGGAACGAACCCATTTTGGTCGACATGCACCAGAGTCCGAACCAACGGGGCCAGCTGGGCCGCTATAATGGAAGCTAGGATCTTATAATCTGCTTTAAGCAAGGCCTGCGGCCTGTACGAGCCCAGCATTTCCGGGTTCCTGCCGGGTTTAGGGAGAGAGATCAGCAATGCCTCATTTTGAGAGTTAGAAAGGGTAGAGGTCGCTATCGCGTCCTCGTAAATCTTTAATAATTGAGGCGCCAAAGTGTCTACATAGGCGTTTATAAAATTCTGCCGGTAATCCATCCTGGCCAGGAGTTTCACCAGATGCCGACTAGCGTATTCCTGCCCGGATTTCCTCCACCAGGATGGGGTCGTTTAATTCAGCTCTCTGCTCGGGTGTGACCTGTGGTAAAGGAACCTCTGCCAGGTACGCCTGAATGTCCTCAGTGGTGGCTAAGATATGTGACTTATATAAAGTAGTGTTGTGGGCCACAAACTCCCTATGTATATCTCTTTAGGGATATAACACAACACCCTGTGTTGAACGTATTGAAGTGACGGGCGAGATGTTATCTTCTTGTTGGATCAACCAGGCTAAAAGTCTGCCCGCCTTATCGCCCGAGTGATGTGTGCGCGCCGAGTGTGCTGCATAATTAAGGCACTTGAGCTTTTCCAACAACTTAGCACGTTCCTCCCTGTTGTGCATCAGTCTCCCATCAGCGCACGCAGTCGGCCCTTCCTCATGTAACGCCAGTTTTCTCTCTAGGGCAGGGAGGTCCTTCTCTACTTGTTTACACATGCCAGCTTGCGTACCCAAGCAAAGACCCCGGGTCACTATCTTAAAAGCGTCCCATTCCGCCAGTGGTGGCAAAGCAGTGCCTGCATTATCTTCCAAGTATTGTGCTATGGTCGTGCCCAAGGTCTCCTGAAACTCCCCATCTAGCAGTATGTCTGGTTGTAAGTGCCCCTTGGTATCAGGGGCATACCACTGTACCAGTCAATTTGTAAAGTGTGAGGGTTGTGGTCTGAGTGGGTGCGCCCAAGATATTAAGGTTTTGTAACTACCGGTAGGAGGTCATCAGATACCGTTATGCGATCCAAGCGGATATGGAGGCCATGAGCTCCAAAATAAAATGAGTACACCCTGTCTTGGATACCTCTGTCTTTAGGCACCTACCAGATGCCACTGCTCCACCCAGGTATTTAATGCCTTCATGGCGGCAGTCATGGGTGCCTAGGGCATTGAAGGAAAGGAGCGATCTAGGCACACATCAAGGACACTCTTGTAATCTCCACCCAGAATCAGCGGTATTCCGTGCCAGTGTGCTAATTTGTTTGTTAGAGTATTAAAAAAGGAAGCCTGGTCTACATTGGGAGCATATAGTGATGCAATACTGACGGGTTGGCCATCTAGTCTACCCTTGACAATAACGTACCTGCCATCCTGGTCAATGGGGGAGTCCTCTATGTGAAAAAGGAGTGCCTGGTCTAACCCATATTAAGGTTTCCCTAGCCTATGTCGGGTATCCTGTTGCATGGAGTTGTCCTCTCCATCTTCTGTGTAGATGTTTTACCTCGGTCCACAACAAATGTGTCTCCTGAAAGAGAGTGATTTGTATATGATGGTGTTTTAAGTATGAATAAATAAGATATCTATAGGAGGGGCTGTGTATACCTTTCACATTCCACGTACCTATCCTGATAGGAACCATAACATTAGGAATGGACAAGCGTGTGAACCGTCTTGGGTCCAGGGATCTTGGGGACAGGTGAAATGCATGTTACAGATAAGGGACAGTGGTAGACTATTTGAGCAGCTGGTGTCTGTTCGATGTGGGCTTAGCGTGTGGCAGACGAAAGAACAACAAAAACCTAAAACAGATAATGGCAAAAGGGCAAGAGTACAACATGCTATCGTCCAAACAATACAGAAAAACTATATTTTGTCTAAAACAAGGGGGGATCCCCAGACAGGCAGTGAGTTACTACCAGGTATCAAGCACCGAATGATAAAGATTCCCCCTCCCCGCATAGCTACTGAGCATCCAGGCCTCTACAGCAAAAGTATGAGCCATTATTGTGGAGAGTTCTGGAGGGTATGTGACTTGAGATTATATCCACTCACGCCCTATGCCCCGTGACATCCCATTCTATGGGTCCGGAAAATCTCTCCCATGCAATGAAGAAAGGGCAACAGCATAAAACAGTGAAATCAGAGTCCAGTTATACTTGCATGTCCCATGATATGTTCTAGATGCTGCATACACATGGTTCCCTTTTGGAGGTTACATTATGTCATCCAACGTCTGATGGGTGACCACCGGGACACCGTCCAAGCCCTGTGAGTTTATCGTATTGTCCGATATTTCTCCGTCGCTGTCACATCCCTGCTGGCCCGATGTGGAAGATTCATCCCCCATAGTCCCACTGATTTCAAATACTGCCTGGAGAGCATCGCATTCGTCTTGGATCATCTGGATGGGATCAGGGCCGATTCCCTGAGAGAAGCGTGTTTTCCTGCGCTGTCTATCTTTCCTGCACCGGCCATAGAGGTCTTCCTGACCTTAGTCCACTGATTTGGTTGTCATAGAGACTTCCCCCTTAGAGTTCCACGTGTCTAGCCAGTCTCCTGCTTCCCCAGGGTCAGCAAAGAAGTGTGTTTTGCCATTTGCGATCACCCCCAGGCATGCTGGGAATAGCAAGGGAATACTTAAGACCCTTCTACCGTAAACAGCGCTTCACTGCCATGTAGGAGAACCATTGCCTCTGCACAAGTGCTGTATAGTCAGGAAAAAACATGGAGTGATTTTCCACTTGTATACAGAGCATTTTCCTAGTTTCTTGGAGGATGACGTCTCTGTCTCTATAGTTCATCACTCGTATCAGGAGCGGTCTGGGTTTGGCACCTGGAGGAGGGTGTTTGGCTGTTCGCGCTCAACGTCAAAGTGAACAGAAAGTGTTTCCTCTGGGAGCAGATCACGTAGCCAAGCTTCAGCTTAGGCCACTGCATTCTTCCCCTCCACGCCTTCCAGAAGGCCCACCACGCGCATGTTGTTGCGCCGGGACCTGCCCTCTGAATCATCGGCGCATTGTTCCAAATATCCGACACGGTCCATAAGGTTGTTAAGGTGTTTCTCTACTGTGCCACCTGGGTGGACATTATCTTCAAGGTGTCTTCCACCGCAGAGGTTCTGTCCGCAAGCTTGCAGTGTTCCACATGTAGGAGGTTCAGGTGGATGGCCACTTTGTCAGTTTTATTTTCAAGGGAATTTCGCGTCTGTTCCATAGTCTCGCACAGTTTTTCTACCGCTGCTAGAACAGCATCTAGTTTGCTGGACATGGGGTCGGTTGTCGCCTCCCCAGACATCATATCAGACTGCACCCGTGTCAGGGGGGCTGAGTTGTTGGAGCACCAGTTCGGGCTCGGCCTCTGTGTGACATAGAAGTGTCGTCAGGTAGATGTTAGTGACCACTGCATGTTAAGGCAGGTAGGGGAGGCCCGCACCTCTGCTCAGATCCTCATGCAGCCAGTGCCCTGTGTAGGCCCTCCGATTACAACGCCGTCGCGATGGTTCAATCGAAAGGATGTCCAACATCACTTCCTGCAGTGCAGCCTACAGTGACGAAGGGATGCAGAGGCCTGGATCCCTGCAGCCTCATCGCCTAGTAGTCAGCGACAGTCGTGTACTCACTTGGACAGCGACTCACTACCCCAAATGGCTTCCTGCTGATTGTGCTCCTCCACACTTCTGTAAGGCATTTGGGGTGCTATTCGTTCACCAGGAATCTGTGGGGTCCTCAGGTTCTTAAATGGGCACTCATCCACTACAGGAGGTCCTTCTGTATATGATCCCTTACCCTGTATGAGTACCACCACCCATGGAAATCATATGTGGGCCCCATCGCTCAGCCTACCTCACCTCGTCAGACCTCTTGGGCGCGGGATCATAGAGCCCCTGTCAGCCAGTAGTGTTCTGGGGCAGAGCCTACCTCTGTTTTTCCCCTTATGGGCCGGGAGGTCCTCCGCTGAGGTATGCGGTCTTCACCGCTGTCGTTCCACCAGTGTCACAGTCCTGGCCACCCTTGCTGGTCCCGTGTTACTCAGGCTCTATACTTCGCAATGCAGGATCATTATCAGGGTCCATCTTGTGTGGTCTCCATTTTCAGGCCTCCCTTGTAGACGGGCTCAATGCATGCCAGTTGACCCAGTGTATTGGCATTTGTAGTGGCCGAACACTCGGGCCCTCCGTAGTCACAGGCACACACCAGGGACGAGCCACGTTCCAAGAATCAGGGGAATTTGGGGGCTACAGTACTTCCACGTGTACTGTTTGTCGCGGCCTGGTGGGCGGAGTCAAACACTGGCATTTCCCACAAGGAGCTGACGGGCACATCACAGCGGCAAACAGGCTCTGTTACTGCCACATGGCTGTGGGCCGACATCTTCCGAGCGATGCGACCTCAAGCAGCCCAGCGGGTCGCAGAGCACAGCAGAGGGCATCCGGTCCAGTTTGAGGCCCTCAGATCGTGTTGTGCCGGATAATTGAAGTGGGCGAGGGAGAGTCCACGGCGGAGTTCTAACAGAGCACGTCTGACTCCATTGCCTGCGTGGCCACGCCCCCTCGACATTTTGTAACCTCATATAGCTGTGTAGCTCTTTAAAATTTGCAGCACCCTGGATACATTCTCTATTGTGGGTGTTAACTAAAGTGCCACATCATCCACATATAGGTCCTGATTTGGCAGTCCAACCACCTGATTTAATTGTCCAGTCTACCCCTCATAAAGAAATGGATGCTTCTTGAATGTACCCAGGGCACAGTACTAAAAATCTCTCACCCTACCCCCCATCTGTTAGCGCCTCTCTTTCCCAGACAGTGAAGTCGTACAAGCAGATATAAAATCTAGAGCTTTGTCTGAGTCTAGAAAGTCTTGGAAGTTCCCTCTCTAATTGATCCTTAAAGTCGCTCCACGGATGGATGCGGGGATGACTAACGTTTTAAACTTTGGCAGCAAAGTCCTAAACTCTATCTGCCTCTTGGCTATCTCCCAGGCCAAATTTGGAGAAATTGAAAAATGAAAGCCTCTATTTGAGGAGATGTTAATGTTATCAGGGACTTATAATGCGCACGGCTACTCAACTGAGTGTCCGGGCGCTACAAATTCTAGGGAGGGCTAACCGTGGGCACTATCATTCCGAAAACGCACTATTGCTGATAAAACCAGGTCTTCAATAAGTTTCTAAAAGGGAGAAGATCCCGTGTCTGTATGAGTGCCGGGGGGAGATTGTTCCAGAGTCTTGCTGCTTGTACCTGGAAGGAGCGGCCTCCAATTCGGGCATAAAAGGATTTAGGGATGCAAGCTAACTGAAGTGCAGCCGATCTCAGAGCACAACGCAGGGAATAGAACTGGTATCTCTTCCTCAGATAGGGGACCCCATCCCATGGAGAGATTTAAAAGTTAGAACCATGGCTTTAAACATAATCCTCTTTTGGATACTTAGCCAATGCATGGTTTTCAATTAGGTAGGCATCCTAGTGCTGGGCCCAAGCATAAAGACAGCCCTTGCTGCAGCATTCTGGACCACCTGTAGGCGTGCTAACAGGTATTCTGGGATACCCAGGTGAAGGCTGTTGACGTAGTCCAATCTAGATAGGACCAACGCCTGGACCACTGTTTGTCTATGAGTTAATGGCAGAAGGGGCAGGAACTGTCTGAGCATTTTAAGCACTCCAAAACATGAGCCGACCACGGCTTGTACTTGGGAGTTCAAGGATAGATTATCCTCCATTCTGACTCCCAATTTTTTTTTTCACAGTCTTGACCGAGGTGCTGGGGGGGGGACATGTCATGTGGCCACCAGTTTCACCACACGTTGTGTAATGGGAGGCCAAATGGATACATCTTTTAACTCTAGAAATACTCAAAACTGATTCCTTTATAAAGAAGTCTTGGAAGTAGGCAATGATTGTCCGTGGTCTTGTGCCTGCCTTAGGGGTGCCTGCCAGATCCAATGGGCCTTGCAATCGACAGAGCTGGGGCAGGCAAGTCTGCAACTTTCCTGCCTAAAGATTCTCTTAGTAGCTGAGCCAGCCATTTTTCCATGCCTGAATGTGATAACTCATAGCCCTCCGAGAACCCTGCTATTCATACGTTGGATTGACGTGACCAATTCTCCGCTTTCTCACATTATCTCAACAAAGATCAAATTTGTTGGTTCATTTTGCTGGTATTAGACTTAGTATGTTCCTCCAGAGTCTTCAGGCACTTTTCCATATCTTGCTGCTTAATCAAGAAAGAGAATATTTTATTTCAGTTAATTTCACAAAATGAGGGACTTGTTACATTTTGATCTTCTTTACTACCTTGATATCCAACAAGATACACTTAATTATCTGCCAGGAAAAATGGCTTGAAGAGGGTGAGGCAATAGAACTATCTGAGTCAGCGGTCCAGCTTGCCCCGCCTGAAGCCAAAGGGACATTCTTATTAGTCTCTGGCCTGCCACCCATTCAATCAGAAGCCCCCTCTGGGCCAGAGTCTATGCTGGACTCTGTTGGATCTCAAAGTCTGTGACCAGTTGAGACCCCGCTCACAGATATTCGGGGTATATTGTGCATACCCAACTGTCTCTCCATCTGTCTCTCATGGATCAATTCTGACCCAATGCTCATTTGAGAGGAGGGTGTTGTTTGGTCCATTACATCGCTTTTCTTGGCTTGGAAATTGGTGATATGTTTTTACCGACTATGGACAAACCTGAGGAGGGAGACCTGCCCAATGTCAGCCCCTGTATTTACCGACTATGGACAACCCGTGGAGGGAGACCCTTCTTTTCCATGGTCGTTTTACTCCTAGGTAATATTGTCTCATCTACCGAGCCTGCTTCAGGTCCCAGAATCTCCGGCGTATCTCCCCATAGATGCCCTAGCAGGGTAGTCCTGAACTGCACAGTCACATTTGATGCAGTACATAAGGCAGTCTCCTCCATTGCTGAGGGAGTTTGATGATGTGGTTGAGCTCCCTCCACCCATTCCAGCACATCGCCTCAGGAAGTGGAACTCTGAGCCCCCCGCCTTAACGTCAATGGCTCGTTCTGACCTCTTCCTTTCTCTTTTCCAATTGTGCTTGTGTCAGTTATTGAACTTGCTCCCGCAGCTCCCTTTGGGCCTTTTTATTACCTAGGCAACTGGCAGACTCACTTCTGGATTAAGCCCCCATCCTTATGTGTCCTGCCATGCCTTTACCTTTACTTACTGTCCCGTAACTGTTGACCTACCGAGGCTAGGGAGAGTTTGTTAAGCTAGGGTAGTGGTAAAGGTGGTGTACCCAACTTCTAAGTATCCGGAGCCCCACTGAGGTCCCCCAAACCCATAAAGTTCACAGCTCTGCGGCTGAACACAAGGAAGAGAGATGGGAGAAAGGGTGGGTCACTCACCAAAATTGGTGCTCCACACGCCCCAGCAGTGTGAGGGGGCTGAAAAGTTCCACTCATGGGGGCTGCAGAAGAGCGGAAGAGCTGGTGGGGGTCAGGATCGTAGTTCTGGAAGCCAAGATAGCAGACAGAGCCAGATTGCAGTGTAGCAAGATCGAACCTCTATCGCTTTCCCCCACCCCCCTGCACTCGCCTGCACCCGCACTTGAGAATGCGATACTTCCTGTTACTGTAAGAACTACCCTTCCTGAAGTTGCATGAAGAAGAGTCAAGTGACACCCACCAATTCTTGCTGGCATAAGCCAGGGGACCGAAGCAAAAACTAAAGAGGGGGGGCATGTGCATGATTTACAAGGGGCTGGGTTGTACTGCAGACTCTGAGGAGATAACCGTTCTGCTCGGACACTCTCTTCTCCTCTTCCTTGGCCCACGCAGCTTCCGTGATATGGACCATGCTAGGAAACAAAGGAATTGGAGGAGAAAGGGAAAACTGATGGGGTGCAGTACCAGTAACACCAGCTGTGGGTTTGTCCTAAACCCCCCTGTGAGATCTATATATTAGGGGTTGCTTTTATTCATTTCCGGTTGGCTTGGTTGGCATGTTACCAGTTTAAAGCTGTAATACTGTGTCTGGAGTGGTAAAAGGTTTTTGCCATTTTACAGCTCGGCATTGATAGCACTGTGCTAGTCCTATAATTAAAAGCTTTGCTATAGAAATGGCAAAAGACTTTGTGCCTTTCTATCTCGGTGTGTAAGGCACTGTGCGAATCTTGTTTAAAGACTTTGATAGAAAAGCAGGCATTTGAGGTGGGCAAATTTAGAGTGTTGCTGGTGTTGAGAGAGGGTGCTCCATACAGGAGCTGCTTTCCACCTAAACCTGAGAACTACCCAGAGTTCTCTGCATCTGTTTTGCGAGAGAGCTATATATATATATATATATATATATATATATATATATATATATATATATATATATATATATTACCTACTGGCGGTCGCCAGTAGGTAGTTATAGTTAGGATTGTTTTCCATAGGAAATCCGCAACATTCTATTGGGAATAACTTTGGCGCCGGTTGGAGAATCTGCCTGAAATTTACCTCAAATTTGCCTCGTGGCGTTCCGCTCCTTCCCTGAAAGTTTGGGGGGGATTTGTCAAGCGGGGGCCGAGATAAAAGGGGGCTCCCAAAACGTGTTTTCCCCATGTTAATTTCCATAGGGCGGTTGGACTCACTTTTAGCCCGAACGGCTGAATGGATTTCCACCAAACTTGGCAAAATTGTAGGGACTGGTAGCCCGATGTGCCTTTGCTATGTCTGAAGATATGTGCTCCAGTGGATTTTGAGTAATTTAGGTTAAAAAAAATATATATATCTATAAGCGCGCCCCGGTACGCGTACCGGGGAGCGCACCCGGCGCGTAACGCGAGTTCGCGCGCGGAAAGCTGATTGGCTCTCGAGTGTCTGTCAACATTCCAAACAGTCCGGAGCGGCCGCCATCTTGTGTCTCGGTAGGATCGAGACACAAGAGGTGGCAAAAACAAAGGGGGAAATGACCATAAGGGGGCAGGGTAGACCCCCTCTGACCCCCTAGGTTTGATGTGGGGGCCTTTAAAAGGGCCCCGCGGGGCAAAAAAATAAAATGTTTTTCGATTTTCGCGGGGGGAGCGCCCGGTATGCGCACCGGGGAGCGTACCGGGGAGCGTACCATGGGGAAAACCCAGTGAAACAGTAAAATAATAATTTAAAGTGCTTAGAGGTAGGGTAGCTCTGAATAGAGTTGTTGTGTTGTGTGGGTGATTTAAGTACCAGCATGTAGGTACCAATACAGAGTCTTAAATTCAATGTACACCATCTCTTCTGTAGATATCTTGCATGTTGTTACAAAAGTTATTGTGGTATATGGAATCTATACCATAGTCTGTCAGGAAAGCAGAAACAACATGGAGGCAGGAGATGAAAAAGAGATGTCAAATACACATTGGAGATAATATAGTGGGAGAAAGGAAGTAACTATGAGAAAAATTACTATGTAACACAAAAAAGTTGCACAGTATACTATAAGTCTCACTTTATATTATATTAATTTTGGTACTATTTCATGAATTACATATAAAAAAGAATAATGTCTAGAACAATTTTTAATTATTAAATAAAAATGTATTGCTGTGATTTTTCAAAATTTAAAAGAACTTCCAACATTATATCGTCAGGAATGTCCTCATTTTCAGTCCATGATTCCATTTCTTCCACACAATTAACTAACTCTTCGTCTAGAGACTGATCCATGAAGTCAAAGTCTTCCTCAGGTTTGTTTTCCAGAACAATTTCGAAAGAAATATTTGCTTCTCCTTCCAATTTCTTGCTGTAAATTGCATTAAAAATAAATATATCTGTAGAGTTAGGGCAGTGTTGGGTTTAAGTTTAGACAGGTACTTCTGAGTTTTTAACAGTGAAGTTATCTTTGGGCAGTGTATGGTATCAGGCAGGAAGTAGAAATATCAAAAAAGTGTATGTGAAGAAGCCTAAGTAATTTCATAATTATACCAGAGAAGCCTAACTCAATCCATAACTATAACAGAGAAGCCTATCTCAATCTATAACTATAACAGAGGGACAGTAAATAACTATCAGAAAACGTTTTTACAAATTAACTTAAAGTGCCCCTTACAAATTAACAACTTACCTTATTAAAAGGTCATGAAGATAAATGGAGAAAATTCTTTCAAGATGTACCTCAGGTAGTTGTAGTCAAAATGGCCGTGTTTCCCTCTCATTTTTCATTTATATTCATGTACATAACCAATCAAATGTCAGGGAAAAAAGTAGAAAATGAAAGTAACATTTTAATTGGTTGTCAATCCTAACACTTCATATGTGTTTTTGTCATGTAATTTACCTCAGGATATTTAGACAGGGCTACAGCCCAAATGATTCAATGGAATTCCACCAAATTTGGGAAAATGGTAGGGACTGGTATGTAGTAGGGCCTATTCTATATTTGGTGAAAGTCTCTCCAGTGGTTTTTATGTAAATTAACTTCCAAATTTTTTTTGGGAGCGCTTACCGGTGCGCGCCCCGGTACGCGCACCGGCAGCGCTACGGGAGTCCTCCATCTTGTGTTTCGGTAGATTTGAGACACAAGATGGAGGACAAACGACGTGGGAATGAGTAAAAGGGGGCACGGTAGACACTCCCTGACCCCCTAGGTTTTCTGAGGGGGGCTTAGGAGGCCCTTATAGGCCCAAAAAAAACAATTTTTTTTTTAATTTTCGAGGGGGAAGCGCCCGGTACGCGTACCGGGGAGCGTACCGGGGAGCGTACTTTGGGGAAAAACAGTGAAAAAAGTTAGAGAAAAATAATCATTTTGAGTGATCAGAGGTAGGGTAGCCCTGAAAAGAGCTTTTGGGTTCTGTGGCTGATTTAGGTACCTACAAGTAGGTTCCAATGCACAGTCTTATATTCAGGAGGAATATTCTATTCCCCTCATCTGAGAAGTGCACACCATCTCCTCTGTAGATATCTTGCATGTTGTAACGCAAAGATAAGAAAGAAAAGAAAGATATTATTATACAAACACAATGAGATCATTTCATTTAGCATTTTGTTGTGCTCTCTATATTTTATGTTCCTTTTGCCAAGATAATATTCACAGGCTTCAATCCCAATTTGATGCTCAATGTTTGTGTAGAGTGAGACCGCATCCATGGTTATCAGTTTGTATGTCGGTTGCCAAGTGATTGTTTCCAGCTTTTTAAGGAGATCTGTAGTGTCTTTGAGATATGATTTGAGGTCTTGTACTAAAGGAGCGAGGAATTGATCAATGTAATTGGAGATCGACTCTAATAGGGAGTTGTTCGTGGACACTATTGGCCTCCCTGGTGGGTTTGTCTGGCATTTGTGAATTTTGGGAAGGCAATAAAATGTTGGCATTGTAGGATGTTTGTTTTGCAGATATTTGTGTTCGTCCTCATTTATTAAACCAGCTTGGTACCATTCCTGGAATAGTTTTATCATTGCTGTTTGCAGTTCCTTTGTAGGATCCGAGTCTAATAGTTGATAACAAGTTGTATCCTTGAGTTGGTGTTCTGCCTCTGCTACATAGTCACTTTTATTTAAAATAACTATATTGCCGCCTTTATCAGCCGGTTTTATCTCTATAGTTTTGTCATTTTGCAATTCTTGTAAGTTTTCTCTTTCTTTTCTAGTTAGATTATTGTAGCTTTTACTCGGTGTGATTTTATATAGCTCCTCAACAATCAAATCATGAAAGATGTCTACCTTGTTTCCTGGTGATAAGATCGGTTGAAATTTCGATTTTAGCTTCAATCCACTTTCCCATTCTCCTTCAATTTGTAACGTTTCCTCAATTTCCAATAAAGCTTGTTCCTCTTGGGATAATGAGGTTTCTCCCATTGTCATTAGTGTGGTCAATCCTGCAACATCTGCTGCACTGAGAATGCTGGTAGATTTTTTACTTTTATCTTTTGTGTTTGATTTTCGCTAGTTTAAGTTTTCTACCGTATTTATATAGATCAATACGAGTTTCTGCGATGTTCAAATGAAAAGTGGGACAACAGTTTAGACCTTTCTGTAGAATTTGTATTTGTAATGGTGTTAAGGTTCTCGATGATAGATTGATTATGCTCAATTATTGAGATTCAACGGAATCAGGCATTGTGCATATTACTTTCGAGGTTGTCGCAGTCTGTCTTTCGACCATGTATCTTCTTTTGGATCTGGTCTGGCCTCTCTGGCCTCGTCTGGTTTTTTTGTTGTTGCTCCTCTGCCCCATCCTCTGCCCTTGCCTCTTTTTGACTGATTCCCTTTGTTTTGTTGTTCCAGGGCCAATCTCATTTCGATTAAAAGTTGGATTTTTTTTGTCTGTTCTGACACTGGTTGTAGGGTGTCTTCCGTTTCACTCGCATCTGCACTGGATATTGTTTCAAAGCTGGAAGTTTCTTCTCCCGGTTTGTTATGTTTTGGTGTCTTTTTTCTATTCTCATATTGTTTGCCGAAGGTAAAGATCCGTCCTTCTTCAAAATCCGCCTTGTCCCTCTGAAATTTGAATTGTATGCGTTGTTTTACTCTTGCCTCATGTTTTTCCAGATTATTCAAGATATCCACTTTAAGTTTCTGCTGTTCTTCCGTTAGAGATAAATTATTTATCTCCTCTTCTACTGATTTTAGTTCAATTTTAATTTCCCAGAATGTGATATTATCGAGACACTTATGAACTGCACTTTGTATAAAAAGATTCAAGACATTGATTTAACTCACTAGATAGACTCGATATTATCACATTCTGGGAATTATTTTCACTGACTTTGATGAATCCCTGGTTATCAAAATGCTCACCAGAGAGACAGTATTGTACCACATCCATGAATATTAATGGAACTACATCACATTCGGCAATCCGTAATTGGCCCCAATGTTATAATTTGTAAACTTTCTTGCCTTCTTAGTTAAGCATATTTTGTTTAATTGACCAATGTATGAAATGAAAATACATGTACCACAATGCACCAGTCTTACCGGAAGTACTGGGCAGTAAAAAAAAAGAAGGCATCACACTACAGGCACAACATCCCGTGAACAAGCCTCAGGCTGAGGTGAAAAGCGTTGGGCTTTACTGGTCATGCCAAACTTTATCTAAAATAAAGTCGCTGTAATTTTGCAAACTTCAACTCGAGTGAGTGCGTTTCTTCATCAACTAGATGGTCACCGTTCTCATATTTTTCGGCTTGATCCCGCTGATGAAACGCACCGCGCCATACTGGGTGCACCAGCCTCACTGAGTATTGCATTGGAGGAATATATATATATATATTTTTTTTTTATTCATTTACCTTTCTTTCAGCCATTCTGTCTGAAAGTGACCATTTTAAAATTCATTATTTTGTTAAAAACTTTTTTTGTTGTTTAACAACATACTATAAACATTCTTTCAAATGTTTTACATTGTGTACTTACATATGTGCTGTTACTTTAAGTTGCACTTGTTTTCTTTCGGTTATTCTTTCATATCATTGGGATTTGGATCCGCAGGGCTATTGATTTCTGTAGGCAAGAAAATGTTTATTTATTTACATATTCAAAATGCAGGTTTGGTTAGGTATGGGGATGGTGGGGTTTATCGTATAGGATTTGTTTTTTTTTTACAGCTGTGTTCATTTTGCCTACTTTAAGTGCCTTTGTCCAGGTTTATGTGCGTGGAGTTGGATTTTTCAGTGCATAGTGCTTTGTTTTTGCTGAAGTGCATCTTTAATATCTAAGGATTAATATACATCATAAAAGAAGGCATTCAGTAATTTATTTATATATTTGTGTTTTAAAATGATGTCAGGTTACATTGTAGTTCGTTTCTATTTTAAACCTACTTGTGAAGGTGATCTGTTATTTTGTGGAAATCTTCCTCCTGACTTTTCTTCATGCAGCTCAGCAAAGTGTTGCTTCATTGCAGTTTCTAGGCTTTTCTGTGAAAAATAGTGCAGTTTTTTGCATTCTCCAAAGTGTTCATTTAATGGTTAGTTGGTTTTAAAGTAAATTTTATTGGGCACGTTGCGTGTAGTTTAAATTTTTTTCACTGATTACCTTTTCTGTTCGTCGCTAATTAATGTTTCTGTTTTAATGTTAAATATATGCATTTGTTGGATCATTATATTATTAGTATATTTTAAATGGTAAAATTATTACAATTATTTTTCATTTCTATTGTAATATTTATTTTATTCTAATGATGTTTGTGTTTGTAAATGTGTTTATTTTAATTGTAAATGTATTGTGACTAGATATGGCTATATATATATATATTTATATATATATATTTCACAGAAAAAATACATAGGTTTCAGGCATGTTATACTTAGAAATAAAAAACCTTAGAAATTCACTGAAAAAAACAGGTTTCAGAGACATTATAGTTAGTCGGACATTTCTCTCGTACAAAACCATAGAAATTCCCCCGTTATAGTTAGTTCAGCTAACTATAACTCGCACACCCGCAATGCACTGCTGATTACTTCACATCTTACATCATTCATGACATGGTCAGCGACATCACTGATGACATCACCGATCGGATTTACACCATTTAAAAAAGGGTATCTTTCTGAACCAAGACCTACCTTTTTGCCAAATTTGGTGTAATTCCGTTCAGCAGTTCGAGCTGTAGCTTTGTGTAAAGATTCCTATGGAAAATAACATGGGAAAACGCATTTTGGGAACCCCCCTTTTTTTTCTGTTCACCCGAAACTTTCAAGACAGGAGCTGACCAGAGCTCCCCACTAGTCTTGAAAATTTCACGAAGATTCGTCAACCAGCACCAAAGTTATTGGGAAAAGAAAAAACGCTTTTTGAATAGAAAGAAGGTCCTAACTATAACTACCTACTGGCGACCGCCAGTAGGTAATATATTTATATTTATACATATTTATGTTTGTTTTAATATATCATTATTATTTGTATATTTAGTGTTATTTTAGATTTATTAATTTGAAAAGGAGTTTATGATTTAAAATATAATTTTTCTATAATGTATTGTAGTCGATATTGTATTTAAATATTACACAATAGTTTGTGTTTTCATATTTCTGTGTTCGATATTTTCAAATTTAGATATTTTTTACGGCTATAATTTTGTCATTGGTATTTGCTTGTTTTTGTTAATAACAGTGACTATATTTTTGTAATAAATATTATTTTGACGATATTTAGGGTACATCAATATTGGTTTCCATGATATTCTGTCACTAAACCGTTTGTGGCAATATCAGGGAAATTAACAGCAAAAACCGTCCCAGGAAACTATAAAATAGGCTCAAAAACAGCCAACAAATTGTACAAACACTGACCTGTCAGACCAGTGCTTTGGGCTGTCCCTGATTGCCCTACAAGCCAGTGCAACCCTTATTCTTGACATAATTATGGATATCCACTGCATTGTTATGTCATTTCTTGTGTAAACCAATTTCATCACCATTATTGCTACAGCATTCTATGGCACTATACCTGCTGTGCCTGAAAATGAACGATTGGTGCCACCTGTCTGCTGCCTGATTCTTTAGGCACAGTATAATTAAGCAGTAGCACTGCTAGTATAACCAGAAGAATGTGTCTGGCGTTGTCTGTGGAATGTGATTGGTATAACTTCTGTTTTTTCCACCCTGAATTTACCAAGTTGACTTTCAGTCAAAATATATTAATAACAATCTATTTGGAAAGAAAAGGGTGGAAAAAATAAAATGGCCCTCTGTACATTCCAAAAACGATTCGACACGTAATTCTGTTTAATTTAACTGCTTTTTAAACATAGATCTTTAGCCAAATTTGAGGAATATTGTGGTGACAAATCCAATTTTTGACACAATTTTTCGAAGTTTTCTGGAGAGTGTGAGCCCCAACGTCACTGGTGCAGTCAAGATGTGTCTGGTACACCACAACATTATTGGAATATTTCATTACAGCCAATTTAAAACCTCAGAATCTTTACTTGATTAATGTGAAAATAAATGCACTATTTTACCCTCTTTTTTCAACATTTCTGGGGACAGGTAGAACACCTCCCTCCAAACACTCCAAAAAGAAGCCAAGCTCGCTTGCTTTGCCTGCTTGTTCAATTTAAACGTAGGTAAGTGTCTATACTACTGCAGCCGCCACTTGCAATGATTTTCCCTGAAAGCTGTGTGCAAAAATAGAAAAACTTCATATTGGTATTTTCTACAGTATCAAGGGGATTTCATCGAGAAACTAAACACCACATCTGCAGTAAGAGGTCTCAGGAGATATTGCTTTAACACCTCAGAACCAAGTATTTTGTGCAAACATACAGACCACAGATGTCTCTAGACCAAGCCCCTCATTAAAAGACGGTTGAAAGTATTACAAATTGTAATAAATATCCGGTAAGTGGCTTTCTGCACATTTAACAAATAAACATGATTTTATTTATTTAAGATAACGTGGTATTGCTGTGTTATAAATATGGTATTACAACGTTACTGTATGTGAAAAAGGTGCTCACTAGCACCTGTAAAAAGATTTTAATAATATCAAAGTTTTAAATGCAGAAAACAGGCAGAATCACTGTTTCCGAGTGATATTCCCCAGTTAAAGGTAATTTTTTATTGGCTAAAACATGATCCTCAAATGCGGCAACAAAGTCATTAATTCGTGCTAATACTAAGAAAAATCCAACCAACTGTGAATGATCAAATAAGGACTTGTAGCATAATACGTTTTTGGGTCTCATTTCTAAAAAGTGTCACATCGCTGCGGTAAAACGGCAATGCAGCACTTTTCACTGTGCCCTTCTTGCGACACTATGGATGCGCCGTATTTACTGTACGGCGCTCGATGTTGCAAGGAATGACAGATGTGTCAGGAATCCTGATTTATCTGTTCGCGCAAAACTCACACATTGCTGGAGTTGTGTCGTAAGCATGATGCAACTCCAACAATGGATGGGGGAGGCCTTAACCGATTGCACTGCATCACCCTTACGCCTGCTGTGAGGCAGGCATAAGGTTTTGACACAGTGGCATCCTAGAAGTGGCCCAATTATATCTGATAGATTTCACTGTGCCACTTCTAAAAGGCTTTCTTGCGGGGGAGCACCCACCCTACATACATTATACCTGACGCAGGTATAATGTGGAGCAGGGATTTACAAAGTGAGCCATCTGCTTAGATGCATCACTTTGCAAATATGGTGCAATAAGGCGCATTGTTTATGCCGCTGCTGCATCACGAAAAGTGACGCAGCTGCAGTGCAAAAGTGTTTCAAAGGGCTTATAAATATGCCCCTTTGTGTCCAATTTTTCCCACGTGTAGACATAAAATAAAAAAATCAACAATTATAAAATATTCGGCTTTTCAAGAAATTATGTAACTCGGTAGAGCTGCGAGAAGCTCCTGTCATGCTCCGCAGCTAGCCTGTCTCCGGTGGTAGGAGAGGTTATGGTGTTGGCGTTCTCACTGTAGTGAGCATTTGATCTAGAAGCGGAGAAGCAGAAAAGCACAGATTCTCGGACTGTTGGTTGGAGTTTTGAAGGCGAGATGCGAGGCGGTATATGGTACGCTGTATAAAACTATTCAAATAAAACTCACGTCGGATCTGACGAGGACTTTGCTCGAGCAGAGCAGAGCAGAAGCCATGGTTGTGGTTTGATTTCGTGAACATGTTTGGAGCATATTTGATGCAGCTAGTCGGTGCATGAGGAGGAACGGGCTCCGGTTAATGGCTAAAGCTGCCTTTTTCACTAGGAGTTTAAGAGCTTGAAGGGGGCCACAGTACTCCGAAGCACTCCTTGGATATTGCCTCTTAACTCGGCGAGTAGTAGGGGAAGGAGCAGGAGGAAAAGTTTTGCAATACACGTACGACAAAAAAAAAACAGGCAAGACTTATCATGCAACTCAGCAGCAGCAGTATCAGCCTTGACACGGGTAAGCCCTAGGCTTCTTTTTTCCCTGTGCCGGTCACATTAATATCCATATCCACTTCTGGAGTACGTACTTTTCATTCCCTACTGTAATTGCCTATTGTTACGAGTTCTCTCTACGAGCAGTCTCTAGTTAAGTGCCCAACAGCTATATTGGCAGCTCTCTCCTCCTATCATCTATCATATGTGTTATCTAAGCTATCTTGTTGCTACACTGCATACACTGACTTTAACTTTTGACCTTTGAAGTATTGGGCTGACTATGTGAAGAACATGATAAGAAAGTAAGAGGCAACTGAGGGAAACAGAGGAGAAGACCAACCAAGTCGTGAACTGACGACAAAGAAGTAGAATTAAGTAAGGAATAAAGTTTTTTTAAAAGAAGGGGTTTAACTATATCCATGTGACCGGGGGTACGTCTTAGGCCCTCCCTTGGGCTGAGTGTCGGTGGGGTGTGCAGCGAAAGCGGTCTGTGTTGCACGGATGCGGCTTGCAGCTGTCTCATCTAACCCACTACTGGATTTGCCATAATTTTTGCAACTAAACAGCTTGTTTCAACCAATGAAGCGCATCTCAAGGGATTCATCCATGAAAAAACGATCTGTTCGACGTAACCATAAACAAGATAAAACTGATACAACTGATTAAACTGCCTCAACTGACAGTTGTCCGGTGGCACATCAGACACGTAGGAAACAACCCCTCGTCTTAGATAAGCTATCTCGTCAATTGGAAGTGCCTTCTAATCAGCAAAATGTTAGATCGGAATCAAGCTCGAGCTCTGGTACTACATCTCCTCTCTCAGAAACTACATTTACTAATCCAGCTACATTTGCTCTGTCTACCTCTACGGCATTCGCTCTGACTAGCCTTACTAAGAAACCTTGTACCAGCAATGGCATCAAGGAAGTCTGATAAGGAGAAGTAACCTTACCCTTTATTTTCCTGGGCCGCCTCAAAAGATCTACAAACAGATAGGCATGCATATTCACAGTCGACTCAAGTAACCACCGAGTTATCATCATCTCAACTATCGGCAAGGCAGATATCTGATTCCTCACAGCTTTCAAACCAGAAAGCAACTACTCAGCAAGAGCCAGATACCCCAATTTCCGCAGCATCTGCAACATCAGCAACACTCAATCCCACATTATCATCATCTTCTGTACTACCTCCACCCTCAGCACCGCTTCCTCAGTCTCTTCCAATAGCAGCAACACTTTAGCAAATTCTCATTGAACTACGTGACATTAAGATCTCCCAAGAAAAGGCTCATATGAAAACCAATGAGTAGCTTGAACAGATCAATAACAGTCTCCTCCAGTTGTCTACACGTATGACCCAGGCTGAATCTCGAATCTCTTTCGTCGGGTACTCCTCTACTATCCAAGGTTCAACACTAAATAAGATGCGCTCAGCTCTCGACCAACTTTAATTCAAAATCGATAATGTTGAAAATCGGGCACAACGCACCAATCTTCGCTTCATGGGGATACCAGAGGATGCGGAAGCCGGCTCGTCCTCTTTAAATTGATTTCTGATCTAATCTACAAACATGTATTGGTAGATAAGGTAGCTGTGGGGGAAGAGCTCACTATCGTCAGGGCCCATCGCGTTCCTCCAATACGTCCTTCTAACATTGAATATCCTCGGACAATAGTGTTCAGCTTTGGAGACGTGCAAATAAAAGAACAGGTCTTATCTCAGGCCATCTCCAAAAAAGCCCTTTCCACAACGGAGAACTTTTCACTTCGGGTCTTCTCGGATATGTCGATACTTATGGCTCGAAGATGAAGAGAGTTTGTGGGACTCATCAAAGAATTCAAAGAATTCAAGAACGCGGGGTCACCTGCTGGAATCATGCAACAATCGAAACTGAGAGTACTCTACAAAGGTTCTTCCATCGATCTACGGAACCAGGCTCGCTCGACAGGAGCAATCAGATATTTTGGGATCTATGTATCGCACGATCCTTCTCAGCTTTATCAGCTCAATTACGAGACTACGCTTTCCAAGGCTAGAAGTTTGTTAAAACAGTGGCAGAACCTACCACTTTCTGTAATAGGGAGAATCTCAGTTATTAAAATGATGACCTTGCCCTTGTTTCTTTTCATCTTTTCGAATCTTATAATTAAAGTCCCCGCAATTTTTTTACCGAGATTGATCAAATGCTTCACTTATTTGTTTCGGCAGGTAAGAAACCTCACACTAAACTCAAGACTTTACAATTACCAACTGTAGATGCGGGCCTTGCTCTCCCTCATTAAAAAAAATATTATCAAGCAGCTTTTTTCGATTGGTGCAAATGTCTCTGACTAGACGTGATCTAGGTAGCAATTATTACTTGAAGCAAATGCTTTTAAAATCCGGCTCCCACCTAGTCCCTTTTATTAAAATTCCAAGGCTTCCCGAGTGTAGTAAATATAAGACACCCCAAATCATTGTTGATAGGTTTTGTCAACTGAAGCAAGACTATCACTTTATCACTTTCCACTTTGATATGCTTATTTCTCATAGTAGGTCTCCAAGGGGCATATCATCAAGCGGCAGCGATATTTATCGCTGGCCGCTTTTAGCGTGCACAATCCTAAGACCGTCTATCGCCGGATTCTATCAACCGGTCAGCCCACTATTAACAACGCGCATCGCCGAGGCGATAGAAATCCCGGCAATAGCGGTAATAAGTGGCAATATCGCAGGATTACCAGCGATAAAAAAGAAGCGGTAGGGAAAACATTGTAGATAGGGAGATGTGGACTCAGCATTATGATCCACCTCCCATGATACATATGGCTAAGTCAGGAAAATAGCAGGCGTAAGAAACCGGCGCTATAGCCGGTTAGTTCTACTTATTATGTCACTAGGTGGGTTAGCGATACCCTTGTTAATAGAGAGAAGATGGGGTAGCGACTATGGGGGATATCATCAAGCGGCAGCGATATTTATCGCTGGCCACTTTTAGCGTGCACAATCTTAGCGCCGTATATCGATGGATTCTATAGCCCGGTCAGCGCACTATTAACAATGCGCATCGCCAAGGCAATAGAAATCCCTGCAATAGCGGTGATAAGAGGCAATATCGCAGGATTACCAGGGATAAAAAAGAAGCATTAGGGAAAACATTGTAGATCGGAAGATGTGGACTCAGCATTATAATCCCCTTCCCATGATACATATGGCTAAGTCGGGAAAATAACAGGCGTAAGAAACCGGCGATATACCGGGTTAGCACTACTTATTATGTCGCTAGGCGAGTTAGCAATACCCTTGTTAATAGAGAGACGCTGGGTTAGCAACTATATTTGCTGAATTTCTGTACGGAACGCCCACCTCGCATCTCATTAGCGAGGCGAGGCACACATAAAATGGGCACTAAGGCATGGTTTCACGCGCCAGAAAATGGACGCTAAAGCGGCGATAATTCTATTGCGGACCCTTGATGATATGCCCCCAAATAAGTTATAAAACCATAACCACTTGGGCTAAATTTGGAGTTTTACCTTTCAGGGATTTTTTTCTAGGAGATCAATTAAAATCCTGGAATCAAATTAAACAGTCCAGTCCTCTACTTCCATCTTCATTAATCTTTTCCTTTTTTTAATTTAGGAGTTTTTTTAAGCACTTTACAAGTCTCTTTAGATCCCCAAGTGAATCTAATTAGCTTTAATTATTATGTGAACGAGTGTTGAGGGATTGGTAACTGGCAAAAAACTCTACTTGCTCAGCTTCAGGCTAAAATTGTTCCGCAAGCTCTTCAAAAGATCTTACATTTTACGGGGTGTTGGACTGATATCCAAAAATGAAGGCTATATAATACCTGGTCACATAAAGCCATACAGGGTGCAAATTTTAAATGGATGACTTTTTTTTCGACATGGCAACTTATACTCCATCTCGTCTCTCCAAAATGTACTCCTTTATTGCAGCTGCATGTTTTAGATGTAATCACTCCATTGGGGATTGGTTCCATATTTGTTTTTCTTGTCCAGCTTTAAACACATTTTGGAACCAAATATGTCGCTGGCTTGGCAACAAGTTTTATATAAATCTGCTGCCTGAAACGAGTATGGTTCTTTTTGGTATGTCTATTAAAGCGGTTTTATCCATTCCTCAGAAACAGTATATAATCATCTAATCACTTGTTGCCAGATCCCTGATATTGCAAAAATGGAGAGAAGTAGACTCTCCAACATTTGTCCACTGGTGATTTAAAATGTCACGAATTTAGGCAAAGGAGAAACTCTACTCCCGAAGAGTAGGAGCCTTAAGGAAGTTTTATAAAATATGAGATGGGAATTATGGTTATGTTTAATTATATTTTCGAAATATTGGAATGTAGACATTGCAATATATGCTAATCAACAAGCATTTATTGTGTATCTCATTGATAATGCTTTGCGGATCAACTGTTCAGTCTTTGGATCTCTCTTTTTTTTTTTTACTAACTGCAAAATAAATTAAATTTTTTTTTTAAAAGAGCAATGATGTTAATTAAGGCCTCCAAGCAAATTAAGGGGGGCAAAGAGGAGTGAGCGTGATCTGCCACCAAACAATGGAAATCTGGGGTTTGTGAAAACAGAAGCAATTTACTTCACCATGTTTAGCTGCTAACCTGGTCGTGTATTCTATTACCATACAAGATGTTCTATGCAGGCAATTTTGTGAGAAACCTTCCCTGAAAATGCTGAGATAACCGGCTTCCCCTGTCGGGCTTGTGTGGAGCTCAAATTGTATACAAATGGAAATATGCTTGCCATGCTGTGCACAGAGGACCCAGGGAAAGAAACAATATGTGAGGCTTCTGACTCACTGTCAAGTTTGTGTCAGTGGTGTATTCGGAAAATAATGGGCACCCCTGCAAAATATGATGAGGGACCTCTGGATCTCCCAAAACTCACAAATATTTATTGACCTTGGACTAAATAGGGCCCCCCAAAGGGTTGGGGCTCTCTGAAGGGTTGGGGACCTACTGCACCGCATGATTTGCAGGATCCTGATAGTTCACGTGCAGGCAGAATAAAGCCGGAAATGCATTTTAAATGTAAAAGTCTTAAATTAAAAATGTGTTGAAATTTGCTTTGTCTTCTGACGGCCATTGGTCAGCCTCTTGAAAACGTTAAAAACATAGGGCCATATTATCAAGAAAGGGCGATACATTATCGCCCCTTTTATCGGCAGGAAACTCGGCGATAATGGGCTTGATAATATGCCCTTGTGAATTCCCATAGAAGCCCAGGTTAACACCAGAACCTGGGGTTCTATGGGAATTCACAAGGGCATATTATCAAGCCCATTATCGCCGCTTTAGCGGCAGTTTCCTGCCGATAAAAGCGGCGATAATGTATCGCCTTTTCTTGATAATATGGCCCCTAGTGCTTTACAATTCAAATGTTATATTCCCTCACCTTTATGGTGGCTATAGTGCTTAATTTGTAAACAGATAAGTGCTCAGGACGCAAGTTCAAAGGTTGCTGGGAATTAACATTGCCTCGTCAATCCACCTCATACCTCTTTCTTCTGCCACCATATTATTCCAGTCTTTTTATCTCAGTCTTTCAGGTTGTTTCTCATCTGTGCTTCCTTTGGTACTGTTTTGCTATTTTATTCTTCCTCCTTCGTTTCCCCTTTTCCACCTTTCTCTCACTTTCTCCGTGTTAATGTCTAATCGTGAAAAATAAATCCTGTCTCCAAAAATGAGGGCTGGTGTTGACTATCTGCACCCACTGACACATATTAAGCAATAGGTAAACTGTCATTTATAACCTGTGCACCATTTGTAGATTTAGGGAGCACCAGGGATGTGAGCGAAGGCAGCAGCACCGCCAGCGCCTGCAGTTTGGACCACCACCATCACCATCACCATCTGCACCAGAAGGTGCTGGAGACCAAGGCTGGGTCATCCGGAGGTCCAAGGACATCCTGTGAGTGCCCCTCCACCACCGCAGCATCCACAATTGGCTCAACGGAAAGGTGGGGACAATCTTTTACTTAGTATGTGGTGTTTCTGTTCAGGGGGCTGCTAGCCAAGGGATATCGGGTGTATGTCTGGAAGTTGCGGTGCGAAGTTGTGATATAGCACAGGTATGTGTGTGGCGCCAGATTACCCTGAGCATGCTGGAGGTTGTATATAGGAAAATAGGGATGCCTGCCCTCGCTGTATAACAACTTGTCTTTAATTTTCTTATTACTGTCTAGTTGGGACTTTATTAGTCATGTCTTAAAGTAGCGGAACTTTCATCCCACCTTGGTCTGTGGTGCATGGACCTATGTTAAAAGATTCAGCTTATGGTTTGCAAGTGATACAAAGACCAGCTGTCATGTAATGTGCTCTATGTGTTAGTAGTATCCAGCATATCTATAGTCATCATTCATCATTTATTTTCATTGATCACTGCTCTGTAGCTTATGGCCTAATACCAACAGATGATTCAACTATTAAACAAATGTCGCAAGATCTTCCATTTGTCAAGTGCATTATTTATCATCATGCATCTGTTGAATAATATAACTTTCGTGGAATGCTGATGTATAGGGCAAGTCCCAAGAGAGGGTGTAGTTAGTACCTCAAAACGTAGCATTTATTTTGACAGGGGACCTGAGGTGATGGGTGCTTTTTTGCTTGCTGGACATGCATCGCATGAATGTGGACTGTCCAAACAATGTGTCACCATCAATATATGTTTTTTGAACCATAGACAGTGTTTTACTGCAGTAAGGCTTTGCATCAATTCTCAGTGCAATATTATATTGACTTTCACAAATGAGTGGATGGGTAGGATGCCTAAGTCACTGGTGGTTGTACCTATCACAGGTATAGTACGCCAGTACCCTTGGTCGGTTGTAAAAATTAAGAGCAGGTTTGCTGTGATGTGCTTTATAGTAAGGTCTATAGCTAAAGGTCATATGTTCAGAATACAATACAGTACCTAGCAAAACAGTAGCCTCACTTTTTTGCATCTACCTTCGAGAGTACTCTAGGTCAACCACAGGAGCTGCCAAGTGCTATCTGGGCTCCCATATATTCAGCCCCATGATGTATCCCCAACACTCTCTGAGAATTTCTCCACGTCTTCTTCAATGAAAGGATACATGTGTCAAGAAAGATATTTCCTGGCGTAATTCAACCCCATGCTCAGGCTTCCACCACTCCTGCCAGGCTTTCTTCCACCTAACCCCACAAATCCCTGAAAACAACCCCCTCTTCTGTACTATGTATAAATACAATTTTAATTCAAATTTCCCCAGTACTCAGCAACACTGTACCATCTGCAGTGCCAAGGTACGTGCCACATTTGTACACACCAAGCAACAATATCACTGACCAACAACTCATTTCTAAAGGATACAAGAAATTCAGCATCTCCCTTTCACCTGACGAAAGCTTCCTGGATCACACAGTATGTGGAAACTACTGCCCAATTCCTGGCTTAGCCTGTTGTCCTAGAGCCTGAAATGTTTGTAGCAATGCAGCTTCACATCTTGCTGGAATTCCACCACATATTATCACCTGTCAAATCCTATTTCTGAACAAATACAGCTCAGGCATCGCTTATCACAATCTAGGATGGCATTTTGGTTCATTCTAACTTGAACAGTCTGATGATGTCATCACTCTTGTCTTTGACACTTTGCCCCGTCACATCCAAAATAACAGGAAGAACCCCTATTTGAATACCGTAGCTTCATCTCCCTTCCTTCAAGTTATTCAGATACTGCCTTTCACCTCAGCAGAGGCCCTGATTATGAGTGCCCAAGCAGTGTATATAGTATCAATCACACACAGTAAAATCCCTTTGATTTAGAATTTGTTAGGTGTGATAAATTCCACCTACACAAGTTTTTAAAATAAAAAATGTGCATAACATGCCTATCTAAAATACTCACTGCCAAGTATTCACTAGGCCTGGGCGCAAAATTCAAGTTTGGGCATTTCTGGCTTCCGCAGAGAACGCAGAGATGTAAAAACTTCTGTGATCCGCTGCGTAGCGGAAGGTTTTTCTTGTTCGCATTTTAAAAATGTGTTCTTGCGCGTGCGGTAGTAACTTACCGGATCCCTGCGTTTGCCAACAAGTTTTCCTATCCGTTCACGTGCGCCACGAGATGTTGGATTGTTGGTAGCCGGTCGTGCTATCCCGCGAGAGTTTGCGATCGCGAACACGTCATTCGACCCGGAACAGGAAATAAGCATCAAGAGCAAGATGGCCGCACCCATTAGCAACCGCATGGGCAAGTTAGAGATATATTTCCCTGCGAGCATGCAAAAACACATCGTGAACGGGCGGGAAAAGCAATCTCTGTGTCTTCGCGAAAGTTCCGCGTGCTTGCGGAGATTTAGAGCAATTTCGCGATAATTTCCATAGGGCAACTCCGCAAACTCTGCCCACCCTTAGTATTCACCAAGTCTCACCACCCAACCCTCAACCACTAAATTACATCCATTTTGGCCTGCAGAAATGTATCGGAGGGGGAAAACTTTATCACTCATGGTAACTATTGAGTGGGAAATATTTTGTGCTTCTTTGAATTGTAATCTATGCATAAAAATACATCTGCACAGGGATCTCAATTATCCAACCCACTTGTAGTTTCAGCAGGTGTTTCTTTTCATAACCCAAGTACTTTATCATTGAGGAGCCCCAAATCTCCCTTAAATCTGTAGATGCTGAAATCATGTTCACCCTTTTATCCCTTGGCCTCAGCTTCTGTGTCTAAGCTGATGGAAGCCAGGAACACCTAAAAGTTTAATGGCACACACAGGTCATTCTTTGACATTGTGGAGGCTTGAAGGTCATCATATTATGGATGTGGTACAAAAGTTTAAAACTGAATAACTGAATGAACACAGATTGAGAAGCGTATGCTCAGAGACACTTGTCAGACTCTCAACAATACTGCCTCCCCTCTACTTTTTAATCACCTAGGGATGGATATATTACCATTGCTCCCAGATTGATTCCTCCCAAAATATATATATTTATGTGTTACTCTGCTGATTAAACCCTTTATGCACTTGAATCCGGAGTTGTTCATTATTTTCAATGGACAGGACTTGTGAAAATCATTTCTTGTGTGTGGGTGGATATATATATGTATATATACACACACACACACACACACACGAACTGCAGAACGGAATTACACCCAATTTGGCAAAAAGGTGGGTCTTGGCCCAGAAAGCTTGCTTTTTTTAAATGGTGTAAATACGTTCAGTAGTTCCAGAGAAATAAAAAAAATAAACATTTACATATCTGAGCACCAAGGAATCGCGACTCTTCCTGTGCACCAGCTAACTTCTGATTGGCTGCCAACACTCCCAACCAGGAAGTGTTGGCAGCCATCTGGTGGCTCGGTAACCGAGTCACAAGAAAACATTACACAAAAAGGTGAAAAACAAGAAAAGGGGGCAGGGTAGAAACACCCTGACCTCCTAGTGCTCAGGGGGTCCCACAAGGTCCCACAGGCCCGAAAAAAATAATTTTCTTTTTTTAAACTGCTGAATTCGCACTGGGTGTGAGAATCTGGACAAACAAAAAATGTGCTTTGTTTTTTAAAGCCCCCTGGTGGGCCAGGTCCCGGAGGCAATGCTGTTGTATGTAGTGGGGGCCCACGGGGGCCCCCGCAGCCCCGGAGACCACCACCTCCCCAAGGCTTTATTATTTATGCGCAGGGGGCCGCAACCACTCCGCAGCCCCGGGGACCGCCACCTTCCCAGGGCAATCTTAATTTATGTGCGGGGGTCTCGCGGGCCCCTCTTAGCACCGGAGACGGCCACCTCTCCAGGGCTTAAATATATCAACAAAGTGTGGGGGGGGCTCCTGCCCCCCCCCACTGCCCCAGGGACCACCACCTCCTGTGGGCAAACTTTATTTACATATGGGGGTTTGTTGCGGACCCCCTGGCTCCAGGGACCACCACCTCCCTGGGGCTTTACAAATTTTGGGAGGGGCGCCGCGGGACCCCCTCTTCGAGCCCTCTATGGCCCTGGCGACCGGCACACGCCCCAGTGCCGGCTCCTGCAATGTCCCGGGGTGCCCACCCAAGGACATTACTGTTTGCTGTGGCAGTGTGGGAGCACGATTCCCGCCCTGCCATATCAAACTGCTTTGCTTTGTTGAAGCGAGAGCAGGAAACCTGCTCTCTCTTCAACAAAGCAAAGCAGGATTGCTTTTAGGCAAGGGGAGCTGCATGTTAGCAGCTCTCCTTGCTCAAAAGCAATGCTGGCTACCGCAGGAGGCAGGGAGCCGGCTGGGACGGTGGGGGCATTGGGGCTCCCGCTACAGTTCCCAATGCTAAGGCCATCCCGGGGGATAGGGTCCCGGGGCCAGAAGTGGCCTAGGAGAGTGGCCACTCGGCCCCCCTCCCCTTTAATAATATATATATATTTTAAATACGGATGGCCGGCCCATGGGATGGGGTCCCTGTGGCCATAATTGGCTTCGGGAATAGGGCCACACGGCCCCCGCCAAAAAAAAACAACCAGAAAGAAACAAGGCTGGCCAGGCCCTGGGGGATGTGGTCCCCGGGACCAGAAGTGGCCCAGGGGAGAGGGCAACGTGGCCCCCCTCCCAGGAGAAATATATATCTTTTTTGTTTTAAACTAGGCCAGGACCAGGGGGATGGGATCCCCGGGGCCAATAGTGGTTCAGGGAAGGGGGGCCATGCAGCCCCCTTCCCTTTTTTATTAAAAAAAAAGAAAATGCTCAGGCCCTGGGGGATGGGGTCCCCAGGGCCCAAAAATATTTAAGTGAATGGGTGGCCACACAGCCCTCCTTCCAAAAAAGTAAAAGCCGGCATTCCCCGGAAGCCCCGCCCCCTCCATGCATCACTGTGCAAACGCACCTCCTGGCGCGTTTTGAATTGGGGGATTAAGTCCCCTTGATTCCTGAGGGTCCCTGGGGGCCAACTAGCCCACCTGGTACCTTCAGTAAGCATCACACAGCTGGATTACAGAGAGGTGGTCCGAGCCCATGCCCCTTTTTACACCACTCTGCAAATGCGCCTCTTGGGGCACTGCTGGTGGGGCGATGAGGTCCTCTTGTGTCCTGAGGACCTCAGAACACAAGTGGACTTCATCCCTCGAGCTATGGACTTAAGATTGTGTTGGTGCCCATCTACACTGTTCCTTTACCGCTTTTTTAATACATCTTACACACCCTGTGCATTTACCCCTATAGCTCACTACTGGTTCCATTTTCCACTGGCTCGTCACCCTGAGGTCCACCAACATCTGCCTCCAGTCTGCCAAATCAACATCCAATCGCTGGTCATGTTGCACATGTTTCATTATGTTCTGACTTCCTCCTTTACTGCCCACTCTGACACATCACGCAACCATTCAGTATATCTGAGCGGTGTGCTCCCATCCATTTGATAACAATCCATCACTTGGCCAGTACCAAGGCCAACATCAGAAACGTGCAGCTAAACTTCTTTTTCGATGGGTCCAGGATCAGCCCCAGTAGTGTAGCTCATGGGTCACATGGAATTTCCCACCCTGTTGTTCCAGTTAAACTCTGCAAGCCTTTTCCCCTGTAAGACACTATTAGAGGGCAACTCCACACCATATGCTTTAAGTTAAGCCCACCATGGGGGCTCCGCAGTGCAGACATCTGTCAGACCGTGTAGGGTAGATGTTGTGCAGAGTCCTGGGTGAGAGATACGCTTGGTCTAAATAGTTATATTGTACCAGCTTGAAGCATACATTAGAGCTCACAGTGCGCACCCCCATATGGACTTTTCCCAGTCTCGTGTATTGAGGACCTCATCTAACATCCGGGGCACAAGTCCTAAAAAACAGAAGTGGGGGGACTAACCAAGTTAGGTAGATGCAAGTGAAAACATGACATGTGCCATCACAGCGCATGATGTCACGATGCGTGACATTGCACGTGACATCACAGGACGTAACATTACAAGAAGTGACATTGATATTAGGACCTGACACATATGTTTATCAGGTATATCATGAGTACATTTAAGCGCATTATGAGATTTAACAAATTAGATTTTGCGTTTGGGTTGGGCCAAATAAGTGGCGCAATCCTGACGCAAAATCTGGACCTCAAATAATACATTTTATTTTTTTTAATCCTGCCACAAATATATTGGCAACAAAGAGAAGCATGGTAGTGATCTGTTCTGCTTAATTGGTAGCAAATTCTGTATTTTAAAATATTTGATTTGGTTAAGGCCTCTGCTATAAGGGTACCCAGTAAATCTCAGGGAATAGTAGTAATGGTGAGATCACTCTGGAGGTTAACACATTTTTGAGAGAGATCTGTGTTTTGTGAAGTCCCAGATTTGAATCAAAGTAGTATAGAAGGTTAATGTGTCTCCTGCCAAGCACATCTTGTAACATGCAGATGACAGATATTTATTTTATGTAGACAGGTAATCAGGTTATAACTTTTAACACAGAGATCCTTTTGTTACCTGCAGGTCATAAATTGTAATTCTTCTAATAGAGCACAGTGAACTATAGACAAGTGACTCCTACACCTTCTAACCGTGTCTCATGTCATTCATCTTGTACACTGATTTACATACTTACATGATTCATTGTCAATGTATAAGGTGTATGTTTTGTAAAGAGCTCTGACATCCTGCATTGGGATAAGTAGTGCTATAAAAGAAATGCTATTGAAATTGTTATTTGTGTAAATACTCAGACAGACCAACACATCTGACATTCATACAGTGCATGCACTTATATACAGGGACTGAACAAAGTCGAAAGCATGCCTCACTTAAGTACCTGTGAAGAGATAACAAGCTGTGTGCCTTTGTTTCCCCTTCTTTGCATTTACTTTTAAGTGTGAGATGCCAGACCGGCTCCAGTCAGTATATTCAAACAAAAGGAGGCCTGATGGCCCCTTAACTTCGGTCTTTATCTTCCGCCCAGCTGGAGGTGAAAAAAAAGCCCCCTCATCGCCTGCACTTTGCTGCTGAGAATGGAAAGCAGACAACGTACAGGCACTGCTGAACGTTTCCCGGTGTCTGAAAATTACACTGAGACAATTTCAACATACTTCTGTGGGCCTCAACTTCTTGGCAAGGTGGACGGTGTCCACCCCCTGAAAATAGAGGGGTACCTGCGTGTACACCCGACTTGTGCCATGCTAACACCTCCTCCTATTTTTCATGCATCTGTCGTTAAACAATCATATTGTGTTTCATTATTGCTAGGTGCCGTGAAAGTACTGCAGTATATCGAGGCCCAAAATATAACACAACATGTTTTACCCTTATTACTTAAATACTAGTGAACCAATTAATATCTACTAATAAAAAAAACCTTTCCACACCATAATCTATATTCCTGCCAAAGTTCATTGAAATCCATACAGCCATTTTGTCATTTCATCTGTTTAAAAAGTCTATGAAAAATGCATGGGTGGAAAAATGTGTTGTGCGATGCCCCTTTTTTCTTTGCACGCCCTTCACCAATCACCACAAAACTTTGCATCACTAGCCAATATACAAAACGGAATAGGTCTGCAAAGTTTTGTGGATATTTGTCAAACAGTGGCAAAGTTATTACCAATCAAATATTACAATACACAATACCTGAACCTCAGTGAGCTGGAACATGATTTAAATAAAGTACAATTCCAGGGTATTGTGCCAAAAAAGTTCCATCTCCCACATTGAACCATAGGAATATATCATGAACGGTAAGGCCTATTCTGGGGCAGACTGAAATTTGAGATGACCCCCTGTAAAATTGTAGAGAGGCACCACATCACACCCACACACTCGCAGCCGCAGCCTGTGCAGGTAAGTGCGGTGGGGCGGTGGTGCCGGGGTGGGGGGATTCGACAGACGGCCACGAGGGGAAATTAAATAAATAAATATTTTTCACTCATCTGTCAAAATCCTCCCCCCAACACGGCCCCTCCGCTGTTACCCGCACTGGCCGCGGCTGCCAGACAGACGTTCAAAGCGAAGATGACAGGTGATTGATGAAGGTCCACCCGGATCCGGAACTCAGAACCTCCGCTGCACTCTATGGCATGGGCGGCTTTTGACATGTGACTCAGAGCACCACGTGACCCAAGGGTCTTTCCAGGTTTTTGCCTTGCTGTCTATCTTTGTTATGTAATCAGATTCTCACATAGAGATTGCAAGCATCAAAAACATCAAACGCATTGGCTTTGAATAAAATGATCGAGTGTCTGGACACACTTCAGAGTGATAGATCAGTTTCAACTCTGGTCCCAGGATGTGCCAACACCTTGGCAATGAAGAGGTTTGCTTTTGTGATCTGCAGCCCAAAAGTGCCTGATCGAATCATTCTCGGACAAGGCATGTGTGCGGGGCTTTATGTCAAGGTATGCCTTTGATCAAAATGTTCGAAAAATGGATTTAAATGTCTGAAATAATACCAGTTCAAATGAGCAGTTCTTTAATTTTAACAGCCTGATTCATGTACGGGCCGTTTTGCGTGGCCCTAATAGCGAATCATAGCGACTCGCTATTGAGGACACGCAAAACGGCATTCATGTAGGAATTGCTAAATCAATAGCGATTCCTACATGTTCTCTATTTGCGAGTAGCAATTTGCTACTCGCAAAAAAAGGAATGACTCCCCATTCATTCCTATGGGCCAAAAGGCCCATAGGAATGAATGGGGAGTATCCCTCATTTGCGAGTAGCAATTTGCTACTCGCAAATCAGATAGCGAATTGAAGGGTGCCAGGGGTGTCCAAAGGACACCCTGTAGCACCCCTAAAATGCACATTTGGACAGGTGTTGCGCACACACATGTCCAAAGGACATGTGTGTGTGCAACATGCAACTTAGAAAAATGCTTTTAAAAGCATTTTTCTGAGTTTTCGCTATTTACCGAGAGGTCAGACCTCTCGGTAAATAGCGGCCCAAAAGTGTAAAATCGCTATTTTTTTGTGTGTCATGAATAGCATTTGAGGAATCTCTATTAGAGATTCCTTAAATGCTATTCCTCGCATATTTGCTAATTCTTAAATAGCGATTTTTGCATTTGGGATCATGAATACCAAATGCAAAAATCGCACTCGCAAAGGGCCAGATTCTCAGAATCTGGCCCTTTTGCGAGCGCTATTGGCTACATGAATCAGGCTGTAAGTCACCTGTTTTCTCAGCTGCTGCTACTCTGAGAGGATGCGTTGCAGCTGCGGTGACAGAAAAGGGGGAGGCCAGACTGGGTAATGGAAGCTTCAGTTCTGGATTATTCAATTCGGTGACAAAGGAACTAGAAAGGGAAAACATGCATAAAACATAGGGCCCTACAGGTTGAGTAAAATGTCTATATTTTGAATAGGATACTGATTGATTTCTTGTCTTGGAAAATAGCCTAGGATTTGAAAAGTCAGGTTCAATGAAGAATGCATTGGGTGCCCTGTCTTTCTTTCCTGGAATGCAAAAGGATCAAGTAATCACGTCTTTGGTTAACTACTAGAGTGCCGGGAATAAAAGGTATGAATAAAGAAAATAGCATTATTTCATAAAACACGTTTGTTGAATTTTTTAAGCATCAATAGGCGTAGCATGGCGTCTATCTTGCGATATAGTAAGTGCATCGTAGGTGTGGACATATCAATTACATCATTATCATGTTGTCATAACTCCTGCCTGCCCACTCAACCCTGCTATCACATTGTTATATTTTGTTGAGTATGCGTTACCCTTGCAGTGCCCCTATAGTTCATCGAATCACCCAGATTTTCTCGTTGGTCTGTGAACATACCCTCAAATGATAGATGGGTATTTCTAATGTCATACAGTGGTCCACTTTCAAAAGGGGGAGGGTATCGATTATACAACAATTGTGTAATATTACATTTTGCAATTACCACACCAAATTGTATAAACCATAATTTGTTCTGGTTTGTGTCAAGGTTAAGTGGAAGGAGCAAGAGTAGCAATTTCTGGTCTCGATCTGCCAGTTAGGTATATGAGGGGCATATTATTGTTAACGCCGTTCTTGATAATATGCCCCTAAGTTAGTAATATTCCACACCCGGTCCCAGAAGGGCATCACATTGCAGTGTGCACAAAGTCCTCAGTGAGGTCCCAGGATCTTGTATTTTATGGAGAATCCATTGTTATGAATTCCCACAGTTTTTGATGTGTGATGTAGGGCCTGTGTAGGAACGTCAGATACATTATCGAGAATTGGGTGGAAATTGCCACCTCATGTGGTGCCATTTTTTAGCTGTTTGCTTTCTTCATCTGAAAGTCAGGCAGTATCTCAATCTCATGCCTGTCTGAGGGTGTTGAATGTGCCAGGGATGTGGATCACTAGTAAGCGGTACAGTTTAGCTAGCTTGTGGTCTACCATATTTCAAATAAGGAGCATTATCTCTTCTTGGTTAAAGTCAGGGATGTCAGTCAGGTCATCAATACATGGCAGTAAGGCATGTCTTAGTTGAACGTATTTATAATATTGTTTTTATTCATGTCATGCATACTTTGAAGGTGTTCAAAGGTGCATATGGTGCTACCAATCATAGCATCCTCCAACCTAGAGATACCAATAGCATCCTATCCCTGGCAGATCCCAGCTTGGTCCCCTCTCAAAGTGGTGTTTCCCTGGTAAGCCGATTATCCCATTGTAAAGCTCCTCAGTTCCTCGTGCTATAGTCTAATGATGGTGTCTGTGGCAGGTGGGATGTTCACACGGTACTAAAGAGCAAATGCATCAGTTCTGTCCTATTGCCTATTTTTCTGATGCAAAACCAGGAACTTTCTGGAAGTCCCCCAACCAGTCATGTACAGTGATTAAGTGTGCAGCATCACAGTACTCTGTAACATCCGCTGCACCTATCCACCTATCATAGGGAGATTTTCAACACTTTGTCATAGCTATGTGGCGTCGACAACGCTCATAAGAATGACTGGTTTATTCATTAATGCAGTTGAAGAAGGCATGAGGGATAGTGTATGGATATTTTTTCAGCTGGTACAACTACCAGGGCAGTGAGAACCATGTTAAAAATAGCAGCCCACCTCATCGAGGACAGCGGGAGAAGGGCCCTCCCAGACATGTAATTTGTGCCTATCTGTGTAGACTCCCAAAGGAGTTGAAACGCATCAATAGCTATAGTTAGGCTGGCCATCCAATAGAAATATATCATTTCTGTGTTTTCCAGGCATACTACAGTTTTTCCTAAAATTCCTCATAAACCTGTGCATTTACAAAATATCTGGAGCATTTGTAAGGCTCAGACCCAGATTCCTCCACCTGCTGGAGGAACAGAAGGAGGAACAGAAGGAGGTCAATCTCTTTAGATGTGTGCAATTAGTCACAAGCTTCACTCTGTGATGTAGCCAATATTTCCCTTCAGCAAAACTAACAAACGGGCAGCAGTCCCTCAGTCGAAAAGTGTTGACAACGCTTTCCGACTGAGGGACATCCAAAGAGATTGACATCACCGCTCTGTCTACTGATATATCAGAGTGAAGTGAGGAGCACCAGCGAGTTTTTTCGAAATTGCACCATTTCTGCCAAAGTTTCCACAGTTTGGCCTTTTGGAAAAGGGTCATCGTTATATGCAGTATCTTTTTGTCCTGAAGATGGTCTGAGGGATTAACATCAAAGAAGACCGAAACATTGACTGCACTGTCCATTTTCTTAATAATTGATGTATTTGAAGCAACTGTTTGATTTATTATAATATATATAACACTTCCCTGATTTAGCTAGGAATGTTTTTATTCATGAACTATAGGTCAGAGCATACTGTACCTTTTTCATGTTTTTGCATTTGAATTAACTTTATTTTTTGATTGTACCCTATCAAATATATTTAAAATACTGACTATAAGATATTCCTGTGTCTATTTCATTGCTTTGATTCTCTGCGCATTTACTGCACAATGTATTTAATTCACTTTATTGTTGGTTCAAGATTTGTGAACATTGAACTGTTGCATAATTGTGTTAAGAATTGTTGAGTAATTGCATATTTTTGAACAAAATCCCTTGTTGGCACACTTTACCCGACACTACTAGAATCGCCCAAGCCTCCAAGGGTATATTGGGTTTTCCCACTCCGCTATTTCAGACCTGCATTAGGGCATGTATCGAGTGGTATAGCCAATTATCCTTATTACCCCATTAATACACCCGACTCTGAGATGCAATCCAGGCAGTCTTTACTTCATTGAACAAAATCTGTCAGTTGGGTCTTATGATGTAGCTCAGGAGCCAAGTGAATCTTTGTTTAGTGTAAAGTATGTTTTGATTTCTTGATGGATATTATTTTTTAAATCAGGGTCTGTCATCCACCAGGCGCTTCGACCCCAGCTCCCTTTATGACTGTTGCATCAACTACCTAGTACAAGTTGTACCTGAAAGCTGTCAAACGCATCAGCTTAGGGCCTAAGAAAAAATTCTAACCTCAAGAATGTACTATGAGCTCTGGAAAAGAAAGTTATTCTCTACTGGTCTGGTGTGGTGGCGTCAAGGATCATTTTGCACCATGGCATCTACCAACTTGACCATGGTGTGGAATCTTTGTAGTTGAGTGCTTCTCTAGTTCAGTCCAGAACTCTATTATAGTCATCCCTACTATCAGTTTTCCAGGCAGAATTTGTGCCTTGAGCTGACCTATATGTTTATGAAAGGTGGTAACCAGTGGAGGGGGACCTACAAGGGATAGGGGAGTCCCCACATCCTACTGTCCACAACAATGTAGCACCTCATGTGTCTCATGTGAATGGGAGCGAGTGTTTCAGCAGTATTGCAACGCTATGTAATCGCCTTACAAATCTTACTTGTAGCACAATACAGAAGTCCTGTTTATGTCAGAAAGTGCACTTTAATACCATCAAATGAGTTTCCAGTAATAACAGAATATCGGGCAGGATATCTGATAGCCATCTTAAGTACCGCCCCTCTTTTGATGGTATTTAAAAGCCCATTGACCACATATAACAATGCACAGGGATTCAGTCTCTGGAGTCTCTATGCTGTTAGCCATGACATGTGTGTGGATGTTTTAGCTATTATATGCGCCTTTGATGGAATGTCGGCATAAGTAACATGCTGGAAATGAACAAGAAAAAAAGTAAACCAACCCTGTCCATACCTACCTCCATCCCTACACTTCTAGAACAAGAAGCATCTATCAAATTATGCATGGGATGGGTCTGCCAAAGTGGTTGACTTGTTCTAGAACTCCATACTGCAGTATACCCCATTCCAAAGATTTAACTTACAACACAAAGTGTATTGGGATTTGTAGACCGCACGGATACTGCTAGAGTGACCCGGTGCAAGGCCCAATGAAGCAAGGGGGAGTCAACCAGCTTAATCTTTGAACTGGTGAGTTTTCAGTTGTTTACAAAAGGTCATTGTGTCGGGATGCTTCTAAGGGCTACCAGGAGTTCATTCCAATGTTAACTGCTAGTACTGAGCAGGCAGATCTGCCCCATTTCTTTTGTCTGAATAAGGTAATACAAGCAGGGGGGCTGACTGAGACCTCAATGATCTTTTTGGCCAATAGGGGGTGTGTTTATCCTGTAAGTATTTAGAACCAGTCCTGTAGAAGACTGTATGTGCCACAGTCACTCCTTTGGAAATTACCCTTTTTGCACCGGAAGCCAGTGTAGCTGGCTTCGATAGTGGGAAATCGAGATGTATTTTGGCAGGTTAGACAGAAGGCGACTGACCATGTTCTGTACCTTTTGAAGTTTCTGTACGAGGTACTCTAGTATGCCTTAGTATAAAATATTGGCATAGTCAAGTTGCGACATATTCAAAACCCATACCACAGTATTCTGGGCTTCCCATGGCAGGAATTTTAGGAATTTGTTTAGCATCTTGAGAATCCAGCAAGAGGTTTTGATTACAGCAGAGATCTGCGGCTTGAGGGATAAGTTTGTGCCTTTAAGAACTCCTAGGTTTCTTGCCACTTTGGTGGGGGGAGGGCGTTATACAGTTGGCTGGCTAGGCACCTGACCAGCTGGACAGGGGGTTGTTGCCAAATAGCAGGACTTCTATTATATCAGGATTGCATTGCAGGGAGTTAGCCTTCAGCTAACCCATCATAGTTGACAAACATACTGCAAAATTACTTATTTTTTCTGGCTTATTGTTGTAGGTCAGTAACAGTTGTGTGTCGTCAGCAAAAGATACGACACAGATGCCAAAGGAATCTATAAGGTGTGCTAACAGTGTCATATAAATATTAAAAAGTGTGAGGCTCAGAGCTGAGCCCTGAGGCACTCCACATTTGAGTTTTTAACCTCAGAGTAGTGTGGTTTAAGCAAGACTGCCACAAACACAGTGATAACACGTAAATGTTTGATGGGTTCCATATGACCACACAATGAGCGCCCCTTCATCCTGTTGCCTCCAAAATGTGAATCTGTGATTCATATATTTTTGTCTTCCCCTCTCAAGTGTCAAGAATAGATGAAGAAATAGTCAGCTTATATTGCCAGTTTTGTGGCGTCAAAACTGCAGACCTGACCCCCTCTTCACTGTCTCTGTTGAGACAACGGCCCACACTGAAGTCTGAGTTTCCCCCAAGGGGGGAGGGAAAGGGGGAAGGGGGACAATGCAGTAGCTGTACTTGTGGAGCCCGGAGCTTATCTTGCCTCCCATACATGATCCGAGAGAGTCTTGTAAATGTGAAGTCTCCTTCCTCAAGTCTGTGCCAGAAACCTATGTTGCCTTCCTCTTGTGGCAATCAATCCTGCCATGATGATGATGTCCCTTCCTCCTTATACTTTCCTCTGTTTGGTCCCCCATGTATCTTCCAGGTTGTTTTTTCCAGTCTGTCAAAATCTCTTCACTTACGTTGTGCACTTCCAAGAGGCTTCTGGAATATCAAAAAAATAAGATTTAGACTGACACTTCACTTTGAGGTTGGCTGGATAGAGGAAAAGATAACCAAGTCGCATGACCCTTTGTCTTTGTTGCACACCCTCAAAGGACTTCTTCTATTGAATGAGTTTCATTTAGTATGGAAAGATAAGGAGCCTATTGACTTCTTAGGTTTCAGAACCTTGTTTACTTGCCCCTGGAGAATAGCATCACAATCACTATGATTCAGGATTCTGGTGATAATTGGGCATGGGCAAGCACCAGTCTGATGTTTCTGCACCAGCACATGATGCAGAACAAGGCCCAATTAATTTGCAAGATTCCAAGACTGGAACCATATGACTGAAAATACCTCAAATGTAGCTCTCTCTGGAAATCCCACCAAGCACACATTGTTGCGGTGGGATCTGACCTTTGCATCCTTTGTCCTTTCCGAAAGGTTCTTTGTGGATCATTTTAGTACCTCAACCTCATATTTCAACTCTCGTATCATGTCTTCAATTAAGTAACCCTGTCTCTGGCATTCCACAGGTCCTGGCGCAGAGGAAGGACATTGGTCCCGACTTTGGCAACAATGTTTGAAATCATTAGCAAGTGCTTTCAATTGCCTGCAATATGGTTGCCATACCAGAGCTCGTACAGCTTCTGTGTTGACCCCGGCCCCAATCACTGTGTTCGTCAGGGGGTCATTCCTTCACTATAGAGGATTTAACATATTTAACAATCCAGGCCAGTTGGGCTCCGGGGGCAGGCTTGTCTTTTATCATGCTGTGATACAGTTCCTGAAGGTTGGCACTGTGTGGCAGGGGCACACTTTCCAATCTGACACTAGCCCAGGAAAGATGGATAACACTCACAAAAGACCTGAGCTGTTTTAAGGAGTTGGAGCAGGATCTCTACACACCCCCTATTTCAGTGATCCTATTTTGGTGGGTGTGAGCACAGCACAAAGAATATATTTCAACCCCAGTCCTCAGTGCTGCTGCAGAAAGTCCACTCAAATCACACTCTGCCTAAGACTTCATCTGTCCAATGGCGTGCTCGGTCCAGAGCATCTATGCCCCCATTATAGTTGAGGTGTGTCTCTCAACCCCTAGGAGTCATCTAGGACAGCCATCTTTGCCACAATGGTAGGAACCATTGGGCTCTGGCAGTCAAGGGGCCTCTTGTTTCCTACACTTCGCTATTGCCCGCCATTACCAAGTCAATTAAATTGGCTTGTTGTTTGTTGTTACAAATCATTTTTTGGCCGAGCCTAGCGGCAATGCGCATGCACTGCTCGCTCTGCAAGACTGCTGTAGTAGACTATGGGAGAGAAGCTGCATCCACTCTCCTCCCATATTTTTCATTGGCTTGTGTCATTGTCTTTCATAAATGCCGCCTTCGGATTCATTAATAGACTTGTTAGTCCCTCCTTAGTATGGCCTTGTCTTCATTTGGAACGTCCCATGGCTACTGGCCCCTTTACTTCAGTTGTTACACAGAACCTGTTATTTAGTCTGTAAGCACTATTTACTTTATTGAGTTTCTCTTACTGCAGACCGGACATGCCCTGCTTTAGGTGAAACCGCTTGTGTTTTTTAAGCTGCAGGGCCGCCCTATAACACAGGCGCCCTGTTTCAATCACTTTAACCCAGCATTATCTCGTGTCTGTTTCAAACCCCCCCCCCAGGGTAAAATTGATATGGAAATGATTAGCAAATTAAGTCATGTGAATTCCAGGTAGCACATAATCGTGTGCTAATGGGCTGAAGCTGACAACAGCACTTCTGTGTTACATGCCATCTGCACTAAACCACCTGAAGAGTTGTTTTCAAAAGCCTGTTTTATTAACAACAACACCACCACCATCAATACCACCACCAATACCACCAATACTACCACCACAAATACCACCAACACCACTGCCACCAACACCACCAATACCACCACCACCAATACCACCACCACCCCTGATACCACCACCACCAATACCACCACCACCATTACCACCAATACCAATACCACTGCCAATACCAATACCACCACTAATACCAATACCACCACCACCAATACCACCATTACCAATACCATCACCACCACCAAAACCACCACTGATACCACCACCACCACCAATACAACCAATACCACTACCACCAATAAACCACCACTACCGCCAATACCACCACCACCAATACCACTACCTTCAATACCACCAATACCACCACCACCACTATACCACCACCAATACCTATACCAATACCACCAACACCACCAATACCACCACCACAACAATACCACCACCAATACCCACACCAATACCAGCACCACCACCAATCCCACCACCACCTATACCACCACCAATACCGCCACCACCAATACCCCACCACCAATACCACCAATACCAATACCACCACCAATACCACCACCTTCAATACTAGTACCACCACCACCAATACCATCATCAATACCACCACACCAATACCACCACCACCAATACCACCACCACCACCAATACCACCAATACCACCACCACCACTACTAGCACCACCAATACCACCACCACCACTACCTCCACCACCAATACCTCCAACACCACTGCCACCAACACCACCAATACCACCACTACCAATACCACCGCCACCCCTGATACCACCACCACCAATACCACCACCACCACCAATATCACCACCACCATTACCACCAATACCACCGCCAATACCACCACCTATACCTCCACCACCAATACCACCAATACAATCACCACCACCAATATGACCACCAATACCACCACCCCCACCAATACCACCACCAAAACCACCACTGATACCACCACCACCACCAATACCACCACCACCACCAATACCACTACCACCAATACACAACCACCACCACCAATACCACCACCAACAATACCACCACCTTCAATGCCACCAATACCACCACCATTACCACCACCACCAATACTACCACCACCACTACTCATACCAGTACCAACACCACCACCCATACCACCACCACCTATACCACCACCAATACCACCACCACCAATACCCCACCACCAATACCACCACCAACACCACCACCAATACTACCACCTTCAATACTAGTACCACCACCACCAATACCACCACCAATACCACCACGCCAATACCGCCACCACCAATACCACCACCACCAACACCACCAATACCACCACCACCAATACTAGCACCACCAATACCACCACCACCGATATCACCACCACCAATAATACCACCACCCCAGCGCCTCTCGCTCACTAGTAATAGCAGGGGCACTGTACAAGGCCAGAGCTGCAGTCGAGACCATCTTTCCCTCCATGCCTGCCATAAAGCACAGCCTGCCCTGCACAAGGAGGTGAAGCCAGGGCCCTACTAAAGCTGGCGTGTTTTTTATTAGGCCAAAGATAGCAATGACATTACGCAATGCCACACTGCACACTCAAATCACAGAGAGGGCAGGAAATAGCTCTCCCCTTCCTCTCCTCCTCCTGAGCCGTCACAGTGTAATCGCAGAGCGATAGGTGTTGGAGCGCTTTGGTAGTGTTTATAGCTTAGATCATATGTAACTCTCACTTCACACTTTGTGTCTGTGTAATTTACAACACTTACACATCTTCTTCACTGCACTATTTATCACTACTTTGAAGACATAGCAGGCCGGTCTCTTCCTCTAATATTTACAATCTAACAAGCGGTCAATAACCCCCTTTATTGCAATGTTATAGGCCTCACATTTGCGAGAGTTTAAGCTATTAGTATTTTAGTATTGTAAATGACAATGCCTTTTATTTATGTTTTAAAACCAAACACATAAATAAAAAGCATTGTCATTTACAATGCCGATAGCTCAAATTCGCGTGAATGCAAGACCTATTGCGTTGTAAATGCTTGTTGTTACTGCTATTACAGTAGCTGCTTTTACGTTCTTTTTGCTTTCTTATTCTCAAAGAACATAAACTTCCTCATTTCCATTTAAGCCTAAAGGAAAAAGGCTTTGAGGTAAATAATATATCTCGATTGTATCAGTCTTAAGAGTCTCATGAATGGTGTACTGTGTTAAAATGTTGCAGATATCTTATCCGCCATATTACAAGTATCATAGGCTAAGATGTGCTTATAATACAGCGGACAGAGTATGTACCATGTTTATGACGGAGTATCTTGTCCACCAAATTCTAAATTAGGCCATTAGTTTTCTTATCTTGACTGCAATAGTCTTAGTATTCTCACTCTGTCTTTTCCTCTTTTGTGTCTTTTCATTTGATTAATTCCATAGAAATTCGCTGTTTCCTATTTGTTTTAGTGATATGTTTGCTAACATCTGGATATGACACATGACTGATCATTTCTTTTGTTATGTCTTCTTGCCCCATAATGCATTTTTAGGCAGCAAGGTGTGCTAACAATGTATCTGAGTATGAAAAGACTCCCCTGCTCCAAATACAAATGCGCTTTCTTTCACAAATGACTTCAGCGAAGTTTGACCATTTTTGATTCTCCTAGCTTCTCTCATTTATTTTAGTTTTTGAAGCCTTACCTTTTTGTACGACTGAAATAGATTGTTTCGATTGCCTAGCCCTTCCTTCTGTAGGTTTTATTTGTTCTTCACAAAATGACCCTTGACTACATATTTCTTTTATTGACGTTGCTTTCCTGTACCTCACTGTAGTCTAAATTTTGATTTTCTCATGGTTGTGTTCCTCCTCTTGAATCAGACTCTAATAGCTTTTGACAATTGCTTTAATGGCTGGAGCTTCTTTGAAAAGAAGTCATTATTTGTCTGTTTTTTCGTGCTTTTTCTTTTGTAGCACAGTAATGATTCATGTGCGCCAGCTCTAATGCTACCAAGCACTTGCAGGCATACCTGAATGATCTTGCTATAATTTTCTTCATATATTTTGATATTTCTGGTATGTAGTCTAAATTAGCAATACCCAAAGATAAGCTGCGTACAGTACGTGCTCAAACAGTGATTCAACCACCCAAAGTTGGGTGCGTTTTTGCAAAGAAATGAAAGATTAGGTTAACAAAAATGTAAAACGCATGTATTCAGGTAACCCCTTATTTGAAGATACTTAAAGGCGGCTGATTTATGGATGGACAATTATTTTTCCTTGTATTATCTTAACTTGGAAACCTAGAAATAAATCAATTCATTTTCAAACTTGTATAGACAATTATGCAAGTTTACGGCGCGTTGTCCTCACCATATATAGTGGCGTGTAAATAGGGTTCTGTAAGAAGTGTCTGATAAAATATGTTGCATGGTCCTACATTACCTTATAAGGACATACACAAACTACCATCCAACTGGGGTGCAAAGGCTAAGAGTGCTCACAGTGTCCCGGCGAACTTCAGGAAGTACAGAAGCAATCATAGAATCTTCCACTGTCCCTCCTGTAATAAGGATGTTGTTCCCTCATTTCCCAGGTAAACAAGGGAATGCCTTTGCACTTGGACCCGCGTTGTACCGCTTCTGGCACAGGGGCAAACTAGCTCTTGGGAGGCACTCTAACTGTGCGCCATCTTGGAAGTAGAGTCCATGTACGGCGGTCCCTCCACTCGCCTGCGCTGACACCTTTTTAGGAGGCTTAGGTAATCCCGTAGACCTTCATGGTATGGGCTGTCTACTTGCCAGAGAGGGACCTCTGCCCTTTCACAAATCTCGGGCCAAATATGAATTGATGGGGGAAAGGGTCCCTCTGTCTTTCACCACTACACTCAGACAGATTGCGCCTGTTCTCTGAAAAACATTTTTTTTGTAATCTGCTACACCGTCCTGGTATGTGATTGACACATCTGATGAGGATGTGCCAGGCACAGACTGGTAAACAGTGCACTGGATTATTGTAATACGCACAGCCTGAACCACACACCATCATTACACACAGATTGTTGGACCAGTACTTACAGACTACTAAGAACAAACAATCATAGACTAATTTGCACACAGAAGGAAGCAATATTAACTTCAAAGACCACTGAGGGAACTAGGCAACTGAGTGGATGGGGCATTAAGGATATTTAACTACTGCCTACTACTTGTCTGAATCTCTACTACATGATCATAGCTCTGTAAAAAGCAGTATATGCGTCCATCACCTCAGCACTTGTGCTCAACCATTTAGAACACTGAGTACATTCACTTCTGCTTCTTCCGTCATTTTCATATCCCCCTCCCTTTTAATGCCTCTCCTTTGCTATCCTCTTTCCTACAGTAATTCCAAGCAGTCTAACAACATCCAATGTTGCCTGTATAAGTAACCATTAAAACTTCCGAACCATCCCTTCATTCATGTTTCCAAACCTTCTGTGTAAGCGCTGCAGTACCAAAGAGCAGCCAACTGGTAATGTACAGCTTTCAGCAAAACACTCTTTGCACACCTTTTTCCCTGCTCACCACCAACCTCTAGATTAACCCTGTCAGGCAATTTGTGGGGGGCCTAGAGAATAGTGGTAACTGGGACATCTTTGATATACGCACCACGTGTTGTCTCTAAAACCAATGGAAGCAGGTGAAAGTGAAGAACCTCCTTTGTAGGCTTTTACTTTAAGTTTGTAGAACAGCCAAAGCCTACTGTTGAAGGTTGTTCTGAGGTAGAAACTCAGATACAGTGAACACTTAAATGAGAACAATATATTCAGTCTTAATACTTTTGCAAAGAAAAAGTTGAATTGTTTTTTTTAAGTTTAGAAAGCTTTATTGAATAAAAAGAGAAAACATGGTACAAAAATATAATACTAAGAATACATTACAAATTCACCTAGTAACATATAAAACTACTTATGAAGAAAAAGAGAAAAATCTAATACAGCATAAATGTCTAGATTGCTACCACTATAAAAGGAAAACATAATCGCAGATTACCATTCTTAAAATAGCATTTTTGATTTAGCTTTTTTGGGTGAGAAAGATAGAAAAAGGGAAGAAGATAAAGAAGGAAGAAAGAGAAAGAGAGAGAAAATAAAAGAAAGAGGAAAGAGGGAAAGAAAAGAATAGAAAAAGGATATTATCAATTGTATACTGGAAAAATTCGAAATTCGTAAAGCTTTCCAGTGACTCAAAATATACAGAATACAGAAACACAATAATGAATAAAGAATCCTAAATATACAAAACATATACGTAGAAATAAGCAGAGAAATTCAAGGTGGTTGAAAAACAAAATTACTAGCATTGGCATGTAGTGCAGAAGAAGAAACATTGTTAGTGAGAGGGGACACAAATGCCTCTTTACGGATAAGCTGCTGAGATGTGGTTACAAAGGCTCTGTCTAGCCTATGATGCTGAAATAGTAAGTTCCGCCAAGCTGAGAAGGAGACTTTGGAGGCATCCTTCCAATTCGAGGTTATGACCTGAAAGGCAATGGTAGTGGCTAAATCTATAAAAGTGCCAAGTTTTCGGACACCCATCCCTCGTGTGGAAGAGTTACCCAAAAAGATGAAGTGATATCATAGGGAAAATGAATAGAACATATTGAGGCAATAGACTTGCAAACTTTTGTCCAAAAAATAGAAATGTTAGGGCAAAGGAAAAAGGAATGCAAAGAAGTACCAGGAGTGTTCTGGCACGACCAGCAATTAGGAGATAGGGCAGGATTAAATTTGGATATAGCCAAAGGGGTTAAAAAAAGTCTCTGATAAAAATAAAAAAGTGTTTGGGTAGTACTAGCATTGCATGAAGTGTGATGTATCCGGGTCCCGACGGAATCCCATGTATGTATAGGAAAAGTTTGTTGCAGATCTGTTTCCCCCAAAAATTCAATCTTACTTTTGGGATGAGGAGAAACAGGGAAAAAAAGGAATTTGTAGATGTGAGAAGCCCTAACATCAGGAGAAAAAGATAGCGATTGGGTAGAAGAATCGGAAGCAGAAGAAGAAGCATTCGATAGAAGAGAGAGCTGCTGGGTTACAGTCAGTTTCATAAACTCAAATTTTGAAAGAGATGTAACCAGTAAGGTGTATTTAGACTGAAGTTCCTGGAAAGATAAAAACTGCTTGTTATGCAATAAGTGTCTAACCTGTAACACACCTTTGATAATCCAGTCTTTCTAAGAAAAAGTACGATTGGAAAGTTTAATAGATTTGTTGTGCCAAATAGAAGAGTCAAGAAATAACTGAAGTGGAGAGCGTGATTTGTTACGAATCGGATAGAGAATAGATATAATATATGAAATAGTAGGGGATTTAAAGGAGCGAGGAGGATGAACAAAGTTATCTAACAAAGAAAAGGGGAAAGGATAAATAATTGATTCCTCTAATTCATGCTGTACTGACACAGGAGGATTGTCAATTGAAGAAAAATAGGGCAAGACTTGACGAAGTAAAAAAGCGGAATGATATTGGCGAAAATTAGGAAAAATACTCCACCTCTGTCTTTAGGAGCGGAGATAGCAGAAAGAGAGATACGAGCTTTCCGATTGTACCAACGGAATTTACTCATTATACTGTTATGGTTTTAATTTTTTTTGAAGGAAGTCGTATTGGTAACATGGAAAGATAAAAATGGATTACCAGCAACAACATCATCTTGGAAGCATCCAACCTACCTCACCAGTAAAAGAATAAAGGGGACCACTTCTCCTTCATGGCGGTATTTTAGATAAAACCTCATCCAAGTTCAATTGAACAGTTTGAGCTATGGACGCTGAATATTTAATCCCTAGACAGGTGATGCAATTAGTATTCCACTTAAAATCCATCCCCTCAAACATACTTCTATGGCAATATTTATTGAGTGGAAGAATCTCAGATTTAGAAACATTTTACCTGTATCCAGAGATGGCAGCATATGAAAACATAACATAACATAACATAACAGGTGTATTTGTAAAATGCACGATTACCCAAAGGTGTCCTGGCACTGAATAACAGATGTTTATTGTCATCCAACTCAATGGTACTCATTTTATCGACCTCAAATGGATGAAAGGCTGAGTCGACCTTCCGGGATTAGAACCTGTGACCATGAGGTGGAACACAGGACCCACAGTGGCATCAACAAAAGCAGGGCAGAGAAGTAGAGTGGTTAGAAACATATAAAAGATTATCATCTGCGTAGGCGGTGAACTTTATTTCAATAGATTTATGAGTAAAGCCGCGGAAAGTGGACGAATTTCTGAGAGAGTGGAATAAAGGTCCAAGAGACAGTATAAAAAGCAAAGGAGACAAGGGGCAACCTTGGCGAGTACCTCGTTGGAGAGTAAAATATGGAGATTGAGAGCAGTTAACAAAAACTGAAGTGGTGGGCAAAGAATACAACAGACTAATAAGAGAAAAAATTGCAAGATCGAATCCATGCCATCTAAGGGCACACATCATAAAAAGCCAGTGAACGCAGTCAAAAGCTTACTCCGCATCTAGATTGATGGTTGCAAAAGGGATAGAGCTCTCGGAAGCAAGATGTATAATGTTTTAAAAAGTTCTTGAGTTGTCCGCAATGGTTCTGCCTTTAACAAAACCTGTTTGTTTATAGCCCATTAAATCAGGAGTTACCTAGTTAATACGAAGAGCAAGGACTTTGGCAAAAATCTTACAATCTAAATTATTCAAAGAAATAGGACGATAATTAGCACAAGAAGAGGGGTCCTTGCCTTTCTTAGGAATTAGACATATCATTGCCTCCAAGAAAGAACCACAGGCTTCCTTACAAGACAAGAAATATTGGAACAGAGATAAAAGGTGAGGGAGTGAAAACTGGGACAAACAAGAATAAAATTCAGCAGTAAAGCCGTCTGGACCAGGAGATTTGTCCTTTGGTAACAAGAGCAGAGTGGACTTGAGTTCAGAGAGAGAGAGGTCTTCTTCTAAAATTGAGCAGTCAGGAAGTTCAGAGGAGCATGGAGGAAGATTTTTGAAGAAAGAGTCCAACTCCAGCTCAGAGGGGGAGGATTCTGGCGTGTACAATGTCTTATAAAAGCCTGTAAAACAGTTTAAAATGTCGTCATCTTTAAAATGATCCACTCCATTAGAGTAAGTAATTTTGACAACTTTGGAACATTGGGTCTTAACCTTTAAATAGTTAGCTAGTAGCTTTCCAGCCTTGTTACGACCTCCATATAATTTAGAATTAAACTTGAGTAAGGTACCAGAGGCTTCTTCAGTTGATTTTTTATTAAAAGACAGCTTAGCTTGGAATAACTTCTTTAGATTTTGCTCACTATTGGATGTAAAATATGCTTGTTCCATACGTTTAATAGAAGCTCATAATGAAGCCGAATCTTTAGAAAATTGCTTCTTTTTTGCCGCCACATAATCAATGATAAATCCTCTGGCTGTAGTCTTGAAAGCATCCCATTATGGTAGAAAAAGGGATATCTGGGGAGGCGTTTCTTAGGAAGAAATCCGGCAGGAACTCTTTAAAACGCTCTAGGAATTTATTATCTTTAGGTAAATAATTATTAAAGCGCCATCTGCGTGGCCAAGAGGATTCGGAGGGGAGATCTAGATTAATCAGAACTGGAGCGTGATTGGAAATGAGAATGGATCCGATATCTGTGTGAGTCAGATTAGTAAGGAGAGGAGGACTCAAAAAAATGTAATCTATTTTAGAGGAGGATTTGTGAGTAGGGGAATAAAAAGTGTACTCTAATGTATCCGGATGAGAATTTTCTCAATGCATTTACCAAACCCCTCGAGTGAATTGTAGTAAAAAAGAATTTTTGCATTTTGTTGGGAATGTATCTAGCCTTGGATTTCCTATCTGTGAAAGGATCCATAACCTGGTTACAATCCCCACCCACCAATAAATTAACCTCAGGACAAGAGTGAAGTTTGTGTAACATCCTTCCAAAATTGTACATCCACACCATTAGGGCCGTAGATAATTAGCAAAGAGATGGGGGAACCATTTATGAGGAGATGTAATAAAAGCCTTCTGTGTCCTTCTCCTCCTTTTCCACAACAAGGGAACGTGATTTATGAATTAAAGTAATCATTCAGTTTTTCCTATCTTTGGACGGGGAACAAAAGACATGACCAACCCATTGCTTTTTAAGGAAATTAATCTTGTTTTCATGAAGATGAGTCTCTTGAAGCATAGCTATTTTACAATGCAGCCTAGACAAGTGAGTGAGAACCCTCTGCTTCTTAACAAAATTGGGTAATCCCTTAACATTCCATGAAATAATGCGGACATTTTCAGTCATGATAATTAAAAAAAAATAATCGTACAACAAATTAGGCATTGGGTAACTTTAGGCAATAACTGTTAACAGATGGTGAAGCTGAAAATAAAAATGATTCTAAGATAAACATGGAAAGATAAAGAATAGAAAACACCAAGGAAAACAGAATGAAGAATAACAAGGAAAGATAATAGAAAAATGGTAATAAAGGAAGCGAAAAAGGATGTTAATAGCGACACATATTGCATTACACAGTGAGGAGAATCTAGAGTCAGAGGACAGTAAGAAAAAACTAGAATGGAAAACCGTGAAGAGGAAAAAGAAAAAAGGAGAGGAAAGAGAGAAAAGTGATAGACATGTGAAAGTTGACGAAAAGCCGAAAGACTTTAGTCAAGAATGACAAGGTATGAATAAAAAGTAGAGAAATAAGCATGAGGAAGAGGGAAGCCGCGAAGGAAAGAAAGACGGCCAAAGCAGCCAAAGCAGCGAGAACGGTCGGAACCAATGAGTAGAAAGGAAGAAGAGCAAAAGCTCAATATAACAGAGAGCCTATAAGAGATTATAGACACCAGGGATAGCCACAAATAAAAAACACAGATCTAGGCAATATGCGCAAAACAAACATATAATGTAATTAAAAAAGGAGGGAACAAGCTCTAAACACTTATCAACATAAGGGCAACCGTGGACAACTGGGGATGAGGTGGGAACGTAAGGAGAAAGGAAACATCCGGGATAAGGGTTTGTACAAGAGGAAAATACGGCTGTGAAAAGAGACGAAGAAAAAACAGTCATGAGAGATGCTAAGTCTATAAGACATCGTCCCACATTAAGCAAAAAACAACAGCAACTAACCAAAACAGACAAAAAAATTAACAAGCAATGGGCACTGAATAACAGAGAACCAGCAACATTAAACTTGAGAAGAGAGCCAAAAGATTGCTAGAGACGTTCAAGCCACTCCAAAATCCATCTCATCTCCTTTATGATTTATGATGAGAAATAAATTGGCATAAGTCTTCAGGACGATCAAAGGAGTAGGACCTCTCTTTATAAGTAACTTTAAAGTAACAAGGATGTACCAAACCATATCTAGCGTTGATGGAGCGGAGAGCCGGTCGAAGAGGCAGTAATTCCTTGCGACGAGCTGCAGTAGAACAGGCAACATTCTGAGAGAAGTAAACCTTGTGACCAGACCATAGTATCTGCTTTCTTTGTTTAGCCGCCGTAAGTACCAATAACAGGTCAGTATATTCCAAAAACAGTACAATGATCCCTCTCGGACGGTTGGAAGATAACGAAGCACATGAACCTCCAGGTTTGGGACCAATGCGATGAGCCCGTTGCAGATTAAGAGTAGAACCATCCTTAAGTCCCACCATTTTAGGGATGTGAATTTTTAAGAAGGCCAGCATGCCTGACTCTTCCTCACCCTCAGGAGTGCAAAAAATATGTAGATTATTGCGACAATTGCGATTTTCTAAATCTTCTGTTTGTGACTTAAGAAGAGCAATTTCTTTAGACATTGCCGCAACCTGAGGTAACACATCTTGAACATCACTGACCTTCTGTTCCACCACCGACATTCTGGAATCAAGGTTTGACCATTTTTCATCCCATTTTTGAAGAGTGGTGTTGGTATCAATAACAAAAGGTTTAATCAACGTTATCTCCTCCATAGGATCTTCCAACGTGATAGGTAGTGAAGATTTGGTAGGAGAATTGTGCTCTTTCTTTTAGCGCTTAAGAGGAGTGGTAGAGTTAGAGTCCTTACGAAGAGACGACATATTAGTGGTGCTATTCTGCCCAAAGAGTGAAGCAGGATCCATGTGGGTGAGAAAATTATATACTGAGTAACACTTAAGCAGGACGATCCAAGTGCACTTCACCTACTATAATATTGAGATAGAGGTCAGTACCAGGGCTTAAGAGAGACCTTTGGTGAAACATAATGACCACAAGTAGAAAGGAAGGCTTACGTAGCATTGCAGATGACAAATAGAAGAAAAGTCTTGTCTTGTAGTTGCATTCACCAAAAAGTCATAAGCATGAGAGGTTGTGTAATGAAGCACATAAATAGAAGCAATGTAGCTCCAATGCTTGAGGTGCAGCTAATACTTGTGAAAAAAAAACATTAAGCGCACAATCTTGCTGAAAGGATGTCAAACCTGCACATTTGGGGAATTAATCACCCAGACAACATATAGAGACGTGGTAGGCACAGCTCCAAAAGTATGATAGACAAAAGGCAGAAGAGGCCCCTCACTGTGAAGTATCCGGTAAATTTACAGTCTCCTCAGCACACAAAACGATTTAAAATGTGCTAATCTTCATAACACCGCAGCTTGCTCTAATCACAACTTAAGGGATGAAAAAAAGACATGTAAAACCTGCGCCGCACCTCCAGCGACGCGGGCAAGCCCAGAGATCACTAAGTTAGCTCTCCACTGGATGCAAAATGGCGGGCGATATTTCTTGAGGAAAGCGGAGCGCGGTGGGAAACGGGCACTTGGTAGCTTAGAGATAAAAAAGAAAAACGGCTACCTGTCCCCCGCACTCGCTCTCCAATTTCTGGCTGTTCCATTCCTCCGAGACCGAATATGAGGCCCCAGTGCAAGCAAAGGTTCTGCTTGAAGCGCGGCGCCTCACCTGAGTACGGCCATCTTGATGGTGGCCCAAGCCACGCCCCAAGATTAATTGTTTTAAGTTTCGCAACTGGACAGGTAGACATTAGCTTGGCAGTAGATCCAAATCCACCCTTAACAGGGACAGTGACTTTCTTTAAGAATAGTAGTTTATTCCCGTATGCTGGGTACAGGGAGGAACTATGTGTTCGTGTTAATGGTTGGCCTAGCCACTGCTTGCCTGGTTGTTCCTTAGAAACTCAGCATGTCCTTCAAGTGGCTGCCTGTGTTTTACCGCATTTCGGGAATCCAGATAACATCAATGTAGTTGTGGGAAATAACTTGTGGTAGCAAATAGTACATTGTGGTTTTTGTGGTCACATAACCGTATTCAAGGTGCTCACAATGGAGACTGGCGGACCATGCTGGAGATGCAAGGCAAGTGGGGCAGAGTGTTTGCCCTGGTGCAACTCACAGCTCACTCCAGGACTGTGGGAAACGACAAGTGCAAAACTACAAATAAAGAATAAGCGTTGTCACCAGGGAAGGAAGGACAACTTTAGAAAACTTATTGAAAGGTAGTAGTCCTTCCAAAGACTTCTGGACTTCTCCGCTTCTCACTGTCAGGTGCTACATGCAACAAGGGCATCCCTCTCACGAAGAAAGTGAGGCGGTGAGCTATACATCTTGATCTTTAGTGTAACATGGTCTGTAAGGCTCTGCGGAGTACCGTGATGATCCTTGCGCTTGCCGCACTGCAGTGGCCGCATGTAAAAGCAGGGTGGGGTGCTGGCGATTCCCGATTCCTGCGTTTGCCGCCCTGCGACAGCCTGCAGATACGAGCGGGCGGGCTAAGGCCCCCAAAACTCATGCCGCCCAGGGTGCACCGCTCCCCCCACACACACCTTTTGCTACACCACTGGTAAAGGTCCAGCTGCAGACAGGGCCGTCTTAACAGCATTATAGGCCCCCGGGCAAAGCAGTATACTGTGCCCTGCCTACACAACCACTCACAGGAATAAAAATGTGTACTGGAAAATTAGTGTTAAATTCTGGTCTGCATGAGGCCGCTATGGTCGTTGGGCCCCGGGTAACTTCCCCGCGTGCCCATGCATTAAGACGGCACTGGCTGCAGAGCAGCACTACGCCTTAGGTTGGCTCCTCTCTTTGAGCTAGCAAGTCCTTACAGCAGAATGCTGCTGAAAATGAGGCATGAGGTTCTTCCAGCCAATGCAAGCTATTTATGGGGTTTCCATGGCAGAACATCCATTTCCTGGCATTGGAGGAACAGTGCCGAGTGCCTCTTTGGTGTGCTGCGACGCCAGAAAGACTGCGGAGCTGGTTTAGTGAGAAGGGCGTGCTGTGAGGTAAAATTCATACACATAATACTTTTTCTTTGTGCCTTAAGGATCACTAATTAAAATTTATTTTTCTGATACCTTTTTAGGCACTGCTAATTTTAATTTTACCTCACAGCACGCCCTTCTCACTAAACCAGCTCCGCAGTCTTTCTGGCGTCGCAGCACAACAAAGAGGCACTCGGCCTCTTTGGTGGGGCCCAATGATGAAGCATGACACTGACTAGGTCGGTGTGTGAGGGCTTTCTTTCCCACTCAAAATTGGGTGTGTGTTCCTCATTTGACTCCGCTTTGTGGTTTTTTAAACTGATTTGACCTCTCTGTTTTTGTTTATTTATAGTTCAGGGATGGACAGCATTGGAAAAGTAGTGATTTGCATTCAAGTTCTGTGTAGTAAAGGGCTGTTTGGCTAGTAGGCAGCTGGTTTTATGCTTTGATGGTTATACCTTCATTATTGTTTTTAAGCAGACAATGTGTTAGCAGTATTTTATAGGCTGGGCGTTAATTTTGTGTAGAGTGTATGAGCTAATATTGTTTAGCCAGATTTGTGTGGTGAACAGTAGGTTGATTTTGATATAAGTTTACATAAATACAGATACCCCTTATTCATTGCCATGGGATATGAGATGAACAAATGTTGTGTGACAGATGACAGTGTATAGTTGATAGAGTAGCGGGTTTGGGTAGGAATGAAGGTATGGTCATGTTATTGTCTGCCACAAGAAAGTGCAATAAAGACCTTGGGTTTGAAAATATAAGGAGGGACCCCCACTCTAGCTAGTCCTAACCCCTCACAAGTACTCATCACAAATACTACTCACCTTCAGGGTGGATGAGGGAAACCAGTCATGACACACTAAACAGATTTACCAGGAAGAGTCATTAAGCACATTACAAAACCTGAGGTGCAGGTAAAAAGACCTCTACCTCACAACTTTTAATCTGCTGTCACCGATCATTAGTCATGTCAAGGCTTAAACATTGGAATAGGGATCACCCATTGTACAAGGGGTACCTCTTTGGACGGACACCTACTCTTCAGCAGCATTTAGTACGAAACATGGAGCAACACCAAAAACAGGGAGAAGATGTGGACTAACGGCTAGGGTGGTCTTCCCCGAAGCTGGAGAACCGCGTTCGAGTCTCAGCAGGGATGCGCAACATATTGTGATTCTGGGCAAATCCCAACGAAAGTTAATGTGTCTGTCTGTGACGCGCACTGGTGCTTGTATAAAGCCTTCTGATACCTTCGGATCTAGTTTGCGCTATATAAAACAAAAAAACTAAAAACAGGTAAAGCACCTACAGGAGACTCATGACATGGGCCACTTGTGAAGGAAAACATACCAAGTCTGTCAGCATAATGAAATAAGGAGCAGGGTGGCTACTGCACAAGTGAATTCCAATCCTACCAGGAATGTACCTATTAAAAGCAACATAAAGAGAACATATGTGCTGATACTCATACAAGAGTGAGTGTTAGTATAACATATTTAGGCCTGTACTGCAAATAATCAGTGGAAATAATGTCTATTAAATGCACGTTATATGTAAAGTAATGCATATATGGAGGTCGGTGGAATTACTCTGCTAAATACCTATGCAATAGTGCTTTATACAAGGCGAATTGTTTTGGCACTTGATAATTGATATTAATTAACCTTGAAGGGATGCAGGCGAATGCCTTCCAGGGCACATGGTGATGGTTGTAGAAGATGCATAAGCCACTAACCAGTTTTAATTGCTATAGTGCGTTATACAAAGTGAATTGTTTTTTGGCACTTTATAATTGATATTAATTAACGTAGAAGGGATTCGGGCATATCCATTTCAGGGCACATGGTGATGTGTTGCATAAGCCCCTAACGGGTTTTAATGGCATTGCACCATGTGATGTGCAGTTTGCACAAAATATCTGCAACGGGTGTATTAACGGAATGAGAGATCATCCTAGTATATCAGCCTGTGAGCTACAGGTTACATTCAATGCTTTGCAGTGGAGGGATAAACCTTGTGAGTTTTTTTACGATTATTCAAACCTGTGATTCACAGATCAGGCATATTGCTCTGCTGTAAAAGCATTAACCACCTGTGCTCTCTTTCTCCTGTAATGCCCCGAGATTTACTAGATACTTCTAAATCTCTACATGAAGTTCCTTGACCTCATAACCTATACTAAAAATTGTGCATAACCGTCAGTGCTGCCGACTTTGGAACTGGGGAATCAGGTTTGAATATCAGCGTCGATTCAACATACGGTGATTCTGGAAAAATCACTTAGGGCTATATGTAGGTAATCTACATTTACCGATTCTAAAATACCGAATTTTACCGATTCGGTATTTCTGAATCGGTAAATGGTATGTAGGAAACAATTAGGTAAATATTACCGAATCGGTATGATTCGGTATTTAAGAATCGGTATTTACTGATTTGGTAATTCCCATTCATTCCTATGGGCCTGGAGGCCCATAGGAATGAATGGGAAGCCATTCACAATTACCGATTCGGTAAATACCGAATCGGTAATAGGGGGCACATATTCAAGGGTGGCAGGGTGTCATATTGACACCCTGTTGCTCCCCTGAATCATGCATGTGTGCACTTGTGGCACACATACATGCGCATAGCACTTTTAAAAAAGCACAAAATTGCTTTTTTAAAGGTTTTCAATATTTACCACCAACTTGTAGTTGGTGGTAAATAACGAATCCTGAATGCAAGAAGGCACTCACTTGAGTGCCTTCTACATAGCTTTTTGGATTCGGTAATTACCGATTCCTTAAAATAAGGAATCGGTATTTTACCGATTCCTTAAGGAATCTGTTATTACCGAATCCTTAAACCTGCCTCCTACAGCTCAATCCCTAACTACCGGTTGGTAACAGCCGAAATTCTGTAATTTCGTCTGTTATCGACCAGTATTGGGCTATCTACATATGGCCCTTAATGTCCCCTTGCCTACTCAAAAAATTAATCTATACTTGTGTAGCATAATTGATGCTCAGGTAAAGCGCTCCAATACCTTTGTGTCAAGTTCACTCTATATAAAACTGCAAGAAAAAAAGTGTGTGATGGACCGGATCACAAACCGTTTTGCACTTAGCGCTAGAAGTCCTCAGCAGTGAATAGTACAACGTTTGGTGCAATGTTTTGAAGAAAACACCATTTACTATCTTTTCGTAAAAATGTGGGTTTGAGGTAGTGTTATTGTGAGACAAGAGCATGTATCCATAGTTAAGGAGATGGTCTATAGATGCGCTGTAAAAACAACATAATACAATTCCACAAAACACATTGTCACATTAGACAGACGCAACACAATACCATCATCATACAACAGTATTACAAGAGCACAATACAACAACCACACAGTAGCATACCACAAAAACAGATCAACTCAAACCATAACTATAACACAACAAATCCTCAACACAGCAAAACACATCAGCAAGACAAGCCGACACAACAACAACAAAATCGCACACAAATACACAACAGAATATATCAACATAATACAACACCAAAGCAGAACACGTCAACACACTGGTATAGCACACAAATACAAGATATCAACACAAAAAATAATGCAAGATCACAATAAATCAAACAACCAGCATGCAAACAAAACTCACCAATACCACTCACAACACTGCATAACTAACTGACATCCCTACAAAGTACCACAATGCCTCAGCAAACAAGAACAATCCAATTGTGTTGGCATTTTAAGTTACATTGCATTGGTTTGTTTATTTGCTTTGTATAATGCTGACATGCTGCTGAATAGTTTTATGTTGTCATGAAATTGGACTGAGTAATCATTTTCTGCTTGTTTTTGAGGTTCTGTTGTTGTGTCGCGGGTTTTGTCCAGAATATGAACATCTGCACACTCATCCTGAACAAAACCGCCCTTGGTGCTGCCACTGTTCAAAATGTTTAGATCTGCCACTGCATCCACTGATCCCTACTTAAGGCCTGCTCCCTTGTGGCCGCCATTTTGTCACTTTTAACATTTGCATGAGCATGTTCCCAGAATGGCTCTCAAGTGCACTGTCACACGTTGTGATTCATACTCCTACCACCAGTACAATGATTCACGTTAACTTCCAAGGGACAGGACAGCACAGTACACAGGAAACCACTTCCACTAATATGCATCAAATGAACAACCTCATTAGTATGTTTACCTCACCAGCAACCAATGACTTAGTTAGACCCCAGAACAATTCCTGCTCACACAAACATGCTACCTCATACACAAAACATGCAATGCGTGCACGGTGCAACCCCTTCAGCTTAACACCCCACATCCACCCCTCGCCTAGGCTCACTTCTTCCCAGTCTGCCCAGCTCCCAGAGCTGTGAGGCGCTGTACATACCAGGCAGGCCAGGACATGTGGCAAAGGATACTCCATACGGCATGGTCGTGCAGCAATGCACATTCCGGGAAGGCCCACGTCGCTTCGAGGTCACACCAGTGGCAAACATGTGCTATATAAATAGCAAAAACATAACGAAAAGTTACTCACTGCCAGCATCTGTATTGAATGTAAATAACAGGCTGGAAAAAGCAGATTTTTGTTTGTGTAATTTACTAAATTACACTCGTGTGTGTATTATGGTGTAACTTGTTGGACGAAAGAAGTGGCAAGTAATTACAGGAAGAAATGTGGAAATCAGGTGCACTTATAAAATAAGGTGCAGTATTGTAACGACAGGCGAGGATGCACAAATGTGCTCTGTAATATGTGTATCTGTTTTTTTTTTTAAATGCTATAAGTAGGGGGACCAGATGGCACGAAAAATCCGAGTCAATCATGCATGGCGTTTGTTTTGAAAACTCTCTCATATAGGTGCATACGTTTAATCAGCACAATTGAAAAATAACCAGAGCAACAGCTCCTATAATGCACTGCTAGGTTCAATGAAACATAGGACTGGTAAAGTGGTGTCCCGGTGACATGACGTCATCTGGTCACCTACAGGGTGTGGCCCTGTTCCCTCAATAGAAAAAGTGCATTTATTTTGTAGCTTTTCTAAACGGTTGGTTTCACGCTGTTGGCAACCCATGTCATATATTTAAACTAAATGACTACCGTATTCAGATTTTTTTTTCTGTACTATGGCCCCGATTACGAATTGAATGGTTACAGGTCCCGAAACTACAAGTTCCATATTCACCAATTCCAGATGGTAATTACACTACTGCACCTTGAAATTGTGAATTTGTATCTCCAGAATGGGAAGGTGTACCCGGAATTATTGGGTCCAGATCTGCTTGATTGACAGTTGCACTCCGATTTAAACCCGGTCCATAGAAAAAAATAAATGAGACCAAGGGACAGTGCTGTGTATGAGATGATTATTTTTTTTTAATATGTTGTCCTGTCCGGCAAATCAAAACCCCGTGTGGTAGGGTACCTATGGCAACAAATTGACAGGTGAAAAGGAATTGAGCGCGTCAGGAGACTAACGAGAGTGCATCTAGCAGGACAGGTGCAGTGCGTCCTGGGCGATAGGTAACATCTCAGTCAGAAGGGGCGGCATAATGAGGGGGAGCCGGACGGGTGGGGTACTTTTGCGTGGGGGAGCACGTGCGGCATTTGCTAGCGTCCCTCATTCTCACGGTGTGTCTCTTATGCTGTACCCATGAGTGCCGCGCTCATCCCAGGGGGATGTCTACAACTGTGCGCTCAGTGTCGTCTTGCAGTCACCAAGTAAAGCTCAAAAAAGAAGATCTGCAAACAATCAATACCCAATATCTTTTGCTCATAACAATAAACAGCAAAGAAAAACCTGTGAAAGTAGGGACTGAAAACTAACACAAAAGGAAAGAATAACAAATAAAAAAAAGCTTTTATTAAAACATATGGGACGTGGATACGGGCAGGGGTAAGTATATGTGTCGTCGTGTCTGTAGTGGGTGTCGTCCAACGCCACGCGCTGCGGCCGCAGTGGTGGTGGCGGGGGGGGGGGGGGGGGGGGGGAATCGTCAAAGAAGGGCCCAGTCCAGAGGAGGCTGGTGAAAGGGGCAGGTAGGCAGATTAGGGGAGGGGGAGGGAGGGTGTCAGGCAGTGTTCAGAGGGAGGAACTTCTAAATGATCCCTCCTTGTAGGCACACTTGGTGAAAAGCAGTCAGGGTGTCGTCCCAGGTTTGAGCTATTGGATACATGCGGAGCCCCGCCGTTTCTTCCCTACGCAGGGCTACACTTTCTACCTGTGCCCAAATTATCAAATGAAGTGCGCCAATGCATGGCCTGGGGGGGGTTCGCCATTTTTCCAGCGCTTGGTAATAAGCCTCTTTGCCGTTATTAAGCCAAGGTCCCAGAATCTAGCCTGGGCTTTCGTCTGTTTCAGCCGCTTATACAGGCCCAACAGACAAGCCTCCCATGTATGTGGTAAGCTTCCCCCCGTGGCTGTCGCTAGAGAGGTCGATACCGCTGTCCAGTAGTCGTGCAGAAGTGGACATGACCAGAGCATATGTAAGAAGTCTGCATCCACTAACCTACACCTGGGGCACGCCGTCGTGTCAAGGTCAAAGTAGCGGTTTATTTTATCCGGGGATAAATACGCGCGGTGTATAATGTAATATTGGATGATCTTGAAGCGGGAGTTGCGCGGGACATTCAACGCGCCAGCCAACACCCTTGCCCATTCTTTATCTGTCCAGTCTTGTCCCCTATCTTCAGTCCATTTATCGCGCAAGCGTTGTGGGGAGAACTGTGTATGTGTGTGTAGGGCCTGTGCTAGCCTATGGACAATGTGGGAACCATTCCCCATCACATGCAAGTACTGTATCAACAAGTGGGTTGGTGGTTCTTCCGCGAGGTCACCCCAAGCCTGTGAGAGTAAGTGTATTACCGTTGCGTGCGTTAGGAATTGACCGACGGGTAGCCCTGTGCTGGCCGCTAGTGTCTCGAACAGAAGTAAAGCACTTTCTGCGAACAGGTCCCCCAGTCCCTCCAGATCAACTCGTGTCCAGCTACTCAATACCGCCTCCGTGAGAGCGCCGCCTTCCCAGGGCATCCCCAGCAGTGGCAAATTCGGATCATATGGTTTAATGGAGCTCGTGAGCTTCAGACTCCTCATGTAACACTTCCGCGCTACCACTAGGTGTATTTGCTCTGGGCATCGGGTTTTAGCTAAAGGGTGGAATAACGCATGAACTTGCGCCGTCGTCAGAATCGTGTCAACCGTGGCAGTGTCTCCCAGGTTCTTCCCACTCAGCCAGTAGGTCACCCACTGTAGCTGGGCTGCCAGGTAATAGAGTTCCTGATTGGGAACCGCCAATCCACCATTCTCCGCCGAGGCATACAGTGTCTTTAGCGCAACCCTGGGCCGCCCCGTGTTCCATATCAGTCGTCTGGTTAGGGCTTCTAATTCCCGAAACATTCGGGTCGGAACATAAACAGGAAGGTTGGCATAAAGGTATAGCAGTTTAGGCAACGCTATCATTTTCGTCAGCGTGATTCGGCTTGGGACATTGAGCGGGAGGGAGTTCCAGAAAGTTACCTGAGCTGTAAGTGATGTAACCGCCCGAACTAGATTGCCGTCCAGCAGGTCAGTAGGGTTTCGGTATATGTACAATCCCAGGTAGGGGAAGGTGGTCGGATACCAAACAAGTCATTCGCCCAGTACCGCTATATCACATTCTGGCGTGCCGGCAGCAAAGGAATATACACCTGATTTCGCCCAATTGACTTTAAGCCCCAACATCTCCCCGAATGTGCAAAATATATCGGTAAGCACTCGTGGGAAACAAGTCAGATCTCTAATATAGAGGAGCAGGTCATCTGCGTATAGTGACACTGCATGTAGCCCGTCGGCCAAAGGGATGCCCCAGTCCGCGCCAGAAGCTCGGAGCTGCATCGCTAAGGGCTCCATCATGAGTGCGAAGATTAAGGGAGAGACGGCACACCCCTGCCTAGTGCCCCTGCACACTCGGATTGGGTCAGAGAGCAGTCTACCCGTGCGGACGCGCACTGTTGGCTCTTGGTACAGGAGTTCCACCATCTGGAGAAAAGCATCTCCCAAGTCAAACTTCTCCAGCACTAACTTCAGGTAGGGCCACTCTATAGAATCGAACGCCTTCTCAAGGTCAAGGACCAAGCACCCCGAAGAAGGCCATTGGGTCGCAGCTAGACTCTGGACTCTGAACAAGCGTCTGAAGTTATATGACGTGCTGCGAGTCGGCACAAAACCATTCTGGTTAGTGTGCTCTAAGACAGGCACCAGGGAAGCCAGTCGTTGGGCCAGCGTGGACGCCAGGATCTTATAGTCGGTGTTGAGGAGGGCCAGCGGTCTATATGAGCCCAGACTGAGCTCGTCTCTGCCCGGTTTCAGGAGAGACACTAAGTTTGCCTCATTCAGGGAAGGCGGAAGGGCAAAATCCGCAATTGCCGCCCTATACATGCGCAGCAGTTCGGGAATAAAGATAACGGAGTAAGCTTTGTAGAACTCCGCGGGTAGTCCGTCAGGTCCCGGGAACTTGCCGTTGGAGAGGGAAAAGATAGCTGTCCGTAATTCTTCTGACGTGAGCGGCGCTCCCAGGTCTCCACGTTGCTCATTAGTGGTTACTGGCAGGGGCAAGGTCAATAAATATGTCGAGATGTCGTTGGCTGAGATTCGCAAGTGAGAGCGATAAAGGCCCTCATAATGTGACGTGAAGGCCTCGTGAATTGCCCTCTGTGTGTAAACAGTGGTGTCTGGGGCAGTGCGGATAGACATTACCGGCGTGGTTTGAGCGTCGCGCCTGATCAGCCATGATAGAAGTTTACCAGGCTTGTCACCCAGGTGATGCGTTCGCGCCGAGTGGGCAGCATAATTTAGATTCTTTAACCTGTCCAGCAGTTGTGTATGCCATTCTCTGGCTGCCAGCAAAGCCCTGTCATCTCCCCCGCCGCCTTTCGTTCCCCATTCAGCAGGTCAGATTCGACCTGTGTCAGTTCCGTCTCAATCTGTTTCCGCAGTCCCGCCTGCATGCCCAGACAGTGGCCCCTAGTGACTACTTTAAATGCATCCCATTCCAATTGTGGGGCGGAGGCTGTATCGTTGTTTTCTTCAAAATACTGCAGTAGGCGGGTTGATAGTGCCTCCTTATAAGGGGCGTCTAGTAAGACGTCTGGTTGAAGTCACCAGGTTGGTATCGGTGAGTGGGGGCGTTCCCAAGCAAAGTCTAGGCTGTGAGGGTTGTGGTCAGAGTGAGTGCGGCCGCTGTAACTGGTGTCTGTGACATGGGGGAGTAGGTCGCTTGTCATCATGTACCTATCTAATCGGACGTGGAGTGTGTGGGCAGCCGAATAATATGAATATACCTTTTCGTGTGGGTTACGGCTGCGCCAGGCGTCGTGCAAGTCCCACTGCGCCGCCCAGTCTGTGAGTGCCCTCATCGCCCCAGCCACAGGTGTGCTGGCTAGGGGAGGAAATGATCGGTCTAACACAACATCTAAGACAGCATTGTAGTCGCCCCCAAGCAGAAGCGTACTCCATGCCATGGAGCCAGCACCGTAGACAGCTGTGTGAAAAAGTGGCCCTGGTTAGTATTAGGGGCAGTATTAGGGGCATAGATGGAAGCGAGGACTATGAACTGTCCATTCAATTTACCATGGAGTACTACATATCTACCCTCTGTGTATACCTTACAGTGGGAGCGTGCGAAGGGGACCCCAGGGCATATCCAGATCAGCGCCCCCGCGCGAATGCTGAAAATCCTGTAGCATGCAATTGTCCCCGCCACCTGCGGCGTAGCGTGTGCGCCTCTGGACCGGTCAAATGAGTCTCATGCAATAGCGCAATGTGGACGTGATGTCGTTTGAGATATGAATAAATCAGGTAACGGCGTGAAGGCATATGCATGCCCCGCACATTCCAGGTACAAAATTTAATCGCAGCCATTACATATCTGTTCTCCCATCCCTCCCCCTAGCCATCCTCCCCCAGCAACCGGCAGACCCGCACAACATGGCAAACACCCACACGTTTCAACTGAATACTGTCGCACATGCCCGTATGTTCCAAAGAAAATGTAAGGGAGAAGAAAAGAGTCAACCAGCCCTGGAAACAAGGGAAACAAAAACACAATGCCAAAAGGTCGACAGCAAAACATGTTGTCGTTCAAACGCTCCTATGAGCTAAAAAGTCCTTGAGTTCAAGGGGAGTTTGCAGAGCGCCTGGCTTTGTCTTTACACAAGCATCTTGTGTTCAGGTTGAGGGTGCCTCCCCCCACAGGCAGGTTTCGGACCAGCTCCAGCGATGACTTCCGGTGTATGGGGTCCCGGAGCTCCCGGGTCCAGGGTTCAATCAACCTACAGTGTCCTAAGTTGAGTCCCAGTACAGCACTCACCTCCAGGGGTCCGTCCACCCCTACAATGTTGCCCCATGGCTCACCAGCGGCATGCGCACTCATGCCGCACCTGAATGGAGGGGGCCAGACTCGCAAGAGCTCCGTCCCTGGATCCGTTCGCCCCTCCGTAGGCAGAACAGCGTCAGCAGTGTCTCAATGGGGATATAGCAAAATAAAAGTCTAGTTGGTAACAAGAGTTCACAAGGTCAGATGAAAGGGGGCCAAGTGTTCAGTGAACAAAGTCAGCAGTTTGCGGGGTAACATCCGGTAGATCCACCGAGATTTGTGAGTCCGGTATTCCATAAATGTGTTCATTGTCGCTTGTGACTGCGCGAGGGCTGGCATCCAGGTCTTGATCCGCTTCCAACGATCCGCTGATCACCGCCACCATTCAAAGAGCCTCCTGTTGTTCGCTTTGCACGAGTTCGGATGTGGGCCCCACCTCCGTCCCCGTGTTTGTCAATTTTATCGGCGAGGGTCTCCGCCGGTGGCGTCGTCGGGGTCCTCGGTCGCGTCGCGTCATCCATGGCGTCTCACCAGGATCCGTGTCAACGCCCGAGTCAAGCCAGGCCTCAAGTGCCTCGGGGGTGTTGAAAAAATGAATCTTGTCCTGGGCCACCACACGCAGGCATGCAGGAAAGAGAAGGGAGTATTTCAGAGCTAGGCGGCGGAGGCGTTGTTTCACTGCCAGGAAGGAGTGGCTCTGGCGTTGGACATGAACTGTGTAGTCAGGGAAGAACATGATCTTAGCGTTCTCGACGCTGATGTCCGGCAGTTTCCTAGCCTCCCTCAGAATGGCGTCGCGATCCCAATAGTTGAGGATACGAATAAGCATGGGCCTGGGGTTGGATCCCGTGGGAGGAGGTCGCACTGGCACCACAAAATGTTGAGAGAGGGTATCCTCAGGCAATAAGTCCATGAGCCAGCGCCTCATGCGCTCCGCCGCCTCTCTACCTTCCCATCATTCCAGAAGTCCTATGATGCGGATGTTGTTTCTCCTCGCCTTCCCTTCCGCATCCTCCGCGCGGTCCTCCAGGAATTCTACTCTGATTTTGGGTGTGGTATCAGACATGACGGCCTCCAAGGCAGTCGTTCGTTCCGATAGTTTCTTATGATCAGCTCGGAGGTGCGTTAAGTCAATGGCCACACCATCAATTTTCGTCTCCAGTGACGTACGAGTCAGTTGCAGTGACTCCTCCAGTCGTTCCATCGCTGCGAGCATCATGTCCAATTTGGAGGCAGCCAGGTCAGGCTCGGCCGTCTTCGCCATCTTTCCCTTTACCTGGGCTCTGCCAGCACCAGCTCTCGTTTTGGGTCCCCCAGACATGTGCAGAGCGGTATGGTCGATCCGCCAGTGTTACCATGAAGGCCTCCCAAAGCCCATATGAGGACACAGCACGCCGCGGGGTCGGTGGATACCAACTTCAGGCGGATGCAGGGCGACCCCTCCGTTGACTCGTGTTGGCGACACCACTACCCACCAGAATTACCGGCCACAGTCGAGGAGGGAGGGAGAGGGACAACGCACACCCCCTCCGCCGAGGCCGGCGCCGGTCGGCACGTGCAAATGGCAGGCAGTATGTCACCGTGGGGACCAGGGCGGGAGTCACAGACCGGCGATGACAGTCCCTTCAAGGCGGCCACTCGTGTAGTAGGCGCTGAGCACCACAGCACGCACGACAGTGTGGATGGCGACCACCGTATTATGGCACCTCGCCCCACAGCGCGTCCACCAGCACACCAGAAGAGAAGTGTCTCACCGAGTGGAGGGGCGGTGGGGATCAGAGTCCCAGCGGGACAGGTGGCGATGTCTCCCCATCCACTCCAGCTACCACTTATGGGGGGAATCGTTGGCTGTATGGGACCCCTTCTTCACATCCACCTAGGGTGCGTTCCAGGCATGGGCAGATTCCGACGTCCCCTGGGCGGCAGGGGGGGGTGGCGTCTCCGTGGGCTCCTCGTGAAGTCCTGCGACAACGCCCAGGCCAAGAGCCCACGAGCAAGTGCGTCAGCTGCCGATATGTCTCTCGGGCCGTGGGGGCCCAGCGCTCATCCTACCGTGGCCGCAGTTGTAATCAGGGCGACGCTGCGGATCCCGGGGCCCCGATGCTCCACGACTCCACCCCCAGCAGTTGGGCCTTGTGGACACGGCTCGACCCCGGTCTTGCGTTAACAGACGCGCCGGCTGGGGGAGCTTGCCAGAGGAGGCGCCGGGTCTCAGTCGGCTCCGGGGCACTTGCAGGGCCACGATCGGCCCCAGGAGGAGGGCCGGGGATCATCCACAGGAGCTCCGCTGGGAATGTGGGCCAACAACGGAGAAATGAGACGGAGAAACGGCCTGTGGCCGGGGAGCTTAGCACAGAGCTCTACCCGGGCACGTCCGCCGCCATTGCGTGCTTAGCCACGCCCCGTGCTGTGTATGAGATGATAGCAAACACAACAAGATGATGGACGGAGTGCTGAAACTTTTTAACCACTCACTCCCAGTCAAGAGACCTCAGTTAAATCAATAATTATTTTGCTCACTATGCCACCCCACTTTGGACCCAGCCATATGCAAATCAGTCTTGACCCTGCTTCTCATGGGAACAGTCCGGCCCGAACTGCCAGGCCAGGTCTTTTCTGAATCGGAAACAAGCACACTAGGACCGGTTTCGGCGTATCACCCCTCTTCAGCACGCACACTGGATGGGATCTTTACCAACAACACTTCTATGAGTATTGATAGAATTCTGCCACATACTTAGTCCGACCAAATGGCAATTTTCTTTAACCTACCTGAGAGGCCAAATAAAGACCCGCAGTTGAGACCTCTGCCTCTGACGAAAGTTCGCTCGTGGCGTAACATCAGGCCTGAGGTGCTAACAGACCTGCTTGATAACAGTATGCGCACCTTGGCTGTAGATTCTAACTTGGTGGCCGAAAGCTATGAGAAATGGATCAGGTCTGCTATTAATCAATTAGCCCCAGAGAAAACTGTCGTACAATGTAGAAAAAAAAAACACTGCCCGTCGGTACAACCTCGAGCTGAAAATAATCGAATCCACTTGCAGACGCCTTGAATTAGTATGGAGGATGGACTACAGCATGGCGGCTAAAAATAATTATAACCAGGCACTAAAGGATTACAAAGCAGCCATCATCAGTTCCAAGAAGAACTTCTACACTAGCAAAATGGAGGGAGCAAAAAATTCTGCTAGAGAACTCTTTAAAACCGTCAATGCGCTTTCTAAACTCCAGCATAGCAATGTGTTTGCCCCCGATCAAGCACTGTCTGATAAAATGGCTACCCTCTTTCAGTCAAAGGTTCAAGTAATATCTCTCTCTTACCACATTTACGGAAGACATGACATCCAACACGTTCCATCTAACCAGCTTCTTCTCCTTGACAACCAACAGCGTAAATGACCTTTTACTGGCTATCAAGTAGGGATCTCCAAATGACCCTTATCTGCTGTACATCAGTCATGGTGTCTCTAACAAAGTCAGTGCCCTACTTGCCCACTTCTTGAGGTAACAAACTACCATCCAATATCCTGTTTGCCTCTAGCATCTAAAGTCCTGGAAAAGGCCATTAATTCAGAGCTCACACACTACTTAAAGTCCAACAACCTTCTAGACCCTACACAACATGGCTTCTGTTCGGGCTACGAGACGGAATCTGCACTAATCATGGCCATGGCCATGGATGAAATTCGATGGCAAATTGACAGGGGTGGCAGGGCTATCCTGATCCTACTTTACCTATCAGCTGCATTCGATACAGTTAATCACTCTGTACTTAGGCGATGGCTGGAGGCAGTAGGAGTCAGAGACATTGCGCTCACCCATTTCACCTCCTTCCTTTCTGCTAGAGAAAAAAAGTGTGCTGGGACACCCTAGAAACAGGCACATTTCATCTCTCTAGGGGAGTGCTGCAAGGATCAGCACACTCTCCAAGGCTGTTCAATATTTATGTGACCCCGTTGGCCAAACTAATCAGGGACCATGGTTCCTCATTAGTATCGTATGCTGACGAAACTCAAATTATTATCTGCATTGCATCAATGGCAGATTTGGAGGCGGACAAATGTCATAGCTGTCTTGGCCCCATCATGAATTGGATAAAAAAAATTACTTAAAACTAAAACTTGCAAGACTGAAGTCATGGAATTTGGAAATGGTCCTCCTATCTAGACCCAAGCAAGGTGGCCAGCTGTGGTTGGGGCCTGTCCTGTCCCTGCCCCCAAAGTGAAAAACCTTGGCTTTCTATGAGAATATCAGCTGAGTTTCTCAGGGTAGATCAACCAACTGACATCAGTTTGTTACTTTCAGCTAAAAATGCTTTGTAAAATCCTACCTTTTCTACCTCAGGAATTGTGAAAAACTGTTGTGGTAGCTCCTATTCTCTCCCGCCTAAACTATTGTAACGCCTTGTACTTAGGTGTTGATAAACGCCAGGTGATTAAACTTCAGTCCCTACAGAATGCGGCGGCACGTACCCTAATAAATATCCCAAAATATAGCCTCAACTTGGGTGCAATTAGACCCCTGCACTGGCTCCCAGTTAAGCATAGAATTCAGTTTAAGGCACTGTGATTGGTTCATAAATCCCTTTAGGGGGAAGTGGGGCGGGGGGACAATATCTACCACAAACTTTTCAAACAGCATACCCCTCGCGGGTTGCTAATATCTACCAATAAAGCCCTGGTTCACGTCCCAAGAGTAAAGAGGAGCAGATGTCTATCTTTCCGGCTTCTAAGCTCTGCAATGAACTTCCACTTAATATCAGACTGTTACCGTCCAGTTCATAGTTTAGGAGCCAGATTAAAACCTGGCTTTTCCCTCCCCAATAGTGATCAAGCCCCTCTTGACTTCGCCTCCGTCCTGCTCCCCACAAAACCAAGACGCTTCAGCATTTGTGCACTATATAAGCCTTTACCTACTTATATCAGCAAGCTAGCTTGAATCCAGCGACACAGCAAGAAAGAGACCCATGTCTGGCGATACCCTTGGTCACTTGGGGCGAACATAGCAAACATAACAAGATGATGCAGGGAGTGGTGAAACCACCCCCAGTCAAGAGATCTGAGTTTTATCATTGTTCATTTGCTCCCTATGCCACCCCAGTTTGGACCTAGCCATATGCAAATCAGTCGTGACTCTGCTCCACTAGGAACAGTCCAGCCTGAACTGCCAGCCCAGGTCCTCCCTGGACCGGAAACAAGCATCTGCGAGGTTTTCAGCGACGTGGGTGGTTTGGAAAAGCATTGCACCCCGCCTCCATCCTGTACAATGAGGTTGGCTTGGGGCTAGGATGTGCCTGAGCCAACAACCTTTCCCGTGATCTGCACATGATTTTACCAGTCAGTTTTTCCAGGCCCAATAAACCCAGGAGTGGAAACACCAGACCCCTCAGGATCTAACAGAGCAGTGTCCCACCTGGGGCTACTGCTCCACCTGACTCACCATCAGATTATACTTTAAATGAGACATTGCTATTCCTATTTCTTCATTTTGATCACATTGATGTGATGTGATGTCTACTCATAAATAATGCTAATTTTCTCATTTTTTAGATCTCGCATAAAGACAGCCTCCACTGTCCGGCAGCCCTCATTTAATATTACTTTGGTTTTCTTGCACTGTGAGTGATGGCATTTTTCTTGATCACGTGTAGACATCATACTTAAAAGCATCAAATACATTATGCTTACTTTTTTCACTCATGGTCTTTTTAGGTCTCGCATATCCCATTCCGCAAGGAATGGATAGGACGAGACTATTGGGGCTAAACTTAGAGCTAAACTTAAGCTCTCAAAAATGTGGATTTCCAGAAGTGCATGTGTCCCGTGCACGCGCTTGTATCCGCCTGTCTTCCTGCCTCGCATCACCACATCAAAGCCAGCCATCTGTTGCTTCCCCAGCGTGGTGCCGCCAGCAGCTTCACTTCAAAGGGATCCACTCCGCCCCCTGCTGCATCAAAGACTTTCATTTCGCGGCTGCGTTTATTTTTTTTACCTTTTGGCGGACGCGTTTATTTTTTACCTCTATTAGCCGATCCTCTTTCTATATTTTCCTCCTGCTTGTTTTGCTCTCTCCACAGACCGTCAAAGGAGCTGGTGTATTAGTGACTGTGAGACAACTTCTGCAGCTCACGCATTTCATTATTGCACGGCGCACCTCGAGTCCTGCACCTAGGCTTTGGTGTGGAGAACATAGCGCCTTCTGGGATCATTAATCAAGTCTAAGTCGCCCGGGTGTCTGCAGTGCTGATTGCCTCAGTCTGAACCTTTTGAGGGCGAGTCTGTCACTCTTGTGAAACACTTTCAAGACACCGCAATGCTCAGAGTTCAAAGAGATGTGCTTTCAAACTCTATGCAGTGTGCGTGCGTGGACTGCAAGTACGTGAACCTTATGAGCACATTTGTTTGCTCTGTCTACACACAGCTGTATGCCTGTGTGCTTCTGCTTCAGTGTGCCATCAGCCCTTCACGCTTCCTTCACGCTGCCCCGAACACGCTCCTGCCTTTACGCCTTCACTCTCTCTTGCCCACTCTCTGGCCACAGACCTGCCCTCTGACGTCAGCTCTTTACTCTGCCCCCAACTAGCCCTACCGATACCCCTTCATTCACCTGTGTGAATTTCCTCTGCCCACAGTCCTGCCACAGCCGATACTTGGCGATGGTCCGGTTCTGCCCCTGTCCTGCCCCTGTCCTGCCCAAGAATATTTATTGCATTTTGGGGTGATGCAGATGTTACCAAAGTTCCCCGGAATTTGAAGGCTGGAATATCTAAACTAACCAGCGTTTTTTTTTTCTCACACTTCAGTTATCACGGCCTGGGTCAACACTGGGTGCAACGTGTGCTCAGTTTTTGGGTGGAATTTAACAACTGGATTTTACAATAAGTGGGATATACAGTTTTCGCCAGCTGGGCATCTCCTGGAAGTGCTACCAGGGTGACCGCCCACTGCACCCCGTGTCCCCTTCACTCACAAACAAGTTGCAGTTTTCCCGATAAAAGACTTCTCTCAAGTCTTTAGACCTGAGTTTATTTTTTGACAAAACACTTGAATCTGCTCAGGTTTGATTTCAAAGCAGTTGGCCGATTTTGTGGTTGTCTGGCATACATAGATGACTGGTGGCAGGAATAGTCCAAGCTTTAGGTTTGCGGGCGCGATTGGCAGTGCCGGGCCTAATTTTGGGGTCTTCCGTTGAACTCGTTTTACTTTGTCATGCAGATCGATTGTGACTGCACGTCTTTTTGGGAGCCGAAGCTAGTAATCGAGCTCATTCACTTCATCTAATTTGTTTGTGCAGTTGTGGTTTTCTTGCAAGACATTCCTTCTGTAACATTGCATAGGGACTTGCATCATTTTTCAGGATACATCTTTTTTTTTTTTACTTCGAACACATTGTGTGTTTTTTTAATGTGCTTTTTCATTCACTGGGAGCCGTGTATTTTGAGACTTGAACCCGGTTCCCCAGCTTCACAGACATCGGCTTCAGCCATTACACCACATCCTTTATCTTTGCCCCCCCGCACTCCTTACGAGTGCTTATGTTTAAACTCAGTCTCAATTTTATTTTTAGTTTTTAATTTTGCACTTTAATATAGCACAAACTCAACCCGAAGGTATCGGAGCGCTTTACTCTGAGGAATCAGTTGCACTGCACAAGGACACATTGGTTCTTATGTGCGGAGAGGTTAAGTGATTCATTTGTACAGAATCACTGGATGTTGTCCTGCCAAGACTCATACCCAGTTTGAAGAATAGGGTCTGCCCCAGTCATGGCAAAAACACCAATCTTTGTATAATCATTTTCACGCTCTACAGTTTGCCTGCACGTAACTTGACCTGGTCCTTACATTACCAACCGGGAATGTCATGGGGATTTGCTTTCGATTTGCACAACAGGGAGACTAAACGCTCCCAAGTGGGGGGACCACGTATCCCCTTAACATTCCCATTAATTACTGTGACACTGGGATAACACTCGAGTCTAGAAAATAGTTATGCAAATCACAGCGGTGTCACTATAGCTCTAGGAATGAGAGCTCTGCCAAAGCCAGTAGACTTTACTCCAACCCTTACGCCACATCTCCTCAGCTTTTCAGCAGAGATTAATGACTGACTTTTGCAGACAAAGGATATGCTAATTTTAAGATTTGGCTTGATGTTTATATCTTGCTCTTTGGTTTTATTTTGCACTGCCTGTGCACTAATATCGAAATGGTCGACTGTCAGAATGTTAATTATTGAATGGAGGCTTTTCTGGGTTGTGCAGACATTGGAAATTGACGTAATCAGGTGTTTTGCTTTGGGGTCCTTTTATACTATGCTGTCTAGAAACAGGATTGTTTCCAAGCACCCTCACTCTACCGCCCTCACTCTACCGCCCTCACTCTACTGCCCTTACTCTACCTCCCTCACGCTACCTCCCTCACTCTACCTCCCTCACTCTACCACTCTATCGCCCTATCTACCGCCCTCTCTACCGCCCTCTCTACCGCCCTCGCTCTACCGCCCTCTCTACCGCCCTCGCTCTACCGCCCTCATGCCCTTGCTCTACCGCCCTCACACCCTCGCTCTACCGCCCTTGCTCTACCGCCCTCACACCCTCGCTCTACCACCCTCACGGCCTCACTCTATTGCTCTACCGCCCTCGCTCTACCACCCTCACTCTACCACTACCGCCCTCACTCTACCACTCTACCGCCCTCACTCTACCGCCCTCACTCTACCACTCTACTGCTCTCACTCTACCACTCTACCACTCTCTCTACCACTCTACCGCCCTCACGCCCTCACTCTACTGCCCTCGCTCTAACACCCTCGCTCTACTGCCCTCGCTCTACCGCCCTCGCTCTACCGCCCTCGCTCTACCGCCCTTGCTCTACCGCCCTCACTCTACCGCCCTCACTCTCACACTCTACCGCCCTCACGCCCACACTCTACCGCCCTCACTCTACCGCCCTCACGCCCTCACTCTCACGCCCTCACTCTACCGCCCTCACTCTACCGCACTCACTCTACTGCCCTCTCGCCCTCACTCTACCGCCCTCACTCTACTGCCCTCACACCCTCACTCTACCGCCCTCACTCTACTGCCCTCATGCCCTCTATCGCCCTCCCTCGCCCTCCCTCTCTTCCACCCACCTGCTTCTCTAACTCTCTGTTCTCTTCTCTTCTCCCGTGCTGATCTGCTGCTCTCTTCCACCCTGCCTCCTTCTCTAACTCCCTATTTTCTTCTCCTGTGCTAATCTGCTGTTCTCTTCCACCCGCCTCTTTCTCTAACTCCCTGTTCTCTTCTCCTGTGCTGATCTGCTGCTCTCTTCCACCCACCTCCTTCTCTAACTCCCTGTTCACTTCTCTTCTCCAGAGCTGATCTGCTGCTCTCTTCAACCCGCCTCCTTCTCTACCTCCCTGTTCTCTTCTCCAGTGCTGTTCTGCTGCTCTCTTCCACCCCACCTCCTTCTTTAACTCCCTGTTCTCTTCTCCTGTGCTAATCTGCTGCTCTCTTCCACCCCACCTCCTTCTTTAACTCCCTGTTCTCTTCTGCTTTGCTGATCTGCTGCTCTCTTCCACCCACCTCCTTCTCTAACTCCCTGTTCTCTTCTTTTCTCCCTCTGCTGATCTGCTGCTCTCTTCCACACGCCCCCTTCTCTAACTCCCTGTTCGCTTCTACTGTGCCAATATGTTGTTCTCTTCCACCTGCTTCCTTCCTTAACTCCCTGTTCTCTTCTCCTGTGCTGATCTGCTGCTCTCTTCCACCCCACCTCCTTTTTTAACTCCCTGTTCTCTTCTCCTGTGCCGATCTGCTGTTCTCTTCCACCCCACCTCTTTCTCTAACTCCCTGTTCACTTCTCCTGTGCTGATCTGCTGCTCTCTTCCACCCACCTCCTTCGTTAGCTCCATGTTCTCTTCTGCTGTGCTGTTATGCTGCTCACTTCCACCCACCTCCTTCTCCAACTCTCTGTTCTCTTCTCTTCTCCCGAGCTGACCTGCTACTCTCTTTCACCCGCCTTCTTCTCTAGCTCCCTGTTCTCTTCTCCTGTGCTGATCTGCTGCTCTCTTCCACCCACCTCCTTCTTTAACTCCCTGTTCTCTTTTGCTGTGCTGATCTGCTGCTCTCATCCACCCCACCTCCTTCTTTAACTCCCTGGTCTCTTCTTTTCTCCTTTGCTAATATTCTGTTCTCTTTCACCCTCTTCCTTCTTTAACTCCCTTTTCTCTACTCCTGTGCTGATCTGCTGCTCTCTTCCACCCTGACTCCTTCTTTAACTCTGTTCTTTTCTCCTGTGCTGACCTGCTGTTCTCTTCCACCCGCCTCCTTCTTTAACTCCCTGTTCTCTTCTCCTGTGCTGATCTGCTGTTCTCTTCCACCGCCTCCTTCTTTAACTCTCTGTTCTCTTCTCCTGTGCTGATCTGCTGCTCTCTTCCACCCCACCTCCTTGTTTAACTCCCTGTTCTTTTCTCCTGTGCTAATCTGCTGCTCTCTTCCACCCCGCCCCCTTCTCCAACTCCCTGTTCTCTTCGCCCGTGCTGATCTGCTGTTCCCTTCCACCGCCTCCTTTTCTAACTCCTGTTTTCTTCTCCCGTGCTGATCTGCTGCTCTCTTCCACCCACCTCTTTCTCTAATTCCCTGATCACTTCTCCTGTGCTGATCTGCTGCTCTCTTCCACCGCCTCCTTTAACTCCCTGTTCTAATCTGCTGTGCTGATCTGCTGCTCTCTTCCACATACATCCTTCTCTAACCGCGCACACACACATACATACAACCACGCACACACACATACAACCGCACACACAACCACACACACAACCACACACAATCACACCGCACACACAACCGCACACACAACCACACACAATCACACCGCACACACAACCGCACACACAACCGCACACACAACCGCACACACAACCACACACAACCACACACACACACAATCACACCCAACCACACCCACAACCACACACACAACCACACCCACAACTACACCCACAACCACACCCACAACCACACACCCAACCACACACCCAACCACACACCCAACCACACACCCAACCACACACAACCACACACAACCACACCCACAACCACACACAACCACACACACACTACCACACACACACTACCACACACACTACCACACTCACAACCACACTCTATCTATCGCCCTCACTCTCTATCTATCGCTCTCACTCTCTATCTATCTATCGCCGTCACTCTATCTATCTGTTGCCCTCACTCTATCGCCCTCACTCTCTATCTATCTATCAATCTATCTATCGATCGGCCTCACTCTATCTATCTATCTGTCTATCGCCCTCACTCTATCTATCTGTCTATCGCCCTCATTCTATCTATCTATCGCCCTCATTCTATCTATCGCTCTCACTCTATCTATCTATTGCACCACCACAGAATCACTCAGCACCACCACAGCATCACTCAGAGGCACCACAACATCACTATGCGCTACTCCAGCATCACTGAACGCCACAGCATTACTCGTAGCCATCACATCACTCAGCGCCACCACAGCATCAATCTGTGCAACCATTCAACAACAACTGGTTCAAATATGTTCTCTCAAAGTTTCAAGCTTTATTACAAATGTCACAAAAAGATGTTAATATTTCACTTCTGTTCTTGGATTTTCGTCACAATAAAATACAATGAACATAATCTTCACAAAAGTTATTTACAAAAGCTATTGCCATTATAAATTACAATAACTTTTATTTAAGTATTAATGATTAAAAAAATTAAAAGCCATTGTTATTTGTAATATCAATACATCTAAGTCACGTAAATACAACACATATTGCATTACAAATGCTATAGGTGTCACATTTGCGAAAGTTAAAACTATTGGCATTGTAAATGGCAAAGCTATTAATTTATCTATTTTCAAAACCAACACATAAATAAAAAAATTCATTTACATAACCAATAGCTCAAACTTTCCTAATGCGAGACCTATTGCATTGCAAATGCTTGTTTATATTTTCGAGTCATCCTTCTGTGTTTAAACCAGGCGCGCAGTGTTCATTGGGCTGAAAGGGCCCCCCCCCCTGTCGTGTGGGTCAGCCCGGGCTGAGACAGCTTTCCGGGCACACACACACCGCTGCACCCGAGTACTTCACAGGTCTTTAAAAGGCCATGTACTTGCTAACAAGGCTGTGTTGTATTTTCACCCCTTCTTAGAGCCCCAGCGTCTCCACTCTAACTATCACTGGAAGAATTAGCCCTCCCTGAAATTTTTAGTAGCCCCTCCCTCGAAATGTGACTCTTGTTGCGCCTCTCGTTTAAGCTGTGTCTTCTGTTTAGAGTAATTCAAACTCAATAGTACCACTTTATTGCACCAATGTGAATCATGTTTTTCTGTGATATGCATTAAAAATGTCCAATTTTTTTTATGTACACCTGTCTGCTAGGATTCACCCTTACTGTTCTATAAAAACAGCATGAAACAGTGTTTTAAAAAAAAAAAATCAACTAAAATGTTTACGGCAAGAGTATTCTGCCATATTTAGACGGCCCAATACGCTTTTTATCTTGTTGTACCACATGCTTGCATTAAAAGCGGTATTAAAAAAATAACTTGTACTCCTGCTTTCGAAGACCAGGCCCACCTACCTACATTGACAGCGCTTGTTCTTCCCTTTTTTACAGTCACTGAAATGCTGGGGGAATTTCGCCAGGCGCTTGTTAAAAAAAAGAACACTGAGATATATTTGCAAAATAATATAGAATTGCATGGAAAACCAAACTATCATAATGCTTGCAAAACGACGCAACAGCGCATTGCTCCCCAAAATTGCCTGCCATGGAAACTATTTGATTGCACTTTCATTGAAAAATAAACAGTCTGAAAAGCACACCGCCGATTCATAGAGAAATACGGCCAGGCACTTTATGAACCAGAGCGTTCACGCCCCTCTCCCGTTCTCTGCCGTATCAAATGGGAAATCTGTCAAACGACCACTTTAGAAAGCGAGGAGGACGCACTTGGATGTATCTGCAAAAAGAACATTAATAGTTATTGCAACTATTTATATCCGTAATGAGTTGTCAGCATTGGCGCGCGCTCGTGAGTCACAAAGATGGCGGCGCTGATATTCACGGCTGAGCAGCGTGGATGGGATGGGAGGCCCAGCCACAGGGGCTGCTGCCTCTCCTGCCAGGGCCCGGCTCCCGAGAGAGATTATATTTAATGCACGGATCACACTTCGGGGATTACACGGTAACCTTTTCAAAGCGAATGCCAGAGAGGCCTGAGAATTAGGGAAACCGTCGCACGCTGAAGCTTTAACTTTTTAATTTAGATCTTGTCACTGAAGCCCTGTCCGCCTAAGTGAAGGAGCAACATTAGTGCTGACCTTTTCATACTTCGAATGTAAATTGTTTATTCAACTGTTCAGTCGAAACTGCAAAACATACGCGGACATCACTCTGAACCGTCAAACATAAAAAAGGTGTGCGCTCCACAAAGCAAGACAAATGCGTCTGAAATGTTCAGAAAAGGTAGCCAAATGTATCCCCTACTAAAAGGTGGATGAAAAAAATTAAATTGTCAACGTTGATCTGCATCACATTACCAATATGTGATGGGATTTAAGAGACCCATGGCAAGCTCTGCTGTGTCATGCTCGGGTTACACTAGTTATCATCTGCTTTAGACACTTAAAACAGGTTCTTACCCTGTGGTCTGGGGACCTCAGGGGGTTCGTGAAGCCTTCGCAGGGCATCTACAGCTGCTTAGAAAATAAGAAATATTTGAACGGATTAATAAAACATGTGACTAAAAAGAAAACCAAAATATACAATTGAACAATTTAAAACATTCTTTAAATGTGAAGAAGTTGGACTCTTAAATGAGTATTCTGACAATTATTCGTGGGAGTAGTGCAAGCCCATCAAACAAAATATAATATATAGGATGAACGGCCTCAATTGAATTCTAAAAAGCTACAACCTTCCTATTAAAATGAACATTTTCAGTTTTTTATATTTTCTTGCGAGTTGACTAAAATGTTTAATAATTTGTGTGTGTGTTTGACGCATGCTTGTTTCTGTATTTGTTGTATGTTATTTTGCTGCTCAAATTGTCAAAAATGCTTAGGCCAGGGTTCCCGGCTTCCAGTGGGGGTCCCTGGATTCCAATAATAATTTAGTCCCTGTTTTACTCCTGGACTCACACCGCTCCTGCAATTTCACACTGCCTTCTCTAAACAATGTAACCCGTCCTGATGATGGCCTAACATTTCTGCGGGCCGAAACGCCGTCGACTACCACAGCGAAACCTTCTGGCGCCCCTACTTACGGACCTAATTAAATTCTTGTAATTTTGGATCATTAACTGTCTGGGTGCCCTGTATTTGTAAATATTTTTGCTTCACTTTAATCCCTGTTGTGCCCACCACAATCGCTGTATATACCACTTCATATGTCAAAAAACCTCACCAGCACTTGTGCAAAGTATTTTTGTTGGTTACATGACATGTAATGTAACGTAGTGCAAATTTTTCATGTGCTTGTTCATATGAAGTTCAATATGTCCAACATGCATAACAATTGAAATACAAACTCCTTGTCCATGAACATGTCTCCCTGTGTTTTTCCCCTTTGGATTAAATCCTCCGCAATTTATTGTGCTGTCTATATTCGTCCTCCAATTGATACCCTTGTTTGAGACACTGTTGTTTGTTATAAACTTGAAATACAGCGGTAGGACCGCCTGTCTGGCAGGAGCCGCACCGTCGCTTGGGGTTTAGCGGTCCATCGTACCGCCAAAGTCCTAATCAGGCCCTATGTGGGGGTCCACAGAAGACAAAAGGTTAAGAACCACAGCCTTAAAAGAAAGTCTGCTTTTCAGCACTGCAGCACTCTCGCCTCAGTGGGGGCCCAACGGAGAGAGGAAGAAACGGCCAGAGGTCCATTGTACCTCCAAAGTCAGAATCAGGCCCTATGTGGAGGTCCACAGAAGTCAAATGGTTAAGAACCACAGCCTTAGAAGAAAGACTGCTTTTCAGCACTGCAGCAATCCCGCCTCAGTGGGGGCTCAAAAGAGAGAGGAAGAAACGGCCAGATTTCGAGCGTAGTGCTTGCTGATGATGCAGCCAACAGATGGGCGTGTTTTGGCACTTGAATTCCACCCCTGTAGGCGTGCATCCTGAGGGGAAGTTAATACCTACATGCAGTTTGTTCCTGTGTGCTTAATGACAAAGCATTGACATTATGCTTTATTAAAGAAGCCATGAACGTAGGAACAGAAACGCCTACCTGCTCTTTCCTGCTCTAGTTCTCCCATAGATGGGGAAGGGCAAGAATGGTATTTTGGGCCCTGGGGAATATGGGAATGATGCAAATATGTAACCGTTTTCTGGTAACAAAAGCTCCAGGGGAGCACAATAGCAAGTCTTACTCCATAGCTCAGAATACAGTAGAACACACACTAGATCCTCAATTTGAAATTCTCCCAGTTAATTGTTATTATATTTAACCTTAGCTCTATGCATTCTGGTCTCTTAGACTCCCTACTCCCCCAGCTGAGGTCACAAAGTCCTTGGTGCTCAATACTAAGTAGTAATCTTCTACCTTGGCCCAAGAGATTCCCACCCATTCTCTTCCAGGCTGATATTGTCAACATACTTGCAAGTTACAACACCCTGATATCCTCAGCCTCCTCCACTCCCTCAACTTCCACTACTGTAGACAGTCCAAACCAATACAGAATACAGACTATTTCACTGACTAGGAGTAAACATCAGTCCCACTCAAAGCAGGCACTTGCCAGCTGGAATATTATTCCTATTGTGACCGAACCACTTACCACCCAACACACCAAATAAGGCACTTCGGCTTTACGATGCTTGCGCCATAATTGTAGATCAACAATAAAGCACAAGCTGTAAATTGCAGATACTATCTCACACCTTAACTGTGACCTATTAATCCTTTCAGAGACCTGGTTTATTCTCACAAAATACTCAACCTTCTACTTCCTCCAAACTACTCCTTCATCAGAAACAAAAGTGTAGGGAGAGTCTGGGGAGGCATCACAGTCATCTAAAGAGACACCTTAAAATGCAGAAAGATTCCCTACTGCTCATTTTAATTGCCCTTTCGGATTAAATTCCACTTATCACCCACCAGGTGTTAATGCAGCTTATATTGAGGAATGCATGAAATTTGCAAATAATCAACCAATGTAAAGTGACAAAGTGACATTTCTGGGATTCTTTAATCTTCATTGCGGTATCAAAGAAGACTCAGCAGTCAACCATTTCGCCTCCTTTCTTTCTGAAAATGATCTAATTCAACTTAACGTACGATGAACACACACAAAAGGATCCATGCTTTACATAATTTACAAAGAAGACTTGCTCTCTGGATGAATCGATACTGGTACACTTGTACGATCAATGTCTTATACCTTTCTTAATCTAATTCTTGTATTCCCTGACCATCTGCCAACCAAAAAGTGTGACAACCTGGTTACGTGATGCCATGAACATTGAGGTTTAAAAAAAATAAAACCTCTTACCTTGCGCTTGCCGCATTGCAGAGTTGGCAATGTGGCATGCGTAAGGTAAGTGGTTTTCTTTTTAAAACATTATTTTCCCTATTCCGTCATCTGTCGACCCCCCCCACCCCGCTCACCGCTCTTACCTGCACCGGCCACAACTATTAAAACCTTACAACCAAGAATATATTTAGATGTAAACAACCTCTGGCATACTGCCATATCTGGATTGGGTGGCTAACCCATGGTTCAGGATGCTCTTGACAAGATTTACATTGGGGTCTGTATCTGGAATGGATGGCTAACACGTGGGACAGGATGCTCTTGACGAGATTTAGATTGGGGTCCTTAAGATGGCAACTTTGTTTCCTCTTGTGCAAGTATGATTCAGCTGCCATTTTCAGTTGCCCATGCAATAAAACTTCCCCACAGATTCTGCTACACTTTGTAGTTTTTGTAAATTATATCAACTGTGGGTGAGGAGTTTTTTAATTCCAGTTCTTTAAGTGTCTAAAATTCACAAGATGTAAACCTGCTTTGTTATACCTCCAAATGCTTAAATCTCCTGAGAAGTGTCTTAGAATATGTATCTTTCTTAAACATGCCTTATATCACTGCAATTCCTTTATCTTTTGAACAGGGGGTGGAAAGATAATTTTCTTTTTTATGCTCATGAATTTTTATCAGTGATTTTTAATGTTGTAAAGTCTCGGTTTAATGTATGTGTATTTGTTTTAGCGCTACTATAGTGCTATTTTGCATCACATGTGCTTTCATGGTTATTTTTTTGTGTTAAAATAAAGCTACATAATATACAACTAGTGTAACTCTCTCTTGACTGATCACCCAAGACTCCTCTTAGTCCTACATTCTGCAGCACGTTTTGTCTGTGGGGCCAAAAGGAATGACCACGTTACTCTGCTGGCTGTAACAAAACAACAAGAGAGAGAGGGCGAAATAAATAGAAGCCACTCTTGGTCCCCCTAGACTGTACCTATCAAACAACAAAAGAGTGTATCCATACAAGGAAGAGTTTGTGGAGAGAGTCAATCTAACTAGGTAAAATAACCCTCACTGACCAAGCTAGTTGGTGACATGCTTCATCGTGGGGTTCGCACCAGAGACACCGACTGCATCTCTGGTGTGCTACGACGCCTGATTACAGCGGAGCAGGTTGTTTTGTGTGCCTATCAAGGAGTGTGATCAGTGCAAAAAGTGAGATTAAAAAGTGCCAATGTTTTATCCAAAAGAAATTTTAATGGCGGAAAACAAGGCACTGGATAAAAACAGGTGAAGTGGATGTCCCTCACTGGTTTAAATTGACCAGATACATCCTAAACAATCAACTATGGTCAACATGTTTCAGCTTCTGGGCGTATTACTTGAAGCTTTCTTCAGGAGCAGTAACACCACGGCGGTATAAGCACGCTAAGGCTTGCCCTAACCTGTGGTGTATTCAACCTAAATAATTCACAGTTTTGTTGCAGCCTTCAAGCATTTCTCAAAAGCCAGTAATGTGTTCACAAACGAGTAACACCACTCCTTAGGTTCTGCTGGGTGGCGGGACTCAAAATCAAAATTCAGCAAGAATCAACCACCGGCTGGATACCCATCGGTCCCCAACAGACCTGGAGACTCTGCTGGCTGCCCATTGTAGCCAAGGGCCATATACAAGACAACTTAATTGCATTATTTCCTTTGATTCACATTCTCATGAGTGTATGAAAGCAATGACCATAAATGGGAGATATTACACAATCTATAATGAGAACAATCTCTAAATTCTATAATTGCAATATCTTCTCTAAGATGATTGACGGTCAGTGCTTTGATTCACTCATGAGAATGTGAATCAAGGGAAATATTGCTGTTACACTTTAATATTGCACCTCTTATGAATGCTTTTTTTAATATAGATGGATTTCCTTCGGTACTTAGCCATGCAATAAACTGTTGAGTAATGTATTCTCTCTTGCTGTTTAAGGTTACATACACATGCATTACATCTTTTTTTGAAACAATGTACTTAAGGAAGTATATGAACCTTCACTTGGTAATCAGCTAAGGAGATTTAAAATGTCAGTAAACATGTAAAGGGCCATATAATAATGTTCATTAACACTGTGAAACATGTGTTGTCTGAAAACATTGTTTATTGAACTTAAAATTGATCAAAAGGGGGGAGGGAGAGCCGGGAACATGTCACTGCCGGATTACCCCATTGCCTCATGGTCATTGTGGTTCATTATTCTTCGTTTAGTTCAAAGCATCAAAAGTTCAAAAATTTCAAGGCCAGTGCCCATTTCGTCTTACATCATATCCCTAGACACGTGTTTCTGGTTTAATACCTTCATCTGTAGGGAAAATTATTTTTCGAGGTTGCTCGACATGCCACCGTCATCTTCTCAGGACAATTACCACTCCCGGTGTGCAGGCATCTCCCAGTGCTCGTCAGCGTTTGGCTCACGGGAGCCATTTTAAACAGTTCAAAAGGGGGGAGGGAGAGCCGCGAACATGTCACTGCCGGATTACCCCATTGCCTCATGGTCATTGTGGTTCATTATTCTTCGTTTAGTTCAAAGCATCAAAAGTTAAAAAATTTCAAGGCCAGTGCCCATTTCTTCTTACATCATATCCCTAGACACGTGTTTCTGGTTTAATACCTTCATCAGTAGGGAAAATTATTTTTCGAGGTTGCTCGACATGCCACAATCATCTTCTCAGGACAATTACCGCTCCCGGTGTGCAGGCATCTCCCAGTGCTCGTCAGCGTTTGGCTCACGGGAGCCATTTTAAACAGTTCAAAAGGGGGAGGGAGAGCCGCGAACATGTCACTGCCGGATTACCCCATTGCCTCATGGTCATTGTGGTTCATTATTCTTCGTTTAGTTCAAAGCATCAAAAGTTCAAAAATTTCAAGGCCAGTGCCCATTTCTTCTTACATCATATCCCTAGACATGTGTTTCTGGTTTAATACCTTCATCAGTAGGGAAAATTATTTTTCGAGGTTGCTCGACATGCCACCGTCATCTTCTCAGGACAATTACCGCTCCCGGTGTGCAGGCATCTCCCAGTGCTCGTCAGCGTTTGGCTCACGGGAGCCATTTTAAACAGTTCAAAAGGGGGGAGGGAGAGCCGCGAACATGTCACTGCCGGATTACCCCATTGCCTCATGGTCATTGTGGTTCATTATTCTTCGTTTAGTTCAAAGCATCAAAAGTTCACAAATTTCAAGGCGAGTGCCCATTTCTTCTTACATCATATCCCTAGACACGTGTTTCTGGTTTAATACCTTCATCAGTAGGCAAAATTATTTTTCGAGGTTGCTTGACATGCCACCGTCATCTTCTCAGGACAATTACCGCTCCCGGTGTGCAGGCATCTCCCAGTGCTCGTCAGCGTTTGGCTCACGGGAGCCATTTTAAACAGTTCAAAAGGGGGGAGGGAGAGCCGCGAACATGTCACTGCCGGATTACCCCATTGCCTCATGGTCATTGTGGTTCATTATTCTTCGTTTAGTTCAAAGCATCAAAAGTTCAAAGATTTCAAGGCCAGTGCCCATTTCTTCTTACATCATATCCCTAGACACGTGTTTCTGGTTTAATACCTTCATCAGTAGGGAAAATTATTTTTCGAGGTTGCTCGACATGCCACCGTCATCTTCTCAGAACAATTACCGCTCTCGGTGTGCAGGCATCTCCCAGTGCTCGTCAGCGTTTGGCTCACGGGAGCCATTTTAAACAGTTCGAAAGGGGGAGGGAGAGCCGCGAACATGTCACTGCCGGATTACCCCATTGCCTCATGGTCATTGTGGTTCATTATTCTTCGTTTAGTTCAAAGCATCAAAAGTTCAAAAATTTCAAGGCCAGTGCCCATTTCTTCTTACATCATATCCCTAGACACGTGTTTCTGGTTTAATACCTTCATCAGTAGGGAAAATTATTTTTCGAGGTTGCTCGACATGCCACCGTCATCTTCTCAGAACAATTACCGCTCTCGGTGTGCAGGCATCTCCCAGTGCTCGTCAGCGTTTGGCTCACGGGAGCCATTTTAAACAGTTTAAAAGGGGGGAGGGAGAGCCGCGAACATGTCACTGCCGGATTACCCCATTGCCTCATGGTCATTGTGGTTCATTATTCTTCGTTTAGTTCAAAGCATCAAAAGTTCAAACATTTCAAGGCCAGTGCCCATTTCTTCTTACATCATATCCCTAGACACGTGTTTCTGGTTTAATACCTTCATCAGTAGGGAAAATTATTTTTCGAGGTTGCTCGACATGCCACCGTCATCTTCTCAGGACAATTACAGCTCCCGGTGTGCAGGCATCTCCCAGTGCTCATCAGCGTTTGGCTCTTGGGAGCCATTTTAAACAGTTCAAAAGGGGGGAGGGAGAGCCGCGAACATGTCACTGCCGGATTACCCCATTGCCTCATGGTCATTGTGGTTCATTATTCTTCGTTTAGTTCACAGCATCAAAAGTTCAAAAATTTCAAGGCCAGTGCCCATTTCTTCTTACATCATATCCCTAGACACGTGTTTCTGGTTTAATACCTTCATCAGTAGGGAAAATTATTTTTCGAGGTTGCTCGACATGCCACGTCATCTTCTCAGGACAATTACCGCTCCCGGTGTGCAGGCATCTCCCAGTGCTCGTCAGCGTTTGGCTCACGGGAGCCATTTTAAACAGTTCAAAAGGGGGGAGGGAGAGCCGCGAACATGTCACTGCCGGATTACCCCATTGCCTCATGGCCAACCTCGAAAAATAATTTTCCCTACTGATGAAGGTATTAAACCAGAAACACGTGTCTAGGGATATGATATAAGAAGAAATGGGCCTCGGCCTTGAAATTTTTTAACTTTTGATGCTTTGAACTAAACAAAGAATAATGAACCACAATGACCATGAGGCAATGGGGTAATCTTGGGGGAGTCTTACCACTCATCTGGTAAGATGGAAAGGTTCTGCAGAGTCTCTCTCTGCCTCTGTGTATCCCAGCACAGTAGAACAGAGCATCAAGTCTATCTTGGAGTTTTCTAATCACTAAGTGTCCTTCTTAGGTCACTTCATGGGCCAGTGACAACAGGAAGATCCTGTGCCCTAATGAAACCACTAGCCTCTTGATAGTACCTGGCTATGGTTTTACTGGTTCACTATGTAGTAAACCACAGGTAACGAACTCTGCAGGTCTGGAAGTGACCCAAAACCTAGCAAATGGTTCACTTTGGGAATCTCATCCTCTCTCTCTGGAGCAGAAACGATGACCTCCACGGCCACTGCCTTACTGGAGTCTGTTCTTTCCTGCAAACTACCTTGTCCTGATCCCTGCAAATGAGAAATGATCCCAGCCTTACTCTGAGACTGCCATGTAGCCTGTGCTCTAGTAAAAAAAGCTGATGTTGTCTAAGCCGGAAAGGCTTCTGATCCTGGTACCAAGCCAAGGGAAATCAAGCAATTGCCCAAGAGCCATATAGTTTTATTCTTTTCCCTTATCCCGTCATCAATCATGGCCAACGTGCCATTGAGCTCAATCTGAACAATGGCAAGCTGATACTCCATGCTACAAATCATGTATCCTTGGCTCAAGAAAGTATCTCCTCAGGCTTAAGCTACTTGTGCCCAATCATACTGTGGAAGGCTTCAGTATCCCTCAAAGGAGGCACTTTATCCCCATTGATGCTAACTTCCTGCACAAATCCTATTTTATCAGGATGGACGTGCTTCAGAGCATCTGGGGCCCTCTCCCATATGTCCATAACTACTAGGTTAAATGGAACTGGTACCTTTCAGGTAGTTTCACGCACCTGTAACATGCTTGCAATCATGAGTGTCACTGTGTCAATTTCCTTCTCTTGACAGTCTCTCTTGTAGTATTCCACCTTGTGGCACTTATAGAAGGTCACCACCTTGGGCTTAGAAGGGCTTCCTTGCCTTCCCTTCACATGATACTCCTTATCAGACACACCATTACCATTACCATTTTTATTGGGCCCTCCTCGAGGCCCAATGCGATTTACCCTGGCCCTTACCCTTCTGGTTTAGAACCAATCTGTGGAGAGTTTTCCACACCCTTTAGCCTAGTACTGTGCTGTCCAAGCCTTTGTGAACCCTGTTAGACAATCACTTATCAACTAACACTGAAAGTTTTGTTGGATGCCTCTGTCAGATCAGACAGGTATTGCCTAGAGCACTCATTTTAGGGCCACGGGTAAGCAAGGGCTGCTGGATCCAACCGCAGTGGTTGAGGCCTTTAACTCCTGATGTTCTGGTGCCCGACCTACTATGGTTCCCTCTTAACTTGGCCAAGTACCCCTTTTGCACTTGACTCGTAGTGGTAGCTACGGTTGAGCAGTTATGGCTCCCTCTGTGGATGTGGATACGGGTAAGTGGACACAACTCATAACTCAAAATGTGAACAGTGCGAACGATAATTCAATGTCCATCCAAATACTTGCTTTTATAAGAAAATTGGTATTTTATTTCAAACTCTACACAGACAAAGACATGTGACATTAAAATATAACAAAACAATCTCCTTTAGGTGGGGGCTCTAGTAGTTGTCAAGCAAATCCCTATTCCACCCTTTTTCGTGTAAGGTGTTCTTGGTTACTCCCCATTCACTGGTGGCCGCATCAGGGAATAGAAACTATTAGGTCATGCTTAGGCATTCTCCCTCTTGACCCTTTAGGAACTGAGCCAAAAGTGTCTATGGTGCCTGCGGCCCAAGAGGCCTAATTCTCACCTTACCTGCTCTTACAGCACAGAAGATTTAAATAATACAGCGGGTGCCTTCGAGAACGCAGCCACAAGCCCTGCTGAGTTCAGCTAGTTGGGCTGCTCCCTGCCCATGCGGCAGCACCCAATGGCTCAGACTTGCTCTCTATAGAGGCTCTGACGGAGGTCTCTCAGATGTCAGAGTAGTTCCCTGCTCGTGAAGATGCGGTAAGTTGACTTTTTTAAACGAGGGTGGGAAATCCTTTCTTCAGCTTCTGACTGGAGCCAGCAAGGATGTGATGTTCTCGGCTTCTCAGGCAGTCCTCCGCAGTAAGTCGGGGCAGTTCTCGTGCAATGCTGGTCCAACCCGTGAGTCGGAGCCTCAATCTCTCCTTCAGGCAGTGGTTCAAATCCTTTGGCAACATTTATACCAGCAGCCCCTCATGGTATTTGGGGTTGCTGCAGTATGTGGTGATACGGGCCCAGGTTCGTCCATCCTCAGCACTGCTGCTCAAACAGTCGCAAGACTTGGTACTCCTTGACATGGCATACGGGGTCGCCGCACATGCAGCGGTACAGTCTTAGCAAGAACCAAATGGCGCTCCACACGTCTTAGTGTACAGCAGCCCTCCCCTGGCATACATGGGTGGCCAAAAACAATCCTTCATACCGGTGACAGCCCGATCGGTGCACAACCGAATACTCACACCTTGCACAGGGAGTCCTCAGGCACACTGTTCATGACAAGCAGGCATGCACTGGTGCTCCAGGCTTCAGGGCAGGTGGTCTTGGTTTCCCTGAGGGATGTCTCCTCACTTAGCAGGGACACTAGCAGGCTTTGCCCCTGAGTCCTAGTCACAGGCAGAAGTCTTGCAGAACTTCTCCCTCTCACACAACCCATCTAGCTGCTTGGAATATGAAAGATTTTTGGGGACTCAACTTACCCTTCTTATAGTTCTTTTCCAGACACCAATTGAAATTTAGAGTCTGTTTCTTTGAAGTTTTATGTTTGGGTTCTGCTTCTTTTAAAGCGTGCACTTCATCTTCCTTCATGAAAAATGTCTCCCACAGCAGGCATGACTCGGAAGCTGATTGGCAACATCAAAATGTATGGGAGTAACCAGCGTTCACCCCCGGATGTCAGCTACAGTGGTATGTACATCAAAATGTTAGTCCCAGACCTCCAGCCCTGCTCTTTATGATTCTCTTATCAGCCCCATCTCCCTTCCTGAGATGTGTCCAAGCCCCTTCCTTGTACCCTATCACTGAATCAAAGAGAAGTCTTTTGATATTTAAAGGGAGTCTCTTCATTTTGCCTCCAGTGTGTCCCCACTCAGCTCACAGGAATGCAGCAATACACAAATCTATCTGGGGGATTCTTCTACTCCTCATCTCTTTACCATGCATGCCTGGGCTTTCCAAAATTGAACCAAGGATCCTCCATACAATGTACCTTTTCAAGCGTACTCCATCTGTGTACTTTCACAGCACACTTTAGATCCAGCGCTGTTACCTCTATGCATTGTATCCTTCTCTGTACCCATGCACACAGTACATACATCCAATCTCTATGCACTATTCAGCACTGAAGCTTTCTATCTTTAAGCAGGGTGTAGGGGGCATGTCCAAGATGTTGTCTGTCTAGGAGCATTGCTGCGGAGCTCCAACGCAACCACTAAGCTGCAGATAGAACTGGGAGCCGTGCGGCAGCTCGGCAAGAAGATGGTGATGGCTGTCCCAGAGCGGCCACTGTGGGACCAGTGAGCATGTGAGAAAAGAAGAAAGTCGAGCCAGTGAGCCGCTGCCATTATCGTGTCGTGAGACTCCGAATCAGGGGAGGTCCTGCACTGCACTGATGCGCTCGTTGTAGCACTATGAACCGCCGGTCATGCTGGGCGTGGAGGCGGAGGAGCGCTGCGGACACCTGTGAAGCCTGGAGGCAGTTTACAGGAGGTGAGTGGTGCTCAGAGCTGGGTGCCTTGGGGTCTGGTGACAGAAGCAAGCGGGACGTGATCTACCCTGCTGTGGCCTGCTGTCTCCATAACTGTGGGTGGGCCTGCAATGCTTGGAGGCCGGAGTGACCATAATCCCGGCCCACTCCTGCCAACGTTGGATGGTGCACCTCTCCATGCCCAATGTGGCCCATGGTCCTATGAGGGCCATAGATAGAGGAAACGTACAGCTGCATTGGAGGTTTGGGGGTATTACCTCTCTCGCGCCACGGACTAGTTGGGTGTGTTGCCCTCGCCTTGAGGTGCTGGAAGACAGGATCGGCTCAGGTGTAGCCCCCCTAGACAGAGAGTCTGCCCCTTCCATATTGCTGCCACGTAAGTAGCATTGCTGATTTCCCCATAGAGAGTCCTGTCTCTACCTTGTTGCTTGGAGTGGGAGCTCTGCTGTTCTGTGTGTGTGGGGCGTAGCTGCTGGACATCGGAGAGCGCTGTCTGACCACAGATCAGAGACTAGGGACATTTCTCCTTTGGTAGAAATGGATTTGTTACAAAGGGGGGGGGGGCACCCATTCGACCTCACCTTTGCCTAGGGAGGAGAAACACTCACTTTGTCCGAAGCAGCGCAAATCCTGGGACAGGCTCTGGATGGATCAGAGTTGAAATTGCAACAGCTGCCCCCCACATCCTCGCAATGTACATTGGCCCACAGATCCAGACCTCGAAACAGGAAGAAGACAAGCAGACCATCATTGGAGGAAAGTCTCAGTGAGAAGTTTGCCCTGCTGACTCGGCTTACAAACAGTGGAATATGGCCAGACAAGGCAGTGGAGGGAGGTATTGGCCACTTCCCCCTCTTTTGTGGGGCGCCCTGGGGTGACCACACTGGTGTGTGACTGACTCTGTCATTGCAATATATGTTTATTGCAAGAGATGCATCTCCTTCGAAAAGATTGGTGCCACCTGAAATCAAAATGGTTTGATCATCAATACTTCTCTTCCATTCCTGGCAAGAAAACTGGGGTTGTGATTCTTTTGGTTACATACTTCCAGGGACAAGTAATGCAGACACACTCAGAGATCACAGGCCTCTTGCTTTCCTTGTGCTTCTCTCTCTCCACAACCACCGCTTTACATTGGCATGCATGTATGCCCCTAACGAAAACCAAGAATCCTAGATATGCCAGGCACTTGGGGATGTCCTTACTTCTCCGAACGCTAACATCTTGATTGGGGGGACTTCAATTTGGCACCTAAATCACTTCTTGATTGCTCCGTAGGGAGGGTGGGACAGACCAGGACTTACACTACACAAGGTCTCAGTGGTTGCGTGAGGTGGGTTTGGTGGAAGTGTGGAGGCACTTGAACCCTACTACTAGGGCTTACTCTTTTTTTTCAGTGGCACACCAATCTTATGCCAGGATATACTATTTCCTCGCAACTGTGTCCCTAGTGCCTGTTGTGTCCCACACAGCTATCGGGGTGGGCTCCCTATCAGATCACGCTCTGATTACGATGACCTTATCCCTACCCATTTGCTGCACACAATCACTATCATGGTGTGTTAGCCCTAAACTCCTAGCATATAAACTTACTATTAAAGAAATTAGAGAGGTGATTCAGGGCTACCTTCACACTAATGACATCCCCCTGACACCGGTGGCTTTATTACGGTATGTATTTATGGCAGTGGTTATGGGGGCATATACAGCTTTAGCTGTGTAACTCAACAAAGACCCCAAGCATGTATGCTCCTCGCTGGAGGATGAAGTAACAGCACTTGAGAAGGCCCATTCAGAGACGGGTTCCCATAAGACGCGCAAGCAACTTAAAATTGCGAAAAAGCAACTCAGGGCACTGGACATAGATGCGGCGAAACACGCATTACTTCGCAATAGACAGAAGAATTATGCAGGGGCCAACAAGGCGGACCGACTTCTCACCCACCGATTATGCGCACAGACCCAGCACCGGCGGATTTCAGAGGTCTCCACCTCATCTGGCCAGACGGCGAAGGGAGATAAAGAGATCGCTGAAGAATTTGGCAATTTTTGCTCCATGCTGTACTCAACACTTCATACAAACAACATTGATTCCTACCTGGCATGGGTGCCTTTGACTAGGCTTCTGAAGAGGGAGGCATCCCTATTGGATGGCGACATCACTGTCCAGGAAGTTCTGGGAGCCATAGGTAGGCTCCAATCTGATAGGGCACCCAGTCAGATTGGGTTTACAGCTGCTTTTTATAAGACATTCGCTGCCCAACTGTTCCAGTGTTAACAAAGTTATACAAGTCCTTCTCTTCTCAGGCCTCCATTACTGACACCATGAAATCAGCTACTATAACTGTCCTACGTAAAAAGGGTAAGGACCTTACTCTCTGTGCCTCATATCGACCTATTTCATTGTTGAATATGGACGTAAAAATCTTTACAGTGGTCTTGGCTACCTGGCTGGAGCAGCATATGCCTGGATTTATAGATCCCGATAAGCTAGGCTTTATATTGGGCGTGGTTGTGGCGATAAATCCAAGCTATTACTCCATCTCATTGACAAGATCGCCGGCCACGGGGCCGCTTCTTTACTCATCTCAAAGGATGCTGAAAAAGCATTCAACCGGATACATTGTCCCTTTCTGCAATCAGTCTTGATGACAATGGGTCTGGGACCCCGATTTCCCAGCTGGATGTGGTAAAGCTACTCAGAGCCTGTGGCATCTGTAAGAGTCAATATGCTGTTGTCACATCCCTTCCCCATCTCTAGAGGAACACAGCAGGGCTGCCCCCTGTTGCCACTCCTCTTTACAGTGAACCCTTTGCAGAAGGCTTGCAGTGGCACTCTGATATTGGTGGAATCTGCATGGAAGGGTAAACCCACAATGTAGCACTTTAAGCAGATGACGTGCTCTTGGCTGTTACCAGACCTCAGCAATCTCTGCCCCCACTTCTGGGAGAGCATGAACGGTTTGGGGGGCCTCAGGGTTCAAGGTGAACCCCTGTAAGTCACTAGCCCTAAACATTTCACGGAAAGAACAGAGCGTTATATCTCCTCACGTAGGTGACACGAGTGATCCCATACTTGGGGGTTCACTCTTTTTCATGGTAGATAAAATAGCGACATACAATTATGAGGCTTTGTTCGTGGAGGCCTGCTGCATGGTTCAATCTTGGCATGGGGCCCCATTTCATGAACTGGCTGGATAGCTGCAGTCAAAATGTCCATGCATTCCAAGATCCTGTCCCTCATGCGGACATTACCACTACTGCCCCGGGGAGACGACCTTTACTACGCGGGAGTTTAACCGCCGTAGGTTTACAAAGCGGGTTTTACAAGGCAAGCCGTTTCAACGACTTGCGCTGGAGGGCGCTGCAACCTAAGGAATAGTACGATTTACTATCCAACACCTTCTCTACTGTATGTAGACTGGTGTTGGAGTAGTAAATCATACTGTCCCTAAGTCCAGCACCCTCCAGTGCAAGTCGTTTAAACGACTTGCGTTGTAAAAGTGAAGTGGTGTGGAGTGGAGTGGTGTGGCTCACTGGATAGAGGCGGCAGACCCGTAAGCAGAGAACGGCCCGGGACCAGGGTTCGATTACCGACGCGGCAGGGTCGTGGACCAGGGTCAAAAACGGACTAGATAATTCTTGCCTCTGGGCCTACTCTAACCAGGGAACACACTAGGCAACTCTGGGCATTAAGCTTGCCTCATCTCTACAACGGCCCCCCACAGATACCAGGGATGCCTGGTTTCACCTTGGAGATACCCAGAAAGGGACCATCTCACAGGGAAAACCAGGACGGGTTCCCCAGCCGTCTTCAACGCCAGGATACTCCATGGAGTCGCAGTGCGCTTTACAAGTACACCCACATAAAACCCGCGTTGTAAGATACCGCGAACAACATGATCGCGTTGTATCATCATAAATTATTGCCCCCTCCGCATAGTCTGCAAAAATGACAACGGCTCATAGAGACCTTTGTTTGGGATAGCAACCGCGCACGCATGATCAAGGAGTGCTTGTATTTGCCTGTAGCGAAAAGGGGACTGGGCATCCCACATTTGCTGAAATACTACTAGGTGGTGCAACTATGCTTTCTAATGGAATGGCAGAGTCCAACCACGAAGAAACATTGGTGCCTATTAGACCAAGCAGTGGCAGGCGTCCACATTTGAAAATCCCATTGCTCCTGCGAAAGCATTGACTGCTGGAGGTATACACCTCCCCGTTGTTTGAGCAACACTTGGACCGTGGGATAAATTGTGTGCACTGGCACAGCTTTCCTACCACCTCTCCCCTCTCACGCCCATTATAGGGAATACAGACTTCCCTTCAGCGTTACATGGTGAATCTTTCCTCCGCTTGCAGGAGGCCAACTGTAAGACGATCAGAGACCTCTTTGACGTTTGCGGCATCTTAGACTTTCCACAGCTGCAAACAGATTTCGAACCACCCGATACAGAGTATTGGCACTATATTGCAATTCGCTATTGGGTGACACTCCCGCAGGTGCGTCCTCATGCCAGCTGACCATTGACACCCACCGAACGATGGCTCCTATCTCGGCAGGATGACAAGCGCCTGCTCTCTGATATATATACATTTTGCAAGGGGCTCGAGCGCCTTGACCTCTTCCGCATGAAGAATATGGGAGACAGAGTGTGAACAAAGCTTTTTGGACAAAGAATGGTCGGACATTCTGCGGCGAACCCGAACGTCTGCCTGCGGGGCGTCAGGCAGAGAAACTCTCCTTAAGCGTACTCACTATTGGTATTTCACACCCACATGTGTGGCTCGGTGGAGAAGGGGGTATGACGATTGCTGTTAGCGCCTCTGTGGTGCATCTAGCACTCCCACACACTTGCTATGGCACTGCCCTAAACTACACCACTACTGGACGGAAGTACTTGCGGACATTGATCAGATGTTTGCCACCGACCTGCCCTCCTTTCCTGTTAGATCCCCAACCCACTACCGTACCCATTGAAGTTGAGGAGAGTGGGGGCTATTACCCTGGAACTTTGCACTGCCAAACAAATTTTACTATCTAAATGGGGCACTGACATTATACCCACCTACATGGACTGGCTCCAAAAGCTATGGGATCTACTCAGTATGGAGAAGTTGACCTTTATTGTGGAACATACTATCCCTACCTTTGAAAAGACCTGGGGACCGTGCGTGAAATTTCTATCTCATACCTTTTGAGAATTCTCTAGCCCTGTGTATATCTTACTGTGGATGGCCCTGGGTCACCTTGATTCCTTAGTGAGCCTATCTAAACATGGCTACTCAAGGAACTGCATAAACACATCCTATTTGTTCTATTTCTATCTGTCCTTCTCCCCCCCATTGTTTCCTTTGGATCCTCCCCTTTCCCAACTTCCCTCTATCCTTTTACACTTGTTGCCCCTCGCCATACATTAGTTGTAGGCAAGTGTATTGTTTTTCTTTGTTTGTGATAAAACGTAATAAAAATCGATATAATCCTAATCAGGGTGTGTTCTTTACAAACACACACTACCAGCACACACACTCACTATGTGTGCACTGCACAACACTTCATTTTTAATGTATTTTACTTCACGCTGGAACACCTACACCCAGCACATACTTCCGCTGTGCATGGATGGGACAGCACTACATCTCTGATGTGATGTATACCTCTCATGCATGCATACACCCAGCACATGTACTAACCACAAATGCACTGCACATAATGGCTCCATCCTTGTACTGTACCCTTCCCAGGAACATATACAACCAATGCATAGTCACTACACCTGTACTGCGCAGCACTCCACATGGTTCCGAAGTAGGCCAAAGGTGAGTTAAGCACACACCAGCTGACCTTTTGAAACGGTGAGTGAGTCTGTAGGCCTCACTTCAGTGACAGAGGATAAAAAGGTCTTGTTCACTAATACTGATCACTGCACAGTATGCAGCCACCACCACCACACTCATGCTGCTTAACTCCTGGTGAAGGAGGTGGCCTTCCATCACCATGAGGGTGGTGCTGTGGGTGTCCCTCCTTGTGCAACAAGACTACAATCTGTGAGACAGGCCTATGTCATGGTGCAAGCGCATTATCCATGTTCGCCTATGGCAAAAATCAGCATTATGATCCAGACAGCAGTAGAGTTGGGCACTCAGGGCAGGGGTACACGTCTCTTACCATGCAGAGCACATTTCCTCCCCAGTGCAGATCCATGGCTGCAATGGATGGCACCCAAGAGGCGAATAGTAGCACATATAAATAGTGGTATACCAGTATGCTACATGTATGTACTAGTAGGCCCATTGCAGGGTCACTGCTGACTAATGTGTCAAAGTTAATGAGAAACATCAATTGGTACAATTCTGCCATGTGCCAATGTTGTGTAGGAATCTAGGACCCTAGTGTAATTTTCCCGATTCATGCCCATCTATAGGTATAAATTACCCGATCCTTATATAGGCATAGAAATCATTACCATATTTAGACTAAGCCTATGCAGCCCAAATACGGCATGGCTAATTCCACTAAGTTCCGAGAATCAACAATGAAATCTTAGAAAAACCCACCTTCAGCAGCTAGGGACTTCCCCTTGCCTAAATACTAATTTATCTAGGAAATCATGGAGTTTTCAAAGAACTGAGTCTTTGATGACGTTATTATGTGCAATCATACGTCAAACTCGGCACCTTCAAGGTATAAATATGCCTACATTTGCCCAGACAAACACACAGTGGTTTGGAGCAGTTCCACTATCTACTTGCCCGACGCCCTGTAGCAGCAAGTGCCGAAGAAAGCCAAACCTCCAGCTGACGCACTGAGAGACACTGGGCCCGATTCACAGAACTAACTTAAGACAAAATCCTAAACTTACTACCATTTTGGTATTCACAGAAGGCACTTACTCATTTTGGTATTCACAGAAAGCACTTACTCATTTCGGTATTCACAGAAGTTGGGAGTCCTAACTTTAGGACTCTTTAATGCCTTCTGTGAATACCGAAAGTCTTAAAGTTAGGATTTTTCTCAATTTAGTAGTAGTAACGTTAGGACTCCTTACTTTAAAACTCCTATATGCCTGCTGTGAATACTGAAAGTCTTAAAATTAGGATTTTTCTCAATTTAGTAGTAGTAAAGTTAGGACTCCTAACTTTTGGACTCCTAAATGCTTTCTGTGAATACCGAAAGTCTTAAAATTTGTTTTTGTCTCAGTTTAGTAGTAGTAAAGTTAGGACTCCTTACTTTAGAACTCCTAAATGCCTGCTGTTAATACTGAAAGTCTTAAAATTAGGATTTTTCTCAATTTAGTAGTAGTAAAGTTAGGACTCCTAACTTTTGGACTCCTAAATGCCTTCTGTGAATACCGAAAGTCTTCAAATTAGGATTTTTCTCAGTTTAGTAGTAGTAAAGTTGAGAAAAATCCAAATTTTAAGACTTTTGGTATTCACAGAAGGCGTTTAGGAGTCCGAAAGTTAGGAGTCCTAACTTTACTACTACTAAATTGAGAAAAATCCTAATTTTAAGACTTTTGGTATTCACAGCAGGCATTTAGGAGTTCTAAAGTAAGGAGACCTAACTTTACTACTACTAAACTGAGAAAAAAACCAATTTTAAGACTTTCCGTATTCACAGAAGGCATTTAGGAGTCCAAAAGTTAGGAGTACTAACTTTACTACTACTAAATTGAGAAAAATCCTAATTTTAAGACTTTCAGTATTCACAGCAGGCATTTAGGAGTTCTAAAGTAAGGAGTCCTAACTTTACTACTACTAAACTGAGAAAAAAAAACATTTTAAGACTTTCGATATTCACAGAAGGCATTCAGGAGTCCAAAAGTTAGGAGTCCTAACTTTACTACTACTAAATTGAGAAAAATCCTAATTTTAAGACTTTCGGTATTCACAGAAGGCATTTAGGAGGCCTAAAGTTAGGAGTCCGAACTTTACTACTACTAAATTGAGAAAAATCCTAACTTTAAGACTTTTGGTATTCACAGAAGGCATTTAAGAGTCCTAAAGTTAGGACTCCTAACTTCTGTGAATACCGAAATGAGTAAGTACATTCTGTGAATACCAAAATGAGTAAGTGCCTTCTGTGAATACCAAAATGGTAGTAAGTTTAGGATTTTGTCTTAAGTTAGTTCTGTGAATCGGGCCCACAGTCTTTTCTCCTGCTGAGAAATCCAGTTCCAGTGCTTCCAGTGTTTCCAGGCTACCCTTGCAGGTTGCTGAGGAATCGAGTCCTGAGAGAGAGATACAAGACCTCCCTCTTCTAAAATCGAGGTACAGAGCTGATTAGACCCGTAGAGAATTCTTGGAATAGATTCTTGGCAAAGAATACTAAACTTAAGCTACACCTCACTTATTTCTTCCCTTGTACTAGACTTAGGTTAGGTACACCGGGGTAGGCGTATTGTAGAAGCACCAGTTGAGTACTTTTAGTCATTATTTTATCACTGTATGTATTATATGTTATTTTATATGGCTTAGAAACCATACCATGCTTTTACAGTACTACTTTATAATACTTATCGTATTATATGCCTTGTACTTTATAACCAGTATTACGATTGTAGCAGTACATTTCTTATGTTTGAGAAAGAAGACTGTTCAATAAATACTTTTTATTGTAAACGCCTGTCTCTCTATTTCTCAATACCTCTGGTGAAACGAAGCATGCCCGATTGACTGAGTAAAATAGATATCTATTGTTTCCGCGACTCTAGAGCTTGATTTCTTATTCTTGGGAAACAAAGTTGCCATGTTTATGCGGTTGTCAGAAACGAATCCCTTCTTGTGAATTCGAGAAAGTTTCTAGTGACCTCTGAGCTAGCTGGCAATCACAATTAAGTTTAATATATTCGGTAGAGACCTAGTCGGCCTCAGTCCTATGTCTAAACTACAGGATATATTATTCCAATGTGCAGAGCCTATTGGGAATATAGGAACTACACTACATGGCTCCCAATGTTTGGTAAGGCGATAATTTAATGCTAGATACTAGAGTAACTCAGTCGTGCTTTTCACACAGACCCCTTTTTCCCATAAAAACTCCAATAGACGTCTGGAGTGGGTGAAAGGATAATATCCGCCAAAACTGAGTAGGACTAAAAACCCTATGTATAAGTTTTTGGGTTATTCAACGTTGAAGGATACAGTGTTCCAAAATATTGTGCACCTAATCTTTGTTTCCTTGAAACTTGCTCTGCAAACTTTCATTAAACAATGCCGGATAACGGTGACAATAACGTAACCGGTGCAGCTGCAGTAAATGCAACCCAGCCGGGTGTAGACCTTACAGGGTTTAATGAAGAAGACGATGATGCTATAATCATCCCGGAAAACTTAAGGAAAACTATAGCTATAAAACTTATAGAAAATGGTCTATCACCCAGAGGTGGTAGAGTTATATTTGTCATAGAGGCACATGAATATCGGCAGACAGAGGTATTCTATTCATGGATTATCTTTCCACAAGCAAATCCAACAACACATATGTTCCACTACTACAAAGTAGAGGAACCTCCAGAGGAATACGTTCCTTACGAGGACGTTGAAATTCCATTAACTTTCCAAGAGCATCAGCTCTGGTTTAAAAGCGCCCTACAACATCAAAATCACATTACCAGGCTCGGTCCTCTAGGTAGACCAGGAGCTACATGGCCTATACTAGCCAGCTATACACCACATCCTGACATAGACAATATGACAGGTCGAGAACTGTTAGCCCAGCTAAAACAGTTCATTAAAATACGTATACAATTGGTTCAATAAGTTATGCGGACCTTAACAGTCCAACCTACTGTAAGGATTCCACAGCACATCCCTCACCAAGGGAACACAAACAAAATCACACCACAGACTATACAATCAGTCATTGGTAAGTTGCCCGCCAAAAGGGAACAAATTCCATTCTGGTTAGCCCAGAAAATTACTCAAATAGAGGCAGTATTTCCTGATAGTACACCTCATGAGAAACACAGGATTCTGACAATCTGTTTACCAATGGGGATTGCACCACACGCAGAGGACTGTGACACTTGAGGTACAGTCTTTGCTTCAATCTACACAAAAACACATGGTGTTCCGTCTATGGCGGTAATACCAGACGTTCTAAGGCAGATTCAAAATGAATACGGTCCAGAACCGGCCTTAAATCTGGGTATGAAATTACTAAAAGATTTCAAACAGGTCTCGGCTATACTATTAGCCAACATTAAAGGTGAAGCAGCATCCGTGGAAATCCGCCAAAAGCTAAAAGAAACAGATATAGCAGAACAACCATATGAACTAGCAAGAATTATTGAAAAATCATATGAAGAACTAGAAAGAGATAGTTTGGGTGGGAAACCATTAAAACCACAACTAACTGAAAATCCTGAAAAAGGTTTTATTAAAAATAACCTCACTACTCCTAAAAAGAAGTGGGAAAACAATAAACAGACAGTTCCTAAAAAGAAAAGTTCTCGGTCCAGAGGAGGATCTCCCCAATGAGGAGGTCGGTCTCCCCAATGGGAGCCCTCTGAATAGAGGTATAACCTCAGAAATAGGGATAATTTGAAAAAACCTGATAGATATCAAGATACTGATACACGTTCCTCTCGTACCTTTTAGACTTCCTTGCAGAAATCCGAAAGAAGAGGACGATCAGAACTAAAAGAAGAACGCGTGAAGTCCAAAGACGAACAGCACGTTCTCAATTCAACAAGATGAAGGTAGCAAACGTAAAGATCAGACATGCCGAGGAGCTTGAGAACACAACTCAAGAACGGGGAGTGGGCCCAGACAATGCTAGACAGCGCAGCAGAAGTGACCATAGCTCGCAGGATCTTGAAGGATCATCTGGAGACAGTGGACTTGAATGAATGCATTCAAGTTGAAACTGCCGACACCAGGGTTAGTGTACCTCACAATTTATATGAAGTAACACTCTGAATGGAGGGGGACATAACTAGGAAAATAAAAGCACTCTTTTGGGAGAAGCTATCTAAGGGTTATGACATTCTTCTAGCTGAACAAGAATTTGTCAGGGAGTGCCCACATGGCGAACAAATACTTTTCAGGAAAACCTAGGTATCCCTACCATGTGTATATCTATTTAAGGTCATCCCTTCGACAAATCCACATAGTGGTCAGGCAAGGATGCCCATCAGTCACCACACGGAACCGCCCTTCATCATTTGGGATTCCTTCAAGACCACCACTAGGGGTGCCGCTTAGCTTTCACAGAGGAGGGCCCAGATGGTAGGAGAGCCCTCAACCGGTCAGACAGGTCTTACTATGGTCTTGCTACTCAATTATGAGGGTGTAAAAAAGGGGGGGACTGATGTCACAGTTCACAAAAGGTGTGTAAAAAGTAAGAAGAAAGTGTCATAAAATTGGATGAGGGGGTACTGAAAATGATACTTATTCTGGTGCTACCCACTCCTCCAACATTAAAAAGTAGTCAGTGACAGCCACAACAATTTAGGCTGCCCGGGTGTACTATAAGGTCAACATGTTTCAGCAATTCTTGACAAGTTCTGTCATTGCTTTCTTCAGGACCAAATTTACTGATAGCTACTGCAACAGGGTGATAATGAAACAAAACTGTGCTCAAAACCAAAATAAAACAGATACAGAGATCACCTGAATCCACTAGGTGTCCGTATCGTTTTCTTCACTCTTCTAAGTCATGTGAATTCACTATAGAAACAGTGGAAACATGAAGGTCAAAAATAGGTGCCCTGTAGATAGACACCGCGTACACAACTTAGTTCATGACTATATACATGATTCATATGTATCAATCTTAGTATTAAGTGTCAAAATTATGTACACCAGTAGCATTATGAAACTAAGTGCTAATGTCTCAACATTGGATCAAATTTAGAAATGCCAATACAGCAAACAGAAACAATCTTACCATACTTGTAAGAGGTACAGACCTCACCCCACCTGGCCACGACTCAGGAAAGAAGGGGAAGCACCGCTCTATGAGAAAGGGAACAAGTACACAGCACACTGTGAAATCAAGCCCTTCACTATTGTCTAGAATGATCCACTCAGCGCCAATCGAACCAACTGTAACTTCACCAACCGTTGATGACAGTGTTGAAAGTAATATGACTCTCCCAGAACGAGTCGTACTTAAGGTTCAAACGCACACGGCGTTTGAGGTAAAAAAAAAATGTTATCACCCTCAGAGCACAGTTTTGTTTCATTATCTCCCTCTTGCAGTAGCTATCAGTAAATTTGATCCTGAAGAAAGCAATGACAGAACTTGTCAAGAATTGCTGAAACATGTTGACCTTATAGTATACCCGGGCAGTCTAAATTGTTGTGACTGTCACTGACTACTTTTTAATGTTGGAGGAGTGGGTAGCACCAGAATAAATATAATTTTCAGTACCCCCTCATCCAATTTTATGACACTTTTTTCTTACTTTTTACACACCTTTTGTGCACTGCGACATCAGTCCCCCCTTTTTTACACCCTCATAATTGAGTAGCAAGACCATAGTAAGACCTGTCTTACCGGTTGAGGGCTCTCTCCTACCATCTGGGCCCTCCTCCTTGAAAGCTAAGTGGCACCCCTAGTGGTAGTCTTGAAGGAATCCCAAATGACGAAGGGCGGTTCCGTGTGGTGACTGATGGGCATCCTTGCCTGACCACTATGTGGATTTGTCGAAGGGATGACCTTAGATAGATGTACACATGGTATGGATACCAAGGTTTTCCTGTTAGTTTACACTTTGCGTACACACTAGTTTTCTCTCATTAGACCCTCTGATATTATTTTTGTGTTGTTCAATATATGTAGGGAACGTATCAGAGCCTGGTCTTAAAAATTCCCTTTGGTCCTAACCAAGTGTTGTTGTTCGAAGAAATAATTATGCCAGCCTTCTCAAATCACATTCCAATTCATACAAAAATACACATATGCCAGGAAATTGGCAGTAGCTCAGGCTCCAGCATTATACAAAAATCACATAGGATGGGATGAGGACTTTCCTCACCATAAAATCCAGTTAAAAACTCAACTAACAATGCAAAGGCAATATCCTGTAAAACAGGAAGTTAAAAAACAGGTCAGGGAGCTTTTAAATCAACTGGAATACCAAGGGGTGGTTGAAACATGCACCTCATCAATGAACAATCCTTTGTTTCCTGTCTCCAAACCAGACAATTCATATCGTCTAGTTTTGGACTATAGACACTTAAACTCTTGTTACAAAACATTTGCAGTACAAAATGCACACAGTGTAGCACTGATGAATAACATTGTGCAGAAAAAATTTAAAACCACATTAGATATTTCAAATGGGTTTTTCTGTCAAAACATTGCACCTGAAAGCAGGCATTTGACCGCTTTCTCAATTATGGGGACACAGCGACAATTTTACCGTCCCCCCCAGGGATTCAAGACTAGTCCAGGGTTATTTTCAGCCAAAGTAACAGAGTTACTACAAATGTACGATGATGAGGCATTATCTTATGTAGATGACATCTATCTTACAGACGATGATTTGGATATGCACTTGAAAAGAGTGAACACCATAATACTTGGGTTCGCTTCTGAAGGGTACAAATTAAATTTTAAGAAATAACGAATTGCCCACCTCAACGTCCTATTCTTAGGATACGAGTTATCAAGTGAAGGCAAAAGCCTGGCAGCCAACTTCCTAGAGAAATGTGCGCTGCTCCAACCTCCAAAGACGCTGAAGAACTTACAGTCAATTCTAGGTTTCCTGAATTTTGGAAGAACTTATGTTCTAAATTACGCAGAAAGGGTTAAACCTGTCTACGAACTAATCAAACCTGATTTCAAACCAACAAATTGGACTCAAAACGATACAGAAATTTTGCGTTCAGTGCAAACAGACATGTTAGCAAAAACACAGTTAGAAACACGCGATAATGCGCGCAATCTTGTGATCCGAATCATCCCAGGGAGATGCGGATTCACATTCCTGACTTTTAATGAAGGTGAAAAGGTACCAATAGCATACAAATCACACTTGTACACACATGCTGAAATAAAATTCACTTCTACAGCAAAAATTCTGACAGCTGTTCAAACTGCAGTAGCAAAAGAGAGAGCTCTCGCACAGCGTAAACGCCTAATGATCGTTACACCTGTACCTGCCTTAGAGGCAGGGACGAAAGCAAGCATTCCCAATGCAAAACTTTACATCTGAGATGGATACAATGGGTTAACTCTCTTGCTGCAACAGACGTTGAATACATCTTTGACCCCTACTTGAAGACACAAGAATTCCTACAATACGAACACGAATGTCCTCTGCCGACCGAAATTATGCCTCTAGAACTTTACGGATGTACAATATATACAGACGGATCAGCACAGCCCGCAATTGGGGGTAAACAAGCCTATATTGCTGCGTGCGCGATTGTTAAAGGTCACTGGCACGAAGGTAAATTTAGACCTTTGGTCACTAAAACTCAATCACTCGGAGACTGTACAGCTCAGCGAGCTGAACTACAGGCTTTCAAGATGGCGCTTGAAAATACCGATTGCGAATTCCCCACACTCATAGTGTGCGATTCGTATAACTGCGTCAGGAATTATAATGAATATTTGCAGACCTGGGTTCAAAATGGTTTCGAAAATACAAAAGGTGGCACAATCAAGCATAAAAAGCTTTGGCAAAAAGTAGTTCTATTACAGAAAGAACTACAAAAGACTCACGTGATTCATACACTGAGTCATCAGCGTGATGGCGTTCACATTGCAGGGAATTCATTGGCTGATGAAGCCGCAAAGGCAGCTGTGCAAACGTCATCCGCAGCTACAATCACTCGCTCGAAAAGAGTAATAGACGGTGAAACAATGCTAGCATTCAAAGCCTCGAGGGTAGGTAGCTTTGCAGTGTTACCTGTAAACTATCCACTCGGTACTACATACATAATTGATGCAAACTCCGTTAGTTTTGCTCGTAACCCTGGAGTGGGGGATAGGGCAATTCCAAACATGGAACATAGGTCAGGACTGATCTTAGCAGCACACAAAGGACTGGCATCTGCACACGCAGGAATTTCTGCCACAGTATCATTATTAAAACAAAGATATTGGTGGCCGCGCATGAAGAAACAAACTAGAAACTATGTTCTAGAATGTAAAATCTGCCAAAAAATAAAAGTTTCAACAGTGAAACGACCTGCACAGACGCCCCTTCTGATTTCAGATAAACCACTAGCGTGTGTTTACCTGGACCACTGTGGTCCCTTACAAAGGGATGGTAACTATAAATATATCATGGTCGCACTGGATTCCTGCACAAGATTTATTTGGATGTAGCCCCAGGGCTCGGCTGACGCCAGAACTGTTATAAAGGATCTGCGAGTCTTTATCGGCACATACGCAATCGGCACGGTACATTCTGACCAGGGTCCTGCGTTTAGCTCTTGAGCTTACAGGGAGGCCATGGCTAGCTTGGGGGTTGCATTGCGGTATTCCAGTCCCTTCCATCCTGAGGGTAATGCGGTAGTGGAAAGAAAAAACCGTGACATAAAGCAATCCATAACAGCTAAGATATTAGGTTCAGGTGATGGGTGGGTCAAACATCTAATAAGTGTCCAACGTAGTCTTAACAATCTGCCAAGAAACTATCTGGGGGAAATCAGTCCATATGAATTACTGTTTGGTACTAGAATGATAATCAAAGACCTCGATTGTCATACTTCAGTGGTGGAACAAAAACCCTTTGATGTCAAAGATAGTTTGGCTGTTTTACAGGACTTGAATGAAACAAGAAGAAGTCTGAGTAACACAATACAGAAGCAAACGACCACTGAAGAAAGACCACCTGTTCCAGCAAGACCTGTCTGGATTCTGAAGATTGGGGATCTAGTCAGGGAAAAGTTCGCGGTGAAGAAGGAATTTGGGCCTTCTTACAGAAAAGCAGTACCTGTCTTAGCTATCCACGAAACAAGATCAGTGTTACTACCGCCCCTTGGTGGTAAAAGGGAGAACAGAGTTGTGTCCATCGACCTGGTAAAACCACATAATGTGGTCGATAATAAGTAGTAGGCCCAGTGGACTCCCAAGATGTAGCAGACGACCAAATCTTGCTAAAATCCAAGAGGTTGGATTCTTGGATTCTTGTAAAGCGCACTGTTACTCTACCCGAGTGTCCTGGCGCTGTAGAGCGCTGGGGAACCCGTCCTGGTTTTCCCTGTGAGATGGTCCCTTTCTGGGTATCTCTAGGGTGAAACCAGGCATCCCCGGCGTCTGTGGGGAGCCGTTGTAGAGATGAGGCAAGCTTAATGCCCAGAGTTGCCGAGTGTGTTCCCTGGTTAGAGTAGGCACTGAGGCGAGAATTATCGAGTCCGTTGACCCTGGTCCCAGGCCCTGCCGCGTCGGGAATTGAACCCTGGTCCCGGGCCGTTCTCTGCTTACAGGTCTGCCGCCTCTAACCAGTGAGCCACACCAATCCACATTCAGGTTCAAACTGAAAGACTTATCACCTTTGATAAACCTGCAGTAAGAAAAGAAGGACTATGCAAAAAAGCCGTGGAACTTGTGCCTCTGGATACCCAAATAACAGTTCGTCAAGAAACACCTGTCTACAATGATATAGCATCTGACTATACCAACATGGCAAAAGAAGAAACAGCTCCAGCGATTTCAAGTAATCCGGATGCAATTCCAACAATTGACAGAACTGCCTCTGGCTATTTCATCAACTTTGATAACTTTTCTGAGGATCCCAGTGAACCTGAAGCAACGCCAGCAAATAACACTTTCAAAGAAAAAATAACAGAACTCTATCATCAACTTGAAAAAACATATCTGGTTTCACCATGGCTTGAACTTTGGATCGTGTTAGGTGTACTTTTCCTCCTGCTCTGGCTCATACTTGTGTTAAGTTTGGGAAGGATGATAGATGGAAAATACAGTACAATGGACACAGCAAGTAAGAATATCAACTTGCTCCTGAAACCTCACAAATCATCTCATCGTGAAAGAAGAGACCTGTAATCAGTAAACATCACAGCCGTTAATATACCTGGTGGTATAGCTTGGGATAAAACTGATTATGACATTTATGGCCCGGTGGAGCTGTTGAAACTTCTACACCAGTTTAAGGTTTCTTTGAGTGACTTTGTATCACCCAGCACATTTTCTGATGATTGGGTTTTTGAAACGGTTAACAACATGATGACAGATTTAGAAATGTCAGCTAAATTTACAGAACATGAATACCTAGAAGGTTCATCAGATTATGAACAAATGTATTGTTTTAATCATTATGGTCACCATTATTTGCATAAATCTGCAAACCCTAGAAATGTTTTACTTATAATCAATGGGAATATTGTCCAACGCCGCCAAAGGGCAGCTCAAAAACATTTTATGAAAAATTTCCGTATTTGTCAGGGTTTAATGTTACAAATCTAGAAACTTTTTATTTTAAAAATGTAAATAAGACAGGAATGAAAACAATGTTGACCAATACTAAACACAGTTATTCTGCACACTTTTATGCTCAGCTGTCTACATTAGGTTTTGACGTTTGGAAAGACAACATTGAGACAAAAACTGTCTGAGGCACAAGGTTTAGAAGCCTTGTTCAGAGCCTGCATCCTCCCGGAACAAATAATGTTTTTAAATAACACTGTTCAACAAACTTCTTGTCTTGGCCTGGCTAAGATAAAAGATTTAAATAAACCGTCTAGACCTAAGACCACATCTGACAGTATTGATACTACAGAAGAGGAGGTAGTGCGTACCATATATTTTGAAACAAAACAGAACTAATCCTGATTGGAAAAAATGGTTAATCTGGCCCACAGGCACGAATAACGGTCAAGATAGGTTCCTGAACAAAACACAAGGGTTCACAGCGAATAGGCCTGATCCAAGATACTCCCAGAGACAACATCCAGGGATAGTAACTACTTACAGTGTAGGAAAGCTATGCCTTGAGTGGCTACAGAAATCTACACTTCAAGAAATCAAACAACACTAATCTTTACTTAAAGAAGGCAATGATTTGCGAGATTCCTTAATGGGGCCTCGCAAACCACGTCAAAACCGTTTTATATACGCCGGTATATACTCTGCTTACAATGAAGCATTGAAAATAACGCAAATGTAAACTCCAGAAAGAATACGAGAAATTGATCGTATTAAGTTAGAGAAAAGCCTCTCTGTAGTGGACAACGGGTTAACGACTCTGTCCTCCAGAATATATTCTTTGGACAGCATTGTATCCTCTGCAATTGACATAATAGAGCAAGACTTGCTACTGTTACAACATGGCCAGTCTCAATTACGTTCTATAATGCTGCTAGGCTGGACATTACAAAATCTCCGTTCAGGCTACGAGCCATGGCGTCTAATCAATACCATGTCATTGTTTACTGTGTTTAACCTTACAGATAAACAAATCTCTTTGGCACAAAGAGGTGCAGACTATACGGTGCTGAGCATTGAAAATCTGGAAAGATTACCATTGACAGTTTCTGAGAAGCCTGTCATCGAATGGATAATACATGGCACCATCACGATACCAGTGACGATTTCTCAATTTCAGTATTGTCTACAGCATATACCAGCAGGCCTATATGAAAGGTTGGGTAAAGAATACATTAAGTCAACCTGGAATTTACCGTATACACACAAATGTTGGAATGGGGGAAAGGAGGTATTTCTTAGTGGTAAAAATTGTAAGAACTCACTGAGCGGGTCACTTTTATGTGAAGGTATTAATTTACACGGAGCCTGCGAAGGTTCTGCAAATAACCTCTCTTGCCACCTGCACAGTTCACCCTCCACAGTGATAGAACCAATTTTCAGGTAGCTATCTAATGGCAGCTACGTTATGCTCAATGACCACAGCTGTTGTGGCATGTTGCCAGGAAGAGCGTATTTCGTTAGTGTGTCATCCAGGGTCACTTGTTGTATGCAAGTATTGTATCCTAAAAGTAAGACAGACAGGGAGACAGCGTTATGGCCTTCACTGAATATCTCTTCTATACGAATTGATACTTTAAGCAGAATGAAAGCCATTCTTTTATAAAAAACGGTGCCACTGACCTTGTCTAGAGAAACGTATGATCTGCAAATTGCAAGGACTTCTGCAGAGATACATGTATTATTATCAACTAATTGCCCAGTACATTTCGCAGAAATGTTAAGTCAAATCTTAAATATGTCTGATACCAGTGGCATCGCACATGTATTTAAGACGATTTTTCGGGACTGTTAGCACCATTTGAAGCAGGCCTCGGCATTTTTCCAAATTTCGTGCACTCTGTGTTCAGCGGCCTGCCTCTCATCTTGGGACTCGTAGCAGGAATTCTATTTTTATTTCTTCTGCTCTGATATGGCAAGTCCAGTCACCAGCGATACCCAGACTACCATGGAACAAGCCCTCCTTGCCATGAGGTATCGTGAGAGAATTGCACAGATTCTTGGCTTGGCTCGTTTAAGGGATCTGAACACAACTTGGTTCCTTTTATTCAGACCAATCTGGCAAGATTGCATCTTACCTGTTCTACGATGCCTGCGTTGCGGAGAGGAATGCGTGTTGGACCTTTGTCTTACACTTCCATCAGTCCTGCCATAGGATGTTGACGCTTTGCTAGGTCCGGTAACGACTCATGCATCGTGTTGCCCCCAACGGCTGCCCATTCTGATGACGGCATTCATTGAGGTCTCACCGGCAATTCTAACTGAGGGTGAGATACGTGATACTACAGGCACACAGGTGCCACCTACTGCGGACATTGCTAATGCATCAAACGCTGATGGCGATGATCCTCATCTATGCACTTTGATCTGCTAACCGAAGTGGTTCCACTTTCGTCTACTATGGTAGACGGTTTCTTTGCCAGCCTAGACGATCTGATGTTTTCTCCTGACACCGAAAATAACTTTTGATTCATACACACAGCGTTCCCCGAACTCTGAAATTCTGCCTCCGTTGTTTTTTAAAAACAAACCGTCTAACAATTTGAACTGTTCCAAAAATAGAACTTTTTGGCACAGAGTAATCTGCTTAAAGTAGAACTAATCTTAGAGAACAAGATTTCTTTTTGTAAACATCATAATGACAATATTTGCCCTTGTCCTAAAAACAAAACAGTTTAAATATTATGCTATGGGATAGTCTCGACCTTTTTTGTGTACCTTAAAGAGACATTTCATGAATGTAATTTCGTCTTTCATAAATGTTAGAATGTATGCTCTCATACTATGCTTCATATCGGTTGAGACCTATTTGTTTTTACAGTTTATACTCACTTCATGTGAACAAACCTTTCAAATGCAATTTGTATTTTGGGTTGGATTGTAAACACTTGCCTTAGATATGTTCAGTGCTTAGACATTTAGTTTTATTGAACTTAATATCGTGGAGTGGGTGTTGTGTAGGAATCTAGGACCCTAGTCTAATTTTCCCGATTCATGCCCATATATAGGTATAAATTACCCGATCCTTATATATGCATCGAAATCATTACCATATTTAGACTAAACCTATGCAGCCTAAATGCAGCTAGGGACTTCCCCTTGCCTGAATACTAATTTAGGAAATCTTGGAGTTTTCAAAGAACTGAGTCTTTGATGATGTTATTATGTCCAATCATACGTCAAATTCGGCACCTTCAAGGTATAAATACGCCTACATTTGCCCAGACAAACACACGGTGGTTTGGAGCAGTTCGACTATCTACTTGCCTGACGCCCTGCAGCAGCAAGTGCCAAAGGAAGCCGACCCTCCAGCTGACGCACTGAGAGACGCTCTCTTTTCTCCTGCCGAGAAATCCAGCTCCAGTGTTTCCAGGCCACCCTTGCGGGTTGCTGGGAAATCGAGTCCTGAGAGAGAGAGATACAAGACCTCCTTCATTCTAAAACCAAGGTACAGAGCTGATTAGACCCTTAGAGAATTCTTGGAATAGATTCTTGGCAAAGAATACTAAACTTAAGCTACACCTCACTTACTTCTTCCCTTGTACTAGACTTAGGTTAGGTACACCGGGGTATGCGTATTTTAGAAGCACCAGTTGAGTACTTTTAGTCATTATTTTGTCACTGTATGTATTATATGTTATTTTATATGGCTTAGAAACCATACCATGCTTTTACAGTACTACTTTATGATACTTATCGTATTATATGCCTTGTACTTTATAACCACTATTACGATTGTAGCAGTACATTTCTTATGCTTGAGAAAGAAGACTGTTCAATAAATACTTTTTATTGGAAACGCCCGTCTTTCTATTTCTCAACACCTCTGGTGAAACGAAGCATGCAGGATTGACTGAGTAAAATAGTTATCTATTGTTTCCGCGACTTTAGAGATTGATTTCTTATTCTTGGGAAACAAAGTTGTCATGTTTATGCGGTTGTCAGAAACAAATCCCTTCTTGTGAATTCGAGACAGTTTCTAGTGACCTCTGAGCTAGCTGCCACTCACAATTAAGTTTAATATATTCGGTAGAGACCTAGTCGACCTCAGTCCTACATCTAAACTACAGGATACATTATTCCAATGCGCAGAGCCTATTGGGAATATAGGAACTACTCCAAGAGGCGCATACATGGGCACTGACAGAGGGATGGGGAAAGGGGTGTTGGGAAAAATCTCTTGCTCCAGTTAGGTTAAATAGGATGGAGGCTACTAGCCTTCTGATCAAACTGGGAGGGAGATTAGGGAGGGTTTCCAGTTCAATTTTAAATTTTCTTCTAAGGGTCCAAAAAAACTGAAAAGATGGACAGAACTTAAGATTGGTAAAGGAACATAAGGAGGTTGTTGAAAGTAAATTGGAAAGAGAAATAAAGGAGAGGAGGATGGGGGAACCCAATATGGAAGGTGCTGTTGTAAGAGTTTTGCGCCTGATTTTGTCAATTCCTGTCTGATACCTGTGAGGAAGGTGTGGCCAAGCCTAAAGCTGGAGATGAAGCTGCAGCGGTTGTTGATGCCGATGTCTTTGCCACTGTTACTGCTGCTTTCTCCACTGGGACCTGGTTCCTAGCCCCCAGTTGCAGAAGGGGGGGAAGCTTTAGTGACAGCATGGTCAGCATGGTTGTGGGTGGAAGAGTACAAGGCTCAGGCACCATTGTTCTCAAGTTGGTGTGCTTGGGTTGGGAGCAACAGGAGCATGCCAAACACACTGTCTGCTCCAAGCCACCCCAAAAGCCCTAAAGCTACAGGGTGTTTATGCAATGGCAGCTGGTGTATCTAGTGCATTGAACATTGTGCAAAGCCACCCCAAACCCTTCAGAAGGCAAAATTAGCCGGGCTTATGGGGTGACGTGGATCCTTGGATTTTAATTGGTTGTATCAATGACCCTTATCTTATGATCCTTGGGGCACATTGCAACGACAAAAGAACACAGCGGACATCGTGGAAGGTCAGTGGAAGGGTGTGCTGGTTATCTGTTGCTACAATTTCCCCTAACCACCCCAGTCTCTTCAGCCCAACCTCAACTCTATCCCAATATCCCTACAGCCCAATAACCTCTTAAGTCCTTGGAGATCATGGACAGCAGAGGCCAGACATCGGAGGCCTGAGGTCAGAGACCAGGTGCGATGAAGGTAGAGATGGACTGGCTGATGTGAGGAGGATAGGAGGCAGCGAGTGGCTTGTCCCATATTTGGAATTCCCTGTTCCTGTGCCCTGTCTATCCTTTTGACCTGTTTCTCCTTGCTTGGCTCATCTGCGGGTCTTTCGTTTGTAGCCGTGTACTGCCATGTAAGAAATAGAGCCATAACAAAGGGGGTAGCGATTTAGGTGTGTGAGGTTTTTATGTACTGTTACTGTTGTAGGTCGAGCCTGGGTCCCATGAAGGAAGTCTAGCTAGGCTCAGGTGCGGCTTGTGGTCCCGGGTGCACTCTCTCCCTGACCCTCACTTCTCTAACCTACCAGCCTCCTACAAGCCCTGAGCCTCCTGGAGGGTGAGAGTAGGTGTAGACTAGCTTGCAACTGGGGGCGATCTACACATAAGATACACAACTTAAACACGCTAAATGTACAGAGTCTGTGACCACGCTTCTTCAAGATAGCCCATGTGGTGCACCGTGGAGGTGTTGAGCCACAAGTCCCTAGAGAGTTGGCGAGAGGTGTGATAATTGGATCCACGGAGGACATCGTAGAAAGACTGAGCTCATCATGAGTTGAAACAACGGTAGGTATTATGACAGCAAGAAAACTAAGATCAGGTACAGTGATATATTCGAGGCACTGCCAAAAAACTAAATCAACTTTCTTCAGGAATAAAGCCCAACGTATGGGGTTTCTAAAAGGAAACTCAACAATTACCTCACTCTTTTTAAAATCAGCAGAGGAAATAACCAACAGTAATTTTGTGAGTGACTCAGTTAAATCACAGGAGGAACTCTCCTTAATTAATCCCCCGCTAGAAGGATCACAGAAGGGTAGAATTTCTTTACATCACTCCCCACGGAAAATAAAGATAGCCTCATTGAATCACCGGCTCAGAAAATGATCACAGGTATGCTCTGTGGGGTGATCCAACAGGCAACTCAGATGACTCATGCGGAGGTGGAAACTTTTATAAAAGACTATACGGTGCTGGATATTTCACCTTTAAAATCTGTATTCCCGATCTCTAACATCGACTCAGTCTCTGAGATAGTGGTACCAATGACTCAAAGAAAGTCAATGGACTTAGGGCCTCATTTATGGGGATTGGACATAGAGCAGCACAGAAAGTCATCTTGCTATGCTGCCCAACGTCAAAGTGAAAGGGCAGGAATCTATCTAATGCCGTGCATTCCTGTCCTTTCCCCAGCACTGACAGCGTTCTTGCAGCCTAGTGCCAACACAGGCACCCTTGCACCATGGTGCAAAGTTGCCTATGTTGTCAGCACGATTGTTTTTGTGCAGAAAGGGGCATCTTCCTGCACAAAAAGAATCCTGTGAGGTATTTTCACTCTTTCTCTGTGTGCTGCAGAATTCCGCACACATGGAAGGAGGAATACATTTGGAGAAATAAAGGTATTTCTCCTCTTTATGCCTCACCTCGGGAGGCATAAGGTTTTGGTGCTTCCCCAGGTTTACAAGATCTTGTAAATCTGGGGAAGCATCAAAATCTATGTGTGTTGCGTGGGAACACACACTACAACGCATGGATGTCAATTCACCAAAATGCCAGTAGTGGATGTAACACCACATGCCATTTGATGTTTACTTTCGCTCACACACACATGCTTGCACACACACACAAACATTCAAACACTGTCTCAAACATACACCCATTATCACCTCCATGCATGCACACAATATGCATTTGAAATTCAAAATGTCCTACCTCAGCTGACAAGGAGAGTGATATTCCAGCTAACGGTACTCCATTTTTTACTACACTATTAGTGAATAATATGTTAGTCACTATTACTGCAATTAAAAAACGGCAGAAAACAAGGAAAGTGGAGTCTCAATCGACGTCAGTAAGGATGGTCTTCTCCCGTGTCTACTGTTTCCTGCATGGCTCATTGTACTTTTCCCTATATTAGCCTTATTTTCTTGTGCACACGTTACTATGTAAACACGTTTGCTTTTGTGCCACATTGTACTTTCACACAGGACCTGCATATGTTTTTGCATTCTGTCCTTTTCCTGGGATTTAATCTTAACACCACTGACAATGTCAAACAACAATGTCCCTTGTTATTCTTTTTGGCCAGGCACTAGCACCTAGACATAACACAAGGATGCAGCTGTTGTTTATGTGCGCACGTCATGTTATATAGATAAGCCCATGAGCCAAAAAAACACACACACGGAACAAGTGTTTTGAGACAAGAGCACTACATCTGCTGAGATGTAGAACATTCATCTGCTAAGGTACAGGGTCTGCCAGTAATCCCAGAGATCTTATTCATATATAATCATTTAGCTTTAGTACGGGGTTTAGGTTACTCTGTCCTATAAAATGACAGGGCTTTTCATGGTATATGAATTACTAACCATGTTAATAGTATGTTTTAATATGCATTTCTTTATAATTGTGGCACGTATAGTGCATTTTAGAGAATGATAGTTTAAACATTCTACACTTTCTTTGTGTCTCCTTGTTATCTTATTCTGGACAAGTATGAGCGAGAGAGCAAAAGGGTGTGTCCTGTTACCGCAATCTCTGAGAGGGTCGAGAGTGTTGTGTTCTGGGGTGCCATTTCACTTTTTTTTCTGGAAAGGTTAGGAGGGGAAGTGAGGCATTATAGCGAGTCAGACTCAGACTCATAGATACTGAGGTAGTATAATGACTCAGTCCCAACATACTAATGTTTTATGGTTCCAAGCATACTTCTGTTCCAGAACAGAATCACTGCAACACCTGTCACTGATTTTGCCGACCCCTGAAGCCAGTGATTGCAAGGCAGGGCCTGACATCTCAAGGGATAAGCCAGGGGTTACAGCTGCCCCCCCGGCGACCCCTAAATGACGTCCAAGCCACAACGCCCATGGACTGCCTCCCAAGTGCAGTGTAAGGCAATGAGGTGATTTGCACTGCCTTCCCTTACTCTATGTGTAGGATAGACAGGAGGAAACCCATAGACCGAGTTGGGATGGGTGTATGCTGTAAATAAGAACAATTCCCAACAGGTATCAATTGGAAGACAATTTCAACAGGTGTATGCAATATGCATTACAAAAGGAAGAAACAAGGAGTCACTGCAATTTTTTGAAAAAAGGCAGGTATTATTCACCACTTTTAAGAGCAAGGCGGGTCTGTTGCAAAGTTATACAGTTAAACAGCACTGTACAGATCAATTGGTGTGACAACCCGGTGGCACTTGGTGAAGGTGATATATACATGAATATATACAGTGAATAGTGGTGGTAGTGCAAGTGCTGGGGTGAAACAGCGTGGTCGGCGCGTTGTGACAATAGGTGAAAAAATACAGAGTAATGGCTCCAAGGATCAAGTTGTAGTCACTTAAAACAAGAATGAGTCAATTTTCAGGAGTACAAAACAAGTAGGGCGCCATAAAGTTAGACTGTGTGGTCGACGGCGTTTCGATCCCCGTCAGTCGGCAGTGAATGCAGGAGCTTAGCGGCTAAGCTCCTGCATTCACTGCCAGACGCTGCCCTTCGTGAGAATTGTCCCGACGTCCTGATTCACTCAGACGCTGACCACCCCTGTTGCCTCAAGCCTTCAAAATCACTATTCAGCATTGGACCCTACTCATCAGCCCCTCCATCCGCACGACCTTGCCTTGGGCGGACATCACTGTTCCCTCGACAACCCAGTCCTGATGACGATCCCGACTGACGGGGATCGAAACGCCGTCGACCACACAGCCTAACTTTATGGCGCCCTACTTGTTTTGTACTCCTGAAAATTGACTCATTCTTGTTTTAAGTGACTACAACTTGATCCTTGGAGCCATTACTCTGTATTTTTTCACCTATTGTCACAACGCGCCGACCACGCTGTTTCACCCCAGCACTTGCACTACCACCACTATTCACTGTATATATTCATGTATATATCACCTTCACCAAGTGCCACCGGGTTGTCACACCAATTGATCTGTACAGTGCTGTTTAACTGTATAACTTTGCAACAGACCCGCCTTGCTCTTAAAAGTGGTGAATAATACCCGCCTTTTTTCAAAAAATTGCAGTGACTCCTTGTTTCTTCCTTTTGTAATGCATATTGCATTCCCTTACTCTATAACACCACTGACAATGTCAAACAACAATGTCCCTTGTTATTCTTTTTGGCCAGGCACTAGCACCTAGACATAACGGATGTATGACGTTACAACGCATACTTTTACCACGCATACCTTTACAACGTGGTATTTACAACGAATACCGTTACAACGCATAGCGCTTAGAGGTGCTGGATAGTGGTAAGTATAATTTTCTATTCCAACTCCAGTCCCCGTGGACACTAGGGAAAGTGTTGGATAGAAAATTAAACTTATTACTTACCCTAGAGCGCCCCCCAGCGCAATGCGTTGTAATGGTATGCGTGGTAATACCTGCGTTGTAATGGTAGTGCGTTGTACAAATTTCGTTGTAAACGTTGCATACCAGACATAACACAAGGATGCAGCTGTTGTTTATGTGCGCACATCATGTTATATAGATAAGCCCATGAGCCAAAAAAAACCACACACGGAACAAGTGTTTTGAGACAAGAGCACTACATCTGCTGAGATGTAGAACATCCATCTGTAAATGCTAAGGTACAGGGTCTGCCAGTAATCCCAGAGATCTTATTCATATATAATCATTTAGCTTTAGTACGGGGTTTAGGTTACTCTGTCCTATAAAATGACAGGGCGTTTCATGGTATATGAATTACTAACCATGTTAATAGTATGTTTTAATATGCATTTCTTTATAATTGTGACACGTATAGTGCATTTTAGAGAATGATAGTTTAAACATTCTACACTTCCTTTGTGTCTCCTTGTTATCTTATTCTGGACAAGTATGAGCGAGAGAGCAAAAGGGTGTGACCTGTTACCGCAATCTCTGAGAGTGTCGAGAGTGTTGTGTTCTGGGTGCCACTTCACTTTTTTTTTCTGGAAAGGTTAGGAGGGGAATTGAGGCATTATAGCGAGTCGGACTCAGACTCATAGATACTGAGGTAGTATAGTGACTCAGTCCCAACATACTAATGTTTTATGGTTCCAAGCATACTTCTGTTCCAGAACAGAATCACTGCAACACCTGTCACTGATTTTGCCACCCCTGAAGCCAGTGATTGCAAGGCAGTGCCTGGCATCTCAAGGGATAAGCCAGGGGTCACAGCTGCCCCCCCGGCGACCCCTAAATGACGTCCAAGCCACAACGCCCATGGACTGCCGCCCAAGTGCAGTGTAAGGCAATGAGGTGATTTGCACTGCCTTCCCTTACTCCATATCTGTGAGGGATTCAAAGTCATGCAAAGTGGCTCTGCGTGACCTCATAAATATAATTTAGTCATTTTTGTCGCTGGAGCGTCACAAAAAGTGTCTCTCTTGCAGCACAAGGGGATCATAAATATGCCCCACATTTTGTAGTACTCCCAGTAATAATTCACCCTCAATGACAAACATATCGGTGCCCATCAAGTTATTGCTTAACCCACAGGGTCACCTTCCGATGTTTGCTTTACTAAGACACTACAATGCTTTGAATAAATGTTATCATCTATCATGACTTTATTGACAAAATCGACAGACAGCTCTGACGACATCTTGAATATTTTAACAGTAATACTCAAAGAGCATCTGCTGAAACCACTGAAACCAGATGGTTAATCTCTTACAAAGGGAGTAAAGGGCACCAGAAACTGCACAAGGGTTAATGGTATACAAGCAGGCCATCCTTGTACTAAGAAATTAATAACCTCGATAAATCATGATTTAGCAGATAAAATATCATTATTGCCAGATGTCTTTGTGGAGGAGGAGTTCATTGTACAGGAATCTGCTAATAAAGATGTAGATTATAATAATTCTTCCACATTCTACCTGTAAGTAGTGGATTTTTTAGGTCAGAGCAAAAATGTTAAGCCAGTGGTTAAATCATTAGAGGTGTCACATGAGATGACATTGATGCCTCTGAAGACAAAAAGACAGAACTGGGTGTATAGGAAGACTAGAAGGTTGTGTAAGAAGGAGGTGATAAAAGTCAAATTCCCTATGACAGTTTCTTGTACAGAGATACTAGAAGACCCTTCAAGTGTGCAAGCAACAGTACAAGCAGTGCCATACATAATGGGGTATAACATAATATCAGTCTGATGTTAGACAGTTAGGCTGATCAGGATACCGTTCCCACCCAGAAATGTTCTTCATATGATTCCGCTTCTGCCTAGGTCAGGACTGGCATCGGTCCTTCCACACCGGTATTAGACCAGACTGTACCCCCACATGTTCCACATGTTCCTCCAATGGTGAGGTGACTGATGTAATGGATATCGCATCTGATCAATATGGATGTCCCTCGGGCCGTCAATATATTATTGAAATGTTTAAGGGGGTCGACGATTCTTGACTTTATTGTGTTATTTGATGAAGATGTTATGTTTTTAAGTAGGTTAATTTTGCTGAACCTTAACACTCAAGTAGATCAGCATTAGTTAGTAAGTAGTAGTGATATAAAATAAGTGGAATTGTTAAACACACAATATGAGAAACAAATCAAGGGTTATCTTCAGTTCCTCTGTAATTGGTAATTTAATCATGATTAACTCTGCCTTTTTTGTTGCTAGAGGGATTGACATTGTTCCATACTTTTCTAAATCACATGCTTACAATTCAAATAGATTCTGGGTGTTGGAAAATCAAAGAACATTAGAAGACTGTATAGTTGCACAACAAGAAATGGCGCACAATGCAAAATGGCCTATAGTTTCTTGTAAGGCTGGCACTAGAATGGTTTCCTTTATAGGTCATAATGTAGTTCCTGCTAAAAAAGAAAATGAGATATAATGGCAATGGCTAGCAGGGGAAACGAATAATGAGAAAGATTTTAGGGTAAAACCTGTGAGGCGGTCTATTTAACAGCACAACCACAACCCTCTCCTTGAACCTAGCGGGTTGTATGAAAAATGTGGAGAAAATCAAAACGTGCATTCCCTATCTACAAGAAACGTGGCCATTTGAAGGTGATGATTATTATGTCATTAGCAGTCCAGCTACGAAATCTAGGGGATGTCATGCAAGTGGAGGTCATGTCACTTCGATACACTAGACCCGGTTAAGAAACACCATTTTACATGCTCACGTTCTTATGTTGCATTCTCTCACTCAACCCATTGACATTTGACACACATCCATTTGCTTGCATTTACAGAATAACGTTCTTTGAACTCAGTTTTGCTTACGCTACCACTTCATAGGCACTCTATCAAAACACCTTGAACTTTCTGTACAAGAACTAAGTTCATCAAAAAGATGTTCTTTTTGTTTTAGCCATTTGGCAACAGAACTATCACAATAGAATAAACAATAAGGGCCTGACTGGGGCTTCAGCCTGGTAATATGGATGATTCAACTGGAGTTGCCGATAGCATATACGCCTTGATCACAGCACTTCACTTTTACACGGTTGATCCTGATCCCACCCTATCATCGGAAATCCACATGGGAAACCACGGACACGGTTCGCCACAACCATAGCGTTGGCACCCAGGATTACGGTGTTTTCTCCAAACCTCCTGCCAGCCGCCCTGCTGCCTTTGTATCCTAAGCAACCCAGGCTAACTTACTTTGACAAGGCATAACGTTAATGATCCCAATATGCATAAAAAGGATCAAAAAGTCGTTGACTTAATGTGCACCATATACACATAGTTATTTAAATATTATGTATGTGTAACTGTGTCCTACCTCATCCTTGTTTGTACTATCAGAATGTGCAACATACAAGCAAGCCAATCTGGACCACTGTGTCTAAAATAAGCAATTACCCGAGGTCTCTGACCAATTTTATTTGGGTCGCCCCAGTCTATAAAGCACGTATTCATATATACAACATAAAGCCTTTGTTTAGACAGAGGAGCATTTTGCTGGCACTGAGGGGTCGATCCATACCGGAATTCCAGCTCAACTGATTCCTGTTTACCTCATGCGAGGTATGCTGGCCAGCTCTATACTAAGACGAACAGCCTGATAACACTAACCCACAGGTAACGGGGCTTTAGAACACCCTACAAGGATTTGGCAGATTCACTCCCCCTAGACATGATAAGTTAGAATGCGCTAGGTAGGAGTAAAACTAAATTACAGTACTGGTATGCAAGCATATATTCTCTGTAATCAGCAAAATGGTTGAACTGTTTATCTTTTTCACCATTCTCATAATGCTAATCACATTATTCTGTTTCCTTCTATTGATTATTGCAGTGCAGGTATTTTACTCAAGAATCGCAATGCTTCAATAAATAGTCAAACTGCATGTTGTGTATTCCCTGTGTATGTCTTTGGGTATGCACAAGTAACTAAGAGAAAGGGTTCTATATCTGTTGCCACGATTTCCTTGGGGAGTCAGGGTTGTCATGTTCTGAGGTTGCACATCCATTTGTTACCCTCTCAGGTTAGGAGTACAGATGGGGCACTGTGAGGTAGCAGGACTATAGGCCAACATTTCCTGAGGGGTGCTCAGAATCAATCTTGCACAGTTCCAACATGGCTCAGTGGCAAAGAAGTCCAGATTGCTGGCTGTTAAACAAAAGTCACTCTCGGAGCCGGTGGAGTGCACAATGATGAAAAAACTATTCACAGCCTTACAAATTTAAGCTGATCATCAAACTTCCTGTTGCATCCTTGGCTTACATCAATGCACAGTACACTGGTGCAATGGTGTCTAGAGCACTCTGGACACCATTATACCTGAAACCACAGTCAAGGTGAAATCAATAGCTTCGCCTTGGTTCACGAATGAACTCAAAGTGGATAAATCCGCGAGTAGGTCGGCGGAAAGACTGTGGAGAAAGACTGGAACACCTGAAAATCGGTTGAACTATAAACGGGTTCATGCTAAATACTTAAAAAACATAAAAGGTGCAAAAACCGCTTATCTCACCCTAAGGATTAATAAAGCCGCCCATTCGAGTAAAGAACTATATAAAATAGTTAATCAGTTTACTTCTCCACAGGTGGAGCAGCCGGCACTTTTGCCCACTGCTCAGTGGGTTGACTCACTTGCAGTCTATTTTGATAATAAAATAAAGACTATCTACTCCACATTTGCTGTCCTTAAACCAGATATCCATCAAATTGGTGAAATCTCTCCCCGCCACCTCTCTTCCCCCTCCCACATTGAGTCTCCATCCATTGTGGAGTTTGAGCCCACCACCACGGCGGAAGTATTAGAAGCTTTTATGAAGGTGAAATCTGGTTCCCCCACAGATGCCTTGGTCCCGCGTAAGTGTGATAAGATCTTTCCGTCACTGGTTGGCCCCCTTACCAACATTTTCAATGCCTCTTTTAATTCAGCCTTGTTTCCCAGTTGCTGGAAGGTGGCCCAGATTAAGCCTATTCTAAAAAAAAACAATAGTGACCCTACCACTTTGTCCAATTATAGGCCGATCTCGCTTCTGCCTTACTTCGGGAAGGTACTGGAACACCTTGTTAATAAGCGAGTTTCAACTTTTATAGAGGAACAGGGTCTCTTTGATCCCTCGCAGTCAGGGTTCCGTCCTGCCCACGGGACCGAGACTGCTGTGATGGAGGTAGTGGACAACATTCGTCTCACTCTAGACAGGGGTGAGTCTGCTGTCCTTATCCTATTGGATTTATCGGCTGCCTTTGACACCGTCTCCCACAGCGTTCTCTGTCAACGACTGTGGGCGATTGGTGTCAGAGGCAAAGCCCGTGCTTGGTTTGAGAGTTATCTTGCAGACCGGCTCACCTATGTAAAGGTTGGCACCCTCGAATCCAGTAGGATCCCCCTCTCTGTAGGAGTCCCTACGGGATCTATCCTAAGTCCCCTGCTTTTTAATCTTTATCTTACCCCCCTAGCCAACATAATAAAATATTTTGGGTTTTCAACAGTGTCTTACGCAGATGACACTCAGGTGTTGATTACCTGCAGTTTGGACTTTCTTGATACCCGTTCCAGATTCCAGAAATGCATGATCGCGATTAAGGACTGGATGAGTACCAATAAACTCCAACTGAACTGCAGCAAGACAGAAATAGTGCTGTTTGGTAAAGCCAAGCAGATATGGTCACAAGATTGGTGGCCGCCAGAAATGGGACTCTGCCCAGAGCCTAAGGAGGTGGTACGTGATCTGGAAATCATGATTGAATCTACCTTTTCTATGAAGTCCCACATCAATCTTGTGTCCCGTACCTGCTATGGCATCCTACGCAGGCTGCGTAAAATATTTAAGTGGCTTCCCCTTGAGTCTAGGAAACCTCTGATTCAGGGGCTCATTGTCAGTCGTTTAGACTATGGTAATGCTCTGTTTGCCTCCATAAATTAATGACTGTTGACCAAGCTACAAACGGTTCAGAATGCTGCAGCTCGTTTGGTGCTTGGCCTGTCCCCCAGGTCATCAGCCCTGCCTAGTCTCAGGGAACTACACTGGCTCCCGGTGCGCCAAAGAAGTCACTTTAAGATACTTAGTATCATTCATATGCTTCTTATGGGAATTGGTCCTTCCTACCTAGCAAATAAATTGGTTTGGTATAATCCTCCCAGACTATTAAGATCTAGTTCTAAATGCCTCCTGGTCCAGCCAAGGGCCAGAACCACGAGAAACAGCTGTCGGGCTTTTTCCTATATAGCCCCCCTACTCTGGAACAAACTGCCCCTTCATCTGTCATCCATATCCAATCATTCGGCATTTCGGAAGGGTCTGAAAACAAGGCTTTTTCCTAATTAACTTGTGTCACTTCCTTTAATTCATGGTTGCTGTCTCTCCCTGCTAAGCGCCTTGAGACCTTTTTGGTGATATGTGCGCTATATAAGAATTTATGACTTATGACTTATGTCTTAGCATAGCATGTAGTGGGACACTTCACTTTTGCTCTCAAAGGTGGTGGCATCAGACAGTTGGTTTTTTATATAGTTGGCATTGCCCACCATGGGGCAGCAAAAGAGATCAAAGGATATGGGTGATGAAGACAGTGAGAAGGGATATGGCAGGTAATCCTAGAAGTGTACAATTGTATATTGTATGGCTGCCAAATAACCTTGGTCTGTCGTGTAATTCCTAGGACCCCGCAGGACCTAAGCATTTTGGATACCCTAAACTGAGGGCTAGGTGTGCAAACAGACTCTGGACATCCCCACAGGATGAGTCAGCCTTTAGGCCAGCTAGCTCTACGGTGCCACTACCACCCCCTGTATTCTACAGCAGTGTAGGTAGTTTCTGGCAACCACTGAAAATGATAACCCTGATTCCTAAGGTATTGTGGAAAACAATACGGTATCTTTTGCTCAGTTACTTGTGCTTACTTTTCTCAGAATACACATAGAATGGCGTTTGGAACAGTTTCAATAATTAATTATTGACCAAGTGTCAGTCTAGCATGAAACATTTTTGCTGCGATAATCAAAAGACAGGAGCAGACAAAAGTGATTGCTAGCACCAACATTGTAAATAGCAGATACCTTTCTACCATAGTGCTAATAAAATGAATAAAAGCAGATTATATAAAACAATAGCATTGGCGTACTCCTACGATGCGTAGCCTACCTAAATGTGCCTAGATATGTAGGTGAAGCATGTGTATAATGGAGCCAAGAATCCCCCAGAGAAGTGTTATCCGCTCACCTGATGGTTCTGAACGAAGGACCTCGTCTCTTAATCGAGGATGACACCCCACAATGGATGTCAGGTCTCTGCCTGTCGAAGGATCAGCCTGCAGAGTCTTGGTCCAACCTACCTGGAAGGAATTCTCTCTTTCTGTAAGGGGGAGTGAGGGTCTTTTATACTAAAGTGGTAATTCCAGGGTATTTTCTTGAATTGATATGTTTTGAAAACATTTGCTAAACCTTGGCTAATCCTTTTCTAAACAAAAATTATCATGCACAGGTGGCTGTTGGCCATGGGTGAAAAAAGTGGGGACCCTCATACAGAAAAAATCTGCTGTGCCTGAGGACATGTTTATGTATGTCAGGTACAGGGATTAAGATAGGGTACCGAGAGCCTGGTGTTGAATAGACAGAAGTAAGCTACTAGGTAAAAGGTGACCTATGTAGAACCATTATGTCGTGTGAATGGGACAAAATGTATGTAATCGGTATGAACATGATGGGACTATCTTAAAGGCATGGAACGCACTCCTCATCAAAAGGTCAGCCAGGTAAGCATAGTCAATGTTAACAAAGGCATAGTAATCATGTATATTAAAACATACTAAAAGCACTTACTAAGGTCTTAAAAATTGTTCATAAAAGCAGAAAGCATTTTTCCCTAAAAGTGTTCCTAAAAGGTCCTCTATATATTTGTATTGTTTCTCTGAGCACCTTGAAAGTCACTATGCTCAGATAGAGCAGAGAGAAGAAAATTAACCAAAGTCAATTCGACCTTCAATTTGGTAAATGTTTTTAAAACCTGCCTCCATTTCCCAGCACAGGAGAGGCCACATTGTTTTAAGAATCCTGTGCTGAAAACTCATTATCACTGAACATGGCATCCGCAGGAGGCAGCCCCTCCTGTACTTCCAGTATATCAAGTGAGCAGAAGTGGTCATCTCTGGTTCCCACGGCAGCCGTCGGGGAAGAATTAAATGCCTGTGTGTCTGAGACGGATGCCTGCACCATTTTACTTGAGAGACTGAGGGGAACGCTGTGGGGTAGAAAATGTATGCCGGCACGGTGATTCCACACATAAATTTGTGGAAAATGTGCTTTTGTCATCTAAATTTAAGGTTAGCAGGGGATTCTGGGTAGGAAAACGTTGGGGTATCCATGCAAGCCATACTGCATTGGACTCCCACCGGTGTCTAGTTTTCATAAATGTGTGGGGTTGGTCGTTTTCCCTAGATGGCTTCTAACACCGGGACTAAAAACCCATGTGACCCCCCTTGCAAAACCAGGTAATTTTCGGATACATATGGGACATCTGCGTATTTGGTCCAGGGGTCGGTAGCCATCTAGAGAAACCTACCAAACACATGCATTTCTGAAAACTAGAGACCCGGGTGAGTCCAGGGAGGTATAGCTTGCATGGATCCCCCAACGTTTCCTTACCGAGAATCCCCTGCAAACCTCAAATTTGGACGGAAAATTCATATTTTACTCAAATTTCTGAGTGGGAAAGTACTGGAATCTGCATTGATCCACAAATTTCCTACCACCCAGTGTTCCCCCAGGTCTCCTGATAAAAATGGTACCTCACTCGCGTGGGTGGGTCAAGTACCCGCGACAGGCAAGGGCCCAAAACATATTGAGGAGACATCAAAATTACCTATCACAAAACAACCTGGTTTTGCAAGGGGGGTCACCTAGGCTTTTGGCCCTGGGCTTGGCGGCCATCTTGGGAAACTACCAAACCCACATATTTCTGAAAACTAGACACCTGGGGAAGTCCAGCGAGGTATGACTTGCGTGGATCCCCCAACGTTTTCCTACCCAGAATACCCCTGCAAACCTCAAATTTAGATAAAAAAACACATTTTTCACACATTTATGTGTGGAATCACCATGCCGGCACAAATGTCCTACCCCACAGCGTTTCCCTCAGTCTCCAGAGTAAAATGATACCACACTTGTGTGGGTGAGGCAAGGGCCTGTGACTGGGAAGAGCTACAAACATAGGGATTAAGGGAATAACACCGATAATTCTAAGCTCTACATTTAAAAAAAATATATGTGTTTAGCCAATTCTGCATTGGACACCCACACATAGAAATAGGTGTATACAGGTCTTTAAGTGGGATGAAAAAAGTGGGGGCTCTCTATAAATGAACATGTCAAATACATTTCTGTGATTGCTATACTGTGCCACCTGACCGGTATTTTGGTATCTCTCTTGGATGTAATTGTGTTCAGATAAATAACACACCTGACATACACCTAAAGCCTGTCAGTATGATTGGCTTTGTCAAAGGGTGTTAGGTATTTAAGATAAAGGAGTAACAGTGATTTGCTGTCCGGAAATATTTCAATTCTGAAATTGTAAGTCTGTGAATGAAATTGCATTGAGGCCTGTGGAAGGAGTTTTGGCCTTCAGTTATGAGCAGGGGTGTTTTCTCCATTAGGGCTCAGGGTCTGCGCCCCTCTGAAATTCCTACTCATTTACATAAAAACATTAAATAGATTGATTTATTTTGAGATACGATTGTATCCCTAAATAACTCTATCTATTTAAATCTGGCCTCTCTGTTTTAGGCTGCCTGCTTCGCCTTGCTCTGAAGCAAGAGACAAAAGCCAGGCAGTAAATCAACTTTCTGAACTGTGATGCACAACACAGGGCTTTCTGTTTTTAAGCCCTTCATTGCCATTGTGGTCTATAGGTGTATGCACTCTGTAGGCCAGTGACGCAACGCAATTAGCATCAGGGGTTCGGGCATCGGAGACTTCATCCCTGCGTGGTTTCTGACGTCCATCATTTAAAGGCATAGATCCCACCCTTTCATCATACGGGAAAACTGCGCCTGCACTTAATCATTGCGAAGAGTGTGAGAAAGATGTTATATACAGGGGGAAAAGACCATCCTTTTGAGAAATGGTTGGGAGTACTTGAATGTAAAAAAAAAAAGAGAAAGAAATATGGAACACAGATGGGACTGTCATTGAGGAATAGACCCGGACAAATTTTCAGCTATGCTGGCATAATTTTGCATAATTTTGGGAATTCCACATTATGCTTGTTTCATGAAATTCTCCAAATGACTCCCTTGTGTGATGTCACATAATCAGGGCCACTGGAATTATGTGGCAGGAGAGGACCAAATTATGTGGCAGGGTTGCCTAAATTATGTGGCAAGAAAAGGCAAATTATGTGGGGTATTATGGCACAATGTCTAATTTTATTACTTCATTATTTTGTAACTTTTACACTTGTTAACACTGTCTGGGCATAGGTTGCACCTCAGTTCAACACCCAAACATGGCAATAAGCAATAGAAAGGTGAGAAGTCAACCTTTGCAAAGATACTTCGACTGCGCTGCAGCATGTGTCACTGTCAATGAGATTTTGAATCGTTTAAGATAGAAAATATTTTTTTGTAAAATCTGCAGATTATGCAGCAGATGATAGATTAGTTGGCAAATGAGGCATCTTCATAATTATGCCAAAAAGCACTGCGGCCGTACTAACGCATAAATCCAGTGGCCTTGCAATTAATTAAAATTCAGTTTTATCTCAGGAGCTGAGGAACAACGTAAAACACCAGAACAGGAGCAGCTGTCAATCATGGCATTTGTGTTTTTAGCGCTAATTTATTAACATGCAATGCACCTAACCTCCAAAATGGATATGAGGACGACTTTGTGCTCAAATGTAGAACTAAGGGGCATATTACCAACCAATAGAGATAATTTTTGTCTCTAACTTGTTTAGAGACAAAAATTATCGCCGCACATCGGCGATTTTTATCGCAGATAAACCTTGCTATTAGCAAGGTTTATCGCAAATGCGATAAAAAACGGCCGCAATGCATGAATATCGCTGAAAAGTCAGCGATATTCATGCATTATCGAGCAAATGCTCTTAGCCATGTTATCCACCTCCCATTGGTTAACATGGCTAAAAACTGCTCAGGGCAGGTGTTAGCTTTTGGAGATATTCGCGCTTAGCGCGAATATCTCCAAAAGTTGGTAATAGGAGATAGCGATGTTAGCGACTGTTTCCAGTCGCTAACATCTTGGCACGCCCACTTTGCATGTCATTAGTGATAAATATCACTGACATGCAAAGCGGGGCCCAAGATGGTCGCTATCTCCTATTAGCTGTCGCTAACTGGTGTTAGCGACAGCTTGGTAATAGGGAGATAATTTTATCTCCGCTTTCTTGGCTTTTAAAGCCAAAAAAGCGGAGATAAACCCCCTTGATAATATGCCCCTAAATGCCAGATTTGCCTCTCACATAATAATGCTTGTCAAATTTAGGATAATTATGCAAATACAAATTATGTGAATTTGTTCGTACACCCCTATTGAGGAAGTGGTGGTTCATTGGTCAAGGGAAGGAGGCTTGCAATGGGGAGAATTTTGGCCCACGTTAGTGAAATTGACTCCTGTAATGTCAAGCCTTAATTCGATTGAGATGCACTTGGGGGTAAATGACCTAGTACCATTGACAAGTATTGAACGGATAAAGGAAATAAAGACGGGTTTTACCGAGGCATTAAGGAAGTGTCAGTGCATGAAAGTGGTGTGAACGTACTTGATGTTAAATAGAGAGTGGATGGGGGTAAAAAAAAAAGCAAGCAGTTATTAACCGGGCATTGGACGAGATGAACATTGAGATATCTTGGTTTTAGAAAGTGATGGTTGGCTGAAACATAAGGGCATTGGTTACAAGCTCTCCTCGCTGTTCAGACAGGATGGAGTTCACCTGTTAATATTATTAACTGAAACAGATCTCGTGAAACTGATGGACCTGATTTACATGTGGGAGAAAAGAAAGAGAGAAACTTAGTGGCGGGGACAGTGCTTAATTTAAGCCAGTTGTTGTCGTGCTTGGCACCAGCACTCAATTGTCAAAAGCGGCCCTTATGAGTTCTGCCACATGGTGGCGATGTCTGCCTAGTTCAGAAATTAGATCACAGTCATTTATTAATTCAATACACAATAGAAAGAACTCATACCTGCAGGCGCAGCCATTCTAATAACGTTGGAGGCCTGAAATAGTCTGAATTGTCACACCTGTAGGACTTTGGGGCCATATGTATCAACATACCCTTTTGCGATTCCTTAATTGCGATTTTTAAGGAATCGCTATTTAGAAATCGCAAAATGGTATGTATGAAGAAATTCGCTATTTTTTAGCGATTCATTCAAATTCCTTAATTGCGATTAGCAAATTGCTAATCGCAATTAAGGAATAATTTCCCATTCATTTCTATGGGCCAGGAGGCCCATAGGAATGAATGGGAAATTATTCTCAATTTGCGAATCGCAATTTGCTAATCGCAAATTGAGAATAATTTCAAGGGTGCAGAGGTGTCTCAAGAATACCCTGCTGCACCCCTGAAAATGACATGTGTGCGCATATGGCGCACATACATGCCCTAAGGGCATGTATGAGCGTCACATGGCACCATTGGATTTTCAAAAAAATGTTTTTTTAAAAGAATTCGCAACTTACCACCAACTAGAAGTTGGTGGTAATTTGCGATTCCTTAAGGGCATTTTGGAATTTTTTTTCCTTGATACATTGCATTTAAGGAATTGCAAAATTTGCGATTCCTTAAATGCAATCGCAAAATAAGGAATGGCAAATTTTGCGATTCCTTATTTTGCACCCAAATTGTTTAATACATACCATTTTGCGAAAATTGGTTCACAAACGCCGAAATTCTGCGAATTTCGGCGTTTGCGAACCCATTTGGCATTGATACATATGGCCCTTAGTAATTAGTTGTGTTAGTATTGGCCGCGCTGACATGGGCAAAAGGGTAGTGCAAACTGCAGTGGCCTCCTGGCGAGGGTCGTTGCACTTTACAAATTAAGCACTGGGTGGGGAGGATTCCAGCCACAGGAGAAGCAGGAAGCAGTGAAATAACAGCTTCTGTTGGACTGCTCTGAGGGCAAGAATGGATAGAAGGGTTTGGCGGATGTGGGCAGCACTAGTCCAAGTGTGGAAAGGTTGGCCAGCAGACAAGTATGTCCACCTCATGAAGGACCCAAGAGTCGAATGGAGGCTGGTAAGCCTAGTACAGAGTCAGAATGGCAACAAACAGTAAAAAGAACAGATTAAGAAACGCTGTAGAATTAGAAGAAGGGAAGGACCGCTGATGCCAAAAAGGAATGGATCAGTTTGTTTAGACAGTTGAGGAAATCATAAGTTTCGTATAGGTATACATCTTAGTTTTTACGACAAAAGGGCAAAGGACGTATAGTGTGATTTGTTTTCGTCACTGTAATAAAACGACCTTTACATAAATCCAAGAGCGTATCCACGTGTTCTTCATCAATTCTTTGAAGATATGTATTTTTCTTTTCACGATGGGGTGTCCCTTTCATTTGAGCTCTACACAGTCAGCTTCAAGACACTTCGGCCACGTGGTAGAATTATTTCTTCAAACAGTGGCGACATTCTGATTTTTGGGGGGTTTAGTGCACTTGTTTGCTGGGTTTTTTGGGGGTGTGTTGGACATGTCCTTTTATTTTTTAGGGGCATTGTGCGTGTAAACACTTTACAGAGCTTGTAACATGCCCACTTTATTTTCTGTCCGTTCCCAAATGTAACAATAACAAAAACACCAATGCAATTGTTGCCTTTTAGGACAGCATCACTCCTAGCAAGATAGCATAAGAAAATGATATGTGTTGCCTTTTATCAGTCCAGTCCACTGCTCAGTTGTTCATATACCTATATACCTCTTATTAGGGCACAGCAGGTTTTCTACCTTGTTGCCACCGCTTGCCAGTCTTCCCCACAGGCACAGTTGATAATGAAGGCCCCATTCAAGAACAAGCATTGGCATAGCCAATAGGTCTTGCCTTTGGTACCTTATAAGTGTTTGGCCATGCAACATTTGATGTTGTTGCACCAAGGATATTGTGCTGGATCACTAAACACTTATAAGGTCCCAAAGGCGAGGCCTATTGACTATGCCAATGCTTGTATGTGTGAAAATAGGGGTACCCCTGAAGTATGCTCCTAAATCAGGGTGAATATATTAAATGTGTGTAAACACTTATGAAATTGATAAAAAAGTGGACCTTTACTAAGCAAAAACTAATGCGTGACCAGAACAACTTTATTATCATAAATTATATCATATTTTATTTAATTTTTTCATAATAATTTTTTTGTATATAAATATTTTTCTCTTTTAAATTAATAACAGAAAAGGAAGCAATAATTAATCATAATATATAAATAATGCATTGGATATATGTACAATTCTCCCCTTTGCCTATGTATGTAACACAATTTAGATATAAAGGTATTATTTCTTTACACTTTTGATCTATTCATACATGGCCTAATGAAGCATCATAAATGTATATCTCAATGTAATGTTATACTTTTAGACATAGGTCGATACAGATGATTGCATTCCAAAGGCATTCAATACATAATTCAACACTTTATCTATGGCTAACATAATTTGTATCTATGCACATTTCGGCGTTGCCCCTTCATCAGGTAGCCATTTTGATTTGAAATCGAAGCGTCTCAATAGATGTGGTATATCATCTACACCAAAATTGATGAATTAGTCAATGAGGGATGACAGAGTCTAAATAACCGTCTAATCAAGCTCTTTAATTATTGACATCTAGTCTTGTAAAAGAGCGTATGACTGTGTTTGATCTAGCAATAAGATGATATTCCCTCTTTAAATATTAACATTTAGGCTTATACAAGAGCGTATAACTTTGTTGGATGTCCAAAATAAACTATGTTTGCGTGTTAACAGTATGATAAAAACGGCACGCATGGAGCTCCTTCATGCGAAACAGATGGATATCAACGACTTGACATGATGATAAAAATACAGCATCACAACTTTGAATAATGTGGACCGGCTGCCGATAGATGATAAAAATATGGTACACTGCACGAATCACTGGAAGTTTTGAAAAGGTCTCTGCTACCCAGTGCACACTTCCTTGTATGATCATCATCAAAATTACTTTATTCGGTATACAAAAATACCATAAAAGTACAATGAGGTTAAAAAAACAACAATAATTTTGGCCTTGTTCAAAATACATGTACACACACTTCAGTAATATTTAACAAATATCTATAAAATTCATCATAATACTTATATAAATTATCCTCAATAACAGTGGGCCATCAAACATTTATGAACAGTTACATTTAAAATCTGTCAGAATAAGGGCACTGATATATAATACCAACATAATAAAAAGGAACCCACCTCCCACATAATACATTATTTAAACAGCATGTGGGCTAGTGCAAGAGAGATAACATCAAGTTCAGTCATCCATCTCCTTCTGTGTTTCTGAGTCTCGCAGCCATCCTTAAAAAATTGACTATACAAAAAAGTGTAAAAACCTCTGCGGACAATTTTAGAAACAGTAGGGCCACCTTTGCCTTTTTGAACCTAGCATTTTTTAGGATGCGTTTTAAAAATAAATTCCTGGGATGTGCGTAATAGGGGCACAATGGAACGAAGTGAAGCGTGTCATGCGGAGACTGTTGGTCGCAGCCGCACAGACCCCTCAACTCTGTAGATGTTAAATACCCTGCAGGATCCCCCAATGTGTGATGCAATAGGTTCAACCTGAACCGGGCATTAGAAATCTGTCCTATGCATTACAAAAATAGGACAGATAAGGTTTCATGCCCATACAGGATTTGGTCAAAAGGTGGGCTCTCACCGATGGTTTAATCAACTCGCTATCTTCCCTAATGGATGCCATTTTCTTTAAAAATTCCAACTTGATGAGGGCCTGGTCCCGGGCTAACAGTTTTGTGGGATGGTTAAAGTAATCAATGTAGACCAGACCTGAGAGAGACTCCCTCACATATTTAAGCCAGGGGATGTTCCCCCCTCGCTCCTGGGTAGTACAGTCCATTATCAGCTGTTGGGTTAATACAGCTTCATGGTTTGTCCATATTGTAATCTAACAGGTGAGGGGTTTTAGTTGGATCCTGTCTCTGATGTGAGTAAGACCCACTTCCTCATGGATGATATAAGAGGGTGTACTCTGGGGGACTCTAAGCAGTCACCGCAGGTATTTAATTTCTTCAATTTGAATCTTCTGAGGATCGATGAAGCCCCAGACCTCGCTACCATATAGAGTTTTGGAATTACATATGGAACTATGTCATTTCAGTATGTGTTCCGGGGACCAGCGACCCAGCCTATGTGCAAAATTCATGATTGCCCCGGCAGAGCTGGTTAGTGTTCTGCATTTGTTGTCTATCAGGGTTTTAAAACACAGGAGACTATCAAATAAGATACCCAAATAGGAAAATGCCTGCACTTTTTCCATACAATGGGTACCAATCCTTAAAATAAAATTCCTGCTTGGTCTTTTTCCCATCTCCATTATATATGATTTGGAGAGGTTGGCGGACAAATCCAGGCTCTCCATAAAGTTAACAAAACCATCTAGAAGGTGCTGTAGACCCCGCGCGGTGCGTGCCAGGAAAACCACGTTGTCCGCGTAAAGCAGGACGGGGATTCCTCTGCTTCCTATCCTTGGACAGTCCACCCCTAAAACACCAAGCACCCTATCTAGACAATTAATATATAGGGTAAATCAAAAGGGCGCCAGGATGCAGCCCTGTCTCACACCCCTAGAGCATGGGAAGAAATCGGTGGTGTTTCCCTTCTCATTGTACCTAACCTGTGCTGAGGTGTGTTGATGCAAGGCCCGTAGAATGTTAACCAGACCTGCATCGACACCCAAGACCCCCATTAGCTGCCAAAGTTTCTTCCGATTAACCCGATCAAAGGCTGCCGTGAGGTCCATGAATGCCAGGTACACCGTCTCATCGCTGGCGGCGGTGTACTTGGCAACCAGGAGATACAAATTAAGGCATTGGTCTGAGGTTGAGCGGCCAGGCTTGAACCCATACTGGGTATCAGAGATTATATCATGTTCTTCCGCCTAGGCCATTAGCCGATTAAGAATGTCCCTCCCTATAACTTCCTTGTATGATAAATGAAACAGCTTGTCCCGCAATGTGGTGTATGCCAATGCTTGTTCCTGACTGTTCTGATGACTACATTAAACTTTATTTTTAAAAAATCACTTTAAAACACAAATTAAAGTGAGGCTAGGCCTACTAAACAAAACTTAAATAAGCCTTGAAATTGGTCAGTTAAGGTTAGCTGTGCAAACCATAATTCCTGCTCCCACCATGCAAACCATAACTTGCTCCACAAATCAATGCTCGTGACATCACCATATTTGTATAAATAACAGGATTTAACATAAACAAAAATTAACAACGCGTATCCAAAGAAATTATCCTGTGTCCATAGTATTGTCAATAATTGTAGCTAATGTCAGCAATGACAATATCTGTCACATCATGGGTATGATCTTCAGCCTGGTTTTACAGTTCAATCAGACATGCAAATGGAAAATTCCCTCAATAAGGGATACAGGAGTAATCAAATAAAACATACAATGAGAATTGACAGTCTACTTTATGAGACCCTTGCATTCAAAGTCACTGCCTTGGAATGGTGCATACTTTACTTTTGATGTTGGTGGGTTATGTGTACACCTGTGGCCTGATATGCTGTCGAGGTGGCCTGTGCGTGGCTATGGAAGCTGGGGTGGCAAATAAGGTACGTGTCGGGGTGAGAGGGACAGTGTTTGTTTATCCCGCCCGTGGCCTGTGCTGTCCTACTGCCGTGTGTAAAGCCAAACGGCGCTGTGCTCTGCTCATGCACCAACCATTGTTTTAACTGAAAATGCCGTCGGTTTCTAAAATGGCGTTTAGCGCCTCACCGAAAACCGCGAAGCCATCTCACGACACGTAAGTCCAGCTGGCAGGAGGGGGCGGGGAGATACCCAGGGAGCAAATGCCCTCAGGACAGACAGAGATGTATGAATACAGCGTGGCTCCCCACGAAGGGGGCTGGTACACCTCCGCTGGGCAAAATGGTTCAACTTCTTGACAGTTAATTATCAGGAAAAATGACATTAGAAAACGGAATGTGGTAGTGGGCGCTTTCTAGACCCCTCACAGACGTTAAAAAGAATGTCGGTTCCCGGGTAGGGACTGTCAGGGTGCCATTTGCAGCAGCCAGGGAGTCTGCCGTGTTCGGTCTCCATCTTCAATTCTCCCTCCCTTCCTCGGTCCCATTTGCAAGCAACGCTTTACGGCGGCGGAGTAGCATAGCAGCTCCTGCTTCTAATGGGGCTTCCTTTCACCAGATACCGTAACTGCTCTTCATGAAGCCTTGTGCAAGTCCGGATCAGCAGTGGGAGTTTTTTGGTAGCTCCTCAGCAATATGCTGTTTTACTGTCCAAATATGCATGTTTGCCACACAAAAATGCCACGTTCCTTACAAACCTGCAAGGTGCACGCATTTTCAAACACATCTTTGAGGGGTTCCCCCTCAGATACTCAGTTATTACTCATGCATTATTATTATTACATTGAATATTTGGGGTAAATTAGTTGTGCTACTACCATCTGGATCAAGACCACCCGGGCAGAAATTAGGAAGCACGCTACACGTTGCTTTCAATAAATTTCCCTTAGCCACGTTTGTTAATAAGAGTTGAGTGGTGTCTAACCACAGCTTTAATGTTTTTTTTCGTCCGCGTCTTGGAGAAACACGGTTTTATGTGCAGAAAAGTACACGTAAACACTGAGTGGTCAGCGGTTGTATTAAGCATAGAGATGCGCAAGAGTAGAGAAATGTCAACAAGCTTACACGGCCACGCTGATTGGAAACAGATGGCCGCTGCGCTCCGCTGCGCTCCGCTGTGCTCCGCTGCTTGCTCCCCCAAGGTGGATGCCGCCACAAGCACGAGTGCTTGAAAAGTGTTGACCGATTCCAAAAGGTCATCTCCTCGAGCAAAGTATGCGCGCTGCACTAGGCTCGACCTAAACAGTGATTCCCTAGACATGACATTGGTTTTTGCCACTTAGTAATAGAAGAGCAGATGTCTTCAGGGTGCCACACCAACATATTCTACAATTGTGTAGCAGGTTTACACACCTCACTGCTAAACCCAGGCATGCTCCCAAGCCTTCTATGCCGCCACAATTTCGGCCTATCCACCTAAGGGGTTGAATAGCATTAGCACTCTCAGGTGACTGCTGGTCTTTCAAAATAGTATTCTGTTTGTACAAGAGAGAATTGAAATAAAAATGAGAGGGGGTGGTAAGAAAGGGGATTAAAGAAAGAGAAGAATGTGAAAATGGAAAGCAAGGAAGAAAAGGCAGAATGAGAAGAAAGAAAGTGTAGGCTGAAAGAATGAGAAAGAAGGGAAAAATAAACTCAAGAAAGAGCAAAAAAAGAAACAATGACATAAGGAAACCTTAAAGAAAAGAATGGAAAAAAATGAAAAAAGAAGAAAACGTGAAAGGAGAAAGAGATGAGAAAGACAGAGTGGAAGAAAAACAAATGTTCTGTAAATAGACAAAAGGGGTAGAGAAATTAAAATAAGGGGAAATGTGAAAAGAAAGAGCAAGTCGATAAGACGAAGGGATTAAAGACAGTAATAGAGGTAGAGGTAAAGCAATATGAAAGAAAAAGATGTAAGCCTGAGAAGATTTGTAAAAAAGGACAATGTGAGGCAAAGTAAAAAAACCTGCGAGCAGGAAAAAAGAAAGAAACCTAAAGGAACAAAGGAGAACATGATTAGAGTAAAGGAAAGAATAAAAAAAAATAATAATAGAAATAAAGAAGAAGATGAAAGGAAGCAAAAGAAAGTAAGAGAAATACTAAAATAAGAAACAAAGCCCAGGAAAGAACGAAAAAACAAAAAGAGCAAGATGGTCAGAGGATGACATAAAGAAAGATCAAGGTGGAAAGAAGAGTGAAACAGAAGTGGAAGGAAAACTTAAGGTAGCAAAAATAAGGAAAACAAAGTGGGAAGAACGGGAAAGAGACGTTAAAAAAAGGCTTGAAGAAAAATAAGCATTAGCAAAGTCAATACGTATTGTCTATGCGAAAGCTATTGGTTCTGGAAATGTGTTTTAGCCCTGTTGTACACCAGTGTGGCTACTGTTTAGCATGGCTAAAAGTTAGTGGCTTGGGGTGGGGTTTTATAGAATGGGGTAGACTAGAGTGGGTTATTTTGGGGTAGAGTGGAGTGGGGTAGAGTGGGCTAGACTGGAGTAGATTGTAGTTGTGTAGATTGGTGTATAGTGAGATAGAATGGGTGAACAACCTTTACAACTAAACTTTTACAACGCACTACCATTACAACGCGGTCATTACAATGCAAACCATTACAACGCATTGCGCTGGGGGCGCTCTAGGATAGGGAATAAGTTTAATTTACTATCCAACACCTTCCCTAGTGTCCACGGGGACTGGTGTTGGAATAGTAAATTAAACTTTTCACTATCCAGCACCCCAAAGCGCTATGCGTTGTAATGGATTGCGATGTAAAAACCGCGTTGTAAAGGCAGGCGTTGTAATAGCCTGCTTTGTAACGTCATACATCCCATAGAATGGAGTGGGGTACATTGGGGAAGGTAGTAGCAAGGTAGAATGGGGGTTGAGTGGGGTAGGTTGGAATGGAGTAGAGTCAGTCAGATGGGAGTTGAGTGGGGTAGGTTGGAATGGGGTGGAGTGGAGTTAATTAGATTGGAGTGGGGTAGATTGGATTGGGGAATATTAGAGTGGAATATTGAAGTGGGGTAGAATGGATTGGGGTAAATTTAAATAGATTGGGGTGGACTGGGGTGGATTGGAGTGAAATGGGGTGGATTGGAGTGAAGTGGGGTAGCTTGGGGTAGATTGAAGTGGGTTGATGTAGATTTGAGTGGGGTAAACTGTAGTGGGGTGGATTGGGGCAGGGTAGATCATGGTAGTTTGAGGTAGGGTTGAGTGGGGTGAATTGGGGTAGATTGCAGTGGGGTACACTGAACTTGTGTGCGGTGGGTTGGAGTGGAAAGAGGGGGTTGATTGGAGTGGAATGGGGTAGATTAGGGTGGATTGAAGTGGGATAGATTGGTGTAGAGTGGAGTGGGGTAGATTAGGTGGATTGGAGTGGGGTAGAATAAATACAGTGAAGTACATTGGGGTAGACTAGAGTGGAGTGTGATAGATTATGGTAGGTTGGAGAGGGGTAGATTACAGTGAGGCAGGTTAGAGTGGGGTTGATTGGGATAGATTGGAGTGGGGTAGACTGGAGTGGGATTATTGGAGTGGGGCAGATTAGAGTGGAGTGGGATAGATTGGGGTAGAGTGGAGTGGGTAGATTGGGGTAGATTGAAGTGGGGTAGATTGGGTGGATTGGAGTGGGAAAGATTAAAATGGAGTGTGGTAGATTGGGGTAGATTGGAATAGATTTGGGTAGATTGGAGTGAAATAAATTGGTGTAGATTGGAGTGAGATAGATTGGGGTGGAGTGGATTGGGGAAGTTTGAAGGGGTGGAGGGACTGGGATAGATTGGAGTGCAGTAGAGATTGGAGTGGGGTGGGGTAGATTAAGTGGGTTGGGGTCGATTGGAGTGTGGTAGATTGGGTTGGAGTGAGGTAGATTGGAGTGGAGTGGAATGGATTGAAGTAAAGTGAAATGGGGTTCGTTGGAATGGAGTAGGGTAGATTGGAGTGCAGTGGTGAAGATTGGAGTGGAGTAAGATAGAGTGGAGTGGTAATATGTGGAAACGTGATAACCTAGTGTATTGATGTGTTTTGATCGCATTCAGATATCTGTTAACACCAAATTTCAGAATTACAAAACAATTTGCTTCGTTTGTACTTTCCTAATTCTGCTATATTCTTAAATATCACCCCAGTCCATTTTTGTTGTGTACTAAAAAAATGACATCCCACATCCTTGCCCAGCAGGATTGCTACATAAATTCTTTCACTTTGAAGTCAGAGAAAGAAAAGTGAACATCGAGGGGCATAATTACAAGGAAGTGGCGGAGCAAGGCATTAACCTCCTTGGCATAACGCCGCGCTCTGCCAATTCTGAAACGCATGGCTGCACCATATTTATAAAAATACGGTGCAGCCTTGTGTTTCAATTCTGTGCTGGTGCTAATTTAGCTGCCTAGTGCCAACGCAGGAACGCTTGCACCTGCGTTGATGGGAATGGTTGTTTATGTGCAGGAAGGTGTCCCTTCCTGCCCATAAACAATCTGAAATGACGTTTTGAAACTTTTATGTGTGCTGCCTAATGTAGCACACATAGAAGTTGCAAAATGTCATTTTTTTTAATGATTGTTTATGTGCAGAAAGGGACACTGTTGGGCTTGGCCCTTTTTGGCAGGTTCACCCCTAAACTTTTTGTCTTAAGCTCTGACATAGTGGTAGTGATTTTTGGCCTCTGCGCACTTTAGCACTGTGGCCCAGTGTAAAGTGCGTGCGCGCTCTGAGTGCTTGTGGTGAGATTGGCCTGCCCTCCCATAGGAATGCATGGGGGATATGTATGTCCTTGGTAATTCCTGGTAGGAGGGGAGTGCAGGGTCGAGTTTAGTATGTTCGAACTCGTGTGAATAAATGCTGCACAATAGTGTGCGCAGATTTATTGTGGGTATTTTAGAAATGCTACTTTTAGAAGTTGGAAAAACAGAACAAAGTGGCTGGACAGGATTATTCGTAAGACAATTCCCCAGACACACAGTCAATCTGTACCATGTGACCACTGGATTTAATTTTCCAAACAAATTTATTTTTCTTTTTTATACATTTATCAGCAAAAAAATTTGAAAAACAGGCACAAACAGAACCACTGTCAGATCAAAAGGTTCATATATACAGTATCTACAAATGTACACATTTACAAATTTGCAACAAAGAATCAAGCAAAAGTGGTTTGACACACCAAAGAAAACCAATAACATAAATAATAATCCATATAAATGGTAATTATATACAGTGCAAAGATTAGTCCATAAACAAAAAACAGGCACCAGTCCTAGGGATTGAAAAACCAAGTGACAGGCGGGATTGAGATCGAAAACAAGCCTGCCTGCCAGCAAGAGCCTGTGGTATAATGTTTAATAGGGTTGCGGGGCTAGGGTACAGAGTGGTGATATGATTTACATCCTAGCGGCACCCTTTGTTGTAGCCACAGGGTGGTAATGTCGACGCGTTTCGAACCTCAATATTCAAGGTTCTCTTCAGGACGGGGACTGGGAAAAAGATTCTGCACGAGGGCACAAAGATTGCCGCAGTGTAGGTATATCTTGGTTCGTATTCACACCTGCAATTAGCGCAGAGCAGGACTTTGAGCGTGGTGTCAGGCTTCAGGAGCATACGGGGATAAGAGCGGCTCACATTGTTTGTGCGCGTGTTGGTCTGGCGTTGTAGACCATGGAGGGGAAAGCGACCGGTCACTGACCTCAATTCAGGCCGGCAGGCAGAGATGGCCCGTTCTATGTAGGAATTAATCCAGCCTCAGTAGGATCGGTGTAGCTCACTCCTTCCAAGTGACAAGCAGTCTGTAGGTGGCTCCTGAAGCCTGACACCACGCTCAAAGTCCTGCTCTGCGCTAATTGCAGGTGTGAATACGAACCAAGATATACCTACACTGCGGCAATCTTTGTGCCCTCGTGCAGAATCTTTTTCCCAGTCCCCGTCCTGAAGAGAACCTTGAATATTGAGGTTCGAAACGCGTCGACATTACCACCCTGTGGCTACAACAAAGGGTGCCGCTAGGATGTAAATCATATCACCACTCTGTACCCTAGCCCCGCAACCCTATTAAACATTATACCACAGGCTCTTGCTGGCAGGCAGGCTTGTTTTCGATCTCAATCCCGCCTGTCACTTGGTTTTTCAATCCCTAGGACTGGTGCCTGTTTTTTGTTTATGGACTAATCTTTGCACTGTATATAATTACCATTTATATGGATTATTATTTATGTTATTGGTTTTCTTTGGTGTGTCAAACCACTTTTGCTTGATTCTTTGTTGCAAATTTGTAAATGTGTACATTTGTAGATACTGTATATAGGAACCTTTCGATCTGACAGTGGTTCTGTTTGTGCCTGTTTTTCAAAAAATGTTGCTGATAAATGGATAAAAAAGAAAAATAAATTTGTTTGGAAAATTAAATCCAGTGGTCACATGGTACAGATTGACTGTGTGTCTGGGGAATTGTCTTACGAATAATCCTGTCCAGCCACTTTGTTCTGTTTTTCCTATTGTTGAGATCCGGGTTGGTCAGATGTAGGATCCGATACCTTTACTGTTTCACAGACTTTTAGAAGTTGGCATTTCTGTGTGCTGTGTGTCTGCCTGCATGATGTGAATTGCATGTCTGGCTTGTGAGTGACAGGTGCTGGATGATGTGGGTGGCTCCAGGAGCCAGGATGGGTCTAAGCAGTGGTGAACAGGGAGATCTGCATGTAGATGGGAGGAAAGAGTTGCACCTGAGACCTGAATAGGACTGTGCCTTCCCTCCACAATGCTGGCTCCACCTCCAGTGGTGCGTCTGATCCCTGAGCCCCCACCTGACAAGGAGAGAGGAGCTGAGCAAAACAAAGTGCTCCAAAGCTCCCCTGAACCAGTTGTATCTGGTTCCCCCAAACCTTGCACCTTTGCACAAAGGGAAAATGTTGTATAAATATATGGGCTGTGACCCCATGTAAATGTTCTGTACTTGGGTGCTGATCCTGCAGGGCGTGCTGCTGCTGGGGCCCAGGGGGGCTACTATGAGGGCTTGCCTCCCTGGGCCCTGCCTTGCCTTTTTTCACCTTTGAGGATATCTTTGGCTGGGACCTTTTGCTTTATTTGGGTATTCATGAGGACTTTGTGCTTCTACCCCTAGCGCCTGGTGAGCGCTTTATTTCCCTCTCTACCAAGCACTTTATTTCCTCCTTGCAGCGCTGGGCTTTGATCATCGTCGAGGGAATTCTGACGTAGGGATTCCCCTGCTCTCTCCGATGTCCTGGCGGGTGCCCATCCCGGGTCATGGCCGCAGTGGATTTGGTCCATTTTATGGAGAGCGGGTGCCCGCCCTGCTCTCCCACTATCCTTCAATGGCGGGTGCCCACCCCCATGTTGCCTGCTTCATTTAGTATTGAGTTAAGGCGGGAGCCCACCCCACGTCTCACCACTGCAGCCCGAGCCGCAAACGGATGTAAGGCGCGTCCGCCTGACTCAGGGCGGGGCCTCGCGGACGTCATTTCTGCCTTACCCCTGCCGGGAGAAGGCGACGCCGAAGTCTGGGGTCCGCAGCCTGTGGTGATGGAAGCAGAGGGGGGCGCAAGGCACCGTGTCTGTGCCTGCCCCCTCTGCCCGAGTGGAAACCCCGCTGAAGCCTTCCCACTGTGAGGAGATCCTTCCAAAGAGAGCAACCCGGTGAGTTAAAATGGCTGGGGGGCTCCGTGTGTGCTATTGTTGGTGCCTGATCGAGGCACAGTGTAGGACCTGTCTCGAGCGGCCCGCCTGCCAGAGGGCCGCTCCAACTTGGAGCAAGTTATTTCAAAGCCCCGTAGGGGCCAGAGGGCACCGTGGTGCCGGGCCCGTATTTTAATTTCCAGCTGCCCCGATGGCTAGAAGGCAGCTGCCATGTCTTGAGCATACAGCCTAGATCGCTCGAATGATAAGGGCGCATGATCTATTTACAGAGCCCTGTGTGGCTCCAATGTTTTGCATTATTTATTTATAGAGCCTAGGTGGCTTCAACGGTTGGCCTATTTGTTTTCCGAGCCCCGTGTGGCTCCAACGAAGAGGGCACGTTTGTTTTAAGGGCCACTGAGAGCCGATGCAGCATTTTAATATTCCCAGCTGCCCAGCAAGTAGTGGGCAGCTGCATTGTTTAGGTTTTTCTTTTCTTTAGGGGACATGTTGAAGTTAGGAGTGAGACGCACTCCTTCGCCCCCATCCATTCCCAGCTGCGCAGCACTTAGTACCAGCTGCAACATTTAGGTTTGCACAGGGCGCACAGGTAGCGTGCCCTGACTTTTGAACATAGGGCATTTGAGCCCATTAGAGATGGCCAGTTGGCCAAGGGGACTGTTAGATTTATAGGGCGCCAGGCCCTGATGGGATTTATAGGTGCTAGGAAATGCAATTTATATAGTATGTTTTATGCACCCTGATTTATGCCTCTAGATGTGATTTTATGATCATGAGGTTTTACCTACTGTGGTTTAGGTATGAGTAATTCCCTACTGCGGTTTATGTTAGTAAGTTATTTACTAATGCGAGTTATGTTTAGGAGAAATTGGTCATACCAATTTTAGGCTTAGGAGGTTGGCGCAGAATATATTTCTCGCCTGATGTGAAACTGTGCGTAATATGATTCATGGTACAGGATGATGTTGAGTATAGTGTCTGCCAGTAATTACTGGTTGTGGTCTACGTTTATGATATGTTCTTACTTTTACTATTTTTACCAAGTGATGATTCTGACAGTGGCCCACGTGGCCCTGTCATGTGTAAATAATCCCCTGTAAATATTGCCCAGTGCCAGTTGGCACAGTGTATATTGTGTGATTACCATCTAATGTGTTTTATGATAATACAAAGTCTATTTTTATATATAACCTCGTGTGGAGTTCCTTTTGTGGTGTGCCTAGTATGTTATTGCTGTGTGTGTTGCGCAAATGCTTTACACATCGCCACCGGAATAAGCCTGACTGCTCGTGCCAAGCTACCAAGGGGGTGAGCAGGGGTTATCTTTGGCGTGTAACTCCCTTGCCCTGACTAAAGTGGTGGTCTCTGCCTGTGCCTAGTATGTTGTTGTTATGTGTGTTGCGCAAATGCTTTACACAGCGCCACCGGGATAAGCCTGACTGCTCGTGCCAAGCTACCAAGGGGGTGTGCAGGGGTTATCTTTGGCGTGTAACTCCCTTGCCCTGACTAGAGTGGTGGTCTCTGCCTGGCTTTGGCGCAAGCCTTAGCCAACCAGAGATCCCATTTCTAACAGCCACCTTCCTGCACTTAAACAATCAATGGCGTATTGTTGTTTCTATGTGTGCTGCACAATGCAGCACACATGGATACAGCAAAAACGAGGAGAAATTAAACATTTCTCCGCTCTGCACCAGGGTAAGACTAGGTTTCCCCTGGTCTTCATTTTGGCGCTGCCCAATATTTACACCACCCTTGTAAAAATGGGTCAGCACAAAATCAATGGGTGTTGCGGTGGAATGCCCACCACAACATCCATTGCCCACTCTATTCAAGCTAAGTATAGCATGAAAGGGTGCCTTATTCACAAGACCGCGTTAGGTGGCTTAACTCTCCCTTGTGAATAAGACAAAGCCCCTATCACCACCACAACGTCGAGAAAAGTGATGCTGTGGTGACAATAGGGGCTTGTCAATATGGCCCCAAGCCCCTCGAAAGACAGAGCCTGATACTCAACCTCTGTATTTGAATGCCCAGCACATATGACAAGATAAAAACAAGATTTAAAGGCCGGTTTAAAGAAAGCCAGTACTTGGAATGACACAGTAAACATGGAGATGCTCCACGTAAGGGATAAACCAAGGATGGACAGCCTGCAACAAATAAATCCAGGAAATCGAAAGCAATCAACTGTGAGTTACAAACAACACAACCAATAACAAGCAATGGGTGGAATGTATTCAAGGGAAAGCTTTCAGAATTCCTACAAGAAGTTGATAGCTGCACTTTGACCTAAAAAAGGAAGACGCCAACTGCATATACTAGTTAGTTGTTTGTGAACATCAATGGGACCAGAGGTAGTGTAAAAGTCAAAGAGACATCACACGGGGTCGGTAAGGGAATATTTTTCTAATTTGTGGGTTCCAAACTGCTGTAAGTTTTGTATATTTATGGGCATGTCAGATCTAAGAACTCACATGGTGCTGCTGTTAGTTGTAGATTATCAGCATACTCCACATGGGCTTCAGTTGAAGAGACTTTATCGCATGGTAAACACTAAGATCAGCTGGAAATTCTTTTGCATCTTTTCAGTTTGTGTGTGGAAGCTTTGCAGTATTGTAATTCACTGTAGGTCATAGAACTGGTTAAACACTGGTTATTATTTTTGAGTACATCTAGTAAGCTGGCAGGTTTGTTGTCGTCAGCACTGGAAGGCCTGATTGGGTAGCTATGCATTATACAAAAACACCTGAATAGATTGGAATAGAACCACCACAGCACCTGGAAGGTGGTCTCTATAGCCTCTATTTGTGTTTCAGGGTATGTAAGGTGGCTTTGCTGTGAAGTCAGTGTCCGGCCTGAAAAAGCTTTGTGCCGTCTCCAGGGTTTTGCCTTCACCAAGGCCTTTTCTCCTCCTTTCTGGTAGGATCACACAGTAGACATTATTCTGAGGTTGGAAGACCTGGTGTGTGTCCATATCACTCTTGTGATCATCTACTGACAAAAGAGGGGATGTGTGCAATGATGAGAGCCAAAAGAATGAATACTCTGTGTGGCATTTTAGGTACTTCAGAGATTCTGGATGTTGAGGTTCAGCATTGCACTAATTTTCTTTATTTTGATTTTATAAAACGCATGATTCATCCATAAAAACAAGCAGAAGCCTCTTCATTTTATGTAGTTACAACATTCATAAAGGACACCGCACATTCTGTATAAGCCTGTATTTGATAATAGATGGGCAGACAGTTCTCATCACTAGCCATTAGAAACAGCAATACCCCATCCGATAGATGAAAGTGCCAGCCCCCTACAGTAGCAGCAAGTCTGTGCCACTGCTATGTGCTTTTCTGGACCTTTCAGAGACATGAACTCATTGATTGGCTTGATCTTTACCCGTCGTTTCTAGGCTGCTTCCATGTGGCACGCACAGGCTTTTGACAGTTCCTTAAAGTGGCCCATTGTCAGGATGTCTGCTAGAGAATTGCCCGATTCTTGCAGGATGTATTCACCATAGATTTGCTGAGGCACAACAATTAATGGTGATTTGGCCTTGTATCTCTTCTCGCTCATCTGCAAAGCCACACGTGCTCGCTAGTTCTTTCAAATGTTTGTAAAATGTTTCAATTGATTCTTCAGTGTGTTGTCGTGTTTCGCGGAACACGAACCGCTCATAGTCTTGATTAGCTATTGGCTCAAAATATGCATTAAGAGCAACTATGAGCGTGGCATGTGTCTATGGAGTAGCTTCGGTGATCGTTTTTGATATCTTATTGATGACTTTACCTCCAAGGTGGAGGATCAGGGCTCGCTTCCTTTCATCAGCTACCTCCATCACTTCAAAGAATAATTATACTTTCTCAACCCAGTCCCTCCAGCTTGGCACCTAGCGCTTGTGCAGAGAAAGCACCGTCTAGGATGAACAGGTCAATTGCAGGGATCTGAGCCATATTGGTAACGCGCCCTATTTCTGGGTGCGGTGAACCCTGTCAAGGCTGTGTCACAGGTTCACCTGGACTGGTCAGGCAAACTTGTTGTGATTCTCTTGGGTTTTGGAGAAGGGCCCTGTTTTGTGATTTGCCAGGGTTTGCCACTTGTCGCTCTCTTATTTTTTCTCTGGGGAACGGATGTGGTATCTGGCTGGTTCCCCTTATCTCTCTGCGCTCTGCCAGGGACTTTCAGGAAGTGTAAGCCGCTAGACTGTCGTCATCCAGGCGCATGGGCACACGCGTCAAACCTGTGAGGCCTTCTATATGGGCCGCATCATAGCATGACTATGCTCGCAGTAGAGGGGACGGCACGGAGCACTGCTTGGGTGCACTGCAGAGGACCAAGTGCGTGGAACAAGCACAGGGCTCCGGACACAGCGCATGCGCCCGCCACTTGTGCTAGCACCCGAGTAGGAGCCTGTCTAACTCAGGGACAGGGCAGGAGATCCAAACCTTTGTCACCAATGTAACGACTGGCATTCCAATAGCACGAAAGCGCCAGTCTGCTGTGGCAATACCAGGAGTGTAGTGACCGGCTGGTCACTGTTCTAGTGTTGTGGTGTGTATGCCTTTACCAGCAACTCCCTGAAGGCTGGATTACACCATCACCATCACCCCACACCCATCCATCGCAGGTGTCTCAGAACATGTGACCCTGTCAATAAAAGGGGCTGGGCGCACGTGCCCTGGGCCAGTTACAGATACACTAACACTGTGTCCCTGTGATTACTATATGTGTATGGGGGCCTAGGGACCGACCCTTTACATTGGCGACGTGTGGGTGGACCCACGTGTGCAGCCACCTTGATGTAGGGAAAGGGGGAGAGTGTAGCCCATGATGAGGGCAACCCGTGGCAGCAGTCGTAACAGTGCCTGGTTGCCCGCAGGACATGTGGTGAGCCCAAGGGATGAAGGAGGTGCTGCGGAGCTGTGGCGGTTCTGTGGAGAAATTAGAGGTGGAGTGCCCATTCAGTCATCGGGCGTGAGGTCAGCCCCCAGCGATAGCAACATGAGGCTGTGAGCTAGGCAATTGAAGGAACGGACTGGGCATACCCAGTCCCAAATGTGGGAGAAATGCGGAAAATGCTGCCAGTGATGCCATGTCCACAACAGAGACTCTGATTGACCTTGCAGGGAGGGCTGTCAATGGAGAAGAGCACCGACGCTGCCGATGAGGAAGGCTGTGTGTGAATGCTGGCCTGAGGCATTCAGAGACACAGTCACGTGTCCTGAAGGAAGAATGCCCCCTGGAACAACGCAGTAGAACGAGACAGCTCCAGGCCATGAGCCTGCAAACTGCACTGATTAAAAGTAAAGAGGTGAGAGCAACAGCGTATGAGGAGTGGCCTTAACTCGTGAGGAGGATCGCCACACCACCACAGAAACACCATGAGCGCGACGGCTAGACATGGGCGAGAAACAGTGACCGGGTGTGCCACCCTGCAGAGTCCGCAGCAGCGAACACATGTGCACATCCCCAACCCCTTCGCAGTTTCGGGGATGAATAGAGACCTGTGTTGGCAGCCAGGCAGGCTACCAGCATTGACTGTGAGGACCTTTGCCGCAGAGCAGATGAACCATGCTCAAGCACAGTACCATCACCCTCCACACTTACTTGGAAAGCGGCGTAAGGTAGCCCAGATAGGGGTTGGTATCACGAATGCAGCACCAGCGCTGCACGAAGCCCTTGGCTTAGTCCCAGAGCAGAGCAGGGTTGGCGAGTCTGCCACGGTAGAGACGTTTCCCTAGCCAGCAAAGGAGAAGCCTGGTGGAGCCCATGCTACAATGTCCCGGCAGTAGCCAGCTTAGCCTTCTGTGGAGGGGAAAGACCCAGACAAAGAGTTACAGAGAGCAAAGAGGCCCACAGCAATGGGGAAGTTTCTGAGGCCTAGGACAACAACTGTAACAGTGCCACCTGGTACTTATTTGGCAGAACTGCGCCTGAAGAAAAAAAAACAAAAGGGGGAATAAAGAGAACAATCGGTGCCCAGAGGAATACCCACACCACAGGGAAAGCTGCGGGCCTATGATGATGCTGTGGTGATGCTTAGTAGCCATGAGTAGTCACTGCAGCAGCCTAGTAACCCATGGGACAAAGGAAATTGCCCCCAGGGCAAAGAGGAGCACTGTGGCCGTGAACTGTAGTCGGGTCAGCACCAACAGGGCACAGACTTCTAAAGAGACTGGGCAGGAGTGTGCCTTATGCCGCTCCAAGTGAGGTGACTGTCTTGAGCAGAGATGAGACGGTGCATTGACCCATGGCACCACAGCAGTTTCTAGCCAAGAGGACTGCCAGGCATGTGGGAAAGGAAGTAATGTAAATCCCTGCAAGCCCGGTCAAGTACAGCTGGAGACTGGTGCCTTGAGGAGAAGGCTGGAAGAGTGTTGGCCTGAGCAAGGAGGTCAAAAGAAAGAAGAGTAAGGCAGGATGGCATCAGACCGTGTTGTAAAGAGGAAGACGATGAAAGTGGAGAAGTGGCATGATGCCACAAGTCTAAATCAAGAGGATGAAGTAAAGAAGAAGAGAATAGTGTGGAGTTGACACCTGGCACACCACAAACTGTGAGCGTTGTTCAAATCAAGTGCATCTCCAAGAACATCTCAGGAGCTGTGGACATTTAGAGTGAAGCACTGTACACAGGAAACACCCAGAGGTCAGTGAGACATCTTGGCAGCATGTTTAGTCATCAATGGAGCGCACACTGCTAGCCCCTCCTCCGGATCGCCCCTCGGGACTCTGGTACTTGTAGTTCTTTAGTGGATCACCCAGGTGGGTGCAAGTCGGTACTTGTTGGACTGATGAATCTCTAGACCCGATACATGTCCCGGGTTTTAGGATATCGCCCGAGACATGTCTCGGGTTTCGGGATAACTTCCCTCATCAGTAGAGAAAGATCGTTAGGGGTGGAAGAGAAGGCCGCCACACAACAGTCAAAGGCCTCGATGCCAGAACCGGCACGCAGGTGCGTCGTCCAAGAGCCCGTCGGCCCAAAGCTCAAGGGAGCCATATTGTGTTTAGTCATCAATGGAGCGCACACCGCTAGCCCCTCCTCCGGATCGCCCCTCGGGACTCTGGTACTTGTAGTTCTTTAGTGGATCACCCAGGTGGGTGCAAGTCGGTACTTGTTGGACTGATGAATCTCTAGACCCGATACATGTCCCGGGTTTTAGGATATCGCCCGAGACATGTCTCGGGTTTCGGGATAACTTCCCTCATCAGTAGAGAAAGATCGTTAGGGGTGGAAGAGAAGGCCGCCACACAACAGTCAAAGGCCTCGATGCCAGAACCGGCACGCAGGTGCGTCGTCCAAGAGCCCGTCGGCCCAAAGCTCAAGGGAGCCATATTGTGTTTAGTCATCAATGGAGCGCACACCGCTAGCCCCTCCTCCGATAGCCCCTCGGGACTCTGGTACTTGTAGTTCTGTAGTGGACCACCCAGGTGGGTGCAAGTCGGTACTTGTTGGACTGATGAATCTCTAGACCCGATACATGTCCCGGGTTTTAGGATATCGCCCGAGACATGTCTCGGGTTTCGAGATAACTTCCCTCATCAGTAGAGAAAGATCGTTAGGGGTGGAAGAGAAGGCCGCCACACAACAGTCAAAGGCCTCGATGCCAGAACCGGCACGCAGGTGCGTCGTCCAAGAGCCCGTCGGCCCAAAGCTCAAGGGAGCCATATTGTGTTTAGTCATCAATGGAGCGCACACCGCTAGCCCATCCTCCGGATCGTCCCTCGGGACTCAGGTACTTGTAGTTCTTTAGTGGATCACCCAGGTGGGTGCAAGTCGGTACTTGTTGGACTGATGAATCTCTAGACCCGATACATGTCCCGGGTTTTAGGATATCGCCAGAGACATGTCTCGGGTTTCGGGATAACTTCCCTCATCAGTAGAGAAAGATCGTTAGGGGTGGAAGAGAAGGCAGCCACACAACAGTCAAAGGCCTCGATGCCAGAACCGGCATGCAGGTGCGTCGTCCAAGAGCCCGTCGGCCCAAAGCTCAAGGGAGCCATATTGTGTTTAGTCATCAATGGAGCGCACACCGCTAGCCCCTCCTCCGGATCGCCCCTCAGGACTCTGGTACTTGTAGTTCTTTAGTGGATCACCCAGGTGGGTGCAAGTCGGTACTTGTTGGACTGATGAATCTCTAGACCCGATACATGTCCCGGGTTTTAGGATGTCGCCCAAGACATGTCTCGGGTTTCGGGATAACTTCCCTCATCAGTAGAGAAAGATCGTTAGGGGTGGAAGAGAAGGCCACCACACAACAGTCAAAGGCCTCGATGCCAGAACCGGCACGCAGGTGCGTCGTCCAAGAGCCCGTCGGCCCACAGCTCAAGGGAGCCATATTGTGTTTAGTCATCAATGGAGACAACACCGCTAGCCCCTCCTCCGGATCGCCCCTCGGGACTCTGGTACTTGTAGTTCTTTAGTGGATCACCCAGGTGGGTGCAAGTCGGTACTTGTTGGACTGATGAATCTCTAGACCCGATACATGTCCCGAGTTTTAGGATATCGCCCGAGACATGTCTCGGGTTTCAGGATAACTTCCCTCATCAGTAGAGAAAGATCGTTAGGGGTGAAAGAGAAGGCCGCCACACAACAGTCAAAGGCCTCGATGCCAGAACCGGCACGCAGGTGCGTCGTCCAAGAGCCCGTCGGCCCAAAGCTCAAGGGAGCCATATTGTGTTTAGTCATCAATGGAGCGCACACCGCTAGCCCCTCCTCCGGATCGCCCCTCGGGACTCTGGTACTTGTAGTTCTTTAGTGGATCACACAGGTGGGTGCAAGTCGGTACTTGTTGGACTGATGAATCTCTAGACCCGATACATGTCCCGGGTTTTAGGATATCGCCCGAGACATGTCTCGGGTTTCGGGATAACTTCCCTCATCAGTAGAGAAAGATCGTTAGGGGTGGAAGAGAAGGCCGCCACACAACAGTCAAAGGCCTCGATGCCAGAACCGGCACGCAGGTGCGTCGTCCAAGAGCCCGTCGGCCCAAAGCTCAAGGGAGCCATATTGTGTTTAGTCATCAATGGAGCGCACACCGCTAGCCCCTCCTCCGGATCGCCCCTCGGGACTCTGGTACTTGTAGTTCTTTAGTGGATCACCCAGGTGGGTGCAAGTCGGTACTTGTTGGACTGATGAATCTCTTGACCCGATACATGTCCCGGGTTTTAGGATATCGCCCGAGACATGTCTCGGGTTTCGGGATAACTTCCCTCATCAGTAGAGAAAGATCGTTAGGGGTGGAAGAGAAGGCCACCACACAACAGTCAAAGGCCTCGATGCCAGAACCGGCACGCAGGTGCGTCGTCCAAGAGCCCGTCGGCCCAAAGCTCAAGGGAGCCATATTGTGTTTAGTCATCAGTGGAGCGCACACCGCTAGCCCCTCCTCCGGATCGCCCCTCAGGACTCTGGTACTTGTAGTTCTTCAGTGGATCACCCAGGTGGGTGCAAGTCGGTACTTGTTGGACTGATGAATCTCTAGACCCGATACATGTCCCGGGTTTTAGGATATCGCCCGAGACATGTCTCGGGTTTCGGGATAACTTCCTTCATCAGTAGAGAAAGATCGTTAGGGGTGGAAGAGAAGGCCACCACACAACAGTCAAAGGCCTCGATGCCAGAACCGGCACGCAGGTGCGTCGTCCAAGAGCCCGTCGGCCCAAAGCTCAAGGGAGCCATATTGTGTTTAGTCATCAGTGGAGCGCACACCGCTAGCCCCTCCTCCGGATCGCCCCTCGGGACTCTGGTACTTGTAGTTCTTTAGTGGATCACCCAGGTGGGTGCAAGTCGGTACTTGTTGGACTGATGAATCTCTAGACCCTATACATGTCCCGGGTTTTAGGATATCGCCCGAGACATGTATCGGGTTTCAGGATAACTTCCCTCATCAGTAGAGAAAGATCGTTAGGGGTGGAAGAGAAGGCCGCCACACAACAGTCAAAGGCCTCGATGCCAGAACCGGCACGCAGGTGCGTCGTCCAAGAGCCCGTCGGCCCAAAGCTCAAGGGAGACATATTGTGTTTAGTCATCAATGGAGCGCACACCGCTAGCCCCTCCTCTGGATCGCCCCTCGGGACTCTGGTACTTGTAGTTCTTTAGTGGATCACCCAGGTGGGTGCAAGTCGGTACTTGTTGGACTGATGAATCTCTAGACCCGATACATGTCCCGGGTTTTAGGATATCGCCCGAGACATGTCTCGGGTTTCGGGATAACTTCCCTCATCAGTAGAGAAAGATCGTTAGGGGTGGAAGAGAAGGCCGCCACACAACAGTCAAAGGCCTCGATGCCAGAACCGGCACGCAGGTGCGTCGTCCAAGAGCCCGTCGGCCCAAAGCTCAAGGGAGCCATATTGTGTTTAGTCATCAATGGAGCGCACACCGCTAGCCCCTCCTCCGGACCGCCCCTCGGGACTCTGGTACTTGTAGTTCTTTAGTGGAACACCCAGGTGGGTGCAAGTCGGTACTTGTTGGACTGATGAATCTCTAGACCCGATACATGTCCCGGGTTTTAGGATATCGCCCGAGACATGTCTCGGGTTTCGGGATAACTTCCCTCATCAGTAGAGAAAGATCGTTAGGGGTGGAAGAGAAGGCCGCCACACAACAGTCAAAGGCCTCGATGCCAGAACCGGCATGCAGGTGCGTCGTCCAAGAGCCCGTCGACCCAAAGCTCAAGGGAGCCATATTGTGTTTAGTCATCAATGGAGCGCACACTGAGGACTGCCAGGCATGTGGGAAAGGAAGTAATGTAAATCCCTGCAAGCCCGGTCAAGTACAGCTGGAGACTGGTTGCCTTGAGGAGAAGGCTGGAAGAGTGTTGGCCTGAGCAAGGAGGTCAAAAGAAAGAAGAATAAGGCAGGATGGCATCAGACCGTGTTGTAAAGAGGAAGACGATGAAAGTGGAGAAGTTGCATGATGCCACAAGTCTAAATCAAGAGGATGAAGTAAAGAAGAAGAGAATAGTGTGGAGTTGACACCTGGCACACCACAAACTGTGAGCGTTGTTCAAATCAAGTGCATCTCCAAGAACATCTCAGGAGCTGTGGACATTTAGAGTGAAGCACTGTACACAGGAAACACCCAGAGGTCCGTGAGACATCTTGGCAGCATGAGAGTCTGTCCGACCAGAAATCTTCGGCTAGACCAAGCGAGCTTGAAGCCGGCGGAAGACAGCAAGCTGGACCATTTGCAAAATCCACCTTTGGGGTTGCACATTAGACTGGGCTGTGGTCCTGTTTGGACATCCTGAGTGACCTCTGTTGTGGGGCCTAAAAGAGTATCTGAGCAAACCACACTGGCCCTTGGCAATCCAGGAGCAAGGGCCTCGGGGATTACTGGTGAGAGAAGAATCCTGACACAAGAGATGCTTCTGCAGCAGCTCCCCAGAAGGAGACAGGAAGCACAAAGGTCTTGGTCGAGGTCTGGCTACCCCAAAGCGGCACCAGAGTCAGGTTGGCAGGAGCACCCCAACCTGTGAACAACCACTCCAGAGGCAAAGCGAGTGACTTGAAGGTGGAACTCATCACAATTCCTCCATGGGCCTATAGTACGGAGCTGGAGCGACACAGTGTAATCCGCACAGTCCTGTGTGAGCCCAGTGAAGAAGACCTCCGGGGACTCCCGTTAGAGGGGAGTCTTTGTATGAGAGGGGAATCCTGGTGAGAAAGGATGTCGTAAATTGCTCCACCATCAGGCAGCTGGAAGCACAGCGGCATCTGACGTATAATCTTTGACAGTCCCCGGTAAGTCATCTGTCTTTGGAAGATCGCTAGCCATGGAGCCAGAGCCCATTTGAAGAGGTATCGGCCACAGAATTCACTATTGTCCCACATGTACCCTCACAGCAAACAGTGTATATAGACTTCCACCCAGTGAGACCTGATGGGACAGGCACCCCAGTGGCCAGGTGGACTGTAACAATTTGGACTAGTGAGCGAGGACTCCGCATGTCATCGATGCTGCCATTCGTGCCCAGAGCAGTCTGGTAAAATGCCGGAGGCGTGTCGTGATGCCTGGTGTTCCCAGCTACACCTGCCCACTTATCCTTGTCCAGGAAAGCAACTTGAATAGACTCAGTGGTGTTGGTGTTAGTTATTTTGTTTTCTCCCACAGGTTGGACTTCTTGTCCCATTTTTATAAAAGGTTGGGGGGGATGTATTGACCGGCTGGTCACTATTCTAGTGTTTCGGTTTGTGTATGTCTTTTTAAGCCACTGCCTGAGGGCTGGCTTACACCATCACCATCACCCACACCCATCCATCAAAGGTATCACCGAACATATGAAAGGGGCCAGTTACAGATACCCTAACACTGTGTCCGTGTGATTACTATATTTGTATTGGGTCCTAGGGCCCGTTACAAGGAGGGTTGTGCTGGCGGGCCTAGAAAGAAGGCACGTGGGAGGCTAGATATGGTCTGTCCAGCCGTGGTGCAGGTGGTCTGTTCTGCCCCGCCTGCCCACGCTGCTATATATTACTTGCGGCCCCTGTGGTACGCTTGACCGCAACAACATACCGGTGGACGGGTCAACTAGCTAGAACGCCACTCATGCACATGGGTGCGTCCCGCACGAACGTCTTACCAGTTACGTCACTGGTGGGACATTGCAGCGCTTACACGCGGCATTTCTGAACCGGCGGAATAGTTGAAGGCAGTGCATGTAATACGTTACAATCAAATTCCCATTAAAAAGCAGACAGCGAAGTGCTGGCATCTCACGAGGAAACATTATTAAACATAATGAACCTCTCTGCATGGGGCGCCAGAACCAAGCGGCTTTCCTTTGCTTTAATACTTCATCCGTTATTTGTGCACACCACGTGACGCCAGAAACGCAGATCATTTTTCCGTAAGGACGTGTTTTGGAACAAAATAAAATCTGAAGATCAGTTTTTCCCCCTGTTCCATTTGCAAAACCCAAATGTAAGAGAATGCAAAGATATTTTTGGAACAGGATGAGTGAAAAAAAATCTCAGCATGGTCCGAGTCCAACCCGTACTAACAATATGGCGAGCAGCGTGAGGTAACAGCATGCCATGGCCGCCAAGAACTGCATAACAGGCAATCACGCCCCCTCAGCAGCTAGCACTGCTGGAAACATCGATTTTAATCATACTCCGACACATACATTTATGTTCTGTAATGTAGCGAGCTGTAGACCTGAGTTTTTCCATACATATATTTTGTAGCGTAACAGAATTGGCCCTTCCGCCACGTCGTAGAAATAAGCATGAGCGATCAAGCACTGTGGTCACACACTGAGAAGCACTGGCACATCTGATTGACCTGGAAATTGATATAACACCAAAGTTCCGTCGGTTAACTTTGGTTTGGCTAGAGCGTGGATGAGTGGACGAATTTCGAAAAATATTTTCATCCGTGACATTCTCAGCAATCCTTACACTGGAAAGGAAAGCAGACAAATAGCCTGGCAGCATGAACAACACAAGAGAAAACAACATATTTACAAGTAGGAGATGTCTTTTACTGGACCACAGAAAAACATGATAAATCATTCTGGGACAGAATTCAAAATTTGATTAAAAAACAGTTCAATTAAAAGAAAGCATTGGCCAACAAAGATGTCTGTGGGACAGATAACACAAGTACCGAAGCTATGAAAATAGTTTGTGAGCTGTGGGAGCCAAAGCTGTAGTGCAGTGTGGTTGTATGCAGGTTGGCTTGGTCTAACTCAGTACTGTACTTATTACCCTCTTGATTTGAATGAAAGATGAGGGCACACATCTGTGACATAAGCGACACAGATGTGTGCCCTCATCTTACATTCAAATCAAGAGGGTAATAAGTACAGTACTGACGTAGACCAAGCCAACCTGCATACAACCACACTGCACTACAGCTTTGGCTCCCACAGCTCACAAACTATTAGCTTACCCAGTCGGAAGTCACTCGAATTTTCTGCTTTAGTTATTCTGCTGAAACTGACTGAACGGATCGTACCCACTCTTTCTCAGAAAAAACCTAGGCCGATTTTTAACTACCAAAATATCATGAAGTTAAGTATAGTTTGTTTAGTATAGATTTACTATTCCTAACTACACATCTATGTACCTTGACGATATATGTATTATTAAGGTGCATATATGTTGGTCTAAGTATAATAAATCCATAGCTACCATTATATACTTACTGTTGCACTATTTTTGTGTTGATATTCTGGCTACAATATTTTTGGTGTACAATATTTAGAACTTGATATTCCAGTAGAGATGTATACTGAAGTTGAATGTATGCATTCATATATGTATGTAGGTATATATGTAATTGGTATTTGTATTGCCAATCCTAGCCAGAAGGTTGCATTGCACTATTGCGACTCAAAAAGAAGAATTTAGGGGCATATTTACAAGCCCCTTTCGCCAGCACAACATCACTTTTCTCGACATTGTGGTAGCGATAGGGGCTTTGTCTCATTCACAAGGTGGCGTTAGGCCACTTAACGTGGCTTAACAGCACCCTTTTACGCTATACTTAGCGTGAAAGGGCGTGAAAGGGGCGGGCAGTGGGTGTTCTGGTGGGCGTTCTACCACAACACCCATTGATTTTGATGCAGCCCCATATTTACAAGAGTGGCGTAAATATGGTGCAGTGCCAAAATTAAGACCGGGGAAAACCTGTTCTTACCCTGGTGCAACGAGGATGAGTGTTTCATTTCTCCTTGTTTTTGCTGTTTCCATGTGTGCTGCGCTGTGCTGCCCACTTAGAAACCGCTAAACGCCATTGATTGTTTATATGCAGGATGGTGTCCCTTCCTGCACATAAACAACCTTTTAAAAAAAATGATGTTTTGCAACTTCTATAGAAGTTTCAACACGCCATTTCAGATTGTTTATTCCCCTCAACGCAACCACCCTTGCACTATGGTGCAAGGGTGCCTGCGTTGGAGATAGGCAGCTAAATTTGTGTCAGTGCAAGGGGGAAACACAAGGCTGCACCATATTCTTGTAAATACGTTGCAGCCCTGCATTTCAGACGTGGTGGAGCGCAGCATTAAGCCAAAGAGGCTAACGCTGAGCTCCGTCACTTCCTTGTAAATATACTCCTTAGTCAACAAGTTATTGATAGCTGGTTTGTGAACTGTTACTGCATTGTAATGCAGTGTCCTTTAAAAAGGTGTGACTTCCACTCTTTCCTGAATTGGAGAAGGGTTGGGGCGTCATGAAAGTAAATACCTTTAAGTATTTGCTCCTGTTCAAGTGGAATGAACATCCCCCTTTCCAGGGTGTACGTTTGTGCAGACTATTCATTTCACACCAGTTTCTACTATTCCACCTAGGGTTTGTAAAAAGTTGAATAAACTAAGAGAACACAAAACGTTTAGAGAATCCACCTGGCCAACTGGATTACTGAAATAATGTGAAAATGACCAAAAGGTTTCAGTAGTATTTAGTAAAAGAACTAACTAGAGTATTGGACAGCCAAACCCACTGGCGACTCCCACTGGGCTATTACTGGGGGGCAAAGAATGATGGCCGTTAATATTTATAATTATCTAACTTGAGTAATATACTGATAAGGTTCTCAAAAGGGTAATATATACAAAGAAGAGCTGCCAGGTATCAGTTTTTTTATGAAAAATCAGAACCTTTCATTGTTATAGTTCACATTTATCACTGGGTATAGCAAATTATAAAATTAACACTTAATTAGACTCAGCTATTTTAAGTCACAACGAATTTGACAAGAGGTGGGTAGAAGTTAGTAAGGAAATTGTGAGACGTTGGAAGTGATAACCCAACTCTATCAGGGTAAATTGCACTACTATAGGGGATCTTATGTTCAAACACATCATTAAGTAGCTGTCCTACTATTATTGTAATTGAAATATGTTTACTTCGCTGTGCTTGAATCTGCAACTCTGGCCATCTTTAGGATAACATAACACTGAATTATTTTTTGCATTGACTGCCAACACAGTGTGAGATTTCTCTAAATTAAGACGCTGCATAGCACCTGTCATATTTTGTATACTATTTTTCACTTGGATGTATGAATAAAAATATAGAGACACCCTATTTTCTTTAGTTTCTCTGTGCCAGAAATATTTGTGGGATAAGCAGCAAAAGCATGTACGAAAACACTTTTATGCCAATATTGGCTCTGTAAATTTCGTTGCATTCAATACTTGGTTAAATTATCTTTATAACAGTTCAGGTACTGGGACCCAGAAAGACTGGTTGGTTATTTAATCACTATCATCCGTAAAGCTGTTTATTATAGGGTATTTTTATAGTTTTCGGGAGCGCTATTCATTTTTTAAATCTTTAGTTGCATATTTTTCAGACATTTTTTTAAAGATGATCACAGAAACTTTCCACAGTTGAATTCTATTGAGTGAATGTTGGAATATGAACATGTGTTAGACATGTAGTAAACATTAAACATTGGTCTGATTGTTAAGCAGCTAAGCGTCGTTGGTTGAACTGTTTCCGTCCATCACTTTCTTGTTGTCTCTAGTTCCCAGTTCTTCGGAAAGGAATACTTTGCACACAAATCTAGGCCTCTCTTTCTATGCCCAAAGGACTCGGCTTTACAAAATTAATAGCATTCTTTCTAGTTTCTTGCCTCGTTGAGCAGAAGAGAACAATCTTTGGGCCCTGCAAAGGCATCTTTCAAAGGCATTTCTTTATGATCTGCACAGTGGGATGTTTTGGCCTCTTGACCTCAATTACCAGCATTATTTGCTATTTTGTTCCTACAGAATCTTTCAGTAATGGCCTTTGTAGATATTTAGGTCTTTAATCTCTAATAAATCTAGACTCCATTTCATGGGTTGCTTCAGCCTGCTCTAACCCTTTTTTATACAGCGAGAGTTCCCAGACCTTCCCCATTAAATAGCTACTGTGCTTCGGTCATGGACAGTAGATCTAATAAGATTGGACAACATAAGAACAAAGATTGAAAAAAGGAAGAAAAAGTCAACAACATAAAAGGCAATAAATCTTTTGTCCTCACATTGAATTTGCATTCAGGGCTTTGTTTGAATTCACCTTATAGTGTTTTGAATGTTTTTGTTTTTGCGAGTAAGACACAAAATGTAATTTCTTTCTTGCAGTCTTTACTTTTTGATCACCTTTAAACATTCATAATATGTCTTTGAGCTATTCTCAGCAAGACACAACATTTAATTTCTTTCATGCAGTCTTTACTTTTTGATCACCTTTAAACATTCAGAATATCTCTTTGAGCTATTCTCAGCAAGAACCTTCTTTGCTCTCTTATTCTTGACATCTCTTTCACCCTTTGCATTAACTTATGTATCTTAGTGCCATTGCTGGTTCAATGCACTCTATCATAGGGACCACAGGATTGGGTACATGAACCTGCCAAGAAAAGATGATAGAAACAAGTCTCAAAATCTTCGCTCCCTTCCCCCTCCCATAGTTAATATGTATTTACAGTGGACTATAGGAGGTCGCACAACAGTAAAATGGGGCCCAACTCAGACAGTTGATTGGTGGGTGGGCCAAGGCATCTACAGTTTAGTTATTTGGATTTTCCTGTTTGTTTCTCTGTATGAATCTTTTTTGTATGTTGCTCCATTTCTGTAAATCAGAATTATGCTGTTTTCTTTAAAACGGGTCACTATTTTTGTTTTTGAAGCTAATAATGTTTTCAGGAGTTACATAAATCTTATAAATACATATGGTCTTTCTTTTCCAATTTTAGGGTTGGTCCCTGCAAAAACGAAGAGTGTCTATGAGAATAGCCTCTGGGAGAAGCTCGATGCTTCAATCTGTCGCCCAAACAAGAGACTTTGAGATGATCTATTTTAGCCTCATTTTGTGACTCCTTTTATATTTTTACATTTCATTTTGGGAAGAAAATCCTTTGGGAGATAAAAAAAAAGGTAGAATACAAAATTCATACCAGGTGGGTGGTAGTGGTTCAATCACAACTTAATAAGTCAACTATTGTGAGCAAACCGTATCCCACTATTTTCTGCTTTGTTGATACAATTCATTCTGATTGGAGGGTAAAGTTAGTGTGTCTCTGTTCCCCTTTTGCAGTGTTATAAACATTCTATTATCTCTGGCATGATAGTCGTCCCATTCTTAAAACATCATGAGCATTCCTGGGTATAAATTGTGCCAAATCACTGCATGTCGGTAGTCCTGGCACAGTGGTTCCATTCTGGAATTATTGTGGCTATTCTTGACATAATCCTCCCAATCCGTGGCATAGTGGTGGTCAAATTCGACGCCATTTGATAGGCAAGCCAGGTATTTCATAGTGAAAACAAATAGGAAAGGAACCAGTCCATGCATGACAGGGCCTGGGAAAATGATAAAGTGATCTTTGGGGATGTATTTAATACAAGTTTAAATCCCGAATTTTAGGACAAATGCTATTCTTTTGTTAAAAATGCCAGCCTCTGTTTGGAGTGGAAAGTCCAATACGTAGTTTTCTAGGCTAGAAAGACAGAGGTACAACTAGATGACTTAAGAACAACATATCAGAAATGATAAAGATGGATTTTCTTTCTGCTCTTGAGGCGTGGGCACCTCATCACCACTGGAGGCCCAACTTTAAATAGCTACCATTTCAAGACTGCACTTATTGCTCTGAATGATTTTCACATTTTAAGGAGTGATCTGGATTTAAGTATATGCTTTTGAGGGTGTTCGTCAGGATTGAGGCCCGAGCAGAGGGCCTTGGCTTTTGAGCTATCATAGCGGTTGTGCCATCATTTACCGTAGGACGTTTGGTAAGTGTACCTGGTTCATGTGTCTGACGTGACCAATATCGGAAGACAAGTCCATCAGAGACTGATCCAGGTTTTCAAGAAAACGTTCGAGCTCCAGTCGATCGTATAACTTTTTAGGTATGTTTTACATCATCGCCAGCATGACTAATGGGTCCCCTGGGTTATATCAAAGTTTTGTCTGCCTAATTTCCTCCTGGTAAGACAGGTTTCATAAGAAGTCTCAGTGGTTAGTGAGATTCATGATCTTTGTAGGAGAATGGAACATGTTTTCAGCAGCCTGTATAATCATGCGCGCCTCTACTGGTGGCGAAGGAGACTTTTGATGACACACCTGGGAGAGTCTTTCATGCCATTTCATTTTGGGCAAAATCTGTGTGCCCCTTGGAATTCTAATGCAGGTATAAATTCTATATTGAAGAGGTGTGGCAGAAAGCTGATCCTATTGTCTTTTACTTATTCTCAGGGACACCGTATGAGAATACATTATCCCTCTGACTTCCATTCCCAGGTTGTGACTTTCTTTTGCAAGTTCCACCCATGCAGTATTTAGTTCATATATGGGGAGGTTTTAGAATGCAGCCAACTGCATTGCAGCCAATCCCTGCCTGCAGCTACACTCTTTAAAATGGAAGACAATCCTCAGTCAGTGTGACAAACATGTTTCCTTGGATAGGAAGTACAAATACCAAATGGCAGATGGTGTCATTCGCTTACAGTGTAGAGGTTTAGTGTACGTAGTATGCAGTACATGTTTACAAATCATGCTATACATTACCAACCTGTTCCAGCCATATCCCCAATGCAAGACCATCAGCTCCGTCAAACTCACCAAAAACAAAACTCAAAAAACACATGGAGGAGCTTACAAGCTCTAAACCACATAAATGACTCATTCACATATCCGCCACCATGCAGAGCAGCAGTCTGCATAACTGTTCCTCAATAAGCAGCCACTGAATGGAAAATACTGTGGTCATCAGCAACTTTGAACTTCTGTTTATTTACTGAAACAAAATTCATACTCTCTTCCAAATGACATTGGTTATTCTGCCACCTCAAATCTACTTCATAAGTAATGAGAACTGCTCTCACAAAATAGCAGACAGGCTTCACTTAACTCACAAAAGTCATTAAAAGATGCTCAGTTCTACTTCTCATTAAACTTGAATATTGAATATCCTTCCTACTCTTTTAAAACACCTCATGAAAAACGACTAATCTGCCCCACATTTATCACCCTCACAGCCACGATCCCCCATTCGGTAAAGAAATACAAAAACAACTATCCAGTCACATAATATCATATTTCTAGGAGAATTCAACCGAGAACAGAACAACCCTTACTCCAAAGAAACCCATATCCTGGTCAACTGGTATAAACAATTGTGCAACCTGATTATGTTTTTATGTGTTCAGCTTGAAAGTAAAGAAAAGTACAGTCTACTATATAGTTCAATGATCTGTGTTCTAATTATCATAGTTTATTGTACTGTTTTGGAGGGCGGAAGAAAGGAGTGAAATCAATTGTAACATACGGTAGTGCAAACACTATTGTATTGTGTAAAGCGCTCTGATATCCTTCGGGATCAAGTTCGCGCTACATAAAACGTTATAAATAAATAAATAAATAAATAAATAAGTGTAGGAGAGTAGGGTCTGCTTTCCTATGGTCACCCCACTTTTTGCTTTTTTGCTTCACTGGTTTTTGACTTAATGTGGCTGTGGGCCTGCTAATCAGACCCACAGCCCTGCTGTTCTCTCTCTAACTTTAACACCATGTACTTTAGGTACATCACCAATTGGGATTTGGGTCACTCTTGTGAGTCCCTGTACAGTGTACCATAGGTACCCAGGGCATAGGTGCACCCAAGGCCTACCAGGGGCTGCAGCATTTATTATGCCACCCCTGGCTGGCCATCCAATCTGACACAACTGGCTGATCACTCAGCTGGGGCAAGGTGGTGTAATCACCCCTTGCTTAGGTATAGTATTCCTATACCTACCATTATATATAGACACATATGCACCTATAAGTCACTCCTATGGCAGGCCTTAACAATCCTGAAGGCAGAGTGCTTGGTTTTATGTGAGATGAGGCTCTAGCATGAGCTGAGCCTGTCTGCAGCTTTCGGAACCATGGGGCATATTACCAACAAATAGCGATATTTATCGCTAAGTAGGGTTAGCGGCAATATTTTTATCGCCGCGCATCACCGGTTTTTATCGCTGAGATAACTTGCTATTAGCAAGGTTTATCTCAAAAGCGATAAAAATCAGGCGAAATGCGTGAATATCGCTGAGAATACAGCGATATTCACGCATTAGCGACGAAATGCTCTTAGCCATGTTATCCAACTCCCATTGGATAACATGGCTAAGAACTGGTCTGAGCAGGCGTTAGTTTTTGGCGATAGCGGGAATATTCCCATCGCTACGCCTGCCTTGCTAATAGGCGATAGCAACGTTAGCGACTGCTTTCAGTCGCTAACAGGTTGGGTACGCCTACTTTGCATGTCATTAGCGATAAACATCGCTGACATGCAAAGCGGGCCCCAAACCGCTCGCTATCGCCTAAAAGCTGTCGCTAACATCAGTTAGCGACAGCTTGCTACTAGGGCAATGATATTATCGCCGCTTAGCGGCCGAAAACGGCCGCTAAAACTGCGATAATGTAATTTCAGCAGGCTTGGTAATATGCCCCCATGTCCTTATAGCTGTTCTATGATATAGCCATACCATATACTCTTAAGTGCATTATAATCCTCGCGGTTATTGCTAACTTTGGTTTGGCTTTATCAAAACATGTCGTGTAAGGTGTCATATGCTTTGGAATACTACCCCCTCGCCAGTTCTGGCAATGGGGGTAGCATTCCACCCTTCTAGAGGGAGGAGACATGTTGTTCCTACTAATCCCGGTTAAAGTTAACCAAAGCCTCAGCGTCACAAAATGGATGCTGCTGCCACAGACACAAGTCTGACCTCCTGCTGCTGGGAGCCCTTCCAGCGAGGGAGGCTTGGACAATAGGTTTCCTGTCTTGGGAGGTGGTAGCACCACCCCAGACAGGCCATAGTGTATTGGGGCAGGGAGGGCTGAATGAAATGAGACACTGCCTGGGGCACACAAGGTGTCCCATGCATAGTCCAGTTCAAACCGGTGCTGGGGCACTCCAGCCCCAGCTCTGGCGCGAAACTCGACAAAGGTAAAGGGGTGTAACCACCCCCTTCCTGGGTCCCACCTATAGGAGGGACCTAGCAGGTAATCCAGCCCCTAGATTTGGTATATAGGTAGAAGCTGAGTCCCAAGACTTTAGATTTATCCTGACTGAAACTTGAAACAAAACTCTGGACCTTCGACATTCTACTGCAACTAGAAGACTGAAGAATCTCCCTTGTGGTCAAGGAGTGACCACCCTGTGCAAGCAGGCACCATCAAGCGATCAACGGTTTGCTTTGTGGTTGCTCCCGCTGGAGCCCGAACACAGAGCCTGACAAGACCTGGACTTCCAGACTTCCTTCAGCCCAATCCACAGTCACAGCAAAGCTGAGACCCGTGGAGGCGACGAGAGACGTGGGACCGGCCATCTTGGAAAGCCAGCGAATTGCTTTCCGTGCAACTTCTGAGGCACCCTCGAAGTTGTGCATTGGGGATTGAGAAGCCCCAGCCCCGAGCACCAACTGCACCGAAGATCAGCCCTCCACACTCCACGAGTTCTGCGTGGGGCCCTTCTGCATTTTCCTGCTCGACGCGTCTGTCCGGTCACTTGCCCGTTGGCTAGTGGCCTCTGTGACGACGAACCTTTCAATTTACACCACTGGTCTGATTGCTCCAGACTGGCCCCTGCTTCCCTGAAAAGGAGAAGCCCATCAGACCTTGCTGGTCTGAACCAGAAGCCATCTTCGATTCCTGCGTGGGTTGCCTTGCCAAGGCTTGTTGACTCCAATCCGGAAGCCGACGCCACCGACAGCGAGATCCTTCGTGGGACATCCTGGTCATCGTCGACACCTCCTGGTCTACGTGGCTGCAGAGACAAGCTTCACGACATCACCTGATTGCATCCCGACATCGCCTGGTTCCTTCCTGGTTCCTTCCTGGTCACTGGCTAGTGACCCAGACTCGGTCCCCTCTGCTCTCAGGTACTCTTCATCCTCGATCCGCCCTTGGATCCAATCGGACTCTTCTCTCCTGGCCGCCTGCAGCATCTTTCTCCAAGGCTCCATAGAAATCAACGACGAAACCTGACACACTTTGGGACCTATGCACCCGCTTCCTGTGGGTGAGGTTACGCGAGTACTTCAGTGCTCCTATGAAGATTGACTATCCTAGTGTCCTAGTTTCACGTAGTTTATTCCTAGTCCAGTCGGAAGTGCCCTAACAGAACTACTTTTTAATTCTTTCGTTCCCATTCTAACTCTATGGTAACTCACGTGTGTGTAAAGACACTGCACACGCATCCCGTGGGCCTCCTACTTCCTATCCTTTGGTAGTACAGTGTAGCCCCAGCGATTCCCTAGGCCCTAGGCCTATCCTTTGTTCGGGACGTGGTTCTTATACCACTATTTTAGTATATGGTTTTAAGTGCCCCTAGGGCATTACTGTATTGTGTGCAACTTATTGTATGTTGATTGAGTATCTTGTCATGTGCTTGTGCCTCTGGCCTCATAAAGAGTTCAGAGGATTAATTTAGTAATAAATACATATATTTTATATATATAACCTGTGTGGTGTCCTTTCACTTGGTATTAAAAGGGATTGCATATGGTAAAACAGCTGGCTTCACATGCCCTCTTGAGTTTAGCCTAAGACTGCTTTGTCCATGCTACCACTAGGATAGCTGGTCTATAAGGTTGACTTTACAACCATCACCATAAGGGTTGTTTGGACTGGTGCAAGGTGCTCACTAGAATAGTGAACATCATATACCAGGCCAACTTCTCACATTGGGGGCAGTGGTTGGGATTTGAGCTTGCTGTTGTTTTACCAATTGTAATCTTTGCAATATCATTTGAAAGATCATACAGGTACCTATGGGTACATATACAACAAGACTTAGAATACATAAGTTCTACTGAACTTAGTTGTTGTAGACCAAAGGGCCTAGCACACCCTGACTACAACTCCTAGAGAGGTTTTTGTAGAAAACACTTAGTGTAGGTAGGTTCACACACCACACCTCACTAGATCATGTCTGGCACAGGTGACCCATCTGGATCTCTACCTGTGGTGAGTGACCCTCCAAGGGCACCCTCCAGATATGAAATACTCAACTTCCAAGAGCTGAGACACTTGTGTACCACAACGAGGTTGAAACAGGGTTCAAACCCTACCCTTCAGCATCTGATGGAACTCCTAGAAGGTTATGATGTTCTTAGGGCCTCTAATCCAGGCCCATCAGGAAATGCAGATGAGGTACTGCCCTCCACAGAGGACACCACTGATCCCCCTATCCTAGATGAGGATGATGTTGAGGAGGATGCAGAAGAGGGAGAATCTGGGGAAGAGGTAGACAGCCAGGTCCAAGTTAGGAGACTTAGCCAGGCTAACCTAAGCCTATTTGGGGCTGAGAATGGGACAGCCCCATTCAGGCCTTCAAGTGGACTTAATCAGAGGTATAGGAGGGACAGATCCAACTCAGGGGGATCTCTCCACTCCAATGCTTCAAGGGGTTCTAGGAGGGGAATGCCTTCCCCCCAGAGGATAGAACACCAGGCTAGGATGATGGATGTCCAGATCAGAATGGAGAAGGAGGAACTTGCCGTAGCCAAAGCATAACTTGCTTTAGCAAGGGAGCAAAAGTTGAGTGGATTAGATTCCACTGGTGGCAGCAATATCCCTAAGGATAATGACAGGTCCTATAACGCCAATGGACACCTGAGTAAGATAGTGCCCCCCTACAAATTTGGGGATGACATTCACAAGTGGATAACTGCTTTGGAGAGGGCCTGCAAAGTACAGCAGGTACCCCAAAGTCAGTGGGCAGCTATCTTGTTGCTCTCCTTTGAAGAAAAAGGTAGAGACAAGATCCTCACAGTTAGTGATGAAGATGCTAACAATTACACTGTCCTGAAGAGTGCTCTGATTGATGGGTTTGGCTTAACCACTGAACAGTACAGGTTGATGTTCAGAGATACCCAGAAGACACAGACTCAGGACTGGACTGATTTTGTTGATTGTGCCACTAAGGCTCTGGAAGGCTGGTTACTGGGAAGTAAAGTTAAGGACTATACAGGATTGTATAATTTGATCATGAGAGAGCAAATTCTTAACAATTGTCAGAACCAGTTGTTGCACCAACACCTGATTGACTCAGATCTGACCTCTCCCCATGAATTGGGAAAGAAGACAGATAAATGGGTCAGAACCAGGGTTAAGCAGAAAACCCAGAACAAAGGTGGTGATCAGAAAAAGGCAGACCAAAAAGGTGGGGAACAGAAACAAAAAGATGAGAAGTCTTCTTCAGGCCCATAAAATACTTCTAATGAGGGGGGGTCCCACAATTCCAAGAAAAAGAAGAAAGAAGGTCCAAAGAAACCTTGGTGTAATTATTGTAAATCTACCTCTCACTGGTTTAGTGAGTGCACCAAGAAATGTACAGCCCCTACCACTGTAGCCCCTAAGGCATCTGCACCCCCTAGTACAGTCAACAGTGGTAGTTCCCAACCCAAGGCTATAGTGGGGTTAACCATGGGTACTGAGATGGATTCTGGCCTAGTCAGGATACCAACTCAGGCTGTTCTTGTCTGTGATGTGGACATGGCTATGTCCACTACTGTGAGTCCCAGTACCCTGGGCAAGTACAGGCAAACGCCTTTAATCAATGACAAAGTGGCTCAGGCCTACAGGGACACATGTGCCAGTGTCACTATGGTGACACCTAACTTTGTGGACCCTGGACAGATTCTACTGGGTGATAATTACCTGGTGACCAATGCTAGCAATGTCACAACTACACATAGTGTGGCAGTTGTTAACTTCTCCTGGGGAGAGGTAACTGGCCTCAAAAGAGTTGTGGTAAGTGCAGACCTCCCAGTTGAATGTCTTTTGGGCAATGATCTTGAATGGATGTATGACGTTACAACGCATACTTTTACAACGCATACCGTTACAACGAATTTTTTACAACGCAAAAACTTTTACAACGCATACCATTACAACGCATGTTTTTACAACGCAAGTACTTTTACAACGCATGCCATTACAACGTAAGTATTGGTAAGTATATAATATTTTTTTTTTAATTAATTGTAATTAATATAATTTAATTTAATTTAATTAATTTAATTTTTTTTACCTTGTACCCCTGTACCCCAAAAAACCCAAATTAACCCAGAACCCTAAAAATACCCCTGTACCCCAAAAACCCAAAACTGTCCCTGAACCCTAAAAATACCCCTGTACCCCAAAAACCCAAAACTGTCCCTGAACCCTAAAAATACCCCTGTACCCCAAAAACTGAAAACTGACCCTGAACCCTAAAAATACCCCTTTACCCAAAAACTGAAAACTGACCCTGAACCCTAAAAATACCCCTTTACCCAAAAACTGAAAACTGACCCTGAACCCTAAAAATACCCCTTTACCCAAAAACTGAAAACTGACCCTGAACCCTAAAAATACCCCTTTACCCAAAAACTGAAAACTGACCCTGAACCCTAAAAATACCCCTTTACCCAAAAACTGAAAACTGACCCTGAACCTTAAAAATACCCCTTTACCCAAAAACTGAAAACTGACCCTGAACCCTAAAAATACCCCTTTACCCAAAAACTGAAAACTTAAAAAAAAAACATATAAAATATTAAATATAATTATATACTTACCAATACTTACGTTGTAATGGCATGCGTTGTAAAAGTACTTGCGTTGTAAAAACATGCATTGTAATGGTATGCGTTGTAAAAGTTTTTGCGTTGTAAAAGTTTCGTTGTAATGGTAGTGCGTTGTAAAAGTTGCGTTGTAAAGGTTGTTTCCCATCTTGAATCCTCAGTATGGTCAGAAGTGGAGTATAGGACTCATGCAGAGATGTTAGGCATATCAGCTCATGTCCTTGCTGTGACCAGGTCACAGGCCAAGAAGTGCCAAACTGAACAGGCCTTGGATCCTGAAACTAAGGACCAAGTGCCATCCAAGAGAAATAGCAGTAGGGTTAAGGCAGTGCTTTCCCCCCTGCCATCAAGTGATGATCAGCCTTCTCGGGAAGCTGATTCTGAGAATCCTGAAGGAACTGTCCTAGAAGAACTTGAACCTGAACAGGTTGAGTTCCTTGGAACAGGGGGACCTTCAAGGGCAGACTTGAGGCAGGCACAGTTAGACTGCCCCTCTCTTGAACCCCTCAGACAGCAAGCTGCTTCTGAGGCTGCTGGGAATGCTACAGGTACCCACAATGTTAACTGGGATGAAGGACTACTTTATTCTGAGGGTAGAGACCCCAAGCCTGGTGCTTCCAGGAGGTTGGTCATACCTCAGGCCTTTAGGGGTTTTCTTCTAACCTTAGCCCATGATATTCCCTTAGCAGGACATCTAGGCCAGAACAAGACTTGGGACAGGCTTGTCCCTCACTTTCACAGGCCCCATATGTCAGAAGATACCAAGGAGTTTTGTCGCTCCTGTGTGACCTGCCAAGCCAGTGGCAAATCAGGTGGCACAACAAAGACCCCCCTCATACCACAACGTGTGGTGGGGGTACCCTTTGAAAGAGTAGGAATTGACATTGTTGGACCAATGGATCCCCAAACAGCCTCTGGGCACAGATTTATACTGGTGGTAGTGGATCATGTCACCAGGTATCCAGAAGCTATTCCCCCAAGGACCACAACAGCACCTGTTTTGGCAAGAGCCCTCCTGGGAGTTTTCTCAAGAGTGGGCTTTCCAAAGGAGGTTGTCTCAGACAGAGGTGCAAACCTCATGTCTGGGTATTTGACTGCAATGTGGCAGGAGTGTGGTGTTAATTACAAATTCACTACACCCTACCATCCACAGTGCAACGGGCTTGTTGAAAGATTTAAAAAGACCCTAAAGGGTATGATCAAGGGTTTACCTTAAAAGCTTAGGCGAAGATGGGACATCCTTCTACCCTGTCTTCTGTTTGCTTACAGCGAGGTCCCACAAAAGGGGGTTGGCTACAGCCCTTTTGAGCTTTTGTTTGGGCATCCTGTAAGGGGACCCCTATGTTTGGCAAAGGAAGGATGGGAGTTACCTCTCAGAAAGCCTAAGCTAGACATTGTGGACTATGTACTTGGTCTCCGCTCCCGGATGGCTGAGTACATGAAGAAGGCATCCAAAAACCTTGAGGCTAGCCAAGAACTTCAAAAAGCTTGGCATGACCAAAAGGCTGTGCTGACTGAGTACCAGCCAGGACAGAAGGTGTGGGTGTAGGAGGCAGTGGCCCCAGCAGCACTCCAAGACAAATGGTCTGGACCCCACACAATTGTTGAGAAAAAGGGAGAGGTCACCTACTTGGTGGACCTTGGAACTCCCAGGAGCCCCCACAGGGTGCTCCATGTCAACAGACTCAAAGCATATGTTGACAGGGCAGACATGGGCTTGCTCATGGCTACAGATGAGGGACAGGAGGAAGAGAGTGACCCTCTCCCAGACCTGTTGACTCAGAACCCTGATGATGGTTCAGTTGATTGTGTGGCCTTAGCTGGCAGCCTCACTGACCAGCAGCAACAGGACTGTAGACAAGTTCTTCAGTCCTTCAGACATATGTTTTCCTTAACACCTAGTCAGACTAACTGGTGCACCCATGAGGTGGATACTGGTGACAATCTGCCTGTGAGGAGTAAGATCTACAGGCCACCTGACCATGTCAGGGACTGTATAAAGACTGAGGTACAGAAGATGCTGGAGTTGGGAGTAATTGAGCCATCAGAGAGTCCCTGGGCCAGCCCAGTAGTCCTTGTACCAAAACCTCACACCCAAGATGGTAAGAGAGAGATGTGGTTCTGTGTGGACCATAGAGATCTCAATGCTGTCACTAGGACAGATGCTCACCCAATTCCAGGACCAGACGAGCTCATTGATAGATTGGCTTCTGCCAAGTTTCTGAGCACATTTGATTGGACAGCTGGCTATTGGCAGATCAGGTTAGCTGAGGATGCCAAGGCTAAAACTGCTTTCTCAACCCCAGGAGGTCATTACCAATTTGTGGTGATGCCCTTTGGCTTGAAGAATGCACCTGCCACTTTCCAAAGGTTGGTGAACCAAGTCCTCACTGGGTTGGATGACTTTTGTGCAGCTTACCTAGATGATATTGCTGTCTTCAGCTCCACCTGGGAGGATCACCTGATCCACCTGAAGAAGGTTTTAGAAGCCCTGCAAAAGGCAGGCCTAACTATCAAGGCCACTAAGTGCCAGATAGGGCAGAGTAAGGTTGTGTACCTGGGCCACCTTGTAGGTGGGGTTCAGGTTCAACCACTGGAGAGTAAGATCCAGACCATCAAGGACTGGTCTCCTCCAACCACCCAGACACAGATCAGAGCTTTCTTGGGCCTGTCTGGGTACTACAGAAAATTGTTCAAGAATTATGGGTCCATTATGACACCACTCAATGACTTGACTTCAAAGAAGATGCCAAAAAAGGTTCAGTGGACAGTAAGCTGTCAAAAGGCATTTCATGACCTGAAGAAGGCCATGTGCTCTGCACCTATCTTGAAGAGTCCTGACTACTCCAAAGAGTTTATTGTCCAAACAGATGCTTCTGAGTTGGGGGTGGGAGCTGTGCTTTCACAACTTAATGTAGATGGTCAAGACCAGCCCATTGCTTTTATTAGCAGAAGGCTGACCCCTAGAGAGAAACGTTGGTCAGCTATTGAGAGGGAGGCCTTTGCGGTGGTTTGGGCCCTGAAGAAGTTGAGGCCATACTTGTTTGGTACTCACTTCAAAATTCAGACAGTCCATAAGCCCCTCTTGTGGCTAAATCAGATGAAGGGTGAAAACCCCAAGCTCCTCAGGTGATCCATTTCCCTACAGGGGATGGACTTTACAGTGGAACATAGGCCTGGGACTGACCATGGTAATGCAGATGGTCTCTCCAGATATTTCCACTTAGAACATGAAGACTTAACTGGTCAAGGTTAGTTTAATGTCCCTGCGTTGGGGGGGGAGGCTTATGTAGGAGAGAAGGGTCTGCTTTCCTATGGTCACCCCACTTTTTGCTTTTTTGCTTCACTGGTTTTCGACTTAATGTGGCTGTGGGCCTGCTAATCAGACCAACAGCCCTGCTAATTTAACACCATGTACTTTAGGTACATCACCAATTGGGATTTGGGTCACTCTTGTGAGTCCCTGTACAGTGTACCATCGGTACCCAGGGCATAGGTGCACCCAAGGCCTACCAGGGGCTGCAGCATGTATTATGCCACCCTTGGCTGGCCATCCAATCTGACACAACTGGCTGATCACTCAGCTGGGGCAAGGTGGTGTAATCACCCCTTGCTTAGGTATAGTATTCCTATACCTACCATTATATATAGACATATATGCACCTATAAGTCACTCCTATGGCAGGCCTTAACAATCTTGAAGGCAGAGTGCTTGGTTTTATGTAAGATGAGGCTCTAGCATGAGCTGAGCCTGTCTGCAGCTTTCGGAACCATGTCCTTATAGCTGTTCTATGATATAGCCATACCATATACTCTTAAGTGCATTATAATCCTCGCTGTTATTGCTAACTTTGGTTTGGCTTTGTCAAAACATGTCGTGCAAGGTGTCATACACTTTGGAATACTACCCCCTCGCCAGGTCTGGCGACGGGGGTAGCATTCCACCCTTCTAGAGGGAGGAGACATGTTATTCCTACTAATCCCGGTTAAAGTTAACCAGAGCCTCAGCTTCACAAAATGGATGCTGCTGCCACAGACACAAGTCTGATCTCCTGCTGCTAGGAGCCCTTCCAGCAAGGGAGGCTTGGACAATAGGTTTCCTGTCTTGGGAGGTGCTAGCACCACCCCAGACAGGCCATAGTGTATTGGGGCAGGGATGGCTGAATGAAATGAGACACTGCCTGGGGCACACAAGTCCAGTTCAAACCGGTGCTGGGGCACTCCAGCCCCAGCTCTGGCGTGAAACTGGACAAAGGGAAAGGGGTGTAACCACCCCCTTCCTGGGTCCCACCCATAGGAGGGACCTAGCAGGTAATCCAGCCCCTAGATTTGGGATATAGGTAGGAGCTGAGTTCCAAGACTTTAGATTTATCCTGACTGAAACTTGAAACGAAACTCTGGACCTTCGACATTCTACCACAACTAGAAGACTGAAGAATCTCCCTTGTGGTCAAGGGGTGACCACCCTGTGCAAGCAGGCACCATCAAGCCATCAATGGTTTGCTATGTTGTTGCTCCCGCCGGAGCCCGAACATAGAGCCTGACAAGACCTGGACTTCCAGACTTCCTTCCGCCCGATCCACAGCCACAGCAAAGCTGAGACCCGTGGAGGTGACGAGAGACGTGGGACTGGCCATCTTGGAAAGCCAGTGAATTGCTTTCCGTGCAACCTCTGAGGCACCCTCGAAGTTGTGCATTGGGGATTAAGAAGCCCTAGCCCCAAGCACCAACTGCACCGAAGATCAGCCCTCCACACTCCACGAATTCTGCGTGGTGCCCTTCTGCATTTTCCTGCTTGATGCGTCTGTCCGGTCACTTGCCCGTTGGCTAGTGGCCTCTGTGACGAACTTTTCAATTTACACTGCTGGTCTGGCCGCTCCAAACTGGTCCCTGCTTCCCTGAAAAGGAAAATCCCATCAGACCTTGCTGGTCTGAACCAGAAGCCATCTTTGATTCCTGCATGGGTTGCCTTTGCCAAGGCTTGTTGACTCCAATCCGGAAGCCGACACCGCCGACAGCGAGATCCTTTGTGGGACAGTCCTTGCCCAGCTCCTGGTTGTCGTCGACACCTCCTGTTCCACGTGGCTACAGAGACAAGCTTCATGACATCACCTGATTGCATCCCGACATCGCCTGGTTCCTTCCTTTTTCCTTCCTGGTCACTGGCTAGTGACCCAGACTCTGTCCCCTCTGCTTTCAGGTACTTTTCATCCTCGATCCGCCCTTGGATCCAACCGGACTCTTCTCTCCTGGTCGCCTGCAGCATCTTTCTCCAAGGCTCCATAGGAATCAACGACGAAACCCGACACACTTTGGGACCTATGCACTCGCTTCCAGTGGGTGAGGTAACGCGAGTACTTCGGTGCTCCTGTGAAGATTGACTATCCTAGTGTCCTAGTTTCATGTAGTTTATTCCTAGTCCAGTCAGAAGTGCCCTAAAAGAATTACTTTCTAATTCTTTCGTTCCCATTCTAACTCTATGGTAACTCGTGTGTGTGTAAAGACACTGCACACGCATCCCGTGGGCCACCTACTTCCTATCCTTTGGTAGTACAGTGTAGCCCCAGCGATTCCCTAGGCCTATCCTTTGTTCGTGACGTGGTTCTTATACCACTATTTTAGTATATGGTTTTAAGTGCCCCTAGGGCATTACTGTATATTGTGCAACTTATTTTATGTTGATTGAGTATCTTGTTATGTGCTTGTGCCTCTGGCCTCATAAAGAGTTCAGAGGATTAATTTAGTAATAAATACATATATTTTATATATATAACCTGTGTGGTGTCCTTTCACTTGGTATTAAAAGGGATTGCATATGGTAAAACAGCTGGCTTCACATGCCCTCTTGAGTTTAGCCTAAGACTGCTTTGTCCATGCTACCACTAGGATAGCTGGTCTATAAGGTTGACTTTACAACCATCACCATAAGGGTTGTTTGGACTGGTGCAAGGTGCTCACTAAAATAGTGAACATCATATACCAGGCCAATTTCTCACATCATGTACCTTTCTTTCAAACCAAACCCAACACTGCATTACACTCGTTCACATAACTGTTAGAATCCTAAACTTAAAATTCCTGTAAAACCTCTAGTGTGATTGCCATAAACCAATAAGGTTTTTTAATCCCCCCCAAGAAGATGTCCCTTCCTGCACATAGATAATCACGGATGGCGATTTGTAACTTCTATGTGTGCCAAGGGCGCAACTAGCCCCGAACTTCGGGGGGGGGGGACACTAAGACTCCCAGCCAGGACTGGTACTAGCACTGGTCACGCGCACAGTGCAACAGTCTTTTGTGGCCCCCTCCCCCATTTCCCCCTTCTCCATGAATTCCCTCACTACCACTCACCAACAATGCACCTCATCTCTCTATAGCCCCTTTCAGAAAAACATTTAATTTTTGTTATAGGGCTACTCGTAGTTTACTCACACTCAGTTCTGTGATCTGCATGGTACACATTCTTTGTAGTAGGCACATTAACCATCTGGGTTGTGTGGGTGACGGGAGTGCCCATGTGAGTGTGACAGTGTGAGAGTAGGGTGAGAGGAGTGACTGCAGGGGGAGTGAGGTGACCACATGAATTTGGGTGCAGATGCAAGTGCAGAGTGGTAGGAATGAATGTATGGTTAGTGATGGGCTTGTTTAAGTGAGATTGCAGAGTGAGTAGTGAGGGGACAGGTGAGTGAAGTGTCCCATGAGTGCAGGGTGAGTAGTGTGAGGTACAGGGTGAACAGCGCAAGTGCACTGTGAGTATAGAATGATCACTGTGAGTGCAGAGTGAGAGGTGTGCTCATGTGACCGCAGGGTAAGTGGAGGGAGAACAGTGTGAGTTCATGGCGAGTGGCATAATGCTGTGTGCTCATTGTGAGTGCAGGGTGAATGGAGTGAGTGCATGGTGATCAGTGTGAGTGCATTGTGATCGCTGTGAGCGCAGGGTGAGTGTGAAAGTGAAGGGCGAGAATGAGGAGTGAGTTGTCTGAATGCAGGGTGCATTCCCAGACACTTAAAGTAACTCAGTATGTTATTGAGGGCTGGGGTAGGGTTTCAGATATAAGTTAAGCTATTGCTATTATGACATTATTCAGGGACAGGGCCGGACTGGAAGGGTAGGAGCTGGCTTTGAACCGGTGGGGGACTTTTTTGGTACAGGGCTGGTTTTGCAGCTGTGCTGCAATATCAGCCCCCTGTACCGAAAGCAGCTGCAGTGTTTTCCTCGCGCACCCCCTCCACCCAGCCTCCAGACCCCTCCCCTGTGGCCAGTCCGACTCAATTGCCAAGGCCAGTTTGTGTTCCCAGTCCGACCCTGTTCAGGGATCGAGGGTGGAGGAAATAAATAATGTGCTCATCCAGCAACAAATTTCCAGTCTTGTGATTAGGGTTGCCAGTTCATTATATTGATGTCCCAGATATTACATAAATAAGCAATCACCTTAAGCTTATTTTCAGCACTTATCTGTGCATACTTGGAACAGCAAATATAAATAGAAAGCATTTTTGATTGTGTTCGAGGGCTGCCTGAATGATCCATGACTGATAATTAAAGGGAACAAAGACAGAAAAGTCACATTACAAACTATTTAGGGGCCGATTACGATGGCGGGCGTACTTGAGTCCACCCGCCATCATAGCGGGAGCGGGACCGTCCGCTTGTAATGCGGCGGTACCGCAACCCTAATAATGATGGGACCACCACCGCTGCGGTCACATCTGGCAATTTAACATTGCGGCAGGTGCTACTGGCTACAGCACCCGCCGTAAACTTAAATGGCCATGTTGTGCATTTCCCTGCACAACGTGGCAGGCACTGTGCAGTGCCTGCCACCTTGTGCATGGAAACCCAGTGCACAACTGCCCCCCCCCCCCCTCCGGGCCCATAACAGGTCCACCGAAGCCAGCCTCCGCCAGCCTTTCCATGGTGGTTCAACCGCTATGGAAAGGCTTGCTGACGTCAGCATTGTGATCGGGGGCCGATGCCTGCTTGGCATCGCCACCATATCCCCGGTCTGATCCGCTCCGCCAGGCAATCGCAACGATTGCCTGTGGCAGAAGCGTGGCAGGTGCTCTTTGTGCACGCCACTCTTGTGGCACGATTTCCCCCGCCATCCTTTTTTTTTTTTTTTTTTTTTTTTTTTTTATTTATATTTTTTATTTAAACCATTGCACAATTTAAACAGTTCATTATAGATTCTTCAACCATCCATTGTATTCAATTATCGTATTACATCATACATAATGGAAAGTAAAGAAGAGAAAAAAGAAAAAAAGAAAAAAGAAAAGGCAGTTTAGATTTCATTAAGCAACATATCAGCATCAACTCAGGTTATTTGCTTATTTCATTTGCCGTGTCATGAGCTGTTCAAGTCTCACAAATCCAGTCCTTCCTTCCATCTTATTATGGGATCCCATATCCTTAACCCCAAGCTTCTCCCTTTCCTACCTTTCCGGGCGTATATGTTCTTTTCCAAGTTATAGGTTGATAACAAGTTCGACAGCCAAACTTGCATTCCTGGGTTTTTTTTATCTAACCAAGCCCTAGCTAGACATAACCTAAAAACAGCCATTGCAACAAAGATGAATTCTCTCTGCATAACATTAGTATCTGTAGCTATCCCGAGGAGTATTTCTGGAGGTTTTAAAGTAATCTGGATATTAAGAGTGGCATCCAGAAACTGCTCTATATCCTTTATCACTGTCTTTATCTGTGGGCATAGTGCAAATAGATGTATTAAATCTGCATCGGGGGAGGAACATCTTGGGCATGTGGTGCCTGTAGTACCCCCCATTTTGCTATTTTTGCAGGGGTAAAGTAGAGCGAATAAAGTGTTTTATACTGCTGCGATTGCAGCGGAGCTGAGCACAGAAGAGTTCGCCCTAAGTCCAGCGACTCCTTAAACCAGCAGGGTTCCCCTTCTGGCCTCTCTGCCCACTTTTCTCCATGTTTATCCATGTCATCTGGTTTACTTGCTACCAGCTCTGCATAAAAGCACCGTATTGAGCAGTCTACCCCCAATCTTATTTTCTCTAGGATTTCTACTTTAGCAAACCCTATGCTTCCACCTTGCTTATTCCCAAGAAAACTTCTTAGCTGAAAAAATTTAAAAAGGTCCCTCCTATCTAACCCAAATTTGGTCATTAGCTCCGTGAATTGAAGCATCCCTTCCTTATTCCTCACATCTCCAAGCTGAACTATCCCCTTTTCCACCCAGCCTGCCATTGTAATGTCGCCGAAGATCTGCCTTGGGAGAGAGATGTTTTTATATAGTCTCGTATACCAGTTGTATCGGCCCAACCCAAGTTTTTTCATCACTGCAATCCAAACCTTAGTAGCAGCTTGTACTGTCTTGAACCTAGTTCTTTTAAAATACGCAAAATCAATACATTTGAGGAAGGAGTTCTCTACCTCCTGTCCCAGCACAGTAGAGTATATCCTGGATGAGTCATTCATTGTTCTAACGTCTACACCTCCCCCCTATCAATCCCCGCATATATTGGAGTGCAGATGCCCAATAGTATAATCTAAAATCGGGCACCCCCCACCCCCACTTTTCTCTGGGAAGGGACATAAAGCGGTATGCCCTTCGGGTCTTGCCATGGGCCCAAATAAATCTATTCAGAATTTTTTCCAGATCATTAAACCATTTTAGCTAAAAAAATAAAGGTATTGTCCTAAACAAATACAAAAATTTCGGTAAAATTAACATTTTTATAACGTTAGTGCAGCCTACTAATGACAGGTGCAAATTATTCATACGTACTAAATCGGACTTGACTTTTAACATGAGTGGCGCAAGATTGTTTTGTACCAACTCATCCAAATTAGATGTGATTGCGACCTCCAAGTATATAGCAGAATCTACAACTCTTTGATCATTAAATACACTGTGTTGATTGCATACAATTTGGGTTTTGGAGCTGTTCAGGCTATAACCAGATATTTGCCCGAATCTTTGAGCTTCAGCCTCAATTTCCACTAAGGCCATACTAGGATTAGAAGTCAAGATAGCAATGTCATCCGCGTAAGCTAGTGTCTTTATTACGCATCCATTCAACCTTACTGGGGGGATTCTTATATTGCTTTCAATTTTCCTTATCAAGGGATCTAGGTAAAGAGCAAATAATAATGGTGATGCCGGGCAGCCCTGTCTAGTCCCTCTCCCAATCGTAACCGCTAGTGATTTGCCTCTATTTACTCTAATCCTTGCTGTAGGGTTTTTATAAAGTGTCTTCGTTGCCATTACAAAGCTATTTCCAAATCCATTCCATTTTAGTATTTGCCATAGATATTCCCAGGACACTCTATCGAAAGCCTTTTCGGCGTCTAAAAATAGTGCTGCAAGAGGGTCCCCCATGCCATTTGCTGCATCAAATGCTGTAATAACTTGTCTGGTGTGTTGCGTTGTGCCTTTGCCGGGAATAAAACCATGCTGAGTATGACTTACCAGCCCCTCTATTACTCCCGCCAGTCTTGTCGCTACCATCTTAGAGTATATCTTCGCATCAGCATTCAACAATGTGATAGGTCTGTATGATCCTGGGAGTGTTGGAATTTTCCCTTTTTTTAAAATGACAATAATATCTGCTTCCCCCCATGTCTCGGGTACTTTATCCCCTTTCTGTGCCTCCATCATGACATTGAACATTTCCAAACCCACTGTTTGATAAAAGACCTTGTAAAACTCCACCGGGATCTGATCCGGCCCGGCAGCTTTACCGGCCGGGAGCATGCTTATAGCCATGATAAATTCCTCTAGGGCAAAGGGGGAATCCAAGCTGTCTCTCTCATCTACCGTCAGACCTGGATCGACATTCTCCCTTAAATAATTTTCCATCTCACCCACCGTTCCCGTGCTATCCCTGGTATATAATTTTTCATAAAACTGCCTAAATACCTCTCTCACTCTATCTGCTTCAGTTACCAAAGTTCCGTTCTCATTCATAATCTCGACAATATCCGATGCAGCTAGTCTCTGTCTGGTACGTACTGCCAAAAGATGGCCTATCTTCTCGCTCAGCTCATACGCATCCTCTCTTTTAGACAGATAATTCTCTGCTGCTTTTTTAGAGATACTTTCCGTCACCTCTGCCCTGAGTGCCACTATTTTTAGCAGATGATCTTCTATTGGTGCCCTATTTCTTAAAGCCTGCGCCAAGTCCTCCTCCACCCTTATCAGTTTTTGTACCACTTCGCTAATTTTGAGTCTTGTTCTTTTCTGTGCTGAAAACACGTAAGACATTGTTTCTCCCCGTACTCCTGCCTTAAAGGCATCCCAGACTACTCCCACTGGGGCTGAATCTTTATTAATTTCCCAGTATGATCTAATCCATCCTGTCATATGACCCCTATAGCCTTCATCTTTCAGCAGAGCTCTGTCAAAAGTCCACTGTCTATCTTTTGTTTGTGCCTGACCCAGATTAATCGTTAAAACCAAGGGACTGTGGTCTGAAACAATTCGAGGCTGTTTCTCTATCTGTACCTCTGATAACAGGGAGTGTGAGATCAGGAAGTAATCCAGCCTAACAAGTACTTTATGTGGGGCCGATTAAAATGTACTGCTATCGATACTTGGTTTTATTTTTATCCATGGGTCTACTAAAGAGTTATTTACTACCATAGCTGATAATGCCCTATGGGTTCTCTTTTTTCTTCCTGTATAAGTGGCCCCAATTTGACCAAATGAACTAGTAGGATCATAAATATTAAGATCTCCACAGCATATAATTGGCTCAGGCCACAGTGCCAGCTCTGTATCTAAGAATTGAAAGAGGTCAGGGTCATCTTCCGTAGACCCATACACAGAGACTATGGTGCATTTTTCCCCCTTAAATTTTATTTCTATTATAACCCATCTCCCCCACTTATCTTCTGCCTTCCTTATTACTACCACATCAGAGGGTCTTCCTAGTACCGCCACTCCTCTGTGTTTTGTCTCTTGCGTAGTATTTGCCAATACCGAGAACCCTAGCTGACTCATTATATAGCTCTTGGAAGCTTCAACATGCGTTTCTTGGAGGCAGACCAAATCCAGCTTGAGTGTCCTAAGTAGTGCCGCCACCTTTAATCTTTTCCCCAGATCATTCAGACCGCACACATTAATAGTAGCTATCCTACAGGTCATTTACCTAAATCGTTTATTTTACCCAACTCCATAACCCATTCCGTGTCAGGCATTTTATTCTCATAGAAAACCTGATATGTATCGTGAGGTCTCATCCTTTCTATTGTTGAATACCAATAAGAATTCTTTACTTGTGATCTGAAATGTGCTTTTTTGTGCTGTTTCTTCCATAGTTTCACTCTTTTTTTTGTTTTTTTAACCCTCCCTACCCCCCCCCCCCCTCTCCCCCTACTCCCGCCCTCCCCTGGCTCTGGACCCCTCCCCCCTCCCCCCCTTTACAGGCAAATAGGTCCGGCAGACCTATGTGTAGCCGCTTTTGAGTTGCGTCAGTCGCAACCCCCCTCAGCCTATTGACTCATAGGCTGCCAACCTTCCTGAAGCACCTTTGGATCAGTCGGACACTCATACTCGATCGATCATTCATCCTTCATTCTTGCATTATATACCTTATATACAATACTTGTAAACCATCCTCAATGATAATTATAGCATTTATCCCCCTTTCTTGCTTTTCAGCTCTTCAATAAACTGCTGCACTTTAATTTCTGAGTTAAACATACTTATTCTGCCTTTTGTCACTACTTTCAGCCTAGCGGGGAAGAGGAGATACGCTTCTGACCCTAGTGCCTGTAGTGGTGTGATCAGCTGTCTCAGCCTCCATCTTCTCTCTACTGTGGCATGGCAGAAGTCGGGCCTAGCAAAGAATGAGGACCCCTCAAAAACTCTTTTAGAATCTGGTCTGGCCTTAGCTATGATCTCCTCTCTTAGCAAGAAGTTCCCCACGTTTACCAAAATCGCTCTGGGGTAGGAGCCCTGACTATTCTGGCTATTCTTCCCCGCTCCTCGCTTTAGTGTGAAAGGATATCTGTGTGCCCGCTGAATCTCTTTCTCCCAGTCCCATTCCGACTCTGGGAAGGCCCCCTTCAGTAAGTTCACTACAAATCGCCTCGTATCTTGCCCTTCAATCCCCTCTGCCACACCCAAAAGTCTAACGTTATTTCTTCGCTGTCGATTTTCAAAATCTTCCAGCTTCCATTGGAAATCTTCTGATCGCTTTTCCTGATCTGTTTTAAAGGTCTTAAAGTCCCCCATCCTAATGTGGCGGGGGAAATGGTGAAACGAGGAGAAACGCTCTCCTCTTTTTTGCTGTTTCTATGTGCGCTGCATTGTGCAGCACACATAGAAACAGCAAATTGCCATGAATGTTTGTTTATGTGCAGGAAGGTGTCCCTTCCTGCACATCAACAATCATTAAAAAAAACGATGATTTGCAACTTCTATGTGTGCTGCACAATGCATCACACATAGAAGTTTCAAAATGCCATTCTGCATTGTTTATGTACAGGAAGGGACCCCTTCCTACACACAAGCAATAATTCCCTCAACACAGGCACCCTTACATTAAGGTGCACGGCAGCCTGTGTTGGTGCTAGGCAGCTTAATTTAGCAACAGCGAAGAAAGAAATGCAGGGGTGCACCGTATTATTGTAAATACAGTGCATTCGTGCTTCTTAAGTGTTAGAGTGAGACGTTAGCTATTTTGGAGCTAACCCGGGCTCCACTACTTTATTGTAAATATGAACCAAGGTTTGCCCTGGTCTTAATTTTAGCGCTGCTTCCTATGAAAGAGGCTGACAGCATCAAAATAAACGGGTTTTCCGATGGAACATCCACTGCAACACCCATTGTCCACCCCTGTCACACTAAGTATTGAGTGAAAGGGTGCCTTATTTAGAAGGCAGTGTTAAGCCACATTAAGTAGCTTAACACCGCCTTATAAATAAGGCGAAGCCCCAATCGCCACAGGAACATAAAAAAAGTGACGTTCCTGTGGCCTTAGGGGCTTGTAAATATGCCCCATAGTTCTCCAAGGTTTAAAACAAAGTGACTACCATAAAGGTAGAAAATGAAGTAAATCCAGAAAACGACAAATAATGGAAATGAGAAAAGGTCTGCGTGCCATAGTAAAATTGCTCTGATCCTCATGCACTCAAATAGAAATACATAATAAAACCATCATCAGCCTAACAATAGTAACCTATCACAACCTCAGTTTCACAAAGATGCCTTTGTTCACCAATCCATCACTTCCTAGTCTCCTCTAGCACTTCCTATTCTAAAAGTATTTATCAAGCAAAATCTCACCTAGAGACGCATGAAACACCCTACACATAGTTGAACGACATTAATATGCATACCAAACTGCACTAGTGGAGAACCTTTGCCCAGTAAGAATCAGCGATAATTTATGTTTTATATAATATTTTCAATTAGTTTATTATTTAACTCCAATGTTACATTGGTTCACGTTTTGCCTAAATATTGCAGCTAAGTCACTGACTTGCGCTAATTTAGCTCAGGGGATCTCACAAATGGGGCGCTAATCTGAGTTATGTGCAAACTCCCATTTGCCCAGGAATAGGGATTCCAACTCGACACTAATTGTATCCTAGTTGAGTGTTTGCATGCACAGATTTCACCCAGTAAAATCTGGTGTGAATAGTGAGGGTAAAGATGGTGAATTTTTAGGTTGATATACCTCTGAACAGGGAAGGAATGTCCAATTAGGACATTCCCTCCTCACCACCATTCCTCATATATCGCAGTGAGGCTCTGCCTCCTTCAACCAGCACGTAACTACCACTTCTCATTCTGTTTTTAATTGCTCCCTCTTGCATAGTCGTTTTCAGACTTGGGCAAAGTGGGCAATCATCCAGGGTACCGACCTTCTAAGGGGGTCCCCTGGAGAAGTTACCTTTTTCCTTGACCTATAAATCAATACTGTTACACAACATAGGGCCTAAATCAGCAGAAAATGGGTAATAAAGTTGAAAGTTGGGTCCCCAAAATATTCCTGCCCTGGGCCCCAAAACCCTTAAGATGATACTGCCCACCTTGGTAGGGTTTGTTTTTTGTTTCTTTTTCGTCTATTTCATGGTGCAAAAGCCCATGATGTGTATTGACTTAGCAGCGGTGCAGGGCCTGGAACTCATAACAATGGTGCAGTGGTCCGCAATGGTTTATATTGCAGCGGCCCCCAGTGCAGTTATCTGTGATGGAACATGATGGTGTGAAGGCCATCGTTTTGTAGTGGTGCACGGGTTCGTAAGTTTGTGGAGTGGAACAGAGGACAGTCACAAGCAAATGAAGCCGCAGAATTATCATGCACTTTTGTTTACCTGAAGGACCCTTTATGAGTGCAATGCTGAAAGGAACTGGGAATATCTTTCTATTGTATAAACATATAAAGGTAAATGAATCACCTTTCCTGCAGAATGTTTTCAGCATAGGGCCAAACAGATATGGCTAGCCGTTTTTGGTGGATATAATGATTCAGCACTTCATGTAAGGGGTCCTATGATATTGCCTGTTTGCTGTTGTGATAATAAAGTTCGATACGTTTTTAACAGGTTTTTATACTATTAAGATTTCTTTTGTTTGAATCTAATGAAGAAAAGGATCACTGGAACACAAATCAATCAGTCAATCAATTAATCAGGGGTTTGTAAAGCGCGGCTACCAACCTGTCAAGGTCTCAAGGCGCTGGGGGGAACGGTCTGCAAATCCTTCTGGGTGCTGAGGTCATTCGAAGATCCAGGTGTTGAGGTCCTTCCTGTACTTGAGACAGTGATGGAGACTGCCTGAGATGGAGGGGCATGGTGTTCCAGGTCTTGGCGGCGAGGTAGGAGAGGATCTTCCTCTGGTTCTGGTCCTGCGGATCAGTGGAGCGGTGGCCACTGACAGTTGTGTGAAGCGGAGGGGTCTGTTGGGTGCATGGAATGAGAGGCAGTGGTTCAGGTATGCTGGTCCGACGTGTTGAGGGCCTTGTATGAGTGGGTGAGGAGCTTGAAGGTTATTCTTTTGTGGACTGGGAGCCAGTGGAGTGCACGCAGGTGTTGCATGATGTGGCTGCGGCGGGGGATGTTTGGGAGCAGTCTGGCTCTGGCGTTTTGAATGTTCTGGAGCTTCCGGAGTAATTTCTGGGTGACGCCAGCCTAGAGTGCGTTGCCACAGTGGCGGCTGGTGACATTTGAAAGTGGTGAGGCGTAAAATTATTGTCATACTGAACCGCTGCGAGCGAGCCCGGCGTACCCATCCCATTTAGGGCAAACATAGCAAACTGGCAGTTTGTGCTGGACTGTTCCCATGAGGAGCAGGTTCAAGACTGATATGCATATGACTAGGTCCAAACTAGGATTCCACGGTGAGCAAAAGAGCAATGGATTAAACCCAGCTGTCTTAACTGGGGGTGAGTGGTTGAAAAGTTTCAGCACTCCGTCCATCATCTTGTGTTTATTACAGAAATCGCAGCATGTGGTCTCTCTCTCTCGTCTTCCCTGACTCGTCTTCTCTCTTCCCTTATCCTTCTAACTCTTCTCTATCTTTCTGTCTTTTTCTTTCTTTATACTCCTCTCCTGCTCTATCTTCATCTTCTATTCTTCTCTTTTACACTTCTGTCTCTCCCCTCTCTTCCTCCTTCCTCTTTCGTTCCCTCTCTCTTTCTCCACCTCCCATTATTTACCTGTCTTGCTCTTGCTTACTCTCTGTGCTTGCTCACTCTAGTCTGCCTCTTTCTCCTTTCTTTGTGGTTTGTATTTTCTTTTCCCTCTGTATCTCCTGTCACTCTTTCCATATATTTCTCTCTCCTCCAAGTGCTCACACTTTTTCTCCTCCCCTCTTCCACTACTTTTCTCTCTCTCCCTCCACACGCTCTATTCTCTCCCTTATGTTTCTCTTGTCGCTCTCTCACCCCTCCTGCATACTCCTCCCACCCCTTAATCAGTACTCAGTCGGCACCTTATCTTCTTGGACACAATACACGGCACCCTTACTCCATAAACTGAAGACACAGCACTCTCTCAGTGCCTTAAACAACACATGCTTTTGAATTAATGGTATTTACTATAACAAAAGTATGAAAGGCGGAGTTGGATAACAGCGTGTAATCTGAGACAGTTTAAACGTAGAAGATTCAAAGAGTATTACAAACGTAATGTACATTTGGTAAAGGAATTATGCGGATTCTAATATGAAAACACAATTACAATCTTCATGTGAGAGTTTACAAAGATCGCTTAGCATAATAAACAAAGTGGACTAAATCATGGCTATAGATTTCTGTGCTCAAAGTAAATATGTAAATACGCGGCCTGTATGCTGACAGGTGTACTGTCCACCTTCTGTAGACAGAACAAAATTGGTTTTGGTATCAACACACCTAGTAGTAGCTGAAGGGGAGATTTGGTAGTAGGCTCCGCCAGTGCACTGTGAGTAACCTGAGATTGAGAATACGCAATAAATTACCGCAAACTGTCTCATATTAACAAAGTAAACAAGGGTAAGTAAAGTAAGTAAAGTCCACATTTGTAAAGCGCACAATCACCCGTAAGGGTCTCTAGGCACTGGGGGCCGTCGGGAAGATTAAGCGAGCTATTGCCCAGAGTCACATGGTGCTAGGCTAATCTGCCGCCGGAGCCGGGGATCGAACCGTGATCCCCAGATTCCAGCGTCAGTCGCCCTGGCCGCGGCGCCACACCTCTCCCCTGGAACACTGCTGTGGGCTAACCACACATATTATGTGTGCGTGTGAAGACAAGTGTCACCGCATGTCATACACACAGAGGCATGAACAAAGGCACACAACGCCCTTCTCATTCGTGTTTGTTACTCGAGCTACTTGCTTAACACAGGTATGGTGTGCACAAAAATCCGAACCGCCTGCAGCTTGACAATATCCCTGTTGGTTAACCTAACCTCCATCAAGAGTGGTGAACCCCATCAAAATGTGTGCTTTCCACAGATAACGTCAGGCCACATCCTTTCCAGATCGGAATTGCAAGACGTTTTATATGTGCATATACACGACTGACCACCTTTTAGCTCACTGGAAGTAAATGCAACAGAACTGGTCATTTCAAAGTATCATAACATCCTCCACCAACATATGTTTAAAAGCAGCAGTCAGTTACTTGAGAAGGAGTCGTTAATCCAAAAGTGTCTATATGGTGGAATGCCATGCATCACAGAACATTACACCAATTGGAATTATAAACACCAGATTGTGGAAACATGTCCGCTCTTTGCCCCTAATTATCAAGTAAAAATCGGCACAGTTTTCATTCGTCTTCGCTTCCACGTGCACACTAGAAATAGAATAGAAATAGAATCTTCTTCATACTAAACCCGAGAGGGCCTTTTATTCGACTCGGTACTGGGGTCAAGGCCAGGGCAGTCAGAGTTTGTTTGCAAAAACGTAACCCCATCCGGTCATTTTAACCTCAAGCTGAAATGCGCTGGTGGCAGGACGGAGCACTGTGCATCACCTGCAATTCCCAGGTTAAATGTGCCGTTTGCATGACATCATTCATCAATATTCACTTAGCGCTCTTGCTGCTTTGATCTGGAGTGAAGTCCACTACAGGAATGTTACTTTAAACAGTCCAGCACGAATCGCTGTTTGCTTGCTTCGCATTCGTGGGGGCCCGGGGGTCGGGGGGGGGGGGACCGGGGAATTAAAGAAAGAAACTTACCTGAACGCCGCCGGTCAGCGCTGCATCTTCTGTTCTGGGACCTTGGCGCCTACAACTGCTGGAGCGGAAATCCCGCCCTCCGTCCTCAGCCAATCCTGGCGCTGGAGCAGCGCCAGGATTGAAGAGTTGAGTGCGCTACGGAGGTGTAGGCGCATCCCTGTGGTGGGCACACTTATGTGGAACTGTGTGTGGTGAGACAACACAGTGGTTTCCAGGCAATTGTAATCAATAAAGTTCCATAGTTGAATGTAGCAGGTAAGTTTTTAATCCAATTTTGCAATAAATCATATTGAGTTCATATGAATTAGCAGACCATCCATTCATTCATAACGACTGAAATTGTACATGGCTCCGATGCATTTCGGACAATGTTGTCCTTTCTCAAGGAGCTCTAAAACAAAAAGGATATATGGCCTCATCAATATCATTTAGAAAAGATATACAAACATGTAATACACTTCAAAGTTGATTCAACATGCATCAAAACATGAGGCAAGCAGGCTATAAACGTAATAACGAAATGATGGTGTAAGGAGCCTGAGTGAGGGAACGTGAAACCAAAAAAATGGAGGTATGATAAGACAGTGGGTAATGCTGGCTTAGTAAAATAGGTTTAATAACGAGGACGGCAGAATGCTCGAGTTTTAACACGAGAGCAGGTATTGATTGGTAACAAGGTTCGCGAGCAGCGGGAAAGCGGCTCAATCAGCTAACAGTCCCCCGTGGGGTAAATGGAGCGCTAAATCACTACTGAGTAGCGCGGTTCGCTGGTTGTAAGGAAAATAGGATTAATCCAACTCACCGGGTCAGTCTTATCAGCGGAACCGGTAAATGCGGTCTGTGTGGCTGAAACTCCGCGGAGTGAATGCGGAGTTGTAGGGAGGGTGTGTAAAAACAAAAAACAGACTGGGTAATGAAGTGAATGGGTTTGGGTGTGGGAAACGAGGGTGGCCATCTTGGAAAGGGGATTGGGAACGAATCTTCCTATTTCAATGAAGTGGCACAAACATAATGACGATATCTAGCGTGGCAGCAGGACAATGTTACGATGCATCAACAAATGCCCAAGGGCGGCATTATAAATAGCAGCTTAATTCGGTCCGGTCATTAAGACCAAAAGGTTTCTGTGATTGTAGCCTGTACATCCAGGCTGTTTCTCTCTGCAATAGTATCTTGTTGTTGTCTTTACCTTCTCTTGGTTGGACGATTTCAAGAACCAAATATTTGAGTTGGGATATATTGTGATTCGCTTCGTTAAAGTGAAGTGCAATGCTAGATTTCGAATTCTTGGTCCTGATATTGGGCTTGTGTTCGTTCAGTCTTGTTTTTATTTTCCTACTTGTCTTTCCCACATATGTTTTGCCGCATGGGCACTTCAGAAGGTGAATTAAATTTGTCGAGTCGCATGTGGCATCGACAGACAATTTGATGTTAAACCCTCTCATGGGGTGGCAGATCGTGTTACCTTTAATCACATTGTTGCAATTACTGCAATGATAACATGGTCGAGTTCCAGTATGGATGGTGGATGTGTTTGCATCAGCGGGCTTGGATAGGATTTCCTTGAAGTTCATTGGCCTAGTGTAGGCAAAGATCGGGGGATCGTGAAAGAGATTACCAAAATCCGGTTCTGATGACAATATTCGCCAGTGTTTCATGATGATCTGTTTATACTGGTTGCTTGAGGTTGAATACCTTGAAACCAATACCATTCTCTGGCTTTCTTTTTTGGGTTTGCTGGTTAAGGCCTCAGTTCTTGAAAAATTGGATACACGGTCCATGGCGTCTTTAAGGATAGTTTCAGGATATCCTCTCCGTTGGAATCTGGATGACATGTCAATGATTTGGTTCCTTCTGATGGTGGGATCAGAAACGATCCTGGTTACTCTTAGCATCTGGCTATAAGGTAGATGTTTCTTAAGGGAGTCACGATGGAAGCTGCTGTACAGTAACGCATTGTTACGATCTGTGGATTTCCTGTAGAGATCCGTCTGTATGCCTTGTGGGGTTATTTGAATAAGCACATCCAAGAAGGCAATTTCTTGGTGGTTAATGTTCCAGGTGAAATCTATTCGGTCGTCCTTAGTGTTAAGGTCCGTTAAGGCCCGTTCTAGACTTTCTTGGGAGCCTTTCCAAATGAAAAGTAGGTTGTCGATGTAGCGTGTGTAGAGTTTGAGGTTGTCCATCCATGTTCTGTTCTGATAAATGTGGCTATGTTCAAAGTTACCCATGTACAGGTTCGCATAGGTAGGAGCCGCACAATTCCCCATAGCCATTCCGGACATTTGTAAGTACCAGGTTTGGTCGTGTTCAAAGTAACTATGGTATAAGGTGTATACCATCAGTTCGAGGATGAAAGGTTTCATGGAATCACTAATTCCTGATGAAAGCAAGGCTTGTTCCACCGCGTTAATGCCTCCTTCATGTGGGATGGAGGTATACAAGCTTCTAACATCTGCGGTGCAAAGTATCAATTTCTCATTCTCAACAAAGTTCAGTTGCAGTAATTTGTTGAGCAGTTGTGTGGTGTCCTTAATGTAACTGGGTAAAGATTGAACCATTGGTTGCAGATATCGATCGATGAATTTGCCAGTGGGCTCATGAATTGAGCCTCTGGTGGACACGATTGGGCGAAATGGTGGATCCAGCAGGTTTTTATGTATCTTCGGGAGCATGGTGATTGACGGGCTCCGTGGATGTTCGACAATTAAGTATCTTTTTGTTCTTTCTTCAATCACTCCATCAATGGTGGCTTTGTCAACGATAGACACTAATTCCTTTTTATACTCGTGCGTGGGATTACCGTCTAAAGGTAAGTAGATGTTCCTATCCATCACGTGTTCTGTGATTCTCTGTCTGTAGAGATCCGTATTGAGGATGACAAGAGCGCCTCCTTTGTCAGCTTTCACACATTTTATCGCCGGATTTTTAGCAATATTTCTGAGTGTGTCCATGTCTTTAGTCGTGATATTTTTGTGAGTTCTTTTACGAAAGTTAATTTTGGAGATGTCTTGTTTCACTAAAGTTTCGAACGTGTCGATACTCTTGTGGCTGACTGGTGGTATGAACGTGCTAGAGGGTCGTAGGCCCAGAAGTTCATCAGGTTTTGGATTGATGGCAGGGTCTAAAACTTTTTCAAAGAAATGTTTGAGACGAAGTTTCCTTGTAAGTTTGAATGTACTGACATCCAATTCAAGGAGGTTGGTGTCACTGGTGGGAACGAAAGTCATGCCTTTTTGCAGAATCTTGGTTTCATATTCAGTCAGGATAGTGTTCGAGATATTGATCACTAGCGGTGCTTCCTGGTTTTTTTGTTGGGCTTCTGAGGTTGTTGAGTTTCTCCGTTGCCTTTTTCCAGCTCTCTTCCCCCGTCGGGGTCTGCGATTTTGTCTGTGCCTTCCCCTAAAAAAGACTCAGTGGAGGTTAGGTCGAGGTTTTGAGTTGTAGGTGTTTCACTAGATGCTTGTGCAGACGTAGTTGGTCCTGCAGGTGTTCTTCTTGGTGGTCTGTTGGTGTTGTCACTCCCTGAGGATGAGGTATCTGTGTTGGGATTAAAAGGTTTGTTTCTCCGGCGTTGCGCATAAACGTCAGCCCATGTATATACCTCCCCTAGCTTGTAATCCAGGGTGTCCCGTCGAAATTTGCGTATCTTCCTCTCATTTATCTCTCTTGTATGTCTGTCCAGTTGAGCAGAAATTTCTTCTAGTGTAGTTTTCAGTTCCAGGATTGACACAGGGCATGGTTGCTTTCTGCCCGCCTGCCCATTAGGAGAGCGAGGTTTCGCTCTTCTATGGGCATGCGAGTAGGCACAAGTGCGCATGCGTGGGCAAGGCTGAAAAATGTGCCTCCGTCCCCCCTCATGCGCACCTGTGTGCTGCTGCCTGCCCCAGACAATGCCTTATGCCTGTCAGTCAACATGACACAGGACCGCCCACCCCCTTCAGCCTCTGAAGGGGGTGGGCGGTCCTGCATCATGCTGATTGACAGGCGTTGTGCCTCGGCGTCTTTGAACTGAAGTAAACTGAGAGTTTACTAAGTTCCGAGCAACGCCCCAACGCCCCCAATGGACGGGCCGCCACTGCGGTGCCATAGTCAAGCTGCTGCTGAAGAGGGTGGATGTGACCATTTTCCTGGATTCAATGTGGATCCATCTGAAGGTCTTTCGGAGCAGGCAGAGTGCGTTGAAACATGACTAGGAGACAGTGTTGACGTGGCAGTTCATAGTGAGCGTGGAGTCCAGTATAATGCCGAGGTTGCGTGCATGGTACGTGGGAGTGGGTGGTGTTACCAATGCAGCGGCCCACCAGGAGTCGTTCCAAGCACAGAGGGTGGATCCCAGGATAAGGACTTCTGTTTTATCTGAGTTGAGCTTGAGGCTGCTATCTCTCGTCCAGGTTGCAAGGGAGAGGATAAGCTGGGTGTCGTCGTCCTAGGAGACTATTTTGAGTCTTTGGTTTCTGATAATCGCTGCAAGTAGGGCCATGTACACGTTAATGAGAGTGAGGGAGGAGCCCTGGGGTACTCTACAGCTGATCTCTGTAGAGTCTGAAAGGTATGGTGGTAGTCTGACCCGCGGTGTTTGGCCAGTGGGGATGGAGCGGATCCAGTCCGGAGCTTTGTAGCGGATTCCGGCAGTCTTGTGCTTAGCATGTTGTGGGAGATGGTGTTGAAGGCCACTAAGATGTCTAGGAGGATGAGGGTAGCAATTTTACCCTGGTCTAGGAGGGAGCAGATGTCATTGATGGCAGTGAGGAGGGCAGTTTTGTTGCTGTGGTTGCTTCGGAAACCAGATTGGGTGATGTCCAGGACTTGGTTGACTTCGATGAACTCGGCAAGCTGGGTGATGGCTTTTTCGATGACCTTGCCTGGGAAGGAGAGCAATGAGATGGCTTGAAATTTTTTTTTTCAACTTTGTTCATTGGCATTTTCAGTGGTACATTACCAATAGCAAGTAACATTCACAGTGCTTCATCATGTTTTACAGTCAAAATCATATATACTTCTTCTGACTATCACTTACAACAGTGGCATTGATCTAGACACATGTATCACCATCTTCATTAACGCTATGCGTCCAGCAAAATGAAAATCCCCTCAATAAAAGTTCCAGCAGAAAAGTGGCAGTTTACAATGGTCTAAGAATAAATGTTGAAACATCAAAAATAATAACTTCCATTTCGTTAAAGACTATATATAAATGAATACAAACAATTGAAGGCCTCCCAATCGGAGGTTCAAAGGCAAAATATCTAAGAATTTGATAAGGATAATATTAATTGTAATTCTATTACCCCTCATTGACAGTTTTAGTGTATCTCCAGACAAGTATAAACAATTTGTTCAGAGAAAACCCCAATACAAGTTGTGTGGAGAATTGGAAGCCGACGCACACATAAATGGTGACAAACTGAGTACCATAGCAAAAAGATCAAATTTGATATATTGGTCGTCCTTAGAATGTTTGGGCTGAAATCGATCCACTGGAACCTTGACTGTGGGGCCTCCAGATGAGTTTGCCTGTTATACTTCTTTTTGAAATAAACTGTGGAATAATCCTTTAAAGATGATCAATATAGGTGAGAATAGTTGACCTCTTGTTGCTTGTCAAATTCTTAGATATTTTGCCTTTGAACCTCCGATTAGGAGGCCTTCAGTTGTTTTTATTCATTTATATATAGTCCTTAGCGAAATTGAAGTTATTCTTTTTGATGTTTCAACATTTATTTTTAGACCATTGTAAACTGCCACTTTTCCGCTGGAACTTTTATTGAGGGGATTTTCATTTGTGATTGGATTATTATACCTCCGCCATTGGGTTTTGACGGGACTACACCTAACAAGCCAGTCCCTAAACCTTCCCTTTTCTACATATTAGTCACCTCTATGGTAGGCCCGGGGCAGGGTGCATTGAAGGTAAAAGGTAGGACAGGCCCTGATGTGTGTGGCATGTCCTAATAGTGAATTACAGCCATTTTCGTTTTTCACTATTGCAAGGCTACCTGTTCCCCATAGGTCTGAATGGGCAGTTTTATTATTACATCTTCTAATCCTAACTGACTCAGGGAACTAGATTGAAATTCGAGTTTAGTTTGCCTTAACTCAGAATGATAACATACATCTTTTAGTGAAGCTGGTTTTAACATTCTATGTTTGAAAATACCACTTTTAGAAAGTAGGTATTTTCTTGCCTAACTATCCAAGCCTCCCTGTTGTCACGGGGTTACTGTATGTGTTCACAAATGCTTTACCCACTGCCTCTAAGATAAGCCAGTCTGCTCGTGCCAAGCTACCAAGGGAGGGAGCAGGGGTTATTTTAGGAGTGTACCCCCTGACCCTGACTAGACACAAGGGTCCCTATTTGGTCAAAGATACCTACCTCTGCCAACTAGAGACCCCCAAATCTAACAGTCACCAGCAGTGATTTCAGATCTGTATCCTCAGGAGCGTGGGCAATGTCATTTTGGTTTAATGTCGCCTCATCAGCTTTCTGCACGTGTCCTTGGGGCATTTTGCAAGCTTCAAACAGTAATTTAGTTTGCTTTCCATCGGCTTTCCACATTTTTCTTTTGATTTTTAAACTGCCAAGGCGTGATGTCTCCGTGCACAGCGTTAGTTGTGAGTTCTCACCACTTGCTGAGTAGGAGCTGGTTGGCTCTTTGTGTGGTTGTCGCTCTTTTTCTTTTTTTTACACTTGCAGCAGCCCACAGCGCACTTGGGGCCTATACGATCAACAGTTCTCTCGCCGATTGGGGGGGCAGCGTATGTGCATGCTGTCCCCTCCACATCGATGCTAGGTAGTTTCTGTTCTGGGGCTACTGTATCAGCTGCGCTCAGTGCTTTGGTCTGCTTTGTGTTCTCTGCAATCCGACAGTAGTTTAGGGTTGCTTTCAATCATAACAATTTCATAAATGATCTTGTTTGTTTCTACGTGCCATATATGTATGCTGCAGCAGGCTCCGCTTTGTGCTTATGGTCTCAAATCTTTGAGCGTCTAGTATCTGCTATTTTTAATCCTTCTGGGTTCGCTCTCATCCAAGGCCTTCTCATACAGCCTTCTCTGGGTCTTGCGATGCTTCGTCAGATGGCAGCTAATCTTGTTCCTCTTCCGCTACGAGTGCGCGCCCTTCAATGCCCTCTCCTGCTCTCTCATTAGCAACGTCCTCAGATACTCCCAGTGTTCATTTGCCAGTAAGAGAGGCGCACTTGGACACTCAGGGATTTTGGATTTTCCGGAGTGTTTACGGGCTCTACGTGGTTCTCCGGGCATGATGGTGGCGCCCGCTCGTATATCCCTCAGCTTTGGATCTGCGCTTGCTACCTCACCGCAGTTTCGGCTGCCTTTTTAGCCTCATTGCCTACCTCGCTCATTGTTTTTCTCGCACTGGTCACCCGATGTCTCTCTGTTTGCGGCCGCAGCCCCTTCCTGTCGTCGTCGGCCTATGCAGCTTCCCCATGCTATCTCCTTCGGCCGTCAGCCCGACCCGATCTTCATGAGCACGTAGAGTTGGAATTCTTGGCTGCAGCGGCTTCTGGACAGAGCGGCAGCCTCCTTGCTCCGTATGCTCCCGTTACTCTGCACTCTGCACCTTCGGATCCAGTCCAGGTGCAGGATTTTTATGTATATTTTTCCCGGGCTGCAGGAGCCTCACTACAGTGCGGCCATCTTGCGAGCCCGCACCCTTGCGCTCCCTGATGGCCTGAAATTCTTGAGGTAAATCAGGTCTGCGGAAGGCTTCTTCAACAGGGGGATGATCTCGGCGTGTTTCCTGTCATCCCGGAAGGTGGTGGTTTTGATGGAGCAGTTGATGGAGTGGCACAGCTCGGGTGGGATGGAGGTGGCGGCTTTGTGGAAGATGTGGTGCGGACAGGGATCTGATGTAGCTCCGGAGTAAATGCTCTTGATGGTCTTCAGGGTGTCGTCCATGGTGAGGGGGGTCAGTTGAGCAGGAGTTGCTAGGGGCAGTGGCGCTGGTCACGGTGGCAGCGACGAGAGCTGGCAGGCAGTTTGCGTCCGAGGTTGGAGTGTCGAGGGTGCTGCAGTTGTAATGGTGACGGGTCCGAGGACCAGGGTCTATAGCTCTGGGCATGGTACACTCGCGGATGGGTGCAGACGGGCTTGCCTTTGGCACGGCCACACAGTGGCCACCATTAAGTAGTGTGAGTGGGAAGGGCTGGAAAGCTGGGAGGCGGGAAGCGGGGTGCTGTAAAGACTACGCTGGAAGCAGATGGGCCATGGGGGACTGCAGCAGCTCGACAAAGGGTGAAGTGACAATAGGAAAAGTGAAGAAGAGTAAAGAGAGAAAAGTGGCAAAATGAAAAGAACAGCAGAAGAAAAGGTGGAAGGAGAGGGGAAAAGAGTCAAAAAAACAAGGAGAGACTGCAGAACAACAGCAGAGCAGAGACGCTCTACCACTGGACCACCAGAGATGAGGCACAGGCAGGAGCCTGTGGGCAGAGGAGGCCTCAAACTCACTACCCAGCAAGGGCCAGTGGGTATGTGCAGGGCAGCAACTACTTGGTGGAGTTGCGTGGGTGGGGAGGAGGTCACTGACCAGGTCAGTGGGATTGTTATTATTATTACGATATTGTTTATGACAATACTGTGGTAAACAATATTGTTGACAAAAAAATGGTGTCAAAAATATTGTCTACCACAATATCTTGCTCCTGTCCTTATAATGGTAAGTACACAAGGGAAACAACCTTTATAACGCAACTTTTACAACGTACTACCATTACAACTAAACTTTTACAACGCAACATCCATTACATCGCATGCCATTACAACGCAACCATTGCAACGCATGACACTACAACGCATGTCATTACAACGCAGTCATTACAACGCATACCATTACAACGCATACCATCACAACACATAGTACCCTTACACTATCCAACACTTACCCTACTGTTGCACCCCCTGGAGTTAGAATAGTAATTTTTACCCCTACACTATCCACCACTTACCCTACTGTTGCACCCCCTGGAGTTAGAATAGTAATTTTTACCCCTACACTATCGAACACTTACCCTACTGTTGCACCCCCCTGGAGTTAGAATAGTAATTTTTACCCCTACACTATCCAATACTTACCATACATGCAATGTAAAGGTATGCGTTGTAATGGTATGTGTTGTAAAGGTAGTATGCGTTGTTCTGGAATGCGTTGTAAAGGTAGTTTTTAAAAATTAGTTGTAATGGTATGCGTTGTAATGGAATGCGTTGTAATGGATGTTGCTTTGTAAAAAATGCGCTGTAAAGGTATGCGTTGTAAAAGTATGCGTTGTATTGTCATACGTCCGTACACAAATATCATTGACACTAATATTGTCAAAAATAGGCAAAATATCGATATTTTTATGTAAATAGAGTTTAAAATAGAAAATATTAAATATTTAAATATATAGATTAAATATTATGTAAATTAAATATTTCTATTAATAGTTAATGCTATCTATAAATATATACTTCTATAAACACACAAACACATACAGCGTGTTTCGACCTCACAGCGCCTTTCTCACGGTAGGTGAGTCCTACTTTCATTACACTTTATATTTTACCCATCATTAGAATGTTATGAAGCATTATGGGAGATGTAGTTAAATTTATATACAGGTCTTAAAAGTAACAGTTCCTAACAGTCAGCAGATTAAATAAATTTTGCAACAATATTACACCTATTGCAATTTTTACTTGTTGTTTCAATTGTTTGCCACCATTCAAGGTATAGTACCATCAACATATATACATTGTAGTGCCTCTGAATTCATTGTTGATCATTCATTATTTTGTCAACAGTTGTATGCAACATACTTTCATTAAATGTATGTACATTACATATTTCTTGGTTTTGTGCCTTTGTGATATCATAATGATATCATGGATCAACCCGATTTAATTTATGATTTAATAACATTACATTTAGGGAACATTAGTAATTATCAATATATAGAGGACTTGCTAATATTAGGATATAATACCATTGTATATAGGTCCTTTGTTTCTTTACTCAGCGTAATTTCTGAAAATGACGATTGTCTAAATAACTCATTGTTTGTATTGTGATTTACAAATGTATGTAGAGTTCCTCATCGTTGTTTATGCCTGGTTTTATGTTCTGAATCCTATTATATATCAACATTCCAGTTGTCTCAATCTCTTGGTTCTATCTCATCCACGCTCATCTTGAGTGACAGTATTGAGTCTAAAGAATCTCATTGCTTTCCAGTCAGCCTTTTAACATTGCATCAGATATTTTGCTGTTGCAAAATTTACATCCTTGTTTTTAACTGCTCTTATATGTTCAAGTATTAGTTTCCTCAATATGCATGTTGTGCTTCCTATATATTGTAGGCCACACTTACATTCTATCATATAGATACCATATGTTGTTTTGCATGTAATATTCTGATTGATTTGGATTACTTTTCCTTCTTTGTCTGTTATATATTTCTTGTTTATTCCTAACTTACACGCCTTGCAGTTGTTACATTTTGTTAAACTGTTCCTTGCTTCCAACATATCTAAAAAAAGAGAGAGGGGTCCTTTAGACACCAAAGAGGTGGGGCACCAGTAAAACCAAAGTCAAATAACAAAATCCTCTTTGGTACGGTCAATCATTCAACTTTCATACAGCCCATATCACCAGAACATAAACTGTAAACAAAAAAACAAAAAGTGAGTGAGAATATTAATACTCTCAAAGAGCCAAATGTATTAGACCAATATCCTATATATATGTGTTATAAAAAGAAATCACATTATTCAGCTTGAAAAACCGTGGACACTGGAGGACGCCTTAATAGAGAACGAGTCTCTCGAACTGCTGCCTTAACAGAGAACGGGTCTCGTGAACTGCTGACCGGGTGAAGGACTGAACTTGTGCCTGTATCCTTCCCGAGCTGGACACTGTGGTGATTGTATCTGCGGGACTGCGAGGACCAGCCTGCCTAGCGGCCCCTCATCTGCCGCAGCTGGTCCTCTTCCCGCCCCTGCCTCCTGCAGTATTAATACCTTACGCGGCCCCCGCTCCGCGGGAGCCGCTCACAGCTTGAAAAACCATGGACACTGGAGGACGCCTTAATAGAGAACGGGTCTCTGGAACTGCTGCCTTAACAGAGAACGGGTCTCGTGAACTGCTGACTGGGTGAAGGACTGAACTTGTGCCTGTATCCTTCATGGCTGGACACTGTGGTGATCGTATCTGCGGGACTGCGAGGACCAGCCTGCCTAGCGGCCCCTCATCTGCCGCAGCTGGTCCTCTTCCCGCCCCTGCCTCCTGCAGTATTAATACCTTTCGCGGCCCCCGCTCTGCGGGTGCCGCTCAAAGCTTGAAAAACCGTGGACACTGGAGGACACCTTAATAGAGAACGGGTCTCTCGAACTGCTGCCTTAACAGAGAACGGGTCTCGTAAACTGCTGACCGGGTGAAGGACTGAACTTGTGCCTGTATCCTTCCCGGGCTGGACACTGTGGTGATCGTATCTGCGGGACTGCGAGGACCAGCCTGCCTAGCGGCCCCTCATCTGCCGCAGCTGGTCCTCTTCCCGCCACCGCCTCCTCCTCCTATTTAAGCATACTTGTTTCCGCGTTCGCGGGGTGCGCGCGGGACGTGCCCAGGCGAAGCCTGGGCAAAGGGCGGGCCGTCTGAGGCCGTCCGAGGTCGTACGTGGTCGGGCCGGGCCCCCCCTCTTTCATGTGAAGGATGGACTAAAGTGAGACTTTTCATTATTACGGGGTTTTCTATATCAAAGATTGTTTGCTTACTCCCCTTTCACAGAGCTGTTGTTTGTTTGGGCCTTAGCCTAGGGCTTAATTGTAATTATGTCCCTACGCTCTGGAAAAGAAAGAATTGTACAAGTTAACACTAAGAATGGGGTGGTAACCGGTACATTAGATCATTTCTTTAAGCGGGCAACATGCATTTTAGAAAAGGAAATTGCCCTAGCCGAGAAACGATTATCTATCGATCTCATAAAGGGGAAGCGCTCGTCTCTGGCCAAAATTGGGCTAGCTGTATCTCCTCCTCAACAAATCCATCCAGCCCCTACTGTAAATCATGGTGCAAGTACTGAATTGGTGTCTGCAGAATTGGACGTTGAGGTTGCCAGTCCGAACCCAGACATAACAATAACCAGCTTATCTACGAATAGTTCAACTAATAATGCTGGTGACTCGTCCCACCCATCTAGCCCTGTACAAAACTCCCCAATTGTGGGTGGTCCACTTAATTCTAAATCTAGCAAAAGGAAAAGAGGGGATAAAACACAGAAAGGGGGAATTGCAAAGTTTAAAAAAAAGAATTTTATAGCATAGCTTCCGGCTGTTCATATAAGTCCCCCGAATCCAACGGTGGCCCCCATAGTCCCTGTTGAACATCGCTCGACCCATAGTACAGATGATGATCTTTTGGGTAAGATAGAAATCCTTGTTAAATCTTGGATGTTACCCTTATTGGAACGCACAAGGCTGATAAATTCTAAATTGGAGCAGTTGGAGAATCTAGCTAGAGCTAATTCAATCTCGCTTAGTAAATTAGTAAAGGGTTCTGACAAAATAATGGAGCAACCATTAGAATGCCAGAAAACTGGGAATAGTGTTACATCTGGGATGGCCCCAGCAGCTATAACAGTTCCACTGATCCCACAGCCTAAACTACCCAGGAAGGGAAAACATCCTAATGACATTGATTCTCGGGCTCCTACTAAGGGCAGGCATTCGAAAGAAGAAGTGGCGGCTAGACCCAAGCCCGCTCCTCGTGCACCTGTCATTGGCAGTCAACTATTGGGACATGGTAAACCGGGTAATGAGTTAGTTAAGCAGAGACTACCCTGTGTCAATTTACCCCCTGAGTCCGCCCCTTATACTATCATCTTGACGGGCGTTTCAGGTATTGGCGAGGAAAAAATGGAATCTTTCCGGGAATTAAAAAACAAAGTCATTTTCTGGCTAAATAAGAACAGAATTCTCCCTCCACAGTCCAAAACTGAGATTTTAAATGTCAGAAGAGTTAGTTGGGTGGGTCATTGTCCTAAGGATTTGGAGGGCGACTGTGTTATAATCAATTTCAGGGACCCATGGGTGGTAGATTTTATCCGTAGAGAACCAAGATTTGGAAGAGTGGGTGATGTCCAATCATTAGGCCTTCAATATTTGTACCCTCAAAGAAGCAGCGTTCCCCCACATTATTCATCTAAGCCTCGAAGGATAAGCCCACCTAGAAGACCCTTCCTTGAGCGGGCAAATAGTTTTCCTCAATTTCCATCACTGTTTAACAGGTTTGAGACTCTCTCAGGCCTAGAGGGAGTCGACTGACTTCTGGATAATCCAGGCAATCCAACACAGCCCATGAGATGCTGTAGGGGTCTCGCGGATATCTGTTTAACAGAGGTTGGGGCTGCTAGTAAGAGTGAATTGGTACAATGTAGGACCAAGGGAATGGTCTTGGCGAGACAGAATGATGTTAATAGGGTTGTAATATCTCCTCTGGACCCCTTGCTTACCGATTCCCCAGCTAGTGTATCTCCGATGGTGGGGGAGAGGTTAACAGGCACTATTCTAGAGTCCCCCGAAGTAAGTCAACCACCTTCTCAGGACCCCCAACTTAAAATTGTCTCATGGAACATTGCTGGGCTAAAGGGGAAATTAGATCAAGGAGATTGGGCAGACTTTGTGGAAGCGTATGACATTTTAATTTTTCAAGAAACCTGGGCCCCAGATTCAATCTTTAGATTGGGGTATTTAAATTTTTTCAAACCTGCAATCAGGGGGAAAAAAGGCAGAGCCTCAGGTGGTCTAACTATTTGGGTGAGGCAGTCCCTTAGTTATAGGCCTACCGAAGTGTTAGTGCATAGCTCTGATATCTTAGGGATCAAACTTGGTAGGATTGATCACCAGGAAATCTTTATAATCAACATTTATGCACGTGGCTTACCCGGTGGGCGGTCACCTACAATTATTGGTAACATAGATTCACTCCTCAATTCAATCGGGAGGGACAAGTTTCTAATAGTTGCTGGGGACTTTAACTGTACCTTCGAACCACTCATGTGTGAGGGAGAAGATATATATACTGAAGAAGACGCACTATGGAATGTCCCACATCTTGTATTAAACCCAATCAAGAGGGGGGCAGAGGCAGCTCTTCAATGGCTGGGTCTGTGTTTTGAGTGGGGGCTGAGAGACGTAAATGGCCGCTCCGTTTCCGATAAAATTGGCTGCCCAACCTTTGATAATGGCATTAGTTCTAGTCGTATTGACTATATCTTATTAAAAATAGAGTTTTGGTCACTACTGGATGATATGTTTATCTCTGCACATCCTGAGTGTGACCATAACCCCTTGGTCTTAAGTTTAAATTTAAAAGTAAACTCTGAGAGCAGTAGCATTACTAGGTGTGTCACAGCCGAGGCCATCATATCCAACAATAGACGTAGGGTCCGATGGAATAGGATTATCGAAGATCCCACAATCCTGGATAGGATAACTAACGAAGTCTCATCGACCCGGGGTGTGATACAGGAACAGGCCAAAAATCAAGGGTATCTTGACCATCTGATATTGCTTCATGAGCAGCTTTTTGAAAATCTGAAAGCTCTCCTTACTAAACCTCCCAAATCTGGGACAGTGGTAGCTCTGCCACCGGGAAAAAGATGGTGCAATAAATCATGTCGATTGGCTTATAGCTCCCTGGTTAAAGCCATAAAATCTAGGGTGGTTTTAGATATTAGACAAGCTAGGGCTTTGTATAAGCAAGCTCAAAGGGAGGCTAAAAGATCTTGGGATGATAACCACTGGCATGATTTATATGAAGCTAGTAGTTCCACGAACCTGATTAAGTTTTGGCAAGTGGTAAAATGCGGTGGGAATCAGGACTCGCACACTCCGGCGAATCATGTATCTGCCGAGAATTGGGTTGAGTATTTCGCGTCCCAATTTAGGAGCCCGGAGTCAGAGGCTGAACGGGGTGTGGTTCTTCCTGCACCTATGTCCCCAAAGTTATGTTCGCCTCTAGTGTTTGTGAATAAGGATACAGAGTTGGCATTGGGTTTAGTTCAGGCTGGCAAAGCACCAGGCATGGACTGTATCCCGGCCGACTTATTTAAATTCGACTCTTCTAATTGGTTCCATATATCACGACACTTGCTAATGCCATCGCAAAAGGGGCAAGGATCCCAGATTCTTAGAAAGGGGCCGAAATCTTACCCATCTTTAAAAAGGGTGATCGCTCCGTCCCGGGTAATTATCGCCGCATAAGTCTTATAGACGCTATCCAGAAGGTTGTATCGAGAATGTTATTGGCAAAAATACAGGAGTGGGTCGATAATGAGAATATTCTATCTCCTATGCAAGCGGGATTTAGAATTAGTGTAAGCACAATAGATCAAGTGTTTAGATTCCAACTGATATATTGGAAGGTGGTGCACCTGGGTGGAGGAACTATTTATGCTGCGTTCGTGGACCTTAAGGCCGCCTTTGACCTTGTCCCCAGAGATAAATTATGGGCTGCCTTAGGTAAAATGGGTATGCCACGTGAACTCTTGAATTTAGTAATAAATCTACATGAGGACAATTTTGCTAGGGTTAGATGGGGTAGGCAGGGCCAGGTAGCCGAGAGTTTTTCAGTCAACCGTGGAGTTCGGCAAGGGTGCGTGCTCGCCCCAACCCTGTTCCTTCTCTTCATAAATCTAGTAGTACAGTACTTTGTAGATTCTTCTACTGATGCTCCCGTTTTGGGTGGCACAAGGTTCCCCCTTCTTATCTTCGCAGATGACACCCTTATTCTTTCTAAAACACAAAAGGGTCTCCAAACTGCGATTAACAAGTTTAAGGTTTTCTGTAAACTTAATGACCTAAAGGTGAACGTGAGCAAAACTAAATTCATGGTCCTAACTAAAAATAGGCCAATAAAGAGTCACGTTAGCATGAATGGCATCGAATTAGAGCAAGTAGAAGTAATGAGTTATCTTGGGGTAGTCTTAGAGCACAGGTTAAAATGGAAATAACAACTTGACACACTCTGTTTAAAATTTGCCAGACTGACAGGGTGTTTAATTAAGGAGCAAAGAATGTCACAAACCAAAAAGATAGCGCCGGTGTTAAAAATATATGAGGCCAAAATTAGCTCTGCAATTATGTATGGAACGGACTTATGGGGCTCCTCTGATCTCTCTCAATTGGCCAGAATCCAAAATAAATTTTTACGAAATCTGGTTGGCCTTCCACAATCTACTCCTATGAAACCCTTAATGCTTAATCTGGGCTGCCGCTCAATAGTAGATGTAGCACGGTATAGGATGATAGCATTGTGGAGGAGAATTTGGACAACACCCGAACTGGCCATCTTTGCTAATGAAATTTTGGATTTGAGATCAATAGTGGGCTCCGGTAATCTTTCCTGGTTTAGAGACGTGAAGTTCATGCTGCGAAACATGGGCCTTAGCCTGCTGTGGACGGCCCCTGGAAATAATGTCTTTTTCTCAAAAAAACAATTTAAAGAACTTTACTGGGCATCCATTAAAATCCAAATTGTAGCCCAGTCAGAATCTTCCTCATTGACTGGCAGGTTCCTGGTTCACAAACTTGACCCCCTTCTAGAGGATTATTGGGACGCTATCACCAGGAGTAACGATAGAAAGCTCTACCACCAGTTTAGAGTTGGCACATTACCAGTCAGGACCTTCACAAACACATGGCGTGGACAGTCTTCCGAGTATTGCCCTCTGTGCAGGGACAAAATAGAATCAACAGGCCATTTCTTTTTTGCCTGCCCTGCATATCATGCCCCACGGAGAAAATGGCTAAAACCAATTTACTCCAAGCTGAGAACAAGGGTGATTGCGGAGGCGCTGTGGCTTTTAAGAACTAATACATCTGAGATTGTGACCATAGCCGTCGCAACGTTTTTGGGCTGGGCTTGGCTTATTAGATCAAGGCACCTAATTGTGAGCAGTTTAACCTGATAGTGTCAATTTTATTTTAGGTAATACGTCTAATTTTGTATATTTAATTGCGTTTTATGAACATGTATGATATGCCCATAATACCAATAGTGTCTTAACTTGTGTGATAGGAGAATACATATTGTATACTAGAGTAACTTTATTTAGTTCGAAAGTTTTTTAATATTGTTAAAGCATATAGTGTTTTAATGTATTCCTTATATACAAAGTTTTTTAAGCTATATTGTATGTGTATATGCTGTCTTTTATGATGAAATATTTCAAATAAAGACTTATGAATACTGAATACATTAAAAATTATCATTATTTTTAATAATAAATATATAAATAGAGAAAGAGGATTTTGTTATTTGACCTTGCTTCCAACAGCCAATTTGTTTTTTCTTTCGCTTGCAAGTGACTCTAGACTAATTGGTCTTTCAAGGATTTAGTTTGCCTATAGGTGACCAGTGGCCTATTTACCAGGAGGTCGCCTATATTTTTGACTTTTGATATTAAATGCAAATGTTTTTGTATTGTATTTACAATTGTTTTGCTCTCCTTGCTATAAGTAATTATTAACCTAGGTGTTTCCTGTTACAGTTTTTCAAGGTCCTGATATTGTTTGTTTTCATTTTCCTTTCTTGTGATTAAAGTATCTGCACATTATTTTATTCTGACTTTGTTTAGGTATGTCATTAAATCTTTATGTTTATATCCTCTACATCTCATTCATGATATTGTTTCTCCAAATCCTCTTTCTGCATCCTCCTCTTTGGAGCCGTTCCTTCTCATTCTTATCTATTCTTCATAAGGAATGCTTTTTATTAGCAACGTGGAATGGAAGCTATCGCCATGGAGTATGCTGTTGGTAGTTGTCTCCTTCCTATACAAAGTGGAATTAATAGCACCTTGATCTATATAGATGTGTGTATCTAGGAAATTGATATTAGTTTCACTTGTTGTGCATGTAAAGGATAGCCCTATTACTTTATGATTTAACTTGTTAAAGTATTTCATGAAGGTCTTCTCATTTGCATTCCATATCAGAAATAAGTCGTCAATATACCTGACCCACAGTATTATGTTTTCTAGTTCTTCATGACTCTCCAGTCCCCTCGCTATTTCCTTCTCCCACAAGCCCATCATGACACTCGCGTAGTTGGGTGAGAAGGAATTGCTCATAGCGGTATCGCATTTTTTACGGAAAAATTTATGGTTGAACAAGAAAACGTTTTTGGGACGGCAGATTTTGATCATCTTTAGAAGCATCTTGTAATGCTGTAATTCCATAATATTTCTTTGTTTTAGAAAATATGCACAAGCTTGTCATTCTATTTCATTTTCAATGGACGTATAGAGTGATACAATGTCTATCCTTGCCATTATGTACTTGTCATTCCAATCTGTTTCTGCTATATGTGTATAAAGTCACCAGTGTCTCTTATGTATGAACTCCGATTGTATACTATGGGTGATAGATAGGTATCAACATATTTCTATAAATTCTCATATAATGAATCACAGGATGAAACAAAAGATCTGCCTGGGGGTTTATCAGAGTTTTACGGATCCTTGGTAAAAAGTATATGGTGGGCATTGTTGGTTGATCCTTCTATAGGAACTTATATTCATCATAGTTGATGAGGTTCGCATCATACCATTGTTTCAAATATTTAGATAGCTCAATTGTCATTTGATTAATTGAATTCAAAGGTAGCCTAACATATTCCATCTCGTCATTTAGTTGTCTATATGTTTCTTGCATATAGTCACTTTTATTTAGCAAGACTATATTTCCCCCTTTATTCGCAGGCTTGATTATTAGTTGATCGTTATCCATGAGATTCTTACTAGCTGCATGTTTTTTTTAATGTCAGAGTCTCCCTTTTAGGTTGTCTTCTCCTTGTTAGGTTCTCTATTTAATGTATTATATTTTATATAGATCTCGAAAATAAAGTGGCAGTGTGTAATAACATCTATGAAAGGGGACACCTGCCGATACACGGCAAGATAGAATCTGTGAATGACAAAACAATGAAATAGTTGCAAACATCAAGTGAAAGATTTAAGCACCTCTATGTGCTTTATACTTTTTGTTTTGTTTTGTTTTTGTTTTTGCTTTGTAATCACAGCAAAAGTACCATCTATATAAAATATAAATACAGATCGGCATAGACAACAATGTAGATGGAAAGCCTCTTTAAAATGGCGTTTGAATTTGTCGGAGGCGTCTAGTCCCCTTTTCAATTTCTATTCTTTCTGCCGCGTTCTCCGAACAAATGCTTTATAAACACTGTCTTATGTTTGTAACGGTAACACAGAAGAAGGCTTAGTGCCGAAACGTTTGTTCCTTGTTTTTGCCATTAAAAGCCTTGTGTAAACCCCCCCACCTTGAGTGCGGTGATTTCTCTACTTTAATTAGGAGGAAAAACGAGCTTCAATATATATATATATATATATATATATATATATATATATATATATATATATATATATATATATATATATATATATATATATATATATATATATATATATCCATTACAAGGTTCAAGGTTGCCCTTTTAGAGTGAAGCCTCCAGCCAGAGGTAAAGATTCAGCGCATTTATTGAGGTGAAAGCAGCAACCTACAAGTCAGGGCAGTGTCTTCCTTCCTCGAATGCCCAACGCGTTTCACGCTAGTTCAGCACTTGATCACGGGCTCTTTTTCATAAAGGCAGTCGCAGAGTCAATTGCCAGCACCTGTTTACACAGTGACGTTTGCCCCAGTGGGCGTGACAGCACCAGCTGCTCGATGGTCCTTGTAGTGCTGGGCCCGTTTTTACTTCAGTGAGTTGCTCGGGGAGTGCCCCATATAAGAAACAATAAAACCCCAGTGGGTTGAAGTATATTGTCCTGTACATTGATGGCTGCAACTCGTTGCTTGCAAACGCGTTCCTCTCGCCCTTTGATGCTGTTGTCGTTTGGCGGCAGCACAGATCCGCAAAGCAGCGGGGCCTCACTCGCGACCAGGCTAGCCGCTAACAAATCCATAACAAGGTAGCCCTTTTAGAGTGATGCCACCAGCCGGAGGTAAAGATTCAGCGCTTTTATTAAGGTGAAAGCAGCAACCTACAAGGCGCCGACTGCCTTTATGAAAAGAGCCCGTGATCAAGTGCTGAACCAGCATGAAACGCGTTGGGCTTTCAAGGAAGGAAGACACTGCCCTGACTTGTAGGTTGCTGCTTTCACTTCAATAAATGCGCTGTGTATGATATAATTTGTTGTAAAATTATTGTTTTTTTTAAAATGCTTGTTAGATTTTTAGCAGTTATTAAATTAAATTAAAGTAAAGTTAATTCTGTGTTTTTTAGTTCTCTAGTGGATTGTGGGTTTATAGGGGTATAGGGTAGAAAGTAATTTTATTGTAATTTTGTTAATTGTGTTAATATTATTTTAATGTCAATTTTATGTGCAGATTGTGGGGTTTATAGGGACCAAGGGTAGGAAATAATTTATTTTTAATTAATTAATAATTAGTTGTTAAATAATATTAATGACTTAGTTGGCAATCAATTATTTTAATTATGTGATTATTTTTTTCAAAGTTTAATTGTAGATGTGGGTTGTGTTGTTTATAGGGGTAAAGGGTGGGAAGTAATTTATTTTCAAACAATTGATAATTCGTTGTTAAATACTATTAATATTTTTAATTGACAATTCATTATTTTAAATTTGTATTGAGTTTTTTAAAGTTTAATTTTAGGTATAGGTTGTGGAGTTTATGGGGTAAAGGGTGGGATTTTACATAATATTAGTATAATTAATAATTAATTATAATAATTATGTAAATTAGTAATTTGTTACATTTATATGTGGGTTCTGGGTTTTGTAGGGCTATGGGGTGGGAGTTAAATTAATTGTAAGTAACTAATAATAATGTGTTTAATTAATATTAATTATTAATATGATAATTAATTATGTTAGTTGTGTAAATACGTTTCTGTAAAAAAAATTGAGTGTCATGTGTGTTGTTTTGTGGGGGTATATTTTGGGGATTCCATTAATTATATTTCATTAATAATTAATATTTAGATATGAAACTTATCCGAGGGAATACGTTATACGGTACCTCTGGTGCATGAGTCCCACCTGAAGCCGATCATTATGGAAAACAGATAAATGTTATTGCCGCCTGCAAGTGGCTTACTGTATTTGCTTTTCATTCATACTGTACAGTTTTGAACTGAACAACTGCAAAATAAAAAGAGTATGAAAAAAGAAAAGAATTAATATTTATTTAATGATAATTGGTTTGTTGATAAATATTTATATTAAAAGTGTAAGTATTTGTTTTTAAAGTTAGATTTTAGGTGCAGTTTGAGAGTTTTGTGGGGTTATAGGGTGGGATGTAACTAAATAAAATATATGTAATAAATATTTTTTCATATTTTTTAATAAAAAAGTTTGTCTGAAATTGATTTTTGCATTTTATTTATAATACTATTTGTAGGTATTTGTGTTATGTATTTAACATTATAAAATATTTAAAAATATTTTAATAATATATTTCTATTTTTATACAACATATAGATTTTTGTTAATTACTTCATTTTTGAAGTAATTTTATTTTGTTCAAGATATTTTGTTTGTTTTTATTGTTGCACAGAGTGGAGTGGGAATAATATATGTTACCCCACCGCAATCAAACACTTTCCTTACTGTTGTACTGACTGGAGTGGGATTAATAAATTTTACTACTCCGTTATCCAAAACTTTTCCTACTGTTGTACTGACTGGAGTGAGAATAGTAAATTGTATCCCTCCGCTATTCAACACTTTCCCCACTGTTGCAGTAATTGGAGTAGGAATAGTAAATGTTACACCTCTGCTATCCAACATTTTACCTTTTGTTGCACTCTTTGGAGTGGGAATAGTAAATGTTAACCCTCCGCTATCCAACACTTTCACTACTGTTGCACTTATTGGAGTGGGAATAGTAAGTTGATATTCTGTCAGTGAAACTGTGTGGATGTGTCTGGGAATAAATTGGTGTCCAAGTTGTGCAGAACCCCAAACGCAGGCAATAGCTAACTTCACGCTCTCAGTAGCACATAAAATATTGAGAGTTAGTACAGGCTAAATGTAATTGCAGTGATGAAGCAGACTTCTTGGTAGAGCAGAGAACATGATGCTCGTTTTAAGCAAAGGGGCTATCCTGGCTGGGTTTTGAAGAATGCAATTTGCATGGTTGGAGAGAAGTCTAGGGATCAGATTATATTTGACCCAGGAAAAGAGAACAACGCAGAGTAAAAAGAAATTATCAGGTTGATCGCCACTTACAATAAGCAGTCAGGAGGTGTGAGAAAGGTCTTGCAGAAGAGCTGGGATTTGCTCAAATGTGACAACATCATTGATAAGTTGGTTAGTGATAGTCCCCATATAACTTACCGTACAAGCAGATCAGTGAGACACTTCCTGGTGCAATGTGACATCACGAGTAGAATAAAGACAAATAGCACTATATTGGAAGGCTTCTATATAAAGGTTACAGGGGCGTTACAGTTAGGCTCACTTTTCACTCATACAAAACCTGTCAAATTCAGCAGTTACAGTTACCTGAGCTAAATATAACTTACTCCCCTGCAATGCGCTGCTTATGACCATCCCTCATGACATGGTAAGTGACATCACTGATGACATCTAAAATGGCTGCACTGATGTCATCATCAAGTGAGTGTAAGTGTTTTGAAGAGTCTATGGGGGTTAAACATTTATTCTAACCTACTACAAAAGATACATTAGTATACTAGGTGCACTACTATTGAGTGATACTACTTCTAACATACATTAAGTGAGTGGCTGTGTGACTGTATGTATCATTGAGTGTAGGAATGTGTGAGTGGATCTATGGGTGTATAAGCCGGTCTATGAGTGCCTGTGTGGGTTTGTGATTTAGGGTAACCAACTGGCATGGGTGCAAATTCAGGATGGTGAGTGTAAAAATTCAGGACAAACGGTCAAAATTCAGGACAAGAATTCAGAACACAAGGTCAAAATTCAGGACAACAATTTGCAACAAAAGGTAAGCTTTAAAGACACATCAGAGGAGGTCACGCATTAGTATATAAGTAAGTAAATAGACAACCAACATAAGTACAAGTAAAAATCAGTTTATATTGGGTTGAGACAATCGTGCACTTCTGAGTTATTTATGTGCATGCAGCTTTGAGCAACTGTGCAGGTCTTTTTGTGGTATTTCGTAGGAATATAATGTTTTTATATGGCTACTACACTCGGTTGTCCAGTCTAATATTTTGTTTACTGTTCATAGTCCTGAGCAGGCATGTTGGTGAGAGAAGTGGTTAGGAAGATCTGCTCGGATGGACTTTGTTTCTAGCATCTCATATCTGAGTGCCATTTTAAGACGTAAAGCAGCACGCAGAGAATGTGGCTAATTGGGACCTGAAGTGGTGGATTGGAGTGCAGTCCTCCGAGTGACCAGCTTTATTTATCAGATCATTTCAGGTATCCTTGTCTGTTCAGCTGGTAATGACTAGTTGTGGTGTAAAGGGCTGAGCTGCTGATGTCAGAGCTGGTGGGATCCAGGTTCGAGTCTCGTCATCGGCATTAACATCCGGTGATTTTGAGCAACTCATGTAATCTCCCTGTACCTACAATTCAGTGCCTTGAGACCCTCATAGGTGATCTGAGGCACTTTACAAATACTGGATTTTGGGGCTGGTACAGTACTGAGTGATGGATAAGATCCATAGTGGCCAGGTCTTGTGTGAGGGTAAGAGCATAAGGCAGGAAAAGGTAGTTATTAACCAGCCTGCATGAGCTATATATTGCTGCAGACTGCTGGGTGGTTTGGTAATATTGTGGACCAGAACAGTTAGATAGGAGTTCCTGCTACAGAAATAGCATATACATACACATAGACAGACATAAAATCATTGTTTGATTAGAAAATTATATTTTTCAAAGAATGGGGGAGAAATGTATCCAAGGTTCCAGCCCAGAGCAGTTGTCTAGCAGGTCACAGTGCGGCATAGAGGATTCTTGGCTTAGAGCACATTAATCATGTTATGTAGGCATTTCTACTTGTGATCTTTGTTTTCCATTAACTGTTGCTTATTGCTATATTTGGGTGTTAAACTAGTACTAACGAGGTGCAATCTAGGCCGAAACAGTGTTAACAAGTTTAAAAATATCAAAATAATTAAGTAATACTATTACAAAATGTACTGCATTACACTACATGATTTGACTTTTCTTGCTGCTTAATTTACTGAACCCTGCCATTTTATTATTCAATTTCATATTTGAATATCAAAAGAAACCCTATTTATCAATCTAAGAATAATGAAAGATTAGGGAAAAACATCACACAAACACAATTAGTACACTGTCACACTCCCTGTTATATAACATAACAGGGACCCCTGATTCCAAATTGGAGTTCCTAGGACAGGGTAAATTCAATTATTGTAAAAAATTCCTAGGCAACAAAAAGGCCTGTCGAGAATCAGGCTAAGCATGAACCTTTGATAAATGAAAGGAGAGCCTCAATATACTGACACACAATACAATTGATATATAAAAAATATATGTATATATTTATTACACAATAAAAACAATAGATATCAAATATTCAATAACATTAAAAAAGGGGGAGGTAAACACAACATAAATAGTACAGCCTCCGTAATAAATTAAAACTTTTCAGTGACAATTTATCAAACATATAGTACTGGTCAATACATCAATCTAAATTCACATTTAATTTCACAATTGTTCTCCCTATTATACACACTCTCCCTATCACATGTTCCCTCATGGTACTAACTGTACTCAGTCACATCACATACATCACACACAATCATGCATACACCATTGGACCCAGACCATGGTATACTCTCATCAACCATACATCATAACGCAACTTGACATTTTAAACTAATACTCTCAGACACACATCCAGTCACGGGCTACCTGGGCTTGCTACCTGGGCTAACCCATAGACATGTGTTAATCAGTCCCTGTTGAATTTGGCTCAGGGGTCGGAGTTAAAGTCTAGATTACTTACCAGCATCTCTTCATTACTCCGATCGTCCACTCCTCACACTAGAGGTTATGTACTCTGTGTCCTTCCATCGTGAATGTTTTTTGTGAGAGTGAGAGCCTCATTATAACAGGTAGAAAAGTGTGAGTTACCTCAATTTACGTGTGTGAGAGGCTGATCCTTAAGAAAGACTGAAAGGGAAAAAAGTACCCTGGGACAAGAGGTGGTAGTTGAAGGAGATGGAGCCTCACCGAAATATGTAATCGACGAGAAATAGATAATGCAGTAGCTCGCATGGCTTGCGGGTGGGTGAGGCGGGCGCGGGGAGGGGGGATCAACATTTAAAAAAATAATTTAAACCTACCTTTCCGCCGGGTTTTGCTGTTCACTGCTCCTGCTCTGTCAGGAACAGGAAGCAGGCAGCCAGGATACCTCCCCTCAGCAATCACAACGCTCCAAGCAGGGTTGTGTTTGGTTTGGACTGAGCCCAGCCAGGGGCTAGTGGGTTGGCCATGTTCTCCATGCAGGCTGCATCCTGCATAGAGAAGGGCAGAATGTGCATGACTGATTTGGGCGGCTCGAGAGGGCCAACCAAACAGTATTTGCGCACTCAGGATTGGGCAAACCACTCTTCCCCTGGACTGCTCAAAGACCAGAGCAGCCCCGCCCACCCGCCTGCCTGCAATGCAAAGCAAAAATAAAATGGTAATAAGTACAAGTTATTACCATTTTATGTTTTGGCTTTCTCGCACTGCGAGAACGCAGTGGGGCAATGCTCCTCCGCCCCAGAGAAGGGATAATCATAGTAATGAGGCTCACTGCCAGGTAATCTAGACATTACCCCCCACTTAGGGCCCCAAAACTGGGATTGGTGTGGTAAATAGGCACTTGGTAATTAATACACTACACGATTTCACAACATGCAGGTGTGCAATCAGCACATCATTATTAGCACCTGACGGAATAAGGGCCAATGTATGTTTGTATTGCCACAATTATTTATTTCACATCACTTTTGTTGAATGTCGGAAACCCAAACAGTGAGCTTTATTCAATATATTTAAGATCTACAGATCCTAAATCACCTTCACATGGCCCAAGACTCCTTCTGGGCTTTTTTGCTGGAAAGGTCCATCCATCACAGAGGAAAGCAGACTCTCGGGCCGCGAGGCGGGCTCGCGCCACCGAGCACCAGGAGTTAAATATATCTCCTGAAAGTCACAGCAGCTGGGCTTCCTGACACGGCACTGGGTGTCCTCTGCTCAGGCACCAATGTGACTTTGCGGGCCGGTGAGAGTCTGTCACAACTGCAGTCACTTGCCACAGGCGAGCAGTCTGAAGACACCGACCTTGGCGACAGCACATTTTACACCTCAGCGCCGTTCTGACGCTTACTGCGTTAAAAGAGGGAGCGACGATGAAACAAAGAGAAGGAAGCCGCAGATAACGGAGGAGGAAGGATAAAAGTGAAAGAGGTCAAAGTAGGTAATGAAACATAGTGTTAAAAAATGTTTGTGGTCATAAAAGGTAACACAGCAGGCCTGATTCATGAAGAGTGGAAACGAGGTTTTCCAAAAGCGACACTCTTCGTGAAGTCTTCCCATATCTAACAAATGTCGCTCTTCATACAAAGCTGCCTTTCAGGAATAGTGGTAATTCTGTGTGGTGGGATTGTTTCTCCTCATCTAGCCTTGCATATAATACTTGATAATTTAGCATTAGGGGTACAGTACAAGTCCCAATCCTGGCCCTTATTTTGACTTTATGTCATCATACTATCCCCAAAAAATAACAGACTTACTTAATGAAACACATTTAATTTAAGATATGAAAGTCAACTTCGTTTGTGTTTTGTTGTCATGTCATGTTACGTTACTTTATGCTATGCTATGTTATGTCATTTGTGTTCTGCTGTGATATGTTTCGTCATGTTGTTTATATGAACTTCCCAAAGTCCAGTTCTGAAGGGCAGTCCAAGCCCTGGCTGTGGCTCACCTGGATGGGGAAGAAAGACTTTCGTAGTCGTTGTTCTTGTCTCTGTGCCGCCCCATTGACATGGTCTGGGACTACCGGCCACCCCCCTCCTTAACACACTGACTGCATTACTTAAATCAACCATTCAACAAATGGGTCTTTGGAAGTCAGGGGGTCAGGGCCCCCCCTGGCCGTATTTATTAAAATATAAAAACAAAATTAAAATTTTAATAAAATAAACATTTTGACAATTATTAAATGCACATTTCAGAACATTAGATTAACATCCATTTTTGACATGGTATGATGGGCTAACCTTAACAAATATCTAGTACAGCGTGTTTCCTAACCGAATCTAACATCCTGAAAATTAAAATGCATTCTAATAATTAAGTCGTACGGCAAGGTCGCTAACCGGTGTCAGATCCTTTTACAGCTACGCTCTCACGTTCGAGATGCGCATGCGCAACCCAGGGCACGTTTCACCCACGTGCGCTCCCTGAACTCCATTTAACCATAACAGGAGGGCCCTGACACTTGCGCACCTTGATGACGTCATAGTGTCTGTGAGGGGTGGCTACCAGCCTGAGGAAAGCGTAGACTCCCTCCCCCGCACCCTTCTAAGTAATGGATATCATATCCTGCCCCTGAAGTTCTGGGAGAGACCAATGGCCCCTCCCGACGGGCGGCCCCTTTCGTGAATGGGCCCGCCCCCCCCTAAGGACCTTAAAAATGCTGCTCACCGATTATGACCTTACCGCCACAGGCCAGTGTAGTTGACCAACTATCTGGCCCCCCCCCTGAACCATCCTGCTGAAAGGTCATAACCTCCCTGCAAAGACCTCAACCCATGCCAAGATATTCCTTATAAAAAGGGCATTCCCTGCCTCTGTTAAATGGACCCCGTCCCGCAGGTAGAAGCGCTCTCCCCAGATGCAACCGTGAGGTATGGTCTGTAGGACCGGAGTTCTAAATAACTTGTCCAGCTTGTTGTTGATCCTCTTTACCGAGTTATTCAACGCGCTGACTGAGTCCCCCCCTCTCCATTGTATTCTCGGTATCAGCTGTGACCATACTATCACGCTCCCCGGTAACCGCTTGGCCAGCCACCCTGCTGCTGATATGATCTCTTCCAGGAGGACCCTTCTACCCAGACCTGTCAAATCATTCCCCCCCAGATGAAGGATCACCGCCGAAGGAGGTGCAGTATGTCTTCTTAATAAATCCGACATATATTCCCTGAACTGGCTGAGGCGAAGACCCCCCCTGCCATGGAAGGAGACCGTGCACCCCCCGCTTTCCGCCCTCCGTCTACCCGATCCTGCAAGGAAAATAGGATTAGCACGCTTGACATACGAATGTCCCACAACCCACACTACCACTGTCTTCTGTTTGTCCTCCTGGCACCTCCGTGGTGTTGATGAGTTGATGTGATGATCCATGGCTAGTTTCCGTCCTGCGTCGCAGGCCCGAGAAACTGCAAATAACCAGACAAAAAACGGCAGGTGTTAGAAAAACTCCAAATGGCGACAGCTCTCACAACATGTGCAACCGCACGTACCGTTTATAGGCATTAGAGGACCACCTCCCAATCTTTTGCACACTAGTTGTGTTCAACCCCCTGGCCGTTGCTTCTGTGGCTGCCCCTATCCGGAAGGAGTGCGTACCAAACTCTTTGTGGTTATAACCAGCCCTGGCCATACTCATGGCTAGTACCCTCTGGAACTGAAATCTGGTTAATGGTGTACCATCCCTATGCATCAGTAGTGGCCCCCTACACTCTTGTGGCCGCTGTCTTATCAGTTCCTCCACGTGTGTCACCGGACAGCAGGGATTGCTCTGTGCCCAGTGTAACACCAAGCTTTGACCCCTAGCCTCCTGGTCAGTTTTTGATTTCCTGATAATAATCCACATTGTGTCACTCCTTATGCTGACATCATGCAGCTGGAGGCCGCCTACCCTATCACATTTGTTGGCCGCCACCAGTTCGCCTACCCTGAAGGCCCCATAAAAGGCTAACGAGAATGCCGCTTTAAAGAGGCCCACCTCGGACGCAGAGCTACATGTGTCAGGCAGAGCGAGGAGAACTGCAGACAAGCGTTCAAAACCTATTGGTTTCCTAGAATCTGTGGCAGGTGCCTGCAGGCGCCGCCATCCCTTCAACGCCTTCTGAGCTAGGAAGCTGTTTGTAGGATCCCTCACCCCTTTTGCACGTGCGAAAAAGGAGATTGCCGCCTTGTGCCTGCTGGCTGTTGCCGCCGTGCGCCCTTCTTTGTGTAAGGCGCTCATGTACCTATTGAAGCTAGCTTCCATAGTCCACCCACTCTCCCAGTCTTGGCCCAGAAAGTGACAGTAAGACCTGAACGCCCCTTCGTAAGCTGTCCTTGTCTTGGGTGCTAGGCTGGCTGCCACGAGGTCATGTAGTTGGGGGCACCAATCTGCCAGAGACTCGGCGGGAAATGGGCCGGGGCTGCCTCCGCCTCCGGCAAGTGATCCCTGAACACCTGCATCTTAAAACGAGAAAGGGCATCAGCTGCATTGTTCAACACCCCCGGGACATGTTTCGCCCTGAAAAGTATATTCAATGACATGCAACACAACACAATCTCTTTCATCAGGCGCAGTATGAATGGACACCTTGCAGCTTGTTTGTTGATGCATTCCACCACTGTCATATTATCTGACCAGAAGATTACAGATCGGTTGGCCAAATCCTCGGGCCACACTTTCAATGCCACCCAGATTGGGAAGAGCTCGAGGAAACCAATGTTTATCGTCAGCCCGCTCTCCTCCCACCAGGCGGGCCACTTCTGTGCCACCCATTTTTTACCAAGGATTGCACCAAACCCTACACTGCCTGCCGCATCAGTCCAAAAGCCCAGGTCTTCCGAGGACAGCGTGGGTGCACCCCACAGCACTCTGCCATTGAAGTCTTCCAGGAATGCGATCCATATGCGCATTTCCTGGCGAACCTCAGCAGATAGCCGTGTCCGGTGATGTTTTTCCCAAAGACCCCTCATGGCCTGTGCAATTGAGCGTGAAAAAGGGCGTGCCATGGGTATTACCCGTAATGCAAAGTTTAACTGACCCACTGTCTGTTGCAACATTTGTAGAGTAACTTTCTTAGCCTGTATGCATAGTCCTAGGGTATTCTTGAATCTTTGTATCTTCTCCCTTGGTAGTCTGAAACAGCCCTCCACTGAATCCAGTTCAATTCCTAAAAATTCTAAGCATGTCACAGGCCCAACCGTCTTTCCCTGCGCCAAAGGGACCCCGAAAGAGCGCATGAGCACGCAAAATTCCTGCAATGCTGATGCACACTCCCGTAAGCCCGCCGGACCCAGGAAAAGAAAATCGTCCAGGTAGTGCATTAACCACTGGTGACCCGTACATTGCCTCAGAGCCCATTCCAGGAAAGAGCTGAACTGTTCGAAATATGCACATGAAATGGAGCAGCCCATGGGCATACACTTATCCATGTAGTACTTCCCTTCAAAGGAGAAACCTAAAAGGCGCTGGTCCTCCGGGTGAACAGGGAGCAGTCTAAAGGCTGACTCAATATCTGATTTGGCCATCAGTGCCCCCGCGCCCAACCCCTCAGCATGTCCGCCGCCTGATCAAAAGACGCATATTTAACGCTGCAAATTGATTCATCAATAGCATCATTCAAGGATAGGCCCTTAGGTGCAGACAGGTTGTGGATGAGCCTATACTCTCCCTTCTCCTTCTTTGGTACCACCCCCAAAGGCGAGCATACAAAATTCTGAGTAGGAATGGTATGAAACGGTCCCGCTACCCTACCTAAACGCAACTCTTTTTCTATTTTGGTCGCCACCAGCGTGGGATTGGAAAGTACTGACAGCTGATTTCTGCACTGCGGTTTCCCGACATAACCCCCAGCTGGAATTCGGAAACCATGGGTGAAACCCTCTTGCAACAGTCTCGCAGAAGTGTGGTTAGGGTACCTGTTAAGCCAGGAGATCATCGCCGACAAGAGAATAGGTGAATGTGCTATAATGGGATGGATCTTGTTATTCTGGTTTCTTCCTTCCCCTATTACCAGACCCATTCCCTTTATTCCGGCATGTCGCCTCTGGGTGGGAAGGGTGGCCGCATAGATTGCACGCGTGCCTGAACTTACAAGTGCCCGGTGCCCTGTTGCATGTCCTCCTGTTGAAGTCCCAGCATACCCCTTTCGTACCTCCATTTCCTCTGGTTTTTTGGCTTGTCTCACCACCCTGCGCTGCTCGAAAGGGCTGCTGGAATGGCTGTTGTGGCCTGGGAGAATAACTTTTGCTCCAGGCAGTGCTAGTGCTCGCGCCCTGCCCCTTCTCAAATTGTGAATGCCAAGAAATAGAATCCACCTTGTCCCATGCCAAAGACTTATTGTGCTCCCTAGACTTTCTGAAAGCTACATCATATTCTTTCCAAACATCCCCCACATGATTCTCATGGTACATTGTGATCCTACTCTGATAGCAGCTCATAACAGATTGCATTCCTGGAAAACGTTCACCAATTACTGCACTGTACACCGCAAAGGCCCTTACCCAATTGATGATGTTTTCTTCCACCCTAAATTTGTACAATTTTGTTCTCCATTCACTAGGCAACATCATATCCTTCTGTGATTTTGCATATTCCCATTCCCTGTTGTCTATCAGTAATGAGAAAATATTAACATATTTGTCAGCCCAAACCATCTCTTTCACGCTTTGCGACACATGTTGCGCTAGACATTCCCCCCTAGAGGGCATTGCGCCCTCGCCCAGCAGTGGCAGGGCAATTTCCTTACCATTGTCGTTGTGTAACGTCGCTGACGTCGCTTCCCCGGTCTTGGCAGCACCTCCATTGTTCGTTGGACCTGTTTGGGGAGAAACTGGTGCAGGTGGCGTGCTGCCCCGACCACTAGCCAACAATATCTGAGTAACTAACGTTTGTTGCTCTGCTGTGAGGTTCGTGTTGTCCGGCAGCGCTCCCCCACCTAGCCAGGGGAGGACAGCTGCTACCTGGGCTGCCAGTTCTGTTGGCATTGGACCCGACGCGGGCAGAGAATTAGGGACCGCACTCGGTGCCGGACCCCCCAAGGGCACCGGAGTGGGCGGTGGCGCCACTGGCGCCACCGGTGCCGCCACTGGAATGGCCGGCACTACTGGCACTGCCACTGGCAGATGGGGTACCGGGACACCCGACGGGGCCTGAGGTGGAGGGATAGTTGCAGCTGGAGGTACATTGGGAATTGGACTCTGTGGACGACCCCCCACCCTCTTATTCCTCGCCCGCTTGGGTGGTGTCTGAAATACGCCCCTTGGTTTGGGCGACACTATCTTCCGCTTAGGTCTTCCCGACGGCCCGGCCTGAGCATCTACCTTCGCACCCAGTTCCGCTACGGTCTTATCCAGTTTGTCAAACTTCCCCAGTCGCTTATCCATTGCGGACATTCTCCGCATCATTTTTTGCAACATTAAACCCACGTTCGCATTCCCATGCCCCCTTCTTGCAGACATATTTATGAGCACACCGTGCTCCTTACCTGACCCAGTTGAAGGCGCCCGAGCTGGGATACACGGACCAAGATCCTAGACTTGTTTACCTGAAAATATAAAATACGTTAAATTCCAATTGTGTCTATTTATGCATGGGAAAACTTCTCTCCCCAGCTGTAACCGAACTTATTGACTAGACTGTCCACGCACTGATGAAGTTTTGTGGTGCTTGAGACCAAATCAACCACCTTTGACAGACACACTACAGATCACGTGCTTATTAAATTGTAAGTAAGTCAAGCCCTTATCAAATCAAACTAAATTTTTAAACAATTCCTTGTGTTCCTTTTAATTACAACTAACCTGACTAAAGCAAACCACCTTTGTAAGAAACACAAACGATCTTAAACTTGTTTACAAATTGTATCAGAGCACTTTACATATAACCAGTTGCACCCGATCTTAAACTTGACTTCTTCACGAGAAAATTAAACAAATTAGCCTCCCAGTTACGTTACCCTTCTAAAATTAAACATGAAAGGGCACCCTCGCTATGTTAGTTACACTCTAGCACTTTGTTATGTCACCATTCGCTTTCATTGAAAGAACCTTCTTTGTCTCCCATCCGCCCTCTGCCCCAGCTGTCCCTGCTTAACCTTGTTTACGGTCTGCCAGTTAGGTGCGCCGACAACAGAACCGAGCCTGCCCCGCGTTTGTGAATGTAAACAAGCAAAACGAATTGAAAACTCGCCTATAAAAAGGCAGCGCTGACACGACTCGCCTATTATGGCTTTTAAAATTGTCAAGCACAGGATCTTAGGGGCAGAAGCTAATAACTTGCAAAACGAATTGAAAACTCCCCTACAAAAGGCAGCGCTCCCACGATTCGCCTATTATGCCTTATAAAATTGTTAAGCACAGGCACTTAGGGGCAGAAGCTAATAACTTACATACCGGCTTATCTGTGCACGTCTGCTAAGCCGCTGTTTCTCCGCCGCCCCGCCCTGCAAAATACCTCGTGTCCCGCTGCTCCAAGCCGAAACCGGTAACCTCCGCTCGGCGGTGCGCTCTCTGGGTCTCCTCACTCGCTGCTTCTCCCTGCTCCGCCTCAGTGGTGTCCCGACTGGCAAGACGTTGGCCTGAGATCCTCGAGACAATCACCGCAGTCCTCCGTAGGTCGGATTCTTCAAATCCGCTCCTACAACGCGTCGGCCTGAGATGCAGGAAACCCCCCCAGTCCTCCGCAGCCACGTAGTACACCTGAAATACAAAAGAAAGGAAAATTACACAGCCCCACGGTGGGGCGAGGAGCGGGCCTGGGAGCGCGGGCACAAAGAGGCCGCTTCCCGCGCTCCCCAGGCTCTTAACCCTTTCACCGCCGCGGCCCCGCCCCCTCGCCCCGGAAGTGCACAACTACTTCCGGGGCGAGGGCGGGGGGCGAGCCACCACGAAAGGAACCGGGATATGGGAGGGGCCGGGCCCCGCCATGCCTGCTTGGGGGCCGATTGGCCCCCCCTTTTCTAGAGCATCTTAAAGAGTGCTCCCTTCTGATCAAGGGATTGGAAAATTATGGTCGCAAGGCCTTCAAACAGAAGAAGCTGCTCCGGCGGCCCTTTGGCATCATCTTTGGCACCTGTTGCTTGTCCTGCTAGGCATCAATAGCCACGCACCAGCATACTTGGCGAATGCGCTCGCCATCTCGAGCAGGCAAAGCAATATAAGGAGACACATCTTGTGCAAATGTTATAATCAAAGGGGAATATTATCAAGGGCCTTATCTCCGCTTTTTTGGCTTCAAAAGCCAAAAAAGCGGGGATAATATTTTCGCCCTATTTACAAGGCGGTGCTAACATGCATTAGCGCATGTTAGCAGCCGCTTTCCCGACGCCTCGCTCTGCATCTCTAATGAGATGCAAAGTGGGCTTCACTGGGCGTACCCCTCACGGAATACCATGCAAATTATCGCTATGTGCACATCGCAATATTTGCAAGGCGGCCCACCACACGGTTAGCGATTTTAAAATCTGCGCTAACCGCGGTTTTTCCCGAAAACTAACGCCTGCTGAAAACCTGACTTACCTGCATTATCAAATGGCCGGTGGATCATCAGGCTGAGTGCACCTTGGCCTATCAACAACGATTTCACATTCCTGTGGACTTTTCGCTGGATTCCGGCGATATCCCCTCCTACAACGCTGCTATCGCTTTGCGATATTTATTGCTGTCTGTTGCTGATATGCCCCCAAAACTTTTAAGCTTATACACTGCTTCGCATCTTCCATTTTGGACTTTAATGTCTTAATAAAGTATTTTAAAACTCAATAAGGAGACAATGCATGGCTGACTTGCAGCCATCTCACGAAAAGAGCGGAACAACAGAGACCGTTGGAAACTATTTTTACACTTCAAAGGTGCGACTGGAAACGGTTATGAGGCCTTTTATAATTCGGAAAAACAGTGCAATGTCTTTATTTATTGTATTTATTTATGCAGTTTTATATAGCGCATACATCACCCAATGGTGGCGGAGCGCTTTAAAATCAACAATGAAAAGGTCGTTACACAAGGGCTACTGTTAAGGTTAGGGAAGCTCTTTTCAGTGAAATATTAATCGTTATATAAAGTCCAGAGTTGCCAGAAGACCGGAAAGGTTGTGATGTGACATATTTGCAAATCTGTAGATCACTACAGAGAAAAGGAGTTAGAGCTGAGAAGTAAACCATGAAGGTGAGATGCCACAGAAAAGGTAAGCAAGGATGTCACGCTGAATGGCTTTGAAAGCAGCTGCAGCCCGTGCAGGTAAGAGCATGAGACCGTGGGGTAGGGTATTTCGAGAACTATCACGAGGAAGAATTAAATAAAAAATAAATGTTCTCTCGTGGTCGTCTCTCGAAATCCACCCACCCCCCAACCACCCCCCTTGGCCTCAGCTTTTTTAAAGCAAAGGGCTGTCAGCTCCGATTGGATTTGAAGGTGGGTAGTGTGGGTAGCTTTGGAGGTCGGGAGCTCCATGTACATTTCCTGAGAAAGATTATACCGTGAGTCAGGGTTTTAAGTGGGATGAAAAAACGGAGGGGTCTTTCAAAGGGGCATGGCCAATGTATTAAGGGCGTGGCTTTAAAACACTTAGGCTAAATATCTGTGTTTAGCATAGTGTGCCTCCCGACTTGTATTTTGCTGTTTCTGTCATTGCATCCAGATACATGATTCAACAAGTACCATCATACCTACAATAAGTCAGGACTATTGGCTCTGTCAATGTTTGTTAGTTGCATGAGATAAATAAGCAGCAACTATGGCTTGTATATAATATTGAAAACGCTTCCGCTTAACTGGTTCCATGCTCAGGACGGCTCCCGGCCATCATGAGTCACGGTAGTCATGTGCTCATGACGGCCGGGAGCCGTCCGAACGTTGCTGCACCGCCCACGCGCGATTAATTCCCCTCCTGTGCGGGCGAATAACTCAGTGGGCGGAGTTCGGATGACTCCCGGCCATCATGAGCACATGACTACGTGACTCATGATGGCCGGGAGCCGTCCTGAGTACCGCAGCCCGGCGCCCATGCACGCCCCCTCACACCGTGAAAAATTAACCCCGCAGCCCAGAGGTTAAAGCCCTGGTGACACCACAACCTTGTTGCTGCACCTGAGTTTCAAAAAGAGAAGGGAAATCCAGGAAGATAATGACTCTTTAAAGGGTTTCCCTTCCCTTACAATGCTCAGCTGGCATGATATCATGCCGTAACTTCTCCACTGGTGAGAAGTGAGCAGTGTGAGCAGCGCACATCCATGTGCCTGCTGTCTGGAAACGGGTCTCTATCGGGCTCTGTTTTGCACCCTGGCACTTTTTTCCAGACTGTAATGACAGCAAACTGCTGTCACTGCAGCCCGGGAAAAAAAATGGACCGCCTGTGCCAGGGCTCAAAATGAGGCCCCCTTTAAAAAAGTGCCTGTGCTCAGACCCGGTGAGACCCGGCCCACTTAAAGCCCTGCCATGAGTCATTCCTTTTTAAGGTTGGAAGTTCGAGCAACAGTTCTCCGGCATTTTGCAACAGTCTTCAATCTAAGGTGGGCATTCCCTAATTTGATTTTGTTGATTGCTTATGCACTGGAACCAATTCTCTGAGGCAGGTGCATAGTTAAAATACTGTGGATGGACATGCTAACTTTGCATCACTCAGAATATGATACACAATTAACGCACCACAGAGACTTTGGAGGGGGCTTCAAGAACAGTTTTTTTGGCTTTTTTAGCAGATTTATATAGCGCGAACTCGACCTGAAGGGATTGGAGTGCTTTACATGAGCACCAGTTACCTTACACAAGGACACATTAATTTTTTTGGTAGACCCAGGGAGATTAAATGATTTTCCCAGAATCCCAGGATGTGGAGTCTACCTGGAGGCTCGAACCTTGGTTTCCCAGCTCCAAGGTCGGCAGTCTAGACATAAGACCACATCCTCTCCCCAGTTAAACTAATTCTGCTGATCATGCAAGACAAAATCTGTCCTCAGTAAGCAGGATGATCAAAGGGCCCATTTCCTCTTGTGCAAGTTTCCTCCTGCATTTATTTTAATGTAATATCCAACAAGCATTGGCAAAGCCAATATGTTTCGCATATTCAAGAGCTATTGGCTTTGCCATTGTGTTTTAGCCATACTGTACACCAGCTTGGCTGCTGCTCAGCATGACTAAAGGTTAGTGTTGTAGAGGAGAGTGGTGTGGAGAAGAATGTCGTAGAGTTGAGTGTCGTAGAGTTGAGTGGCACAGAGTGGAGTGTCGTGGACTGGCATTAGAGTTTCATGGAATGGCATAGAGCGGAGTAGAAGAGTGTGATGGAGTGGCTTAGAGTTGAGTGGAGTGGCATAAAGTGGCAAAGAGTGTCATAGAGGGTAGTGGAGTATCTTGAAGGGAGTAGAGGGGAGTAGAGTGTCGTAGATTGTCGTAGAGTGGATTGGAGTGTTATAGAAGAGTGTGGTGGAGTGGCATGGAGTGGAGTGGTTTTAAGTGGAGTTGAGTGTCGTGGAATGGCATAGTGTGGAGTGGCATAGAATGGTGTTGAATTTTGTTAAGTGTCATGGAGTCTTGTGGAGGGAGTGGAGTGGAGTTGAGTGGAAGGGTGTAGAGTGGAAGGACATAGAGTGGAGTACAGTGGGGTGGCATAGTGTGGAGTAGAGTGTTGTACAGTTTAGTAGAGTGTCATAGAGTGGATTTACAGAGTACCATAGAGTGAAACGCGCCTGACCCCAAAATGGCGTCTCCAGAAGATCGTCGCCAGGGGACAAAAACAATCACCCTAAGGGAGGCTCCTTTAGCCTCTACAGCCTAAAGGCCGCGTAATTGTTTGAAGTAGCAGCAACAGCTCAGGCCTCAAAGGAAGTTATCGTTTAGCGCCACAAGCAACCAAGAGGGATACTAGAGGCCTGACCCTATCATGGCGGCCATCTCTCCCCCTGGCAGCTATCACACAGAAATACTTAACCAATGACCCAACTCACATTTCCCTTCTACAGTGAGGGTCTTTCTCTACCAGCTCGACTGTCCCTAAAATGGCCTCCATAAGTGTGCCCTTGTCCAAAGCACTCCTACTCCCCTTGTTGGGGGTGGATCCAGCATTTATGCCCTGGAGTCCCAGAGACCCCTCTGCGAGAGTCCATAGCAACAAGGGAGTCACACATAGCGGAGGACTGGGAAAGATCCCCTTACTGCTGGGAGCCGTCTCCTACCCAGACAGACTTCATTCACTGTGTTTCCATTGGGTTTCCTACCCCCTCCTCCCTCTTTCATTCTTCTGAGTGTGCCCATGACCAAAGTACTCCTCTCCCCTTGTTGGGGAGGGATCCAGCATTTATGCCCTGGAGTCTCAGAGACCCCGCTGAGAGAGTCCACCGCGACAAGGGAATCACACATAACGGAGGACTGGGAATTATCCCTTTACCGCTGGGAGCCGTCACCTACCCAGCCGGAAGTCAGACACTGTTACTTCCTTGTCTCCACGCTGTGTCTCCTACCCCCTCCCCCTCCCCCACCTCTTCCCTCCTTCATTCTTTGTCTACCTCCCCTATTCCTTTCCTCTCTCCTCTGAATTTCTCTCCCCCTGCCTTCCTTGTTTATCCTTATGCCTATGCTATGCTTTTGTAACTCATGTAACTACGCTCCAGCAACTGATGTAACGGCGTAACTATGTTCTGAAACAATGTTCTTCCTCATGTAAAGTGCTCTGATACCTCCGGGTCTAACCAGCACTATATAAAACTTTTCAAATAAACAAATAAATAAATAGAGTGGTGTACAGTGAAGTGTCATAAAGTGGAGTAGAGTGTTATAGAGTGCAGTGACAAAGAGTGTCATAGAGTGAAATGGCTTAGAGTGGAGTAGAGTGTCAGAGTAGAGTGGAGTGGCATAGAGTGTCTTGGAATGTTGTGGAGGGAGTAGTGTCATTGAGTGGAGGGTAATAGAGGGAAGTGGAGGGGCATAGAATGGAGTTGACTGTTGTGGAGTGGCATAGATCGACGTAGATTGGAGTGACGTAGAGTGGAGTGTTGTAGAGTAGAGTGGAGTATTTTGTAGTAGTGTTGAGTGTTGCAGATTAGAGTGCAGTAGATTGTCGTAAAGTGGAGTGGCCTAGGCCCATATCTACAAATTCATTTTGCATTTCCTAATGGTGCGATTAGCAATTTCAGGCTGTTGGGGAACGCAAAATACCATTTCGGAATGTATAAAAAGGCATTTTCGGTGATGCAAAATGCAATTTCCATCATGTAGAAATCGCATTTTGGGAATTCCTAAATAGGATATCACAAATACTGATTTCCAAATAGCGAATCGCTAACACCATGTACAAAGGATTTCCTAATTACGTGTAGTCGCAAAATGGCCATTTGGGAAATGCAATTATCATCAATCTGTATCAGGTGGTAACCAGGTACAAACTATGAAAAGTCACCCAAAATGCATCTGGCTCTTTCAGAATGGCAGCTCTGTAGGTCTTGGCAAGGAGGATGAGGGCTCAGGCTGGTAGGCAGAGAAGGAGGAGGAGACAGGAGAGGATATTTAGGGTGATGGTCACCCTGTTTGAACAGACTGAGGGGGAGATATATGAGAAGTACAGACTCAGTAGTGAGTTCATTCTTGAATTAATTGCTGAATTACAACCTCAGCTACAGACCCCAACACTCACGTGCAGGTATTGTGTTGTTTACACCTTTTATCTTCTGGCAGTTACCAGGGAGTCATAGCAGTGGCAGGGGGCGTGTCACAAAGTGCTGTTTCCAGGTTGTTTTTACAGGTTTCTGGACATCATGGTTAGCAAAGTTAACCGGTACATATCTATTCCAAATACCGCCAATATTTGCAAAAGACCAAATTAATGTTTTACCATATAGCCAAGTTCCCCAATGTAATTGGCTGTGTTGATTTTCACACATTTTGCCATATGTCCCCACTCAGCAAATGAATTCATCTATAGAAATAGTAAAAGCTCACATTCACTCAATGTACAGGTAGTGTGTGATGCCTCATGCATTTACTGATCTTGGTGCCAAATTCCCAGGCAGCAAACATGACTACTTTATGTTCTTCCATAGTGGAATACATAACAACTGCCTCAGGGTGAATTTGTCAAAGTCTTTTTTACTTGGTAAGAGAATTGCTGACTCAATTCATATAGTGTCCAGAATTGTTTTTGTAATATGAGCTAATGCTTTTTCCTCATTCTCTTGAAGGAGACAGAGCATATGCCTTGCGCCCTTGGATACTGACACCATACTTGACTCCAAGAACCAGAAGTGGAAGACATTACAATAGGGCACATAAGACAACACGGGTAATCTTAGAGTGTACCTTTGGCACACTGAAGTCCAGAATACAATGCCTCCACAAAACTGGTGGAGCATTGCTTTACAGACTTGATACATGTTGTAAAATCATTGCCACATGTGCCATTCTACACAACATAGCCACAAGGAAGGGTCTGCACAACATCAGCGTTGAGCCAGATTCTGACTCAGATGAAGAACTACCACCACTACAAGTTCAACAGGACTATATGAACCACTTTCTCCAGTAAATCAGGTCTGTAGTTAGCTCGTTTAGGGCAGACATCAAGGCGTGCATCAAGGACATAACAAAAGAAGTTTTGGACATTGGGGAGCAAGTGGATGATTTAGAGCGCACAGTAATGTCTGGTTGGAGGATCAGGGGATGCTCTGGGGGTGTGTCATAGCCATAGAGGAACAACACACCAACCTCCAGGCCAAGCAAGAATACCTGGAAAACCAGAGTCACCAAAATAATATCTGTATTCGAGGGGTGCCAAAGGGGCAGGAGTTCGCAGACATTTTGGGGTTCACGATGGCACTCCTACTGGTGATCCCGGGAGATGAGGAGGCACCCCTTTTGCCTTGGATAGAGCCCACCATGAGGCCTCTGTCTGAACTATCCTGGTGCAATGCCAAATGTCTTCACAGAAAAGGAAGCAATTCTACGTGCTGGCAGGATGAAAAGCAGACCAGGTCTTTTTGGGGTACGCATTATTCAATTATTCCAGGTTCTCTCCCCTACAACCTTGATGCTCAGAAAAGAGTTCAAACTGATCACAGACAAGCTGCGTGCCTTGACATCAAGTACCAGTGGTCCCAACCTTGCACTCTACTAATCACCTGGGAGGGTAAGCAGCGATCTCTCCCCTCCCTCATGAAGGTGAAGCAGCTCCTGGGGATGTCGTCCCCGGAGGAGAGGAATCTTCCTCCACAACCCGGCATGCACCAAGGAACACTCTGAAACCCATCGTGTCCATGGTGGGCCCCCACCGCCCCAGAAGCTGTCCAGCAGTATAGCTCACCTTGGAGGCAAAGAGGGACATTATTTAGTGCCTCTGTAGCATGGACAAAAAAGTGTCGCCGGCACCCTCCAGTGCTGGGTCTGTTTAGAGAGGACAACTTATAATGGCCCCACACACCCTCAGTATAGGTACTGGCCCTTGGGCCAACATTAAGAATTTGGGAAGGCGGTGGTGAGCGGGGGGCCTGGGATGTGACCGGATGATCCCCTGCATCACTGTTCCTTCCTCATGGACAGACCCTCCCTACATATCACGCACTCGTGCACCTTGGTTCCGGTCTCAGTTGGAAACTGACCCATGAGTTGGGCCCAGTTGGCCAGCAACTGTTTCCTGGTTTGCTGTAATATTTTTGTACAGGTCTCAGCATTACTGTGTAAACTGCAATGACTTTGGAGAGGGAGGTACACTTACAGCTCTGCTTCATGACACATGGCATGGGTGGGGTGAGACCTCTCCAGGGCCTAGCCGTCGACATGCTTGGGATGTCTGCTTTCATCCCCCTTCATGAACATGGGTCTTAAGGTACTTTCTCTACACGTCTGTGGCCTTAACTCCCCCAACAGCGCAAACAGGTTTGGACATACATCATCCTTCATGACCTTAACATCGTCTTCTTACAGGAGAAGCACCTCCGGGGAGTAGACCGGCAAATGATGATACACCCACGCTATCCTATAAGCCATTGGGCCTACAAATACTAAAAAAAACTGCGCATGGGACTACTTCATAAACCACCTTTGGCCCCACCATCACAAAGGTAGTGAGGGACAAGGAAGGACGCTTTCTGACACTGCATGTGACAGAATAGCAAAGACGTCTCACTTTATTTAATGTATATGCCCCCAATGCGTCACAAGATTCTTATCTCCATCATGTTATCATGGAGCAATTACACAGCGCTATGGGGGATATCATATCGGAGGGTCCACGTTGGACCGAAATGTAATTCCGTACCAGACTGCGGGGCCATGTCCACTCAGCTGAAAAGAGAAATAGCGGACAGACAAGGCGGAGCACTCAGTTTTGGCCTTCCACCAACAATATTATGAGAGGGACAACACTGTGCCACGAACAAGCGAAAGCATATATTGCCAAACTCAGGATGGCATCAGGGTAGTGGACAACTGCGGAGTATGACAAGTGGAGAGAATTCCACAGCTATAATCAGGCTCTGTATGACAGTGAGGATGCCCCGCCCACACTGATTTCAGCATACCTGGCACAGTGCAACTGGGAGCCCATATCATCCCAACATGCAGAGTTCCTGGAGGCCATTATTTCAATGGAGGAGCTATGTCTGGTGATGCGAACACTACTGCTTGGCAAGACTCCCAGACCGGATGGCCTCCCGGTCACTTTCTACAGGCTGTTCCTGCCTGAACTGGGTGATCATCTAATCAGCCTGTTCAACTCTTTCATGCACGAAACAAGTCTTACTCCCACAATGGCTGCTACAGAGTTATCAGTCATCCCCAATTCAGGCAAGTACCCGGCCTTTTGCTCCTCCACCATCCCACTGCCTTGTTAAATAAGGATGCGAAAATCTTCACTAAGAATCTAGCTATAAGGAGCGAGTGCTATCTGCCTTCCCTGATAGATCCAGATCAGGTGGGTTTTATACGTAATTGACAGGGAGCTGGCAATGTTCTGCAGGTAACACACCTGCTGGAAAAGTGAGGGGCCCTAAGATGATTTCCAGAATCATGGCTTTGCGTGTCAACCCGCTGGCTACCATTCGAGTCAACGGTCAGAACACAAACCCTAGCACCATTCATACGGCACAAGGCAGGGGTGCCCGTTGTCACCCCTCTTATTTGCCTTGGTGGTAGAACCCTTGGCCATCACTATCTGGCAAACCAAAGTCATAGAGGGCACAACGTTTAGGGGTCAAGCACATAAGATCAATCTATTTGCGGATGGTCTCCTTCTCACGCTTTTGCGGCCTGTCATTTAACTCGCAGCGGTAGTCTCCAACACTATGACATTAGAAACCATTTTGGGCTTTAGGATGAATATGTCCAAATCAAGCATACTCAATCTTACAATCCAGGCTGCGGATGTACCCTAGCTTCAGACTCTGGCCCGTTTAGATGGTGCTCCGATCAAATCAAGTATCTAGGCTTATACCTTACACCCACTCCCACGCTTACCACATGGACAAAAGCGAACCCCCCCTCCAGCGTGCCATTCTAGAAGATCTTTGGATGTGGAGGTCTCTGCCACTCTTGTGGTTGGGAAGGGTTAACATGGTCAAAATGAGCATCTTACAGTGGGCCCTCTACCTATTCCGGACCCAGCCTACCCTAATCGCACAGTTGCATCGCGACGTTCATGCATTTATATGGAACGGAAAGCGCCCCAGAATATCTAATGCCCTCCTGATGCAGCCACAGGATTGTGGCGGTCTGGCATGCCCTAACTTCTTAGAACATTATTGGGTGGCGCTTCTGGTTTTCATCTCTGCTGGGTGGCCCGGGAAAGTGAGGCCCATTGGCTTCATATGGACAGAGCCATTGCTTGTTAACCGCTTTGGGACCTCGCATGGATACCCACATGTGCCCACCAGCGCAGTGTATGCATAGACACCCCTACTAAGACTGCCCTCGACATATGAGACAAGCTCTGGCCCCTACTGCTTTTGAAGACTAGACTTACTTTATGTTGCCTGTTTAACTGCTGCCCTGTGTTTGTGCCTCCTCTGCTCATTTCTTGCACTATTCTGCCTTTCTGCTCGTTTTTCTGCCCCCTGTTTTGCATTTTTCTGCTTGTTTTTCTGCCCTCTGTTTTCTCCTTTTCTGCTCTGTTTTGTCTTTCTGCTTGTTTTTCTGCCCTCTGTTTTTCCCTTTTCTGCTCTGTTTTGTTTTCTGCTTGTTTATCTGCCCCCTGTAGTACCTTTTCTTCTCATTTTTCTGCCCTCTGTTTGGCCTTTCCTCTGTTTCCCTCTGTTCTGCTCGTTTTTCTACCCTCTGTTTTGCTATTTCTGCTGCTCGCTCGTTTTTCTGCCCTCTGTTTTGCCTTTTTCTGATCGTTTCTTTCCTCTTCCCGCCATTTCCTTAAGACCTGGCTTTTTGACAGAGACCTCACATCCCTGCGCCCAGATACCCCCAGGAGTGGCAGTGCTTCACTCTACAATTGCCGACTGAATTATTGATTGATGTATTCTTTACCTAATCAAAGGGTAATATGCCAGGAGCATGTCTTAACCTCTTCCAAATTTCTTGTGCCTCCTCAGGAAAGAGTGAGACTATGAGCAACTTGGCGAATTAAGAAGGCCAACCAAGGTTAGGGAAACTGCACACTGTTGATGGATAAATGTGCCTGGAGTAAAGGATAATTATGGCTCATTTTTTTATTAAGACAATTGGTCCAAGATCCTCATCTGACACCACTGAATAAGACATCTGCGGGCAAGATTGAAAGGGTACCTTGCTAATAAGAAATCTCTAGCAAAACTATTTCTGTCTCAAGCAGTGGAGGAAAAAGTAGATAAAGGAAAAAGGGGTAAAGAAAGAGGTGCACAATTACCAAAAACGCCTAAAACCCCTCAGATTTCATTAATATGTCACTGAAAACCTTTACTGTAGAGACTGCTCCAAGTAACTGATGAATCAGACATCAACTATCTACTCGGAATCACTCATGACGGTACTGGTAAAAAAGGACGAACTGGTTGACCAGACAGTAATTCCATCTTCTGTGGAACCTTGTGGTCCTCACACCTCACTGCTGAGAGTAAACGGTTCCATCTGTTCATAACTTTCCCCAGGGGCATTCTATAGTGTATGGTACACCAATCTAATTGTCTACTGCAGAAGAGAATATAATATCTATGTTGGGATTCGTCAATTTTTTGTTGATGGAAGGCTCCCGCTAGAAAGATCAAGAATTTTAAGTCTTCTCCATATGCATAAGAAACTTAGACTATTGAGCATCACAGATATAAAATTGGTTACAATTCAGAAGGATTGGATGGAATGCTCGTCAACTGTTGCCCCATCTTTGATTTTGAGGTTTCCTGATGTTTTTGATGTGATCCCAGTTTCCAATTCCCTTCATAATAACTTATGCTCCTTGAAAAAAACATGGGCATATTTACTTAAACTGACACATATTACCCCAATATCTGGTTAAAGAGGCTTGCAGTATGTTAAAATGATGAAATGATGAGTAGACCAGGTGAAGTAGGTAATATGATTACTGCTTTATTCTTTAGATCTCTTCTTAGTTACAGGTGACCAGATGTAGTTAGATCCATACGAGTGCCCCACCAGGAGCAGGCTCTCCATTGCTCAGCCCATTCACACCAACTGACATACACTTCCAAACCAACACAATCAACATTCCATCTGATGTCATCACTGGCTGAGCAGCAGGGAGAGAACCTCTGTAGGGAGTGTGTATTAAGTAAAGGTACATTATAACACATCCCCCTTTCATAATGATAGAAAACAAATAACACATGTGAAGATGATAGAACACACGTTCCGACAAAAGAGGATGTAATAATAAGAAAAATTATACATCATCCCCATGCTACAGTGATCACAACAACAAATGCATGAAAGTTGTCAAATATATAAATGAGGACAAATGAAGATGGATGAGAACTATAATACTACACCCATCTTCCTTTCAAAAAGATCACAAACAAAAAGAAAGCAAGTTAATTAAAACATACTTCAAAACCAGTGGAAATTATCCACAAAACTCATGTCCCAAACTATGGGCACAATCATGAGTAGCCAAGTGCACCACAAACTAAGGCACACAACAGTGGCAGAAGAGGGATCTACAACCCCCAACTGCACCAACCAAAGAGAAAAAAACAAAAACAGGTCTACCCAAAAGAAATGGAAAGACACAGCCGCAAACTAAGACAGGGTAATAAAACTCCAAAAACACTAAAAAAAAATATATGGGTTTCCCTTAACCCAAAGCAACCATTATAATGGTCAGCTTAAACCCAAAGCAAATTAATTATTAGAAACACCAAACTCAACGTGCACAATCAAATTGCACAGTCCAAATACCTATTGGAGGCATTAACCACAGACAGGGTAACAGCAACACCAAATAGGAGAAGTTACACTATAGGTAAACTTCCCACGTGTGCACCCGTAACACACAGTCCGAAAAACACACTACGTGCGTATCAATAACGCACAGTCCAATACATAAATCAAATCAGGGTATCCATTAACCCAGAATACAGCCAAAATTTCATTTGGGAACCATAAATCCAAAACTAACATATTATAGGTATCCCATAACCCAATGACAACCAAGGGTATCTTTAAATCTATGACAATCTAGGGTAACCTTGGACCCCAAAACACACATGTACATATTATGGGTATTCTTAAACCAAGGACATGTGCAGGCCTAAATATGGAAAAGAAATGGAAATCATAGAAACTAACAAGAATAATGACACAGGTAAATTAAGCAAACAGCAATTATAAAGCTGCGGTGAGCGATCTCTCACCCGAGATCCTGATAAGGTAGAGATGTCTGTCCTAAATTGCTGGTATCTGTCACGATCCAGAGTCTATCGACAAACTTGAACTGAGAAACACACCCTCCATTGACAGTATTATCTTCTCCACATCGACATGCCGGTGCATATGGTTAATTGCGGTAGAAGTAATCCAAACAGTACCTTTTCTGAAACACGAAGCATTTTGACACTTTAAAAGTCTCACATTCACATTTATGCTGACACTTCCTTGCTGTCTCGCAGAAACAAACTGCAGCGGTGCTTCACAATGCGGGTGTAAACTGCACGGTGTAACCTCCATGGCCATGACTTTGAAAATAATATCGTAGTTTTGCTAAAACACTATGCGTGGTTTCACATAGTTGCACCAGACCCAGAAAATGGAGGCACGCAGTTTACGTTCTGCCGGATGGCTACCGGCATGTTAACGCAGCATAGCGTCCATACACAGCAAAAGATTCACGAGTTACCCCACGTAGTATCAGATGTCAGAGATGTCACGCAGGCAAGGTAAGATGTGCACATGTATAACCAACTTTTTACAAAGGTTTAAACTTCGCACATCAACGGCTTTTCCAAACACAATCCGGTTAATTAAAAAGTTGTACCCCGCAGGTAAGTCCAAGGACTATTCATCAGGATCAGCAATGCTGATCCAGATCTGGGAGAGGAAGACAGCCATATTCATCCCACGTAAGGCAATGTGCTGATATACTTTGGCGCAACCTGAATATGGTAGCAGGGAGTTATAACTCACAACGGTTCTGGTGTATTAGCGCATTATAAAGTGGGGCTTAGGTAAATCTTTCAACACTTACATTCACATCATAATGGGATTTGCTATTTAACTGAACTCTAGGCTGCAAATAAGGTGTTCCAACTTGATCTCCCATGTGTCCATTTCCACTTCTAACTTAGAAAGTTATTTTTTCTCTGCCCAATTGCACTTTGTGACCTGTTGGCTTCATCAACTGATGAGCCAGGTACCACAGCTCCTAGTGTAAAGAGATCAGATGGTGAAAACTAATCTCTAAACGGTTCTAATGTCCAAGTTACCCATACCTACCACTCTAACACAACCAGTTAGATGTACACACTGAGCAAATAGGGTTGATGGGTTCGTTGATTAAGTATGCATAACTTTACACTGCTGCTATGAGTATCGCTGACAACCCGCTGTTGGCAATAATGCTGTCTAAGGTGGGCTGGAATAATGCCTATGGAGCCGCTCTTTCTGAACAAAACCTTTCTTTCCTCTGAGCCAGTTGAGGGGCAAGCATGATACAAACTCTTTTGATATGCTAACATATTCTAGACTTTGACTCATTTTCTAAAGAGACTGAGAACTCCAAACACTGACTCTGATGATATATACTTCTAGCTTAAGGGGATGGGTCTCTATGCTGTATGGTCTACACTGGGGCAATCAAATCATCATGGAAAAAGTGGGAGACCTCCCTGGGATGTGTGATTGAAGGCAAATCTTGGCAATACGGCTGTAAGCAGATCAAATTAATATCCGTAAACAATAGACACAAATGTTGACATTTGTATTTCTTGGATATAATCTAGTGTGTGCTCTTTCACCAGTTGGACCACTCTGTGAATCCAGACTGCAAAAAGTGATCCTCCTCTCTTGGAGGTTTCCCCAATTTATCCTGGCTATCTGCAGAGGTAGTAAGGAGGAGGTGGTAGGTACAATAGCAGAAATAGTCCTAACACCACTTGAATGTTCTCCTCTGGTAATGATGTTGTACTACGTGGTGAACATCCCTCAAGCCATCAAATGACTCACTGCAGTGCTTTGTTTTGCTAACGAAGCATCCAGTAGCTCAGAATTGAATGAGTGAACCACACCTAGGACACAGGACTGATTGAAAGATGTTGCCCTCTGTCATGAGGTTGTTGACACTTATATGTCCTTGCAGCCCAATAAATCCCAGTCTAAAGATATTTAAGGTCCTCTGCAGGCTAACCTGGCTGGTCGAGGGAATAGATTGGGCAATTTCAGAAGACACTGGTATGATATAATAATGAAATGAAAAGTGAGTTTTATATAGCGCAACTGTCACTCCTAACGGAGTCTCCTGGTGCTGTACCTGACAAGAATCAGTTGTATATGATAAGACCTAGACTAGGTCTAAACAGCAGGCATCAGATGTCCCAAAGATCCATGTCTTTAATGTCTTTCTGAACTGCCCCTCATGTTCAATTACTCTAAGTTCCTTTGGCATATAGTTCCAAGCCTTTGTACCCAGTACCGTGGCTGATATCCCACCTCTAGTTACTAATTTGAAGCCCGGCACTTTGAGCAAACTTGCAGCACTAGATTTTAGTGTTCTTGCTGTAGTGTATATTTTAAATCTTGCTGAAAGATATATCGGGCCCAAACGATGATGTGCTCTGAAAGTCATCAGTAGAAGTTTGAACAAAATTCTTTTATGAACTGGAAGCCAGTGGAGGGTTTTCAGGGCAGTCGAGGGCGCCGCCCTAAGCGGGAGCCCTAAGACTAGTCAGGCTGCAGCGTGCTGGACTACCTGTAGTCTCTTCAAGATGGTTTTATTAATTCCTGCGAGGAGGCTATTACAGTAGTCCAGCCGCGATAGTATAAGAGCCACCGCCACTGTTTTCTTGGCTGCCGGCGGAATCAAATTGAAGAATTTTCTCAACGTTTTTATAACACCAATACAAGTCCTGGTTGTTTTCAGGACATGGGGCTTAAACGAAAGGGAAGCATCAAACCAAACGCCAATATTTTATGCTACTTCCACCGTCGATGGGGGGCTGTAGTGTCGTCTGGCCACCAGTCCATTGGTTGAAAGAAATTGTTTTTGCCGAGTGGTAAAATCTCTGTTTTATCAGTGTTGCAACAAAGATGATTATCTTTCATCCATTTTACAACTGCTGCTAAATAAGATTTAACATTTTCTTCAGCATCAGTAGAATTCTTATCCATTGACAGAATCAACTGAGTATCTTCTGCGTATGATGTGATTTCGATCCCATAGGTCGAAATCAGCGAGATAAGAGGCGCCATATATATATTAAATAGAAGTGGACTGAGTGAAACCCCCTGTGGCACACCAGTGGAAACGGTCCGTGCTGGTGAAAGATAAGATCCCAGCGAGATCACCTGCTTCCTATTTGACAGGAAAGATGTAATCCACGCCAGTGCGGAATCAGATATGCCACAAGATCTCAATCTGGCTTACAAGATGTTATGTGAATGGAATCAAAAGCGGCAGACAAGTCTAAAAGGATCAAGACTGCCTTCTTGCCGTTGTCCATTATAAATTTGTGTCCGATATCTCGAGTAACGCAGATTCAGTCGAGTGTTTTGGTCGAAAACCGGATTGACGAGAATGGAAAATCTGTGTTGACTCTGGGTAACTAGAGAGTTCATTATATACTATTCTCTCTGTAATCTTACCTAAGATTGGTAACAGGGATATCGGCCTGTAATTAGAGAGATTAGAAGGATCGATGTTCGATAATTTCCATTCGTCCGATATGATACCGGTAGAAAGTGATGATTTCACAATATTATTGATCACCGGATTCACAATCTCGATGATATGATGTAGAAATATCGGGGGACATGCATCCAACGGGGAGCCCGATTTGCAGGCCAATATCGTCTCCTTAGTCTGGGAGAGTGTGGCCATTTGAAAGGCATGGAGGCCAGACCTCTCATCTTTATTATCTGACGCCAGACCCTCAGTGAGCTCCGAGGAATTATGGATCTCGAAGTTCTTTTGAATGGCCTTGATTTTGTCTTCGAAGTATGTCACAATTACATTACATAATTTCTGAGAAGGGGGATTTCCACATGTAAACCTTTAGGATCAATACAAGATTTTACAATTGTAAAAAGTTCTTTTTGATTATGCTTTGCCATGGTTATTTTATTATAGAAATATTCTTTTTTTGCTGATTTAATGGCTGAAGGATATTGTTTCCTAAAAGATTTAAAGATCTGTAGGTTGAGAACATCATATCCCTTTCTCCATCTGCGTTCCAGCTGTTTAGACTGCAGATGAAGTCCTTCCAATTCTTTTGAAAACCAAGGGTCATTATGAATTTTTCTTTTACTCAGTCTGGCCGTACACACAGTCGGGGCTAATTCTTCGCCTATAGACAAGATCCAGCTATGAAACCGGGGAGAATCCTCTCCAGGTTCTCCCGTGAGTATTGGAACCTTGTTTTGGGCAATTTTGGGCAAAGAAGGGTTAGATGCCATTCCCTCCTAATTCATTCTTCCTCGCTACACCATCCTTGTTAGGGATTGGGAAAGCTAACGGGATAAAACAAGGATCAGACCAGATCTGAGAAGTTGGATTTCGTGTCTGGTGTGAGCTAAAGTTAGTACAAACCACATCCAGGGTGTGTCCTGCTCTATGTGTTGGTCCCCAAACCATTTGTTTCATGCCCAACAAATTGACCATTTCCTCGAAAGATGTAGCCCCTGGACAATTATTGTATTCCAAGTGCAAATTAACATCGCCTAATAGAGTGAAATTTGAATATCTGAGCATGGCTTTGCTGAGGGCAGAAATGCCTTACTATTACCTGGGGGGGGGGGATATTTCAAAGCCCCAGAAAAGGAGAAAGAATTATTACTAGCACAGCAAAATCCCATGTGGTCTGCTCCACTAAGCCCTGGTGAGGTGAAAACTTTCCATTGCAGGGTCTCTCTGTGTAAGATGGCTACTCCTCCCCCTATACCACCCTCTCTATCTTTCCTACAAATTGTAAAGTTGGGCGACATTGGTATGGTATGATTTGATATGATACTCCTGTGGTGAAAATATTGACATACAAAGGTTGCTGATGAATAAAGAATGAAGACTATGGAGCTATAGATATGTCTACTTTGGTATGTAGTTGAAAGTACTGTCGATGTATGTTTATGAATAGGATTGTTCTATTTAAATATAAATTTTCGTGTATGTGCCGTTAAATCGAGTCTGGAAAATGTGATTTGATCTGCTACCCACATTTTTAATTGTTAGTGCTTGCCCATATAGGGCCAGATGTAGGTAGGCATTTACCGGTCGGTAACGGCCGAATTTGGCCGTTACCGACCGGTAAATGGATTTTGAGATGTAGGGGGCAGAATCGGTAAATTTACCGATCGGTAAATTTACCGATTCTGTAAATTACCGAATCGGTATTTTTACCGATTCGGTAATTTTGAGATGTAGGTGGGACTCTTCTGAGTCCCACAAGCCTTTCCGAATCGGTATTTTACCATCAAATTCAATTTGATGTTAAAATACCGATTCCGGTGTGCATGCACATGTGTGCATGCACACCTCTGCCATGTGACAGGCAGACGTGCCCTTGGGGTAGGTATGCCTGCCACATGGCACCTGAGCCTGTTTTGGGGGGCCCAGAGGGTGTCAAAGTGACACCCCCTGCACCCTTGTGATATTCGGTATTTACCGAATCGGTAAATACCGATTCGGTAATGCCCATTCATTCCTATGGGCTTCAAAGCCCATAGGAATGAATGGGCATTACCGGTCGGTATTTACCGAATCAGTAAATACCGAATATTACCGATTCGGTAAATGCACATCTGTATTTACCTACATATCAGTACTTCTATTTTACCGATTCATAAATACCGAATCGGTAAAATTCGGTATTTATGAGTCGGTAAAATAGATTTACCTACATCTGGCCCCTAGTTCTGTTAATGTAGTTGATAAATTAAACTTTTTCAATAAAGTGATAGTAAGAAACATATCCCCCTATTGACAAAACCCAGGAACAAGCTCACTAAATGAGGGTCTTATTACCCTATGGCTTTGTTCAAGCGTGAGGCAATACTTTGTTTGGATCAAGTTGTTTTTTATAAGAATAAGGATATTTATGGATAATGTCTGATTTGTTTTGGAAATATTGGATGTCTGCAATAAATACTGAAATAGCCTAGTTTTTCTCACCTCTGAAAAAACTTTTGATTGATTAAATGTAAGTTTCTTTAAATTTGTGTTTGAAAAATTTTGATTTGTCCATATATTTTGTTCAATTATCTGCCTATTGTTTTTTAAGCCCCTAACTAGATGGGAAATACCAATATGTTTTTGGAAGATTTCAGTTTACATAGTGGCACAAGAATTGGTTCTCCCCTTGAACGTAAAAAGGGGCTATTCACAAAGGTAGTTTACACTTGTAAGTAATTTACACATGTAACTTTACTCTTCCACTTTTTAGTAACTTTTGTGCTTTTTGATATTCACAACATCCAAGGGTAAAGTTACTGAAAAGTGTAGACATACATGTCCCCAACCCGTGGAAAAAGGGAAAGGAGTAGTAAGTTACTACTAAAAAAAAACAGTAATAAGTCCAGCACCACACATTGTCACATGGTACTGCAACACCCTTACACATAACATAATGAAGGCAGGGACTTAAATATAAAACCTATATGAATTAATGTTAAATTAAATAAAATAATTTACAATAACTAAAAACATTAATACAGATAGTTTAATGTCCCTCCTTAAACCTCTGCCTGGCCTCCCTTAACCCCACCTTACTCCCACCTTACTCTTCCCTAAACTTCTCCTCTTTAGTAGCAAGTATTCCAATTTTCTAGCCACCCCGTCACTCCCACATTTACTGCTAAAATATACCCTTATGTGTGCGGAGATTCCACAGATGCAGTAGAGATCTCCAAACAGAAAAAGAGAGGAAAGGGACAAACTACACACATAGGTAGGTGAATGGCATTTTATGATGTGTTTTTAGTACTTCTGTAATACTACAAAATGTAATGCAGTTTGTGAGTGGGCCCCAAAGAATCCCTCAGTGTTGGCACTATGGTTTTCTTTGTGCAAGATCCAATTGAGGTATTGCCTGCTATTAAGAGCAATCAGCAGAGCTTTTGTAATGTCAATGGTGTCATCATTAGTTGTAATAAGTCTAACTGTCTGATCAGATGGAACTCATCAGGCAGTAGGATTTTACTACTGTATGTATGATTTGGAAGTTGTGAGTTCTGGTTGTGGTTTAACAACCACTATGACTGTGCAAGTATGCATGATGAGAGGGGGTAAAGGTGAGGGAGCATAGGGCCCGATGTAGGTAGGCCGTTACCGATCGGTAACGGCCGAAAATACCGATTTAGGGCCCTTACCGATCGGTACACTGGCATCGAGATGTAGGGCTCAAAAAAAAGTACAAATCGGACCCAAAACCCAATCGGAATGATTACCGAATGTAAAAGAATCCGATACGTACATACCGGAAATCGGATACTGTACGAATCGGTAACACACCGAATCGGATGCAAACACCGAATCGGTGCATGTACCGAATCGGTAGTGACACCGATTCGGACATAAGCCGAATCGGTCCATGTACCGAATCGGTAGAGACACCGATTCGGACATAAGCCGAATCGGTCCATGTACCGATTCGGTAGAGACACCGATTCGGACATAAGCCGAATCGGTCCATGTACCGATTCGGTAGAGACACCGAATCGGACAGAAGCCAAATCGGAGAACCTACCAATTCGGTAGAATCACCGATCGGGAAAATCCCCGCTTCGGACAGAAGGGGAGATGTAGGGAGGCACAGAAACACTGATTTTGGCTCAAAATCGGTAGAATCCACTCGGTAATTACCATGGATTACGATCAGGTGGTAACCAACTCCAACCCATAAAAACAGCCCCAAAATGCATTGCAACTTGCAGGATGGCAGCTTTTTATGTCATAGCGAGGCGGCTACGGCTACAGCAGCAAGGAGAGAGGGAATGGCAAAGAGAGGAGCAGGTATACAGACAGCGTATCACCCTGGTCATGCTGACAGATGCAGAGATCCTACAGCGGTACAGGCTGGACTCAGAGACCATCACAGACCTCATTAGGGACCTCCAACCCCTGTTGCAGCACCCCACCCCAAGGGCACACGCAATCCCTGTGCAGGTGCAGGTGCTATGCTGCCTACACCTGCTGGCGTCTGGCAGCTATCAAAGTGTAGTCGCTGTGGCAGGAGGGGTGACCCAGAGCAGCCTGTCAAGGTTCTTCCACAAGTTCCTTGATGCCATGATCCAGAGGATGGCCCACTACATTTCCTTCCCTGCAACCCAGGCAGAACTGGTACAGACCAAAGCAGACTTCTACCAGATAGCAAGATTCCCCCACATCATTGGCTGCATAGACGGCACACACATTCCGATTTGCCCACCATCTGACACAGAATACATCTACCGCAATCGGAAGTCCACTCACACCATCAACGTACAGGTGATCTGCAATGCGAAAAGCACCATCACAGACCTGGTAGCAAAATTTCCGGGTAGTACCCACGACTCCTACATTTTCCAACAGAGCGGCATCTATGCACGGCTGATGGCTGGGGAATTTGGAGAAGGATACCTCCTAGGTGAGACACATCATCAGCCCCCCATAACCAAAAACAGCAAAGTGAAATACATGTATGCATGTAAGTAATTTTACCCCTTTTCCTTCTAGGCGACAGTGCATATGCCCTCCGCTCATTCATTCTCACCCCCTACCTCAACCCCTCTACACCCAGCCAAAGGAGGTATAACCGTGCCCACAAAAGCACCAGGAATGTTGTGGAAAGGACATTCGGCATCTGGAAAAGCAGGTTTAGATGCCTGCACAAGAGTGGAGGTGCAAGGCAGTACACCCCCATCACCTGTTGCAAAATCATAGCTGTCTCTGCAATGTTACACAACCTTGCAGTGAAGAAGGGCACTGAGGTGGAGTTGAGTGACTACGAGGACCATGATGACGACGAAGCTGTGCCACTAACACAGCCAGCTGGGGTGTGTACGCCAAATGATGGCAGATATAGACGTGAGGAGATAACAGCAAACTATTTCTGAGTGAGTACAAATGCACAGACAGGTGAATGGTTGTGTTTAATAAGCAATTTTTAATACTGTTGCTACACAGTTACTGCACTGATGTGCAACTAAAAAAAGGTGTAATAGCAATGAAAACAAAAGTCTAGGGTCCAGGTTGCCTCACCCGCCCTTGCTAGGCTATTTCTTTGAGCGCTTTACAGCCCCACTGTGGTGTCCCTCACCCCCTTCAGAATGACCAGCGGCATCTGCGGAGCGCCTGGTGCTCCTGCGTGGCTCTGACGCAGCGCTGGCCGGGCTGCTGCGGCTGCTGCTGTCCCCAGCATCCCCCAGGTCCAGGGCAGGATTTGCGGCAGTGGTAGAGATGATCAAGGCCTCCATTGCTGTTGTGATGCGGGCCATTCCCCTTGTCAACTCTGCGGTATTTTGTGCCAGACTAGACTCCATGTTGGCACTGCGCTGACAGAGTCGTGCCGTTGCTGCAGCAAGGCGGCTTATGGAGCGGTTCTGCACCCGGGCATCCCGCCTGCGCATCACCTCTTGCTCCTCCAGTCTGCCACATAACTGTGTGATGGCAGTGGTTAGCCTGCCTAAACCTGCTACTGCCTCCTTGTTGGAAGCCACAAAGGCCTGAAATCCTTTCACCATTTCCCCCATCTGCAGGTTGTGCTGCAGGAGCTGGCGTTGGCATGCCATGATGGATTTCGCCTGCTGCCTTTGGATCTTCACCATATTACCTTCGAGGCCCCGGAACACACTGGCCTCCCATGCTGGTTCTGCAGTGGTGGGAATGGCACGGCGCCGGGTACTGCTGCTGCCCGCCTGCTGAGTGGGCTGGGGTGCCACTGGTGGGGGTGTGGTGCTGGCCGGGGCCTGAGCCCCTGCTCCCAGGACAGGGTGTACTGGAGCCACAGTGGCAGGAGCTGGTGTAGGTGGAAAGAGCTCCCTTGTCGGGGAGTTCCCTGGGGAGAACTGCAAGGGGGGTGTGCTTTGCATTAGTGGGGAGTGAAGTGCATCAAAGTCAATTTCCAGGTCTCCCTCAATACCCAGCCCTATGGTGTTTTCCTCCTCCTCCTCCTCGGCAGCCTGACTCGTGCTTGGCCCTGCCAGTGCAGTGGTAGATGGTGCTGCTGCCTCCTTTGGCAGTGGTTGTCCGCCTGATGGTGCCCCTAGGTACAAAGAAGCATTTGTAAATAGTGTGCCGATGTATTACAGTCAGTACAATTAAAGCATTCCACATGTCCTAGCATCTCCGTAGAATGTGTTCCACTGTTTCATGTCTTGTGATTCTGCACTGCCATATTTTGATACCTTCTGCTGACTGGATGTACCATGATGCTTGTCTCTTGTATGTTGGTTACAGTACTGTGCTGGGGTTTGGCTATGCATTGTGTCTAATGGGGAGGTGTCTGGTAGGGTGTGTCCTGATGCGCATGCCTCTTACCTGTAGCTGTAGCTCTGGCTGAGCTGTCCAGGGTCCCAATTCCGGTCACGCTCTCCCTCTCAATGGTGCTGGAGACCAGTTCCTCCAGCTCGGTGAGGGGTGGCGCCGGGTTCCTGCCACCACCAGTGACTCCAGCCTGCTTCTGGATCTCTGCCATCTTCCGTTTGGTCAGGCTGCGGATGTCGTAAAAGCGCTTCTTCAGCTCATCCAGGGACCTGGGGGTGACACCCACAGCGTTGACCTTTTGGGCGATTACGCTCCAGAGCCTCCTCTTGGTGCTGTCTGGCACATTGAGGGACAGCTTTCCGAATAGCTGCCGGTGCACCCTCACCACCTCCTCAACCAACACCTGCAGCTCGGTGCTGCTGAACTTAGGCTTCCTCTTCTGGCTGGACTTCTGGCTCTCACTCTGGTTTTCCATCTTGCTCTGAACAGTTCACTAACTCCTACTCCCACTGCTGCTAACTGTGACTGCTCAGCTCAGGCTGGCTCTCCAGAAAGTTCTTAATTGGCTGCACCTGCCAGGGTTGCCACTCCCTGTTTGGGTGGGGGAGGGAGGGGGAGCCACCTCATTGGCTGAAGCGGCTTTTACCGAATCGGTATCATCCGATTCGGATTTTACCGATTCGGTGTAATCCGAATCGGTATCATCCGATTCGGATTTTACCGATTCGGTTTCTGCAATGCATTCCTATGGGCTTTTTGGCCATGGGTGTGTTTTCATACCTCCGAATCGGTTATTGCCGATTCTGATTTTACCGACTCGGCTATTTCCGATTCGGTGGTAGCCGATTCGGCTAGTTACGATTCGGTGGTAGCCGATTCGGCTAGTTCCGATTCGGTGGTAGCTGATTCGGCTAGTTCCGATTCGGTCCATGCCGATTCGGTACGTACCGATTCACATTACCGATGCCGACCGATTCACTATTATTTCGCTGTTTGTTTGCTACATCTCGTTTTCCGATTTCAGAATACCGATTCGGCCCGCCTCGGTATTTTGAAATCGGAAATTCCCTTTTACCTACATCGGGCCCATAGTGTCACAACCCTCTCATGAGCCTTATGTGTATTGAGTCTAGCGCGCATGGCTCATGTTGTTTTACTACTATGGTGTATAATGGCATCCTGTCATACCATAACTAATTTTCCCCAAAGCCGGTGATTCAATTTCGCTTGAGACCCTGCTAGCATCCCCCACCCCGGAACCCAATAATCAATAGATTACCTTGCACATGCTGTTACTAGGTCCTTGGTATGGTTTTCTATTGAGTCTCTGCAAACTATCCTCCAGAATCCCTTGAACCAATAGAGTGTCTAACACTCACTGTTGCTGGGTGTCTTGGTGTTGTTTTCTATTATCCATGTTCGAGCAAAAATTATAAATTTGTTTCCTCTTATTTGGATCAGATCGTCAAGTTGCACCCGCCCTTCCTGTAAGGTCAAAGCGAGTGTACTAACACGTGTTTTCTTCAAGGGTTCAAGAACCTTCCAGACCGCCATGGGCGCCATATGCCACACGTGATTTAGGTGCACCCATTGAGCCTTCGAAAGGTATAAAAAAAAACCTCAACCCAGAGTAATGGCTCGTCCTCACTCCCTGCGGAACAAGCGTCACCCTTCCCACTCACCTCAAGAATCCAGCCTGAACCGAGAAGTGCTCCAGTCTCCTTCAAGTCCAAGTTGAACTGGTGGTTCCCGTGACTCCAGACCCGTTGTCCTACTTCAGCTCTCCCTCCTGCACAGCTACCCCTGCTCTCCTGCCACTCCCTGAGTCTAAGCCTTGAGTCCTTGCTCAAACTTCAGATAAGTGCAAGAACTGGGCTAAATATTTGATATCAGGTTAGTGCGCACTAATCCTCCTATAGTAATAAGCAGGACTGAGTATCAGTGTATTCAAAGACTATAGACTTTTCCTCCATTCCCTCTCAGTGATTTCCTCCAGCACTTCTTTTTGTTCATACTCTGGACCCCTCTTGCAACCTTGGTGCTAGAACTGTGATTGTGCAAGGACTAAAGACTTTAGCTCCGTGTTTCTCAGATGAACAGTAGTGCATAGAGAAAGCACTTCAGGGTGATTGATGTATGTATGAACCTAGTACCAAACCTGTACTCCAAGCTGTGTTCCAAGTTTTTTTTTGGGAGTGTCAGTAACTCCAACCTGTATTCCAAGTTTGTCCTTGTGAGTGCCAGTAACTCCAACCTGTGTTCCGAGTTGACTCCTGGGTGTGCCAGAAAGTACAATCTATGATCTTGGTTATTCTGCTCTGATGAAGTGTGGCTGATGAAACCTGTAAGTGTATGTAACTGGTGTCAAAGTATGGTTATGGCATATTGAGGCCTGTTAGTTTACTGATGGTAACTGTCTCCTCTTGTTATTTCCATTGTATTATGTCTTCCCTAAACCAGTGGTTTTGGCCCAGTGCACATCTACGTCACAAACACAGAAGGTCTCGGAAGTGAAAAATCCTGTTACGCAGTGTCGCACAGCCACTGAGCTGGTCCAGTACCGCAAATCTCCCTTTTCCTACTTTGTCTCAACCCAACCCCACTTCCCCATGGGCTGTGTGTGATCTAAGGAGCTTGATCCCTTGATCTTGTCCGGCTCAGAGAGGGATAGGAGGTCAAGCATCCAGGGTTGGTTCCTGCCTTAGGGCGCTTGGGGGTTGCCCCACTTACAGCTTGCCCCCTATTACATGTGAACAATAAAAAGAAACACAAGTATGCAAACTCTCAAATTCATGTATCTTTTTCTCGTGCCTGCGGCCATTACAGCCTTCAGCCGCAGTTAGGGGCTATGTATGTGCACTGGTCTACATGGTGGGCGAGGTTACATCGGTATCAATTTGAGGCATCGGACTGTGCAGGCAATATTAAAAGGTTGGGAGTTCCATTGAAGACAATGAATTGGCTCAGGGATAATAATGGCTGGTATAAGCCTTCTGCTCCAACATTCCAATGTTTGTCTTTCTGTTTGTCCCTTTTTAATTTGAAACATTCTACACTCAGCGGATGGAATGTAATAATAGCCTTATACCCCAGCTGCCTCTGGCTATACTTGTTGTTAAAGGCCCTCCCCCATTCCTTGTGATAGGCCCTCATCTGTAGCTCAAGATATGTCTGCTTCAGGGCGTTCAGCACTCAGTATGTATGGCACACCGAGGCAGCAGGCTGTAAGGCTATATTTTTAATGGTCATGTTGTGCAAAGAGTTGTTGGAGGTATATTGCAATAATACACAAGATATGCATGTAAACAGAAATGAGTTATGTTTTTGCACCAAACCTTATACATTGTACTTTTATTATTGACAAGTAACATTAATATTGGTAAGACTAAACTATGAATACAGTAAAGCAACTACTTGCAAAGCCATTCCTTGGACTGAGACGCACAGACAAACTAATTGTAAACCAATTAGGACCTGACCGACCAGACCTAAAACTACAACAAAGTGCCCAAAACAGAGGGAAGACGTGAAAACGTACATTTTCAAACTCCTAGTACACAAAAGTTGACTGACGTACAGGGAGTACTTCAAAAGTTTCTCTGTTCTGCTTCCCCTGCTTGCAGTCTGGTGGTGACATTCCTTGGACAAAAAAGGAGTAACCGACTTGAAGCATTTGTTGGATAAAATAAAGAAGCATGGACACTAGAATCCATATGAAAACCTGGTAAGACTGGGAATGTTGGGAGACACATAGCTTGAAGTCCACACAATTTCTGCACACAGAAAAGCAGTAAAAAAACACTATGAAGAAGTAGATAGGAATAGACAAATACTGACAAAAATATTTAATTGTATTTGTTTCTGGGGTGCTTTTGACCTAGCATAAGGAGGGTATGATGAATCCTGGTATATTCAGAGGCCTTGTGGATTTAATAACATGCATAGACAGTCCAATGGAAGCACGTTTAACAAGTGCTAGAGTCTTTAAGGGCACCTCTAAAATGATACAAAATGAAGTTCTTGAGTGTATGCTAGAGATTATAAGAAGCTATATTGTCCAACAGTTGAAAACCAAAGACTTTGTGGCTATTCAGGCTGTTGATACCACTGATGTGGCAACTAAAACACAGTCTGCAATAATCTTTCGGTACCTTGACAAAGACAGTAAAGTTGTGAAGAGGTTCTCCAGTTTTGCACATTTAAGAGACTCTTGTACAGAAACCATTGCTTCAGCTATACTCTGTGAACTGAACTTTATTGTTCCAGAACCCCCTCAAAAACAAAAACGTATTGCACAAAGCTACGATGGGCAACATCGGCTCCAGTGTTGTCTCCATGATTGGGACCAGGTGAGTGCATTACACATAGCACTTTGAGGTGATGGACTAAGTGATAGACTATGTGCATGATCCAATAAGGTATCTGTTTCACCTTTGTGGATGGCTTGTGAATGACAGTCTTCACAATAAGTAACAAAATGTTAGCAATGGTGGAGCTGCTGGTGTGCTGATGCATATGGATTTCAGGCATGATGTTGTTTCCTTTTTCTGAGGGTCCTCCTAATGGGTACATATGAGTTGGCAATGGAATGTGTTTACAGTGCCACCACCCAGCCCACTGTATGCGCCTTCAATGAAGCCACCCACAGTTGTCATTGAAACATGGCGGTGCCTCTTCTGCTCTCCTGGCTGATTCCTCTCAAGAAAATTGGATCAACCTTGCCCTAGAACAAAAGCTGCTGCTATTGACACAAAAGACAGCAGAACACTATTAAATCACTACATCAGTATACTGTTCACCCCCAGAAATGGAGCTTTCACTTTTGACAAAAAAGGCCTTCAGGTTCGTTCTGGAGCTGTAAACAATATCACTGTTTTTGCTAGGTATTGCAATGCTTTCCTATGAGCAAACAAAAGTAAAGTATGCCTTACATCCGTGGTACTCATTGTACGGCCCGCGGCCCAGCAAGCCTTTCTTGGCAGCCCGCAGGCCTTTCAGGTAATGTACCCATGGCCCCCAGAGAGAGAGAGAGGGGGGGGAGTGAGAGGGAGAGAGAGAGAGAGAAAGTGGAGAGAGAGAGAGTGGAGAGAGTGTGGAGAGAGTGTGGAGAGAGTAGAGAGGGGAATGTAGAGAGAGTGGAGAGAGAGAGCGGAGAGTGGAGAGAGGGAGAGAGAAAGAGAGTGGAAATAGAGAGAGTGGAGAGCGGAGAGAGTGAGAGAGAGAGTGGAGAGAGAGACTGACTAACTAAGATACAGATGGACTGACAGAGAGAGACTGACGGAGAGACTGACTGACTAAGAGAGAGAGAGAGAGAGAGAGAAACTGACAGAGAGAGAGAGAGAGACCGACTGACAGAGAGATACTGACTGGAGAGAGAGACTGACTGACAGAGAGACTGACTGACTGACAGAGAGACTGACTGACTGAGAGAGAAACTGGCTGACAGAGAGAGACTGACTGACAGAGAGACTGACTGACTGAGATAGAGAGAGTGACAGACTGAGGTAGAGGGACTGACAGAGAGAGAGACTGGCAGAGAGACTGGCAGAGAGAGAGACTGATAAAGAGACTAACAGAGAAAGAGAGAGACTGAACGAGAGAGACTGACAGAGAGAGACTGACAGAGAGAGAGACTGACTGACTGAGAGACTGACTGACCAAGAGAGAGAGACACTGACAGAGATAGAGAGACACTGACAGAGACACTGACAGAGATAGAGAGAGACTGACAGAGAGAAAGAGAGAGAGAGAAACACTGACAAAGAGAGAGAGAGCTACTGACTGACAGAGAGAGAGAGACAAAGACAGAGAGAGAGAGAGACACTGACAGAGAGAGAGAGAGGAAGAGAGATACTGACAGAGAAAGAGACACTGGCAGAGAGAGAGAGAGACACTGACAGAGAGAGACACTGATTGACAGAGAGAGGTAGAGAGACTGACTGACAAAGAGAGAGAGAGACACTGAATGACAGAGAGGGAGAGAGACTGACTGACAGAAAGAGAGATACTGACAGAGAGAGAGACTGACTGACAGAGAGAGAGACTGACAGAGAGAGAGACTGACTGAGAGAGAGAGTGACTGACTGACAGAGAGGGAGAGACTGATTCACTGAGAAATAGAGAGAGAGTGACTGACAGAGAGAGAGAGACACTGAATGACAGAGAGGGAGAGAGACTGACTGACAGAAAGAGAGATACTGACAGAGAGAGAGACTGACTGACAGAGAGAGAGACTGACAGAGAGAGAGACTGACTGAGAGAGAGAGTGACTGACTGACAGAGAGGGAGAGACTGATTCACTGAGAAATAGAGAGAGAGTGACTGACAGAGAGACTGACTGAGAGAAACTGACTGACAGAGAGAGACTGACTGACTGACAGAGAGTCTGACTGACTGAGGTATAGAAACTGACTGAGAGAGAGAGAGACAGAGAGAGAGACACTGACTGACAGAGAGAGACACTGAATGACAGAAAGGGAGAGAGACTGACTGACAGAGAGAGACTGACTGACATAGAGAGAGAGACTGACTGGCTGAGAGAGAGAGACTCACTGACTGAGAGAGGGACTGACTGACTAAGACTGACTGACGTAGACTGACTGACAGAGAGAGAGACTGATTGACAGAAATAGAAACTGACTGACAGAGAGAGACTGACTGACTAAGAGAGAGAGTGAGAAAGAGAGAGAGACTGTGATGGAATTTAGATCAAAGTGTGTTTGAAGCTATGCAATGCCTCTTAAGATTGCTATTAAAAATGTATTATCAAAATGTGCTCTTTGTAGTTACATCTGATTTCTTAATCCAGCATTGTCGCATTGTCTGTTTTGAAATGGGTTTGATTTTTTTAACTTTAGCCCCCACCCACTCCCCTCCGGCCTCCCCCCCCCCCCCCACTGACCCCACCCCAACCGGTGAGGCCCTCTGCCACAAACGACACTGTAATTTTGGCCCCCAAAGGAAAGTTTGTGAGTACCCATGCCTTACATGGTAAAAGAAATCCATGCATTGATTTCAATTCTTGGGATGACAAGCGTCCATTTGTGTCTAAAAATATTGAAGCTGTTGACACAATCGGACTAACAGCCAAACACGATGCTGCCAGCTAAGATTGTTACAAGGGCCCCTACAGAAAAATAAACACAAGAGGAGACTGGAAGGCCAACGATAACAGTGAACAAAAGGTCAATGGTCGCAAACCGAAGAGAGTGGACAGAAAGCCTGGCATTTGATCCAAGCCCTCAGCATGAACTCAAAGCAAAAGTCTCAGCAAAACACTGAGCTCACACTGCTTATGAATAGCAGTGTATTAATTGTTTCCAGGCACACAAACATGCTCTTGCCTATGAAAATCCAACCCGATGCGAATAACTGAGATATCTGTACAGGCAGAGGGCTCCCACAAATACCTGAAGTGGAGACACTCAGAAGGAACGTTTTTGGCAGGTTAAAGCCAAGTACATGCATTGTCCAAATGCAGGTCTTGTGTTGTTTGGAGTTATGATTTAATAAAAACAGGTGACTAGGCCCACCTGCTGACATAATGGTAGCTTGTGAGTTTGCCCACATGCTGTTTAACAACTGTGTTGCCCAGGTCTCAATCAATCAATAAATCTGAGCAGCCCCCAAGTCAATAGAACTTTCCATTGAATCAGTCATGATGAGTGAAGAATTCCACAAAAAGCAACAAAGGCAGTCCACCTGCCCGGCCTGTCTAGAAGCTGGTTTCAGATGTTTGAAGACAAAGCGTCTTGTCTAATCACAACCAGTCCTTCTTGTGTGGACATGATGGTTTGATGTCCAAAAAAATGCTACCATCATTTTATTTTTAGCCACTTTACCTTGCATGAGAAAAAAAAAGAGGGACAAGAGAGGATAAGCAAGGGTATAGCCATTGGGTTGCAGGTAAAAATTAACCCGCCATCTTCATAGAAGATCCCAAGTTTAGGGAAAACTTCAGCTTTGTAGCCATCAATTGCTCAAGCCACTGGATGGTGCTGGGCATATACACTGCATTAGAGTATGTACAGAAATTGGTAAAAGAAATCACAGATCTCAAGAGGGACATACCGTATTGGGCTATACCCTCCAATAAAGGCCGCTCGGCTCGGAACTTGAACAAGGGAGTGGCCCTCTAATATCCGGTATAGCCAATTATCGAGGGCTATAAGTATATTAGAACATTCCGCCCGAGAGGAAAGAATGTTCTAATTAGTAAAACAAAGGCCTCAAGGAGCCCAAGGGGGTTGAAATCTCCTCAGGCTCCGCGAGGCCTTTGTTCACAGCAACAGCTGACAAACATTGAGATGTTGATGCTCCAGGCTTCTACCAGCCATTAGAAGCCCGGAGCACTCCATTGTCTTCAATGGAGTGCTCAACCTTCCAAATGTTCTAATAGATTAGAAAGCTCTTGTGAATGAGAAATTGACTTTAGAAAAACTTGAAACAACAACACAAGATTTTGGCACAATCACACAAAATAGAAACTTGGACACATTGGCAAAACATGTTAAGTTCAATGATAAAAAAGTGACCTACCGCTACCTGCAGGAAGAATATTACAAACTGGATAATTAAGGGTGATAAACCAATAGGGGCAGGCCTTTTGCTAGGAATTAAACAAACGTTTCAGAAACCTGTGCTGCAAGTACCTTAGACTGTGAAAGAGAACAACCCAGCAACAAGTACAGCATCACAGGGGCAGGGTTATCCAGACCAGCAACAAGGTACTTTTTTAGGGGACAGTCAATGGATTCCCTAAAGGGGATGAGGGCAGGATCAGAATTGAGTTGGGCAGAGATCAAGGGTGGGATAGAGGGAGGAACAGGGGACACAGGGCAGTAAGTTTTTTCCCCCCAAAAGACCCACCAGGAAATTCAGACGAGGAGCCAGGTGGTAGGAAATCTGTACACGCCATTCAGGATGAAAAAGTCAAACCCCATTATTAACCTTTTGGACCACCCACTATCTCCAGGAGAATTGCAAATAGCATCCCATGGCTTTTCCTTTGTCCCTACTACACTGCCTAACTTCTTTAATATCAAGTAGTTACTCCAGTTTTTCTGTAAAGTACGAATAAGAAATTAGTTTAACAAGGTTCCATCTCTGAGCAAGCAAAGAGAAACTAGTCTGAGAACACCCTCCACATTAATGCCATCTGCACACCTGATGCAACATAAAATTCTTGCTTTCGAGCAGGTTGTGCTTCTTGATGTCACAAACCTTCTGTCTCATAAAGAATACATCAGCTACAATACAAGTAAGGTAGAACGTACGGCCCTAGAAACACTTAAGAAGAATGACAAGATAGTGATTAAGGCTGCTGATAAAGGATGAGCAACTTTTGTGCAGAATGTTGGTGACCATAAGACTGAAGATCCTATAGCAGCTAGGGGTCCAAGACCACTACCAGAAGCTGAGAGGGGATTAGGCCTGGGAAATGAACTCCGCTCAGTTTGCGGAGTTTTCAGTGTTTTACGCGCTCCGCGGAGCACACAGAGTTCCAAAAAACTCCACTCCACTCCACTTCACATTAACGCTAAGTTGACAAGCGAGGAAAATCCAATGCTAGACCACCTCCCAGCTTATGGTCACGACCACGCGCATTGAGAAACCATCCGTTCGCATTGAGGAAGCTGCTGTCTAAGTAGAAAATCTACTCGAGCAGCAGAAAGAGATGATTTTCCAGCACGGAACAAATACCTGGTGCTAAAAATCAGCGCGAACGGCATGCCCTAAAGCACTACTCCTCTTGCGGAACACCGAATAGCACAGCAGAGTTTTTGGGTCAATTCGTGGAGTTGTGCGCAGCAGACACCACAAACTCCCCCCAGGCCTAGAGGGGACACGATCACTGAAGTGAGTAAATTGATAAAAAAGGTGAATGATGAATGACTCGTTGAGGGCTTTCTGAGTGAACTTGAATATGAGTACCTCAATAAGAAAAGCCCTCATATGCCCACAATCTATACATTAACCAAAATTCATGAAATTTTTAACAAACCACCAGGGGACACAAGTCCATTGTAGAACCCCTGTGTAAATACATAGACCTCTTTCTTAAGCCATGGGTTCTAACCACACGTTCCTACCTAAGGGACACCATGGTTGAAAACTACCCTATTCCTCTTCTTAACAAATGTTGGTGACAATGAACATTACCTCATTGTACACCAACATTCCCCAAGAACCGGCTCAGGAAACCATCAGAGAGGTTCATGATCGGAGGGACCATTCTATGGAGGTTCCTACTGACTTCCTTTGCAACCTCCACAAGATAGCCATGACAAAGAATTTCTTTGTGTTCAAAGGCAATTACTACTTCCAGACTAAAGGAGTCACAATGGGAGCTGCATTTGCCCCAGATCTGGCCATTCTCTACGTGGATCAGTATGATGATTTGAACAGGTAGCAAACCCGATCTTGAACTCTTTCATGAGTGACTGAATAACAGATAGGAAGACATTAAGTTCACCAGATCCCAGGGTCGACAAGAGATCAATTTCCTGGACCTTTCAATTAAGGTTGACGATGGTATACTGTACATCACTCTGTACAGAAAAGAAATCAAACACAACACCCTGCTTAGATACTCTAGCCATCATCCTAGAAACCTTTGTAACAATCTCTTACAGGCTGGATGTCTTGGGCTGTCATCACTGTAGTGTGAAGATCTGGTCAGGTGCTGTAGTTTGGCATTGGCAGTCATCACAGGCTGTCGTTGCTATAGCACAAAGTGTGGCTCTAGCATTGGGGTCATCACTGGTGGTCGATGTGGGGTGAAGAGCAGGTCTCACTGGAGCTTCACATAGGTGGTCAATGTGGATTCAGAGTCTTGGCACAAACAGGTCCATTCAGAGTCACGAGGAGCCCAAACTTCAGGATTTTCACTTTTTTATTTATTTTGCAAACAAATACACTCTTACACCAGTGGAGCGTCCGGGGCCGCAGGAAGTTCCTCTAGGGGACCAGAGACTCAGTACAGCAAAAGCCAGCAGGGGCAGTTAGGTCCAGTGGCAGATACAGGAAGGTCCAGTGGCAGCTGGGTTGTTGCAGGGTGGCCTCTGAAGCGTGTTGTGTCCCTGTAGCGCGTGCAGGAGGTCAGCCAGCTGATCTTTGGAATCACTCTGGGTTAGCCTAGGATGAAGGTAAGGCAGTCCAGTCTTCCTTCTCAGACAGCAAGGTAGTCCTCAACAGCAGGGCAGTCCTCTTATGCAACATCTAGGGGTCAAGGAGTGTTCTGATGAGTGGCTCTGGTGGTCCGATGTTTACACCTGGTGCCAGTCTTTGTGTGGGCATCTCCCTGTTCTACTTTCAAATCTGGTTTTGGAAAATTCTTCCCCTTTCCCTGTCAAGGTTCCAAGCTGTCTGGGGTGACAAAAGACAGGGCAGACCTGTTGTCCAGGTTCCTTTGTGTTTGCAGGAAGCAAAGCCCTTTGAAGTTTAAGTGGGGCTGGGTGCACATCGTCTACCAGCCATCCACTCACCTAAGCCCTTTTATGTTACTTTGTGGAGGTAATATATAACCCCAACACCAGAGTCATTCACAGTCATATGACCCACGACACTGGCAGAAGGCCCAAATGGTTAGGACAAGGAAATGGCAACTTTCTAAATGTGACATTTTCAGAATTGTGACTTAAAATCCAACTTTACCATTAACGAAGATTTTAAATTACAATTCATTTAAGTTTAAGCAGCATATTTCTACCTGCTCTCAATACAAAGTTAGCATTATTAAATGTAATAAGGTAACCAATAATAGTCAATGAGAAAGATAGGCCTTATAGCAGTGAAAAAGGACATGTAAAACTTAAATACGCACGAGCTACTTTTAAAATGCAATACACGTGCGCTAATAGACTTTAGGGCATATCTTAGGAGTGACTTATAAGTATTAAAAGGGAAAGTTTAGGCCTGGCCAATGGTTTATTTTGCCATGTCAAAATGTCTTTTTAAAACTGCACTACAGTCTTCAGTGGCAAGCCTGAGACTTGTTTTAAAAGGCTACTTTAGTGGGTCGCACAACAGTAATGCTTCCCACTAGTGGCATTTAATTTACAGGCCCTGGGTACAATTAGTACCATTTACTTGATACGTGTGCGTAAATTAAATGTACCAATCACTTAGATGCCATTTTTACCATGTTTTAGGGAAAGAGCACATGCACTTTACTACTGTTTAGCAGGAAAAAGTGCCCAGCGTCGTAATGCCAACAATAACGGGTTCAGCAACAAAAGGCAAAAAGTTGTGGCTGAGCTTGCAAATAAGGGCCAGGTCCGTCATTCCTTTGAAAAAATATTAAAGTTTGTTTTGTGAAAGGCCTCAAATACCAGAATATATTTGAGTCGTACTGCACACTGCCACCAGAATACTACAAATATTGAAAAAAAACTTGTGGGCTCCCCTGGCCTGATTGTTTGCTGACAAGGGAATGCACCCTCACTTTTCTTTTGAAGTATTTGGCCGTTACTATTTGAAGCACTCATGGCTTAGCGACTGTTGAAAAGCTTAGATCCTACAACCGTGAAACATAAACTGCTTGCCTATATACAATTTGATAGTTAAAGTTGTGTGTAGATTTAAACGATTGTGATGTGAAAGACGGCAAGTAACAGAGTACGCTAGGCTTCCTCTGGGGACCAGCACCTGTTCACTGAAAATTCAGAAGCACATCCTCAACGTCTCTTCAAAGATGGCTCCAGTGATGATTAGACAAACTGAGTTTATATGCTGAGATACATGGTGAAGACATCAACACCTCTAGGGGAGTTCAGATGCAGAGGTTCTCCAACCCAATAACGTTGCTCAGCAGTGGACTGTATCATACCTGCTCATGATGGGTGATGTGGAGAATATCCTAATAGGCAGAATAAAAAAGATTTGGTTTGGGCACCTACAAGAGAGAAGACAACTCCCACCCCATCATGCTAGGATCATAAAATATAAATAAAACACGAAGAGCAAAAAATGATAGTACTTCATGTGAGAGAAACCCATTGTAGAAGCAATGTATACTCAAATAAAATATCTCATGCTAACTAGGGTAGAAAGGAAACTGGTATAGGTAAATATATATACAGGATACATTGGAGCATAGGGCAGCAACAATACTTTGCGGAACATTCCACATAAACAGCTCCTGTAAAACACACTAAATTCCTCCTCTGGAGTACTCTCCTACACGTAGGGGTCTATTCGGATGGCGGGCGGATTGCCCACCGCCAAAACACCCCGCCAGACGGCCTTTTACCGCAGCCACATTAGCATGGCGGGGGGTACACCGGCGAACGGTTGAGATAAGGGCCTGCAATAATCCATATTACAATGGTGGCGGTGTAATGCCTTTCCATGGTGGGGACTCGGCCATCGAAAGGCATGCGGTGTTTCCTTTGGGGGCCCAATTCAGGCCCCCACCCAGGGGGTGGGGGGCTGCTCTTGATGGGTACCCATGGAACCCCCCAACATTGACATACACAAGGTGGCAGTTACCGTGCGGTGCCTGTCACGTTGTGCATGCCACATGCACAACATGCATATATTGCATTGTGGTGGGTGCTGCTTACAGCACAGCCCGCCACAATGCAATATATGCGGGATGCGACCGCCAGGATGGCGGTTGCATCCTAATTGGCGGTGCGGACCGCCGCACCACTGGTGGCCAATCCCAGCACCGCTAGGGTGGCGGGCAGGCTGGAGTCTGAAAGCCATCCTAATAGACCCCTTAATATTGAGTCCTGGTGGCATTCTTTGATTATGTTTTCAAGAAGAGAGACACTCCGCTGAGAAAAGAATTTTGGCTTCTAGGGTGAAGGCAGATTAAGAGGGCACTGAGAATCTCTAGCACTGAGAATCTTCTTGTAGGAAAGTAGGATCGCCTCCTATGGTTACCCTCTCTTTTTTGCTTGATATGATGCTGTTTTTGACTAGTCTGACTAGGATCCTGCTAATTAGGACCCAAGTCTATCTGCTTTCACCTTAAACTGTTGTGTTCAGTACTAAGGTGCACTCCAGATTGGATACTGGGGTACCCTTGTCAGTCCCTTGTATATGGTACCCATGTACCCAGGGCACAGGCACCCCAGAGGTCCCCCATGTGCTGAAGCATGTATTATGCCACCCATGAGAGGCCACTCAAAATGGAACTAAAGGCCTGCCATTGCAGCCTGTGTAAGTTGGTGCTTGCACCACTTACTAAAGATATAGGTTTGCTATATCTAAGGGTCACTGCACTTAAGGCCTATAAGTAACCCCTATAGTCGGCCTTTACAATCCTGAAGGCAGAGTGCTTGGTTCTAAGTGAGAGGGTGTCCCTCTATGAGCAGGACACCCCTGCAGCCTATGGAGTCCATTCTCCCGGGCTGTCAGTGAAGCAGCCATATACTATTCAAAGAGGCAACACGTAATTACATGATGACCATCTCGAAAATGGCTGCAAATAATCCTATCATGTTTGGTATCAACTATGTTGGAATCATACCTCCACACCATAAACGGTGTACGAGGTATGATTCCAAATACTGGGAGAGACCTCCGTTAGGCTCTCAGTTCCTGGTACCAGCCTTCTAGACCCGGACAGCACAAAATGGTTGTTGCCGACCAGAAACACATTTCTGCCCTCCTGCTGCTGAGCCAAGCTCGAGCAGAGGAAGGTGGAACAATAGGCATCCGGTCACACGGAAGTGTGACCACCTCCCAGACAGGATTTAGAGTATTGAGACCAGTTGGGTGTGCTTGCCATTGCCAGAAAGTCTGCATGAGGGGCACATTTGGTGTCCCTGTGCATAGTCCAGTTCATACCAGTCCTGGGAGCTGTCGGCTCCCGCTCTGAGATGAAACTGGACAAAGGACATGGGAGTAACCTCCCCCTTGTCCAGACCCTTCCCTGGGAGGGTCTCCTGAATCATCCAAACCCTTTCCCTGAGGTAATTACGGGCGTAGGTCCCTAGATTCGTCGTGGGATGAGATTCTGATTGGACACCGCTTCTGCTTCTTCCGTCTGGGCACTTTGGACTTCTCTGGCCTTCATTTGGGCCAGACTTTGTCTCCCTTCTAGTCTGCTGCATCGTCTGTGCCTGTGCATCATGCAGGAATCTTCCAAGGCCTGTGAAGCATCAAAGACACTTGAAGGAAATCTCCCTTGTGAAGGATTCACTCCCCTGCATTCACAGGCACCTCAGCACTGCTGACCAGTCTGATGATCCCAAGCTCCTGCGGACTATGAAGGGTTCAACAACACAGGTGGTGGTTCTCTATGTCCCTTGAGGCCTGTGTTGTCCTCTCACCGAGTTTGAGTCCAGTATCCCTTGTGGGGGCTGCAATAACCGAGCCCCTGTGCAATGTGTTATTTTGCTGCAAAGGCTTGTAGGCAACTTTGAAAAAAGTGCATTGGTATCCAAGTAGCCCCAACCTATGGTAACTCCTCCCACCAAGATCTCCAGCCATATCACCTTGTGGGCACCATGGCCTGCTCTTTTGGTGAGCTGCTTGAGGTCCTCTTGCGACTCCAGTGCCTCCAGCCTGTGGGTCTATTTGAGGGTCATGCTTATTACTTTTGGGTTCCCCTTATTCCTCGGGGCCTACCCTGACTCTCCTGATTGTGGTGAGTCCCCTGGACCTTGCTGGTGCCAACTTTGCACCTTCTTGACTTCTGCGTGGGTTGCATTTGCCAGGCTTGTTGGTGCTCCCGCCGGACACCGACCCCACAGCGCTCGACATCCTTTGTGGGACAGCTCGTACCTGGGTACTGGTCTTCCTCAGCATCACCTGGTCCTCAAAGCTGCAGGGTCAAGGTCATCATCATCTTCCCTGAAGGACCCGACTTCGGAGGGCATTCGTCTTCCAAGTTTTCTGGTCTGTTCTCAGTGACATAGACTCTGTCCCCTCTGCTTTCGGGTTCTCCTCTTCAAGAATCCAAGTTTGGATTCCCACAGACACTTTCTCCTCTTCCAGCAGCAGCACTTTCCTGAAGAACTCCATTGGGTTTGACGGCGGTTTCGGAAGCCACTTCACACGTATGCACCGGCTTCCCTGGTGTATGTAACGTGGGTATTAGGGTATCCAGAGGTGGGGTGGCTCTTCAACCTTCTGTCTTCCAAGGGGTTCCTCCAGGGTCCACTGGGAAGGGTCCTTAATCTTTAAAAATGCAACCGCAACTTGCACATAGACTTGTAGGGAGCACGCAGTCGTGTTCACACACTTCACACACTGTCCTTGGGCTCCCTGTATACTTACCTTGGGTGGTTCTGTGGGTCCCCAGCAATTCTACATCCTCTCAACGGTGCAGAGCAGGAATATCAACGGAGAAATATCGTGGGACATTAATATCTCCGCAGAAATATCGTTTGGAAGAAATATCGACAACAAAAATATAGTTTGACCAGAATATAGACTGACAGGTAAGTAATATCGATAACAATAGTATAGTTGTAATAAGTATTGTTTACAAAATATAGTTTACAAAAATATCGATTTATTAATAATGTTATGTATTTTAGTGTTTTTAATGAGAATTGTTTGTCATTTTATTATATGTGTTGGAATTGTATTAGTTATTAATGTATTTTATGTTTAATTTTGTGTTATTAGTTCCATAGCGGGTTGTGGGTTTATAGGGGAATAGGGTGGGAAGTAATTTAATTATATAAAATTAATTGATTAATTAATTTGTTAATTTATTAATAAGAGTTTAAAAATTAGTTGTTAATTGATTTCAATTAGTCAATTAATAATTAATTATGTTAATTGTTTAATTAATTTTAGGTGTGTGTTGTGGAGTTTATACGTGTAAATGGTGTGAAGGGTGGTAAGTAATTAATTTTTTATTGATTAATTATTAAATACTTTTAAAATTAATTACCATTAATTAATTAGTCATTATTAATTGTAAATGTGTAATTAATTTTAGGTGTGTGTTGTGGTGTTTATAAGTGTATATGGTGTGAAAGGTGGTTAGTAATTAATTGATTAATTAATAAAAAATAATACATTAATTTTCATTAATTAATTAGCAAATATTAAATGTAATTGTGTAATTAATTGTAATAATAATAATAATAATAAAACCACTTATAAAGCGCCTGGTTACACTTATGACAGTGTGTCCCCGCGCTGAGAAATGCTGCAGTATATCACGAGGTCAAGGTATGGAGCCCACGCGGGTACAGGGGTACAGAACCAATATTACTTAGGGAAAAGGTATGTTTTGAGTTTGAGCCTGAATCTTTTTTCGGAGGGCTCCATGCGCAGATCTAGCGGGAGATTGTTCCAGTGCTTACTTGCAAGAAAGCGAAAGGAGCTACCTCCCATCCTGGTCTTACGTACGCGAGGGAGTTGAAAGAGCATCGCTCCCGCTGATCTAAGGTTTCTGATAGGGCGGTGGATAGTCAGCATGTTGCGTAGGTAACTGGGCCCTTTTCCCTGGGCAATTCGATGGGCAAAGCATAGAGCTTTAAACTTCACACGTTCCTCAACAGGGAGCCAGTGAAGTTTTCGCAGTGCTGTTTTACCGGAGGCTCTGCGGGGGAGATTCAATACCATGCGGGCCGCGGCATTTTGGACACACTGTAATTGATGTAGACATTTACAGCTTAGTCCTAAAAAAAAGGTGTGTGTGGTGGATATTATAGTGTTAAATAATGTGTAATTAATTATTTTTTATTATCTTTGTTAATAATAATATATTTAAATGTATATATTAATTATGTTTATATTGGAAATTAAATTTAATAAAAATTTTGATAGTTTTGTTTTTTATTGTTTTGGGTTCCAGCGCTTTCCCTACTATTGCACTCACTGGAGTGGGAATAGTAATTTTTACTCCTACGCTATCCAACGTTTCCCTACTGTTGCACTCTCTGGAGTGGGAATAGTAATTTTTACCCCTCCGCTATCCAACGCTTTCCCTACTGTTGCAATCTCAGGAGTGGGAATCTTAATTTTTACCCCTACGCTATCCAACGCTTTCCCTACTGTTGCACTCTCTGGAGTGGGAATAGTAATTTTTACCCCTACGCTATCCAACGCTTTCCCTATTGTTGCACTCTCTGGAGTGGGAATTGTAATTTGTACCCCTACGCTATCCAACGCTTTCCCTACTGTTGCACTCTCTGGAGTGGGAATAGTAATTTTTAAACCTACGCTATCCAGCGCTTTCCCTACTGTTGCAATCTCTGGAGTGGGAATAGTAATTTTTACCCCTACGCTATCCAAAGCTTTTCCCACTGTTGCACTCTCTGGAGTGGGAATAGTAATTTTTACCCCTACGCTATCCAAAGCTTTTCCCACTGTTGCACTCTCTGGAGTGGGAATAGTAATTTTTACCCCTACGCTATCCAACGCTTTCCCTACTGTTGCACTCTCTGGAGTGGGAATAGTAATTTTAACCCCTCCCCTATCCAGCGCTTTCCCTACTGTTGCACTCACTGGAGTGGGAATAGTAATTTTTACCCCACCCTATCCAATGCTTTCCCTACTGTTGCACTCACTGGGGTGGAAATAGTAATTTTTACACTTCCGCTTTCCAACGCTTTCCCTACTGTTGCACTCACTGGAGTGGGAATAGTAATTTTTACCCCTCCGCTATCCAGCGCTTTCCCTACTGTTGCACTCTCTGGAGTGGGAATAGTAATTTTTAACCCTACGCTATCCAGCGCTTTCCCTACTGTTGCAATCTCTGGAGTGGGAATAGTAATTTTTACCCCTACGCTATCCAAAGCTTTTCCCACTGTTGCACTCTCTGGAGTGGGAATAGTAATTTTTACCCCTACACTATCCAACGCTTTCCCTACTGTTGCACTCTCTGGAGTGGGAATAGTAATTTTAACCCCTCCCCTATCCAGCGCTTTCCCTACTGTTGCACTCACTGGAGTGGGAATAGTAATTTTTACCCCACCCTATCCAACGCTTTCCCTACTGTTGCACTCACTGGGGTGGAAATAGTAATTTTTACACTTCCGCTTTCCAACGCTTTCCCTACTGTTGCACTCACTGGAGTGGGAATAGTAATTTTTACCCCTCCGCTATCCAGCGCTTTCTCTACTGTTGCACTCTCTGGAGTGAGAATAGTAATTTTTACCCCTCCGCTATCCAACGCTTACCTACTCTTGAAATCACTGGAGTGGGAATATAATTTTTACCCCTACGCTATCCAGCGCTTTCCCTACTGTTGCACTCCCTGGAGTGGGAATAGTAATTTTTACCGCTTCGCTACCAAATGTTTTAACTACTAATGTTTTTATTTTGTTGTTAAATGTATGTATTTTTTTTTAATACTTTAATGTGTTCATTGAATATAGCATATTTTATTTTATTCAAAATGTTCTATATATGTGTTTCTTTTATTTTTATATAGTTATTAAAGTTTATGAATTAACTAAAGATAATAATAAAATATATTTAAGTAAATATATGTATATGTACACATTCTTTGTGTTTATATTGATTAAATTAAGTTTATTTGTTATAATTAGTTAAAATATAAATTATATTTAATTTATTTTGTTAATAATATTAATATTATTTAATTATTTAATTTAAGTTATAATATTTTTTAAAGTCGATATTTTTTACATCTATATTTTTGAGTCGATATTATTGTACTTACCTGTTTAAGTATAGGGAGTCGATATTTTTGTAATCGATATTTGTACATCTATATTTTTGTTAACTATATTTTTGTTATCAATATTTAAACATGGAACCCCTCTCAACATCGTCCTGACTCGAGCCGTGGTTCTTATACCACTTTCTTAATATATGGTTAGGTCCCCCCCGGGGCCCTCTGTGTAGTTTGTTCTAGTTATTGTATTTCTTGATAAAGTATTGTGTGCATTGTGTTTATCTCAGTGTAGGAGATACTTGAACATATTAGAGAATATTATACAATAAATACATATTTTTATAAATACTTGGGTGCTCATTAGGATGGTGTGTGGACTTTGTCCGCCCGCCACCCTAACAGAGAACGGGACCGCCCGCCATAAGGGCGGGGGTCCCGTAGGGGGAATTAGGATGTGCCCGCCACTGTGGCGGGCACGTCCTCCATGTTTTGCATTGTGGCGGGTGGTGCACTCTGCACCGCCCGCCACAATGCAAAACACTCGTGAACGCATTTGCATGTGCAAAGCGGCAGGCACCGCGCAGTGCCTGCCGCTTTGCATATGCAAATGTGGGGGGGGCACCATAGGTACCCCCCCTGTCCTCCCCCTAAACCGGCATCACCTGGGGGCCCCGCAGGGGGCTGCCGCAGCAAACACCGCCTGCATTTCCATGGCGGCATTGCCGCAGCGGAAAGGCACCTATATGTGGCCATTGTAATATGGTTGGCGGTGTCCATTGGACACTGCCACCATATTATTCCATTACCGCCGCGGCCGCAAGGCGACCGTGGCGGTAAAGCGGCGGACAGTCTTTCCATCCACCGCGCTCTCCCCCGCCATCCTAATACGGCGGGGGGGGGAATCCGGGCATAGGTGTCGGGCGGATTGCCTCCGCCAGGCCGGCGGTAGCTACCACCAGCCTGGCGGAGGCAATCCGCCCGACATTATAATGGACCCCTTGGTGTGGTTCTTTTCACTTAATCTATACTCTAAGATTGCATTCTGGTAAAACAAGCTGCTTTACACTACTTCTGGACTAAGGCTGAAGGCTGCTCTCCACAGCTACCACTTAGAGAGCAATCTAAGAATGTCTAAGACCTCTTAAATCACCATAAGGGTTGTCTGGACTGGTGCAAGGTGGCCACTTACATAAGTGGACATCGGTAAACAACGTTTACCATGAATTTTTTACAACGCGGTACCTTTACCACGCGGCCGTTACAACGCAAGTCGTTACCACGACTTGCGCTGGAGGTCGCTGTGGGATAAGGAATTTTATAAATTTATATTCCAACACCTTCCCTAGTATCCACGGGGACTGGTGTTGGAATATACAATTATAAAAATCCTAAATCCGCGCCCTCCAACGCAAGTCGTGGTAACGACTTGCGTTGTAGCGGCCGCGTGGTAAAGGTATGCGTTGTTACAACCTGCGTTGTAACAACGTACATCCGTGGACATCATATACCAGGCCAGCTTCTCACACTTCCCTTTCAAACAATATTAAAAAAGGGTCCTTTCACCTACTGCTAGTCTTCATTATACTGAATCCTACACTTTCTCATCACCATCCTAATTTAGAAAGGATGCCGTCCTCCTGAGACAGATCCCTGTAAGCCTGAACCCTAAAATCACCTCCTTTGTTCTCTCCAGTGGTTTATTCAGTTATCAGCACCCTTGTCCAAGGAAAGACCAGACCATCTGGAAAGGTCAGTGGGTTTAAGCAAGCATATTTCAAGGGCTCGTCAAGCAGTTTCCAACATTCTCCCACACATACAAAATAATTTTTTTTTCAAAATGTTTAACATTTTTATTTTGCCATTTGTAATTGCAAGATAAAAAAAATACATAGCACAGAAAAAAACAAGATTAATAAAGGAGTATATACATATAATGATCATCATAAACGTATTCACCTAGACTACTCAAAAGAAAAAAAAAGAAAGAAGTTACAGATATAAGCAAACAATTAATTCCAATATTGAATGATTAACTAATCCCACGGAAGACTTGACCAGACCCTCCCAAATGTAATCCTAGACCGCAAACCCCTAGCTTTGGCTACTGCCAGTTCCATTTCATAGACCCCCCTCAATAATAACCATAAATCAGTAATCTTCTGACTTAGTACATCAATCCATGCCCCGGCAACACACAGCCGAGCACAAACAATAATAATACATTGGGGATACATTGCCCGGATCTACGACTGCTCCCAATAGAATTTCTTTCTCGGTTAGTTGAAGCTCCTTGCCAAAGAGCCTACTCAACACACAAGCAACATCGTACCAAAATGAGGCTAGCCGAGGACACATAAAGAACATATGTCGGAGATCCGCCGCTTATTCATTACACTTAGGGCAATATGATTTTAATGAATCATGAGAAATAGCACATTTAGAGATCACCTTAGGAGTGTAATACAGCATAAACATAGTGCGATGTTGTTGCTGCTTTAAATTGATTGAAGTAACCGCAGTGTTAATTAAAGCCTCTTCCGTAGTGACTTCAGTTGCAAAAATACGGTTTAGTTTAGCTGTAGTCTGTAATACGTCATCCTCCGATGCAGATATGAAACTCTGAAAGGATTTCCCTATAGAGCCTCATCCTGAGGTCTTAAAAATAACCCGTAACACCTCAGATGTGTGAGGGAGGGCTAAAAGGCCCTTCCCTTTGCTAAAAAAGTCCCTGAGTTGCAGGTATTTAAAGAATGAATTATGGGATAGCCCAAATTTGTCTTTTAATGATGAAAATGACCTAAAGGCGCGTTCATCATAAAGCTGCCCTAACCATGTTATGCCACAATGTAGGCACGTTCTCCCAACTGAGTTCGAAAAAATACCAGGAAACCTCAAATTGCCCCATAGAAAAATAAATTCATGTAAATCTGGCACTGCAAAAACTTTACAAATGTCTTGCCAAATGCGGAAAGTATGTCTGATTGTCTTGAAACGGACTCTCTTGTAATAATTCGGGTCTGACATGTGATGTAGTAAAAACCCCGTGTTTAGGCCATAAGCCAACTAATACGCAGTCCACATTTTACCTGCGTGGTGTGTTACAAAATATATATGAATATCCATATAAATTCATTTGCATGTACTTCCAAAGAGTTCATGAGTATATAAGATCACATTAACATGAGGCCTGGAGCTCAAAATGGCTTCCTATCTGACCTTGACTGGACAAGCTTCAACAAGCTATTCTGTACACCCTTACAGGTCACCTTGCTTGTCTTGGCTACATGATATGCAAATGTTACACAGTGCAGAGCCTGCCTTTCTGGTCTGCCCATATCTGGCTGTTTTGCATGGTACAGACATTGCACATCCATGTCAGCCATATTTGGCTTGGTGCCTTATTCTAAGTTCCGCTGACATGGCATTGCATACAGTATATACTACCTAGAAACTTGTCACTCTGGGAAGAAGTGGTCTGAGAGCCCCTAAGGTGGCAGATCTGACTTCTTCCTTGCTAATTAGCAATGATGCATGCTTTTGGTACCATTTAATAAAGTTCACTTTGTTTCTGAGCAACCTGCTATGTCAGGTGAGTTTCATTCATGATATGCTCCTGGGAGGGTGCCAGTATTTCCCTATCAGAATGATGTCAGAAGTGGGACATATTGGAGGACTGTGATGTCACCAGTTGATAAGTGAGATATAAGTTAAATAACTAACTTGCCTTGCTGCAAGTGACCTTTCAGTCTTTCAAATATGTATTTAACTCATAGTATTAATAAAAAGGGACATTGACTGGCATTTAAAATAGACAGGGGACTGTAGAGAATGTCTTTAAAAATATTCTCTGTATCAATAAACTAATTGGTATGTGGATACACTGCAAGAGAGCCTGGGTTAGAGAATAATGTATGTGCACCTACACATATAAGAAGTAGTGAAGCAGGTGACTGATAAGTAACTAAGTTACTTTATGTCAATAAATATTGACACATGGTTAGACTCTTTGGGAGTTTTATAAAATCCATTTCAGGAGAGCTCTGCTAGGAGGGGGTATTAATTTTACCCACAAAAAGAAACACTCCCAGAATATAGTGAGTGGAGCTTCTGATTTGCTGGTTGCACCGGAACACAGGGAAATAATTTTGAAATATGCGTAGTAATGTCATGGATGAATGACTGCATTTGAATAGGGTATTGATTTTCAGTACTGAATATCTGTTTCATGATTTATATTAAAAAAAAAATTAGGTGCATTAGTGCTTGAGAGAGAGAAATTGCCTAACACTTTTCCTTTGCAGGAGATATTTTGAATTTATCTTTCAGGGTAAGCGCACATTGTAAGTACAAAGCAGACATCACAAGACAGGATCTCAGATGAAAATAATGGTAAGCGCACTAGAAAGCTGTTTAAAAAACTGCCCTGAGAGAAAAATTCAAATGAAGGTAAGAATATGAAGTAAAGTAATATGGACAGTGAAGCAAGTACAAAGTAGGGTTGGAATGCCCTTTTGAGTCTGTGCAAACATAGTGACTTGTGTATTTAAGAGTTTGCACCAATTCTTCTAAAATATTCTCATAATGAGAGGGGTTGGAAATGTACTCTTGACAGTGGCAGACATAAAAGTTCTTCCAGTGTTAGGAAAAAGTGGGTGATGGAAAAGTGAACTTGGAAATATTTAGATTTTCACATGAGCAGATGTACACATGCAGAGTCGCTCATGGAAAAATGCAGTTCACAAATATTTTCTAGGGGTACTATTTCTTGGCCTATATATGCAAGGATAAACACCATGCATGCACTTTTTGAGACTTTGGTTAATAAGTGGGCTTTTAATTAGGCCTGGCGTTAGCCTAGACTTTTTGTGTATATTAAAAGTATGCCTGTCACTCTCTCTCTCAGCTGGCATCACTGTGAGTGACTGTATTCTGCTATTGCACAAGGAGCATATTGACCCACAAAGTAGTTTTGTACAGTGCACAGAATTCCTGTTGCAATGAGTACTTTTTGAGACCAAAAATGATTTTTGCTTTTGCCAATGCTTGTTAGAATGGTGAGATGCCAGTAGCTCCAACACTGATATGGGTTTAGAAAAACAATGCTTAGAAAAAGTCATGCATTGAAAATAAATAAATAAATAAAAAGGCCTCCAATTTCAGACCTACTGGCTTTGGCAATGCTTATTAATATAGTTTTTTTAATAAATGTATTTAGACTAGTTAAACTGATTTTCCAATATAAGTATTTTGGGAAATACTAGCATACATCCTCATGTTACTAGGAGCATTATACATAGCCTCACTGAAATAACCTTCAGTAGAATAAGACGTTTTTGGCAGCAGCTGTTGGCCCAGGATGTGACAGAAAGGGCAGTGCAGGGCCTGGGGTCAAGCTTTAATAGATTTGTGAAGGGAGGGGTGTTTAGGAGCACGGAGCAAGATAGTGCAGAGGAGAATATGGGATTGGTTCACTTTTTGGGCTGATGCAAACATATAGATATATTTTTCCCCTCAATATCCCTCCTTTTTGATAGCAATATCTATACCATTGTTGTATTGTATATCTATGGCAGTTAATTGAAATGTTTCTTTGTGTGCTTTCTCTACATCCTGTTGTATTTGGAGATATTTGTAGACTAGCTACCGCTCTGTAGGAGGTAGAATTCTAACTACGGAGATTGAGTGGGTGCTTTTGCTGCTCCATTGCTGTGCCATCTAAAAAGGCAATAAATAGGAAAAAGTAGGCCTCACGGAGAAAATAGAATTTGTGTGTTTCTACAAAACTAGGACATAACAAATATAAAAAATAGACATTGATGTGGAATAGATTTGACTATCCTTAGATACATGATATTACATATTAAAAGGCATTCACATTAATGGGTGGCTGCTCAGGATGGCTGCTCAGAGGATGAGCTGCTGTAAAATAAAAAAAAATAAAAAAACTGCTAACAATAGATCTAGACTGGTTTGGAATATTTAGCACTGTTGAAAAATTATTCTGTGCAAAGTATATCAAAGTATATATCCAGATTTTTAAATGTGCACATTAAAATGTATCTCCAAATGGTTAAACTATGTTGTTGCACCACATGAATGCACCACATGAAAAGTGTGGATATTAAGTTATCTAACAACACCAATATTACAGTCTCTTAGTGACAAACTTAAAATGTAATATGGCCTAATGGCTGCAGTGTCAAATACAAAGGCCTTCAAAAGAAATCCAAAGAGTAGCTCTGGAGAACTGAATTACATTGCAAGCCTTTTTGCAATCTTTTGCTTTCATGCACAAGAATACTGGGAGAAAATTATGGCATTCTGAAAACTGAGATGTTTTGAGCCACTTTTTGGGGTGCTGGAGGGGCGAGCTGCTCAAGAATAAAACAATAATAAAGATCCTACCTTAAAAGCGTGCTGGCGCGGAGCAGAAATATTTTTCAGCCATGCTTCTCGACAGTTACTTGAACAGTGATGGCCACATGCGGAAAGCCTTGGGACAGCCAGCTGCTAATAGGTTAAAAGGTCGAGTTCCACATTTAGAAGACTAACAGGGCTCAAGAACAAGGTTTGTCTTTGACATTTTGACCTCTGACATTTTTTAAAGAGGAGATGGCAGCACAGGGAGAGAAAACGAGAAGTTTGCTCTAAAGAAGAACTATTTGCACTCATGCTATTAGAGCTGATGTTGCATAGTTTGGATAATAAAAAGTAGAACGCAGGAAAAAGTCCATGTGTTCCTTAGCAAAACATAAGTGCATGGTCCTAAGCAGGTGCTTTTATTAAGAGAAATAATTTTAGAAGTGTCTGCAGTCCTGTACAAGTAATGTAAGGTCTGTCCATGCAGGGAGTTTTGAGCATTTTGTATCTGAGGTTAAGCCACTGTGACAGTATGTGATTTCTACATTACACTATGAAAACTTGTAATGTTGAAGAGTAGTTTAAGCAACTTAAAATACTTTATATTAATTAAATATCCTGATTCTACCATTGTAGGTTACAACACTACAGGTAAATGTAAATGTTACTCTAATTATGTCTAAATATATAATGTACCTAGGGAAATTAGGGTCCAAATTAATTCTCAATTCATGGTAATAATATTAGGGATATCACATTAGCCTTCCTGGAACCACATTGGACACCAAAGATCTGTTTAGGTACCATTAGCTAAAGGATAAATTGCATTGTTTTAGGAGCAGATGGGGATTATAACCGTTTTTTGAGAAATAATAACTTTGCAGGATATATACAGGGTGGGTTTATTCCACTGAATAACATTATCAAGGGGTGCAGCGTAAATACCAGAGAGTAGATAAGAGTATGGTATCAGTTTTATTGTTGCACAGTGTATCAGGATGCAGATATCAGGCATACCCAAGGAGAATATCATGGTTCCACTAAAGTGGAAGGTGTTTCCACTGATGTGGGAGATAAAGGGATACATTTCACAACTTTAATATAAATAAATATAATTTTGCAACAGTATATATATATATATTTTTTTTAAATAAATGGAATTTATTCACAAATGCCTAATGATAGGTTAGAACAAGGCAAGTACTGCTTACAGCTTCAGTAAGGATTCTCTGTTGTATACAACCTCTGTAGTGCACGTATGGATGTGTTGAGAGATGATGAATGATGCTGTTAGACTGCAGTTTGTTACATTTGAAAAGGAAATGGATGGATGTACACATAACTAACAAGACGTTTATAGATATAGGGAACAGAGAGGTTTTGGATAAAGGTATTTATTATAAAGTTTGTTATAGTGCAAACTTGATACTGAAGGATATAATGCCCTCACAACAAAGTGATATTTAAAGTAAATAAATAAAAAGTAAAAAAATTTTTTTTTTAAAAGAGAGGCTGGTGAAAAAATGCAGTTCCCATAAAGTGATTACCTTGAACTTGTGGTCCCCTTAGAGCCTGTTGTGTCTGACACCAGTACAATATTATTATTTATACCTGTAGAGGCAGAGTATTTTTCTCTCCTCAGTGGGTTTTAGCATTAAAGTCCATCCACTGGGTGGAAACCTCTATGCCATCATACTGAGATACCAAATGCGCTATGTTCACTGTGAGTCCCAATTTCAAGGCGCACGCAGTAAAGAGAGACTTGGGCCACCGATGCCTGGAAGGTGGTACATTGTCTTGCAGTAAGCTGATAACCTCCTTGTGACCTCTCCATCACTTGAGGCCTGTGAAAGCCTGTGACAAAAGACACTGTAGCTCTGCTGAACTACCTCCAGGAGAGAAGAGAAGCCTCATTGTCAAAATGCCAGTGCTGCCAAAATGAGATGACTTACCTGGGTTTTGTGATATTCCAAGGTACCCGCAGCATATCACCTGACAGAATTAAATTGTTTCAGGGCATTCAGCTCCTGCCCACCAAGAAAGGAATGATGTCCTTCCTGGGGATAATGAACTGCTGCCATCAATGGGTCCATAAATGCAGATGCTATGACTAATGAACTTGCAAACTGTTTCAAGAAATTGAAAGAGACATTGTGTACTGCGCCATCATGGGACTGCCTGACTACAAACTGCCTTTCCATCTCGGTTTCAGAGCAAAATAACATTGCAAATGAAGTGATGCTGCCAAAGGTGTGCTGACACAGCTGGAAAAGAAAGGCCTGTGGGACACAACTATGTGACTTTGCTTTCTGCAGTGATTGGGGGTCAGCAGCTGTGATGGTAGAGAGGACGGCTCTCATTGTGTTGGACTATGCCTGTATTGTCTAGGTGCCATATTTGGTGCAGTTGTTGCTGTCTGGATCGACACAACATTTTTCTGCTAGCAGGCACACAGGTTATAATGGCACCATGTAAGATGCCCACCTGTTAATTTGTCAAAAGTATTACCTGCAATAGGTTATTCTGATGAGATCCATTCTCTTAGGAAAAGATATGACCCCTAAATAAGTTGGTGTTGAGATTGTAGAAAACGGCACCCCGCCAAGATTAGACACCATTAAAAAAGGTAGACTATAGGAGTGGTACACTGATGGTTCCTCCGGCAGACTGATAGACACTGATTTCCTGATAGACACTGATTTCAGAGCAGGGTATGCCATAGCAATAGCTGAGGTGCAGCTCTGCCACTTGGAACATCTACCCAATAAGATGAGCTGTTTGCTGTGACAAAAGCAGGAATACTAGTCAAGGGTAAAAATGTTAACATTTAAACTGACTCACATTCTGCTTTGCAGTTCTTATTTGTGGCCAGCTGTGGAAGTATCACGGATTCATAACAGAAAAGGGGCGCCTTATTAAAAATGGTCCTTTATTAAGGATCTTGTTAAAGGAAATACTATTGTACACTAGGATAGCGGTAATAAAATATGAAGCATACACAGGAGCTAATACTAAGTAAGCCAAAGATGATGCCATTGCTGACACAGCATTAAATGAAAGAATGTTACAGCCAGTGCAGATGGGACTAATGAACAAACATTCCAAAAATACAGCTCATTCAGAGACAATTGTTGTAAGCTAATGTAAAGGAAGCAGAATGGTCTCCAACACCAGATGAACATAGAGGGAGGATTGACGATGGATGTGAGACGAATAATGAAGAGAGTGTGTGCCTACCAGGATGAGATAGATGCCTGTGTCCCCACGCAGTATGTTACTTTCCCTTACAAGACTGGAGCAGGGACCCTCTGATATTGCACAAGGGAGGATGAATGTGCAGATGCAAGTTGCTTCCCAGTGAAAGGGAACCTCTGATATTACACAAGGGAGGATGAATGCGCAGATGCATGTTGCTTCCCAGTGAAGGGATTTAAATATTTGCTGGTGTGGGTGGATATGTTTTCAAAATGAATGGAGGTGTATCGAACAGGGAAGAATAATGCAGCAACTGGGGCGCAGTATTTCAGTAAAGCCATCTCTCCAAGGTTAGGACCCACTAGGGCATAAATAGCGACAGAAGGGGATCAGTTAGTGACTACATTTATGCTGAAGAGGTTATATCTGGGAATAAAGTATAACATGCATACCCCATACCACCCTCCAACTTGAGGACAGGAGGAGTAAATGAACTCCAAAATAAAAAATAAAAATAAATTATTAGTAAAAGCAACTGATGGAACATTCCTGAAAGGGCCTGTTGCTCTGAATTTAGGACTGCCTGCAATGTGGCAAAGACTTCTAAAGTGATTATGGATACATGGTCATTGCGAGAAAAATAAAAGCTGTTTCTTTTAGTTCTAGGTGGACTGGACCACAGACGGTGAACAAACGCCATGAATGGATTGAGGGGAGAAGATGCAAGGCAGCGCCCCAACGCCTGAGAGGACGGTACCAGAAATTGATGACCATCTGTCACCAGAGGACCTGAGCAACACAGCAGTCACGAAGAGGACAGACCAGACCATTTCCACGATCCATGAGGGCCCATCATACAGTGTCAGAGGGACACAACATCTACATCTACTGATGCTGTTGAGTGAAGTACACATGATGGTCTGCACCTGCAGAAAAATAGACTGAAGAGGACAACGCAGCGCAGGTCTGTGACACAGCCCCTGAACAAGACGACTGCGGACCAGGAAGAGAAGAAGACGACCGCTCACTGCGTGCCTTTAAATTACTGACACTTGCAAAAATGCCCAGGAACTGAGTAAAAAGTGTCACTGTAGCACTATGCATTGAACGGAGAAAATATTTGTTGGACACTTACTGCTGGTATCACAACAGCCTGCTGATATAATATTGATATCCTCAAGATGTATCAATGTGACAATATATGCATTTTATGCAAAGACTGTGTAATGCCATTCAAAGATATGTAACTAATGTTTCCTACATATATAGACATATATATATTTTAGTGTTACATTAATGTTGGATAGGTATATCCAAAAGGGGGGATTGTTACAAAATATATATGAATATCCATATAAATTCATTTGCATGTACTTCCAAAGAGTTCATGAGTATATAAGATCACATTAACATGAGGCCTGGAGCTCAAAATGGCTTCCTATCTGACCTTGACTGGACAAGCTTCAACAAGCTATTCTGTACACCCTTACAAGTCACCTTGCTTGTCTTGACTACATGATATGCAAATGTTACACAGTGCAGAGCCTGCCTTTCTGGTCTGCCCATATCTGGCTGTTTTGCATGGTACAGACATTGCACATCCATGTCAGCCATATTTGGCTTGGTGCCTTATTCTAAGTTCTGCTGACATGGCATTGCATACAGTATATAATACCTAGAAACTTGTCACTCTGGGAAGAAGTGGTCTGAGAGCCCCTAAGGTGGCAGATCGGACTTCTTCCTTGCTAATTAGCAATGACGCATGCTTTTGGTACCATTTAATAAAGTTCACTTTGTTTCTGAGCAACCTGCTATGTCTGGTGAGTTTCATTCATGATATGCTCCTGGGAGGGTGCCAGTATTTCCCTATCATGGGGTCCCAAAAGTAAGCTTTGAATACGGTTAAGAAAGGCTGCCCAAAAGTAGGTTCTAAAATCAGGCAGTTTAAACCCTCCTTGCTCATATGTCAACTTAATAAATCGGTGAGCTCTCCTCACTCTACGGTTGCCCCAAATAAAACTTCCGATGACACTATCAAGCCGTTTAAAAAAAGACATCGGAACTCTTAAAGGAATAGTGCGAAACAAATGAAGAAATTTAGACAAGATGGTCATCTTTACTACATTGCATCTCCCCATAATAGTCAGTGGCAGCCTATGCCACCTACGCAAATCGGCAGAGATTTGTTTGAGCAACGGTTCATAATTCAGAACCATAAAGTCCTCTGTACGACAGCTGAGGCAAACACCAAGGTAAGTGGCAGAGGTGATGATACCTAACAGAGGCGGAGCTGATACTGGTACATAATTTAAAATGGACTGCGTCTTGTTCAAGTTCAACTTGTAACCAGAGAGAGAACCGAAATATTGTACCTCATGCGTTAACACTGATATAGCTTCCTCTGTAGAGAATACCGCAATGTCGTCTGCATAAGCAGTGACTTTTAAAGTAATACCATTAAAGGACACAGGCAAGATAGAGACATTATTGAGCAGATGCCTAATGAACGGCTCAATGTAGAGAGCAAATAATAAAGGGGAGAGCGGGCACCCCTGCCGCGCACCCCGCTGAATACTAATAGTACTAGATGCAAGACCATCAAGTTTAATAACAGCGGTTGGACTATAATAGAGTTTCTGTACCGTCGAGACAAACCTCCGACCGAGACCTAAAGAAAGCATAGTACACCATAAAAATCTCCAAGCTACTCGCTCAAAGGCCTTCTCAGCGTCCAGCATCAACATCCCGATCTGATGATCCAGATGGCTAGCCACATCAAATGCTGCAATAGCTGTATTTATATGTGCGGCCGTATCCCTATCTGGAACAAAACCATGCTGTTCTTCCGAGACTAGTGCATGGATTAATGGAGCTAAGCAGGAGGCGAGAAGCTTTGACATTTTTTTCGCATCCGCATTGATTAGCGATATCAGTCTGTAGGAGCCCATATCTTCCACTGATTTAACCTTTTTGGGAAAAACAACTATGTTAGTTCTGTTCCACGACGGGGACGCATCCCCTCCCTGCAGTATCTCATTAACCCATTCCAGGAATACTGAAGTCAATACCTCCCTGAATATTTTGTAAAACTCCCAGCGGGATCATATCCTCACCAACCGCTTTGCCACTTGGCAAAGCCACAATTGCTGAGTTTAATTCTTCCATGTCAGCATTACTTTCCAACCCCAAAGTTTGAGCCGCATCCAGAGCAGGTAGTATGCTCTCTTGTAAATAGTCTGTAGCCGTTTGTTGGTTAAAACTAATTGACTCCCCATACAGATTGCCATAAAAAATCTTAAATTGCTCAACAATATCTTGGGGATTAGTATAAGTTACACCATCCACACCATTCATTTTCTTACTATACGACTTAGCTCTCTGTTCAGCAACTTGATAGGCCAGTACCCGTCCTACCCTCTCTCCGTACTCATACTGTTTTGTTCTGGACTTAAGAAAATTATTAGCAACTTTGTCCTTCAACCTTCTACTGAGCTTAGCTCTTACATCAATAATCTGTGCATATATGTACTGTTCACCAATATCCTTCAATGCTATTGCTCGAGCATGCTGCTGTTCTAGCTCGATATACAGCCTCTGTTCACTTCCGAGCAAGCTACTATCAAGTCGATTTTGCTTAACAATATACTGAAAAGTGGTCCCTCTCACACATGCTTTCAGACAATCCCAGACCAATGCAAGAGATGTGGTATGAAGATTGTTAATTAAATAGTCCCTCAAAACTCCTTGCATGTAGATTACAAAATCAGGGTTGCTTAAAAGATGCCTAGGAAACGAAAACTCCCTAGCTTGCTTTCCTCCAGACACCCGAGATGTAAATTAAGCATGACCAGATTATGGTCTGAAGTTACCTTGGGGCATATCACCATCGAGGCATTAGCCAACAAGGCATAGTTAGCAAAGATCATGTCGATTCTAGAATAGAGTTTATGAGGATAAGAAAAAAAAGTAAACCTCGGCGTTGTAGGAAATAGTATCCTCCAAACATCTCCCAGCTGATGAATATGTAACAGGTCCCGTATAGCTGCCCTTACCTGGACCATTCTGGCTCTAGCAGACATATTTTTTGGTATCAACTACAAAAAATACAAAATAAAAGCCAAAATATTATTGGGCCATCCTTTTCAAGAAAGGCTCACTATTGGCAAACAACTCAATAAAGGGGAAGCTTCAATGTAAGATAAATACAAATTGGTTTACTTCAAGTAGTTTCTAATCAACCATAAAGACTATTCCTCAGTGGGGTCAAGACTGATAATAGAACTGTGGGACATCACCAAGTGTATTGGAGATTCAGAATACTAGATTTACTCTGGATGGCTCCACTGCTTCAAAAACGGTTAATGCATGACCACCTAGGATCGTCATGAATCACTCTTTTCTATTGCAGTCTTGGACCTTCACAGGACAACTGAGAAAACTGACATTGGATCCCTAATTCAAGGACATGCCTTTTGGACTAAAGAGTTACCTAAAAGTCTTCTCCAGAGCACCCTCATTGTTAAGAGGGAGTGTGGCATTTATAATAGATGAGCTATCCAAGCCAGATAGAGTCACAGTGAAACCTGTCCCTTATCAAACCCTATGTGACTCTCTGAACTCCTATTTTATTGAAACAATTGTCACTATTAAGTCTAGCATTTGCAGAAACCTTCTTCTCCTTGACCAGATCCCTCCAATCTCTAGGGAAGCTTTCTGTGGCTTACTCAGGAAGGTCGGTTCCGGTTTTCCTACTGATTGTTGCCCCCCCTACATAATATGGGAAGACTTTCTCACCTGTCTGGACCCCCCGCTTTTGCTCCTGAACAACTCTCTGAAGCAGGGTATAGTTCCAAATATATTTAAAGATGCAGAAATCATCCCAATCTTAAAGAAACCGGGCTCTGATCCCTTGGCCCTTAGCAACTATCGTCCCATCTCCCTGTTGCCCTACTTAGGCAAAATTCTAGAGGCTCATGTAGCAAGTTGCCTCAGCTCCTTCATTGAACACTCCCACTATCTCGACCCCCATCAGGCTGGTTTTAGACCTGCACCCTCAACGGAGTTAGGTTATTCTTACAGTCATGGACGAGCTCAGAAGGGGGGCAGACAAAGGCATCACCCAGGCCCTGTCAGTGGCATTTAACACGGTCAATCATGATCTTCTGATTGACTGTGTCAGTAATTCTGGGATCCAGGGCTTGGCTCTGAAGGGGCTCTCCTCCTTTCTCAGTAACCGGTCTCAAGCAGTTCGCCTTGCCAATTATTCTTCTACCAAAATGAAAATGACCTGCGGGGTTCCCCAGTGTTCCTCTTTCACCGCTTCTCTTTATTCTGTAACTACTACCCTTGATCTGCTCTCTCAGAAAAAGAAAGGTTGGAACCTTTAATTATGCTGACGATCTCCAATTGGTATTTAAGGTCGCTCAATCAGCATCCTCTGTTTCCAACTTCCAATCCAACATGGAATACATCAGCGAATGGATGAACAGCAACCAGCTAAAACTAAACCCTGATAAAACTGAGTTGATCCTAACAGGTGGGCCAGCCAATCCCTGGAACTCCAACTTCTGGCCACTCCAACTGGGCAACACCCCACTCCCAGCATGTTCTACCAAAAGCCTGGGCATTGTGATCAGCAACGACCTGTCTATGAAAGCTCAGATTGGATCAGTGGTCTCCTCCTGCTTCTTCCAATTGCGAAGGATCAGGAAGATGAGCAGATTTCCGACCACCGAAGCTCTGACCCAAGCTATCTTGGCTATGTTATGTTATGTTATGTTATGTTATTTAAAATTTGTAAAGCGCGCGTACGCCCAAAAGCTTCTTGGCGCTGAGGAGAGAATAAAAACATAACAAGGGATACCAAAAGAAAGAATCGCTATTACAAATAGGCCTGTGTGAAAAGAAAAGTCTTAAATGCCTTTCTAAAAGCAAGAAGGTCCCTGCTCTGTCGCAAAGTCAAAGGAAGGGAATTCCACAAGGAAGCAGCTAAGAAATGAAAACAGCTACCTCCCTGTCGTTTCTTCTTGAAACGGGGGACCTCCAGTAGGTCTTTATGAGCTGATCTCAGATTTCGTGAGGGACTATATCTCCCTATCAATTGTCTAATAAACATTGGGCCCTTACCCCCCAAGGCCTTGAAAACAATGCAGCCTACCTTGAATGTGGCTCTCTGTGCCACGGGCAACCAGTGCAAGTTCTCTAATCCTGATCTAATTGATTCCCATTTGGGTACCTTGCAGATCAGTCTGGCGGCTTGATTCTGCAGGTATTGCAGTCTTCTGAGTTGACCAATTGGTGAACCCAGATAGAGGCTATTTGAGAAATCAATATGAGAGAGAACTAGAGCACTGACTACCTGAATTAAAGCCAAATCAGTGAGGAGGTGTGCAATTTTCCTGATCTTCCTCAATTGAAAGAAACCAGAGGAAACCACCGTTCCAATTTGAGAATTCAAGGTAAGGTCCTCATTAATAGTCACTCCCAGGCTCTTTACTGTTTGGGATTTTTTTGGAGGAGAACCCATGTCGGACGGCCAGAAATGTGGGCTCCAGCTGATCTCGCTCTTCCCAGGCAGGATCAGTTCGGTTTTCCCCGGATTTAATTTAAGATGATTTAAAGACATCCACGTTTGAATAAGAGACATGGTTGCCTGAAAATCCTCGGCCTCATTAGGTGAATTTAATGCAAAAACCAACTGCAGGTCATCTGCATAATTATATACAGTAACCTTATGCTCTCTTAGGGAGAACAGGAGAGGCCGCATATATAAATTAAATAATAAAGGGGACAAGGAAGATCCTTGAGGAACCCCACAAAGGGAGCTATTTTTTGGGACTGTGAAAGATCCCAGCCGAACAGACTGGGTGCGTTCTGATATAAAAGACTTGAGCCAGGCCAAGGCCGAGTCTCGAAGGCCGGCCTGTTCGACACGGTTGACCAGAATGGTATAGTCAACCGTGTCGAATGCTGCAGACAGATCCAAAAGCACCAAGGCCTGGTGCAAGTCCTTATCGGCATTAGACCTTAAGGTATTCTGAACGGCCAGTATTACTGCCTCGGTGGAATGACCAGGCCGGAAGCCTGCCTGGTTAGGTTGTAAATAACCAGAGTCTTCCACAAAATTTGAAAGGCTATTGGTGACATGAGCCTCCAAGATCTTAGATAAATAAGGCAGAAGTGATATTGGCCGAAAGTTGGAAAGATCTGAAGAATCAATACCTGATTTTTTTGTAAGGGGAATCAATAAGGCCTGTTTGAAGCTGTTAGGGACTATCCCCGACGTAAGAGAATTGTTGAGCAAAGGGATCATGCTGTCTGGAATTGCCCGACCAATTTCTCTCATTATTTGGGGGGGGCAAACGTCCTCAGGAGATCCTGATTTAACTCTGATGTGTAGATCTAAAAAGGTTTTGTTGTCAATTAAAGGAAAAGAATGCAATGTTAGAGGATTAAAGAAAATATCATCCATAGGGGCGCAGACAGGAAGTTTGGATAAATTGTCCTTAATCAATAATATCTTTTCACTAAAAAAATCATTCAGCGAGTTGCAGAGTGTTTGTGAAGGAACTACCGGGGGAGAGGTTCTATCATCGTTGCACAGTTCAGTCACAATCCTGAAAATTTCTTTCGACTTATTAGTCGCATTTAAAATTTTTGTAGAGAAATAATCAGTCTTGTGAGTATGAAGTGTTTTTTGATAGGCTTTCCTAGTTAAACAATATGCAATCCTTGCTTGGGGGCAATAGTTAGTTCGCCAAGTTCTCTCTTGCTGCCTCACTTCTAGTTTTAATTTTTTTAACTCCGGCGTGAACCATTTATGTGCGTCCACGCCATGTGAATTGCAAAAGCGAGTGAGAGGAGCATAAATGTTAATGGCAGAAATTAGCCATTCTTTAAGCCTATAATCGGCTGTCTCCACATGGGAACTCTGTACTGGCAAAGTAGTCTTTAAGAAATTTAAGAAAGCTGACATATCCATAGAGGTCCATTTTCGAATTGTGTTAGTAGTTTGCAGCTATGGCTATCTCCTGCATTTATAATGCCAACTCACTATGTTTAGGTATCCCGTCATATCAATTACACCGCTTACAGCTGGTGCAGAACCAAGCGGCCAGATTAATTAACCACCAGCCTAAATGGCACCATGTCAGATACCTAAAGAAAAACATACACTGGCTCCCAGTGGCCAAATGCTGTGCCTTCAAGTTAGGATGTATCATTTTCAAAACCCTTTCTGGCAACAGTCCAGTAGTCATCTCCTCGAGGATTCAGCGGTACGTTCTTTCTCAAGACCTTAGGTCCTCCCATTTGAATTTGCTGGTTATTCCATTCTTCAAATGCAAAAAACATGGGGAACTAAGATTTGCGGTTTTGGCCCCTCAATTTTGTAACTCTCTCCCTATGGAGCTGAGGTCTGAGACCTCTAACGCACAGTTTAGGAAACAGCTAAAGACCTGGCTGTTCTGCCAGGCATGACTAATTTAATCCTCTCACTGTTGCAGCCACCCTTTGACTCTAGCACCATGAAACCGCCTGGTGAACGTGCACTATACAAATTCCTGTAACATAACATAAAGACAATAACATCCAGGCACATTCTCTGTTAATTTGGGGCAATACAGCTTTTCACTGTGAGTCTAGCAGTAGGTGACCCACTACTAGCTACTCTGATGGTAAGCTGTTCACAGACTTCACCTATAGTATTAGCACTCTATCCGAATTCCTCCGTAGTCATGAAAGAAATGGAAAAGATTCATGGCTAATAGCAGCTCTGAGCTTTTATTTGCCATCCATAGGAAGTTGGATGTTTAGTTGTGTGGGATCTGAGTCCTGCACAAATAATAGGTCCACAATTGTCTCCTTACAGGGAACCAAGAACCCCCATTGTAGAACTTGACTCTCTCAAGGTAGTAAAACAGAGCAGTCCAGGGCCTCCTCAGGGGAGGCAATAATAATAATAATAATAATAATAATAATAATAATATTTTATTGCATATGGTTAATTAAAACTTTTACAAAATTGAGTAAAAATAGTATACAAACTAGCCTTGGTTAAAATGTATTTGCACTCTTTAAAAAACAAGTTCTTTTTGAAAAACAGTGTTACCTCGTCTGCGGCCTGAGCCTCTCCTAACATGTCAGTCCTTCGGACTAAGTCCACACCATTTTTTCAGTTTTCTGGATTAGGAGGCTCGCCTTCTGTAAGAATTTGGAGGCCTACAGGCCGTTTGCAACTGGAAACTGTTCAGTGCTAACATGACGGCAGGCATGCATGTTCTGATTTGATAGAAACTGAATATTTGTAATAGGTAGTAACGTCTCAGACTAGCCAATGATGGACAAATGCAGAGAATGTGAATCAGTGTTCTTCAGAACGGCCACATAGTCTGCATAGCAATGTTGGACATGTTTGCTTCCATGCTGGGGTCTGATCCTTTGTGATGTAGGTGCCCAGGTGTATGCGTAGCAGCATTCGTTGTGAGGACGGTGTTATATAATTGACTAGGTATGGTTGTGGGGCACTTCTCTCATACGTGGATAGCACCGTCCAGCAATGTTTTTTCTTTGCGAGGGCAGCTCTGTCGACAATCCTGGATTTTTGTTTTGCTATACTGTTGGCTATTTTTTTGAAGGCCATGAAGGGGAGGTTTGTATTCCATGCCTCTCGCATGTTAAGTTGTGTCAGTGCGTCTTCCAAAGATGTTTTCCATACGTTTTTTGCATTTGTTCGGTTATTAATTTCGCACCAGCAATGGTCCATCAGCGTGTCCTCACTTGCTGCCCTTAATTTTCAGCACATTTTTAGTATCCCGGCTTGCCTAACTTGGTACTGATTTGAAAGCCTCAGGGGAGGCAGGGTGGGCTAGTAATCTGCATTCGCTGGCACGCAACAACAACACTCAATAAATCATTGTCCAGTCAGTGCTGTTTCTTGGAAAAGGAAATTTATTACACATACTCCAAAATACTATGCCATGTTACACAAATATTTATATCAGGTCGATGAAGATACCTTTGATGACATTCTCAAATCACATTTGACCCATTGTGGGTCATGACCCCATTATCACAGTACCCTCCATCTAGACTAGATTAACTATCAGAATATAAGGGGGTGTCATTTAAAATAAGACAGGACTGTTAGCTTTGGAAAGGGATTACCACATCAATGTATAAGGCAAAGCCTATTGACTTTGTCAAGAGGTCATCACATGTTAGAAATCATCTTTTAAATCAATAAAGTTTTTCATATGCATCCAATATTAATATAAGCATTGCATCAACAACCATGGTCAATACAATCTTGCAAATAAAGCATTGACAATGAAAACAAAGGTATCATGCCTTACAGTCTTTCTTTCACACTCTTTAGGCTACAACATATAGCCACAGGACCATACAATAGGAGTCACTGCTCTTCCCACCTGAAGAGCAAGGGCTCCAGATCCAGGAATGTTTTGATAATAAAGAAAAACTTTCCCAAGTTCTTGCTTTTCATGTGCCCTTATGGTGAAATTTGATAAACACATCTAGGGGGCTGTTGCACTCCTTGCATCCCACCACAACACATATATACATTGTTGGTTGTGTCCCTGTTCTTCATGGGGTCATTACAATCCAAGGAAATATGTAATGCAAAGCCCACACAGGGCATTATGGGGTGTTTCTCTGGGTGTGCTGAATACTTTATTAGTGGGCCCCTCTGCTGTGTACTGCAACCTCGCCCCAGGTTTTTCCCTTTGTTTTGATTTTGTTTTCATGGGTGCCCCTGTCCCACCCAGGGCACCCACTGTCAGGCTTTCCACTCTGTTACATACATCCATGAGCAGCTCTTGCTCCTTCCCTCTCCCTTAGAGCAGAGGACACTGGGCACCCCAAACACAAAAGAACAGGAGACACCAAATGCCATATTTATCAAAAAATAATGCTGTGCAGCAAGCCACCTTGCTACGCTGTTTGAAAGGGCAGGAATGTGCTGTATTTACCATTATACGGTGCATTCCTGTTCTTTTCTAGTTCTGCCACACTTTTGGTTGCCTAGCGTCAATGCATCATGTTAAAAGGGTGCCTGCATTGAAAGCAGGATTTATTTTTTTGTAGGAAGGGGTGCCTTCTTGCACGAAAACAATTCTCAGAGGCATTTTCTTCTTTCTAAGGGTGCTGCAGAATGAAGCACACTTAGAACGGGGAAACAAGAGAAGAAATAAAAATATATCTCTTTGTTGCTCCACTGGTGGGGGAGGTGTACAATCCTGACACAATCCCAGGTCTACCAGTGCTGGTAAATCTGGAAATGTGTTCGAATGCATGGGTGGGTGTGTGGGAACCTGCCTCATGGCATTCCTCTGTGCTGCAGGGTAATGCAAGGCAGGGATTTACTCTGCCGTGCGTTACTCTAGATGTATCAAGCCAAGCAGGGCCATGCAAGGTGGCCTTGCGTGGTTTGATAAATCTAATTTAGGATTTGTGTCTCCATTGCATCCCCTTGCATGGCACAAGGGTGACACAAAACCTTGATAAGTATGCCCTCAAGACTGTGCAATGCAGCGGAACCATCCAGGGATAACATCATGTTGGATAGTTCAAAGATTAGAAAACTTAAAAGAAACAAACTTGCTGGAACTCTCGCAAGATACACTATTCATGCGAGAAAAGGTGGCCATTTTGTAAATGGCTACTATTCAAAGCAGTGCTCACTTTCCAGAATTTGCAAGCTGTTTTTAGCTCACATGAGAGGGATCCACGCTTTAGTCGCTGCTCTGTTGCACCTGGGATGTTCTCTGCTCCCACTGTTCATCAATCAAGCTCGGATACCAGAAAGAAAAGAAACAGAATACGTTCAACAGCATATTTAAAGCAGTAACATGCTCGTGTTCAAATCACTAAATTAAGTGTGACTCGCCTTGTACCTTGATCGCAGTCCGAAAACTTTTGACCCTGAAATTAAAAGGGAGAAATTATTAATCAGAACTAGCAATGTAGCATAATATTGTGAACGAACCAACGTTTTGTTGAATGTTGTTGTATTATTACAATACATTGTATTATTGTAACTGCTGACCAGTTACTCTGTATGTGATAGTATTTGTATGCAACTGCTGTTACCGTGCAAGGCCTTAGATCTGCATCGCTCGTTCATAAGGTATACTTTGTATCGTTTGTTTCTAATCAAAACTGTATACATCAGTTAAGAACATCTTAAAACAAAGGTAATACACATATAAAAGCAACAATAAATAACTTTAAATGTCCATAAAATCAATAAAGGGGGTGTAAAATCACAAGGGGCAATTGCAACCTGGCTTTGTGTGCCTTTTAACACTTTACTTCTAATTAGCCAAGCTACATACAGGAGTTTAGAAACGGCCACCACCACAATCGAGTTGTGTCATATCTGCATATTCTTAATGCCTCTCCTCGCGACAATAAAGAGAGGGATCTACACATGGGGGCAATCCATTTAGACCTTGGTTTCACATAAAGGGGGCAAAAAAACAACACACGTTTGGCACTTTCGTTGGGAGTTTGGCAGCATAGACAACAACCAGATTCCTGGTTCACCTCCCTCCATTTTACTGTAAAGGCTGATACAGGTAAAAACCCACATCTAAATTGTAGGTATAGGACTCACTCCTGTGGGGGGGCTTATAAAGTCTAGGAACACCTAGCCCTCACACACAGACTTGTGGCAGAAAAGTGAACTTGTCAGACTCCCTAGTGATGTGATGTGATCTCTAAGACGGCTGGCTTTCTCCAGCACCATATTCTTTACTGCAACAACTTCTGTTCCCAGAATGTCCTGTGGCTCGCTCCAGAATTTCCCTAGACCCACATCAGACCAGGTTTTTTGGAGCGCCCTTAACCAGCCCACTCTGTCTTCCCCATTGGCTGCAATCACATCCCTCAAGCTCACATTTAGGAGACACAGTTCTCCAGTACTCCACACTCGAATCCAATACAACAAGGGTTTTAACAGAAGCACTATCTCTAACTCATCCAATCGCAGGTCTAAACGGAGGGGAACCAATGGCATGACCTTCCCCAGACCCAGCAGCCACCCAATGAAATTGTTTTATGCAGTGCAGAGGGTGCTAGTATTAGAGTACCCCATTGATATGCACCATACAATGCAACCCCCTGGCCTGTGCCTTAGAGATTTCCACCACTGGGCCGGCCAGCGACCAGGCTGATTGTTTTCCAAATGTTTGTATGGCGCCTTCCTGATGTTTCACAATAAAAATGCTTTTTAAGATCTGCGGGTTTCATGATCCAGTCTCATCCATCCTGATGCACAGATAGTCGAACTCCTGCACCCTTTCCAGTACCTCTGCCCCAACCTTGATGGTTCCTCTAGCCCTTCCTCTCAACCTACCTCTCTTAGACTACACCATGTATTTGGGCTTGTTGGTGTTGATTTCAAGGCTAAAACCTCAGCAAAATTAGTTGAAATTAACAGCCAAATTCTGTAGCACCCACCTAGATTTGGACAGCAAAAATGCATTGTCCGTGGAGAGGAGAATTGGCATTTTTACCCCCCCCCCTCCAAGGAAGGGGAATTATTCACACAGCCCATTAAATAGGTAATACAATTGTTGATGTAAAGGAGAAAAAGAGTAGGTGCAAGTACACATCCCTGCCGTACATCTTGGTTGACAGGGAAGCATCAGCTAGCTCTCCTTTCACCCCACATCTTACTTTCGCAAAATTTCCCTTGTGCAAAAGTCTTATCAGGTGGGGAAGATTGTGCGGGATACCAATTTCCTGAAGGCCTTCCCAAAGCTACTCCTTGGTTACCAGGTCAAAAGCAGCACACATATCGATGAATGGCACATAAAGGTCTTCCTTGGCCAGATCTACCACCTTCCACTTGGTCAAGAGAAACTGAAAGACCTGGTCCCCTGCATCAACCTTCTGCTTAAAATCTGCCTGAAGATTGGAGAAGATTTTGTTATCATCATACCAATCTAATACTCTCTTCAGTGCCTGTTTGCAAAACATTTTTGGGAGGTTGTCTAGAAGGCTAATGGACCGATAGTCTGTGGGTGCACTAGGGCCCCCCTTTCTAAAAATTGGCACAATTTCTGCCCCTTCCAAGAGGGGGCAAACACCCCCTCCAATGCAATGGCATTGGAGACCACATTGATGTAGGGCACCCATACCTTTGGATTGGACTTAAAAACATCAGGCAGGATTTTGTCAAGCCCTGGGGCTTTCCCAGGCTTAAAGGAGTCAACTGCACACTCGGTCTCTTCCAAGGAGAAGGTTTCTGGGTACTTTGTCATTTTTGGCCTTCTGTTTGCCTCCCACCCTCCTGTTTACTCCCCCTGTCTGTACCCGGGTATACAATCTCCCAAAGTGGTCAACCCACTCACTCGGAAGGATGGAAGTTTCGACCGGGTTGTCTAAATCCCTTTCTCTGCTGATAACTAGAGACCAAAACTTTTTGGGGTCGTTAGTAAATAGCATCCAAAAGGTCCGTCCACAAGTCTTCGTCCCATTCTGGTTTGGCTGCTCTCCCAGTTTCCCTGTACAGTGCTCAGTGTTCCTTTATAACTTTAACATCCCCCCTTTTTACAGCTTCCAAAGGGCTACTTTAGCCTTTATGCACTGTTCAATAAACTATCACCTTCATGCGTTTGGAACCCAATCTCTTTAGTTAAAACACCCTTCAGCTTATCAAAAGCCATGGAATGCTCAGCCAGGATCTGGTTGTTGTTTCCCCAGTTCACATTCTTTCCATATGGGCAACCACAATTTCATACAGGGTCTTGACTCGCTCCGGTGAAGCACTTACAATTTCCCATGTCACATTCCTTCTATTATTTGTAGCCACATGGTTCTCATAGCCCTTGTCCACATCTGCGGCTCTAGAGAGGGTCATTGTCATTTTTTGCGTTAGAGTCAGTGGCTTGTGATCACTTTCTCCTCTTTCTACAACAAACATATCTTCCAGCTTACTCGACATTCTTACATCTGGAAAGATATAATCAAATGTGATCTGGTTGGTCCCTCTTCTAAAAGTCGATGCCAAACATATATCAGATGATGAGCGCCCATTACATGCCCTAATTCCTTGTGCAATAACAAGATCCATTACCTGGAGTGTTGCTCTTGGAAAAGATCGCCTTTTAGAGGGATCTAGGTCTGGAATTCACCACCCAGGTTCTAATCTCAGGTCAAGTAACTAAACAAGCTACTAGGCTCAAATGTGAAATGAAAATCCCCGCTATGATCATCTTATAGCTCTTTACATGCTCTTGAAGTACATTATCCAAAAGATGTAATACTTGGGATTCCTGCCTATGGCTAGTGCTCCTGTTGTAGATGTTTATGAGCATGATAGGATCTAGTTTTAGCCCTGTAAATAACAGAGCTTGGACAACCCAAGTGGACAGGTGTAAATGAGTAAGAAAGCGTGTCCCAGACCAACACCAAAATGTCCCCAAAGGGATGCCCAGCACTTGATTTGATCGCCGAGATATAATAACTTCTAAAATCACACCTGTTTACCTACTCAACCTCCCATGTTTCCTGGAAAGGGTAAATGTCATAAATATCCACAAAACTGCCCCAATCTGGGTCACCTAACTTGCTCCTGATTCCCGCTACATTCTAGCTTAACAGTGATGTCTGTGGCACACCAGGGGCAACATTACATGGTGGGGCCATACGCTCATTGCTCATTGAGCTTTCTACATGGATCAGGGTATATCTAATCTGGCTGCACCAGGCTCACTCGCATCCCTCATGGTAGCTGGGTGCCTTTCCTGTCCCTGCAAGAAGTATGTTAAACTAGATCAAAAATGTGACACTTCAACAGCTTATATACCCTCTGTCCCATTTAACCTAGAGTCATCCTGGTTTGGGGCAGTCAATCAATCTCTGCTAGCGAATATGTGATGTAACAACGCAATCAAAATGATCGTGGTATGTTAACTCGCAGTTTTTACAACACAAATCGGTACAACGACTTGCGCTGGAAGATGCTGGGCTTAGAAATAGTAAGATTTACTATTCCAACACCATTCTACGTACAGCAGGGAAGGTGTTGGAATAGTAATTTTACTATTTCTTAGGTTATAGCGCCATCCAGCGCAAGTCGATGTAACAACTTGTGTTGTAATGGCTGCGTTACAACTGCAATCACGGTGTACTCACCGCGATGTAAAGGATGTTTCCCCTGCTAGCTGAGAATGCAGGTATGGTGGTGTTAGAAGCGGCTGTCTCTAGTTGGCAGAGGTATACACTTCTGACAAATAGGGACACACCTTTTCTAGTCAGGGCAAGGGGATCACACACTTAGATAACCCCTGCTCACCCCTTTGGTAGCTTGGCAAAGCAGACGGGCTTATCTCAGAGGCAGTGCGTTAAGCATTTATGACCACATACAGTAAGAAAGTGAATACACTACAAATGGACACGACACAGTAGTATTATAAAAATAAGGATTTTTATATAAGGCTTAGCACAAGACCAAATAACGACAAAAATATACCACAGTCTTAATAAATTCTCTTGGAAGGAAAAATAATAGTTCAAGCACGGTTTCTTCTTAGCACAAAGTCTTTAGTAACAAAAGCAACTCTTCTTCTTTAAAACACAGTTCTTGGCAACAATGTAACCCACACAGGAGTCACACGACGTCGAGGCAAAGTTAATCCAAAGGTTCGGCGTCGACCGCGAGAGGCGCTACGTCGAGCCCGGAGTCGCACAGACCCCCACAACACAGTACCTTGGAAAAGTGAAGCACTCGATGATCAGCGGCGTCGAGATGTCCGGCGTCGCGTCTTCGGCGTCGATCGGGCCTCGGAGTCGGGGCGATCTGCAGCGGCGTCGACCGAAGTCAGGCAGGAGCAGCGCTCACGGGATGAAGCAGCATACGGCGTCGTCGATGTCGATGTTGATGTTGCAAGAGTGAGCAGCGCTCACGGCGTCGAGAGGGCTCGGCGTCGATGTGATCAGCGGCGGCGTCGACACAGGGTCACTTGGAGCTGGAGCCGAACTCGCTACTCACTGGCGTCGCTACTGGCGTCGATCGGGCCCGGCGGCCGGCGTCGAAGGTGCGGGACACTGGAGCCGTTACTCACGATGTCGAGCTGGATTCGGCGGCGTCCGTCAGCGTCGAGATTGCTGGATTCTTCAGAGGTGCTGGATTTTCAGGTTCCAGCAACAAGCACTTTCAGCAAATAAATGAAGTCCTTTGGCCCTGTGACTTCAACAGGAGGCTGGCACTTCTTCCAGCCCTTGGAGATTTTCTTAGCAAGTTTGAGAGTACACACTCAGTTCCTCTCTCCTGGTTCCTTGGCAAAAATAAAGAAGCAACTGCAGGATTCCCCCAACAAACAGCACTCTGGCAGAAGGGGTAGACAGTCCTTGGATCAGCAGGCTTCTTGTCCTTGGTTCAGGTTTCCTTGTCAGAAGTGATCTAAATTCTTGGTTCAGGGGTCCTTCTCTTATATCCCTTTTTGGCTTTGATCCCTTTGTCCATGCAGGAGAATTTCCCCCCATCCTGGGTTTGTTGTGGGTGTTGCCAGGCCTAGGCACCTGGCCTATTCACTGTGCAGGGCAGAGTCCTCAGCCGCCCAGCAGGAGCGGAGCCAGCATTGTTACTGGCAGGGGCAGGGCCATCAGTTGCCCGGCAGGAGGTGGGGCCAGGAAAGTCCCTGGCAGGCACAGAGTCATCAGTCGCCTGGCAGGGGGGCGGAGCCAGCATTGTATCAGGCAGGGCAGGCTATCAGGAGCTACTCTTCCCCTACTCTCAATGCAAATGCCCCACTCACCCCACACTGACTCATTCAGACCTCTGGAGCCACCCAGCTCCTGTCACACACACACCAGAACCAGCAGAGACCGGTAGACAGTTAGACAAGAAAATAGCTACTTTCTAAAAGTGCTATTTTCAAACACAGAGTCCAAAAACCATCCACCCAAACGGATGCGTTATTAAACCCTGAGTTCAGGGATACCAAACTCGACATTGCACCATGCTCCCGAGCCCGCTAGGATTATAGCATTAATAATCCTGGCAGCCCATTCTAACTTATGGAGAGCAGGTTACCTTACAATAGTGAAAAACAAATATGGCTGTAATTCACTATTAGGACATGCCAACCTTGTCAGGCTTGTCCTACCTTATGCTTACAATGCACCCTGCCCTTGGGCCTACCATAGGGGTGACTAACATGAAGTTAAGGGAAGGTTTAGGGACTGGCAAGTAGGTGTACTTGCGCAGTCTGCGTGACAGTACCAGACTGCACGTAGGTCTAGCAATGGTAGACCTTCAGACATACTTTTACTAGGCCGCTCTTGTGGGTGGCACAACATGTGCTGCAAGCCCACTAGCAGCATTTGTATTTACAAGCCCTGGCACTCCTGGTGCACTCTACTAGGGACTGACAGTAAACCAAATAAGCCAAACATGGAAGTCAATCAATACAGCAATTTCACATAGGGAGCACTTGCACTGTGCAGCAGTGGCACAGTGCCCAAAGCATATACCAGCAAAAACATCGTAAACAGAGGAGGCAAACAGAAAAAATGGAGGAGAGACTCATGCCAATGATGTAAGGTCTAACACGTGTCCCCTCCAGCTGAAATGTGGGGAGTGCTACCCTTACCCTAGGGAGTCCTCATCACTAAGGCGGAAAAATCTGGACAGACCATCAGCATTGTCGTGATCTGTGCCAGGGCGGTGTTCCACCGTGAAGTCCATCCCCTGTAGGGAAATGGACCACCTCAACAGCTTTGGATTCTCACCCCTCATCGGCATCAACCATCTGAGGGGCCTGTGGTCTGTCTGAACCCGGAAGTGAGTCCCAAACAGGTAGGGTCTTAGCTTCTTCAGCGCCCAGACCACAGCAAATGCTTCTCTATCGCACTCCACCTCTGTTCCCTGGGAAGTAACCTCCTACTAATGAAGGCTACAGGTAAGTCTCGGCCCTCTTCATTCACCTGAGCTAGAACAGCCCCCACGCCATGCTCTGAAGCGTCCGTCTGGACAACAAATTCTTTAGAAAAGTCGGGTGCCTGGAGTATGGGTGCTGTGCACATTGCAGTTTTCAGGGTGTCAAAGGCCGTCTGACAGGCGTCAGTCCAGATCACAAGTCTTGGCTGCTTCCTGGAAGTCAGCGAAGTCAAGGGGTGCACAATGTTACCATAATCCTTGACGAACCTCCTGTAATAACCCGTGAGACCCAAGAAGGCTCTCACCTGAGTCTGGGTTTTGGGCGGTGCCCATGCCAGGATGGTATCATTCTTGGGTTGCAGGGGGGCCACTTTGCCGCTCCCTACTTGGTGCCCCAAGTACACCACTGAACCCTGCCCAATCTGGCACTTACTGGCTTTGATTGTGAGGCCTGCTCTGTGCAGGGCCAACAACACTTCCTGGAGGTGGCGCAAGTGTTCCTCCCAGCTGGCGCTGAACACTGCGATGTCGTCCGGGTAGGCGGCACTGAAATCCTCCAGTCCAGCCAAGACCTGGTTGACCAACCTCTGGAAGGTGGCAGGGGCATTCTTCATCCCAAAGGGCATAACCCGGAACTGGTAGTGCCCATCTGGTGTGGAGAATGCTGACCTCTCTTTTGCCCCATCAGTCAAGGCGTTCTGCCAGTACCCAGACATTAGATCAAACGTGCTAAGGTACCGGGCAGCCCCCAACCGATCTATGAGCTCATCAGCTCTGGGGATGGGGTGCGCGTCAGTCTTGGTGACTGAATTGAGTCCTCGGTAATCCACACAGAACCGAAGTTCCGGTGAAGCACCAGGCGCTGCAGCCTTTGGGACCAAGACCACTGGGCTGGCCCAAGGACTACTAGAGGACTCAACCACCCCTAAGGCAAACATTTTGGAGACCTCCTCCTTGATGTATGCTCTGACCTTGTCAGTCACTCTGTAAGCCTTGTGCTTCACAGGAGTGCTGTCCCCAGTGTCCACATCATGGACACACCACTGAGTGACACCAGGAATCAAGGAAAACAGATCAGGGAATTGTCCCAACAATTGGCGACAATCCTGCTGCTGTTCAGGGGTCAGTGTGTCAGAGAGGACAACACCATCCACTGACCCATCTTGCTCTTTTGCATACAGGAGGTCAGGAAGAGGCTCACTCTCCTCCTCCATTCCAGCATCTGTAGCTAGGAGCATGCCCACTTCGGACCTTTCTAAGTGGGGCTTCAAACGGTTGACATGCAGGACCCGCAAGGGGTTCCTGGGAGACTTCAAGTCCACCATGTAGGTGACATCGCTCTTTTTCTCCACAACCTTAAATGGTCCAGTCCATCTGTCCTTGAGCGCACAAGGTTCCACAGGGGACATGACCCAAACTTTCTGACCAGGCTGAAGCTCTACCAGAGTGGCATTCCGGTCGTACCACCGCTTCATCTCTTCCTGGCTGGCCTCCAGATTTGCCTGAGCAAGATCTCTGAAGCGCCTAGTCTGGTTCCTAAAGGCCAGCATGTAACTGTATACATCCTGGGGAGGTTTCCTGGGAGATTGCTCCCAGCCTTCTTTGACCAGACTCAAAGGTCCTCTTACCGGGTGTCCATACAAAAGCTCAAAGGGGCTGAACCCTAGAGACTTCTGTGGCACCTCACGGTAAGCAAATAACAGGCATGGCATGAGGACGTCCCATTTACGCCTCATTGGTTCTTCAAGACCCATAATCATGCCTCTAAGGGTACGGTTGAATCTCTCAACCAACCCATTACCTTGAGGGTGGTAAGGAGTGGTGAACTTGTAGGTTACCCCACACTCCTTCCACAGAGACTTCATATAGTTGGAAATGAAGTTGGTGCCCCGGTCTGACACCACCTCTCTGGGGAACCCCATTCGGGAAAAAACACCCATCAGTGCCCGTCCCACCACGGGGGCAGTCACTGTTCTGAGAGGGATGGCTTCCGGGTACCATGTGGCATGGTCCACCAAGACCAGGATGAACCTGTTACCCATGGCTGTCTTGGGGTCCAGGGGCCCAACAATGTCAATCCCCACCCGGTCAAAGGGGGTACTGACCACGGGAAAAGGTTGGAGGGGAGCCTTCTGCTTCCGCCCGCTTTTCCCACTTGCCTGGCAAGTTTGACAGGTCTTGCAATGGATATCTGTATCCCTTCTCATCTGAGGCCAATAAAAATGGGTGACAAGCCTGTCATAGGTCTTGTCCTGCCCCAGATGTCCAGCTAACGGAACGTCATGAGCCAAACCCAGTAGGAAGGCTCTGAAGCGCTGGGGTACCACCAGCACACGGGCTGACCCAGGCTCAGCAGCCTTAGGCTCGCTATACAGGAGATCGTTCTCTCAGTAGACCAAATGTGACCCTGACTGATCACCTGTTGTCTGGGCTGAGGCCTGCTGCCTCATACCCACAAGAGAAGGGCACACTTTCTGTTCTGCACAAAATTCTTCCCTGGAGGGACCACCATCCTGCTGCCAGTGGGTCAGCTCGGGCAGGTCTCCCAGTTCAGCAACTTGTTCACCTGTGGGTTCCAGGGCATACCCCTCAAGGTCTGCCTCCTCCTGGACCACGGGAACTACGGGGGACGGTTTCCCGCGCCCCCTGCCTCTTCTCTTCACAGCTGGGTCCTGGGCCATACTTTCAGGCTCCAGAACCCCATCAACACCCTTACTTGCTGTCATGGATCGAGTGGTTGCACACACCCACTCTGGCACACCCAACATTTTCAAATGTGTCTCCCTCTCCACCTTAGCCCAAATGGAGTCTTCCAAATCATTGCCCAGGAGACAATCAACAGGCATGGCGGGCCTTACAGCAACCTGAAGAGTACCTGAAACTCCCCCCCATTCAAAGGAAACTTGAGCTACCTCGCACTCTCTCTAGGAATTGTCAGCAGCTATCACAGGGTAGAATGCGTGGGGAACAACCTGCTCTCTGGACACCAAGTGACACTTGACAGCTGTCACACTCGCTCCGGTGTCTCTGAGAGCTTCCACTCTATGGCCATTAATGGTCACCCACTGCCTATATTTCTTAGTGTTACTAGGCAGAGGGGGTGGAGGGACCATTTCCATGTCTCCTAAAGAGACCAGGGACATCTCTGCGGGACCCTCCCCACCATGGGCAACCATCTCCTCCCCTCCCAGGGCTACACTCGCCAGCTGACGGGGTGGTGCACTGGGTGGTGCACTAGAGTTCTTCAAGGGACACTGAGGATCATAAAAACGGTGTCCCACCTGCTTACAAGCGAAGCAGGTCATTGGGCCCCTATGACCAGGTTTACCTGGCGGGGCCTCTGATTTCTTCACGGGGGGAGGCTGGGAACCCTTCCCTTGGTTCCCTTGGGGATTACTTTGGGGCCCTTTCTGGAACTCCCTCTGTTTACCCTTGCCCCCCCCACTCTTCTGCTGGGGACCCTGCCCACCTTTGGCTGAGTCTCCCACTGGACCCTTGTGGACCCTGGTACTGACCCAGCGGTCCGCCTCCTCAACAAGTTTTCTAGGGTTAGATATCTTGCTATCAATAAGGTGCTGGCGCAGCTCTGGAAAACAGTTATTAGACAAGTGCTCCCAAGCAAACAAATCATAAAGAGCATCATAACTTTCCACTTTGCTGCCCTTTACCCAACCATTCATGGCTCTGCAAAAAAATGACACATATTCAACCCACGTCGTACCAGGCAACTTCTTACATTCTCTAAAGGCCTGTCTGTACTTTTCTGGGGTTAGGCCATACCTTAACATTAAAGCATCTTTCATATGAGTATAAGACATCCTATCCTCAACAGGCATGTCTAACAGGGTATCTCTTCCCTCATTCACAATGCGACCCCACAACCCCGCTCCCCAATCCTTCTCAGGGACCCGGTGGGCCAACAATGCTAACTCATATGCTTTAAACCATTGACCAATATCCTCATTCTTCTGAAAATCTTTGATCACATCTTTGGGAAAATAAAACCTACTTTCTGCAGGCACAGATGGGATGCTGCCACCAGAGGGATTCAATTCTAACTCCTTAGCTTTGAGCTCCATGTCCCTCACCATTCTCTCACGCTCAAAAGCTAACTTTTCTCTTTCAAACTCCAACCTTTTGATCTCCATATCAGCTTCTCTCCTGCCTCTTGCATTCTCTATCTCCAACTGCCCATCTATCTTAAGTTTGGCCATTTCCATGTTGTATGCTCGCTCCTTCGCCCTTTCTTCTCTTTCTTCAGGAGAAAGACCTTTGGAGGAAACACTGCTGCCAGGAGGGGATGTGGGCCCATTCACTGGCACCTCCTCCTCCCCTTCCCCTGTCGGTACCACCACCGGATCAGAGGGATCTCTAGCCTCTAACCAGGCCTCCAATGCTTTGAAATATTCTTCCTTAACTTTGAGGCCTGTTGTAGGAACTTTAAATTGCTTGCAAAAGGATTTCAGCTGCTGTAACTTGTAATCCTTTATCTTACTCCTATCAAACTCCTCCACAACAACAACAGGGGCAGTGACTCCGGCATCACTCTTGGTCAAAACTGGCAGTTTCAAAAATCAAGTTCCAGGAAATTGGAGAACAAAAATAGGATATCCAACCAAAACAGATTGTGGCTGCGCTATGGTCTGCTTTCACTATGTAGCGCACACTAATCACTGCACATGGGTCATAAATGCAAAGTTCAAATCCTCACCGCTGACCCACCAATGTTAGAAGCGGCTGTCTCTAGTTGGCAGAGGTATACACTTCTGACAAATAGGGACACACCTTTTCTAGTCAGGGCAAGGGGATCACACACTTAGATAACCCCTGCTCACCCCCTTGGTAGCTTGGCTAAGCAGACAGGCTTATCTCAGAGGCAGTGCGTTAAGCATTTATGACCACATACAGTAATAAAGTGAATACACTACAAATGGACACGACACAGTAGTATTATAAAAATAAGGATTTTTATATAAGGCTTAGCACAAGACCAAATAACGACAAAAATATACCACAGTCTTAATAAATACTCTTGGAAGGAAAAATAATAGTTCAAGCACGGTTTCTTCTTAGCACAAAGTCTTTAGTAACAAAAGCAACTCTTCTTCTTTAAAACACAGTTCTTGGCAACAATGTAACCCACATGGGAGTCACACGACGTCGAGGAAAAGTTAATCCAAAGGTTCGGCGTCGACCGCGAGAAGCGCTACGTCGAGCCCGGAGTCGCCCAGACCCCCACAACACAGTACCTTGGAAAAGTGAAGCACTCGATGATCAGCGGCGTCGAGATGTCCGGCGTCGCGTCTTCGGCGTCGATCGGGCCTCGGAGTCGGGGCGATCTGCAGCGGCGTCGACCGAAGTCAGGCAGGAGCAGCGCTCACGGGATGAAGCAGGATACGGCGTCGTCGATGTCGATGTTGCAAGAGTGAGCAGCGCTCACGGCGTCGAGAGGGCTCGGCGTCGATGCGATCAGCGGCGGCGTCGACACAGGGTCACTTGGAGCTGGAGCCGAACTCGCTACTCACTGGCGTCGCTACTGGCGTCGATCGGGCCCGGCGGCCGGCGTCGAAGGTGCGGGACACTGGAGCCGCTACTCACGATGTCGAGCTGGATTCGGCGGCGTCCGTCGGCGTCGAGATTGCTGGATTCTTCAGAGGTGCTGGATTTTCAGGTTCCAGCAACAAGCACTTTCAGCAAATAAATGAAGTCCTTTGGCCCTGTGACTTCAACAGGAGGCTGGCACTTCTTCCAGCCCTTGGAGATTTTCTTAGCAAGTTTGAGAGTACACACTCAGTTCCTCTCTCCTGGTTCCTTGGCAAAAATAAAGAAGCAACTGCAGGATTCCCCCAACAAACAGCACTCTGGCAGAAGGGGTAGACAGTCCTTGGATCAGCAGGCTTCTTGTCCTTGGTTCAGGTTTCCTTGTCAGAAGTGATCTAAATTCTTGGTTCAGGGGTCCTTCTCTTATACCCCTTTTTGGCTTTGATCCCTTTGTCCATGCAGGGGAATTTCCCCCATCCTGGGTTTGTTGTGGGTGTTGCCAGGCCTAGGCACCTGGCCTATTCACTGTGCAGGGCAGAGTCCTCAGCCGCCCAGCAGGAGCGGAGCCAGCATTGTTACTGGCAGGGGCAGGGCCATCAGTTGCCCGGCAGGAGGTGGGGCCAGGAAAGTCCCTGGCAGGCACAGAGTCATCAGTCGCCTGGCAGGGGGCGGAGCCAGCATTGTATCAGGCAGGGCAGGCTATCAGGAGCTACTCTTCCCCTACTCTCAATGCAAATGCCCCACTCACCCCACACTGACTCATTCAGACCTCTGGAGCCACCCAGCTCCTGTCACACACACACCAGAACCAGCAGAGACCGGTAGACAGTTAGACAAGAAAATAGCTACTTTCTAAAAGTGCTATTTTCAAACACAGAGTCCAAAAACCATCCACCCAAACGGATGCGTTATTAAACCCTGAGTTCAGGGATACCAAACTCGACATTGCACCATGCTCCCCGAGCCCGCTAGGATTATAGCATTAATAATCCTGGCAGCCCATTCTAACTTATGGAGAGCAGGTTACCTTACAATAGTGAAAAACTAATATTGCTGTAATTCACTATTAGGACATGCCAACCTTGTCAGGCTTGTCCTACCTTATGCTTACAATGCACCCTGCCCTTGGGCCTACCATAGGGGTGACTAACATGAAGTTAAGGGAAGGTTTAGGGACTGGCAAGTAGGTGTACTTGCGCAGTCTGCGTGACAGTACCAGACTGCACGTAGGTCTAGCAATGGTAGACCTTCAGACATACTTTTACTAGGCCGCTCTTGTGGGTGGCACAACATGTGCTGCAAGCCCACTAGCAGCATTTGTATTTACAAGCCCTGGCACTCCTGGTGCACTCTACTAGGGACTGACAGTAAACCAAATAAGCCAAACATGGAAGTCAATCAATACAGCAATTTCACATAGGGAGCACTTGCACTGTGGCACTGATCAGCAGTGGCACAGTGCCCAAAGCATATACCAGCAAAAACATCGTAAACAGATGAGGCAAACAGAAAAAATGGAGGAGAGACTCATGCCAATGATGTCAGGTCTAACAGGTGGGATAAGGTTACTACTTATGGCAGCAACTGCCCGCCATGATCTACTAAGCCGTTCAGGTGTTTGGGACTGCCAACCTGATCCCTTCCTCTCGCTCAAATTCTGGTAAAAGAAACCCAGAAGTTACATTACAATATTAGATCCTCTCTGGTTTAGGCATGCACCCAAGGTAAGTACCTGGTGGACAATCAATTGGTCTCTAAAAATCACAACAATACAGCCGCCCCCATAGGACCTGTGCAAGGGCCCTACCCAAGCAACTCTCCAGACCATCAAAATGAGTCATGCATCAACATGGGAGCATAACCAATGCAATGTTTTATTCTTAAGCTGGTCAAATATCTCTCTTGCACCTACTACTAAACTTGGAAGGTTGGTTAGTATGACAACATACCTCAGGGGGCAACCTTAATGTACCAACCTCCTTAGCCTTACTCAAGTGATCCAACGTTGCCAGTCTATCTTCGCGAGTCCCTCTACTCCTACCCCCTCCTACGTTACCACCAACCGTTTGTCTTTCCAACCCTTGACCTGGCCCTCGGGCACCAATCTCACTGTGAAATGAAATGAAAAGAATCTTATAATGCGCAACTAAGCCCGGAGGCATCAAGGCGCCTAAAAAATAATCAAAAAACCAGTTAACAAGCACCACGGATACGCCTTGGAGAATAGCCACGTTTTAAGGGCTTTCCGAAAGTTCAGGACTGACGGTTGGGATTTAATTTCGAACCGGAGGCTATTCCACAGTTTGGGGGCTACTGTTGAAAACGCCCTCCCACCCCATTTGGTTCTACGAACGCGAGGAACCACCAACAAACTCTTGATTGAAGAACGGAGAGCTCTCTCCGGGACATATGGATGCAACAGTTTCCTCACGCCCTCGGCCCCATTACCAGTAAGCGCCCCATATGTCATACAGAGAGTCTTGAAGGCAATCCTAGACTCAATCGGGAGCCAGTGTAAGGTTTTCCTGGCAGCCGCGGCGGAAGATAGTCTAGGAGCATCCAGTACGAATTTGGCCGCCGCATTCTGGACTGTCTGTAGGCGCTGCAAAAGGCCTTTGTTGGCACCAGCATAAAGAGCATTACAATAATCAAGTCGCGAAGCCACCAGTGCAACGACGACCTGCTTGCGAGCCTGCTGGGACAAGTAGTGCTTAATTTTGCGAAGAATTTTAATAATGCCCCAACAGGTAGCGACTGTTCTGTTGACCTGCTGAGCCATTGAGAGATCGAGGTCAATAATTACTCCCAGGTTCTTAGCAGAATCTGTAGGGGTAGGGCAGACTCCCAACGAAGGAGGCCACCATTCGGCCGTCCAAATATTTGTGTTTCCACCAAAGACCAAAACTTCGGTCTTCTCCCCATTCAGTTTGAGTGAGTTGTTAATCAACCACTCCGCAACCGCCTCCATACAACTTCTAAAGTTATGAATGGGAGCGTGCACTGAGCGAGAGAGGGACACCAGGATCTGTGTGTCATCAGCATAGGAGACTACCTCCATCCCATACGACCTCACCAACCTGGCAAGGGGGGCCACATAGATGTTGAACAGGGTCGGACTTAATGCCGACCCTTGAGGGACCCCACATTGCACAGGTGTGGGAGGAGATAAAAAGTCTCCCAGCTTAACCCTCTGCTCCCTCTGATTCAGGAAAGAAGCCAGCAAGCTCAAAGCCACCCCCTCTACCCCTATCTCCCTCAAACGAGATGTTAAAACAGAGGGAGACAGGGTATCGAAGGCGGCTGTCATATCTAGTAGGATCAGCAGGGAAGTATGGCCCTGATCGACCTCAGTGCGAATGTTATCAAGCACTATCGTCAGGGCCGTCTCCGTGCTGTGTGCCCTCCTGAAGCCGTGCTGAGACTGATCTAACTGACCCGAGGTATCCAAGAACGCCGCCAGATGCTTGTTTAGATGGGTCTCCAGCATCTTGGCAGGGGCTGGAAGCAAGGAAATTGGGCGGAAGTTCTTGAGCACCTCAGGGTCTAGTGTGGGCTTCCTAAGAAGGGGCTTGACTACAGCACTCTTCCATTGGTCGGGAAAAATACCATCCCTCATTGCTCTGTTCATGATGTCCAAGAGCGGGGGCAGCAGGGTATCCCTGCAATCCTTAAGAACTTTAAGAGGACAGGGATCTAAAGGAGACCCTGACCTCATCTTGCTTAGAAGCAAGTCAAGTTCCTGCAGAGAGAGCGGTGGAAACACGGATAGGCTCACAGTGGTGGCAGGGGCATCGACTTCGACGGGGAAGAGAGCAGAACCAGGAGAGGAAGGAGGTATTAAGGCCTTTTGTGAATCAAGGGCCGAATAGATGTCTGCTATTTTCGTATGAAAATATCCTGCGATTTTATCACAGAGGTCTTGTGAACATACTATAGGGTCAGGCATCTGTAATGTACGGAGGGAATCCACTATCTTGAAAAGGTCTCTCGGGGAAGTGAGAGTGGTCGTAAGATGGGCAAAATATTCTTTTCACCTTAATGACCTCCGCCTTATACTCCTTAAGAAGAGATTTATGTTTCTCCTTCTCTAGGGGATTCCAACTCACCCGCCATAGCCTTTCCTGCCTCCTGCACCCCTGCCTCAGGAGTCTTAAAGGCTCCGAGAACCACGGGGCTGACGGTCTCTGCCGGGCAGAGTAACGCAAGGTTACCGGGGCTAACACATTTACAGCTGTCATAACAGTATTCGTTAATTCAGCAGCAGCTATGTTGACATCTTTGACTGAGCTATTGGCAGATGTCTGAATCAGAGGAGCAAGAGAAGCATTGGTAACCTTCCTAAAGTCTCTTTTAGGTTCCAGTTTACTAGGGCATGTCCACTTAAGATTGCAAGAAGAAGCCTGACGTTCCAATGGGACGGCCAAATGGTCGGACCAGCTCAGTGGAATAGGAAGACCTATCATTAGCCCAGGATCGTTCGAAAAAACCCCATCCAGGGTGTGACAAGTCCTGGTGGGTGGGGAATTTAACCAACTGCTGGAGACCATAGGCAGATAAGGAGTCCACGAGAATAAGAGAATTTCTAGAAGCGACATCGTCCAAATGGAAATTTAGGTCGCCCAGGACCGTCAATTGGGCACAGCCAAAATAGGGTTCCAAGATGTTGTGCAGGCACTGACTAAAGTCAGTTCTAGGACCCGGAGGCCTATAGATCAATACGCCCACAAAAGGGGCGGCCCTGGGGGGCCCAATTGAGAAGTGAAGGGCCTGGAAGAGATCAGAGGGACTAGACAGTTCCGAAGTACGACAGGTGTGGGAAATCTTATAAAGAATTCCTAGTCCACCTCCTCTGCGCCCAACTCTATCCAGCCTGGCCAGCGCATATCCCTCCGGAACAGCGGCCACCAGATCAGGGCCTGAGTGGTCTGAGGCCCAAGTTTCAGTTATAAACACCCAAGTGGGCCTTCTTACCATAACAAAATCATTAAAAGCGATATTATTTCTCACCAAAGATCTTGCATTGATGAGAAAACCAGTTTCCTTCGTGGGACTGGTGGTACCAAGTAGGCGAGCTGAGAGGGGAGATCTAAGGGGGTCACCAATCAGCAGCTTGCCCCGGCTGACAAAGCAGCCACAGCAAGGAGAGACTCGTAGTGCCTCAGGAGAGCAAGAGAAATGACATGGTAGCCGAGATGGTTTATAAGCACGCATATCCTGGATGGAATATTTAAAGGTTGCTTGTATATCTACCTCTGGACTGCTTGTCTCCCCATGGATCCCATCCATTATCCCGTCCTTAGCGCGGACGGGCAGAGACGGGCTGGACTCTGGCGTGACTCCGGCGTCACTACGGCACCAACGCCGCGCGCCAAGGGCCGCCTTAAATGCAGGTCTAGCCTGTCCTGATGACAGCTAGCCTGCCAACAAAAATGGCGCCGCCAGCTGTCCACTTCTACCCCCAAGATGGCCGCTATACAAGGGGCGTGAGGTCGGGGACCCGCCAAAGGCGGTGCGAAGCCGATTATAGTACAAGTTTGAGGGTGATTTCGTTAAAAACAAGGGAGACAATGCCAAAATAATAAAATAACACAGATACAAAAAGAGGGTTGTTTAAAAGCGCAATCACGTTTAGTAGGAAAGAGCCTGAAAGTGCCTGCCTGCACGCAAGCGTCGCGCAAGTTACCTGGTCACGGGAGTCCGCCTATACTGCCCGCCTTAAATGCAGGTCTAGCCTGTCCTGATGACAGCTAGCCAGCCAACAAAAATGGCGCCGCCAGGCGTCCACTTCTACCCCCAAGATGGCCGCTATACAAGGGGCGTGAGGTCGGGGACCCGCCAAAGGCGGTGCGAAGCCGATTATAGTGCAAGTTTGAGGGCGATTTCGTTAAAAACAAGGGAGACAGTGCCAAAATAATAGAATAACACAGATACAAAAAGAGGGTTGTTTAAAAGCGCAATCGTGTTTAGTAGGAAAGAGCCTGAAAGCGCCTGCCTGCACGCAAGCGTCGCGCAAGTTACCTATTTGTACTAATCTCCTACTGTGAGTGCACTCTGGGGCCAACTGGTTGCACTCTTTCTCTCCTGGAGCACTCTTTTCTTTGCCACCCAAGTGGCGGCGCCCTACTTTGGGGAATGGATCTTTTGGAGGAAGTGCATCCCGCAGCGAAGTAATCGCGTATTCAATTTTACTCAGTTCCAGGAATAAGGGTCCTAAGCACTCTTTTACTCCTAGCAGAAGCTTGTCATACAAAGCATGTAGTTCTTCCTGAAAGAAACACAATAAACCTCCCCCACATTGCCCCTTGGCTTTAGAGTTCTCTGTCTCCCTCTTGAGTTTTCCCCATGTGCCTTTAGATGGAACAGATGTCACAGAACTCTTGGGTGATGGCACAAGGGTGGCGGTAGTCAGAGTCCCACTTTCCCCCTTCCCTAATTCCACAGGAATGCTATGTGTATCCACCTCCTTAGATGACTCATGGTAGTTGGGAAATGCAAATACTTCTGACCCAAAACTTGGGGGGCAGACAACTGTTAATGTCCTTCATGTGTTTTTGCGGGGTGCGGATGATAAGGAAAGGCATCTCTCGGCCAGGTCAATTTCCTTGTGGGAGACATCGTTTAGTTCGCATGCGGTACATTGCATGCCATTACAACGCGGATGTTACAACGACCAAGTTGTTACATCGCACACGATTACATCACAAGTTGTTACAACGACTTGCTGTAGGGGGCAGAAGGTGTTGGATTTACAATCCAACACCTTCCCTGCTGTTGCACAAACTGGAGTAGGAATAGTAAATTATACTATTCCTAAGTCCAGTGCGCCCCCGACAGCAAGTCGTTGTAATGACTTGCAATGTAATCGTATGCGATGTTACAACGCAGTCTTGTAACGACCGCGTTGTAATGGCATGCAATGTATTGCATGCGAACTAATGTCATATATTCTTTCCTTGTTGTTCAAAAACATCTTATACACACTGAGCACAGGGGTTTGGGGCTATAGGCAATTGCACTTATCCACTAGTGTCAAGTTTATATCTACAAAATTCAAGGTGCTAGGGACTGGAGATCCAAAACCCCTCGATCTCCCTAAGACTAACAAGTCTCAAACAATCATAATTCAGAAAATGTCCAGCACTCTTTAACAAAATGAAAGTAATCTATTGTTATACAATACAATTATAACAGTTTATGATAAACAATGTTGTATCTCAGTATTCCATATATTGAGTCCTGGTAAATGATGAGTCTTCAGTGGAAGAGTAATAAATTCTTTATTTAATTCAAAAAGGGATTCTTTCTTCATAAAAACAAACTGTAGCCGGTGCCTACGCGTTTCGTCAAAAGGACTTCTTCAGGGCTACAAATGACATATATATACATTAATCACACATTAAACATATTTTATAATCCACACATATCATGAATTATTTTTAAAAAACAATACATATACACTATTTACAAACTTTATACATAATTGACAGTTATTTTATACCATTAAAAATTCCACTGAAGCATTTTCTTTCTATACATTGTCTCTATGTATACACATCAAATATCAGACCCTGTATACTTTTTGACAGGACAAGACTAGCTATAGAGTACTTTCAAAGTTTGGTGGGTTAACATTCTTTCTCTAAAACAAGCTTACACTGGTTTGGTGATTTTTGAACAGTTTTGTAAAGTAAAGTTTTTTTTAAATATTTCTTCAAGAATAACACCCTTATAGGACAACGGATCTGGGCCCTACTGTTATTTCTATAGATCCCATATTCTCTTTATAGTTGAATACTATTGCAATTTTCAATTTTCAATGTAATCATCCATATCCGGACCATTTGTGGAAAGGGAAACATATATACATAATATTTCTTACCGAATAGATAGCTGTCCGGATTTCTCAATATATTTGGAAAAAGGATTTTGCTAATTCTTCCTATGGTGACTATTTGCATAAGTCGCTCCCTTGGTGCATTTAATGCAATCCTGTGTCGCTACCGTGCTATAAAATAAAAGTGAACTTAATTCAGTTTATATAAATGTCTCCCTTCTACTTGATCTCAAATAGCAAAAGCGAAAATGATGTCACTTTTATTGTCTATTAGGCACATCCAAGACTATTTTATAATACGCAACTTTTAGCCTACCTTGTAAGTTTGGAATAAAGTTTCTCCTGATTAGTATCTCTTAATCTTTCGATGAAGGATGAACTGTAATGCGCTGGCTTTTTATAGGTCCAACATACTGCAAAAGTAAATGGGTTTGTGTTTTATTCATCGTATTTTTTATAGCAATAAGTTAATGCTTGTTTGGACCAAAAAGTATTATATTCTTTCAACATTTTGTAATGGCGAGTTTTATAACCGGATGTGAGCTTATCCAGTTTAGCAAAAAACTCAGGCATTCTGTTATCTCCCTACTATGGCACTGGGGCAAGTCATACATTTGTTAAGTGCATGGGAAGAAGTAAAACAAAGCTAGTCCCATGCAATCTCATGCACGCTCCGCATTTTTAGGAAATGGAGCAAAGATATATAAATCTTATACATTAATCTTACTACTGACAGTATTAGCAGTAGAGTTACGATCTTGTTGAAACAGTTTAAGGGAAAAAGGTTTTTAGCATAATGAAGGGAAGGGATTCAGGGCAGAGTAATCCCTTACACTTACTTGTATTCGGGTTGACAGCTGGCTTCGTGGTGTGGTATCCACAATGGTTTGCAAGGGTATGCACTATTCTCAGAGTTTAAATAGCCCGCTTAAATTCAGTAATTGGGAACAGGTGAGTCTAATTTGCGCGTCAACGTGCTTTTGGTTCATGCACGCACGCCATCTTTAAATGCCCATTAGTACAGCGTTTTATGCAGAAAATTAAATGACATTTTTCTATGTGGATATCCACACCTTTAATCAATCCATGTGGTTTGTAATTTGTTTTATTCGGCAACGTCTGACTTCTCGATTTATTTGGTTAGTTTAGATTATTACATTTATTAATCGCCGTTGACGAATTTGGATCGCCATTTCCGTGTGCCGATGTTTTTTGCAGCATCAGAGTGACGCCATCTTAGAGCAGTAAAGAAGCGCTATATTATTGTCGAATAGTGACGACGGATCGAGCAGATGCCAATATACTAATGCGAATTATGGTCCTTCATGTTAAGGGCCGCATAGCCTGACTATTTACAATCAACTATAGATTTTAAATGTTATTTGGATTCTGACGTGATGTATGGCGTGCGATCATTTTTATAATTATCACTAGTGTTATTGTATAAAAATGAATATGTTAATTTCCCAACCCCCTAGTTCATACAATTACTTATATGGTTACCTAAGTAGGGAAAACACAACGAATAGTCTATCAACTTTTATCTCGATTATCGAGTCTATAGCGGCCGCCATCTTCGAGTAGTCAAGCTGTCCTCATTATGCATATAGCTTTCGAGATCTGCAAACACCGTCCAGATAATATTAATCAGCATTGATTTGGATTTTATTAAATATTTCATGGATCTTGTATTGAATGTAGTCACTATAGAATATAAAAACGACATTAAGGTTGTATTTGTCAATCAGATACGATTTTTAAGATTCTGGGAATGATTAAAGAGGCTTAAATGTCACATTATTGTTTATCTCCAGTTCCTTGATTCATGCATTTAATTTTTAAATGAATTCGCGGAGCATATCTAATCTACTAGTTAGGAAAAACTTCGATGTCATATTATTATTTGTCATCAGTTCCCTGATTTATACACTTTAGTTTATAAGTGAATCTAAGGAGCATGTCCAATCAGCCGATTGGAAGTCTAGTCCATCTGTTGCTCTATGAGATTTATGTTTGGATGGAAGTAATTCTATATATTCTGGTCATCTTTTTATGATAATACACCAACCTGCTAGTTGTAAATACAGAATCGGCAGGTATATAGTGGGGTGTATCTTTGGCGATTGCAAATACCATTCGGGCCATCACATGATTTTATTACTGTTTATTGGAAATTATTGAAAGCATCATAAGAAGTGATGCAATTCATTATTGATGTTAAGTCCTAACGTTGTCGCCCGCAGTCGACAAATCCATCCTGCTTCAGCTTTTCCTAATTGTATTTCCCCGTTTCCTCCCCGTAATGGGCTTTTTATATGTTCCAGGGCATGGAACCATATATCACTTTGCAGTGGATGTTGTTCCTGTATATGGACAGCTACAGGATATTTTGCATCTTTATTTTTAATGGCTCGAACATGCTCCTGAATCCTAGTTTTCAGGCTTCGAACACTACTTCCCACATAGATTTTGCCGCAGGTACAGCCCAAAACATATACTGTATGAGTTGTGTTGCAGTTTATGAAGGTTCGTATGTTGTATTTTTTAGAGGTGTTATATTTGAACTCCATTTTTTTATTGAGTCCAATCTTGCACACTGTGCAAGACCCACAAATATGGAATCCCACTGGCCTGGTGGGTAACCAATTTTTGGAGGAAGGTTTATTGGTCGTGTTGGTCACATAACTGGGGCATAATTTTTTCTTGAGGGTTTCCCCTCTCCTATAGACCACTTTGGGTTTTTCAGAGACAGTTCCAACCGGCATAGAGCCAGAATTGATTAAGTGCCAGTTCCTACGGAGAATATTATAGATATGATCACTGTACGCATTATATTCTGTTATAAACAGTACCTCATCTCTCTTATTATCGTTTTTGGAGCTATTTTCTTTCGGCTTAAGAGTAGTTTTGCGTTCTACTAAAAGGGCCTTAGATTCAGCTTTTTTCAGGCACTGTTTAGAGTATCCCCTCTCACCAAAATTGCGTTTAATGGTTCTGAGTTGTTTTTGGAAATTGTGATTTTCGCTACAATTCCTACGAGCCCTGATCATTTCTCCGTAGGGTACCGCATTAATAGTGCTTCTAGGATGAGCACTTTCAGCGTGCAGAACACTATTACATGCAGTAGATTTCATATGGATATCACTATGTATTTTGGTGTCCTTTATATACAGTCTTAGGTCTAAATAATCAATTTGTTTTCCAGAGTAATTCGTGGTCAACCTCACATTGAATTGATTGTTGTTAAGGTACTCAAGATAGTTAGTTAGATCGAGGACGCTCCCATTCCAAATCATTAGGATGTCGTCGATATATCTACCATAAAAAATGATGTTGTTATTCAACTGTCTGGAGCCCGGTCCCCAGGCATGCTCCGCCTCATACAAGCCCATGAAAAGGTTTGCATAAGAGGGAGCAAACCTGGATCCCATCGCTGTCCCCTGCTTCTGCAAGAACCATGTGCCATTATGCAAAAATGCATTCAGGTCCAGGATCATGCGAGCCATCACAAGTAACATAAGCGTATGTTCCAGATTACTGGCATTCCGTTTGTAGAGGAAATATTTCAAGGCTCTCAAACCACAGTCAGTTTTAATGCACGTATACAGGCTTTCCACATCAAGTGTGACAAATAGCAGATCCGGGCTATCCCAAGATAAGTCTTCCAATTTGCAGAGGACATCACCACTATCTTTCAAGTAGGCGGGTAAGTTCTTAACAAAGGGCTGTAAGTATTTATCTACATATTCCGAGAGATGTTCGGTGGGCCCTCCATTCCCTGATATTATGGGTCTTCCGGGGGGGAAACCTGCCCCCCCTTGTGGATTTTTGGAAGTACATAGATGCACGGAAAACGAGAATCTCGTGCCTGCAAGTATTTATGTTCGGTGTCTGACAATAGACATGATTCATGCCAGTCTTCTAAGCATGAGTTTATGTTCTGCTCAATCTTTTTAGTCGGATTTTCAGTCAGTTTCATGTAGCAGCTGGTATTTCCTAGTTGCCTATCTATTTAGTTTAAGTAGTCTGACCGGTTCATGATGACGATATTTCCGCCTTTGTCAGCTTCTCGAATAACTAGGTTGCTGTCTTCCTGTAATGCATTAATGATGTCTCTATCCCTTCTAGACATGTTGTGGTCATGTTTGCAATATGATTTCAAACCGTGTTTGTCTTCTAGTTGATATAATTATTGTGTAACCCTCATGTAAAACTCATCAATAAAGGTGTCCTGTGGTCTAATTGGGACAAATTTGGATTTCAATCTCAAACCACTATCATTGCTAACATCTTCAGTTATATTTAACATGTTGGCTGTATCAGTGATCTCAATACTGTCATCTTCCCCATCCAAAGTGGATAAAAGGTACGTGGCATGTAAATCCCCAATAGTCATTGTTGATTGATTTGTTTCGGTATACAAGACATCATGTACAACAGATTGATGCTCAAAGAATTTTTTTAATCTTAATTTCCTTATAAATTTATACAGATCGACATGTAAATCAACAAAGTTGCAAGTATTGGTTACACAAATTGAGACCTTTTTGTAATGCAGTATTTTCTTCATTAGAAAGGACTTTATCCGACAAATTGACAATATGCAATTGGTTTGATGCACAATCATCACTGATATCATTCTCTACTTCCTCAACTGAGTCTTGCTTTGCAATCTTGTTTGCACCCCTTGTTTTTTGTTTCCTCCCTCCTCTTCTGATTCTAGATTTAGGTTTTTCTTTTTGTTGCCCAGCCTGTATCGCTGGACCTCTTTTAAAAAAAGGGAAGAACTGGAGGTGTCTTGTTTGCTTGTTCCCTCACCTGGGTCACTGTCAATTGAAGACAGGGAGGTACTACTTGAAGATACACTGGCAGCTCTCTCACTACTATTCTGAGCCGGTGTTTGCTTTGATGTGACATCATCATATTTCTGAGAAAGTGAATATACGCCCATTGGCATAATCCTTTTCGTCCCTCAAAATTTTTTTCAGCTTTTTCTCCTTTAGATAAACTTGATATGCCGCCAGTTCTATTTTCAGGATGTCATAATTTTTAAGTGTGGCATCCTTTAAATTCATATCCATTATCTCTTTTTCAAGTTTTGATATCTCTTCCTTTATCTTGCTCACTTTCCTTACCGCATTAGTTATGAGAATTTTCATCATGCGATAGGAAGCGTCATATAGACCTTCCTCCCAATCGTCTAATAAGTCCTGTTCCAAATCTTCATAGTTTGGAAAGATTAGGATTCTCAGTCCTCGAGGTATTTTTTTATTCTCAATATATTTACGCAGGGTCGCCCCATCCCACCATTTGGCGAGTTCCTGTTTTTTCAACTTTTCCAACTTATAGAATTTCTCTTTTAGTCCCTCATTCTTTAGAGCTGAGGGTTTAGGGGCGCTTGTGTTGGGACCTTTAGATTTAAATAGGTCACCTAACATCTCCTCTCGTTTATCATCAAAATCCATGTTATGAATGGATAGTGCTAATTTAGCCCAATTAATTAATTTTATACACACTGAGCACAGGGGTTTGGGGCTATAGGCAATTGCACTTATCCACTAGTGTCAAGTTTATATCTACAAAATTCAAGGTGCTAGGGACTGGAGATCCAAAACCCCTCGATCTCCCTAAGACTAACAAGTCTCAAACAATCATAATTCAGAAAATGTCCAGCACTCTTTAACAAAATGAAAGTAATCTATTGTTATACACTACAATTATAACAGGTTATGATAAACAATGTTGTATCTCAGTATTCCATTCATTGAGTCCTGGTAAATGATGAGTCTTCAGTGGAAGAGTAATAAATTCTTTATTTAATTCAAAAAGGGATTCTTTCTTCATAAAAACAAACTGTAGCCGGTGCCTACGCGTTTCGTCCAAAATGACTTCTTCAGGGCTACAAATGACATATATATACATTATGTAAGTATCAATGAGGACTAGCTGGATTAAGGGGGAGGGGGGATAAAGGGTGACTCAGGTACGTCAGACAATGAAAGGAAAAAAGCAATGTTTTCCTTTGAAAGCCCTCACCCACCGACCTAGTCGGTGGCATGCTTCATCATCGGGCCCACCACAGTGGCACCGAATGTGCCCCGGGTGTGCTGCAACGCCAGGTGACTGCGGAGCTGGTATATTGCTGCGTGTGCAGTGAAGGAGTGAGAAGTGAAAGTTTAAAAAGCTATACAGGCGGTCCCAGCACCCGAGGGTTAACAAGTGTTTAATAAACTGGGCCTCCGTTAGCTGTTAAAAAGGCGAAAGGACAAAGTGGAGTGATTAATGATCTCCCATGTCCAGTGTGGTCTACATGTTTCTGCCAGTGCCTTTTCTATTATAAGCTGGCTTTCCTCAGGACCAATAGAGTAAAGTGAAAAAGTGCAGTTAAATAATAAACTAATAAACTATATTAAGTGTTTGTGTTCTTTCATTGGCTATGTATCGCGCTCGCTAAGGCGCTGTAGCTGTTAGAGGGGGATTCCCTCAAGCTTTTTCTTTTATTTCTTTGTAAAAAGCCTCATGGCGCCGCAGAAGGACGAATAGGTCCAAGGAGGAACCAGACCGAACTACTCGGTCTCTTTCTCTGCCAGGCGACCCATGAGGCTTTTTACAAAGAAATAACAGAAAAAGCTTGAGGGAATCCCCCTCTAACAGCTACAGCGCCTTAGCGAGCGCGATACATAGCCAATGAAAGAACACAAACACTTAATATAGTTTATTAGTTTATTATTTAACTGCACTTTTTCACTTTACTCTATTGGTCCTGAGGAAAGCCAGCTTATAATAGAAAAGGCACTGGCAGAAACATGTAGACCACACTGGACATGGGAGATCATTAATCACTCCACTTTGTCCTTTCGCCTTTTTAACAGCTAACGGAGGCCCAGTTTATTAAACACTTGTTAACCCTCGGGTGCTGGGACCGCCTGTATAGCTTTTTAAACTTTCACTTCTCACTCCTTCACTGCACACGCAGCAATATACCAGCTCCGCAGTCACCTGGCGTTGCAGCACACCCGGGGCACATTCGGTGCCACTGTGGTGGGCCCGATGATGAAGCATGCCACCGACTAGGTCGGTGGGTGAGGGCTTTCAAAGGAAAACATTGCTTTTTTCCTTTCATTGTCTGACGTACCTGAGTCACCCTTTATCCCCCCTCCCCCTTAATCCAGCTAGTCCTCATTGATACTTACATATAAACACAGGGGATACGGGCTAGCATATCTAGTCCTCTCTCTCTCTTTGATCTGTATAATATATATACATTAATCACACATTAAACATATTTTATAATCCACACATGTCATCAATTATTTTTAAAAAACAATACATATACACTATTTACAAACTTTATACATAATTGACAGTTATTTTATACCATTAAAAATTCCACGGAAGCATTTTCTTTCTATACATTGTCTCTATGTATGCACATCAAATATCAGACCCTGTATACTTTTTGACAGGACAAGACTAGCTATAGAGTACTTTCAAAGTTTGGTGGGTTAACATTCTTTCTCTAAAACAAGCTCTAAAACAGGGTCTGATATTTGATGTGTATACATCATTTACCAGGACTCAATGAATGGAATACTGACATACAACATTGTTTATCATAACCTGTTATAATTGTATTGTATAACAATAGATTACTTTCATTTTGTTAAAGAGTGTTGTTCAAAAACATCGCTCTTTGAATAAAGTCATCCAAAGTTGTTTTCGATCCTGTCTTAGACCCACATTCACCTGGCCTCCGCTTGCTCAACTTGGATTCAAACACTAATGGAATCCACTGTGCACTTCAATCACAGGTGACCACAGCTGTCCATGAGAGTCCAGACTGAAACAAAACTTTTTACTGAACGCCCGACATTAGGGTATAAACCTATTAGGCCTTCTACAGCACCTCACCCTAGAGCCCATGAAGAATACCTCCTTGGGTACTGGAGTCACGTTTTAGTAAATATTTAATAGTTATTCCCAAGACCACTAGGGATCCTGGAACATGTAGTCCTCGCTCGCCGGGACGTCAGCAATTACCCAAGCATTCATGTTCCCAGCAGGTCTATTACCGGTGCTTCACTAGCGTTTATGTCAGTGTGTTTCTCCACTTTTTTGTAAGTTAAGGCGGGATAAGGATTAAAAGACAAAGACACAAAATCACTCTGTCTATGTCTGCAATGACAACCTGGGAAGGAGTCACAAAGGAATCAGGAAAAGGGATCAGGATCGATGAGCGTATGCTCTTGCAGAAATTGAGTAAGTCGCCAAAACACTTACCTCACCCATGGTCCCAGGACATGCTGCCGCCTCTCACCCCCACCACACTAATTTAGAATGTCTGAAAAAGGGCCATCAGCAAACAATCTCTGCACTCAGAGGCTACGTGCAGAGAGATTTGGTACAGCAGGGTGACTTTAGCATGTCATACCCCTCCGGTTTCCATCTCAAAAAAGTCCCTCTGGCATCCAGAAAAGCCTGAAAACGCTGGGCACAGCCACCAAACAGGCACCAAACGGAAAGTACCCCACCACCCTGCGAACACCTAGGCCTACTCACCTCCAGGCTGTGGTGGCTACGGTGCAAGCAGGACCGCTTGAGGAGATGGAACCAAAGCCCCCCTCCTACTGCCTTCTCAGTGTCAGCATTTGGTGATGAGCAGTCGGAATAATGCTAGACGTGAGCTGGAACAGCTGCCCCCAACTCTTTTCCTCGATTCCAGAGGCCCCAACACGGAGGAGCTGCCCGGACGGGCACAGCTGCAGTCCCAACAGCAAGGGCTCTGCTCTGCGTGTGATGCAGGTGTGTCCGTAGGGCAGGCACGAGCACAGCAATGTGGAAGACAATCACGGCAATCAATAAATCAATCAATCAGGGAATTTGTAATGCGCACCGCTTACCCGCTAGTGTCTCAAGGCGCTAGGGGGGGGAGCTGCAGCTAGTGGTTGAAGAGCCAGGTCTTGAGCAGTCTTCTGAATGCCGGGAGGTCTGCGGTCTGTCGTAGGAGGAGGGGGAGGGCGTTCCAGGACTTGGCGGCGCGGTGGGAGAAGGATCTGCCCCCAGAAGTGGTTCTGTGGATGCGCGGGGCGGCGGCCAGGGATAGGTCGGCGGAGCGGAGTTTCCTGTTGGGTACGTAGAAGGAGAGTCTGTCGTTGAGGTAGGCTGGGCTGGTGTGGAGTGCCTTGTGTGCGTGGATCATGAGTTTGAATGTGATTCTTTTGTCGACGGGGAGCCAGTGCAGGTCTCTCAGGTGCCGGGTGATGTGGTCTCGGTGTGGGACGTTGAAGATCTGGCGTGCGGAGGCTTTCTGGATTCTTTGGAGTCTGTTGATGAGTTTGGACGGGGCTCCGGCTTAGAGGGCGTTTCCGTAGTCGAGTCGGCTGCTGACGAGGGCTTGGGTGACGGTTTTCCGTGTGTCCGTCGGGATCCATCTGTAGATCTTGCGTGTGACTATATGTCTGGGAAGGCAAAGCCAGCCCGATGGGGCCAGGGTCAAACGCAGTCCGGAGGCAGGAATCCCCTCCCCACACCCATTTACATGCCCGCAAGAAAGGGGGCGAACAGGATTAGTCCTCCCAGGGTGAGCACGGGTGCTCGCAGTTAGGGCCAGGGGGGGATAGGGCCAACGGGCCCAAGAGATGCACAACCATCCCACCCCTCACAGAGAGTAGAGAAGAATTGAAGAATCGGACCGGAGGAAACAGGACTTGACCTACCAGAAGTAGGAGCACGAGAAGACTGCCTCCTGAAGCCAATCTGGACCTGAGAGGACGGCCTCCTGAAGCCGATCCAGACCTGAGAAGACTACCTCCTGAAACCTACCCGGGCCAGAGCTTCACCTTCTCCTCGCTTCAGCCCAGCCGCTCAGCCGTTCGTGGTGCAGTGGGAAGACAAGAAGGAACACTTGGGGCGGTGTGAGTGTTGGGCACTAGCCGGCTCTCGCGCCTTTTTACGGGACCCATGCGCTCAGCTGTTTCTATGGGACGGCATGGGGCGACGCCTGCGGCGGTGTGGGGGGGGGGGCGGTCCAAACGAGGAAGACTGCATCGGAGGAAGGGCAAGCCTCCTCCTTAAAGGAACATGACCCCTCTGCAACCGGAATCCGGCCCAGGAGGGCAGAGCGAGTTTGTCAGACCCCGAACCTGCAACAAAGGAAGCTCCCCGGCGGTGGGGACATAACACAAGGCCAGAGGCCAACAGGAGCTATCCGGTTGCCGCGCGGCAGCGAAAAAAGGCACGAACAGCACCTGGAGCATTTCTCTCGTTTCTGATTGACTGGGGCTGCTAAACAAGGGCTGGAGCCCTGAAAGGAAACTGGAGGGAGCCCCATCGCCATGCACAAACTCGTCAACAAGAAATAAGCGGGGCAGGAGCAGGCAAACCCCAGGAACGCTAAAAAGGGAGAGAAACCAGGCAGGATCTGGTGCTAAGAAGGAATTGGACAAAGTAGCAGGGCAGTGAAACACACACTGCTACATCAAGAAATTCTTGGACACAATCTGCAGTAGTGAAAGACGCACGGGCATTTGGGCGCAATTTGACCAATGGAACAGGCAACACAGGATCCTGCAGGAATGGGCAGCAAGCAGAGGCCAGCCGGGAGAAAAACACAGCCCCTGGCTCGCTTCAGGGAGGCCCAGGCGCTACCAGAGCCCACAAAGAAGGGCCAAAAGAGATGGGGAAGAGACACTAGACCCGAGCTGTACGTCGACCTGCAAGCGATGTTGGAGAAAGCCAGGGCATTGGTTGACATGAAGGGGCAGAGCTGGGAGGACCGGCAGATCAAGGAAGGGGCTCAGGGGAAGGAGAAGAGGCCACGGTGAGCATCCTCAGCATGGCCTCCCCCTAAGAAGGTGGGGGTAAGGAGCGTGCATCCAAAACAGCGGCCCCTGCGAAGGCCAAGAAGGGAATGGAGCAAGGGGGAAGGACCCCCCCACCAGCGAGGAGAAGGAGGCTGTCTCTCCAGAACAGGTGTCTAGCACAGAGGCGGACGGAAGCAGCGACGACGAGCAGTCTGTAGCCTGCACGGCAGCACCTCAGGGAAGACACAGGAGACAAGACAGCGTGGCCGACAGAGCGAGTGGTAAGCATGGTGCAAAGAGGGGCAAGCAAGGGCACGAGAGGGGCGGGGAGTTGGCCCAGCAGTCAGGAACCCTGGGAAAACGTAAATATGGGCACTCAGCAGGGAGTGAGCAATGTAGCACTGCAAGAGCCATGGGCCATTCACCTCCGTGGCAGACAGGGCTAGGAGAAGGGCGACAGGTTTTCCAAGGGGAGGCTTGGACTGTAGGGGTAGCCCATCCAGCGGAGTGGTCGCCCTGGTGGCAATGGCCAGGGGCAGGAACTCTATTCCCGGGGAGCACCTCGTGGGGCACGGGGGCACGGGGATAGCCAGACCAAAAGGTGGACATGAGGGGCCATACAAAAGGGGCTACAAGCAGGGAAAAAGGGGTATCAAGCCAGGAGCACCAAGGGGAAATGAGGTGACCACACAAGAGGGTACAGTGGCCCCTGGGGTTGATAGTACAAGTACAAGCAAGACAGGGGAGGGGCACAACACTAACGGAAAGCCGGCCAGCGAGTATTAGCACCCCTCCCCGAGTGACCACCCCCACGACCACAAAGCTCTTAGGCTGGCCAACCTCATCCCACTAGCAGTTAAGGAGAGGATCTGGAGAAAAGAGTTCATAGACATTTTCTCACTACTGGAAGTGCGCCAAGCAAGTTTAGACCTAGCAATGCAAGACAAGAAGGACGATGATAGGAGGGACCGCCGTAAGCCCAGAGTACAAAGATCAATAGAAAATTGTCTGAAAGCATTCAGAACATTGGCATGCGTCTTCATTGAGAAATTCCCGCAGGGTGCAGCAGCACTGATTTTGTACGAGCAAAAGGTGCATGACACGCAGCAGCAGTATCAAGGCGAGACATGACTAAAATACGATGAGGGTTTTAGGGAGAAGATGCAAGTATGGCCGATAATGGGGTGGGACTGTCAGGACATGGGGTGGGACTGTTCACGGCACACATGGTGGCGGCCAGGGAGGGCTTCAGCGCCAAAGAGAGCAATTTTCATCCCTACGGGAGTAAGGGTAAATATGATGGGCTAGGGTTCAAAGAGAAGAATCAGGGCAGTAGTAAATCAATTAAACCATGTTGAAAGTTCGACAAAGACGATTGTAAATGGGGGGCAGCAAGCAGGTTTAAACACGCTTGCGAGTCATGCAAGGGAAATCACCCCACCATACGCTGTAAGTGGGCCACAGGGACAGGGGCCATCAAAGAAAAGACAGGCACAAAGAAGTGAGGTTCAGGCCCCCACCGGCAGGGCAGTGAGGTCAGGTGCGGGGGAAAGCCGCTGCTGACACCCATTTTGCCAAGCAGGCTGTTACATTTGTTAAAACACTATCACAAAGCAACAGACAGACAGCTGCAGCAGAAGGCTTCACACAAGGTTTCCCAATCCCTTACAAAGGACCCAGGAGGGCCTGGGAGAGCCTGCACCTGAAATCAGTGAGAGTCAACCCGGGGGTGACAAAACAGAAGGTAGAGCAAGAAGTACAACTGGGGCGGGTGGCCGGCTCTTTTACTTCCCCCCCATTAAAAGATATGGTGGTATCACCACTTGGAGTGGTGCCCAAGAAAGAGCCTGGAAAATTCCAGCTGATCCATCACCTGTCCCACCCCCAAGGGGAATCCATAAATGACTGGTTAGAACAGGGAGCATGCACGGTAGTCTACGCATCGGTAGACGATGCAGTGGAATTTATAAGGCAAGAAGGGAGGTGCACCCTGTTGGCAAAATCAGACATAGAGTCATCCTTCAGATTGTTGCCGGTGCACACAAACAGTTACCACCTGTTGGGCTTCAAATTAGATGGTCATTACTACTATGACAAATGCTTACCAATAGGTTGCTCAATATCATTTGGGCACTTCGAGGCGTTCAGTAGTTGTCTGGAGTGGGAGCTGGGGTCACGCGCCCCTGAGGGAGGGCGGGTCCACTACCTAGACAACTTCCTGTTTAATGGGAGAGCAGGCTCCGGGAGTGCCCTAACCTCCTACAAAGTTTCATGAATCTGGCCCAAGAGTATCCCGCTAGCGCGAGAAAAAACAGAGGGCCCGACCACAAAGCTGTCCTTCCTTGGGATAGAGCTGGACTCAGTGGCCGGGACATGCAGATTGCCACCTGAAAAGGTAGCCAAACTAAGGGAAACCATAGGGAGACTGATGCAGTAAAAAAAGGCAACTCTGGGAGAAGTGCAGCAGCTGCTGGGGAAGTTGAATTTTGCCACACGGGTAATCCCCGCAGGGCGCGCCTTCGCAAGACGCATGGCGTAGTTGAACAGGGGCATGGCACGGAAGCACCACAGGGTCCGCATCACGCAAGAGGTAAGGGAGGACTTGGGACAGTGGGAGAATTTCCTGACAGAATTTAACAGCACCCTAATGTGGCAAGAACGGTGGGTGCAAGCAAACGAACTGGAACTCTACACAGACTTAGCAGGGGGGTTTGGCTTTGGCGTAATCCTAGGGACAGCATGGTCGGCAGGGGTGTGGCCAGCAGCCTGGCAGAGCGCTGGGCTCACCGCAAACATTTCCTTGTTGGACCTGTTCCCAATAGTGGTGGCTTTCCACATTTGGGCCCAGAGGCTAGCTAATAGGCCTATGACGCTATGGTCTGACAACCACTCAGTGGTGCAAGCAATCAACACAGGGTCAGCAAAATGCCCAGCAGTGGTCAGCCTGCTGCGGAAACTGGTTGGCTGCCAACTGAATGCTAACATCGCACTTAGGGCGGGACACATCCCTGGGGTAGACTACTCAGTTGCCGATGCTATTTCTCGTTTTCAGTGGGTGAAATTCTGAGAGCTTGCCCCGGACGCAGACAAAGGGATGACCCCAGTGCAAGTGGAGGTGTGGTAATGGGTGGACCTGGGTTTTAAGAAATTGCTGGACAATGCACTGGCCCCTAAGACAGACACCTGTTACCGTAAGTGTGGGAAGACTTTCATGACCAGGGCAGGTCTAGAGGGGGGGCCAGTAGGCAGGCCAGGAGGAAATCTTAGAGTTCATCGAATGGGCCTTTGCGTCAGGCAAGACCAAAACCATGGGCCCAGGCACACCTGAACGCAGTGGCATATTACATAAAGATGGCAGCAAGGGATAACCCAACTAGGACTTTCAAATGCAGGATAGCGAAGAGAGGCTGGGGAAGGTTGCAGCATGCAAAGAAAGATGCAAGGCGTCCCATCCTCTTTAGCATACTGCAGAGTTTATTGGGGGTCCTGGCAGGAGTGTGCTCATCAGGGCAAGAGGCCAGGCTCTTTGGAGCAGCGTTTGCACTGGCATTCTTTGGGTCTTACAGGATCAGCGAGTTGGTAGTTCCATCAGTCAGTGACCCTGGGGCAGCATGCATCAACAGAGGGGACGTGGAAATGGGTGAAGGGTACATGGACATATTGCTGCGTCGGTCCAAAACGGACCATGCAGGCAGGGGTAAATTGACCAGAATAAAATGCATTAGGGACACAACCTGCTGCCTGGTGTGCTTACTGCAGGAATACCTGGGACCTGGGGAAGGCAGCAAATGGGCCTCTCCTCAGTCACAGGGACAGGTTGTTCCTCAGCCGCTTTCAGTTCACAGCTGTGATGAGGAAGACCGTGGATGCAGTAAGGCTCCCTGCAAAAGAGTTTGGTTCCCACTCTTTCAGAATAGGGGCAGCCTCTACAGCTGCGGGGTTGGGGTTGGATAGCGAACAAATCAAGGAGATAGGACGCTAGGCATCCAGAGCATTTAAGCATTACGTACGCCCAACAATGTACTGAGTCCAGTTTCTCCTCCCCCCACTCCCGTCTAGGTCCGAGTTATCCACGGAAGAAGGCGTGGATCTTGAGTCACTCCTACGTGATGCGGGCACAGAAATGGGCGGCGGCCAGACGCAAATTCGGTGGGATGTGGCTGCGGGACACCGACATAGCCTGGTTGGGGCGATCGGGAATGAAATAGGATCAGCTGCTACCCGTGGTGCAGGAAGCAATGAGGCAAAGTGGCAGATTGGATGCGGTGGTGGTTCACCTGGGAGGAAATTACTTGGCAGCATTGGGTAGGCGGGTCCTCCTAGAAAATGTGCAGAAAATCCTCACGGCCTTGGCCCGCCTGATATGCCCAGCAGAAGTAATTTTTCAGAAGTAATAGTGTGGAAGACCTGGCCGAGTGCCTTGGTCTTGGGAGCAGTGGAGATATCCAGACGGAAACTCAATATCACCATGGCAAAGGTTTGTAGGGCCAATGGATGGGGTTTTGTAGATACAGTTTCATAAACTTGAGGTCTCCGGGTTAATACCTGGAGGACAGGGTACGCCTTACCGGGGTAGGGATGGACATGTTCCTACTGAACATTGTAGGGGTGCTGGAACAGATGGGGTTCATCTAAGATCAAAAGGGGAGGCCAAGGTCGGGGGGAGCTCCCTCCAATCGGGAAACCGTAGGTAAGGTGGCGGAAGGAACACAAGGAAGGTAGTAAAAAGAGTGAACTTACTAAAAGGTTGATGGAAGGGTCACATAGTGTCCCCGGGATGCCTCACGGCAGGGGCACTGATGGAGCCAAGGGCGGCGTGCCGCCATAGAAAGAGTAGATGCAATGCTTCCGCAGGACCTTTGGGATGCCTCACTGCAGGGGTACTGAGGGAGCGAAATGCAAGGACTCAGCCTCAGGAAAGATAAAGTAGATGCTCAAGTAAGGTCCTTGGGATGACACACGGCAGGGACCACTGGGAGCAGGGAGGGCCCATGAAAGGGTCCATGGCAAGCGGGATGGCACTTCCAGCCCGGGCAGGTCCAGACGAACACCCTCCAAGTCGGTAGAAAGTTGAAACCTAGACCTGTGAATCAGAAGCCCAGACAGGGGGCTCCTCCCCTCCCGGGAAATTGAGGAGGCTGGGTCTATACTGCAGGCAAAACAAGTGCAAAGACCTGGAAATGTAAATGTGTAGCATGGACATTAAGTGAACAGTAGATATGAACATAAAGTTTTCACAATTGTATAAACAAGTGATGTTGAATAAACTGCAACCTTTTAAGGTACCAAAGCACGTCGTTGGTGGTGATTTAAGGATTAATAGGAACACAGTTTGGTTGGAGGCGGGTGAGACGGGGGGCAACTCACCCACCTAAAGGGGGTTGTATACTTGAACACTTGAATCAGTCTAGCCTGAATGATACTGAGTGTGGCACGCTTATGAACCTGAACACGTTTGCAAAGTGATATTGTCAAAATTGGGTCTACTATAATGACAAGGAGTCGAAAAGACTGGGGTATGTACATGGAAAATTACTAATCAGACTAGCATATGCAAATGTGATTGGACATTAAGTGTAACGTGAACTGTCATTCTCCTTTCAAAGGCAGCTGAACCTGTACACACCGTGTGAACAAGCGGGGAGCATCAAAGGCGGAATAGATTGAATTAGAAGGTACATGCCAGACACTACATGCTGGTTGACGAAGGAAACCATGGTTAGGAGAAAGAATTAACATCACTCTTCTAATGTTACAGACAGACCAACAGAGGTGATTCCCTGGAAACAAGAAACGTCATAAACAACAGCATCCAAACCAAGAACACCCAGACGATAGAAACACAAGGGACCACCTACATACCATTCTCTCTCTCTTGTCATCACATTCCCCTTTCCCCTCTCGGACCCTTCTTCTGGCCATGTGGAGTCAGGGCAGGAGCTGTAATGCGGTGGAGGACTTGGGAGCCAGCATCCTGAATGTGGGCCTCTAAAGTTTTGCAATGGACCTAATTAGTAATCTTAGATTATGACACTTCATGTTTTTCCTCCAACTTCCCCAGAGTAACTGAAACAGGTTTTTAACAAAGATTTTCTACTGACCCTATTACATATCCTTGGCGATAAGTAAAAAAATGCTTAGTGAAAACATCTTTTACAACCTTATTATGAAACCAGACTTGTGAAAATGATAAAATGTGACAAGAATATTTATGCATTCTTGTTTTTCATGTTTTTTGGAGTGATGATGTGCTGTGTTGGGTTTCATGATGGGGTTTTATGCTGCATCATTTCATTGTGTTATTGTTGTGTTATATTGTAGCTGTGTTCCATTTTGTTTTTGATATCTTGTTCTGTTGGGCCATTATCCTTTTGTTTTGTTCCTATTTTGCTTTGTGTTGTGTCATTGTGTTGTTTTCTGTTCTGCTGTGCAACTGCTTTAGGGATGTCAACAACTCATGCAACATTTTCAACTAAAAGCAGCAAATCCCTTCAAAGTTCCAGAGACCCAACTGCATTTACCACTGTTTACGAATGTAAAATACCACTGCTCCAGTTCTTCGCCTACTAAGGGCTTAGTCAGCCCAAATCTGAGGCATTGACCAAGCCGTAAATAGCAATTCCAGTTCTCATTTTTATATGATGCCACCCAGATGTGTGTTAACATTTTCTTGCAAGTGTTTTATAGAGGAAATCCTCTCACACTGAGACTGTATATGCGTGAAACATTTTGTCACTGGTTTAATGTAACATAAACAGTTCAGTGCTGGAACCAGATGTGAGCTTGCTTTAGTAACTTATTCCTCATGTCTTTCGAAATGGATGGATGTGCTCAAACCTTTTTTTCAACTGCCTGTTTTTTTATACCTTAGAGTGCTTACCATTTCAAACCTCACTCCTCGAACTTTTATTTTTGCAAATGATAGACTATACTTTTTGTACAAACAGCAGCAACTTTCCTTTCCTGTCCTTCTTCCTCTTTACCTGGTCATTGCTGATATGGAAACTGGAAGTAGAATATCAAAGCACTGGCGACCATCTTGTTTAATGCAGGGCCCTTCACAGTGGTGCTGTAAACTTGCCTCCTAAATTGCACCAAATTCTCGGCTGTGCTTGGAAAGAAGGGGTGACAGGTTATTATTTTTCCTTTCTCTGTGTCTCTAGACATGCCTCAACTTTTGTGTAGGTCAACTTTTCTTCTGGCATGGTTTCAGGAAATAAGCTCTTTTGTTTTCCAAATAGTGTTAATGTTAACTAATTAGCAGTGAGATGCTGAAATTTGCATTTGAGTGACTACCTCTGCCTTTTCACCAATTAGGCCAGTTTATTTATTTTATGTATTTATTTATTTATTTGAAAAGTTTTATATAGTGCTGGCTAGACCCGGAGGTATCAGAGCTCTTTACATGAGAATCAGCGAGTTACAGGTTACATAATTACATCAATTAAATCACGAATCACGGGGCGAGGGGGAGGGAAGGAAACACAATGGGGAAATGAGGAAAACAATGACAGATGTCCGGCTGGGTAGGTGACGGCCGAGGGGGTGAAGGCAGGGCCAAACTCCTCTTTAGTTGCATATGACAGCTCCACCGGGCATCAGCCAAGGATGCACATGCACCGAGGTAAGAACAGACAGTTTGGCATCCACCCAGATGGCATTGTCAAAGGTCTGTTGAAAGTTTTGTTAAAGTTCCAACCAGGTATGAGCCATGTTGTTTCGACTCCGTGGTATGTATCATATTCAAAGGTTTCTGTGTGGGGGGAGCGGGCATTGTCATTGACCATTCATTGATGAGATTCCCGGGGTGGGAATGGATCATCCCTTAGATGCTCCTCTTGGGATCCTTTATGCCTCCTCCAAGTAAGTCCCTGCCCAGGTATGTAACTTCGGGGTTTTGCTTCATCAGCCTAGGGGATGCCCTTCAGTGGTCTCGGGGTCCATGCCGTGCTGTAGCCCCTTGGGTTGCCTCCATTCGGAGCCCCAGAGTCTTCTCGTGGATGCCCGCCATCTTAAAGTCAGGCAGCTTGGGAGCGGTGCCCTGCGTCGGCTCACTGTGCTTCCAACAAATTATTCAGCTCTTGTGGGGACTCTTCTTTAGAGCCCCCGGAAACGCTTGCGGTAGGGACGCTTCCCCAGCCCCCCACTCACCGTTCTTGCCCAGTGGACGACTATGGCTCTCCCGTGGCACCTTCGTCTTTGGCAGCCATCCGTGTCGGTCCCCTTGTAGCCGCCCGCACCATCATACCTCACTGCCGGCTGGTTCAGATTGCCGCAGTGTTCCTTCGAGCTCTACTTCGGCCAAATTCATGGAGGCGCCGCGACGCTGACTGTCACCGCCATATTGTGGAGTTCTAGTTTGTCTCCCTCACAGACATTCCAGGTGTTTAATTGTCCGATTCATCCGACCAGACCTTTGAGACGCTGCCGCATGCACTGTGGTTGATAAGTCGACTAGGTGAGTGTTTCGCTAATTTTTATGAGTTGGATCGTTTTCAGCACCGGGCGAATTAACACAGCTCCCAGGCACCATCTTCTCAATCTCATAGGTAGGGGCTTAATTCTGTGGGGCAAAGTCAGAAAATGGCAACATTAAGCTTCAGGTGGTCCGTCTATATTCCGATTGCGGAATTGTTGCTTTTGATGGAATAGCAGTGCAGCAGAACGCTGTTTAGGATGATTTGAGCGAGCTGGACCTGGCCTGGCAGTTCGCGCTGGACTGTTCCCATGGGGAGCAGGGTCAAGACTTATTTGCATATGGCTGGGTTTAAACTGGAATGGTATGGGGAGCACAAAAACAATCGATTTAGGCCCATATCTCTGTACTGGGGTGGATGTTTAACATTGTTCAACATTCTGTCCATCAATTGTTCTTTTTGTATATACAATAACATCATCCATATTACGATGCTGAGCCCGAGCCAGGCTGCTGTTGTTTATTCTATTCTGATAGCTATGTCGCCGAGCGGCCAAAACAAATAACATCTTGTGTGATTAACTTAGCTCTTGTGCAGAATGTTCAAGATGTTCTGATAGAGTGCCTACGAAGTGGTACTGTAATCAAAACTGAGTTTGTGGAATATTATCCTGTACATCTACGCACATGATTGTGTGTCAAATGTCATGGCGTTCAGGGAGAGAAGGCAACTTAGGAACGTGAGCATGTAAAATGGCCTTTCTTAACGGGCCTACTATAACCACATGACAGTATGATTTCCATAAACAGTCATAAACTTTCAAGAAGTATAAAACTCCTGGAAGAAACAGCCAAACCTCTTATGAGCTTAACATTCATTAATGGACTCCTACAGGATGACAAATACTCACCTGCCTTTGTGGTATGCTTCATTAGAGGGGTCCATATCTTGCACTGGAAAACATTCAAGAGTACTGCTGTTCACTCGTACAATCTCCTAGTTATAGGTTCCCTAGTTTGGGTGTTTTTATGTCACGAATGTTGATATTTATGGTCTTGCCTTGTTAACCCCTTCGGTGCTGATGACGGCCCCCGACTGTCATGCACCGCGGTGGGCGTGTGCTGACGGCTGGGGGCCGTCATGAACCCGCCCACTATGGAAAACGCCGCACAGGCGCACAATCGCGGCTGCACCCAAGGGGTTAAACTGTCAGACCTGTATTAAACGTGTAAGTGGCTGAGCGAAAACAGATTTTTACTGGTTTCTCCCTCCCACAATATTAAAAATAGGAGGGCTGGGGTATGGACCCTACTTCTCTTTTCCACAAACATATTTTGATGCCGAAATATTACCCCTGTGGGTCCAGCATCTTCTTGGACAATTGCTGTTTGTGTTGATTCCTTTGTGCTCCATGTATGAGAAGTAGCCGTCACCTAGTAGGTCATTGCGATTTGGAACAGCCTCACCACATCATAACTAACTATGCTCTAGACAGGCAGACAAATAGCAAATACTACTAAAAGTTGTTGAATGCACCCGCACCAGGCACTGTGCAGTTCCAGGCTTGGGGCTGCAACTGTTCAAATTGGTATGGGCCGCCAGTCCATCATAGCATCACGTGCACCTCTACAAGTAGGAGATTGTTTTAATCTGCTTTTGACAGTAGATTCTATCTGAGGAACATCTCCCATAACGCCTCGAATCTTTCCTCCTTCTATAACCTTCTATATACCACTTTACCTATTTCCATATTTTTATTGGAATTATTTTTCACTGAGTATTTCATTCTTAACCGATTGTGAAAGTTCTCTTTTAAAAATAATGTCAGTGAAGCGTATATTCATGCTTTATAGTTTGCCTATTATGTGAATCCCTTTATTAACACATGAATTACTTAGCAGAATGGCAATGAATAAAATGTTCAAATATATACAATTTAAGAGAAATCGTGTTATTAAGGACAAATAATTGATGAGGTAATATTCGCAGTGCCCTTCAGGATATCTACTTGCTCTGAAATTCCATATTCATTAAATTAAAGAAAAATTAGTTTTGAGGCATATGCACTGCTGGACTCCTTTATACATGTTGAACAAGAAGAGCATGTTCTCAAAACTGTAAGTACGATAAGTATCTAATGCTTTGTACTAGAAAGCTGCCCAGAGCTTTTAAGGTTTTCTTTAAATATTGGAATGCAAGGGCTTGCTGAAGAAGTTCACAGGAACAGTCCTCTTCAGACTGTGTGGATGTTTTATATACTGCAGAAGGGTTTATAAACTGGTGTAAGAGGCACACAAGTCAAAGTAATGTTTCTGAGCTGTGGCTGATGAAATTGCCTTGCGGCTAGTTTTTCCATGAATCATTAGCCACAGGGGTTAATACATTTTGGAGTCTTGGGCTTGGAGCAGAGCAACGTGCTGCAAAGCTTTTTGCAGTCCTATCGATAATACAGAGACACGTTTTAGCTTACATTTTCTTTCATGATTTTCTTTAGGGTGCTAAGCGCATTTCTGGTTCACCCTCACTGTTTCACGTGTTTGTAACCTGAATTTGAAGGCAGCTGTGAAATTGGCCTTGTACATTCTATATCAATACGTCTGTGTTTCTGTAGTTTTGACCTGGAAAACATTTCTGCAAATGGTGACTTTTTTTTAATCCAACTTTTTTATGCCGAAGAGTCTTCTCTCTTGTGTTTGGGGGAAAAACAGTGAGGGTAGGCCCCCCATACCATAGTGGCTTAAGTATTCTCCTTTGCCATTTCTAAATTCATGTCCCAAAAGCCTTATTTGGCAGAAACATACTAATGCCCTTCACAAGCTTAGAGGGGCATATATAGATACAGCGATAATTATCGATGAACGTGCTTAGCACGTTTTTTACTAATGCTGGCTATCGCTGAAATTCATCGCCATGCTAGCGCCCTATTAACCATGATTAGCGTAACGGCAAAAAAATTCCAGCGATAGCGGGGAAATGGGCCAATATCGCTGGAAAATCAGCGATGTTTACTGAAAAACGGCAAAAAGCTTGTTGATAGGACCTTGTGGTCGTAACCCTCTAATCCACCTTCCATATTAGGTATGCCTTAGTCATGTTTTAATCAGGCGTACAATTACAGCGAAGATCGGGGTTTAGCGTGACTTTTGCTAATAGCGCGTAGATGTTTAAGTCTCCTTTTCTGTGTGCTTATTGTAAGGAACGCCTACCTTTCATTTCATTAGCGATAAATGTCGCTGACATGCAAGGCGATAGAAAGAGTGACAGCTAACGCATGAAAGCTTTCGCTAACGCATGTTAGCGCAGGCTTGATAATAGGGCGATAAAAATATCGCTGCTTTTTTGGCAAAAAGTGCTGCAAAAGCGGTGATATGGCCCTTGATAATATGCCTCAGAGTGTTTTTCCCCAGCTTGTGGAGGATATTCCTGGACTTTTTTTCTCAAGAAATGTTATAGTTGACACTGCAGTCTAGGACAGAACCGAGGCCAATAGCATCTGCGGGGCCTCCCTAAATGTGTCAGTCCATCGAATGCCATTCCTGCAACATGTCTGCACAACAGCTTCACCGCAGCACTGACTCTGCTGTTAAGATAACAGCCTTCCCTCAACCTCCAAATCATAATAAAATGGGGGATCCAAGTGGAGTGGTTTGGAAGAGCTGCAGACGTTTAGGTAGATATATCATTAGCATCCTTCTCTAAGTGAGGTCCAACGGCATCCTAAGAAAATGTCTGTCCGTCTGTCCGTCTGTCCGTCCGTCCGTCCGTCCGTCCGTCCGTCCGTCCGTCCGTCCGTCCGTCCGTCCGTCCGTCCGTCCGTCCGTCTGTCCGTCTGTCCGTCCGTCCGTCCGTCCGTCCGTCCGTCCGTCCGTCCGTCTGTCCGTCTGTCCGTCTGTCCGTCTGTCCGTCTGTCCGTCTGTCCGTCCGTCTGTCCGTCTGTCCGTCTGTCCGTCCGTCCATCTATCTATCTATCCGTCTGTCAGTCGATGCAGAAACAGAGAAAGGAAAAATAATGACCTGTCACTCCCCTCTTTCCAAGCACATCTCGGCCTATAGATAGATAGATAGATAGGTAGATAGATAGATAGATAGATAGATAGATAGATAGATAGATAGATAGATTGCACTGAAAACACCCATGGTTAAAGATACATTATATCTAGGTGTATTTTTTCAAATTAATAAAACTGCCAGTTATAGTTATCTCAATTCAATTCAATTCAGTTTTTATGTAAGATCACGAAACTCCAAAGAGGTCCACATAAATCACAAACACAACCACGTACAAATAATAAGGAGAGACTTTTGTCATACAGTTAAATTGATAAAAATATTCCTCCCCAACAAAGATTCAAGAGTTCTAAACCCTATCCGAAGAGCAGGAACAATGTTCAAGTGACCAAATATTAGCAGCATCATTTTATACAGTACAAGTTATTAAAGTGCCCATCGTAACATCAGTTCCTGAGTTTTCAAGTACTCTTCTCCCAGTGAAGTGCATTATGGGCCCTGTAGTCCAACCAATTTCCGAACTTTCTGTTCCACTCAATATCGATGCTATTTTGAACTTTCAAGGGGCTACTGCAGATCCTCCCATAGAAGCTGGTGGTGATATGAGGGAGCCTTAGGGGGCTGATACATTTTACTCAATGTCTGATCAGTCTGGTTCATCAGCTGATGAGGGTCCAGACGGAGGGTGGACAGACGATGACAGCAAACCTGCGGATTGGCGCTTGACTGAAGTGTCTAAAGGCGAGGCTTCTCCCAATGGTCCCAGGACGGTTCGTAAAGCTTTGCAGCCGAAAGATCAAGGGACATTGGTCGTAAGTAAGGAGCCGGGGTCTTTTGGCTCAATGTCGTGGGACTATTCGTTCTCAGCGCAGCTTGGCTCAGTTGGCAATGACGGTTCTACAGGTCTGGGAGACACGGCTGAAATCTCTCGAGAGCCGTCTGGAGAAATTACTCTAGCTATCATATATCAAACTATTATGGCTCACCACGAGGAGACGCGACAGGAGAGCGCCCGTACGCAGGGCGCATGTCGTCGGATGCAAAATTCAATCCGAAGGGTCGCGAAAACATGTTCGGACTTTGCTGCAAGGATTGTCGAAGCAGAGGAACGTATCTCCACTCTAGAAGACACAATGGCTACTCAGAAGGGACTGGCTGATACAATTAAAGTACAGAGGGAGGATATGCTTTGGAAGTTAAGCGACTTGGAAAATAGGGCCAGGAGAAACAATTTAAGGATTCTGGGGATTGCCGAAGGCAAGGAAGGTGCAGATGTCAGGCAGTTTGTTGTTGAATTGTTCACTGAAGCCTTCCTGGAGGTTACGCAGTGGGACTGGCAATCGGAAGTCCAACGGGCGCATCGCTTTCCCTTCAAGAAGAAGCTGAATTCTAGTTCATGCGGGGATAAGCCTCGGGCAATCTTAATTTGTCTGAATAATTTTTGGCCAGGGAGAAGGTTTATGATCTAGCCAGGCCAGATAGGAGGAGGGTTGGGAAGGACTGTGAATTCTTTGTTAGACCAGACTTCTGTCCAGTTACTGTCGAGTGGAGAGGATTTGTCTTCGGTTCCTTTTGGGAAACCGTCGGCCACGAAGGGCAGCCAAGTGGACTTGTCTTCCTAGAGCTCAAGGGGGCTGGGCGGTCCCCAATCTCTTACTCTATTATTGGTCTGCCATGTTACAACATTTTGGGCAATTGTTGCTGGGTGATCAGTCAGATGTTCCTCTTTGTACTAAGCCACCTATATATGAGCTAGTCCTGGGTATTGCTGCTAAGGGTATTCAAACACGAGTACTGGAACCTAGCTATTTTTAAAAAAATGAGGTTTAAAACTGTTTGGGCTATGTTTTTAGTTTGCCAGAAAATCCGCCGTAAATATATTATTTCGATGGCTAATATTTACACGCCCTTCAATGCTATAGGTCTTCTTCCGTCTATATTTCAGAACAATATTATGTTTAAATGGCAGAGTCTGGGCTTGAATGGTATAGGTGACTTATGCTTGGATGGGCAACTTGCCTCCTTCTCCTTTCTAAGGAAAAAGTTTCATCTGCAAACTAGCGACTTTTTCAAATATCTTCAAATTAGAAGCTTTTTAGATAAATGTCACCATAATGTACCCACAATGTATGATACAATCACTCTAATTGAATTGGTTCATAGGCTGGCCAGAATAGGCATTATCTATCAACATTTGCTATTAGGCCTCCCTGACGATCTGGACGTGCAGAATACCAAGTGGGCGGGGAAATTGGGCATGTCACGAGTCGATATTAGACCGGCGTTAGAACTAGCTAGGTATGTTCTAGTCTCTGGCAGTCTACGGACACAAAGCTACATGACTTTGTTTGATCTATATTTTACTCCCGCCAAAATTGCAAAATGGGGGGGCGAAAGGGAGATTGTTGCCCTACGTGTCGACTTCAAGCAGCTGACGCAACCCATATGTTTTTCTTGTGTCCAAATTTAGGGATCTTTCTGGGTGAAATCGAGGGTTTCTTAAATAAGGTGTTGTATATCCCGGTGGTGATCTCCTCAGAGTTGGTCATAATGTGGTGTGAATCTGCTGGAACTATCGAAAGATCGAGATATACTAGTGCCATTTTGTTTATTGTCATGGCAATGATACGGCTTTGCATAACTTCTCAGTGGACAAGTCCGGAAGCTCCTACCTTTTTTTAACTGGAGAGCTAGAATGCTGGCTTGGCACAACTTGAAGTCCTCAATATACTTGTTAAGGGTAGAAGAAGGCGGATTTTGGCTTCTAAGATATGGGCGCCTTTACAGCAGTGGTCCAAGCTCTGAAAGTGTTTGCCTTAATTATAAATTTTTATTTTTCTATTTATTTATTTATGGTTCCAGCAGCTTTCAGGTTAAGTTAGGCAATGCCCTCTTTGAAGATTTTTTCTGCTCTGCCATTTGCTTATTGTCAATCATGTTTTGATTAATGTTATAATTGTTTTTTGTATGTCATCCATTGCTCTCTTTTCTGTAATAAGTTTTTCTTGAGTCAATTGTATATGTTTGTGAATACCGATGCCACGATTTGTCATTCCTTCGTTTTCTTTGCTGGAAAAACACTACAATAAATTCAGCAGCAGTGTATGTGTCTTGCAGCTCACCAGCAAATCTAACGGTGGTTCAAGTCAAGTTGCTTTGCAGTTAATGGGAGGATTGGGGTCATGTTAACTGAAACAGTACTGCATGATTCTGCTGCATAACCCGCATCAGACCTACCATCAGAATCCATATAGTTGTGTTTCAGTGGCAGTGTTCATAGAAAGCTAAGTGGTATATCCAGTAAGTATGCCATCCAAGGCGCATATTTACTAATCTTGCATGCAACCAAGGGCTGCAAGCAAAGTTGCAGCGCTGCTTTAAGTAAAAGGGGGAGAGCACAAATGTTCCATATTTACAAAGATATGGAGCAATTCTACTCTGGCACACTATGTGCTGCTAACAAACACACCCTTGCACCATAGTGCAAAGGTGCCTGAGTTACAGGTAGGATTGTTGTTGCACAGGAAGGCACACCTATCTTTCGAAGTGCTGCAGAATGCAGAACACATGGAAAGAGGAAACAACTAGGAGAAATAATTCCTCATTACGCCTCTCTGGGAAGGATGTAGAATTTACACGCATTCTTAGATTTATTAGCATTAGCAAATCTGGGAATGTGCCAAAATCCATGGGTGGATACATGACAACACCCATGCTTCACTAATGGAACGCCTCCCAGAATGAAATGTACCGTAACGCCACACAAGCAACTGGGATGCATTTCATTTATTTATAAAGCCACGCAACGCGCTGCAAATCACCCCTTGCATGGCTTTATAAAGATTGCTGAAGTCTTTGTGCTGTCCTTGGGTCATCTTGAGCAATGCAAGGACAATGGGCCCAAGTTTATTCTGACCCTTGAAAAGTGTTATGAGCAAGTACAAATTTATAGCATTTCCAGTAGTTTGCTAAGAAAGCTGCTCCAGGTGCAGGCTTGCATCCCAGTAGAAGTGGGAATTCCATGTGACATATTGTCCAGGCTCCACCAATGCTAAATCTACATAGCGCAGATTTAAGCCCTTCGGAAACTCAACCAATATACAAAAGTACATTTTTCATCGATTCATGAAGCATCTACGCTACATATCCCATATCCTCCAATCTTAGTTCTCCTTCCCATCCTGGATGGTAAGATATTTCAGACCTTTGCTGGAGTATATCGTTGACCATTTCTAATGTGAAAAGTTTTTGGGTCTGCATGTGTAATTGCCCACAAAAACAAAAATGTGTTGGTGTTCACCAACGTACAAGGCTAACGACAACCACTTCACATTCTTGTGTAGAGGTTGTTAGAGCATATTTCTCCATAGTCATGTCAGATAAACCAGCAATAGTAACACAACTTACCTCCTTCGGGATTTCAAAACATAAAAAAATGTTATGGCTGAAAATTCGCAAACACAAGGAGATGTTGGATGGAGCGCTGCAACTTTTCAGACACGGGGAACATCCATTACGACGCAGTGTTTACACCGCGCTACCATTACAACGCTGGTTTTACAACGCAAGTCGTTACCACGACTTGCGCTGGAGGGCGCTCTAAGCTAAGGAATAGTAGATGTACTATTCCAACACCTTCCCTACTGTACGTAGGCTGGTGTTGGAATAGTAAATCTTACTATTCCTAAGTCCAGCACCATACAGCGCAAGTCGTGGTAACGACTTGCGTTGTAAAACCAGCGTTGTAATGGTAGTGCGGTGTAAACACCGCGTTGTATTGACATACAACCTTCAGACACTCACCCTCAGTCATGGCTGAAAATCTCCTCAGACTGCCCATATATAAAACTAGAGATAAGCTACTTCCCTAAGGTGCAAGGCCAAACAACATCATACTGCCAGTGACCACAAAAGGCGATGAATAACCCTTGTGGCCACTTACAACTAGGTGGAGCTGTCCTTTGCAAGCAGATCACCAGGTGACTCTGGCTAGGGAAGCTCATGCCTGAAAGATAACTATACAAGTGCTGTATTATATTTAACCAGGAATAATTTTAGTGAGTAAATAATGATTTTAATGTTAGGTGTAATAGAGATACAAAAATAAAAAGAATATAGTTTAAATTAATTCAATTTGAGGTGCAGAAGTGTTTTTATTAATGTAGTTTAGTTGTGCCACATTTTCATAAATTCACCATGTTAGTTAATATGGATGCTGTTTGATGTTGCACATTACACTCCTGCTCTTCTCCCTCCGATTCCATTCCCATGAAGTGTCTTTTCTCTCCACAGGCTCCTCTGAACAAGAGACAAGCTGATATTAGAGTGTATTTTTCCAAGGTGCGTGAATTGTGAATGAACTTTCAAGTTTTTGTTATGAATTTTTAACACTCAAGGTTTAACTGTTCTTCCTATGTAGTCAAGTCAAGTCATAAGATTTATATAGCGCACTACATACCCAGAGGGTTTCAAGGCGCTTAGGAAGGGGAGGAGGATTATTTGTCAAATATCCACGTTTTAAGCTGCTTTCTGAACGCTAGGTGATTCTGGGTGAGGCGAAGGTAAGCGGGGAGTGAGTTCCATGTTTTGGCAGCCAGGTATGAGTATGTACTGTTGCTGGCCTTAGCACTCTTCTGCTGGTGTATGGTTTCTTGTTTTCAAAATTTTGCATTTAGTTGAATTTCCTATGGCGCTGTATTGCTGAAGCTGCTTGATGTTTTCTAGGAAGTGCTAACATGTAAATGCTATTATGTCGATTTCTCTGACCTGTCAAAAGAAAATTATACAAAGGATCACATCATGCTGAAACTGTGAATCTGCTAATTTTCTAAGCAGAATTTCTGCAAAAGAACCTCTTGATTCTGGGAGTGAGCCAGAATTAGATGACTTTCCTGTTGTACTTGATAGACTGCCCATTTATTTAGGAGAATTTCATGAACATCTATTAACTAGAGATACTGTCTGTTCCTCTTATGTTTTTTATTGTTAATTGGGACTTAGAACACTCACCAGCACCGGACTCACCTCCTGCTCTCGGTGTTGCCGTGAGGGGAACGGCTCCAGGGGACCATCCGGCTGCTTTACTGACCTGTTCTCACTCCTTGCCCCGGATTGTGAACTCCCACGGCTGCGCCCGCAGCCCCCGTGACTACATCTCCCAGGGGGCTGCATTAGGCACGCGCTGCTGACACCATCAGGAGGACGCCGGTGGTATTTAAATCTGTCCGTCCCTCCCGCAGCGCGGGACGCGCTCACCAGCACCAGCCTCACCTCCTGCTCTCGGTGTTTCCGTGAGGGGAACGGCTCCAGGGGACCATCCGGCTGCTTTACTGCCCTGTTCTCGCTCCTTGCCCCGGATTGTGAACTCCCACACCTGCTGACACCATCAGGAGGGCGCCGGTGGTATTTAAATCCGGCCGGCCTTCCCGCAGCGCGGGACGCTGGTGGGCGTGCCCCGTCCCGCGCTCGTCCGTGACCGGAAGAGGCAGGGCAGGGCTACCCCCTTAACATCTGGACCTTTGAGGATTCCATATTTGGGACAAAAAGGTACTGTGGGGCAAAAGAGGGGGCTATCATAAGTTAACAAAAAGCTGCAATTGTGTTCTCCTGTTTTGTAGAGACTTTTCCATCGCAAATCATTGATTGAGAGTGCTTACCACAACCTGACTGATTAAGCAATGGGCAAGAGAAAGACTATGGAAGGGGGAGAACAACTGTCACAACCAAAAAAAGGGGAAAATGGCAAAAAAGACTATGCATCCTGGCTCCAATTGCACCCTGACAAGAATTGAAACTATTGTCAGTGAATTTGATGATATTCTGGCAGGAATTTCTAGTACTCACCAGGAGGAAAATTCTGATCCCCTTTTAGAAGTGTTAAACCAGCAACGAGGGAAAGTGATCCGTGCTATTTTTAATAAAAAATCCCCACGTATTCTTCCAATCTGTGAAGTCCATAATTCATTAAAAGGGCCTGCCAGGCTAGACCCAACAGAGGCATCTAAGGGGATTAATTTACCCAGTGTTATTTCGGAAACTACTGCTCATGGGAAGACTCAGGTGAATACAGGGGAGATAGCTATTAATTGCTCTAATAGATTCGCGGTCCTAGAAGGGGAATCAGGGGATGCTTTGGATGTGATTGCTCAAGTCACCGAGAGGGGTGCTAGGGCTATGGGGATTAGCGCAGAAGCACATGGGGATTGCCCAAATTGCTCATTCTCTAATAGAGTACTCCTTAAGAAATTAGAGAATCTAGAAAGGGATATGCTCTCCATAAAAAAAATGTTGGAGGCACTATCAGAGGGAAAAAACACCAATAAGGCAAAAACTCCGCAAATCTATCCATCTGCAACAGTATTCACATCACTCAACCCAATAGAACCTCTAACTTCTAGTTTACTGACAGAAGGTGGGCTATTAAAGAAAGGGCCCCTGAACCAAAGGCCGCACAATAGGGACCTCCCCGTTAGACAGCATAGTTTAAGTTCCAGGTCATATGCTGAAATTATGAGAACACGTGGTACAGTATCTGGAAAAAAGTTTGCCCATCCGAGTATACCATCTTTTAATGATCCCAGGCCGGATAATACCGGAAAGCCTAAGATTGACCTAAATATTTCTCCAATAGATAATGCCACAAGAAATCCGAATGCAATAGTTTATATGACCGGGGTCCCAAAACCAAACATGAACTCCGGGCATGAAACTAGAGAATCCATCCACAATAAAGCAATTCACTGGCTTCGACATGTGAGGGATGCAGATCCATCATTAGGGAGGATATGACTAGTGTCAAGAGATTGTCCCTACATAGCTCCCACACAAACTGCATTGAAATCCAACTACGCAACGAAGCATTGCCAGAGAATTTAGTGTCTCTAGAGTTTCGGACCTGTCCCCCTAAACACTCTAATATTCAGATTAGATCCCTGCCCTCCTGGTCTGTAGTAGGGGTCAGGGACGACTCAGATCTAAATAGAAAGATTGACTATCTGCAGATAATTGTAGCATCTATCCGGAAGTCAGCTCTAAAATGGGTGTTATGGGAAACCCGTCTGGTGCAATGAATGCATCCCCTAGCCCCTCTGGTAGGGATATATTGAATCAGGAAAGAAGGGAGCCATACATGGATGGGGAAGGAAATCTAGGGGTGATCCGGATTCTCTCCTGGAACATTGCAGGCCTCAAAAAGAAACTGTGCAAAAAACGGGGAGACAGGTCCTGGGCCACAGGGTCGGCTGGACCATAGAGTAATTTTTAGAAAAAGAAATGCCGGCCCTGCAATTTTTTGATGGCTACTTAATTGAAGCAACAAACCAAACCTTTGTTTTGATTTGTATGGTCTGATTTATTTAAACCATTTACTTTTTTTTATAAATCTCATCAACTTGAAACATTAATTGCATGAGAAAAACACTACATCTACACAGTACAACATGTACATATTTTTTACCACAATTAACAAAAAAACAACATTCGTTCATTCAATGTACATAAAAATGTAAATACATTAATACGAGAAGCGTTAGTCTTTGTATGATGTTTACAAAAATAAATTTTGAAAGTGAAGCTATTCGCAGAAAGGAAAAAGAAACAAATTGATTGTAACAAATACAGATTCCTCAATGGTCTGGTTAATACACCGATCAATTAAATCCTTTCTGCTTTTGCCGACGTGTTTCAAACTTGCTTTGTCATTCTGCAAGTTCTCATCAGGGCTTTCTCGTTTTAATCGTCTGAAAATTATGTACAAAGAAAATGAGTAAGATGTTTTGTTCCTCATTTTCGTCCCCTATGTAAATTGCCCTATACCATGAATTTAAAAATATATATACCTTTATTTTCGGGTTGACAGCGAGTTTCCAAAATTCATGTATTCTTTTTAGGTATATATATTTTTAAATTCATGGTATAGGGCAATTTACATAGGGGACGAAAATGAGGAACAAAACATCTTACTCATTTTCTTTGTACATAATTTTCAGACGATTAAAACGAGAAAGCCCTGATGAGAACTTGCAGAATGACAAAGCAAGTTTGAAACGCGTCGGCAAAAGCAGAAAGGATTTAATTGATCGGTGTATTAACCAGACCATTGAGGAATCTGTATTTGTTACAATCAATTTGTTTCTTTTTCCTTTCTGCGAATAGCTTCACTTTCAAAATGTATTTTTGTAAACATCATACAAAGACTAACGCTTCTCGTATTAATGTATTTACATTTGTATGTACATTGAATGAACGAATGTTGTTTTTTTGTTAATTGTGGTAAAAAATATGTATATGTTGTACTGTGTAGATGTAGTGTTTTTCTCATGCAATTAATGTTTCAAGTTGATGAGATTTATAAAAAAAGTAAATGGTTTAAATGAATCAGACGATACAAATCAAAACAAAGGTTTGGTTTGTTGCTTCAATTAAGTAGCCATCAAAAAATTGCAGGGCCGGCATTTCTTTTTCAAAAAGAAACTGGTCATCCCAGAATGGAATGAATTCATGAGGTGTGCATGTTCCAGGAGACTTGGAGCACAACCCCCCTGTATAAGATAGGGTATTCCACCGTTTTTATCCCTGCAGTAAGCCAAGGAAAGGGCTGCCCTTCGGGGGGGACTCCATATATGGGTCAAGGTAACACTGAACTGGGATATCACTGTTCATAATACAAATTCTGAAGATATTATACATCTATCCTTTAAAGGACCTCTGAACGGTAATAGAGTAGAGCTGTTCAATGTATATGCCAGAGGAACCCCGGGGGGCAAAAATTCTGTTACAATATCATTATTAGAATTGGCCCTATCAGGTATTTCCCCACGATCCAACATAATTGTGGGAGGAGACCTGAATTGCACGTATGAACCTCTAAGTGAGGAAGACCTATTGGGGCTCAATGAAGAAGACATGAAACAGTCTATCCCCGCATTGAGTTTGAGGCCAATTAGGAGGTGGTTGTCTAGGGCATTACAGATCAATGCCTTAACATGGGAATATAATCTACGTGCACTTAACGGTAGTGCGACCTCGGATCCAAATGGGGCAATGACCTTCATTAGACTTAATGGCCCCTCGCGTATTGATTACATTCTCCTGGACACAAGACTATGGGGGAATGTAGTCGATATGGAGGTCAAGCAGATGCCGGAGAAGTGACCACAATCCCCTTTGTATGGAAATAAGATGGGATCACAAGAGGAAGACAACAAGTGGCCCACTATTCACAAAAGAAGTAGTTCCATCAAATTCCAACCGTAGATTAAAATGGCACAAGGTGGCATGCCAAGAGAACATCCTGACTAGCATAGGTGCCCTGGTTGCATCAAAGAGCGTGGAATTTTCCATGCTTAATGCTGTGCAGGATGAAGGGAACGGACTAGATCTTAGTGAAATCTATGGGGATTTTATAGCAAACCAAGGCTCGTTTTTTATGGTCAAGGTTGCTGGAGGGCACAAAAATAAACTATCTAAAAGTGGCAATGTATGGTTTACAGTTGAATGTAAGAAAAAGAGGAAGGCTATCTCATTAGCTCTTCGTAAAAAGGACCCTATAGCCGTTTGGTTGGCCAGAAAGGAATATAACAGCACCATAGAATTGGCAAAACGGGTATGGGAGGAAGACCACTGGCAGGAACTCAAAAGGGTGGCATTTTTAAAAGATTCAACCTTATTTTGGGACTTAATAAATAAACTCACCAGAAGGGGAGCAGAGCCCGCACAAAATCACATAACTGAACAACAATGGCACTCCCATTTTTCGAACCTTTATTGCTGTGAGGTTGATTCTGAACAACTGTTAGGTGCCCAATTAGAATCAGAAACAGATCATATGAGTGTTGAACCAGTAGACCCTTTTACATTTCTTGAGGTCCAATCGGCCATTAAGAACATAGCGCCCGGAAAAGCTGCTGGCACGGACGTCCTGCCAGGTGATTTACTCCTACACGATCCTACCCTTTGGGCTAATTTTATCCTTCTTTTGATGAACCTTCTGGCCCAGGGCCATCCAGTCCCTGAATCGTGGAAAGGAGAAGAAGTGGTCACAATATGTAAGAAAGGGGCCAGAGAGGACCCGGCCAACTATAGACCTATAAGTCTAATTGATGTAATACAGAAGGAGGTTGGCAGGGTTCTCATCTCTAGAATGGTGTCCTGGCTAGAAGAAGGAAACATCCTGATGCACTTACAAGCGGGGTTCAGGCAGAAGGTGGGTACGATGGACCAGGTTTTCAGATTTTCTGCGACATACTGGAAAACTGTGTCCATCGGGAAAGGCTCCTTATATCTAGCCTTCATAGATTTGAAAACTGCCTTCGACCTTGTGCCCCGAGCCAAACTTTGGCAGGTGCTACAGGACAAGGGTTTCCCACGATACCTCCTCGAGCTGATAAAAAGATTACATGAAGACACCTATGCAAGAATTAGATGGGGAAGTCAGGGCCAACTGACTAAGAGGATACCAGTGAATAGGGGGGTCCGTCAGGGCTGTGTGTTGGTCCCGACTTTGTTCGCTCTCTTTATAAATGGGGTGGCAGACCATTTGAGAGAGGACCCAGCCGATGCCCCCGCCGTGGCGGGCGAAAAGATACCGACTCTCTTCTTCACGGATGATACCCTCTTGATGTCTAAAACTCCCTCTGGTCTCCAGAAACTCCTAGACAGGTTTAGCCTGTTTTGTGAAGAACGTGGATTAATTATCAACACCACTAAAACAAAACTGATGGTATTGTCCCAGACCAAAAAATCTAGGAAAATCAATGTTGCCCTCAATGGATCAATGCTAGAGGAGGTGGATGCTTTTGACTACCTGGGAATAAGGTAAATAATAGAATGAAATGGGACACCCATGTGGCCAAAATGCTTTTAAATCTCAAGAGATCATCGAGCCTCTTTTAGTAGACCCATCGCCCCCGCTCTAGCCGTTTATGATGGGAAGGCATTAGCTGCTGCAGTTTATGGGTCAGAATTATGGGGTTTTGACAATACTGCAGAGCTAGTTAAAGCTGAGAACAAGTTTTTTTAGAGATCTAGTCGGTCTCCCGCTCTCTACCCCTTTAAAACCACTTCTTCACGACATGGGACGACGATCAATCAAAGACATAGTTTGCCTTTGTCCATTATTATATTGGGTGCGCCTGTGCAGGACACCGGAGCTGGCAAACTATACAGCAGTTTTTGACGAACTTATCACTTTGAACAGCTCAAAGAAGATCGTATGGCTGAACAAATTGAGACAGTTGGTCAATAATCTGGGGTTGAGCGAAGCGTGGTTATCCCAGTTCCCCCCCCCCCCCCCCCCCCCCGAAAGAAATGGTTAAGAAAATGTATTGGGAATGGGTGCAGGCTAAGGAATTAAAAGATACTAGGTGGGGTGTTTTAACTGATCAGTTCTTAGAGCACAAACCGGTAAGGAAGCTGGAACCCTTTTTAGATTTTATTAAAATACCCAGAGATAGAACTCTCTTCTTAAAATTAAGGTATGGGACACTTCCTTTGCATGAATTTACTAAGCGCTGGAAACCCTCCCTGTCCCACCAAGCTACCTGTCCGGGATGTGCATATCCCTCCAAGTTCATAGCACACTTCCTGTTTGCTTGTAGTGCCTATAGGGGGGTTAGGAAAAGATGGTTAAAACCAGTATGTAGGGAAATGGGAGTGAGGCACTACACGATGGCCCTTCGCATTCTGATAACGGACAGAACATCCATGATGGTCGTTTGCGGAGTTGCTAAGTATCTGGGAAAAGCCTGGCAGATACGCTCAAAGCTTATGCAATTGAGAATGGGGTAGGAAACTAAGACTTATTAATTTGGCTGATCTAGAAATGAATGCCACTGTATTTTATGAACTTTGGCCTTTAAACTGTAAATATTGATTCTGCATTGTAATACGTTTTTATCTCTATATCATGATATGATTAACATGAATTTTATTCTTTTATGATGAAATTGTATCTACTTTTATGATAAATCTGTTTATCGAATAAAGTATTACAACAACAGCATAATTCAGATTTCTTGACTGTGTGTACTAGAGCCTTCATGGCATATTTTCTGCATTTCTCTGTACCGCTTAATTGTAAGTATTTATTGTGGTTAATTAAATCCTTACAACCAGGTCATCATCTAAACAAGCATTGTTTTTTTGTAAACAATGGACCAGTTCGTGTTAAAAAGCAATTAGGTACCAAATGCTATGCCAGAATGTTTGCATTAACCAATACTATATTGTTTGCATAGGCCTATATTTTGAGGCGAGGGCGCCTTGATTCAAGGTACATAAAGTATGAAGTCAGAAGGGTGAAGCAAAATGCTTTAAAAAGATATTCTGCTCTTAAGGATCAGCAGGATGTCATGTTCCATTTGAAAGTGCAAGCGCAGAGCATTAAAAATCATAAAAAGACGATAACAATTCTAAATTCAACGTCAGACGAAAGCAAGCTATATAAATGACTTCCATATTTTGTTTTAAACTAGAAACGGAGGTAAGTTCTCATTTGTGACTAATCGACATCAGTGGTGGATAATTGTTTTCCTGCTATTCTTAGAAATGAGTTAATGAGTTTGTGGTTCTGGTAAAGGTCGTGGGGTCGTGGTTAAGGATTCGTTGTTTAATACACTCGCTGTTAAGGATTCGTTGTTCAGGCTGTTTCCCAGCAAGGCACGTATTCCACGTTGGTTATAAGGAGCTATCAGCACCCTTCTTCTTTCTTCTAATAAGACTGGGCATATTCATGTGATGTGTAAGATATTTTCTTCCCCTGAGTTACACAATCTGTAACACTCCTTTGCAGGCGTTTTTCCCCACAATTTATTCTTGGTTTCCCCAGGCTGAAGGCCAAAACGATAGTGCATAAATTCATTTTTTTAATTTCTTGACCACCCAGCCTATGGGTACATTTGACCCTTCATTAAGAATTGACCAGGCATGTGATATGTGGGCTAACATGTCTTTATCTTTGAGCAGTGATAGTTTCTTCACAATAACACTGACCAATTTTTAAAAAACAGCTAGGGAGGGCGGGTTTTCCCATGTTGTAAGAATTCCTAGAACTTTAACTGCTAGGTCAAGGAAAAGGCATGCGGGTGCAGTTTCATTCGTCAGCAGTTCCTGCTAGAGAGCTTTGTTTAGTTGACTTTCTAAGGCAGACCTTATTCACATGTACTGAAGTATTTAGACATCAATCAAAACTTTTTGTCCCATCTTATGTCTCGGTGTCTAGCGTTAGTAATAAATCACAACACTCTGGGGCTTGTCTCATATAGCGTTACTCTCCACAAACAGATCTGAGGAGTTTTTCCACCTTGATTTCAGCTGAGTAGATACCAACATAGATACATCACATACAAAGAGCCAGAAATAAGAGCCAAATTTTAAGAGTTATATCCACTTGGGAACCGTGCTATCCATCACTAATATGTGATCTATTTCTGGGTAATTTTTCATGTTTCAGACTAAACTGCGACATATGTCCCCCCTGGAGGCACTGCAAAATTACAAAAAGAATACAGAAAATTACACAGAGAACCCTGCCTCTTTGGATACAAGAGGTAAGTTAACAGACATTTTAGTTATCTACTCACAGACTGTAGCCCAATGACAGAGCCAATAATGGTTTCAACATCTTCCTTTCCCTCTCTGACTTATCATAGGAAAACTCCTTGAAATCGGATTAGGCACTAATTATCACCACCGACCTGAATGTTAATAAACTGCACAGCTATATGACCATGCCATTCTAAGGTAACATAATGAGAGCAGTTTGGCTGCAAAATAAACATAAAGCATTATTGCAGATATATGTAATGGGATATATGTCGTTATCTCCCTTTAGAACTCCCATCAACTGATAAAAATAGGTGCCCCATCAATGCCACAGAAAACTTCTTTCTACTGTATTGCCTCAAATATCAAGGTACACCCAGTCTCTTTGTTAATTGGGTCAAATATGAAACGAATCCTACATCACTCTTGGGTAGGTTGCAATTTGCATCACTAAGTGATAACCTAACAGACACTACATCTCATTTTTCTATATACACAAACCTCAGTTCCCCACTTGTTTCACGTCTTGGGATATAAAGGCTTAGAACCCTAACTGTTTTAAGTATTTTGCTTCTCCACTTTCCTCAAAATGCACAATTCTGTTCTTCTAAACTGCTCTACTTTTGGGATATAAGGCGTCTAACCCAAACTGGTGCGAACCACATCCTGTAAACTAAGGCTAGACAATGTAATATCAAATTTTTTGTAATCTGATCTCCAGGATGCATCATAAACGTATACTGACACATCTTTTTTAATTTCAGACCAAAGAGAACCCAGCAGGTTATGACTATTGCACACATTGGTTTAGTCCAGATTGGCCCTGAAGAAGGTGATTCAGAATTTAATATCACCGAAACGTACGTAGGCTGTACGCATACAAAGACCCTCGGATATGATAAATTGAAATTATATAAAAACTAAAGGTGTATAATAATACAAAGATAGATCACAACGATTCTACAAGTACTGTTTCCTGATTTTTGACAGACTGAGACTACATTACGAGGAGTCTTGTATTGGACAACAATAACACTTCATTATAAAGCCTGCAAATGTTTATGTATTTTGTCACTGTTGTTTGCATGTGAGAAAGGGTGTGTATGTATGTTAGAATGAATGCTCACACTTGCTGGAAAAGGGGTTCTATTTAGAACATCTATTTTAGTAAATATCATGCACTTGAACAATTGGATGTGAATCGTTATTTAAATGTATTATTTATGTATGTCATGTAAATGAAAACTGCTGAAAAATCTAAAAATATATATACAAAAGAAATGTTTTTGCATAATGAAGATTAAATAAAAAAACAATAAATATGAGAGAAGTCTAATGTGTCACCAGATGCACCCTTTGTATAAATAATTGAGTTGGTTGACAATATTGTTGACTAGTTTTAGGTCATTGTAAGAGGTTTTTTCCTGCTTTGTTTTGCTACTTGCCACTCCCACCTCTTGACCGTAAACAAAATTCGGAGTACCCCTGTTATCATTGCTTTTTCTCAACAGTTTTTACTGTAGGGTTTCTATTTAAGAATTGTTCTGCCCACAACCTTAGTCTAAACGGACAGTTGGTTCTCCTCACCAGTTAGGTAATTAGACCTTTATCACACCCTTATCCCTTTCTATCTTTAATTCTCCAAAATAAGCCTGCTCTTCCAATTCTGACATTTAAAGCTTTCATCTGTAGAGTTACAACAAGTCTTCCTCGTTCACACCACCATGGATAACTTAAAAACCTTTGGCTTTTCTGACGAAGACTATGCCAACATGTTAGGCCAAATCACTGGCAGTATTAATATCAGTACCAACCCTATGCCTAACTCCAATAGCGAATGGCTCAAACTACTCAACTTAAAAAAGAAAGCCAAGCGGATGGAATCCCATGCCTTTTTTATGGCAGAATACCTAAGAGCTGGGGTGATCCCCATAGGCCTTAGAGTCAGAAATATGCCAGCATTATTCATAGAGGTACGTAAATTTCTCGAGCGTTGGTCATTAATAGCCAACCGATGCTCGCGAGATTGGATGTTACTCATTATAGATACGGTAAAAGAGATGCTAAACATCCTACACAAAGAAATAGCAGAGTTAGAGGAAAAACTTAAAGCCACACCTGCTATAGATGAAGCCAAGAAGACATTATCAGAAATAAATGAAGAAATACAAGAGTTTGACACTTCTCTAATAAAGAAAAAAATGGACAAACTTAAAAAGGACGTAAGATGATTTGCGCATGAGAAAATATACCCATATCTCAAACCCGACTATTACCAAACAGGTCAAACTGAGCACGTACCTGGGAATGCTAGATACTACAACCCAGGACCCCCTAACCACAGACAAAATAGAAGAGTAAGAATAGAACATTTTTCAGAAAGTAATACAACAGACTCAGACCCTGAAGGATTATCATCTGATAGTTTTGATTATGGGTACCAGGATAGCAATTATAGAGGACAGCAACAAGGCAGATTTCACAGAGGAAGCAGACAGCCTTCCTCTTTTTTATCCAGAGGCCGTGGATCAAACAGACCCTACCATCAGGGACCAAACACCAACCAGTACCAAACGCCAAACCCTCCACATCCACAGCCCTATGTCCAAACCAGGAGACAGCAATACTGGAAACAATAAGATCAGATATGCCAACTGCTATTCCTATCTTTAACTTGTCCAAACATCGACTCTCTAGTGATGAGGTATCAGTTTTAAGCAAAGGACTTTCTTTTGTCCCCAGCACACGGGCAAATAGATATAATATCACCTCAGACATTTTCTCCTTCTTCCGAAAAGTCAGACTTAAGAAATATTATGCTGACATTGAACATAGACAAGAAGAAGAAAATATGTCGGGCTGTAAACCACCTGCCACGTTCACCCCCACATTAGACATGGTGGGACCTGAGGTAGGTATTTTTGAGAAAAATGTCCTCAAAGACCTTGAAAAGATACTAAAATACATCCCAGACCCACCTCAGAACTTAAATGACCAAGAGAGATCAGCTCTCAAACAGCTACAAGACAATTCAGAAATTACAATCAAACCGTGTGACAAAGCAGGAGGGATAGTGGTGATGGATACCATTTATTACTCAAACAAAATTAAAGACATGCTGAATGTAGATGAGCATTACAGAAAACCAAATAGACGTGCCCTCACCTTGCTATCTGCTCAGATAGAAGAGACTGTTAATAAAGCCTTCGAAGAGGGTTACATATGTAACAAAGAAATGGATTTCCTAATTAAAACCAATCCTATCACACCAGCCATTTATGGTGTACCAAAGACGCACAAAAATACCAAAGACCCTCCATTAAGACCTATAGTAGCGTCTATTAACTCTCTGACTGAACCACTATCTAAGTATCTAGATACATTCCTATGTCCTCTAACCACCACATACGAATCTTATATCAAAGATACAGGACATATGATAAATATACTAGAACAAACTACTTTAAATGAAGACACACAACTGCCGGTCACCTGTGACATTGAATCACTTTACACTAATATACCCCAGGACCTAGCAATGGTAGCGGTGGCAGCGCTCCTTGCTAGGACACCAGGGTTAAGACCTGACGCATTCATCTTACAGTGTTTAGAGATAGTTCTACACAATAACTTCTTTGAATTTGAAAACAATCTCTTCCACCAAATCAAAGGAGTTAGCATGGGGGCATCTTGTGCCCCAAGCATAGCTAATATCTATATGGGAGAATTTGAGTTGAAACACATTTTCAATGAACTGGCTCCTTTTTATGAAAATGTCTCACGATGGCATCGATTTATCGATGACATCTTCTTTATTTGGACAGGTAATGAAGAGAACCTCAAAGAATTTATGGAGTGGCTCAATCTGGCAGACCCACATCTTAAATTCACACACAATGTCTCTAACTCACAGGTAGAATTCTTGGACATTTGGATTCAGAACACCGCAGGAGAAATAACAATGAGCCTATATAGAAAACCCACGGCCAAAAATACAATTTTGAAACATGGCAGCTATCATCCCCCAAGCCAAAAAGACTCTATCCCCTTCGGAGAGTTTCTCAGAATAAGGAGAAATTGTACCAATACTAAAGATTTCATGACACATGCAAACAAACTTCAAGATAGACTGTTAGCAAGAGGATACCCCAGAAAACTAGTTCGTCGCTCGCTTAAGAGGGCTAAATATTACAATAGGGATGCCCTATTAAATCAGACTGCTAAGACCAAAAGTCAGAACATAGTGTGTGTAGTCAACCACTCCACACTGAATAACAAGATCGGACGATGTCGTCAACATGAACTGGAAAATTCTCAACACATATGACACCAATGAAGCTTTGGCCAAACCAATTATAGCTTTCAGACGAAACCAAAATCTGAAAGATAAATTGGTCCATAGCAGAGATAGGCCCAGAGAAAGACCACGCCAACTCACAGTAGATGGCAAGCCCCTCCCGGTTGGCAATCATAGGTGTGGCTCATGTCACGCCTGTGATCAAGTCTTAACTGGTGACACCTGGACATATAGAAACAAAAGGGGTAAATTCAGAGAAATGACAAACTGTAGAACAAGTAATGTGATTTATCTTATCCTATGCCCCTGTGGCATCGGATACGTTGGAGAAACGTCAAGAGAAATCAGAGTGAGACTCTCTGAACATAAATCATCAGTTAGAACTCACAAAACTAATGCCCCCCTAGTAGCTCACTATACCCAATATGGCCATTCAGAAAAAGAGATGCGTTGGCAAATATTAGAACGGGTATCGCAGATCCCTGGCAAAGATATGACAAAGCTACGTAAACAACGCGAGACATTCTGGATCTACCACTTAGACACGGTACGATATGGGCTCAACGAACAAATTTGTTGGATTATCACGAAGTAGTTTATTTAGATTGCGGCCAACCTATCTAGTGCCATCCCCTTGATACAATCCGCACCATGATATTACAGCATAACTGACTACACTGGCCACTATAGATGCTCCACACTTAGATGGAGTGCAGCGTATCAAAGCAAATATTTCCTAAAATAATAGAAGACCTACCTCCAGATTGTTTATAGCTGCACTATCTAGCCGTATACTATCATACAGATTGCACTCTGAGAATGTTGCGGCCTGGTAACTGGGATCGTGATGAAATATTAGCGTACTCTCTTACTTGGATAATTAATCCAATAAACCCTCTTTTCCTGTAATTTCATATCATTGCTCCCAAATACTATCAATGGTTAAACATACCGGTCACCTATTAACCAATTGATTGTTATAAAAAGTACCCGCTTTTACTAGCACCAATATAAAAGCATTAAAATACTTCAGCATATCACATTTACTGTCAACTGCGGTTTGCAGAAATATAAAAAATACCGACAGTTGCAATAGCTATCCCGATCAAGGATATCGTAGTCTCATATTGGCTACAGCACCATCCAAAATAGAGCGCCATCTTAGGAAGGGCTACAACGTTTCAATAGTCTGTCAACTATGTCTACTAATCTCAATTGTGTAACCACATGCATACCCATTGGCCGACGACACCCACGCGCACGCCAAAACCACAAACAGCTGGTTTGAAGCTTTATTGAGATAATACACGCATATAAAGACCCAGTAGATCACGGGCCGGCTTGTCAGTGGCAGAGACACGGCGTTCGGCACCCCGTTTAGGATGGGACAGTATCCCTGATTCAAGTAAGTTATTGACGCACAGATTCAAACTTAGCATGTAACCATCCCGTACCCAGTGAGCTTTTTAAGGCATGGCTAGCGTTTGGTTCGCAGCAGCGCTAACGCATTATTTTAAAGACAAGCACTTTTTACTAGACTTAGCAATAATATCTCCTCTCCTACAACGCTTTGCGCATTCTTAGCTAACTGCCAAAACGTGTGAGTAAAACGCAGGGCTAGTGTTTTTGCTTGCAGCAGCGTTAACGTGCAATCAAAAGACAAGCTCCTTCGCGAGATGTATCAATAATATCTTCTTCCCCACAAAGTTTTGTGCATTTTTATTTAACCGCCGTACGTGCAAGCAGAATATAGAAAAGAGAATCGCTCTTAACCTTGACAATTAGTCAAAACCTAGGTAGATGAACTCGATAACAAACAACTGCAATTACGAGTAATGTGAACACCTTGTCACATGTACTGAAGTATTTAGACATCAATCAAAACTTTTTGTCCCATCTTATGTCTCGGTGTCTAGCGTTAGTAATAAATCACAACACTCTGGGGCTTGTCTCATATAGCGTTACTCTCCACAAATAGATCTGAGGAGTTTTTCCACCTTGATTTCAGCTGAGTAGATACCAACATAGATACATCACATACAAAGAGCCAGAAATAAGAGCCAAATTTTAAGAGTTATATCCACTTGGGAACCGTGCTATCCATCACTAATATGTGATCTATTTCTGGGTAATTTTTCATGTTTCAGACTAAACTGCGACATATGTCCCCCCTGGAGGCACTGCAAAATTACAAAAAGAATACAGAAAATTACACAGAGAACCCTGCCTCTTTGGATACAAGAGGTAAGTTAACAGACATTTTAGTTATCCACTCACAGACTGTAGCCCAATGACGGAGCCAATAATGGTTTCAACATCTTCCTTTCCCTCTCTGACTTATCATCATAGGAAAACTCCTTGAAATCGGATTAGGCACTAATTATCACCACCGACCTGAATGTTAATAAACTGCACAGCTATATGACCATGCCATTCTAAGGTAACATAATGAGAGCAGTTGGCAGCAAAATAAACATAAAGCATTATTGCAGATATATGTAATGGGATATATGTTGTTATCTCCCTTTAGAACTCCCATCAACTGATAAAAATAGGTGCCCCATCAATGCCACAGAAAACTTCTTTCTACTGTATTGCCTCAAATATCAAGGTACACCCAGTCTCTTTGTTAATTGGGTCAAATATGAACCTAATCCTACATCACTCTTGGGTAGGTTGCAATTTGCATCACTAAGTGATAACCTAACAGACACTACATCTCATTTTTCTATATACACAAACCTCAGTTCCCCACTTGTTTCACGTCTTGGGATATAAAGGCTTAGAACCCTAACTGTTGTAAGTATTTTGCTTCTCCACTTTCCTCAAAATGCACAATTCTGTTCTTCTAAACTGCTCTACTTTTGGGATATAAGGCGTCTAACCCAAACTGGTGCGAACCACATCCTGTAAACTAAGGCTAGACAATGTAATATCACATTTTTTGTAATCTGATCTCCAGGATGCATCATAAACGTATACTGACACATCTTTTTTAATTTCAGACCAAAGAGAACCCCGCAGGTTATGACTATTGCACACATTGGTTTAGTCCAGATTGGCCCTGAAGAAGGTGATTCAGAATTTAATATCACCGAAACGTTCGTAGGCTGTACGCATACAAAGACCCTCGGATATGATAAATTGAAATTATATAAAAACTAAAGGTGTATAATAATACAAAGATAGATCACAACGATTCGACAAGTACTGTTTCCTGATTTTTGACAGACTGAGACTACATTACGAGGAGTCTTGTATTGGACAACAATAACACTTCATTATAAAGCCTGCAAATTTTTATGTATTTTGTCACTGTTGTTTGCATGTGAGAAAGGGTGTGTATGTATGTTAGAATGAATGCTCACACTTGCTGGAAAAGGGGTTCTATTTAGAACATCTATTTTAGTAAATATCATGCACTTGAACAATTGGATGTGAATCGTTATTTAAATGTATTATTTATGTATGTCATGTAAATGAAAACTGCTGAAAAATCTAAAAATATATATACAAAAGAAATGTTTTTGCATAATGAAGATTAAATAAAAAAACAATAAATATGAGAGAAGTCTAATGTGTCACCAGATGCACCCTTTGTATAAATAATTGAGTTGGTTGCCAATATTGTTGACTAGTTTTAGGTCATTGTAAGAGGTTTTTTCCTGCTTTGTTTTGCTACTTGCCACTCCCACCTCTTGACCATAAACAAAATTCGGAGTACCCCTGTTATCATTGCTTAGACCTTATTCTATTCCAGGTTTTTTCATAGCCATCTTTCTTACTATTACCTGGTTTGCTAATCCAAACTCCAGTTTTATCTGGCTTGAGATGCCTTTGTAGGGAGGCGGAACAGTGATCGAATTATTTTTCGATGAGATTGAGTTTATGAGTGCTGCATCTCTGCCCTGAAGCTCTTCGCTTCCGTACGTAACACTGGGAATACTTTTTGCCACTTTAACTTTCATTAGAGGCAAAAAACTTGCAGGTAGATGCATCAAGCATTTTTGCGAGCGCAAACGGTGCGAATGGCAAAATTCGGAGGTTTGCGCCCGCAAAAATGGCATTTGAGATGCATCAAGGGTTCATGCACTCGCAATTTAAGAATTCGCAAATAATTGCGAGTTCTCAAATTGCGATTGCATTTAAGGAATCGCAATTTGCGATTACTTAAATGCAATGCATGAACCATTCCAAGATTGCGAATTCGCAATCTGGGGCCGCTATTTACCGCGAAGTCATGCTACGTGGTAAATAGCAAAAACTTAGAAATATGCACTTTAGTGCATTTTTCTAAGTTGTATGTTACACACACACATGTCCTTGGGACATGTGTGTGCGCAACACCAGTGAACATCACCATTTCAGGGGTGCAACAGGGTGTCCTTTGGACACCCTGGCGCCCTTGAAATTGCGGCACATTTGCGATTAGCTAATTGCTAATCGCAAATAAGGAATGACTCCCCATTCATTCCTATGGGCCTTTAGGCCCATAGGAATGAATGGGAAAGCCATTCCTTATTTGCGATTAGCAATTAGAGAATCACAAATAAGGAATCAGTAGAAATCGCAAATAATATTGCGATTCCTACATGCATCCCGTTTTGCGAGTCTTTAATAGCAAATCCTTAAAATTCGCTATTAAGGACTCGCAAAACATAACTTTGATGCATCTGGGGGTTGGACTGTCCTGAGTTCTACGTAGAGTACAAAAAACAAGGTCAGGGCTGTTTTAGGGTGCCTCTATCATTAAAAAGTATGCCTAGATATCTGTAGTTTATAGTCATTTTCAGTTTGTCATCAACTAGGAATCATTCATGATTTTTCTTTATTTTGCAACTCACTTCCATGACCTTTGTTTTCTTTATCTCAAAGTAATTTCATTATTTACCGAAATGCACATAGCTTATCCATGAGGAGCTGCAAGCCTATTTTTGTCTGACTGAGCAAGATGACATCATCCCCGTACAATAAATTTGAAATATACATAGAGCCTATTTTTGCCGCGTGGGAGTTTATTGTGTGCAAATCAGTCAATAAATCAGCTAAAAACAAATTAAATAACTATGGTGGTTAAATACAGCCTTGCTTTAGGCCCTAAAATCTTTGTATTTTTCTGAATAGAAAGGAACCAACTCCAATTCGTAGCCTAGCTCAGGTGTCCGTGTACAGCAGCTGAATTGCTTTTAAAAGACAAGCGGGGATGCCCCTAAGTAATTGCTTTTTTAAGTGCATGCAGTCATACATGAAGTCATGTTTAACATATTAATAAATAAAATAAAAGAAAGGTGGGGATGAGGGATAAAGAGATGTACATTGCTATGAACAAAGTCTGGTCATTTATCTGAACTGTCAACAGTATAAGTATATTCAAGCAAACAAACACCATCATGAAAAACCAAGTTTGGAATGTCAAGGAGGCTTCAAGACTCCTTGTTCCGAAGTATTGCATGCATGTTGAATTCTGACATTAAGATCAATAAAGTTTGTAATTGGGGACCACAACTGTAAGCGCTTTACAGCGAGGGACACAGGGTATACATAAGCAGTATCTAGTCTATGGTTGTGGCAAACAGCATACCACCAAGCCTGAAAGGAAAGATTAGATAAGTCCTTCCAATGTTTAGTGAATTGTTGGAAAGCTACACCTAAAAGCAGATCTAAAATTCGTATATTCAAAGAACAGTTAGACCAATCTTCAGATAAGGAGCCTAGAAAGATATTTGTAATGGAAAAGGGTATTGTAGAGCGAAAGATAAGGGTACTCTGATCCCAAACACGTTTCCAGAATTCATGCACATAATGACAAGTAAAAAGTAGATGTTTTAAATCTGCATGTGGTAAAGAGTAGGACCAGCAGGTATCAGACACTTCAGCATTCATCTTTTGAAGAAAAGTGGGGGACAAAAACAGTCTGTTCTATACAAAGGAAAGTGTCTACGTGGTGTTTGCAGCTCTAGAGGATTTTTTTAACTTGAGCCAAACTTTGTTCCATAAGTGAATGGACCAATCTGCATCTAACTCCGGTTCCCAGTTCAATTCCACTTTGGGTTTATCCCTGGTAACAATAGATTTTCGTAGGTAAGCATATATGGTAGATGCTTTAGGGCATGTGCAAAAAAAGAAAGATTAAGAGTAGTAGTAATGGGAGGTGAAATAGGAGCGAGGCTAGCCTGATCAATGGCAAGGCTCAAGGCGTTTTGCAATATCTGGTATTAGTTTTGAAATGAAAGAGGAAGATTAAATAAGGATCTACCCTGAGAAAAAGACATGATCGTACCATTCTGAGCCAGCTGATTAACCCATACTAGACCTTTCTGCCTCCATGCTTTCCAGTTAATGGGCTTACCCTTGATTGTTAGGAAATTGTTGTGCCGAAGTATGGAATTTAGAAATGTTACCATGTCCATGGGCTTACTTGATGAAAGTGTGTTTAATAATTTATTTGTATGCTTTGCAACGGTAGTGGATAGTTTTTGGGGTTTCTGAGTAAATGCCAGATAGTCTTGAAAGGAAAAAGGATTAAAGAATGAATGTTCAAGCATAACTCAAAGTGGAGAATCTGATAATGGACCCAACAACCACCTAGAGGATTGATGCAATAAATAGGCTTTGTGGTAATTAGGGAAATGAGGAAATTTAACGCCTCGTTCCAGTTTAGGACGAATGAGGTTTGATAAGGACATATGAGCTCCCTTGTTATTCCAAAGGAAAGAGGTCAAAAGGGAGTCATTTTTTTTTTAAAGGATTGAGGAATGGCAACTGGTATGTTACATATAAAATAAAGAACTATTGGGATAACATCATCTTTATAGTGTCTAATCTCCCCACCACGAGAGGTAGAGAGGGTACCACGTGTCTACTAGGGAAGATAGTTTCAAGGAGCATTTATCCAAATTAATGGAAATCGTGGATTTAATAGAAGCAGAGAAAACATACCTAGATATTTTATATGCTTGGGTCTCCAAATAAAATGACTTGTTTTGAAATCCTCCTTAAAAATAAATTTAGGTATGGGTAGTATTTCACATCTATCACTATTTAACTCATACCCTGAACCAAAAACATATGCAGTCACCTCTTGTAGAAATGTAGGAAGGGAAGAATGTGGCTTCAAGAGAAATAACAAAATATCATCTGCATAAGCAGCCAACTAAATATGTGATTTATCAGAAACAAAACCAAAAATATTCGGGTTCTGATGAATTTTAGATAAAAATGGTTCTAACACTAAATTAAAAAGAAAAGGTGAAAGAGGGCAACCTTGTCTAACGCCTCTTCTCAAGTGGAAATATGGGGAAGTTAGGCCATTAGCAAAAATTGCTGCCCTTGGATTGGAGTATAGGAGGGAAATTAAATTAACAATTTTGGGTCCAAAACCAAACCATTTAAGTGTTAAAAAAATAAAAGGCCGATATACTCTATCAAACGCCTTTTCAGCGTCTAATGCAATAGCAGTCATGGATTTCAAAGACTGAGAAGATTTAGATAGTATATAAAAAAATAGACGTGTGTTGTCAGCCAGGAAGCGTCCTTTGACAAAACCAGACTGCTCCTTGCCCAAGAGCTCATGGAGGAAAGACTCTTATCATAAGGCCAAAGATGTAGAAAAATGTTTGTAGTCACTGTTCACTAAAGATATTGGTCTATAATTTTTTACAAAAACGGGGATCTTTATACTCTTTTGGTATGAGACAAATCAGAGCTTCCGGAAAGGTCGCAGAAGAAGCCCATGACAGTGAAAAAGAGGCTAACAGTTTATTTAACCTGGGGAGAAGTAAATGAGAAAAATGAATGAAAAACTCTACAGTAAAGCCATCAGGTCCTGGGGCCTTATCTTCTTTGAGTGTTAGTAATGCAGTTTGTAATTCCTTAGACGAAACATCGAGTTCCAGTGAGTCAAAGTTCCGATGAGCATCAAACGATGTTTCAATAGAAGAAAGAAAATCTAAAATAACATTTTCAGTGGGAGAGGACTCCGGTGTGTACAATGTTTCATAAAAACAATGAAATTCTTGTAAAATCTCAGAATCCTTGTATATGGGTAATTTTTGATCATCAATTACCGATTCAATGTTATATTTTTGTTTTTTGATCTTAAGATAGTTTGCTAATAATTTACCAGACTTGTTTTGACCACCCTAAAATTTTGCACTTGATTTCAGCAGATATAAAGAGGAATTATCGGTAGATTCCTTATCAAATTTAAATTTAGTGGCTATGAGTTCTGACAGACAATCTTTTGATTTGGTAGTGTGATAAGAATGTACCAATCCCTTTATGTTTGTGAACAGGTCAGTGGCACTCTTATGGGCAATGTGGCTTTTCTTGGATATGTAATTTATAATAAAATCACATGCTGATGCTTTAAACGCATCCCAATACTGTGTGCAAAGGGAGGTCATCAGATTAATTCAACAAAAAATATGCCTCAAAAAAAGAGGTAAAAGAGGAAGTAAAGACTGGGTCAAGTAGCAGTGAGTTATTGAAATACCATTGTCTGAAGACCTTTGATTTGGAAAGTATATCTAATGAAACAGAAAGGGGGGCATGATCAGAAATCATTATAGAGCCAATTTCTGCAGATTGTAAGGATGGAGAAATGTTATGAGAAATAAAAATGTAATCAATACGTGACTTCTTCTGATGTGTCAGGGAAAAATGTGTGTATTCTCTCAAAGTTGGATTACATAATCTCCAAGCATCAATTAATTTTCTACGTTGAAAGGCATGTAAAAATGATTTATGAGCCTTAGTTGATACAAAAGAAGCCAAGGAATTATGATCAATGAAGGGATCTATGATTTGGTTGTAGTCACCCGGCAGAATAAGGTTATCATGGGGACAATGCAACAATCTCTTTGCAAGGTGGGACCAAAAAAGGGATCACCTGTATGTGGTGCGTAAATATTAAATAAAGAGAGAGGAACATTCCCGATCAACAAATCAGTAAATAACCAGCGACCCACATCATCAGACTCTTGAGATACAAGTTTAATGCAAAGAGATTTGTGACACAACATGATAACACCATTCCGTTTACCATCCCCAGGAGAGAAGAAGACTGCGCCTACCCAATCTCTCTTCAGTTTTAATGATTCAGACTGTGCCAGGTGTGACTCTTGAATCAGTGCTATGTCTGCCTTCAATTTAGCTAAATGCGTTAATACACGTTGTCGCTTAATCGGCGAATTCAAACCTCATACATTCCAAGAAATAACCAATTACATAAACTAGTTATAGAAAAAAGAACGGTTTGAGATAAACCAGGCACAGTATAAACTTTAAAAAATTTAAACCACAACATCATGCATAGAAGGAAAGATACAAAAATGAACCTCATCTAGGAAAGAGAAAAGAACGTCAAAGGAAGGGAGATGGAAGAGAGACAGCTAAGAAGGGAAGAGCATGAAGAAAGAAAATAGGGAAATAGCAAAAAGTAAGACACAAAAGGTAAAAGCAAAATAAAAAACACCTATATAATTCCAAAAAAGACGGGGTGAACCCACATGGAAGACTGGTGCATCTAGAGCACTCGGAAGGGGCACAAGTACGACAAGATTTGACAAGATGCGAGACAATAGCAAATTCACAAAATTGGATACCTATAGAAAAAGAAAAAAAACAGGTTAGTGACTAATAAGTTAACAGCTAAACATAAAATGAACATCAAAGAGGGAAAGAATTCAAATACATAAGTAAAAATGCAGCAAAAACAGAGAAACAAGCACAAAAAGTAAGGAGAAATATGCACAACAACGCAAAATTAGAATTTTTCAACCAGATTGATAGGTCGAAGCGCCCGAAGTTTCCATAGTCTCAGAACTGCAGGAGTTGAGAAAACTTTTAAGCTTAACTGGATCTTTGTAGGTAGTTGTCTTGTTCCTGTACGTGACCTCAAAACGACAAAGGTGAAAAAAGCCATATCTTACACCAGGAGCACTGATGTCTAAATTCTCTACGTCTGTCTGCTGTACTCTTGGCATAATCTTGAGAAAAAAATAAAGTGTGACCTAACCAAGAAATGCGGGATGTTGTTTTTGTAGCCGAAAGAACCTTAAGAAGGTCTGTATACTCCAGGAAGTATAAGAACCAGGAGTGCTGACATGATGACGACCCAACCTATGTGCTCATTGAATGTTCAAATTGGTACCGTCCGGTAAGCTCAGCACTTTAGGAAGAAAGCTTTTGAAGAAGGTGAGAGGGTCACTACCTTCTGTCCTCTCTGGCAAACAATAAATATGCAAGTGGTTTCTTCTGTTTCTATTTTCTAAATCCTCAATTTGCTTCTGAAGGGGAGATACCTGTGACTGAAGGGTGCATACTTTGGTTTCAGTAACACCGTATGAGTAAATGTTCCGTTCCACTGCAAGAAGTCGCTCCTCTTGTTGAGACCACCTATCTGTAAGAAATTGTAGTTTAGTATTTATTTTCTCCATGAAAGCCCTGAAGGCACGGATTTCATAAAGTAGCAGATCTAATGAAGCAGGAGGCGGTGACTTCGCAGGAGAAGGAGGGTCTTTTTTAAAAGTTTCGTGTTCGCTTCACCAGAACTCGCTGAGATAGTTGTTGCTGGTACTGTAGTTGAAGGAGTACCAGATTTTGACTGAGAGGCCAAGGAAAATTCCATTGCGGTAGATTTTGAAAAACTATGGAGTTTTTTATGAACCTGTGAGCCAGAGAGCAGGAGACAGAGCTTAGTTTTTTAATTCTTCCCATATAAGATGTTGAATAGTAAATTAAAAATATGGAAACACCTTCGTGAAAAAAGAGGAAGGGTGGCAAAGCTTGCAGTGAGAGGAAAAATCCAACTGTACACGTTAAATAAATAGACAAAAAAAAAGTATATGGTCAGAGAGCTGGATAATCTTTAAGAGTACACTACTTTTGTTAGCGGTGGCAGAATGTGGATAAGCAAGCTGGATTTTTAAACAATAGTACACACATTCATTGGTTAGTAAGTCATTTCCCTCATAACTGGATGCAGTTTCTTGGCGTCATCCTCAGAAAAGGAGCAGCGAGAAGGCTAAGGCATTACCAATGCAGTGAACAAAGCAACCGCAATCCAAAATGACGGCTGTTACTGAGGTAAACGAATAATGCAAGGAAAACACTGTTTTCTTATATGTAGGTAGCTTCAAAACGTACCAAGCTGATGGGGAGTGTTTCCCATAGACAGACCTCCGCGTTGACACCGTATTCTATCGCGGAAACCACGGAAACCAATTGCCGACCTGTGCCGCCACAACGGAGCTCACGGAGCAGCCACCATATTCTGTGGGCATCAAGCCACGCCCCCTAAGTAATAGCTTATGCCACAGTAGGCTACGATTCACACAGCCAAATGCAGACTTACAATCCACGGAGCAAAGATAGAGTGGTTGCTTCTTTTGCATCATTTAGTGATAATGCCAGTAAATTTTATACTGTTCATGACCCTTAGGTGAACACTGTTTGGTTTAGAGGTACAATTTTATCCTCTTCTAATTATTGATCTCCTCCAACTCTTTGGGATAGTCTGTTATTACAATATACAATTAAAAACTGGAGTTAACCTAGCAGCCCAATGTTTAGAGTTTGATTTAAACAGAACTTGTGGTAGACCAATTGATCCAGGGGCCCCATCTTGCATGCACCTATATGTTACATTATGGGCTACATCTATCAAAATTGTAAATTGTGAATACCTAATTGAGAATTTCTGAGAATTAATGAGAATTTCTGAGAATTTCGGAGAATGGGGCCATGTGTTTGGCCCCATAAAGGTAAGAAACTTTTACGCCAAAAGGAAGTCAGACGAGCCCGTCCAAGTGGGCTGTCTCAAAAAGAGAAAAGTCTCTGACTGGCGAGTGCTTGTTTCTTTATGTAACTCCCTCACTGTTTGTACCTCACAGGGGCAGAGCGGCTGTCCTTTTGCTCGAGTTATTCCTTTCTGTGGGCCTCTCACGGAAAGTCGCACAGGGGCTGGGTGTCTAGCCATGTGTCAGTATGATTTATTTCTGTAGGGGCTCTCACTGTCGCTCACACAGGAGCTGGGTGTCTGACCTTGAATTTGTGTATTTTTTTTCTGTGACCTACTCACTGTACCTAACAGGGGCTGGGCGGCCTCTTGTTCTCTTTATTTCTTTCTGTGGGCCCCTCACTGTAAGTCACACAGGGGTAGGGTGTCTGTGTTCGTGTATTTTCTATGGAAAGGCTTCACGCTGTACCTCTCATGGGGGCAGACTCTCAGAACGTATTGGTATGGCTTCTTCCTGTGAGTCTCTCTCTCTGCGTCACGCAGGTGGCAGTGTCTGACGATGTGTTTGGATTCCCTTCGGTAATGTTCTCACATGGGTGCACCACGTCAGCCCCTGGTCCAGTAGACTTCCCTTTTTGTGAGCCACTGGCTGTCCCTCACATGAGCTAAGTGTCTGTGTTTGCGGCGGTCCCTTCTGCAAGCCGCACATGTTGCCTCACACAGGTGAACCAGCGATGACGTGGGTCCCCGCAGTGAGCCCCTCTCTGTGGGTCACTCACGTGCTCAGTGTCTGACCGTGTCCCTGGGTTTCCTTCTGTGAGCCCAGTGTGTGCTGAAGAAGGAGGGGTTCTGTGTGAATGTGGCTTAAAATGGCTTTCAGGAACATGGATAAAGAAGGGGCTGTGGTCCTTTGAGCTCGCCTGCCATCACGAGTGCTTGTGCACAAAGAAGACACCATTTTAAAGTATCATTTTTATTCCAGATCAACGCCGAGTAAGAAAGATGAAAACCTGTGTTGGGTGAATGGGCCACTGGGTAGTTGGACAGATGCATGGGGATGGGTGACCAGAAGGATGAATGGAGGGTGAAGTAAAGGATGAATTGATAAATGGACAGATGCATAGATGGGTGGCCGGGAGGATGAATGGATGGGTGAAGTAAAGGATGGATGGGCAGTTTTTGGTTGGGTGGATGGATGGTTTGTTTGGAATGGATGAGTGAATAAATGCCGAAAAGGACAGACGAATGTGTGTATTATCGGATGATGGGAGAGAACAGTGAATATGGACATAGGGTTAGATTAGAGAAGCTTCGGGGTGAGTCGGTGACGGGGATACATCTGAAGGGGCATGTCTTGACCAGACCATGCTCTCCTCCGTCCCGTCCCCTCTCCCCCCATCTCCCACAGCCTCCTCCTCCCCCTCCCCCACCATGGCCACGTCCACACTGCGATTCACTCACTACTCTCTACTACACACTCTACTACACACTCTCTACTACACACACTCTACTACACACACTCTACTACACACACTCTACTACACACACTCTACTACACACACTCTACTACACACACTCTACTACACACACTCTACTACACACACTCTACTACACACACTCTACTACACACACTCTACTACACACACTCTACTACACACACTCTACTACACACACTCTACTACACACACTCTACTACACACTCTACTACACACTCTACTACACACTCTACTACACACTCTACTACACACTCTACTACACACTCTACTACACACTCACTACTCTCTACTATCTATTCTCTACTACACACTCTATACTACACACTCACTACTCTCTACTACAGACTCTCTACTAAACACTCTACTACTCTCTACTACTCACTCTCTACTACTCACTCTCTACTACACACGCTCTACTACACACGCTCTACTACACACGCTCTACTACTCTACTACACACTCTCTACGACTCACTCTACTACTCTCTACTACACAATCCACTGCTGATGATGTCACATATTACATCATTCATGACATGGTCAGTGACATCACTGATGACATCACTGATGAAATCTCAAATGACATCACTGATGACATCATCCCATGAATGTGGTTTGGTTCAATATTTAATTAAGTATTATATGCATATAGCAATCTGCCCTGAAGACTGAGTGGATGTATAAGTGTCTGAATGGAGAATTTAGTAGCAATGTGATTGACAGTCTAAGTGACGAATTCAAAGTTTCTCACTAAATATATGGGATAGTGATTAAACTGTGTGAATACCTGTATCACTCTATCTCTTGTTGTGTAAACTACTACATAAGTTGGTTACTAGCTATGTGAAAGTCTATATTAGTTATTAATTAGTTAAGTGAGTATTTGTATGGGATAGTGAATGGATGTGTGTGTGGTTGGGTGGGAGGTGTGTGACTGTCCAAAGAGGTGTAAATAGTATGAGTACTATCTATATGAATAAATAAAGTGGTGTTTGTGTAAGTGTGTAGCTTAGTAAATATAAGTATGATCAATTGTTTGCATAAGTGAGTAGGATGTGTGCTGGTGTGTAATGTTGGTGTATAAGTATATTTCTAATAGTGTTCTATTGATCTTTGTTCGCATGTATGAGTGAATCTATAGGTAAGTGTTTAGATGTGTGTGTAGATGTAGGAATCAGTGAGTGGGTTTTTAGAAACTTGTATTGGTGTGTCAATGGTTTCAAATATGGTACTCCATATTTTATAATGAGTGTTGAAAGGTTATACTAGTGTATGATAAGATGTATGATAAGATGTATCCGATTGTCACGTGGATGATGTAATCAGTGATGTCATCAGTGATGTCATTTGAGATGTCATCAGTGATGTCATCAGTGATGTCACTGACCATGTAATATGTGACATTATCAGCAGTGGATTGCGGGCGCGCGATTTATAGTTAGTACAACTAACTATAATGGGGGAATTTCAATGGTTTTGTACGAGTGAAATGTCCAACTAACTATAACACCCCTAAAACCTATGGTTTTTTCAGTGAATTTCTAAGGTTTTTTAAATGCTAATTCTTAACCATAACATGTCTGAAACCTATGGTTTTTTCAGTGAATTTCAAAAGTTTTTTAAATGCTAATTCCTAACTATAACATGTCTGAAACCTATGGTTTTTTCAGTGAATTTCAAAGGTTTTGTAAATAATAATTTTTAAATGTATTAATACTTATATTTATTTTTTTATACTGATTTACAATTTTTTTTAAACTATTTATTTTCAGCTATTTTATTTTTTAAATTACATTATAACTACATTGTACATCACATTACAAAATATACTTTCTCAGAAAGAATTACTTTAGTTTAACTACTTTGCAAATAGGCAATAGAGTTTTAAGTACAGTAGTTACAGTTGTTGCAATGGGCAACACAATTTCAAACACAATGCAACATTGAGCTGAATGGGAATTTCTACTTAAATGTAATTAGTTACTTTATGGATTACTTTTCTAACCACAGGACTGGATCCTAGATTCAGTCCTGGGACATCTCCTGTAAACAGTTGAGTAAAAGCGTTTTGGTTACAGTAGTGATTTTTAGGGAATATTATTGTATTTTAAAAGTTGACACTACAAAACTTTTTCACATATAATCACCAATGTTATCCTATAGGAGGAAATTCACTTAGCAAGTAAGTAGTGTTATCGTTACTTTCTCTTACTCAGTGGTGGATCCTGAATCCAGCACTGGTGCATCTCCTGTAAACAGTTGAAAGAATGCATTTAGATCATACAGGCGATTTTTTAGGAATATTTGTTGTTTGTGAAAATAGACAGAAACTTTTATGGGGAAAACCAGACAATGGAATCCTATGGAATGAAATAGAAGTTACTGGTAAGTATGGTTAGAATTACTTTTCAGGGTCAGTGCTGGGCTAAGAGATGCAGCACTGTGTTCTCTCCGGATAACAGGTGAGTACATCGGAATTTGTTGTTCGGATGATTTTAGGTGAATATTTAGAAGTTGCAAAACTCCACACTTAGAAGAATTTCCAAGTGAAACCAGTCAATGTTAGCCTATGGAAGGAAATTCAAGTTACTGGTAAGTATGGTTAGAATTACTTTCAGGATCAGTAATGGGCTCCCCTGATAACAGGTGAGTAAATCGGAATTCGTAGTACATCAAGTAAGCGCCACAGAGCTGCGTAGCAGAAAGATGTAAAAAGGGACACGGCCTGCACCACCTCTCTGTAACGCAGCGCAGTGGCGCTCCTGGAAGCACCTGGTGGGTACTTGGCCGCCATGGTCCCTCAAGTTTGAAATGGAATGGAATTTTTTCCCCAACTTAAAACGCGCCACAGGGTGTGTTTGCACACATCACGTCAGGCCCCTCCCTTCACCACTGTGTAAACGCGCCCTGTCACAGTTCTAAATTGAGAGATTAAGTCCCCTTCAATCCTATGGGTCACTAGGGCCAAACTAGCCCACTAGGTACCTCCAGTAAGCGCCACAGAGCTGCGTTGCAATGAGGTGTAAAAAGGGTGTGGCCTCTGAACACCTGCCTGCCACACAGCTCCCTGGCGCATACTGGACGTACCTGTTGGGCTATTTGGCCCTCAGGGACCCTCAGTATTGAAAGAGAATTAATTCCCCAACTTAAAACGTGCCACAGGGCACATTTGCACAGTGGTGAAGGAAGGAGGCGTGGCCTAAGGTGATATGTCTGCAAGCACACCCTGTGGCGCGTTTTAAGTTAGAGAATTATTTCCTCCTCAATCCTGTGGGTCCCTGGGGGCCAACTAGCCCACCAGGTCCCTCCAGTATGCGCCAGGAGGCTGCGTTGCAGAGAGGTGTTCAGAGGCCATGCCCCTTTTTACAACACTCTGCAACGCAGCTCGGTGGCGGTTACTAGAGGTACCTGGTGGGCTAGTTGGCCCCAGGGACCCTCAGTATTGACAAGGAATTAATTTCCCAACTTAAACCGCGCCACAACTTATAACTTCCCTTCACCAATTTGAAATGTGGGCTGTGTGGCCCCCCTTCCTTTTACATTTTTGGGCCTTGGGGACCCCATCCCCCAGGGCCTGACCCCCAAATATACATTTTCCCAATTCTTTTATGGGAAGGGGGCCGCGGGGCCCCCCTCCCGTGGCCAATTCCAGGCCCCGGGGACCCCATCCCCTGGGGCATGGCCATTTAATTTTTTTTTTATGGAGGCTGGCTGCATAGCCCCCCTCCTCAGGCCACTTCAAGGCCCCGGGGACCCCATTCCCCGGGGCCGGCCTTTTTTCTGTTAATGGGAAAGGGGCCATGTGGCCCTCCTCCAGGGCCACTGGTAGCCCCGGGGACCCCATCCCCTGGGGCTGGCCCTCACCATTGGGGACCGTGGGGGCTGGGGGGGCCTGAGAGCCCCCCACCCATTTTAAACAAGCCCCGGGGGTGGTGGTCCCCGGGGCAGTGTGGGGGGATTGGGATACCCCCACACTATTTTTCGAAAATGCCCCTGGGATTTGGCACCCCGGGGGCTAATAACCTTTGAATCGCGGGAGCCCGCGCTTCGTTTTTTTTTTCAGCATCGGGATGCGCAGATCCTACTTGCATCCCGCGATTTAAAACAAAAAATTTTTGGGGGGACTTGGGGGTCCTTGTGGGACCCCCTGAGCTGGCCTAGGGGGTCAGCGTGTTTCTACCCTGCCCCCTTTTCGCGTTTTGCGGCGTGTAGGGTACGCGGATAGATACGCGGATAGATACGCAGATCCACCGCGCCCATAGATATATAAATGACTTTAGCTGTCATTTTCCCAGGAACTACTGAACAGATTTACACCAGATAAGCAAAAGGCACGACTCTGAACCAAGAACTACCTCTTTGCCAAATTTGTTGTAATTCCGTTCAGCAGTTCGGGCTGTAGCTGCTGCTAAAGGTCCTATGGGAAATTGCATGGGGAAAACGCATTTTGGGACCGCCCCTTTTTCTCGGTCCCCGCCTGATGAATCATCCTGAAACTTTCAGGATAGGAACGGACTGGAGTTGGCCAAAAGTTTTGAAAATTTGGCGCAGATTCATCAATCTGCCCCAATGTTATTGGGAATAGAATGTTGCGGATTTCCAATGGATAATAGGTCCTAACTATAACTACCTACTGGCGACCGCCAGTAGGTAATGCATATGCATTTATATATGTGTGTATATATACATACATATATAAACATATATACATCTGCATATCTATCTAAATACATGCATACATATACATATACATATATGCATACATATGCATGTCATGTACATGAAAGTTTGAAAAACCCTAATAAAAGCTAAGCTAAAAAAACACCTACTTACAAACAGAATTGCTTTAACTTAAACGAGGGTGAAATCTATTGCATTTTCAATGCTTGTTTAAACTGCCAGGCTGAAATATCCTGCAAAGCCATTTATTGAGAATGGGTGCAATGCCCACTTTGTAATTCTGCAGATATTTCAGGTTTTTTCTTATTATGGGCCTTATGGTGAATAAACAGTTGTTACCATGCAGGAGTATTTAGCCAACCTATATTTAATTTCATCCTCCCATTTTGGTAAGAGGCAGTCCTAGTGTTTTGATATGGAGATGATGTTATAGATGTTTTCCCCACAGGATTTTTCAGAACCCAATACATTTGTTTGACATTTTCTGGGGCACTAGATGTTGCATTCAATTTTGTTTTGGCACACGGTGCTGGATAGAGAGCTGGGGGGGCATTGTGATTTTAACCCACCAAGCCAATAGGTAGGCTTTTTCGCGGGAAACCATCTTTGATTTCAGGCTGCCTGTGCAAGTCACAAGTGTTGATTCTTGAATCTTACTATCCATTGAGCCTAAAAATTCAATAAATACCATATCTGCCATGGTTATCGTAGCTAGGAAGGGAACTGGCTGTAGTAATTTGAGAATATTTCCTCTGTTTAGTATATCATGTCACACGCTTGATTGATATGTTAGGGTAAAAATTGTTTTGCGAGGTAAGCTTAGAATTTGGAGTTTACAGTCAGGTGGCTTTCTGGCTTTCTCACTGTCTCCCTTTTCTTCTGTATTTAATGACATATTTGTTGAAGGGGCTGTTGTATGTCAGATTGTTTCCAAATTTGTATTTACCTAGCCCAGACTTGATCTACCATTTTCATCACTATTGCTTAGGTTTACAAGCTCTACTGCCCCTGTATCATTGTGCGGGTATAGGTTTTAATGTTGCGAGGATTCCCTATGATCCATTTCGCTCCTTGGTTGTTTACTTATGGTACTTGCATCTTTATGTTGAAGCAATTTGGTCTGAGTCTCTAGCGGGTTTGCTGTTTCTGCATTTATTTTCTTCCCAGTTTGGGTTTCTTGTGCGTTGTTGTTAGAACTGGGATTCCTGGTTGGCTAAGGTTTGCACCGAAGTCAAGCAGAAACCACCACTCTAGTCAGGGTAAGGGAGTTACACTCCTAAAATAACCCTTGCCAGGCTTATCCTAGAGGTTGTGTGTAAAGTATTTGCACAAAAACCAACAGTAACACAATGTAAGCACTACAAACGGACACCACACGAGTTTAGAAAAATATCCAATATTTTTATATACTCAAACAAGACCAAATACGATAAATATCCACAGTACAGTACTTTTAAAAATAGTTGTGTCGCAAAATGTCTTTAAATGACAAAGATACATTAAAAACACAGTTCGTACGAGTTGGTAGCTCGGTCTGAGCTTACCGCGATGCTGAAAACAACAGAGTCTCACAGTTCTAGCTGACCGCGTCGGTATGGGCCAGCAACAGTAGGACAGACTCGTTAACAGTACCTTTCTTAGTGCGACTCACACGGTGGTGCAAGTCGGTCTTGGCATCCGTCGCGGTTACAGTATAAAGTGGAAGCGGTGCACGGTGCGGTGTCCCTCGATGCGGTGCGAGCAGCGGCTCGGTAACGATCGTCCAGACAGTGTCGATGAGACTAAGGCGGGCTGTGCAGGGTGAGACGGTGCTCGATGCGGTGCTGGTAAGTTGCAATGCAGGTGACAGAGCCGGTTGTGGCATCCGTCGCGGTTACGGTGCAAAGTGGAAACGGTGCACGGTGCGGTGTCCCTCGATGTGGTGCGAGCAGCGGTTCGGTGACGATCGTCCAGACGGCGTAGGTGAGACCAAGGCGGGCGGTGCAGGGCGAGATGGTGCTCGATGCGGTGCTGGCAAGTTGCAATGCAGCGGCAGAGCCGGTTGGCGGGAATCGGGGATGGCCGAGCGGGACAGCTGTGCGTGACGAGGCAGTCACGGGTGTCAAGCCAGCGGCGACAGTGTCAGGGAGCCCAGGCCAGCGAAATGAAGCTAGATGATGCAGAAGGCGGTGCCCCTCGATGCGGTGCGAGCAATGACTCGGTGGCGATCGTCCAGGATGGCTTCGTGAGATCGAGGCGGGCGGTGCAGGGCGAGACGGTGCTTTGTTGCAGTGCCTGCAGGACTCAAGGCTAGTGTCGGAGTCGGATGACAGAGTCGGTCGCGGTTCCCTTTTCTCTGTGGCAACTGAAACAATGGTTCCAGAGGCGGCACCCAGAGGTTGGTGAAGTCTTTGCAGTCCCTGAGACTTCTTAACAGGAGGCCAGCTCAATTCCAGGCCCATGGAGATACTCAGCACAAGTAGAGAAAGTTCAGTCCAGTCCTTTCACTGCTCAAGGCAGAAGCGGCAGCTGCAGGCCAACCCAACAAAGCAAGAACACAGCAAAGGGGTAGTACTCCTTCTGGCAGCTCTTCCAGCTCTTCTTCTTGGCAGGTTCCTTGCTTCCAGCAAGTTCTAAAATCTTAGGGTTTGGGTCTCAATATTTATACCAGCAAATCCTTTGTCCTATGAAGGCAGAGGGGCCTGGATCTAGTTTAAACCAGTTCGGGGTGCATTCTGCCAGGGTGCACCTTCTTTCTTTCTTTGTCAGTGTGGCCCAGTGTCCTCAGACGCACCACTAAGTCTGAATAGGGCTGAGATCATCTTCCACAATGCTGGCTCCCAGCATTGTGGAAGATGATCTCAGCCCTATTCAGACTTAGGCGCTACTCCTCCCACCCATCTAGGTGTAGATGTGCCTATTCAGCCTGGCTGAATCACCCTGTCTCCCCCCAGCCCTGTCAATCACAAACTAGACAGCAAATACACACGCTTGCAGAGGCAGACTGGATGGTTAGGTCAGAAAATGTCCACTTTCTAAAAGTAAAAAAAAAATGAAAGCAACCGTCTTGCACTCAGTACACTAAGTGATCAATGACTTAATACGTTTAAACCGTTAGATTAGATAATCAGTTGTGTGCAATAGGTAAAGGCCCTGCAAGCCTTTGAGGATACATATTAGAATTTCACCAGATAGTTATCTGGAAAGCCTAATGCACTGCTTCATGTCACTCTAGACGAGTGTACAGGGGTAAATGGTGAGTCAAGGGAAACTAGTTTTATGCATATGAAATAATACTTTACAATATTTGAAAAAACACACAATACAATAGACTTCGTGTAGTCTTCAGATTTTTCATTCAATCTTTTTTATCTTCAGTCATACAGTTCAGAAGTATTGTTGAAAATTCACAAAATCCAAACGTAGACTTTCAAATAAGTTCCAAAGGTGTTTCAACTTAACAGTCCCAATGCATTTCGGGCATCAAAAGTGGCCCTTCGTCAGGGGAATCTAAAAATACAATATAAACAGTTGGACTTATTTTATAATGGCAGCAAACATTAGAGTACCTATAAAGCGGTGAGGATTCATAAATGCCATGCTCATGGAAAGGCTATAAGGGGAACCGATAATGGTAGATATTAGAGGGTGACCAAGTGAGAATAAAACAATGGGTGACAAAGTGAAAAGGACTATGGAGCCATGAAGAGTAAAAGTGAAAAGAAGAAGAACCGATTATGCGTTCAAGCGGCTAAGTCCCGAGAGCGTGAGCTAGTGTGCACATGCAAGAAACTAAAGTCAGAAGGACGGGCAGTGTACGCAAAACGACAAAGTAAAGTGCGTGGTCTCGAAGAGATAGACGAGTGTGCTCTTACTAAGCAGGAGGCTTACCATACAAACGCGCCTCTCGAGGAGGCAGTACAAATTCAGCGGGTCCGCCGCGGTGCGGCAAAACGGACTGTAAATTAACAAAGAAATATGCGGATGAAGTGCTGTGCGCAGGGCGAAATATAAAATAAAGCACCCAAAGGCTTTTTTAGCAGAAGCTGAGGACTTACCAAACGCTGAGTGCATGAGGTGGAATACGCAATATGAAGAAAGATAGCAACCTGTAAAGATTATCAAAAACATAAGTGAGACGCATTAATTGGTGAGTGAAAGTTATGTGAAGTTGATGTGATTAAACCGAAACTCACCCGTGCAAAACTTGACGTCGAGAATACAGTGCCAAGTAGAACAATGAAACGCGAGCACGGTCCGAGTAACAGGTAGAAAAAGCCGCAAATAGAAAGGGAAAACGGACTTCATTAAAGATAGTTAGGAAAAGTGGCAGCCATCTTGGAATAGTAGATGTTGGTACCCGTGAAGGAAAAAGAAAATGGACTATGTAAAAAGGAAAGGTAGCAACCATATTCGGACAATGAGTGTAAATAACAGAATAACATACAGAACATGGGGTAAACAGAATAATAAACGTGTCAATTTCAGGATTGGTTCAGCAATAATAGATGCAAATGCATATTGAAACTTTTTACAATGGTAGAACAATATGTACAGAATTACAGTGTCGCCCAAAATACATGATGAACAAAGATACATAATGGACAGATACATAATAGCCATCACATTACTCATGTGTAATGGAAAAAACAATGCAAACTGTAAGAAGATGTTGATGGCGTACATACTGCCAAGTGAAGCAGTGCATTAGGCTTTCCAGATTACTATCTGGTGAAATTCTAAACACTTTCTAAAAGTGGCATTTTCAAGCCCAGAATGTTAAAACCAACTTCACTAAAAGATGTATTTTATCATTCTGAGTTCAGGCATATTAAACTCGAATTTCCACCATGTTCTCTGAGTCAGTTAGGACCCTAGGTTGTAAGGGTCAAACTGCCCATTCTGGCCATGGAGAACAGGTAGCCTTGCAATAGTGAAAAACGAAGTAGGCTGTAATTCACTATCAGGACATGCCACACACACCACGGCATGTCCTGCCTTTTAACTAAAACGCACCCTGCCCATGGGGGTACCTTGGGCCTACCTTAGGGGTGACTCATATGCAGAAAATGGAAGGTTTAGGGACTTGCAAGTGTGTGCACTTGTCAAGTCGACATTGCAGCCCCAGGCTGCGCAAAGGCTCTGCAGTGGCAGGCCAGAGTTACATTTTATGGGCTGTTTACGTGGGTGGCACAATCCAGTGCTGCAGCCAACCAACAGCATTTGATCTATAGGCCCTGGCACTCGTAGTGCACTTTACTAGGGTTTGACACATAGATCAAATAAGCCAAACATGGAAATACTAATCCATAATACATTTTACACAGAGAGGATATGCACTTTAGCACTGATTCACAGTGGTAAAGTGCCTAGAGTCCTAAAACCAACACACACAGATCAGGAAAAAATAGGAGGAAAAAGCAAAAAGTTGAGGGATAACCCTGCAAAAAGGGTCATTTCCAACAGTTGTTAAAAATCGGTAAGAGTTTTATATTTTTTGCTGGGATCTTATCGTTCTTCTTACTTGAATCTTCCTCATGTATGACAGCGGTTTTGTTGTTCCTCTGCTTTCTTGTAGTTGGACCCTGCGCCATTATAAGGGTTGCTCTTTGTTTGTTCCATGCTTTACGTAATTTCTTCTGCTGTTTTTACGACCTTTTGGGCTCTACAAAAGATTGGCTGATAGCTTGGTATTCACAGCTGTTCAATGCGGATTTTATGCCTTGGGGATTCTGGCGGTTTGTTGATCACTGGTGCACAAGTACAGTCTATCGTCGTTGAAGCAGTGTATGTTTGCACAAGAATAATCAAATTATTTGACTCAGTCAACTTCTGGTCAATTCCTGATACTGAGGTCATCATTAAGTTCAATAGGTAGATTTGAACATCGATTTTATTTGATTGGTATGTTAAGGCGTCAAGAGTCAGCTGCGATGTTCTGAATAAAATTTCCCATACTGTCCCTGTGTCTTTCACTGCCGATCAGTCATATTATAAGGAATGGATCGCAGGTTGATCCCCGGCTTCTTGTTTTTTTTGTGAGATTGGCGGGATGTCCCGTAGAGGTTCTGAGTTTACTAGATCAAGTTCCTTTGGACCAGGTCCTCCATGGGTTAGTGGTTTGGGGCCCGTTGTACTTGGTCCCTACTTTCTTTCTACTTTTACTTCCATTGATAGAGGAGTTCCATTCTTTAGTCGAAACAGAAATTAACAAAAGAAATTCCAAACCAGTGGCTGCACCCCACGCAGGCTCTTTGATCTCCTCAAGTTCGGACTTCAAGATACACAATGATGGGCCTTCCCCAGATTCTAAATGTATTTTGACCTAGGCTACTGGTGTTTTTTTATAAATAAAATAGGATCTGGAAGGGAGTTAGAGTCACATGGAGGGGAGAACAATTATACAGCCGGGATCTTTCAAGAAGTCAAATCTTTGTGGAATTTTTAAGAATTTTTTTAACATGAGAGGTACTGGTGAAATGAATGTCAGATTTTCTCTTATATGTTTAGTTTTCACACTGTTTGCTGTTTGTGAAGCCTTTTTTTCTTTTTTGTCAAGACACATCCAGACCTCATGGCCTAGTAATGGTATCATCAGATTACACACAGCAGATTATCCCTTTTTCCTTATGAGGTGTTAAGACAAACAAAAACTGGTTATTGGGGTATAGGGGAGCTCTCCTTAGTGCAGGCCTTTCTCTGTCTCTTTGGGCCGCTACTGTGAGGTTGGCACTATGTCCTTATGGCTGGAGCTAGATCACACCTACATCCCATTAGCTCCCACCTCTTCCCTCTTTATCCAATTCCAACCCGTTGAAAGGAGCTATGAAGGCGGCTTATCACTCACCAGTTTGCTGAGCATCTTCTCCACTTCCCCCTAAAGCGAAATGTGTCTGTGATGGCTCGTTTAGAGTCCTGCCTCACAAACTCCGGGGTATATACAGGCAGTATGTAGTAAACTTTCGGAAGTATTTTTCCAGTAACTTTTAGTGCCCCTTCAGGCTACAGAGATTCTCTTGTGTTCCAGTTCCACCTTCCAACATGACCCTGACAGACAAAAGGCTTCACAGGGGCGTAGTGCAGGGAACGAGCACACCAGAATTGGCAGTATCCGTGTCCCAAGGGTGGACATCCAAGGAGGGTCGATAGAGTAAAATAGCAAAAAATCAACCGAGCTAAAAACTTGGGCTCATGGATCAAGGTTAATTGCGATTGCCAACTCTAGTCTTCAGAGCAGGACTCCAAAAGTCTCCCCGAGAGGGTAGGGCGAGCTACCCAACTGCCCTATGGGCTATATTGCTCCAGCCAGTGTTGCCTGGCTTAACATGTTGTTGTAATAGAATAATGGCAGAGGCTGTGTGGTGGCTTGTGTGAGAAGTTGGCCTGGTATATGATGTTCACTATTCTAGTGAGCACCATGCACAAGTCCAAACAACCCTTATGGTGATGGTTGTAAAGTCAACCTTATAGACCAACTATCCTAGTGGTAGCATGGACAAAGCAGTCTTAGGCTAATACTTTAGAGATCATGTGAAGCCAATTGTTTTACCAATTATAATCCCTTGAATACCAAATGAAAGGACACCACACAAGGTATATATCAAATATATATGTATTTATCACTAACACAACCCCTCTGCACTCTTTATGAGGTCAGAGTTCGAGATACAGCACAAGCTACTCAATAAGCATACTCAAGTTCAAGTTCATAAGTCTTTATTTCGAATAAAATTCATAAAAGACCACAAAATAAAAACATTTACAAGATATCAACATTTTTGCATATTCCAAGGAACCCCAAATATAAAAAAAAGGGTTGCCCGTAGGCGACATACAAAATTTAAAAACACAAGTTAAGAAGAAGAATACAAGTTAATCAAAGCAGGGTTACACGTTCTTTGCACGTATCAGCCACATCCACCCCAGAAATTTAGCAACACAAATCACAGATTTTTCAGTGCGCATGTCGCGTAGTTTCAACAGGGCAGTGCGATTCTCTACACAATTTAAAGTTTTACAAATTGGTTGCAGCCATTTTAGTCGGGGCAACCGATATGCTGGGCACGCAAAAAATATATGGCCAATACTCTCAACCTGATCAGAGCAAAAAGGACACTTAGAGGTAGAAGACTTTGTCCATCTTGCAGTAAAGGAATTGATCGGCAACGTTCCCACACGAAACTGAAAGTACAGCTTGCGGTCAAGGGCTTTGCATATCAAATCCCAAAAAGGCTCAAGGGATGGTGTAATCTTATGTGATAAGAACAATCCCGTTAGGCTATTTTCTGATGAGAGTGAAACCAAAACAGATTTCTTTGCTGCCCAAAATAGCTCTTTAAACTCCACTTTGGAGGGGAACCTAGCACATTCCGGATGCAACCATAATTCAGAAAGGCCCATGGAGTCCAGAGTCTGTTTGACCTCCCGCAGCCAAGGGATTTTCATGGCACCCCACAATGATCTAATTTCACACAATTCGTGGGCAAAAAGGCTAAGCTCATGAGTAGTCCAGAGTCTTCGCCAGCATACTATAAGTTTCACAAATACAATTCTGCCCTAGGGGCCTCACGAACCATATACTAAAGAAGTGGTAAAAGAACCACTTCAGGAAAGGTGAGTAGGCCTAGGGCCTAGGAAATCGCTGGGGCTATGCTGATCAACCAAAGGATTGGAAGTTGGAGACCCACAGGTTGCGTGTGCAGTGTCTAAACACACACACGAGTTACCATTGATTTCGGACACCTCCGGGTGGACTACAGGAAAATCCTGTTAAACTAGAACACTTGGATGGTTGTTACCCACGGGAGCACCGGAGTATTCGAGTTACCTCACCCAGGGAAGCCGGGTGCATAGGTGTTCTTTTGCGTCGGGTTTCGTCGCTGAATCCTATGGAGAGCTGCAAGAAAGTGCTGCATGCGACCAGGAGGAAAGTGTCCGGATGGATCCAAGGGTGGATCGGAGTCCAGAAGAACCTGAAAGCAGAGGGGACAGAGTCTGGGTCACTAGCCAGTGACCAGGAAGGAACCAGGCGATGTTGAGATGCAATCAGGTAAAGAAGTGAAGCTTGTCTCTGCATCCACGTGGACCAGGAGGCGTCAACAACAACCAGGTACTGGATAAGAGCTGTCCCACAAAGGCTCTCGGTGACTGCAGTGTCAGTATCCGGATTCGACCCAACAAGCCTTGGTAACCGCAACCCACGCAGGAAGTGAAGATGGGCTTCTGTTCAGACCAGCAAGGTCTGGGGCATTTCTATTTCACAGGGAAGCTGGAGCAAGATTGGAGCAACCAGGCAAGCATTGTAAATTCAAACAATGGTCTTTGTTGGGCTTACTAGCCAACGGACTAGCAACCAGGAAGACGCGGTGAGCTAAAATGCAGGCGCCGGCCCCACGCGGCACTCATGGAGTGTGGAGGGCTGAGCTTCGATGCAAATGCATCTCGGGTCTGGGGCTTCTCAATCTCCAATGCACAACTTCGAGGGTACCTCAGGAGTTGCACAGGTAGCAAAAAGCAGGTATTTCAGGATGTCCGGTTCCACGTCGCTCGTGTCCGCCACGGGTCTCAGCTTTGCTGTGGATGTGGGTCGGAGTCAGAGAAGTCTGGGAGTTCAGTTTCTGGGTCACTAAGTCTTCGGGATCTGGCTGGAGCGCCGACAAAGCATACCGGGAAGTTAATGTTGGTGCTTGTTTGCACAGGAGATGTCTTCAGTCTTCCAGTCGATATGGAACGTCGAAGGTCCAGGAGTTCGTGTCAGAGTTTCTTTCCAGGATAAATCTAAAGTCTCTAGACTCAGCTCCTATCTTTATACTAAACTAAGGGGCTGGATTACCTGCTAGGTCCCTCCTGTGGGTGGAACCAGGGTAGGGGTGGTTACACCCCTTTCCCTTTGTCCAGTTTCACGCCAGAGCTGGGGCTTGAGTGCCCCAGCAACTGGTTTGAACCGGGCTATGCGTGGAGCACCTTGTGTGCCCCAGGCAGTGTCTCATTTCTTTCAAACCACCCTGCCCAAAACACTAAAGTTTGTCTGGGGAGGTGCTAGCACCTCCCAAGGCAGGAAACCTATTTTCCAGGCCTCTCCTGCCGGAGTTTGGTCAAGCAGCAGGAGGTCAGACTCGTGTCTGTGGCAGCAGCATCCATTTTGTAGTAGTAGTAACTACATGTCTTCTCCCTCTAGAAGGGTGGAATGCTACCCCCGCCGCCAGAACTCGCGGGGGGGGGTAGTATTCCAAAGCGTATGACACCTTACACGACATGTTTTGATAAAGCCAAACCAAAGTTAGCAATAACCGTGAGGATTATAATGCACTTAAGAGTATATGGTATGGCTATATCATAGAACAGCTATAAGGACATGGTTCCGAAAACTGCAGACAGGGTCATGCTAGAGCGCCATCTCACATAAAATCAAGCACTCTGCCTCCAGGATTGTTAAGGCCTGCCATAGGAGTGACTCACAGGTATATATGTGTCTATATATAAGGGTAGATATAGGTATACTATATCTAAGCAAGGGGTGATTACACGACCTTGCCCAAGCTGAGTGATCAGCCTGTGGTGTCAGTTTGGATGGCCAGCCAGGGGTGGCATAATACATGCTGCAGCCCCTGGTAGGGCAAGAACAAAGGTTTGGGTCCTGTATCTGAACTGGCTTGGACCACTCAAATATGCTCAACAAACAAAAGGGTCAGACAGATTTATTTTTCCATTTTTGATCCCACCCAGCCAATTAGTTCTGGAGGGTCATCTATTTTATTTTAGTTTTTTTATATTTTCTAGAAAAACATTCAACAGTGTTTAAAATATGTCATCAAATAGACAGTCAGCAAACAGTGAAAAATACATATGAACAAGTGAAATGTGCAATGATATACAAGTGCTGTACAAGTGCTCCAAATAAATACTATCAGTTGATACAGGCAACACCAAAAGTGATAAATCAAATACCTAACAGTACATTCACATTAGGAACCAGTCCTTTCTATTAGGTACAAAAAGACAAGCGGACCTCCAGTTAAAGAGAGCTGCCTGCCTGTCTAACTAAGCCAAGGATAGGAAAACAAATTAGGGGGTTACACATCTAGGGATCACACTGTATGGGTTTAAGCGGCCCTAGTGGCACCCTTATTCTTTTTCCAAGGCTCAGGGTCAACGCGTTTCGAACCGCAACGTTAGTAGGGGTTCTCCTCAGGACACGGACTGGATGGAGCCGAAACTGAAAATGATAATGGTGAGGAAGAATGGTGGAAGTGTTGTGCACAAATGTAAAACTAAGTTAAAAACTCAGACTCATGACTCATAGCTCGAAGGAAACTGAGAAAGTACCTGGGAATGACAGATGGATGTCACTCATAAGTAGTTGCAATATAATGGAGCATGGATGTCACTCATAAGGGGGTTGCAGTGTAATGGAGCGCCTCTCATATACCGTGGTTCTGTAACCTGATAGAAGTATACATCAGAACGATAAAGTGCCACACAATTTAATTGGTATATACGGCATGGACGAGAGCCTACCTGTGTGGAAGGACGTTCTTTCTGCAAGAAAGTGGAGGGCTGTCAGAAGGGTCCCTGGTTTATGGGCAGATCTGGGCTGGAGCCGACCTGGGAAGAATTGGAGGTCTTTTTTTATATATATATAAAACACTTGCTTGGTGCTATTGACTCAGCACAGGAGAAACAATTTTTTGTGGTATTGAGACCAGCGTAACACTCACTGTTTCGAGGGCGGCCAGCACCGTGGCTCGGTGATCTCTCTCGCACGTTCTCGTGTTTGTCAATGCGTCAGCGATATTAGTTTGCCTGGAATTGTCAAAAACCGGGGTATCAATGCACCTGCACATTCCTACTTCTTCGACAACACGCATCAGCGCAGAAAATGAGACTCTCACTTACTGTACGGTGTGGGCGGTCAGGGCGATCTGTTTACTTCACTCGCAGACGGCGTTCAGCTTTCGCACTCGGCGCGCATTGAATGCAGAGTTAAAGGGACCGCTCAAGATCACGTGTATGACCGAGGATACTGGGACATGTAGTCCACAAGAACGGCAGATTGAAACAGTCAAAGCCTTTGGAAATAGCTGAGAGGGACCAACCATACACTGCAACGTTTACTTGAGACATAAGACATAGCGAAACAAGTTCGAACCGAACCCACAACGGACATCAATGCCACGGTACAAAACTGGAAGTGGAAACTACAGGGTATCCAGTGGGAAGGAAAGGGTCACAGATTATTTACAGATTATTTATTTCGGACAGATCATTCAGTCCGGAATGGGCTGTATCGAATTTGAGTATTAAATATGCTTCCCTCTGAGGGAGGCGTAAGTCAGGGTCGCCACCTCCCCCTACTTTGATGACTGAAAGCACAGTCCATTTCAATTCGTCCACCTTATGATTTTTCTGTAGGAAATGAGCCACCAATGGGGCAGTCAGAATTTTGTTGTTAATTCTGGACCGATGTTGGATAATCCTTTGTCTGACGTCTTGTGTTGTTTTGCCAATGTAAACCTTTTGACAAAGACATAGAATGGCATAAACCACGTACTTGGTTTTACAATTGGTGTGTTCCTCGTGCCGCCAGAATTTCTTTCCACTGTGAATAGAGAGCCTTCCACTGTAAGGTTGCACACTGAACAAGTGCCGCATTTTCTGTGACCCTTGACTGGATCAGCGCCAAATATTGTACTCTGAGTGTCGCGCTTCTTTTGGGGTCTTGTTGATGTGATCTGTTGACCTATACTGCGATTCTTTTTCAGTGCAAAAAGGGGTGATCCGACGTCGGGGAGAACTTCTTCAACTAGCTGCCACGCATTACGGATGATTTTCTGTAGAGGGTGTGTGTGGGGTCCGAATGTGGATACACACACCATATGCTGAGTTGGTGATCTTAGTCTTTTTTCGAGCAAGTGCTCTCTGGGTGTCCACCTTGCTCTCTTCATAGAATGCTTGAGAAGCTTTCTGGGATAGCCTCTGTCCTGTAGTTTTTTAACCAAAGCTTGGCCATGAATATCAAAGTCTTGGATTCTTGAACAATTCCTTCTTACCCTGAGAAATTGTCCATAGGGAAGGTTGTTCTTGAGGCTCCGGGGGGGGGGTAACTTTTGAAGTGCAGGGCGTTGTTTTTGTCCGTCTTCTTTTGGTACAGCGAGCATACCAGCCCATCCATTGTGGCCTTGACTTCCACGTCTAGAAACGGTAATGATATAGAATCAAAGGTGAGGCTGAACTTGATATCAGGACTGCGGTTGTTGAGCCATACATGGAATGACTCCAATGATTCAATTGGTCCGTTCCAGACGTACCACACGTCGTCTATGTATCGCAGCCACTGCTGGATATGTGACTTATACGGATTGCTGTTGTAAATGAACTTCTCCTCGTATTGCCCCATATATAGAATGGCCATTTCAGGGGCAAAAGGACAGCCCATCGCTGATCCTTTGACCTGTAAGAATAGTTCCTCCTCAAATGAAAAGTAATTTCTTTTCAACGCAAGTCCAGCGAAGGCTAAGAGTAGCTCAGTAGGGACCCGGTGTGGTCGCGGCCTTTTTTCCAGATATATTTCCAGAACGTCCAGTCCGTCTTGTTGAGGGATTTGCGTATACAATGACGCAACATCCATCGTCACCATCAATTGCTTAGTAGGATCGAAGTGTAGCATTTCGACTTTGTTGATAAAGTCCATTGTATCACGAAGATATGATGGTACTTGGACTACTAAAGGTTTGAGGAAGACATCAACGAACTGGGAGATTGGCTCCAAGACGGAGTCGCACCCAGATACTATGGGCCGACCAGGGGGTGTCTTGGCGTCTTTATGGACTTTTGGTAGGAAGTATAAGTGTGGTAATAATAATAATAATAATAATCCACATTTGTAAAGTACCCGACGATATTTCTTAATTAGGTACTCTGCTTCTTTGGGGCCTAGTATTCCTTTTTCTCTGGCATCATTGACCAGTAACTTGACTTCCTGTAATATCTGGCTTGTGGGGTCCTGTGAAATAGGACAATACCAATCCCGGTTGTATACGTGGCTTCTTCCTTCCGCTCTATAAAGCTCCTTAGACCAAAGGACCACTGCACCGCCCTTATCAGCTGGTCTGATAATTGTGTCCTGTTCATTCTTCAACTCATGGATTGCTTCTTTTTGTTCCTTGGTTAAATTCGGTGGTACATAAGGACATTTCTTCTCCAAAACATTCAGTGATGACATTACTACACGTTCGAAGGTGATGATGTTTTTAGAGGTGTTCTGATTGGAGGGGTAGAAAGATGACTTGTTCCTAAATCCAGATGCTTCAGTTTGGAGTTGGTCAGGAGATTCCCGGAAGAACCATCTGAGACATACCTTCCTAACAAATTCCTTCATTTCTAGCTTGATTTTAGTGAAGTCCATGAATGTACCTGGTACAAACGAAAGGCCCAATTCGAGGACCTCCTTTTCAGCGTTGGATAGCACTTTGTTGGAGAGGTTGATGATAGGAGATTTGGTTATGACTTGTAATGCTGTTTCCGTGTTGTCATTTCCCATTGGGGCTTGAATCTGGTTCTCTTCTGTTGCTGGCCCTGTCCTAAAAAAGGTCTTTTTTGAGGGTTTCTATTTGAGGGGCCTTCACCAGCGTCTGAATCTCCGGTAGATTCCGAGGAGGATGTCTCCGAGAACGTGGAAAACTTCTTTCTAGATCTGCCCTGGTAGGTGTTCAAAAACCTGGTGGAATCTTGGCGGGTATAGAAATCGTCCTTGAGGTACGGATAAACTGCCTCGAGACTGAAATTTTGCTGGTCTTTTTCGAACTTAGTTGTTTTAAAGTTGATGGTATGGTCTTTGAACGTTGCCAATTCCTTTTCTATGTTTTCTAACAATAGTTTGGCTTCTGTTTCAGTGTGGTTGTTTTTAATGGTGTAGTGTAGTTCCTATTATCCCAATAGGCTCTGCGCATTGGAATAATATCTTCAATAGTATAGACGTAGGACTGAGGTTAACTAGGTCTTCTACTGACGATATTAGACTTAAAGTTATGTGTGCCAGCTAGCTCAGAGTTCACTAGAAACTTTCTCGAATAGGCAAGGAGGAGTTTAACCTCCCTGGATAGAAAAGAAGGGGTTTAGTTTCTGACAACCATAGAACATGACAACTTTGCTCCCCCTAATCAAGAGTATATCTCTAGAGTCGTGTGAAAACAAAAGACAACTTATTTTACTCAGTCAGTACGTGCATTCTTAGTTTCACCAGATTGTAGAGAAAAGGAAGAGACGGGCGTGTTCAATAAAAAGGTGTTATTTATTGATCAGTCTCTTTTCTCATACAAGAGAAATGAATCGCTATTATTGCAATACTTATAGTTAAGTACAGTGCATACAGTAAAAGCAGAATTATAAAATAATACTGTAAAAGCATTGATATGGTTTCTTAGCCATATGATACTTAAAATGGATAAAATAGATACATACATATATACATTGACTAATCGTACTCGACTGGTGCTTCTAACTACGCCTACCCCAGTGTACCTGACCTAAGCCTAATACGTGGGCGGGAGTAGATAAGTAGCAGTTTAAGTTAAGTTTGTTTTGCCAAGGATCTGACTCAAGAATTCTCTGTAAGGGGTTAGTCAGTTCAGTACCTGGGAGTTAGAAGGCTGAAGGGTTGGTATCTCTATCTCAGGACTCGATATCCCAGTTACCCGCGAGGGCGGCTGGAAACGCCGGGGCTGGATTTCTCGGCAGGAGAAAAGGCAGCGTCTCTCTCAGCGCGTCAAAAGGGAGGGGCAGCGTCGGTGGGCTTTCTGCATCAGCTGGGCTCCTCGGCAAGTCGCGCTGCTCCAAGCTCGTCACCACCGTGTGTTTGCTTAGGGCAATGTTGGTATTATTTATACCTGAAAAGGTGCCGAGGTTGACGTAAGGATGGACATAAATAAGTCAATAAGGATGTCATAAGAACTTATCGTTCTTACATTCTTTACTGGAGTTCTTGGCTGAATCAAAACAATAGCTGCGGGGGAATTCCCAGGTCTGCTGGAGGTTTGATTTGTTTTGAGAACTCGGTATGCTTGCTAGGGGGGCTGGAGGAATAGTGCTTGCCTAATATGATAGCATGCGCTATGACCTAATCAGAAAACGGGTTTCTGTGCCGTTGTATGGCTACTAGTGATTTATTAACCGGACAAGGGTCAGAAATAGGATTATCGATACAGTTCCCATAGTAAACACATTACACCCACTCCACGAAATCTATGTCCATATTTACTAACCTAAGCATAGTAAACATAACTAACAGTTTATGTGTATATTAAACCACCCCAAAATACATTAATTTGCATTAAAAATGGTTTTGCGTAATACATGAAAAGTGAATATAGCTACTGTATGCATTAAAACAGTGTAATCATTCAAAAGAGGATGCATATTTCATATTAGCATGAATGACTTTTGCGAAAAATAACACATGAAATGGCTCTTAGTACAGAAGAAAAAATGCGAGACCACTTACATAAAAATACAATTCTACTTGTAAATAACCTAGAGGTCAAGGTAATGTCTTCTAGAGTTACCTAAAAATAGAAGTTTCTGTTCTCTAAGAATAGTTTTACTTTAAGCAGAAGATAAGTGCTAAAAAAAATGTAAATATTTTCGTCTTGGAGAAAAAGGTTCTTAGTGGCTTTGTTTTCAAAGTTTGAAGGCCAAATTCGGAGTTCAGGGAACGCTGTGTGCACGTTGCTTAAAGTTATTCTCTCTGTTCCGGTGAAAACATCATATCAGGTAAATTCTCGAAAAAACTGTCTACAGCTTCTGGTGAAAGTTCGACTAGGTTGGAAAATGTCGCTACCATGCAGTCATGCGCATGATTGCTTTCAGTGATGGTTTGATCAGCATAGCTGACAGAAGGTCGTACCTGATCGATGTTGCTTTCATCTAGTACTTCACTACCCATTCAATCGTAGTGGTGAAGTCTCCACGAATGCCGTCATCAGGATAGGTAGCCGCTGGGGACAGCACAATGCATGAGCCTTAACTGGACTCAACAAAGTCTCTGCATCCAATGGCACTTCTGATTGTAGTGTGAGACAGGTGTCCAACACGCATTCCTCGCCGCACAGCATGCACCTTAATACAGGCATAACACAATTCTGCCGCAAGGTGTGCCTAGCTGGTGACATGAAAGGTTATTTGTAGTCCCTTCACAGGCCCCATGCAAACTTATACCCTGACACAGAAGTATACCACTTAGTGATTTTGCACAATTATTGCCACTAAGAAATACACTCTGTCCTTTATTACTGACACATGTGTGTGTATAGGGCAAGTTCCACGTTGATTTAATGTATCCTTTACCCAACCTTTCATACTGGCCTGCCTGTATATATTTTTGGCAGTATTGAAACTGGAAAGTCGTTATCGGAATATTTATTATCCCATGTATTATCCATTCAATGACAGGTCGTTCTGACATTGTCAATGGTAATCTCTCAAGTTTTTCAATGCTCAGAATTGTATAGTCAGCACCCTTTTGTGCCAAACTGATTTGTTTATCAGTAAGGTTAAAGATATTAAATAGTGACGTGTTGATTAAACGCCAAGGCACATAGCCTGAACGCAGATTTTGTAACGTCCAGCCAAGCTGTACAATAGAACGTAATTGAGACTGACCGTGTTGTAACATCAGTAAGTCTAGCTCTATTATATCGATTGCCGAAGACACAATACTGTCCAGTGAATATATTCTGGAAGACAGAGTCATTAACCCATTGTCCACAACAGAAAGTGATTTTTCCAAATTAACACGGTCAATTTTCCGTATTTTTTCTGCTGTCTCAATTTGAGTTTCTTTCCAAGCTTCGTTATAAGCTGCATATATAGAGGCCGCTATGAAACGTTTTTGACGCTGTTTGCGTGGTCCCATAATGAAATCACGCAAGTCAGCACCTTCTTTAAGTAAAGTTAGGTGTTGCTTAATTTCTGCCAGTGTGGATGTATGTAGCCATTGAAGGCAGAGTTTCCCCACACTGTAAGTAGTTACAATCCCTGGATGTTGTCTCTGGGAATATCTTGGGTTTGGCCTGGTCAATGTGAACCCCTGTATTTTGTTCAGGAATCTGTCTTGACAGTTATTTGTGTCTGTGGGCCAGATCAACCATTGTTTCCATTCAGGATGTGTTCTGTTTTGGTTTAAAATATGGGTTACGTCTATCTCAACATCCGTAGTGCTATTACTGTCCGTTGTTGGCTTTGGAATAGACGGTTTGTTTAAGTCTTTGATTTTGGCTAGGCCAAGACAGGTAGTCTGTTGAATCGTGTCATTCAAAAATATAATTTGTTCTGGGATTATGCAGGCTCTAAATAATGATTCTACACCTTGCACTTGCCAATCTTTTGTCCCCCAGATCGTTTTCGTATCAATGTTATTGTTCCAGAAATCAAAACCAAATGTATTCATTTTTTCAAAAAATGAGTCTGAATATATCAATTTTGTGTTCGTAAGCATGGTTTTCACTCCCGTCTTATTTAACAATTTGAAATAGAATGTTTCTGCATTACTTGTGTTAAACCCTGAAAAGTATGAATATTTATCATAAAATGTTTTTGAACTGCCTTTTGGTGGAGTTGCACAATGTTCCCATTGGTTATAATTTAAAACATTTCTAGGTTGAGAAGATTTATGCAGATAATGGTTACCATAGTGGCTGTAGCAAAACATCTGATCATAATTAGATGAACCTTGCAAATAATAATGTTCTGTAAATTTAGCTGACATCACTAGATCAGACATCATATCATTAATACTTTCAAAGTCCCAATCATCAGCAAATGTGCTTGGTTTTACAAAGTCACTCAATGAAATCTTAAATTGGTGTGGATACTTCAGGATCTCAACCGGGCCATATATTTCGTAATCAGTTGTGTCCCATGCTACCCCACCGGGTATAGGATTGGCTGTGAAGTTTACTGAAGAAAGTTCTCTTTTCTCGATGTGTGAAGACTTGTGTGGTTTCAGGACCAAGTTGATTTTCTGACTTGCTGTGTCCATTGTAACATATTTTCCCTCAATGAAATGTCCCAAGCATATTACCATGATGAGCCAAAGTATGAGGACAAATGCACCTAGTGCCATCCAAATTTCAATCCATGGAGAAATCAGATAGGTTTCTTTTAGTTGATGAAAGAGTTTCTTTGCTTTGTCTTTAAAAGTTTTTGTTGTCGACTGTTCCTCAGGTTCACTCAGATCCTCAGAAAAATCATTGAAGTTGATGAAGTAGCCGGATGCTGTTCTGTCAATTGTTTCAATAGCTTCTGGATTCCTTTTTGCTTTAGGTATTTGCTTTGTTTCATTAGCATAGTCTGTGGCTACATCACTGTAGAATGGAGTTTCTTGATGTAAAGCTTTGATTTGGGTTTCAAGAGGTTTAAGTTCCATTGCTTTGTTGCATAGTCCTTGTTGAATCACTGTAGGTTTATCATGTGTGATTAGTCTTTCAGTTTGAACCTCTGTGGTTGTAGCAAACTTTGGTGTCCTGCTACTTCTCGGGAGTCCACTTGGCCTACTACTTGTTATCGGCCACATGATTGTGGTTTAACCAGGTCGATGGATACAACTCGGTTCTCCTTTTTACCAGCAAGGGGCGGTAGTACTACTGATCTTGTCCCGTTGACAGACAAGACAGGAACTGCTTTTCTGTAAGAAGGCCCAAATTCCTTCTTTACCGCGATCTTCTCTCTGACCAGATCCCCGATTTTTGGAATCCAGACAGGCCTTGCTGGGACTGGTGGTTTCTCTTCAATGGTTGTTGGCTGTGGTTTCAACTTTATGTTGCTCAGGTCTTTTCTTGTTTCATTTAAGTCCTGTAAAATAGCCAAACGATCTTTGATATCAAAGCATTTTTCTTTAACCACTGAAGTCTGACTATCAAGGTCCTGGACTAACATTCTAGTCCCAAACAATAGTTCGTACGGACTGAGACCTCTCAGAGAATTTCTTGGCAGATTATTAAGACTACGTTGGACACTTATTAAATGTTTGACCCACCCAGCTCCCGAACCTAATACCTTTGCTGTTATAGATTGCTTTATGTCACGGTTTTTTCTTTCCACGATTCCGTTTCCCTCAGGATGAAAGGGACAAGAGTACCGCAATGCAATGCCCATGCTGGTCATGGCCTCCTTATAAGCTCGAGAGCTAAAAGCAGGACCCTGGTCAGAATGCAGCATGCCAATTGCGTATGTGCCGATAAAGACTCGCAAATCTTTTATAACAGTTCAGACGTCAGCCGAGAGCTGTGGTCTACATTATAAGTGAAAATAGTCTCTACATGTTAATTTGACGCATTATTCATACTGGGTATTTTGTGTCGATAGTCTAATCCTTATTGGGTGAAACGCCATGGCAGTACACCGTCTCGGTCACCACTGCGATCTCTGTTGCAGTTCGGACAATTTCTTGCGAATAGGTGATGTTCCAGGCTCATTCCTGGCCACCAGTATGTTGATTGTAATTCTTCCAGAGAGTCCTTAAGCTTAAGGTGTTTAAGACCGTCACCCATATGTGCGTCTTCTATTAACAAGCTTCTCCTGTCCATGTTTGGAATTACTCTATCCCCCACTCCAGGGATTCGAGCAAAAGGAACGGAGTTTGCATCGATTATGTATGTATAATTGAGTGGATAGTTGATCGGTAGCGCTGAGCAGTCGCCTTTTGATGACGTTTTCACCGCCAGCACTGTTTCACCGTCAATGTATTTTACTGACCGCTTTTTTGTAGCTACGGAAGCCGATTTAGTTGCTACCGCTGTGGCTGTCTCAGCCAATGAATTCCCTGCAACGTGAACGCCATCACGCTGATGACTCAGTGAATGTATCACGTGAGTTTTTGGTAGTTCTTTCTGTAAAAGAACTACTTGTTCCCAAAGCGCTTTTTGCTTTATTGTGGCACCTGTGTCATCTTTGTAATCGTTTTGAATCCATTTCTGTAAATCGTTATTGTATGATTTGACGCAGTAATACGAATCGCACACTATAAGTGTCGGGAATTCGCGATCGGCATTATCTAGCGCCATTTTTAACGCTATTATTTCAGTTTGTTGTTCTGAATTATTTTCTACTGAGTGTGTTTTCGTAAATAGAGGTCTCAGTTTACCTCCGCGCCACACGTCTTTTACAATCTCGCATGTGGCGTTGTATGCTTGCTCTCCCCAAACTGAGGGTTGAGCATGTCCGTCTGTATATATTACACAGGCGTACTGTCGTAAGGGCAGAATGTCGATTGGCAGAGGGTATTCTCTCTCATATTCTAGATGTTTTAATTTTTTCATTTCTGGATCAAAATAGTATTTTACTTTGTCTGTAGCAAGAGAATTTACCCATTGTATCCATTCTGGATTTAATGCCATAGTAGGTAAATTACATGGGCTTGTTAATGCCTCAAAAGCTGATTCTGCTGTTCTGACTGTAATACGTCTACCGTCAGCTTGGTATTTTTCTCTTGCTATAGCCGTTTGAACCGCATGAACAATGTTTTCCTTAATGCTGAACGTTTTTTCAGCTTCTGTGTACAAGTGTGATTTGTATGTTATTGGTACCGTTTCTCCCTCATTAGAGGTTAGGTATGTGAATCCGCATCTTCCTGGGATTACTCGAATCACAAGGTTGCGTGTGTTGTCGCGTGTTTGTAGTTTTGTTTTAACTAACATGTCTGTTTGTAAAGATCTCAAAATTTCTGTGAGTTTTTGAGTCCAATTGATTCTTTTAAAATCTGATTTTATTAGATCATAGAGAGGTTTAACCCTCTCTGCATAATTTATAATGTAAGTTCTTCCGAAATTTAGGAAACCTAAAATTGATTGTAAGTTTTTCAGCGTTCTAGGTGCTTGGATTACAGCACATTTCTCTAGGAAATTGTCAGCCAGGCTTTTGCCTTCACTTGATAGTTCATATCCTAAAAACAGGACAGTTAGATGGGCAATTCTTGACTTTTTAAAGTTGAATTTGCAACCCTCTGCTGCGAACCCAAGTATTATGGTGTTCACTCTTTTCAAGTGAGTATCCAAGTCATCATCTGTTAGATAGATGTCATCGACATAAGATAATGCCTCATCATCATATATTTCTAGTAACTCTGTTACTCTCGCTGAGAATAATCATGGGCTGTTCTTGAACCCCTGTGGTAAACGACAGAAATTTTTTTGCGAGCCGTTTATTGAGAACGCGGTCAAATATCTGCTTTCTGGTGTTATATTTTGACAAAAGAATCCATTAGAGATCCCTATTGTTTTTTTTTATTTTTTGCGCACTATGTTATTCATTAGTGCTGCACTGTGTGAGGTTTGCACTGCAAAAGTTTTGCAACATGAGTTCAAGTGTCTGTAGTCCAAAACAAGACGATATGAATCATCTGGTTTGGAGACAGGAAAAAAGGATTGTTCATTTGTGAGGTGCAAGTTTCAATCACCCCCTGGTATTCAAGTTGATCTAGGATCTCTTTTACCTGTTTTTTAGCTTCTTGCTTAATTGGGTACTGCCTCTGTGCAGTAGGTTGTGATTTTAACTGGATTTTGTGAGGAGGAGAGTCCTCATCCCATCCCACATGGTTTACATATAATGCAGGAGCTTGGGCTACTGCCCACTTTCTTGCAAGTGTATATTTTTTATGTATTGGAATATGATTTGAGAAGGCAGGCATAATTATTTCTTCGCCATGAGGGCACTCCCTGACAAACTCTGGTGGCCAGTCTTTTTCAGCTAGAAGGATGTCATGCCCTTGGAGAGATTATCCCAAAATAGACCCCTTATTTTCCTAGTCTTATCCCCCTCTATACGCAATGTTATTTCATATATTTTATGAGGTTTGCTAACTCTGGTATCTGCAGTTTCCACCTGAATGTATTCATTCGTGTCCACTGTCTCCAGATGATTCATCAGGATCTTGCCAGCTATGCTTACTTCTGCTGCGCTGTCTAGCATTGTCTGAGCCCATTCTCCGTTTTTCAGCTGTGTCCTCAGTATCCTCGGCATGGATGATTACTTTAATACTGGCTACCTTCTTCTTTGGAAATTGTAACTTTTTATTTTCATGAGCAGGTTCCTTGTCTTTGGACTTCACGTGCTCTTCCCTGTGTTCTGACCGTCCTCTTCTTTTGGATTTCTGCGAGGAAGTCTGAAAAGAGCGAGAGGGACGTGTATCAATATTTTGATATCTATCAGGTTTCTTTATATTATCCCTGTTTCTAAGGTTGTATCTTTTCCCAGAGGGCTCCCTTTGGGGAGACTTGTGTCCTTGGTCCGGAGATCTTTCTCTCCGCCGATGAGACCTTCCTCTGGTTTGGAATCTTTTTTCATTAGGAGTGGATTGTTTATTTCCATCCCAGCTCTTTTTTGAAGTGTTTAGATTATTTTTAATAAATACCTTTTCAGGATTTTCAATTAGTTGGGGTTTCACTGGTTTCCCACCCAAACTATCTCTTCCTAGTTCTTCATAGGATTTTTCTATGATTCTGTCAATTTCAAATGGTTGGTCTGCTATATCTGTCTCTTTCAACCTCTGGCGGATCGCCACATTTGCTGCTTCTCCCTTTATATTGGCTAGTAATATTGCCGAGACCTGCTTGAAGTCTTTCAGTGATTTCATACCCAGAGTTAGGGCTGGTTCTGGACCGTATTCATCTTGAATCTGTTTCAGCACTTCTGGTATTACCGACATGGATGGAACACCATGTGTTTTTGTGTAGATGGAAGCAAAGACTGTTCCCCAAGTGTCACAGTCCTCCACATGTGGTGCGATTCCCATTGGAAGACAGATTGTCAGAATTCTGTGTTTCTCAATAGGGGTAGTATCCGGAAATACCGCCTCTATTTGAGTGATTTTTTTGTGCTAACCAGAATGGAATTTGTTCCCTTTTAATGGGTACTTTACCTAGACAGGACTGTATGTTCTGTGGTGTGATTTTATTTGTGTTCCCCTGATGAGGGGTCAGCTGTGGAATTTTAATAGCTGGTTGGACTGTTGAAGTCCGCATTACATATTGGACTAATTGTCTGTGTATTTTGATTAGTTGTTTTAGCTGTGCTAAAAGATCTGGTGCAGACATTTCTTCAATGTCTGGATGTGGTGTGTATCCGGCTAGGACCGGCCACGTTGCTCCTGGTCTACCTAGTGGACCGAGCCTGGTGGTGTGATTATTATGTTTTAGGGCGCCATTAAACCAGAGCAGGTGCTCTTGGTATTTCAGTGGTATTTCCACCTCCTCGAAAGGAGTGTACTCATCCGGAGGTTCCTCTATTTTGTAATAGTGGAATTCCTTTGTTACAGCATTTGCTGCTGGAAACTTTATCCATGAATAGAATACCTCTGTCTGCCGATATTTGTGTGCCTCAATTACGAATATGACTGTACCACCTCTCGGTGTCAGTCCATTTTCTATAAGTTTTAAAGTTATAGTTTTTCTTATGTTGACCGGGATTAGTATTGCATCCGGGTCATTCTGTAGAAGAGTTGTATCATCTGCTAGGAGTTGAGCTGCTACTCTAGCTGTCTCCCTTCCTTCTTCACTGTCTGACATTTTACTGACAGGAAGGTTGTTTTGTTTGTTTGCAGATCAGGTTTCTACGAAAACAAAGATTAGATGCACAATATTTTGGAACAGTGTATCCTTCAACGTTGAATAAACCAAGAACCATACATAGGAGTCTCCTCCTACTAAGTTTGGCGGATTTAACCTTTCACCCACTCCAGACGTCTTTGGAGTATTATGGGAAAAAAGGGTCTGTGTGAAAAAGCACGACTGAGTTACTCTAATGTCTTGCGTTAGATTTATCGCCTATCCAAACCGTTGGGCGGCATGTAGTGTAGTTCCTATTATCCCAATAGGCTCTGCGCATTTGAATAATATCTTCAATAGTATAGACGTAGGACTGAGGTTAACTAGGTCTTCTACTGACGATATTAGACTTAAAGTTATGTGTGCCAGCTAGCTCAGAGTTCACTAGAAACTTTCTCGAATAGGCAAGGAGGAGTTTAACCTCCCTGGATAGAAAAGAAGGGGTTTAGTTTCTGACAACCATAGAACATGACAACTTTGCTCCCCCTAATCAAGAGTATATCTCTAGAGTCGTGTGAAAACAAAAGACAACTTATTTTACTCAGTCAGTACGTGCATTCTTAGTTTCACCAGATTGTAGAGAAAAGGAAGAGACGGGCGTGTTCAATAAAAAGGTGTTATTTATTGATCAGTCTCTTTTCTCATACAAGAGAAATGAATCGCTATTATTGCAATACTTATAGTTAAGTACAGTGCATACAGTAAAAGCAGAATTATAAAATAATACTGTAAAAGCATTGATATGGTTTCTTAGCCATATGATACTTAAAATGGATAAAATAGATACATACATATATACATTGACTAATCGTACTCGACTGGTGCTTCTAACTACGCCTACCCCAGTGTACCTGACCTAAGCCTAATACGTGGGCGGGAGTAGATAAGTAGCAGTTTAAGTTAAGTTTGTTTTGCCAAGGATCTGACTCAAGAATTCTCTGTAAGGGGTTAGTCAGTTCAGTACCTGGGAGTTAGAAGGCTGGAGGGTTGGTATCTCCATCTCAGGACTCGATATCCCAGTTACCCGCGAGGGCGGCTGTAAACGCCGGGGCTGGATTTCTCGGCAGGAGAAAAGGCAGCGTCTCTCTCAGCGCGTCAAAAGGGAGGGGCAGCGTCCGTGGGCTTTCTGCATCAGCTGGGCTCCTCGGCAAGTCGCGCTGCTCCAAGCTCGTCACCACCGTGTGTTTGCTTAGGGCAATGTTGGTATTATTTATACCTGAAAAGGTGCAGAGGTTGACGTAAGGATGGACATAAATACGTCAATAAGGATGTCATAAGAACTTATCGTTCTTACATTCTTTACTGGAGTTCTTGGCTGAATCAAAACAATAGCTGCTGGGGAATTCCCAGGTCTGCTGGAGGTTTGATTTGTTTTGAGAACTCGGTATGCTTGCTAGGGGGGCTGGAGGAATAGTGCTTGCCTAATGTGATAGCGTGCGCTATGACCTAATCAGAAAACGGGTTTCTGTGCCGTTGTATGGCTACTAGTGATTTATTAACCGGACAAGGGTAAGAAATAGGATTATCGATACAGTTCCCATAGTAAACACATTACAATGGCTTGGAGCTGTTCCTCAATCTCCTTCTCTTCTTTTTTGCAGATTCTCTGTGCCGTCTCAATGGTATGAACCATCAAATCTCTGCTGCACTTCGTACTGATGCAGCTAAACCCGTTTCTGTACACTGGGTCGTCAGTAAAAAGGACGGGAACGTTTTTTATCTGTAAACCCCAAGGTATAACCCCGGCTTTTAAATTGGCAAGTAAAAAATGTCCGTGTAGTTCGGTTCTTACATGTTTCTTTTGTAGTCTTATTAGTTTGTCTGAGAAATTCAGCTGCTTTGCTGTGTTACTCAATTTGACGATGAGAAGAGTGTAGGGTCTGAGAGGTTTCTGGATATGGTCCTCACTGAAGGACAAGGTGTCTTTTTCAGACATATCGAGTACTCAGGGCTAAAGGGACCTGAGTTCAATCAATGGAATGAGTTTTAACACAGCATTTGTGTGTATGAACCTTGCGAGCAGGCGCCCGCTCGACAAATAGGGCAAGAACAAAGGTTTGGGTCCTGTATCTGAACTGGCTTGGACCACTCAAATATGCTAAACAAACAAAAGGGCCAGACAGATTTATTTTTCCATTTTTGATCCCACCCAGCCAATTAGTTCTGGAGTGTCATCTATTTTATTTTAGTTTTTTTATATTTTTTAGAAAAACATTCAACTGTTTAAAATATGTCATCAAATAGACAGTCAGCAAACAGTGAAAAATACATATGAACAAGTGAAATGTGCAATGATATACAAGTGCTGTACAAGTGCTCGAAATAAATACTATCACTTGATACAGGCAACACCAAAAGTAATAAATCAAATACCTAACAGTACATTCACATTAGGAACCAGTCCTTTCTATTAGGTACAAAAAGACAAGCAGACCTCCAGTTAAAGAGAGCTGCCTGCCTGTCTAACTAAGCCAAGGATAGGAAAACAAATTAGGGGGTTACACATCTAGGGATCACACTGTATGGGTTTAAGCGGCCCTAGTGGCACCCTTATTCTTTTTCCAAGGCTCAGGGTCAACGCGTTTCGAACCGCAACGTTAGTAGGGGTTCTCCTCAGGACACGGACTGGATGGAGCTGAAACTGAAAATGATAATGGTGAGGAAGAATGGTGTAAGTGTTGTGCACAAATGTAAAACTAAGTTAAAAACTCAGACTCATGACTCATAGCTCAAAGGAAACTGAGAAAGTACCTGGGAATGACAGATGGATGTCACTCATAAGTAGTTGCAATATAATGGAGCATGGATGTCACTCATAAGGGGGTTGCAGTGTAATGGAGCGCCTCTCATATACCGTGGTTCTGTAACCTGATAGAAGTATACATCAGAACGATAAAGTGCCACACAATTTAATTGGTATATACGGCATGGACGAGAGCCTACCTGTGTGGAAGGACGTTCTTTCTGCAAGAAAGTGGAGAGCTGTCAGAAGGTTCCCTGGTTTATGGGCGGATCTGGGCTGGAGCCGACCTGGGAAGAATTGGAGGTCTTTTTTTTTATATATATAAAACACTTGCTAGGTGCTATTGACTCAGCACAGGAGAAACAATGTTTTGTGGTATTGAGACCAGCGTAACACTCACTGTTTCGAGGGCGGCCAGCACCGTGGCTCGGTGATCTCTCTCGCATGTTCTTGTGTTTGTCAGTGCGTCAGCGATATTAGTTTAAAAAAAAAAAAAAAAAAGGTAAAAAATATTAGTTTGCCTGGAATTGTCAAAAACCGGGGTATCAATGCACCTGCACATTCCTACTTCTTCGACAACACGCATCAGCGTGGAAAATGAGACTCTCACTTACTGTACGGTATGGGCGGTCAGGGCGATCTGTTTACTTCACTCGCAGACGGCATTCAGCTTTCGCACGCCGCGCGCATTGAATGCAGAGTTAAAGGGACCGCTCAAGATCACGTGTATGACCGAGGATACTGGGACATGTAGTCCACAAGAACGGCAGATTGAAACAGTCAAAGCCGTTGGAAATAGCTGAGAGGGACCAACCATACACTGCAACGTTTACTTGAGACATAAGACATAGCGAAACAAGTTCGAACCAAACCCACAACGGACATCAATGCCACGGTACAAAACTGGAAGTGGAAACTACAGGGTATCCAGTGGGAAGGAAAGGGTCACAGATTATTTACAGATTATTTATTTAAGACAGATCATTCAGTCCGGAATGGGCTGTATCGAATTTGAGTATTAAATATGCTTCCCTCTGAGAGAGGCGTAAGTCAGGGCCGCCACCTCCCCCTACTTTGATGACTGAAAGCACAGTCCATTTCAATTCGTCCACCTTATGATTTTTCTGTAGGAAATGAGCCACCAATGGGGCAATCAGAATTTTGTTGTTAATTCTGGACCGATGTTGGATAATCCTTTATCTGACTTCTTGTGTTGTTTTGCCAATGTACACCTTTTGACAAGGACATAGAATGGCATAAACCCCGTACTTGGTTTTACAATTGGTGTGTTCCTCGTGCCGCCAGAATTTCTTTCCATCTGTGAATAGAGAGCCTTCCACTGTAAGGTTGCACACTGAACAAGTGCCGCATTTTCTGTGACCCTTGACTGGATCAGTGCCAAATATTGTACTCTGAGTGTCGCGCTTCTTTTGGGGTCTTGTCCCTTCCTTCTTACCCTGAGAAATTGTCCATAGGGAAGGTTGTTCTTGAGGCTCCGGGGGTGGTAACTTTTGAAGTGCAGGGCGTTGTTTTTGTCCGTCTTCTTTTGGTACAGAGAGCATGCCAGCCCATCCATTGTGGCCTTGACTTCCACGTCTAGAAACGGTAATGATTTACAATCAAAGGTGAGGCTGAACTTGATATCAGGACTGCGGTTGTTGAGCCATACATGGAATGACTCCAATGATTCAATTGGTCCGTTCCAGATGCACCACACGTCGTCTATGTATCGCAGCCACTGCTGGATATGTGACTTATACGGATTGTTGTTGTAAATGAACTTCTCCTCGTATTGCCCCATATATAGAATGGCCATTTCAGGGGCAAAAGGACAGTCCATCGCTGATCCTTTGACCTGTAAGAATAGTTCCTCCTCAAATGAAAAGTAATTTCTTTTCAACGCAAGTCCAGCGAAGGCTAAGAGTAGCTCAGTAGGGACCCGGTGTGGTCGCGGCCTTTTTTCCAGATATATTTCCAGAACGTCCAGTCCGTCTTGTTGAGGGATTTGCGTATACAATGACGCAACATCCATCGTCACCATCAATTGCTTAGTAGGATCGAAGTGTAGCATTTCGACTTTGTTGATAAAGTCCATTGTATCACAAAGATATGATGGTACTTGGACTACTAAAGGTTTGAGGAAAGACATCAACGAACTGGGAGATTGGCTCCAAGACGGAGTCGCACCCAGATACTATGGGCCGACCAGGGGGTGTCTTGGCGTCTTTATGGACTTTTTGTAGGAAGTATAAGTGGGGTACCCGAGGATATTTCTTAATTAGGTACTCTGCTTCTTTGGGGCCTAGTATTCCTTTTTCTCTGGCATCATTGACCAGTAACTTGACTTCCTGTGATATCTGGCTTGTGGGGTCCTGTGAAATAGGACAATACCAATCCCGATTGTATACGTGGCTTCTTCCTTCCGCTCTATAAAGCTCCTTAGACCAAAGGACCACTGCACCGCCCTTATCAGCTGGTCTGATAATTGTGTCCTGTTGATTCTTCAACTCATAGATTGCTTCTTTTTGTTCCTTGGTTAAATTCGGTGGTACATAAGGACGTTTCTTCTCCAAAACATTCAGTGATGACATTACTACACGTTGGAAGGTGATGATGTTTTTAGAGGTGTTCTGATTGGAGGAGCAGAAAGATGACTTGTTCCTCAATCCAGATGCTTCAGTTTGGAGTTGGTCAGGAGATTTCCGGAAGAACCATCTTCTTTCAATCGAAGCCCAGGTTATATGTGTGAACATCTAACCTGGGCTTCGATTGAAATTCGAATCGCATATTATCAAGCCCATTATCGCCGCTTTATCGGCAGTTTCCTGCCGGTAAAGCGGCGATAAACTACTGCAGCTTCCTTGATAATATGGCCCTCTGTTTGAGTGTGGGCTGTGACCATCACAGCCCTGCCAACCTTTTTAGGAAGGCCTACCATTTTGGAATGGGGTTCTTGTTCTACCTCAGCCCAGGCTGAGATCTCTAGATCATTTCCTAGTAGACAATCTACAGGCAAGTTTGTAGACACTGCCACTCTCTTTCGGCCAGTGACACATCCCCAGCTGATATTTACTACTGCCATGGGATGATTTTCTGTACTCCATCAATATTGATCACCTGGGGGCATATTATCAAGGAGGTTTATCTCCGCTTTTTGGGCTTTAAAAGCCAAGAAAGCGGAGATAAAATTATCTCCCTATTACCTAGCTGTCGCTAACACCAGTTAGCAACAGCTAGTAGGAGATAGCGACCATCTTGGGCCCGGCTTTGCATGTCAGTGAAATTTAGCACTAATGACATGCAAAGTGGGCGTGCCAAGATGTTAGCGACTGGAAACAGTCGCTAACATCGCTATCTCCTATTACCAACTTTTGGAGATATTCGCGCTAAGCGTGAATATCTCCAAAAGCTAACACCTGCCCCTGAGCAGTTCTTAGCCATGTTATCCAATGGTAGGTGGATAACATGGCTAAGAGCATTAGCTCGGTAATGCATGAATATCGCGGACTTTTCAGCGATATTCATGCATTTCGGCCTATTTTTATCGCTTAGGAGATAAACTTTGATAATAGCAAGGTTCCTAAGCGATAAAAATCGCCGCTGCACGGCGATATAAATATTGCCGCTAAGCCAACATAGCGATAATTATCGCTAGTTGTTGGTAATATGCCCCCTGGTATGTGAACCCAGGTAAAAGTTGTCCTGAGGGACTAGACTCTCAGTCACCATAGTGATGCTAGCCCCTGTGCCTCTATAGGCTTCAGCTTTCTGACTATTGACGAGGGGCTCCTGTCTGTACTTGCCCAAAGTGTTGGCACAAGCAGTGAAGTTGGCAAACCCCATGCCATCCTCACAGACTAGAGTTTCTGTATTAGGGGACCTGGTTAGGCCAGAGTCCACCTGAGTTCCCCAAGTATACACAGCCACAGTTTTGGGGGTACTCCCACCACCTGGGGGATTATTACTAATAGTAACAGGAGGTCTTGGAGTGTTACTTGGAAGACTATTTTCCTTATTGTTGGCCTTGGGGCAACTACTGTCAGTCTTCCAGTGGCCAGGTTGTTTACATACATGGCAATAAGGTGTCTTAGTGTTAGAGGAAGGATTTTGTGTCCCACCCCCTCAGAGGATTTTTGGGGCCCTGTAGTGGATTTGTCCTTAGATTTATCCCCACCTTACTCTTGATGTCACGGACCAACGATTCCTCAGGATCGATGAGATGCTATAATGGGGTCCACCTCCAGCTGTCCCCGTGCTCCAACTCAACTGAGGTACAGAGCACGATGGTCAGCAGGTGAGGGAAAAAAGAAGCCGGGGTGGGAACCGTCATGGAAGGGGAATCTGTAGAGGACAAGAGAACATGGATTAGAAGTGTTCTCGTTCCTACCCCCTACTCCCATACAACCCTAGGACAGTTGCCCACCTGATACGTCTCAGATGCTGCTAGGCCCTTCCCTCTTCTATTCCAGTACATGAGATGACGTCTCTTACTTCTAAGGATAAGCGCCTGTAAATACAGAAGCACAATGAATAACACTCTAGAGGCATCACCGGATTACCACTTGATGTATCTCACGCTCCACGCAATGCCACATACATACCATACGTTCTCGCCCCGTAGCACAAAGGAATCCTAGGGTCCACACTTGTAATGATTCAGTGTTAGTCCCAAACGTAAAGAGATATAGCAACCAAAGAACAAATCCGTAGAGTCACAGTATTTCACAAGAATGTCGCAGTCCAAACCTAGGACATAGGTCTTACCAGCGACCTCGAAGAAAGCCGTTCCGCTGCAAGTACGGGAACGCTCAACACCTCTCACTCACAACCCTGCATCCTCCGACTCAGAGAGGGGGAAATCCGGCGTCTCTCTGCCGGTTCTACTGCAGGCTGACTCGAGAGGGTGCAAATCCAGCGTCTCTCCGAGTCACCAATACCAAAGTCAATAGTACCGCGAGGGGGGGAAATCCAGCGTCCCTGGCGATACCACAAAGCACTCAGACACAAACAACAGATCGGAGGAAACCCGCGTCTCCTATCCGTTCAAAGCGCCCAGAACAAAAAGGCCAAAGAATCCTCTGCTGTTGAGCCGGCTCGGTAACCACCAACCGGAAAAGCCACAGCAGGGGTAAAGGAACGTCAGGCCAACCAAGTCTCACAAGACACGAAGGCACAGAGCTTCCACCGCCCTCGAACTCCAAGACGAACAAAGACAAATCACGTGCACCGCCCTCAGCGTCTCACACATATTTAAAGACTCTCCCCTTCCAGGTGCCTTAAGGATTCTGGGAGATGTAGTTCGTATTTTCATAACTGGGTAGGCACATGTCAGACCCTGACAGTACGCCCCCCTCCCAGGTGCCTCCTAGCTCCAGGCTTCCCCGGATGCAGCAAGTAATACCTCCGGACCGCCTCCGGAGCATGGACCCCGGTACATGGCTCCCAGGAATCCTCCTCCGCCTGGTACCCCTTCCAGGAGACCAAGAACCATAACTTCCCCTGTCGATACCTGGAATCCAGGATCCTGCGGACCTCATACTCCAGTTGCCCGTCTCTCATCACCGGAGGAGTCCCCACAACCCTGGCCCTTCCAGCAGGCTTCAACAGGCTGCAGTGGAACACCGGATGGATCCGCAATGAAGCTGGCAACTTGAGTTTGTACGCCACCGGATTGACTTTACGTATCACAACGTAGGGACCAATAAAGCGTGGGTGAAAGATGCTACGGTACCGGAATCGTATGTTCCGAGTGGAGAGCCAAACTCGATCCCCTGTCTTGTACTCTGGTCCCACCTGACGGTGTACATCCGCCCATTTCTTATAGGAGACTTTGGCCCGATCCAATGACTTTCGTACCACACGATGGAGTCGTTGAAGAGTCCTCATGTGTGCGGCCACAGAGGGGTGGTTCTGGACCTCCCCCGGGATTACCAGTAGTAGAGTATTGGCATGGTACCCAGTGTTGGCCCGAAAAGGTGTTTCATTGATCGAACTATGCCAAGTGTTGTTGTAGGACAACTCCGCCAACCACAACATAGAAACCCAGGACTGTTCCGCCTCCTTCGCGTAACACCGTAGGTATTTTTTCAGAGTCTGATTCATCCGCTCGGTTTGTCCGTCCGTTTGCGGATGAAAACTCGTAGATAGAGCATTCTCCGTGTGCATGGCCTTACACCACATGTGCCAAAATCGGGCCACAAACTGAGACCCTCGGTCGGAGATGATAACACGAGGTATTCCGTGTAATCTTACCACATGGGTTAACAGCAAGTGGGCAGTCTGACTGGCTGTGGGTAGATTACGGCAGGGAATAAAGTGTCCCATTTTGGTAAGGCTATCTACGACCACCAGGATAGCGTTACAACCCTGATCTGTTGGTAACCCCACGATGAAGTCGATACTGATGGTATGCCATGGATGGACAGGAGTGGGTAAGGTAATCAACTTCCCCTTCGTCTTGTTCTGTTCGCCTTTAGCGCGAGCACACGTGTCACATTGCTGTACCCAGTCATTCACCTCCTTCACCATTCCCTCCCACCAGAACTGACGCTGCAGCAAAAGTAGCGTCTTCCTTCTACCGGGATGGCCGGCCATGACTGCATTGTGGCACCAATTAAACGCCTGCAACCGAAGGGAGTGCGAAGGGAGATACAGTTTTCCTCGATATAGGGGAACCCCATGTTTCAGAGTCCGATAGGCTTCCTGCTCTGCCCACACCCTCCACTGTACCGGGCTGCGGAAATCCACTACCTGCTGCACGAATCTGTCTGCCGAGACCGCACACAGTACCTTTTCAGGTGGTATGATGGCTTGTGGTTTCTCTCGAATGGAAGCGCTGCCTTCCTCCTGTCTAGAGAGGGAATCAGCCTTCCGGTTATCGGACCCTGGACGGAACGTGATGACGAAGTCATACCCAGCAAAGAACTGTGTCCATCTCATCTGTCTTTGGGAGAGATGACGGGCAGTCTTCATATACATCAGGTTCCTGTGATCCGAGTACACCGTTACAGTGTGTCTTGCACCCCACAGATAGTGTCTCCATTCCACGAAGGCCTTTTTTATGGCGAACAACTCCTTCTCCGCCACCGTATAGTTCAGTTCAGCCGAGGTTAGCTTTTGTGACAAGAACGCCACTGGATGCCGTTGCCCTGTTACTCTATCCCTCTGAGACAGTATAGCCCCAACCGCAGTATCGGAAGCATCCGCCTCCACCACAAACGGCACATCCATTTGCGGATGTCGCAATATTGGAGCTGTACTAAACAGAGTTTTCAACAGATCGAAAGCGTTTGATGCTTCCAAGGTCCACTGAAACGGGACTCCTTTTCTCAGTAAACGAGTGATCGGAGCTGCCACCAAGGAGAATTGGGCTATGAATCTCCTATAGTAATTCGCAAAACCGAGAAAGCCCTGCACTTCTTTCACGGTCTTGGGAATAGGCCACTGCAGTACTGCCTCCACCTTCCGGTCTGCCATCTTAAACCCCTTGGGACTCAGCATAACGCCCAAAAACTCCACTGCTCTCACTCCAAACTCACACTTACTGAGCTTACAGTAAAGACTGTTATCCAACAATCTCTTCAGGACCAAAAGAACATGACCCACATGCTGTGACACAGACACCGAATATATCAAGATATCATCGATATACACGATGACGAACTGGTCTATGAATTCCTTCAAGACGTCGTTCAAGAAATACTGGAAAGCCGCCGGGGCGTTGCACAACCCGAACGGCATAACCAAGTATTCGAAAAGACCATACCTCGTCTTAAAGGCCGTCTTCCACTCATCCCCGCTATGGACTCTCACCTGGTCCAGTAACACGGGGATAAGCGGAAGAGGGTACCGATTCCTCACTGTCTGTTTATTCAGCATGCGGTAGTCAATGCAAGTGCGCAGTTCGCCATTCGCCTTTGCAATGAAAAACAGAGGCGATGCCGCAGGGGACCTAGATGGACGGATATACCCCATTTCACAGAACCGTTTCAAATACCCCTGTAGGTGCTCAGTCTCTGGTTCCGAAAGTGCGTACACTCGACAAGAAGGCATCACTGCCCCGTCAATGAGATCAATGCGGCAGTCGTATTCCCGATGGGGGGGTAGCGCCGCCGCCTTGACCTCACTGAACACCTCGCTGTAGTCATTGTAAACCGATGGCAGGATTACATCTTTCTCCGCTGCCGTAGCCACCTGCAACCCTTGCGCCAAGGCAGCCAAAGGACTGTTCGCCTCCCTCAAACAGGTCAACTGGCACTCCTCTGAAAGGAACCTAACCGTCCTGAGTTTCCAATCCATCGTAGGATTGTGTAACCCTAGCCAAGGCATTCCCAGGATGACCTCGTATTGAGGGGCTTCAATAATGTTCAAAATGATGGTCTCTACATGATCCAAAGGAACCCCCGGTAACCTCAGCTCTACACTTTCAGTCTGTTCTATGACCGGACCGGACTTCAACGGAGTGCCGTCCACCGCCAGCACTCTTTCGGGTTTTAGCATAGAGATTCAAACCAACCCCAACCGACTGACTAACCCCATATCAATGAAGTTACCGGTGGCCCCGGAATCGATCATACTATGAACGGCATGTTGTTCTCCTCTTACTTGTAAGATCATTGAGAGCATTATGTGTGACACCGCACCCTCCGAAATAGCGCCTGCCAACGACGGCAATTGCCATCCAGCACCTTCAAGGACCGTAGGCGTTTTGACCGTATTCTCGTTCTCCTCTGTTTGTACTGCCGGTAGAGAATAATTCTTTCCAGCGACAAAAGGACGCATTCTTTTTGGTTTCATCGTGCAATCCTTTACATAATGACCTTTTTTTCCGCAGTACATACAGAGTCCTTGGGAGCGACGAGCCTCATGTTCGGCCCTAGACAAAGGTGCCCGCACCGCCCCAACTTCCATAGGTTCAGACGAACCACCCTTGTCAGCCTGTCCAACAACCTCACTTACTCCCATCCCTCCATGAGTACGATTCCCTCTTCTCCTATCTCCCATTCTATCTGAGAGACGATGATCCAGTCTTAATGTTAAGTTTATCAACACCGTACATGTCGTGGGCTGCGGATCAATTTGTGCCAACACGTCCTTGATTTCATCCGACAGACCCTGATAGTACAATGCCATTCTTTTTTCTTCAGGCCACGCGGTCTCCGCAACCAACCGATTGAACGATGTCATATACGTCACCAAATCATTCCTGCCCTGTTTCAAGGTAAGGAGGTCACGATCCGCACTTAGAGTGGTAGCCCTCCGATCAAATACACGCTCAAACTCTCTCTTGAACGCATTCCAATCCGACAAAAGCGGATCGTCGTTCCGAACCAAAGGCCCTGCCCAATTCGCCGCATCCCCTGACAGATACGAAATGGCAAAAGCCACTCTGGACAAGTTCGTGGGAAAAGAAGCAGGACGGCAGGAAAAATGCAAAGACACCTGCGTCAAAAAAGCCTGGATAGCGCGGGGGTCACCTGAGTACCTCTCAGGGCTGGCTAGAGGAATAGGCGGCGGAACAGTGACCTGGATCTGCTGAGCACCCCCCGAGGCATTGAAAGGGTTCCTGTTCTGTCTCTCTACCTGTTCCTTTAAAGCAGCGGTTTCAGCGCGGGAGGAAGCCAACTCTTGTTGTACTAACACCAGAGCCGCCATCACGTCATCCATAGAAGCCATATCTCACACCGATCAGGAGGAAATTTGTCTTGGGCACGTGATTCTGTCACGGACCAACGATTCCTCAGGATCGATGAGATGCTATAATGGGGTCCACCTCCAGCTGTCCCCGTGCTCCAACTCAACTGAGGTATAGAGCACGATGGTCAGCAGGTGAGGGAAAAAAGAAGCCGGGGCGGGAACCGTCATGGAAGGGGAATCTGTAGAGGACAAGAGAACATGGATTAGAAGTGTTCTCGTTCCTACCCCCTACTCCCATACAACCCTAGGACAGTTGCCCACCTGATACGTCTCAGATGCTGCTAGGCCCTTCCCTCTTCTATTCCAGTACATGAGATGACGTCTCTTACTTCTAAGGATAAGCGCCTGTAAATACAGAAGCACAATGAATAACACTCTAGAGGCATCACCGGATTACCACTCGATGTATCTCACGCTCCACACAATGCCACATACATACCATACGTTCTCGCCCCGTAGCACAAAGGAATCCTAGGGTCCACACTTGTAATGATTCAGTGTTAGTCCCAAACGTAAAGAGATATAGCAACCAAAGAACAAATCCGTAGTGTCACAGTATTTCACAAGAATGTCGCAGTCCAAACCTAGGACATAGGTCTTACCAGCGACCTCGAAGAAAGCCGTTCCGCTGCAAGTACTGGAACGCTCAACACCTCTCACTCACAACCCTGCGTCCTCCGACTCAGAGAGGGGGAAATCCGGCGTCTCTCTGCCGGTTCTACTGCAGGCTGACTCGAGAGGGTGCAAATCCAGCGTCTCTCCGAGTCACCAATACCAAAGTCAATAGTACCGCGAGGGGGGAAATCCAGCGTCCCTGGCGATACCACAAAGCACTCAGACACAAACAACAGATCGGAGGAAACCCGCGTCTCCGATCCGTTCAAAGCGCCCAGAACAAAAAGGCCAAAGAATCCTCTGCTGTTGAGCCGGCTCGGTAACCACCAACCGGAAAAGCCACAGCAGCGGTAAAGGAACTTCAGGACAACCAAGTCTCACAAGACACGAAGGCATAGAGCTTCCACCGCCCTCGAACTCCAAGACGAACAAAGACAAATCACGTGCACCGCCCTCAGCGTCTCACACATATTTAAAGACTCTCCCCTTCCAGGTGCCTTAAGGATTCTGGGAGATGTAGTTCGTATTTTCATAACTGGGTAGGCACATGTCAGACCCTGACACTTGAGGCTTGTTAGATCCTTTCTTCTGGTCACCACCCTGATTTTTAGGCCTAATCCTGGTTCTGACCCATTTGTCTGCCTTCGTATTCAATTCTTGGGGGAGGTCAGATCAGAGTCCACCAGGTGCTGGTGTAGAATCTGGTTTTGACAATTACTAAGGATCTGCTCCCTCATAATCAAATTATACAATCCTGTATAGTCATGTACTTTGCTGCCCAATAACCAGCCCTCCAGAGCCTTAGTAGCACAATCTACAAAATGAGTCCAGTCCTGAGTCTGTGTCTTCTGGGTATCCCTGAACAGCAACCTATACTGCTCAGTGGTTAAGCCAAACCCATCAATCAGAGCACTCTTCAGGACTTTTTAGTTATCAGCATCCTTATCACTAACTGTAAGGAGCTTATCTCTGCCTTTATCAGAAAAGGAGAGCCATAGTATAGCTGCCCACTGACTCTGGGGGACCTGTTGTACCTTACAGGCCCTCTCCAAAGCAGTTATCCACTTGTGGATGTGTCAGGGCTCCAAGTAATGTACCTTATATCTTCTCGATGTCTTGCACAGGAGCAGAGATGCTAATACCCAAATCCCTAAAAACAATGCCAGCAGGTCTATAATAGAACCTCCCTACATTATCTCCAGGGAAGGGGGTGTGGATAAAATAATAAACAGAGAAGAGACTGGTCCGGACTTGCTTCCTCAGACTACTTCTTTCTGGAGTGTCTGCATATTGGAAACCTGGAAAATCAACACACCATTAATTCCCTACTCTCCTTAACACTAGACTTACTATTTCTACTGAAAATATGTTAACCCACCCTTGCGTCTCTGGACCTGGCTTCTCTTCTTAGGAATGATATGTAGCTGCTCTCTCTCTCTTCTAGTAGTTGTCACTGTATTGGTTCAAACACAGTTAAATATTAATGCCTTGCTACTACTACCCTGTTGGCCAATCTTATTAGGTTTATTTTGATAACACTTACTTCACTGACTAGAGGAGAGGTTCTTAATTGGGGTTCTGGTATTTATTGTGATATATATTCTTCTCCTGACTGAAACGTTCTCCTTACTTTCTGCTTACAGGATTACTTCAGCTTCTGTCAAAATCTATGGCTTGGCGAGCGTCTAGGAGATTTCTTGTTCTCTTAAGAAATTCTGTCTCCCACTACAAGCATTTCGATAGTCTTTACAATCCTTCTTGTTTACCTTGGATACTATTTACTGAGAGTCTCTTCAGCAAAACTTATAAAGAATTACAATGTTCATATCTTCAGTTTGGCCAAACACTATTACTTAGCTTCTGATTCATAGGTCTATAGTTTTCTCCTCAGACGGAGGCAATGACGCCACTCCTCCTTGAGCGTCGTTTTCAGCTACCTCCAAACTCTGCCAATGACGTTAGAACACTCGTTATCTCATAATACGTTCACTCAGACGTGGAATCAGGGAAAGTAAGTCACGCGCTTGAATTAACGCGCCGTAACTCGTTTTCCTCAACATTCGCTCTAAAAGCGAATGGAGTACTGCAACAGTCTTTTAAACTAAGGCTTAAGGGAATTTCCACCAGCACTGTAACGTAGGTCCTCTTCAGTCTATGGTTCTGGTGAAGTGCGTAGTCTCTAGCGCTCGCGCTCTGCTCATACCCTTCAGGACCAAAAGTGACATAAAGACTAGAGCGCTGACCTCACATCTTCACGGCCACTGTGGCGGCCATCTTGTTTCTCCAGTGTCGCACCTTTTCTGTCCAAGCACAACAGACAGGGATAATGTGATCCGCTTGGGTTGCTACAGAGCCGCATATCAGTGAATCTGATTGTTGGGTCCTGACAGTACCCCCCAACAAGGCAGGCTCCTCCCGCCTGGGTTTGTGAGGGAAGCGTCGATGAAAGGAGTGAATCAGCCGGGGAGCATGAACATCCTCCTCCAATTCCCATGATCGTTCCTCGGGTCCATAACCTTTCCAGTCGATGAAGTAGTATAGTTTCCCCTTGGATATCTTAGAATCCAGTATTTCCTTTACTTCAAACTCAGTTCCTGTCTCGAACTGGATCGGTTTAGGGGGTGATTGAGTTCTCATTTCTGCAGGTACCTTTTTAAGCAAGGATACGTGAAAGACTGGATGAATCTTCATTTTGGAGGGCAGTGTTAGTCGATAGGTGACCTGATTGACTTGTTTCTCCACTGGATAAGGGCCAATAAAGCGAGGTTGAAACTTTCGATTTCCTTTCAGTCTCAAATGTTTAGTACTCAACCACACTTTATCTCCAATTGCCAATGGAGGTCCTGCTCGTCTCTTTCGATCCGCGTAGACCTTATATTTTTCCTTGGCAATTTGTAAATTATCCACTGCCTCCTGCTGAATCTGATGCAAATGGGAAACTAAGTCCTTGACCGCAGGTACTGCCACCTCCATCTGTCGAATAGACGCATTTGGATGTCTACCATAATTCAAGAAGAAGGGGGAGAATCCTGTTGAACTATTCTTGGCATTGTTATGAGCGAATTCTGCTGACCATAAATAGTCTGACCAATTTACTTCCTCCTTCAAAAGGAATAGCCGAAGGTATTGTTCTAACTCTTGGTTCACCCTCTCCGTTTGTCCATCAGTTTCTGGGTGATAACTCGTGGAGAACCTAACCTCAGTTCCTAAACCTTTCATGAAGGCCCTCCAGAAGTGGGACACAAACTGGGAACCCCTGTCCGAGATGACCACCTTGGGTATACCATGGATTCTGACTATCTGGGAACTGAAATGGTCTGCTAACTGCTTGGCGGAAGGGACTCCCCTTAAGGCTGTGAAATGGGCCATTTTAGAAAATGCATCGACCACCACTAGGATTGTATCAAAACCCCGGCTCAAAGGTAAATCAGTAATAAGATCTAGTGTAACTGTGTGCCAAGGGTACGGGGGAGTAGGCAGGGGTAGTAACAATCCTTTGGGGGCTTGTCGTTCTGACTTTCCCCGCGCGCAGATTTCACAGGCCTTAACATAACTCTCAATATCTGCCGACATCCGCGGCCACCAGTAGTGTCTCTTAATTAATTCTTCAGTCTTATTTTCTCCCTTGTGGCCAGCTAACTTGTCATCGTGACACTCGCGCATTACTTGTTGCTGAAGTTCAGCCGTTGGCACATACAAGGCCTCACCATGGTATGGCAGTTGGTGAACGATGGTTCTGTTTGAATCTTCTTTAACCCAGTTTTGCATAGCCTCTGGACTCATGTTCTCAACAATGGCCTTTTGCATATTGATTGAGACCGTGGCTCCAATAAACCTTGTTTCAGGAATGATCGGTTGATCGTCTGTGACTTTTCTGTGGGGTTCAGTTCCTAATCTTGAGAGCGCATCTGCCTTTCCATTTTGCGCTCCTGGACGAAAAGTAATGACGAAGTCATAATCCTCAAAATACAAGGACCATCTGAGTTGTCTTGGTGTGAGCGTTCTGGCGGATTTTAAGAATTTTAGGTTATGATGGTCAGTAAACACCGTGACTTGATGCTGGGCTCCCATCAGGTAGTGTCGCCACTCTTTAAATGCATCATTTATAGCCAGTAACTCCTTTTCTGTAATGGTATAATTGATCTCGGCCTGGGTCAGTTTCCTAGATCGATATGCTACCGGGTGCAGCTGACACGTGGTCTTGTGACGTTGAGACAAAACTCCTCCTAGAGCCTGATCCGATGCATCAGTTTCTACATAGAATGGTTCTGACGGATTGGCATGCAGTAGCACAGGTGCTGTAGTGAAGGCTTCTTTTAAGGATTGGAATGCCTCCTCCGATTCTTTTAACCACTCAAATTTTATTCCTTTCTTTAGCAACTTGGTGAGAGGTAGGATTTTCCCAGAAAATTCGCTAATGAATCGTCGGTAAAAATTGGCGAACCCAATGAAACTTTGGACCTCCTTCACATTCGTTGGTTGTTACCGCCTCCACTTTTCGAGGATCCATTAAAATGCCAGATGGTTAAAGGAAAAATCCCAAAAATTCCACCTGAGAGACATCAAAGGCGCATTTTTCCAGTTTTACGAATAACTTATGCTCTTGTAGTCTTCTCAAAACTCTTTTCACCTGCTCATGGTGTTTTGTTACGTCAGGCGAATAAATCAGGATATCGTCGATGTACACAATGGCACATTGATCTATAAACTCCTTCAGGACATCATTAATAAAATGCTGGAATGCAGCTGGAGCATTACACAATCCATATGGCATTACTTGGTACTCAAATAGCCCGAATCTAGCCCGAAAGGCCGTCTTCCACTCGTCTCCTTCACGCATTCGAACTAGATGGTAGGCCCCTCTTAGATCCAGCTTTGTGTAAATTTGAGCTCCCTTCACTTGGTCCAGTAGGACCGAAATCAATGGTAAGGGGTATCTATTTTTCTTTGTTATTCTGTTAATGGCTCTATAATCGATGCACATCCTCAATTCCCCTTCCTTCTTTGGCACAAAAAACAAAGGTGACGAGACAGGTGATTGTGATGGTCGAATGAAACCGTTTGCTAAATATTTGTCCAGGTATTCCTTCAGGTGTTGGTGTTCCTTCTCAGTTAATGCATAAACACGACTGCACGGCAAGTTCTCTCCTGGCTCCAAATCTATCTTGCAATCATAAACTCGATGTGGAGGTAAGCATTCTGCTTCCACATCATTAAATACATTCTCAAACTCCTTATACTCCTCTGGAACCTGGCACATATCAATTGTGCACATAGAATGCCCCACAGAGCACAAGGAGAGAGCTGGATTACTCTCCATACCTGTAGCTCTTGAGTCAAAACAATTCTCACAACAGTAATTCGAAACCATTACTACTGTTCTGGAGCTCCAGTTAATCGTAGGATAATGCTCCGTTAGCCATGGCAGCCCAAGGATTAGCTGAAACTGAGGGGCATCTATTAAATTAAACTGAATTTGTTCTTGGTGCCCATCGTTAGTGATCAACTGAATCAGCTCAGTATGGCTCACAATTGGGCCGGATGATAGGTTAGTTCCATCTACCGCTCGGACTGGTTCACTCTTCGCTTTTCATATGGCTTGGATTCCCACCTTGTCCGCGAATTGCAAATCACAGAAATTTCCTGTCGCTCCCGAGTCTATCATAACTGACACTTCAGTTAGGGTCGTCGATCGGAATTTAACCTTCATTGACAGGATTAAATGTGGAGCCGCAGATTGCAAGGTATTCGCCACTTGATGTTCCATTGGAGTTTCTTCTGAAATTGCACCCACCCGTTCAACTCCGCCCACCGGTGGTGCTGCTAGTTTTCCTTCGGCTTAAAGGTTCCTTTAGGCTTCTTTGGACAGTTTCGGACGAAATGTCCACCTGACCCACAATACATGCACAAGTTATTTGTTCTTCTCTTATCTTTTTCTTCTTTCGTCAACGGTCATCTGATGGTTCCAATTTGCATTGGTTCAGTACCCTGAGTCGCCTCCGTGATCCTTGTTCCTTCGGACGGGGAACTGTCAAACCTTGGAACGATTGCTCGAAAATCCTTCTTCTTTTCTCCCTTTCGCTCTCCCTGACGGAAATCTATTTCAAGTACTAAGTCGATGAGGGATGAGATCTCGGTGGGTCGGTTCGGAATTTGGGCCAACGTGTCTTTCAGTTCGTCTCTCAATCCACGATAGAAAACTGCTGCTCACTTGCTTTCGGGCCAATCGGTCTCCACAACCAACTTGTTGAACTGAGCCAGGTATGCAATTAGGTCTCGGTTACCTTGTCGCAAATCAAGCAGTTCATTGTCCACCACTTGTGAAATCCTCCGACGATCGAATATGCGAAGAAACTCTTGTTTGAAGCTTTCAAAGTTCCTTAACAGGGGGTCTTCTCGGGTGACTAAAGGCATGGACCAGGCGGCCGCATCTCCACTTAGGTACGAGAGAATAAAGGCCACCTTAGACTGCGCGTCAGGGAAAATAGAAGGACGACATAGGAAATGTAGAGAGCATTGTGAGAGGAATATCTGCGCTTTCTGCGGATCCCCATTAAACCTCTCTGGAGCTGCCAAGGGTATGACTGGGGACAAGGAATGTATGACTTGTGTGGTTGACCTATTTGTAGCTTCTAATACTGGGTTCATGGCCTCTCTCTCTAAACTACTAGACTGGTGTAATCTCAGGGCTAACTCTGCTGTCTCCTTCCTGGCACTCACTACCTCCTGCCTTAGTTTTCGGTTTTCCTCTCTTACTGCTCCCAGTTCCTTGTGAATAGCATCTAAAATAGTTCCTAAAGATTGTACATCAATCCCTTCTGCCATCTCTGCTCGGGTGCGAAATAAACTTGGGCACTTCACTCTGTCAGGGCTCCAAGTAATGTACCTTATATCTTCTCGATGTCTTGCACAGGAGCAGAGATGCTAATACCCAAATCCCTAAAAACAATGCCAGCAGGTCTATAATAGAACCTCCCTACATTATCTCCAGGGAAGGGGGTGTGGATAAAATAATAAACAGAGAAGAGACTGGTCCGGACTTGCTTCCTCAGACTACTTCTTTCTGGAGTGTCTGCATATTGGAAACCTGGAAAATCAACACACCATTAATTCCCTACTCTCCTTAACACTAGACTTACTATTTCTACTGAAAATATGTTAACCCACCCTTGCGTCTCTGGACCTGGCTTCTCTTCTTAGGAATGATATGTAGCTGCTCTCTCTCTCTTCTAGTAGTTGTCACTGTATTGGTTCAAACACAGTTAAATATTAATGCCTTGCTACTACTACCCTGTTGGCCAATCTTATTAGGTTTATTTTGATAACACTTACTTCACTGACTAGAGGAGAGGTTCTCAATTGGGGTTCTGGTATTTATTTTGATATATATTCTTCTCCTGACTGAAACGTTCTCCTTACTTTCTGCTTACAGGATTACTTCAGCTTCTGTCAAAATCTATGGCTTGGCGAGCGTCTAGGAGATTTCTTGTTCTCTTAAGAAATTCTGTCTCCCACTACAAGCATTTCGATAGTCTTTACAATCCTTCTTGTTTACCTTGGATACTATTTACTGAGAGTCTCTTCAGCAAAACTTATAAAGAATTACAATGTTCATATCTTCAGTTTGGCCAAACACTATTACTTCGCTTCTGATTCATAGGTCTATAGTTTTCTCCTCAGACGGAGGCAATGACGCCACTCCTCCTTGAGCGTCGTTTTCAGCTACCTCCAAACTCTGCCAATGACGTTAGAACACTCGTTATCTCATAATACGTTCACTCAGACGTGGAATCAGGGAAAGTAAGTCACGCGCTTGAATTAACGCGCCGTAACTCGTTTTCCTCAACATTCGCTCTAAAAGCGAATGGAGTACTGCAACAGTCTTTTAAACTAAGGCTTAAGGGAATTTCCACCAGCACTGTAACGTAGGTCCTCTTCAGTATATGGTTCTGGTGAAGTGCGTAGTCTCTAGCGCTCGCGCTCTGCTCATACCCTTCAGGACCAAAAGTGACATAAAGACTAGAGCGCTGACCTCACATCTTCACGGCCACTGTGGCGGCCATCTTGTTTCTCCAGTGTCGCACCTTTTCTGTCCAAGCACAACAGACAGGGATAATGTGATCCGCTTGGGTTGCTACAGAGCCGCATATCGGTGAATCTGATTGTTGGGTCCTGACAGGATGTCATCCCCACTCTTGTAGGGAGGGACAATCTTACTTAGGTTATTATGGTCTATTGACCTTTCTCTATCCTTAGGGATAATGCTGCCACCAGTGGAATCTAATCCACTCAATTTTTGCTCTCTTGCAAGAGCCAGTTTCTCTTTGGCTAGGGCAAGTTCTTGCTGGAGTCAAGCAAACCTGGCTGAAGACGGCTTTAATGCCAGAAACCGGTCCTGGGAAGCTTGATTCCGGTCCAGGGAAGACATGGCTTGGCAGTTCGGGCTGGACTGTTCCCATGAGGCACAGGGTCAGACTGATTTGCATATGGCCATGTCCGAACTGGGGTGGCGGAGTGAGCTAAAGAACGGTGATGGATTAAACCCAGATCAGTTGACTGGGGGTGAGTGTATGTATTGTAAACGCCCCGTCCATCACCACCTTTGGTTTTTCTTTGTTCGCCCTAAGTTGGCAGGGTATGCTCGGACTTGAGTCCCTTGCTCACTTTGCCACTGGAGTCAAGCAAGCCTGGCTGAAGACGGCTGTAATGCCAGAATCCGGTCCTGGGAAGCTTAATTCCGGTCCAGGGAAGACATGGCTTGGCAGTTCGGGCTGGACTGTTCCCATGAGGCACAGGGTCAGACTGATTTGCATATGGCCATGTCTGAACTGGGGTGGCGGAGTGAGCTAAAAAAACGGTGATGGATTAAACCCAGATCAGTTGACTGGGGGTGAGTGTTTGTATTGTAAACGCTCCGTCCATCACCTCCTTTGGTTTTTCTTTGTTCGCCCTAAGTTGGCAGGGTATGCTGAGACGTGAGTCCCTTGCTCACTTTGCCACTGGAGTCAAGCAAACCTGGCTGAAGACGGCTTTAATGCCAGAAACCGGTCCTGGGAAGCTTGATTCCGGTCCAGGGAAGACATGGCTTGGATGTTCGGGCTGGACTGTTCCCATGAGGCACAGGGTCAGACTGATTTGCATATGGCCATGTCTGAACTGGGGTGGCGGAGTGAGCTAAAGAACGGTGATGGATTAAACCCAGATCAGTTGACTGGGGGTGAGTGTTTGTATTGTAAACGCTCCGTCTATCACCACCTTTGGTTTTTCTTACCAATTATAATCCCTTGAATACCAAATGAAAGGACACCACACAAGGTACATATCAAATATATATGTATTTATTACTAACACAACCCCTCTGCACTCTTTATGAGGTCAGAGTTCGAGATACAGCACAAGTTACTCAATAAGCATACTATAAGTTGTACAAATACAATTCTGCCCTAGGGACCTCACGAACCATATACTAAAGAAGTGGTATAAGAACCACTTCAGGAAAGGTGAGTAGGCCTAGGAAATCCCTGGGGCTTCGCTGATCAATCAAAGGATTGGAAGGAGGAGACCCACAGGTTGCGTGTGCAGTGTCTAAACACGCACTCGAGTTACCATTGAGATTTAATGGGAACGTAAAAGTTAAAAAGTAGTTGATTTCGGACACTTCCGGGTGGACCAAGGGAAAACCCTTTTAAACTAGGACACTTGGATAGTTGTTACCCACGGGAGCACCGGAGTACTCGAGTTACCTCACCCAGGGAAGTCGGGTGCATAGGTGTTCTTTCATGTCGGGTTTCGTCGCTGAATCCTATGGAGAGCTGCAAGAAAGTGCTGTAGGCGACCAGGAGGAAAGTGTCCAAGTGGATCCAAGGGTGGATCGGAGTTGATAAGAACCTGTAAACAGAGGGGACAGAGTCTGGGTCACTAGCCAGTGACCAGGAAGGAACCAGGAAGGAACCAGGCGATGTCGAGATGCAATCAGGTGCAGAAGTGAAGCTTGTCTCTGCAGCTACGTAGACCAGGAGGCATCGACGATGACCAGGCACTGTATACAAGCTGGCGCATAAAGGCTCTCGGTGACTGAGGTGTCGGTATCCGGATTGGACCCAACAAGCCTTGGTAACCGCAACCCACGCAGGAAGTGAAGATGGGCTTCTGTTCACACCAGCAAGGTCTGGGGCACTTCTCTTTCACAGGGAAGCTGGAGCAAGACTGGAGCAACCAGGCAAGTATTGTAAATTCAAAGGATTGTCGTCGTAGGGCTTATTAGCCAACGGGCTAGCAACCGTGAAGACGCGGTGAGCTGAAATGCAGGTGCAGGCCCCACACGGCACTCGTGAAGTGTGGAGGGCTGAGCTTCAGTGCAAATGCTGCTCTGGTCTGTGGCTTCCCAATCCCAATGCACAACTTTGCGGGTACCTCAGGAGCTGCACAGGTAGCAAAAAACAGGTAGTTCAGGATGTCCAGTCCCACGTCGCTCATGTCCGCCACGGGTCTCAGCTTTGCTGTGGATGTGGGTCGGAGTCAGAGAAGTCTGGGAGTCCAGTTCCTGGGTCGCTAAGTCTTCGGGATCCGGCTGGAGCGTCGACAAACCAAACTAGCAAGTTACTGTTGGTGCCTATTTGCACAGGGTTGTCACTCCTTGACCACAAGGGAGATGTCTTCAGTCTTCCAGTCGATATGGAACGTCGAAGGTCCAAGAGTTCATGTTAGAGTTTCTTTCCATAAATCTAAAGTCTCTAGACTCAGCTCCTATCTTTATACTAAACAAAGGGGCTGGATTACCTGCTAGGTTCCTCCTGTGCGTGGAAACTGGGAAGGGGGTGGTTACTGACGTATTCCCAAGTTTACGATTGACCGTAAATCTGGGGGTTTGTCAGGTACTATGGGTGTTCCATGGGAACACCCACATCAACACCCATGGAGCGCCCCTTTCACACAGTTTTCTGCGTGAAAGGGGCACATATTTATAAGGCCATGAAAAGGCCAGGTAAAGTGACTTTACGTGCAGCCGCGGCCCGTGGATGGAGTTCTGTGGGGCAGACAGCCGGAGGAGGGGCAGGGTGGGTGGTGGTAAACACCGGAATATGGATGATTTACAGGTAAGTAAACAATTAAATAATAAAACAAATATCGTAGCGCGCCCTGCATCGCATTTTGCATTGCAGGGCGCGCAACCAAACTCGTTTTTTTTATTTAATTGTTTACTTACCTGCAATCAGCCATATTCCGGTGTTTACCACCCCCCACCCTGCCCCTCCCCCGCCCCACCTGTCTGCCCCACGGAACTCCCTCCACGGGCCGCAGCTGTTTACGTGGCCTTATAAATATGCTGTGCCAGTGGCACATTGCGCCACCGGAATGTCGATAAAGTGGCATTCTGGTGGCGCTAAAGTACCGAAAGGGGTGTCATAAAAGAGAGGCCCTGTCTTCGTAGGAGTGCAGTAGGTTCACACAAATCCAATATTGAATCAGGACATGTTTGCATCCTCCTGGCATTCCCAAGTTACGGAAAATTAGGTCCTTAAATTCTACAGTCAGAATAGTCATATTTCAGCGGCCAATGGGTAGTCTGTCTTGAATGGGCGCAAATATATGTAAGCGTTATTGCGAAAATCCAGATTGCTTTCCCATACCTCATTTTTCTTTGCAGCCTTTCTTATTTTCTCTTGGGTTGTGGTGTTGTGCAAAATGAGTTGTAGACTACAAATTGCGACAAGACTTCTCCACTTCTGGTACCAGAGGCCCTGAACCATCCAGGGACCCCCTTAAACCTTCAAGGGTGTGCCACGTAAGGTCAATGAATATCTGTGAGATATGGGAGACTCGTGGGCCCCCCTTGTCTAACTGCAGGGCAGCGCGCTCATTTTGTGCTACTCCACCGCCTGGCACTCTGTAAAAGATATTGAAACAAATTCTCATTCAGTCGCGCACTAGAACATCTAAATCCCCGAGCCAGCATCACTCCCGTGGCGCATTGTGTTAATTTGCTGCATCTCCTGACGGTTCCTGTGCGGTTCAGCAGTTGGTGCACCAGCCGAGAGTCAATGGGCGGCCCTCTTCACAATGCAAACCTCAGGCTGTGTGTTGCACAAAAACACGCGCAGCCAAATCAACGGCGAGCGTCTGAAAGGGCAAACACTCCCGTCTTTCACGGGCCCAGCAGGGCAAAGCGGAAAGCCAGGCCCCGCTGCCACGTTGGAAGCAGGCACAGCTAGACGTTCAGCTGCCTCGACGTTATCAATGCAGAGCCCCGTCTGTTTGGAGAAATGGCGGGAGCCCAAAGTGCGGATTAGCTCGGAGCTTGGCGGCTAAAGCACTCTTCACAGAAGACTCCGCGGCCTGCTCCCTCAATAGGCGCGCATTCGAGACAGACACGCCAAGGACCGGTTCAAGAGCATTGTTGCTTATCCTCTGCCTCAGCAACCTCTCCTGGCTCATTCGAATATTGTCCGTCATTGTCCAGAAGTGCTGCGACCCTCCTCAAGTTTTCAAGTAGCATAAACAGCTCAGAGCTAAAACTGCCGTTATGCTGCCAAAAGCATCGAGCACTTTTACTGGAGCACAATGCCAAGGAAGGTCACTGAGACCCTGTCTGAACCCCCGCGCCAGCTGCGGCTCCTGGGATTAATGAAAGTTTCCACATCTATTTCACTTTCTATGCAGTGGTGCACAGAGGTAGAGTTAGGCCTTGTTGGCAAGGGCCATGATGTCTCCTGATGTCTATTAAGGAATACATTGCAGAGAACATAATTCTACCATTTTTCTTACTGTGCAGCAAATGAAAAGAAATGCATTTATGTACATACATACGTAACGTTATGGCTAGAGCTGCTGACTTTGGATCTAGGACGCCGGGTTCGAGTCTAGGCCTTGGCTCAACGTCCTGTGATTCTGGACAAATCACTTAATCTCCCTTAATGAATGTGTACTTGTGTAACGTAACTGGTGCTCATCGAGTTCACTATATAAATCTTCAACGAATATATTTATATTTGCTAGACTGCTTTAATATTTGAAGTGGGAACATATATAATTTACAGGCATTGATCCCGTAATAGTTTCGCAAATATTTGAGTGAGGGTTTATTCACATGGTGGATGCTTAGCAACAACAGCGTCCTATTTTTTGTACATTGGTATCTTTTAAAAATGCATTCGTGCACTTTATATTTAAAACAAGCTCCATTTGCACTATTCTTGCATCGGACAGTATCTTCACTATGTCTATGGTCATGTGAACTGGGAGGAGTGAGGTATCAGGTGGGCGTGTATTTTGGTTCACTGCATAAAAACCTGTAAAAAATGTAACTACTCTGCATGTGATCAAGGGCCCACGAACCCGAAACGCGTCATTGCTGTTGTTGTTAACCTGTGACAGTAAAATACATCTGTGGCCAGATGTCTCCTGTTTTGCTTGGCCGGTCAACGTGATTGGAGGTGACTTTGGGAGTATTTTCTCAGATATATATATATATATATATATATATATATATATATATATATATATATATATATATATATATATATATATGTGTAACCCAATTTATGAACAACTCCACTCTACACACAAAAAGGATTTTGCGTGTGCCGCACCTCCCTGCTGGCCTTAGGCCCACCCTTCTCAGTTATATGATGGATGCAGAGCTGTTAGCTCTTATGGTTGCACTACCACTGCCCCTGTTGCTCCCAAGAGGCAATTGTTTAGAAAAAACAATAAAAATTCCACCCACTGTGGGTTGCACCACCAGAGATCATTGATACAAATATAAATGGAATCAATAAAAAATGTCCATGAACGGTTGTTTCACTTTTTTTGTCTCTACTTTATTCAATTTTCATTAGGCAGCCAACACGTTTCGTTCACATGAACTTCATCAGGGCTGTAAAAACATTTAAAAAGATTTCATGTAGTACCATACATAGGAAAAATAATTTTCCAATCATAATATTTACATTCATAAGACAGAAGTACATCTCCTTTTTGATTGGATCTCTAATCCTCTATACTTCTCTTTTGTATATTTACAAACTATACAATACATATATACAATAATTACATCACAACAGGATTTAAACTCCGTATTCAAACCGAATTCAACATTTTTTTGATATACATTTTTAAAATCATCCATTTGGAAGATGTATAGGCATCAACCTTCATCAATACACACATGTGCTTTCATAGCTAACATGTAGAAAAGATAACAAAATTGAAACTCTAGGGAGGAGCCAGATTTCTATACTCATTATCCTTCAAAATAACATTTTGTTTATAAATTAATACACTCCATTTTTTTTCCTCCAACCTTTCTAAACTTTAGTCTCCCCTTGCAAAGAGGATGGTGTTCATATATTGTTTTTCTGTCAAGCTTACTCTAAGCCAGGAAAAAATGGATCAAACCATTGTGTAACATTTTGGGTATTAGGTCATGTCATCTGGCATATAGATTGATTAAGTCTGATACTTCCCAGATCATTGTTTTTAGTGTTAGTAGATTCCTTTACTGTATTTATATTGCCAGAAGCAAAAAAGGTTTAAAAATGTGACCAGAAATGCATTACCATTTTCTTGTACGATCTAACGGTGGTATACCCAACCATGCAGGCATGTGTTTTTAATTATCTTATTTCAAATGTCAAATTTTTAACGATTGTACATTGTAAAAATTGTATATTTTCTTTTCTTTAACATGTATGTATTTGTGCAATCTTTTATGGCAAATTGCCGAAATAAAGAAATAAAGAAAGAAAGATCCCGTTTAAAGCAGTAGAAGGAGGGGTTGCATTAGAGATCTTTTGGGAGTGAATTCCGCATTCTGGGGGTATTTCCAGAGAAGGCGCGTGCCTGGGTGGATTTATTTTGCAGCTTAGGGGGGTATGAGAAGAAGTGAGTTTGAACTTCTCAGTATCCAGCACGTACCAGCCCTGGAAAGTTTGGTTACTAGTTATTTGGGGTTTTCTGTATGAAGGACTTTGTGGGTGATGCAGGCGGTCTTGAGGATGCATCTTCTTTCAATGGGAAGCCAGTTGAGACTCTTAAATGCAGTTGAGATGTGGCCAAACTTCTTTATTCCTGTGAGGAGTCTCTCCTCTGCATTGAGAGTGGCTCTCAAGGGTGCAAGGTGCTTTTTGGAGTTCCAGTGAGGATGGCGTTGCCGTAGTCCAGTTTAGAGAGGACAAGTGATTGCACTACAGACTTAAGGTCATTTGTGGGGACAAAAGGTTTGATTTTATTTTAGGTGTTTTAGTGTGAGAAGGGCTCCTTTAGCTGAGCTGTTGATGCTCTCCTTCATTGACATGTTTCTGTCTAGGGTGACACCTATGGATTTTACAGAAGTTGGAAAGTGAAAGAGAGCAGTCTAGTGCATTGAAGTTCTTAAGCTATTCTTGGATTGGTAGGGGAATGTTTTTAGGGGAGAGGAGTTGAAATTCAGTCTTGCTGGGGTTCAGTTTTATGTGGTTGGAACTTAACCAGTTTTGTATCTTTTTTAGTGTAGCATTCAGATGGAGGATGTCTCTAGGTGACTTTATTTTGTAGTAGAGTTGTGTGTCATCAGCATACAGGTAATATTTGACCCCTGCTTGTTTCAGAATAATTGAGAAACACCTTGTGGCACTGGAACAGGCTTCGAGACACAACTGTTGATTTTTATTTGTTAAGAACAATGTTGCAGGTAGGAGATGAACCATTTCAAGACTGTGCCATTGATACCAGAGCAACTCGTGAGGGTCTCAAGTAGAGCTGGATGGTTTACTGTATCAAAAGCCACCAATAGGTATAGTAGGATAAGGAGGCATCTATGAATTTGTGAATGTCATCAGAGCTATTGAGAAGAGCAGTTTCAGTGCTGCAGCCTCTCCTGAAGCCCGACTGGAAAGAGGTGTGAAGGTTTAGTTCATCTAAATGTTGGTTGAGTTGAAGCAGGACACATTTTTCAATCGTTTTGGCTAGGAAGGGAAGTTTGGTGATCGGTCTGAGGTTTTTGAAGTCATTAGAGTCAGTAATTGTTTTTTTATGGATGGGTGTGACTTGTCCTAGTTGGAGGGAATCAGGAACTCTGCCACATGATGGAGAGGCATTGGTGATTTTGGTCCAAAAAGGAGAGATGATATGGTTGAGGTTTTGTACTAAGGCAAAGGGTAGATGGTCCGTAGTGTGGGCTTCAAGTTTGCAATTATTTTGAAGACTTCATATACTGTCATTAGTTTGAAACCTTAGCACTGTTTTTTAGTTGGAGGTGTTCAATGTTGGTACTGGTATTTCTTGAGTCTCCCCGTTCCTTTGTTGAGTTATGGGAGGCAGGCTCCATGGAGATTTGCATGTCAATAGAGTAGTCAGGATGGGATGATAATCTTGAGTCTGGGATAAGCGAAAGTTTGATTTGGCAACTTTGTCAGAGAGGAAGAGGGCTATTTCTTCACAGTGTTCGTTAGTGGCTATTGCTTTGTGTTGGGTGTAAGGGTAGTTTGTTGTTTGATGATATTGAAGAGCTCCCTTGGTCTGCTCTTCGCAAGTTGGTTGCGAAGAAAGTGTTTTTTTCCCTAAAGATGTGTTTTTTGTAGGAAAGATGTTCAGACCTGAGGAGTGCGAGGTGTGCTGGTGAGGGGTTCTGTCTCCATAACCTTAGGTGTCTCCTCTCATCATTAAGGTCTTAGTTAAACCAGGATCTGGATTGGATTTGTCTAGAACTCTTGAGTTTGAGAGGGTCCACTTGGTCAAGAACATCAGCCGTCACTGATGAGGGTGGTTAGGTAATCTCTGGAGTAAATGTGAGGTTGAGAGTGTATATGGGCGCTGAGCCTGGATTCCAGCTCCGTTAGTGGGATTTGCTTGAGGTTCCTTGTCCAGTGCGTGAGTTTATTGGCTGATTCTGGGCAAGGGCTGGGGTTTGCCTTGAGATCGAACCTTATTAGATGGCGGTCAGACCAGTCGATAGGTATGATGGATTGAAGGGAGACAAGATTGTTTAAAGTAAATAATATATATAGTAAGTAAGTATTATCTAGCATAGAGCCTTTATTATGGGTCTCTTAATTGCAGAGTTGTTTAAGGATGTTCAATTCAAGAAGGTTTATAAGATTACTGACTGTGGTATCTTCTGTGTCATTCCAGTGCAGATTGAAGTCACCTAGAAGCACATCTTTGGTGTCAGTAAGTGTGAACTTTGTTATTAGGTCAGTTAGTTCTTCAGTGAAGAGTAAGCGATCACCAGGGGGGTGATAGATAGTGTGGTGTGAGATAGGGGTGGTCGCTTTTATTGTGAGATCAACTCCGAGTAATTCGAAGGTTAAGTAGTCCAGGGGTTCTAGTGTGTTCAGTCTGATTTCATCTTTATGGATGATTGCTAGCTCACCCCCTGTTTGTTTAGGTCTGTCTTGCCTAATGATCGAATAGCCAAGGGGAGTAAGCAAGCCCATCATGGGGGTTGGGTGTCATTAAGCCAAGTTTCGGTTATGAAAGCGATGCCAATGGCGTCGGCTAAAATGGTTTCAGATATTTCTGTTGCATGTTTAACAGCCAATCTGCATGTAAGAAGCATGCAGGAAAGGGATGTCTAGTTGTTAAGAGTAGTATGTAGTGTCTGAATCGTAATGTATTGAGCAATTAGTCTGGGCTATATATTAACTCGAGGGATTCTATTTGTGTTCACGATTACTGGGATTGAGGACGGAGATCTGTGGTCCACTTGTTGAGTTTTTGTGTTGTATGATTTGCAGAATGATTCAACTTTAAGTGGGGATTAGAGATTGAGAGCTCGGTAGGGTTTGTGGGACAGGCGGCTCAGGGGGATGGTGGTCATGCAGAAGTGGCGGCTGACATAAGAAGAGGGTTTCAAGGGAGTCAATTTCTCTATCTTCGGAGTGTGGTGGCGTGTTAATTTGGCCTGGTTCACGAGATCACTTTTTACTTGAGAGGGTTCTTTAGCTAGAGAATCAAGCTTTTTTCTATTTGGTTGAGAAATAGGGTAAGTATGTCAGGGAGGGATCCTATTCTATAAGGTGGAGGACAGGCAGAAGGTCCCATGTCTAGTGAGGGTGGGTGGACTTCAGTTAGGGGAGGGCAATGTCCTTGAAGCTGGAAGTGGAGAGGGATGGTTTGGATTGGGAGGGTACCAAATTGGGAATAGGTGTGGTGGTCAAGGTGGGTTCAGTAGTGAGAGAGCTAGGCTTTGGGATTGGTGCTATATTGAACAATGAGTGCATCTAAGAGCTCCGTGTTGTTGTGGCTTTGCCCTAGGGTTGGCATAATAGTGTGCTCCTGAATGGGGAGTGTGATCGGAAGTTCTGTAGAGGTGCATGGTACATCATTGGAGTCCTGGGGACAAAACCATTTTGATATAGTAAAGCTAGAGGAGATGGGGAGTGACGGTCAAAAATAGAAAGATAGCAGTCGGTTGCTTGAATTAGGATGTTACCCGTCCTGAAAATGGATATGTAGATCTCCCCTCTGACACTCTGGGAAGGATCAGTGGTGAGTTTAGTGCCATAGGGAATTTTTACTGTTTTTGTAACTTTTACGTGGAGGAATAACGTTTTTCCCCATTTTGCTGGGCATTTATAGTAAAAATTGAAGTCTGTCGTTCTATTGCAGTTGATTGTGCTATGATAGGTATCAGCAATTCATTTTTCGGGGTGTTTAAGTAGGTTATGCTAAAAACATTTCTAGCATTACTTGAGAGATTGATTTGATATTTTATGCTCCAGGAGTTATGGGCGTATCTCTCAAGTGTGGTGACATGGGGTCTAGGGTTAGGGTAAGTTATCGCTGCTGTAACCAAACTTCTGGGGATATGCTGGGGAGATGTCTGAGTGAGCATCAGAAGAGCAGTCAGTGTTTGTTAAACTAGACAGTAAATGCTGACCAGGAATTCATATGTGTTTCCATTAACCTGTCGGATTCTATATGGGAGGGATCAGCAGTGTCTGTATCACCCGCGGGCCGTGGTGTGAGTTACGGTGGGGCAGGGAGGCGGGGAGGGGGAGGGGCGGGGTGGAGGGTGCGAAAAACAGGCATATGGATCATTGCAGGTAAGTACACAATTTAATTAATAAAACGAAATTCGTAGCGCGCACTGCATGTCAAAAAGCAATGCAGTGCGCGCTACGAATTTCGTTTTATTAATTAAATTGTGTACTTACCTGCAATGATCCATATGCCTGTTTTTCGCACCCTCCACCCCGCCCCTCCCCCTCCCCACCTCCCTGCCCCACCGAAACTCCCACCACGGCCCGCGGCTGGTCTGTATGAATGCTTGCCACTCTCCGCCCGGAGACACTGGAAGACCAGGTCTTTAGAACCACCATAGGTAATGCTATAGAGGAGTACTTTCAGAACAACACTAACACGACCACTAGCCTACATAATGAGTGGGATGCATTTAACGTAGTGATAGGAGGTAGATGCATTGGGGAAGCGGTGGGAGTTCGTAGAACCTTACTGACTGATGTACAGAAGGCAGAACAATGGCTCAGGGATGTAGAAAGAGATAGACCCGAACGGGAGGATAGACAAGAGGATCTAATGGCGGTCAGGGAAGAGATGGCATCATAGGTAGAGCGGTTAAGGTGTTTCGATTATAGGGCATAAACGGCACGGACACATGCGGAACGGGACAAATCTGGGGCACTATTGGCTTGGCTGGCCAACCCGGCGAGCAGAGGGACACCAATTTTAGAGCTGCGGGGAAATGATGGCACAACAAACTATGGGCAGCAGGCTATCAACACACAGTTTCTGGAATACTACAATACTCTGTATCAAAGTCGGTTAGATCCCAGCGTACTGGAGGAGGAGGGATTCCTGGACATAGAACTCCCACAGGTTGAGGTGGAGGATGTGGAGGTCTTAGGCCGGGCAGTGGAGTTAGGAGAGATCAGAGGAGCCATAAAGCGTATGGCCAGAAACAAAACTCCTGGCACTGATGGGCTACCGATTGAGTTTTATGCCACGTATGTGGACCTGTTGGCCCCCCATCTGTTAGCCCCCTACAACAGATCAAAGCACAATGGCTGCCTACCTTGCTCAACTAGGGAAGCAGTAATCATACCGCTCCTTAAACCGGATAGGCCGACGTGGGATCACACCGCCTATCATCCCCTCGCTATGTTTAACCTAGATTATATGATCTTGAGTAGTATACTGGCCAGTCGATTGATGACCCATATGACTACACTTGTGCATGTGGACCAGGCCGGGTTTATTCCTTCCCAGAATAGGGCTATGGATATATGCTGACTGTGTCAACAGTGGGAGAGGGGGAGAGGTGTGCATCCTATCGATTGATATTGAAAAGGCCTTCAATACTCTTGAGTGGCCATTTCTGTTCAGGGTTTTGCGGGCCTTTGGACTAGGCGAGGGATTTGTGGCTTGGACGAGAACTCTGTATAACCTCTGGACTGCCAAGGTTCTTACGGGGGGAGTGATTTCAGAAGCCTCCAGCGTGGGCAGGGGGACAAGGCAGGGATTCCCGCTGTCTCCCCTCCTGTTTGCTCTTGCAATAGAACCAGTAGCTATCCATGCGAGATTCAGGAGGTATTACAGGGGCCTGGATGGAATGGGTCAGGTACACTACATTGCCCTATACGCAGACAACCTTTTAATGTTCCTCGCCAATGCTGATGAGGAGTTACAGGGTGCCCGAGAATTGCTGGCCAGACAAGGGCGAACGGCGGGGCTCAGGGTCAACTGGAATAAGACGTGCCTTTTCCCAGTCCGTGGGGGTAGAGACGAACCGCCAGAGGGACTGGATGTGAGATGGGAAAACAGCTGCTTGCCCTATTTAGGAGTTAGCATTGATCATGGGCCTTCTGACTTGTTCGAAGGCAATATAGGACGGGCATTGAGAGCTACCAGGAGCAACTTTGACTTTTGGGGGACCCTACCTCTCTCAATAGCGGGGAGAGTGGCATTGCTAAAGATGGTAACCCTGCCCGACTACTTTACTATTTTGGCTCACTGCCTCTATGGATACCTAGAAAATATCTTACCCAGCTAAACACTATGGCTACGGGATTTTTATGGGGTTATGGGAGACGCAGAGTGGCGCTAACCACCATGATGCGCCCTAGGCAATAGGGAGGGTTAGCAGCCCCTTATTTTGAGGCATATTATCACGCTACCCAATTTCAATGGTTCATGAAGTGGATGGCAGGGAGGCTGCATGCAGATGAGAACCAAAGGGACATGGACCCGGGCCTCCGCCAGCTCTCTCGGACTCTTCTCCAGCTGCCGTTACGCAAGTGGGAGGTACCGAGTGACCTGTGGGTGGTACGTCAATGCTAGAATCATGCCAATAGGAGAATTAAGGTGGGCCCCTCGTATGACCCTGAGATTCCATTATGGCTCTGTGAGGTGTTGCCTCATGGAGGGGACTGGTAGAGGTTACGGGACTGGGAAGATCTGGGGATCTCCAATATTGGAGACCTCTATGAAGATGGTACTCTTATACCCTTCCAAGACCTTATAGAAAGATATGAACTACCCAGGCAAGACTTTCTATTACATGCGGCATTGACGGCAGCCATTCGTAAACATTGGAAGAAAGGGATGGCAGAACCGCCGACCTCTCTCCCCTGCCAATATGTGGTCTCTTCAGCAGGGACGGTCAAGGCGGTTACCTGTCTGTATCAGTGCATTACGCAGGGGCTCAGAACTCATTTAGAGGGGCTGAACAATAAATGGGTAGCGGACCTCGTGACACCTATAGGGAAAAAGCCAAGGGAGGCGCTGATGGAACGGGCGTGGAAATGCTCTAGAAATGCGAAATGTCAACTAATACAGTTTTATATGTTCCATCGAGCGTATCTCACCCCTCACAAACTTAACACATTTTTTGGATCCAGCACAGCCTGCCCACAGTGCAAACTATAAAATGCCACATTTGTACACAAGTTCTGGGAATGCCCACTGCTACACGGGTTTTGGGAGGAAGTCACGGCCAAACTATGTGCGGTAACAGATTGAGATATTCCGCAGACCCCGGGTTTTTGTCTGTTACACTGGTTCCCTCACACGGCCCGTAATAAGGTTAACAGTAAATTTATAGATTTAGGATTAGTCCTAGCTAAAAGAGAGATTACTAGCCATTGGAAGGCGGTCACTGCACCTAATGCTTCACGATGGCTGCGAGAATTTATAATGTGGGCTGACTGGGAGGGGATTTTAGACTACAAATAACTCAGAGAACCAATAACGACAAATTGTTGGACGCGTCTAGGGCATGGGTAGCAATGGTGGACTTGCTCAAGAGTCCGACAGATGACGATGACTGACCCTCTGATGGGGGGACCCGTATTTATGAACTGGAATGTCACCTTTGTTGAGCAGGAGGTTTGGATGTTGGGTAGCGAGAATGGTATGAGAGCCTCCCCCTAAGTGGACGCTTACTTCCTGACACAGTGGTTCTGAATGGTCTGTATGAGTGAGTGCGGCGCGACCCAGTGGGGTACGGGGCAGAGCGACATGTCTGACGTGGAGGAGGGGTGAGTAGGGCTTGTGGGGGAAGGAGGGCAGGGGGGAGTTGTTATTTTGTTAACCTATTGACTGTTGGGATGGACCAGAATATGATCAAGCCTGGAGCAGTAAGGCTTTGACCAGCTAGATAAAGTTGTGGATCGCAAATATCCTAGCACTGCTGGCTAGGTGAACAATTACAGGAATGTGGGCGGAGGCGAGGACATCAACGAGGAAGAAATGGTTACGACTGTGGCATTATATCTGTTCGAGATGTTAAAGAATGTAATTTTTTGTGCACTATGTCCTCTAAGTGGTTATCCTTCTGTACTTGCGGTAAATGAATAACATTTGTTTACAAAAAATATTAAGGCTTGCCACATAGCTGTAATCAGTTCAGTGAAAGGGGTGGATAGCAAGGTGAATGAGTTGGATATTATCTGGGGGAAATATACTGAATTATCCCTTGATTTGCCCTATGTTGGCAATACTCCTCTTATCAGGGAGTCATGAGGAGAAGTGAGGATGGTTGGAGGGAAGATGACTTAGGGGAATTGTTGGTTCCTACGGCAGGATGCAGCGCTTTTCATGATGGAGAGGGGATCTCCTAGCAAGCAGGCATCTTCAAGGTTTATAGCTCCGCTCACAGGTAGGAGATTGGTTGGTGGAGCTTCGGTGGACTCCAGCACCAGTTGCAAGTCAGCAAGCCGCCAGTGGACAATAACTGATTGTGGAAGAGGGGTAGCAGTATTAAAAATGTAGTTCAGTACTGAGAACAGAGGATAGGCACGTTTCTGAGTGGTAGTAGAAGAGGCTGCAATGTTAATGTAGGGATAATTGGATTTGTTAAGAGAATGTAATTAGGGGGATACCATTCCAAAATGGCTGCTCCTTAGTGGAGACTTATTGTTGAGGATAGAGTCTTACTTTACTTTTAGTGAAACTGCATGTGTGCAGTCTCATTTCGGTTTCTATCAGGAGGGGCCGCCAGTTTAGGAGAGACATCCGGTGAGATAGGGATCCCAAAATGGATGGAAGGCCACCCCCGCGAGAGCCCGGCTAGATCATGGGGCCAACAGGTAATTCAGTGGTAGCTGGTACATTCATGGGCTCTACAACAAAAATGACAATAGCTCTCCAATTCACCGCAAGGTTCTGAGACTCCGGTAGAGGTGTAGGGGGCAGCAGGAGTTGGGATGCACCAAACTTGGCCACAGTGTCTGTCACTCGAAATGAGGCTGGCCCGTGATGACAGAGGCTACATGCCGCAGCATGTCAAATCAGGTGAGGAGAGGCAGCTCTCAATAGCCGCACGGAGATAGCACTCATGGTCTGGGACCCGCCATGCCTCCAGGGATGAGCACTGTCAGACCTCAGCCCTAGTCTGCCTCGGTGCAGAAAAGACATTATGGGCATATAACCACTCCCGCTCACAGAAGACGGGGGGCAGCATGGGGTCCATAGCCTGAGTGGGGCAGGGAGAAAAGCAGCACTCACAGGACTCAGCAGACTACTCTGCTGTGGGATGACCTCATTCAACAACTTGCTGGGTTGGAGGCAGGTGGGTGAGGCAGTCTGGCCACAGGCCAGGTCCGAATCCTTAGGAGGCTCACATAAGCCATATGGGTGACGTCTTTGGCTACTTTTCTCCAGCAACGAAGGACAGCATCCATCAGGTGAAAGGCAGACAGAGGGCTGGGAGAGCGGCTGCTAGGGGTCTGTCTTAGCAGTCAAGATCAAAGCGTGTACGGCAGGTAGCCAAATCGGGTTTAGATTCAGAAGCCCTACATGCAGGCAGAGCCGGATCCATTGAATGGGCCTCCTGGTTGCCTGTCATTTTGTCACTACGATGATAGACAGCGATACGGGAGATGGCAGGGTTTATCAGGGATATATATTGATTTGTAATCCCAGACCCAGTAGCTTCCTCCTCAGAGCTCCATCTCGGCGGCCATCTTTGGATCAGACCACAGTTGTTATGTGGATGATGTCATCAGTGATGTCATTTGAGACGCCATCAATGATGCCACTGACCATTTATTTATTTATTTTAGAGATTTAATGAGCGCACAAATACCCGCAGGTGTCTCGGCGCTATGGACACACCGACAGTAGAGAGCAGTTTTATTGATTGAAAAGCCATGTTTTTATCAGCTTCCGAAATGTTAACAAGAAAGTGCTGGTCTTTATTTGGCATCGTAGGCTATTCCAGAGTTTGATGGTTGTAACTATGAAAGACCTATCACCCCATGAAACTTTTTTGTTTTTGGGACCTTCAGGAGGCATGCTGTGGAAGAGCGTAGAGATCGTGCCGGAGTGTAAGGACATAAAGATTGCTGTAAGAATGCCGGTCCAGAAGCATGAATTGCTTTAAAAGCAATACATAGAGCTTTACATTTTGTTCGGTTTCTTACTGGTGGCCAGTGGAGCTGTCTGATGATTTTAGAAATTGGTTTGGATTTAGGGGTACCTGTGATCAATCTGGCTGCCACATTCTGCACCAGCTGCAGCTTGTTCAAGACTCTTTATTGAGCATTATTAAAGAGCCCGTTGCAGTAGTCGATACATGACATCACAAGTGTACTGACTGGAGTTTTAACTACGTCGGTGGGAAGATAGGGGAGAAGTTTCTTAATCATTCTTATAGTAAAAAATGAAGACGAAATCATCACGTTTGCATGATGCATGAATGACAGTTTACTGTCAAGAATGACCCCCAGGTTTTTGACCTTGGCAACTGGAGAGTCATGAGTGATGTAATATGTGAGGTCATAAGCAGTGCATTGTGGGGCGTAAATTATAGTTAGTTTAGCTAACTATAACTGTGGAATTTCTATGATTTTGTAGAAGTGAAATTTGAGCCAACCTATAACACACCTATACCCTTTGATTTTTCAGTGATTTTCTATGTTTAAAAAAAATACTATTTCCTGACTATAACATCCGTGTAGCTTTTGTTTTTCTCAGTGTATTTCTACATTTTAAATTTTTTTTAATTTCCTAACAGAAGCCTGTAAATTTTGAGAATGGGTGTGTGAATGGCTATATAGGTTGGTGAGTGGGTGTATGAGTGGCTGTATGGGTCTGTGAATGGGTGTGTGAGTGGCTGTATGTGTCTGTGAGTGGGTATGTGAGTGCCTAGTGGGTGTGTGAGTGGTGCTATGGGTCTGTGAGTGGAGTGGCTGTGTGAGTGGCTGTGTGGGTCTGTGAGTGGGTATAGGAGTGCCTGTGTTGGTCTGTGAGTGGGTGTGTGAGTCCCTGTGTGGGTCTGTGATGCGCCTGTGAGTGATGATATGGGTCTTGTGAATAGGTGTGTGAGTGGTTGAGTGGGTCTGTGAGTGGATGTGGGAGTGCCTGTGTGTGTCTATGAGTGGGTATGTGAGTGCCTGTTCGTGTCGGTGTGTGAGTGCCTAAGCAGGTCTTTGAGAGGGTGTGCGAGTGCCTGTGTTGGTCTATGACTGGGTTTGTAAATGGTTTCCGTGGGTCTGCGAGTGGGTGTGCGATTGGCTATGTGGGTCTGTGCGTGAGCGTGTGAGTGCCTGTGTGAGTGCCTGTGTGGGTTCATAAGTGGGTGTTTGAGTGGCACCATGGATTCTGGGGATTTTCATACTTAGGGTATTTAAAAGAGAGAATCATGGACTCTGCTCTCACCAGCAGATGCCAGGAAAGAAATTACTCATCATAATCACTAAAGATCAGATTGTGCTCCATAAGATCAACAATACATTCCCCTCCATTTAGGATTTCAGACTGTTTTTCAACATGAAATATAGAGGAAACACATTTGATTGCCTTCACCAAGCCAACAAAGTTATGGACGTTTGTGCTTTACTGAAGTGGCGCTTCAACTGGGGCACCTGCTATTGAGGTTTAATTTCTGTGACAAGACTGCAACCTCATTTTTTCCCAGAAGTGGCCCCAGTTTTGCCAAAAAAGTCTACCCAACTGGAGTGCGTTAATCTGGTTAATTAGTAAGTGCTACCTCTTTGGGTAAATGTCTTGTTCATATTCAGCGGTACAGGGTTATGTCTCTAGTGTCCTTGTGTGCATTTAGTTTTGATAATGTGATTGATCCTCAAGCGTCTTCATCCATAAATCTGTGTTAATGTGAATCCTAGTCAAGAGAAAAACACGAAACTACAAAGAGATGAATCTCCACCAAATGGGGTATTTCCTCTTGACTAAATGAAGTAAGTGCTTCTTTATTTGGTGGAGATGTCCTGGTATTCCTCAGCATCAATAATACTTAACCAATATCAGCTGGAAACGCACTCAGGCCTTTTGTTAAGCTGTCCATCAACGTGGGAAAAGGCAGGAAGATGTTTATATACTACTAGGTAAAAAGGGTAGGGGGATCCCAGGAACTCCATCCCCCAGGGCCCGGCTACGTCTTCCTGGGAATCCTTGTCTCACCCAGGGTACCCGGTTTGGATGTTGGGGACTGTGGAGGGAGTCTCAAGGACCACTTCATTGCACAATGATGCAACTGAGGCAGCTCCATAGCACAATGATGCAACTGAGGCAGCTCCATAGCACAATGATGCAACTGGGACCACTCCATAACACAATGATTTCAACTGAGGCCACTCCCTGGCACAATGATGCAAGTGAAGACGCTTCATGGCACAATGATGCAACTGAGGCTGCTCCATAGCACAGTGATGCAAATGGGGCCACTCCATGGCACAATGATGCAACTGAGGCCACTCCATGGCACAATGATGCAACTGAGGCCACTCCATGGCACAATAATGCAACTGAGGCCACGCCATAGCACAATGATGCCAACTGAGGCCACTCCATGGCACAATGATGCAACTGAGGCTGTTCCATTGCACAATGACGCAACTGAGGCCGTTCCATAGTGCAATGAACCAACTGAGTCAGCTCCATGGCACAATGACACAACTGAAGACTCTCCATAGCACAATGACGCAACTGAGGCCGCTCCATAGCAAAATTACAGAACTGAGGCCACTCCATAGCAAAATGACGTGACTGAGGCCACTCCATGGCACAATGATGCAACTGAGGCCACTCCTTGGCACAATGATGCAACTGAGGCTGCTCTATAGCACAATGATGCAACTGAGGCCGCTCCATAGCGCAATGATGCAACTAAGTCCGCTCCATGGCACAATGATGCAACTGAAGACTCTCTATAGCACAATGACGGAACTGAAGCCACTCCATGGCACAATGACCCGACTGAGACCGCTCCATGGCACAATGATGTGACTGAGGCCACGCCATGGCAAAATGACGCAACTGAGGCCACTCCATAGCACAATGATGCCACTTGAGGCCACTCCATAGCACAATGATGCCATTTGAGGCCACTCCATAACCCAATGATGCAACTGAGGCCACTCCATGGCACAATGACGCGACTGAGACAGCTCCATGGCACAATGATGCAACTGAGGCCACTCCATAGCACAATGATGCCAACTGAGGTCGCTTCATTGCACAATGATTCAACTGAGGCCACTCCATGGCACAATGATGCAACTGAGGCTGCTCCATAGCACAAGGATGGAAGTGAGGCCGCTCCATTGCACAACGATGCCAACTGAGACCACTCCGTAGCACAATGACGCAACTGAGGCTGCTCCATAGCACATTGACGCAACTGAGGACTCTCCATAGCACAATGACAAAACTGAGGCCGCTCAGTAGCACAATGACGCGACTGAGGCCACATCGTGGCACAATGATACAACTGAGGCCACTCCATAGCACAATGAGGTGACCAAGGTCACTCCATAGCACATTGATGTCAACTGAGGCCACTCCATAGCCCAATTATGCAACTGAGGCCTCGTCATAGCACAATGATGCAACTGAGGCCAGTCCATAGCACAATGATGCAACTGAGGTCACTCCATAGCACAATGATGCCAACTGAGGCCACTCCATGGCACAATGATGCAACTGATGCCACTTCATGGCACAATGATGCAACTGAGGCCACTTCATGGCACAATGATGCAACTGAGGCAGCTCCATAGCACAATGAAGATACTGAGGCCGCTCCATAGCACAATGATGCTACTCAGGCCACTCCATAGTGCAATGATGTAACTGAGGCCACTCCATAGCACAATGATGCCACCTGAGGCCACTCTATAACACAATGATGCAACTGAGGCCACTCCATGGCACAATGAAGAAACTGAGGCCGCTCCATAGCACAATGATGCTACTCAGGCCACGCCATAGTGCAATGATGTAACTGAGGCCACTCCATAGCACAATGATGCCACCTGAGGCCACTCCATAACACAATGATGCAACTGAGGCCACTCCATGGCACAATGATGCAACTGAGGCCACTCCATGGCACAATGATGAAACGGAGGACACTCCATAGCACAATGATGCCACCTGAGGCTGCTCCATGGCACAATGATGCAACTGAGGCCCTTCCATAGCACAATGATGCAACTGAGGCCACTCCATAGCACAATGATGGCAACTGAACTAAGGCCATTCCATGGCACAATGATGTAACTGAGGCTGCTCCATAACACAATGAAGAAACTGAGGCCGCTCCATAGCACAATGATGCTACTGAGGCCACTCCATAGCACAATGATGCAAATAAGGTTGTTCCATGGCACAATGATGCAACTAAGGCCGCTCTATAGCACAATGATGCAACTGAGGCTGCTCCATGGGACAATGATGCAACTGAGGCTGGTCCATAGCACAATGATGCAACTAAGGCCACTCCATAGCACAATGATACTACTGAGGCCACTCCATGGCACCATGATGGAAGTGAGGCCGCTCCATAGCACAATGATGCAGCTGAGGCCGCTCCATGGCACAATGATGCAACTGAGGCTGCTCCATAGCACAAGGATGGAAGTGAGGCCGCTCCATTGCACAACGATTCCAACTGAGACCGCTCCATAGCACATTGACGCAACTGAGGCCGCTCCATAGCGCATTGACGCAACTGAGGACTCTCCATAGCACAATGACAAAACTGAGGATGCTCAGTAGCACAATGACGCGACTGAGGCCACTCCGTGGCACAATGATGCGACTGAGGCCATTTACTAGCAAAATGATGCTGCTGAGTCCACTCCATAGCACAATGACGTGACTGAGGCCACTTCATAGCACATTGATGCCAACTGAGGCCACTCCATGGCACAATGATGCAACTGAGGCTGTTCCATAGCACAATGACGCAACTGAGAACGTTCCATAGTGCAATGAAGCAACTGAGTCAGCTCCGTGGCACAATGACACAACTGAAGAATTTTTGCCGGTTAGCTGGAGGGAGTCGATACAATGCGAGATAGCATCTGAACATAGAAACAAGCTACATGATATCAAGTAACTCATAAATCAAGGAAACAGCACACTAGCTATTATCATCAGATTATTTTCCGTTCCTAGAATATGAGGAAATGAATCATCAAGCCATCCGGTCATCCTTACCCATACAAAAACAGATAGTGATTCTTCAAGTAAAGAGCTAGCCAGATAAAAAAGGGAAGAAGCTTACTACATCTACCTGACATCAAGATCGCGATAAGCAACATATAGGAACTTGTAAATAAAGAGCGAGTCATAGAGAAAGGAACCATTTCCATCTATCCGTTTTCGTATCAGAATCCCCACTTAAAGTATGAGGATAATTCAGCTTCTGATTTGTGTGGATATGGATGAGCAATTCAAAAAGATTAACCTAACTAGATGAGGAAACACGATAATATGACCTACGAAAGAAACGCAGGACAGTAAACCACTGGTAAAGAAAATCCTGAGGAAGGCATTTCGCCAAAACGCGTTGGTGGTATTCTACAACATCATCACCACTGATGACAATTTATGACTTTAAGATCAATGTGACAAGATCTATGTGATAGTTTGCATAATTATTATATAGAACTTGAATGCCATAATACAATGTCTTAATAAGAAATTGTAGAATTGCACCAGTATAGAATTATTTGCATCGTTCAGGACAACTTTAAATCAAATAATAGAGGTGGTTTTTAATATTGTATTTATATCACAATAATGAATGTGTATTCATATTTTGAAAGGAATGTTGTACAAAAAGAAAAGAAAGTGTTTTTAAGAGCATCAAAACATGTTTCTACATAAAAAAATTAACAAAAAGAATAATAAAATCAAAAATAATTTACTAAATTGTTTTTCAATGTGTGTGATATTATACTACATCAATCACTAATACATTAGCACTGAGCCCGGTGCATACATTTTTCTCATGAACAACTGAAGACTCTCCATAGCACAATGATGCAACTGAGGCCGCTCCATAGCAAAATGACAGAACTGAGGCCACTCCATAGCACAATGACGCGACTGAGGCCACTCCACGGCACAATGATGCGACTGAGGCCACTCCATGGGAAAATTACGCAACAGAGGCCACTCCATAGCACAATGACGCGACTGAGGCCACTCCATAGGACATTGATGCCAACGGAGGCCACCCCATAGCACAATGATGCAACTGAGGCCGCTTTTTAGCACAATGATGCAACTGAGGCCAGTCCATAGCACAATGATGCAACTGAGGTCACTCCATAGCACAATGATGCCACCTGAGGCCACTCCATGGCACAATGATGCAACTGAGGCCACTTCACGGCACAATGATGCAACTGAGGCTGCTCCATAGCACAATGAAGAAACTGAGGCCGCTCCATAGCACAATGATGCTACTGAGGCCACTCCATAGTACAATGATGTAACTGAGGCGAGGCCACTCCATAGCACAATGATGCCACCTGAGGCCACTCCATAACACAATGATGCAACTGAGGCCACTCCATGGCACAATGATGCAACTGAGGCTGCTCCATTTCACAATGATGCAACTGAGGCCGCTCCATAGCACAATGATGCTACTGAGGCCACTCCATAGCACAATGCTGCAACTGAGGTCGCTACATAGCACAATGATGCAACTGAGAGCCCTACATAGCCCAATGATGAAACAGAGGCCGCTCATAGCACAATGATGCCAACTGAGGCCACTCCATAACACAATGATGCAACTGAGGCCACTCCATGGCACAATGATGCAACTGAGGCCACTCCATGGCACAATGATGCAACTGAGGCCACTCCATAGCACAATGCTGCAACTGAGGTCGCTACATAGCACAATGATGCAACTGAGAGCCCTACATAGCCCAATGATGAAACAGAGGCCGCTCCATAGCACAATGATGCCAACTGAGGCCACTCCACAGCACATTGATGCAACTGAGGCCGCTCCATGGCACAATTTGCCAACTGAGGCCACGCCATAGCACAATGATGCAACTGAGGCCACTCCATAGCACAACAATGTAACTTAGGCCACTCCATAGCACATTGATGCCAACTGAGGCCACTCCATAGCACAATGATGCAACTGAGGCCATTCCACATCACATTGATGCAACTGAGGCTGCTCCATGGCACAATTCTGACAACTGAGGCCTGCCGTAGCACAGTGATGCAACTGAGGCCACCCCATAGCACAATGATGCCAACTGAGGCCACTCCATAGCACAATGATACCAACGACACTCAAACAGGAGATGAGCTTTCCATGTTCTGTCAAAACCGAGATTTTTCTGTCTTCTTTCTCTGTTATCTTTAGATGCAGTGGTTGAAAATGGACAGCCGCCGTACCATCATCTATTCTCCGATGGAAAAACCAATAGAATAGTACTTGCTTTCAGGATTATTTCCAATGTACTCGTTAAACTCCTTTTCACTTTATGCATTTAGCATACTTCAAAAGCATTAGTCATTATGTTTAAAAAAGGTAAGGGGTGTGTGGTTTGCTTATAAAATCTTTTTTTCAAGGATCAATGTGAATACACTGACATTTTTGGCACGTGCTTCACTTATTGACTTGTTCGGATTCTTTTATCACTTTATGCTGATAACCCCCAAATCATCTTCTCCTTTCCTACTATAACACCTCCACCTTCAATCACATATCACAAACTGCCTCACTGCGCCAATTATGTTGAAATCTATCAAAACTGAGGCCCTGTTTCCCTAAGCAACAGCATGCATCGCTGCTACTAACTCCATCCACTCGCCCCGCTCTCTGGAAATCACCTCATCATACAGAAACTTTAGGGTTCTTTTCTACCCTTCCATGAAAATAGTAGTCTTTGTTACTAGCACAGCTGCGGCAGCTTATTTCCATTTACTATAATTATTAAATGTGGAATCACACATACAATAGAACACAAGCAAAATACTAATCATCTCAGTTGTATTCAGGAGCCTCAACTACTGCATTTAATTTGAAGCTGGCCACCTCCAATGCTTCTTCACTCCACCAAACAAGGTCATAAACCTTAGTACACAAACTCTGCATGTTTTACAAAAGCATATCCACCACTAAGTCAGATGACTCACCGTGCAAATACAGGCCTTGTGCTGGTTTCCAAGTCTCGTTTTCAAAGACACAGTCTGGCTCCAGACTACCACTCTAACATCCTATCCTATTAGACAACAATTTGAAATCTACAAATACACAACCTCTTAGTTTCTCCTAAGACAACGTGACCCACCTTTAAGTTTCAATCTTTCAATGTTCTAAGCCCTTTCCACTGGAACTCCCAACCACCCGCCATTTAGTTAACTCTCGCCCCCGAAGCGTAGCATAAGAGGTGGTGTTTGGGGTATTATACCCCCTTATAAATGGGTTCTTTGGTAAATAGTTGGGTACAGGTGATTTCAATCAGGTGTGGTGAGGTGTCTGTCAGATTTGTACAGACAAAAACTCACTGTTTTTAAAGACATCAAAAATGCTTATTTTGCTAAATATTGTGTTTTCTCACACTCAGTTCCCCTACCAAACCATATTCCTGACCTTTTCATTTGCCCCTTCAGCTCCTCTTGTGTGCCCGGCTTGTTGTATAATGTATTTTAACATTGTATGCCAGCGTGATTGTTGAAAAATCTGAATCTCACACTCCCCAATCTTACTGACAAGGCTACGCCTCTGTCTCGCCCTACAAGGGTTCAAAATTTCCACTAAAAAGTCACTTTTTGCAACTTGAAAAAGAGGATGATTACTCTCTCACCTTGCTGTGTGTTTCATGCCTATATGATCCTTTTGCTAGTTTTATGTTATGGCCTTAGTCAAATTCCAATCTCCACTTTACAACCGGCACAATCAGGCACTATATCAACTGATATTTGGTGTAAGCTACCTCATCCTCATTGATCTATCTACTGTCGATCTCAGCATTTCCTTCTGAGTAAGGAATGAGCTGGGTTCCATGTTCTAGACTTACTCTGGAGCCCCTGGTTGATGGCTCTTTGATGCCTGTTTGAAAGTGTGGAGGGGAGAAAAATCATTAGCCAATTATACAATACCATTACAGTCGCCCATGTTACTGAAGAAACACAGACTCCACAGCCAATGTTTAGTGAGTTTATTACAGAGCCAGGAAAAGTTGAACATACAAACACCCCAAGCCGAGGTTGTAAAAGTACATGGGCTCTAATACAACACCAAATCTACAAGTGAAATTTAGGCAGTGAAACATGCACAGGACAACCAATTTCAAAATCAGAAGGCAGAAAATAACTGCGCTAAAATCAATAGCCCCCTTCATGAGCGGTTCGTAAGCAAAAACATTAGTCTGTCCCTACATTACCTCTATCGTGACATCCCTACTTAGCATTTCCCAGGCAAGTTCCAGAAAAGGTGTCAGAGCGTGAAGGCTTCCTATGAAGTGCACTCATGTTGAATGGGTCAAATAGCCTAAAGCTACAGAGCTCGTTCTAAGATGCCTCTCTCCTCTCAAGGCACGGCAGAAGTCCCCAGATTCTGTCCCTAACCACAACACAAAATCGTAGGTCACACACCTCATCACATCACAAGATCACCCAATCCATCTGGACTCCTCCTCGTAGGTAACTTTCAATGCAGCAGCGGTGCTGCCAGGCTCTCGCTCGATGACCTTGATTCCCAGACCTTCTCCAGTGAGAAAGAACACCGTCCCTCATTATCAGTATTGCTTGTTCGAATGTTTCTTTTCCTCCCTTAGCCTAACTCCTAAAACAAAAGCGGTATTTTAAGAAGGATAAATTCCTCCACCCGGCAACAGAAACCTGAGAAAGACAAATTCCACATGCACATAAAATAGCAACCCTTAACATGAGAGCGAAAAGGGAGAATTACACATTAGGCCCACCGAATTTGGTCAACATAAGAACAGTACATAAGCTTTAGGAAGCAAACGCATGTATAAATAATTAAATTCAACTCGTTACATAAACACATTAATATCGAAAACATTCATTAGTTAGGAATGCGCCTTTATATGATGAAACTTCATCTAAACACAAGTAACTGCAATGTTAATTATTCGTTCTACATGAAAACTTAACACTTCACATTGCACGGCTTTACAATACACAATCTAATAACCAAATATTGACACGACAAAGGATTATATGTGTGGGTGCGAACTACTCATGATTGTAAGGCACCCCTACAAATGACAGCAAAATCGCACTCTATCAGTGGCATTCTTAAATTTTGTTCTAGATATTGAGAAGATTTGGTGTAATGGCCAGAGCTGCTGATTGTGGAACTGAGGAACCAGGTTCAAGTCTAGATTTTGGCTCAACATCCTGTGATTCTGGGCAAATAACGTAACCTCCCCATGACTAAAAAACAAAAAATTAATGTGCCCTTGTGTAATGTAACTGGTGCTCTCATGTAAAGCGCTACAAAGCCTTTGGGTCAAGCTATATAAAACTGCAAAAAGAAAAAATATATGTATACATGTATTAAAGTAGAGATTGTACTTAGGATAGATCGAAAGCTCCTGCCATATTGTTCTATGTGTGGTTGACAAACCATTCACTTGTACCATCAGAGTCTGTAAAATCCACCTACAAACGTTTTATATGCACTATATCAGCCTTACCACTACATTTTGATCACTTCCATGAACTCACTTGCGTAATGCGCAAGTTCAGGAGTAACGCAGATTCGGCGCCAATATAAAATGGGTCGTAATCTTGCCATGTCCGATAGGGCTTTCCTGCCTAACTTTTAGGAAGGGCAATAAGATTTTGCAGAAAATTGTTTTCAGCAAGTGTTAGTGGGGTTAGATTGTCAAAGCCCCAGATTTCTGCACCATACAGTGCCGAACTAAGGGCTTTCGCCTTGTATACTTGAAGAACAGGCTGTATCGGTTTGGTCAGAGATTTTTTATGCTCGACAATTATAGCACCTGCATTTTGTCGAAGTTTAAGAGCTGCCATCTCAATATGCTTCCCCCATTTTACACCCTTTGCTACATGAATGCCAAGGTAAACAAAGTCCAATACCCTTTCCACCTTCTGACCATCCATGTAGAAGTTCCCTTTAAAGCTGGAGTGAGGGTTGAACACCCTGAGCTTTGTCTTTGTTACATTAACTTCTAGCCCACGATCAGTACAAAAGTCCTCGAAGATCTTGAGGGCTCGCTGCAGGCCGCTAGGGGTTTTAGAGATAATGAGCGTATCATCTGCAAATAATAAAATCGGAGTTTTAACTCCAGCCAAGATGGGGGCATCCACGCTTCCCAACAGCATACGCTCTACTACTCCGTTAACATATAATCAAAAAAGCGTGGGGGCCATAGCACACCCTTGGCGCACTCCCCGCTCTACTGGAAATTCAGTGGTAACTTGCCCATGCCTCCCCCACTGGATCTTCGTGTAGTTTGATTCATGTAATCTCATCACTGGCGTTAGAATTTCAAGCGGCATGCCCATCTCACTAAACACTTTCCACATCAGGGACCGAGGGACTAAATCAAAGGCTGCTCGTAGGTCTATAAATGCAGCATAAAGGCTACATTTCTCCAAATGCACCGTCTTCCAATGGAGTAAAGAAAAGCGAAATATCTGATCTGTGGTGCTAGTTAACTAACGAAAGCCCTCTTGGAAAGGAGACAGGATATTTTCCTCATCTACCCAGACCATTATTTTCTCTAGGGTCATTTTTCCTATCACCTTTTGTACTGTGTCTATTAGGCTAATAGGCCTATAATTCCCAGGCAGAGTCTTATCGCCTTTCTTGTGCACAGGGATTATTATAGCCCCTTGCCAAGACTTTGGTAAAGGGGCTCCTAGCGCCACAGCATTGGCCAGCTTCATAATGTAACGCCCCCATCGCGTTTTATCATAGAGAAAAACGTCCGCAGGCATCCCATCAGGTCCGGGTGCTTTTCTCCTTGACACTGAGTCAAGTGCCATTGTTATATCAATGTTATCAAAAGGAGGGGTTGAATATATAGTAGGATCCACGAGTTCTCTAATCTTATCTTCAGGGCGGGATGTGTATTGGGGGGCAAAATATTCTAGCCAACTACTCTGTGTTACATAGTTTGATGGTGGTTCAGGGCGACCTCCTATACCCCATTTAACAATATTCCAGAATAGTCTAGATTCCTTTGCAGAACTGGCGGCTTTTAAGTTTTGCCAGTGCTGTTCATCCCATTGTTTCTTGGTAATAGCTATACTCTTCTTGTATTCATGTCTAGCTTCCCTGACAGCAATAGGGTCTCTTCTTCTAATTGCCGTTCCTAGGGATATTCTAGCATATCTGCAAGCCTCATTTTACCACCACCCTCTCTTTTGGCATTTGTTAGTAGCTATAGGTTTGGATGCTACCCTATAAAAATGCCCCTTTAGGGTTCCAAAGAAGTTGCCGTGCAGGTTTGTGATTTCTTCCAGATTCACGTTTCCTGAGCTCATTATGAAATCTGCAGCAGAAATGGTGCTATCTAGATCGTCACTAATGCTCTCTAGCACCTCGCTCTTCATCACGATTTGGTCCCACCTCACCCGCCTCATATCGTTAGTAGGGACAATCTCTGCTAAGGCCTCCTCTTCGATGCTTGGCCCCTCTTGGTCCCCGCCCCATAGGAAGTGGGTGATACACAAGGGATTATGGTCGCTCTCTTGCCTGCTGACTACCTTCATATCCTTCATCAAGTGCCAGACTGCCAAATTACAGAGGACATAATCAATCCAATCCAATCCAAAAATTCTTTATTTCGGTCATTTAGACCATAAAAGATACATACAGAACACAATAAAACTTAGCTTATTAAAAACACATTTCATACAGTTCTTACAGCTGATTTCCCACCTAATCAAGGCAAAAAGAGGTTAAAAACAGGTCATGACAATGTCCACACATTAGAGGATTTTTTTCTTCCTAATCTGCCAAACTGCCATTAGAAATTTAGCCACCGCAAACACAATATGGGCGACACTGCTGGTTTTCATTACTCTGTATGCATGTAAATAATTACTAAACCCCAAGTTTCTGCAAAGAGGCGCTAACCAATATTTTCTGGATTTACTATAGGCAGGGCAGACAAACATAATGTGAAGTTCATCTTCCTCATGAGTGTTACAGCATGGACAAATTTTATCAATACCCTTCAGCCATTTACTAGTGAATGTTCTAGTGGGCAGAGTACCTAGCCTCCATTGTACAAACAATTTCCTCGCAAGGAAGGGAAAAATAAAATCCATAAAACTTTCAAATACATAGGAATTTTTGGATTCCAGAAACCGGTCTGTAAGAGTGCCGCTATTTTGTGCGTTCAACAGGAGTACTAGTCTATTGTCTTTATAAATTTGGACCAAACTTTTGCGCGAAACCCTACGACAGCCTTGTTCGGGGTCCTCCCATAGCTCGGATAAATTCATGGAGTACAGTTCTTTTTTTACAAAAGCGAGCCAGGGGATTTTATCACATTGATTCAGGTTCATGACATGAATAAGGTCCTGCCTGTAATGAACAAGTTCCTTGGTGGACCAAAGCTTATGCCAGAACCTCACCGGCTTTGACTCTAACTCCTCAGCAATGGAAGGGAAGCCCATATCTAATCTCAGTGGCAAGAGCGGTGTGCCTCGAGGAAGAGCCAGGAGACGTCTAAGAAAGTTATTTTCCACTCTTGCTAATTCTTTGCCTGCTTTGTGCCCCCATAGTTCACTCCCATAAGTTGCGGCCGCCTTGGCTTGGGTTTGGTACATTTCAAGTGCCGGACTGATAGGCTTGTAGGTTGAAGTGTTTACCACCTTCAAAATTGCGCCCGACAGCTGAGACAGCTTGAGCCGTGATCTTACTATCTGGGGGTCCCAGGATAGATTTTCCTGTAACGTTACTCCCAGATACAAAAAAGTTGTTACCCTCTCAAGGCTGGCAGTACCCAAGATGGGATTAGGTCTGGCTTTTTTAGGTGGATTAAATATCATGAATTTTGTCTTTTCTGTGTTGATCTCTAGACCATGTTGTCTGCAGAAAAGACCAAATCCATCCAGAATCCTCTGAATCCCCATCGGGGATTTGGACAGCAGGAGGGTGTCGTCGGCAAACATAATTGCCGGCACCCTCCTGCCTGCCAAACGTGGGGCATTATTGTCCTTAACATTTTCCAGGTGGGATATAACATTGTTAATAAAGAGGCAAAACAGGGTCGGCGCCAATACGCAACCCTGCCTCACCCCTCTGCGAACAGGGAACCTTGATGACAGGCTACCATCCCTCCCACACCTGACCTGCGCATAGTTGTTGTCGTGAAGCCTAATTATAATGTTTAGTATCGGAGCGGGTACCCCTAACTTGTTCAAGACCTCCCACAGTTTCTTACGTGGGACTAGGTCAAAGGCTGACCTCAGGTCCACGAACACCATGTACAGCCTTCCCCCCTCTATCCTTACCGTCTTCCAGTAAAGCAGGACGAGGCGGAAAATCTGATCCATGGTGGACGTATTTTTCCTGAAGCCAGCCTGGAGGGGACTCAAGATATCGTTGGCCTCCACCCAGTCTAGCAGGTGGTTCAGAATAAGGCGAGCAAATAGCTTTTGGGGGACATCTATAAGGCTGATCGGCCTGTAGTTGACTGGGAGCAGAGGAGAGCCCTTCTTATATATAGGGACAATCTCTGCCCCCAGCCAAGAACAGGGGATCGCCATACCTCCTAGAATGGCATTAAAGAGGATAAGGAGGTACGGGACCCAGATCTCAGGATGGTGTCTGAAGAGATCACCAGGTAGTCTATCTAAACCAGGGGCCTTCCCCATCGCCAATCTCTCCATTGCACTCACCACCTCGCCCAGGGTGAGTTCCAGGCCCGCTTCAGAAGAAGCAGAGACCTCAAAGGGCACAACATCAGACAATAGGGTAATGTCTTGATAGAGTGTCCCGAAATGGGCCTCCCAAACAGAGGAGGCAATATTAGGCTCCACTGCTGATTTGGGTTCCCCTGTCCCAGTATTCACCAGGGACCAGAATTTCCTAGAGTCTTTAGCATCTAAGGCATCGGATAGGTCATGCCAACGGTCCCAATCCCACTCAGCCCTGGCAGTTTTCATTGCCGCTTTGTAATCCCTTCTAAGTTCTGCAACCTTACCCTTATTGGAGCCAGCTTTTATAGTAGCAATTAGCTCGGTCTTAATCTTCTTACAAGAAGAATTGTACCAGGTCGGGGTTCGAGTCTTTTTCCTACGTGATGGTACCACTGGATAGAAGACCTCAACAAGACCACTCACTAATTCCGCATGAATTTGAGCTAGTTTCTTATTATAATCTATGGGTCTCAGTTGATCTATAAGATCATCCACTTCTTTAAACCTGGGGAGTGCTATTTCATATAGTTTATTCATGCTACCCTCCGCATTTAACAGCTTTGCCCATTTTACACGACGTCTATTTGTGGTGAGAACCAAGTTCCCAGGGTCGTCGCTAGTAGTGTAAGTTGTAGACCCAGCTACAGGTGCGGGATGTTGCACCTCCAATAGGAGCGCATTGTGGTCACTGTCTATTCTAGGTATCACCCTGAAATCCTGGACTTTGGGCCACATGCTAATGTCTATAAAAATATAATCTAGCCTCGACTCATGGTCCTTCCTATTAAAGGTGCACAATGAGGGGGTATCGGACGGAGTACGCCCATTGCAGGCCCTTATTGCAAAATTTAAAGTAAGGGACATGATCTGTACTGCAAGCGGGGACCAGGTTTGGCGATGGGGGGATGAACATGGTTGAACTCCCCAAAAATCGTCCTCAGTAGTGAGGGCGTCCTCCTTTAATCCTCCTAAGGGTTCAAAGTGGCAATTGAAGTCCCCACCCATCACTATCTTATAGTCACCTGGCAATTGACCCAGAAAGAATGACAGATCATCAAGAGTAGATGATTCCATTGCCATAGCAACTGGGCGCGAGTATACGTTAATAATTGCCAAAGTTATTGGGCCAGGCCATCTGAGCAGCACACACTGGATGTCCTGCGAGAGCGTAGGCATATTTTCCGCCTGCCATCCAATGTGACTGGCTACCCAGATCGCCAGGCCCCCCGAGGGCCTCCCTTTGCCACTCCACTTGGCCGGAATTTCAAAAATGTCGTAGCCCGTTCTACTCAGGGATTCCCTCGCCCACGTCTCCTGAAAGAGGCAGACATCACTGCCATCTATCAGGAGATCCCAGTCAGTTGTGTGCACCTTATTTACAATCCCGCCACATTCCATGAAAGGACCTTCATATATTGGATGCATGCCCTAGATCCTACCCCATCAGATGTAATTGATGCAGTGGCTATGGGAGGGTCAAATAATTCCGGGACAGCTAGGGCAGCTGGTGTGGAGGACGGGGCACACACGGCTACCGAGATCAGATTAGTGCCCGTCAAACTCTTTGGTGAATTGATTACTTGGCCCCTGGGGCTTTCAAGTGATAAACTTCTCCTTACAGGGGGTTCCTGCACCCGGCTGTTAGTCTCACAAGCAGCTCTCGCCACCCCCATACTTACATCCCCGATGACAATTTTTAGGGAAACCTGGGGGTAACACCCTTTTGTGGTCAATCAACCTGATCAAGGTAGGAGAATCTGTTTGGGTGGATAAAGTTACCATAAATAGGGAGAGCATTATGCTTGGGCCTATATCGTGAGCCATCCACTGCAAAGCCCACTCTGGTCCAGCCTTCGTCCCTCCTCATAGCTGAATTGCATGCATTTGGATAAAAATATGAGAGAGGCACCAATTCGATAGAGGTATTGCCCGCAGTGCCAAGCCAGTTACAAATGTATGGGGCTACCTGTGGACTTTTAAAGCTGACAATTATACAATCCCCCACGCATTTCTTAGAAGTAAACCCAATCCATGGGACCCTTCTAACCATAAGAACATCTCCTTTTAAATTGGGTGGGAGTGGCCTATGGATATTTAACCAACTGATTACCTTATTGCGTAGGGAATCCTGCGGTTCCATTGCGCCACCGGTAAGCTCTGGTACTCCCACCAGGATCGCGGTATAGGCTACTGCCTCAGGGGGTAAGTTAACTGTCCTACGCCTGGTGTTAGTGCTAGAAGGGCAGCCAGTTTGTCCATTAACTGGTCTCTCCTGTCTAGGTTGATGTGACGGAGCGGGTTGTTTTGACCTTCTGGGAGCAGGTACCGGGGGCCTCATCATTAGAGGCGCTAATGGATCCGGTTGGGGGACTAATACAGTACTGTTATTGGGGACTTCCCCCGACGGGACTATCGAAGGATTTGGGACCTGGGTGGTTGGAACGGGGGATGAATGACTGGTCCCAGCACTAGACCTAAAGGCCCTATGTGAATTTACTCCCAACCCAGACTCAGCACCATTATTAGTATAAAATTTTTCTATGACCGTCAATCTGGCCTCTATAGAGTCCAATTTAACGGACATGGGATTCAGGAGATTACTAATGATATCCGTTAGTGAACTAGTGAGCAGATCAGCAGTGTTAGAAGGGACCCCACCAAAAATAAATGGCCCAGTGCACACAGATAAGGATGAGGGAAGTGAAGGGCTGGAGGGTTCCGTCCTATTCCTCGTGGGTGATAGCCCAGGAGAGGCCACAATGTCTGTATTGTCATCATGAGTAGGCATTATTAAGTAAACTTTAGCCCTTTTGGCGCCTTTCGGCTTCCTTGACCTCTTCCTTTTGGACGCGTGGTCCCCTCTGCTACTCTTGTGTTCTATTAAAGCTGCTTCCAGTCCCCCCTCCTGTGCCTCAGACTCTACAAAGTCGGCATTGGGGGAGGGCTCTACAACCCCAGACAGGCGTAATGAGTCTCTATCCCTATGCAAAGTTGAAGGTGTCCTTAGTTGTTGTAGGACTGACTCAATGGTCTGGTCAATACTGTCCAAAAGCGACAGATGGGTGGCATCAAGCAGTAGTGGTGTACTGGCATTAATTGAGGAACCCGGCGAAGCCAAGGACAGATTATCTGCATCCTCCTCAATTTGTCTATCCAGCACAGTGAGTCCTTTGTTGACCACAGCGTTAGCCTTGGAGAGAAATTTATCCATAGTCCCAGAGACCAAATGGGCAACCTTGCTTCTGGATTCTCTGGCGGCAATTTTATTTAATTTTTTTATTTTTGTGTAGGGCGCCTTCAGAACGTGAACCCCAGGCAGGGGGAGAAGAGAAGTAAAGGGGCAGGGCGTCAGAGGGGTGGCCCGGTCCGGTCTCTACCGGCCTCTAACGGCCTAAAACGGCCTGCCCTTTGCCCGGGCTTAGCCCGCGCGCGTCCTGCGATGCGCGTCTATGGGAGTGGTTTTGTAGCAGCTCAGGGCGGTGGGGCGTGTCCAGCCGGGAAGAGTCTCCAGGTGCGGCGTTTACTCAGCCGCTTGGAAGCCTGGGACTCGCAGTCCCACTGGTATGCCGGTGCCGATGTTGGTATCCCCGCTGCAGCCTTCCACCATACAGGGCACAAGAGAGTCCAATTTCTTTCCTCCTCCTCGCGTCTACGAGCGGCTCCCGCGAAGCGGGGGCCGCGAGTCGTGGTTTTGGCAGCTCAGGGCGGTGGGGCGTGTCCAGCCGGGAAGAGTCTCCAGGTGCGGCGTTTACTCAGCCGCTTGGAAGCCTGGGACTCGCAGTCCCGCTGGTATGCCGGTGCCGATGTTGGTATCCCCGCTGCAGCCTTCCACCATACAGGGCACAAGAGAGTCCAATTTCCTTCCTCCTCCTCGCGTCTACGAGCGGCTCCCGCGAAGCGGGGGCCGCGAGTCGCGGTTTTGGCAGCTCAGGGCGGTGGGGCGTGTCCAGCCGGGAAGAGTCTCCAGGTGCGGCGTTTACTCAGCCGCTTGGAAGCCTGGGACTCGCAGTCCCGCTGGTATGCCGGTGCCGATGTTGGTATCCCTGCTGCAGCCTTCCACCATACAGGGCACAAGAGAGTCCAATTTCCTTCCTCCTCCTCGCGTCTACGAGCGGCTCCCGCGAAGCGGGGGCTGCGAGTCGCGGTTTTGGCAGCTCAGGGCGGTGTGGCGTGTCCAGCCGGGAAGAGTCTCCAGGTGCGGCGTTTACTCAGCCGCTTGGAAGCCTGGGACTCGCAGTCCCGCTGGTATGCCGGTGCCGATGTTGGTATCCCCGCTGCAGCCTTCCACCATACAGGGCACAAGAGAGTCCAATTTCCTTCCTCCTCCTCGCGTCTACGAGTGGCTCCCGCGAAGCGGGGGGCGCGAGTCGCGGTTTTGGCAGCTCCGGGCGGTGGGGCGCGTCCAGCCAGGAAGAGTCTCCAGGTGCGGCGTTTACTCAGCCGCTTGGAAGCCTGGGACTCGCAGTCCCGCTGGTATGCCGGTGCCGATGTTGGTATCCCCGCTGCAGCCTTCCACCATACAGGGCACAAGATAGTCCAATTTCCTTCCTCCTCCTCGCTTCTACGAGCGGCGCCCGCGAAGCGGGGGCCGCGAGTCGTGGTTTTGGCAGCTCAGGGCGGTGGGGCGTGTCCAGCCGGGAAGAGTCTCCAGGTGCGGCGTTTACTCAGCCGCTTGGAAGCCTGGGACTCGCAGTCCCGCTGGTATGCCGGTGCCGATGTTGGTATCCCCGCTGCAGCCTTCCACCATACAGGGCACAAGAGAGTCCAATTTCCTTCCTCCTCCTCGCGTCTACGAGCGGCTCCCGCGAAGCGGGGGCCGCGAGTCGCGGTTTTGGCAGCTCAGGGCGGTGGGGCGTGTCCAGCCGGGAAGAGTCTCCAGGTGCGGCGTTTACTCAGCCGCTTGGAAGCCTGGGACTCGCAGTCCCGCTGGTATGCCGGTGCCGATGTTGGTATCCCTGCTGCAGCCTTCCACCATACAGGGCACAAGAGAGTCCAATTTCCTTCCTCCTCCTCGCGTCTACGAGCGGCTCCCGCGAAGCGGGGGCCGCGAGTCGCGGTTTTGGCAGCTCAGGGCGGTGTGGCGTGTCCAGCCGGGAAGAGTCTCCAGGTGCGGCGTTTACTCAGCCGCTTGGAAGCCTGGGACTCGCAGTCCCGCTGGTATGCCGGTGCCGATGTTTGTATCCCCGCTGCAGCCTTCCACCATACAGGGCACAAGAGAGTCCAATTTCCTTCCTCCTCCTCGCGTCTACGAGTGGCTCCCGCGAAGCGGGGGGCGCGAGTCGCGGTTTTGGCAGCTCCGGGCGGTGGGGCGTGTCCAGCCAGGAAGAGTCTCCAGGTGCGGCGTTTACTCAGCCGCTTGGAAGCCTGGGACTCGCAGTCCCGCTGGTATGCCGGTGCCGATGTTGGTATCCCCGCTGCAGCCTTCCACCATACAGGGCACAAGAGAGTCCAATTTCCTTCCTCCTCCTCGCGTCTACGAGCGGCTCCCGCGAAGCGGGGGCCGCGAGTCGCGGTTTTGGCAGCTCAGGGCGGTGGGGCGTGTCCAGCCAGGAAGAGTCTCCAGGTGCGGCGTTTACTCAGCCGCTTGGAAGCCTGGGACTCGCAGTCCCGCTGGTATGCCGGTGCCGATGTTGGTATCCCCGCTGCAGCCTTCCACCATACAGGGCACAAGAGAGTCCAATTTTCTTCCTCCTCCTCGCGTCTACGAGCGGCTCCCGCGAAGCGGGGGCCGCGAGTCGCGGTTTTGGCAGCTCAGGGCGGTGGGGCGTGTCCAGCCGGGAAGAGTCTCCAGGTGCGGCGTTTACTCAGCCGCTTGGAAGCCTGGGACTCGCAGTCCCGCTGGTATGCCGGTGCCGATGTTGGTATCCCTGCTGCAGCCTTCCACCATACAGGGCACAAGAGAGTCCAATTTCCTTCCTCCTCCTCGCGTCTACGAGCGGCTCCCGCGAAGCGGGGGCTGCGAGTCGCGGTTTTGGCAGCTCAGGGCGGTGTGGCGTGTCCAGCCGGGAAGAGTCTCCAGGTGCGGCGTTTACTCAGCCGCTTGGAAGCCTGGGACTCGCAGTCCCGCTGGTATGCCGGTGCCGATGTTGGTATCCCCGCTGCAGCCTTCCACCATACAGGGCACAAGAGAGTCCAATTTCCTTCCTCCTCCTCGCGTCTACGAGTGGCTCCCGCGAAGCGGGGGGCGCGAGTCGCGGTTTTGGCAGCTCCGGGCGGTGGGGCGTGTCCAGCCAGGAAGAGTCTCCAGGTGCGGAGTTTACTCAGCCGCTTGGAAGCCTGGGACTCGCAGTCCCGCTGGTATGCCGGTGCCGATGTTGGTATCCCCGCTGCAGCCTTCCACCATACAGGGCACAAGATAGTCCAATTTCCTTCCTCCTCCTCGCGTCTACGAGCGGCGCCCGCGAAGCGGGGGCCGCGAGTCGTGGTTTTGGCAGCTCAGGGCGGTGGGGCGTGTCCAGCCGGGAAGAGTCTCCAGGTGCGGCGTTTACTCAGCCGCTTGGAAGCCTGGGACTCGCAGTCCCGCTGGTATGCCGGTGCCGATGTTGGTATCCCCGCTGCAGCCTTCCACCATACAGGGCACAAGAGAGTCCAATTTCCTTCCTCCTCCTCGCGTCTACGAGCGGCTCCCGCGAAGCGGGGGCCGCGAGTCGCGGTTTTGGCAGCTCAGGGCGGTGGGGCGTGTCCAGCCGGGAAGAGTCTCCAGGTGCGGCGTTTACTCAGCCGCTTGGAAGCCTGGGACTCGCAGTCCCGATGGTATGCCGGTGCCGATGTTGGTATCCCTGCTGCAGCCTTCCACCATACAGGGCACAAGAGAGTCCAATTTCCTTCCTCCTCCTCGCGTCTACGAGCGGCTCCCGCGAAGCGGGGGCCGCGAGTCGCGGTTTTGGCAGCTCAGGGCGGTGTGGCGTGTCCAGCCGGAAAGAGTCTCCAGGTGCGGCGTTTACTCAGCCGCTTGGAAGCCTGGGACTCGCAGTCCCGCTGGTATGCCGGTGCCGATGTTGGTATCCCCGCTGCAGCCTTCCACCATACAGGGCACAAGAGAGTCCAATTTCCTTCCTCCTCCTCGCGTCTACGAGTGGCTCCCGCGAAGCGGGGGGCGCGAGTCGCGGTTTTGGCAGCTCCGGGCGGTGGGGCGTGTCCAGCCAGGAAGAGTCTCCAGGTGCGGCGTTTACTCAGCCGCTTGGAAGCCTGGGACTCGCAGTCCCGCTGGTATGCCGGTGCCGATGTTGGTATCCCCGCTGCAGCCTTCCACCATACAGGGCACAAGATAGTCCAATTTCCTTCCTCCTCCTCGCGTCTACGAGCGGCGCCCGCGAAGCGGGGGCCGCGAGTCGCGGTTTTGGCAGCTCAGGGCGGTGGGGCGTGTCCAGCCAGGAAGAGTCTCCAGGTGCGGCGTTTACTCAGCCTCTTGGAAGCCTGGGACTCGCAGTCCCGCTGGTATGCCGGTGCCGATGTTGGTATCCCCGCTGCAGCCTTCCACCATACAGGGCACAAGAGAGTCCAATTTCCTTCCTCCTCCTCGCGTCTACGAGCAGCTCCCGCGAAGCGGGGGCCGCGAGTCGCGGTTTTGGCAGCTCAGGGTGGTGGGGCGTGTCCAGCCGGGAAGAGTCTCCAGGTGCGGCATTTACTCAGCCGCTTGGAAGCCTGGGACTCGCAGTCCCGCTGGTGTGCCGATGTTGGTATCCCCGCTGCAGCCTTCCACCATACAGGGCACAAGAGAGTCCAATTTCCTTCCTCCTCCTCGCGTCTACGAGCGGCTCCCGCGAAGCGGGGGCCGCGAGTCGCGGTTTTGGCAGCTCAGGGCGGTGGGGCGTGTCCAGCCGGGAAGAGTCTCCAGGTGCGGCGTTTACTCAGCCGCTTGGAAGCCTGGGACTCGCAGTTCCGCTGGTATGCCGGTGCCGATGTTGGTATCCCCGCTGCAGCCTTCCACCATACAGGGCACAAGAGAGTCCAATTTCCTTCCTCCTCCTCGCGTCTACGAGCGGCTCCCGCGAAGCGGGGGCCCGAGTCGCGGTTTTGGCAGCTCAGAGCGGTGGGGCGTGTCCAGCCGGGAAGAGTCTCCAGGTGCGGCGTTTACTCAGCCGCTTGGAAGCCTGGGACTCGCAGTCCCGCTGCTATGCCGGTGCCGATGTTGGTATCCCCGCTGCAGCCTTCCACCATACAGGGCACAAGAGAGTCCAATTTCCTTCCTCCTCCTCGCATCTACGAGCGGCTCCCGCGAAGCGGGGGCCGCGAGTCGCGGTTTTGGCAGCTCAGGGCGGTGGGGCGTGTCCAGCCGGGAAGAGTCTCCAGGTGCGGCGTTTACTCAGCCGCTTGGAAGTCTGGGACTCGCAGTCCCGCTGGTATGCCGGTGCCGATGTTGGTATCCTCGCTGCAGCCTTCCACCATACAGGGCACAAGAGAGTCCAATTTCCTTCCTCCTCCTCGCGTCTACGAGCGGCTCCCGCGAAGCGGGGGCCGCGAGTCGCGGTTTTGGCAGTTCAGGGCGGTGGGGCGTGTCCAGCCGGGAAGAGTCTCCAGGTGCGGCGTTTACTCAGTCGCTTGGAAGCCTGTGACTCGCAGTCCCGCTGGTATGCCGGTGCCGATGTTGGTTTTCCCGCTGCAGCCTTCCACCATACAGGGCACAAGAGAGTCCAATTTCCTTCCTCCTCCTCGCGTCTACGAGCGGCTCCCGCGAAGCGGGGGCCGCGTGTCGTGGTTTTGGCAGCTCAGGGCGGTGGGGCGTGTCCAGCCGGGAAGAGTCTCCAGGTGCGGCGTTTACTCAGCCGCTTGGAAGCCTGGGACTCGCAGTCCCGCTGGTATGCCGGTGCCGATGTTGGTATCCCCGCTGCAGCCTTCCACCATACAGGGCACAAGAGAGTCCAATTTCCTTCCTCCTCCTCGCGTCTACGAGCGGCACCCGCATAATCCACCACATAATCAATCCTACTTTTGGAGCGGCCGTTATCAAAAGTGTTTTCACCTTGCCCATCGCTCGTAGTTCTTCCATTCAGTGCTCCTAACCCTCTTTCACTACATATACCATTAATCTGGATTATGCTAGCTGACCATTTGTTAATCGGTTTCAGATCCAGTTTAGGGATCCCCCACTGAGAATCCTCTTCTTCCCCTACATGCCAATCACTCACTGCAAGAGGCTCGAAAGTCATGTTCAAATCTCCAGCTATTATTATATTATTATCACACGGTTGTGAATCTATCAGATGATCTAAGGCTACCAGGACCTGGGATTTCCCACCTCCTGACCCTCTGACATACAAATTATATATGTCCAAGGTTTCCCCTGGTCCCACGGTTAACCTACTCAGCTGGATATCGCTGTTACCAGTTGGGAGCTCTACCACTCTATCAAATAGTGCTTGTCGTGCCCAGATGGTTAGCCCCCCTTTCGGACGGCCCTTGGGGCCCTTAAGTGCCGGCACAGAAAAATTCAGGTATCCCAGGAGGAACAAGGGCTCGCAGGCCCAGGTCTCTTGTAAGATGCATACATCAAAACCATTTATAAAAGAAACCCATTCATGTGATTGTAGTCTAGAGCCCAGTCCAGCTATGTTCCAAGATACCATCCTACCCTCAGCCCTCCCAACTTCGCACAACAATGCTGGGGTAGCTAGTTCATAAGTGCTCGAACCATTTGTACTTGGGGAAACCAGCCTCCCACGAGCAACTGGGTCAGGGTCACCAGGTGGCACTCCCCCAGTGTTACTGGGGGCCACATCAATTTCAGGGTAAGCTCTTATCAGGGCCTTGAACTCTGTCCCCTCACCCATACTGCAGTTTAATTGGTGGTCACTATATATGAAACCCTGGTTCTCACTAAGCATTTCGCCATACCCGTTGTTTGGTAGTCAATCTATGGAGTCAAGCCTAGAGCTGGCATTCCTAGGCCTGTTTTCACCATTAGACATGACAGAAGTAGGCGGGAGTGGAGGAAAGAGAATCTTTCTCAGCTGGATACCTGAGTGGGCAGGTGGGAAAGATCTAAATTCAAGTTGGAATAAGTTCTCAGCCAGATCTTTAGAGGCCAAAGTTAGTTCAATGGCATCATGTGTAGCCCCAGGATAGCTCATTCTCCTTGCTCTAACTATATCGTCCCTTATGACCGACCTGCAACCTCTGATGTGCCGCAGCCAATGAATGGCCTTGTTTGTGAGGGAATCTAACCCTTCCCTGGTATAATCAGCCCTCCTATCTAACTTGGGGACATTTGTCATGTATATTATGTTTGTAGCAAAATTACCCTTTGTGTGTGCCTGGGCTTTGTTTGGCTCTGAACTAGAATTTAAATTTGCAGGCCCTTGTTTGTGGTTATTAACAATGGTTCAGTACTGTACCCTTGCCATCATTCTTGTATCCTTTATTAGAGACGTTCCTGGCAAACCCCAGTCCCCAGTAAGACCCCTCTGCATCCTCTGCTCATCAGCACTAGGCAGATTTGCTGGCTCATGTTCCCTCGTAGAGTGATATGCTCTGTTGCTGGTGGTATTTGGAGTATTTATAGAGCTTTTTGCTTTTCCCACTGCAGGACATGTCAGAGATTTTTTTTAGACATATAGTCAGTATGACCTACTAGTGAGCAGATACCTTGGGTAGATTTAGTTGGATAGGTAGGATGAGCTATGACTGTCGTTTGCGGAACCCCTAGTTGATTCTGATTGTCACCCAGGATTGGTTTTATAGGCACAGTTAAATTAATGATTAGTTTTTTCATAGCCTCAATCTCATCCCTCAATAAAGAGACTAGATTGATTAAATCACTAAGAGTTCCTGGGTTATCATGGGGGCTTGTAGAATCACGACCTTCTCCTATGCCTATACTCAGGGGGGGTGTTATTATCGTCACTAGGGTTAATATTTTTCTCCTCGTTCTGTATCTCGGCTAACACCGTGAATCTGTTGGAGCATGGGATAGAGCCATTATCAATTACATTATCAATTACAATTGAGGCCAAGGGGTTTTCAACATTTTCGTCACTCTCGTTCTCCAAAAGGCCAGTAGACCATTCTCACCTAAGCGACCTTTTTGGCCTTTTTTTGGGGGTCTAATCAAGAGTGGTTTAGTCTGGGAGCGGAACATTTCGGGGATTATGATAGCTGGGCCTTCTATCTCTTGACTAACAGAGTTCGGGCCCCCTATCCCCACAGAAAGACCTGTCGCCTCAGAGGACCCCACATCTTCCGTCAAAATGTCCTGGCAATCATCAACAATAGAGTCAATTCTGTCCATAATACAGTTCATAGCAGCGTGTTTAGGCACTCCCTTTACTTTCCTTTTTCTACTCTGCTTTGGGTGCTTGGCCCCCTCGGTAACTCCCCCCCCCCTCCTTCCATGGTTTTACGTTTGCCCATCCCCTGTCCAAGCCTTTAAGATAGAAATGAACTTGTAGGGGCCACAAACGGAAATGAATATCAATTGGAGTGCGCACTATACCTCTTCAGGGGTAATATGCCCCTCTAACAGCCGTGCTGTATGGTGAATAGTTGGAAACGTTGGTGGGATGGCCCGACCCGTCCTCAGTCGTCCCCGGACAGCCACAGACGGCCCGCCCTTTGCCCGGGCTTCGCCCGCGCGCGCGTCCCGCGGGGCCGGAAGTGAAGGCTGGCTAAAATAGGCACCGGTAGCAAGGGGGTGTGGCCGCCGCCTGCCGCGTCCTCCCGCAGCCTTCAGGTGTGTATTCGTGGGCTTCTCTATGCACACGACGCGAGGTCGGTTTTAAATCCCCCGGTAGCAAGGGGGGTGTGGCCGCCACCTGCCGCGTCCTCCCGTAGCCTCCAGGTGTGTATTCGTGGGCTTCTCTATGCACACGCTGCGTCTCCCGCGAAGCGGGAGACGCGAGGACAGTTTTAAATCCCCCGGTAGCAAGGGGGTGTGGCCGCCGCCTGCCGCGTCCTCCCGCAGCCTCCAGGTGTGTATTCGTGGGCTTCTCTATGCACATGCTGCGTCTCCCGCGAAGCGGGAGACGCGAGGTCAGTTTTAAATCCCCCGGTAGCAAGGGGGTGTGGCCACCACCTGCCGCGTCCTCCCGCAGCCTCCAGGTGTGTATTCGTGGGCTTCTCTATGCCATTCTCTGACCGTCGTGCCAGAGCCAATACGGTGTCCCCAGCCCTATAAGACAGAGAGGTATCTTTTGAAACAGAGCACATGTCATGTTACTCTAATGTGCTGAAGTGGCCTGGTACGCTATACTAGATTACAAAATTATTTATAAAATAAGTAAAGAAACAAGGATTTACTCCATGTTCACTCTTGGGTCACGGATGTCTTCAGCACGGACATACAAAATAGAGCGAAAAGTATAGAGAGGGAAAATATTAACACTGCAGATCATTTTAATGAGTGATGGACTGCACAACCACGGCAGCAAGCTCTGATAGTATTTCTTTCGTACATGGTCCCTTGTACTTTCAAGTGTGCCCCCTCGTCCGTAACAGTGTGGAATATAGACATCTTTCTCTTTTCTCAGACAGTTTTTTAAAACAGTAAATGTACTCTCATAACAAAAATACATCCACAGCCAATAAAGTTCCAGTTTCAACTCTTTTATCCTGTTATCATTCACAGTGAATAAAAGGCTATTTATTTAATTATTGTAAATGGCATATCAACCACAAAACCCTGATGCGAAGCCTGAAACATGTTTGGGGCTTGTGTGTAAATTGTTGTTTTTTTTATTTGCTTTGCTATTTTATTAATTTAACAAATATACAACATATAACAATAGTGCAATCTATTGGCCAGTTAGGAGGTCGTTTTATTCGTGGTTTAGGAAAGTCGTTGTTCGTGTAAGTCGTAGTTAATGATGTCGTGGTTCTTAGACAGGTCGTTGTTTTGGACTCGTTGTTTAGGTCAGTCGTTGTAAAGGCTTCCTTAATAAGGCTGTTTCCCGTTTTACAACTCCACATCACCTATACTTATGTATGCGAAGTTCTTCACCTTGACTGTGGAGTCAACACTTATCTATACGTTTTAGTAGTAAATGTAAGTGGGACTGGAGAGAGTGATTAGAAAAAGGGGCAGACTTACTACAAATGTAATGGGATTATGGAGGAGTAAGAGGGGACTAGGAAGGGACAGAGAGGCGTTCAGGGAGGGACGTCACCCACCAACACAAGGGGTGGAAACACGTGACTTTGACTTTCACTTTTGTATTAAGTTTGCTAGTAAACGTATTCCACAATGTAAACGTAAAAATGTAAGTTACCTTTGTGAATCAGGCCCATTGACTTCAATGTCCAGCCAAGTGTTTTTATTTGGATAAAAAATAAATAACTTCTAATCAAACTGTACCACTTAATACTACACATTGCTAATTAGTCTATGTTGGACTTTGGCCCTTAGGGCAGGTTCACCCCTAGACTTTTTGCTTGAAATGGTGACCTGGAGATGGTGATTTTTGGATTCTGCGCACTTTCACTGTGTCCCAGTGGAAAGTGCGTGCGCACTCTGAGTGCATGTGCTGAGCTAGGCCTGCCCGCCCATAGGAATGCATGGGGAATGTATGTGTCCCTGGTAGTTCCTGATGCGTGGGGTGTACAGGCTTGAGTCTGGTATGTGTGAACTCGTGAGAGTGAATGCTGCGAGATGGTGTATGCAGCATGTATGTGTCTAGTAGCGAAGCGCCATTTCTAGACATGGCTGTACGTGTGCTGTGAGGGTGCTGGCGTGTGATTGGCTGGAGCTGGCTGGCATGCCAGGCTCCAGGAAGTCTGGATGGGTCTGCCCGGTGGTGAGTGGGAGATTAGCATGAGTGATGTGTGGGAGGAGTGTACCTGTGTCCTGGATGGGCTGGGTTTTCCCCACACAATGCTGGCTCCGCCCCCCTGTGGTGTGTCTAATGACCCAAGCCCTGCCAGTGAATAGAGAGGGTGGTTGAGGTAAACAGAGTACTCAAGAACCAGCTGCGACTGGTTCCGCCCCCACTCTGCACCCTTGAACAAAGGAATGCACTGTATAAAAATGGGGCTGTGTCCCCACAGATGTTGTTCTCTGCCAGGATCCTGAGGGGGCTGTTGCTGCTGCTGGGCCAGAGGACCGCCACTTGGGCTGTCTCCCTGCCTGGAGACCCAGTGTGCTGGCTCTGGGCCCAGCTTTGCCCCTTGCCTGCCTACAAGGACTTTGCTGGGTCCTTTCCTGATTTATAGCGCTAGGAGCGCTTGGCTTTTCCCTCTAGCGCTTGAGAGCGCTTTGTTTCGTCCTAGCGCTGGGAGCGCTGTGGTTTGTGCCCACTAGCGCTTGAGAGCGCTTTATATTGACCACGAGGCGCTTGGGAGCGCTTTTGTAAGGCAGGTGCCCACCCTGCATTTTGCTGCTCTAGCGGCTGCCCACGCCGCATATTTGCGTGATTTATTGAAATTATCGGGAGCTCACCCCGTGTGGAAATCACCGCCGCAGCCCAGGAACCCTGCCGGGCCGCCGCGCTGCCTACGGCGACCCGGAAGTCCCGCCTTTACACCATCAGGGCCGCGCTGCCATTGGCGGCCCCGAACCGGAAGTCAGGCGGAACAGGTGGGACAGCCGGAAGTCGACAGGAGCCTACCCTGCGCTCCGGTCCCAGGAAGTGCTGCGAGAGGAGCAGGGCGGCTGCAGAGGCAGGCGGGGCTCCGGTGCCGGAAGGAGAGCCCCGCGCTGCACAAAGAGGAAGGAGGAAGCCGGTCCCCGACTGAGAAGGAGAGCCCTGAGGTGCGGGAGCTCTCCTGTGTCCCGGGAGAAGGGAAGTGACCGGCAGCCTCGCAGACAGCCGGTGAATGGAGCTGACCGGAGGGGGTGTGAGGCCGAAGCCCCGGTGAGTGCGGCCAAAGTAGAGAAGGGAGGGGCGCCGGGACACGTTGTCGGTGTCCGCCCCCCCCCCAAGGAGCGCGATCTCGTGCTCATTGTTGTGGAGCCTGGCGAAAGGCTCCAGGGGCATTTTCTGCGTCTCGAGTCCCCCAGAGGGGGGGACTCCAACCAAGGCGGCACACTTGTTAGGAGCCCAGGAGAGGCTCTGGGGCATTTTAGGCACAGCGAGTCTCCCGAGCGGGGCTCCGACCTAGCGTGGGCCATTGTCCTCGAGTCCCCCCAGAGGGGGGACTACCACAAAAAGGTGCCACAGTTGTGTTTGAGCCTGAGAGGCTCAGAGGGGACATTTTCTTGCTTTAAGAGCCCAGAGAGGCTCTGAGAGGGCCATTCGTTTTGTGAGCCCAGAGAGGCTCTGCAGTGCCACAGTGGTGGTTCTTGAGCCAGAGAGGCTCCAACGTTGCCCTAACTTTCCCTGCACCAGTTGCCCAGCACTTTGTGGGCAACTGCTACGTTTAGGCCCAGACATTGGGACACAGGGACTGTCACAGGTGGTGACTGATCTAAGTTTTGCGCAATGTTATTTCTATGCACCTCTGAATGTATTGTTTATGCGTCATGTGCCTTTACACCTCTGAATGAATGTTATGCATTGCATCATGTGTTTTCCTCTTACACCCCTACAGGTATTGTAATACATAGGTGGTTGTTTTCTCCCTAGTACAGGTGGTGCTAGTGAGGTCCTGGTTACCAGTGATTACTGGTTGTGTGCTATTTTGTGCTATATTCTATGTACTAAGTGCTATTTCTGAAAGTGCTACTTCTGATTCCTGACAGTGGTCCAGGTGGCCCTGTCTTGTAAATAATCCCTTGTAATTCTGCCCGTGCCTCTGGCACATTGTAAAATGTGTGTTTTATCTAATGTGTTTTGGTGTAATACAAAGGCTATTTTTATATAACCTTGTGTGGAGTTTCCTTTGTGGTGGGCCTTTGGTTGTTGTTGCTGGGGTGCGTGCGCAAATACTTAGCCTACATCGCCTCCAAGTTTAGCCTTGCTGCTCGCGCCACGTTACCTAGAGGGTGAGTAGGGGTTATCTTGGCGTGTAACTCCCTTGCCCTGACTTGGGTGTGGTGGTCTCTGACTGACTTTGGCGAAAGCCCTGGCCAGCCGGGGATCCCATTTCCAACAGTCTACAAGGCAGTGATCCTGAATGTGATTCTCCCTAGTGATTCTACACTTGCTCTGGTCCCTCAGCTAACCCCACCCCTTATGACCTCTTGATGGATCCCCTCCGGTAGTTAGGGAAGAAGCATGAATCATGCTCAGATAGTTTCAAATATACTCACAAGTCACATGCTCATACAGTTCAGGTTTTTTTTACATCTCCCACCCCTGGTGGTGTAGTATGAAATGTGATAGTCCTTTATGACCCTCCTTGAGTGACTCTAGCCCCTTGTAGTTGTACTTGCAGGAGTGGCCCTTGGTAAGCGAAGACAGTCTCATGGGCTGTCAAGTAGGCCACGTTTGGTCCGCGTTTACACATCCACAGCCAACTAGCTTGACTCTACAGTGCAGCGGCCCTAGCACTAGAGCACAGGTGTAGGCCAGGCTGTTTCAGCTTACGGGTGGCCTTAGGATGCTTACGGATTGCCGTAGGATGTGGTTGGTCCTGACTGGGGCAACCAATTGAAGCCTGTCCAAGCCCTGACTCTGCAGTGCTAATTACTACAGTAGATGCAGCCCTAGTTGGGTTTACCTCGATCAGGCCGACGTAATCCACATAGCAGATGCAGCCCCACTTGGATCAATACAGGTACAATACATGAAGCATTTCTAGCCAGGAATCAGTTTTGAGAGACCAGTGGGACCCACTACATGATGGGTCATCCCTAGCTCACGCTCATGTAGCCAGCTTTATCTGAAAGTCCTTTGGACATGGTGAACTTCTCCTCATGGAAATGCTCTCTTCCGTTAAGTCCAGACACACTTCTTCCCTCTCTCAGCAGGAAGGTGGGTAGGCTTCTAAGCACTTAACCTGATCTCCAACTCCTCCAGCAGAAAGTGCCGGCTCAAGTGATTTCTCCTCACCTTTGGGAGACTATTGGACTTGCACTCTTCCTGGTCACACAGGAGCTCTTCAAGTTCTCTGCTGAGCACTCCCTTTCCTAGTCTTAAAGGTCTTTGAACTTTCCTGGTCTTAAAGATCTTCAAACTGAAATAAAGTGAGGTGGTTTGGTTCCCACTTTTGCATACATTTTCTAGACACTGTCTCAAACATAAGAACTGGCTTGGGGTGGCTCTCTTTCAAGTGTCTTACTGAGGCTGCTATCCAGAGCAGCTTTTGTGTAGAGTCATGCATCTAACAGCAGGGAGCAATTGGAACTGTTAACATTGGTACACTGAGAATACAGGTGCAATGAAGTGTGAGTTTATTGGACCTAGCTGTCATCATCCTCTCTTAAGCAGTAATTGAGGACAGACAAAAAAGCAGGCCTGACTTAGAAACGTCCTCACCATGCATAACAGAAACTGCAGTCCCACCGCTCACCCCCTAGCATCAACCAAATAGCAGTGCTCAGGAAGAACCAATCAGAAGACCATTGCTAGCAATTTCTACATTTAACTCTGTCTCCATCCTCCTCAAGTCAGTATCTGAATCTCCACCCTCCAGCCATACGAATGAAGGTAATACACGTCTACCCTCTGGAGAAGCTGTCTGCATCCTACCTTTGTGCCATGCTAAGCCAGGGACTCACGCACACAAACGCAGCCCTAACTACTGTGCTATCCACACAGTAAACACACACACACACTCTGGACAAGCACATTAAAGTGGAGCTTTTTACACACGAGAGGCATGTAGGCCACATTCAGCTACACAGGTACAAGTTCTGGTCACACAATCAATCGCTGCAACAATGTATGCTATAAACATCACTATTGAGTAAGTTATGACTTTGGCATAACTCTACAAGGTGTGCTTTCCCACCCACTGGTGACACAGGTGAACTTGGCTGTTGTATTCAATTGATGGTATTTCCCTTTCTTTTCCCTCCTCCTCCTCTTTTCTCCACCCGTTGGAATGTTCCTTGTCCTAACCGTCATCCCCAAGATTCTAAATCAACTCTGTAGACTGCACAGCTGACTGGAATGTGTGATGTGCTTGTACCGTTCTAATAAGCCTGTTGATATATAACCTGGTTTATGTACTTCTCTTTGTAACACTGGGACAAGTATTAAACGCTGTTTGAGGACAGCAGCACCATCACCCCCAACTTGTTCTCCAGTGAAGCACTTTACTACGACAACTAATAAGCCAACGTGACCAATACCAGAAATACTAACAATGAGGTATCTTGTGCCAGTATAACAGCAATGCTCCAGTGTCTCTTGGTTTGGATGATTTGAAAACCTGCAGGATAGTGTGACTAGGCTGCTTACTGTACTTGCATTGCCAAAGCTCCCCAATATAAAACAGCATTGATAAATTAATGACTTTATGGTTGTGTTCTTGCTGTATGTGTGAGCATTCCACATGCAAAGTTGTTGCAGCAAACAGCTGCAATGTAATAATGTTCGGCTGTGTGGATGAACTCTATATCATGAGCAATATACTGACACAGGCATTATTTCAACATTCCTGCTGAAGGAAAAGAGGTGTGACGAGCGCTCCATCTGGAGCACCTTGATTGCTGGAATTTAGGGCAGCATGGTATGAGCTGTATATTATCAACCTTGACTGCCAGCACGCAAAAACTCTTCAGATTTCATATTGAGGCAAAATTTGATCAATTGTGACCCACACTCCGCATGCCGCCGGTATGACGTAAGAGCTACCTGTGCTCTGGTATCTCAAGTCCCCAGGAGGGGAGGATCAGCTGGTGATACCGCAGGGGGGACCCCAAATCCAATCACCCCTTGCGGTGAGAGAACCACTCTTAAGTGCGGCCCTGGCCCCCCTCTAACGTTTGCCACAGGAGAAACCTAAAGACGGGGAAAAGACAGCTGAAAACATGGGGAAGAAGAAGACAGTGCTCCCACCAGCAGAAGAGGTAACTCTCACATCTCTAGATACCTTTCTAGCAAAAGCCTCATCAGCCATAGCTATAGAGATTGTCCGTACGGAGAGGAGACCATCGACGAGCCTGGATGATGACACAAATAGAGATATGACAAGTGTGATACTCCACAAGGGTCAGATATTGAGCACACACTTGACCACAACTAGTCCCCCCACTTCCACCAAATCTATTCTCTGCCAGAGGGTCCAACACTACCAGTTGTAGGTAGCCCCTGTTCAAGAAAAGCAAGAGGAGTCCCCCGAAAACCCACTGCATTAATAACCCCTAAGAGGCCAAGAAAATGCAAAACAACCCTAGTAAATCCACCTGGTGGTAACATGGAGACTACACTACCACAGCCGATCTTTATGCCACCAAGGGTTTTGAATCTGGATGACCTTCGCGAAAAATTTAACAAGCTCTTATCTATTATATGTTTACGCCTAGAATCGATTGAAAAGGCAATAAGAGAATTAGAAGTAATAAGACACGTGTCTTCACGAGATGCTGGGCCCAGTGGGAGTCTCACAGAGCCAACGCAATACTCTCCACCGGGCGTCAATAACAGCATGGCTAACAATAGCATAAACCCCCACCCCTGATGAAACAACAACAGGACAATAGAGCACCATTAACTCAGGCCCCACCCCTGTCTAACCCAGCTAACCTATTTCCAGCACCAGTAGTGAGTCAAGCTGCTGACCTAGTGGTGAATACTCGTCCTTTCTCTGTTGCTTGGGACATACTGCAGGACATCTTGGACACAAGCTCAATGGGGACCTGTCTTACACAATTGACGGAGAAAGGGCCAAGGTTAGACCTCCCACCGGCTGCATGTCCTTACCTGGTCATTTTGACAAAAACCCCTGTCTTAAAAAGAGACCAAACAGAAACAACTTCTCATCTAATTCATAAAGTTCGACATTGGATTTATAAAACTACCAACAATCGATTAGAGGGACATTTGAAAATTTGAATGGCCTGCAGAGTTTCTTCACTGAGTAAACAAGTTAAATCTATCGCGGGGGACTGTGTGGTGTTAACCTTCAAATCGCCGGCCATGGCAGAAATCTTTTTATATTCACTACATAATATGTCAATAGCATTGACACAAATACTTGCCCTACCCCTTGGCTTCTGCCAGGTTCACCTGGAAATAGCGCCCTCAACTTTATCCCTCCCAAAATGGATGTTCAGACCATTCCGGGGGGTGGGGTGGGGGGGGGGGTTATCACTCCTATGTTACCAAATTCTAATAGTTTTCCGTTCTATCGGATTTGGATGCCTGCGATAGACGGACAATTAAGGGGGAGTCCTATAACGCAGTAGCTAATGGTGTCCCGGAGTACTTAGATAAACAAGCCCGCCTGACAAAGGATACAGACCTTTTTACAGTTATTACGTGGCAGATTGCTGGCTTAGGACACAAACTGCTGGATCCAGACTGGCTTAAGTATATTTCCACTTTTGATCTAGTGTGTTTGCAAGAGACTTGGGCCGTGGACCCAGTCCACCTAGATGGCAATAGATCGTATGAAACCCCAGCAATTGCTACAAACTCTGGCCGGGCGAGGGGTGGAATCGTGACATTCTTAAAGAACACCCTGAGATTCGAAGTACTTTCCTCCAACATTGACTGTCAACATTTTAATAAGTTGCACCTTGAGGGCCCGATGGTACCACCATTTTATTGATTAATTTCTATAATAATGTATTTGGGGCCGAAATATATAAAGGTTGTATCTGTAGTGGAGGAAAACATGAATAGTTTAATTAGATCATGTAAAAAAGTTCCAGTGGTGATGTGGATGGGAGATTTTATTGTTCACCCTGCCCTTTTGCACTAACCTCAATTTGCTGGCTATCAGATGAGGATGGAGTGGGTAGCATTCATTTTTGTCACAACCATTATGGGAATCTATTAAACAAGTTCATTATTACAAAAGATATGGAGATAATGAACCCTTTGTCGGAATCCACTGGCCTCCCCTCAGAAACCTTTTGCTCCACTCTAAATATCTCTGTGATTGATTATATAATAGCCTTTTCTCTTTGAGTGGGACCTTTAGTAATGTTACAGCTAAATTCTTAGGTTTCAGTGACCACGCGGACGTATCTTGTCGAATGCAGGGCGGCAACACTTCACATATTAAACTTTATGTTGCTTGGAAAAATGGATTAGTACTTAAGTGGGAAAGTATAGACAGGGCAGTCCTTATCCCACGGGTAGTGTCTAGTAGGCTTAAGGAAATATTGCTTTGTCTAGATTTAAACCCGGGCCCGCCGAGCATCATTGTGGCCACTAAAAATATTCTGCTTAAAGTTAAAAAGAATCTTATAAAGAGTGGTGGGTCCTTAAAAAGAACGGGTAAGAAATGATCCGACGGGAATTACACTAAATCCCTTTCTAATCTACATCAAGCTCTTAAACGAGTGCCCAAAGACCCATCCTTAGTCAAGCAGGCATGCCAAAGGTATTTCAAGGCCAGGAAGAATAGAGTAAAGATCCTAAAGGAAGAAGCATGGAAAAAACTGCTTCAAGCATCTGCTACAAATAACGGGAGGGATTTCTGGGCAACGATTAACGCCCCTTTTTAAAAATCAAAACACAGACCTCAACCGTGATAACCATGTTGATGAGAAGGCATGGGTGGAGCACTATAGTAAAAATTTTAATGACAAGCGAGAGGGTACTCGCATGTTGTGCGAGGATCCCGTCTCCCTATCTAATATAGCTCTTACATTTAATAACCTGGAGATAAGTGAAGCCTTGGCACAATACACTAAGCACAAGGCCCCTGGACCAGATGGTACCCCAATAGACTTTTTTACTGACTCTCCCGACCTTTGGGGGCCCGTGCTCACCAACGTTTTTAATGTGATAGTCAAGGAGGCCCGCCGGCTTCCTGGCATAATGCAATATTAATACCTATTCATAAAAAAGGGGACAAATACTGTGGTAAATAAATAAATAATACCCTATTTTTGAATGAATAAATGAATAACAGATAGCTCAATAAATAAGAGTCAAGATTCGAGGTAGTAGGAGTTTTGCAGGTTTAATACAGCAAATACAGGAATAGGATGGCAAGGCCCAGCAGCGCTGCCGGGGTCAGGATCGGGACAAGGGGAAGTAACCTTTTAATAACAGTGCATGAGCATATATACATAACGCAAACACATAGCATTACATTGCAATAGGCGTAGCAGTGGGTGGAGCAAAAGGCGTGGCGCGTAGCAGTCGCGAAAGATAAGGGTGAAAAGAGGTGTAACAGGGCGTATACATAGACATGTGATGCAAACGTAACAGAATATGTCATGAATGGGGCGGAAACCATGGAGGGGGCTACCTGAGGAGCCGGGACCTCTAACCTGATGGTGCGCGCAAACTGGCAATGACGTGTTACTAGGAGAAGCTGGGGGCTATGAACTCTGTGCTAGGAGCAGAGACTGAAGTCTGGAGAGTCAGGGCGACATGTACCTAAACAGTATCTAGTATCTGATGTTTAGAGAACATGTTGATATAAACTAGAAGTCAGGAGGGGAAAGGCTAACTTGATTCTAAGACTGGACCATGCATTATTCTACATGTAGTGCGTGATGAAGAATATTAAATGACCATTAAATGCAGTATTTCTCTAACGTGGAGACGTGAAGGCTAGACAATGACGGAAACTATCGATGCGATTCAGTAGCTTTAGGAATGCAGAGAAGGAGGACTGAACTGATAACTGGAATCATAACATATTCTTGGCAGACTCAGAGGCAGAGCCAGGGTGAGCCGGGCACTGCAAGGCAGGAAGTAAGTGAAGGGTCGAGGATACAGGTGGGGGCTGTATCGCTCCTCAGCGAGGCTTCAGGAGACAGGAACTGAATCTGGTGTCCAGGCCCTTTTGAGGCCTAGAAACGGGGACTTTTCAATAGAATAACGTGCACACTGAGAAACGTGGCAACGTAGCTTTACATAGGCCTGATATTCGTAGTATTCACGAGAACTGGAAACTGGCATACTAGAGGTGGACACAACTGTAATTGCGTCATTAATCGAACATAGGGAATGCATATGCATATTTAATCATGCACACATAACATATGATGGATGACACGTAGGGACACAGAACATGGCAAAATTTACTTTTCCACATTCCCTCCTTGTCACTACGTTTCCATCAGGAAACATCAATATTCATGATACCATCTATCATTTCATACAGTATCATTTGCTCGTCTCGAATTATCCTGGAACGGGATTTAGAACGGGGCTTGGGACTAGGAATACAAGAGGTAGCACAAATGCCGCAAATCGCAGGGCCACATTGTATACAAAGGCAGCAGCTGAATATGATCGCTACTGCAATACCTAGAAAGGACAAGACTTTCCATCCCCAGGCGGAAATTATATTCCAGAACCAACCGGACCATGTCCAGGTGCCTGGATCTTGGTGTAACAGATGGGCAATTTTATGGAGTCTGGTTATAGCTGAATAAACAGACGGCGCGTTATTTGGAATGAAAATGCAGCAACTAGATCCGATGACTCTACAGGCCCCACCCCTATCGGCCAGTATGACGTCAAGGACGAGACGATTCTGTAAAACGACAAATCTCATAGCAGATTGCTCTTCGGTTAAGTTACCTAGAGCAGAGGCAGTCTCATTTACTACAGCTTCGAGGGTTCTGGTTAACCTACGGATTAGCTTACTATTCTGGATAGGTCCTATAAAGAAAAAGAAACCTCTGTTGAAATCTGTATACTGTTCTAGAGCAGTTTCAGTATAATCGACAATTGGGGACTCCCTTCTATGTCTAATGTGTACTAGATGTGTGTTTCTATGATAATCAGGTGGGGCTAGAAAAACTGGTGGCAGTAGGAAGGCAATGTAACAGGTTCCCTCCCAATCGAGGGGCAGACGAACATATGCAGTTTGACCACAAATAAAATAAGAATGACGTGAAGCTTTGAAAATAGATTTCCCACTGTCACTATACTTGACAATAGTAGTACAATCACTATGTCCTACGTGTACAGAACCATTATTTCGGACACATAATTCGCCTTTAACTGGTAATACTGAAATAGCAGGTAAGTCTGGAGTAGTATCAGACTGAACATTCAGGACCATGAAATTCGAAGAATAGTTACCTAAATTATACACTTCATTTTCTAGATCTAACCCGGTTCTGTGGGGGAGACCTTGCTTGTCTGGGAAACATGTACTGTTAAGAAAAGACATATCTGTTGAGAATGACGTTAACGTAGACCATGCTCCACACGAACCATTATGTGAAAATGGATAAGGAAAAAGTGGCAGAACTCCCTTCGGTATCTGGAAAGGGGGGAGTCGACCACACACCCAACAATTAGTGGCATTGCTGGTCTGATGTGAGTAATGTAACATGCGGATGAAAGAATTATTTTTCATAGCGAGGCGGTAAGAGAGTTCATGAGGAGGCAGATCACTAAACGTGTGCTCTACTGTAGCATTAGCAGACTTATTTACATGAAGAACTGGGAAATACAAGAAAAATGCATAACTGGTGCAGGAAATCATAATGCTGAGAAATAATATGAAACATAGAAAAACGATACATCGAATTGAGTTTTGACTAACTCTCTCACTATGGGGGTCTCTTTTATACATGTCAGAAACAGTTTAACCGTTTCACCTAGGGGAGGACTTAGACAATCAAACTGGCTGACTTATTTTACTAGACCGGAGTTTCAACTTATACTCCTGTTGCGGAGTTTTCTCTAACAGGGGAGGGTTTGTAACAATGTCTTTTGCGGGACAGTCCTTGAGAACAATATTTTGGCAATCCTTCAAATCCTGGGAAATGTTCTTTGAGACGGGTTTCAGTCCATAAAACTTTTTTATATGTGAAAGGTGCACCCAGCCTTTGCGACCCTCCAACTTCACGGCTGTACGGGTGGCGAGGAGGACCTGTCGGGGCTCCTTCCAGCGTGGCTCCAGCGGACTTGAGCGGTCAAAATTGCGGACCAAGACCATGGATCCTGGAACGATTTCATGCGGTGCCACCTCGGTATTGTCTGGGAATGCGGCGGCAACCTGTGAACGACAAGAGTTGAGGGCAGACATCAAGGAAGCTAGGTAATCTGTCAGCATATTACTTGAAACATCGGTAATACTTCGGGGTCTAGGAGTACCCCACATGTTAGGGGGGCGGCCGAAAACGACCTCATACGGGGACAGACCTGATCTGGAATGTGCGACCATGCGCATATAAAATAAAGCGACTGGCAGAGCTACTAGCCAGTCCACACCTTTCTCTTTACACACTTTGGCGATTCGGATTTTCAGAGTCTGGTTATGTCTCTCTACGAGACCGGCTGCTTCAGGATGGCGTACACAATGAAACTTCCACTGGTACCCCAACAAAAGGGAAACATGCTTCATTAACTCAGATGAGAATGGCTGGCCGTTGTCAGAATATACGACTCTAGGGAGTCCATAACGGGGGAAGAACTCACGAACCAGCTGCTTGGCAGTGGTCGCGGCTGTGTAATCTGGGACTGGATATGCTTCTGTCCACCTGGACAAAGCGCATACAACTACAAGGACATACTTGAAACCTCGACATCGTTCCATCTGAATATAATCCATCTGGAGGACTTCAAAAGGGTGGTCAGGAGGTTGGAATCCACCTTGTTCCACAGGGACACTTTTACCTGGATTAAACTGACAACATATCATACAGGTACGGACTTTCTGTTTGGCTGCAGCTCGTAAATGCTTGTTGAACCAGATGTTCTGGATACTGTCTAACATAGCTTTTTCTCCTAAATGTGCTGGACTATGTGCGGTATTAATAATGACTTGAACCATAGAGTCGGGGAGAAACCATGTGGCTCTACCCTTCGTTAACCATCCTTGATCTGTCTGGACCCCTCCTTGTTCGGACCATTTCTTGATTTCTTCGGGAGTAGCATGTAACTGGATATCTATGACATCTTGTGTAGGGTCCTTAACTGTCATGCATGTAGTCGGATCTGGAGTGTGTGTTATGTTAACTGGAATGTCTGGAGTCTGTGCTGTAAGCTTGGCTGTGCGATCTGCTAGATCGTTACCTTGAGAAATGGTGTCAGTAACTTTCGTATGTGCTTTGCACTTCATGATAGCGATAGATGTCGGTAAATGTATGGCATCTAACAGAGCTTGAATAAGGAGACCATGCTGAATCTTGGTTCCATGAGAAGTCATGAAACCTCTCTCCTGCCAGAGCACTCCGAAGTCGTGTACAACTCCAAATGCGTAACGTGAATCTGTGTAAACATTAACTTTCAAGTTCTTGGCGTGTATGCAGGCTTGTGTCAGAGCAACTAGCTCTGCTGCTTGAGCGGACAGGGTGTCAATACGGTGTGTTTCAATAACTTCAGTGTCAGTAGTCACTGCATACGCGGCGACTAGTTCTCCTGTACTTGTTCTCATACATGAACCATCCACATAAAGTGTCAGGTCTGGGTCTGGTAACGGAATATCTGTCAGATCTTGTCTTGGCTTGGTCATAATGTTAACTACTTCCACACAGTCATGTGTGGCCGAATTCGAAGTAACTGATGGTAACAGTGTAGCAGGGTTCAGGATGTTGCAGCGCCTGATTTCTATGTGTGGCTGGAACAGTGTCAATTCATAACCTGTTAAACGTGCAATTGTCAAGTGCTGAGTTTGTGTTCGGTTTAAAAGAACTTCCACGGAATGTGGAACTTGTACTGTCAAGGAGTGTCCTAAGACTATGGAATCACTTTGTCTGATAGCTAGGGCTGTGGCTGCAACTGACTTGAGGCACGCAGGCAGAGCCTGGGCTACAGGATCTAATGTGCTCGAAAAATAAGCACAGGGCTTGTATTGTCCTGCTTGATCTTGTGTGAGAACAGATAATGCTGTACCTTCGCGTTCAGTGACGAAAAGTGTAAAAGGCTTACTGTAGTTCGGTGTCGCTAGAACTGGAGCTTGGCATAAAGCTTTCTTTAACTCATTGAAACTAAGTGTATGTTCAGATGTCCAAGGGAGGACAGTCGATACGGCTGCCTCCTGTGTCGTTAACTGTATCAGTGGCTTGGCTAGAAATGCATACTGAGGAATCCATTGTCTGCAGTAAGAAGTAAGGCCGATAAAAGCACGTACCTCCTTCTGGGTCTTGGGCTGAGGAAGACTCGCTATTAACTGGATACGGTCTGGTGTCAACTGCCTACCCCTCTTGGACAGTAAGTGTCCTAAGTAGACCACTTGCTGGACACAGAATTGAAGCTTAGAAGGGGACACCTTGTGCCCCATCTCGGCTAGGAAATACAAGACTGTAAGGGATGCTCGCTCGCAAGCACGTTCAGAACGGGCTGTGATCAGGAGATCATCGACATACTGGAGCAGGGCAGTGTCAGTTGGCATGTGAATGTTGTCTAGTTGTCTTTTAAGTGCTTGACTGTAAATGCTAGGGCTTTCTGTGAAACCTTGAGGAGCTCGTGTGAACATATAGCTCCTTCCATTTAAACAAAATCCAAAAAGGAACTGGCTATCTGGATGAATAGGGACACTGAAAAACGCGTTCTTGAGGTCGATTACAGTAAAGAACGTGGCTTCGGAATCAATGGCTGTCAATAGGGAAGAGATATCTGGAACGACTGGGTACTGAGGAATAATACATTTATTAAGTTCTCGTAGGTCAATCACTAATCGATATACTGGGGGTGCATTTGGATCAGTACGTTTCATGACTGGAATGATCGGGGAATTGCATACATTGGAGTCAGTTTCTACAACCACTCCTTGAGCCATGAGCTCGTCAATAATTTTGGATAAGGCTGCTACAGCCTCAGGTGGCAATCTGTACTGTCTGATTCGTGGTAACACCACACCTGGCTTGAGAGTCACACGATAGGGTGTGATTTGCATATAACCAACATCAGTTGGACCTTGCGCCCATAGATGCTGCGGAACATTAGACAATCTGGGATCAAAATCTCGTAATACATAGTGACCCTTAAAGTCACGTAGGAACAATCGTATTCCCTCTGGGGAACAGCATATAACTGCACCTAACTCTTTCAGTGTTTTAATGCCTAATAGGTTTTCTGGACATGACTTAGTAAGTAACAGATCAGTAGTGCGGGACAATGGACCTACTTCTAGAGTAACTGGCTTTGAAATTTCATTTACGATAGGTTTTCCTGAAAATCCAAGGGAAACATTTCTTGAGCCTGAGAGCGGAGCCCCTGGAACTTCGGCGTGACTAATTGTGGTCCTACTTGCCCCTGTATCAATCAAAAACTTTCTGTCTTTCCCTAATACTTGACTGTGAACATAGGGACCTTCTTGATCTACAGGTATCTCGATGAGAGGCAAGCCTACCTCCCTCTCTAGGCTGTTTCATGAATACTGCTGGTACTCTGGATACTCAGACTGTGCATACTGGTACATCTGCTGTGTAACGTGCTGTGTTGCAGCAATAGGCTGCGGTGCGGTAACTGTCTGTGGTGCATTCTGTGACTGAGGAGTCTGTGAAACTTGTTCTTGTCTAGGCGGACGTGGTCTTTCTTTAGTCTTACCAGTAGCTATGTTATGTTTCAGAACTGCACACTCGTTTATAAAATGACCTGGCTGTTTACAATAATTGCAGTTCCCTTTAACGGGAGCTGCAGGATGACTGGCTTGATTCGGACCCCTCTTCTGACTGTCTTGAGGAACAGATTGTGCAACTAGTACTTTCATTTTCGTGTCTTTCATACGTTTTCTCTCGTGTTCTTGTTCTTCCCTGATTCTATTCTGGTGGTATTGGAGCATCTGCAACATCTGGGACGGGGTATTAGCTTGCCAGGTACTTTCGACTTTCAAAACTCGATTTTTAATTTGTGGACTGGAATTCTCGACTAATTTAGTAACAAAAAGGTGAGGGTATGACTCACTACTTGTCTTGAGGCCACTGTTGATACTAAAACATTTCTCAAATCTAGAATAAAAATCACTAATATCTTCGTCTTGTTTCTGTTTACAGGCTGAGATTGCATCCCAGTCTTCTTTTCTAGTTGTCAATAATCTAGGTAAAACTTGTATTAATAATTCTGGTAATTCTTTACATTTCGCTCCAAGACCGGTACCTGGTACTCGTGCCTTGTCTTCGGCTTCTAGAACTGCCCAATCGATCTTTTTCTCTCCCACCTCCCATTCTTTTTCCTTGAGCTTTTCATACACCCCTGCGGGCAACAGGACTTTTAACATTTTAATTATATCTGGATACGTGTATTCTCCCATACGGAGCATGTCTTTTAATTCTCTATGGAACCCTGCTGGATCTTTATCGTGACAGGGAATTAATTTCTTCATCTCTAGGAGTTCCATCTTTGTAATCGGAGTGTAAACAAACACTCGTTCTAGTTCGCCACCCGTTCCTCTAACTGGGTGGACTTCTCGTAACGGATTCTGTCTCTCCATGTAAAATGGTTTACTTTCTGGGGGTGAGACATGAACAAAATGCGGGTTAAAAAACGTTCTATATTTGTGACGCTGTTCTAGAATGACACTAATTAAGTCGGTACCTAAACCTTTCCATCTATACTGGAGTAACTCGTTCAGGATATCATGTAACGGGCCTGGATCAGAGTGCTGACCCTCATACAATGTAATGAGGTGCTGAATCATATACATACCCGCCAGTCGTTGCTCGGCTGGGGGCATTTTCAGAAACATTTGTGCCACTATTTCGTCTGGAAAAGTGGTAGAATCAGTAATCCATCGGACTGCTGATCGGACTAGTTCTTGTTCATGCATGGTACTCAACTCACTGTAACCGATTCGTGATTTCAGAATGTGATCGGTAGCTTGAAACACTTGTTCTAGAGAACCTTGTTCTGGTGCTGGATGATGGAAAATAGACTTGTGTTCTAGGCGTAAATGGCGATCTGGAAATCTAGATTTTCCTACATACGCTATTCTGTCGGGATTCTCGTCGTCTAACTCTTCAGGATCAGAGTTACTTTCTTTCTCGCTTACTTGTGCTGCTTTACGCTGTTCGTGTAACTTTATTATTTCTTTACGGATTTTCTTGTACATACTCTCCATAGCACCGACGGTCTTGTGCTTACCCTCGGCTATATTATCACTCCACCTTGTCAGGGTTTTCATTTCAGCCGGATCTTTAGACGGGTAATCTTGTTCTCTTATTAGACAATTGATCAGAAACTTTAATATCATGAGCTGGGTCTCAGCTTTCCTTTGAGACATGGCCTCGCCAATGCTTTCTGGATCATCCCCTGTACGGATGAAACGATATATTCTGTCTAGATCTTCTTTCATATTCGGTAAGGTGACTAGGTACTCGGCCACCTTTCTTACGCGGAATGAATATAAAACCATATTATCCTCGCCTGGGACTGGATCATAGCCGCATTCATTAAGGGCTTTTCTTATTTCTGCTACAGTCTGATGTCTGGGCGTACGCTGTGACGCTTGTATATGTAATTCGGCTGTCGTTAAACGCTTGTGTGGCGGCGGGGTTTGAGGAGTACCTCCCCCTGCGGCCCCTAAACTAGAATCGTCGACTGATCCTCTTCGTACTAGTGTGGCAGGAAATTGAAATGCGGGCTGAACTGGTATGGCGGGCTGGACCTGGGGGACCGTAGCAGGTACTGCAAGGGGTACCCCGGTGTCTGGAGGAGCAGGAAGTGCCTGATTTACAGGGACTGGCGGAGCGCGAACAGGATTTGCATATTCTGGGACTGTGTCGTCCAAATAGGATGAAATAAAAATATCAGCTGCGGTCTGTTTGTGACGCAGCTTGGTCGGAACTAATGGTGGCGGGAAATTACTGGATGCCTCTGGGGGCGCTTTTGGCAAGCCCTCGGCAAGGAGAGGATACATACCCTTAATAAGGGCATGCCTCTGTCTGTCTGACTGTTCGGCTTTGACTTGTTCACCTATCTCGATTAGTTCTTTTTCATGGGCTCGTTCCAAGGATTCTCTACTTAATTCTGACTTTCTGATTTCTTTTTCAGTTCTTTTATGAGCTTCTTTGCGCCATAACTCGATGGCATCTTTCTGTGACTGTCTGGCTTTCTTTTTCCATAATGCTTCTTCTACTCGCATGATGCACTCGGCATCCCATGTACCCGATACGGGCCATCTATACTTTTCTTCTAACTGTTTGGTATACTCTACCCATAAATCTAGATACAAAATGGCGCTTATGCCATGCTTCTGATACATAAAATGACCTGGACTGTCCCTAGGCGGAACTGGAACTGCTGCTTCCAGCAGACCCTTTCTAGTTTTTAACTGACGTAACTTAGAAAACAAGGGCATAACTGGACTGTAATCTGGACACAATACAATACACAATGAACACGATACTTATTCCCCATTCATACCACGACATTAAAATACATGAAGAACATTCAAAAATAACAGTTCGAACAGAATACCACCTGGAATACGGAACACAGAATACATGAATTTCCTCGAGAACAGAACTGACTGGAACAGAAACTAGGTGCACTGCTGAAACAGTACGAAACTTACCGGTCTCATAAAGAGACACGTCAGGACCCGCATCCACCGAAGTGGACACTTCGTTTGTGGGTCTGTGTACCACCAACCCACGGACCAGAGTCAATTAAATTGACCCTGTCTAGATACTACCTCAGTAACGGTACTCACCGGGCAGCAAGAACGGAAGGCCTCAGACTGGACGGGACTGCTTGGACGCCGGACGGACGAACTTCGGACTTCTGTTACAGGTGGGCCTCCGGATACCTCGGACCTTGGACTCTCGGCTTGGGCTCTGGTCGGGACTCGCCGCGTTCCTCCACCGTCTCGTCTGGATGCTGGACCGCCTCCTCCGTCTCCTCCGTGGGCCTGAGGGATACTTGAAGCAGAAATATCTGCCGGTGCGCAGAAGAGTTCCGTCACGACTGCAGAGGGTCAGGGGGTCGGCGTGGCTTCACCGACGCGTGGGGAAAGGGCAAGTCCCTATTCGGGCGCCATTATGTGGTAAATAAATAAATAATACCCTATTTTTGAATGAATAAATGAATAACAGATAGCTCAATAAATGAGAGTCAAGATTCGAGGTAGTAGGAGTTTTGCAGGTTTAATACAGCAAATACAGGAATAGGATGGCAAGGCCCAGCAGCGCTGCCGGGGTCAGGATCGGGACAAGGGGAAGTAACCTTTTAATAACAGTGCATGAGCATATATATATAACGCAAACACATAGCATTACATTGCAATAGGCGTAGCAGTGGGTGGAGCAAAAGGCGTGGCGCGTAGCAGTCGCGAAAGATAAGGGTGAAAAGAGGTGTAACAGGGCGTATACATAGACATGTGATGCAAACGTAACAGAATATGTCATGAATGGGGCGGAAACCATGGAGGGGGCTACCTGAGGAGCCGGGACCTCTAACCTGATGGTGCGCGCAAACTGGCAATGACGTGTTACTAGGAGAAGCTGGGGGCTATGAACTCTGTGCTAGGAGCAGAGACTGAAGTCTGGAGAGTCAGGGCGACATGTACCTAAACAGTATCTAGTATCTGATGTTTAGAGAACATGTTGATATAAACTAGAAGTCAGGAGGGGAAAGGCTAACTTGATTCTAAGACTGGACCATGCATTATTCTACATGTAGTGCGTGATGAAGAATATTAAATGACCATTAAATGCAGTATTTCTCTAACGTGGAGACGTGAAGGCTAGACAATGACGGAAACTATCGATGCGATTCAGTAGCTTTAGGAATGCAGAGAAGGAGGACTGAACTGATAACTGGAATCATAACATATTCTTGGCAGACTCAGAGGCAGAGCCAGGGTGAGCCGGGCACTGCAAGGCAGGAAGTAAGTGAAGGGTCGAGGATACAGGTGGGGGCTGTATCGCTCCTCAGCGAGGCTTCAGGAGACAGGAACTGAATCTGGTGTCCAGGCCCTTTTGAGGCCTAGAAACGGGGACTTTTCAATAGAATAACGTGCACACTGAGAAACGTGGCAACGTAGCTTTACATAGGCCTGATATTCGTAGTATTCACGAGAACTGGAAACTGGCATACTAGAGGTGGACACAACTGTAATTGCGTCATTAATCGAACATAGGGAATGCATATGCATATTTAATCATGCACACATAACATATGATGGATGACACGTAGGGACACAGAACATGGCAAAATTTACTTTTCCACAATACGATACCAGAAATTATTGACCAATCTCCCTCCTTGACAGTGCAGCGAAACTCAGGGTAGAGTGCTATTAAAAAAGTTGGAAGCCTAGGCATTGACAATTAACATCTTGATCCCTGCCCAATATGTCTTTAAAAAAGGTAGAGGCACCCAAGACCAATGTCTAAACTTGAGCTTACTCTTATCATGCTATGCAAGGTAATTTATACATTGCCTTCATGGATCTAAGCTCAGCCTTCGACTGCGTGACCCACTCCCACCTATGGAGGATCATGAAGGAAATGGGAGTAGACCAAGACATAATTTTATTTATTCGCCAATTGTACTCAAAGGCCAAAGCATGCGTACGGTATGGGCATAAGGTGGAGTGCACAAGATGATTTTCAATTTCCAGGAGGGTACACCAATGATGCACTCAAATGGGTTGAGTCCAAATTGCCTGACGCAGCCTTTTTTTGTATTGTATTGTATTTGGTATTTGTTAAGCGCGTGTATCACCCGTAGGTCTCACAGCGCCAGACGTCCCTTGAATAAATAAGACGTGTATTCCAATTTTACTGTAAACAGATGATACAGTTTTAATTGCACGTATGGGAAGGGCCCTCCAGAAACTGCTAGATACTTATGTACATTTTATGCAAAAACTTGACCTACAAACAAATGAGTCAAAGTCCTTTATTTTAGTGGCAGGCCGAAAAGTAAAGAACCCCCTTTCCTTTTTTATTTCTGACCGTGAAGTGGTGCAGACAGAGATGTTTTCATATTTACGGGTAACTTTTGATTACAAATCATTGTGGTCTAAGATGGTGGCGAATCGAGGGATCATGCTAGAAAAGAATACTAATGCTATATATTCATTTTCCCCAAAACTTGGCACAAACCAAATAGAAATAGTACAAAATGGTTTATAGGGCCAAATCGAGCGCCGTAGCTTCCTATGGTGCTGGAGTATGGGGCGACACTAATGCAAAGTGCTACAAACAATAGAAGACTCCTTTTGGAAAACAATGATGAGCCTTCCCATCAGCTGCTCCAATTTTAATTTACATCTTGAGTTGAATATCCCCTATGTCACTGAGCAGATAAATGTAGCACCTATTCTCTTCTGGCACTCAATATGGAAAAGAGATACTGTGATGCTCACTCAACAAATCATCTTGAATTGTTTATCATTAGAGCACACCCACAGCATTCAATGGCTAGTGTATGTCAAAAAAGAATTTACTCCTTAGATTTAGGTAGTCTGTATGAAACCCCAGGAAAATGTGTGTTCTATTCGAAAAAAAACCATAAAAATCAGTTTAAAGAATTTGTGAATGAGGCGAGACTGACTGACCAGTACAGCAAATTTGCAGTCAGAGAGTATTTTGAGGGCCCCTTACAGGGCGAGGGGGTACCGTCTTATCAAGAATTTGTAACAATTCCTCGTGATAGATTTATTTTGTTAAAGTTTCGCCTTAACCTTATTACATGTATGCTGGGTTTTCCTGCTGGCACATTAACCCCTTCTGTGCTCGTGACGGAACCACTCCGTCACAAGCCACGACGCGCTGTTCTGGTGACGGAGTGGTTCCGTCACGGCGCGGCCGCCGCACCTAGGCGGCGTCAATTCCGCGCCTGCGTGTTCGTTTTATTGAGCGGGCGGGGCCGTGACGGAACCACTCCGTCACAAGCACAGCGCGCCCGTGGCTCGAGACGGAGTGGTTCCGTCACGAGCATGGCGGCGCCGCGAGGCCCCCCTCCCTCCCAGCGCCGCGGCAGAATTACCGCCACATTCAAAGGGTTAATGATCTCCCATGTTGCCCTTGTGACAGTTCATCGCCCCAAAAACGATTAGCACATTTTCTTCTTTTCTAAATTTTATTGCGATCATCGTGAGAGATTTTTAATTCCAATTATGCGTAAACTTAATTTTAGGCAATGTCGCCCAGCTCTATATTTTTATTGAATGCTGCCAGACCCTTTAACCTGACACTTGTGTTGCCTCCTTCTTATGTCTATCGTTGAAAACTAGGAAATTGCACCTTTGCTAAGACGAATTAAATCTCATGGCTCATGGCAGGAACAAAATGAGTCAGTTGTGATTGATAGGAAAAGAGTATCGGAGAGAATGAATGCATGCATAAGTACAAAACTAGATATGATGTTTCCCTACATATAAAACCCAGATCATTGAAGTGTGGGGATTGTATCTGAATTGATTTTCCTAAACTTATGAGGATAAGTGGGACCAGATTTTCTAACCCCTTAAAGGTTATTCAAGTACGGAAAAATGTGGTTAAAATAGAGCATGGCGAACCTGGAGTATGGGCAGAGTTGTACCTCATGGCACACCTCCTTCAAGAGGGCCTATCGATGGAAGACAGATTCCTATTAAGGCGAGGAGACACATCGAGGAAGGCACACATAGAATGAGAAGAGCATGTTCTGCCTCGATATGGCATAAAGATTATAAGTTTACTTTGACTGGAATACGCCACCATAAAGAAAGATAGGATGAATATTAGGGTTTTACGATGCATACCTTGTGCAAGCTGTACATGGTATCAATACTTATAGTATCTTTTGTTCCCAATGTTGGTAAATGTAGATTTTTCCTTTCTGTATCCAGGTGGCAAAACTAAGATTCTGAGTTATTCATGTACAGTTGTCTTTTCCAGTATTTGAAGCTGCAACCGCAAGGTATGTGCTATTTTGCACATTTATTATTCTGCTATTGTCTTTTATTTCCAACAAAGGGAGATGTGTTGTAATCACTTGATGGTATTTCTCTTTCTTGTCCCCCCCCCCCTCCCTTCTCCACCCGTTGGAATGCTCCTTGTCCTAACTGTCATCCCCAAGATTCTAAACAGACTCCGTATAATGCACAGCTGACTGGAATGTGATGCTGCATGTACTGTTCTATTAAACCTGTTGATATATACCATTCTTTATGGACTTCTCCTTGTAACTGGTTCAATGCACCAGCGATGAATATGAAAGACAAGTTATTGTAGTCCTGCAAGACGCTATTCAATGTGTAATTGACATTAGAGTATTGCTTTTGGGTTACTAACAATCCCATAACCGGAGCATTGGCAACGTGGAAACAGTAACAAATCTTATTTCATTAATCACAGTATACACACACACTGTATTAAGAGGAATAAAGACTTTTAAGTTAAACGTATTTATTACTACAGGAACAATCTGTTTCTTAGTATATCTAAAACAACTACACAGAGTATTATAAAAATAGCAACAAGTCAAGTTATGAATAACGAGAACAAAATAAACATTTCCAGCATTGCTAAATTGTCATTTAAAGTGTTATCTAGAACCTATCACCCTAATGCCTACTTCTATATCCTATACTATGAGAGCACGAAAGGCAGAGCAACTTGCAATCTCACTCAGAAATAAGGAACACAGATCGTATTCTTTTATTGCTGCTGCTCAAAGAGATAAGTACAGTTTGATTTCATCACTGTGATATTAAATTTTAAGGAGATTACTGGGGTAGGCTTGGATAAAGGATGATTTTAAATGTATATTATATAAGTTAAAGTGAGAAATGTATTTCTAAGAATGTTTATAAAATATGTCTTTAATATTGTGACAATATTTTATGAGAGAAGAAATGAATGAGTAAGTATGATTTAATAGAAATGTGGGATCGAGAAATAAATATTCTTTAAGATGCGCCTTTTGTTTTGAACGCTCGAGCGCTTACCGTTATTTTGTTGAAGCGCGACTCAATCAGGAACAAAAGGAAGCGCGAGTCAAAGGAGCTCGAGCGTAAAGACGCCTCGAGCCGATACCTGCGAGTGGAAGCTTTGTCTTCGCGCACGATGGAATGTTGACTTTTTATCTTCGCGCACGAAGGTATTTTGACCTAATGGGGCTTTGTTACTTTTAGCGTTGCTAGGTAACGAGGCTTCAAGCAGTATTGAGCATTTTGGAAAACATTATTTTTATGTGAGGAACGAAGGGATTTTGATGAATCAACGATAAAGGAGGTTTTTCAACTTAGTCAGAGCTGATCTTTTACTTGGTTTTAAAGTGTCATTGGAGGAACGGTTTGAGTTTGGTTTTTCACAGAAAGTTTGATACATTTATTTGAGTATTAATTATTTTAGTGAAGCAAGATTTTATTTTAAGCAGTAGAATGGAGCAAGGAGAAGGCTCTATAGATGAGAGGATAAATAAGGCAATTGAAAAGATTACAACAGAAGTATCTTTACGTATGGAAAAGAAATTAGAAATGATGTCTGTTGCTAAGTCTGGAGGACACGAGGAAGAAGGTTTTTTGTAAAAAAAAAAAAAGAAGAAAAGTATTTATTACTACAGGAACAATCTGTTTCTCAGTATATCTAAAACAACTACACAGAGTATTATAAAAAAAAGCAACAAGTCAAGTTATGAATAACAAGAACAAAATAAACATTTCCAGCATTGCTAAATTGTCATTTAAAGTGTTATCTAGAACCTATCACCCTAATGCCTACTTCTATATCCTATACTATGAGAGCACGAAAGGCAGAGCAACTTGCAATCTCACTCAGAAATAAGGAACACAGATCGTATTACATGAAGTGGACATTCCTACCAAAAAATTGAGAAAATAAAATAAGTGCCCAGAAGGGCAAAAAGAACAAATCACTTCACTTGGCACTCATCTTTACTAAAAGTGGAACGGCTGCATCAGCAGAAAAAAGAGATGTCAACCAAGCAGTCTGGATCTTTCAATATGTCAGACCTTAGCTGTCTGTTTTGTAGTTGCCCTTTCCCTCCCTTCTACTACTTCCCCAGAGTACTGCAAATGATTTTCTTCTTTTACATCTGTCACCTCTTCCACTGTTCCGGTAACTGAAGCCTCATTGGTACTTTTCTTTGAAGTGCTGGAGACTTAGCATGGTAGAAATTGTGCACCAAATCAAGCCTTGTGCTTCGGCTTATACACAGTTATTTTTATGCGATACAAATCTCTCTTGCGTGCACCTTATAAATATATTTAGTAGAGTGTCCACGGTGTCCAGTAAACTGTCTTACATAGGAAGGACACATTTTCTCCAAAATGTATATATTCTCTTTGCATGCACCAACATATTATCTGAAATAATTTCTTAGACCCTCTATGAACCCTGCTCTCATTTTGCAGAGTGACTTCAATTCCATTAAAAAACCTGATAGGTGGACATGGTAATGATGCATTAGTGGACATTGTGTCTCCCTCTATCCAGGGTACCAGTTGCTTTATTCCAGTTGCAAGTCTAATCAATATAAGAATACAACATTTCCTTTTCAAAAGGATATACTCTGGAGTTGTATTTATTTATTTTTTGCTGATGCTCCCTTTTTTGTACTTTTTGAATTAGAATATTGTACGCTCAAGTGCCGAATATTTTCTATGTTATGTTTTTGATTACAATTGCCCTGAGCTTACATAACTTCTTTCAAGTTTTTTCTTTTCACAGTATCCCTAGACTGTTTTTGCTTTGGAATGTTTTCATTTTATATCACTTATTTACTTTCTCGACAGAAGGAACATGCTAGCAATTCAATTCGAACATTACAGTGTGTCAAATTCATGTTGCGGTATTGGAATTGTTGGTGTAATGGTCTGTCAGCATAATGGTTGTTGAGTTGATGGGGTGTGTAATATATCGGTGCTCCACAAAGCGCTCCAATTTTCATTGTGTGAGCTAAGCACTATTTCACTCACACCACAACTGTCTGGAAGCCTGTTTCAGCACTCTATTTTATTTTTGGGTTACAAAAGTTAGCAAAATGGACAACTGTGGAGAACCACATCCTGACCATGAGGGCTCATGATGCCGTGGCATACACTGTGGCCCTTTTCCAGGTAGAGCCTAGCAGACATTGAAGCTGTCTGGTTGCAAAGACCTATTGTGTGCTTAACAAGAACTTACAGGCCATCCATTGCTTACCATTGGATGGATTTATTGTCACTCTCATTTGCTTGCTTTCATTGAATGGTTTCCAGTCCTTGTTTATAGTGTGTTTGTTCCTCCACTTGAAGTGCGGTCCATAAGGGTATGGGAGCACTCAGTGTTTGATAAAATACCCCTCACACACCAAAAGGCCCCTTGGTGTCATGCTTCATCATCGGGGTCTTCGCACCCCTCTAACGGGATGCGGCGTGCTGCGACCTACGACTACGCGGGAGCACTGGTCAATGACTATGTGTGGTGTGTGTGGTGTAAGTGATAAGGAAAATAATGTGAGTGGTGATGGGTAGTGAAGAGTTAAAAAGAACCTGGCTCGTAGGTGAAAACATTTTTTTATTCAGGGCCTCGGGCTGGCACTAGTAAAAGAAGTGAAGTGCGAGGTAACGTCTGTTGTGATAATGAACAGTACCTCATGTGTGCGTCGACATGTTTCGGAGCTGACGCTCCTTCTTCAGGACGGGAGCACAACTTCCCCACCTTACTCACGCATTACTAGTTTGTAACTCAAAATATTTGTTATTTAACAAAAAGTGACAATTAATTTTAAGTGATAAAAAGGCTACAATGTGCCTACAGCGGATTTTGGCTCAGGATACATGCAGATTCATGACCTGAAAAAAGAAAAGAAAACAAAAAGATGGTCACCCAAAGTATGGGTAGCTCAACAGGTGCAGTCACCTGGAACAAACCATGTAGCACAGTTGCCCTGCAAAGAAAAGGACTCACAAAAACATACAACATAGAGAACACACAAACTTTTTGAGTAAAATAAAATGAAAATATCAAAGAAAAGTTGGTCATACTCAGTAGATAAAAGTTGCTTGCTTCATGAGCTCATAGAAACGTCTGGGGGTTGATTGCTATTTGTGCAATCTGAGTAAGGAGATAAAAAGTAACAGAAACGAGTTTTAATGGTTGGTTCTTACTCACTTGGTTTGGTAGGAGAAGCCTTAATTACCCTGATATATACTCACAAACTGGGGACGAATCTGCCACCGTCTTACCCCACACGCTGCTCCGCTCGTATGGTTGTATGAGCCTGAAGTGGCCGGTATTTATACCAGGAGGTCTTAATTGGTTAGGCCGGTATTCAATCGGCGGATTCGGTGTAATGCCGAAATATGGGCTATCCGCTTGTCTAATTACCGGTATGAGGATTAATTACAAGTTCGTTAGGGGAAGCGGAAAAACTTGTCCTGCCTACTCGGGCGCTGCCGCCTAGTGTAATTACCACGCGCATGCGCCGTAACTCGGTAGAGTTCGCGCATGTGCATCAAGGAGACGCTGTCTGCCCGCGCATGCGCGGATGAACCGTTCGCTCCCTCTGTTCGAATGGGGAGTTCCACATAGTCAAGTACACTACCAGAGGCTGTAGGATTCCAGCCCCGTGTCATTATTACTTCGGTAGGGATATCTGGATATTTAAAAACGAATTAAAGAAAAACAAATATATTAAAAATTACAAAAATCTTTTTGAAAGTTTTTTCTCTGGGAGGGGGGGGCTTCTATTTATGTCATTTACAATGTATTAATCTGGAAATTAATTCATTAATCGGACAGTTGTGACCACGGGACATCATCATTGAGGCCATCAATGTGCGTGTCCAGACGGAACACCCATCTTTGTTCTTTTTGGAAAAGGCCTTTTTCAGATGGCAAAGATTCAATGATTGTCCAACTTAGGTCGTTGACACAGTGTTGTTTTTCTAGGTAGTGTGTTGCCATCTTGGTAGTGCTCTTTTTGCACCGGACATTACTTTTATGTTCATTTAGCCTCGTTTTCACTGCTCTGGTGGTCATCCCCACGTATTCCAAACCACAGGGGCAGGTTATTAGATACACCACATTTTTGGTGTTGCAGTTCGTGAGACATCGTTGTTCCCAAATGGTGCCATTCCTGAATGTAAGGATCTTGGTCTTTTTAGTCAGGTGGCAGCTACTACAATTTCCGCAGGGAAAATGGCCTTGAATGCCGATAAGCTGTGTCCTTGTGTCAGTATCTATTCTTGGTCTGGTGTGTACCAAAATGTCTTTCAGGTTACGTCCACGGTGGTGGGCATGCATGGGTTTCTCCAGGTTCATTGTCCCACAGTTCAGGATAGACCAATGTTTATTTATAATTTTGGACACCTCGTTGGACACAGTGGTGTAGGTGGTGACACAAATCGGTCGTTTATTTTCACTAGTCTCACGTGCCCGATCTTCCAGAAGAGACTCCCTGTGGTTGTTCCTAGCCCTCTTCATGGCTCTGTTGATAGTTTTTTCTGGGTAACGCCTCTGTATCAATTTTTTCTTGAGGTCACAAGCCTGTGACTTGTACTTGGTCAGCTCGGTACAGTTACGTCTTAATCGTAAAAATTGTCCATATGGCAAATTCTCTCTTAGATGTCTGGGGTGAAAACGGTCATATCTTAATAGCCAGTTCCTCGCCGTGGGTTTGAAATGGGTCGTACTCTTCAATTTTCCACCTTCAGTATAGAAATTGAGGTCCAGAAAGACCATGGCGTGGTCTGAGATAGTGCTAGTGAATTTTAAAAAGGCATTTTGATTATTCAGCCATGCTAGGAAATCCACCGCTGATTGGTGGTCCCCGTTCCAGATGACGAAAACATCGTCAATATACATTTTCCAGGTATTGATGTTGTTCCTGTATGGGTTGTCTGGATGTAGTATCTTGTTCGTCTCTAGATGGTGGACATATAGTCCAGCTAGACTCGGAGCAAAAGTACTTCCCATGCTGGTACCATGGCTTTGTAAATAGATAGTCTGTTTGTACTGGAAAAAGTTTTGTTGTAATGCTATAGAGATACATTCAAGGATCAGACCTCGGGGTGTTTGGTACTTCCAAGGAGTGGTGAACAGTACTTCTTCGATGATTTGGAGTGTTTCATCATGAGGCAAGCTCGTGTACAAACTCTCCACGTCCAAACTCATCAGGAGTTGGTTTGATGGATCAAAGTCTTTGTTGTCTAGTAGTTGTAAAACTGATTTAGTGTCTTTAAGGTAAGTGGTTGTTGACTGGACCAATGGGCGTAGGAAAGCATCTGCAAACTTGGAGAGTGGCTCCAGAATAGAACCAATACCCGACACAATGGGTCTTCCCGGCGGGTTGGACATGCTTTTATGGATCTTGGGGATGCAATAGAAATAGGGGACGCGTGGTGTTGGTTGTTGCAAGAACTCTGCCTCATATTTACTCAACCAATCGTGCGTAAGCCCCTCTTCGACCATGCTCCCTATCCTTGTACGGAGTCTTTCGGTAGGGTCGTCATGTAATACAGTGTCATTCCGTCTGTCAGATAATAATCTAAGACATTCAGTGGCATATGACTCTGTTGTTTGTAACACTATGGCACCACCCTTGTCTGCCGGTTTTATGATTATTTCCTTGTTATCAGCTAGTTCCTTTATGGCTTGCTGCTCCTGTTTGTTAGTGTTATGAAAAACCTTAGTTCTTGACAGATTGATTTTGTTGACTTCCGTCATGATTGCCTTCTCAAAAGTAAGTATTTCGATAGGTAAAGTGGAGTCAGGGGGAGTAAACGTGGACTTTGGTCGTAGTCCCGTATGTGTAGTTCCTTGGATAGATGGTTTATCCTGAAAGAAAGCTTGTAGTTTCAGCTTCCTCACAAAATGTTTCATTTCCATGTTAAGTTTGAAAATGTCTGGTTTATTTGTAGGCACAAACCCCAGTCTCTTGTTTAGTACATTTTCCTGAATTGCTGTCAAAGGCCAGGGAGTCAGATTTACTACTAAGTCCCCCTCTTGCTTGTTGACGGATGGTTCGGGAGGGATCCTGTCATGCTCCTCGTGGTCCTGGAATTGTTCTGTTCCTGTTGGTCTTCCCAGACTACATTGTTGCCTTTTCTGTTTCTTCCCCTTGTCCCGGGGCGTGAGGCTAAAAAAGGCTGTTGATCATAGAAACCCTCATTGTATTCTGGGTTCCACTGTTGGTAGTTAGGTCCTGCCATAGGCGGACCAAATGGAAAAGGGGTGAATTGTGGTGGGCCCAGATATGTTGGATACTGAGGTTGGGGTTGATGCTGGTACCCTCTCCACCCCCTTTGTCTGGGGAATTGTTGTCTTCTTTGTCTCCAGCCACCTCGCCGTGGCTTGTACCCTTTATTCCCGCTAGAATTCGACCCAGAGGAACCATTGTCAGAGCCATCACTGTCATAATCGCTGTTGGAATTTTTGGGAGCGTAGTCAGCTTTTGTGTAAGGATAGGCTCCTTCTGGTGTGAATTTCGCTTTATCCTTACTTAGTTTGTTGGTTTTGCTTTGTTTTAGGGTAAACTCAAACTCAGTCATTTGCTGATTGAGTTTGTCCAATCTCGCTTTCAGGTCAGCTGGTGATATATATGTGTTGAGTTGGACCTCAATTCTGTTGATCTCAATCTTTAGTTCTTGAGTGATTCTGGCTGCTGTTTTCACTATTAATACCAGCCAATCTCTTGAACAGTGCCATGAGATCAGTGACCACTCTTTTTTAAAAATGAGATCATTCTGGAAAATTAGTGGTTCATTTTTAACAATCAACCCGGGTGGTGCCATTTTACTCCTAAGGTACTCTTTCATGAAAAGGCCATGTAGGGCTGCTTTTATTTGGTTGCGTCTCAGATTAATTAATTCATTCCACTCATTGATGTTGGGGCCGGTTTCTGGATTGCTCAGGCCTTCAAAAGGGCTGATGTCTCTTAGTATCCGGTCAATTTCATCTTCCCCAAACGTGAGGCCATGTTCGTCCTCCATTACGTAACGACCGCTGGCTTCCTTGATATAAGGTGCGTGTTCCTATGTGTATGAGTTTTGTGTTGGACTCCCGCAGCTGCTCGCTGCCTACTAAACAAAATTAACAAAAGAGGGAGGTAGAGTAGTTGAGGTAGGACTCTTACTCCACAGACTTATATGCATAAACAAAAGGAATTCTACCCAGGGAGAGGATTCCTTTTGTTTATGCATATAAGTCTACATGGCCTTTTCATGAAAGAGTACCTTAGGAGTAAAATGGCACCACCCGGGTTGATTGTTAAAAATGAACCACTAATTTTCCAGAATGATCTCATTTTTAAAAAAGAGTGGTCACTGATCTCATGGCACTGTTCAAGAGATTGGCTGGTATTAATAGTGAAAACAGCAGCCAGAATCACTCAAGAACTAAAGATTGAGATCAACAGAATTGAGGTCCAACTCAACACATATATATCACCAGCTGACCTGAAAGCGAGATTGGACGAACTCAATCAGCAAATGACTGAGTTAGAGTTTACCCTAAAACAAAGCAAAACCAACAAACTAAGTAAGGATAAAGCGAAATTCACACCAGAAGGAGCCTATCCTTACACAAAAGCTGACTACGCTCCTAAAAATTCCAACAGCGATTATGACAGTGATGGCTCTGACAATGGTTCCTCTGGGTCGAATTCTAGCGGGAATAAAGGGTACAAGCCACGGCGAGGTGGCTGGAGACAAAGAAGACAACAATTCCCCAGACAAAGGGGGTGGAGAGGGTACCAGCATCAACCCCAACCTCAGTATCCAACATATCTGGGCCCACCACAATTCACCCCTTTTCCATTTGGTCCGCCTATGGCAGGACCTAACTACCAACAGTGGAACCCAGAATACAATGAGGGTTTCTATGATCAACAGCCTTTTTTAGCCTCACGCCCCGGGACAAGGGGAAGAAACAGAAAAGGCAACAATGTAGCCTGGGAAGACCAACAGGAAAAGAACAATTCCAGGACCACGAGGAGCATGACAGGATCCCTCCCGAACCATCCGTCAACAAGCAAGAGGGGGACTTAGTAGTAAATCTGACTCCCTGGCCTTTGACAGCAATTCAGGAAAATGTACTAAACAAGGGACTGGGGTTTGTGCCTACGAATAAACCAGACATTTTCAAACTTAACATGGAAATGAAAGATTTTGTGAGGAAGCTGAAACTACAAGCTTTCTTTCAGGATAAACCATCTATCCAAGGAACTACAGATACGGGACTACGACCAAAGTCCACGTTTACTCCCACTGACTCCACTTTACCTATCTAAATACTTACTTTTGAGAAGGCAATCATGACGAAAGTCAACAAAATCAATCTGTCAAAAACTAAGGTTTTTCATAACACTAACAAACAGGAGCAGCAAGCCATAAAGGAACTAGCTGATAACAAGGAAATAATCATAAAACCGGCAGACAAGGGTGGTGCCATAGTGTTACAAACAACAGAGTCATATGACACTGAATGTCTTAGATTATTATCTGACAGACGGAATTACACTGTATTACATGACGACCCTACCGAAAGACTCCGTACAAGGGAAGGGAGCATGGTCGAAGAGGGGCTTACGCACGATTGGTTGAGTAAATATGAGGCAGAGTTCTTGCAACAACCAACACCACGCGTCCCCTATTTCTATTGCATCCCCAAGATCCATAAAAGCATGTCCAACCCGCCGGGAAGACCCATTGTGTCGGGTATTGGTTCTATTCTGGAGCCACTCTCCAAGTTTGCAGATGCTTTCCTACGCCCATTGGTCCAGTCAACAACCACTTACCTTAAAGACACTAAATCAGTTTTACAACTACTAGACAACAAAGACTTCGATCCATCAAGCCAACTCCTGATGAGATTGGACGTGGAGAGTTTGTACACGAGCTTGCCTCACGATGAAACACTCCAAATCATCGAAGAAGTACTGTTCACCACTCCTTGGAAGTACCAAACACCCCGAGGTCTGGTCCTTGAATGTATCTCTATAGCATTACAACAAAACTTTTTCCAGTACAAACAGACTATCTATTTACAAATTATACAGATCAAAGAGAGAGAGAGGACTAGGTACGCTAGCCCGTATCCCCTGGGTTATATGTAGAGATCAATGTGGACTAGCTTAGTTTAAGGGGAGGGGGGATTTAAGTGACTCTGGTACGTCAGACAATAGAAAGGAAAAAAGCAATATTTTCCTTATAAAGCCCTCACCCACCGACCTAGTCGGTGGCATGCTTCATCATCGGGCCCACCACAGTGGCACCGAATGTGCCCCGGGTGTGCTGCAACGCCAGGTGACTGCGGAGCTGGTATATTGCTGCGTGTGCAGTGAAGGAGTGAGAAGTGAAAGTTTAAAAAGCTATACAAGAAGTCCCAGCACCCGAGGGTTAACAAGTATTTAATAAACTGGGCCTCTGTTAGCTGTTTAAAAAGGCAAAAGGACAAAGTGGAGTATATGATGACCTCCCGTGTCCAGTGTGGTCTACATGTTTCTGCCAGTGCCTTTTATATTATAAGCTGGCTTTCCTCAGGACCAAAGTGTAACGTGATAAGGTGCAGGTTAAATAATAATAAACTAAATTAAGTGTTTGTGTCAATTCTTGACTATGTGTTGCGCTCGCTAAGGCGCTTCCGGGCGCCGCAGAAGGACGAATAGGTCCAAGGAGGAACCAGACCGAACTACTCGGTCTCTTTCTCTGCCAGGCGACCCATGAGGCTTTTTACCAAGAAATAACAGAAAAAGCTTGAGGGAATCCCCCTCTAACAGTTACAGCGCCTTAGCGAGCGCAACACATAGTCAAGAATTGACACAAACACTTAATTTAGTTTATTATTATTTAACCTGCACCTTATCACGTTACACTTTGGTCCTGAGGAAAGCCAGCTTATAATATAAAAGGCACTGGCAGAAACATGTAGACCACACTGGACACGGGAGGTCATCATATACTCCACTTTGTCCTTTTGCCTTTTTAAACAGCTAACAGAGGCCCAGTTTATTAAATACTTGTTAACCCTCGGGTGCTGGGACTTCTTGTATAGCTTTTTAAACTTTCACTTCTCACTCCTTCACTGCACACGCAGCAATATACCAGCTCCGCAGTCACCTGGCGTTGCAGCACACCCGGGGCACATTCGGTGCCACTGTGGTGGGCCCGATGATGAAGCATGCCACCGACTAGGTCGGTGGGTGAGGGCTTTATAAGGAAAATATTGCTTTTTTCCTTTCTATTGTCTGACGTACCAGAGTCACTTAAATCCCCCCTCCCCTTAAACTAAGCTAGTCCACATTGATCTCTACACTCTCTATATATCTATTTACAAAGCCATGGTACCAGCATGGGCAGTACTTTTGCTCCGAGTCTAGCTGGACTATATGTCCACCATCTAGAGACGAACAAGATACTACATCCAGACAACCCATACAGGAACAACATCAATACCTGGAAAAGGTATATTGACGATGTTTTCGTCATCTGGAACGGGGACCACCAATCAGCGGTGGATTTCCTAGCATGGCTGAATAATCAAAATGCCTTTTTAAAATTCACTAGCACTATCTCAGACCACTCCATGGTCTTTCTGGACCTCAATGTCTATACTGAAGGTGGAAAATTGAAGAGTACGACCCATTTCAAACCCACGGCGAGGAACTGCCTGTTAAGATATGACAGTTTTCACCCCAGACATCTAAGAGAAAATTTGCCATATGGACAATTTTTACGATTAAGACGTAACTGTACCGAGCTGACCAAGTACAAGTCACAGGCTTGTGACCTCAAGAAAAAATGGATACAGAGGCGTTACCCAGAAAAAAACTATCAACAGAGCCATGAAGAGGGCTAGGAACAACCACAGGGAGTCTCTTCTGGAAGATCGGGCACGTGAGACTAGTGAAAATAAACGACCGATTTGTATCACCACCTACACCACTGTGTCCAACGAGGTGTCCAAAATTATAAATAAACATTGGTCTATCCTAAACTGTGGGACAATGAACCTGAAGAAACCCATGCATGCCCACCGCCGTGGACGTAACCTGAAAGACATTTTGGTACACACCAGACCAAGAATAGATACTGACACAAGGACACAGCCTATCGGCATTCAAGGCCATTTTCCCTGCGGAAATTGTAGTAGCTGCCACCTGACTAAAAAGACCAAGATCCTTACATTCAGGAATGGCACCATTTGGGAACAACGACGTCTCACAAACTGCAACACCAAAAATGTGGTGTATCTAATAACCTGCCCCTGTGGTTTGGAATACGTGGGGATGACCACCAGAGCAGTGAAAACGAGGCTAAATGAACATAAAAGTAATGTCCGGTGCAAAAAGAGCACTACCAAGATGGCAACACACTACCTAGAAAAACAACACTGTGTCAACGACCTAAGTTGGACAATCATTGAATCTTTGCCATCTGAAAAAGGCCTTTTCCAAAAAGAAAAAAGATGGGTGTTCCGTCTGGGCACGCACATTGATGGCCTCAATGATGATGTCCTGTGGTCACAACTGTCCGATTAATGAATGAATTTCCAGATTAATACATTGTAAATGACATAAATAGAAGCCCCCCCCTCCCAGAGAAAAAACTTTCAAAAAGATTTTTGTAATTTTTAATATATTTGTTTTTCTTTAATTCGTTTTTAAATATCCAGATATCCCTACCGAAGTAATAATGACACGGGGCTGGAATCCTACAGCCTCTGGTAGTGTACTTGACTATGTGGATCTCCCCATTCGAACAGAGGGAGCGAACGGTTGATCCGCGCATGCGCGGGCAGACAGCGTCTCCTTGATGCACATGCGCGAACTCTACCGAGTTACGGCGCATGCGCGTGGTAATTACACTAGGCGGCAGCGCCCGTGTAGGCAGGACAAGTTTTTCCGCTTCCCCTAACGAACTTGTAATTAATCCTTAATTAGACAAGTGGATAGCCCATATTTGGGCATTACACCGAATCCGCCGATTGAATACCGGCCTAACCAATTAAGACCTCCTGGTATAAATACCAGTCACTTCAGGCTCATACAACCATACGAGCGGAGCAGCGTGTGGGGTAAGAGGGTGGCAGATTCGTCCCCAGTTTGTGAGTATATATCAGGGTAATTAAGGCTTCTCCTACCAAACCAAGTGAGTAAGAACCAACCATTAAAACTCGTTTCTGTTACTTTTTATCTCCTTACTCAGATTGCACAAATAGCAATCAACCCCCAGACGTTTCTATGAGCTCATGAAGCAAGCAACTTTTATCTATTGAGTATGACCAACTTTTCTTTGATATTTTCATTTTATTTTACTCAAAAAGTTTGTGTGTTCTCTATGTTGTATGTTTTTGTGAGTCCTTTTCTTTGCAGGGCAACTGTGCTACATGGTTTGTTCCAGGTGACTGCACCTGTTGAGCTACCCATACTTTGGGTGACCATCTTTTTGTTTTCTTTTCTTTTTTCAGGTCATGCAACTGCATGTATCCTGAGCCAAAATCCGCTGTAGGCACATTGTAGCCTTTTTATCACTTAAAATTAATTGTCACTTTTTGTTAAATAACAAATATTTTGAGTTACAAACTAGTAATACGTGAGTAAGGTGGGGAAGTTGTGCTCCCGTCCTGAAGAAGGAGCGTCAGCTCCGAAATATGTCGACGCACACATGAGGTACTGTTCATTATCACAACAGACGTTACCTCGCAGTTCACTTCTTTTACTAGTGCCAGCCCGAGGCCCTGAATAAAAAAAAATGTTCACCTACGAGCCAGGTACTTTTTAACTCTTCACTACCCACCACCACTCACATTATTTTCCTTATCACTTACACCACACACACCACACATAGTCATTGACCAGTGCTCCCGCGTAGTCGTAGGTCGCAGCACGCCGCATCCCGTTAGAGGGGTGCGAAGACCCCGATGATGAAGCATGACACCAAGGGGCCTTTTGGTGTGTGAGGGGTATTTTATCAAACACTGAGTGCTCCCATACCCTTATGGACCGCACTTCTCCCTGGGTAGGATTCCTTTTGTTTATGCATATAAGTCTGTGGAGTAAGAGTCCTACCTCAACTACTCTACCTCCCTCTTTTGTTAATTTTGTTCCTCCACTTGACCATAGCCTCTTTATCTTCTCACTGATTAGTTGGGTTTTATCCTTCCACTACTCACTTTTAGAAAAACACATTTTTCTTTTTGTTATGCACCCCATACGTGGGCATGTGTTTTCCATCTCTCTCCCTCGTGTGCTTCTCCCTCCCTACTCCCAGTTGCTGTCCCAATCGTGTTGCAAGCTCTCTTTTGTGGGCTCCCCACCTACTAAGCTCTCTGCCTTCCCTGCGCTCTGTGTTGCTTTCTCAGTTGGGTGCTTTTCCCTCAACTCATATGCTGCATTTCGCCTCCCTCACATGCTCCCCGTTGCTTCTCCCTCCCTCTTCCCCTTTCTTTGTTTGTCTGCCATGCCCACCAACTTTTCTTTTTTCTTTTCAGGTGGAAGACCAGTCAAAACATTTCTGCCAGACTCCTACATTCCTAAAGGGCTTTGTTTTCTTTTTGAATTTTACCAATGCAAATTGGATACGCAAATTTACAAAAAATGGTCCCTGCATCATTTAGCAGGCGTGAATGTATAATGAATGCCGCACAGTGTCTTGCTGATTCTAACCAGCATTGCCAAAAGTCATTGAAATAGCCAATAGGTCCCAAAAGTTAGACCTATTTTGGCTTTGCAATGCTCTTGGACATGTTTAAATACCCGTCTGATCAGATGCTATGGACTTTGAAGGATTTGGCTGTAATAATGAAATATCTGTTAACAAAATTCTAATTGTAAAATGAAAAACATTTCTTTTTTGCATGTTCTGCAGACCCTGTGCTGACAGCATCCCGTAGTTTGTTGTGGTTAGAGGAAACTGAAAACAAAGAAAATTATAAAAAAAATAATCACCTAAAGAAATGGATTCAAAATAAAAAAATTGCTTGTTCTGCAGACCCTGTGCTAACAGCATCTCGTAGTTTGTTGTGGTTAGAGGAAACTGAAAACAAAGAAAATTATCAAAAAAATAATCACGTAAAGAAATGGATTCAAAATAAAATATCTATCTCATTTGATAAATATTCGAAACACATTTCCACTCAAACAAAATCTGTTTCCTGCAGCAGCTAGTCAGGTGCCAATTCCAATTTAGTGGAAGGAGAGTCATTTCGTGTTTATTTTCTGTAGCTACATGGGCAGGTTTTTATTTTTTATTTTTTTAACGGCGCTTCCAGCAGCTCGCGCTCTTGTAATTACCAGGGCATGTTCTGAAAACATAGCCTGTGTAGAAACACTTATTGGACACTGGGGCACGAGGCAATTTCACGCACCACGAGCAAAAAGCACTGTGCTGACATACTGCGCTGAAACTATTCTCGGTGCTGCCTTCGTGCTGGGAGTCCACGTTTGAAATATACGTTTGCCAAATAATCTTTCATGAAGAAAATCTGGGCCGAGATAAGAGTCCCTTTGCACAATTAAAAGAACCAAAAAAAAAAAAAGGAATCCACTCCCACGGAAGCTGAATGGGCAAAAATAAATTAACATTCCTTTTTTAAAAAATGTTGCATTTGGACATAAACAACATATCCTGGACAGGTATCAGTACTTTGAGTCGCTACAAACTTCAGACCCCCAAATCGAGTCCCGTGCGACTTTAACAGTAATAGCAAAAGTGGGAAATGTAAAGGATTGCACCAAAGACAGTCAGACATTCTGATCTATTACCTATTTTCCTGCATCAGTGGCATTGATAATAATACCCTGTAAGCCCTGTACTATATAAAGAAGCATTGGTTAAGGTATATGAGGTCTCTCATGGGTCCAGCCAGGGACACTAGATCATAAATTGGCTAAATTAAAGAGGAAGATGATAAAAAAAATCAAGGCAACAATGATTCTAGCAAGAAGAGACATGAAAATATGCCTTAACGTATTGTTGTGTGTTGCAGGCCCTTGCTTTAAGGCCTAAGTAACTCCCATGAGGGAACTTTGCACTTGGAATTACCATTATAGGTGATACCTGCCATTCTGAAATATAAAATTACAACAGGATTAAGAGTAATCCCTACGTGGGATGGGGAATAATATTGGAAATTGGTGTTTCCGCACTGTTTTCCTCATGTGATACTCGAAGTCTAGGCTATTTTCGAAGGAAAAATTCCTACACATTTGACCTGGAGAATTTGTCCCCAGATACACTGTAATTCTGCATGCTATGATGCTGACTCGCAAATTACTGCATCCTTCGTAATCCCTGCTGTGATATGTATGGGTATCTACAGTGTCTAAATTTACATGACTATTTATTTTATTAATGTTTTTTAGGTTTTCTGCTTTGTTCTGGAAGTGTTATTCCCTGCCTGTGCCATTGATTGCCATGTTATTCCCTTCCCGAATACTTGAAAGATCATATGAGTCGTGTGACTTACTCCAAGGCTTGGCTGGAATAGATTTGAGCCTGTATGAGTACTGCAGTAGGTGTGGGTGTACCATTGAGAACGTTGAGTTATCTTTCAGTAGGGTGTGTTTTGTATTGGCATGGCCCTCCCTGTGCCACTCCTTAATTTTTGCTTTCCTCCTCCCATTTCTCTCCCTTGCTACTCCTACAATTACGAATAAAACGTACACTTATGTGACGGCGAAGAACTATGTAAATAAGAGATAGGATAGGTGTATACATATGCAGTGGCGGCTGGTGACATTTGAAAGTGGTGTGGGCGCTAAATGTTAATCGGACTGCACCGTAGCGAGCGAGCGTAGCGAGCGAGCCCGAACCCCCTAAGGAGGGTTGGGGGGGATTTCCCCCTGAGAAAATTTTGAAAAAAGAGTGGACAAATGGTGCATTTTCAAGCAGATTTGAGAAAGCAGGAAGGTTAATAAAGCAATTCTGAAAGTGCAGTTATTACATCAATAAAGTGGTGTCATATAACAAAGTCTCTCCTCTCATCTCTCTCCTACCTCTTTCCCTTACCTATATCACTGATGTCTGTTTCACCTCCTGGCTGGCTCCCCTTCTCTTTCTCGAAAGTCTTTCCCACCAGCTGCGGCCTCCTTATCTCTCACCTGTCTTTACCACCCCCTTTCTCAGATGTCTCTATGTAACGTCTCCGTTCCTCTTTATCTTCCTCTGTCTCTCCCCTTTCTAACTCTCTCTGGCTCTTTCTGCTGACTCTCACTTCTATCTCTTTATGGCCTTTCTTTCAACTGCCTCCACCTCTCTCAGCAGCCTCTTAATAATCTGCCTGATTCCCACATTTCTATCCTCCCCAACTCTCTCAGTTGTCGCATTTCTAGTCAGTAGTTTTTCTTTGGTTTCTTTCTTTCTGCTGTCTCCCCTTCTCACTCTGAGCTGTTGTCTAGTGCTAGGAGGTGTTGATTCTGGAAGAAAGCCTGCTCTGAGCTCATCACCTATGAGGTGAGGTAAGCTAATCACGGCGCACACCGTGAGTCAGGCCACGTGATCGCACAGCTTGGATCATCCATGCTGCCATTGCCATTGTCAAACAGATCGCAAGACAATGAAACGCCAAGAGAAACCTTCAAGCAAATACGTTGTTCTTTGTATTTACTAAATACAATGACTTTGCTAAGCTTGCTAGTTAAAAGAAAATGGTTATCCTGCCTTTGATTTTTCTCTGACTAACAAAGGTCTCTTTTTTCATTTGTTTACAAATGACTCCCTCCTGTCAGGACTCTGGCATGGAGAATAACAGTCTGTCACTAGGAAACAAAATGGACTCTAACACAAATAGCGTCATTTACGTATGGTGAGTCAATACTTGAAAGATCACAGAACGTGCCAGGCCAATAGTGGGCCAGGAAAACAAACAACAACAGCGCCTGGGAACATTACAGAAAGTACTGCTTATGAAGTGTGTGGGTCTGTGGGTGAAGAAGTTCAGACAGCTCTGTCAAGTAGTGGTATCCGAAAAAAAACGAAGTAGTTCCACGATGTAGTTTCCATTGGTGCAGCAGGTGCGGTGGAACCGGACCTACTGAGCTCTGATTATTGATGTATTTTATAATTCAAACAGTAGCCACGGGCCCATGTCCTTCCTTAAACTAGGGCTAATGACACATTCGCTATGCTACTGCTGCTTCTTGTACCAAGCGTATATGTTTTGGCATTTTTTTCTTTCTTCATGATAAGAAAATAAACTGACCAAGCTTTAGAAGGCAATATTTAATTGCAAATTAGTTCCTTATCTAATGTTGGTGCTGGGTCATAGTACGTTGAGAAAACATACTGCATGTGTTAACGGTCACTCACAGCCTAACAGGACATAGGGTAATATTGATGTACACACAATACAACCAAGCAGCACGAAAGCTAATAATGATTCATAGATGCGAGACAGCAAATTATCCCATTAACAGTATTCGCCACCATAACAGAAATATAGCTAAACAAAGACTCTGCATGCACATGCTGCAAAGTCATGATGCCTGAATGTGGCATCATCAACCACAATTGTATTGGCAGAATTGAAGAAGGCCTTGCCGTCATCTATAGAAAAAGATTAAAAATAACATACATCAAAAACCTTGCTATAAAAGTCTGCAAATCCTTGTTGGTAAGATGTAACCTCACAACAACTCTTGCTTTGTTCCTCTTAATACATAAACCACCATCTAGCAATACAAACTTAAAAGATGTCTTACTATTAAAGCGAGCAAGATGCTTCAGCACCACCCGATTCGAGTGGTAAGGCTGGTAAGGTACCAGCCTGCTTCTTAGACCGCTCTCCCTCACTGGTACCCTGCCCGCTTGCCAGTCTCTCATCTATCTGCCTACATTAACACCACAAAGCTTGGCAATAGGCATAACATTGTTATGCCAAGCTTTGTGGTGTTCATGTAGGCAGATAGAACATAAGGCTACGTTTCAAGGGGATTTCATGATCTTTGTCTTCTTTGACCACAACTTAAGTAACATTACACAAGGTCGGATTCATATTTTTTGGCGAGATTAAGTCATTTGCCAAGAATCGCAGAATAGTTGGTCAACGCAACGCCGAGACTTGAACCTGTTTCCCCAGTTTCTCTAGCAGTAATACTAACACTTTCCCACTTCTCCCCAACACACAAATATGAATGAATATGAAAAAAATAAAGACTGGTCATAAAATCAGAGCTTTCTTGAGCAAAGTCGAGCGTGAACACATTGTGTTTCTAAAATAAAATGCTGCCTCAGTGCCTCGGCCTTTACTTTGCGCAGACACTGTGAAGGGAAGGTGACGTTCTGGTGGTATTGCCACATATTCTTGTTATAACAGCTTGGGTGCTGCAGGGTACACCTCTGATGTCGAAAACGACGCAAGTGTAGAGTTCCTTCTGCTTAGGCTTGCACCATTCCCTGAGCTCCACTACAGAGCAAGCTCATACTTTGTCACCCGCTAGAGCCCTGGGGAGAGGTTAGACAACAAGCTGAAATGCCATCCGACAAGACTCAGCCTAAGGGTTGCCACCTTGACCGCTTTTCACCAATAAATCAGGGCTTCCTCACTTAAATTGTGTGAACTTTGACAGATATTTTACCTTACCAAAACTCTTCCTTCATTATCATGTATGAAAGCGCTTTTAACTATATGCGTTCCAAATGCCATTTGTTCAAAAATGAATTGCATTTGATTAATAAGCTATGACAATAATGCACCACTTTATAACACTAAAATTACAAAGGATAGTTTTTAACCACGAACCATTAGCGAAATAAATGATTATCAAGACATTTGCCATGTAAAACCAGATTATTATCAATAGGTTTGGGTCGAGTTCTCGCAGTTCCCTGTGGTGTAAAGGCATGGTAATGGAATGCAGAGTGCTTTAAATACTTGTGCTGGGAGCCAATGTAAACAAGAAAGAAGAGGTGATGCAGACAGATGAAGGGAGATTAAAGAGCCAGATTTTCAGTTCATGCCACAATGTAAACGGCATGACCACGTTATAGCAAATGCAACAAAGGGAATTACTCATATTGGGTGATGCGTACAGTTAGTCAAAGTCAGAACACAGGTCCCTGTCCTCCACCCTACACAGCCACGGTCTTGCCTTGATTTTAAAACCTGTTTGCACTGCCTTTTGCCGTCTGTCCAGCAACAAGTGTCTACTTAGTACATCATGTGTTAATGATTAATAAGAAAAGCCAACTGAAGGGCTCCACTTTCGGGTGCGCTTTTGCAGAGGCAGCTACCATTTGAAGGGCCCCCTATTCTCTCCCACACACTGCCTGAGCTCACAACAGCTGTCCAGCTCGGCTGCCATCTCTTTTTAGGTCGAGCTAGAGTGCACATGCGAAGCATGCACCTAGCTCGACAACTTTTGTTTTCAGTTCCCTGGGAATCTAAGACAGCGTTCGGTTCCGCGCCTCTGCTGTCTCAGACTTGGCCTCATGAGTGTGCCTCTGTACCGGACTGCTGGCAGCTTGCTGGAGACAGCTTGAGTGCTTTCGGTTTCTGAGTACGTGAGGTTCGCACACATACACACACACGCGCACACACACACACACACACACACACACAGGCAGTCACGCAAGCACATACACACACAATCACACACACGCAAGCACATACACATACACGCCTGTGGAAGTCGCGCGGCCCTCCAGTGGGTCAGCCACCTCACTGCAATTCGGGTTCGTGCTGGAAGGACAACTGCTCTCCCCTCGGGGGCCGCCCACACTGCTTACCGGGGATATCGCCCCGAGCCTCAGCTTCTCAGGTTGCCACACTCAACACACTCACACACGCGGGGCTTACTCGCACGCACGCTGTTGGGGGACAATCATTTCTGGAGCGCCGGTGGCACCTGCACGAGTTAGTAGCCCCCTCCATACCGCACGACTCTCGCAGCATTCCCTTAATTACGGCGGCAGATCCAGGGACAGCGCATGCGCGAGCTGCCCTCGCGCCCCCACCCCCGTCTCCTCCCCAGCCCGGATGTGGGCACTAGCCGCAGATCCTGGGACAGCGCATGTGCTAACTTGTTATTGTTAGTTTGTATGCACATCTATTCACCACAACTTTAACTGGTAACTGGACCACACGCAGCGCTAATCTCCCAGAGCCTTGCTAAATACTGTTCATTATAAACATCGGCATATAAAATATTACTTGCCCTTTTAAAATCGCGGTTTTATGGCCAGCATGATGAATTTACACGTCGGCCTCTCACAGGCGCGGGGCAAAGCGTATAAAAGGAAACACTATTTTTCACAAATGTGTATTGAGAGATAACATGCTAGCGTGATCTGTTTAACAGTCGTCTGTAGGCAACGGGGCAATGTGCTTAATGGCGAGAAACTACCCCCTGCACAGGCGGCACCTCAGGCAGCTCCGTGTTACCGCTTGCCCTAGACCAGCCTTGCTTCTCTCATATCAGCTGCCTTCCCAGCCACCTTAACCTCTTCCCGGCGTTTATTGTTGGAGATAAAGAGACAGATGTGTCACGTCAGAACTGTGTGAAGTGCTTGGTTGTCCGGCAACCGATTACCAATCCGAGGCTAGAGTGCATCAGACATCAAAGAAGAAACAACAGCAGCAGCTGTCTAAGAAAAGCAGAGAGACAACTTTTACTTTTCAGCACGCTTTAGCAAGACTGTGCTCATCAGGAGAACTGTCATGTGCCCGCAAGCAACACGGAGGTGCTCACTCAATATTCCCTTCGCAACCAAATACCTGCAATTCTAGCACGCATCTAACACTTTTAAAGCCCAGGTTATTAAAAATGTCTTCTTTCTCTACCAGTGACTGAATTACGTATTTCCCGAATTCCAGAGTACACGAGTTTCAATGTGTGTGAACTCTGCTGTCGTCCTTTCTGTGCATGGTCTGGGACCGCCGGCCACCTCCCCCCTTAACACACTGGCTGGGTTACCTAACTCAACCAGTCAACACATGGGGTCTTTGGAAGTCAGGGGGTGCAGGCCCCCCCCCTGGCCGTATTTATTAAAATATAAAAACAAATCAAAAATTTTAATAAAATAAACATTTCTGACAATTATTAAAATGCACATTTCAGGACATTAGATTGACATCCGTTTCGACATGGTATGATGGGCTAACCTTAACAAATATCTAGTACAGCGTGTTTCCTAACCGAAACTAAACATCCTGAAAATTAAACTGCATTCTAATAATAAAGTCGTACGGCAAGGTCGCCAACCGGTGTCAGATCCTTTTACAGCTGCGCTCTCACGTTCGAGATGCGCATGCGCAACCCAGGGCACGTTTCGCCCACGTGCGCTCCCTGAACTCCATTTAACCATAACAGGAGGGCCCAGACACTCGCGCACCTTAGTGACGTCATAGTGTTGTGAGGGGTGGCTACCAGCCTGAGGAAAGCGTAAACTCCCTCCCCCGCACCCTTTAAAATACGGGATATCATATCCTGCCCCTGAAGTTCTGAGAGAGACCAATGGCCCCTCCCGCGGGCGGCCCCTTTCGTGAATGGGTCCGCCCCCCCCGTAAGGACCTTAAAATGCTGCTCACCGATTAATGACCTTACCGCCAGACACACATAATAAATACGACATTGCTATACTAAAAGGGAAAAAGGCCTAAGGAGAAATTTGTTAATACACAGCAAAGCACAACACATATAGATATACAGATATTCCTGTAAGCGGGAAAAAAGGCCTAAGGAGAAAATCAGTTATAATATCACAGCAATGCACAAAACATTTACATCTGCTCAACCTTCCAGTAAACGGGAAAAAAGGCCTACTGGATCAAGCATCCCATTCCTATAATCCGGCACATTGCCAAAACATTATACCTACCATTGGCCGGCCCCAAGGTCTGCTAAAAAGGGGATGGAGGGCGGGGAAAATTACACAGCCCCACGGTGGGGCGAGGAGCGAGCCTGGGAGCGCGGGCACAAAGAGGCCGCTTCCCGCGCTCCCCAGGCTTTTAACCCTTTCGCCGCCGCGGCCCCGCCCCCTCACCCCGGAAGTGCACAACTACTTCCGGGGCGAGGGCGGGGGGCAAGCGACCGCGAAAGGGACGGGATGTGGGAGGGGCCGGGCCCCGCCATGCCTGCGTGGGGGCCGATCGGCCCCCCCTTCTCTCATGGTCTGGGACCGCCGGCCACCTCCCCCCTTAACACACTGGCTGGGTTACCTAACTCAACCAGTCAACACATGGGGTCTTTGGAAGTCAGGGGGTACAGGCCCCCCCCCTGGCCGTATTTATTAAAATATAAAAACAAATCAAAAATGTTAATAAAATAAACATTTCTGACAATTATTAAAATGCACATTTCAGGACATTAGATTGACATCCGTTTCGACATGGTATGATGGGCTAACCTTAACAAATATCTAGTACAGCGTGTTTCCTAACCGAAACTAAACATCCTGAAAATTAAACTGCATTCTAATAATAAAGTCGTACGGCAAGGTCGCCAACCGGTGTCAGATCCTTTTACAGCTGCGCTCTCACGTTCGAGATGCGCATGCGCAACCCAGGGCACGTTTCGCCCACGTGCGCTCCCTGAACTCCATTTAACCATAACAGGAGGGCCCAGACACTCGCGCACCTTAGTGACGTCATAGTGTTGTGAGGGGTGGCTACCAGCCTGAGGAAAGCGTAAACTCCCTCCCCCGCACCCTTTAAAATACGGGATATCATATCCTGCCCCTGAAGTTCTGAGAGAGACCAATGGCCCCTCCCGCGGGCGGCCCCTTTCGTGAATGGGTCCGCCCCCCCGTAAGGACCTTAAAATGCTGCTCACCGATTAATGACCTTACCGCCACAGGCCAGGTAGTTGACCGACTATCTGGCCCCCCCCAACCGCCTACATTGAAAGGTCATATCTTCCTAATCAAGAAACCCTCTACCCCTGCTAGTTTGTTCCCTATCCTTAGGACATTCTTTGACTCTGTCTACTGGACCCCCCACCCTGTGAGTAGAGACAACCCCTCCAATAATTGTCCACTCTTCATTATCAGTCGACTGGCAATTACGGTGTTTGAACTAATTTCTCGAACCAAGTGTTGATCCTCTTTATCGAGTGATTCTTCACCGAGTGACTCCGTGCACTCGCCTAGCCCCCCCCCCCTTGTACGTGCACCCTGGGGAAAATTTGCCCCCCTATGGTGCAGTCTGGGTCCTATCATCGTTACCCCATGTCCTATAATGCATGAGGGTGTGGGGGCACGCCTATCGAGGGTCCCTGCAGATGCTGTTACCGGGGGTATCCTGGTACTATCATTCTACCCCTCCCACTGGCATACTGTACAGTCTGCTAACCATCCACACCTAGCCACTACGCTCTGGCAAGTGCTAAGTGTATGGTACTACTTTTACTATGGAAGTCCCCACTTCCTGAACAGGGGAAATGAGGCGTTGCATGGGCCTATCATTCCTGGGGTTGCCGAGGCTAGGAATGCACACCCTTGTGTACTGTCCCATCTCTACCGTTGTCACTACCAATTGGTGACCTATGCATATACCATGCTGACACTGGTGGCCCTGCGTGCACAGGCGCCGTTACTGTAGGTAAACAATTTCCTGTTAAGGCAAATACTGCCATTTTTTGTGAAGCAACATCCTGCTACATTACTGCCGCCAGCCCAATTAAGGGCTTACACACCGAAACAATCAACTCTGTGTTGGCACCTCCTGCGTCTTTTGATCGCTAGCACATCACACTTGCGTTGTTGCTTGCCATCCTCTACCTGACGTAAGCATCCCTTGGGCTGTCCACCTGTAGCAGCTGTTGTAATGCGGAGCACTCCAGATATCCACCATGGACCCGGTCATACATAAATGGAAAAGATAAACACAAACCATTAGTGTTTCTGGCGATAACTGCTGTACACGTGCTAGTCTTACATTGCCATCACTTGCTACGTTTGAGATACAATTAGCGTCAGATGCATACTCCTAAACACTTCCGACTAAGTGTTGAGCATAGCCTCATTTTGTGTCCCCTGTAGCGTGACTGGATTAGTGTTATGAAGAGTGCCCTGTAAAATGGCCTTCATTAACGAATACTACCCAGTGTGCAGTGCAGTGACACAAAGCATGGAGTCCCCAGTGAATACCATAGCGCCCTCCTGACTCCTTAAGGATTATTAGGATCTCAGTTTAACAGGAACAGCCTGTTTAGATTAGCACCCACCCAATCACACTTGATGAGATATACGTATTCTAAGTATCGAACCCCTTGCGCCTGACTGTTGGCTTCGACCGTGGCTGACAGTGGTAACGCGTACTATAACAAAGGTGCAACCATAACCTATATATATTATTCTTATGATACCAGACTGAGCATCATTCCCTTAACAAGTTGCATGTAACAGGTGGCCCTCCAGCTGCCACACATGATTTTCCAATCAATTCATAGTATACCGCCACCTATTGTAAATCATGATGCAACATTAGTTTCAACAGATCAGGGTTTCATGTGTTACCGTTCATTAACCCATTCTGCCTCCCCCAGTTCAGCCCTGGTCATATGCACATCTGTCCGACCCTCCTGCCCATATAAGAGCACCCGCAGTATCAGAGATGGAATTTAGGCATGGTCACGACCTTCCTCTTTAGATCCACTCTACTATAGTGAGTCCCTTGAGTGCTATATGTCCTCTGAGAAAAGTACCTGAAACTAACAGGCATACTATGGAATGGCAATTTCCTGGCTGACATTTGGTACGGCTGACTTACTTAGGCAACAAAACAGGGGGGGGAAGGATTAAGTACCAAATGCTGTTACGTAAACACGCAAGTGCACACAGGTGACCCAGAACTAGTATTGTCAAAATTCCCGATAGATATATCCCTTACGTAGCCACTTTACCATGTTACCGTTGGTAAGTAGCATTACCGTGGTCCGGGGGCGTCAAAGGGTAAAGCCCTGGAAGTCAGTGCCACCTAAGTCTCGCTGCATTCAGTGATGCGAGAAGAGTTGGATGTTCATGAGATAACCATGTGACGCACCCACCACAGGAAATGAGCAATAATTAAAACATCAATACCAGAGCCATCCTGAGCCCCGGGCCCGTCCCATCTAGAAAACAGACCCAGGGACTTGCTACTGTTAGTGTTTCTAAAATTCCAAGAAACTAACACTCCACAGCAGAATGCCATTCCGCACTGATGAGCAGGGGGGGGCCTACATGACAGTCCCTACCGTCGCATTCAGTGATGCGTAAAGTTCAGAAGAGAAAAGAAAGTTGGATGATTATATGTCAGGCAACCCTCTCACACTATGCTCAAATAATTAGGCTCCCTGATCCGGCTAGATCAATGTTTAAGGCCTTCTAAACCACCTACAACTCATCTCCAGGAGGAAGGGGGAACACTACCTACAACGTATGCAATGCAGACAAAAGGGGGGGCAACACCTCGGATTCCCACTCAAGTTTCAATAAGAAACCCACCTGAGGACTCCCTTTTAGGTCCCAATGGCCAAGCCCTGGCAGTCCTAGTCACCTAAGGTTCGTTGCATTCAGTAATGCATAAAGTGCAGAAGAGAAGAGTTGGGTGTTCATCAGTTAACCATATGGCGCACCCCCCCCCTAGTACTGAGCAACATTCGACCATCAATACAAGTTCAATGTATGTCATCTGCGTCAATCAGCGTGAACTAGCTGTAGGAAAAAAGGTATAATGTGCAACGCACCCCCCATAGGAATGAGCAATAATTCATATATCAATACACGAGCCATCCCGAGCTCTGGGCCCGTCCCAGCCAGTAGATGAAGAAAGAAAAACAAACACAGGGACTCGTTGCCTGTATGTGTGCTCACTTCTCGTTAGTGGAGAAGTTATGGCATGACGTCATGGCCTATGAGCATTCACCAGCTAACAACCTTTGAAAACCTTGTAGGTATGCTGCTACTTGTTGTAGTATCATATATCTGGATGCAATGGCAGAAACAGCAAAACACAATTTAAGGCAGCACACCATGCTAAGCCCGGATGTTTAGCGTACGTAATTTTAAAAACGTAACATCGAAGTTCCTGTTGTCCCTACAGTCTGGAAAAACAGGGCACCTGTGATAGGGCTCAAAACAGAGCCCGCTAAAGACCAGTTTAGCCTGCCGGTGCTTAGACCCAGCCCGGCGCCTGAGACAATGATTCTCGGTGTGTCTTGCGCTCACCTCCCTCAATAAAATCTCCTTGCTATGTTTTCCATCTTTACCAATAGCCTAAATCTAAATGGTATTTTATCAAACCAACCGCTTAGAGTAATGCGAACACCATCATTAGTGCAGATTCTGGCATCCCCATGTGAAGAAAGCCCCCCTTAATCATGCTAGCTACCCCTCTATCTATCTCGTCGGACCATCATGAAATTACAAATGATTCCGCACTTTTAAACTGGACTAGATGGTAGTGCAGGCAGCTAGATATAGCTTCATGTATGCCAAAACAGAAACCCCATTCCAGGCTTTCGTCCATGCAATCTTCATTCCTCTCCCCATACATGCACGTGTGCACACACAGATATACTACACATATGCATCTAGACATAAACACACACCCTGTCCCTAGTCCCCACCGGACATGCACACATGAAAAGAAAGAAAGGAGCTGACGAACCCTGGTGCAATGTTGTGCTCTGAGGTCACAAGTGGTGGTACGGCTACATACATACATATACGCGGTGACACTAAGCAATCATGGGAAATACTGGCACATGCCCCAAAACAACGCCGAGTTCACCAAAAGGCATTGAGAACCCACCCGTCCGGCTCCATAATAAGGTGCAACCGCACACACAGAGCAGCACATTCAGAAGCAGTCCACTGCTAAACCTGCATCCCATACATACGCATTGGCGAAATCCTAGAAATACCTGTACAGCCACTTATAATGCTGTAACCCTAATATGCACAGATAACAGTGTCCTGCCTCCATATCTATGCAAAATGTTCTATGGAGCAGACGAGTAGTTCATGAATCTCGCAAAAGGCAGTGCAAACTGTGCTGGGTTAAAAGTTATCCTTCCCCCCCTATGCGAGAAGAAAGAGGGAAGTCGCTTAATAAACAATATGTGGCTGTGAAACATTCCTGTATCTCATTAATACAATATGAATATGCTGTATCTTCTGTGCCATATAATTCAATTCTGGAGCAGAGGTGAGCACGTGAAATGAACACGTGGTAGGCTGGGGCTGCGGACATACATAGGTAGCCGAAAGTGCACAGGCGGAAAAGTGACCGGCGTGCAGACCACAAGAGAAAACAAAGTACACTCTGACGTATAATACTGCAAAATGTGCTAAACACTCAGGCACAAGAACAAGCGCCACGCAGGCCATGGTGGCATAAATTTTCCCCTCTGAAAAATGTCGCGCCCTATTATGGTCGCCCCTTTTAATGCAATACGAAACTGAGCTACATCCACTTTAATTTGAGGGCTTAATGGCATTAAATAAATAAATGGTAGTTACTACTTTGTTTTTCAAATTAAATACGTACAGGTACTCGGAACCCAGTGGCCCACTTAAAGCACGGACTCGGCCCTTTGTATTTTAGAATAGCTAATTAAAAATCAATTTGAAGCCAAAAATTATTCGGTGTCACCTACCAGGTGTAATTTTGATTTGTCCTAACCCTGTAGGTTAGCTACCCCGCTGCCAAGAGTGCTTGATGATCTTAATTGGGCAGTTATCGGACTCAACATTATAAAATATGAAGTCTGGTTCAGAATGTTCACGAGCAATCAGAAATGCGACAGCCTTTAAAGTAAACAAAAACGCCCTCGAAAAAGAACTCGGCGTCCTATTGGCTCTGAAAAGCTTTAGGAGTCCCCCTCATCCTATATGCGTCACTTGATCTGATGATTACACTACAATCGCGCCATGTCTGACGTCTGTATAGAGGTAGTTGTCGGTCTAGCCCTGACGCGCTCATATTAATAAACACCAGAAGCACCACTAACACAGTTGCCACTTTGAAACGGGAGTCTTTACCTGGACCTTCACCTGGACGAGCTTTAAACAGTACTTTTCATCAAAAAACATTACTGGTGAGAAACGAAAATCTTTTTTCATTCCGGAGTACAATTAGCATGTTACACATCCACACAGAGAGCTTTAAACAAAACTTTCCATCAAAAAACATTACTGGTGAGAAACGAAAATCTTTTTTCATTCCGGAGTACGATTAGCATGTTACACATCCACCCAGCAAAGAACGTGCTTTACCCTCTAACAACATTATAGGCCGATTAAACCGGCGACCTTGGCGCTACTAACGTTAGACTTTAACCAAATGAGCCAATCAGCACTTTTATATCTCGAGGCAGGAGCGTGGATACTCACACCCAACTCGATGTACTCCAGTCCGTTCCGATGCAGTCATACACCAGAGATCATGTCGCCCACGCAGCGGAGCTTCCCAGGTGCCATCCACGTTTTTGGATCCATGGGCCAGGCAGTGATTTGTCTCCAGGAAGCCGCCTGGAACCACGCAGCTCCAGTGCAGGATCACGCTGCTCCATTATAATCACGCCGCCGATAAATCCCCGAACGCTGGTCACCGCCATCAGTCTGCCCATACAAAGAGTATCCAAAGGGCCCCGCTGACACCTGGAAGACAAAAACAAAATAAAATTACACAGCCCCACGGTGGGGCGAGGAGCGAGCCTGGGAGCGCGGGCACAAAGAGGCCGCTTCCCGCGCTCCCCAGGCTTTTAACCCTTTCGCCGCCGCGGCCCCGCCCCCTCACCCCGGAAGTGCACAACTACTTCCGGGGCGAGGGCGGGGGGCAAGCGACCGCGAAAGGGACGGGATGTGGGAGGGGCCGGGCCCCGCCATGCCTGCGTGGGGGCCGATCGGCCCCCCCTTCTCTTTCTCCCAATACACTAACTGGTTTTAGAGTATGGTTTCATTCCGACATTGAGGGCATCACGGTACACTATACAAGTGTGTTGACTTCTAGTTCAGTTAACACTACGATCTGTAAAATAGGTACTAGAATTGGGCTCCAAGACTAACAGAATTTCCACAGAAACATGGGAGACCTTCACACTGTCGGCGCTTAACTCTAAGTGAAGATGCACTGCCAAGAAAACAAAACTATATAATGTGATTGAGGCACAGTGGGCACTTAGTCTTCGACTAAGATGTAGTCAAAACTATTTTGAAAAGCTGGCTGACACTTCCTCTCGATCGTGTTTCCCACACAGGTGAAACCTATCCCCACTTAAAAACAAACCGGCAATGACTGCTGTTTTCCCCTTGGATAACGAACTCGCACCTAAAAACAGTTGAGTATAGGGAAGCTCCCAGAAAGACTTAAAGACTCATTGCTTTGTGTGGACTGAAAACCCCTCCACAGAAAAGGGTAGCGTTCAACGCAGTATATAATTGATACCAAAGTAGACTGGCCCTGCCCAGTGGCAAAACTTAACTACAGCGTCCCATATGGACAAGACCTTTCCACTGGTTGCTAAAATGTGAATGATTCAAAATTGAGAGACCATCTCATTTCAGTCAAATGCCCTGCCTTCAGACGTCCATAGCATAGATCCCCCAAAAGATTTTTCCAAAAAGCGAAGCAAATCAACGTACCCTAACGTAAAATAGAACACCTGAGTTTGCTAATGAATGTAAAATTGGTATCATCAAATTCCGCTGTGAGCTATTTGAATGTCACCGTGTCTATTCATTGACGTGACCTAATATTGGGCTATGTTATACTTGTTTCATGTTCTTTAGGAAAATAACATCTAAAGGTAATGGTGACGTTGTTGTTTAAAACAATATGTTTAATGTTTACAATGTTTTGTACTCCATTTACAATTTAATGTATTTTGTCACAGACTTGAGAACAAAGACCCCTTTTACCTGGGATTGTACACTGTTCACATCATGCACAAGGACACAGTGAGTGTCTGCATGAACTATTAGTGACTTCAAAAGTTTACTTTCCGCACGTGATTTTGGGCTGATCTTTAGGGTTGGAAATTGCGTGTGTGTGTCATGTATGTGCTGCTGCATGTTTCAGGTGTCCGGTCAGTCACGGAAGCTTGTACATTTTCCCACACTGCTGCTCCAGTTTGTGTCAGGAAATGTTCCACTTCTGCCGGGCATGCTCTCTGTGGAAGGATTTTTTAATTAATTTGAAGATGCATATAGCACGGCTTATCACCACGTGAGGATATCCAGGCGCTGTCTGGGCACGGGGAGATTAAGTGATTTTTCAAGATTCATAGGATTTTGAGCCGAAGCCGAGACGCAAACCCGGAACTCCAGCTTTCGAGTTGGCAGCTCTGGTCGCTGCGCCACATCGTCTCGGGATAATACAGTTTCCTCCTCTGCCTTTATTTGTTCTATGAGGTCAGCTTGCTCTGTGCAGAGATGCGTGTACTGCTGATGCTCAGGGAGTACCTGTTCTGTAAAATGGATTAAAGCTTGAGAAAACATTTCCTCTACCCAAAAGCCAGGCCCTCCTACTGTCAAGTGTGTATGTAAAGTGTCCTGGACAGTTGTCAGCGAGCGGGCCGACACTTTCGCTCTTTAAAGGAAAATATAATGTGCCCCCTTCATTTCCCTCAGGGTCTTGGGGCAGTTCTCATTCCTTTATTTCACTTTTGATTCGTAGCTCACAGGTACTAAATGCTACTGTAATACTCGTGGATGTGTGTATTTACACCAGAACTTGTGACTGATTTCGTGTTGCATTTTTGCTCCGAGTGATTAACTTTTTTAGGTTTCGTAACCTGGCGAGGGGCGAAGCCCCTCCCAGATCGAAATCTGTTGTTTTTAATAGTGAGGTTAGGACAGCCTCTGTTTCCAATTGGCTAGCTCCATAAATGGAGGCTAGCCATTGGGAGGCAGAGGCTGTCAATCGCGCTTTCTCTCGAAAACGCGATTCGGGGGCGTTTCTGGTGCTTTTTTTAAGCCCCGCCCCTTTGTCCCGGGCCGCGCTGCGATTGGCTGCCGGCCCGGGACACCCCCGTGACGTCATTCCCGGGCCGCGCTGTGATTGGCTGCCCGGCCCGTGACCTGACTGCCTCTGCAATTTGTGGCTTCAAAAATCGGGAGATTGCCGCTTGTTTATACGACTTGTGTCCTGATAAATCCAATTACAGCACCTTAGTGAAGCTAGCCAAAAAAAACCTGTGACTTCAAAAACTTTGCATAAGTAATGTGTCATGACAAACTTTGCTAAAACCATTATTAGAAGGTAGTTAGAAACAGCTGGACAGTCAGATCCACTGATGGACATTTAAATGCGCTGTTTATTGTGGGTCTTTTCTGCTTATTTGTCGTATGATGATGGGAGAAACTGACACAATAACAGTTTTCGTAAATATTGTGGAAAACTGAACGACCGCGGCAAATGTAAGCAAAGTTAACAGGTATGTATTTACCACGAACAAAATCACTAACGTTATCACACCAGTAAGCAATGTTTATATTTATAGGAAATAGTCGCACATTTTCGGTGCGCCCGTCTGGGTTTAAGATATTGAAATAGAAAGCTAAGTAATTACAAAACCAAACGCAAAGGAATAGAGCCAAAGCCAATCAGAATGGGCTGCTCAGCGGCCAATGCTAACAGGCCTGAAGCGCACGAATCAGCGGCTTCCTTACAGACTGCAGCTGCAGCTCTGGCGGCTGCAGGCTGGATGGTTTAGTGAGTGGATCGGGGAGGAGACGGTGGAAGTGCTACTGCTGCCTGCCCTGCTCTAAACAAGTACCCTGCCGGTAAGTGGCACCCTACCGCATCCCCTGTTTCCGTTTGGATTCCTGAGCCCCCAAGGAGTACTTGCGGCTTCTTCCTGTTCACGCGTGTGTAGGTGTCCTGGCTGCAGGCCTTCTCATTGTCCTCCTACCCCTGCATACCTTGTAGGCTGTGTTATTGTAGCACACTGTTCTGTGATTGGTGGGTGGCAGGATAAGCCTAGGGCTATTGTGACTGCTTGACCAGCGGGTGCCGAGGTGTGTAAGACTGATGAGGGCAATAAATGAATAGCTTTAGTGCAATGAAATCCAGCTGCATAAATCTGTGTTTTTTCTGCATTGTCGGTTAGTTTCCAGAAAGTTTGGTCAGTTAATTCCGAATGTTTCTGGTCCTTTGGGCTTCGTGGGCAGCCGGATTACTTCTGGAGAGGGAGGAAGATGTACATAAATGTATCTGATTTACTCCCTCGCTTAAGAAGTTTGTAAGATTGACACATGAAACCCTTGCAGGCCAATATGTGAGGATTTCTGTTGACCAGAAAGTCCTGAGGAGGGGCACAAGAGATTTGGCCATTTGATCGTTTTATTTATTTTAGATATCAAGTTATTTATATTATCTGTAACGTCAGTTTTTTCCCAGAAATGTTGGTCATGAAAATGGGCTTGTGTCGCTGTATAACCATGCGACCCGTTAAGTCGGGAGAGGAAAAAGGTTTATCTGTGTGTTTCCGTGTCTGCTTATCGTATCTTTAGTCCGTGCGGGACAGTGACCATAGTAGAAACACTTATTCTTTACGCCTTATCACTTCCTTTCCAAAACGCTACTGCAGATAAATCAGTGCTGGGCAGTGCTTGTTTGTTTTTTTTAGAACAGGGTGTTACGTTTAAATTAATGTGGCGTACTCGGTTTAGAAGTACAGTCCAGGGAAAGAAGGGAAGGGTGCGTCGAGAGTAAAAGGCTGTTGAGAGTAGAGTGAAGAGGGGGATTATTTTTTGGTTGTTGCAGATTTTATATAGCATAGGTATTGGAGTGCTTTACATGAGCTCTTGTTATGTTACACAATCACACATTCGATTTTTTTTTTTTTGGTAGGCACGGTGAGATTAAATGATTTGCCCAGAATCACAATATGTGGACTCGAGGCACCAAGGTCGGCAGTCTAGCCGCGAGACCACATCCTCTCCCAATATTGGGTGTTGTATGGTAATGAGAGAAGTTGTTTATTTTAGTGTCATGACTGACGCTGTTGAAATATTTGTTTTGAAAGTTTCTCGTTTAAAAAGTGCCGTGAAATATGTAACTCAATAATATGGGTGAAGTCAGACTTTTTAAGAGAGCGATCCCATCAAGGTAAATGGAGAATTTACACTTTTTCATAGTACAATAAAGGTTTTTATATATCGCACTTCAAAGACACATTTTTCTTTTACAAAACGCAGCACACTTGATGATCATGTAAGAATCGTGTCCAGGGCTGTCGTTGTTGTCCCTGTATGTCTCAGCCACCCAGATCATTTGCTCCAAACCTCATAGTTGTGGGGGCAGCTACGTGCTGTATAAATTGTTCCTTTTTAACACACCACTAAATACCCTTCTTCCAGCTCGTGATGGATGGCTCGTTGGGGGCTTTCCACTGCTTAGAAATATCACATTGACCAGAGGGTGCCAAACCCCACCAGTATCCTGTCCTCTAGGAACACTTTATTTGCATGGCTTGCAGTGCAGCTGCAGCAAGACAATAATGTGAGTACCACTAGAGAGAGGGTTAGCTCCGCCCACTTGTTGAAAGTTAGGATTATATGTTGGGGCAGAAATGATGTGCTTCCACATAAAAAGTGCTTACCCGTCACCAGCTGTGCTCATTTTGTTTATTTATCCAGCTCACTGAGCTTGAACTTTTAGGGATGCACATTTGACATTGTAATGTTGTAAAAGTGTCCTTGATAACTAGATAATTTATGGTATTTGTCTTTCTCTGGTAGCAGCACCAATTGGAGGAGGGCAGTCATTAACCTATATGGATTTTTAGGTCTGGCTTGACAGTGCAACTGTCACTTGACCTTTTAACCTACACATATATTCTACAGTTCTGGTCTTTCATACAAATACATATGCTATTTACTTGTAATGCTACATTCCTTTAACCCAGACCTATTGGCATTGCCATAGGTTTAAAAGAAAAGCGGATGACCCATTAGTCAATGGAGGCATTTTGTTTATCACATGGGTGAATAGAAGTAAAAAGTGGGTGGCAGCCGACAATTGCGGATGAGTTGACAGGTATAATGTCCATGCTTGAAATACTTGTTATTCACTTACCATACTTCTGCATTTCTCAACATATATTATGTTGCCCTTGTAAAAACTATGCTGACACGGCACGATTCACTCTATTTTGCTGCTCACATCTAGCTGCCTGGGTGGACACCTCATGCGACCTGGCAATGTGTCCACATGTTATTATTTGACCCATATAGAGCTAACTAAGAAAGCAGCTGGGAGGCAGGAGATGCAGTACAGTAGGTTACAGCTTTGGGCAAGGTCACCTCTAGAAATGCTAATAGGGAATATGGACACCTACAGTTGAACAACTGTGAATGTCTGAATAAAAACCATGTCACGGTGTATGCAGAGAAAATGCCTTTGGTGTTATCACAGAGAAAAGACACGCTTAAAAAAAAAGAGAGAACGCTCATGCAAAGCCGCCTTTTAAGTCGCGCTGCAGCCGCGGTTCAATCAGAGCCGCATTATTCGCACTCATCAGACGGAAAGTGTTCCCCAGCAGTGGGGGTATAGACTTTAAAAATTCACTGGCGAGGCGTTTAGAGCCTGCAGGAATGTCAAAACTCCAAGCTGCATTCTGATGTTTTCGCCTCAGGTTAGCCTTGACTGACATGCTCGGAGCGCCCATGTTTGTGCTCGGGCATCCATTAACTGTCCTTGACTCAATGTTAGGCGGCCCTAACGGTCACCTCTGCGCCTAACGGCGCCACGAGGCGCGAGGACAGCAGTACATACGCCTCACTTTAGGAGATCACATTGGCCGTTCGCGGCTTCATTAAGGGAATGGCGTTTGATCCCAAATTAATGAGAACCTGTTAATTAAAGACGGCTCAGATGATTTTGTGCGCGCAATATCTTTCATATGGTTTCTTTGCCTTTGATTGATCTGGTACTCCAGCCGCCTGCACGTGGTAACAGTTTGTGGTGATTGACGTGTGATGCCGAACGCGCCCCCTGCGCGCCCCTGTTGTCTGTCATGCTTGCCTCCTTCACGCCCCCTGCGTGTCCATGTTGTCAGTCCTGTGTGCCCCCTGCGCGCCCATGTTGTCTGTCATGCTTGCCCCCTGCGCGCCCATGTTGTCTGTCATGCTTGCCCCCTGCGCGCCCATGTTGTCTGTCATGCTTGCCCCCTGCGAGCCCATGTTGTCAGTCATGCTTGCCCCCTGCGCGCCCATGTTGTCAGTCATGCTTGCCCTCTGCGCGCCCATGTTGTCAGTCATGCTTGCCCCCTGCGCGCCCATGTTGTCAGTCATGCTTGCCCCCTGCGTGCCCATGTTGTCAGTCATGCTTGCTCCCTGCGTGCCCATGTTGTCAGTCATGCTTGCCCCCTGCGTGCCCATGTTGTCAGTCATGCTTGCCCCCTGCGTGCCCATTTTGTCAGTCATGCTTGCCTCCTGCGTGCCCATGTTGTCAGTCATGCTTGCCTCCTGCGTGCCCATGTTGTCAGTCATGCTTGCCTCCTGCGCGCGTGTGTGTGTGCGTGTGTGTGGCTGTGTGTGTGTGTGTTTGTGCTCTGTGTGTGTGTGCAAATGCAATAGGTTTCGCATTTGTGAGAGATTAAGCTATTAGCATTGTAAATGACAATGCCATTTATTTATCTGTTTTCAAAACCAACACATAAATACAAAATTTGTCATTTACAATGCCAATAGCTCTAACTTTTACAAAGGCGAAACCGTTGCATTGTAAATGCTTGTTTTTTGTTGCTTTTGCGATTGCTTGTCTTGACGCCACCCTTTGCTGAAAGCGAGTCTCCATTTTTGTAAACAAGCATTTGCAATCCAATAGGTCTCGCATTTACACGAGTTTAGGCTATTGGCATTGTAAATGACCATGCCTTTTTTTAATGTTTTTAAAACGAAAAGAAAAATAAAAGGCATTGTTATATGCAAAATAGCTCAAACTCGCGTCAATGCGAGACCTATTGCATTGCAAATACTTGTTTTGCAGTGTAATCATAATCACGGAGCGCAGAGCTGGCTGGCAGCTTGTGTAGGAGGGCCAGTGAGGAACGGAGCGAGTGAACAGCAATGGGAGGGAGGGGAGTCATCATCTTCGGACCGCCGTAGGACCGTGGGAGGAAGAAGAATGTGTGGGAAGGGAGACGTGGGGCTAGGCCCCAATGAAGGAAACTTGACAAAAATTATAAGGCAAACTCCGGAAACAAAATACTTTAACTCGCCTGCTGGTGACAGCCCATGACACAAGTCCTAGGTCCACGAGTTTATTTCTCTGGCTGCTCTGAGCCCACGTGTGAAGCGCTGGAGCTCAATGGCGTCACTCACAACGTACAGACAGGGAAGCAGCCACCTCGAGTCTGCGCAGACTCAATTTCTCTGCTCTCCCCTCTGTTTCCCAAGTCGTCACAGTGACGAGTTGGGAAAGGGCGGTGTCACCAATTCCCGTGGTGACGTGATTGACGTGAAGCCCTGGCGCTACAGGGCTTCACTGTAAAACGCCCAGGGCTGATCTCATGCCCACGGCCAAAGGGGGTGGAGACTGGTGCACAAGTCTATGTTTTTGCCGAGCTCATGACATCACAGACCTCGGGGCTGTGAGATCGTGAGCCAGGCAAATTCTGTTGACTTTGTCACTCAGCGGTAGCGTCACTGCAGACTTCCTCATCCAGTCAGTGGCAGGCAGTGTGCAGCAACCTGAGAAAAATAAACGAATGATGCGTGTTTAGGCTGTGTGCATTAATTAAATGTTAACACAGTGAATAAAACAACTTGGTTATTGTTGGCAGTGTCCGTCCGATAAAGTAAAGGGGGCGGAGCCCCGACGCCCTTAACGAGAAACCGCCCCGTAAGAAATGAGGGAATTAGTTGAGAGGTGTTAGAAATTGGGTTTCTGGTTGGCTTAGGTATGCACCCTGTCCAAGCAGGAACCACAATCCTAGTCAGTGTAAGTCACAACACACCCTAAATTCACCTGTGCTCAGCCTTTGGTAACTTGGCACAAAGCAATCAGGCTTAATTTAAGAGGCAATGTGTAAAGTATTTGTGCAACACTTCAAACAGCAACACAGTAAAACACCGCAAAAAGACTCCACACCAGGTTAAAACAATATAGCTTAATTTGATAAATTAAACAAGAACCAAACGACAAAAATCCAATAAGTGGAAGTCGAGATATGGATTTTTAAAGAATAAACTCTAAAATAACACTTAGAAGCACGGAGTGCCTATGTGGGTTATCTGGTCCTGCCGGGCTCGGGGCAAAGTCAAATGTTCAGGCCACCGTGATGGCACGATGGTCTGATGCAGGGAAACAGTTAGGCCAGTTAAACAAAAGTATCTTGATATGGGCTGCATCACCGTTGAAGAAGATGAGGATTGCAGTCGAAGCAATACATCGGTGTCGAGCCACACAGTGGAGGAGATGAGTTGATTTTCTCCATGCAACCATGGCGATTCGTCAGTTCAAAGTGCGATACACTGATTCCAAATGCGATGTACTGCTACTGCTGCTGCAGCAGAGGATGCGGTGATTCCGAGTGCGGTGCACTGATTCCGAATGCGATGTGCCGGTTATGATCCATGCAACAGCTTTGATGCGTCAGTTCTGAATGTGATGCACCACTTCTGATCCACACAATGGCTTTGATGCACCGTTTCCAGAATGGATGCATGCGTTTTGTTGAAAAAAGCACCTTAGGCCTCACTTCCAAGGGTACAAGACTGGGGTGGAACCACTTGGCAGTGCAGACTTAAAGATGGCAGAGCCCAGGTGCAGCAGCAGGAGGGTTGGAAGTCTTTTATGCCCCTGAGACTTCAGATGGAAGCAAGTCAGCAAGCCTGTGGAGTCACTCTGGTTTCAAATGATGCAGTTCCAGTCCACACCCAGGCAGGGGAACAGCAAGCAGTAGGGCGGTACAGCAAGGAATGAGTCCAGAAAAGCTGCAATCCAGCAAAGCAACAGTCCAGCAGAGTGGAAGACCTTTCAGCAAAACAGCTTTTGTTCTTCCTTGCAGAGGGGTCACAGGTACAGAATTGTATTGAATTGGTAGGGTCTGAGACTCAGTTCTCATACCTGTGGTGCCTTAGAAGTGGTGGAGACTTCAAAGAGGGCCTTTGAAGTGCACAGAGGTACTCCCTCCCTGCCCTGGCTCCAGACTCACTACAGAGGGTTATGCAGCCTTTTGTGTGGGGACATGACACAGCATATTCATGTGTAGGTGTGAAGCTGTGCCCAGCTCCTTCCTCCCATCCTGCCAAGATAAGCCATCAAGGACCATCAAGTCACACCTAAGCTCTCTTTGTGGGTGACTGTCTCGTGGGAAAACAAAAGTCCAATAGTCACCCACTCCAGACTGATCAGTGACAGGCAGCTGGTACCAATTGGCTAAAGTGGCACAGTGAGCTAAAGAACGATGATGGATTCAACTCAGATCTGTGACTGGGGTGAGCATCTGAAAAGTTTCAGCGCTCTGTCCATCATCTCCTTGTGTTTGCTTTGTTCACCCTAAGTTGGCAGGGTATGCCAAGAGGTGGGTCCCTTGCTCACTTTGTCACTGGATTCAAGCTAGCCTGGCTGGAAACCGGTCCCAGGATGCTTGTTTCTGGTCCAGGGAAGTCCTAACTAGGCCGTTCGGGCTGAACTGTTCCCATGGGGGACAGGGTCAAGACTGATTTGCATATGGCTGGGTCTGAACTGGGGTGATGAAGTGAGCTAAAGAATGATGATGGATTCAACCCAGATCTTTCACTGGGGGTGAGTGTCTGAAACATTTCAGTGTTCCATCATCCCCTTGTGTTTGCTTTGTTCGCCCTAAGTTGGGAGGGTATGCCAAGAAGTGGGTCCCTTGCTCACTTTGCCACTGGATTCAAGTTAGCCTGGCTGATGAGGGATGTTATTACGAAACCAGTCCCAGGGTGCTCGTTTCTGGTTCAGAGAAGACCTGGCTTGGCACTTCGGGTTGGAATGTTCCCATGCAGGACAGGGTCAAGACTGCTTTGCATATGGCTGGGGCTGAACTTGGGTGACGAAGTTAGCTGAAGAACAATGATGGATTCAACCCAGATCTGTGACTGCGGGTGAGTGTCTGAAAAGTTTCAGGGCTCTGTCCATCATTTCCTTGTGTTGGGTAAAGTAAGAAAATGCCAACTTTCTAAAAGTGCAATACAAGAAGGGGATAGGCCCTAACTGGACAGGAGTCTGGTAGGGCCGTTTTTAAACTACAAATACCAAAATGGACCCGACCCCGTTAAACCTTTAGCTCTTCACATTAGCGAGCTGCAAACAGATAAACACTTCATCTATTTGAATGGACAATTTATTTATTCAAATCTTTTCAAATAACTTTATGTGAAAATGATTTTGCAAAAATTAAATGTACAAAATAGGAAAATGCTTAAATTTCAAATGACAAACATCAAAATAGAATTCATTAAATTCATTGAACTCAGAAATAATATTACCAAAACAATACATTAATACATACATCAATTTACAATAACATTCACATCATACACTTAGCGACTGAAGCTAATCCATCGCTATCTATTTAGATCCAACACCTTTCTGTGTCACACACGGGGAATTGTTCTTCAGTACACCTGGGGGATACAACTCATCACGATCCCCTCAAAAATACACAAATATATTTATATTGTTTAAATTCCTCCGTTGCCAGATTGCCAACGCAATTCGAGACCCAGGCTTGGCTGCTGGGACTCTCCTCAAGGCTGCCTCCTAATGGATATCAGCGTTTTCTGGAGAGAAGCTTTACACTCCGAGTCTGCTGCTGTCTAATTCAGGAGAAATTGCCATTTGGCGAGTGTCACCCTCTTTTTATTTCTGTTCTCCTGCTTCCGAAACAAAATACCTCCATACAATTTAACGAGGCCACCTGCTTTCCAAACCTATATGGTGCTCCAGAAAAGTGTTCTTTTTTGGCGGCAAGGGTGCCTGACTAGTTATAGCGGGGAGAGGAGATTTGTGGTTATACTTTGACAGTGCGCATGTCGCCCCTACGGCCGGGGATACCACCTAGCTACACACTGCTGGAGATATATGGGGGCAAGGCCTTGGCACTACGCTACCAAATACAGTAAAGATCCATCAAACGGTGAGTTGGGATGGATATAGCCATAAAATTACATCAGATCCTGTAGTTGGAAGATATATGAGAAGTACTGCTCTACCAGCCGCTACCCAGTATTTTCTTTTAATGGTTATGTGTGTAGAGCTGGTTTGTCACCAATAAAGACGCTGGAGCCAGGGAACCTTTAACTGTATTTATTTAGTTAATGTCCCTAAAGAGCGCCGAGCCTCTGCCCTTGATTCCGGCTCTCGCGCTGCTTTCGCGCCACTGCCGAGCGCTGTGCGCGCGCAGCCAATCCTGGCCGCCGGCACGTCACGTCGCTGACGTGACGTGCAACACTAGACCGTCACTACATATCTCCCCTTTTTTCCAACACAAACAGTTTAACTTACAGTCCGTCGCTCAGGTCATAGTCTCTGAACCTTGTAGGTTTGATCACCACCCTGCCCCGCCGGGTCAGTCTTACCGGGGTGGTGGGATTCACTCCTTCGCTGCTTCTCCTGCTCCCTTGTACCTCCTCGCTTCCATTTACGTCACTAGGATCCTCTCCGACCCTCTGCTCTTGCTCAATGCTTCTCTCTTTTACTTGTCGCTGTTCTCTTCCTCTCATTTCATGTTCCTCCTCAGGATGTCCTTGTTGGTCAATCCCGCTCTCTCCATCTCCTGCATCTGCTCCACCATAGTCCCAAGTTAGGACTTTGTTGCATCTTGCCATGCGGTCCTGTGACCATACGTTTCCATCACTCAGCCGTACCGCTCTGCCAATTACTTCCTTCACCTGCATAGGCTTGCTGTATTTGCTCTCTCCTTTCCTTTGTATCGTGGGCAACTTTACTCTCACCCATTCCCCTTTTTCCAGTCCCGCGTCTCTCACATTCCTCCGAGCATTGTAGTGTTTTGTGAAGACAGCTTGTGCTTTCTCTATGTTGGCACGCACCACTGCGGGGGACCATTCGCTCACAATTGTTTTCTCTTTCCACACCCGATTGTCTTGGGTGAATGGTTCACGGCCTCGCAATATCTGGAAGGGGCTATAACCGGTCCCTGTGGGAGTGATCCTGTACGGACAAACAACAACTTTCAGAGGAGGGTCAAAGGGACTATATTTAACGACCATCCAGGTTAATACCCCTAATAGAACTACCTAAACGACAAAAAAACCTGAAGGTCTGGATTAGCTGAGTAACAAAGACTATCACCACCGCGGCACACTGGGAATGCAGTGCATCAGTTACCACATGATTGAGAGACACTTATAACACTGATATAAGTCCTATCAGCCCACCCCTATGGCGGTGCCTCATCATGTAGGACATCTAGAACTAGGTCTGTGTCCCCAAGCCTCGATGTATTGGCTTTGGATCACTTAGGCCATAGCTCAGAGGATAGAAGTGTCCTCACCACTGGCGGTGCTGATGTAATGCAGTGCAATAAAAGAAAAAAGTGAGTGATGGATTTTAAAATGACGGTCGAGGCAAATGAAGGAGTTTATTGATATTCACCTGGACGTCAGGTTAAGAAACAGTGTAATGACAGTGTGAAAAAATCACTGTCAGTTTTGCTTGGTAATCTTTCAGGCCAACATGTTTCTGCCGTAAGGTGGAGTTTCACCGGCATTCGTCAGGGCCAAGCTAACTCAAATGCTACTGCAAATTACACTATTAGAAGTGACAAAAACTCAAACGTGATTAAATGAAATCCAACAGACAGTGAGTTGTCTGTGAGTAATAACAAAATGGTCAAGCAGACCATCCTACCGTATCCTCCCAATCGATGCAAATGTGAAGGATATTACCCCCATCTATGTGTGGGAAGATAGCCTCACCTCACCCGGCAACGGCTCGGAAAATGAGGCCCCGCTCTATCCGTCGGTACCTCTCGGCGTGGTCCTAAGCCGAAGGGGATACGGTAGGATGGTCTGCTTGACCATTTTGTTATTACTCACAGACAACCCACTGTCTGTTGGATTTCATTTAATCACGTTTGAGTTTTTGTCACTTCTAATAGTGTAATTTGCAGTAGCATTTGAGTTAGCTTGGCCCTGACGAATGCCGGTGAAACTCCACCTTACGGCAGAAACATGTTGGCCTGAAAGATTACCAAGCAAAACTGACAGTGATTTTTTCACACTGTCATTACACTGTTTCTTAACCTGACGTCCAGGTGAATATCAATAAACTCCTTCATTTGCCTCGACCGTCATTTTAAAATCCATCACTCACTTTTTTCTTTTATTGCACTGCATTACATCAGCACTGCCAGTGGTGAGGACACTTCTATCCTCTGAGCTATGGCCTAAGTGATCCAAAGCCAATACATCGAGGCTTGGGGACACAGACCTAGTTCTAGATGTCCTACATGATGAGGCACCGCCATAGGGGTGGGCTGATAGGACTTATATCAGTGTTATAAGTGTCTCTCCATCATGTGGTAACTGATGCACTGCATTCCCAGTGTGCCGCGGTGGTGATAGTCTTTGTTACTCAGCTAATCCAGACCTTCAGGTTTTTTTGTCGTTTAAGTGATCCTGTACGCCCACAGCATGTGCCATATGTCCTTCTCCCAATCTTTGTTGTCCGAGATGGCTGCTTGAATTGACCCATCACCATTCTGTTGAAGCGCTCCACTTGACCATTCCCAGCCGGGTGGTATATGGATGTGTGCTTTGCCAGGATGCCGTTTCTTTGCATGAAATTGTTCCATCTTTCCGATCTGAACTGGGGGCCATTGTCACTCAGGATGGACTTTGGGATGCCTTCCCTTACAAAGGTGTCCGCCAGGAACTTTACTATGGTTTCTGTGTCCATGGTCTCCTCTATCTTCAGTTCAGGCCACTTCGAGTACTTGTCTACTAGGACACACACGTACTTTTGGACTCCTTGTGTGTCTAGGATTGGGCCTAGGATGTCCACTGACAGCTCCTCCCACGGGTTCTTCGGAGTTTCGAACGTGCCCAGTGCTGGGCGTAGTGGCTTGAGTGTCTTGTCTGCCCCTTGGCACCGTGAGCAATCTCTTACGTGTCGTTCTGTTCTCACATCCATTCCTGGCCACCAGTAATTTTGTTTAGACCTCAGTTTCAGTTTTCCTATTCCGAGGTGACCCTCATGTAGCATGTCCAGTAGTCTGGGGATGATACTTGTCGGGGGAATGACCTTTTCTCCTCTATACATAAATATTCCTTGGTCGTCCATGGACAGTTCTTCCCTAACTTCGAAATAGGGGTTGAGTTCCCCCCGGGTGTGTCTCTTGTCAGGCCATCCTTGGGTGATGTGCATCTTCACTTCCTCTAGGGTCTGATCCTCCGCATATGCCTGTTTCCATTCTTGAAGACTGATGACCTTCTCGTGGTCCTCCGTGAGTGCTACCCACTCTTCTGTTCCCACCTTGTCTTCCTCACTCGGTTCCATGGCCGCCGCTCTGCTCAGATAGTCTGCCACTCTGTTCTTGCTGCCAGGGATATGCTCCACGTCATACCTGAATTCGAGTAGTTTCAGTGTCATTTTGGATATTCTGGGCGTGGCATCCGCATGCCCACTCGACGTTAGCACTTTCAGTAACGGTTTGTGATCCGTCCGCAATTGGAACCGTGTGCCCCACAGGAATTGTCTGAATCTCGTGGTAGCCCACACCACTGCCAGCATCTCTTTCTCTATCACGCTGTACTTTTTTTCCGTTTCGCTCAGTGTGCGTGATGCGAAGCTCAGTGTCTCCAGTCTCCCATCTCCTCGGTCTTGCATGAGGACTGCACCCAGTCCTTTACCACTGGCGTCTGTGGTTAGTACCGTCCTTCCTTGAGGGTCGTACCCTTGGAGCGGTATTGCTCCTGCTACTTCCTTCTTGATGATTTCAAATTCCCCTTGTGCTTCTTCTGACCAGCAGAATTCTGTGTTCTCTTTCGTCAGCTGCCTCATGTGGTGGGTTTTGCAGGCAAAGTGCTGCACAAATTTGCCGTAATACTCTGCCATTCCAAGGAATGATCTGACCTCTTCCTTGTTGGTGGGTGGGGGTGCTTCACAGATCGCTCTTACATTTTCTGCCTTTGGAGTCACTCCTTGCACCCCTATCTCATGCCCTAGGTAGGTCACCGAGTTCATCCCTATCCGGCACTTGGACCACTCCGCTGTTAGTCCCTTACTTTCTAGGATACTCAGAACATTCCCCAGTTTCACATCATGGTCAGGTCTGTCTCTCCCCATCACCAGGATGTCGTCCTGAAAGTATTGGACGCCGGCGATATCCTTGATCAATTGGTGCATTAGTTTCTGGAATACCGCTGCCGCCGAGGCCAGTCCAAATGGCATTCGGCGGAACTGATAGCACCCAAACGGGGTGATGAATGATGTGAGTTTGCGGCTCTCCGGGTGTAGAGCTATTTGGTGGTACGCTGAGGTCAGGTCGATAGTGGAGTACCACTTAATTCCCCTTGTGCTAGCCAGCATCTCCTCTATTCTGGGTAAGGGGAACCTCTCCACCACAATATTCTTGTTCAGTTCACGCAGGTCGACACACAGCCGGACCTTCCCGCTGGGTTTCTTAACTACCACCAAGGGCGCCAGCCATTCCGCACATGTGATGGGCTCGATGATCCCCTTCCTTTCCAAGTCTTGAAGCTCCTCCCGTACTGCTTCCCTCACTGCCAACGGGACATTTCTAGCCTTGTGGGCTACCGGCACGGCGTCTTCCTTTAGGACGATTTTGTGTGCGAACTTCTCCAGCCTTCCCACCGTGCCCCCGAACACTTTGGGGTATTCACTCTTCCATCTGTCGAAATCCGGCGATGCCTCCTGTTCCGTTAGTAATATCTGTTCCTTGCCTCCCGGATCCAGCTTTATGCCCAGGTCGCCTTGATCTAGCCATCCTAGGACCGAGGGGCCCTTCTCCGACACATAGAGTTTGCAGTGTGCAGACCGCCCTCTGAATTCGAAGTTCAATGGCCTGAACCCCGCCATTGGTATGCGGTCTCCGTTGTACGTGACGGGCGGATGTCTAGTTTCTCTAGTTCCGGGCCTAGATGTGGTGCGAATTTCTCCTCCCACACCGCACTCTGGACAATGGTGTAGGGCGAGCCTGTGTCTGCCACCATGCTGATCGTGATACCTCCTATCGCCATTTCCAGGACCGGTTTCGTTGTCCTTTTCCCGTCTATGCTCAGGACTTGGCCGTCCACGCTCAGCACATCATCATCGATGTAGATTACCGTGATGACACCCTCCTCAGCGCCATCGTCTTGATCGTCGCTGCCTTGGCCGACATATCTGACCGTGCCCTTGGAGGCCTTCTTCCGACATACTTTTTCGTAGTGACCGATTATTCCGCAATACAGGCATTTGGCGCGAAACGCTGGGCACTTCCTGTCATGCGCTTCGTGCGACCAGCTCCCGCACCTATAGCATGGCTTCTTGTTGCTTCCTGCCTGTTTCCCCGAGGGACTTGCGTTGCTCTGCCATTTTGTCATATAGCTACTGTATATCTTTATAATGTGTTAAGTTAGCATAGGCTCATTAAATGTTTAAACGCCATTTTCCTTTTGCTGCTTCTGCACACGACACTTAATTGTTGATTTAGCTTTCAACCTAGTAGTTCGTTGTGGTTTACTTGAGAATAATATGTTATTACTCTGATATCAGCTTTGCTTAATAAACTATGTCTGTACATAGAGTGCTGAAGCTTCAGGAACAACACGATACAGAATTGTTATGAGGTCTGATCTTCGCGCCTTCATAGACATAACATAAGTGCAGCTTCTGCCAACTTTGGGCTTGAGGCGGGTTTTATATTGCTTTGCTTGAGGCACACTACACTTGATGCTGTTCGCATGCAGAGAGAGCTGGTGTAATATCTTCAATGTGATCTCTTCAATCTAGGATCCTGAGGTATGGGCGGGTGAGAAATAAGTGTTGTTAACCCTTATTCATTTACAGCATGTTAACATGCTGTCACCGTTCGCTTTCTATGGACTAGTAACTATGCTGGTAACTTTGCTTCTAATAATATGTTTACTTGTATTATCTAAGATACTGCGCCTGAGAAGACGGCATTAGTAAATAAACATTTCAAATGCTCACGTGTTCTTCTTTACTCCATGTTCTGGTTTGAAATGATTGTATAACGAAAGAGTGCTCATGTGTTCCACGTAACCTGAGGTTTGTAAGTTCATGTTCTGGTTTGTCTAAACATTGGGAGTTGGTTATGACCAATGAGACACTGTAGCTAGCTCGGTAAGGGGTTTGTTGGGTACTAAGGTGAGTTTTGGGTCACCCTAATTCGCTGAGGTTCCACTCCTCTGTGCACAGTTCTGTGGGAGAACAGAAACCCTGCTACATAGCGCCCGTACGTTGGTGGTCTTATATCATGGCACTCGAGTAGTATATCATTCTAACCTTAACCCCTTCACTGTCGTTTCCGGAAAACGGTGGTGTCGGTGATACCTACCTATTTTTTGAAATAGGTCTTTTCAAGCTTGAATCTTTCTAAACGGTTTCCTTGAATTACTAAACAGTTGTGCTACAAAGTTATCTTTGTTTTTCAGTAGTTCCGGTGAAATCATGGCTTTGGCTGTGGCCATTGCGCAGCATAGTCACATTGCGGTGCGCACCCATCTACAGACATACCAGGTCCCGGTGGAGGGCATGGCTGTGGTTTTAGTGGTGTGTGCAGATCCGGCGTACCCGTTCGAACTGTTTTACTCATGGGTAACGTTTCCGGCAGTGGACGCTACTTCTGGTGTGTTCCACTCCTACACACCCTCCCCTGTACCGGCTGAATATACACCGTACAGGGCACTGGAAATACCTATTAATCATTGGCAGCATCGCGTTTGGTTTGATGGCGCCCTCCCCCACTCTTTATCCGCTGTGAGGTTAGGTCCTTTGTCCATTCCAGGCACGAATTGGCCTGCTTTGGGTGGCTTTACCCCGCACCCGAATCACGGCGCTTGCACCCTTGCGGAAATTCGCAGGCTCAATTGCCGTGATTCGTGCCTTAGTGCAATACATAGGTCGACATCTCCCGGGAGGTCCCCAGGGGGGTGCGGCCGTTCACACGGAACATGGCGGTTTAAGGCTCAATTCGGTTTTTGTTGTGAAATGAACAGGGGTTCTGCCCATATTACCCTCCCATACCTGGGCAAGGAACATCAATTAGATGAATAAGTAGAACAGAAAGGTATAAAGGGATAAATTAAACAACACTACTTTATAACAGGAAACACTTTATTAACCTGTTTTTTTAAATGCTCTTTTCTGCCAATAAATGATTATAATTTTAACATAGGACAAAATATTGGGTCAAAAAACCGGGGGGGAAAAAACCAGACTATATACAGTAATCAAAAGAGAAGTAATTACAATATATACAAATATACAATTCTGTACCCTAAACACAAAAAGTAGGAGAGGGTGAAACAAAACACTATTAATTGTCTGTCTGTTAATTATCTGTCGACGCAGTCGCGGTCGCGTTTCCGCCAGTTGTATCTTCTGGCTTCGTCAGGACAAGGGTACTGAAAAATATATACATAAGCAATAAAGTTCCTAAAAACACACTATGCCGCAAGGAAAAACTCACCCATATACACCGTAGCAATGATCAACCATAAATGAAAAAAGTGCAGAAAGGGGGTCAAAACCACATCTTATTTACAAGAAAAGGTTACCAAGCTCCAAATGTACCAAGTGCTAAAGAGTACACACGTTGTGAAGACCCAATCACCAAATCACAATCTTTTATACCACCCTGTGTCTACAAATAAGTAAAAGTCAACTGACATGCATTATCCAAATGAATAAAACTCCTAACAGTGACCAAACTAAAAATAATAATAAGCATAATAAGGAGAGGCACCGCTCAAACAGGACTATGGCAACTGCCACGGGGTTCCAAATGCCTGTAAAGGAGTTGGTAACTGGGACCCCCCCAGTCAGGGAGTGCCAAGGCACCACCCTGAGGGATATACACAACTTCTTGCCTCACGGGGATGGACTCACGCTTTCCTACAGAGATATATAAAAGAACAAAAGGGGGGAACCAGGGAGCCGGTTCTATTATTCTATCGGTCACTCACAGACTCTCGTGGGAAATATTAAATCATATCTCGTAACATGCAGGTGGCCTACCTTCCAAAGTATACGATATAAGGAGAAGGAGTCCAGTATTACTTATATGTATCGATCACCACCTTTAGATACACGCTCTCACGAAGTCACCAGGGATGCCTATATTCAAATTAACAATAAACACAAAACACAGCACAATCGCAGTTACTCCTGGCGTGTGCTCAAACAGAGCTCGAATCTCTGCAGCGTCACCTCATATGGGGAGACAATTATAAATGCCTACCTCTGGCGCTAAGATTCCCCCAAGTCACCCGCGGTCAAAGGAACCCTTCAGTGTGAATTGCTGAGGCTCCGCCGTCCGTTAGTTCAGAGACAAACTCACAGTCGGCAATGCGCGGCGATATTTCAAAAGGGAGGCGCCTCAAGGGGCGTTCTAAACAGCGCGCTGACTTCATGGGCAAAGAAACAGGACAGGGAGTAGTGGACATACAGGGAGAGACAACAGACTGCGCGCAGAGCGTCATGTCTCTCCGGGAGTGTTTTCCTCTACCTTATGAGTATCTACACATCCATTCCAAAAACACAATAGAGGAAAAGGAAAACCAGAATTACCATCAGTAAAATAAAGAAAAAAAAAACATAACAATCGCATCACCACCTAAAATAGTGAGATATTTACAAAAAGGGTGAACATTGCAACGACGCATATGGGCTAACAATCTACTCACAATGTATCAAGCACAAAGATGAAATTTTACGAAAAACACCATAAATGAACAAACAACTTAAACACAAATGGAGATAACACACAGAAACAATTATAAGTCTCAATTAGATATATAAAAAATTACTCATTGTTCATATGCTCTCATTCCTGTACTCCTCTAAACAAACTGGGTCCTGGGAGAGCTCCCCCGACAAGGTGTCATCAGGGGTACTCATCTTCGGATCCAGAGAGCAAACAAGGGGCATCATTAGATTAATGCCCACAGTTCGTCACGATCATTAAGCCCCCTGGTAGCAGTGTGGTATCTTTCAATAAGTCTAGCTTCTGTACAATTTAACTTACGTTCTAGTTCTGCTTTGTTTTTAGCTGTCACCACTACAAGTACTGCCCATGTTAAGTCCTCTTCGCTGTGTCCACAGTCTATGTAGTGTTGTACTAGTGGGGCCCCACTAGTTTTACATCTAATTCTTGATTTGTGTTGGCCTATTCGCATTTTGATTGCCTGCGTTGTTTGTCCTATATAGGCTAAATTACAAGGACAAAGAACCACATACACGACGTTCTTGGTGTTACAGTTGGAGAACGAACGCATGATGTGGTTCTGGCCATTCACATCGATATTTTTGAAGTCTTTAGAATTAGGGCACGCAGTACAGTTCATGCAACGAAAATGTCCTGTTACGGCAGGTAGACCTAACAGATTCCTTGTGTCTTTTTTAATCTTGGACTCTCTACTGGCTCTAACAAGATGTTGTTTAATATTCTTACCTTTACGGAAAGAAAACAGTGGTGATGGGATGTCAAGATGGTCAATGATTCGCCAGTTTCTAGAGATGATTTGCTTGATTTTATTAGCTTTCACATTGAACGTTAAAACACAGGTCAAAGCAGTTTTCTCACTCTTACTTTCTTTGGGGGTTAATAAAGTTTCCCGAGGTGTGAACCAAGCCCTTTTGAGGGCGGCTTTCACTAATTTCCTTGGGTACCCTCTAGAACATAGTTTATTCAAAAGGATTTCTGCGTTGTCAAAATAATCCTTTTTGCTGGTGCAATTGCGCCTGATGCGCAAAAATTGCCCATATGGCAGATTCTCTTTAACACTCCTCGGGTGTCCACTAGAGAATTCCAGCAAAGTGTTTCTGTCTGTAGGTTTGGTATAGAGGCTCACTTCTAACCTACCACCAGTCTCCAAAATCCATACATCCAGAAAATTGATTTTTTCATTACTGAAATTCATTGTGAATTTGAGGTCAGGGGTGCAGGCATTTAACCATTCATGGAATCGGTCTAGATCTTTTTTATTTCCATTCCATATCAAGAAGATATCGTCGATGAAGCGGACCCACCTCGACAAGGATTGTAGAAATGGGTTCGCTTCACCAAGGACATATCTGGTCTCAAATTGGTCCATCACAAGGTTGGCAATTTCTGGGGCAAAGCAACACCCCATCGCCACTCCTTTCAATTGCAAATAGAGGACCCCCTTGAAGGTGAAGAAACTGTTTTTTAAGCAAATTTTCGCTAACTCAATGATGAATTTAGTTGGCACCTGATGGGGTCTATTCCTTTTATCAAGTACCAGTTCCATCACGAGGAGTGCTTCGTCCTGGGGTATATTCGTATACAGGCTTTCGATGTCGAAAGAGACCAACAACTGTTGGTCTCTATCGAACACCGAGCCCTCAACCTTGTGGATGAAATCCATGGTATCTCTAATGTAGGCCTGAGTTTTGCACACAAAGGGTTTAAGAAACGTATCAATGTACTTCGCTAGGGGCTCAAGCATTGATCCACATGCCGCAATAATCGGCCGGCCAGGGGGGTTGACGACATCCTTATGTATTTTAGGTAATACATACAAATTGGGGGTTTTCAGCATGGACGTATTCAGATATTCATATTCCTTTTTACTCAAATATCCGGCATCTAGGGCTTGTGTGGTAAGATGTAAAATCCTAGCCCTTAAGTTACTGGCTGGGTTGTCTGTTATTTGGCGATAGTGTGCACAATTACCCAACTGTCTTAGTACCTCTTTATCATAATCGTTACAATCCCATATAACGATCCCCCCACCTTTATCAGCTGGTTTTATTACTGTTAGGGGGTTGTTGGCAAGTTGGTTCAAAGCTAACCGTTCTTCCTTACTAAAGTTAGATTTAAAGGAGAGTTTCTTAGTATTCAAATTATCAACTTCTTTAAGTACCTGATTCTCAAACAACACAATTTCGTCAGGCATACTTGCGCTCTCTGGACAAAAGGTCGATTTGACTCGCAAGCCGCTGACATTGTATTCAACATTCTCCTCTTGTGCAGAAAAAAATACTTGCAATCTGATCTTTCTTAGAAACTGTAAGACTTCGGTCTTAGTGTCTACCGGGTCTTGAACAAGTAAAGGCACAAATGAAAGACCTTTCTGTAACACCTGCAGTTCTATAGGTGATAAGCACTCTTTAGAGAGGTTGTAAATTGGAATAATCTCTCTATCCCTCATTGTGCAAGACATCACTGGCTCATTCCCCTGATTATTAGTTCTTTCTACCGCATATAAGTCCGTTGTCTCGTTTGAAACAGGTTCTGCTCCTGTGTCGGTGGCGGTTGTGGAAAGGGTTGAAATTGTTGGAACTGGGGAGGCCCCCATCTTCTTCTGAACCCCCTGCCTCGACGTCCCCCTCTGCCTAAAAAAGGTGGCGGGCCTTGGGGGTAGTGTAGAAAGGGTGGATATTGTTGGTATGGTTGGTAATAAGCTCCTCCACTTTGATCTGAATCTGACGAGGAGTCAGAAAATGTGAGAAATCTTGTTCTTGATCTACCCTTGTATTGAGGATTTAACGCCCCTGGGGTGGTGTTTTTAAAGAAATCCTCTTTCAGGTAGGGATAAACTTGTTCTAAGGTAAAGTTTTTTATATCTCTACTTAGTTTAGTAGTCTTTAAATTAACGGTATTGATTTTAAAGTCCGCTAATGTTTTACCAATACTTTCCAGTAGACCTTTCGCATCCGCTATAGTAGAGTCTCCTAATATTTCTTCCTCTAACTTTTCTATTTCTTTTAACTCGTCTTCACTGATTCGCAAAGCAGTATTGATAGATAGCACAATCCAATCCTGGCAACACTTTGTTCCTACCCCACTGAAATCTAACAGATACGGTTTATCTTGAAGGAAGATAACGGGAATATTTTTAACCTGTAGTCCGACGGGGATGGTATTTGTTTTTAGATATCCTAATAGGACTTCAGCATGAAGCTGTGTCCGTATGTTCTTCTTCTTTAGTTGGGTTAATCTTTCTCCCTTATCAGAACTAGGTACTCTATTCCCACTTAAATCTGCTCCTAACAAGGAGGGAGTTTGTTTCAACCTATTTATCTCTTCTTCTGTATAGCTTACCAAATGTGGTGCTGACATATTTCATATAACGCTTGGCCGGTCAGAACATCCAACCAGACTGAAATTCCCACTAGACTTCTACAAGTCATACACAATGAGAAATTAAATCAAAAAATGAAAAGGAATACTAAACTAAATAACTAGGACAATGCGGCATAGGAAAATGTGAAATGTAAAATAATCACATTACAACATTGTACAACGATCAAATATAACAAACCCCACATCCTAATCTCGTGACCCAAAGGATTGACCTAACCAATGTATACAATATTTTTAAAAACAATTCAAATGCTGTCTCTTACAACAAGGGACCCTCACACTTAAAAAAGTGTGCAGAAAACTGTGAAATGAACAGGGGTTCTGCCCATATTACCCTCCCATACCTGGGCAAGGAACATCAATTAGATGAATAAGTAGAACAGAAAGGTATAAAGGGATAAATTAAACAACACTACTTTATAACAGGAAACACTTTATTAACCTGTTTTTTTAAATGCTCTTTTCTGCCAATAAATGATTATAATTTTAACATAGGACAAAATATTGGGTCAAAAAACCGGGGGGGAAAAAACCAGACTATATACAGTAATCAAAAGAGAAGTAATTACAATATATACAAATATACAATTCTGTACCCTAAACACAAAAAGTAGGAGAGGGTGAAACAAAACACTATTAATTGTCTGTCTGTTAATTATCTGTCGACGCAGTCGCGGTCGCGTTTCCGCCAGTTGTATCTTCTGGCTTCGTCAGGACAAGGGTACTGAAAAATATATACATAAGCAATAAAGTTCCTAAAAACACACTATGCCGCAAGGAAAAACTCACCCATATACACCGTAGCAATGATCAACCATAAATGAAAAAAGTGCAGAAAGGGGGTCAAAACCACATCTTATTTACAAGAAAAGGTTACCAAGCTCCAAATGTACCAAGTGCTAAAGAGTACACACGTTGTGAAGACCCAATCACCAAATCACAATCTTTTATACCACCCTGTGTCTACAAATAAGTAAAAGTCAACTGACATGCATTATCCAAATGAATAAAACTCCTAACAGTGACCAAACTAAAAATAATAATAAGCATAATAAGGAGAGGCACCGCTCAAACAGGACTATGGCAACTGCCACGGGGTTCCAAATACCTGTAAAGGAGTTGGTAACTGGGACCCCCCCAGTCAGGGAGTGCCAAGGCACCACCCTGAGGGATATACACAACTTCTTGCCTCACGGGGATGGACTCACGCTTTCCTACAGAGATATATAAAAGAACAAAAGGGGGGAACCAGGGAGCCGGTTCTATTATTCTATCGGTCACTCACAGACTCTCGTGGGAAATATTAAATCATATCTCGTAACATGCAGGTGGCCTACCTTCCAAAGTATACGATATAAGGAGAAGGAGTCCAGTATTACTTATATGTATCGATCACCACCTTTAGATACACGCTCTCACGAAGTCACCAGGGATGCCTATATTCAAATTAACAATAAACACAAAACACAGCACAATCGCAGTTACTCCTGGCGTGTGCTCAAACAGAGCTCGAATCTCTGCAGCGTCACCTCATATGGGGAGACAATTATAAATGCCTACCTCTGGCGCTAAGATTCCCCCAAGTCACCCGCGGTCAAAGGAACCCTTCAGTGTGAATTGCTGAGGCTCTGCCGTCCGTTAGTTCAGAGACAAACTCACAGTCGGCAATGCGCGGCGTTATTTCAAAAGGGAGGCGCCTCAAGGGGCGTTCTAAACAGCGCGCTGACTTCATGGGCAAAGAAACAGGACAGGGAGTAGTGGACATACAGGGAGAGACAACAGACTGCGCGCAGAGCGTCATGTCTCTCCGGGAGTGTTTTCCTCTACCTTATGAGTATCTACACATCCATTCCAAAAACACAATAGAGGAAAAGGAAAACCAGAATTACCATCAGTATTCGGTTTTTGGTCAGCGTCCCGTTGATAACGATGACTTCCCTTTCTGGCTTGCCGAGAAGTTTGACCAACTGGAGGCTGTGTTTTCGAATTCTACTCCTGCTGATAAACATAGAATGTTGACGATCACTTTACCAAAGGATTTAACTCCTGAGCTCGTTGACTGTGAAAGCTGGGGAAAGACTTTTGCGGCCGTTTATACGAGGTGTTTCGGCACCTCATCTATGACCGCACTGCCTGAGTACGTTAAACGTGTTCAGGATGATCACAGACCGGAGGCAGCGGTTGAATTGGGTATGCGCCTGTGTGGTTCTTTTGAGATAGTAAGCGATCTCATACTCTCCAATATTAAAGGAGATGCGGTGAACTTTCAGGTGTCGAATGCTTTGGCTGCTCTGCCCGATGCCGATAAACCCAGACAGTTAGCGAAGATAGCATATAAAACTATTGGCCGCACAAGTAGGGGTCTGAAATATTTTTCAGTTAAGGAGAAAAAACAACCACAAGGACAGTCTGCTGCGGCAGATGTCCAACCCAAGTCCAAAAAACAAAATTGGCCTAAAAAACAGACACAGGGGAAGCAACAAAAGCAGACTCAGGATTCTTATCCTGCACCACAAGTTCCTGCGCCGACAGAAAAAGTTTATGATTTGCGCGATCGCGCGATGATTAAATCACCTGATCGATTTCAGGTTTCTGATCAACGCTCTCCTCGTTCCTTTCAGGACTCATCGGCCCCGAAGACCGGTGGAGGAGGAGGCGGTAGGGGACGTGGTGGCCAACAGGGACGTGGCCAGCCCCGCCAGACTGACGGCGCAGCGAAGCAGGAGGATTCTACACCAAAGAGATCGCAGTTTGCGAAAAAGAAAGTCGCAGCCTTAACAGCGCATCGATATGCCACAGATAGTGAGAACGCGGCTTCGGAATCTGACGTGGGCTCTGACCTTGCTGGACAGCGCGGCGGAGATTACCATAGTCAGGGAGGCGCTGCGTCCACTACTGAGGGTGACAGCGACTGATGTCTACGTTGTAATTGAAACAGCTGACACGAGACTTGCTCCCCCTGAGCGACTTTATGAAATTGTCCTGTTAATTGAAGGTGACATACAGCGTATTGTGAAAGGGGTGTTTTGGGAAAATCTTTCGTCTACATATGATATTTTGCTTTCGGAGGCTGACTTGCCCCCACCTTTTGTGCTCGCGGCGCCGCGAGGGGAGGAGGTAATCCTCCCCAGTTTCGCGAACACTGTCTCGAAAGAGCATGCGCAGCATTTTGCAGAAGAGTGGGCTCGGGCTCTCGCACCGGCTCTGTACCGTAACCAATGTGGTTGGGATAAATTGTCTCCTTGCCACGAAATTCCGTTGCGGTCTCAGCCGCAGCCTCAACCTCAATATCCCCTTCGGCGTGAAGCAAAATCTTCCGTCGCGGAAATCCTTGAACAATTGGAATATCAGGGAGTTATTGAAACATGTGTGTCACCGATGAATAACCCTCTTTTTACTGTAACCAAGCCTGACGGATCATATCGTTTGGTATTGGATTACCGGCATTTAAACTCGCATTGCCGTAACTGTGCAGTACAGAATACTCACGGCTCTGCCCTAGTGGATAGTCTAGTGCGTAAGCGTTTTAAAACAACGCTTGACATTTCCAAAGGTTTCTATGCCCATAGATCGGATAGCTTCAGCTCCCAATGGACCAGTTTTACGTGCGCTGGGGTCCAAAAACAATTCCGGCGTCTCCCAATGGGCTATAAGAATAGTCCAGGTATTTTTACCGCACGCATAGTCTCCCTTTCGGAGAGTATCGACACAGATGCTTGTTTGCAGACATGGGTTACAAATTTAACTTTGCAAAATCGCACATTGCTGAGTACACAGTGTTGTTCCTGGGCTATGAGATCAACAATGAAGGTAGAGGTTTAGCTCCTCACTTCTTGGAGAAATGCGCTCAGTTGCGTGCTCCAACAACACTGAAAAAATTACAGTCTTTACTGGGTTTTCTAAATTTCGGGAGGACATACATTCCGGAATATGCCCAGCGTATCAAGCCTTTGTATGCTCTGATACAACCTACTTTTTCAAAATCATGCTGGCTGCCTGAGCATTCAGCCATCTTGCAGTCCTTGCAGGCTGATCTGCTCGCTTCTAAATTCTTATTGACTCGTGATAACTACACAAACCTGGTGATAAGAATTGTTCCTGGGACAGTGGGTTTCACGTACCTCACTTTTAATGAAGGAGACACAGTACCTATTGCTTACAAGTCACACTTGTACACTTCGGCTGAAATGCGGTTTCCCACTGTGGAAAAGGTTTTAACGGCTGTGCAGATGGCGATTCTTAAGGAACGCGCTCTGTCACAGGGGAAACGCATGTTGGTTGTAACACCCTGTCCTCATTTGGAGGCAGTCACGAAAGCCAGTGTACCAAATTCAAAAGCTTTGCACCCTCGGTGGATTCAATGGGCTGCGTCCTTGACGTCCACAGATGTCACGTTTATTTTTGACGCCTCATTACGGTCGTAAGAGTACTTGCAATATGAGTTCGTTCATCCTGCTCCTCTGGCTATGAGACCTTTGGAGGACTTCCATTGCATCATTTACACTGATGGCTCGGCGCAGGTTGCGCATGGCTCTAAACACGCCTACGTTTCCGCTTGCGCCATTGTGGTCGGTGCTATGTTGGACGATGAGTTCATTTCCAGAGAAGTGCACACGTTGCCACTGGGCGATTGCACCGCACAATTGGCAGAGCTTCGTGCTCTCTTACTAGCGTTGGAGTACGCTGATCCTAGTGTTACTACTCTTATTGTAAGTGATTCTTTCTACTGTGTCCAGTCTTACAATGAAAACTTGTTCTTTTGGATTCAGAATGACTTTCGTGATTCCAAGGGTAGCGCAATAAAACACAAGATGATCTGGGTTCGAGTGGCAGAACTTAAGGCTAAGTTGCCGCTCGTTTATGTGATTCATACTCTCGGCCACCAGCGTGTTGGGGTCCACGCTGTCGGTAACTCGCTTGCTGATGAGGCAGCGAAATTAGCAGTGTCTACATACTTAGTTGCAGCAGTTACTAGGTCCAAAACTAAGATTATTGTAAGTGATTCTTTCTACTGTGTCCAGTCTTACAATGAAAACTTGTTCTTTTGGATTCAGAATGACTTTCGTGATTCCAAGGGTAGCGCAATAAAACACAAGATGAACTGGGTTCGAGTGGCAGAACTTAAGGCTAAGTTGCCGCTCGTTTATGTGATTCATACTCTCGGCCACCAGCGTGTTGGGGTCCACGCTGTCGGTAACTCGCTTGCTGATGAGGCAGCGAAATTAGCAGTGTCTACATACTTAGTTGCAGCAGTTACTAGGTCCAAAACTAAGATTGATAGTGACATCTTGGCGGCTGTTGCTGCCACTGAGAAGGGAGGTAAACATCCTACGGGATTCCCTTCGAAGTACACATACCACTTAAGTCCCGAAAAGGTTCCTTTTGTGAAAATTCCTGATGTTGGAGAACGTTTGATTCCCAACTCGGATCGCAGGGCTGACTTGATTACAGCGGCACATGAAGGTGTGGCGTCTGCGCATGCGGGCGTCTTGGCCACTGTAACTCAATTACAACAACGCTTCTGGTGGCAGGGACTGTACAAACAGACGCGTGATTATGTCCTTCTTTGTGACATTTGCCAGCAGATTAAACCTTCAACTGCCACGTGTCCGCCACAGACACAGTTGTACATTTCTAATAAACCACTAGGTTGTGTTTATTTAGATCACTGCGGTCCTTTTTCATCTGATACTGCCTATAAGTACATCTTAGTAGCAGTTGACTCATGCACACGCTTTGTGTGGGTATGGCCCCATCGCAGCGCTGATTCACGGACTGTCATTAGAGATTTGCGTGTCTTTGTAGGGATTTTTGCCTGTGGTACCTTCCATTCGGATCAGGGTCCGGCTTTCGCCTCTAAGGCGTATAAGGATGCCATGACTTCGTTGGGGGTCCAAGTCAAGTTTTCGTCTCCCTACAGACCCGAGGGTAATAGTGTAGTGGAGCGAATGAACCGTGATTTAAAGCAATCTTTGACAGCTCGAGTTATAGGCACTGGCAGAAACTGGCTGACCCACCTCAATGGCGTGCAGCGTGCGCTTAATAATCTCCCTAGAAGGTCTCTGGGTGGGCGGACCCCATACGAAATGCTCTTTGGCATCAAGATGTACGTCCCTGACCTTGACGGTCTAGACTGTGTGGTTCGCGCCACTTCCTTTGACACAGATGAACATTGCAATGTTTTACAGAATCTACAAAAGACCAGAGACAGTCTTGCAAAGGAACATTTGCCCTCCACGTCGGATGTTGCGTTGCAGATCCCGGTAGTCGGCTGGCTACCCCAAGTTGGAGAACTGGTTCGAGAGAAGATCGATAACAAGAAAGAATTTGGTCCTTCCTATCGGGCTCCGGTTCCAGTGCTTGGAGTGAAGGGCACAAGAACAGTCGTATTACCACCACTTCCTGGTCGTAAGGAAAACAGGTTTATTTCAATTGACAATGTCAAGATACACAGAGTGGCCGATTCTTCTTAGCATGACACCGGCTGTTTCCTGTCCTTCCATTGTGAGAAATTCAGTTTTGCCCACTGCTTCTAATCATGAAACTGAAGTAGCCATTGAATTACCTGCGATTTCCAGTCCTTTATTAAGTACTTTGCCTGGTACAGTCCATGATGAAATTGACTATACTTACCCCACTGACTTGTCCATGCCTGACCTGCAAGCACGTTTGGCCACAGAATCCAGATTTTCCTTTGACTCTGTTTCCAATGCCTCGAAGAAACCTTCACGTTTTGCAGTTTATGCTACCTTATTTAAAAAACATTTTTTAATTCCCCCTTGGACATATATTTGGCTGGTGCTTTTTTCGATATATCTTTTTATGTCAATTGGTTTTGTATTTTATTTTTTCCGATTGGTAAATGGACCCTATGTCGAGGAAAGAACATGCATTCGCCATCTCAATGGAACTTTGGCCCCCCTTTCCTCATCGCATTCTGCACATAGACTGAGAAGAGACTTGACATTTGTTAACATCACTGCTTGGCCTGTCCTTGATGGGATCGTGTGGGATGCCGTTTGATTTCAAATTCATGGCCCTACGGAGGTTGTTAATGTCCCTAACGTGCTTAGAGTTAATATGGGGGATGTGGTGAAACAAAACATACGTTCTGATGATTGGGATGTTCAGGCCGTAGAGTCTTTGTTTTCTGATTTGAAATACTATGCTGCCTTTGATGCTGAAGATTTATATTTAGAATCTGCTAATTATGGTGATTTGTTTTGCTTTCAACATTTTGGCAATCACTTCTTGCATTATTATTATTATTATTGGAAATTTATTAAGCGCCTGATTACGCCACTGGCGTGTCTCCGCGCTATGGCAAGTGGTGTGGCTGTCCCCCCCTCCTCCCAACCAAGCTATCTACTGAAACAGGTGCGTTTTAAGTTTTTTTCTAAACTGGACTTCGCAGGGTTCCAACCGAAGTTCCAGTGGCAGATTGTTCCAGCGCTTGGGAGCAAGGTATCTGAAAGATCTGCCTCCCATGCGAGCTTTAAATATTCTTGGGACTTTTAACAGCCCGGTCTGCGAAGACCGGAGACTGCGTGCAGGCTCATAATGGGCTATAAGGCTCTGGAGCGGGAGAGGTGCTTTGCCACTCAGGATGCGATGGCAAGTGGCAAGAGCCTTAAACTCCACTCTCCTCTCTATGGGGAGCCAATGAAGCGCCCGCAAGGCCAGTTTGGCAGATGACCTCCTGGGGAGTCTGAGGACCAGCCGCGCCGCTGCGTTTTGTAGAACCTGCAGGCGGCCGAGGACCCTGCCTGAGGCCCCCAGGTAGAGCAGATTCCCATAATCGAGTCGGGAGGTAACCAGGGCATGCACCAGTGTCAGACGAGCAGGAGTGGGAAGCAGATCTAATACTTTCCTAAGAGCTCTCAGAACACCGAAACAGATCCCTGCCACTCGACCGACATGTGGGCCAAAGGTGAGGTCCTTATCCAACCATACGCCAAGGTTTCTGGCCTCGCGGCAGGGAGCAGGAACCTCCCCCAGACACGGTGGCCACCACGCCGACGACCACGCAGACGGCACTCCCCCCACCACGAGCACCTCGGTCTTGCTCCCGTTTAACTTTAAACAGTTGGCAGACATCCAGGCAGCAAGGTCGTTCATGCAGTTCCTGAAGATGTCTGCCGCAAGTCCGGGCGCGCGCGATAGGGAGATAACCAGCTGCGTGTCGTCGGCGTAGGACACCAGGCGGAGACCATACCCCTCCACGATGGCTGCCAGGGGGGAGACATAGATGTTAAATAGAGTTGGGCTCAGGGACGAACCCTGCGGTACGCCCTGGCCCAACTCAATCTCCCTGGAGTAGTAATCACCCAATCTGACCTGGAAACACCTCTCCGTGAGGAAGGACTTAATCCAGCCAAGCGCAGCTCCTGTCACCCCTCCTCCATTCAGACACTGTAGCAAGGTGGAATGTGCTACAGTGTCGAATGCTGCACTTAAGTCTAGTAAAATCAGTGCCATCGTCTGGCCCTCGTCAGCTCCCTGTCTGAGTGCTTCCACCGCCACAAGGAGAGCGGACTCCGTCGAATGACGGGGGCGGAAACCAAATTGCGAGTCGTGGAGTAGCGACGCCGTCTCCACGAACTGCATGAGCTGTATGTTGGCTGTTTTTTCCGCCACCTTTGCCATATAAGGAAGAAGGGAAATAGGACGGAGGTTATCCAGCTTTTCAAAGCTAACGTTGGCCTTTTTTTGCAGGGGAAGGACCACAGCCTGTTTCCAGGCCTTAGGCACCACTTGAGACTCAAAGGAGATATCCAGCAGCTGACGTACATGGGGCTCTAGAACTGGCAAGCTATCCTTTAACCGACTAGGAGTGGTCGGGTCTCTAGGGGAACCAGATTTTATAGATCCACAAATGCGGAGAAGCTCCGTAGTGGAAGGAGTGACAAACCTGGTTAGCCGATGTTCCCCTTCCGTTCTTGTGGATTCCAGGGAGGCAAGGCCATTGTCTGCCCTCTGGGGGAAGGAGTTATAGATGTTGGAGACCTTGGTTGCAAAATACTCCGCGATTCGATTGCAGCCCTCCGTAGTGCAAAGTTTCTTAGGAACTGTGGCGGATTTGCCTATTGCAATGGATTTATAGAACATAAAACAACATCCAGAAGGAATACTGTAAATTATACACAATGGGAGCATTGCCCAGCCCCTAAGCAAGGCAGTTCAAATACTTTTTTGAAAAAGTACACATATTTTACTGACTTCAATCAGTCTAATCCCGAGTCCTTTTATTTCAAAATGACACAGAAGCCTATGTCCAAGGTAAGACTTACCGATACCAAACTATTGTATTCGAAGTCCTTTCTTGATCAGCTAGCTGTTGGTGGTTATGAATTATGGAAGGAGACAATTGACCTAAAATCAGTTTGGGGTTCTAAAAACTGGCAGGTACAAGGCACTGAGGCTTTGCACCGTGCATGTCTCATCCCGAATCAGATTTTGTTTTTGAATTCTACTATTTCACAAACGACATGCTTTGGATTGGCTACTGCTAAAAGACTAAATTTTCCTTCTATCCCCGAGTTAGAGGAATATTCAGGCTGGAGTAATTATACTCAATTTTCAATTAGGGACTTACAGACCCTATTGCTGAATTCTTCCTTTAACATATCCAGTATAGACCCTAAAGGTTGGCTGGTGTGGCACAAGAGTGCTGATTCTTGCCAGCGCCGTTTTCTGGGTTTGTCTGACGGCTTTGCTCAGGTTAGACCTGATACACGTTTTGAAACTGAGCATTCTGTCACAACTTACTCTGTGGGAAAATTATGTCAAACATGGCTGAAACATTCTAAATTATCTGCGGTTAAATTACATCTTGCAAAACTAAATAATGATGTAGATTTAAATGATTTCATAAAAGGCCCGGCTAGTGGTAGGTCAAAAAGATGGATATATGCTATCTACAATGAAATCTGGAAAACATCACAAATTGAGGCGGCAACACGACTTAGGGCTATAGATCAAGCAAATCTAGAGAAAGTGCTTGCAGTGGTAGACAATAGTATTAACATGCTTTCTTCCCGCATTTACACTTTAGATAATATTGTGTCTTCTGTAGTGGATATTGTGCATGATGAAGTATCTGTGTTGTACCTTGGTCAGAATCAATTACGTTCTATCATGCAATTTGCATGGACCCTGCAAACGCTTAAATCTGGCAAGGTGCCATGGAGCTACATGAATGTTTCTTCTCTCTTTGCCCCTTTTAATTTAACTGACAAACAACGCTTGCTTTCTATGCGAGATGCTTCTTTTTCTATGTTACATATTGGGAAATTGGAGTCCTTGCCTTTTTCTGTGGCAGAGGCCTCAGCTGCAACGTGGCTTATCCACGGTCTGATAACATTACCTTTTGCTTTGTATAAATTTACTAACTGTATGAAATATGTTGCCATAGGTCGCTATGAGCCTTTGGGTAGTGGTTTTCTCCATGAAGTATGGTCCCTTCCTTTCACTTATAGATGTTTGAAGGACGGCCAGGAAGTTTATCTAAATGGGGAGGAATGTACAGAAACTCCAGATCACTCGTTAATGTGTAGGCACATACAATTACACGGTTCTTGCAACCAGGACCGACCAAACTTGGCCTGTGTTTTAAAAGGCACTCCTGTACCAGCAATCACCCCGACTTTTACCTTATTGGGGAACGGGAGTTATTTACTTTTGAATAATGAAGATTGTTGCGGGTTAATTAAAGGTGTAGCTTATGTGGTAACAGTAACTGAACGTGTCGTTTGCTGTAGAAATGTCCTGTACCCACCCACACATGAAAATAGGGAGGTTTCCATTTGGCCACGCATCCCAACCTTGAAAGCACAGTTCAACGGCATGAGCAGACTAAGGGCTCTTTTGTCCCAGAAAGAAGTGGCCTTGAGTTCGGCTCGGGAAACTTTCGTGCTTCACATAGCTAACACCCGAACTGAGGTTCAGGCCCTTTTAAATACTGATTTACCGTTGCATTTTGGCGAAATGATACATTCTATCTTTAACGCGTCCTCGACATCTGGGCTAGCGCATTTTTTCAAAACAGTTAGCAGCGGCCTTGTGACTTCATTTGAAAAAATATTTGGAGTGATCCCTAGTTTCTTTCATTCCATTTTTTCGAGTCTGTTTGGTGGATTCCCGGTTTTACTGGCACTGGCGGCAGGCGTACTAATTGTACTTTGCTTCCTTAAATATGGATGCCCCACGTGTGGAAGAAGCCGCCCAGCCCCTGATGCCACTGTTTCGCAACCGGATGCTTGAATATTTTGGCACACTGCCGCTTGCGATTTTGAGCACGGCATATGGATTATCGTTTCGATTTTCCTACTTCACCTGTGTCCAGCCTGTGTTTCACTGCCTGAGCTGTGATTTTGATTGGGCCATTGATTTGTGTCTCTGCGGACCGGTTTCTCCTGACGTCGATTTTAATCAGCTGATGAGTCCTATCACTACTCACGAGTTGGTTTGTTCTGACGAAAGGATTATGGCCTTCGCAGCGATGCATGGACTAATGGGTCCCTGGAACGTATTCGCAGCGGCGCAGGATTTCTTGGAACTGAGCTTTCTTGAGAACCCACCGAGTTGTCCTCTGATGGTAATAGAGGCTCCGATACTTGATGAACACGTATGTTCTTTTCCGCTTTTAAATTGGATGGCTGAACTGTTTTCGGATGAAGACGGTGATTTCATGCTGGAGGCTGTTGCTGCATATTTTGCTTATACGGTCTTGTCCTAAACACTTTTCCATGGTTTAATTCCGGCCATTTGACTTTCAGCTTACATATTTTTGCGATTTTTAGTACATTGATTAATTTCCCAGACCTATTGACTTGAGCAAAATATTAAAAAATTTTAAAGTATTTTCATGGCTCGCAGTTCTTGAACTCTGCTTTCATGAAGTTGCCCTTATCTTATCCGTCCTCGGATCATGGGGGGGTGTCATATAGCTACTGTATATCTTTATAATGTGTTAAGTTAGCATAGGCTCATTAAATGTTTAAACACCATTTTTCCTTTTGCTGCTTCTGCACACGACACTTAATTGTTGATTTAACTTTCAACCTAGTAGTTCGTTGTGGTTTACTTGAGAATAATATGTTATTACTCTGATATCAGCTTTGCTTAATAAACTATGTCTGTACATAGAGTGCTGAAGCTTCAGGAACAACACGATACAGAATTGTTATGAGGTCTGATCTTCGCGCCTTCATAGACATAACATAAGTGCAGCTTCTGCCAACTTTGGGCTTGAGGCGGGTTTTATATTGCTTTGCTTGAGGCACACTACACTTGATGCTGTTCGCATGCAGAGAGAGCTGGTGTATGCTGATGTGATCTCTTCAATCTAGGATCCTGAGGTATGGGCCCGCCCTAATTCAACCCAAAGAGACCTTCTTAGCTATTAATATAATATGCGAGTTAGGGAGGGTGAGAAATAAGTGTTGTTAACACTTATTCATTTACAGCATGTTAACATGCTGTCACCGTTCGCTTTCTATGGACTAGTAACTATGCTGGTAACTTTGCTTCTGATAATATGTTTACTTGTATTATCTAAGATACTGCGCCTGAGAAGACGGCATTAGTAAATAAACATTTCAAATGCTCACGTGTTCTTCTTTACTCCATGTTCTGGTTTGAAATGATTGTATAACGAAAGAGTGCTTATGTGTTCCACGTAACCTGAGGTTTGTAAGTTCATGTTCTGGTTTGTCTAAACATTGGGAGTTGGTTATGACCAATGAGACACTGTAGCTAGCTCGGTAAGGGGTTTGTTGGGTACTAAGGTGAGTTTTGGGTCACCCTAATTCGCTGAGGTTCCCCTCCTCTGTGCACAGTTCTGTGGGAGAACAGAAACCCTGCTACAATTTGTTGGGTCCCTTCTCCATTGATCTCTTGTTCTGATAATCTCTGCGGGGTGTTTCGTCGTCCACCTTGTTCACCATGGTGCTGGGCGCTGTTTCTTTCTTCGTTGCTTCTGCACACCGTCGTGCTAACTCGGCCCTTTTGACGATGACCATTACTTCTTTCAATGTGGTGTCTCCGCTGGCCCACAGTTTGTCCTGTACTGCCGTGCACGTGGTGTGCATCACCACTTGATCTTTGATGAACTCCTCTTCCCAGTTGTCATACTTGCACGTGGATGCCAACCGCTTCAGTGCCGCCACGTATTCCTCCACCGTTTCACCCTGGCATTGCTTCCTCTGTTGGAAATTGAACCTGTCCACCGACACACACACTGCCGGCCTGAAGTGTTCATTGAGATCGTCGAGCGCATGGGCATATACATCATCGTCTGTGGACGTTCTCTGTTTCGGTACTAGGCTCTTGTAAATTCTTAGACCTTCCGGCCCCAGGTTCAGCAACAAGATGCGTTTTTTTCTCGCGGGTTTAAACACCTCTTCATTCTCATCTTCCAGGACTTCTATGAAATTATTAATGTATTCTCTCCAGTCCTCCCACTTCATGAGTGGTTCTCCAGGACGGGGCAAAAACTGCACCGGCGCCGTTGCGTACCCAGTTTGCGCGCTCATTTTCTCTCTCTTGACCCTGGGTTGTGCACTCCCTTGGCTTCTGGGGCTTCCCGGTTGTTTGTCCTGCTCTTCCTCGCTTGTTTGGGCTCGGGGACTACCTGCGTCAGCCCCCTCGCTCTTCGGTGGGATATCCAGCGCGGGTTCCCCTGTTTTGTGGGCTCTGCGTGATTGGCGCGCTGTGCTGCTTGTCCCTGGGGTCTATCTTCCCTCTGTTGTGTCTCTGTGCCACCCCCTCGGGTGTTCTTGGGCTCTGCCACGCTCTCTAGGGTACCTGTGAGGTGATTGATGATTCTGCTGGCTCTCTGTTCCTCTGGGCACCTTGGTTGGTGGTTCTGCTTGCCACTGGTGCTCTCTGTGTGACTGTTGTCGCTCTGGTGTTTCTTCCTTGCTGGGGGCCTGTTATCCCATCCTCGTCGCCATTGTAGAGCTGGTTTGTCACCAATAAAGACGCTGGAGCCAGGGAACCTTTAACTGTATTTATTTAGTTAATGTCCCTAAAGAGCGCCGAGCCTCTGCCCTTGATTCCGGCTCTCGCGCTGCAATCACGCCACTGCCGAGCGCCGTGCGCGCGCAGCCAATCCTGGCCGCCGGCACGTCACGTCGCTGACGTGACGTGCAACATTAGACCGTCACTACAATGTGTTTATCGATAATTGTAACGCTCTTACTTATTTACCTAAAAATAGAGATGTGCAGCTCATTTAGAATTTTTATTTTTAACACATGCTCTGGCGAGTACTTTCCGCATGTTTACAACTAAAATGATGTATTGTATATATGATGTATATGCTCGTACTATATATTGCTGCTTTGAGTATCCCAAATAAAAACAAGTTTTTTTTTAAAAAGTGTTCATTTTCCATTCACCTTAATGGGATCACATTATTAAACGTCTGACTACTTCACTCACATTTTCACTCGAGATGTTGACAAATATGGATAATTTCTTTAAAGGCTCAGGTGTGTTTCTCTAATGAGCACTCTGCTGTATTGCAGTGCTCTTAGCATTTTGCGGTTTTCTTCTTAGCATGCTCCCTCCCCTCTTCAGAGGTAATGTGCAGCCAAGATGGTAACGTTAGGCCGCAATAGAAACTGAATCCTGGTCCGTGCTGGTGTGAGCTCATAGCTCCACAAGCCCTGATGTGCTGTGGTCTGCACGGGTCCCGGAGCAAGGGCAGGACGCAGGCAAGTTGCCTCTTAAAGCCTATCACCAGAGCAACGACGTGCTCTGGCCAGCCCCGTCAGCCTCAGACGCTCTTACTTTTTTCTACTGATCGCCCCAGTACACGTCTACTAGGCCTGCCTACCTCCCTGGTAATTTATGTCTCTATACTGAATACCAGGTGGTAGTGCACTTCTTCACACATTACCAGTCCTTGACCTGTTAGGGGCAAACCAGGCACAAAACATGTTGACCATTCACACGTAACTTGACCCTTGAGGAACATTATTTTCCACACAGGAGCACACACACCGTTTTTAATTAGGCAGGAGCTACCTAGCTTATTAAAATTTAACTCAATGGGACTGCTTACCTATTTTAACTATCTCACTCCCTTGTGCACTACCTAGCCCCCACACCTGCACGCATCTTACGGCTTCTTCTTCAAAAGATTCCGCCAAAGACACCCGGTTTCGGGAGCCCGTCAGGAATTGCATTGCCGGCCTGACGAGGGGCAACAACCCAATGATTAGCATTACACCTCTCGGGTGTGTGAGGGCATCACGAAGAAAGACCTGTCTTCCCCAGCTCCCCTTACAGGAACTGCACACTCCGTTATAGAGCTGCTGTTTGCGCCATACACCCCCTTCTTATGCAGGCACACTGAGGCACAATGCATGCAAAGTTGCCATTCCCTGCAATGGCAGGAAAACATGGTCAGACATAATGGAAAGACATAAATGCCATTGCTTTCAAAGATATATAGGTGGTCCTTGCTCAATTACATTATTGGGTTAACTGTAGGAAGAGATAGCACAACGTCTGTTTCTGTTGGATGGCGTGCACAGTCTGACTGCAACGTTAGTGGTTGAAGGCACGTTTGTTATAATATAGTATCAATCTGGTTAATAAAGCAACGCATTTCCGTAGATGTCAATTGGTGCCACGTTATGTGTGACACCCTAATTCCCCGTCAGCTAGTCCTACCTTTTCAGTCAAAACTATTGTGCATTCTGAAATTTGTAGTTTGCTTACCACTACGGCCTTAAATATCCCAGCGTTCAAAGTGCTGTGCTGCTGCCTAAAAAAATCATGGCGGCTGAAGGTGCGACATATGACATGTGGACACATGGTGGCAGCTATGCATTTCCTCTGTTGTCTACCACGACCATTTCATCGCGTCTCAGCGTGTGTAGTAAATAGGCTGCATTTTACACCGGCCTGAAGTGCGCTTCTGCATTCGGATGAACACAGCCTGTGATTGGCCGCAATAACATGATTCGGTTTCAGCTCTTTTCAGTCAAGTCAGCTGCTTTGCTCAAGACTTACGATTAACTAATGACGCAGTTGTACTTCACGGTAAATTTACATTTAGGCCTGCGCATTGTTACTTTTATTGATGAACACTGTAATGGCCTAAGAATAAAGTTTATTCGCCTGGAGCTGCAAGTGTGCTGATCGCAGCATAAACCGCAAGATTATTCACTTAAAATCAATGTTGCATTTCATGCAAATAAAGCTAAATTCTGCCTAGAGAGGGATTATGCGGATGTAGAAATGCATGTCAACTATTTTCTCCTTAAACAAGAGACCATTGCTTACTAAATTTCAGCTGACAGAGTGCTCTAAGCATGTGCTGCATTGAAGTTACTTGTACAGAGGCTGGATTGTCTACAGAACAATGTTTTTTGCCTAGGGCAGTGCTGTGCACATCTAAGCATGTATTGTCACAGGGCTGCTGTGAAAACATAGCTGTAATTCTACAAGTTTCATTTGAATGGTAGGAAATCATGCAGAAGCGGTGACTGGAAATTGTCAAGCACCAAGTCAACAAACACAAGCAGTAAGTATTGATCGTGTGCAGTGGGGTTTGACCACAGAACCTGCACCCAACCCACTGGGCGGCCAGCCACTTCCACCATATGCAGTAAGTGTGGGCCTCCGGCCCCGGCACACAACCACCCATACAACCAAACCACCACTGTGGCACAGTTAGCAAAATAAGTCAAGTTCTGGTATCTCAAGTTTCAATCAGATCCAACATACGGGGCCAATTTTTCACAGATCACAGTTCATGTAATCACCTAATAACTTTGCACCCGCTCCCCTTGTCTGCACAAAACCCAATATCTCCCAGTGAGCCTTATTTTGCTAACTACTTGCCAAATTTCACTACCTATTGAAACTACACCAAATCACAAAAACACACACATTCTGAGTAAAGTTTGTCTTTCATACCAAGTGTGAGAACTGGCTTGCAAGCCACAGGGAACTAAGGGCCTACTAGTTTCAATCGAGGTGACTAAGTCTGTTTGCTTGCTGGTGTCATGGTGGTAGCTGGTTGACCAGTCCACGTCTGATTCAGGGCGGCGGTGTGGGAATTAGCGATTTAGAAATCAGAAACACAGGAAATAATTGCAAATATTATGATTGTCCAACCAGTGCTTTAGGCTTGTAGGAAAGAAGATTTTTTTCAACACACAGCGGGCAAAATATACTGCAAAAATCAATGGAGAATAATAGTTGGGAGAAATAGTAATACCACGGGAAATAGACCGATCGGGGCTTGCAGTGTAATAAGTGAATCAGTTTCTGTCCTATGCTTGATCAAGTGCCGTCTTAACGCATAGGCACGCTAGGGCGGTTTCCTGGGGGGCCCACGAGCATAGGGACCTTGCGCAGACGAGAATTTAACACTAATTTCCCGTTAAACATTTTTATTCCTGTGAGTGGCTGTGTAGGCAGGGCCCGGTGTACTGCTTTGACTGGGGCCTATAATGCTGTTAAGAAGGCCCTGCCTTGATCCCAATGATAAGGTCGTGATCTTTTAGTACCACCGTGTTCTTTCACTACTGGAGGCCTCACACAGTAAACAGTTGTAAGTGGCAGTCTTTATGCTGGTGTGGGCCCCATGGAGACTGTTCACTAGTCCAAGTGGTGCACTTCTTTCCTTCAGGCACCCAATCACAGCCCATAGAGGTAACGGGTTTTTAGGAACCCGCCGGTGTCAGGGGATAACACCCGAAGACCTCTGAGTTCCCTTGTTCCGGACCACAGAAACACGTAGTCTTCTAGTCGCAGTCAAAGATCAAGTTTTATTGGTAGCTACCAAGTAACACGTGTCCCAGAAGTACACCACACAGAGAGTAGGTTCTTGGGAGACTGTTCATTTTTACAGAACCAGCCGTCTCCTTATATATCAAATATATGGCTTCAAGCAAGAATTCTTGAGTTTATGGTATGGCAACACACATATTTCTTCAACAATACAAAGAGCGAAGTCATGTAAGCAAGCCCATATTTTAGATGTCCAGTTTGCTGATAGATTACCCAGTTGGACCGGGAACTCCCATCAGATATAGATGAACCACCAATAAAGGAAGGTACAACCCAGCCATAAAAAGGGCCATAAACAAGATACGGGGACAGGTGTGTGTTTGAAGGAAACATGGGCTGTATGTAGTGAATGGTTCGTGGAATGTTATGCGTAGATGCTATCGTATTCGGTCACTGGGCGAGGAGCTGCCTAAACAGGTTTGGCCGAAGACAGTGGAGTCAGTTGGGACAGGTCAGGGGAAAGTCACGAAAGGTGGACGTGTCTATTTGGATCAAGCTCGACCTTTAATTGACTTATCATGAGGGCAAGATGCAAGATGGATGCCGTTCACAAAATGCCCTGACTTCGTCAGACACGGTCGCTCCCACGCTCCCTGGCTCCTGACGGTATCGTTACCCTCTCTTCAAACCTCTGTGTACCTGTGCATTTACATTCGTGATTTGCTCTCTGCATTAGCACTCGTGATTTGTGATTGGCGATTTGTTAACCTGCATTAGCGCTTGTAACTGTGAATCTGTCTCAGCGCTAGTGATTTACTGCTCAGTCCGCTCTGTGTGTGGCACGTTTCAGGCATTCTGCAGCGCTACATAATTCAGGCCATTTAATTAGCGCGACGGAAACGGAGCTGCGCTCTACCTGGTTACTTCAATCTTTATCTGCATATTTAAAGCGCCTGTGACCTTTTTCTGTGCCCCAGCCTCACTCGACTTGTCTCTACCTCCATTTTGTTTGTTGTTGTTGATCAGAGCCCTTCCTCCTCGCACCGCTCCCGCCTCCCTGCTGCCCCTCCCACCCACTGACCCTTACTGTAGACCCCGTAGCATTTCCAGCTGTGACCGCCCTGACTTCGTCAGACACGGTCGCTCCCACGCTCCCTGGCTCCTGACGGTATCGTTACCCTCTCTTCAAACCTCTGTGTACCTGTGCATTTACATTCGTGATTTGCTCTCTGCATTAGCACTCGTGATTTGTGATTGGCGATTTGTTAACCTGCATTAGCGCTTGTAACTGTGAATCTGTCTCAGCGCTAGTGATTTACTGCTCAGTCCGCTCTGTGTGTGGCACGTTTCAGGCATTCTGCAGCGCTACATAATTCAGGCCATTTAATTAGCGCGACGGAAACGGAGCTGCGCTCTACCTGGTTACTTCAATCTTTATCTGCATATTTAAAGCGCCTGTGACCTTTTTCTGTGCCCCAGCCTCACTCGACTTGTCTCTACCTCCATTTTGTTTGTTGTTGTTGATCAGAGCCCTTCCTCCTCGCACCGCTCCCGCCTCCCTGCTGCCCCTCCCACCCACTGACCCTTACTGTAGACCCCGTAGCATTTCCAGCTGTGACCGCCCTGACTTCGTCAGACACGGTCGCTCCCACGCTCCCTGGCTCCTGACGGTATCGTTACCCTCTCTTCAAACCTCTGTGTACCTGTGCATTTACATTCGTGATTTGCTCTCTGCATTAGCACTCGTGATTTGTGATTGGCGATTTGTTAACCTGCATTAGCGCTTGTAACTGTGAATCTGTCTCAGCGCTAGTGATTTACTGCTCAGTCCGCTCTGTGTGTGGCACGTTTCAGGCATTCTGCAGCGCTACATAATTCAGGCCATTTAATTAGCGCGACGGAAACGGAGCTGCGCTCTACCTGGTTACTTCAATCTTTATCTGCATATTTAAAGCGCCTGTGACCTATTTCTGTGCCCCAGCCTCACTCGACTTGTCTCTACCTCCATTTTGTTTGTTGTTGTTGATCAGAGCCCTTCCTCCTCGCACCGCTCCCGCCTCCCTGCTGCCCCTCCCACGCCCCTCCCCCCTCAAAGTGTATGAATGACAGATGGTTCCACGCGCAGCGTCCACGCGCCTCGTACACGCCGAAGGTGCGCCAAAGGTAAGCCCGTCTACGCCCGTCCGCGCCTGGACCGCGCCCAGCGCCAGACCCCATGCCCCCCGCTCTGCCCAGCCCTCCCGCATTACCTACGATGCCGCCTCGCTCCTTGCCCTTAACCCCGGTCGCGCTCCCAACTGCGTCCAAGCCGCTCCTGGACACACCCATGGACCATTCTCCTGCTACTCCTGCAAATTCATCGGCACCAACAACATCTCCGCTACGACCACACCACAGATTCCCGACCCCAACCACCTACAATGCATCCTTCTCAACACCCGATCGGTCCACAGACACGCCATTGACCTCTGGAATCTACTAGACACCATCTCTCCAGACGTCGCCTTCCTAACAGAAACATGGATGAACGCCTCCTCCGCCCCAGACATCACCATTGCCATCCCTGAAGATTATAAGATCACACGCAAGGACCGTACCGGCCACACAGGAGGAGGAATCGCCATCGTCCATAAAAAATCAATCCACATCTCAACCAGCTCTGACGTCAACCTCGTCAACTCTGAACACCTTCACTTCCAGATTCACATCGACCCCAAGACCACACTCAGAGGCACCCTCCTCTACAGGCCACCAGGACCCCGCGCAAAATTCAGTGAAGACATCACGGATTTCATCACTCCACACGCGCTCCCCTCCAAAGATTACATCCTTCTGGGAGACCTCAACTTTCACCTTGAAAAGAACAACGACCGCAACACCACCACCCTCTTGGACAACCTCGCCAACCTCGGACTTAAACAACTGGTCACCTCCCCCACCCACATCGCAGGTCACACACTCGACCCCATCTTCACCTCCAGCAATCATGTCTCCTTCAGCCACACTACGGATCTCCTCTGGACTGACCACAGCTGCGTTCACTTCACCTACAACAAGCCGAAACCCATCAAACACCTCCAACCAACTCTGCAAAGAAACTGGAACAAAATCACCATCGATCAGATCTCCTCATCGCTCCTTCTAAACACCCCAGCCCACTCTTCTAACCCAGACCAAGCCGCCGCCAACTTCACCCTATGGTTATCCAACACCGCCGACATCCTAGCACCACTGAAAAAACGCCAAAGCAAACCTGGCAGCAAGAAGACCTCATGGTTCAACGATGATCTTAAGAAATCCAAGAAACTCTGCCGCTCCCTTGAAAAGGCCTGGAAAAAAGACCCAACTACTAGCACCAAGGACGCCTTCAAAAACGCCACCCGCACACACCACCAACTAATCCGGAAGGCCAAGAAAACAGCATTCAAGGATCGACTAGACAACAACGCCCACAACAGCAAGGAACTTTTCAACATCGTCAAGGAATTTACCAATCCCTCGGCCAACTCCAACGACATCACCCCCTCTCAAGCCCTCTGCGACTCCCTGGCTTTATTCTTCCACAACAAAATTGCAGACATCCACAACAGCTTCGACAACCAACCCGGAGACCAACCCACCCAACCATATGCTGAACTTTCTTCCCCCTTAAACACCCTTAACGACTGGAACCCAATCTCCACTGAAGACACCATCCGCCTGATGAACTCCATCCACTCAGGATCCCCCACAGACCCATGTCCTCACCACATCTTCAACAAAGCAGACTCCGTCATAGCACCGCACCTCCGAGACGTCATCAACTGCTCCTTCAACTCCGCCACCTTCCCGGAAAGCTGGAAACACGCTGAACTCACCGCCCTTCTGAAACCCACAGCGGACCCCACCGAACTCAAAAATTACCGCCCCATATCGCTCCTTCCTTTCCCGGCCAAAGTCATCGAGAAAGCTGTCAACAACCAGCTCGCCGCCTTCCTCGAAGCCAACAAATCCCTCGACTCCTCACAATCTGGCTTCCGAGCAAAACACAGCACTGAGACCGCCCTCATCGCAGCAACAGACGACATTCGAACTCTACTGGACAATGGAGACACAGTCGCCCTCATCCTCCTCGACCTCTCTGCAGCCTTCGACACAGTCTGCCACAGCACCCTCTTACAACGCCTCAGAAACATCGGAATCCAAGGAAAAGCACTGGAATGGATCACCTCGTTCCTCACCGGAAGAACCCAGAGAGTCCGCCTTCCACCATTCAAGTCCGAGGCCACTGAAGTCATCTGCGGCGTACCACAAGGATCCTCACTCAGTCCCACCCTCTTCAACGTATACATGAGCCCCCTCGCGGCCATCGCTCGCCAACACAACCTCAACATCATCTCTTACGCGGATGACACTCAACTGATCCTTTCTCTCACCAATGACCCCAGCACCGCCAAAACTAAACTACATGAAGGAATGAAAGAAGTTGCCGAATGGATGAAACACAGCCGTCTGAAACTGAACTCAGATAAAACAGAAGTCCTCATCCTAGGTACATCCCCCTCGGCATGGGACGACTCTTGGTGGCCGGAAGCCCTTGGAAAAGCACCCATCCTGACAGACCACGCACGGAACCTAGGCGTTATCCTGGATTCTTCACTTTCAATGAACAGACAAGTCAGCGCCGTATCCTCATCCTGCTTCAACATTCTTCGCATGCTCAAACAAACTTTTCGCTGGATCCCCACCGAAACCAGAAAAACAGTCACCCATGCTCTGGTCACGAGCAGACTGGACTACGGAAACACCCTCTACGCAGGTACTACCGCTAAACTCCAGAAGAAACTCCAACGAATCCAAAACGCCTCAGCCAGGATCATATTAGACATCCCGCGTAACGAACACATCTCTGGTCATCTGAAAGACCTCCACTGGCTACCCGTCAATAAGAGAATCACTTTCCGACTGCTAACCCACGCACACAAATCACTCTACAACATCGGACCAGAATGCCTCAACTCACGACTGTCCTTCTACACCCCCTCCCGCCAACTACGTTCTTCCAGCCAAGCCCTCGCCACCGTACCTCGCATCAACAAGACCACCATGGGAGGCAGATCCTTCTCATACCTGGCAGCTAAAACATGGAACTCACTCCCCACTTACCTTCGCCTTACCCAGAACCACCTAGCATTCAGAAAGCAACTTAAAACATGGATATTTGACAAGTAATCCTTCTCCCCTCCCTTAGCGCCTTGAGACCCTCTGGGTATGTAGTGCGCTATATAAATTCTGTGACTTGACTTGACTTGACAAAATGGAGTTTTAAGGGATGGGACGGAAACTGTGATTTAGGGGTGTTGGCAACCCTCAATTGTAACGCAAATACATAGGAATGATGTCCTAATCATTATCGGTTCGTAGACACCAAAATCGTCTTGGTACGTTGAGATTTTGTGACACGGGTATTGGACCTCGACATCGGGAAAACCACAGGGTCCGGATTTTGGGAACCACAGCCCTCCTTTTGCCCTCATATAAGGCAATAACTCATGCTAATCTGAGTCCAAATCGGTATGAAGAAATTCGTGGAGATGTTGCTGGAGCATCATTCTGTTACTCAGCTCGTCCTGTGGCACAGGCTTCCGTACACACGAGGTAGCACAGAGGCCACATAGTGCAGGAGCACACTGTATACACAAGCAAAACATGAACAGAAGTGCCAAGATCATCCCAATGAAAATCAAAGTTTTCCATCCCCAGGCAGTGATCAGTTCCCAGAACCACCCCAGCAGGGACCAATCCCCTTTCTCAATGTGAAGGGAACCAGATATTTCGTGTAGTTTGGAGATGGCCTGGTATACTGTTGGTGCGTTATCAGGGATAAAAATGCAGCAACTGGATTGGATGACTCTACACACACCACCACGATCGGCGAGTATAATGTCTAAGGCAATTCGGTTCTGAAGGGTCATAAGTCGATCCGACTGAAGCTCTGTTGTCAAATTGCCAAGTGCTCCAGCCGTTGTAGTCACGGCGGATTCAACTACCCTCGTTAACTGGCGAATATTCCTGCTGGTCACCATAGGCCCCCAAAATGGCAGAAAACCCTTTGCGAAGTCAGCGAATTCCTGACCCGCGGTGTCGTCTTTACTCACGACACCTCTAGCTATCCTTGTCCGATGGTAATCTGCTCGGGCCGTGTAGGTAGGAGGCAGCAAAAATGAAATAAAACATGAACCTGAGAAATCAGGGGGCAACCACGTGTAGGCTTGGTCGTGGCAAACGAAATACGTGCCTTTAGCTGCCAAGAGTATCGGGGAAGTTCGGGAAGCAAATACGTATGTTTCCGTGCAAATGCTCTTTCCTAACTGTGCTGTGGGGTTCCTACCAATACCCTGTAAGCATAAGTGACCTCGGTGGGGAACTATCCAAACCGGGCGAGATTTCTGTGCTGCCTGGCTCTTGACCAGGTAAACCCCATGTTTGGTCACGTTCCAACGGGAGTAGGGACTCAGTTCATCTTTGGGCATTGTCAGATAGGTGTCGATATCCCTACTCATGTTCCTTATCCCTGCGATTAGCGCCTTGTTACTGGAATCGCTCGCAGCGGAACGGGTCGGGTATGGTTCTAGGGCGAATAAGAACAGGGTCTGGAAAGCCCACAGAGAACCATAGTAGCTAAAGGGCAAAATGAAGTATGGGATCCCCTTATCGGTTGTGTGTGGCATAAGTCCGCATATCCAACAGTTTGACGTGTTCATTATGGACTGGTGTTGGTGTAGAAGCTGGATGAAAGAGTTGTTTACAAATTCGAGTCTTCGGGCAGACTCGTGTTCAGGTAAAGGGTGAAAGTAGTGTGGAGAAATAGTGGGAGGAGGTGGTGTCTGGGTGTCATTCGAAAAGGTAACTTTAAATACGAACAAAGCATAACCAATAAAAAACACAAGTATGCTACATAACATTAAAACACATAATATCAGGAATGTTCTTCTGGACAGTATCGTGCATAACTGTTTTTCAAAGTTCGTGAGTCTGACAGGTCTCTCTACTCTTGGAAACTCCATCCTCTAGTTGCTGCCCGCGGTGGTTGATTGATTCTCCCAGGGAGCGCGCTCTGCTCAGTCCGGGGTAACTCCCGTGGACCAATCAGAACCGTGTACCTAGAACTTCCCAGTTGCACTCCCCAGACTTCAACCGCGACCCTAGCAGCAGAACCGGATGGCGGTTCGAAAAATCAAAAATGAGCTAGTTCCCTTGGGATGAGAGAGCTGAAAATTCAAAAATAGGTCTTAGGGGGAAAAGAAAATTACATTAGATCACACTTTTATTAGTTCTTTTGTTTAGACCGCAGGTCGTATCGTCGTTTCCCAGGTACGGTGTGATCTTCAAACAGCGTTTCAGGTTCAGTAGTGTCCAATTGCATGGATGGTGACACAAGTCCTTGCAAAATATGATCACTCTCCTTTCCGGTACTAGTTTCTTTCAAACGGGCATCGCTGAAAGGGATGAAGCGAGGTACGGATTCTGTCTCAGAGTCAGCAAGTCCTTTGTTGACCCACCGGTCGTATGGAAGGGGTAGAGGGACCCGTTTGCAGTGTGTCCCATGTACCCAGTTCTTCTTGCCTTCAACCCGAACCGCAGATCTTGTTGAAAGTAGTACCAGGTGCGGTCCGGTCCACCTCGGTTGTCCGTTGTTGGTGCGCTGAAAATTCCGCAACAAAACCCACGAACCGGGTTCGATGAGGTGACCTGGATCGTCAGAGGCTGGTGGAGAAGAACTGTGAACCTGTTGGTGTAAAACACGCAATTTAGTTGTCAATTCGCACAAATAGTCAAGCAGTACGGGGTGCTCTATCTCGCTCAGTTTCTTGGGTCTTGGCACGCCCCAGACGTTGGCTGGGCGGCCAAACACGATTTCATGGGGGCTAAGTCCTAACCTGGAGTGGACAGTCGTCCTGGTTGACAAAAGTGCTAAAGGCAAGGCATCAGGCCATTTAAGACCTGTACTGGCTTGGATTTTGGCTAGTTTGAGTTTTAGAGTGCCATTGTAGCATTCTACTAATCCAGCTGATTGGGGGTGATTTGCAGCGTGGAATTTTTGGTGTATGCCTAGACACTCACACACTCTCTTCATCACGCATCCTACGAATTCACTTCCGTTATCACTCCAGACAATTCTAGGCATACCGAATCTAGGGAAGAACTCTTTGACAAGGGCTTTGGCAGTCGATAAGGCGGTGTTGTCCTTAAGGGGGTACGCTTCCACCCACCTTGAAAAGGCGCAAACAACAACGAGAACGTATTTCAGGTTGTTGCACCTCTCCATGTGGATGAAATCTAGCTGCAAAACCTCGCGAAATGACCAGCTGGAGTTGGCGTTCCCCTACCGGGATTGTACTTCAAACATACCATACACTTTCTGACCACGTTTTCTGCGTACTTTGGGATATTGCTATTCTGCCATACTGGGGCCAATAGTTTACATATTCCTCTCGAATTGATGTGTGCCATTCCGTGAGCCATCGTTACCACTGCAAGTACGTATGCATTAGGTAGTAACCATCGCTGGTGTTCCGATAGTTCGACCCAACAACCATTCGCATCCAATCTACCTGTGCTTTCTCTCCATTCATTCATCTCGTTCTCAGTGGCCTCGGCTTGTATTGATTTTACGCTTTCAATGGTGTCCTCACACATTCCTACATCAGCAATCCATCTAGCGGGACCCATGACATACATCCGACTCATTGTGTTCCTTGCAGTTCCTTTCGCAACCTCATCTGCAAATGCATTTCCGCGGCCAACATCATCCTGAATCTTTCTGTGTGCACTACATTTTATAATGGCGACTTGTAGGGGCAAGGTGAGTGACTCAAGGAGCTCATTGACTAGCTGGCCATGTTGTATCTTTGCACCATGGGACGTAAGGAACCCTCGTTCACGCCATAATCTCCCAAAACTGTGAGCCACACCAAAGGCGTATGGGCTGTCAGTGTACACATTCACTCGTTTTCCTTTCGCCAGCACACATGCTCTAGTAAGCGCTATCAACTCTGCAGCTTGTGCAGAACTGTGGGGAATGCGTGCAGTCTCTACAATGGTGTGTAACGTCGTTACGGCATATGCTGTAGTCGTATCACCATTCGGTAACTTGAAACATGAACCATCAACCCATAGAGTATCATTGCATTCGGGAAGGGGAGTGTCCTGTAAGTCTACTCTCCCTTTTGTCTCTTCCTCTGTCCTGAAACAGCAGTCATGCTTGTCAATCTTGTCTGTTTCTGTCGGGATGGGTAATAACGTAGCGGGATTGAGTGTATCACACCTCTTTATATGGATGTGACTTGCTAGCAGCGTAAGTTCGTAACTGGATAGTCGAGCGCTAGTAAGGTGTTGTGTCTTTGTCCTATTTAGTAAAATGTCTACTGCATGCGGAACCATAACGATCAAAGTGTTATTCATGACTAATCCAGCAGACTGTCGAATGCAGACAGCTGCTGCGGCTGTTGCTCTTAGACAACTTGGCAGTGCCTTAGCCACTGGATCCAGAGTTGCCGAAAAATACGCGCATGGGCGTTGTTTGTCCCCAAAGAGTTGCATTAAGACTGATAATGCACAACCTTCTTTTTCGTGGACATACAATGTAAAAGGCTTACTGTAGTTGGGGTTTCCCAACACAGGAGCCGAACACAATGCATCGCGCAACTCGCGGAAACTCGTCTGACAATCTTCAGACCAAGGCATAGGTTTAGGCGTGTCTTTGCGGAGTAGTGACAGTAAAGGTTTGGCTAGTAGTGAGAAATTCGGTATCCATTGTCTACAGTACGATGTAATGCCCAAAAAAGCTCGGACACCTCTCTGTGTCCTTGGGGCACTTAGTTCTGCAATTGCCTGTATTCTTTCTGGTGTCAGTCTCCTTCCCTCCTTCGATAAGATGTGACCTAGGTAGGTTACTTGTTGTCGACAAAATTGTAGTTTTGAAAGGGAGACTTTGTGCTTCATGTCACATAGGTGTCGTAATAGCGACAACGTAGCTTCCTTGCAAATCTCTTCAGTGTCTGCAGCGATTAGTAGATCGTCTACGTACTGAATCAATATTGACCCATCTGGCAGTACAATTGTGTCTAGTTGTGTTTTCAGAGCCTGACTGAATATTGATGGACTTTCGCAGTAGCCTTGAGGAGCGCATTTGAAGCGGAAGCTTCGTCCTCCTAAATTGAAGCCGAAAAGGTCTCTACTCTCTTCGGCGATCGGGATGCTGAAGAAAGCGTTCTTCAGGTCAATCACCGAGAACCAAGCTGCTGAAACTGGAACCATTGTCAATAAAGCAGTAATGTCGGGGACGACTGGAAACTGCGGTATAACTACCTTATTTACTTCTCGGAGGTCAATCACAAACCTATACACAGGGGGCTGTGAAGGATCAGTACGTTTCAAGACCGATAAAACTGGACTGTTACAAATGTTTCCTGTTGTTTCCTCGATAACATCTTTATTGATTAAATCATAAACGATCGTTAACAATGCCTGTTCGCAGTCGTTAGAAATTTTGTATTGGGGAATACGTGGCAATCTGACGTTTGCTTTCAAAGTTATGACATACGGTGCTATCTCTAAACGACCTACATCGTTGAAACCATTAGCCCATAGTAAATCTGGAAGTGATGACAATTCGGTTGGGATACCTTCTTTTGACAAGTACATTGGAGAAATGACTTTTCTCCCTAAAGTAAGCTGTACTCCCGAGGAAGAACAGTACAAAGTCGCGTACAACCTCTTTAGCAAATCCAATCCTAACAAATTTTCACCACAACCTGTTGTAAGAATGAGGGGTGCTTCTAATTCACGGGGGCCAACAGAAAGGGAAATAGGACTAGAGATCGGGTTTCTAACAGGGGCGCCAGAGAAGCCTACTGAGACATTCATTTCGCCAGACAAAGGTGCGCCAGGAAGTTTTGAGTGCATAATAGAACTTTTTGTAGCACCAGTATCCAGCAGAAATGGCTCTGACACTCCTGAGGTAATTACCTCGACATAAGGTCCATCCTGATCTACTGGAACTGAAACAACTCCCTCTGTTTGTCCATGGCTGTCCTAGCGATCGTTACCCTCATTGTCGTGTTCGGTGTAATAGTCGTCAGCATAGTACTGAGCTGACTTGGACGATGAATTACCCTGTTGATCAAAGCTATTCATGGATTTCTGAGGTGGAAAAGAAGTTATATTCTGAGTGAAATTTCCACGGCCTCTACCTCTAGAGGCATGCTGAACACCTTTTCCCCTTACACCTTGTGCACCATTTAAACGTCGTGCAAGAGCCGGACAATTATTCCTAAAATGACCCTCTTCTTTGCAATACGCACATTGATTCGGGCCATACGTAAAACGCTGATGGGAAAGCTCGTTTCCTTGCGCGTCTCTAGAGTACTGCTGATTCTGTTGATAATTAGACTGGCTAGCCATACGAGGCTGATAGGCCTGTTGGAGAAGAACTTTAGTTTTCAAATCTTTCGTCTTTTTGTCTGCCTTGTCTAACTCGTCTTTACGCCTATTTTCATAGTACTGGGCTGTTGCTAGAATCTGCGCTGACGTAGAGACAGCCCAAGCACTTTCTGAGTCTTTTAGTTTAGCACACAATTCAGGAAGCAAATTGTGTACAAACTTGTCTACAAACAGTCTTTGGCCACCCTCGGTAGCCATATCCTGACCACTATGGTCAGTGAAGGTTTCCTCAAATCTCGTGAAGAAGTCAGACACATTCTCGTCTTTCTTCTGTTTGCACGCGGATAGCTTGTCCCAGTTTACACGTACTTCAGGCATAATTGTCTTCATGTATGCAATAATTCTACCAGGAAGTTCAGCTATTAACGGCTCAGGCTTGAAACCACCGATTTGTCTAGCATCTGTAGTCGCAATGTTTGCCCATGAGTCACCTAATTCTTGGTCATGATCTGTATGACGTATCTTACTCCATAAAGGATGTGGAACAATGTTCCCAAACAACATGTCTATATCCGCTAAATTCATTATACATGAGCTTGCAGTTTGGGACAACTCCTTATAATACCCAGTCGGGTTTTTACGGCGATCGGGTAGTGTCTGCTTGAGTGCTAGGACTTCTGATCTTTTCCAGGGGACATGTACCCATACACGCTGGAAATGAGGCAGAACCGGTGGAACTGCGTTTGCGTCACCTTCCCTCCAAACCAGAGGAACCTCTCTCATAGGGTACTGTCTCGCTCTTTTCCTACTAGATGTACCACTGTCAGAGGATGACCCAGAATTACCACCTGTACTTCGATGTGACAATAATCTCTCTACTGCTCTTTCAACGTCGGGACCAACTATCATACCCTCCCCAAATTTAAATCGTAACCTACACAACTCCTGCAGGTTGCTCTTCTGACCATTATCTTCCAAATCCTCACACAGGAAAACACACATCTGCTCAAAGACGTATCTTTGCGTTGGTTCATCCCATTGACGGAAAACGTTCATGACAGACTCTACATCATATCTCGCTGTATCCATAGCCCAATTTCGTGCTAACTTATTCAATGTTTCCCTTTCTTGATAATCAGGCATTTGGCTTCGTAATTGTCTTCGTTCCGTGTTAGGGGTCGTTTTAGGCGACCGAAAAAGTGGTGAAGGAAAGTTAGTAACAATGCTGGCCATTTTGTGCCAGACGGAAGGTGAAAGTGAAGGAATAGCTGGCAGTAGAACAGAGTCACGCAAAGCAGAAACAGAAATGTTCGTAGAACGAGTATCAGAGAGACTAGAAGGTGCTCTAGGCGAAATTTTAGAAGGAACGGTAGGAGAAATAGATGTGATCGGTGAGCCTTGAGGAGGCTGTGCCAAAGAAACAGGAGCCAGCTGAAGAGTAGCCGGTGAGTGCGGTAAAGGAGCCTGTATTACAGCTACCAAAGGTGCAACGATAGGTTGCGGAGGTGCTGTGGCATTTTGTGCATAGGGTGGCGGAGAATTTAATAGGTGGGACATTAATGGATCTTTCTCGGATCCTTCCTTTTGACCTTGTCCCTTATTTGGCAACATCGGGTAACATTTATCTATCGCTAGTTTCTTGCTCCTAAGCATCTGTTCGCTCTCCTGCTCTTCCTCATTATCTCTGTATGCAACGGCAGCTTGCACCATTGACATACCTCTTTTATTCTTTTTTGCTAATCTTATTTCTTTCTGTTTGGCTTCCTTGCGCCATAAGAGGAAAGAGTCAAACATCGCCGGCCGGGCTTTCTTCTTGAACAATTTGACCTCTAAGTTATCTAATATTTCTTGGTCGAAACTACCATATTGGGGCCATTTTAAAACACCATCCTTGCGGGTGTATTTTATCCATACTTCGTTATATGTGATAGGGCCTACGCCATGCTTCACATAGAGTTCATACGTTGGAGTTCCAATTGGAGGAACCGGACAAGAATCCTCCAATCGGGAGTCCTTACTACAACCAAGACAAAACAAGTTTCCAAGTTTGCTAAAACTAGGCATCTTCGCTCACTAGTCTAGCTTCAAACTTCAAAGGATTATCTGTTACGATAGTTCTCGTGAATACACGAGTCCTTCGGCTTTGGGGCTTGCAAGTTCCAAATCAAGTCGTATCTCAAGGATACCAAAAACTAAGAACAAACTAAGGACTAGGAGACGCTCCACTTATACTTAACTGAAGTATTTGAAGATCGATGACGTCGCTAGAAGACTCGTCTATCGTTTCGCTCTACCAAGGATCACTGGGTCCAAAACAAGGCGATAGTCAGGGCAGCAGTCCCTCGTAGCCGTCGGGACGCGGGGAACCTCGCAGCAAAGACCTTCGGAACCACGTCGACATACAGGGGTCGCTGAAGTGGCTGGCCGTCCTCTGGAATTTTCACACGAAGCTCCTCACGAACATCTGGCTTGGACCGTCACCGCTTGATATCGCCCCACGTTGGGCGCCAACTGAGGTAACGGGTTTTTATGAACCCGCCGGTGTCAGGGGATAACACCCGAAGACCTCTGAGTTCCCTTGTTCCGGACCACAGAAACACGTAGTCTTCTAGTCGCAGTCAAAGATCAAGTTTTATTGGTAGCTACCAAGTAACACGTGTCCCAGAAGTACACCACACAGAGAGTAGGTTCTTGGGAGACTGTTCATTTTTACAGAACCAGCCGTCTCCTTATATATCAAATATATGGCTTCAAGCAAGAATTCTTGAGTTGAGTTTATTTCTTTACTGTGTGATAAGCTACCTGTGTGATCGCCGCCACCGCCTCTCAGAAACCCAGGTGGGCAGGACTTTCTCCAGGCTTCCCCGATCTCCCCCACAGTCGAGTAAACGCTGCTGGGGCCCCCGCCATCTTGGGTGAGGGCAAGAGAAGGGCGAGCAGACGACTGCTCGGCCCCTCCCACCCTACCGCCATTTTGGAGTACAAATGAAGCCACTGCCCCGGAAGCGCAGCGGACGGGCGCAGCGGGCGCGCCGTCAGCGCGCCGAAGGCGCGCCAAAGGCAAGCCCGTCTGTGCCCGTCCGTGCTCGGCCCGGGCTCAGGGCCACCCCCCTGGCCAAACTGCCCCTGACAAAATGGCACTTAGATACAGCAGAGAGACACTAATGGGGCTGGACCCTCTATCAGGTATGGCTATCTGCCCACGTTTAGCACCCAACCTGAAATCTGAAGACAACTATACCTGCCCAATCTGTCTCACCTATCCACCGCAAATAAACCCCCTTCCAATCGATCCAATGGCCAACGTAAACCATGTTTCTGACAACCAGCTCCCCTCTGGCAAAATATTGCCTCCAGAAACGGGATGCAGATCAAAAGAAGAGCTGAGAAGTGGGTTACTAAACGTTAGATCTCTTCCCAAACACGCCACCGAGATTCAGCTCTTGATCGAATCCAATAACTTGGATATTCTGTTCCTTACAGAAACTTGGACGGTGGCTGGCTTAGAGCTTGAACTAGGTCCAGCCTGCCCAGAAGGTTACAAGATTCTCCACAACCCAAGGCCAAAAGAACGAGGGGGAGGAACGGGTATTATTTTCAGAGAGGATCTGAACATTGCCTTGCTAGACATAGACAAAACCTCCTGCGCTGAATTGTCTGGGATATCTATCAAACTCGGCTCTGGATACTGCCTCACTGGCCTAATTTGCTACAGGCCACCAGGGTTTATTAATGCTATGCAACAACAGGAATTAATCTCAGTCATTAACAACTTGACACTCACTCATAGCAGAGTGCTAGTACTGGGGGATTTCAATCTGTGGACTAACGGCACTTTAGATACAGCCTATCATAATATCATACAATCCTGTGCTAACTTAGGATTAAAACAATGGGTTGCCGCTCCCACTCACAGGGAAGGGAATACTCTAGATTTAATCTTTGCCGAAGAAAATCTTATAAACATGGGAGAAATCCATCCAGTGGGATGGTCAGATCACCATCTCATAATGTTTGATATCCATAACCTGGGCAAAACAGATCAAGCTAACACTCAAGTTAGAACTTTTATCAGTCGCGATTGGAAGGGACTACTGAAGAGGAAAGGAGAAAAGGAGACGGACCTCTTTCAGATGCAGACCCTCCTCAAACCAGAAAATGATATTGCTACGAATTACAGTCTACTCTGTGACCATGTCACTAAGAGACTTGACTGCATAGCCCCCCTAAAAGCAATCAGGAAAAGAGGCAACCCCTCCGCACCCTGGTATACAGATGCACTACAAAATCTGAAAAACGTCTGTAAAAGAGCAGAGAGACAATGGAGAAGAGGCTATGAAGAACAGAATAGACTACTCTGGAGACTGACTATAACTCAATACAAGAAAGAGATCGCCACAGCCAAAGCAGAATACTTTGCTGCTGTAATCTTAAAAAGCTCCAATAAATCACGCGATATCTTTAAAATTGTAAAAGATCTGTCCCATCCCGTTTGCACTAACAGTAATATTAAACCCTCACAGGAACTATGTGATGGTCTGGCCTCCTTCTTTCAGGAAAAAATTTCCATACTTATTGAAAGTATGGAGGACCCCGCCTCCTCCATAGTGCAGCACCAAAGCGGCATGGAGAATAATGAGAAGGATGAGGAAACAGAAGAACGCATGACACCAGGAGCTATCCTGGACACATTAGTTATCCCCACAGAACAAGAGTTTAGACAATTAGCCCTTAAAGTAACATCTGGCTCCCCATTGGATCCTCTACCTCACAAAATAGTGAAAGAACTGGGGGCTGAATTCTTTCCTGTACTGCACCAGCTATGTGCACAATCCTTCCGCACGGGCACGGTGCCGAGGGAATGGAAGCAGGCAGTGGTCACACCCCTGTTAAAAAAATCCAATCTGGATCCCAGCTGCCACAAGAACTACCGTCCCATCTCTCTCCTGCCGTATCCAGTAAAAATCTTGGAACGGATGGCCAGCAGTTCGTTGTCCCTCTTCCTGGAATCTAATAACATCCTTGAGGAGGAGCAATTCGGATTCCGACCAGCCCACGGAACCGAGTCAGCTTTACTGATGGTCCTGGATGACCTGAGAATGAGGGCGGACAGGGGAGAGTCAGCAATTCTGATTCTGCTTGACCTGTCCGCCGCATTCGATACGGTGAGCCACGACATCCTGCTGACTCGGTTGGAAGCTGCTGGAGTAGAGGGGATGGCACTTGAGTGGCTACGCTCTTACCTGTCAGATAGATGGCAGGCAGTGGCACTACCCCCGTATCAGTCGGAGTTTGCTATGGTTCCACATGGGGTTCCTCAGGGGTCTGCGATCAGCCCAATCCTTTTCAACGTATATATGCAGCCCCTGATGACCATCATCAAGGCCCACGGCATTAGCGTGATCAACTATGCGGATGACACGCAGCTGATGATCTCCCTTGATGGTGCCCATGCAGAATCCCTTGAGACCTTCCATACCTGCATAAGGAAAATGGCAACCTGGCTAAAAAGAAACTCACTACAGTTTAACAGCAGTAAAACTGAGATAATGCAATGCAAAGTGGGTAGAATAGCCAGAAACCTGCCCGCTGATTTTTGGCCTCTGGACTCAGGAGAGCCATTGGCACCAGTAACAACCGTACGGAACCTGGGGGTTAATCTCAATGACAAATTAAGTCTTGAGTCTAACGTCAACAGACAGGTGAGCAGCTGCTTCATATTAATGCGGGGCGTTCGAAAGCTACTGCCCTTATTACCAGCACACACCAGAGCAACCGTGGTCAGAAGCATCATCCTTAGCCGCCTGGATTACTGCAATGCTCTGTTACTGGAATCTCCTGCTTATCTGATCTCCAGGCTCCAGAGCATCCAGGCGGCAGCTGCAAAGATGGTGCTTTCTCGAGGACGTCGTTCTTCCACCACTCTTGCTCTGGCCGAGCTGCACTGGTTACCCATTCAGCAGAGGATCCGGTTCAAATCTCTGTGTACCGTTTTCAAGGCTGCACATGGTTTGGGTCCCAAACCCCTGCAGGCCAAGTTCAAGTGGTATGAACCTACACGGGTCCTCCGATCCTCTTCCACCAATCTTATTAGTATACCCAGGATCAGGAAAGCCACCTATGGTGGCAGAGCTTTCAGCATAGCGGCAGCCCACCTTTGGAATAGCCTGCCTCTGGCAATTAGGAAAACCAACGAACTGATGCTCTTCCGCAAAAGGATCAAGACCTGGCTATTTCCTAATGTCTCACTTCCATAAAGCCTCCCCCCTGTTTTTGCCCTCACAAACCAGCCCATCAGTTGCATTTTTCAGCGCCAGGATGCCCGTAGGGTTACAGCGCGCTTTAGAAATGATATAAATAAATAAAATAAATAAATATGGTATGGCAACACACATATTTCTTCAACAATACAAAGAGCGAAGTCATGTAAGCAAGCCCATATTTTAGATGTCCAGTTTGCTGATAGATTACCCAGTTGGACCGGGAACTCCCATCAGATATAGATGAACCACCAATAAAGGAAGGTGCAACCCAGCCATAAAAAGGGCCATAAACAAGATACGGGGACAGGTGCGTGTTTGAAGGAAACATGGGCTGTATGTAGTGAATGGTTCGTGGAATGTTATGCGTAGATGCTATCGTATTCGGTCACTGGGCGAGGAGCTGCCTAAACAGGTTTGGCCGAAGACAGTGGAGTCAGTTGGGACAGGTCAGGGGAAAGTCACGAAAGGTGGACGTGTCTATTTGGATCAAGCTCGACCTTTAATTGACTTATCATGAGGGCAAGATGCAAGATGGATGCCGTTCACAAAATGGAGTTTTAAGGGATGGGACGGAAACTGTGATTTAGGGGTGTTGGCAACCCTCGATTGTAACGCAAATACATAGGAATGATGTCCTAATCATTATCGGTTCGTAGACACCAAAATCGTCTTGGTACGTTGAGATTTTGTGACACGGGTATTGGACCTCGACATCGGGAAAACCACAGGGTCCGGATTTTGGGAACCACACCATTCTTTCACCCAGCCTCCCTCTTCTCCATACCTGCAGTCTTGCAGAGCAGCTGCAGTGGAGTTGGGTAGGGTTGCAGATCCAAACGCTACGGTCAAAGGCCAAAACAAAGACACTCCCCCCCCAAACAAGAGAGAATCCCACCCAAATATCCTGCAACTCCAGAAAATTCCTTCAAAGTTGCATACCGACCTGGCCTTGACGAACCCAATGATTATTTGTCTTGTCAGTCCCAGACAGCGACCATTGCCAAGCAAGATATGGACTGAGAGACTGAAGAGTATGTCTGCCTTGTAACCAACAGCATGAGGCTCAACCCTCTCACCCTTGCTGAAATCAGCCAGGAGTTCCAGACTGATTAATGCTTCCAGCACCTGAAGAAAGCTGTATAGACCAACGATTGGTGGCCTACCATGAAAGACCAATCATGTTGCATGCCAGAAACCAAGAGGCATATCCAGGCCATGTACAACATCCATGACAAGCATTCAGTAGCAGAAGACAGACTGCTACTATGTGGAGGCCGGCTCATGGTGGCCTGCAACTGGTACTATGGCTCCTACAACCTGTTCACCACTCCCACCCAGGGATAGTTAAAACAAAAAGATGTCTCTAACAGAGTCTGGTTCCCTGATTTAGATACCCAGGTCAAATAAATGGTACCCGTTTGTCTGAGATGAGAAGCAGCAGGCAGGGGCGGCTCCTCCAGTATGGCGGAGGAGCATCGCCCACTCAATGTAAAAATAAAATGATAATTACGCAACATTAATAACGTTTTTTGCTCTTCTGTAAGGAGCGAGCCAGGTTGGGGCGGGGCCGGGTTTGTCACTGGGAGAGGGAAGAGAAGTGATTACTGCAACACCAAGGGCACATGATGGTCTGGCCAGCCGACTTGGGCTGGCCAAACCGTCATGAGCATTAGCATGTTTTCCACCGGGTGTATTATACAGCCTGGGTGGAGAACCAGGTCGCTCAGACCAATCATGAGGCTGCTGTCATGGTGACAGCAGCATCATGATTGGCTTAGGGTAGCCTGGGTGCTGCCGGAAGCCAGGAGAACAGAAAGGATGGCGAAGAGGCTGTGGCTGGTGACCGGCGACAACAAGGTAAGTCATCTTTTTTTTCTAACCCCCCCTCCCTGCCCCCCATAACCATTCGCTACAAGCCACCACTGGCAGCAGGGTCTACCAACCCACCTGCAGCCATCATAACCGAAGAAAGCCTGAGCTAACCCTGGATCCAACTAAGTGCAGATTTTGTGACTTTGCCTGGAAGATAACTTCTCCTCGTAGTCATGGATGATTTCAGCAAGTACCCTGATGTAGAGGTAGTCAACTCCACTGCTAGAGATAACATCATCCTGAACTTTGACGAAAAGTTGTAAACTTTTAAAAAGTTGAAAGAGCAGTGGCTACCAACTTGTCAGGCATGACAAGAGAGAAATTTGATATAGCCAAAATGTGCATCTGTGTCTGCCAGACTCTGGAGTGCTATCAGAGTCCGGATTGATCGCATCAGCCCCCACCAAAGAGTTTGCATCCAACTGCGATGCAGCGGGATCAATTGTGCAGCATCGGCAGTTCAACTACTGCAACGTAGAGGACTTTGTGGCAGCCCGATTCCCTTTGCCTAAGTCACCCCACATCACCAGTGGACGAACGAACCTCCACAGAGACACCCCTGTTGAATGCTCCACAACCAGAGCATAGTTTGCCTGTATCCTCAGCATCAGGACCACTCCATTGAAGTCTATGGCTGTCATCCTGTAAAATTTGGAACGTGCTTCAAAAATGCTCTTGTGGCCAGTTAACTAGCCAAAGTATCATTTTTTGGCCCCTAGACCATTTCCCTGCAGAATTTGGCCACATATCCTTGGCTGGAATACCCGGACTAACTCTTTCAAACTTTTGAAAAGTTGACAAGCTTTTTGTTGACCAATGCTTGTTTGCGGTGCATTTCAAAGTGTTAAACACTTTTAAAATCTATATCTCCAGAACCCTCAGGTGGATTTTTATGACCAAGGTCTCTAAAAATTCATAAAAATACTCTATCTTTTATAAATTGTTTTTGTATCTCTTTATTGGTGTGTGATCTTCTTATTCTGTTGTTTGGTGCTGTTAAATGCCTCACACAGAGGGCCATGTTGATGGCCAAGTCATGCAGCACAGCAAGTCACCTTGCTGCTCTGCACTGTGTGACAGGAAAAGGGCAGGAATGCATGGTATTCAAGTCAATGTGGCGCATTCCTGCCTTTTCCCTTGCGCATGTCCTATGACTGCCTAGCCTCAATACAGGCACTTTTGTTCCACGGTGAAAGTGTGCTTGCGTTGTAAGGAAGATTGTTTTTGTGCAGGAAAGGGCACATTCGTGTGCAAAAATATCCCCTGAGGCGTATTCCTCTTTCTATGTGTGCTGCAGAATGCAGCACACATAGAAATAGGAAAAAACGAGGAGAAATAAACATTGCTCCTCGTTACCCCTCACCAGGGGAGGTGAAGGTTTTTGGAGCATTTCCAGGTCTATCAATCCTGGTAAATCTGGGAATGCATCAAAATTCATGGCTGTTGTGTGAAAACACCTATGCAATGTCCATGGAAACCCCCCCTCTAGTTCAGAGTAGTTCAACACAGTGATTTGCGCTATGTTGCATTACCCTAGATTTATGAAGCCTCTAAGGGCCAATGTGGCCTTGTGTGGCTGCATAAATCTCATTTTTAAGTTGTGGCTCTCTTGCACCACATTGTGTAGTACAAGAGCGATGCAAAGGTGCTTGCAAATATGCCCCTAAGTTCCTTTGCCAAGCCTTACTGGCCATTGCTACTCAGGGTTGTGCTAAGGTTAACCGCATGCGTGCGGGCGGAATTCCGCTCGCACGCTGAGAATTTGTAAAGCCCATGTTACATGACGAGCTGGGCTCGTCATGAGCGTGCGAGGAGGCTACCTCATGACGAGCCCAGCTCGTCATGAGCGTGGAAGGGGTTAAGTAAACTATACTGACTCGACCCAAGATGGTATTTCTGAGTGTACTCCAAGATAAGGCCCACCGCCATATGATATAGTACACCAAGATGCTACATTAACTAAAGTTGAATTGCTTTTTCTTTAGCCACTCTTTCTGGTTATGTCCACCTTTCATATCCCAGACTACACGCACACCCTTACTTGCATTATAAGAACAAGTATACATTACATTACATGTATAAGGATGTGCATACATTGATCACTAGTCTTTCCCAGTATTTATATACACATGACCTGGAAATACTTTGTGAATCAAACTTTTTCAGTGCACAAAGGCAACACTAAGGGCATCATTCACCTTCCTGCACAATCCCGTTTGGCAATTGGTCACCCAGTAAACACCCACATCTCTGCGTGTGGTATAGGTATGGGTGCATAATTACTGAACAATTCCATGTTTCAGACTACAGAATAGCGGACAGCACGCAAATAGTGTATGAGTTCCCCTGTCCTAAGGTCGGTAAACTCAGAGGTGCATATTTACAAAAAAATGTCGGAGCGCAGAGCAGAACCAAATTTGGCAGCGCCACACTCCAATATTTTCAAAAGACAAGAATGTGCTGCATTCACAAGAATATGGCGCACCCCTGTGTTTTCCCTAGGGCTGGCGCTAAATGTAGCTGCCTAGCGCCAACGCAGGCACCCTTGCTCGATAGTGCAAGGGTGCTCGCATTACAGGGAATGATTGTTTATGTTCAGGAAGGTGTCCCCTCCTGCACATAATCACTAATGCACATAGAAGTAGCAAATCATCATTATTTAATGTTTGTTTATGTGCAGGAAGGGACACCTTCCTGCACATAAACAATAATTAGTGACATTTTGCTCTTTCTATGTGTGCTGAATGCGAAAAACGAGGCGAAAAAATATTTCTCCTCATTTTGAAAATCTAACGCCTGCTATTGCATTGCATTCGTTTTTGGAGCTGCCTCCGATGTACACCTCCTTGTATATCTGGGGCAGTGTCAAAAAGCAGTGGGTGTTGTGGTGGAACGCCCACAGAAACACCCGTTGCATGCCCCTTTCTTGCTAACTGATGTTAGGGCAGACCGCCGTTGGTGTGCTAATTTGCAGCAGACGAATTGGCGTTTTAACACCAGAAAGAGGGCAATAAAATTGGCCTTATAAATGTGTTTTAGCTTTGAAGGCGGTAAAAAATAATTGATGGATTGCTATGTTTTTAGAGCTGCAGAAAGGATAGTCTCACTTACATGCAATCTAAATGGCTGTGATTTTCGTCTTTCGCAAGGGGAAAAAGGAGTGTCACATTCTTGTGTATTTCTACGTCTGCTTGTTTTTTTCATGTTCTGTCCGCATGTTTTCTTTTGTATCAAGGCCTTGTGCTGTAGATCTTCTGGGTATTAGCACTGTAAATGAAGTTTCATTGCAGCTTTGATTCTTTTATTGTTTTGCCAATAAAACACATTCCCAGACCATTTGCAACAGCCAAAGTACAAACATATTATTAACAAGAAAAGGGCTGCTGATATCTGTTGCAACATGTTCTTGGCAGAGCTGCCATTTAATGTGTTACTTAAAAAAGTTAGCTTGGGGATCTTTCTAAAATTTAACTGCAAATCTGACTTTTGTAGAGCAAAGTCAGCATCATTTTATCCATCTTTCAAATGGGTCCTACTGGAGAAGGCAATATTAAAATACACCAAAAAGTATGATATTGTTACTCATAAACAATTGTTTTTGTCTAGGTATGTCAAAGAAGAAAGCTCTTTATCTCTCAGGTATCAATTTGCTGACCTCCCAAGTCAAAAATTCACCTGGAGGTGTCTTCCATCTCAATACTGGTACCACTTTGACAAATGTACCTATATAACACACTGGCAATAGTCAGTGTGGAGTTATGGCTGGTCAGTTTCCACTGAAAAGCTGTGTTTCTCTTAATAACTTTGCATTGTTTGACGAATCTGTATAAAACGTTCTCAAAAATAGGTAAATTAATATGATTTAGGTTTGGCATGACAAGTTTTATGCAGATCTATCAGGGAGGTGGTGGTAAGGGGAGTATCAGAAAGTGACAACCCACGCATCCTCAAGAGATTTCCAAATCTTTGGAGTTGCAAATCCAGTTAAGAATATAAAGGCATAATAATGAACCAGGGGTCTTTTCCCCCTTTCGCCAATTGCAGATTTACAAATCCATTGAAGGGTTCAGAACTCCACCGCACTCAGAATGGATGACTGTCGCAGATTTTTTTTTGTGGTCGACATAATCCATCACAGATGGGTACAATGAAAATAACAGGTTCATAAGAGGACTGAGAGAGCCTACCCTGATCCCCAGCCTCACGTGGGAGGGTGGGTCCCCCCTCTCCATTTGGGCACTAATATTAAGTAAAAAATGTTTTTTTTTCATATTTACATTTGTGTTGAATTCAGAAATCATAGACACTCTCTGTTTCCCACTGACTTAGGATTCTTCAATTCTGAGAAAAAGATTACACAAGATCCTGGTGCACTACAGCTGCTCTTGGTCCTTTTCCGTTGTGCATGGTCTACATCTATGCTCATCGGGATTTGGTCCATTGGGTTGGTCGCAGGATTTGAGTGATGAGCAGGGGGCCCTGCTCCCGAGCCCTCCTGCACACGTTTCAAAGCTGTGTGCTGCTAGAGTTGGCTGCCAGTGGTCACAACATTTTTATCAATAAATAAAAACACCTAAAAGCAAAACTTAATTAAATAGCAAAACATACTCAAAGCAATAAATAATTCAACGCCCATAGTCATGTCTTACAAAGTGGTATGGGTAATGTGCTATGCAATTTAATCCAATTTGAATGGAAGGACTAATACTAAAGTACCAAATGTCAAGGTTGTCACCTGCCTCTTGGATCAATCTTGTGGTGTGTGCTCCAAATTCCTTAAGTCCTGATGATGACCTGGGAATCACTCTAGGTTGAAATGCTGTTAACAACCTTGGGCCTTGGCCCTTCATTACTAGTCCCTCCATTCAAGGTGGAACACTGATTGGATATTCATACCATTACTGCTGACTTTATGTCATACATTTCAAATTTTATACACACTTTTAGCTAATGATTTTTATATTTCACTGTGTGATCACATGAGCACTTAGCACCAATTGATATGTAACTTTCATGATATTATGTAACTTTTTTTTTTTAAAGATTTATTGTCCTTTGTCGAATTTACACAGCTTCGTCGTGCCTACAACCCTGGGGCCGGCAGCATGGAATATCAGCAAACTCGAATCAGGTACACAGCTTAAATGCCGACATCCCGGGGGACCGGCAGCGGATGCAACTTGAGCACAAACTCTGTGTAAAATCATCTATAGCAACAATGGTAACAATAGTAACATCCTGTTCAATCCTGTAGACATTATCCGCCAATAAACAAGTAATCTTAAACATACCCCCCCCTATCCCTATCTCCCAACATCTGCTCAATCTGTCCATCCTCAGTTCCGCATTGTAGGCCTGGTTACGCGTGATAGCTGGTCTTTAGTTCCGGCATCCGCAATACTACCCCCATCCCGCATCTAGGGGCGGCATCCAGACAGCCCTGTTATCCACCATCCCAACCCCGCCCGTATTCAGTCCACTGCCAAATGATAAATGTTATGTAACAGTGTCTAAACAATGATCAGCGCCCCCAACTCCAACCAAGCCATATATCGTTCCCATATATCTCCTGGCCTAGACCTGCTTGGCATCAACTCCCAATATCGGGTCAATTGATCCTTACAGCAGGTGACAGTATGTAGCCAACCAGCAACTGCGTGTGACTGCGATCTCTTCCAGTGTATTGCCACTTGGCGTTTGGCCAGTAATAGCAGCATGGACACCAATTTCCGAGATCCTTTTGGGACTTCCAATACAAATCCCAATAACGTAACCAGTGACGTAAGTGGTATCTGCACAGTAGTAATGTCTCCAATGTGTCTGATTACCTCTGGCCAAAACTGCGCTATCAGTCTACAGGACCACACCAGATGTCTGAATGTCGCATCCTGGTGTCCACATCTCCAGCATGTGGTGTTTGGGTGTAGTCCCATTCAGTGCAGCTGCACCGGCGTGCGATACACCCTATGTAGGAAGTTGAAGTGCATCAACCTTAGCCTGCAGTTTGGCGATCGATGCTCCTGTTACGAGCAACAATATTTCCATTGTTTGTCTGAAATTGAAATTTCAGAATCACGTTCCCAGTCCGCCTTTGAAGTGTACGAGGTTATGGGAGATGTATTTTGTGTGATACTGTATATGCCTGTGATCAGTTTCTTGGGAAAGGGGTTAGATAAAATATTCTCCAGTGCAGGCAGTCCCTGTGGTTCCTGAGGGTATTCAGTGTAACGTGCTTTGCACGCTGCCCTAAGTTGGTAATATAGTAGTGTGTCTGAAATCGAGGGTGTCTGCTCTCCGCACATTTGCTGTAATGTTAAGAATGTAGCATTCGGGCACAAATCTCTGCCCTTTACCTGATTGTGTGCCTTCGCCCGCAAGGTGGTTGCCTTATCCGTCAGTGGTGTCAGCAGTGGATTACCTCCTATGGGTATAGATGGAGCATGCAATTCCTTTACTCCCACCCTTTCTGCTATTCCCCGCCATGCTCACCGCGTCGCCTCAACTGTATCGATTTCCTGATGAGGTCGATTGTAGTGTTGGTACACCACCGCATTGAGTGGAATCGGAGCTACCTTGTCTATTTCTATCGCTACATGCGGCTGATACGGAGTCGGATGTTGCCAGAAGGGTAGATACTGCACCTGCGCACCATATGCATAGAGTTCAAAATCAGAGACACCCAGCCCCACTTGGCTAAAAGGCAGCGTCAGCAAATTCCAGGAGACGCGAGGCTGCTTACCCGCCCATACAAGTTCAAGACGATTGTCCTGAGGCACCTGAAGAAATGTACAGCGAGCGGCATTGGAATATTTACGAATAAATATAATAGTTTAGGTAACAGAACCATTTCGTAATTGCTATACGACCCAGTAGCGAGAGCGGCAGGTGTTTCCATCTCTGCACCTTGGTCTCAATCCAATCTATAACCCTACCGTAATTTGCCATCCACAATTCTTGCATAGACCTAATTATAATAATGCCCAGGTACCGTATCTCAGCCTCCGCCCACTGTATGGGATATTCGGTTTCACATGGGACAGTCTCATCCGTTACTGCTATTACCATGGATTTTGCCCAGTTGATCTGGATCCCTGTTAGGCCGCCATATCTAATCAATTCCCTCATTACAATGTTAAAATTATCTTTAAGGTTAGTCACATAGATCGTCATGTCGTCAGCATACATCGAGATCAAGAGCCCTCTGGACGTGAAGCCTATGTGTGTCATGTTGGTGAAGTCTAGCTGCCAAGGGTTCAGTAGCAATGGCGAAGAAAAATGGCGACAAACGACAGCCCTGCCTCATGCCACGTGTAATGATAAAGGAGTCTGACACCTGTCCATTTATCCGCACTCTCACCATCGGGTTCGCATAGAGAAGTTGAATTTGTTTGATGAATACGGGGCTAAGTCCCATGCGGGCCAGCAGTATGAAGTGGAATTACCATTCCAGTGAGTCAAAGGCCTTGGTGGCATCTAACAACTTCGCCACGGCCTGTACATGAGGGGCCAAGTAATATAGGATTCCAAACAACGTGCGCAGATTGTGAGCAGTCGACCTCCCTGGTATGAATTCGGATTGGTCTGGGAGTGCGATCTGTGATAGCATTGGCTGCAGCCTATTTGCCAGGAGCTTAGCATATATCTTAGCATCGAGATTTATTAACAACAGCGGTCTATAGGAATCCGGGGAAGTGAGATCTTTATCGGCTTAAACAAAGCTATAATCGTGGCTTCCCTTAGAGTAGGGGGGGTGTACCCGTGTCCATTGCTTCCAGGTACATTTGTAATAATCGAGGGGCGAGCATACCCGCGTATTCCTTATAAAAGGCAGCTGTCAACCCATCTGCTCCAGGGGCCTTATCAGACGTCATGCTGCTAATGACTTGTCGTATATCTTCCACCGTGATTGGCATTTCCATGTACTCACAGGCCCCATTATTAAACCACGCTAGCGCTACCGTGTCTAGATAATCCGTTATGTCTTCCACCGACAGGTCCGTGCAGGACGTGTACAGGCGCTGATAGTAGTGGGACATGGTGGTCAGAATATCTTGTAGTGTCCTGGCTACCGCTCCGTCAGCTGTCTTCAGTTCCGTGATGTACTCAGCACATCTCGGAGTACGCAGTAGACCCACCAGTGTCTTCCCCGCCCTGTCTCCCTCACCGTAACATCTAGCCTGTGTGTATTTATGTAAATAGGCCGTTTCTCTCTCTGATTCCTCCTGAAACTTCGTCAAGTTCGACCTGATCAATGCAGCAGTGGAAGGAGAGGGATTTATTTGGAAGTCTCTCTCTAATTCTCCTATTTCTTTCTCCAGGGTATGGCGAATATCTTTAAGAATCCCTGTTTTTTACGCTATACAATTCCCTCTGATAACCACCTTAAATGCCTCCCAGAGCACCCCAGGCGAATCTACCAATCCCTCATTTAGCGCGAAGTATTCCTCTATTTCCCCCTTAGTTCTTCCCTAAAAACCAGGTCTAGTAGTGCACCTGACGGAAACCTCCAAGCAAATGGCTGTATATATGGCTCAAGAATCCGCAGTGTCAGTACCGTAGGTGCATGATCAGAGAAAGTGCGAGGGTAATGTGTTCCATCTGTGATCCAGGTGTAGATATCCTTTGTCACCAGCCAATAATCTAATCTAGACCATGAACCCCGGTGATGTGTGACACATGTGCCTTCCCTTACTGTTGGATGCAGTGCCCTCCATGAATCAATCAAGTGGAGATATAGTATAATGTCCGTCAGTGTCTGGGCAGCTCTAGGATGATGTTCTCGGGACACTCCCTGTCTATCAAGTGTGGTTGACAAAACTACATTGAAATCCCCACCACAAAGGTTCTCCATCTTGCCTAATGCCTGTATCCTCTGACAAATATGCTGGAAAAATTCCGGACTGTCTGTATTTGGACCATATGTATTCACTATCATTATCGGGGTTTTGTATAACGTGCCCTGTAGAAGTATGAATCTCCCTTCTTGATCTGTTACAGTATGGTGCATTTTCCACTTAGGCCTATGCGTATAAGGATGGCCACCCCCCTAGAGTATGTTGAGTAGCCCGCTACCGCTATCTCACTCCTCCTATCATTCCTAAGTGTACCTGCCGCGCTGCCGGCAAGTGTGTTTCTTGGAGTAAACAGATGTCAATCCCACGTCTCAAGAGATAGGATTCGACCAGTCTCACTTTTCTACGATCATTCAGACCTCTTATATTCCAGGAAAGACATTTGAGTGAAGCCGTGTGCGCGTTCCGTGCACTAGAGCCCATAGTATCGGGTGGTTTTCTTGTGCATGCAAGCCTGTCTACTGGGCCGGCGTAACCATATGGCCACGTTAGCGTTACTCATTCTCTCTAGATTTGTGCATTTCGATGCAGTATGTGGCAGATCAAACAAGCAAAATGTAACTTCCCTTCCTCCCCCCACACCAACCCCCCCAATCAGATTGTGTCATCACCCTCCCAATCCCCCAAAACAGTAACCTAGCGGTCCACAGTAGTGAACCCGTGGGATTCATCCCATGGGGGTACGTGAGGTCACCGGTATTACTCCCCTGCACTCTTGGCAGGGTGGCCGACCTGATAACATACCACCAAGGACAGGTAACCCACTCTCTCAGTGATAAATACTAGGTTTCAGTCTATTATGTCAGGTAAACATGATATAAGCGTTAATAGAAATTGTACAAGGCTGAAAATGTTCAGATACAGCAAATGTTTAACAGCATACAGCCATAGGGCAGACCGAATGCAGTACTTATCTGATCATCCTGCAGTCTGGTCTGAAAGTGTCAATCATTATCGCTCAGGTTGTTGTCCGTTTGTGAAGCGCTGGTCTTCTCCCGTTGCCTTTGGTCTTTTGCCAGCTGTTTCATATAGTCATTGCGGCTTTCGCGTCCGTTAAAAAGATCGGCTTGCAAGGCCCTTGAACCCTCAATTTCGCAGGATATATTAGGGCATATTTGGTCCCGATCTGTTGAAAAATCTTTTTCGCAGGAAGAAATTCCGTGAACTTGCTGTGTAAATCAGGGTATAATGCGATATTGTTACCTTTGTATTGTATCTCACCCCTGTCCCCAGCTAGCCGGAGTATCGTGTCCCCATCTCTGTAGTTTAGCATTCTGGCAAGTATAGGCCGTGCCGGAGCACCCGGCCAAGACGTTGAGTCCCTAGCTCACTTTGCCACTGAATTCAAGCAAGCCTGGCTGAAGACGACTGAAATGCCAGAAACCGGTCCTAGGAAGCTTGATTCCGGTCCAGGGAAGGCATGGCTTGGCAGTTCGGGCTGGACTGTTCCCATGAGGCACAGGGTCAGATTGATTTGCATATGGCCATGTCTGAACTGGGGTGGCAGAGTGGGCTAAAGAACGGTGATGGATTAAACCCAGATCTGTTGACTGGGTGTGAGTGTTTGATTGGCTCAGATGCTCCGTCCATCACCACCCCCTTTTGTACCGCTTTGTTCACCATAGGTTGGCAGGGTATGCTCAGACGTTGAGTCCCTTGCTCACTTTGCCACTAGATTCAAGCAAGCCTGGCTGAAGACGGCTGAAATGCCAGAAACCGGTCCTAGGAAGCCTGATTCCGGTCCAGGGAAGGCATGGCTTGGCAGTTCGGGCTGGACTGTTCCCATGAGGCACAGGGTCAGATTGATTTGCATATGGCCATGTCTGAACTGGGGTGGCAGAGTGGGCTAAATAACAGTGATGGATTAAACCCAGATCTGTTGACTGGGTGTGAGTGTTTGATTGGCTCAGATGCTCCGTCCATCACCACCCCCTTTTGTACTGGTTTGTTCGCCATAGGTTGGCAGGGTATGCTCAGACGTTGAGTCTCTTGCTCACTTAGCCACTGGATTCAAGCAAGCCTGGCTGAAGACGGCTGAAATGCCAGAAACCGGTCCTAGGAAGCCTGATTCCGGTCCAGGGAAGGCATGGCTTGGCAGTTCGGGCTGGACTGTTCCCATGAGGCACAGGGTCAGATTGATTTGCATATGGCCATGTCTGAACTGGGGTGGCAGAGTGGGCTAAATAACAGTGATGGATTAAACCCAGATCTGTTGACTGGGTGTGAGTGTTTGATTGGCTCAGATGCTCCGTCCATCACCACCCCCTTTTGTACCGGTTTGTTCGCCATAGGTTGGCAGGGTATGCTCAGACGTTGAGGGTATGCTCAGACGTTGAGTCTCTTGCTCACTTAGCCACTGGATTCAAGCAAGCCTGGCTGAAGACGGCTGAAATGCCAGAAACCGGTCCTAGGAAGCTTGATTCTGGTCCAGGAAAGGCATGACTTGGCAGTTCGGGCTGGACTGTTCCCATGAGGCACAGGGTCAGATTGATTTGCATATGGCCATGTCTGAACTGGGGTGGCAGAGTGGGCTAAAGAACGGTGATGGATTAAACCCAGATCTGTTGACTGGGTGTGAGTGTTTGATTGGCTCAGATGCTCCGTCCATCACCACCCCCTTTTGTACCGCTTTGCTACCTCGTGTCTGGTTTCCCCATTGCGTCACCTCTCGTCTGGCGCTGTGGCTACGGCTTCAAGGATCTTTCTCCTCTCTTAGTTGCACACATGCACCAGGTGCTTTTCCTGTCAGGGTAGTACTTGGCTTGCTGTTCTTGGGGTCGCCTCACTCTTATGCTCCGTTATGCCCAGGTAGCGCTAATCTGTCCACGTAGACGTGGTGGAACCTCAGGCTGTCAGTTCCATCGGCAAGGGTCCACCTTCACAACCACTCTGGAAAATGCACAGGCAGCTCAGCCCACCGTCCGTGAGGTCCCAGGCACTACACCTCCACACCAAACACCCTCACAGTGGTGTCAGGTAGCACTATCGGCGCCTGGTCACATGCCCTGTATTTCATTGCAATTGGCGTCAGGTAACGCATCTCCTCAGGTCACCGCGGATCATAGATTCTCTTCTATTTTACACTGTGCATGTCCACCATCATGTGTTGGTTGCTAGTCAGCTGCGATCCGCTCATCAAGATTCAGATTTTACTGTAGTGTGCACACCCATACAGTAGTGGATTCCTTGTTGTCTTGTCTATGGCTCTCTCTCAGCCATCCAACACATGTATAATAGTGCATACGTTTTCAGCCCGCCTATAGGTTCAATTATGAGTGAGCCCCTCAGCCCAGGCGATCGCACCACACAGTTCTGTGCACTTTAACAAATGGGCCCCCCGCTGCCCTGCCAAGGTATGGAGCCTTCTCACAGTACCTCAATGCACTCCTCCAGGTCCTGTACGTGCCATCTCCCTTAGGGCGCAAAGGTTTAGAGCAAGGCCGACCGGCCGCATCACTGTCTCCTGGCTTCACACCCAAAATGGCGGCTGCGCGAGCTCTTCCTCCTCCCGCTCGCGCTCCGCACTAGACGCCCGATACCTTGGTGTGTCTGTTCGTTCACCGGGGCCAGAACGATCTTGCACTGGAATTTTTGGCACGCTGACCTCTCACTCCTCAGCACGCACAGCGCCGCAGGGTGCCGCACATCAGCAATCTGCGAGTCCAGACCTCTGCAGCTTCCCCCAACGCCGCCCATGCCGTCCTCCAAGCTGCTTTCCAGTCGTTCCTCTGGACTGCTCCGGAGCTCCCCGTGTCCAGACCAATCATCTGCTTCTGGAACCTCGACTTCTAGCAACGGTAAGCCAGAGTTAGGTTTATCACGCTCCAGTCCCTGCACATCTCTCTCCGACCAGGTCGCCTACGCAAGGCCGCGGTTTCTCACTCACTGCCACAGAGCCAGGCCTCAAAATGCTCCCGGCCACTGTTTCAGGCAATGGCCACCACAACCGCAGGTCAGATGCCTTCACTGTGCCGCCTCACCTCCCGACCTTCAGCAGTTATGAATTGGGTCACTGCCCTCCTGGGAAAAGTCGGATTAATTCAGGATTAATTAAGTCGGCCAGCCTTGAAGCACAGTAAAGCACAGTTAGTGGTTGAGCCCTACCTTAATATTGTGCTGTTTCTTGTTTGTCCTTCTAAGCATACCAAGCTCTTTATGGTCAATTTCCCATAGTAACATGACCTGAAGGTGGTCGACTCTAAGAATAAAGAAGATAAAGCACCTAAAGCGGTTCTAAAACTCAGAAACTCAGATCCTCTGGTCCCTGAAGCACCTATAAAGGGAAAAACTGAAGTGAATTCAATGTTGAGCACAATTCTTTAAAAAAACTAGGAACCAGATACACAAATATCTGGTCACAAACTGCGACCTGGATTTTTGCGACCAGTAAAGTTTTTTAAGAACTGACCTATTAACACAGAGAAATTCAAATCATCGCGGGTCAGAATCCAATCCACATATTGAATATTACTGAGGTAGATCATAAATTACAACTCACTATGATCGGATTCCATCACAAGGTTGGTGGCCTGCTTGTGCCAGAAGATCACCATGCCTATGATCACATTTCAATAAAAGAAACGTTTTTGTTTAAATGCAGCCTGCTTTCCAAGCAGGAAACCAGGCTTCCTTTAAGGAGTAACCTTTACTTTATTATTTTAGATAGTTTGAGAGTTTGCAGTGGTACTGTGCACTATAGCCTACTCCCAAACAAACTTTAACATTTGCAAAAGGGAATGGCCCCTGTATGGGTCCCTTCTCTTTTGTGAATGTGTTATCAACCCCATCATGCGAGTTGATAACATCTGGATGGGAATTGGTATTTGAAAGGGACACCTACAAACAGCCCTCCAAACAGCGATTTCTTATCCATTTCTAAACCTATTTTAGGTTACCAACTCCTAAAATATTTTTAGCACATTGCTAAAAGCAGTTTATTGCTCGCAAACTCCGAAGCAGAGCTTTTACAACCACAAAACTGAAATTGTACATCTGGCCGCATATGGTGTGTACAAGATATTCAGAACACCGAAACCAACACACATGTGTTACCTGCTGGAGTGGGTGGGATTAGAGAAGACATGAACGACTCTAATGCTGAATCAAGGATCAGTAGAGCAAAAGACACAACAACTTTCATGATAAACAGATTGACAAAGTCGACAAGAATGTTGGTCTCCTCAAATGTGAAATTACAGACCTTAATGATCAGAACAGGAGGAGAAACCTCAGAATCTTTTACATACCAGACGGAGCTAGAGAGTCAGATGCCTCTTTCATGTTTTTTTCTGGAGAAATGGATCCCTAACGTCCTGTGCAGTGCTTTCATTAGAAACTTTGAAACAGACCATGATCATCAGATTTCAAATTAGAAGACTGATCCAACAGCTCCCTGAAACCCACTTATCTTTAAATCTCTAAGACACCAATGCACAGAGCATATCCTAGTGCACAAGCAGAAAGCTTGGTCCACCTCATGAAAAGGAGTGAAAATATCCATATCAATAGACTTCACCATAGACACAGTGATAAGAAGAAGAGGACTTATCCCACTTCATAGCAAACTAAGATGTCTATCCAGAATTCCTTTGCTGGTCTTGATAAGTTCTGAATTGTCTACAAATGTCAAATGCATATGTTTTCTGAACCTGTTGATCTTGAGATATATTGCAAACAAATCCAAAGCTAGTATAGATGCTTGAGCACCATCTTTTGCTGTTGTGTATGCTCCTTTAATAATTATTGCCTACATTTTATGGTCTACTTCTACACTTACACATGACTGCAATCCTCACAGATCTTGCAACTATTACTAATCTTCGTCACACTACCCTGTTCATTAAGAACTACTCCCCTATTCACAGTCTCATCCTTGTGCATCAGAGTAACTATTATCTCCCACACACCTGGTCTAAGCCTGTACAGATGAAACACAGTGCTTACTTCAGCACACAATAACATACTTATTACGTTTCAGTGTATCCACTACATAAAGATCAGCTTTCTGGCAAAGCACAAACTTCTTGCATGCAATGTACTTCCAAACTGCACACAATGTATAACAATATCAATACACCACATGGCACTTGCTACGGTGCACAGACATAATATCGACTCCAAAATATCGTCTGGACAGAATATCGAGTTTTAAATATCGTTTGGAGAAAATATCGACTAGACAGAATATCGACAGCCAAAATATCGTTTTTAAGGTAAGTGAAGTAATATCGACTGTAAATAATATAGACAGTGAAAATATCCAAGTATATAATCTAGATAGTAAAAAATATAGTTTTTTAAATAATATTTAATTATTTATAGTGTGTTTATGTTATAATATGTGTGAAAAGTGTCAATTTATTTTATAATTATTTTTAATTATTTTTTTAATTATTGTGTAATTTAATTCTGTAGCGGGTTGTGGGTTTATAGGGGAATAGGGTGGGAAGTAATTTAATTATAATTAATTAAATATGTAAATTTATTAATTGGTAGTAATAATTAATTAATTGGTAATTAAATAATATATGTTAATTATTTAAAATTTAATTGGTAATTAATTTTATTTCATTGATTAATTGCTAATTATGTCAATTAAAATAATGTATTTTCTCTAGCGGGTTGTGGGTTTATAGGGGAATAGGGTGGGAAGTAATTTAATTATAATTAATTAAATATGTTAATTTAATAATTGGTAGTAATATTTAATTAATTGTTAATTAAAAAATATTTGTTAATTAATTAAAATGTAATTGGTAATTAATTTTATTTAATTGATTAATTGGTAATTATGTTAAATGAAAGGGGTATTTTTAGGGTTCAGGGTCAGTTTTTAGTTTTTGGGTAAAGGGGTATTTTTAGGGTTGTATGTATAGGCATTTATATAGCGCACTACTTACCCGTAGGGTCCCAAGGCGCTTCGACCGCTGCAAAACCCTTCCTGGCTTCCCTGAGAGATGGTCCCTTAATGGGTATCTCCAGGGTGAGACCAGGCATCCCCGGCGGTCTGGTGGGGCCGTTAGTGAAGATGAGGCAAGCTAATGCCCAGAGTTGCCGAGTGTGAACGCTGATCAGAGTGGGCACCGAGGCGAGAGAATTATCGAGTCCGCTGACCCTGGTCCAGAAACCTGCCGCGCCGGGAATCGAACCCTGGTCCCGGGCCGTCCTCTGCTCTCGGGTCTGCCGCCTCTAACCAGTGAGCCACACTACTTCACTTCAGGGTCAGTTTTCAGTTTTTGGGTAAAGGGGTATTTTTAGGGTTCAGGGTCAGTTTTCAGTTTTTGGGTAAAGGGGTATTTTTAGGGTTCAGGGTCAGTTTTCAGTTTTTGGGTAAAGGGGTATTTTTAGGGTTCAGGGTCAGTTTTCAGTTTTTGGGTAAAGGGGTATTTTTAGGGTTCAGGGTCAATTTTTAGTTTTTGGGTAAAGGGGTATTTTTAGGGTTCAGGGTCAGTTTTCAGTTTTTGGGTAAAGGGGTATTTTTAGGGTTCAGGGTCAGTTTTCAGTTTTTGGGTAAAGGGGTATTTTTAGGGTTCAGGGTCAGTTTTCAGTTTTTGGGTAAAGGGGTATTTTTAGGGTTCAGGGTCAGTTTTCAGTTTTTGGGTAAAGGGGTATTTTTAGGGTTCAGGGTCAGTTTTTAGTTTTTGGGTAAAGGGGTATTTTTAAGGTTCAGGGTCAGTTTTTAGTTTTTGGGTAAAGGGGTATTTTTAGGGTTCAGGGTCAGTTTTTAGTTTTTGGGTAAAGGGGTATTTTTAGGGTTCAGGGTCAGTTTTGGGTTTTTGGGGTACATATACAATATTGCCTATTATTTAATTAAATGTTGTTACTATATATATTTTTTAAGAAATATGATTAAAAAAATATTTTTTTTTTACTTTCATTAAATATTTAATTATTAACAGTTATTTTAAGTATTGTTAATTATATTTTAGTAATTAAATTTTTATATTAATGTAATTAAACATTGTTTTTAGTAAAGTCGATATTTTTTACAACGATATTTTTGTAAACGATATTTTGTAGTCGATATTTTTGTACTTACCTGTTTGTACATACAAACTCGATATTTTTGTAGTAGATATTTTCTCCTCGATATTTTGGGTACTCAATATTGTGGTAGTCGATATTCTTTCAGTGATCCACTTGCTACATCACAACAAACTACGGCTATCTGTGATTATTAACAGAACATTAGCCAACAACTTCAGGCCCAATAATCCACATTTCTTATAAATAATATGCAACTAAACACAACTAACAGCTAACATGGTTTAAACTCCCATTAAACAACCAATCATCTTTATCCAGCTAATGAGGTAGGCCATTAGCTAATAAATCCACTGGATTTCCTTTCACAATATTGTTTGGTTCTGTGTCTTCAATCTCCTTTCTGATTTTTGGACCAATCTTCATTACTTTAATTTTCCCTTCTTCACTGCAGTGTTAATTGTGACTGGGCTTCATCTTCAATCCTGTAATTCACTTGCATGCATGCGTCAGAAAGTGGATCGGATGGTGACAGACTTTACTGACCTGTACCAGGATTCAGAAGGATGGGCTAACGAGAATGCCCATGCTGAAACTTACATAAGGAAACAATAGAAAAAGTATAAACAGAATGTTTTGGATCAGTTGCAAGGTATGCCTTCCTTGTTTTGTGGTTAACTGTTACTTTTATAATCTCTCTCAGAAGTTGTCAAAAGGATTCTCTGTCCATATTTATGACCCAGTGTTGAGAACCCAACATTGTGAGACTAATTAAGGCTGCATTACTAACATTCACACCATTTGGAGTCTTAACACCTTAGGCGCGGTAGGATTTACCGCGTTGCGCTGAGTTTTTTTAAAACCCGCGTTACATGACGAACTCAGCTCGTCATGAGTGTACGAGAGGTGTACCTCATGACGAGCTGAGCTCATCATGAGCGTCGAAGCGGTTAAGTAGGTTTTGGTTACTTGGACTGGTCATTATGGTTGGCCTGCCAGTCAGTCCTTTCCAATGCACAAGTGATGGCCACTAAAACATTGATGCACCACATCTTTTGAAGCATCACAACCCCGTCCTGTGAGTCATTGGATTTTGTTATGGGGAATGGAAGATATACCTTTTGAAGTTAACCTTCTTTTAAGGTATTAAATAAGTGTTCATTTCAATTCTGATCTTGTCATCACTCTCTTCCTCAGGAAACTCCAGCATGAGTCTCTCACATCTGACACCCGCTAATGGATGCATCAGTCGTGCTCCTTCTTTCTCTGTCATCCATTAGACCTGTGATCACTTTAATGATTTAAACTCTTGGAGCCCTACGTTGAGAAATCTAACCGATAGGTGGTCTGGATTAAGATTTTCATTGCTTGTGCCCAACAACTTAACGTTGCCGTGCGCTGGAGAGGAAAAACTATGCTCTGCTACGCTGTGTTTTCGGAACTCCATGCTCTACACGGAACGCAGAGTGGGGAAAACTCTGCAAACTCTGCAAGTGGAGCAGAATTACATGCCCAAGCCTAGTTTTATATCAATAACTAGCAGCCCCTCCCGACGTTGTCCGGGAGCAATCAGGCTTCTGGGCCCCCGCCCGCCCCGACGTTGTCTTAGGCTTCAGGGCCCCCGCCCACCCCGACGTTGTCCGTGGGTCCCCCGGAGCGCACCCGCCACTTTCAAGGCCCCCAATGAGCCGCACACGGGCCGCTTCACCTACCTCAGCCGCAGCTCCTCCCCGCCTGCCCGCCGCTCCTCACCGCCTGTCCGCCGCTCCTCACCGCTCCTCCCCGCCTGTCCGCCGCTCCTCCCCGCTCTCATGTCCGCCGCTCCTCCTCGCGCTCCTGTACGCCGCTCCTCCCCGCGCTCCTGATGTCAGCACGCACGTCGCGGCCGGCGCTACTTCCAAGGGACTACTATTTTTTAATCTTAAATATTTTAAAGAACGTATATTTTTTTTTTTTATATAGCCTATGTCCATCTGCAGACCCTGACAATTACAACGATGTATCGGGTGTTTGGATTGTTGCTGTGGTTCCTGAGTTTACCCGCCTCAAAGGTTCAAAGTTCTCTCTTTATAATAGTAGTATAGATATGCTCAGTAAATTCTCCTGCGAGGGCCTGCTACACAAACATAAGACATGCAACACCTATAAAGGAGGGATAGAAGAAAATGTTGTCTTGGTACAGGACACAGAAAAGTATTGATTTGCAGCAAATCCTCTTGCTAACTGTGAACTGCTGAACACATATAAGAAGTCTATGCTTGAAGTGTGCTGCCACGTGTTATGGGTGTGGAGAAAAGCGAAAGGTCAAATTCCTTTAATCGGATGCGTGCGAAATTCGGATGGCTCCCGGCCGTCCTACGCACTCACCACCCGTAGCGTTGGACGGCTGGGAGCCACCTGAAGCATCCAAAGGGTTAATACTTATCCAGAGAGCCACCACATTCTTTGGCAGATTGTAAAACAGATTTGAGAGTGCTGCCTTCTTGCATAGGTGATCGGTGGGGGATGGGAGAATTGCAAACTCCCACACGGAGTCATACAGGCAAGAAGCATGTCCAAAGCCTGATGGCAGTGGACAAGGAGACCAGCACAAATCCAGAATTGCCTTCTTCAGTAGGCCCTGAACCTCCATGTACCCCAAGAAGTAGAGGCCTGAGCAGTCTTTATGGCTCAGAACGATCTGTGTGATGCTGCCAAAGGCCCCCCGAATGCACAATAATAGGAAGGGGTTCCAGTAGGGAACTGTAGGGCACAAGAGTGGGAAACAAAACTTGACGCCCCCCTGCAAAGTTCGTGGGGTGGGCCCCCAACGCTCCGTACCCAGTCAGAAGCTCTCAGGCTAGGGCTATGCCACCCGTGCCTAGTGCCAGAAGGGCCCCCTGGAGCTCCGGTCTTCCCCTGTACCACGGAGGCTGCGGGGCTATCGTTACCCCACTGGCTGACAAAACCAATGCAACGGTCCCCACTGTTTCAAATGTATCACCAGTGTTTTGTTCTTAGTGACTTATTAGGCTCATATCTTTATTTTGTAGCATATAGAAAATCTTGCATACCTCTACATTTTTTAAGTTCTAACTGCTGTAATCCCAGCTGTGAGATAAATATGTACCTCACACAAATTGTGGAATGGGACACTGTGCTGGACAATGCTGTTTTCGGCCTCAGACTGTGTCTCACTTGCCGTCACCTCTCTACTAATCTGTTGTATCCCATGACATGATGCCAGGGCATGCACTATGGAACAATTTTAGATTCTTAAATTGCATAAAAACTGTGATGGCCTCCAAAATGCGGGCCCATTAAAAGCTGAGAAAAGTAAAGAAACACGCATTCAGTAACGATAATTAAAAGGGCAATGCAACCAAAATAAACACGCTACTGTGCTTTGTTGACATAGAAGGAACATCTGCTAATAAATAGAACACACGTTTGAGCGGGAAAGTGTACTCAAAGGAAAAGTCGATTGAGTTTGTATTATAGACAATTAAGATCTGCTGACATTGCTGCAAAATCCTGGGGTGTTTAAAATTGCCACCCTGCCATTGGGTGACTGATGCTTGTGTCCTCAGACTCTCCAGTTTTAATTCCTTGAGTGAAAATGGGACCAAGTGTGCACTGTTGCTTTTATATATTTGCAAAACTATTACCTGGCTGCGAGCGAACAAAAAGACAAATAGTAGACATCCTCTTCCTATAGATCCAGTGGGCGGTAAGGTCATAATCGATGAGCAGCAATTTAAGGTCCTTAGGTGGGGGCGGCCCCATTCACGAAAGGGGTCGCCCAGGGGGAGGGGCCATTGGTCTCTCCCAGAACTTCAGGGGCAGGATATCCGCTTGCTTGGGTGCGGGGGAGGGGAGTCACGCTTTCCTCAGGCTGGTAGCCACCCCACACATACACTATGCACTATGACGCTAAGGGCGCGAGTGTAAGGGCCCTCCTGTTATGGTTAAATGGAGTTCACGGAGCGCACGAGGGTAAACGGGCCCTTGTCGCGCATGCGCATCTCAGACGTGAGAGCGTAGCTGGGTAAAAGGATCTGACACCGGTTAGCGACCTTGCCGTAGGACCAGAAATTATTAAAATGCAAATTGATATCAGGATGTTAGATTTGGTTAGGAACCACGCTGTATTAGACATTTGTTAAGGTTAGCCCACCATACCTGTCTAAACTGGATGTAAATCTAATGTCTGAATTTTGCATTTAATAATTATGTAAATAATGTTATTTTATTAAATTTTTAATTTTGTTTCATATTTTAATAAATACGGCCGGGGGGTCTCGAGCTCGAGACCCCCTGCCTTCCAAAGAATTCTGTTGTTGGTCTGATGAATGTGTAACTGTAGTATGCACGTTAAGGGGGGGGGGGGTGGCCGGCAGTCACAGACCATGAAATATGTACCTCACACAAATTGTGGAATGGGACACTGTGCTGGACAATGCTGTTTTCGGCCTCACACTGTGTCTCACTTGCCGTCACCTCTCTACTAATCTGTTGTATCCCATGACATGATGCCAGGGCATGCACTATGGAACAATTTTAGATTCTTAAATTGCATAAAAACTGTGATAGCCTCCAAAATGCGGGCCCATTAAAAGCTGAGAAAAGTAAAGAAACACGCATTCAGTAACGATAATTAAAAGGGCAATGCAACCAAAATAAACACGCTTCTGTGCTTCGTTGACATAGAAGGAACATCTGCTAATAAATAGAACACACGTTTGAGCGGGAAAGTGTACTCAAAGGAAAAGTCGATTGAGTTTGTATTATAGACAATTAAGATCTGCTGACATTGCTGCAAAATCCTGGGGTGTATAAAATTGCCACCCTGCCATTGGGTGACTGATGCTTGTGTCCTCAGACTCTCCAGTTTTAATTCCTTGAGTGAAAATGGGACCAAGTGTGCACTGTTGCTTTTATATATTTGCAAAACTATTACCTGGCTGCGAGCGAACAATAAGACAAATAGTAGACATCCTCTTCCTATAGATCCAGTGGGTTAGCAAAGGTGCCTTTGGCCCTAACATAGGGGCCTATTAGGATGGCGGACGGACCTGCGTCCGTCCTCCACCCCAGAGGAGGAGTGACCGTCCGCAGGGGCAGCGGCGGTCCCTCCGTGCCAATTAGGATGTGACCGCCACCCTGGCGGTCACATCCTGTATTCTTAACATTGCGGCGGGTGCTGCTTGAAGCAGCACACACTGCAATGTTAAAAAAATGCATGTTTACCTTTGCATGCACGAAGCTGCAGGCACCGCGTGGTGCCTGCCGCTTCGTGCACGCAAAGGCAGGGGGGTACCATAGGTACCCCCCATGTGCACCCCCCACCCCCTTCACCCCTGGGGGCCCGCAACGGGCCCCCGAAGACAACACCGTATGCCTTTCCACGGCGGAAATGCCGCAGTGGAAAGGCATATGACCACAGCCATCCTAGAATGGCTGGCGGTGTCTGATAGACACCGCCAGCCATGTTAGTGCTTTTCCGCCGCGGTCGGAAGGTGACCGCGGTGGAAAAGCAGCGGACGGAAAATAGATCCCCCAGCCATCCTAATCTGGTGGGGGTCTTTTTCCAGTCCACAGCGGATAATCCGCATCCTCTAGGCCGGCGGTGGATTCCGCCGGCCCGGAGGATGCGGATTGTCCGCAATCATTATCGGCCCCTAAATTGGTGAAAACTGACCCCTGTGCCACCAGTTTGATATTAAAATACAGACACACAGGGCCCCTCACAACCCTGGGCCCTGGTGCAACTGCACCTACTGCTCCATTGATAGCTGCGCCCCTGCATAGATCCTAATAAGTTATCAAATTAAAATATCTCCATAAAAATGCACAAAAACGTTGCTATTTATACAACAAAAGTATCAATTTATATTGCCGCTGGCATAGAGGTATTTTACAGCCGGCTGAGAGGCTGCGGGCTGGGCACCAATGCAGGATATGGAGCAGGACTATACCTCCTGCTTTCATCTCAGTCCACTAATAATATTCCCCAGGAGTGTAGCTGGAATGCAGCGGGATTAGCATTGTGCAGGTCAAGTTTGGTGCCGCACTCAAATGAATGGATCTTTAGTCCCGGACTCAGGTTTGACTCAACAACTCAAATGTATAAATTACTGTGGAGCACATTAGGTCCTATACCCCCCACAATGATGACAGAGAATAGTAGATTTTCAAACCATGAAGATTTATTAGCCGATTAGCAAAGTTTCAAACTAAAACCAATTGATGTCGAAAATCTGTAGTCAAAACATGAATATGTCAGTTGTATAGTTCAATTGAATTCAAAAGAGTAAATACAAATACTAATTGTTTAAAGTTGTCCTAAAGCAAATAAAGCAGACTCAGCTTCCCATTAAAGGCAGTTCCCTAATATGGAAAGATAAGAAGTGGGTAAATTGGGGAGAATTAAGGCAGAAGGTGTCAGCAAGTAACACCTCAAAAGGCAGAATCAAATGAAAATTCAGTCAGGTAAGTGATAATAGATTTTCCCAGGAGTCTAACTCTTTCAGGCATGAGCACATAAAGCATCTCCTCCGAGGAGAGTGGTAAGGCAAGGGCATCTGAATCTAACATACTCAGAAACGCACAATTAAATCATACATACGTTCACAGTGAAAAGCAACTCCCTACAGTTACCATGAAGAGAAGCAGTCAGGATTGAGAATTTCATGATAACTGGGCGTTGATCCTTTTCCCAGCTGTCACACAATGGAAGTCTCTACTGCATGACCTTCAATAGATATCTTATGGTAGGATGATACAATCCGGTCAGCGTGTCCCTCCTGCAGGTGCAGAGACATGGCAATACTATTTAACTACTATGTACTGCAGCAGATTGGTCCTGAAGCAAGGGAAAGGAAAAACACACAACAGAAAGAGAAGCGTTTCATTTGACATGAACCATTTTTAAATTGATACCCCCACGAACTATGGTCAACTGTAATGTAAGTTAAGTATGTTAAATTTACTTTATTTGATTTGGTATAAATCATAAAAAGAGCGGATTAACCGCTAAAACACATGAACATTTGTGACTTTAAATTCATGAATAAATACAAGTTAATTAATAAACTTTCCATTTAAAACGTTTTGATCAATAAAACAAAGGGAAACAGTACTATTGGTGCCTTTAGTCTTATAGAAGTTATTCTAGCTTGAGATATCTGATTCTTATTCTTGTACTTGCTTCGAGATGATTCTCTAAGCTTTTTTAAGATTAAGTTCCGTATCTTTCTTTTCTAGCGCTTTTGCAGCTAGACTTAAAAACTTTAATGATTTACATGCCAATTGCACTGTTGACCCTCTAAACATTTTATTACTGCGGATCTGCAGGTCCTTATCTGCTCTTTTTTCAATAACGGCCGCAGCAGTTTTTTCCGATTGGATGATAGTGCCGGACAAATGCAAAGTAAGTGGAGCACTGATTCGTCGCCTTGTCCACAAAGGCGGCAGTCCGTTGAAAGCCAGGTCCGTTTCCATTTTGGAGTTAAATCTTTAGTTGGGTACACTCCTAGGGCCAGATGTAGGTAATTCTATTTTACCGACTCATAAATACCGAATTTTACCGATTCGGTATTTATGAATCGGTAAAATAGAAGTACCGAGATGTAGGTAAATCCAGATGTGGATTTACCGAATCTTTAAAAGTCGGTATTTACCGATTCGGTAAATACCGACCGGTAGTGCTCCATTCATTCCTATGGGCTTTGAAGCCCATAGGAATGAATGGGGCATTACCGGTCGGTATTTACCGAATCGGTAAATACCGATTTTGACAAGAGTGCAGGGGGTGTCACTTTGACACCCTCTAGCACCCCCAAAAAAGGTACGGGTGCCATGTGGCAGGCATACCTGCCCTAAGGGCAGGTCTGCCTGTCATATGGCAGAGGTGTGCATGCACACATGTGCATGCACACCTCAATCGGTATTTCACCATCAAATTGAATTTGATGGTAAAATACCAATTTCCTAGGCCTTGTGGGACTCATAAGAGTCCCACCTACATATCAATTTTACCGATTCTGTAAAAATACCGGTCGGTAAATTTACCGACCAGTATATTTACAGAATCGGTAAAATTACCGATTTGCCCCGTTTCTGTCCTCCTACATCTCGGTAGCCAAATACCGGTCGGTAACGGCCGAATTCGGCCGTTACCGACCGGTATTTGGCTACCTACATCTGGCCCCTAGTCTCAATAAAATTAATTGCTGTTTCATTCGGTTTGCGAAGTGTTCCAAGAGATATGGTTGGGGCTTTAGCTTTTTATATGTCGGCAGCACCGTCCATGCGTTTATTTTCGTGGACAACGCAGTTTTATCCTGATCTTGAGACATTTGGTTAACTCTTTTGTTGACCAATTGTTTGAACTCCGAGTAGGACGGTGTAGTATGCCATGCTTCCTCTAACTTTAAAGCCTCAATTGATTTTTTTAAGAATGAATAAACCGAATTAGTCAGTTTCGATTGCTTTTCGACCTCCTGCCAACAATAATGTACCAGAGACTCGTCCTCTGCTGCCCGCATTTTCCAGTAGTATTTGACCAGCGCTCCTTGTCTGGACATGATCTGGTTTTTTAGCCCGAATTCAAGTCTAATCCGGTCTTGAGGGATGTAGTGCTGGATGTTAAATTTTTTTTGAAAAGACTAGTTTGGGCGATATTCAAGGATGTTGCATCCTTTGTGTTTAAGAGTTCGGAGCTGTATGTAATTGCAGGTAAAAATCTTGATGCCACGACCTTTAATAAGTGGGTAGTGGAACTGTCACTACGTTTTTGTGCAAGGTTTTGAATGCGAATAATAGTTGTTTAGCTTTTGTTTTCCGGTGTTCTTGATGTTGCTTATAATTAAGGTGGCAATCGAAAGTTAATTAAGGTGGCAATCCAAAGTTAATCCCAAATACTTGTATGTCCCCTCGCGGTCCAAGCTGTTGCTGTTGATCCTCCAAGTGAATTTTGGTATTTTTTTCTGTGGACTAGAGAAGCACATGACCTTTGTTTTTTTAATGTTTATCTGTAGTTGGCTTAGGTCTGTGTATTCTACCAATTTGTTTATCAATCGTTGTAGTCCCCGAGGCGTTTGGGAGAGTAGCACAATATCATCTGCGTATTGCAAACTTACTGTTCTCACGTTCCCCAGTTTTGGAGGGTCACCTAATGTTGAATGTAGGTGATTGTCTAGATCAGCTGTATATATATTAAATAGGCAGGGGGCCAAAACGCACCCCTGTTTTAGGCCATTGGTAGTAGTGATTTTATTTGTTAGACTTCGACCATCTCCCATTTTTATTTGAACCCATGTTTTTGAGTAAAGGTTAATTATTGCGTTCAATAGGTTTGTGGGTGCACCCCAGGATTCCATTTTTGCCCACAAGGCTTGTCTAGGGACCTTATCAAAGGCCGCCTTGAGGTCCACGAAGCACGCATACAAAACTTTGGAGCTTGTGATGGATTGATTAGCCAGGAGTGTAACGGCAGATATGTTTGCTAAGGTGCCCATGCCGGCTTGAAAGCCTGTCTGTGTATTGGGTATCAGTTTAATGTTATTTACCCAGTCTTCTAAATCCTTAAGCAGGTTTGCAGCGTACATCTATGAGGGCTATTAACCTGTAATTTAAGGGATTTGCACGAGCCCCTGATTTGAATATTGGATGCAAAATGCTTCCTCGCCAGGAATCGGGGATAGTACGGGAATCCAAAATATTATCAAACAGCATGGCTAGGTGATTGGACCAAAATGGTAAGTCTTTTTTAAATAGGGCGTTAGGCAGACCATAAGGTCCCGGCGCCCCGTCTGATTTTGTTTTTTTATAATGTTCATTACTTGTTTTTGTGTGATCTGTCTGTCAGCAACCAATTGATCTGACCCCGGTGTTTCTGGATGGTTTTGCTGCAATTTTCCTTCCATTTGTTTTTCCTCTGAATTGCTGTGATGTTTTAGATACGGCTTGCTAATCGTGTGATTTAGAGCCTGCGACGTTGGTTTCAGTGTCTCTGCCTTCCTCTGCTCTCTTGTTGGAATCTCACTCAGGGTACTATGGTTTGGTTGTATCGCCTTCCGTGTGTCGTTTTCAGTAGTAGCTCTGGGGGCTGTCTGTGGATTATATGTTGCTTCTATGTGGGCTCGCCATGCATGCTCGGTTATGTCAGAGTTGAAATGCCGATTTTTTCCATTGGATAACACATTAATTTGGGCCCAAAACTGCTTAGAATTTTGTTGTCGACTTACATAGAGCATTTTTGTCCAGAACTGCTCATTATGTAAACATTTAGCGTCCCGAGTCTCTTTTTTTAGGTCACTTTTCATTTGTTTAATTTTTGTCAGGATCTCCCGGGAAGGTTGTTGGCCATGAGTTCGCATTTGTCTCAATGCTTTATTTAATTTTTGTTTATTTATCCTTAGCGCTTTAGTATACCATTCTGACACGCTGATCCGGGCCGCTTTTTGGTTGTTGGAGCTATATGTAAACTTTCTGTTCAAACTGTTGATTAAGGACTCCCAAGCCTCTATTCCCAGTGGTATTGCACCTGTAGCGGTCAGGAAAGTTGTACAGGACTCCATGATCTTGTCTACAGTGTTTTCATTCCATATTAACCGATTTAAATTGTACAATTGAGTGAAATGCGTCAGGGGTCTTGATGGCAGAGACTTTTTTCTAAAGTTAATTAATGTGAAAGATTGAGGATAGTGGTCACTTTCTACTCTATCTATTATTTGAAAATTAGTGATGCTGGGGAATAAATCTGAATCAACTAAGGTGAAATCAATGGTTGCTCCCGATTTTGCAGTCACTCTTGTGAAAGCTGCCGGGCTATCTTGTGGGCCTCAACCATTTAACGTGTATAATGCTTGTTTGTCTAGCAATGCAGCGCATTTCTTGCCCGATGTATCACGTCTGGTTGTATTGTCACTCCTGACAGTTATTCCATTTGGTAGGATTTTCTCTTGGGCTTGCATCAGGTTCATGTTGAAGTCTCCAGACAATATTATGTTGGCATGTGGGTGTATTGCCTTTAAAGTTTTAATAGTGGCGGCCAATTGTTGGATGTCTCTCCCCTTATGCTTGTGGGCTGGGTGGATGTAGATGATCATTATTATCAATGTACAGGTGATGTTAACTACGAGTTTAATACATTGCATCCAGCTCGAGTCCAAGTCGGTATTTTCTTCTTCCCATTGGATATCTGTGGCAATGTATATTCATAAACCACCCTTGGCTCTTCAGTGTGTTGACTCCTTTTTGGCTGGATTTAAATATTCTTTGTAGCCTACGATCGGGGTGTGTGTTGTCTACCAGGTTTCTTGCAATAATAGTATATCGTACTGTAGGATGAAATCAGCAAAGTCAATATCCCCTATTTTTGAGGCTAGGCCATTCACATTGCAGGAACAGATGTTGATATCCTGCGATGTTTTTGATTTTGTTTGGGATTTTGTTAATGCAACTCCTTGTTGTGTAATAGGCGATCTCCAGGGTTGGTTAGCCTCTTTTTCTGGGTTTGAAATTGTAATTGTGATTTGTCTTGTGAATTTGATGTCATCCTTTATTTGATATTGAGTCTCTGGGCCTTTTTAAGACACCCTCTATATGGTTGGGGTGTTGTAGGGGACTCGGGCAACGAGGATGTTCCACCTCTTTTAGTTCGATACCCCATTCTTCGAATGCCTCCTTGTGCCTCAAGATCTGTTCAGTGACTAAGTTGGATTTCCAGGTGGTTATTGTTTTTTCAACTCCTTTTTGGTTGATGGTAGATTTGAATTCAATTCTTTCCAGGTCACTGGATGTTATATGGCTCAGAGCTGGTAAGGATTTAAGTAGCTTTATAATTGTACTTCGATTTAATATGTCATGAGTTCCTCTCGATTTGTAATGTGGAATGAATTCTATCTGTCTTTTGGCCGTGAACGCTTATTTTTTATTACAATCGATCGGGTTCCCTGTTAATAGTTCTATTGGATCTTGTTGATGCATTTTAGCGAGCTGGACTGATTTGACTTGATCTTGTTGTTTCTTTTCAATAGGCTCTTTAATGCAATGGATCTCTAGATTGTTTTGAGATTCCTTTTTATAATTTCTTGTCCGTGATTCTCCTTTCCCACTTGTTACTATATCCTGCGTGATGGTTTCTTTTTCCTTTATAATTGGATTCTTGGTAGTTTGCATTATATCTGATTTTACGATTTCCTTGTTTTTGGCTTTGTCCTCTTCCTTCTCAGCCGACGACTTGAATATGTGATAAATTTTATTAGTTGACAAATTTCCTTTTTTTATTTTATTTTTGCCGTCGTGATTTTTTATGGCCGCTGTTACTATTGTTGCCGAGATTTTTTGATTCGTCATGCTGAGTGTGTCACTATTGCTTTCGTCATTTTTATCTGGTCTTTTCTCGGTTGGTGTCGGCAGTGCTTGTGAGATGACTTTGTTTGTTTTACTTTTCCTTGCTTTCCTCAAGCATTTGCGTTCCCGTTTTGAGAGACGTTTTGCAAAGCTTTCTTGTTCCTTACTTTGTAACGGTTCCTTTGATGGAATGCTTTGATTCGGGAGTGGTTTTGAGCTTTCTGAATGCGGATGTTCCTCTGTTCCTTCCCAGTCTTTCTCGATGACTGGGGAATTTCTGCATTTGCTTTCTAGCAGGTTATTTTCCTCTTTTAACCCCTTCCATGCTCATGACGAGCTCAGCTCGTCATGCAGTACACTGGTCGTGTGCTTATGACGAGCTGACCTTGTCATGAACAATGGTAAATAATGGTCTTCAGCACAGGAGGGGAATCTCCCTAGCAGCCAAGCGGTTAATGGTTTAATGTTGGTGGAAAGGGTATCCTTATTGGTTCCGTTTACCTCCTTGAGCTCTCCTTCCGTTGTAGTTGTGGAATTTGATTGTGTGTCCCTTACTACCCCCAGCAACTCTGACATTATGGTCGGGACGGTTGCAAGCTTTTCGATTATTTGGTGGCAGTGGCACGTATAATAGGTGATGTCCCGTGCTTGTTGTACCTTTGTCAACTATAATGTGTAAATCACACTCTATATATGTATGCATGCGGTGCAGAATAATGTAAAGTTGTGCAAAGTGTAAAATGGCGAAAAGGCATCACTAGTGGCCACTTACTCAATTTAGCTAACACCAGGCATGCCAGCTGCAATAAGGCTCAAGGGTGGGCCCACTACTCTGTTATGGTCGGCCCCAGCTGATATTGTGCCATGTCAATTGAGGGATTTGCATGCCCTGTTTATAATACTGTATAGTGTGTTACGCTTTCTCTGCTGCTGCTTCTTCCTCTGAGTAGGGGTACATTGCAGGCCGCTGTGGCAGTAGGGGGCTCCCCGATGATTCAGGGGCCCCTATAACCCTTCATGGGGCCCCCATTCGCCCAAGGCCACCAAATATCTGTGAGATGTTGGAGATTCAGGGGCCCCTATCCACATCATGCGAGGGCATTATTTTGTGTTAAACCACTGCCTCCCAGTTACCATGTAAACGGAAGCTAGTCCTGTAACAGTCCCCCTCCATGCGAGGAGAAGTGTGGCTCAATGGTTAGAGTGGCAGACCCTGATGCAGAGGTCTAGCCCAGGACCAGGGTTCAATTCCCCGACGCGGCAGGGTCTTGGGCTCAATGTCCACGGACTCGATAATTCTCGCCTCGGTGCCTATTCTAATCATGGGTCCCACTCTGCAACTCTGGGCAATAGCTTGCTTAATCTCCACAACGGCCCCCACAACGCTAAGGATGCCTGACTTCACCTTGGGGGTGCCCAGGAGTGGACACCTCACAGGGAAAGCCAGGATGGGTTCCACAGCGGTATTTGTACAAGCGCCTTGAGACCCTTGCGGGTGAGTAGTGCGCTATACAAGTATCAATTTACATTTTTACATTTACATGCAGAGAACATTCACACTCTGCATGGCTATTCAGGCACGTGCCATCCAGGGTGACCAAGAGGCCCTACTTGAGACATTATACCCCTCTCTTTGTCCTGCGCCCACTTACTTGGAAATGGCTGTAGGCCAATGTGGTTGGGTCAATGGGTGAGGATGAAGACAAGATTAACAATGGTCTGGCAGGAAGTGGGCAGAACTCTCACACCTTCTAGCTCCCAACAAGTAATAGTAATGCCACAGCCCTTCTTCCTACCCGTGCACGCAGATAGGAGTGTATTGGAAGGACATGGGCTAGAACAGGGAAAGGGAAAGCGGAAGCTTAAAAGGTGTCAAATATGAACCCTGATTTTGGAAGAGGTGTGTATGTAGAAATAATGTTATTTTTATTATCAGGTTTTGATTCCATGCACAATATTTTAAAAAGGAAGATCACTATGAATTTGTGCACAATTCAGAATTATTATGAGTTTTGCTTTTTTTAAATTTCACCTGATACATATTGAATGCAAAAAACAACAACTCCTGAACACATTTCTGCCTTGATATTTATGGAGGGACAAATTCCCTGTAATCAACAGGACAGGCAATTTTTTAAGGGTTGAGCACCAAAATCTGCATGACCCATGTTAGGGTAAAATTGGTACTGGGCGATAATTATGGCACATAATACATTTTGTACACACTTTTGTGTCATTTTCTTGGTCTTCGATGATTTTTTGCACATAAAGCATAGCTAGTCATAATGAAAGCATGGAACAGAAAAAAAAAATCAGAGCACAGTACTCTGCTCTCATCCGTATTAGCCCATTAGGCCAGGCTTCCGAGAAGAGGAATTTATAAGACACCTGACGCAGATAATCTCAGCAACCGCCTACACACATTTTAACGGTCGCACTGAGGCAATTAAGCCGAATATGCTTCACATGTGTGCCCTACAGTACACCTGCCGCAATATGGACGTCACGCCAACAAGTGTTTCCTCAGGCGTTTGCCAACAGGCCATCAGCTTCCTCGTCAGCCCCTTTTCTGTCCCCCACCGGAAATAACAAAGTCGCTTTCAGCCCAACAAATTGCCAAACCCAGCTGCAGAAAGCCAAGCAGCGTGCTGATGATTTTGGCCTGCGCAGCTCAGAATGGAACGTTCGGAAGCTCCGTCTCCGAGGCTTCCAATGCCAGAAAGATCTAAAAGGAAAAAATAGGACACGGCCACCCCCGGGCAAGTCTGAGCTTAAATCTGCTGGCTGCGAGGCACAGCTTCAGTAAACATCGCGCGCTGCCAGACAGATCGCTCCCTGGAAATCATTGCGCGAGAAAAACGCGACGCTTTAGTGAAGAAAAAGCGATAAGATTTTTTTTAGGAAACAAAAAACATGGTGTCAGACGCGGCTGGGAACAACATTGAGGTTGATGGAGAACGTCAACTATAAATTAACCCCTAGGGCATGTTTTTTCATTATGAAATTTCACAATTCAGTAAATCATATTTATTTATTAATTTTGCAGTTTTATATAGCACGAACTTGATCCGAAAGCATTGGAACACTTTACATGAGCACCAGTTGCATTACACAAGGACACATTCATTATCAGGTTTCTCCTAGGCCGGCCATGCGCTGTCTCTGCGAGACATTTTGGGACAGATTTACCAAGGGCTTTCATTGCTCTTGCTTTACGCAGGGTGACAGAAGGAAAACGCAAGTCCTTGAGATTTGCTATGCTAAGCACAGCCACCTTGTGTGGCTCAGCGTGGCATAGTAAATCGGGATTAACGCAAGGTGCTGCGTTGCATTACCCTGCCCTGGGAAGGCGTTCTATGGGTAGAGCGTGCTTGCTCACACGCATCCACCCATGTTTTTTTGGCGCATTCCTAGATTTACTAACAATAGTAAACCTGGGAATGCGTTAAAGTGCTACGCTTTCCCAGGTTAGGTGTAACGAGGACAAATATGGTAATTTCTCCGTGTTTTTTCTTCTTTTTACATATGCTGAATTTTGCAGCACACGTAGAAAGGGGAGAAGGCCTCAGAGGATCTTTTTTGTGCAGGAAAGTGTCCTTCCTGCACAAAAACCATCCTTTCCACAATGCCGGCCTCCTTGCACCATGGTGCAAGGGTGCCTGCGTTGGCGCTTGGCAGCCAATAGTGTGCCAGCGCAGAGAGAGAGCAGGAAAGTGTCATATCTTAGCAGATATGGCGCATTCCTGTCATCTCCATTTGACGCAGCACAGTGCAGCAAGTTGTCTTGCACATTGCACTGCATCAAATGTTAGTAAATTTGACCCTTTGTTTACATTCAGTGGGCATACAGTCACCCATAGCTTGCCATTTGTAAATTTCAGTGTTGCTCTCATTTCTTTCGTTCCCATTTGTCTTGGCATACCCGCGTCATGTCAACGTCTTGTGCTTGGCCCATCCCTGGACCATGGACAAAGTACTTATATCCATCCACTGCTCCCGTTTTTGGACGTACTTTTTTGGGGTTCTAGCACTCCATATAAGTACATGTTCTTTCAGTTTGTCTCTCATATCCCTGTCCATGTAGCTTCTAATAACTCTCAACTGCTCCTTTCTATTGTATGTCGAACTTATATAGCACAAACTGTCACCCTACGGGTATCCTGGCCCTGTGACTTAGACAGATGACATCAACAAACATCAACGCCTGATTATCAGTGGGAAGCATTACGCTCGTTCCTTGGGAACAGCCAGGTTTTCAGGCTCTTTCTAAAACATAGCAGGGAGTTAGCTTGTCTACTGCTCTGAGGTAGCTTATTCCATAGGCGTGAAGCCGCAATACCAAATGCTCTTCCTCCCATCTTGGATTTCCTAAATCTGGTAGTCGTTACCAGATTTGCGCTGGAAGAGCGAAGATGTCTCATGGGCTAATACCAAGTAAATTTCTCCTGCAAACATACAGGGCCCATGCCATGTACTGCTCTAAACACAATACATAGGGACTTAAAACAGACTCTTTCCTTAATAGGCAGCCAATGAATACCCCCCAAGGCCAATGCCGTAGAGGACATGCGCTGCCAGTTTAGCTCCAGCTTTGCTGCTATAGACTGGACTCTCTGCAACCCCTGCAACATGAATTGTGGTGTTCCCAAATACAGGGAGTTGCAATAATCCAGTCTGCCCAGAATTATGCTCCTCCCTACAAGAGATCTAGCATCGTAAGGCAGTATCAGAAGAATCTGCCGAAGTGCTCTTAACAAGGCAAAACAGCCCCTAACCGTTTTGTTAGCCTGTGACTCCATTTGAAGGTTGTCATCCACCAGGACCCCCAAGTTACGCACAGTTTTAACTGGAACCAATGGTTCATCCCGAGGGGTGAGTTTGAACTCTAGCAGCAGGTGCTGGGGCATTTTAGCAGTAGAACAATATACCACCTCTGTTTTCCCACCATTAAACTGCAAAGAGTTTTTCCTGAGCCAACTAGAGTGCTGGCGCATACATTCCTGGAATGTGTCCCTGGTCACCGCTTGCTTCGCTTCCAGGGAGAACACCAATCGTTTGTCGTCAGCATAATTGACCAGGTCAATTCCGAAAGACTTAATATTAGGGATCAGAGGACGCAGGTAAATGTTAAAAAGAATGGGGCTTATTGAAGACCCCTGCGGCACCCTGTGGCGTACCGGAGACTTAGAAGAGACGAACGGTGTCATGGTTACAACCAGTGGTCTCTCTGATAGATACGATTGCAGCCACTTCAGAGCTCATCCTTTCACACCTATTTTTTCACACCTCTATGTGGCTTCTATTCCCTCCCACCCCCAACTATGTAAGCAAATCAGCTCATCTAGGACAGTGAATAGGTCTGTTGTTGTGGTACAAAACACACACATCCTTGTACTGTACAGTATGACTGTGATTCTGCATGCCTTCTAAATAAACAATGCTGCAACATTATTTCTTGTCCCATCAAATACCATTTACACAGAGTAAAACATTGTTTCTGCTTATCACCAGTGCAGTGCCTCTGTCAAACATTTACAAAACCCATGAGAGCGGCTTCTCGTCAGAGATTAAGGACCCTGAAGACCTTGAACAAAAACTCTGGCATAGGCCTTTGACTGCATTACTCTATGTCACTGCACTCTACACCACTCTACTCTTCTCTATACCACTGTATTCTATGACACTCTACACTTCTCTATACCACTGCATTCTATGACACTCTACTCTTCTCTATACCACTGCGATTCATGCCACTGGACTCTACACCACTGCACTCTACTCTGCACCACTCTACTCTACCACTGCACTCTACGCCACTCTACTCTACTCTGGACCACTCTACTCTATGCCATTTGACTCTACTCTGCACCACTTCACTCTATGCTACTGCACTCTATGCCACTCTACATTGCACCACTGTACGCTATGCCTCTACACTCTATGCCACTCTGCACCACTCTACCCTATGCAACTGCACTCTGTGCCGCTCTGCTCTACTCTGCACCACTCTACTCTGCCATTGTACTTCTATGCCACTCTATTCAAATCTACACCACTCTACTCTATGCCTCTGCGCTCTATGCTGCTCTACACTGCACTCTACACCACTGAACTCTATGTCACAGCACACTAAACTACTCTGCACCACTCTAGTCTGCTCAACTCTACTCTATGTCACTCTACTCTATTCAGTACCACTGCTCTCTATGCCACTGAACTCTACACCCCTCTACTCTACTAAGTGCATTCTACTCTACGTCACTGCACTCCATGCCACTGCACTCTGTGCCGCTCTACTCTCCAACACTGCACTACATCATTGCACTCTACTCTGCCGCACTGCACTATATGGCACTCTACTCTCCCCATTCAATCTTACTCCACTGCACTCTAAGCCACTGCACCCTGAGGCACTCTACTCCATTACACTCTATGTCTCTGTACTCTGCTCCACTCTATGCCATTGAATTCTACCCCACCACTCTGCCATTGCATTTTACTCCACCACTCTGCCATTGCATTCTACTCTACCCTGCACCACTCCACTCTATGCCACTGCGCTCTATGCTACTGCACTCTATGTCCCTCCACTCCACTCGACACCACTCAACTCTACTCTGAACCACTCTACTCTCGGCCACTGCATTCTACACCACTGCACTCTATGCCACTGCACTCTACATCACTCCACTCTACATCACTCTCCTCTACACCAGTTCACTCTACGTGTCTGTTCTACTCTTCTCTCTACCATTGCACTCTACACCACTGCACTCCGTGCCACTGTACTCAACTTTGCACCACTGCACTCTATGCCACTGCACTCTACACCAGTCCACTCTATGCAACTGTACTGTATGCTACTCTGCTCTGCACCACTGTACGGTAGGCCACTGTATTATATGCCATTGCACTCTACTCTACTGTACTCTATTCCACTGCCCTCTACGCCACTCTACTCTGCACCCCTCTACTCTACACCACTACACTCTATGCCACAGCACTCTACTCTGCACCAGTCTAGTCTTCACCACTGTAGTCATACCACTGACTCTAGGTTACTCTACCCTGCACCCCTGCACTCTACACCATGGCACTCTATGCCATTGCACTGCACTCTGCACCACTCTGAGCCACTGCACTGTATGGTAGTCAACTCTAATCTATGCCTCTCCATTCTCTGCCACTCAGCTTCACTCCACAGTGCCACTCTATCCCACTACACACAATACTACTATACTATATGTCACTCTACTCTACACCACTTCAAGCCACTTTACTACACTACACTCTATGTCACTTTATTTTACGCCACTTTCCTCCACTCAGCGCCACTCTACTCCCCTCCGCTGTACTCGATACCATACCACTTCACTCTACTCTATTCCACGATGCTTCACTGCACTCTTCGCCACCCCAAACCACTTCACTCCACACCACTCTAGTCTACCCCAGTCTACTCTACTCTACACCACTCCAATCTACGCCACTCTACCCTACTCTACACCACTCTCTCTATGCCACTCCACTATATGCTACTCCACTCAACTGTACATCACTCTACTCTATGCAACTCTAAACTACTCTATGCCACTCTACTCTACGCCACACCTTGCCACTCTACTCCACTCCACTCTAGGCCACTCTACTCTACTCCAATGCACTCTACGCCACTCTACTCCACGTACCATTCTACTCCACCCTAAGCCACTTTACACCACTCTATGCCATGCCACTTCACTCTACTCTACTTCACTCTGTTGTAAAACATGGCTAAAAGACATTGGCAAAGCTAATAGCTCTTGCATATCTGAAACCTAATGGTTTTGCCAATGCTTGTTTTTTTAGGTTTCATCTGCACTGCACATGCCCTGTGCTTGCGAAATCTCCTGTAAACAAAGAAAAAATCTTAAAAGGGCCTTTGAGCCACCCATTATACCAATAATTGGCCTCCAGCCCTCTCTTGTTTCCTAGCTTCCTATTGGTCAGTGCCTCCTCCTCGTCTCCAGCCTTCAGCTGGATCTTTGTCCGTGTCCCTGCCGTGGAGCATGGCCTATGTTTAGATTTTTTGTTTGTGGCCAGTCTTCTTCCACTGGCCTCGCACACCTGCAGGTAATCTTTTTTTACTTTTGTACATGCACTATTGTATTGTATTGTATTGCCCTGATGGACACTGACAATTATATACGAAAAATGGAGCTTATGCTGAATGACACGACCTTCTATACCAAAATCATGAGGGATCCCACAGCTAAGGTAAAGACTAACATTTCAAAATTGACACTTAAGGCTTTAAATAATGGGGATATATGCCACAAGGAATATGAATATACGAATGTCGAAAACCCCAGAATGGCCAGCATATATGGGACTCCAAAAATACACAAGAACGAATTTGACCCACCGTTCCGCCCCATTGTCACTACTATTGGCAGCGTCACCGAACCTATTTCAAAATACTTGGATGCAATATTGCGCCCGCATATTGGAAAAATATCAGGGTACATCCAAGATACAAGACACATCATTACACAACTAGAAGGCACAGCATTTAATCCACACAGACAGTGGATAGTGACACTGGATGTTGAAAGCCTCTATTCTAACATCCCCTGTATAGGTGCCATAGAAGCAACCAAATGGTTTATAGAGTCTTTCGATATTGATTGCAATATGACTTTCATGTTAGACTGCCTTAACATCGTTCTTGATAACAATGTTTTCGAATTCAGAGGGAATCTGTACAAGCAGACAAAAGGAGTGAGCATGGGTGCGTCTTGTGCCCCAACAATTGCTAACATCTATGTGGCATACTTCGAAGAGAAACATATTTTTAACGAAGTGGCACCATTTTTTGAATCGATATTTTACTGGTCAAGATATATCGATGATATCATTTCTGTTTGGGATGATAATGAAGACGTGTTACAAGAATTCATATCTTGGCTTAATGCCTGTGACCCCAATTTAAAATTTTCTGAAAAAATAAGTAATTCAAAAATAGAGTTTCTGGACCTCAAGATAAAACATCACGAGGGTCAGCTGGCTATGGATCTTTTTGTTAAACCGACTGCCCGAAACACCCTTCTACACTATAGTAGCTTCCATCCTACATCACAAAAAAATAGTATACCATTCAGCCAATTTCTTAGAATAAGAAGAAATTGCACAAGACTAATTGATTTTGATGAGAAAGCTATTGATACGAAGGAAAAATTTAAAGAACGTGGCTACCCGCACCGACTAATACGCGAGTCATACAAACGAGCAAGATACTATGACCGACAACATCTCCTTACAAACAGTAAGCCCAAACGGGATGCGAGTCTGGTGTTTGTCACTAGACACTCCCTTTTGAGCAATCAGATCCGTCAAATTCTGTATTCAAACTGGCATCTATTGAATGTAAATAGAACCAGCAATGATATAATTCCAAAACCTCTTTTTGCATACAAAAAGAACAAAAACTTAAAAGATCTAGTAGTCAGATCACGAATGCCAACAACAAAGGAAAGCACTCTAAGAGACATTATTACTGGGGCTCCAGTAATAGGTAACCACAAATGTGGAACTTGTAAAATCTGTCCTGAAACAATTGAGACGAATGAGCTACACTTCAATGGGACCATCATTTCTCTGACTTGCTTAACAAACTGCAAGACAAAAAACATTGTATACTTGCTAATCTGTCCATGCGGTAAAGGCTATGTGGGAGAATCCTCCCGCTCAGTATAAACTAGAGTTACTGAACATAAATCAGCGATTCGCACAAGAAAAACGAATGCCCCACTAGTAGCTCACTATGTAGAATTTGACCATAAGCCAGAAGAAATAAAGTGGATAGTGTTAGAAAAAATCGTGGCAAAACCTGGAATATGTGTAGACAAAATTCGCCGCAAACTTGAAGTCTATTGGATATTCACACTTGATACAGTAAGATCCGGATTGAATTCCGAAATCCCCTGGGAACAAGCAATTATTTAATTGTACCCTGAATTCTCCTTGATTATTCACGTATTACAACTAAGGTAGTGCTTTCCTGAATCTAATTCCATCACCTAATAAATTAATCTAAACATCTCACTTTCATGTATACTACTATATCTATATGTTTAAAATACCATCTATAATATCCCACGTTATACTGTTGATGAAGAGACTAACAGAGACTACGATATAAATACTTAAGGTCTGTGCATTGTCCGCCTTCTATTTTTGTCACTGATCGAGCAGATAGCGTCCATGACTACCATTGAAGTCTAAACACATACGTCAGATGCACGCATCAGCTCACTATCCTCTAGCTAACTCACACTAGCCCTACGCGCATGTGCCTGTATATGTCCACTATCCACCTTCAGAATGGATTATGCAGAAAACGTCTCGGAGTACTGACGCATAACATTCTTATACGTCATTTATGCGCATCAGCCTACCACCACTCCAGCTGATAATCATTAAACGAAAAACGCATGAAATTGCAGCTATATATTAACTTCCGCATCATATATCGTTTTGTCTTCTCACCATACTGATGGAGGCGAACGTGTACGGATGCCAGCAGAGAACCCCGAAGTCCCGTATAGTGCAATTAAACTAGAGGTATGTTTCAACATCGGTGCGCTCTAGTTTATATCGAATGTCAGATAAGAGGCAGCAGTCAACAGAAGAGCAGAAACTCAATATTGTGTTTCGTGTCATTTTAATCCCCCAGATAAAGCTTACCGACAGACGTTAAATAGCGGGAATACCTATTTAAACAAAGAAATTAGCGATAAAGACCATAATATCAGGTAAATAGCAGCTACTAAAGCTATCTCTTGTATCATAAAAATCCAAGTAGGAGTAATTAAGTAACGAGTGGTTAAAAATGTTTTCCGTTTAGAACAATTAACATCAAGGTTGGGAGTGTTGGCTGGCTTCATTTATTAAGCGACTAGAGAAAAATGACTGAACCCTTTTTAAACTCACAACAAGGTATTGAAAAAGGTACTATTTATTACTCTTTCTCATTGTTACATCAGAAGATAGCCAATATATCTATATGCAAATGCAATCAGTTTACCTTTACGCTTGGTTAAATATAGAGGAATCTTTGTGTACATTTGTTTAATTAAATAATATACGATACAGATAATTTTTTTATATATCATATCTGTGGTTAAGATTACTACCGTAACTAACGACAACCAGTTTAGGTTTATTCTCAGTTATCCATCCAGGAACCTGTGACCTATAAGTGTGGTTTCCTTTAAAATAAATTATTGACTCACTGAAGGTGCATTACACAAGATCTATGCTTTCTGTGCAACGAAGAAAAAATAATTCAGTTTCAGTTAAATACTGTTCACCCTTTATCTCTTCTTATTTTAGGCTGACATACAACAGTGAAATTAGAATATATTTCCGGTTCTCCTTAGAAATAGCCTATTAAGTATCGCCTCCCATACGTGGATACGAAACATCGTGATCTAGGACATATATCCCACAAGGTATCATTTAGATCGTGCTGTAGAAAATTTACTTACCACCATTGAGTAAAATTAATTTTTCTGTTTCTAAGCAAAACTCAAACCTAATCAACTTGTGTATGTTTATATCTTTATCTATAGTATAAAAGAAGTACACATATATGAATATAGAAGAACCAGGTATCACTAAATATTATATCTGTAAGCGAAGATCGACTTCTAAAGTATTCTCTGTTTCGTATATCTACACTCTACTGTTTAATTATCTAATCTATTCACCCAGAACTGTTAGCTTATAATAGAAAGGGCAGATATCTATACAGTATGTCATAATATAGAACCATGTGATGTCATATATTGAGCAGCACATAAGAATGGAAGAGACTGTTTTCTTGACAAACTCAACTCGAGATGAAATGGGACGATGTAGATATGGAAATTTTTCACAGTTAATTATTAAGGATATATGGAACACATTGATAACCCTTTATTGTTGTTATAAATATCATGTACTGTAATGTAATGAAAAGACCCTGTAGAATGTTGTAAATATGTAAATTGCTGTACATATAATAGCGACCACTTATACTTATACATATATATGTTTTATGTTTTGTTTCCACTTAGGTTTTCTTTAATTCTACACATTGTCGTGTCTCTAATATGCGATTGACGGGCACCTGACGAAGGCCACTGGCCGAAACGCGCGTTGTGTTCTATTCTACCGCATTGCCTTCCTTTACATGTCCATCGACCGAATATACCGCATAACACCGTTTATTTCCTATGTTTTTGTTATGTGAATATATGTAATGTATATAATTGTATGTAATTTTATGTAAAAAATATATTTCTAGTCCATGTTCAAAAAAAGAAATAAGTTAAAAAAATAAAAATAAAATGATCATAAGATTTTGATACATCATCAAGTCTCATGGAATACTCATTGATGGTCGCTTGATGTCATAAGGGCTTCATAATTATTGGTTTGCTATTTTACTCCTTTTCCCTATATGTTTATGTACTCCCTACGAATAGCATACAGAACATTTTGTAGGGGTCCCCTTTTTCTCAAATATTGTATACTCATGGCCTGTCCATGAGGGGAATTTCTGCTCGTTAATATATCAATCACAGAACTTTAAGTTAGGAGTGTTCCACATATATCTGTATGTTAGCTGTAGGCCATCCTCTAATGACATTGTTCCCCTTCCATGCACATTAGTAATAATTACTGTCTATTAAATATCCTGCCTTCTTTTTCTTTATCCCTTTTCCATTTTCAGTTTGTTTTTTCTGCTACTATAGCTTTGTGTTGATCTTCACATACAGAGTTATATAACACCCCAATTTAAAACCATTTAACTTCATATCCTATTCCACTATTAACAATGGCCACACTAAAATCATATGGATTTAGTGATGAAGAATTCGCATCTATGGTAGGATCATCTGTCAGCTTTGAAACCAGAAATACAACTAATGATGAACAAAGCGGAGACCTAATAAAATTACTAGACCTAAAAAAGAAAACTAAAAGAATCGAACTTCATGGCAAATTTATATTAGATTACCTGAAATCTGGGGTAATCCCTCAGGGCCTTCAAATAAAAAAATATCCCTGGGTTATTTGTTCACCTTAAACATTTTCTAGAACGTTGGTCCCTCATTGCAAACAGATGCTCGAGGGACCTCATGATGTTGATTGTAGAGACTGTAAGGGAAGTTCTGACACAACTGACACAAGAAATTGCAGAACTAGAAGATAAAATTAAAAGCTCTACTGTAATACTAGACATCAAAAAAAAGTTGGACGATATAGAAATGAATCTTAACTCATATAGTGAGTATCTAACCAAGCGAAAGATGGACAAATTGCAAAAAGATATCCGCTTTTTCAGTAAAGAAAAAGTGTACCCATATTTGGCTGACAACTTTTATGGCCAACTGGATGGAACTGATCAGGATAATACTACACACCATCCTGAACCTAGATTTAACAAATTTACAACTTTCTCTAATTCCTCCGATTCAGGCAGCAATTCGAGTATGTCACCATACCATCCCAGAGGAAATTGGTTTAGATCAAACCAAGGTTATAGACCTTTTTTAGGGAGGCGCCAACAACGAGGCAATTGGAGACCGAATTACCGAGCACAATATCGATCTCAAAATCGATATCAACAAGATCAACAATATCAGCCTCAGGATCAATATCCCCAGAATCAGCCCTATCCACCTCAGGGACAATATCAGCCGCAATTTCAGGACCATCAGCAGAATGCGGACAGATATTTGGAAACCAGAAATGCCAAATACTGTAGGGAGTAAAAATTATCCCTATTTTTAATCTAAGCAGTCATGACGCTAATCCTGCCACCTATTCCATCTTATCAAAAGACTCTCATTTGTACCCCATTCTGGGTTGAATAAATTTGAGTTATTCAATGATATGGTCAGCTTTTTCCGGAAAATTCGGTTAAAAAGCTTCTTCTTGAATAGAGAACTTAACACTATGGAACATAACAAATCTGGCCTGGCCCCTAAGTCTGTGTTCACACCCACCCTTGACCAGGTAGGCTCAGAAATAGGAATTTTTGAAAAAATTGTGACTACCAAATTAAGAAATATAATCAATCAATCAATCAATCAAAGCATTTATATGGCGCACTACTCACCCAGAGGGTCTCAAGGCGCTGGGGGAGGGGGGTCCGCTACTGCTCGAACAGCCAGGTTTTGAGTTGCTTCCTGAAGGCGAGGTGGTCCTGGGTCAGGCGGAGGTGGGTCGGGAGGGAGTTCCATGTCTTGGCGGCGAGGTAGGAGAAGGACCGTCCCCCTGTGGTGGCTCTTCGAATGCGCGGGACGGCAGCGAGGGCGTGGCTGGTCGATCGGAGCAGGCGATTGGGAGCGTAGAAGTTGAGGCAACTGTTGAGGTAACCTGGGCCTTGGTTGTGTAGGGCTTTGTGTGCGTGGGTGAGGAGACGGAAGGTGATTCTCTTGTTGACCGGGAGCCAGTGCAGGTCTCTCAGGTGTCCGGATATGTGGCTGCGACGGGGGATGTCCAGGATGAGTCGTGCTGAGGCGTTCTGGATCCGCTGGAGTCTCTTCTGGAGTTTGGCGGTGGTTCCGGCGTAGAGGGAGTTGCCGTAGTCCAGGCGGCTGGTGACGAGGGCCTGGGTGACCGTCTTCCTGGTCTCGGTGGGGATCCACCGGAAGATCTTACGTAGCATGCGCAGGGTGTTGAAGCACGACGAGGAGACGGCGTTGACTTGTCTGGTCATGGAGAGGGAGGAGTCCAGGATGAATCCCAGGTTGCGTGCGTGGTCTGTTGGTTTGGGTGCGCTGCCCAGGGCGGGGGGCCACCAGGAGTCGTCCCAGGCGGAGGGTGAGGATCCCAGGATGAGGACTTCCGTCTTGTCCGAGTTCAGTTTCAGGCGACTGTTCTTCATCCATTCGGCTACCTCTTTCATCCCTTCGTGAAGTTTGGCTCTGGCGGTGGCGGGGTCGTTGGTGAGGGAGAGGATCAGCTGGGTGTCATCGGTGTAGGAGATGATGTTGAGGTTGTGCTGGCGTGCGATGGCTGCGAGGGGGCTCATGTAGACGTTGAAGAGGGTAGGGCTGAGCGAGGAGCCTTGGGGAACACCGCAGATTACTTCGGTGGCTTCAGATCTGAACGGTGGGAGGCGGACTCTCTGTGTCCTTCCGGCGAGGAAGGAGGTGATCCACTCCAGTGCCTTCTCCTGGATTCCGACGTTGCTGAAACGCTGTACTAGTGTACGGTGGCAGACAGTGTCGAAGGCCGCGGAGAGGTCTAGGAGGATGAGGGCTGCAGTTTCTCCGTTGTCGAGCAGTGCTCGGATGTCATCGGTGGCTGCGATCAGGGCGGTCTCGGTGCTGTGGTTGGCCCGGAAGCCAGACTGCGAGAGGTCGAGGGATCCGTTCGTCTCGAGGAAGGCGGCCAGCTGCTTGTTGATGGTCTTCTCGATGACTTTTGCAGGGAACGGGAGCAGCGAGATGGGGCGGTAGTTTTTGAGGTCGGTGGGGTCGGCTGATGGCTTCTTGAGAAGAGCGCCGAGTTCGGCGTGCTTCCAGCTCTCCGGGAAGGTAGCGGTGTCGAAGGAGGTGTTGATGATGTCCCGCAGGTGGGGTGCGATGACAGTGTCGGCCTTGTTGAAGATGTGGTGGGGGCAGGGGTCGGTCGGAGATCCGGAGTGGATGGAGTTCATCGTGCGGACGGTGTCTTCGGTGCTGATCGGGGTCCAGGCGCGAAGGGTGGTGGTGGGGTGCGGTGGTTCGGTCATGGCGTGCGTTGGTTGAGTGCTGAAGCTGTTGTGTATGTCCGCGATCTTGTTGTGGAAGTAGGTGGCGAGGGAGTTGCAGAGGTCTTGCGAAGGGGTGATGTCGTTGTTTCCGGCGTTGGGGTTGGAGAGCTCTTTGACGATGTTGAAGAGTTCCTTGCTGTTGTGTGCGTTGTAGTCCAGTGCCTTGAAGGCAGTTTTCTTGGTGGCACGGATGAGTTGGTGGTGTTTTCGGGTGGCGAGCTTGAGGGCAGTCATGTTGTCCGGCGTTGGGTCTCTGCGCCAGGTTCTCTCGAGCTCTCTGCAGTTCTTCTTGGAGCTCTTGAGTTTGTCGGTGAACCATGGGGCTTTCTTGCTGCCGGGTCTGCTGGGCGGGGTCCTCAGGGGGGCGAGGTCGTCTGCGCAGTCGCTGATCCACTTGGTGAGGTTGGTGGCCGCTTGGCTGGGGTTCGTTGCGCTGGTGGGTCGGTTCTTGCTCAGGGAAGACGTGAGCTGGTCGGCTGTGATCTTGTTCCAGCTTCTGCGTGGGACCTGCGTGGGTATAACCAAATATATACCACATACTTCATTCAATATGTCCATGGAGGAACACCAAGCCATACTTGACCTTAAAGATTCCACCCAAATCACTGTGAAAAGTTGCGATAAGGGCGGTGGTATTGCCCTGATGGACACTGACAATTATATACGAAAAATGGAGCTTATGCTGAATGACACGACCTTCTATACCAAAATCATGAGGGATCCCACAGCTAAGGTAAAGACTAAAATTTCAAAATTGAAATTTAAGGCTTTAAATAATGGGGATATATGCCACAAGGAATATGAATATATGAATGTCGAAAACCCCAGAATGGCCAGCATATATGGGACTCCAAAAATACACAAGAACGAATTTGACCCACCGTTCCGCCCCATTGTCACTACTATTGGCAGCGTCACCGAACCTATTTCAAAATACTTGGATGCAATATTGCGCCCGCATATTGGAAAAATATCAGGGTACATCCAAGATACAAGACACATCATTACACAACTAGAAGGCACAGCATTTAATCCACACAGACAGTGGATAGTGACACTGGATGTTGAAAGCCTCTATTCTAACATCCCCTGTATAGGTGCCATAGAAGCAACCAAATGGTTTATAGAGTCTTTCGATATTGATTGTAATATGACTTTCATGTTAGACTGCCTTAACATCGTTCTTGATAACAATGTTTTCGAATTCAGAGGGAATCTGTACAAGCAGACAAAAGGAGTGAGCATGGGTGCGTCTTGTGCCCCAACAATTGCTAACATCTATGTGGCATACTTCGAAGAGAAACATATTTTTAACGAAGTGGCACCATTTTTTGAATCGATATTTTACTGGTCAAGATATATCGATGATATCATTTTTGTTTGGGATGATAATGAAGACGTGTTACAAGAATTCATATCTTGGCTTAATGCCTGTGACCCCAATTTAAAATTTTCTGAAAAAATAAGTAATTCAAAAATAGAGTTTCTGGACCTCAAGATAAAACATCGCAAGGGTCAGCAGGCTATGGATCTTTTTGTTAAACCGACTGCCCGAAACACCCTTCTACACTATAGTAGCTTCCATCCTACATCACAAAAGAATAGTATACCATTCAGCCAATTTCTTAGAATAAGAAGAAATTGCACAAGACTAATTGATTTTGATGAGAAAGCTATTGATACGAAGGAAAAATTTAAAGAACGTGGCTACCCGCACCGACTAATACGCGAGTCATACAAACGAGCAAGATACTATGACCGACAACATCTCCTTACAAACAGTAAGCCCAAACGGGATGCGAGTCTGGTGTTTGTCACTAGACACTCCCTTTTGAACAATCAGATCCGTCAAATTCTGTATTCAAACTGGCATCTATTGAATGTAAATAGAACCAGCAATGATATAATTCCAAAACCTCTTTTTGCATACAAAAAGAACAAAAACTTAAAAGATCTAGTAGTCAGATCACGAATGCCAACAACAAAGGAAAGCACTCTAAGAGACATTATTACTGGGGCTCCAGTAATAGGTAACCACAAATGTGGAACTTGTAAAATCTGTCCTGAAACAATTGAGACGAATGAGCTACACTTCAATGGGACCATCATTTCTCTGACTTGCTTAACAAACTGCAAGACAAAAAACATTGTATACTTGCTAATCTGTCCATGCGGTAAAGGCTATGTGGGAGAATCCTCCCGCTCAGTATACACTAGAGTTACTGAACATAAATCAGCGATTCGCACAAGAAAAACGAATGCCCCACTAGTAGCTCACCATGTAGAATTTGACCATAAGCCAGAAGAAATAAAGTGGATAGTGTTAGAAAAAATCGTGGCAAAACCTGGAATATGTGTAGACAAAATTCGCCGCAAACGTGAAGTCTATTGGATATTCACACTTGATACAGTAAGATCCGGATTGAATTCCGAAATCCCCTGGGAACAAGCAATTATTTAATTGTACCCAGAATTCTCCTTGATTATTCACGTATTACAACTAAGGTAGTGCTTTCCTGAATCTAATTCCATCACCTAATAAATTAATCTAAACATCTCACATTCATGTATACTACTATATCTATATGTTTAAAATACCATCTATAATATCCCACGTTATACTGTTGATGAAGAGACTAACAGAAACTACGATATAAATACTTAAGATCTGTGCGTTGTCCGTCTTCTATTTTTGTCACTGATCGAGCAAATAGCGTCCATGACTACCATTGAAGTCTAAACACATACGTCAGATGCGCGCGTCAACTCACTATCCTCTAGCTAACTCACACTAGCCCTATGCGCATGTGCCTGTATATGTCCACTATCCACCTTCAGAATGGATTATGCAGAAAACGACTCGGAGTACTGACGCATAACATTCTTATACGTCATTTACGCACATCAGCCTACCACCACTCCAGCTGATAATCATTAAACGAAAAACGCGCGAAATTGCAGATATATATTAACTTCCGCATCACATATCGTTTTGTCTTCTCACCATACTGATGGAGGCGAACGTGTACGGATGCCAGCAGAGAACCCCGAAGTCCCGTATAGTGCAATTAAACTAGAGGTATGTTTCAACATCGGTGCGCTCTAGTTTATATCGAATGTCAGATAAGAGGCAGCAGTCAACAGAAGAGCAGAAACTCAATATTGTGTTTCGTGTCATTTTAATCCCCCAGATAAAGCTTACCGACAGACGTTAAATAGCGGGAATACCTATTTAAACAAAGAAATTAGCGATAAAAACCATAATATCAGGTAAATAGCAGCTACTAAAGCTATCTCTTGTATCATAAAAATCCAAGTAGGAGTAATTAAGTAACGAGTGGTTAAAAATGTTTTCCGTTTAGAACAATTAACATCAAGGTTGGGAGTGTTGGCTGGCTTCATTTATTAAGCGACTAGAGAAAAACGAGTGAACCCTTTTTAAACTCACAACAAGGTATTGAAAAAGGTACTATTTATTACTCTTTCTCATTGTTACATCAGAAGATAGCCAATATATCTATATGCAAATGCAATCAGTTTACCTTTACGCTTGGTTACATATAGAGGAATCTTTGTGTACATTTGTTTAATTAAATAATATCCGCTACAGATAATTTATTTATATATCATATCTGTGGTTAAGATTACTACCGTAACTAACGACAACCAGTTTAGGTTTATTCTCAGTTATCCATCCAGGAACCTGTGACCTATAAGTGTGGTTTCCTTTAAAATAAATTATTGACTCACTGAAGGTGCATTACACAAGATCTATGCTTTCTGTGCAACGAAGAAAAAATGATTCAGTTTCAGTTAAATGCTGTTCACCCTTTATCTCTTCTTATTTTAGGCTGACATACAACAGTGAAATTAGAATATATTCCCGGTTCTCCTTAGAAATAGCCTATTAAGTATCGCCTCCCATACGTGGATACCAAACATCGTGATCCAGGACATATATCCCCACAAGGTATCATTTAGATCGTGCTGTAGAAAATTTACTTACCACCATTGAGTAAAATAAATTTTTCTGTTTCTAAGCAAAACGCAAACCTAATCAACTTGTGTATATTTATATCTTTATCTATAGTATAAAAGAAGTACACATATATGAATATAGAAGAACCAGGTATCACTAAATATTATATCTGTAAGTGAAGATCGACTTCTAAAGTGTTCTCTGTTTAGTATATCTACACTCTACTGTTTAATTATCTAATCTATTCACCCAGAACTGTTAGCTTATAATAGAAAGGGCAGATATCTATACAGTATGTCATAATATAGAACCATGTGATGTCATATATTGAGCAGCACATAAGAATGGAAGAGACTGTTTTCTTAACAAACTCAACTCGAGATGAAATGGGACGATGTAGATATGGAAATTTTTCACAGTTAATTATTAAGGATATATGGAACACATTGATAACCCTTTATTGTTGTTATAAATATCATGTACTGTAATGTAATGAAAAGACCGTGTAGAATGTTGTAAATATGTAAATTGCTGTACATATAATAGCGACCACTTATACTTATACATATATATTTTATGTTTTGTTTCCACTTAGGTTTTCTTTAATTCTACACATTGTCGTGTCTCTAATATGCGATTGACGGTCACCTGACGAAGGCCGTTGTGTTCTATTCTACCGCATTGCCTTCCTTTACATGTCCATCGACCGAGTATACCGCATAACACCGTTTATTTCCTATTTTTTTGTTATGTGAATATATGTAATGTATATAATTGTATGTAATTTTATGTAAAAAATATATTTCTAGTCCATGTTCAAAAAAATAAATAAGTTAAAAAAAAAGAAAATAAAATGATCATAAGATTTTGATACATCATCAAGTCTCATGGAATACTCATTGATGGTCGCTTGATGTCATAAGGGCCTCATAATTATTGGTTTGCTATTTTACTCCTTTTCCCTATATGTTCACTCCACTCTTCGCCACCCCAAACCACTTCACTCCACACCACTCTAGTCTACCCCAGTCTACTCTACTCTACACCACTCCAATCTACGCCACTCTACCCTACTCTACACCACTCTCTCTATGCCACTCCACTATATGCTACTCCACTCAACTGTACATCACTCTACTCTATGCAACTCTAAACTACTCTATGCCACTCTACTCTACGCCACACCTTGCCACTCTACTCCACTCCACTCTAGGCCACTCTACTCTACTCCAATGCACTCTACGCCACTCTACTCCACGTACCATTCTACTCCACCCTAAGCCACTTTACACCACTCTATGCCATGCCACTTCACTCTACTCTACTTCACTCTGTTGTAAAACATGGCTAAAAGACGTTGGCAAAGCTAATAGCTCTTGCATATCTGAAACCTAATGGCTTTGCCAATGCTTGTTTTTTTAGGTTTCATCTGCACTGCACATGCGCTGTGCTTGCGAAATCTCCTGTAAACAAAGAAAAAATCTTAAAAGGGCCTTTGAGCCACCCATTATACCAATAATTGGCCTCCAGCCCTCTCTTGTTTCCTAGCTTCCTATTGGTCAGTGCCTCCTCCTCGTCTCCAGCCTTCAGCTGGATCTTTGTCCGTGTCCCTGCCGTGGAGCATGGCCTATGTATAGATTTTTTGTTTGTGGCCAGTCTTCTTCCACTGGCCACGCACACCTGCAGGTAATCTTGTTTTACTTTTGTACATGCACTATTATAGAGTGCATGTTTCTGTCGTCCCGCTCTCTCATTCCCACCCATGGCTTAAAGTATGTAAAAACAAAGCTTTATGGCCTGGTCAATGTGGTACTTAGGGCTGGTGAACCAGGGGCATAGCAAAGACTCAGTGGCCCCTACAGTGCGGGGGAGGGGCTCAGGCTTACCCATACTGGAGGGGTCACCCTCAGCCTCTACTGTTGTGAGTGTGGGGGGCCCTTAAGCATAGATTGCAGGGGGGCCCTCCTCACATTTTGTAACACCACTGTGGTGAACCACTCCTTTTCGGCTGCTTACCGCCTTTCAAGCCCTAGACTTTACTTTGGCAAATCATTATTTTCAGAATTGGAAGCACAATTGAAGCTTAAACTGAAGCCTAAAGACTGGAAATCCCAGAGTGCATTGTGAAGGCATTTTAAATGTTGGTCCTTATCTGGCAAGTTTACCACAGCTATAGTGAAAAACAGCGCATTAAAGCTGTCAGTCATGTACTTGCTGCTGTATAATTTAATAAATACCTATAGACCCCCCCACTGAGCTTGTTGGCATAAGGAATCAATCAACTGCGAAGTGACTGCACGCAATGTACCATCTCACCAGCGTTCCAGGCTTGCACTGCACAAGAACAAAATCAACAAAAATTGGCAAAGCAAAAAGTTTTCACCTATGCAAGACTTATTAACTGGCAAAGCAAAAGGTTTTCACCTATACAAGACTTATTGGCGTCAATGTTTTTTTAAAGCAGTTGTGTTAATTCTTAAAAAAAATTAGCTAGTTGACTGTTTTACAATGTTGTGCTAGTACACCAAAAAGAAAATACAATATTTTTACTATGTCACTATTTTACTTTTCCACTGCACCGAACAATACTTTCTCTCAGATAGAAGCTTGATGCTTGTCTGCTGCACGCCTGTGCAGTAAGGCTGTGTGTCAAATATCAAATCTCAATGGTCAATAGGTGAGTCCGGTGTATTTTGGGGGGGGGTTTTACCCAACACTGAGTTCATAGATTTGGTATTCAATCATTCCCCAAATGCCCTGTGCTTAATTTGTACCGGTGGCTGCAGGCTCTTGTTTTTGGAGATAATGACTTATTCTTCTTCCTCAGGCTTTGAGCCACAACAAGAGAAAGAAAGGGAAAAGAGAGGCAGTGGAAGAAAAAGATATATAGGAAAACAGTGATGATGAACAGAACACTGCGATGTTGGTTGACAAAGAGCTGAGGACATCAACACTGCCAGTCCAAACAGTGGAAGTGACGTTGTTGTAACTTCTGGAACCAGAGTTCATGTTTCATGTCAGAAGAGGTTTACTGATAAGAAAGATATTGAAGTCAAGAATCGAGAGGCAAGTACAGCATCTATTGCAAAGAGAACTGCTCCAGCAGCTATTCAGGCATGTTTTGCAGAATTCCTGTGAACCTTTTGTGCAAGCACAAGTCAAGAACAGAACATATGTATGTACAGACATTAGAATTCTCTGAAACTATGCAATGTGCTGTGAAAGTCAGGGTGATGAATGGTCGTTTGTAATAAGAGGTGATATTGAATATTTTCTTTTGGATCTTCATGTCGTAGTGTGCGTTTACCACCAATCTTGCAGTGTAAACTTTTGAAGCAGAAGAAGCATCCCCAAACGATATTCAACTGCTGAACAGCAATCGAAGAAGTTGAATGTAGGGCATCCAACTAATGAAAAACTACATGATGCTTTTCTGAAGACTTGTAGTTACCTAGACTCGAATGATGAAGAACAAATGTGCATTGCATACCTAATATCCAAAATGGAAGAATATCTACAAGGAAGTAACATCCAAGCATACGTTCGTAGGCCTGTGAAAAGGAAGCTTGTAGAATATTATGGAGATGGTATAGTTATATCTAAGGAAAGTGGAAAAGCTGATGTAGTAACTCTTCCGGAAACAGCTATTAACGTTCTTTTGAATTTATCATTCCAAGTCAAAGGGTTGTGACATTGAACTGCAGAAGATCTATATGATAGATGCTGCGGAAAAACTAATCAAAAACGATGTCAAGTCATCTCGCTCTGTAAGAAAAGAGGTTAATCCAGCTACAAGTGACCTCAATGCTGAAAGCACTTTGGATCACCTTAGCAGTAGTTTGAGATTGCTGTGTTCCAAGTTATTTGTAGGAAAAGATGTCTCAACTAAAGTGGATGCAATAGGGTAGAGCCTTATGCAATCGATCCGCCCAAGAACCTTAAAAAGTCCGCTCCAGATCGGTCTTGGCAGTCAAGTGCACCATAACTTCAGATCAAGATACCTTATTGATGTTCTTTATAACCTGGTATTCTGTTCTTCCTATAAGGAAGTTCCACATTTTGAATGAAATGCTGCACTTGCAAGTGATTCCAGGCCCTTATTGGATACGGATGAGAGTCTAAAATTGTGTAACCAGCCAATATTGTTGACCACAACATCCACACCCTATATGGTAATTTCATTCCATTGGCAGTGGAATAGTTGCCAAAATGAAGGAGAACCCAGTTTTCACATTCAAAGCTAAAAGATCAGACAGAGTCAAAATGCTAGGATCAGCTACTGCTGCTACTAATACAGTAGATGCTGATATTGAGATAGATACAGCATTGTTGTTTCAAAGAATGACTGTCACTGCTTCTAGTGACATGAATCTTGCAGATATCATACATTACATGTTTTTTGCTTTCCTTTCTGTGTTATTTGAATCTCTCAGTATGTTAAGAAAAGGTGATAAGTCTCAATTAGTACATGCAATACTAAAGAAGTCCAAGCTACACACTGAGGTTGTTGAAATACAATCTACTGATCAGTATGTCATAAATGGCGACACACTTTTGCAATGCATTCCGTGGCACATACATGACACAAACAAGAATATTGCAAACTCCTATGCTACTTTCACACTTCAACGCTATGGGAAAGATATCATTGTCTTTGATGGTTATGATGAATCTCCATCCATCAAGTAGTAGTTCAAAAAATGGGGTAGCCCTGTGTCCCTCAGAACCTGTGTAGTTTAGACGTTTAAAGAAAAAGTGGTTCTGTCGGGTAGGACTGATATTATTTCAAAGTACATTAAATGCAATATAGAATATGCTCTCACGACACACAAAGGAAAAGAAAAACAGTACTCATTAAATCAGTTCTGTGCTCAATATTTATCTGAATTCCTTCATTCGGTTATGTGCAATATGGTTATACCAAGAGGACTGTGAACTCAAAATATGTACAAAATACTGTTTAGTGACAGTTGTGCATAGTGAAGAAGTGACAAAGTGAACAATATATACAGTGTCAACAGGGTTTTATCTAGAAATATTTCTTTAGAGGAGGCCAGAGCTTTCTTTGAAGCCCGCAGTTTCTTCCCTAGTGTGGAAACCGGGTCATTCTGGACCTAAGGAATGCGTCGACATTTCGACCCTTCTGTGCCCCTGTTGGTGGTCACGGCGGGTCTTTTTCAAGACGGGGATGTGAAGATTATATGTACACTGTCCTGGCAGGCTTGAGGATTTGAGGCCTGAAGTGCGGTGGCACAGGGGCCTGTAGGTCAATTTCAATATCGCCGGGTGCAATGCAGCTCAATGGCTAACATTCCGCGATCAGTCTAATTCTCGCAGAGATGGACGGAGCGCAGTCTCGGCCTTCCGAAACAATAGTGTACATTTATATTATTTATACAATGTATATCAACATGACTATACAAAAGAAAAGCATTTGTGAAAAACTGTCCCAAGTGTGGCATGAACCTAATGATTGAGTGACAAGGTGTGGCAATATGTACAAGGTTTCACATATTTTTTACAATGAAATCGACCAACAGTGTTATTTCTTCAAATTATACAGCCACTTTATACAATAACAAGTGCTGTGATAATGGTTCGTTTTCACAAATGCTTTTCTTTTGTATAGTAATGTTGATATACATTGTGTAAATAATATAAACGTACATGTGTAAACTCTTAGTGTGTCTCGGCCCTCTTTCTATGACATCTTTTACAACCCTTTTTTATTGCGATTGCACATAAATATTATCAAACATAGCTATATGTTTCCCACAGGAACCACTGTTTTCTTGTTATAACTAACTACCCAAGTTCAGCTGTGAGTAGGGTTCCCTTGTTTCCCTTTTCCGACTAAGTTGTACTTTGCGGCCTGTCTTACTCCCAAAGTCTTTCCAAACTTGCGAGTTCTATATCCTAGAGCAATATTAGCCCAGTGTTCAGAAATTGTACATATAACCTCAAGAGGGTTATAATGAAACACAAATCCTCCGAATCAGCAGAACTGTTGTGGTCTCTGACCGCCTGTGAAAACCCATCATGTGGGAACGTCCTCACTGGAGTCAATGAGGCGTACTGAGTCAAGAACAATTATGTTGAAAGATATTGCTCTTAGCAACAACTTTTCAAAACATTTCTATCCCTCCTTCCAACGTTCACTTTTTTATAGCCACTTAAAGAAAAGCCTCTAGCTGTTCCTAATTGCCTCCAGGAATGACTGCGAGTTGACAGAGAGAAAAATGTTTCATGTAAAAATATTTTACTAAATGCTTTTGACAACGTATTTTGCTCACAACCATGCAGCGCATCTGTCTTGGAAAGGCAGAAATGGCTTTTCCTAAATAGGAACTTCCAAGGCAGAGCTTTGCACCAACACAAGTATACGCGGAAGAATTTCCCATGCCAGGCGTGGCCGCGTGCCCGCCAACTTACATTAGCCACACAGGCCATAAGTATTCCCAACGGCTGCCTCCGTCCTATTGATAGTAGTGCTTGGATTACTCACTGGTAATCTCCATTATTTTGATCCTTCCTCATCCCAGTACTTACTGGTCTGAGCTTTGTCTTAATTTCCAAAACTGAGCACCATTCCTGAAACTTTTATCTCTTTCAATGAAGTGCAACAGCCGGGCCGCTACTATAGCCTTATAGTCCACTGCCGAGGACTATACCAGTTGTTGTGGGCCCTTACCCCCGAGTTATAGACCCAAGCTACAGTCGAGGGCCTATAACAAGGGTGAGGGCCTTTAACAAAAAGAGGGCTAAAATGCTATTAGAACATTCCACCCACTAAATAAAAAAGGGAGAAACAGAAAGACAAACATTGGAATGTTGGAGTAGAAGGCTTTAATTAGCCATTATAAGCCATGAGCAACTCCACTGTCTTCAATGGAGCTCCCAACATTCTAATTTTCTAATATAAACTACACTTCCCTCCAACATGACTTCCTGATTTTCTTTGTGCCCCTTTTGGGGTTGCTACTTTCTTATAGGTTTGAAGGTTGCTTTGGCGCCTTCATTTTCTCAGATATGTATTTTCCTTCTGTTACCTTTTTTGCCGTTCAATGCGGCCACTTTTGCTTTACCTCTCATGCTTTCTACAGTTGAGCTGAGGCTGGTTAGATGGTGATTTATTCTTGTCTACTTCACAAATGATAAAAAGAAACTAATACAAATAATAAAATCCATGACACACATGAAAGGCTTTTAATATAAAAAGTGATTCTTAAATATTGTCTAATTTGTTTTACAAGCAAATGGTGGCAACGTTTAGGTGATTGTATGTTTTTCACATTATTTTTGTGGCACTTGCTTGCAATAAGAAATAAAAAAAATACAACATTGCCTCCACTTGAAAATACCATACCTATTGGCTTTGTGTTAGACCCTCACCCTCACACTCATTCCAGGCTTACCCAGCACATGCTCCCACACTGCCCTACTATAGGTGAAAGCCAAAGCGCATCCAAGAAACCGTACTGGAAAAAAGACATGGGGACATTCTTGCATATTTGTATTTACCTTCACAATATATTGGTACTCAATATTTAGGCTACACTAGTTTTGCTTATCAGTACTTGTTTTTCCCATGGTTGTATACCAATACTGGCACAGTGTGGGAAGAGTGAATACGACACTCTTTTGCCAATGCTTGCTTTCCCTCAAGGGGTGATTTCATAATGGAACTTAACTCATGCTGAGTCGGGCAGGAAGGGGTGTCCTCATGTGTCAACAGACCCTCATTCTAAAACAGCCTGGAAATCCAGATATCCTTAGCCTGGCTTACTTTGCAAACTACTCCCTGTAAAAAGGATTCTAGTATCACATATGCACCTTGCCTTGACTGATTTGGAAAGCACTGGCCTTAAAAGTCATTGTGTCCTCTTCAGCCTTGCAGAATACTCATTAACCATACCAACAATTGACAGAGAGCAATGACAGCTTTCTAAGGCGGCTCTGTCCGAGCGCGCCCGTCCACAAACAAACCAGTAGTCAAATGATCCGGCAGCTGGTATAATTAAGTACCGGGAGACACTGGAGCACACCCTGAGTTGAAGGAGCCGGGTCCCAGCTGAATCCGACCAGTGGCACCGGCAATCGGCCTGCTGACGCACTCCGCGGCCGAGGGGAGAGGCCGCCTACCACGCAGAGCAGAGTGAACTATGCCATGACCCACAGTTCCGGCCTGGTGGGTTTGCAACGTCTTTGTCTCCCTGCAGTGCTGCATTAGCTCATCAACTAACCAGGGGACCTAAAAGAGTGATCGAAGCTTGGCGCTCACTGCTGGATGCTGAAAGTGGAGGGGCTCCGTGGCGGCGGGGGTCAGAGGACGTCTCGCACTGCCCGCCTGCCTCCGGCTGTTGGGCGCCCTCGGCTGCTCTGAGCAAAGGTTCTCTCTAAGGAAGGCTGCAATATACCCAGCTATATTGGTGTGAGAGTCCAGACACCGCCTGCTGTGTCCTGAAGTGGGATGGTGGATTCGTTTGGGCCGAGGTGAGCAGAATCAGATCTGGGCGCAACCCGCTGCTTGTTGGAAGAGATGGCCAAGGTGACGCAGACCCCTTCTTTGGATTCCTCAACCTTTGGACCACACATAGCGCTTCTCTCGCCGGCTCCAGCCCTGGCCAGTGGCAGTTTGACGACTCTGGGATGGCTGCGGCCATACACTTTGACCAGCAGGGGTTTTGACTCCCCTCGAGTGATCAGGGCAAGACTCTCTGGGCATTACGACCATTTTGGGCTCCGGACAGACTGTGGTGAGACGCTGTGAGGGGGAGCTAGACCTTATTGATTTTGTAGACCAGTGGAACACCCGGCCACTTCAGAGGAACACCCTGACTGATCCGCAGACTGGCAGAGGACTCGACACCCAGCCCCCGGAGAGGCACCGCCTAACCTGCTGCTGGTGCCCGTACACCTGTGTCTTCTGGACCGCGGTACCGCACCTGGCACTCGCCGACGTTGCTCAATTGACGATCTGAACGGACCCCCACCTGAGCGGATGGCCTTGCCCTTTCTCTCCTGAAGTTCGCACTAAAGGCACTGGCTACGGCATGGCCGGGGGTTGCAGCTCCAAAGCGGCAGTCCAAGCTAAATTGACAAAATTGGCATTAGACGGGGGCCCTGACACGAGCCCGAAGGGGGCACCCACCACGCAGGAGAAGCCACAGTCTGGTGAGAAAAAGAAGGAACCGTCGTTACAGGACATTCTCGAAGCCATTACGACCATGCACAGGTCGCTGGAATCGCGTATTGACTCAGTGTCCACAGAGGTATCCCTAATCCGCACGGACATCCGCTCATTAAACTCGCGCTTAAAGGATGTTGAGATCAAGAGGATTACGAGGGACGCCCTAGGCGCAACAATGTCCGTATACTGGGGTGCCGGAAAGGCGGAAGGGCCATCGGAGGACCTGTTTGTGGAAGACTTGATCGCCACCCATCTCAAAACGAAAGGGATCTCCATTTTCTTTTCCGTTGAGGGGGCCCACCGAGTGCCGGGCGGCTGGCCAAAGCTTGGGGCCCCGCGGCCCTTGTTAGCTAGGATTTTTAACTTCCAGGACAGAGATGTCATCCTGCAATGTGCTCGGTCTACGCCCCCGGTGGAATGCAAGAACATCCCTATCACCTTTTTCCCAGATTTCACCCTCAAGGTGCAGCGACAATGACTCAGCTTCCTGGATGTGAAAAAGGCACTTCGCAAGAAGGAGTTGAAATACGCCATGCTCTTCCCGGATAAGCTGAGGGTGGAGTCTGAGGGGAAAGCCTGGTTCTTTACCACCCCGGCGGAGGCTTGGGACTGGTTGGACGGATGGCGCATGGCAGGCCGGAAAAACAATCATGCCCAGAGAGCAAGAATGGAGGAAGGCATCGAGCGCTCCGGCAGAGGTGCCCCGCCTGAAGAACAGGAGGAGGCGACGGGAAGGTCCGAATAATTGGTCTGTATGTTTATTTTCTCATGGGTGGTGGACTCATTCACTAACTGAGGGGGGGCGGCGTATTGGCCCCCCTCAGAGTGGCGGACCTTGCAACTGATCTGTGACCTGGGGTTTTTCGTTTGGGGACCTTCTCAAAGAGAACTCACTGTGACTTTCCATGATTCCCAGATCCCACTGTGATGGCTACAACGTATTTTTTGGGGTCTGACTGGTGCTTCTGAACTATCTTCGTTTACAAAGTGTGCTTACCAGTTGCTTATTGTGCAGTGACCGGTGCCTGGTTGGTTACACGCACCCACACATTTTGAGGGGTGGGCAATAGGCACTCTGCTGTTTTGGGTGGGTGGGAGGTTTGACTCTGCTAAGCAGGGAGGCAGGGATGGGGGTTTCGGTGAGTGTTTTCTGTTTTTTTTGTGGGGGTTGGGGAGGGGTTGTTTTAATTTGCATTATAGTTTCTTTGTTGTTTAGATATGACATATTTGACTGGCTTCAGGTAAAGGCGGATACAGGTTTCATGATTTTGGTATATCTGTTTGTGCAGAGACCATGGTATACAGAAATGTCTACCCCAGGGGGCCTTTCTGTGTGGTTCTCTCCGGAATTACATGCACCCCTAAGAAGGAGTGATGGGCACGACGATGAGACAGGAGCTTAGGTTACTGTTGTGGAATGTCAACAGGTTGGGAGATAAGATTAAGAGGGGTGTGGTTCTCCAGTTTTTAAAACTACACTCCCCTGATGTTGTTCTTCTACAAAAGATCGACCTGCTTGGGAATGCATGCAAGGCCTTGTCACAATGGGGTTTCCAGCTGGGGCCCACTCGGCTTTTGGTTCTGTTTCCCTGGGTGTGGACATACTGGTCCGGAAATCGTTCCCACTGACTGTTGACTCGGTCCGCACTGACGCCCTGGGTAGATTTGTTGCCTTCTCTGGGATCTGGGAGGGGCACACTCTCAATCATTTCTCTGTCTATATACCACCAGGATTGCACACTCAGGCCGTCACTGATCTTGAAGAGCTCCTCCTCGGCTTACCAGATGGTAGGTTGTTGATTAGGGCGATTTTTTAATTCTATTGTCTCTGACTCCCTCGACCGGTGGCCCCAGAGGGCACTACCCCCCTCCCGCAGGTGCACCACCTCCACACTGTCAGAGACATACAACATCTGGCCAGGAGGGTCTCTGACCATTCACCCATACAGAGTCGTCTAGAGGTGGGTGAGCACACTGTTGGCCGTGTGGCGCCGATTAATTCCTGGTACCTCACGACTCCCTCCATCAGAGACAAGGTCTTCAGCGAGTCGGATCTTTACTTTCATGAAAGCGAAGGGTCGGTTGACTCGAAGAATATACTTTGGGAGGCCTATAAGCCCATTATACGGGGGTGGTCTTGGTCCAGATCGCCGGACAAGGTAGGGAGAGGGGAGCTGACATGGCGCGTTTGGAGGGGGAAATCTTGTACTTAGAAAACGCAGTCCGGATACAAGACCTGGTAGAGGTGCATCAGAAGCTGCGTATAAAACTTAAGGAATTCTCCGACCTAGCTACAGAGGCCGCCAAGACCCACTACAGGGCCACGCTCAGCAGGATCTACAACGTAGGTGATAAGGCGGGCAAGTTACTGGCTTGGCTAGATCGCGCTTTGGTTGAGATTGAAACAGACTCACAGTCTCACCTTACAGAACAGACTCACAGTCTCGCCTTACTGCACCGCAAAACATAGCAGATGCATTTGGCCTGTACTACCAGTCGCTTTATATGCCCCACGCGACGCATACAGAGGAAGAGGCTTCCTCTCTTTTACATTGTATCTCAATGCTGCCCCTTACTGAGGAGGAGTGCTCTGATCTCGATCTCGACATTACCGTATAGGAAGTTGAAAAAGCCACACACGACCTGTGTGGGGGGAAGGCATCGGGCCCTAACAGTCTGCCCATTAAATTGTTCAAGCTCACGGCGAGCAAGACCATGCCCTTTCTCACCGAAATGTACAGAGAAAGTAAAAAATGAGGTATCCTTCCTGAGGATCAAAGACTGGCCAACATTGTTGTCATTCGTAAAGTGGATAAGCCAGCCAATAAGTGTTCATCCTATAGGCCCATTTCGTTGCTTAATTGTGAAGCGAAAATTCTGACAAAGGTTCTTGCCACTCTCTTGCTCATGGTCCTTACCCGTTTGGTCCATCCGGACCAGTCAGGATTTATGCCTGCTAGGAATACCTCCCTCAACCTGCGCAGGCTCCACGTTGTGCTGTGCCGGGTTGACACAATGAGGGAAGATGCTGTTGTGGTACCCTGGATGCTGCATCGGCATACAAAACCATCAAATGTTCGCTGTGCTCCGCAAATTGGGTTTTGGGCCCGAATTTAACAACTGGGTGCAGCTTCTGTACCACCAACCACTTGCCCAAGTAATCGTCAATAATAGGAAATCTCACGTTTTTGTTCTCGGCAGGGGCACTAGACCGGGCTGCCCCTTATCACTGCTTCTCTTTGCCTGGGCCCTTGGCGAGGTGGGTCCGTCAGGACCCCACCATCAGGGGCCTTAAAAGGACAACAGACTGGGAGGACCGCATCTCGCTATATGTGGATGACATCTTGCTTTACTTGGCGTCCCCGGCGAAATCCCTGAATGTAGTCCTGGACATATTCCGGGTGTTTGGTAAGTTTGCGGGGTATACGATCAACTGGTCTAAATCAGTGCTATAAGTCCTTTACGGCAAACGGGCCTCACTCCCTTGGGGCTGTCAGTCGGCGGAAGCAACTGACGGCCTCAAATACCTGGGGATCTGGGTCTCTAAAGACTTATCTAGATTTTACGATAATAATCTCCTGCCGCCTCCAGTGCATCTTTAATCAGATGTACAACACTAGAAGTTGCTCCCGTTGACTCTTTTGGGGCGCGCAGCCCTATTCAAGATGATGTCCCTTCCTTGACTTTTATATGCACTGCAGAACATCCCACTCCCTGTCGCCACCTCATATTTCAAGTAACTCAACTATATTGTTCGAGATCTGCTGTGGGAGGGTAAACCACCCCGTATCGCAGCACACAAACTTACACTTGGTTGGTTTGATGGGGGCTTCGGGCTACCGGACATAAGGAGGTACTATTGGCTTTCGCAACTTGCAGCAATTAACCAATGCATGTATAGACCGCAGGATGACCCGGCCTTTCGGATCGACAGGTGACTCTTCCTGGGGGGTGGCTTCGAGGGTGCTTTATACGTACGATCTTTAAGGCCTGCTTTGACTGACCGGACATGCTGTGCATGTATGGAGGGTGGCTAACAGGAGTCTGGGCTGGGAGGGCAAACTCACACAGACCACGTCATTATGAGACTGTGAACAATTTGGGTAGGCTGATCTGTTCGAAGGGCTTCAACAGATGGGACCTGATAGTTATTTCCAAGGGCAGTGATCTATGGAAGTCGGGTGAGGTTGTCCCTTTTCCCCGATTGCAGCAAGAGTACGAACTAGCCCAGTCTGAATATTTTAGATATCTCCAAATTAAGCATGCCCTGCTCACGGTACTTCCCAGGGGTGATGCACTCCCTGAATCTTCCCCACTTGAAGACAGGATCCTGGACGGCGACCTACAGGAGAAAGCCATATCCCTCATCTACAAAAATCTCATCAACAATATAGCGGATCCCCTGACCCACTTCAGAGCCAAGTGGGACCACGACGTTTCGGGTCTAGATGATGAGGAGTGGCAAACGGCGGTGGCGTCCCCTCGGGCGGTGGCCATCCCCTCTCGCCTCCACTTGGTGCAACTAAAGCTTCTCCACAGATCCTACTTGTCAGGGCCTCCGATGGTTAGCATAGGTTACAACCTGGATGGTAGTTGTGTACGGTAATGTAGACAGGAGGGAACGTTTATTCATACTCTCTGGGAATGCGCAGGGATCCAGAGTTACTGGGAGAGGGTGTTGTGCTGAATGGAGGATGCACTGGGTCCACAGATCCACTGTAATATTAAGTTGGACTTGTTGAACATTTGGGACCCTACTACCTTGAACTCCAGGGAGCGAATATGGGTCACATTGGGACTGATGGATGCTAAAAGGAATATTGCACGGTTGTGGAGGGCTCAGACCCCACCGACTTTAGCAGACTGGGCCAAAGTTATGGATTGGTGTATGGTGACAGAAAAATCCAACTATGAGGCCAGGGGTCGCCCAAATAATTAGACGCAAATATGGGGGCAGTGGAATGTTTACAGGGGGGAGGTTTGTGAACCTCCGAGAGCCAGAGAAGATATCATCGGTGAGACCTGACTGTACTCTGTATGATAAGTATTGTCAACTTCATTTTGTGATGTGTACACTTCAAGGAACCATTCAATGTGTAGCTTTTTTTAAATGTAATATGCCTTCTTTTTTAATAAAAAGTGTTATTAAAAAAATAAAAACATACTAGCAATTAAGTTCCTCAGAGACCCCATTGCCACGCTCACTCTCTAGACCCAAAACATGCCATGGCATAGGTAACATGAACATACAAAATAGAAGTAATCCGAAAGGGGACTAGCATTCAGTCACGATAATCAGACTACGGCTTCCCAAACTTACAGTAAAATTACTTCTTTTTTGCACCTACGCCATCTCAATATCATCCTTCTGGTCAGGAAGCCAGTACACAACTCAGTCAGTCAGTCAGTTTTTATTCGATAATTTTTCAATCATAAAAGACACAATACATCATAAAAATTTCATTAAAAGGGTAAGACCCTAAAAACATACACTCTTACAAAATGTAATACAACCATTATCGAAAGACCCTGGCAATACTCATAAAATAACTTTTAAGAACATTTTCATATAATACATTCCATCAAGAATCTACAAGAGAGGAACCGCTAGACAATCTTATTTTATAATTTTTGTTCCTGAAGCAGGGAGATTTTTCCTTCGCAGTGCCCATGCCCAAATAAGAAATTTCGCAATGGCTATAACAATGTTGGGTCAGGTATATGTTTTGTATCGCTTTGTTCGCCCTAAGTGTGGCAGGGTATGCTCAGATGTGAGTCCCTTGCTCACTTGGCCACTGGATTCAAGATAGCCTGGCTGATGAGGATTATGAATCCGATACCGGTCCCAGGATGCTTGTTTCCGGTCCAGGGAAGACATGGCTTGGCAGTTCGGGCTGGACTGTTCCCATGAGGCACAGGGTCAGACTGATTTGCATATGGCCATGTCTGAACTGGGGTGGCTGAGTGGGCTAAATAATGGTGATGGCTTAAACCCAGATCAGTTGACTGGGGGTGAGTGTTTGATTTGCTCAAACGCTCCGTCCATCATCCCCTTTTGTATCGCTTTGTTCGCCCTAAGTGTGGCAGGGTATGCTCAGACGTGAGGCCCTTGCTCACTTGGCCACTGGATTCAAGATAGCCTGGCTGATGAGGATTATGAATCCGAAACCGGTCCCAGGATGCTTGTTTCCGGTCCAGGGAAGACATGGCTTGGCAGATCGGGCTGGACTGTTCCCATGAGGCACAGGGTCAGACTGATTTGCATATGGCCATGTCTGAACTGGGGTGGCTGAGTGGGCTAAAGAATGGGGATGGCTTAAACCCAGATCAGTTGACTGGGGGTGAGTGTTTGATTTGCTCAAACGCTCCGTCCATTATTCCCTTTTGTATCGCTTTGTTCGCCCTAAGTGTGGCAGGGTACGCTCAGACGTGAGTCCCTTGCTCACTTGGCCACTGGATTCAAGATAGCCTGGCTGATGAGGATTATGAATCCGAAACCGGTCCCAGGATGCTTGTTTCCGATCCAGGGAAGACATGGCTTGGCAGTTCAGGCTGGACTGTTCCCATGAGGCACAGGGTCAGACTGATTTGCATATGGCCATGTCTGAACTGGGGTGGCTGAGTGGGCTAAAGAATGGTGATGGCTTAAACCCAGATCAGTTGACTGGGGGTGAGTGTTTGATTTGCTCAAACGCTCCGTCCATCATCCCCTTTTGTATCGCTTTGTTCGCCCTAAGTGTGGCAGGGTATGCTCAGATGTGAGTCCCTTGCTCACTTGGCCACTGGATTCAAGATAGCCTGGCTGATGAGGATTATGAATCCGAAACCGGTCCCAGGATGCTTGTTTCCGGTCCAGGGAAGACATGGCTTGGCAGTTCGAGCTGGACTGTTCCCATGAGGCACAGGGTCAGACTGATTTGCATATGGCCATGTCTGAACTGGGGTGGCTGAGTGGGCTAAAGAATGGTGATGGCTTAAACCCAGATCAGTTGACTCGGGGTGAGTGTTTGATTTGCTCGAACGCCCCGTCCATCACCCCCTTTTGTATCGCGTCAGGTATATGTTCCCAAGATACACAAGGCTACCGTAACCGATCTCGTACCCAGGTTAGAGCAAAGCGGCTTGAGCCACTTGTGACAGGGGCTACAATAAGCCAGACACACAAACAACACATGACTGATCGACTCTTCCTGTATTGAACAAGAGGGACAAATAATATCTGGAGCATTGTTCCAATCTGCTGTGAAAGATCTTATTGGAAGGGTGCCCACTCTGAACTGGTGATATAATTTCCTATCACCTGGTTTTGTAATCAGATTCCAGTAGGGCTCTGCTTACACTACAAACTTATGTTCCATAAAAATACCTGTAAGCGAGTTGCTGTCCACTACCGACAGGGTCTGTTTTGTGATCATACCCCAGTAAACAGCTTGATATTCATTTTTACTGGGAAATGAATTCCCTATCGGGTCATCCCACAGGTGTCTTAGCCCCATGTCATACAGATTACGCTTAAGCTTCTGGAGCCATTTGATTTTTGAGGACAAGTCAGAATTCCTGATCCCCATTAGAACCAGTGCACAGTTTTCCAATTCAGGAGTGGTCCATAACCTCCTCCTATAAGCTAGGGGTCTAAAACCCGCCACCTCAATTAGGGGAAGTAAAGCCTAGATCTAGTAGCAGAGGCTTAATAGGGGTGGATTGTGGGAGGGCGGTCAATGATCTCAGAAACTTATTTTGTGCCCTAACTAGGGTTGATACATTTTGGAACCCCCAAAGTTATGCAACATATATTATAGGAACTCTGATTTTCCCATGATAGAATGATATAGCTGGCCCCACCGGTTTAGTAGTTGAAAGTTGGTGTTCTTTTAATAAGGCGCCCGCTAACTGGTTATGCCTTAGGGCTAGGACATCTAACTGTGGTGACCAGTTCATCCTCCTACCCAAAGTCACACCTGGGTATGTAATGGTATCAGTTTGTTCCAAAGTTGCTTTGTTCAATTCTACTCTACCTTTAACAGATTTATGTTTATACAACACCATGAACTTTGTTTTGTCAACGTTTACTATTAGGTCATGGTCATTGCTAAAATCAATAAATCTGTCAAGTGCAGGTTGCAGATCCGATTGTGTTTTGGATAAAATTGAAGTATTGCCTGCAAACATTAAAATAGGGGCCCTTGAGCCGGCTAGAGTTGGTGCATCGGTTGGAAAAATAGTGCAATAACTGACTACTTTATTTATGAACAGGGAGAATAGAGTAGGGGCAAGGACACACCCTTGCCTCACTCCCTTATTAACTGGGAACCGATCAGTTAATTCGCCCTGCTGTCCCCACCTTACCTGAGCATAGTTCATCTCATGCAGTTTGATAATAAAACCTAAAATTTCTAGAGGCATTCCAGCCTCCTTTAGCGAGGCCCATAACTTGTGGCGTGGCACTAAATCGAATGCTGATTTTAATTCAACAAAAGCTGCGTAGAGAGTCCCCCCTGCAAGAATCACTGTATTTAAGTATATCATCATAAATCTAAAGACTTGGGTGCCCATTAGGATGGCGGGCGGACTCTGTCCGCCGGCCATCCCAACGTAAAACGGGACCACCTGCCAGAAGGGCGGCGGTCCCGTGGGGGCCATTAGAATGCGCCTGCCACACTGGTGGCGCATCCTGCATTTTTAACATTGCAGCAGGCGATGCTGTGAGAACCGCCCTCCGCAATGCTAAAAGTGTACATTGTGCACTTCAATGCACAATGTGACAGGCACCGCTTGGTGTCTGCCACGTTGTACAGTGAAGTGCAGGGGGGTACCATAGGTACCCCCCATGTGCACCCCCAACCCCCCCGGAGTCCCTGGGGGCCCCCACAAGACATTCCCGCATGGCCATGGAAAAGCATGTCCCCGCACACACCCTAATATGGATGGTGGTGTCTAACAGACACGCCACCATATGAAACCCTTTTCCGCCCGGTCAACTCCTTGACCAGGCGGAAAAGCGGTGGACGGTCTTTCTGTCCGCCCGGTACCCCCGTCATAGTAATATGGCGGGGGAGAAATGGGTGGTGGGCGGGGAAGGATGTTGGGCGGATCACCACCGCCCGCATGGCGGTGGTGATCCGCCCGACATCCTAATGGGGTCCTTGATCTATGGTGCTGACGTGTGGTCTGAAACCAGCTTGGTAGGAAGATAATATGTTCTGATCTATTACCCAATCATTAACCCTGCCTAGCACAAGTCTAGCCACAATTTTCTGTAAAGTGGCAATTAGGCTTGTTGGGCTATAACTACTTGGGCTAGCTCGGTCTCCCTTTTTATATATGGGGATGATTTCAGTCCCACGCCATGTATCTGGAATTGTTGCACCTCTAGCAATGGCATTTATGATAATAAAAATATATTCCGTCCAGTTCTTCCTGTCCGATTTATAAATATCGGCCGGGATACAATCCGGGCCGGGGGCCCTCAATGCTGGAATACCTTCCAGGACACTTTCTATCTCCCTTTTGCTGAATGTGAGGACCGCCTCACTGATAACCTCAGGGTAAGCTGTTACATTACTGTTTGGGGAGGCAAATTGGGCTTGATAGGGCTCCACCCAGGGGACAGTATGTTTCGTTTCTTCTGAACAAGGGGGCTTAAATGTGGCTGCAACCAGGACTGGGACAGTATTCCCCAGATTGCTGGATATGTTCGTAACTACAGATTTCTATTGGGCAGAAAAATTCTCTAGGGCAGAGAAACCTGTCTTAACCTGAGATTCGGTGGTTATTAGGCGTTCCTCAATTCGGCTCAATCTGTAAGTGATCGGGGTTAATAAGGTAACAAATAGATTTTCCAGTCTTCTCCACGTTTCCTCACTTGGGTCCGAGCCGAGGCCACCCAGAGAGGCAAGGTTAAAGTCCGGACGGGCAGAATCAATACTATCTTGTTCATTGCACTCATCAGTACACAACTCACTTATACCCCTGGATTTTGCCACAAGTTCTTAAACAACCTTATAGTTGCCCATGACCTAATTTTACCCACTAAAACTCCCTGATTTCTCCCCCTAATATTTTGTATCCCTACACTCATTTTCAATGTCAGTTTGTTAAGTTTTACCTTGAAAATTGCAGAGGCCCAGGAGGAAAAGTGCCATTATTTCTTCTGAATTTGAAAGCCTAAAATGTTAAATGGGAGAGAACATCTGCAAATAGATACTTGGTATTTTCAGATCCTTTTTTGACCCAAGGACTATCTAATATATAGGGACTCTCTTTGACAACTACTGTTGCGCTTACATGCACCAAGGATAAAAGCTGCGAAAGCAGGATCTTATGAGTTTCAACATGCAACAGGCCTAGAAATGTCTATGGGTGCAGGAATATACGTTTTTTTCTGCAGTCACAAGTAGAACATTATTTTTCAACCGAGTGCCTCCATTGTGTGGTTTGGGAGCCTGGATTCTTGTTTGAACAGGTTCAGCTCTATGCCAGCAGATTGCAATTACACAGACTAACCATAGTAAGCTTAACTTTTCATGGGAATGTGACCATTGCTTTTCCCTCCTTATCATTACTCTGCTTTCAGGTCTCTAGACGCTCCTTCCTTTCTCTCTTATTAGTCCCTGTGCCCAAAGCCTTCAGGATCTTGACCCAATGGGCATCACCCTACATCACCTGCTTTGCTATAGGCCCACTCCTTTTTCTTGATACTCCTACTACTCTCCATGCATTACCTCTTTTTCCTGGTCCACTTCCCATTCTCCCTGCCCCTGTGCCATGCTTCCCTCTCTCCTGACACACTTTTTCCCAACCAGATCCTCATCACCAATTCCTACTTTTTCTACAGCTATAGCCTACCTTCTCCTAAATCTCAACTCTCTCTTTCTACAGTGGAGATGTCATCATTGATGTCATCAACAACATCTTATAACATGTCATGAGTGAAGTAACATGCAAGTTCATAAGTTGCCTTAAATTGGGGGAAGGTCACCCCATCCTTAAAACACCTCCTGCAGACCACACTAACCCTCACAATTTCCACCCAATTTCCAACATTCCTACTCTGGCTAAGCTCTTAGAGAAATACGTAAACATCCGGCTATGTAGCCACATTGAACAATTACGCTTGCTGGACCAATTCCAATTGGGCTTCCGAAAGGGGCATAGCACGGAATCTACTCTTAATCACATTATTGACGATGCTCTACAAATGCTAGACTCAAATGAATCATGGCTTCTGATCCCCCTTGACCTATTGTCAGCTTTTGATATAGTCAAACATGAAACCCTTATTGAGCTACTGGAGCACAAGATGAGGCTATCAGGGACTGTGCTAAGTTGGTTCTTCTCATTCTATCACAACAGAACACAAAGACTTAAGGTGAATCAAGCTCTGTCAAAACCTGCTCCGCTCACTCTGGCGGTCCCCCAGGGGTCCATGCTTTCACCCACATTCTTCAACTTATTCATGGAGCCGCTAACAGAAATCCTGAATTTGTCCAACATCCATTAGCACATGTATGTTGATGACACCCAATTGTACCTGAAAGTCTCCTCCTCGGAGGATATAAGGTCCCTCAACTCAACTCTTCAGGGAACACAAAGCTGATTGACTCTCAATCACTTCAAACTAAACGCTCTTAAAACAGAATTTCTCCTTATCGCCCCATCCAATCACTCTTCAGGCATTGAAAAATGGATGTGTCAACTCACAGCTCTCGACTGCACTTCAAACATCATTGATTCCGCAAGTTCTATGGGAACAATGTTGGATGTAACAAAGTGGCGAACTACTTTCAAGAGAAGGTGAGAGAAATATACAACAACTTTACCAGCCCTGCCAGATCATTGGACCCGATAATGTTCGACCCTAGTCCCCAACGTAAACTGACCTGTTTTCAGCCAATCAATAACGAAATGGTTGAAAAACTCTTACTCTCTATAAAGTCAGGCGCCCCCACCGATCCCTGCCCCCCGTATCATGCATCTAGCAGCTCCCAATATATGCAAAAATCTGACCCCTATCATGAATCAAGTCCTAGCCACAGGCCGCTATCCTGCAACTTGGAAGATGGCAGCAATCACGCCCCTTCTAAAAAAAACAAATTTAGATCCTAGTGAACCTAAGAACTACCGCCCCATAGCCGATCTTCCCATTTCCGCAAAAGTACTGGAAAAACAACTTAACAGAGTGCTTACAGAATATCTTGACGAAAACAATTTGCTGGATCCATCACAGCATGGCTTTCGTCCGTGTCACTCGACGGAATTGGCATTAATTGTCGCTGCTGAAGAAATCCGCAGAACTGTAGACACAGGAGGCAGGGCGGTCCTTGTACTCCTTGACCTATCAACCGCTTTTGATACCGTGAACCATGCGGTTCTGGTACAGAGGCTGAGGGATATAGGAGTCGAAGGGACTGCCTTGTCACTACTGTCCTCCTTTTTGGAGTTAAGGGAACAACAGCTTTTTTGGGACGGCATGCAGTCTAAAAGCTTTCATCATCCTTGTGGAGTTCCGCAGGGATCAGCGTTATCTCCGACCCTTTTTAATCTTTACGTTACCCCTCTGGCAGAAGTAGTAAGAAGACATGGCTTCGGATTGATCTTGTATGCTGACGATTCTCAGCTCATCATTTCCATCACTTACCATCCAGAGACCACAGCAACTAGGTTCCATGCCTGTCTTACCGACATTATGATCTGGATGTGTCAGAGCTATCTAAAGATTAACACAGAGAAGACAGAGGTGATGGAATTTGGACCAGGTCCACCTTTATGGAACCAGACCTGGTGGCCACCTGAAGCCGTAGAATGTCCCAGTCCGGTAGAAAAGGTCAGAAATTTAAGGATTGATAACAAGCTAAATTTTGACGCACAATTGAATAATCTCATCTTTTCATGTTTCCTTCTTTTGAAGATTCTGAGAAAAATATTCCCTTTTATACCCAAAGAGCTCCAAAAAACAGTGATTGTTGTGTTACTCCTGTCAAAACTCGACTATTCGAATGCACTGTTTTTACGAATTGATAAATTCCAACTGCAAAATACGGCATCTAGACTCCTATTGGGGCTAAACAGAGGACAGCCAACGTCAGCAGGAATTCGATCACTGCACTGGCTGCCCATTAGACAGCGCATCAAATTTAAATCTCTAACCTTAGTCTATAAGGCAATAAATGGAGCGCAGAGGATCTTCAAAAACTGTTCATACCATATGTTCCCGTCTGGGCCCTCAGATCGGCCAACCAAAGTCTCATAGAAATCGTGAAGTATAAACGAGCCAGATGGGGTGGCCGAGCTATTACACACTGCGCGGCTAAGCTCTGGAACAAACTGCCTCTGTCCCTGAGACATCAGCCGAATCTTCACTGTTTCAGAAAGAACTTAAAAACCTGGCTCTTTACAACCACTTAGGCTATTTTTCTACGATTGTCCCAGCTTCTTCTCTTTCTACCCCTACATCCTAGCGCCAAGACGCCTTGGCATTCGAGCGCTTTACAAGCATCCAAACATAAACATAAACATTTGAACATGTAAAAACCCATCAGTGCTCTCACGGAAGGTGCGAACCTCCAACTGAGAGTCTTCAAAAATGCGGTGCAAGCCCTAGTGATTTTTAAACTGGGCTATCCTCTGCTGCCTTCCAAGAGCGAAGACGGTGCCACTTAGGGCCTCTCTCAACTCCGCTGCAAGGTTCATTACAGATTCCAAATACTATCATCACATCACTCCTGAACTGAAATCTCTTAAATGGCTCCCGTATGAAGCAATTATTCAATTGAAAATTGCATGCATGACTCATAAAGCTTTACACTTCAACACCCCAATTTATCTTGCACACAAACTTGAGCTCTCCGGGGGTTCTCTTTCCTCAAGAGGATCTAGCACCTTACTGCTCAAGCCACCAAAATTCCATAAAAAGAAAACGTACAATCGAGCAGTCAAAAAGGAAGCCAAAGAGTTACTGATGAAGACATTTCTGTGCTAGTTCCCAATCACCTTGGGATGCATTTGCTTTCATTTATTCTCTATAGGTCTGTTATGTTTATCATGATCTGTTATGTTTTTCTTCTTCTGGTTGTGTTATGATTTCCACGGTGTGTACCCTCTGAACAGCCAAGATGTAAATTGCACATTGTTACCCATATGTGGTCCTGTTTGCGCTATACAAAACTATTTGAATAAATAAATAAGAAGTGCATGGCACAAGGGCAAGTTAAGGATAGCTCAGTAAATTATAACTAGTGAATGTCAGTGTTTTTGGGTTTTTGATGTTAGTTAACACCTTATTTCAACACCTAACCATAACACTATAACATCACTTTAAACTTTGGTTTTATATTTATATATATATATATATGACGCTGCATTCCGGGGTTCCCTGCCTTTGGCGTCGGTGCCAGCCAGCGGCAGCAGCAGCCGCTTAAACTTTTTTTAGGATTTCCTGAGTAGACGCCCCAATCGGCGATGACACAAGAGGCGGCACATCAGGAGACGGCACTATAATTTAGTGATGTCATTTTAGATTTCAGCAGTGATGCCATCAGTGATGTCATTGACCATGTCATGAGTGATGTAAGTTGAAAGGTGATAAGCAGGGCATTGCAGGGGCGTGAGTTATAGTTAGCTCAGGTAACTATGAGGCATATGTATAAAACCCTTTTCCCGTTCTTAAACGGGCCGATTCTCTAATCGACCCGCTTGCGAACGGGAAAAGGCCTTTTGGGATGTATCATCCCAAAAGGCAATCACAAAATAGGGAATCTCAACATTTGCGATTTTCTATTTTGCAATAGCATTTAAGGAATTGCACATTACGATTCCTTAAATGTGATGTAGGAAGCACCAAAGTTGTGTGATTTTGGCTTAAGAAATCACAAATTACCACCAACTTCAAGCTGGTGGTAATTTGCGATTTCTTTGCCAAATACACTTTTTTGCATTGTTCAAAGTGTTATGTGGTGTACACACATGCCCTTAGGGCATGTAAGAGCACCACATGTGCACACATACATATTTCAAGGGTGCAACAGGGTGTCCTTTTGACACTCTTGCACCCTTGAAATTGCATTCACAATTTGTGAGTACCTAATGGGTACTCGGAAATTGCGAATGTCTTTCCATTCATTCATATTGGCCTCTAGGCCCATAGGAATGAATAGGAAAGTATTCCTTAATTGCGAACCACAATTTGTGATTCGCAATTAAGGAATATTAAGGAATCGAAAAGGATATTGCGATTCCTACATACATTCCATTTTGCGAGTCCTTAATAGCGATTTGCAAAAAATCGCTAGTAAGGACACGCAAAATGGGTTTTTCATACATATGCCCCTATAACTGCTGAATTTAACTAGTTTTGTACGAGTGAATTCTGAACCTAATTACAACATCCCTGTAAACTTCAGTGAATTTTGAAGTTTTTTTTACATTCCATTCCCTAACTATAGCGTCCCTGTAACCTTTGCTTTTTTTCGGTGCATTTCTTTTTTTTTATTTTATTTTAATTCCTAACTATAATGTCCCTGTAACCTTTGTTTTTTTAAGTGTATCTGCAAGGTTTTTTTACATTTTATTTCCTAACTGTAACCACTAACCTTTGTCACTGAGGGGTCCATTAGGATGGCGGCAGATTGCCCCAGCCAGGCTCGCGGTAGCCACCGCCGGCCTGGCGGGGACAATCCGCCCGCCATCCTCACCTAAATGACCCCCCGCCATATTAGTATGGTGGGGGGGACTGCAGCGGACGGAAAGACCGTCCGCCGGGGCAGAAAAAGTCTGATGTGGTGGCGGTGTCTAATAGACACCGCCAGCCATATTAGCATGGGCTTGTTTAGATGCCTTTCCGTGGCGGCGATGCCACCATGAAAAGGCATGCGGTCTTCACTGTGGGGGCACCCAGAGTGAAGGAGAGGTGGGGGTGCACACGGGGGGGGTACCTGGGGAGCACCTCCCGCCACAATGCTAAAAATGCAGGATGTGCCTGCCACAGTGGCGGGCGCATCCTAATAATTCCACGGGACCCCCGCCCTTATGGCAGATCTCCACTGTCTTTATGAATGACTGCCACTTCTAATCAGCAAGTTTGAAATCTAGGCCTACAAGATTCCATGAACGGAAGAGCATGGTATTGGTGTAAAGGTTACTTTATGTCATATCAGGGACGAGGATGGCATATCGTTAAATAAACTTCAAGTTGGATACAGACATGTCATTGCTTTTGGTACTTTCCGAGACGAATGGCAGCCATGTTAAAACTGCTGTTTGTGGGTCATCGTTAATTCAGTTAGTCATTGGCCATATGTTTATTATTGTTTTGTCATCTTTCTTGGTAATTATTATTTAGTTGGTCTCCTTGATTTGATTTATTAGTGGTTTGTTCGGCGTTCAAAAGACAGAGTTATTGTCCTGGTACTGGTAATCAGATAGTGATAAGAACTCTTGGACAGTGGAAGCCCTGTCATAACATCAAAGCAAATAACTTGAAGGTATGCATATTATCAAACATAAGTTTACAAATGCTGTCAGGGTAAAATTCCTCTTCCATTTTTCATGTGGTATTTACCGCATAAATCTCTTGTGCACTGGAGTTAACATTTTAATATCACCGTGGAGATCAGCTTCAGCGGCAGTATAACGTAGAATAAATTTAGCAGCCATGATCTATTCAATGGTTTCGGCAGTTGTACATTAGGGAACATATCAATGAAGTCTATGATAAGTGTACTTACATGGTTATTAACTATTGACTTTGGTCAACCAGAACAACTAATTCAGTAGACACTTTGTGGTTCACAGTAGTGAAAGAAGCTGCTACCGGGTTAAGAGGCAGATCCCCTGTTGCTTAGAGGAACAAAGTTAGCTGGCTTCTAGTCACCTGTTTCCAAAGTAGGTAGTTTTATTTTACTGTATCAATACTTAATTTGAGACAACATTACTGACTCAGTATTTGACGGCCTTAGGGCAATATGCGCACACATGTCAATTTCAGGGGTGCAGCAGGGTGTCCTTGAGACACCCCTGCACCCTTGAAATTATTCTCAATTTGCGATTAGCAAATTGTGAATCGCAAATTGAGAATAATTTCACATTTATTCCTAAGGGCCTCCTGGCCCATAGAAATGAATGGGAAATTATTCCTTAATTGCGATTAGCAATTTGCTAATCACAATTAAGGAATTTTATGAAATCGCTAAAAAATAGCGAATTTCTACATACATACCATTTTGCAATTCTCAAATAGCGATTCCTTAAAAATCGCTATTAGAGAATCGCAAAAGGGTATCTTGATACATCTACTCCATATGTATGATAATAAGGGTCCCCCGCACCGAAGGCTATATCTCCGGTTACCAAACTATTCGAAATGTAGGTACAGAGTCCGCCCTTAGTTCTGCCCCTAAACCCTTTATTGCTGCAGTATTAAACGTCTTAAAACCATTAATGTGGATTGGGTTCAGTAACCATGTTTCTTGCAGTCCCAATATATCAACTTTAGCTACGACCTCACGCCAGGCAGGATCTTGGGTTTTTGAGTGCATCCCCGCTATGTTCCATGAAGTAATCCTCCAAGTGGGGTCACCGGAATGGGGCAAAAAAACAGTTGGCAGCACGCCTGAGAGGAGGATCTGACGCAAGCCTCCTATCTCCCGTGGGCTAGTGCAATATACACATAGGTCTGTTTGCTGGTCCCGAAATACTGGGTCACCATCCCTTAATGTTGGATCAGGTTTTAGCTGCATATGCGGTACTCTTTTCACTTGCTTACAACAATCTAAGCTGACCACTTGTTCTGAGAGACCCTCTTCTTGATCCAAAACAACTTCACCACCCGGTTCTAACTGCTGGTTATTATGAGTTAGTCAATCGATTGAATGAAAGGTATTACATAGGGATCAGGTGGGGCCCTGGCTCTCATATAAAGGAAGCACCTCTGCTCAGGACACAGAATGCAGCTGCAAACAACTGAAAAGAAGATGGCGCACCAGTGGAGACACCTCAGACTGAGCCATCTTCAAGTCAGCCCTCCACAAATACCACAAATAACTCAAAGATGTGAAAAAAGATACCCTAGTGAACTGCATCAAAACAAGTGCCAACTACACCAAGGAATCTTCAGAAAGTTCTCCTGCCCAACGGCCACCCAGAACATGATCCCTTCTTCACAGGAACTCTGTGACATTCTTGCAAACCATTTTCACAACATGATATCCACCATCTACAAGAACTTCAAGCCCCAACCCATCAACATTCACAGCCTCCTCACTCCAACAGAAGCTGCCCCTGACCAAACACTCACCGCGTGGGATCAGCTCACGACATAGAACACCACACACATCATAAACTCGATCCACTGGGGGGGACCCACAGACCCCTGCTGTGAGAAGCTGGCCTGATATGTGATGACCACTATTCTAGTGGGCACCCTTTATCAGTCCAAACAACCCTTATGGTAATGGTTGTAAAGTCAACCTTATAGACCAGCCATCCTAGTGGTAGCATGGACAAAGCAGTCTTAGGCTAAACTCAAGAGGGCATGTGAAGCCAGCTGTTTTACCATATGCAATCCCTTTAATACCAAGTGAAAGGACACCACACAGGTATATATATAAAATATATATGTATTTATTACTAAATTAATCATCTGAACTCTTTATGAGGTCAGAGGCAGAAGCACATAACAAGATACTCAATGATCATACAATAAGTTGCACAAAATACAGTAATGCCCTAGGGACACTTCAAGCCATATACTAAAATAGTGGTATAAGAACCACGTCACGAACAAAGGATAGGCCTAGGGCCTGGAGAATCGCTGGGGCTACGCTGTACTACCAAAGGATAGGGAATAGGAGGCCCACGGGATGCGCGTGCAGTGTCTTTACACACACGCGAGTTACCATAGAGTTAGAATGCGAACAAAAGAATTGGAAACTAGTTCTTTTAGGTCACTTCCGGATATACTAGGAGAAAGCTACTCAAAACTTAGACACTAGGATAGTCAATACCCACAGGAGCACCGAAGTATTCGCGTTACCTCACCCACAGGAAGCGGGTGCATAGGTGTCAAAGTGTGTCGGGTTTCGTCGCTGAATCCTATGGAGCCTCGAAGAAAGATGCTGCAGGCGACCAGGAGAGAAGTGTCCGGTTGGATCCAAGGGCGGATCGAGGATAAAGAGTACCTGAAAGCAGAGGGGACAGAGTCTGGGTCACTAGCCAGTGACCAGGATGGAACCAGGAAGGAACCAGGCGATGTCGCAAAGCAATCAGGTGATGTCATGAAGCTTGTCTCTGCAGCCACGTGGACCAGGAGGTGTCGATGACAACCAGGAGCTGGATAGGGACTATCCCATAAAGATTCTCGCTGTCGGCGGTGTTGGCTTTCGGATTGGAGTCAACAGGCCTTGGCAAAGGCAACCCACGCAGGAACCAAAGATGGCTTCTGGATCAGACCAGCAAGGTCTGATGGGCTTCTCCTTTTCAGGGAAGCAGGGGCCAGTCTGGAGCAACCAGACCAGTGGTGTAAATTGAATGGTTCATCGTCACAGAGGCCACTAGCCAACGGGCAAGTGACTGGACAGACGAATCAAGCCGGAAAATTGAGAAGGGCCCCACGCAGAACTCGTGGAGTGTGGAGGGCTGTACTTCGGTGCAGTTGGTGCTCGGGGCTGGGGCTTCTCAATCCCCAATGAACAACTTCGAGGGTGTCTCAGAAGTTGCACGGAATGCAATTCGCTGGCTTGCCAAGATGGCCGGTCCCACGTCTCTCGTCGCCTCCATGGGTCTCAGCTCTGCTGTGACTGTGGATCGGGCTGGTGGAATTCTGGAAGTCCGGGTCTTGTCAGGCTCTGTGCTTGGGCTCCGGCGGGAGCGTTGACAAAGCAAACCGTTGATCGCTTGATGGTGCCTGCTTGCACAGGGTGGTCACTCCTTGACCACAAGGGAAAATCTTCAGTCTTCTATCTTCAGGTAGAAAGTCGAAGGTCCAGAGTTTTGTTTCAAGTTTTAGTCAGGATAAATCTAAAGTCTTGGGACTCAGCTTCCACCTTTATACCACATTTAGGGGCTGGATTACCTGCTAGGTCCCTCCTATGGGTGGGACCAGGGAAGGGGGTGGTTACACCCCTTTCCCTTTGTCCAGTTTCGCGCCAGAGCTGGGGCTGGAGTGCCCCAGCACCGGTTTGAACTGGACTATGCATGGGACACCTTGTGTGCTCCAGGCAGTGTCTCATTTCATTCAGCCCTCCCTGTCCCAATACACTATGGCCTGTCTGGTTTGCTGCTAGCAACTCCCAAAAGGAGAAACTTATTGTCCAAGCCTCCCTCGCTGGAAGGGCTCCCAGCAGCAGGAGGTCAGACTTGTGTCTGTGGCAGCAGCATCCATTTTGTGATGCTGGGGCTCTGGTTAACTTTAACCGGGATTAGTAGGAACAACATGTCTTCTCCCTCTAGAAGGGTGGAATGCTACCCCCGTCGCCAGAACTGGCGAGGGAGTAGTATTCCAAAGCGTATGACACCTTACACGACATGTTTTGATAAAGCCAAACCAAAGTTAGCATTCAACCGCGAGGATTATAATGCACTTAAGAGTATATGATATGGCTATATCATAGAACAGCTATAAGAACATGGTTGCGAAAGCTGCAGACTCAGTTCATGCTAGAGCACTATCTCACATAAAACCAAGCACTCTGCCTTCAGGATTGTTAAGGCCTGCCATAGGAGTGACTTATAGGTGCATATGTGTCCATATATAATGGTAGGATTTTTAACAAAGGAAGGAGAGAGAGAGTATATGGATTCGTTCTCCCTAGGTAACGTTTATAAAACAAGAAGAATCCATAAAGTTATGGGTTGACGATGTCCCTACTGTGGTTGGGAGCACGTCTGATGTTTTTAGGTACCCCTCACACACCAACAGGCCCCTTGGTGTCATGCTTCATCATCGGGGTCATCGTATCCCTCTACGGGATACGGCGTGCTGCGACCAGCGAATACGCGGGAGCACTCTTATGGCTATGTGTGGTGTATAGTGAGGGTTGTTTTTATCATATAGTGAGTGAGTGTGGTGGTGGGGTTGGGATAGTGAGTGGAAATTAAAAAGGACCTGACTCGTGGGTAGGCTCAAAAACTTTAATGGTTCCCCGAGTTGGTACTATTAAAAAGATATAAGAGGAAGAGCGTAGTATTATGTGCGCTGCCTCTTGGTGTGTGTCAACATGTTTCGATGTAAGAACATCTTCTTCAGGACAGGGTTACACAAAATCCCCACCTTACTCACGTTTTTCTAATTTGTGTATATACAAAAAAGTGATATTTATTAGTGAAGGTCTATTATTGTACCTAAACTTTTAGCCGCTATTTTGCAGACCTGTAGAGAGAAAGGATAAAAAAAAAAATTCTGGTAGTCCTTGCTTTCAAAAAAGACCATGGGTTAAATACATCCGTGGTATTGGTCATGCAGAAAAAGTGCGGTTTTCAAAATGTTGAAAAATAATCATGGCACGAAAGTGTTTACTCTACACAACAATTTTTAACGTGCCTATTGTGACTAAATACCTGCACACCGGCCGCTAATTAACAAAAAACCTGGGCGTGTACCCAGCACATAAAAGGGCTCGTCTAAGACATCTTTTTAATAGTACCAACTCGGGGAACCATTAAAGTTTTTGAGCCTACCCACGAGTCAGGTCCTTTTTAATTTCCACTCACTATCCCAACCCCACCACCACACTCACTCACTATATGATAAAAGCAACCCTCACTATACACCACACATAGCCATAAGAGTGCTCCCGCGTATTCGCTGGTCGCAGCACGCCGTATCCCGTAGAGGGATACGATGACCCCGATGATGAAGCATGACACCAAGGGGCCTGTTGGTGTGTGAGGGGTACCTAAAAACATCAGACGTGCTCCCAACCACAGTAGGGACATCGTCAACCCATAACTTTATGGATTCTTCTTGTTTTATAAACATATATAATGGTAGGCATAGGAATACTATACCTAAGCAAGGGGTGATTACACGACCTTGCCCCAGCTGAGTGATCAGCCAGTTGTGTCAGTTTGGATGGCCAGCCAGGGGTGGCATAAGATTTGCTGCAGCCCCTGGTAGGCCTTGGGTGCACCTATGCCCTGGGTACCTATGGTACACTATACAGGGACTCACAAGAGTGACCCAATATCCAATTAGGTATGTACCTAAGGTACCAGGAGTCCATTTTATAGAGAGAGCAGATAGCCTGGGGCCCTGATTAACAGGATCCCAGGTCAACTAAGTCGAAAACCAGCTAAACACAAGGCAAAAAATCTGGGGTAACAATAGTCAGGTATCCACCTTCCTCCGCAACCCCCCACGCCCCCAAACGAAAGGAGATAAGGCTATCCTTGACCAGGTAAGCCTATATTGCCTAAGTGGCCATATAAGGAAGTACCTGCACTAGCATGGTTACCCTCTGTCTCATGGTCCACTAAGCAATCCCTCACCCTAGGGGTATCAGAGGTTCTCCACCATAGGGAATCTCTACCTGTGGTGTGTTTTGGCAAAGTAAAAGGCTGGTGTTGAGATGGAGTACTGAAGTGAGGCTCCACTAATGTAGGGCTCAGCTTCCTCCAATCACTATCCACCATGGGTGCCTTTATTTCCATGACTGAGTTGCACTGTGCTCTCGGGGTCAACCTCTGGCTGCCTACAGCTGGAGGCTGAGTCCCTTTTGTTGGCTTACTGGAGGGACAGGTTAGGTTTGGGGCCTTTGGGTCCCATGTTTGGCTGTGCCCAACAGTGTCCATCTGGGGGAGGTTCCTAACTAGGTGTAAGGGAGATCCCTCAGGAGTTTTTGAAATGTTCACCTTGCTAGGGCTGCTAGCTTTGGTGCCCCTAATCCGCTGATGGGGTGTTCTTGTGGACAGGGGTCCCTTTTGTGTCCACTGGCCTCCCTGACCTCTACAGCCCTGGGCTGACTGAGGCAGGGTAGAGAGGGGCAGGTTACCTGCTCCAGACCGGGTCCCACCTTGGAAGGGTCCACTGACATCAGAGGCTCTGTCAGGCCAGGCTTGGCTACCTCTGAGGCAGTTTCTTCACAAGGGGTAGGGTCAGTTCCCTGAGGAGGTTGACTCTCACCTAATGTCTGGTGGGAGGGAGACTTTTCTTTGTCCCCAATGCTCTCTGTCTGAGTGGAGTGATCCATAGTTTCAGGCTTCACAACACTAAAATCTGTTTGAGTTTGGGCTGTAACCATCACAGCCCTACCAACCTTTTCAGGAGGGAACTCTGTTTGTGTGTGGGCTGTGACCACCACAGCCCTGCTAACCTTTTCAGGGAAGTCTGCTTGAGCCTGGGCTGTGACCATCACAGCCCTTCCAACCTCTTTAGGAAGGAATTCTGCTTGAGCTGGGGCTGTGGCCATCACAGCCCCACTTACCTTTATAGGAAGGCCTACCATCTTGGAATGGGTTTCTTGTTCTACCCCAGCCCAGGCTGAGATCTCTAGATCATTTCCCAGTAGACAATCTACAGGCAAGTTTGTATACATTGCCACTCTCTTTGGGCCAGTGACACCTCCCCAGCTGAGATTTACTACTGCCATGGGATGATCTTTCTGCACTCCATCAATGTTGGTCACCTGATAGATGAACCCAGGTAAAAGTTGTCCTGAGGGGGCTAGACTGTCAGTCACCATAGTGATGCTAGCCCCTTTGTCTCTGTAGGCTTCAACTTTCTGGCCATTGATGTGGGGCTCCTGTCTGTACTTGCCCAAAGTGTTGGGACAAGCAGTGAAGTTGGCAAACCCCATGCCATCTTCACAGACAAGAGTAGCTATGTTAGGGAACCTGGTTAGGCCAGAGTCCACATGAGTTCCCAAAGTAAACCCAGCCAAATTCTTGGGGGCACTCCCACCACCCGGGGGATTACTACTAATAGTATCAGGAGGTCTGGGAGTATTACTTGGGGGAATGTTTTCCTTATTGTTGGCCCTTGGGCAACTGCTGTCAGTTTTCCTGTGGCCAGGCTGTTTACAGACATGGCAATAAGGTTTCTTAGGGTTAGAGGAAGTGTTTTGGGACCCACCCCCACCATTGGAGTGTTGGGCCCTGTGGAGGACTTGTCTTTTGATTTATCCCCACCTTTCTCTTGAGGCTTGGTAGAATCTTTCTTCTGGTCACCACCCGGATTTTTAGGCTTAATTCTTGTTCTGACCCATTTCTCTGCCCTCTTACCCAATTCTTGTGGAGAGGTCAGATCAGAGTCCACCAGGTGCTAGTGTAGAAGCTGGTTTTGACAATTACTAAGGATCTGCTCCCTCATAATCAAATTATACAATCCTGTAAAGTCCGGTACTTTGCTGCCCAATAACCAGCCCTCCAGAGCCTTAGTAGCACAATCTACAAAATCAGTCCAGTCCTGAGTCTGTGTCTTCTGGGTATCCCTGAACAACAACCTATATTGCTCAGTGGTTAAGCCAAACCCGTCAATCAGAGCACTCTTCAGGGCTGAGTAGTTTTTAGCATCCTCATCACTAACTGTGAGGAGCTTATCTCTACCTTTTTCTAAAAAAGGAGAGCCACAAGATTGCTGCCCACTGACTTTGGGGTACCTGCTGTACTTTACAAGCCCTCTCCAAAGCAGTTATCCATTTGTGGATGTCATCCCCATCTTTGTAAGGGGCACAATCTTACTTAGGTTTCTATGATCATAGGACCTATCTTTATCCTTAGGGTTATTGCTGCCACCAGTGGACTCTATTCCACTTAACTTTTGCTCCCTTGCCAGAGCAAGGTTTGCTTGGACTAGGGCAAGTTCTTCCCTCTCAATCCTGATTTGGACATCCCTCATCCTAGCTTGGTGTTCTCTCCTCTGAGGGGAAGTCATTCCCCTCTGAGAACCCCTTGAGGCATTGGAGTGGAGAGATTCCCCTGGGTGGGATCTTTCCCTCCTATACCTCTGGTTAAGTCTACTGACAGATCTGTATGGGGCTAGCCCCTCTTCAGCCCCATGTAGGCTTAGGTTAGCCTGGCCAAGTCTCCTAACTTCAACCTGGCTGCCTACTCATCCCCAGAATCTTCCTCCTCCACTACCTCATCATCATCTATGATAGTAGGGTCAGGGCCATCATCTGTAGAGGGTAGGACCTCTTCTGCATTACCTGTAGGGCCTGTGTTAGAGGCCTTAAGAACCTCAGATTCCTCTAGGAGTTCTATCAGGTGCTGAAGGGTAGGGTTAGAACCCTGTTTCAGCTTCCTTGTGGTACACAAGTGTCTCAGTTCTCTGAAGCTATGTCAAATTTTGAGGGTGCCCTCGGAGGGTCACCTCCCACAGGTAGAGATACACTAGGTTCACATGCGGCTGACATTTTCTAGTGAGGTGTGGTGTGTGCACCTACCTACACTAAGTGTTTCCTACTAAACCTCTCTAGGAGTTGTAGTCAGGGTGTGCTAGGCCCTTTAGTCTACAACAACTAAGTTCAGTAGAAATTAAGTATTCTAAGTCTTGTCATATGTACCTATGGTACCTAATGTGATCTTTCAAATGATATCTCAAAGATTACAATTGGTAAAACAACAGCAAACTCAAATCCCAACTGCTGCACACCAATGTGAGAAGTTGGCCTGATATGTGATGTCCACTATTCTAGTGGGCACCCTGTATCAGCCCAAACAACCCTTATGGTGATGGTTGTAAAGTCAACCTTATAGACCAGCTACCCTAGTGGTAGCATGGACAAAGCAGTCTTAGGCTTAACTCAAGAGGGCATGTGAAGCCAGCTGTTTTACCATATGCAATCCCTTTACTACCAAGTGAAAGGACACCACACAGGTTATATATATATAATATATATATATATATTTATTACTAAATTAATCCTCTGAACTCTTTATGAAGTCAGAGGCACAAGCACATAACAAGATACAGTAATGCCCTATGGGCACTTCAAACCATATTCTAAAATAGTGGTATAAGAACCACGTCACGAACAAAGGATAGGCCTAGGGTCTGGAGAATCGCTGGGGCTACGCTGTACTACCAAAGGATAGGGAGCAGGAGGCCCACGGGATGCGCGTGCAGTGTCTTTACACACATGCGAGTTACCATAGAGGTAGAATGGGAACGAAAGAATTGGAAACTAGTTCTTTTAGGTCACTTCCGGATGGACTAGGAGAAAGCTACTCAAAACTTAGACACTAGGATAGTCAATACCCAAAGGAGCACCAAAGTACTCGCGTTACCTCACCCACAGGAAGTGGGTGCATAGGTGTCAAAGTGTGTCGGGTTTCGTCGCTGAATCCTATGGAGCCTCGAAGAAAAATGCTGCAGGCGACCAGGAGAGAAGTGTCCGGTTGGATCCAAGGGCGGATCGAGGATGAAGAGTACCTGAAAGCAGAGGGGACAGAGTCTGGGTCACTAGCCAGTGAACAGGATGGAACCAGGAAGGAACCAGGCGATGTCGCGAAGCAATCAGGTGATGTCGTGAAGCTTGTCTCTGCAGCCACGTGGACCAGGATGTGTCGACGACAACCAGGAGCTGGATTCGGACTGTCCCACAAAGGCTCTCGCTGTCGGCCATGTCAGCTTCCGGATTGGAGTCAACAAGCCTTGGTAAAAGCAACCCACACAGGAATCGAAGAAGGCTTCTGGATCAGACCAGCAAGGTTTGATGGACTTCTCCTTTTCAGGAAAGCAGGGGCCAGTCTGGAGCAACCAGACCAGTGGTGTAAATTCAAAGGATCGTCGTCACAGAGGCCACTAGCCAACTGGCAAGTGACCGGACAGATGCGTCGAGCCAGAAAATGCAGAAGGGCCCCACGCAGAACTCGTGGAGTGTGAAGGGCTGATCTTCGGTGCAATTGGTGCTCGGGGCTGGGGCTTCTCAATCCCCAATGCACAACTTCGAGGGTGCTTCAGAAGTTGCACGGAAAGCAATTCGCTGGCTTTCCAAGATGGCCGGTCCCACGTCTCTCGTCGCCTCCACGAGTCTCAGCTCTGCTGTGACTGTGGATCGGGCTGGTGGAAGTCTGGAAGTCTGGGTCTTGTCAGGCTCTGTGCTCGGGCTCCGGCGGGAGCGTCGACAAAGCAAACCATTGATCGCTAGATGGTGCCTGCTTGCACAGGGTGGTCACTCCTTGACCACAAGGGAGATTCTTCAGTCTTCTATCTTCAGGTAGAACGTCGAAGGTCCAGAGTTTTGTTTCAAGTTTCAGTCAGGATAAATCTAAAGTCTTGGGACTCAGCTCCTACCTATATACCAAATTTAGGGGCTGGATTACCTGCTAGGTCCCTCCTATGGGTGGGACCAGGGAAGGGGGTGGTTACACCCCTTTCCCTTTGTCCATTTTCGCGCCTGAGCTGGGGCTGGAGTGCCCCAGCACCGGTTTGAACTGGACTATGCATGGGACACCTTGTGTGCCCCAGGCAGTGTCTCATTTCATTCAGCCCTCCCTGTCCCAATACACTATGGCCTGTCTGGGTTGGTGGTAGCACCTCCCAAGACAGGAAACCTATTGTCCAAGCCTCCCTCGCTGGAAGGGCTCCCAGCAGCAGGAGGTCAGACTTGTGTCTGTGGCAGCAGCATCCATTTTGTGATGCTGGGGCTCTGATTAACTTTAACCGGGATTAGTAGGAACAACATGTCTTCTCCCTCTAGAAGGGTGGAATGCTACCCCCGTCACCAGAAGTGGCGAGGGTGTAGTATTCCAAAGCGTATGACACCTTACACAACATGTTTTGATAAAGCTAAACCAAAGTTAGCATTGGACCGCGAGGATTATAATGCATTTAAGAGTATATGGTAACGCTATATCATAGAACAGCTATAAGAACATGGTTCCGAAAGCTGCAGACAGGCTCAGCTCATGCTAGAGCACCATCTCACATAAAACCAAGCACTCTGCCGTCAGGATTGTTAAGGCCTGCCATAGGAGTGACCTATAGGTGCATATGTGTCTATATATAAGGTTAGATATAGGAATACTATATCTAAGCAAGGGGTGATTACACGACCTTGCCCCAGCTGAGTGATCAGCCAGCTGTGTCAGTTTGGATGGCCAGCCAGGGGTGGCATAAGATATGCTGCAGCCCCTGGTAGGCCTTGGGTGCACCTATGCCCTGGGTACCTATGGTACACTATACAGGGACTCACAAGAGTGACCCAATATCCAATTAGGTATGTACCTAAGGTACATGTAGTCCATTTTATAGAGAGAGCAGATAGCCTCGGCCCCTGATTAGCAGGATCCCAGGCCAACTAAGTTGAAAACCAGCTAAACACAAGGCAAAAAATCTGGCATAACCATAGTCAGGTATCCACCTTCCTACACCTGCCCCAACCACCTTTTTAACCTCAGAGGCAAGGATACCAGATGGCAATTCACCACCATCTTCAACCGATCCACCGCCACAGCCACCTTTCCTGATGCATGGAAACATGCATAATCAGATCTTTCCTCAAGAAACCCTCCGCAGACCCCAGCAAACTCCAGAACTACGGCCCCATCTTGCTGCTGCGCTTCCCTGTAAAAGTCCTCGAGAAGGCCTTCAGTAAGCAGCTCACTGAACACCGGGAGAGAAACAACCTTCTCGACACCTTCCAATCCGGTTTCTGGGCCAACCACAGCACATTGACCACCCTGATCGCCGCCACTGACGACATCCCACCATCTTCGACAGGGGTGAATCGGCGTCCCTGATCCTCCTCGAACTCTCCGCAGCATTCAGAACTGTATCCCACCACACACTCATCAAGGGACTGTACCACATCAGGATCCAGGGAAGCGCCCTCAAATGGATTGCATCATTCCTGACGGGACAAACTCAGAGAATCCACCTACCTACCTACCTTCACCTTGGAACCCAAGAGCACCATCTTCAGTGTCCCTCAGGGTTCATCCCTCAGCCTCATCCTCTTCAACACCTGCATGACACCTCTAGATGACATTGTCAGAACCCATATTCTCAACATCATATCCTACGCTGACAACACCCAGCTCATCCTCTCACTGTCCGCAGACCCCACAATCAAAAAGAGCATCTTCCACAACCGCATGAAGAATGTCACCGATTGGATGAAGTCCAACTGGCAAGACCAAAGTGTTGATCTTTGGCAACAACCTCCACCCTTGGAACGATACCTGGTTGCCTCACCAAACTCAGATCCACTCCCACAGGCCACGCCCACAACCTTGGCATCATCCTGGACAGCAAACTCACCATGAAATGACAGATCAACAGTCTCCTCCGCCTGTTTCCACACTCTCCATATGCTCCAAAGAATCTTCTAATGGCTCCCATTGGCACAAGGAAAACAAGCCTTAATCACCAATCGACTGGACTACTGCAACGCACTGTACTCAGGAACCACCACTATACTCATGAGGAGACTTTAGATGATACAAACTCAGGGGCCAGACTCATCCTCAACCTGCCCAAACAACCCACATCACCCCACACCTTAGGATCCTCCACTGACTCCCAACTCTGAAAATAAGCCAATTCAAGATACTGTCACACTCCTACAAAGTCCTCCATAACCTAGGACCAGCATATATCAACCACCGCATGAACTTCCAACAACCACTCAGAGACCTTCACTCTGCCTCCCTCTCTCTCGCACAGCCACCGCACTTCCACCGAATCCATAACGGAGACCGCTCCCTCTCCTACCTTGCCTCCCCCTCCACCTTCGGACATCACCCTCACTGGTGGAATTTAGGAAGAGACTCAAGACCTGGCTTTTTGACTGAGCCCAGCAACCTACCCATTGGATAACCTCACAGGTGATTAGCAGCACTCTACAAATGCTGCTTGATTGATTGATTGAATTGGGTCCCCGGAGCCTAAGGTGCTTCAGTGGGATTGGTAATTGAGACCGTCTGGGGAGTTGAGGCCGCAGTTACTGATACAGTAGGTACCAGGATGGCTCCAGCTGTACTCAAATTACCCTGGATTTGAGCCACTTGAGTTGCTAGAGCTGAGATTTCTGTGCGGGCCACCGCCTGATCTTTCTGCATGTTTGCAAGCATTCTACACAGTCCTCAATGGATGACATCTTGAAAAGCTTCCTCAGGAGGAACTAATACTTTTGGGCTTGCTATTCAGTGATGCTCTCAAGATTCTCTTATTCTGGCAGCACCGACTTTGAGTTTTATATTTCACCAGAGTATCGATGTGGCCAAATGAGGGGCTAAGTTAGGGTGGGCACTGCAGGGTAGGAGACCTGAGGCCGCATTACACATTGTTATTGTTTGTGCCCGGCACACCTTTTAAAAAGTGTGCCTGGCGCAAACAATGACAATGTGCCCCATTATGGTGAATGCACTGCCCCCAGGGCTGCGCATTCAGGTGAAAGTATGGAGCAGCCGCTCCGTGTTTTCACAGAGCAGGCAGCAACCAGCCCGCACTTTTAAACTGGTTTAGAGATCCTCTTGCAGGCGGGTGCAGTCAGTGACTGCACCCGCCTGCAAGGGGATGTTGGGGGGTCCATAGGACCCCATTTCTCCCCTCCAGAGAAATGCTCTCCCGGGGCCCACTCACAGTGCGGTGAAGGTAGAAGGTGGCCTAATGTGAGTGCGCCCACTGAGAACTTTTTTGCCTCTGCACCCTTGTCTGTAATATGGCACAGGCACAGAGGCAAAGGAGTTCCCTCATTTGCATAGGGCGTGCCCTTATGCAAATGAGGGAATGTACCCTGATTGTAGAGCTGGCCCTTTAAGTGCACCAGCATTTTCGGTATTACTGAAGGGGACGCACAAGGGTCTGCGCCCCTCTTCTGTAATACCAAAGTACCAAAGGGGCACGTATAGCAGGCGCAAACGTCTGCTGCACCCTCGGGGCACTCATTGTAATACACCCACTGGAAGGAAAAAGGTTAGTCAGTGAACAATTCTTAGTACTACTTGCACAACGAATTGTTTTTACATTTCAAAGAAGAAAACTCTGCTTGTTTCCACTAGGAGAGCAAAATCTAAAATTACAGTTCCTTATGTTAAATAACACAAAACTATTGATATTCCTGAATCAAAAGCTGTAACAGTCCTTTTCAAGGTTCATTGTGAGTTCCCAAAACAAGAATATATATCTAAAGACAAATCTCACTGAAGAGGAACTAGGAGTTAGTTTCCAATGTGTCTCTCATTCTACGGTTGGTTGATCTCTCTTCACCAACCGCTAGTGCAGACCTAAACATGTCCCCCAACTCGGCACCTTACCGGAGTGCTGTTTTTGATGAATTCACCAGAAGATTTCTACTTGAGTGCCAGAAGGCAGTACCTCATCAGAACATCTGAAGAAAGTGAGTGCGGACTGAAAGCACACAGTTAGAGAGCACAGTATCAGGAAATATGTGCAGCTTTGATCTGTTGGAAGACCGGAACAGCTCTCTGAAATCAAGAAAACCTCTTGGCTGTTTGGCTCCTCGATGAAGCAGCTCCTTTCAAAACCAAACATGAATACCAAGCGCAGCTGAAAGGACACAACCTCTTTAAAACGAGGTGCCATCTCAGAAGGCGGTGCCCTCAAGAATGTTCCAGAACTTGCACCTTCTGCCAAAGGGAAACAGCACCAACAGATGAATCTTCAGGGTCGGCAGGTGATTTGAGCATGTTCCAGACGAACACCTGATGCTAACGATAAACAACAATGACGTCACCAGAGTCAGCACAAACAGTCATCAGGGTAAGCAGGTCAGGTGAAGGGCGGACGCTCCTTCACCTACTTGGCCCCGGTTCTGTGGAACTCACTTCCGCTCAAACTATGTCTTGAGGAGCCAAGTTACACCCAATTCTGGAAGGGCATTAAAGCATGACTATTTAACCAATAAACTCCACATTCCTTCGTAAACCTTCCATCTTACCGAGCAAAATCCCAGATCCAAGGTGCCGGGAAACCCTCAGGGTAGCTGTTGCGCCATATAAATGTAATAAATAAATAAATAAATAAATAAATTTGAGCATGTTCCAGAACTGACACCTGCTGTCAAAGGGAAACAACCAGTTTGTCAGAGTCAGCACAAGCAAATTAGTCACATAGTGAAGGCCCTTACTGGCATTAGTGTTAAAGCACACAAAGCAATTACAATAAACACCTTACAGTAATACAACATACAACACATTTTGTTTTTAAGCATTGGAATATTATTGGTACAAACATGCTGATGAAATGAACATTTAATATTTGTATTAAAACTTGCAGCAAGGAGTTCATGACAGTTTCACCCCCTCAACCAGTAACATAATTGCTTACATCGGGTATGCGGGGAGTGACCCCACCGTTCAGAGGAGGAGAGAGAGAGAGCAACTATGCATGTGCCTGAGGTGCTCTCCATCACCCTGTAGGCACAAGTCATGTTAGTTACATCAGGTGTGAGGAGGGCTGGAGTTTAACTATGTTAGCCTTGTCAGCCTCGGGGTGCTCATTTATGTGGACCGGGGGCAGGGGGTCAGCAAAGTTCCATGGAGAATCATGAGGATATGGCAGGCTGGCTGATTCAAGTTGGAGTGGGTGGTCTTTGGCATTGGGGTCCACATACCATTTGGTCACCGGTTTGCATTTCGGGGGGTGTAATCAAAGGAAAGCCAATCTGTAGTTCTGAGACATTCTCCACATCTGTGGCAGTGTAGTTCTATTCCTGTACTGGCGGAGAGTCGCTTGCTTGTTGCTGGTGTAGTGCTAGTGAGTGCTGTAATCTTTGCAGTCATGCTTGGTCCAGTCCGTTTTGCTCTGGGGCTGCTGTGGAACACCTCCTTTAGGTTGTCCATATGACTGTCATCCGCAGTCAGCTGTACAGTTCATTGCTGCAGGGCAGGTTCTATTTCCCCCAACTGACTGCAACACCTGAGGTAACATTGCTCTGACACCACCTCAAGTCAGAACAGAGCTATCTCTGGCATTACGCCCCTTGCCGCCGCAGTTGCAAGAAAGAGAACCTGGCGTGCTGCATTGAACTTGATGGCTGACTGGTGCTGATGTGGATGTGTAGGCATGTGTGTGTGTGTCTGAAATACTGTGTGTGTGTGTGAGTGTGTGTGTGTGTGTGCATGTGTGTGTGTGTGTGTGTGTGTGTGTGTGTAAGTCTGGGTGAGTGTGTGTGTGTGTGTGTGTGTGTAGGTTTGTGTTTGTGTCTGGGACAGGGGCTGTTGATTGACTAAAATAAGCCCTTTGTCACACAGCAATAAAAACATGTATGTCAGATACTACAAACACACATACTTCAGACTTCACCCAATGCAAGATCAATGATTTAAAGATAAAACATTACAGAACTTGCCATGTTCTTTTTCTATATTGCGCGGTAATGTCATGAACTGTGAGTGTGACTTTTGCTTGCCAGTCCAACTGCCAACAGAAAAGCTCTATTGCAGGTCATACTTGCACTGAGTTTAGAAGAAATGGTACTAAAGGGACAGAAAGATGAGAAAGTTCTAAAAGTAGAGGAGGAAAAAGCATTGAGCCTACAGTTCAAAGGAAAATAGAAACAGTGAAGCAGAAGCTCACACAATGATCCTGTTTGTTACAAAAGTAGATCCCTGCAGTTTTCACCACGTGACTGTGGACCCGACTTCAATCCACAATGATACTATGGTTCTAGAGCATTGAAGGTAACTGTGAATTTAGTAGGAGGGATAGTCAATGTAGTACTTGAGGATCAGTTAATAAACATCTAGCCCAGATTTACTAACACTTTACAACAGGTTCACCTTACACAACCCTGTGCAAAGAGTTGTGGTATTTACTTTCAACGTAAATCAGGTGTTGCACTGTAAAGGTGGGCAAAGTAATACAAAGTAGTGACATGCCCTACTTTGCACCAAGAGGGCACTCCATGGGTGGTACATGGGTGTTCCTATGCAACAACCCATGGGTTTTCATACATATCCCTACCTACTAACCTCTTTGAGGCAGGCGTAACTGTAGAGAACGGTTTAAAACTCTCCACATTTTTCAAATTTTGTATGCTGCGCTGTACAGTACACCTACCAAGTGGAGTAGTAGTTAAGCATAGTTTTGTCCTGGAAGAGTCCCCTCTAGGACAAAATCTATGCTTGAGAGAACGCACACACCCTGGTACTATGATGCCAGTATGTGTGCATTGGCGCATGGCTGCCTAAAGCACACCTGCGCTGGGAGAAAAAAGGTGCTATATTTTATCAGATATGGTGCTGTTCTGCCCTCTCCCTTTCAAGCAGCGCAAGCAACTTTGGTTACTGCGTTGCTTTTGGTGAAAAGTTAGTAAATGTTCCCTGTAATATCAGGTAACCAGCAATTTGACGATTTTACGATTTTTCAAACAGATTTAAAAAGATGACTGCATTTTTATGAATATCAACCAATTTAGCTACCTCACGAAAGGCTTCAGCTGCTCTTAGAGCACTTCATGTGATTGCTTTTCTCATTGTTTCTCAGTTGAACAATGCAGGTGAGATAATGGATAGGAACAGAACAGATTTTAGAGCACTAAAATTGAATCAAATGAATGAATAAAACATGAGGGGCATATTTACAAGCCCCTATTGCCACAGGAATGTCACTTCTGTTTGATCATTCCCTTTTCTGGTATGCACACAGCCTTGATTCTTTTACATTAGCTCATATGTTGTTCTCTTTTGCGCATGTGGGATACAAGGTACGGTTATACATTAGTGTTACTAATAAACACCCCTATTAGGTGCTTTCTTCATCATGTAAAAAGCTCTTTATTGGTTATACTTTCAGATGTTTTCCCCTGACAAAGGGCACTGCATTGCCCGAAATGCATCGGGATTGACGTATTAATGAAAACACAAGGAGTTTTGCTTTCAAACAAGCATGAACTTTAAAATGAGGAAATTTTATTCATTGATGTGAATAAACATCGCCGTCCAAGAATACATTGTTTAATTGGAGGATCACTTCATTTCGTTCAAAAATATTTGTACCCATTGTTGGGATCTACAGTTGTGCACAGGGGGACATCTCCTAATCAGGAGATGCAATTTGACTGTTTAAATTTGTAACACTTTGTTGATTAGAAAGTGAATCCCCAGGAGCACACTAGGGGGAAACAACCTTTACAACGCAATTTTTACAACGCGCTACCATTACAACAAAACTTTTACAACGCAACATCCATTACATCGCATGCCATTACAACGCAACCATTACAACACATGACACTACAATGCATACCACTACAACGCATGTCATTACAACGCATACCATTACAACGCATAACATTACAACGCATAGTACCCTTACACTTTCCAACACTTACCCTACTGTTGCACCCCCTGGAGTTAGAATAGTAATTTTACTCCTACACTATCCAACACTTACCCTACTGTTGGACCCCCCTGGAGTTAGAATAGTAGAGACCCAAAACGGATTTAAATGTAAGGTATAGTAGTTCAAATGTACTGCATCAGTCATTGCCCTCTGGGCCCCTTTGATAACACTGCCCTAAATATCACGTATCACACTCCCAAATTTGCAATGGCACAGATCTAGTAATACCTGAATCATCTTATGCAGGTGTTAAAATCCCTATAACTGGTGGGGTAGATCTGAGCAAATCTGTGACAACCAAGCCTCTTGTCAGATAAAATAGCTCTGCCAGTTTATGCACCCACGGCAAGTGACAATCTATCATTTAAAAGTTACCTGTTCCACTCAGATTCTTACCATACAGATCTGCTCACTGGGGAACCATCAGATATCACAGTGTTAAAACCGAGCAACAAGTAAATATACATGACCCAGGTTTTTATATACAATTTAATTTCAATGTTTGAGTAGTCTGAAGTGCTTCTCTTGGAGCAAATAAGGGAGGAAAGCTTGTTCCACCAAATCACACATTTTGAATCAAGCAAGACAGCTGGAATTAAAATTCAGGTTACCTTGTTGCACAGTTTAGCTGCTAGATAGAACACATCTCCACCCAGCAGACAGCTGATTTCGGCACACATGAATTCGGTTACACATTGCTTTAATTGGAAAAAGGAAAGTCCTGGTACTCCTATCCATAGCACCTGTTTGCTCCTGAAAAATGCCAGTACTCTCCCATTCAATGCTTTGCAGCAGTGCTGAGAAGTTCAGTACCGGACGGAGGGCCTGACTTAGATTTCGGCGGATGGGTTACTCCATCAACACGGGTAAGATATCCCGTCCGCCGAAATATAAATCCCATAATATCCTATGAGATTCATATTTAGTTGTACAGGATATCCGTCACTGCTGTGACTGAGTAACCCATCCACCAAAATCTAAATCAGGCCCTGAGTGTTTACACAAAATTTCAGAACTAAAAATAATGTCGGACAAAATATTCGGTCAAGAATATCGAGGACAAAAATGTTGTGAGGGTATTTTTCTATTGGTAAGTAAAGCTTTACTATATGTAACTCCACATAATATGTACCGGTACGATATACATAGCTTCAAGGTTAGTGGATGTGTAGTTAAGAATAGTGCATCTATACTTACCTATTTGCACTTACCTTCTTGATATTTTGGTCCTGGATATTTTTGACACAATATTCTGTCCACGCGATATTTTTGGTTCCGATATTCTGTCAGTGATCCCCAGACAGTACCTGTCCATTTAAAGTTGAAAGTGAGACAATGGTTTTGAAGAGTGTCAGGATGATGAGATTGTCCACTGCACTTATCCGTGCCCACGTTGCACTTCAGCACGCTTACTAGGACAGACCCGTCCTGAGACGTGCCTGTGTATTATTCATATTATTTCTTTTCCTCACCGAGGTAACAGCTTCCATCGTTACCATCATTACCCTTACTCCTACCACGTTTGGCGACCCATTTGACTCGAGGCCGCTTTTTACTCACAGCCCTGATGAGTCATTACCCGCACACGGTGTGACGAAACACGTGTCGGCTTTTTGCTCTTGTTTGTACTGATTTATGCGGAACTATTAAATTCTTTCATTCCACACTGATGGTTTGTGAAAACTTTTCTCTAAGGCTTACTTTATTTTGGTTCTCACCTGAGAACTACATGAGAATTTCGTGTGCACAGGAACCTCGTTCCTGTCCATTTAAAGCACTGCTATCACGCAGGTGAGCAGCCTGAATGGCGAGAGGAATAAGCATGTCAAATCGATCAATTAAGACACATACATTTCACCATGCATAGAAAAGTAGAATAAGACGCATTATGCCATGGTTTACATTTGAGCCACACATTCGGCATTGTAGTTCTTTTAAATCGCCGTCATGTCTTCAGAAACGAGTGGTGGCATTCATTTGGTAATGTTTTTTGATGGACTAGCTTAGCTGCTTGATAATCTTCGGTGCCTGTGCAGGCCAGAAGCTGAAAGGGTTCAAACCTTTCTCTCTGCCCGCCATGTGCAGGGGATGACGTGCTAATTACAGGCAGACAGACTTGACCACATGAGCAATTGTGGCTGTTTTGTGCACTGACAGATTCTGCAGCAGGAGCCCGAGGCTAACAGAAAAAAAATGTTCTTGCATTACGTAAAAAACAAAATCCCAAAACAGATTTAGTGGACATCAAACTGTTATTTTAAGAAGTTAACATAAAACAACTGGATTGGCTCCTTAGCATCTTTAGAAACTCGTGGAAGGGAAGGAAACAAATTCTCCCTCGGGCAGCTGCTGCCATTGGAGATCTTTCTTCTTAGAAAATTGAAGAAATAGCACAGAAAAATAAAATTAACAAAAGCAGCTTTTTTATCACGACGGAAGGCTGTGAAGGGGCGCCGAACACTGGCTGACAAGGCTGTGATGTCTGCACAATGGAAGTCCTAGCTTAAACCCGAGGAAACAAAACACAAGGGCTGAGGGAATACAGTTGAAGCCCCCAGGCTCTTGGAGACCTGCTTCTAACAAACATTCTTTTGGCTTCTTTGCGCATTCAGTGGTCTCTTACCGGGGTTGGCAGCCATAGTGGGGAGGATGACAAGCGAAGGACGGAACATGTCCTTGGCACGGTTCAACAAGGAGGCGGAGAAGCAGGTGCCCGCCTGAGGATTGTCCCCGTTTCTCTGCTGTAGGCGGAAGCATTAAAAGTCAGCCCTCACCCCAGGGGCAAACGACCTCACCGGGCCTACTTGACATATGGATCCATGAATGGCCAACTCTGAGAAGTCTGACAAGGGCCTTACCAGGCTCTTCTTGGATCCCGGGCTGCAGGGTGGTGTCCTGATTCCAACATCTTCTGATCTGATTGGCTCCAGCAGCAAGATATACCACACCTTTTCATTCACACCTTCTGAAGAACATGAGAGAGCATTTTCTGAGTGACAAGTACCAACAACCTATAGTTGGTACTTGTCACTCAGAAAATGCTCTCTCATATTCTTCAGAAGGTGTCAATGAAAAGGTGTGGGGGTATAGTTTCGCAACAGTGAGAGTTGTGGTGAACTATCATCTGAGGGTTTCCATTCGGCATAAGTAGAAGGCACAACAATCTCAAATTATCTTTTTTTTTTTTGGGAGGCTTTGCAGTTAAATTGTTGTCAGTTGTGAAAATCTGAAATATATAAATCCCAAGTTTTACCTCAACAAAAATTTTTTTTTCCGGTACTGTTACACAATTTGCAAACGTGTGTCACCTTTTCCAAAGGTGTTTATAAATGACCAAAGTGAGTCTCATAATGCAGTGAAGGCATGGGTTCACCTTCTAAGCAGCATTGGTCTCCTCAGAGCTGCCACACCAGGAGTAGAATCAAGCCTCATCAGGAGAGTATGGGATCATGAGGAACATGGGCAAAGAATCATGTACGACTGTTACAGGATAGATCTAGAAGGTATCGCAAAAGGAAGGGGACCCCTGAAAAACTAATTATGAAGTAACCTAGACAGGGAAAATACACTCATGTAAACAAACTAGGACTACTTCAAATTAACACAAAAGAAACATATGCTTATAATAAAAAAGTCACTTTTTTATTATAAGCATATGTTTCTTTTATAATGCAATCTATATATTTATATGAGAAAAAAAACCAAAAAAAACAATTTTCAATGAATAAATAATTTTGTACTCTCCCAATTGTTTGAATGTCACTACTGTTATTTCCCTTATCATGTTTTAAGGGTTGTTAATTTGAATTAGTCCTAGTTTGTTTACATGAGTAGATCTAGAAGGTGTACTACTTGCATTGTTATACTCCTTATGCACAAACATGAGAGCCTTCTTCTTCTGTTCGCTCCAAAAGAGACGGCACAGGAATGCATTAGGCAACCTGAGCCTTCCAGTGGTGAAAGGGGAAAATGGCGGCTCCTTGAGATGCAAGAGAGATCACCACCCTAGTGGATTACAAGGTGGGTGAGGGAGACTCACTTAAGGACTGACAGCCCGATTCACGAAAGTAATCTGGGACAAAATCCTAATTTTACGACTTTTGGTATTTGCATAAGGCATTTAGGAGTAGTAAAGTTAGGATATATAACTTAATTAGTCCTAAACTGAAACAAAATCCTAACTTTACGACTTTCGCTATTCACAAAAGGCATTTTGAAGTAGTAAAGTTATGAATCCTAACTTTACTACTCCTAAATGCCTTTTGTGAACATCAGAAGTCGTAAAGTTAGGATTTTGTCTCAGTTTAGGAGTAGTAAAGTTAGGAATACTAACTTTACTACTCCTATATGCCTTTTGAGAATTCCGAAAGTTGTAAATGTAGGATTTTGTCTCAGTTTAGGAGTAATAAAGTTAGGAATCCTAACTTTACTAATCCTAAATGCCTTTTGTGAATACTGAAAGTCGTAAAGTTAGGATTTTGTCTCAGTTTAGGAGTAGTAAAGATAGGAATCCTAACTCCTAAATGCCTTTTGTGAATACCGAAAGTCATAAAGTTAGGATTTTATCACCGATTACTATTGTGAATCGGGCCCTGAGATTTCTGAACTTATGGAACGGAATGCTGGACTGAATTGGGTTGTCTAGGAAGAGAGAACATTTTGGAAATTAACATACTAAAGTGTAATAAGCTATGGCCATAAGTGGGTAACATGTCTTGAGCTAAATTGTAATAAACATGCACCACTTCGTTTACAGTTCCATACAAAAGGGTTAAGGTACTTAAGCCAACACATGGATGCTAGCTAGAATCAATTAACTAAGTGGATGTGCCCTTGTTTCTGTCCTCCCACCCGAGCTTTGACTCCAGGTACCCACAAATGCTGGCTTGATGAGGGTTCTCACGCACCCCAACCATTTAAGGTCTGCTGGGTGTCTGAGGAAAGTAGCCTATCTGGTCGCACCAGAATTGCTGTAGAGCAGATAAGGTGTGAAGGCAATAGTAACACATACTGATGGGACCTACTGTATCTAGAACTTAGCAACACAACTGGCAGACCCTGAAGAAAATGCTGTCACGTGCAAGAATTGCCACGCTCAATGCACTTGCTTGGGCTGGATTTTCCTGTGCCCCTCCTGCCGGCCCATTGACCACAATGTGCCTCGTCCCCAGTTGGGCCTTTGCAGTGCAAGCAGCACATCTACTGTTGGCATTCTGAAATTCAAACATCTAGCAACTCCTCCCCCTTTCTTCTCCCACTTCCAAGTTTTCACTAGTGATGTGAGGAAACATACAAGGTGGAGCAGCACAAGCCCTGTCCTTCAAGTTACTAATTTGGCATCTTATGGGTATATATAAGCCCCTATCGCCACAGAAATGTCACTTTTCAAGACGTTCATGTGGCGAAGGGGGCTTCGCCTTATTTACAAGGCAGCGTTAAGGCAATTAGGGGCAGATGTAGCAAGCATTTTTGAGTTTGCAAAATGACAGATTAGCAGAATCTGCCCGTTTGCAAATGCAAAAATGTCTTTACCTGTTACCGAATCTCAAAATGGGTTTGCGATTCGGTATTAGGTAGGGGCATGTTTAGGGCGTCCCTTCATAATACCGAAGCGCATTGGTATGTATGGATGTTTTGTGAACACAATTGCCGTTGCAAAACATTCACATTCTACCACCTACTTCAAGTAGGTGGCCCATTCGCAAATGGGATGGGGTCCCCAAGGGACCCCTTCCACTTTGTGAATGTTTGTAAAACTATTTTTAAGAACAGGCAGTGGTCCCACAGACAACTGCCTGCTCTTATAAAATGAGAATAAACTTTTAATTTTTATTTTTGTAAAGGATCTTGTTTTCCTTTGAGGAAAACGGGCTGCTTTACAAAAAAAAAGATTGCTTTATTGAAAAGCAGTCACGGACATGGTGGTCTGCTGATCTCAGCAGGTCACCATCCTTGTGATATTTGCGATTCCTAGGGGGTAGCAAATTGCGACCTACCTCATAAATATTCATGAGGTAGGTCATTTGCGACCCCTTAGGAATCGCAAAAGGTGTACTATACACCGTCATACATTGCAGTTTGCTATTTCTTAATTGCGAATCCTGGTGATTCGCAATTAGGGAATAGCAAAATGCGAGCTACATACATCTGGCCCAAAGCCACTTAGGGGGCATATTTACAAGGGAAGGGGCGGAGTGAAGCATTAGCCTTTCTGGCTTAACTCCGGACTCCGCCACTTCAGAAATGCAGGCCTGAACCATATTTACAAGAATATGGTGCAGCCCTGCGTTTCCCCCCACGCTGGCACTAAACTTAGCAGCCTAGCGCCAACGCAGGCACCCTTGCACCGTAGTGCAAGGATGTCTAGGTTGAGGGATAGATTGTTTATGTGCAGGAAGGTGCCCTTCCTGCACATAAAAAATCATGAAATGCCGTTTTGTAATTTCTATGTGTGCTGCTTAATGCAGCACACAAAGAAGTTGCAAACCAGCATTTAAAAAAATTATTGTTTATGTGCAGGAAGGGGGACCTTGAAAACATGAAGCAGCCTTGCCTTTCAGAAATGGCGGAGTGAGGCGTTAAGCCATGACGGCTAACGCCTCACTCGGCTACTTCCTCGTACATATGCCCTTTAGTTTCTTAAGATTGTCTTTTTGTCCCCACATCAGGGATTCTCCCTTAGGGTTCTTGATTTCCTTGTATCAATTTAGATAGGATTCCTTTTGTTCTGGACTAATTTAAACTTAGAATTCTCCATTTGTTTCTTTAGGCTATTCAGGTATTTGCAGATTACTGATAGTACCCTTACTCACCACTCCTAGGGGACAGCTTGTGAGTCAAACAGGAATGAAAAAATCCTTCATTAATCTAGGCGCATGCTCTAACGTAGCCAGTCCAACAACCTGCTGGAGGCATTGTATCCATTCCCGGAGGCATTGTATCCATTCCAGGAAATAAGACAAGGGACAAAGGCCCTCACTGATCCCCACCCTGTTCAACACTATCCTGGCCACCCTGGTCAGACCCTTTGGTATGAACATCATATCATACCCTGACGACACTCAGCTCATCCTCTCCCTATTCGCAGATCCTACATTCACCAAAGCCAACTTCCACAGGTGCATGACCCAGCTGGATGCAAGACAACTGCCTCAAACTCAACACAGACAAAATATATGTACTCATCTTTGGGGGCACTGCATCCCAGTGGAACAACTCCTGGTGGACAGAAGAACTGAGTCCCTCTCCCATATCCACAGAACACGCAAGGAACCTTGGCATCATACTTGACAGAAAGTTCACCATGGAAAAACAGATAAACACAGTGTCCTCAGCCTGCTTCCTCACTCTCCACATGCTCCAGAAAATCTTCAAGTGGGACCCTATCAGCACCAGACTCACCGTCACCCAGGCCCTCATCACCAGCCGTCTGGACTACAGCAACACTCTCTACGTGGTGGACACCTCAGAGCGGACTGAACTGACTTCTGACCATTCAGAACCCAGCAGCTAGGCTTGTTCTCGACCTCCTGAGGTGAGCTCATATCTCTCCTCACCTCAGAACACTTCACTGGCTCCCTGTCTACAAATGGTACCAGTTCAAAATGCTAACCCAAGCCTACAAGGCCCTGCGCAACGAAGGACTACCTTAACCGCAAGTTAAACTTCCACCAACCCCTCAGGAAAATGCGCCCTGCTTCCCTCTCCCTCACCCACACTCCCTGCTTTAACCGAAGCAGGACCATCAGCCGCGCCTTTTCCTACCTGGCTGCCAAGACCTGGTACGACCTCCCCCTCCACCTCCCCCACCATGTAGGAATTCAGAAACAATTTAAAGACCTGGCTGTTCGACTGACAACACCCAACCTCATCAGCAACCCCCAGTGCATGGATATGATAAGCTGTGCTTTACAAATCCAGTTTGATTGATTGATTGATTGATTAAATGATATTGCAGCATACCTCTTCTGTCTGCAGTCTAGGATAGCCTCAACTACTTAAAAATTATAATATCCAAAAGAAGACCATGCTACCTGACAAATATTTTTTTTAAGTTTTAGGGTAAATCTGCAGCCGTATGTAACTTAGGCAATGGGACTAGGTGTGGTAATTTGATGAAGTAGTCCAAAACGACTTATCAGACCATACAACCTGCTGACCAGGACTGCTGATGGTGTGAGCAGAGTGCTCATGTAACCCCAATACCATGCTGGGCCTGTAAGAGGTGGGTTGAAGGTGGTGTGTTGGAGAGGCTGCTGAGCAGGCCTACACCCCACTGCGAGACACAAGAGGAGGTGCAGGCTGTTCCACTCATGGCCTTGTGGTGCGGGTGCCCCTCCTAGGTTAGTCAGCACTGCATGGAATTGGGTCAGTGGAGAATCTCCAGATCACCGCTTCTACCCCCTCCTTTTAATGAAGACACACTTGTGCCAGTATCATAAGGTCAATCGTATGTTGGCCCGGGAGAGGGGGCTCAGGAGACCTGGTGGTGCACTGTGAGTGATCACTAACTTGAGCATGACTATGCTAGAGAGTAGATATTGCCACTGGGGTCTGTATGTGCCCCCACAGTGATGGGCGTTAGACAGGACCCCTTTGGCCTCAACAGGCTCACTTCAGCGGGCTGTAAGTTTGCTGCATGGCAAGTTGGCATATTAAAAGAGAGTGACATTTCAAGTCTCCATTGTGAAGCCTCCTCTTCAGGACAGCAACCTAGCTTTTGACATGTTATTAGCATTACATCTAACATGAGGGCTAGACTGATGTACTTTGTTGACATGCCAAAACAACTACTGGACGGCCAGATCTGTGACCCCTTCTTATCCATATTCACAGTTATAGCTAGAGAGAGAGAGCATATTGATCTGGCAGACCCTTACCTATCTGCATATCCTCTCTGACAACAAGAGGGCAAACCTCCAAGGAGCACTGCCATGGCCCACTTGGGGGGCGGCATGTCCGTGCTTCACATTGAATATGGAAAAGTCAGATAACAGGCGAAGTTACCATGCATAACAAAGCACACTAGTAATATGTCTGATATGGTAACTGAGCAATGCCCTGCAGGACGTTCGACTCGATACGCAGAAGAGGAGAACCTAGACATACAAAGCACTGCTCATAGGAATGCAGCAAATGTTGCTCTCCAATGACAACAAGATTAATACTTTAATGACTGTCTATGGTGGAAGAGTACATTTCCGAAACCAAGGGCAACCTGAAAATGCAAAATGACAAATTTCTCAACATGGGTGAAGTCTGGTATTTGATAAAAGCTAAAAAAAAATGAGGACCTTGAGGCAAGATGATGGTGCAACAACCTTTGAAGTTTGGGAAGTCTAGTGTCTACAGACACATGAAAATATGAGTATTATTTTGAGGGCCTATTGACATCGCTATTCAGTGCTGAAAACTTCTCTCAACTTTTCATAATGGAGAGAGCACACTACTCCATGGCTCTCAGGCCACACCCGAGGCCACCGGCACAACCCATTATAGCGAGGCTCATGAACTACAGAGATGCAATATGTGTGCATGGCCCTTGAAAAAAATGATTTACGTTTAATTATGAGACTATAGCAATTTACTCTGACTCCATGTTAGTGTTGTAGGCAATGAGAAGAGAATATATACTAGTGAAAAAAAAGAAACTACAACAAGCAGTGATAAAGTATGCAACTCTCGCTTGAAAACAAAGCACCAGGGGAAGCTGCACATTTTCAGCAAGCCACATCCTGCCTAAAAACTTGCTTCTTCCCAGCCGGCAACAATGCAAGATGGATAGGGTGACAGCCTCAACACCCAATCGTAGTGACTCTGAATGACATAATACAAAAACTTGGCTAGGTGCCACACATCTGCAACCTAGTAGTTGATATTACATGTGGTTAGCCTAGCCAATAGTCTAGACTTGAGCACATATTTTGGGCAAATTATATAAATGTTCCCTCTTTGTGTAGTACGTTTCCCACCTGCCATTTGTTTTGAATAAATAATCGCCACAAAGCATGACATGACCCATCCAGCCCCCTTCCCCCGCCCACACCAGCAACTACACCATGCCATTGAATATAAGTCCTCTGCCCTCTAACTCCAATGAATATTCATATCCCAATTCAGAATACATCCACTTAAGAATGCAAGATGTAACAACACAACTATACAGTTATTTACTCTGGGGGAACCATTAATGCTAGCCTGAACCCTCCAGATTTTCCTGGAGGTGGCCCGAGGTAAATATTGCAGATCTTTTTTTTTTTTTTATGTCAGTCAATCCTGAGAGTTTATTGAGCTAGTCTATGTTGACATGCTAGTAACGTTTACACGGACTTGCCCCCGTATTTAAAACAACAGAACGAGAGGAAGGCTGCAGCCTCCTTAGCATTATAAATATTGCAGATCTTAATCCTAAATGTAGCCCTCTAGGTGCCTCAAGGTGGGAGGGGGTGGGTTTGTCATTCTGCTATATAGAATCTCACTGGTAGCTAAGAATGTAAACATGATGGCCAACTCTTTTCTGCATGACCAGCTCGCATATTTCGAGTCGAAAACCATGGAGTGTATTACAACAAATTCACAGTCAGTGAAACGGATGTCCGCTTAATCCAACAAATGGTTCTGCAATCTGTCTTACTGCAATGATATGATTGGCTGAAATAACGACTTTTCAGATTATTGACTAGGTAATAAACATGAAACACATAGAAAAAATAATCAGTTTTCGGGGGGAGGGGTGCTCGTCCAAGAAACCGATTTGGTCGGGCCTGGACTACGAGGAACTGCGAGGGACTGAGACAGGTTTGCAGCGGAGGGACCACCAAGACCAAATCGGTTTCTTGGACGAGCAACCCTCCCGCGAGCCCCGATTTTCCTGCATAATATCCCCATACATTGTATTTTTCAAGTGTCAGTGAGTACGCTGACACTAAAAACCACGCACCTTAGCTCGTGCGTAGGTATTACAAAAGTTTCAAGTGGCACCATTCACCTTTGCCACTCACTATTCACTCACCTGGTCCTGAAGAAAGTCCTTTTCACTTTTTTTACGGGCTAAAACATGTAGACCGCCACACATAGTCAACTTACGGTAATAATTCCAGATTAGTTGCACTACACATACTGTTAAAGTTAGGGCAAGGATTCTCAGAGATATTTTTAACTCCTTATTGCCGCCGCGGTGCGGGTGTTCTAAAGAGTGGGCGGGGCTGCGACAGCCGTTGGCCGTTCGCAGCACCAGGGAGGGAGTGCTCCCTGTAATCAGGCGTCGTAGCGCAACCGGGAGAGACTAGCAGAAAAATTGTGTTTTCTGTGAGAAAATACATTGGCAAATAAGGCATATTTTCAGTTCAAACTATGATATGAGAAGAAATTACAAAGAAATATCATCATGTCGTAGAGAAGAAAAGGTATTTGAGCATTAAGATACAGTCTACATTTAGAAGACAACTGACTACAACCGGTACTGATTTGGTTGGAGCGTTTGCCCAAAAGATGTATTAGATCCCCTAATTTCTCCTACCTGTCAAAAAAAGGTACATACAAGACACTCTTCTGGTCCTGATGAAGATGGATATTAGTGAAATTGTCCATTGAAACGTACGTCGGCCAGAGTGTGTGATAGCCCAGACTCCAGCAGAGCCTAAGAGGGTGGAGGTTGCCCCCCAAAGTTTTTTCACCTGTGTATGCAGTGTTGGTGTGGGGCGAAGAATGAAAGTGAGAGTCTGGAGTATGATTGTGGAGTTTCTGAATGAGGTATGAGTGTAGGGGACAGTAAGTGTTAGTTTTCTGTGTTCACTTATCATATACAATATCTATTAAAAAAATTAACAAGAAAGTGTTGTCCAAAATGAAATGTTTTGTCCAAATTAATTGTGAACTTTGTGAATGTGTCTTTTGGTAATATCCATGTAAAAATTACCAAAGTTTAAAGGAATTTTTCCCCCAAAAACTTTTTCTAAATAAAAAAGAAAAAATAAGTATAAAAATGTATGTGTGGAGAACAGTTCTTATGTTAGCCCTAGATTTTGAGTTTTATTAAGCCAGTGGGAAAGCAATAGAGGTCGAGTGGGAGCTTGCTTTTGCAATAATAGATACTTTTACAATTTTTCCCACATCTCCCAGACCTACTGAATAGGGGGTTGCCTTCTCTACATTACGGCCTTGAAATGGTCCAGGACCCCAGTATAAGCCCCATAAGCTACTACCAATAAAACAAACCATATATATTTATATAAGGTTACCCACCGGGCGCTCCATTTAGGCAAACTGTTGATAACTCTGGCGGGCACCCGGAGCACACTCTGTGCTCGAAAGCACAAGGATTAAGCTTGGTAGAGAGGTGAAGAAGGCAATACAGAAGGCTATTCAGAAGGTGATCCTCAGACAGCATGTAATTACGTAGTCTGCGAAGACACTCGACAACACACGAAAAACTGAAGGGAAGGTAGAGAACACAAAATAAGTGTGGACTGTTGGAACGTGATCAAACCAAGAAACCCTATAAACAAACAAGTTGATATTCAAGTGGTAGCTACCATTGTCACTTCTTAAGCTGCCCCAGAGCACGTGCTCAACACACTTCTTTCTTCCTAATTGGCCCCATCGTCTTGTCTAACCCAGAGGGTCCGCCTCTTGTTCTGCAGCCCAACCTATATAACTGGCATGCCACACCCTCCAACCTTTCTGTCTCAGACTCCGTTTTCTTTGCCTAATAGGTCTTCTGCATATTACAGAAAGGAGAGTACTAAGATGAACTGTTGGCCATATGTACAACCATTCCCTTTTGCTAGTCGCAGATAGCGATTTTTTGGGTCTCGCAAAATGGAATAAACGAATATGTCTCAGATACATTTAGCGATTCCCAATCGGGTCGCAAATGACCTACCTCATTAGTATTCATGAGGCAGGTCGCAATTTGAGACCTATTGCGAATGGGCTACAAATACAGGGATGGCGGCCTGATGGGGACAACGGACCACCATGTCTGTGTGTGCTTTTAAATATAGCAACGTTTTTTTTCAAATGCAGCCAGTTTTCTTAAATGAAAACAAGATGCGTTTAAAAGAAATATTGGGTTATACATGCTAGAACCCTTTTTAGCAGTCACAAACGGCCTGATTTTCCATTCGCAACCACTAAAAACGGTCATACAGCTGGCCTGCGTTGCTTTTATCTCACTAAGGTCACCTGTTCTGCATTTTATAATTCCTGAAAGATCTGATGATTTAAATATTCAAGTTAAAGAGATCAGATGCAAAATCCCAATGCAGTTTGTAGATTTCTTCAATACTCACTCCACTGAACATAGCCTCTTTTTCAGGCTCTCGGAGGAGTCACTTTCTCTGGTCTCGGGATCTTCTCAGTCAGAAAGCATTCAAGCTCTATAGGGCAAGTTCCTCAAGCAGGCAGACAACCTTCTGCAGGCAGATTCTACTAATCTCAAGAGCCCCCAGGATTAATGTAACAACTTTCTACAGCAGACAGGATCTTCTCGGGAGAACGTTCCAAATGTTCCTGTGAACCCCAGGGCCAGACAAAATGGCTTCGCAGTTCTGCAGACAAGTGCTAGATGCAATCAAAGATAGAGCAAGGGACAACTCTTCTCACAGGTCTCTGGCAGACTAAAAGGAATTCTACTTTTCTTCTCCTTATCTATTACTTCTTCTTCATAAAAGGATATAAGGCGTCTTTCTTCTTTTCCGAGCAGGTTCTTTTCTTTCACTGGCTAAAAGCATATGTGTGAACTGGAATCTAATTTCACCTCTGATCTTTTCAAACCAAGTTACCTTCCCACTATGGTTTCTGATTGCATGAACATTCAAAAGTTACAGATTAACAGCAACATAATGCGAAAATACCGGTATGCAGACAAAATATCGATATTTAAATATCGATATACAATAATATCGAAGTTTAAATATCGAAGGGACATAATATAGAAGGTAAGTAATATCGATAGATTTAATATCGATATTAGTAATATCGAAGTTTGAAATATCGATGTCAGTAATATCGATGTTAATAATTTCGATGTAACTAATATCGATTTTTAAATTATTTGTGTGTATATTATTATGTATTTATTATGTTTTTAATTTATTTTTATGTAATTTAATTAAATTTTGTATTTTAGTACTGTAGCGGGTTGTGGGTTTATAGGGGAATAGGGTGGAAAGTAATTTAATTATGTTAAAATAATTATTAATTTTTAGGAATTATAAATTAATTTTAATTAATTGGTAATTAATTTTAATTATTTGGTCATTAATTTTAATTAATTGATTAATTGATAAATATGTTCTGTAGCGGGTTGTGGGTTTATAGGGGAATAGGGTGGGAAGTAATTTAATTATGTTAAATTAATTATTAATTAGTAGGAATTATACATAATTTTAATTAATTGGTAATTATTTTTAATTAATTGGTAATTAATTTTAATTAATTGATTAATTGATAAATATGTTCTGTAGTGAGTTGTGGGTTTATAGGGGAATAGGGTGGGAAGTAATTTAATTATGTTAAATTAATTATTAATTAGTAAGAATTATAAAATAATTTTAATTAATTGATAATTATTTTTAATTAATTGGTAATTAATTTTAATCAATTGATTAATTGATGATTATGTTTTGTAGCGGGTTGTGGGTTTATAGGGGAATAGGGTGGGAAGTAATTTAAATGTAATTAAGTAATAATGTTCTTTAATTAATTGTTTTGTTAATTATATAATTGTTAATTAATTATTGATTGGTAATTAAATATTATTATATGGTATTTTTTATTAATTTTTTGGTTAAAAATATTTTGCTAATCATGTTTTTAATAATTATGTATTGGTATTTGTAAATGGTTTATATTTATTTAATAGTTAATATTTTTATTATTTAAAAAAATACATTTATTTATAAGTTTGTTATTTTTACCCCTACGCTATCCAACACTTTCCCTACTGTTGCACTCTCTGGAGTTGGAATAGTAATTTTTACCCCTACGCTATCCAACATTTTCCCTACTGTTGCACTCTCTGGAGTGGGAATAGTAATTTTTACCCCTACGCTATCCAACACTTTCCCTACTGTTGCACTCTGGAGTGGGAATAGTAATTTTTACCCCTACGCTATCCAACACTTTCTCTACTGTTCCACACTCTCTGGAGTGGGAATAGTAATTGTTACCCCTAAGCTATCCAACACTTTCCCTACTCTTGCACTCTCTGGAGTGGAAATAGTAATTTTTACCCCTACGCTATCCAACACTTTCCCTACTGTTGCACTCTCTGGAGTGGGAATAGTAATTTTTACCCCTACGCTATCCAACACTTTCCCTACTGTTGCACTCTCTGGAGTGGGAATAGTAATTGTTACCCCTACACTATCCAACACTTTCCCTACTGTTGCACTCTCTGGAGTGGAAATAGTAATTTTTACCCCTACGCTATCCAACACTTTCCCTACTGTTGCACTCTCTGGAGTGGGAATAGTAATTGTTACACCTACGCTATCCAACACTTTCCCTACTGTTGCACTCTCTGGAGTGGGAATAGTAATTTTTACCCGTACGCTATCCAAAATGTTTTACATTTTTTTAAATCACTTTTACATTGTTATTAATTGTTATTTATATTATTATTTTATGTATATAAAATTATTTGTAATTTATTATATTTTCATTTATTTATAAGTTATTAAAATAATTATTTTAGAGTTATTATTAATGAAGTATATACTATGTATTATATCTTTATTATTATTAGTTTTTATTACATTATTTATTCATTTTAAATATTATAATATATTTTTAACTATGTTTATTACATTTATAAGTATTATTTTGTTAATATTACATTGTTTTTTATTAAAATAAAACGATATTTTCTAAAAAACAATATTTTTGACATCGATATATTTTTTTCGATATTTTTGTACTTACCTTGTTAGAGATAGGATCTCGATATTATTGTCATCGATATTTTTGTTGCGATATTTTGGTAGGTAGATATTTTTGTAGTCGATATTTTGTCATAGATTCAAAAATACCGCATGCTCACCAAATGTTTTGTTTCTGTTCATCTGCAACTTTCGAATGCCACAGTGTTACAAATTCAATGTGAATTTTTTTATCAAAAATAAGTAACAGCGGGGGGCGTGGCAAGATGGCGACGGAGTGAGACGTGTCTTGGAGTACCTCCGGCGCCGATTTCATCAGCTTTGTCCAGCAACCCTCTAAGACCCACCTTTGCCCGTGATTCGGCTCCGCTTAGGTGCCCGCTACTGCAGGGAGCCGTCCGGTGGTGCCTTTCTTTCGCCGCTGCCGTGATTCTGCCGAGCTCGGTGATCGGAGCTAGGGCGGGGTGAGGCCCGGGCGCCAGTGGGGCCGCGACATCAGGAGGCCCAGTCCGGAGATGGTAGCTTGCAGCGGAGGCGCCCGGACCAGTACCTGGGGTCCCCACAACGAGTGCAGCAGTGCCGACGGTACAACGAGAGTGAGTGCTGTACTGGCTCTAAGCGGGGAGAGCCGAGGGGAGACGCGGCAGCTGGACGGCGCCACCCGCCTGAGCCAGGGGCTTCTGGGCCTGTGGCGGAGGGCACAGCACCGGAGCTCGGGTGAGGAGATCCGAGGTGCGATGAGGAGGCTGGGCAGCACCTCCCACCCGCAACCGAGGCTTTTGGGCCTGTGGCGGCCTTGATTACCCGGGGAGACCTGGTGACCCGCGGGGGCATTACAGCGGACCTCGGCCACAGGACGTAGCACGGTGGCAGCAGGAGCGGCAGATGGCACAACACGCAGGAGGCAGACGTGGGGACCGCGATCAGTTTGGGCCACCCCTGAAGCGCTGCTAGATCAGAGCAGACCCAGAGGAAGGGAAATCCCGCGTTCATCGGTGTAGAGGCCTAGAGCGACCTGAACTGTGGCCTAAGCGGAATCGCCTCTGGTGGTTCCCTATTAGCTGAGCTGCCACGGACGACAGGTGGCAATGAGAGTGCCTGCGGAGGTGGAGGAGCCCCAAGCCTAGAGAGGCACGAGTGTCTGGAGTGGGACCTCTCGTGACCTCACAGCACGACCTAGCTGAGTGGGAGCAGTGGAGCTCAGTGAGTGCCTGGCCCGTGATTGTCCACCCCCCCTATGCATGACCGGGCCTGCTGAGAGAGAGTGTGTAACCCACATGTGCAAAGAGCGACCATTGCTGGAGGGAGCGCTCTGATTTACAGACTCCCTGCCGGTTTTGCCCTATTGCCCTAAAGGATAGCGCGGACGTTTGGGCCCTGAACAGTACAACAGCGTCGCAGTGCAGCGTCACCACCGGGAGTGGCGGGGTGAGCTCCTGCGCCCCATTGTTGACCCGCATGGAGGACGACGCTGACCGGAGGCGCCCCCCCCGAGTCTCTGAGGGCGGACATCAAGCCATAGGGAACTGCGGCCGGTGGGTGAACAGCTGTGCCGCCGCGTGGCCTACGTCGAGGTGCCTGTGCTCAACCTCTACCTTGGTTGAGGGTGCCTGCAGTTGGAAACGTCTTTGGGGAGCGCAGCGGCAAGCATGGCGTTCAACAGGACGAAAAAGGACAAGCCTGGGAAGGAGGGGATCCCGAAAGGAGCGGCGCAATCCTCCTCGCCTATCCTAGACAAATTCCAAAAGAGGGTGAAAACGACGAGCTCGCTACCAAGGCCTTTATGATAGAACTCTTTGCGGCCATTAAAGAGGACATATCTGAGCTGCGCTCACAATTGGCCTCCGACCTGCGTGAAGTAAGGAGAGATGTGGACGGAGTGGGGGAGCGGGTCGCGACGCTGGAAGAACACGCCGTGGGTACAGCAGAAGACATTCACCAGCTGCAGCAAGACGTGATCCGCCTGACGGAGCAAAACCTTGACCTGCAGGCCCAGAGAGAGGACTTGGAAAATAGGTCCCGTCGCAACAATATTCGCATTCGCTCTCTTCCCTGGAAAGGTGAGGGGGCGGACCTGAGGGAGTACGTCGAGGCGCTATTCAAACACATTCTTGAGGAGGAGGACATCCAGACCATACGAATGGACCGAGTGCACCGGGTGGGTCTGCTATGAGGACCCCAAGCGCCACCCCCTGACATCCTGGTGTGTGTCCATGACTTCCAGCTGAAGGAACGGATCCTTAGGAAAGCGCGAGATCGGGCTCCCCTCCATTTCCGAGACCATCGCCCCCTGCTGTACCAGGATTTAGCAGCTTCCACACTACAAAAGCGCAGGGACTTCAAGCCTGTGACCACATATCTCCAGGAACAAAAAGTGCCCTATTCTTGGGGGCACCCCTTTCGTCTCATCTTCCGTTGGCAGAATAAATTGGTCCAGGTACGTTCTTTGGAGGTGGCGATGGATCTTCTGGGCATGGAACGCCAGGACCCGGCTTCCGGGAACAGTGGCCCAACAGGCAGACGACGACGGCGTTCAGCAGAGTGGCAGAAAGTGGGCAAGCTAATGCAGGTGGGGGGGCCGGACCTGTCAGCAAGGATGCAAGAGAGGGGTGCGGCGGTCGCCTCTGTGGCCCAAGTCACTGACGCAGCAGCGGAGGGCGCCGGAGAGGGCCACAACTCTGAGGTAACACTTGTGCTTTCTCTCCACGTTCTTGAGGGTGCCCGACGACACGACCTGGAAGAACAGTGACTGGTGCCATATCCCCCTGTCCTTACGACTTTTCCTCTTTTGTTCTATGTACTGTGTTTTTTCTCTAGGGGTGTTGGGGGGGGTGGGCAGGATGGGTGGGGGGGCAGTGGTGGTAGCGGGGGTAGGCCTATAGATCGGATTCGGTGGAACTTGCCGGCGGGGTGGGTCGACCAGGGGGGGCGAGCTCGAGGTGGGGAGGTCCTGCGGGGCAGGTCGGACTTAATGTGGGAGGGTGGCTGCATGCTGCGCTCGGGCTCTGGAGGGGAGCTGGGAGGGGGGACTCGTCCATTGGGCCACTCACCATGGTGGGCTGGGGCTAACGGCCTTTGCGGAGCTATATCGTAGGAACTTCAAATGCCGCCCTTAACCCTAGGAACATGGAATGTTAAAGGGCTAAATTCTCCCCAAAAGTGCCAAAAGACCTGGAAGTATATCATTGATCATCATCTGGATATAGTGGGCCTTCAGGACACCCACCTGGCTAAAACGGAGGACTCACGCCTTAAGCACAAAATGTTCCCATTAATCTATAAATCCTCCGCCGCCACGAAGCAGAGGGGGGTGGCCCTTATGTTTCGCTCGACCCTACAATTCCAATCTATGGGTTTACAAAGTGATAGGGAGGGTCGCTGGGTCATGGTTAAGGGCCTCTTGAGGGGTAGACTCTGCACGTTTCTTGTACTGTATGCACCTAACACAGGGCAGAATGCCTTTCTACAGACACTGCTGAAGGCCGTTGTTGATTTTGTAGAAGGGACCCTGATTGCTATGGGGGACTTTAATATGGTATGGCAGAAAGACCTAGATAGCACACACTCCCAGAGGTCAGTCACAGGCACGTTTTCCCCTGACACACAGCAAAAGATAGCTGACTTGGGCCTGCTTGATGCTTGGCGCTTCCTATACCCCCAGTCCAGGGATTTCACCTTCTTCTCCCACGTCCACCGCTCCTATTCCAGGATTGACCACTTTTTCCTGAGCCAGTCACTTCGTGGGGATCTACGGGAGGCCAAGATTTTCCCACTTTCTGTTTCTGACCACAGCCTGCTTGCGGTGGGGCTCCAGTGGGGTGTGAAGAGTAAAGATCACTCCAAGTGGTACTTCCCAGTCCCCCTGGTTCGGGACAAGCCCTCATGCACCTCATTACGAGGACTTATTAACGAGTTCTTCACCCTCAATGATCCGGGGGACACCTCAGTCTTCACCACATGGGACGCCTTCAAGGCGTACCTTCATGGACACTGCATAGCACTGAATGCCTCTCTTAATCGGCAGCGCGGTCTGGAACAGGAGCAACTAGAGGAGGATCTCTCCACCTTAGAAAAGGTACATAAGGAGAATCCCTCCAGGTTGGGACTCAGGCAACTAACGGCCGTCAGGGGTAAACTACGAGCCCACTATAACAACAGGGCCGAATATACCCTGCTGAAACTGCGGCGACACTCTTACTCCCAGGCCAATAAGGTGGGGAGACACCTTGCCCGGCAGCTACGGGACAAACGGGAACGGGAGTACATAGGGGGAATTCAAGATGCACAGGGTGACGTGACGCATCAAGATGAGATGAAGGCAGAGCTCTTTGGGGCCTTCTACAAGACCCTCTATACAGGGGACCACCTGGAGGCTACCGCCCAAGCCGAATATCTACAAGGACTGACACTGCCTCAGGTCTCGGCGGAATGGAATGAGGCACTATCTGCCCCCTTCTCTAGGGAGGACGTGCTGGCTGCCATTAAAGCCCTGAAAACTCACAAGGCTCCGGGGGTGGATGGGTATACGGCCATCTTCTATAAAACCTTTGCTTCTGACTGTGCCCACACCTGGTCCAACTATTTAACCGCATGGCGGAGAAGGGTGGAACCTCCCGCACAATGACAGAAGCACTCATTTCCGTCATCCCCAAACCCGGTAAAGACCCTAGTAAATGCGCCTCCTACAGGCCGATTGCCCTCCTGAATCTGGATGCGAAGCTCTACTCCTCCATCATCACCCAACGGCTCAACGATCTTATGCCGGCCCTCATAGATCCGGATCAATCAGGGTTTATCAAAGGGCGCCAGACCCATGATACTACACGGCGAGTGGTACACCTCATTGAGAAAGCCAATAAGTTTAAAATTCCAGCGGTACTGGTGGGCCTGGATGCCGAGAAGGCATTCGACAGGGTGGACTGGGGATTCCTGTTCCGTACCCTGGCCGCCTTTGGCTTCTCCTCCAAATTCATAACAATTATACGAGCGAACTACCTCTCTCCCCTATCACGAATAGCGGTGAACGGTCAGTTCTCCTCCTTCTTTGAACATTCCAGGGGCACGAGACACGGATGTCCCCTGTCGCCGCTGCTGTTCGCCCGTAGCATTGAACCTCTAGCAATAGCGATGAGAGCCGACCCTGACATCCGTGGACTACCCTTCACTGGGGAGTCCCACAAGATCACTCTCTTTGCAGATGACGTCCTCCTCTCCCTCTCGGATCCGGGCCGCTCTCTTCCACATATGCTGGCGGCACTGGCGCGCTATGAGGCAGTGGCGGGGTTCAAGGTTAACTACGACAAATCTTATGTCCTCAACTTTACGATCCCCCAGTCGGAGCTTCCCCACCTTAAATCGCTCACTCCCTTGCCGTGGACGGATTCCTCCATTCAATATTTGGGTATCCACCTACCCCACGTTGGGGAAACTGTACTCCCCTAACTTCCCTCCGCTTCTCGCTCGGATCCAGTCTGAACTGGCCCGATGGAAACCCATGTTCATCTCCTGGCTTGGGAGGATTCACGCAATTAAAATGACCCTCCTCCCCAAGCTCTTATATCTGTTCCAGGCCCTCCCTATAGACCTCGACGGAGAATTCTTTCGGCGGGTGAGGTCACTGATGCTGCGTTTCATCTGGCAGGGGGGCCGAGCGCGCTTTTCCTTCACTGTGCTCCGCAAGCCACGGAAAGAGGGAGCCGTGGGACTGCCTGACATGCAACTGTATTATAAAGCGGCGCAACTTCGCATACTAGTTGAGTGGTCACAACAAGATTCAGAAAAACACTGGCTGCATATGGATAGGAGCGTGGCTGGGAGGACGATTTGGAACCTGGTGTGGCGGCCCAAATGTGATAGACCTAAGAATGCATACCTTAGCACCCCCACTAGCACCACCTTGAAGATCTGGGACTCTGTCTCTAAAGACGATAGATGGACCACCTTCCCCTCTCCCTTCACGCCCATACATTTCAATCCAGCCTTCCCTCCAGCTTCACTCGAGGGCCCCTTCAGAGCTTGGAAAGAAGGAGGTTGTCTAGCACTCACACACCTATTTCACAGCTATGACCCGCTCACCTTTGAGAACTGCAGGAGGGACTATGGGATGCTGGAGAACGAGCGATACCACCACGCGCAACTACTACACTGGGCGCTCTTCCCCCAGGTGCGGGAGGCGGCGACTCGACCCCTCACACAGTTCGAGGCCTTCCTGACCAGGACTGCATCCATGAAAGGGGTAATTACTTTCATCTATGGGTTCCTCCTTACCACTGCAGTTTCTCCTAGGCCCCAATATATGCATATGTGGGAAGGGATCCTCCAACAAGACATCTCAGATGCAGAGTGGACTCACCTATGGTCTGATATTCCCAAATGTAATCACTCGTGGAGCTTAGGGAGGCACATATGAAAACCATGATGGATTGGTACCTACACCCTGCCAAGCTAAAGCTAATTTTCCCGGGTACCTCCGATAGGTGTTGGAGGGGATGTGGGTTCTTAGGGGACTTCCATCACATTTGGTGGGACTGTCCCATTATCCAGCCATTCTGGGAGGAAATTCTAGCCCAAATTAAGGATATGCTGGGATGTCCTATCCCTACCTCGATGGCCTCCACCCTGCTGGGCCTCCGTGATCCTGATCTCGAACACCAGACCAGGGCGGACAAGAGGATCTTGTGGCTCAGCATTGGTGAAGCCAAAATTACTTTGGCGGCAGCGTGGAAGAAGAAAGAGGCTCCGGCCATCTCTCTCTGGCACTCAAGACTTTGGAGGTTGCTTAGTATGGAAAGGATGGCAGATATTTTTTTAGATGATTTTAAAAATTTTGAATTTCGCTTGGGTCCGCTGGTAGCATTCCTCTCTAAGGGCCTACCATCTGCGGTCTGTCCACCTAGCACACGCAATCTCCACCTGTTTCAGGTCTGAATCCCTGTCGTATACATCTGGTTCCTTGTCTGCGCTTACTGCTACCACCACTAGGGATGGGGGAGGGGGGTGTGGGGGGGTGATTTAGTTTGTTTCTCTGTTTGTTAGGACATCCCGCCTAAATGCTACATTACACTATGGCGTGCCGAGACACGTGCCCACAGCAGGGTTTCTTTGCACTACTGACAGCTACTTGTGCCCAACCTCCTGGGGGGATTAACCGATAGCCCGCATTGTTATTTTTCTGTGCAACTGTGACTTTTCAACGTTCGCTTCCTTAATGGCTTACCGAATGCTGGCCTATATGCTAGTTCAGTGGTACTACCTTGGACACTAGGCCAAGTGAAGAAACTTGAGCATGATTTCCCATCCCCATTCTGTCGTGTCGCCCTTGGGCGATTGTTCTGGCTACCCCCTGCGTGGGTTGAAGTGCGGGATTGTCGCATGTTTATTCCTATTGTTTTTTTTACTAAATGCTCAATAAAAATACTTTTGACAAAAATAAGTAACAGCCAAGTTATGTCTACGATTAGGAGTAGTACGATCATGTTGTTAATGCTGCTGTTCAGCATCTGAATCATCATCCTCATCGCTGGAATTTGGGCCAAGATTTACTAGCACTTTGGGGCATATTACCAAGGGTGGCGATAGGCAATTATCACCGGTTTAGCGGCCGTTGTCGGCCGCTAAGCGGCGATAATTCTATTGCTCTATTAGCAAGCTGTCGCTAACTGATGTTAGCGACAGCTTTTATGAGATAGCGAGCGGTTTGAGGCCCCATTTGCATGTCAGCGATATTTATCGCTAATGACATGCAAAGTGGGCGTACCCAACCTGTTAGCGACTGAAAGCAATCGCTAACATCGCTATCGCCTATTAGCAAGGCAAGCGTAGCGAAGGAAATATTCCCGCTATTACCAAAAACCAACGCCTGCTCAGACCAGTTCTTAGCCATGTTATCCAATGGGAGGTGGATAACATGGCTAAGAGCATTTCATCGCTAATGTGTGAATATCGCTGTATTCTCAGCGATATTCACGCATTTCGCTGCTATCGCTGGATATTATAGCACACTAGAGAAAAACGTTGCTAATAGCATGTTTTCTCCGCTAACATATCCAGCGATAGGCAGCGATAAAAAGAATCGTCGCTAAGCCTATTTAGCGATAAATATCGCTACTTGTTGGTAATATGCCCCTTTGTTACTTTTGTAACACAAACCTGACGCAACGTGTTATGTTGGGATTTACCTTCCAATGCAAATCAGGATTTTTGTTGGATTGTTTCCCAAAGTAACACAAAGTTGCACAATGAGCAGCTTTGTGTTACACTGTATCAAGGGGCGTTACAAGGATGGCGCATGGGCCACCAATGAGTTTTGAGGCAAATTCCTATCTACAAATAATTAAAGACGGATCTGTGCAAAAATCCTATGCCTCATCGAGGACGGCACCACGAGGAGCAATGTTTTCATTTCTCCTCATATTTTCCTACCTTGCACATGTTCTGCATTGCACAGCACGCATGCAAAGCAGGAAAGTGTTAATGGGTAGTTTTTGCACTGGAACGGTCCTTTTCTAGCGCAAAAACAATTCCTTAAATAATGCAGCACTATAGCGATAGGATGTGTGGGTTGGCAGCCAAAAGGGCATCAGTGCAGGAAGAGAGGAAAACAATGCCACCGCGTAGTAGATATGGAGCTGTTCTGCTCTCTGCCTTTCACACTACGCAGAGCAGAACTTCTCAGAAGTGTTCTTTTCCTTCAGCTTGGGTTTTAGTTAACCTGTTTAGGATTTATTGTTTTAGAGAAATGAGATATATTTTGTCAATTACTTTTTCCAGAGTATTTTTTAAAATACTCTAACTGATATCAGTGTAAACAGTATGCTGTGGCACTTGGTAATGTAATGTAAAGAAAAATCCGACGTACTGATAATGAACTTTTTCAGATGTGATGTAGCAGCTTCTGGGGCTGTAACCATGAACATCAATTCACCAAAAGGCCAGGAGTAGCGGAAGTGACATCACAAGCCATTTGACATTTGTATTCACTCACACACACATATTCACACATACACACAGGATCACACCTACACATTATCTCTCACATAAACATACTCTCAACTGCATGCATGCACGAAAAGGACCTAATTTACGAGGCCCCTAGCGGTACTTTTGCACCACAGGAGCGTCACTTTTTGACGCTCCGGTGGGGCAATGTGCCGCAGCATATTTACAAGGCCACGCAAAGCCACTTTGCATGGCTTTTCATGGCCTTGTGAATATGTCAGTTTCATGGAAAACACTGCGTGAAAGGGGCGTACCATGGGTGTTGCTGTGGGTGTTCACACGCAACACCCATGGAATCTGAAGCATTTCCAGATTTACGAGGAATCATACCTCTGGGAATGCGTCAGATTCTAACTCCACCCCAGCGCAATGAGGAGAAATATTCTTATTTCTCCTAGTTTTATCCTCTTTCTATGTGTGCCGCATTCTGCAGCACATATAGAAAGAGGAAAACACCTCTCGTGATTGTTTATGTGCAGTAAGGTGTCCCTTCCTGCACAAAAACAAGCACCCTTACAACACAGACACCCTTGCACCATGGAGCAAGTGTGCCTGCATTGACGCATGGCAGCATATTGTGCGCCAGAGCAGGGGAAAAGGACAGGAATGCGCCATATTGTATAGATATGGCACCTTCCTGCTATTTTCTTTTGATGCGGGGCAACACTGCAAGATTCCTTGCGGCACTGCCCGGCGCCAAAACCTCGTAAATGAGACCCAAAATACATTTTAAAGCCTTTTCTCCTTACCTCTGCTGCCAGGAAGGATCAAATTACAGCTAATTGTTGTCCATGTTTCATTACACTAACAATGACATAACATAGCTATTATAATTCACTATTACTGTTATAAAAGAAATTAACAAAAAGCAAGGTGCTTGGAGCCCCAACCGATGTCCATAAGTCGAGCTGTCCCTGTGATTGATTTTTTCTTCGGAGTTTTATATAGCGCTAACTTGACCTGACGGTATCAGAGCGCTTTACATGAACACCACTTTTGTTACAGAGGGACACATTCATTTTTGGTATGCACGAGGAGATCAAGTGATTTGCCCTGAATCCCAGGATTTTCAGCGTCATTGCCGAGACTCGAACCCGGTTACCCAGATTTGAGGTCGACATCTCTAGCCGTTAGGCCACATCCTCTATAAATTTGCTCAATTAAAAAAAAAATGACACCTACCCTTAGTGAGGTTAAAACTGATATTTGCGTACCAACACATCTCTCCATAATCAAACATACATCTGTGTAGAGAAGCATGTCAATGTCTTCAAACACTACTTGATGTTAAGACTTCGCTCCCTGCTCAGAGTGCCGGGGTTCACTTTATTACACCTTCTTCAAAAGTAGTCCAACTCTGAGTAATCTGTTGAATGTATAGTGATCAAAAAACAGTAGCCTACATTATATCAGTAGAGGTGGCAAGTGTGGTATGGCCTCGGACATTGGTTTCTCGTCTTCAAATTATGTGCCCTTTTCAGTTTGGATCATGAATATAAAAGTAATCTATTAACGGATAAACTGTCCAATGACATCACCGGTCAAAAACAACAGAGCATAGAAATAAGGGGCCTCATTTATGAGGCTATGCGTCACTTTTACGCCGCTGGAGCGTAACTTTTTGTGACGCACCAGTGGCGTAAAAAATGCGCCTTGTTGTGCCATATTTACAAAGTGACGCATCTAGGTGGATGCGTCACTTTGTAAATCCCTGCGCCACATTATACCTGCGCCAGGTATAATGTATGCAAGGGGGGCGTATTGACGCAAGAAAGGGTCGTAGAAGTGACGCAGTGAAATCTATGCGATTTCACTGCGCCACTTCTAGGACACAAATGCATCAATTTCTTACGCCTGCCTCACAGCAGGCGTAAGACTGACGCAGGCCCTTTCACATGGGGCTTGCCCCATGTGAAAGGATACATTGCTGGAGTTGCATCAATTTTGTGACACCCTCCAGCAATGCGTCACTTTTGCGTCATTCAGATACGTCAGAAATACTGACGTATCTGTAACTCCTTGGGCAATGATGCGTCATACTGTAAATATGACGCATCATTGGTGTTGCAAAGAGGGCGCAGTGAAAAGTGATGCATCGCTGTTTTCACGCAGCGATGCGTCACTTTTCATAAATGAGGCCCAAGGATTGGTGGCTGTCGTCATGGGGCAGGTGTTTTTGCTACCTCTGACGCCAGGGGGAGCAAATGCAGTGCCAGGGCTCGCAAGGGGCAAGGCAGGGTCCACAGCTCTGACCCCTGGCGACCACTAAATGACGTCCATGGCAGTAAAATGTAATCAGAACATATCACACGGACGTCAGCAGCGAGCGCTTAATTTGCTCAGTGACGGCAACCCCTTTTTCCAGCCACTTTTTTGCTTCCAAGCTCTGGTGTTGCCATTGGAATCTCCCCAACAGGGCTGACGTGTTCCATATGAACCTTAGAATGTAGCTCTTTTATTGGGAACCAGCATATATAACAGCTCTGGCTGCAAACATTTTAAAAGAGCGAAACATAAGACTAAACAGCAGTCCTGGCTCGTGATAAAAATGTAAATGTTACAAAGAGAACGAGGGCGTTGTCGAGGCAGCGAGACCAAAAAAATGAGAAGTTACGTGGAAGGATAATGAACACTGCTGAATAGCGACTGCACAAACAACTGGAAAGCAGATACATTTTATAGCCATTACAAAAACTTAATAATGTACTGCCGTGCCGTTAAAAGGTTTACTTATTTGAAGCCGCTGAGCCTGGCTTCATTCTTGCGGGTTTCATCGCACTGGGAAGCATAGAAACACAGTAAACAGATTTGCGATTTTCCATTCACGTTGCCAAATTTCCAGGGCTGTTGAACGAATTTCAGAAAGAAAAAAACGTTACGTCCACGGTTCCCTGCTCTTCGAGGCCCCCTTTTTACTTTCAAAATCGGAAAAACTGAATGCAGGAGAGTCGGACTCGAATTTGGAAGATTAACTTCAAAACGTACCCTTCCTCGAAAAGATTCAGCTAAACAATTTGCTCGGTAATCCGTCTCTTGTGTTTCTCCAGCTCTGTGGAAAGTTTTAAACACTGCCGGCTGCCAACAATGACACTGTCCAACTGTGAGCTGCAGTTTATTTGGAATTAATGTATTTTAAGTACCTCTGAGCTTTAGCACTTTCCACGAAGGAGAACATAGCCCCATATGGCCTGTTTAATTAATAGTCAAAGTTACAGTCAACAATTCTTAGCAACTATTTGCTTGTAAACTTTTTTCTTCATACTTTATCCTCTTACAATTACTGTTGCTTGCAGCATATTACTACTGTAGAAGATGCGACACGTATTGATATTTGTCTAGGGCCAGAATCCTCAAGTGTACAAAGTCCATGCCGAGTATCTCTTCCAGTCCAGTTTTTAGCTTTGAGAGACTTTTATTTATTTATTTATTTATTTCGCATACTTTTAGAGCGCAGACCTGTCACCCAGAGGGCATCCTGGCGCTTTGATCAGAGAACCCACCGCACAAGACCAGAGCAGACGCGCAGCCATTACTTGGGAAAGAGATGAGTTTTTAAGGCTTTCCTGAATGGAAGATAGTCCTTGCAGCTCCTGAGAGTGAGTGGGAGAGAATTCCACAATTTAGCTGCCGCCACTCTAAATGAGCGGCCGCCCATCCTCGCTCTTTGAAACCTAGGCACCACCAGAAGGTGAGCCGATGACGACCGCAGAAGCCGTGGGGCAGAATACCATGCAAACATGTTTTGTAGTGGAATGGGGCCTAAGAGGTGAACCGCTCTAAATACCAAACAGGCCGCTTTGAATTGGACCCGTAGTTCTACCGGGAGCCAGTGCAGGTCACGAAGCGCAAGAGTAGAAGAGCTGGATCTGGGTCGTGAAAGGGCCAGTTTAGCAGCCATATTCTGCACCCTCTGCAGTTTCCCAATCAGATTTTTTGGGGCCAGACTTTTAGTCCTGACTTTAGAAAGGTATAGAGAAGACTATGGGCTAGATGTAGTTAAATCTTATTTACCGATTCATAAATACCGAATTTTACAGATTCGGTAAATTTACCGAATCTGTATGTTTTTCGCTACCCCTACATACCAATGTCCAAATACCGGTCGTAAACGGACGAAAATCGGTATTTTCGGCCGTTTCCGACCGGTATTTGGGCACCTACATCTGGCCCTATACGTCCCAGAACACAGGGCAAAAACCTGGACTGGATGAGCTGCTCACACATTGTTTGACATCCTTGTACTGGGAGAGAGTAGGCAAAGCAGTGGGAGCGATAGTAAGAAGTTTAATTGAAAAAAACATGCCTGTCCCACAATGTCAGTGAGGAAGTTCAAAAGTTCTAAACAGCTTCTAATGTACTGGTGTGCCTTCCCAAAGGGTAAAGAATTGGAACACATTACATAGAGCATCAAAAAAGATATTTCAATGTATTTAGGCAGAGAATGGCTTCATAGTTTCCATATACAGCCAGTCAGGAATTGAACAATGAGCAAGGGTTGTCGTACAAAAATGAAAAAAAACGACATTTGGACATGTACACTTTATAAGAGTTGAACAAACTGGACGTGTATAGGCTTGGCATGAGTAACCATATATGAGTAAGGCAAATCACATCCAAGCTGTTTAGAGTTAGTTCAAGAGTCGCACAACACTTTCGGGGAGACAACAGGGCTTCGATGGGATGTTCTGTCCTTTTGAGGTTACATCAGCTCATCCACGACAGGCTCTAGAGATTACATTCATGCACATATACTTGCCTTTTCCAGGTTTCAAAGAAGCTGGGCTCTCACATATGGTCCCTCCCTTCACAAACCTAATTCTGAACTTCAGTCATTTCATCATATCTATACTTCCTCCTCTCAGTCCTTTGAATCAGCCCTCCAAGGCTACACCTCCCTTCCAGCCCCGGACTGGCCCTTTATTCCACTGGGCATTTTCTTGGTGGATTTCATCCCTTGGAGGCTGGTTTCTAAAGCAGTGGCATAGCTAGGTTGCCATAAGCCCTAGTACAAGTAAGTTATCACGGCCTCATCACAAGGGTGACACCTCAGTCTGTCAGTTGCACACCACCCTCCTCAACCTCCTTCGCATAGTCTGTATCTGCCATATCAAAACTCACTACCATTCTCATTTACACACTATTGTACTTCCATTCCATGCACTGCATTTCTGCAAGTCAAAGCCATAGCCATAAAGCATTACCAAAACCAATAGGTTTGACCTTGTCAAATGCATGCCACAAAAGACATAACATGCGGGGACCCCTCACTCACACTGCTGCTCTCACACTGCACTCACACAGGCATATGCCAAACTCTGCACTCGCACAGAAACAACTTTCAACCAAAGACCACTCACTCTGCATTTACAAAAGACACTTAATCTTGCATTCAAACATGGTGGCTATCCTGGTCTCACACAAGCACTCTGCTCACACATAGGTGCACCACTCACTAGGAAGGAGCAGAGTTGGAACAGGTGGTGGTATGGGAGGCACAAGTTGAGTATTTGGTGCATCGGTCCACCAGTGAAATTCAAAGCTGTTGAGGAAAGCTACACTTAAGCCATCTCCCGTCAACCATACTTGGGCCAGGACTGCAGACTATGTAAGTCTGATCTTTGTGGACGTTTGCAGGGAAGAGTGTTGGCAGAAAAAAAGGTCCCACTTGCCTTCTGAAAAACAAGGTAAGAGAGAAAAAAGAAAGAAAGAAAGAAAGAAAGAAAGAAAGGAAGGAAGAAAGAAAGAAAGAAAGAAAGAGAAAGAGAAAGAAAGAAGGAAGGAAAGAAAGGAAAAAAAGAAAGAAAAACATATGCCAACTCAATATGAAGTTCATATGCTTTAGTCAGAAAATTAAAAATTAAAGCTTCGAACTGGTCTGCCATCTTCGAACAGTAAAAAATAATAGAGTATAAAGAATACTGTTTCAAGATGGTGCCATTGGTATGAAGCTTGCAGCAGTGATGTCGGGCATACTACATAAGAAATTTGTAGTTCAGTAGCAATAGCACCTGCTACTGGTACTCTCATTATTCATTTAGTATATGTCTGCAGTTTCAATTCCGCTCCTCGGGGATGAGCTAAAGAAAATATCTCCTTTGGTCAAACTTCTTTGGATGAAGAGTAACACAGAGTAAGCATGCAAAATACTGATACTCAGACTACCTCTCATCCTAAACACCAGCAGTTGTCTACTAGGCACAGCCAAACATTAGCAACAACAAGCGCTGCCCATCATTAAAGGTAGAGGGGCTCTGCCCCCTCCCTTTTTCAAGCATGATGAGTGTCTGTCTGTCAGAGGGCTAATGCCGGATAAGAGGCTTCTGACGAAGGGTACATCAAAAGGCCCGGGTTTTAACAGTCTTGGTCTGCTGGGGGTAAGGAGGAACCCTTCTAGAACCCATGATGCTGCCGACACTTGGAAGCGCCTAAGTAGATAGCACCTTCTGGAAAGAGCCCCAATGGAGGAAAACGGCAGATGGCAAAAAAAAATCTTCTGGATAGCCGCGGCCTGCGCAAAAATGCGATGTAGCGCGCGCTACGAAATTCGTTTAATTTATTAAATAGTTTACTCACCTGCAACTATCCATATTCCGTTGTTTACCACCCTCCACCCTGCCCCTCCCCCACACCTCCTCCCTGCCCCACCGAACTCCCTCCACGGGCTGCAGCTGCTTCTGGACTACAGCAATACTCCAGAAGCAAGGAGATGAAGAGTGGACTTGAACTCGCCATGGGAAAACAACCCAGGAAAACACCTGGAGAAAGCCTAAAAGAGGAAACACACTAATTGCACTGATGAAGTTTTGGGCTGCCAGTAAGCAAGGACTACCACCTTTATATACTTTAGAATTACAACAGGAAATTAAATCATGAAGCATTATGCCACCATGTTGAATAGGGAATACTCTGATAACTTTTTATGGCAAGGTGACCATTTTGGATTGGTTTAAATAAATTCCTGCTGGGAGAATTCTGGGAAACAGAATTCTCCAAGAACATGGAGATGCTGAAGACATCTCCAATCCAGTACTCCCCAAGGTAGAAGAATAACGGCGTGGGAGATTATACCGGCCATCTTGGGGAAAGCCTTGTGTGGTAGCGCGGCAGTCCACTGGCATTCACCAGTCCCACTCCCAACTCGCGCTTTGTCGGCTGTGCATCCCACTCGCCCAAGACAGACTCAGGGATTTGTGCCAGGCAGGGTAACAGAGGAGCAACACTATTAGGCGGAGCGAAGGTCAGCATCAATCAATCAATCAATCAATGACATTTATAGAGCGCACTACATACCCGTAGGGTCTCAAGGCGCTGGGGGAGGGGGGGTGCCGCTACTGCTCGAACAGCCAGGTCTTCAGCTTCCTCCTGAAGGAGAGGTGGTCTTGGGTCAGGCGCAGGTCGGTCGGGAGGGAGTTCCAGGTCTTGGCGGCCAGGTAGGAGAAGGACCTTCCACCTGTAGTCGCTCTTCGGATGCGGGGGACGGCGGCGAGGGCGTGGTTGGCTGATCGGAGGTGGCGTTTGGGAGCGTAGAAGTTGATTCGGCTGTTGAGGTAGCTCGGGCCTTGGTCGTGTAGGGCTTTGTGTGCGTGGGTGAGGAGGCGGAAGGTGATTCTTTTGTTGACGGGGAGCCAGTGAAGGTCTCTCAGATGTCCGGAGATGTGGCTGGTTCGTGGGATGTCGAGGATGAGTCTGGCAGAGGCGTTCTGGATCCGCTGGAGTCTCTTCTGGAGCTTGGCGGTGGTACCGGCGTAGAGGGCGTTGCCGTAGTCCAGTCGGCTAGTGACGAGGGCCTGGGTGACGGTCTTTCTGGTCTCGGTGGGGATCCACCAGAAGATCTTCCGTAGCATGCGTAGGATGTTGAAGCACGCCGAGGAGACGTTGTTGACTTGCCTGGTCATGGAGAGGGAGGAGTCCAGGATGAAGCCCAGGTTGCGTGCATGGTCTGTTGGTTTGGGTGCGGTGCCCAGGGCGGGAGGCCACCAGGAGTCGTCCCAGGCGGAGGGTGAAGAGCCCAGGATGAGGACCTCCGTCTTGTCGGAGTTCAGTTTCAGGCGGCTGGTCGTCATCCACTCGGCTACCTCTTTCATCCCTTCGTGCAGGTCGGCTCTGGCGGCGGCTGGGTCGTTGGTCAGGGAGAGGATCAGCTGGGTGTCGTCGGCGTAGGAGATTATGCTGAGGTTGTGTTGGCGTGCGATGGCCGCGAGGGGGCTCATGTAGACGTTGAAGAGGGTGGGGCTCAGAGAGGATCCTTGAGGGACGCCGCAGATGACTTCGGAGGCCTCTGACTTGTACGGTGGAAGGCGGACTCTCTGTGTTCTTCCGTCGAGGAAGGAGATGATCCATTCCAGCGCCTTGTCCTGGATTCCGACGTTGCTGAGGCGCTGTATTAGGGTGCGGTGGCAGACAGTGTCGAATGCCGCGGAGATGTCTAGGAGGATGAGGGCCGCTGTTTCTCCGTTGTCCATCAGGGCTCGGATGTCATCGGTGGCGGCGATGAGGGCGGTCTCGGTGCTGTGATTGGCTCGGAAGCCGGACTGAGATGGGTCGAGGGATCCAGTCGTCTCGAGGAAGGCTGCCAGTTGCTTGTTGACGGTCTTCTCGATGACTTTGGCTGGAAACGGGAGGAGCGAGATGGGGCGGTAGTTCTTGAGTTCGGTGGGGTCCGCCGTTGGTTTCTTTAGTAGAGCGCTGAGTTCGGCGTGCTTCCAGCTCTCAGGGAAGGTGGCGGTGTCGAAGGATGTGTTGATGATGTCTCGCAGGTGGGGTGCGATGACAGCGTCGGCCTTGTTGAAGACGAAGTGAGGGCAGGGGTCAGTCGGTGATCCGGAGTGGATGGAGTTCATCGTTTGGATGGTGTCTTCGGTGCTGATCGGGGTCCAGGCGTGGCGGGTGGTGGTGGGGGGTGGTTGTTCGGTCCTGGTGTGCGTTGGTTGGTTGTTGAAGCTGTTGTGTATGTCTGCGATCTTGTTGTGGAAGTATGAAGCGAGGGAGTTGCAGAGGTCTTGCGATGGGGTGATGTCGTTGTTTCCTGCGCTGGGGTTGGATAGCTCTTTCACGATGTTGAAGAGTTCCTTGCAGTTGTGTGCGTTGTTGTCCAACCGGTCCTTCAATGCAGTTTTCTTGGCGGCTCGGATCAGCTGGTGGTGCTTCCGGGTGGCCAGCTTGAAGGTGGTCCTGTTGTCCGGTGTAGGTTCCCTTCTCCAGACTTTCTCGAGGGCTCGGCAGTTCTTCTTGGAGCTCTTGAGTTCGTCGGTGAACCACGGGGCTTTCTTGCTGCCGGGTCTGCTGGGCGGGGTCCTTAGCGGGGCGAGCTCGTCCACGCAGATGCTGATCCACTTCGTGAGGTTGTCGGCAGCCTGGCTGGGGTTCGCTGAGCTGGCAGGAGGGTGCTGGCTCAGGGAGGTGGCGAGCTGGTCTGCTGTGATCTTGTTCCAGCTTCTGCGGGCGGTCTGTTGCTGGTGGTGGTGGGTCGTCGTTCTCTTGAAGACACTCACCATGGTCAAGTCAGGCAGCAAGGCATTTAGAGTCAAGTTTTGCCTTGCTGAAGATTATATAGCCCAGCAAAGGTTGTAAGAGCCTTCCCCTCATGATGAGGGAGGGTCATCAATGAGACCTGGACTCTTCCATTATAAGCCCTGAAGTGTCCAGGGTGACTGTCTATTAAGGACTATCTATCTAGGACGCTTAGTCACAAAGTGGGATGGGAACAGCAACTCTCAGGGACCCTATCCCACTCTGTGACTAGTTAGGGACAGTCCTTCTCTCATTGCCTGACCGATGACAAGGTCAACCCAACTGTATGTATGATGTTCTGAAGGGCTGTACTAATACATGAATGACATGAATGACAGTCAGTCTGATGAATAACTGAAGTGGGCTTACCCAAAGCCCATGTTGTCTAAGCACGATTTTGTGTTATTTTCGAGAAAATACGAGGCTGGTGAGACCACCAAAACAATCTTTTGGTCACATATAAAACACAGAAATAGACAGAGAAAATGGAGCAGGAGTGCAGCCGGTTCTTGGCTCACATACAATGAGACATACATCACTGGTCAAAAGCATAGCAATCTTCCCTGAAAGACATGGAAAAAGTTAGTACTGCAGGACCAGTGCAGGTTTCCTTCAAATACATGAAATAACTTTGGTACTGCAGTACCAGCCAGTGCAAGCTTCATTCAAAGACATGGAGCAAATGTGGCATTTCAGGGTCATGCAAGCCTCCTTCAAAGACATGGAACACGTGTGGCGCTGAACTGATACATGATTGATACTCTGATGAATAACTGAAGTGGGCTTCTGCAAAGCCCAGTTTCTTTAACCAAGATTATGTATTATTTTTTTTAGAAAACATGAGGCAGATAAAACAGCCAAAACAGTCTTTTGGTCAGACCTAAAACACAGAAATAGTCAGAGCACAGGGAGCTGGAGAGAAACAAGTACTTGGCTCACAAGGATAAGACATACAGCACTGATCAAGAGCATCACAATCTTCCTTAAAAGTCATGGAACTTTCGAGACAGCAGGATCAGTTCAAGGTTCCTTCAAAGACGTGAAACGTGTGGTACTGCAGGCTGAATCAGTGCAAGCTTCTATCAAAGACGCTGACCAAATCTGGTACTATATGGCCACTGCAGGCTTCTTTAGAAGACATGTAACAAATGTGGCAATACAGGGCCAGTGCAAGTTTCCTTCAAAGTCATGGTACAAGTGTGGCACTGAGCAGGCCCATTTGACACTTCCTTTGGATATATTGCAAAAGCAGCATTTCAAAATTGGTACAAGTGAAAGGAACAGCATTGGGGTGTATGGGTGCAAGCTTGATTCATACGCTTAACAAGATTTCCACATGTAAAACATATACAACATGGAGCAGGAGTACACACTTCCCTAACACCCATAAAACATATAATGTTCTGGTAAGAAACAATGGAAGCTCCCCTCGCATGTACAGATCATGTCCAACCCTGTTTGTAAACACACAATGTGCAGACTTTGGCAGCAGTGTAAGTTCCCCCCACACAGAGCACAGTTACAAGTGCAGCAGTGCAAGCTAAGATATCCTCACATACAAAACAAGCATCACACTGGCAGCAGCATCTAAGCTTGTTTCAAGAACAGAATACCCAGAGTAAAGTATAGATGTGGGTGGGCACTGAAGGCTCAAGCCAAAATCCAGGATATGCTACACTCAAGGTCCTCTTTAACCCTAGAGCGCAAAATAAGCTGAGATTTCATGTGGTTTCTGCCTGCTGCCCACACTCTAACCCAATGCACCAAGAACGAAAGACTAAGCATTAAACTTTGATGACAAACAGCAGCAAGAAAGAGACACCAATCTAGTTGCTGAAATACACAACGTGAAACCAGAAAACCTCGGATCAAATCCAGCTTGGCCACTTGACCAAATTGTGTGGTCCTGGGCAATTATTTTATTTGATCATGTCTTTTATGTATTTCAATATTGCATTTGAGCAAGCCTTGAAGTATGTAAGGATGTGTGCTTCAAAAAAATATATTTTGTGGTTGACCTGATGGACTGCAATGTTGCTCCATGTAACTTAAGAATATAGCCCGCCTAGAGGGGAACATGACAACTGACTTGACTTCTAATTCACCAATGGTATTGTCATCAGGGTGAGGACTAGGGACATGAATGTTTCTAAGTTCATGTTTAAAAACAAATACTTTTATTAAATGCCTCTCAAGGTAGTGATATAATCTGATGTACTACGGTGAAATGCTTGTTAACAAAATATACTATTTTACATTTTAAAAACACTGTATCATATTTTTACATAATATTTTGGACAATTTCCATGCAAATTTTCCCATGGCTCAGTTAGTTCCTGGGCTCTTAGAGCCAAGACGGGTTCTTACAGCCAAAACAAACTCTTGTCTCTCCCTGTTAATTTGTTGAATCACCTATCACCTCTACTACAGTACTGTGTATGTAACAGGCGGATAAGTACCCCCTCTCAGTATTTTACGCCGGGGGGGGCAACATTTTGTTTTCTGATATTCTGGCTTGTTTCCATGGGTCTCAGAAGGATAGCTAGTCCAACTTTGGTTTTAACCCCTTGGCCGCGGCTGTAATTCCGCCTTGGCGTTGGGGGGGCCGTGCAGCGCCGCCATGCTCATGACGGAACCACTCCATCGCGAGCCACGGGCGCACTGTGCTTGTGACGGAGTGGTTCCGTCACGGCCCCGCCCGCTCAATAGAACGCACCGCGCAGGCGTGAAATTGATGCCGCGCTGGTGCGGCGGCCGGGCCGTGACGGAACCACTCCGTCACCAGCACAGCGCGTCCGTGGCTGGTGACGGAGTGGTTCCGTCACCAGCACGCAAGGAGTTAATAAGGAAAAATTGCACATTAACATCCCTAAGAAATTATTTTAAAGAATCTTGTGCATTTTTACCATAAAATGGAACAAACAACCCTCAAATAATTTACTTTCCCAGTTCCAGTAAGCTCTCTAGTTCCAGTAAGCTGTCTATGATCTTTTACTAAGCACCATCTTCAATCCTCCACCCATCAGACTGAACAAATTGATTACTGATGATTGTCTTGTGTTCAGAAGCCATGCTGCAGCATGGTCACAGCGTCTTCTTTAACCTCTGCTGGCAGGACACAAAATTGAGCATCCCCGCTTCTCCGCCATTCAGTGCACGTATAATGAGGATTTCGCAGTGCCCCACATGTGCTTCAGTGGATTCTGCTGCACAAATGTCTGGCTCCTACTGCTCTGTAAATCGGACAGAGCAAACAGCAAGCTCCCAGTGGTGTAAGAGCTCTCATGGCCCTAGTAGGCAATGGTGCTGGAACAATTTTCAGACTGGGGGACTGCCATCAATGTTGCATCACTGAACTCAAAGGAACTCTGGAAATTCCAAGCATCATACAAAGAAGAAGTTGATGCAAATGTGGTTTCCCAGCTGTTCACTTATAGGTATTTAAATGTTGTGTGATAGAAGAAAACAACATCCTACAGCCTGTCCTTTTACACCAGCAACCTTGTCACATAGTTCACTTTACATTTTCACACTTTGCAGTAAGAGAAAGAAACATAAACCTCTGTCACCATGTTAAAAGAATAAGCCAAATTTTGTCAGTCTAGACTGACATTTGACCTCTGTCGTTGAAAGCACAGCAAATGTGACAAGATAAAAACTAAATTTAAAGTCATCTTTAATGCTTATTCACCTTCGGAACTCCAGCATGGTTATTTTGGGGTGCTGAAAGCCCCCTCCTGCACTCCTCCTTCCAGCGCCTATGCTAGTTGGTGCCCACTCAGGGCACAAGGAGCTGCTCTTGTTGGTCCCCTTCCTAGCTCTGGGCCCCGGCGCATTTCACGGATTGCGTCACCGGTGGCTATGCCCTGTAGTGTGTGCTCTCCTTTTGACACTGTTTCTCAACTTTCTCTGTTTCTCAACTCCCTAGAGCCAACAGGAGTATGAGAGGATAGCAAACATGCCACATGTTGAACCCTCAAATAAACCCAAAAAACACAGGTTCAGGTGTTACATGCCTGCATTAGACTACAGAGTGAGACTTCCAGAGGACATGGAATGTACACACAAATGTATATGCCCCTCCTTTTGCATCTAGGATCTAGATACTCAAGACCAGGATTTAACGGCCAGATCAGATGCATCAAATCATAGATTGAAAGGTTAGACGAGCATCAACCATACACCATAACACAACACATAAAGCAACATACATATGTTTTCAGGGGCATATTTATTAGAAAGTCACGTAGCTCAGCAAGTCACCTTGCTGCACTGCGTAACAGCCAGGGAAAGGGCAGGCGTGCACCGTATTTAAAGAATTAACGGCCATATGCATCATTGTTGCCGTTTGAGATTTCTTAATTGCGAAAATTAAGGAACCACAATTAAGAAATCGCAAAAGGCTATGCATTAAGAATTCGCAATTGTTTTTGCGATTTCTTAATTTTCCTTAATTGTGATTCACAATTTGCGAATCGCAATAAAGGAATCCCTCCCCATTGTTTCCTATGGGCCTAGAGGCCCATAGGAATCAATGGGAAGCCATTCTCATTTTGCGATTAGCAATTAAGGAATCGCAAAATGAGTATGCTATTTCAAGGGTGCAGGGGGTGTCCAAAGGACCCCCCCCCTGCACCCCTGAAATTTAACTTTAAGAAAATTTTTCACACACACATGCCCTAAGGGCATGTGTGTGTGTAAAATGAAACTTTGCAAAATACACCTTTGCGCATTTTTCAAAGTTTTCGCAAATTACCATGAAGGTGAACTTCATGGTAATTTACCTCTCCCTATTTGCGGATTCACAATTTCTAAAGTGTGATGCATTGCATTTAAGAAATCGCAAATTGGGATTTCTTAAATGCTATCGCAATTTAAGAAATCTCAACAAAATTGCGATTCCTTAAATTGCGAAAAAAAGAAAAATCATGATGCATCCCAAAAAAAGAAATTGCATTCGCAAATGGCCGAATTTTGCGATTCGCACTGTTTGTGAATGCAATTTACCTTGATGCATGTGCCCCATGGAGCATTCCTGGCTTTGTGCCTGTGCTGGTCCCATATTAGCTTCCCAGTACCAGAGCAGCCACCTTCGGCTCCTGTGCTGTAGGAGGATTGTTTGTGTGCAGGGAGGGACACTTTCCTGCACACAAACAATCCCCTGAGACATTTTTCTCTTTCTATGTGTGCTGCAGATTGAAGCACACATAGAACGAGGAAGTAACAAGGAGCAATAAAGATATGTCTCCTTGTTACCCCTTCCCTGTGAAGGTTTATCTTTTTGGCACATTTCCAGGTCTATCACTTTTGGTAAATCTGGGAATGCACCAAACACCGTGGGAGTTGCATGGGAACACCCATGCAATGCCCATGGAACACATTGCCAGGGCAGAATAACTCAACACAGTGATGTGTGCTGTGTAGCATTACTCCAGTGGGGAGGGTCATCTTGGGAAGACTTCAACAGTGGGCCGAGGAAAGAGGTATTATCTCGGACCTGCAATTCGGGTTCCGTGAAGGTTTTGGGACGGTAGAGCAGGCACTCAACCTCAGTCTGATAATGGGCAAGTACATGCAGGCAAAGAAGAGCACGGTATACATGGTCTATGTGGACCTGTCTGCCGCGTTCGACTGCGTCTCGCACTCCAAACTCTGGACAGTCCTAAAACAAATGGACGTGGATCCCTCCCTGTTAGATTTTTTGAGAGAGCTGTATTCAGGGGCTTCGGCGAGAGTCCGCTTCGGGAGGAACGGCGAGATGACGGCGTCGTTTGGAGTGGAGCGGGGAGTCAGGCAGGGCTGTGTCCTGGCCCCCTTCCTCTTCTCACTCTATACCAATGGCTTGGAGGGGGAGATGTTGAGGGGGGCCCAGGACCTCCCAAAAGTAGAGCAGCGCCTGATCCCAGCACTACTCTACGCGGATGACGCCGTCATCTTGGCTCGAACTCCGCGCGAACTCCAGAACTCATTAAACAGATATACGACCTTTATGAACAGCCTGGATCTCAAGGTCAACGTAAAAAAAACCGTTTGTCATGATCACGGGGGGGGGGGCGAAGAAAGGCTCTAAAAAGATCTACCTTGAAGACCAAGCATTAGAGACCACCAAACAATATCCATACCTTGGGATCATGGTAGATGATAGACTAACATGGAAACCGGCAGTGGAAACGAGATGTCATCTATTTAAGCGATCGATAGCGGCCCTGCAAACTTTTTCACGAAGGTTAGGGAGGAGGGCCCCAGTAGAGCTGTTGAAAATTTACAACGCCAAGTGTCAGGCCATTGCCCTTTATGGAGCAGGAGTGTGGGGTCACACTGACGTTAGAGCCCTACAGACTATTGAAAACACCTTCATAAGATTTCTTTTGGCCACTCCAAAGGGCACCTCAACTTATGCCTCCCAGATGGAACTGGGAATTCCATATTTGCAGGACCTAATCAAAATCCAGCCATTGATGCTGTGGAGGCGTGTTTGGGCATCTGACATGAACACGCTAACACAGTCAATTCTGGCTGATACTATGTCACTTGACCATTCCTGTAGCCTAAAGTGGCTCTCCTACGTCAGAAACTTTCTCACCGATCTCGGACTTGAGAATTATTATCTTCAACCCGAGACGATAGTTGGCCTGTCAAAAAAGGACCTTAAGCAATTAGCTCTACAACATCTGGAAACGCTGAGATTGACATCTGATGCGGCAAAACCCTCAGTTATCCACGCGAATATAGTCCAGATAACATATGGCATTCAACCTTATTTAACTCTGCAGCTCAAAACATACGAGAGGATGCTGCTGACTAGGCTCAGACTGGACCTTTTTTTCAGACTGGTGGTTTTTCCAACGAACAAGGCCTGGGAACCAAGTTTGCCCTTATGTCCCTGTGACGGGAAATCCTCACAATCTAATATCCACGTGATTATGTTTTGTAAATTTTACCACCCCCACAGAAAACTTTGGATTCTTCCGCTGTGTAGGCGGTGGGGCCTCAGACAGTGCCGACCGGCTTTTTACCGATTACAATTCTTAGAGTCTGAAGAAGTGTGTTATTTTGTTTTAAACTTTTTAAAATCCATCATGAACCACAGAAAAAACCTTTAGAAATGTGTTCACGAAAAAATAACAACCTTCAAATGCAATATCATTACAAAGTGCTGGTTTGTATTTATCGCATATGGCTTTATATGAAATCTCTTTTTTTTAAAAAAAAACCTGTATTCTTATGGATTTGTACTTTTGATTGTGTCTTTTATGGTTGTCTTTGTGATAAACCGAATAAAGAGTTGTTATTATTATTACTCCAGATTTATGAAACCCCTCAGTGCCATGCAAAGTGGCCTTGCGCTGCTTCATGAATCTAATTTTTGAGTTGTGTCATGCATGCACCACTATGGCCCTCTAGCCTATTTTTGGCCTTGAAAAAGGTGTCACACTACTCTCACAGGAGCGAACCACACGTTGGCTGACGTTGGAATGGGTTGAATCCCAATCTATCAACAAGGCAAGGTGACTTGACCCATTGTGACACTGAAGAAACTTTATCCATGCCAATAAATCACAAATGGACAGACAGCATTCTTGGAATGTGTATAACTATTGGCTATAGAGTGAATATTAATTTTATATCAGGGTACTTTAACGTTTCAAAAGGAGCATCTCCTATTCTCTATTCATTTTATATTTTATCACTGATAGGATAAAGAGGCCGCTACCAAAGGGAATTAAATTCGGCAACATTGCTAAACAATAAAAACTTAAAGCCGTGTACTTGGATCACGGTTTTCCGGCGGCATCACTAATTTTGATTTATGGCCATATTGGTACATTGCAAGCACCCACATGGTGTGATGCTAACCATCTGGCAGTAAACTCTTAGGACGATAGGGACATTCACATGTGAAAGTTCACAATGGTTTTAATGGAGATAATTTTCAGAACTGCATGCTGGGAATAATATGTAGCTTCTGCACTATGTGATTATATTGTTGTTTTATCCAGCATTGTACCCATGCGTGACTGCTTAATGATGCTGCACTGGTGGCAAACCTCATTTCCTTCTTTGCAGCTGTTAGAAAGGCGATCCCGGGGGAGGCAGAAGATGTCTGACTGACCACCCATAGGGCCACCCTTCCTTCTGGATGTGGCCGAGCGTTGTCGAGAGGCCTCCTGGGTGAGGGTCCTCTCCTATAATCGTACAGCAGGGCAATCACACCACTACAAAGGGACACCACACAAGGATAAGTTCTTAGGCTTTATCAAGAATAACTGTTTGGTTATCTTCCGTAATATGTACAGGCGGATCGAGGGATCCGTAAAGTCTCGTAACAGGGAACAGGGTAGCGGGACAGTCTCGGTACTTGTGGGGCGTAGGGATACCCTGCGCACAGCTCTCAATCCTCGAGCTGGGGGGTTCCGAAAGGTCGAGCCGCGGCAGCGCCAGCAGGACTCCAAGGATGGTGTTGACGAAGTTGGGCCGCGGCAGCGCCAGCAGGCTTCGTGATAGTTTCGGCAAGGATGGGCCACGGCAGCGCCAGCAGGCTCTCAAGATGGTTCAGCTAAGATGGACCGCGGCAGCGCCAGCAGGCTCCAAAGATGGTTCAGTTAAGATGGACCGCGGCAGCGCCAGCAGGCTCCAAAGATGGTTTCAGGATAGATGGACCGCGGCAGCACCAGCAGGCTCCAAAGATGGTTTCAGGATAGATGGACCGCGGCAGCGCCAGCAGGCTCCAAAGATGCTTTCAGGATACAGGGTAATGAGTTCTTCTCGGGGTCAGCCGCGGCAGCGCCAGCAGGGCTCTCGACTCCAGGATACAACTGGCGTCCTAATCCCAGGCTGGCCCAGATATAGGACTGGAGTCCTTTGATGTCCGGACCCTCGCGCCTGGGAGGTCAGAGGGACTGGGATGAAGGTGTCCAGACACCCAGAGGGGGGTGGAGCCAGCGCCCAGGGAGGCCGGAGGGCGATCGATACCAGACGTCCGGGGACGGTTGAAGGGCCATCGAAACTCCCCTCCTTCTGGATCCGTCAAGTGGCCACTCTACCACCTGGGTGGATCTTGGTGCCTCGATGTCGGGGCTTCCCTGGGGCCGCGGCCGGGGTCGGGCCGAGGCCACGTGCTCGGGACGTGATGGGCCCAAGATGGAGTCGGGCCTGAAATGGCGGCCCGGGGTGGTGGCCGGACCTGCAGAGTCGGGGCGAGCATGGTTCGCCGGGTTCCAGGGGGGAGAGCCGTGGGTTGCCAGGAGGGGCTGCTCTCGTCGAGAGTTCATTGAGGGTGGTGTCCGGGGGGGCGACAGCGGGTCGACGGAGGGCCAATGTCGTCTAGGGCCTGCCATGCGGGAGGAGTAGGACCACGCCACGAGGCCGGGTCCAACACATGTCCCCTCCAGCTGAAGGCGGGGAGAGTCACCCATCTTCTTGGGGATTCTCCTCGTCGAGGCGGAAGAAGCGGGACAGGCCGTCAGCGTTGGCGTGGTCGTTGCCAGGGCGATGCTCCACAGTGAAGTCCATCCCTTGCAGGGAGATGGACCATCGCAGCAGCTTCGGGTTTTCGCCAAGCATCTGCATCAGCCACCTCAGGGGCCGGTGGTCGGTCTGGACCCGGAAGTGGGTGCCGAAGAGGTAGGGCCGGAGTTTCTTTAGGGCCCACACGACGGCGAAGGCTTCTCTCTCGATGGTGTTCCATCGTTGTTCTCGAGCCAGCATTCGCCGGCTGATGAAGGCCACAGGTTGGTCAACCCCCTCGGGGTTAACTTGTGACAGGACCGCCCCGATGCCGTGCTCTGAGGCGTCGGTTTGGACTACGAACTCTCGGCTGTAGTCGGGGGCTTGGAGCACAGGGGCGGTGCACATGGCAGCCTTCAGAGTCTCGAAGGCCGTCTGACACTCGGGGGTCCAGTGCACCTTCTGTGGTTGCCTTTTGGAGGTCAGCTCAGTGAGGGGCCCCACAATGCTCCCATAGTCTTTTATGAAGCGCCGGTAATATCCAGTGAGCCCCAGGAAGGCTCGGACTGCTGTCTGGGTGACCGGGGGCTCCCAGGCCACGATGGCGTCAATCTTCGGTTGGAGGGGAGCCACGTGGCCGCTCCCCACTTGGTGCCCCAGATAGGTCACAGACCCTTGTCCTATCTGGCACTTGCTCGCTTTCACAGTTAGTCCGGCCCGTCGGAGGGCCATCAGGACCTCCCAGAGGTGCCTCAGGTGCTCGTCCCAGTGGAGGCTGTATACCGCAATATCGTCCAGGTATGCGGCACTGAACTCTTCTAGCCCCGCTAGCACCTTATTCACCAGTCTCTGGAAGGTAGCCGGGGCGTTTTTCATGCCGAAGGGCATCACCTTGAAATGGAAGTGGCCATCGGGGGTCGAGAAGGCAGATCGCCCTTGGGCACCAGGGGTGAGGCCGATCTGCCAATACCCGGCCGTGAGGTCGAAGGTGCTGAGGTACCTGGCGGCCCCTAGGCGATCGATCAGCTCATCCGCCCGGGGGATGGGATGGGCGTCGGTCCTGGTGACGGCGTTCAGCCCCCGGTAGTCAACACAAAACCGGAGTTCTGGAGGGGCGCCGGGGGCGGCGGCTTTCGGGACCAGGACAACTGGACTGGCCCAGGGACTGTCTGAGGGCTCGACCACTCCCAGGGCTAGCATCTTGGCAACTTCGGACTGGATGCATGCCCGAACTCGGTCGGGGACTCGGTAGGCCCGGTGTCGACATCGTGGACACACCACTGTGTGACCCCGGGAGTGAGTGTAAACAGGTCCGCAAACTGCCCCAACAGCTTTTGGCAGTCTTGGCGCTGTCCGGAGGTCAGGGCGGAGGAGAGGGGGACTCCCTCAACGGAGCCGTCCTTCTTGACGGTGCTCAGGAGGTCCGGTAGGGGCTCGGAGTCATCTTCAGCTCCGTCATCTGTAGCCAACAGGAGGCTCAGTTCTGTGCGGGCAAAGTGAGGTTTGAGCCGGTTGGTGTGTAGGACCCGGAGGGGGTTCCGGGGGGACTCCAGGTCCACCAGGTAGGTGACGGGGCTCTTGCGCTCCAGCACTTTGAAGGGCCCCGTCCATTTGTCCTGGAGGGCACAAGGTTCGACCGGGGACATGACCCAGACCTGCTGGCCCGGCTCGAACTCGATGGACGAGGCATTCTGGTCATACCAGCGTTTCATCTCCTCCTGACTGGCTTCCAGGTTGGCCTCTGCAAGCTCCCGGAACTTACGAGTCTGGTTGCGGAGGGTCAGGAGGTACCGGTAGACATCTGGTGGAGCATCTCGGACAGCCGTCTCCCAGCCTTCTTTGACCAGGCTGAGGGGCCCTCGGACAGGGTGTCCGTACAATAGTTCAAAGGGGCTGAACCACAGGGACTTCTGGGGCACCTCCCGATAGGCAAACAGGAGACAGGGCAGGAGGACATCCCATTTGCGTCGTAGTGGCTCTTCTAGACCCTTGATCATCCCCTTGAGTGTTTGGTTAAACCGCTCCACAAGTCCATTCCCTTGGGGGTGATACGGGGTGGTGAACTTATAGGGGACCCCGCACTGTTGCCACAGGGACCGCATATATTTGGAAATAAAGTTTGTGCCCCGATCACTCACGACCTCTCGGGGGAAGCCGACTCTGGAGAAGATCCCCATCAGCGCCCGGCCTACCACGGGGGCCGTGATGGTTCGGAGGGGGATGGCTTCTGGGTAGCGGGTGGCGTGGTCCACCAGGACGAGGATGAATCGATGTCCCTGAGAGGTGCGGGGGTCCAGGGGCCCCACAATGTCTATCCCCACTCGCTCGAAGGGGGTTGTTACCACGGGAAAAGGTTGGAGCGGGCCTTGACTTTCCCCCCGCTCTTCCCGCTGGCTTGACAGGTCGGACAGGTTCTGCAGTGATTGCTCACATCGTTGCGCATTTTTGGCCAGTAAAAGTGGGTCACCAGGCGGCTGTAGGTTTTGTCCTGCCCCAGGTGCCCGGCGAGGGGCACGTCGTGTGCCAGGTTCAAGAGGAAGTCTCTGAATCGGAGGGGGACCACCAGCACTCGGCTGGCCCCCAGTTCTGCAATTTTCTGCTCGCTGTAGAGGAGTTCGTGGTCCCAATAGACCCAGTGGGACCCCGATGGGTCTCCGGCAGCTTGAGTGGCGGCTTGTTGTCGGATTCCCTCGAGGGAGGGGCAGGTTTTCTGTTCCTTCCGGAACTGTTCGCGGGTGGGGCCACCTTCTTGGCACCATTGGGCTAGTTCTGGAAGGTGGCCGAGCTCGGTGAGGTCTTCATGGCTGGGCCCCTGGGGCCGGAGTTCTGGGTCGGCGTCCTCGGGGACGGCGGGTGGCGGAGGCGCTGGCCACTCCGGTTCTTCAGGCGGGGTGTCTTCGTTCGGGGCGGATGCCCGAGCGGTCATGGATCGGGTGGTCGCACAGACCCACTCGGGAAGTCCTAGCATCCCCAGATGCTCTCTCTGCTCGACATAGGCCCAGGGTGAACTTTCCAGGTCGTTCCCGAGGAGGCAGTCCACGGGGGCATCGTCCCGGACAGTTACCTTCAGCATGCCCGACACACCTCCCCATTCGAAGGGGATACGTGCCATCTGGCACAAGCTCTCGGAGTTGTCCGCCGATCGTACTGGGCACAGGACGTTGGGCAAAATTTGTTCAGGGGTCACCAAATGGCAGCGGACCGCCGTCACGCTGGCTCCAGTGTCCCGGAGGGCTTCGGCCCGGTGTCCATTAATGGTGACCCATTGGCGGTACTTCTGTGTGTTGCCTGGGATCGGGGCCCGAGGGATCATGTCTCTTTCTCCCAGGCACACCAAGGACATAGCGGCGGGTTCCCATTCGGCCCGTTCGGGGTCGTCTTCCTCCTCCTCGCCTCTTTCTTCACCCAGGGCGGCGGCCGTGATCTGGTGGTTTGGAGGCCCGGTAGCGCCGGGTCGTTGGTTCATCGGGCAGAGGGGGTCATTAGCATAGTGACCCGGTCGCTGGCATCTGTGGCAGGTAACGTTGGGGCGGGGCCCCGGTCGTGCTGGAGGGGCCCCTCTTCGGCCCATGGGTGGCGAAGTGGAGGTCGGGAATGGCCCCGCGGGGTGTCCCGGCCCTGGCTCTGGCCTCCTCCGCCGCCTCGTGGCCGGTGGTTCCCCGGGGATCCCCGGCCGTAGTCTCCCATCGGGCTCCGGGGGACTCGGGTGCTCACCCATCTATCAGCCTCGACAGCGAGTTTCCGTGGCTCTGTCAGTTTGCTGTCGAGGAGATGCTGCCGGAGTTCGATGAAGCAGTTGTTGGAAAGGTGTTCCCATATGATGAGGTCGACCAACTGCTGGTAGATGGTGACCTGACTGCCTTTGATCCAACCCTCGAAGGCTCTGCTATAAAAGTTCACGTACTCTACCCAGGTGGTCCCGGGGATTTTTTTACAGTCTCGGAATCGCTGCCGGTACATTTCGGGGGTGAGCCCGTAGCGAGTGAGGAGGGCGGTTTTCATGTGTTCGTACGAGGTCATCTCGGCATCGGGGAGCTCCAGCAGAGCGTCCCTCCCTTCATTGACGAACTTTCCCCATAAGCCGGCGCCCCAGTCCTTGAGGGGTACTCGATGGGCGGTCATGGCTACTTCGTACGCATTGAACCACTGTTGGATGTCGTAGTTTTTATAATACTCTTTGACGACATCCTTGGGGATGTGTACCTTCGTGTCCACAGGTGGGGGCGAGGTCTTGCCACCGGAGGCGCTGGCCTCACTCGTTTTGGCTTTGATTTCGAGTTCTTTAAGGCCACGTTCGTGCTCGAACGTGAGTTTCTTCTCCTCGAGGTCTCTCTGCCTTCGTTTTTCCTCCAGATCTCCTTCTGGCCGTAGTTGCTCAAGGGCTATCTTCCTTTCTGCCAGCTGTAGTTCTCCGTCTAGCCGGAGTCGGGCGAGCTCCAACTCGTGGAGCCGGTTCCTCTCTCATTCTCGGGCGTCTTCGTGGGAGAGGCCCGTGTCTAGGTTTGCGGGTCTTTCCCCCGCTGGGGGTGCGTCGGCCTCTGGGTTATCTTCGCTCTGGGGTGGCGTCGCTCCTGCCTCCACCCATGTTTGCAGAGCCGACTTGAAATCTTCTTTGGTGCTTAGACCAGTGGTAGCGATGCCCAGGTCTTTGCTTCAATTCCTTATGACTGTACTCTTCCATTTTTTCGTTTTGGAACTCTGCGATCGGTCTGGTTTCTTGAGTAGTCATGGTCGCAGTGTGTTTCTGGTGGTAGTGGTTGAGTCACTCTCTGTACGATTTGCGTTGGCTTGGATCCCACCGCTGCCACCAATGTTAGAAAGGCGATCCCGGGGGAGGCAGAAGATGTCTGACTGACCACCCCTAGGGCCACCCTTCCTTCTGGAAGTGGCCGAGCGTTGTCGAGAGGCCTCCTGGGTGAGGGTCCTCTCCTATAATCGTACAGCAGGGCAATCACACCACTACAAAGGGACACCACACAAGGATAAGTTCTTAGGCTTTATCAAGAATAAAGGTTTGGTTATCTTCCGTAATATGTACAGGCGGATCGAGGGATCCGTAAAGTCTCGTAACAGGGAACAGGGTAGCGGGACAGTCTCGGTACTTGTGGGGCGTAGGGATACCCTGCGCACAGCTCTCAATCCTCGAGCTGGGGGGTTCCGAAAGGTCGAGCCGCGGCAGCGCCAGCAGGACTCCAAGGATGGTGTTGACGAAGTTGGGCCGCGGCAGCGCCAGCAGGCTTCGAGATAGTTTCGGCAAGGATGGGCCGCGGCAGCGCCAGCAGGCTCTCAAGATGGTTCAGCTAAGATGGACCGCGGCAGCGCCAGCAGGCTCCAAAGATGGTTCAGTTAAGATGGACCGCGGCAGCGCCAGCAGGCTCCAAAGATGGTTTCAGGATAGATGGACCACGGCAGCGCTAGCAGGCTCCAAAGATGGTTTCAGGATAGATGGACCGCGGCAGCGCCAGCAGGCTCCAAAGATGCTTTCAGGATACAGGGTAATGAGTTCTTCTCGGTGTCAGCCGCGGCAGCGCCAGCAGGGCTCTCGACTCCAGGATACACTGGCGTCCTAATCCCGGGCTGGCCCAGATATAGGACTGGAGTCCCTTGATGTCCGGACCCTCGCGCCTGGGGGGTCAGAGGGGCCGGGATGAAGGTGTCCAGACACCCAGCAGGGGGGTGGAGCCAGCGCCCAGGGAGGCCGGAGGGCGATCGATACCAGGGGTCCGGGGACGGTTGGAGGGCCATCGAAACTCCCCTCCTTCTGGATCCGTCAAGTGGCCACTCTACCACCTGGGTGGATCTTGGTGCCTCGATGTCGGGGCTTCGCTGGGGGCGCGGCCGGGGTCGGGCCGAGGCCACGTGCTCGGGACGTGATGGGCCCAAGATGGAGTCGGGTCTGAAATGGCGGCCCGGGGTGGTGGCCGGACCTGCAGAGTCGGGGCGAGCATGGTTCGCCGGGTTCCAGGGGGGAGAGCCGTGGGTTGCCAGGAGGGGCTGCTCTCATCGAGAGTTCATTGAGGGTGGTGTCCGGGGGGGCAACAGCGGGTCGAAGGAGGGCCGATGTCGTCCAGGGCCTGCCATGCGGGAGGAGTAGGACCACGCCACGAGGCCGGGTCCAACAGCAGCCAGCACCAGTTGAATTAGCTAATCGGTGATGGAGATGAGGGAAAGCATGCCTAATTTGAGCCGGTGATTTCTGGTGCCCAGCACCGGCACATAATTGTCAACCCCAGGGCTTGTGATAATTTGTCAGAAGGTCGCGCTGTCTGGCTAATTTAGAGATGACCACAACAACAGCTAACTATCAATTCAATATACATTTAAGATGGGGGGACACAAATGCCGCACGGGGGCAAACATATTTGCGGACCTGTGAACCGGAGGCTGCTACACCTACCTTGTTCGCCGGACGCTCCTGGGGCCCTGATGCTGCTGGTCTCCCCTGCCGCCGCAGCAAGCACCATCGCACGGCCGCAGTAGGGGGAGACTACAGCTCCCAGGCTCCTTTGCCCGCACCGCCCATTTCCGCCGGACAGCGCGCCCGGAGTCGCATAAAGGACAGGAGCTTCCTCCGCGTCGTGGACGCACGCGGGCGGCGCCGGGCAAAGCCCGGGCAAAGGGCGGGCCATCTGTGGCCGTCCGGGGCAGGAGGAGGCAGGGCTGGGCCAACCCTCTGACATCGGCCGAATCATGGGTAAGCGCAAGAAACCAACTAATTTTAGAGGAGGGGGGAAGAAGGCTAAGGTGCCTAGACACTCAGAGTCCATTATTTCTTACCTCTCATCTGCTGTGGGGGTCCTTTCTAAGGAAATTGAAACTACCGAGCAAGAGTTGGGATTGGTACCCTCTCCCCCTATAATCACTTCCAACTCCCAGGATTTCCAGGACATTGTCCCTGCAGCTCATATCCCACTAGAGCCAGTGGTGACTGTTGTAAAACCTACACCTGTGGCACAATCTAATACTGCTCCTCTTCTGGGATCTACCCAAGTGATACCCCCGCCAACGAAGGCCCAGTTGACTGGTCATGCCCCAAAAAAGAACAGGGAAAATCGGGAAAAAGCGAAGGACATTGCAGCTGCATCCCCGAGGGTTAACGATTTGCTGGGCGAACAGCTTGAGGCCCTATTTGTTGCAAGAATTGAGCCCTTGCTATTGGGAATAGCAAAAGACATTGTGGACACCATGAACATTTGCCTTGCGGGCCTATTAAAGAAATGCGCCCTTATTGACAGACTTGTTAATGAACGCACTGTTTCCCCAGAACATCAAGGAGTATGTACAGCTATGCCAGGGAACAGCTCTCAAAAGGACGCTATGTCATCTGTTACTGCGTTATCAAGCTGTGGGGTGGAGGTTGCAAATGTCAGGCTGGGGGCCTTACACACTGCCCCTATTAGTTCGGAGGCAAACCGTCCCAAATATGGTAGGACTGGTAGGCCGGTCGAATCATCTGGCTTAGTTTTTAACAAAAGGGTGGTGGGCTGTCGAGTAAAAATAGGTCTACCTCCAGAAGCTGCCCCTTTAGTAACAATTTTCACCGGCATTCCCCCACTCAAAGAGGGAGAGTGCGAATCCACCTCAGACCTAATAGTAAAGGCTAGATCCTGGTGTGCTGACGCCAGCAGTGGTGGGGCAAACATTTCCAACAGGATCATCATGGCTAGGTGGGTGGGCTGGATTGGCAAGCAAGTGAAGACTATACAGGGGGATTGTGTGATAATAAACTTCGACCGTCATGACATGGCCCAGAGATTGTTTTGGGATGGTTCGGAAATACTGGAAACAGCCCAAATGAGACCGGTCCCTTTGGGCTTTTTCTACCCACCCCCATTTAAGAATCAAGGTGATCACTACTTACCTATGATAAGGCAAGGGATGAGCCCAGCTACAAGAGGGAAAAGATCAGGCAGGAACCCACGCTTGGAATGTCTAAGGAGGGAGCCAGCGGTTCAGGTTGCACCCTACTCTCAACTAGTGCATAGACCTGAGGAGGGTGCCGGGCTGGTCCTGAGTAACCGTTTTCCCCCTCTGTCAGACATTGAGCAAATTGATTGACTACCAGTCCCTATGTCACCCCCCCTTAGCTAGGGTGCCCATCACAAACGGGGTAGCTGCTTGCAAAATCATCAGCTGGAACATAGCTGGAATTTGAGCTAAAAGGTCAGATGGTGCATGGGTTAAATTTGTTAGCAGTCACGACATTATAGCATTCCAGGAATCTTGGGATATCTCTCCCAGTTACTGGATGGACGGCTATACTAGCTTTTGCATCCCGGCTATCCCCAGTTCTGCCGGCAGAGCAAAGGGAGGCTTTATCTTTCTTTTCTCCTTAAAACTTAAGGGGGTCTTTAAATTGGTCAAAGTTGCTCCCCTAATCTTTTAGTTGTGGAATGGGTGGTATCTCCTACCCGCAAAATGATTTTTATCAATTTTTATAATTCCTGGACAAGGGACAATGGTCATGATCACCTTGGAATTTTTTTTATCTACTGTCAGTCAAAATAATTCCACCAACCCTGAGTTTATCTTACTGGGTGATTTTAATATTCATCCCTGCAGCGATTCGTGCCGCATTGAAGAACATGAGGCCCCACGTGGCGCGGAGGTTCCCCATTTCGAGCACACCAAGTCTGGAGGGGCTCTGGAATCACTGTTGGCGAATTTTAATTTATTTGAATCAACTCAGTCTGAGGGAGGGGCCAAAACAGTTACCTATAAGGGCTCTGTCCCAGGATCAATAATAGACTATCGGGCATATGCATCAACAATCGGTAATACATGTCGGTAATAGCGAAAAATAAGGAATCGCTATTAAGGACATGCAAACCGCGATGCATCAAACTAATCGGTAAAAATTACCGAATCGGTAATAATCGCTATTAAATTGCGAAAGTACGACAGCGAGAGTAGCAAATACCGAGTTAGCCAATACCGATTCGGTATTAGTGAATCCGGTATTTGCGAATTCGGTAATAGCGAAAACGGGAAATTTACGCGACGCCTCGGAAGCAGGCCGATGACATCACAACCAGGAAGTAGGACAGCCACGCTGCATTCAGTGTTCGGAGTAACACAGAGGAGGAGGCAGAGCACAGGAGCTGAGGACCCTGACAGAACCAGTAGCAACCAGGACAAGGCAAGCAGGACAAGATGGAGAAGGAGGCCCCCCAGCCGGGAAAGGACACACCCCGAAAGCGAAAACGCAAGTTTTCTGATAAGGAGCTGGAAATCCTAATAGAGTGTGTGACCAGCAACAATGACCGACTGTTTGGGAAGTTGTCGCTGAAGGTGCCAGAGGCAGAAAAACGAAAGATGTGGCTGCGCATCAAGGACAAGGTAAATGCCTGCGGAGTCACCCACCGGAGCATCGACGACTTAAAAAAATGCTGGTATGACCTGCGTAAGAGGGCCAAGGAGAAGATAGCGCAGAGGGTCAAGGATGCTGCTGGCACAGGAGGGGGCACATCCAATGTGACGCCTAACACAGCCCTGGAGGATCTAGTGGAGTCCACCATAGAACCGGAAGCTGTTGTGGGGGTCACACGTCTGGACACCTCTGGTGCTGCGGAAGGAGGACAAGGTAAGAAGCATGGCAGCGTAACAATGCAGCGTGTACTAAGTCCCTGCCCAATCCCCCATGCCAGACCCAGTGCACATGTAGCGTTGCCCTAAACAGATACCCTCACCACTGTGTAGCACCATGGGAGTTGTAGTCAATACATGAATGGGTGCATCCCAGAGCTCAGAGATGAATACAGCAGCAAAGGGCAAAATGTTAGTCAGAAAAAGTAATTTATTGTGAGATGCCACAGCTATTGTCACATACTATACCATGATAATAACTATGCACTGTTTCACACACAGATGCATCCCCCATCGATTCTGACGACAGTGCCCGCCTCGTCATCTCAGAGACGCCAGTGTTGTCAGATGCGGAGTGCTCACAGGGAGCTGAAGCCATGTCCTCCCCTTCACCACCACGGCGGACAACACCTCCACCATCCCTGCGGTCCAAGACACCACCACCACCACCACCATCCTCACGGTCCAAGACACCACCACCACCACCACCATCCTCGCGGTCCAAGACACCACCACCACCACCACCATCCTCGCGGTCCAAGACACCACCACCACCACCACCATCCTCGCGGTCCAAGACACCACCACCACCACCAGTGCGGGCCACTCCGCAGAGCCGCAGAGCAGATGTTCCCACCCTGCCCGTGATGGAGTCGGATCACAGTTCAGCACACCCAAATGTTCCACGCCAGGCTGTCGTCACTCCAACCAGCCAAACTGCAGCACTACAGCGCATCAAGCAGAGGGCTGTGCCTCCGGGTCGGGCTGCTGCAAGACCAGTCGATCTGTCCGAAGGGTACGGAGTTGTGGAGACCCGGATGCTGCGTGTCCAGCGCCTGCAGGGGAGACACATGGGTGCCATGAACTCTCCATGACCAAACTTTGCAACAAACTAGGCAACATGACTGACGCTGTGCGTGAGCACACCACTGCCATAGCTGCCGGCAACAATGAAATCAAGCTTTGCCTGCAAGAACTGACACGTGCCGTAGTCGCAGGCCAACAGAGTGAGCGCCGGCATCACAGGCAGATCATGCTGGCAGTGAATACAACTAACAAGGCCATTAACAAGCTGTGCAACAGCACGGCTGTGCTGTCCCGCAGGTCCGTGTCCCTGCAAGTGGACCTAGGTCATTATTGTGGGGATGTGTCAAAGGCCCTTGAGAGGGTGACCACTGCAGTGGAGCAACTGCAGCCTGGGTCAGCCAGTGTCAGCAGTCTGGGAGCGGAAGAGGGGAGTGAGGCAGCCTCCAGTGTCAGCAGCGTCTCCCTGTCGAAGACCAGCAGGAGGAGGCGCAGTGGCCGCAATGCAACTGCCACTGACTCCCATCGTGTAGAAGCCGAGGAGTCACAGGACAAGAGACTGGGGGTACGCGGCAAACGGAAGTGAACATGTGGCAAAGTCACACTGTCCTTGGTGACGTAACCATGGCCAGACTAAAGTGCCGCTCGCATCACCCGTTCTGAGAAGGGACAATTATAGTTTGACTTTAACTGCAGCAGCAGCATGTTTGTGTTACGTATTTCTGCACCAGTCAGGTGTCCATGCCCATTAAACCCTTGCAAATCTGATCCTGTTGTCAAGTCACTCTCTTACCTGTCTCAGAAATGATTCCGTGTGATGTATGTCCGCCTCCTTTGCCCTTCATCTGTGTTGGGCACATGCGCCTGTCGGTGTTGGGGGGGGGTTGCTGTGCACGTAGTTCATCCTCTCCGTCCACCTCTATGGGTATCCCCCTGCGTGTGGCGATGTTGTGCAGGATGGCACACACAGCAATGATCTGGCAGCAGGTCACTGGGTCATACTGCAAGGCACCTCCAGTCTTGTGCAGTATTCGGAAGCGGCTCTTGAGGATGCCGAATGTACGCTCTACCACATTCCTTGTGCTGATGTGTGCTCTGTTGTAGCGCTGCTCTTGCGGTGTAGCTGGGTTGAGATAGGGAGTGAGGAGATATTCACGCAATGCGTATGCGCTGTCACCTGCAGGATGGGGAGAGAATGGTAATCAGCATGAATGAAAATATACATGTGGGGATGGAGTGGATGGAGAGTACGATGATGCATCTATATGTACCTAGTAGGTGTCCCTCTCCGAATTCACCGTTGATCAGGTGCCTGTGGAGGCCACAGTGACGGAATATGTAGGCGTCGTGTGTGCTCCCGGGGAATTGGGCTACAAGGTCCGTAATGATGTACTTGGCATTGCACACCACCTGCACATTGATAGAATGATATGACTTCCGGTTGCGGAATATGTATTCGGTGGCTGATGGAGGACAGATGGGGACATGCGTGCAGTCAACACACCCTATGACATGGGGGAATTGTGCCACCTGGTAGAATTCCCGTTTGGTGCGGGTCAGCTGCTGGGGGGTTGTGGGGAAGGTGATGTGGCGATTTATTAATGTCAGCATGGCCTCTAGGAACCGGTGGAAGAAGCGTGATAAAGCACTTTGCGACACACCTCCAGTCTCAGCTATTACCCCCTGGAAGCTTCCAGACGCAAGCAGGTGCAGGCAGCATAGGACCTGCACATGGGCTGGTATGGCGTTGGTCCTACGGGTCTCGTGCTGCAGTAATGGTTCCAGGTCTGCTATTAGGCGCATTATCATGGCACGGTTGATATACTTGTCGTACACCTGTTCCTCGGTCTGCCCCAGCAAAGTGATGCGCACCCTGAAGATCCTGTCCTGTATCATCCTCCTGCGCTGGGCCTGGGCGTTGATCCTCCTCCTCCTAGCAAGCACGTAGAGGGCAGCCATTTTGGTTGACATGTGGGGTTTCCCAGGGCATTTATGAAGGGTTACTGATTGTCAGCACCTGCTGATGGGGTTAGAATTTTTTTTTCTGTCCTTCAGTTAACTTTTCCTCCTGATTGTGATTCCCCTTATTTTGCTAATTCTAAATAGCGATTTTAGGGATTTTCGGTATTAGCGACTTTTCATGCATACCATTGCGATTCGTTAATAGCGATTCGGTATTTCCGAAGTCAGCTTTGGGGTTCGCTAATTCCGATTGTCTGTTTAGCGATTCGGTAATTTACCGCGGGGGATTTTAGCGATTCTTTATTTTTTTCCGATTTATTGTTTGATGCATAGCATTTTCTGGTTTTGCGTTCGGTATCGGCCTGTTTTACCGATTCGGTGTTTTACCGGGAGGTATTTTCATTGATGCATCTGCCAGTATATCTTTCTGTCTCCAGGCATTTTATATAGGGCTGTTTCTTATAGAGCAATTGTTTCCGCATTCAGTGATCACAATCCCGTGCTGCTTGAGGTGTCATGGGGCGATTTTGTGGTTCATAAATCCTGCCTCGCCAAATCAAGGTCAGCATTACGCCCTGTGGATCAAGGGAGAAGGTTGAAATGGTCAAATGTAGTCCCAGAGAACTTTATGGAAGAATTACTTCCCAAAATCAGGGAGAATATAATGGTTTGCCAGGACTCAAATGCCGCTACCCATGAAATCATGGGAGCTTTTGAATCGGTATGCGCACAAATCTCTAAAGACCTAACGACTAAAACAGGGAATGGAGGTAAAAAGCAGCATAGATGGTTCGACTCAAACTGCTCGAAAGCCCATAGAGCGCTTATTCAAGCCCTAAAACAGTCCCCAAGAGACAAGGTTGTCATTGCCTCCCTTAGGAAGGAGTACAATCTAATTATTAAGGGTCGGAAAAATGACATAAAGAAGGCTGCCTGGGATAACCTACTGTCTACTGACGTTTTACGTGACAGTAGTCAATTCTGGGCTATAATCAACCAGCCTTTCTTCTCAGAGGCAGATAACACAGTCATGGACTGTGTTATACCTGACGAAAAATGGCTGTGTCACTTAAGAGAGGTGTATGGAGACACGGATTCGGGTCACCAAGACTCTGCTTTTGTAGCAACCGAGTCCTCCCCCCTACTATTTGATCAAACAGAAGTAGAGAGAGCTATTCTGGAGACCTCAAAGAACAAGGCTCCTGGGCCGGACGGTGTCCCTGCCGATCTCTATAGACATCTACCAAAGTTTTGGGCTAGGATATTAACAAATGTTTTCTCTGCTGCTAATGGCAAGCATTTCCCCTCTTCCTGGGCTACTTCAATTATCGTGCCCATTTTTAAAAAAGGCCAGCGAGAAGACCCAGGGTGTTACAGACCCATTTACCTCCTAGACTCGGGAGTCAAGATACTAGGAAGAGTTTTGCTGGCGAAACTAAGGGACAGCATTGAGAGAAGTGGGGGGCTATCAAATATCCAGTATGGGTTTAGAGCAAGGAGAGAAACTTTGGAGCAATGCTCTAACTTGCATTTGATGATTGCAAAATATACTGTAGCCAAGGAGGGGTCGTTATTTTTGGCCTTTATGGACCTCTCCTCGGCCTTCGACCTGGTGAACAGGGCCAAACTATGGGCCATGTAATTGGAGATTGGGATTGACGTGGCATTGGTAAACTTCATGGCATCCCTCCACCAGGAGCAATTTGCCATAGTTAGAGTCACCAAAGAGGGAAGGTGCATTTTGGCCCCTCTCTTATTTACAATTTATATAAATGGCCTTGGAAGCCATTTGGAGGCAGTGAATGGGGACTTTCCGCGTGTAGGAGAAGCAAGGATACCGGCTCTCCTATACGCGGACGACGCAGTCCTAATAGCCCGCACTGGCGTGGCCCTCCAGCGATTACTGGACGCTTTTTGGATATTTATGGACAGGTTTGATTTGAAAATAAATGCAAAAAAATCTCACACAATGGTGGTTGGTCGCCATAAAAACAAGAATAAATCTAAAATCTTTTCGTGCAAGGGTGATGTGGTCTCCAGGGTAGCTACCTTCCCCTACTTGGGGGTCCTGTTAGATGAGAATGGCTCGTGGGGCCCCCAAATTAAGGCAAAAAGCTTGTCCGTGGCTAGATCTTCTTCTGCCCTACTGGGGTTCGCAAAAAGGCTGGGGACCAGGCCTATGGAGGCTCTCCTAAAAATGTATAACTCTAAGTGTATCTCAATTGCTATGTATGGTTCTTCCTTATGGGGTTACACACATCCAGAGGGCAGAAAACAGGTTTTTGCGATCACTTTTGACTGTCCCTCAATCACTCCGACCTTCTCCATCCATGCGGAGGTGGGTTTGGACCATGTTACCGACAGGCTTAGTTTGGCCCCTCTAATATTTTGGTTGAAGACATGGCTCAACGAGGAATTAACTTTGAATCATGCAATCCTGTCTGACGTCTTGTCATTAGATCATGTTAAAAAAGTCCCCTGGCTGGAATTCTTGAGAAAGACCTTTGGCCAGCTGGGACGGCTAGAGCTCTTTTCGTCATCATCCAGTATCAGGAGGGAGGATGTCAACTGGACCAAAACGCACTTTATGGATAGGGCCAGACTGGCCCGGGAGGAACGGGAATTGCTGAAACCTACAGTTAGATCGCATTACATGTTATTGTATTCCCCCGCACTTGAGCCATACCTTAAGATTGTTTCCAGGCCATTTCACAGGTTTTTGCTGACCAAGTTCAGATTTAATCTGATCCACTTTTATTTGGGTAATTATCAATCATGGGCCAAACCAGAGGGGGGCCCACCGTGTAACTGTGATAATTACTCACCTCAAGATACCATGCACTTTATTATGTTTTGTGGGCACTTTGCGGAAATTAGGAAGACATATCTGTTGCCTATTTTAAGCGAAGATGGCTTCATTCACGTGAGAAACACAAAGTGGGGGAGGGTCAAAAAGGGCAATTATTTAACGACCAAGGCTACTTAGGCCCCTACAATAGCGAAAACAAACAAAAAACAAAAGAAGCCTGGTCAGAATCACTGTGAGTATGCCATGTTGAGTCTGAGACCATGAGTCCATTAATGACACTGTAGTGATATCACTGGGCTAGAAAAAATTCCCATCAGTCCACCCATCTGGTGGTGTTTCGTCACGTGGGAGATGTATCATAAATCCTAATCTCAAAGCAACTGAGATTGATGCAGAGAAGGATTTTGAAGATTTTTAGACCACAGTGATTCACTTGTGATGCCAATGGAGTGCAGTGCGCGTGAGAAAGTGAAAGTGTGTGATAAAATTGACTCAAAGGACCAAAAATTCAGTTTATTCAGTATGGTACTATGGTCAAAACTAAAAACAATGCCTCAATAGTTTTAAATAATAACTATACCGAGGCATAGTGCATATTGGTCGACATGTTTCAGCTAGATGGACAAATGGTCCTAGCTTTCTTCAGGACCCGGTGAAATACTGCGACTGCAAATTTACACAAATAATAATGTACTTCTAGTGTTGAATTTGTACAACAATAATGGATAAATCCTACCAGTTGTTCTGAGCCCAGATGTATACTGGTGGCAATCCAATCTTAACGTCTATCCCAGCATTATGTGGGATAATGCCTCACCTCACCCGGTCACCCACTCGGATGCCAACACAGAGGTACCGACGGACAGAGCGGGGCCTCCCTATTCCCGAGTGGGTGACCGGGTGAGGTGAGGCATTATCCCACATAATGCTGGGATAGACGTTAAGATTGGATTGCCACCAGTATACATCTGGGCTCAGAACAACTGGTAGGATTTATCCATTATTGTTGTACAAATTCAACACTAGAAGTACATTATTATTTGTGTAAATTTGCAGTCGCAGTATTTCACCGGGTCCTGAAGAAAGCTAGGACCATTTGTCCATCTAGCTGAAACATGTCGACCAATATGCACTATGCCTCGGTATAGTTATTATTTAAAACTATTGAGGCATTGTTTTTAGTTTTGACCATAGTACCATACTGAATAAACTGAATTTTTGGTCCTTTGAGTCAATTTTATCACACACTTTCACTTTCTCACGCGCACTGCACTCCATTGGCATCACAAGTGAATCACTGTGGTCTAAAAATCTTCAAAATCCTTCTCTGCATCAATCTCAGTTGCTTTGAGATTAGGATTTATGATACATCTCCCACATGACTAAACACCACCAGATGGGTGGGCTGATGGGAATTTTTTCTAGCCCAGTGATATCACTACAGTGTCATTAATGGACTCATGGTCTCAGACTCAACATGGCATACTCACAGTGATTCTGACCAGGCTTCTTTTGTTTGTTTTCTTCATTCACGTGAGGCCAGCTCTAGTTTATCTTCAGTCCTTGAGCAGTCCCTACATTATATTCAGTGTGGCTAATTTTCTGGTGGTGGCATCCAGAATTAAGCCTCATAGTGCGATTATGAATGTACCATAAAGCACTTTTATCTATGTGTATTATTGCACGGACTGTTTTTGATGAATTATACTGTATATGTATTTATGATATTGGAAAATCGTAATGAACCCAGAAAATGAATTTTAAATCTTTTGTATGTAATGTTTTATCCCTTTTCTGATTTTTAACAAATCGAATAAAGTGTATTTGACTGACTGACTGACTGACTATAATCTGCCTCTCAAGTCAATCTAATAGAGTTGGGGTCCTGGAAAAGACTGAATTGTTACACTGGTAGGGGTGTGATGGTTTGTAGTTGTGTTGTTAGTATCATTGGCAGCATGGCAGGGGCAATGTGTGATGTAAGCTGCAGTGGTCTCCTAATGAGAGCCCTGGCACTTATGTTTTTTTTTTTTTACAATCTAAGCACTAGAAAGCGTAGCAGTCGTCACTGGAGTAACAGGGACAAACTGATACCGCAGTTGTAGATGAGGGTTGGATACAGAGCAGACCTCCAAGGATGAGGAGATGCCAGGGCCAGGCCAATCTATGGTGGCAGAGTGAAAGCAGCAACCTTACTCTGGAAGGAGTTCGCCACCCTGATCCACTGTTCCAGTTGTAAGTCTTGCCCTATCACTTTATACTCATCTTCGTCCAGGGCCCTGACCCATCCAAGGACCGATGAGGGGGCGCTGTCCTGCCGGACACGCAAAAACAACAATTAAGGGACGGAATGTTACACAATGGCAAAACATTCTCCCCCAGTCACAGATCTAGGTTTAATCAATCGTTATTTAGCTCACCACACTACCCCAGTTCAGACATGGCCATATGCAAATCAGTCTTGACCCTGTGCCTCATGGGAACAGTCCAGCCTGAACTGCCAAGCCATGTCTTCCCTAGACCAGAATCAAGCATCCTAGGACCGGTTTCTGGCTATCAGCCATCTTCAGCCAGGATAGCTTGATTCCAGTGGCATGGAGAGCACAGGACTCACATCTGAGCATACCCGTCCCACTCGGGATGACAAATGCAAAAACAACAATTGAGGGACGGAATGTTGCACAATGGCAAAACATTCACCCCCAGTCACAGATCTGGGTTTATTCCATCGTTATTTTACTCACCACACCACCCCAGTTTAGACATGGCCATATGCAAATCAGTCTTGACACTGTGCCTCATGGGAACAGTCCAGGCAATGTCTTCCCTGGACCGGAATCAAGCATCCTAGGACCGGTTTCTGGCTATCAGCTATCTTCAGCCAGGATAGCTTGATTCCAGTGGCATGGAGAGCACGGGACTCACGTCTGAGCATACGCGTCCCACTCGGTGTGACAAATGCAAAAACAACCATTGGGGGACGGCATGTTGCACAATGGCAAAACATTCACCCCCAGTCACAGATCTGGGTTTAATCCATCGTTATTTTTCTCACCACACCACCCCAGTTCAGACATGGCCATATGCAAATCAGTCTTGCCCCTGTCCCTCATGGGAACAGTCCAGCCTGACCCGCCAAGCCATGTCTTCCCTGGACCGGAATCAAGCATCCTAGGACCGGTTTCTGTCTATCAGCCGTATTCAACCAGGATAGCTTAATTCCAGTGGCATGGAGAGCACTGTTCTCACGTCTGAGCATACCCGTCCCACTCGGGGAGACAAATGCAAAAACAACAATTGAGGGACGGAATGTTGCAAAATGGCAAAACATTCACTCCCAGTCACAGATCTGGGTTTAATCCATCATTATTTTGCTCACTACATCTCCCCAGTTCAGACATGGCCATATGCAAATCAGTCTTGACCCTGTGCCTCATGGGAACAGTCCAGCCTGAACTACCAAGCCATGTCTTCCCTGGACCAGAATCAAGCATCCTAGGACCGGTTTCTGGCTATTAGCCGACTTCAGCCAGGATAGCTTGATTCCAGTGGCATGGAGAGCACGGGACTCACGTCTGAGCATACCCGTCCCACTCGGGTGACAAATGCAAAAACAACAATTAAGGGATGGAATGTTGCACAATGGCAAACCATTCATCCCCAGTCACAGATCTGGGTTTAATCCATCGTTATTTTTCTCACCACACCACCCCAGTTCAGACATGGCCATATGCAAATCAGTCTTGACCCTGTGCCTCATGGGAACAGTCCAACCTGAACTGCCAAGCCATGTCTTCCCTGGACCGGAATCAAGCATCCTAGGACCGGTTTCTGGCTATCAGCAGTCTTCAGCCAGGATAGCTTGATTCCAGTGGCATCGAGAGCACGGGACTCAGGTCTGAGCATACCCGTACCACTCGGGGTGAAGAATGCAAAAATAACAATTGAGGGACGGAATGTTGCACAATGACAAAACATTCACCCCCAGTAACAGATCTGGGTTTAATCCATCGTTATTTTGCTCACCACACCACGCTAGTTGAGACATGGCCATATGCAAATCAGTCTTGACCCTGTGCCTCATGGGAACAGTCCAGCCTGAACTGCCAAGCCATGTCTTCCCTGGACCAGAATCAAGCATCCTAGGACTGGTTTCTGGCTATCAGCCGTCTTCAGCCAGGATAGCTTGATTCAAGTGGCATGGAGAGCACAGGGCTCACGTCTGAGCATACCCGTCCCACTCGGGGTGACAAACGCAAAAACAACAATTGAGAGACGGAATGTTGCACAATGGCAAAACATTCCCCCCCAGTCACAGATCTGGGTTTAATCCATCGTTATTTTGCTCACCACACCACCCCAGTTCAGACATGGCCATATGCAAATCAGTCTTGACCCTGTGCCTCAGGGGAACAGACCAGCCTGAACTGCAAAGCTATGTCTTGCCCGGACCAGAATCAAGCATCCTAGGACCGGTTTCTGGCTATCAGCCGTCTTCAGCCAGGATAGCTTGATTCAAGTGGCATGGAGAGCCCAGGACTCACGTCTGAGCATACCCGTCCCACTCGGGGTGACAAACGCAAAAACAACAATTGAGAGACGGAATGTTGCACAATGGCAAAACATTCACCCCCAGTCACAGATCTGGGTTTCATCCATCATTATTTTTCTCACCACACCACCCCAGTTCAGACATGGCCATATGCAAATCAGTCTTGCCCCTGTCCATCATGGGAACAGTCCAGCCTGACCCGCCAAGCCATGTCTTCCCTGGACCGGAATCAAGCATCCTAGGACCGGTTTCTGGCTACCAGCCGTATTCAACCAGGATAGCTTGATTCCAGTGGCATGGAGAGCACTGTTCTCACGTCTGAGCATACCCGTCCCACTCGGGGAGACAAATGCAAAAACATCAATTGAGGGACGGAATGTTGCAAAATGGCAAAACATTCACTCCCAGTCACAGATCTGGGTTTAATCCATCATTATTTTGCTCACTACATCTCCCCAGTTCAGACATGGCCATATGCAAATCAGTCTTGACCCTGTGCCTCATGGGAACAGTCCAGCCTGAACTGCCAAGCCATGTCTTCCCTGGACCAGAATCAAGCATCCTAGGACCGGTTTCTGGCTATCAGCCGACTTCAGCCAGGATAGCTTGATTCCAGTGGCATGGAGAGCACGGGACTCACGTCTGAGCATACCCGTCCCACTCGAGTGACAAATGCAAAAACAACAATTAAGGGATGGAATGTTGCACAATGGCAAACCATTCATCCCCAGTCACAGATCTGGGTTTAATCCATCGTTATTTTTCTCACCACACCACCCCAGTTCAGACATGGCCATATGCAAATCAGTCTTGACCCTGTGCCTCATGGGAACAGTCCAACCTGAACTGCCAAGCCATGTCTTTCCTGGACCCTAATCAAGCATCCTAGGACCGGTTTCTGGCTATCAGCAGTCTTCTGCCAGGATAGCTTGATTCCAGTGGCATGGAGAGCACGGGACTCACGTCTGAGCATACCCGTACCACTCGGGGTGAAGAATACAAAAATAACAATTGAGGGACGGAATGTTGCAAAATGGCAAAACACTCTCCCCCAGTCACAGATCTAGGTTTAATCAATCGTTATTTAGCTCACCACACTACCCCAGTTCAGACATGGCCATATGCAAATCAGTCTTGACCCTGTGCCTCATGGGAACAGTCCAGCCTGAACTGCCAAGCCATGTCTTCCCTAGACCAGAATCAAGCATCCTAGGACCGGTTTCTGGCTATCAGCCATCTTCAGCCAGGATAGCTTGATTCAAGTGGCATGGAGAGCACAGGACTCACATCTGAGCATACCCGTCCCACTCGGGGTGACAAACGCAAAAACAACAATTGAGAGACGGAATGTTGCACAATGGCAAAACATTCCCCCCCAGTCACAGATCTGGGTTTAATCCATTGTTATTTTGCTCACCACACCACCCCAGTTCAGACATGGCCATATGCAAATCAGTCTTGACACTGTGCCTCATGGGAACAGTCCAGCCTGAACTGCCAAGCCATGTCTTCCCTGGACCAGAATCAAGCATCCTAGGACTGGTTTCTGGCTATCAGCCGTCTTCAGCCAGGATAGCTTGATTCAAGTGGCATGGAGAGCACAGGGCTCACATCTGAGCATACCCTCTCCCACTCGGGGTGACAAACGCAAAAACAACAATTGAGAGACGGAATGTTGCACAATGGCAAAACATTCCCCCCCAGTCACAGATCTGGGTTTAATCCATCGTTATTTTGCTCACCACACCACCCCAGTTCAGACATGGCCATATGCAAATCAGTCTTGACCCTGTGCCTCAGGGGAACAGACCAGCCTGAACTGCAAAGCTATGTCTTGCCCGGACCAGAATCAAGCATCCTAGGACCGGTTTCTGGCTATCAGCCGTCTTCAGCCAGGATAGCTTGATTCAAGTGGCATGGAGAGCCCAGGGCTCACGTCTGAGCATACCCGTCCCACTCGGGGTGACAAACGCAAAAACAACAATTGAGAGACGGAATGTTGCACAATGGCAAAACATTCACCCCCAGTCACAGATCTGGGTTTATTCCATTGTTATTTTGCTCACCACACCACCCCAGTTCAGACATGGCCATATACAAATCAGTCTTGACACTATGCCTCATGGGAACAGTCCAGGCAATGTCTTCCCTGGACCGGAATCAAGCATCCTAGGTCCGGTTTCTGGCTATCAGCCATCTTCAGCCAGGATAGCTTGATTCCAGTGGCATGGAGAGCACGGGACTCACGTCTGAGCATACCCGTCCCACTCGGGGTGACAAATGCAAAAACAACAATTCGGGGACGGAATGTTGCACAATGGCAAAACATTCACCCCCAGTCACAGATCTGGGTTTCATCCATCATTATTTTTCTCACCACACCACCCCAGTTCAGACATGGCCATATGCAAATCAGTCTTGCCCCTGTCCATCATGGGAACAGTCCAGCCTGACTCGCCAAGCCATGTCTTCCCTGGACCGGAATCAAGCATCCTAGGACCGGTTTCTGGCTATCAGCCGTATTCAACCAGGATAGCTTGATTCCAGTGGCATGGAGAGCACTGTTCTCACGTCTGAGCATACCCGTCCCACTCGGGGAGACAAATGCAAAAACATCAATTGAGGGACGGAATGTTGCAAAATGGCAAAACATTCACTCCCAGTCACAGATCTGGGTTTAATCCATCATTATTTTGCTCACTACATCTCCCCAGTTCAGACATGGCCATATGCAAATCAGTCTTGACCCTGTGCCTCATGGGAACAGTCCAGCCTGAACTGCCAAGCCATGTCTTCCCTGGACCAGAATCAAGCATCCTAGGACCGGTTTCTGGCTATCAGCCAACTTCAGCCAGGATAGCTTGATTCCAGTGGCATGGAGAGCACGGGACTCACGTCTGAGCATACCCGTCCCACTCGGGTGACAAATGCAAAAACAACAATTAAGGGATGGAATGTTGCACAATGGCAAACCATTCATCCCCAGTCACAGATCTGGGTTTAATCCATCGTTATTTTTCTCACCACACCACCCCAGTTCAGACATGGCCATATGCAAATCAGTCTTGACCCTGTGCCTCATGGGAACAGTCCAACCTGAACTGCCAAGCCATGTCTTTCCTGGACCGGAATCAAGCATCCTAGGACCGGTTTCTGGCTATCAGCAGTCTTCTGCCAGGATAGCTTGATTCCAGTGGCATGGAGAGCACGGGACTCACGTCTGAGCATACCCGTACCACTCGGGGTGAAGAATACAAAAATAACAATTGAGGGACGGAATGTTGCAAAATGGCAAAACATTCTCCCTGTTGCAGGGTTTCTGTACTCACACAGAACTGTGCACAGAGAAGTGGAACCTCGGCAAATTAGGATGTCCCAAAACTTACCTTAGCAACCAACTCACCCCTTACCGAGCTAGCTACAGTGTCTCATTGGACATATCAAACACCCAATGTTTAGACAAACCAGAACATGAACTTACAGTACCTCAGGGTACGTGGGACTCATGAACACTCTTTCATTATATTATCATTACAAACCAGAACATGGAGTAAAGAAGACACATGTGCATTTGAAATGTTTATTTACTAATGCCGTCTTCTCAGGCGCAGTATCTTAGATAATACAAGTATACTTATTATCAGTAGCAAAATTATCAGCATAGTTACTAAGACATAAAAAGCGAATGGTGACAGCATGTTAACATGCTGTAATGAATAAGAGTTAACAACACTTATATCTCACCCTCCCTAACACATATATTATATTATTAGCTAAGAAGGTCTCTTTGGGTTGTTTTAGGGCGGGCCCATACCTTAGTGTCCTAGCATGAAGGAATCACATCAGCATACACCAGCTCTCTCTGCATGTGCACCGCATCAAGTGTGTTAACAATTCTCGTGCAAAGCAATATCAATCCCGCCTCAAGCCCAAGTTGGCAAAGGCTGCACTTGTGTTATGACTATGAAAGCGTGGAGATCAGACCTCATAACAATTCCATATCGTGTTGCTCCTGAAACTTCAGCACTCTCCGTGCAGACATGGTTTATTAAACAAGACTGATATCAGAGCAATAACATATTATTCTCACATACACCACGGCAAACCACTAGGTTGAAAGCTAAGTCAACAATTAAGGGTCGTGTGCAGAAGTTGCAAGAAAGGAAAAATGGCGTTTAAATCTCAAATGTACCTATGCTAACTTAACACGATATAAGGATATATAGGAGCTATACAACACCCCCCCATGATCCGAGAACGGACTAAATAAGATAACAGAAGTGCCATCACATGAGAGCAGAATCCAAATATAAACGAGCATGAATAAAAATTCAATTATAAAAACTAATGCTAAAAAATAGCCCACAAGTATAATGTGGCTCAAGCCAATAGGCAAGCAAAAAATAAAATGTCTTGACCAAAAAGTCAATAAAATCAAGGAAATGCTATCAATCAGCATGTCAATGTGAGGCAGTGTCTATGATAAGACAGTATATGAAAAGTAAGCCGCAACAGCCTCCAGGAGGAAGTCACTGTCCTCATCAGAAAACAGTTCAGCCATCCAATTTAAAAGATGAAAGGAACATACGTGATCTTCCAGCACCGGATCCTCTATAACCATCAGAGGACAGCTCGGTGGGTTCTCAAGAAAACTTAGTTCCAAGAAATTTTGCGCTGCCGACAACACATCCCAGGGACCCATTAGTCCATGTGCCACCGCCAAGGCCATAATCCTTTCGTCAGAACAAACCAACTCGTGAGCAATGATAGGACTCATCAGTTGATCAAAATCGACGTCAGAAGATGCTGGTCCGCAGAGACACAAATCAATGGCCCAAAGGAAATCGCAGGTCAGACAGCGAAATACAGGCTGGACACAGGTGAAATAGGAGAACCGAAAAGATAATCCAAACGCCGTGCTTAGAGTCGCTAACGGCAGTGTGCCATAGTAATCAAGCATGCGGTTGCGAAACCGCGTCAGTAGTAGCTGTGCGTGGTCTTGCACAGGAAGGGCATCCATATTTAAAAAGGCAGAAAACCACCAATGCGCCAGCCGCTAATGCAAGCAAAAACGGGAACCCTCCAAATAAGGATGAAAAAATAGAATGGAAGAAGGCAGGGATGACTCCAAATATCTTCTCAAAGGAAGTCACGAGACCACCGCTAACAACTTTAAAAAAATGTGCTAGGCCCGTTGTGGAGGATGCGTTAAAGATAGAACGGACCATGGCTCCGAAATGCAAAGGCAAATCAGTGTTTAATAGAGCCTGAACCTCCGTACGGGTGTTAGCAATGTGAAGCACGAAAGTTTCACGGGCCGAGCTCAAGGCCACCTCTTTCTGGGACAATAGAGCTCTTATTCTAGCCATGCCGCTGAATTCTGCTCCCAAGGTCGGTATCTGTGGCCAAATGGAAGACTCCCTATGTTCACGTGTGGGAGGATAAAGAACATTTCTGCAGCAAATAACTCGCTCACTAACCGTTACTATGAAAGCTATACCTTTAATTAAACCACAGCAGTTTTCATTATTGAGCATTAAATAACTACCATTCTCTAACAATTTAAACGTGGGGATGATAGCAGGAACTGGCGTGCCCTGTAAAACGCAAGCCATATTCGGTCGGTCCTTGTTACATGAACCGTGTAACTGTATGTGTCTGCACATTAAAGAATGATCTGGCGTCTCAGTACACTCATCCCCTGTTAGATAAACCTCTTGTTCATCCTTGAAACATCTGTACGTGTATGGGAGTGACCAGACTTCATGAAGAAAACCGCTACCTAAGGGTTCAAAACGACCTATTGGCACATACTTCATACAATTTGAAAACTTATATAAAGCAAAAGGCAGCGTTATTAAACCGTGGATAAGCCACGTTGCAGCAGTGGCTTCTGCCACAGAAAAAGGTAAAGATTCCAACCTTTCAATATGGAGCATAGAAAAGGAAGCATCACGCATTGAAAGCAAGCGTTGTTTGTCTGTCAAATTAAACGGTGCAAATAAAGAAGAAACATTCATGTATCCCCAGGGAACTTTACCCATTTTCAGAGTCTGAAGTGTCCATGCAAACTGCATGATTGAACGTAATTGATTTTGACCATGGTATAATACAGACACTTCATCATGCACAATATCAACAACAGACGACACAATATTATCTAATGTGTAAATTCTAGAGGAAAGCACGTTAATGCTATTGTCAACCACTGCAAGCACTTTCTCAAGATTTGCCTGATCAATAGCCCTAAGGCGTGAAGCAGCCTCAATCTGTGAGAGTTTCCAAATTTCATTGTAAACACCATATAACCAACGTTTCGACCTGCCACTAGCCGGGCCCTTAATGAAATCATTCAAATCCACGTCTGCATTCAGTTTGGAAAGGTGATACTTAACCGCAGGTAAAGTTGAATGTTTCAGCCAAGCTTGACACAACTTGCCCACAGAGTAAGAGGTGACAGTATGACTCAAATCAAAACGGGGATCAGATCTAACAGCCTTAAAACCATCAGTTATATTTAAAAATCTCTTTTGGCAAGAATCAGCACTACGGTGCCAAAGCAGCCAACCCTTGGGATTCATACTGGAAATGTTAAAGGAGGAATTCAGAAGCAGAGCCTGTATATCTCTAATGGACAATTTAGTAAAATTACTCCAATTCTCATATTCCTCCAACTCCGGGAAAGACGGGGTGTTTAACCTTTTAGATGTAGCCAATCCAAAGCATGTTGTCTGGGAAATGGTTTCATTTAAAAACCACATATGATGTGGGATGAGACATGCACGGTGCAAAGCCTCAGTGCCTCGTACCTGCCAGGCTCTTGAGCCCCAAACTGATTTAAGGTCTATGGTATCCTTCCATAACTCATACCCCCCAGTAACTAATTGATCTAGGAAGGCCTTCGAATACAACAATTTTGTATTTGTAAGTCGAACCTTGGACAGTGGCTGTTTTTGAAATTTAAAATAAAAGGACTCGGGATTGGACTGATTAAAGTCAGTGAAATAGGTATACTTTTTAAGAAACGTTTCTGAACTCCCTTGTGTAGGTGCTGGGCAATGTTCCCACTGAGTAAAATTAACCGCATCCCTTCGGGAAGATGTCTTGTGTAAGAAGTGATTGCCATAATGTTGGTAACAGAACAATTCACCATAATTAGCAGATTCTAAATATAAATCCTCAGCATCAAAGGCAGCATAGTATTTCAAATCAGAAAACAAACTTTCCACAGCATTAACATCCCAATCATCAGAACGAATGTTTTGTTTCACCACATCCCCCATATTAACTCTCAGTACATTAGGAACATTAACGACTTCCGTTGGACCATGAATTTGAAAACGAACTGCATCCCACGCGATTCCATCCAGAACAGGCCACGCTGTGATGTTAACCAAAGTCAAGTCTCTTTTTAATCTGTGTGTAGAATGTGAAGAGGAAAGTGGGGCCAAAGTTCCATTTAAATGAGTAATGCAAGTTCTCTCCTCGACATAGTGTCCATTCATAATTCGAAAAAAATAAAACACAAAACCAATTGACATAAAAAGGTAAACTGAAAAAAGGACCAGCCAAATGTATATCCACGGAGATATCAAAAAATGTTTTTTAAACAGGCTAGCATATACTGCAATTTTAGAGGGTTTTTTCGAGGCAAGGGAAGCAGAGTCAAATGAAAATCTGGATTCCGTGGCTAAACGAGCTTGCAGGTCAGGCATGGACAAATCAGTGGGGTATGTATAGTCTGTCTCATCAAGGTTAGTTCCTGGTAAATTATTCAATAATGGACTGGAAACAGCAGGTAATTCGATGGCCACCTCAGGTTCATTATTAGAAGCAGTGGGCATAATTGAATTTCTCACAATGGAAGGACAGGAAACAGCCGGTGTCATGCTAAGAAGAATCGGCCACTCTGTGTATCTTGACATTGTCAATAGAAATAAACCTGTTTTCCTTACGACCTGGGAGTGGTGGTAAAATGACTGTTCTTGTGCCCTTCACTCCAAGCACTGGGACTGGAGCTCGATAGGAGGGACCAAACTCTTTCTTGTTGTCGATCTTCTCTCGAACCAGTTCTCCAACTTGGGGTAGCCAGCCAACTACCGGGATCTGCAACGCATCATCCGAAGCGGAGGGCAAATGTTCCTTTGCAAGAGTGTCTCTGGTCTTTTGTAGATTCTGTAAAACATTGCAATGTTCATCTGCGCCAAAGGAAGTGGCGCGAACCACTGAGTCTAGACCGTCAAGGTCAGGGACGAACATCTTGATGCCAAAGAGCATTTCGTATGGGGTCCGCCCACCCAGAGACCTTCTAGGGAGATTATTAAGAGCACGCTGCACGCCATAGAGGTGAGCCAGCCAGTTTCTGCCAGTGCCTATAACTCGGGCTGTCAAAGATTGCTTTAAATCACGGTTCATTCGTTCAACTACACTATTACCCTCAGGTCTGTAGGGTGACGAAAACTTGACTTGGACCCCCATCGAAGTCATGGCATCCTTATACGCCTTAGAGGCGAAAGCCGGACCCTGATCCGAATGGAAGGTACCACAGGCAAAAATCCCTATAAAGATACGCAAATCTCTGATGACAGTCCGGGAATCAGCGCTGCGATGTGGCCATACCCACACAAAGCGTGTGCATGAGTCAACTGCTACTAAGATGTATTTATACGCAGTATCAGAAGAAAATGGACCGCAGTGATCTAAATAAACACAGCCTAGTGGTTTATTAGATATGTACCACTGAGTCTGAGGCGGACGCGTAGCAGTTGAAGGTTTAATCTGCTGGCATATGTCACAAAGAAGGACATAATCACGCGTCTGTTTGTACAGTCCCCGCCACCAGAAACGTTGTTGTAGTTGCGTTACAGTGGCTGAGACGCCCGCATGCGCAGACGCCACACCTTCATGAGCCGCTGTAATCAAGTCTGTTCTGCGATCCGAGTTGGGAATCAGCCGTTCCCCAACATCAGGAATTGTCACAAAAGGAACCTTTTCGGGACTTAAGTGGTATTTATACTTCGAAGGGAATCCCGAAGGATGTTTACTTCCCTTCTCAGAGGCAGCAATCGCTGCCAAGATGTCGCTATCAATCTTGGTTTTAGACCTAGTAACTGCTGCAACTAAGTATGTAGATACTGCTGATTTCGCCGCTTCATCAGCAAGCGAGTTGCCAACAGCGTGTACTCCCACGCGCTGATGACCGAGAGTATGAATCACATAAACGAGTGGCAACATAGCCTTAAGCTCTGCCACTCGAACCCAGATCATTTTATGTTTTATTGTGCTACCCTTGGAATCATGAAAATCATTTTGAATCCAAAAGAACAAGTTTTCATTGTAAGACTGGACACAGTAGTAAGAATCACTTATAATTACAGTAGTAACACCTGGATCTGCGTACTCCAAAGCTAGTAAGAGAGCACGAAGCTCTGCCAATTGTGCGGTGCAATCGCCCAGGGGCAACGTGTGTACCTCCCTGGAAATGAACTCATCATTCAACATAGCACCGACCACAATGGCGCATGCGGAAACGTAGGCATGTTTAGAGCCATGCGCAACCTGCGCCGACCCATCAGTGTAAATGATGCAATGGAAGTCCTCCAAAGGTCGCATCGCCAGAGGAGCAGGGTGAACGAATTCATACTGCAAGTACTCCTGCGACCGTAAGGAAGCGTCAAAAATAAACATGACATCCGTGGATGACAATGACGCAGCCCACTGAATCCACCGAGGGTGCAAAGCCTTTGAATTTGGTACACTTGCTTTCGTGACTGCCTCCAAATGAGGACAGGGTGTTACCACTAGCCTGCGTTTCCCCTGTGACAGAGCTCGTTCCTTTAGAATAGCCATCTGTACAGCAGTTAAAACCTTTTCTATGGTGGGAAACCGCATCTCAGCCGAAGTGTACAAGTGTGACTTGTAAGCAATAGGTACCGTGTCACCTTCATTAAAAGTGAGGTACGTGAAACCCACCGTCCCAGGAATTATTCTTATGACCAGGTTGGTGTGGTTATCACGAGTCAGTAAATATTTAGAAGCGAGCAGATCAGCCTGCAAGGATTGCAAAATGGCTGAATGCTCAGGCAGCCAGCATGATTTAGAGAAAGTCGGTTGTATCAAAGCATACAAAGGCTTGATACGCTGGGCATATTCCGGAATGTAAGTTCTGCCGAAATTCAAAAAGCCCAGTAAGGATTGTAATTTTTTCAGTGTTGTTGGTGCGCGCAATTGTGCGCACTTCTCCAAGAAGTGAGGAGCCAAACCTCTACCTTCATTGTTGAGCTCATAGCCCAAAAACAACACTGTGTGTTCAGCAATGTGCGATTTTGCAAAGTTGAATTTGTAACCCATGTCTGCGAAGTTGCAAACAAGAGAATTTACACGACACAGATGCTCCCAAATATCGTCGTCTGTGAGATATATGTCATCCACATACGAAAAAGCATCAGGGTCGAGTGCCTCCAGAATAGAGACAATTCGAGCGGTAAATACACCAGGACTATTCTTGTAGCCCATTGGAAGACGCCGGAATTGCTTTTGGACTCCAGCGCTTGTAAAACTGGTCCATTGGGAGCTAAAGCTGTCCAATCTGTGGGCATAAAAACCATTGGATATGTCAAGCGTTGTCTTGAAACGCTTACGCACAAGACTATCCACAAGGGCAGAGCCGTGAGTATTCTGTACTGCACAGTTACGGCAATGCGAGTTCAAATGCCGGTAATCCAAAACCAAACGATATGATCCGTCAGGTTTGTTCACAGTAAAAAGGGGATTATTCATCGGTGACACACACGTTTCAATAACTCATTGATATTCCAATTGTTCAAGGATTTCCGCGACGGAAGATTTTGCTTCACGCCGAATGGGATATTGAGGTTGAGGCTGCGGCTGAGACCGCAACGGAATTTCGTGGCAAGGCGACAATTTATCCCAACCACATTGGTTACGGTACAGAGCCGGCGCGAGAGCCCGAGCCCACTCTTCTGCAAAATGCTGCGCATGCTCATTCGAGACAGTGTTCGCGAAACTGGGTAGGATCACCTCCTCCCCTCGCGGCGCCGCGAGCACAAAAGGTGGGGGCCAGTCAGCCTCCGAAAGTAAAATATCATATGTAGAAGACAGATTCTCCCAAAATACACCTTTAACGGTACGCTGTATGTCACCTTCAATTAACAGGACAATTTCATATAGTCTTTCAGGGGGAGCAAGTCTCGTATCCGCTGTTTCTATCACAACGTAGACATCAGTCGCTGTCACCCTCAGTAGTGGACGCAGCGCCTCTCTGACTATGGTTATCTCCGCCGCGCTGTCCAGCAACGTCAGAGCCCACGTCAGATTCCGAAGCCGCGTTCTCACTATCTGTGGCATATCGATGCGCTGTTAAGGCTGCGACTTTCTTTTTCGCAAACTGCGGACGCCTAGGCGTAGAATCCTCCTGCTTCACTGCGCCGTCCGTCTGGCGGGACTGACCACGTCCTTGTTGGCCACCACGTCCACGTCCACCCCCTCCTCCTCCACCGGTCTTCGGGGCCGATGTGTCCTGAAAGGAACGAGGAGAGCGTTGATCAGAACCCTGAAAACGATCAGGTGATTTAATCATCGCGCGGTCGCGCAAATCATAAACTTTTTCGGATGGCGCAGGAGCTTGTATTGCAGGAAAAGTACTCTGAGTCTGCATTGTCTGCTTCCCCTGTGTCTGTTTTTTAGGCCAATTCGATTTCTTGGACTTGGGCTGGGCATCTGTCACTGCAGATTGTCCCTGTGGTTGTTTTTTATCCTTCACTGGAAAATATTTCAGACCTCTACTTGTGCGGCCAATAGTTTTATAAGCGGCCACTACAATCTTTGCTAACTGGCGGGGTTTGTCGGCATCGGGCAGAGCAGCCAAAGCATTCGACACCTGAAAGTTAACTGCATCTCCTTTAACATTGGAGAGAATGAGATCACTTACAATCTCAAAAGAACCACACAGGCGCATACCCAATTCAACCGCTGCCTCTGGACCATGATCATTCTGAACACGTCTAACGATTTCAGGCAGGGCAGTCATAGACGGGGTGCCGAAGCACCTTGTATAAACTGCCGCAAATGTTTTTCCCCAGCTGTCACAGTCAGCAAGTTCAGGAGTAATATCCTTCGGGAGAGTAATCGTCAACATTCTATGTTTATCAGCAGGAGTAGAATTTGGAAAAACCGCTTCCAGTTGATCAAACTTCTCTGCTAGCCAGAATGGGAAGTCATCGTTGTCAACAGGACGCGCACCAAAAACCGAATTTACCATCACTGGATTGAGACGCATTCCGCCTCGTTCCATGGGAGCGGCCGCACCCCCCTGGGGACCACCAGGAAGATGTCGACCGATGTATTGCACTAAAGCACGAATCACGGAAATGGATACTACATGTAGCCTGCGAATTTCTGCCAGGGTACAAGCCCCGTGATTCGGGTGCGGGGTAAAGCCACCCAACGCAGGCCAATTAGTACCTGGAATTGAGAGTGGACCTAACCTCGCACGGGACAAAGAGTGGGGGAGGGCGCCATCAAACCAAACTCGATGCTGCCAATGATCAATAGGTATTTCCAATGCCCTGTATGGCGTATATTCAGCCGGGACATCCGAGGCGGTGTAGGAGTGGTACAAACCAGAATTAGCGTCCACAGCCGGAAACGTAACCCAAGAGTAAAACAACTCGTAAGGAAACGCCGGATCTGCACTTACCACGAAAATCACAGCCATCCCATCTACTGGGACCTGGTACGTCTGAAGATGGTTGCGTACCGCTACGCGACTATGCTGCGCAATAGCCACTGCTGCCGCCATTACAGAATTGGAAACAAGAAAACACAAAGAATACTTTGTAGCACAACTGGGTAGTAATTCAAAGAAACCGTTTAAGTATGAATCAAGCTTGAATAAAGACCTATTTCAAAAAATAGGTAGGTTTCACCAACACCCCGTTTTCCGGAAACGGATGTGAAGGGGTTAAGGCATGAACGATAAACTACTCGAGTGTCATGATATAAGACCACCGAAACCGTTGGGCGCCATGTTGCAGGGTTTCTGTACTCACACAGAACTGTGCACAGAGGAGTGGAACCTCGGCAAATTAGGATGTCCCAAAACTTACCTTAGCAACCAACTCACCCCTTACCGAGCTAGCTACAGTGTCTCATTGGACATATCAAACACCCAATGTTTAGACAAACCAGAACATGAACTTACAGTACCTCAGGGTACGTGGGACTCATGAACACTCTTTCATTATATTATCATTACAAACCAGAACATGGAGTAAAGAAGACACATGTGCATTTGAAATGTTTATTTACTAATGCCGTCTTCTCAGGCGCAGTATCTTAGATAATACAAGTATACCTATTATCAGTAGCAAAATTATCAGCATAGTTACTAAGACATAAAAAGCGAATGGTGACAGCATGTTAACATGCTGTAATGAATAAGAGTTAACAACACTTATATCTCACCCTCCCTAACACATATATTATATTATTAGCTAAGAAGGTCTCTTTGGGTTGTTTTAGGGCGGGCCCATACCTTAGTGTCCTAGCATGAAGGAATCACATCAGCATACACCAGCTCTCTCTGCATGTGCACCGCATCAAGTGTGTTAACAATTCTCGTGCAAAGCAATATCAATCCCGCCTCAAGCCCAAGTTGGCAAAGGCTGCACTTGTGTTATGACTATGAAAGCGTGGAGATCAGACCTCATAACAATTCCATATCGTGTTGCTCCTGAAACTTCAGCACTCTCCGTGCAGACATGGTTTATTAAACAAGACTGATATCAGAGCAATAACATATTATTCTCACATACACCACGGCAAACCACTAGGTTGAAAGCTAAGTCAACAATTAAGGGTCGTGTGCAGAAGTTGCAAGAAAGGAAAAATGGCGTTTAAATCTCAAATGTACCTATGCTAACTTAACACGATATAAGGATATATAGGAGCTATACAACATCCCCCAGTCACAGATCTAGGTTTAATCAATCGTTATTTAGCTCACCACACTACCCCAGTTCAGACATGGCCATATGCAAATCAGTCTTGACCCTGTGCCTCATGGGAACAGTCCAGCCTGAACTGCCAAGCCATGTCTTCCCTAGACCAGAATCAAGCATCCTAGGACCGGTTTCTGGCTATCAGCCATCTTCAGCCAGGATAGCTTGATTCCAGTGGCATGGAGAGCACAGGACTCACATCTGAGCATACCCGTCCCACTCGGGATGACAAATGCAAAAACAACAATTGAGGGACGGAATGTTGCACAATGGCAAAACATTCACCCCCAGTCACAGATCTGGGTTTATTCCATCGTTATTTTACTCACCACACCACCCCAGTTCAGACATGCCCATATGCAAATCAGTCTTGACACTGTGCCTCATGGGAACAGTCCAGGCAATGTCTTCCCTGGACCGCAATCAAGCATCCTAGGACCGGTTTCTGGCTATCAGCTATCTTCAGCCAGGATAGCTTGATTCCAGTGGCATGGAGAGCACGGGACTCACGTCTGAGCATACGCGTCCCACTCGGTGTGACAAATGCAAAAACAACAATTGAGAGACGGAATGTTGCACAATGGCAAAACATTCACTCCCAGTCACAGATCTGGGTTTATTCCATCGTTATTTTACTCACCACACCACCCCAGTTCATACATGGCCATATGCAAATCAGTCTTGACCCTGTGCCTCATGGGAACTGTCCAGCCTGAACTGCCAAGTCATGTCTTCCCTGGACCGGAATCAAGCATCTTAGGACCGGTTTCTGGCTATCAGCAGTCTTCAGCCAGGATAGCTTGATTCCAGTGGCATGGAGAGCACGAGACTCACGTCTGAGCATACCCGTCCCACTCGGGGTGACAAACGCAAAAACAACAATTGAGAGATAGAATGTTGCACAATGGCAAACTATTCACCCCCAGTCACAGATCTGGGTTTAATCCATCGTTATTTTGCTCACCACACCACCCCAGTTCGGACATGGCCATATGCAAATCAGTCTTGACCCTGTGCCTCAATGGAACAGTCCAGCCTGAACTGCCAAGTCATGTCTTCCCTGGACCGGAATCAAGCATCTTAGGACCGGTTTCTGGCTATTAGCAGTCTTCAGCCAGGATAGCTTGATTCCAGTGGCATGGAGAGCACGGGACTCACATCTGAGCATACCCGTCCCACTCGGGGTGACAAATGCAAAAACAACAATTGAGGGACGGAATGTTGCACAATGGCAAAACATTCACCCCCAGTCACAGATCTGGGTTTATTCAATTGTTATTTTGCTCACCACACCACCCCAGTTCAGACATAGCCATATACAAATCAGTCTTGACACTATGCCTCATGGGAACAGTCCAGGCAATGTCTTCCCTGGACCGGAATCAAGCATCCTAGGACCGGTTTCTGGCTATCAGCCATCTTCAGCCAGGATAGCTTGATTCCAGTGGCATGGAGAGCACGGGACTCACGCCTGAGCATACCCGTCCCACCCGGGGTGACAAATGCAAAAACAACAATTCGGGGACGGAATGTTGCACAATGGCAAAACATTCACCCCCAGTCACAGATCTGGGTTTAATCCATCATTATTTTTCTCACCATACCACCCCAGTTCAGACATGGCCATATGCAAATCAGTCTTGACCCTGTGCCTCATGGGAACAGTCCAGCCTGACCCGCCAAGCCATGTCTTCCCTGGACCGGAATCAAGCATCCTAGGACCGGTTTCTGGCTATCAGCAGTCTTCAGCCAGGATAGCTTGATTCCAGTGGCATGGAGAGCACCGGACTCACGTCTGAGCATATCCGTACCACTCGGGGTGAAGAATGCAAAAATAACAATTGAGGGACGGAATGTTGCACAATGGCAAAACATTCACCCCCAGTAACAGATCTGGGTTTAATCCATCGGTATTTTGCTCACCACACCACGCTAGTTGAGACATGGCCATATGCAAATCAGTCTTGACCCTGTGCCTCATGGGAACAGTCCAGCCTGAACTGCCAAGCCATGTCTTCCCTGGACCACAATCAAGCATCCTAGGACTGGTTTCTGGCTATCAGCCGTCTTCAGCCAGGATAGCTTGATTCAAGTGGCATGGAGAGCACAGGGCTCACGTCTGAGCATACCCGTCCCACTCAGGGTGACAAACGCAAAAACAACAATTGAGAGACGGAATGTTGCACAATGGCAAAACATTCCCCCCCAGTCACAGATCTGGGTTTAATCCATCGTTATTTTGCTCACCACACCACCCCAGTTCAGACATGGCCATATGCAAATCAGTCTTGACCCTGTGCCTCAGGGGAACAGACCAGCCTGAACTGCAAAGCTATGTCTTGCCCGGACCAGAATCAAGCATCCTAGGACCGGTTTCTGGCTATCAACCGTCTTCAGCCAGGATAGCTTGATTCAAGTGGCATGGAGAGCCCAGGGCTCACGTCTGAGCATACCCGTCCCACTCGGGGTGACAAACGCAAAAACAACAATTGAGAGACGGAATGTTGCACAATGGCAAAACATTCACCCCCAGTCACAGATCTGGGTTTATTCCATTGTTATTTTGCTCACCACACCACCCCAGTTCAGACATGGCCATATACAAATCAGTCTTGACACTATGCCTCATGGGAACAATCCAGGCAATGTCTTCCCTGGACCGGAATCAAGCATCCTAGGTCCGGTTTCTGGCTATCAGCCATCTTCAGCCAGGATAGCTTGATTCCAGTGGCATGGAGAGCACGGGACTCACGTCTGAGCATACCCGTCCCACTCGGGGTGACAAATGCAAAAACAACAATTCGGGGACGGAATGTTGCACAATGGCAAAACATTCACCCCCAGTCACAGATCTGGGTTTCATCCATCATTATTTTTCTCACCACACCACCCCAGTTCAGACATGGCCATATGCAAATCAGTCTTGCCCCTGTCCATCATGGGAACAGTCCAGCCTGACCCGCCAAGCCATGTCTTCCCTGGACCGGAATCAAGCATCCTAGGACCGGTTTCTGGCTATCAGCCGTATTCAACCAGGATAGCTTGATTCCAGTGGCATGGAGAGCACTGTTCTCACGTCTGAGCATACCCGTCCCACTCGGGGAGACAAATGCAAAAACATCAATTGAGGGACGGAATGTTGCAAAATGGCAAAACATTCACTCCCAGTCACAGATCTGGGTTTAATCCATCATTATTTTGCTCACTACATCTCCCCAGTTCAGACATGGCCATATGCAAATCAGTCTTGACCCTGTGCCTCATGGGAACAGTCCAGCCTGAACTGCCAAGCCATGTCTTCCCTGGACCAGAATCAAGCATCCTAGGACCGGTTTCTGGCTATCAGCCGACTTCAGCCAGGATAGCTTGATTCCAGTGGCATGGAGAGCACGGGACTCACGTCTGAGCATACCCGTCCCACTCGGGTGACAAATGCAAAAACAACAATTAAGGGATGGAATCTTGCACAATGGCAAACCATTCATCCCCAGTCACAGATCTGGGTTTAATCCATCGTTATTTTTCTCACCACACCACCCCAGTTCAGACATGGCCATATGCAAATCAGTCTTGACCCTGTGCCTCATGGGAACAGTCCAACCTGAACTGCCAAGCCATGTCTTTCCTGGACCGGAATCAAGCATCCTAGGACCGGTTTCTGGCTATCAGCAGTCTTCTGCCAGGATAGCTTGATTCCAGTGGCATGGAGAGCACGGGACTCACGTCTGAGCATACCCGTACCACTCGGGGTGAAGAATACAAAAATAACAATTGAGGGACGGAATGTTGCAAAATGGCAAAACATTCTCCCCCAGTCACAGATCTAGGTTTAATCAATCGTTATTTAGCTCACCACACTACCCCAGTTCAGACATGGCCATATGCAAATCAGTCTTGACCCTGTGCCTCATGGGAACAGTCCAGCCTGAACTGCCAAGCCATGTCTTCCCTAGACCAGAATCAAGCATCCTAGGACCGGTTTCTGGCTATCAGCCATCTTCAGCCAGGATAGCTTGATTCCAGTGGCGTGGAGAGCACAGGACTCACATCTGAGCATACCCGTCCCACTCGGGATGACAAATGCAAAAACAACAATTAAGGGACGGAATGTTGCACAATGGCAAAACATTCACCCCCAGTCACAGATCTGGGTTTATTCCATCGTTATTTTACTCACCACACCACCCCAGTTCAGACATGGCCATATGCAAATCAGTCTTGACACTGTGCCTCATGGGAACAGTCCAGGCAATGTCTTCCCTGGACCGGAATCAAGCATCCTAGGACCGGTTTCTGGCTATCAGCTATCTTCAGCCAGGATAGCTTGATTCCAGTGGCATGGAGAGCACGGGACTCACGTCTGAGCATACGCGTCCCACTCGGTGTGACAAATGCAAAAACAACCATTGGGGGACGGAATGTTGCACAATGGCAAAACATTCACCCCCAGTCACAGATCTGGGTTTAATCCATCGTTATTTTTCTCACCACACCACCCCAGTTCAGACATGGCCATATGCAAATCAGTCTTGCCCCTGTCCCTCATGGGAACAGTCCAGCCTGACCCGCCAAGCCATGTCTTCCCTGGACCGGAATCAAGCATCCTAGGACCGGCTTTTGGCTATCAGCCGTATTCAACCAGGATAGCTTGATTCCAGTGGCATGGAGAGCACGGTTCTCACGTCTGAGCATACCCGTCCCACTCGGGGAGACAAATACAAAAACAACAATTGAGGGACGGAATGTTGCACAATGGCAAAACATTCACTCCCAGTCACATATCTGGGTTTAATCCATCATTATTTTGCTCACCACATCTCCCCAGTTCATACATGGCCATATGCAAATCAGTCTTGACCCTGTGCCTCATGGGAACTGTCCAGCCTGAACTGCCAAGTCATGTCTTCCCTGGACCGGAATCAAGCATCTTAGGACCGGTTTCTGGCTATCAGCAGTCTTCAGCCAGGATAGCTTGATTCCAGTGGCATGGAGAGCACGAGACTCACGTCTGAGCATACCCGTCCCACTCGGGGTGACAAACGCAAAAACAACAATTGAGAGACAGAATGTTGCACAATGGCAAACTATTCACCCCCAGTCACAGATCTGGGTTTAATCCATCGTTATTTTGCTCACCACACCACCCCAGTTCGGACATGGCCATATGCAAATCAGTCTTGACCCTGTGCCTCAATGGAACAGTCCAGCCTGAACTGCCAAGTCATGTCTTCCCTGGACCGGAATCAAGCATCTTAGGACCGGTTTCTGGCTATCAGCAGTCTTCAGCCAGGATAGCTTGATTCCAGTGGCATGGAGAGCACGGGACTCACATCTGAGCATACCCGTCCCACTCGGGGTGACAAATACAAAAACAACAATTGAGGGACGGAATGTTGCACAATGGCAAAACATTCACCCCCAGTCACAGATCTGGGTTTATTCCATTGTTATTTTGCTCACCACACAACCCCAGTTCAGACATAGCCATATGCAAATCAGTCTTGACACTATGCCTTATGGGAACAGTCCAGGCAATGTCTTCCCTGGACCGGAATCAAGCATCCTAGGACCGGTTTCTAGCTATCAGCCATCTTCAGCCAGGATAGCTTGATTCCAGTGGCATGGAGAGCACGGGACTCACGTCTGAGCATACCCGTCCCACTCGGGGTGACAAATGCAAAAACAACAATTCAGGGACGGAATGTTGCACAATGGCAAAACATTCACCCCCAGTCACAGATCTGGGTTTAATCCATCGTTATTTTTCTCACCACACCACCCCAGTTCAGACATGGCTATATGCAAATCAGTCTTGCCCCTGTCCATCATGGGAACAGTCCAGCCTGACCCGCCAAGCCATGTCTTCCCTGGACCGGAATCAAGCATCCTAGGACCGGTTTCTGGCTATCAGACGTATTCAACCAGGATAGCTTGTTTCCAGTGGCATGGAGAGCACTGTACTCACGTCTGAGCATACCCGTCCCACTCGGGGAGACAAATGCAAAAACAACAATTGAGGGACAGAATGTTGCAAAATGGCAAAACATTCACTCCCAGTCACAGATCTGGGTTTAATCCATCATTAGTTTGCTCACTACATCTCCCCAGTTCAGACATGGCCATATGCAAATCAGTCTTGACCCTGTGCCTCATGGGAACAGTCCAGCCTGAACTGCCAAGCCATGTCTTCCCTGGACCAGAATCAAGCATCCTAGGACCGGTTTCTGGCTATCAGCCGACTTCAGCCAGGATAGCTTGATTCCAGTGGCATGGAGAGCACGGGACTCACGTCTGAGCATACCCGTCCCACTCGGGTGACAAATGCAAAAACAACAATTAAGGGATGTAATGTTGCACAATGGCAAACCATTTATCCCCAGTCACAGATCTGGGTTTAATCCATCGTTATTTTTCTCACCACACCACCCCAGTTCAGACATGGCCATATGCAAATCAGTCTTGACCCTGTGCCTCATGGGAACAGTCCAACCTGAACTGCCAAGCCATGTCTTCCCTGGACCGGAATCAAGCATCCTAGGACCGGTTTCTGGCTATCAGCAGTCTTCAGCCAGGATAGCTTGATTCCAGTGGCATGGAGAGCACGGGACTCACGTCTGAGCATACCCGTACCACTCGGGGTGAAGAATGCAAAAATAACAATTGAGGGACGGAATGTTGCACAATGGCAAAACATTCACCCCCAGTAACAGATCTGGGTTTAATCCATCGTTATTTTGCTCACCACACCACGCTAGTTGAGACATGGCCATATGCAAATCAGTCTTGACCCTGTGCCTCATGGGAACAGTCCAGCCTGAACTGCCAAGCCATGTCTTCCCTGGACCAGAATCAAGCATCCTAGGACTGGTTTCTGGCTATCAGCCGTCTTCAGCCAGGATAGCTTGATTCAAGTGGCATGGAGAGCACAGGGCTCACGTCTGAGCATACCTGTCCCACTCGGGGTGACAAACGCAAAAACAACAATTGAGAGACGGAATGTTGCACAATGGCAAAAATTCCCCCCCAGTCACAGATCTGGGTTTAATCCATCGTTATTTTGCTCACCACACCACCCCAGTTCAGACATGGCCATATGCAAATCAGTCTTGACCCTGTGCCTCAGGGGAACAGACCAGCCTGAACTGCAAAGCTATGTCTTGCCTGGACCAGAATCAAGCATCCTAGGACCGGTTTCTGGCTATCAGCCGTCTTCAGCCAGGATAGCTTGATTCAAGTAGCATGGAGAGCCCAGGGCTCACGTCTGAGCATACCCGTCCCACTCGGGGTGACAAACGCAAAAACAACAATTGAGAGACGGAATGTTGCACAATGGCAAAACATTCAGCCCCAGTCACAGATCTGGGTTTATTCCATTGTTATTTTGCTCACCACACCACCCCAGTTCAGACATGGCCATATACAAATCAGTCTTGACACTATGCCTCATGGGAACAGTCCAGGCAATGTCTTCCCTGGACCGGAATCAAGCATCCTAGGACCGGTTTCTGGCTATCAGCCATCTTCAGCCAGGATAGCTTGATTCCAGTGGCATGGAGAGCACGGGACTCACGCCTGAGCATACCCGTCCCACCCGGGGTGACAAATGCAAAAACAACAATTCGGGGACGGAATGTTGCACAATGGCAAAACATTCACCCCCAGTCACAGATCTGGGTTTAATCCATCATTATTTTTCTCACCACACCACCCCAGTTCAGACATGGCCATATGCAAATCAGTCTTGACCCTGTGCCTCATGGGAACAGTCCAGCCTGACCCGCCAAGCCATGTCTTCCCTGGACCGGAATCAAGCATCCTAGGACCGGTTTCTGGCTATCAGCAGTCTTCAGCCAGGATAGATTGATTCCAGTGGCATGGAGAGCACGGGACTCACGTCTGAGCATACCCGTACCACTCGGGGTGAAGAATGCAAAAATAACAATTGAGGGACGGAATGTTGCACAATGGCAAACCATTCATCCCCAGTCACAGATCTGGGTTTAATCCATCGTTATTTTGCTCACCACACCACCCCAGTTCAGACATGGCCATATGCAAATCAGCCTTGATCCTGTGCCTCATGGGAACAGTCCAACCTGAACTGCCAAACCATGTCTTCCCTGGACCGGAATCAAGCATCCTAGGACCGGTTTCTGGCTATCAGCAGTCTTCAGCCAGGATAGCTTGATTCCAGTGGCATGGAGAGCACGGGACTCACGTCTGAGCATACCCGTCCCACTCGGGGTGACAAACGCAAAAACAACAATTGAGAGACGGAATGTTGCACAATGGCAAAACATTCCCCCCCAGTCACAGATCTGGGTTTAATCCATCGTTATTTTGCTCACCACACCACCCCAGTTCAGACATGGCCATATGCAAATCAGTCTTGACCCTGTGCCTCAGGGGAACAGACCAGCCTGAACTGCAAAACTATGTCTTGCCTAGACCAGAATCAAGCATCCTAGGACCGGTTTCTGGCTATCAGCCGTCTTCAGCCAGGATAGCTTGATTCAAGTGGCATGGAGAGCACAGGGCTCACGTCTGAGCATACCTGTCCCACTCGGGGTGACAAACGCAAAAACAACAATTGAGAGACGGAATGTTGCACAATGGCAAAAATTACCCCCCAGTCACAGATCTGGGTTTAATCCATCGTTATTTTGCTCACCACACCACCCCAGTTCAGACATGGCCATATGCAAATCAGTCTTGACCCTGTGCCTCAGGGGAACAGACCAGCCTGAACTGCAAAGCTATGTCTTGCTTGGACCAGAATCAAGCATCCTAGGACCGGTTTCTGGCTATCAGCCGTCTTCAGCCAGGATAGCTTGATTCAAGTGGCATGGAGAGCCCAGGGCTCACGTCTGAGCATACCCGTCCCACTCGGGGTGACAAACGCAAAAACAACAATTGAGAGACGGAATGTTGCACAATGGCAAAACATTCAGCCCCAGTCACAGATCTGGGTTTATTCCATTGTTATTTTGCTCACCACACCACCCCAGTTCAGACATGGCCATATACAAATCAGTCTTGACACTATGCCTCATGGGAACAGTCCAGGCAATGTCTTCCCTGGGCCGGAATCAAGCATCCTAGGACCGGTTTCTGGCTATCAGCCATCTTCAGCCAGGATAGCTTGATTCCAGTGGCATGGAGAGCACGGGACTCACGCCTGAGCATACCCGTCCCACCCGGGGTGACAAATGCAAAAACAACAATTTGGGGACGGAATGTTGCACAATGGCAAAACATTCACCCCCCAGTCACAGATCTGGGTTTAATCCATCATTATTTTTCTCACCACACCACCCCAGTTCAGACATGGCCATATGCAAATCAGTCTTGACCCTGTGCCTCATGGGAACAGTCCAGCCTGACCCGCCAAGCCATGTCTTCCCTGGACCGGAATCAAGCATCCTAGGACCGGTTTCTGGCTATCAGCAGTCTTCAGCCAGGATAGATTGATTCCAGTGGCATGGAGAGCACGGGACTCACGTCTGAGCATACCCGTACCACTCGGGGTGAAGAATGCAAAAATAACAATTGAGGGACGGAATGTTGCACAATGGCAAAACATTCACCCCCAGTAACAGATCTGGGTTTAATCCATCGTTATTTTGCTCACCACACCACGCTAGTTGAGACATGGCCATATACAAATCAGTCTTGACCCTGTGCCTCATGGGAACAGTCCAGCCTGAACTGCCAAGCCATGTCTTCCCTGGACCAGAATCAAGCATCCTAGGACTAGTTTCTGGCTATCAGCCGTCTTCAGCCAGGATAGCTTGATTCAAGTGGCATGGAGAGCACAGGGCTCACGTCTGAGCATACCCGTCCCACTCGGGGTGACAAACGCAAAAACAACAATTGAGAGACGGAATGTTGCACAATGGCAAAACATTCCCCCCCAGTCACAGATCTGGGTTTAATCCATCGTTATTTTGCTCACCACACCACCCCAGTTCAGACATGGCCATATGCAAATCAGTCTTGACCCTGTGCCTCAGGGGAACAGACCAGCCTGAACTGCAAAACTATGTCTTGCCTAGACCAGAATCAAGCATCCTAGGACCGGTTTCTGGCTATCAGCCGTCTTCAGCCAGGATAGCTTGATTCAAGTGGCATGGAGAGCCCAGGGCTCACGTCTGAGCATACCCGTCCCACTCGGGGTGACAAACGCAAAAACAACAATTGAGAGACTGAATGTTGCACAATGGCAAAACATTCACCCCCAGTCACAGATCTGGGTTTATTCCATTGTTATTTTGCTCACCACACCACCCCAGTTCAGACATGGCCATATACAAATCAGTCTTGACACTATGCCTCATGGGAACAGTCCAGGCAATGTCTTCCCTGGACCGGAATCAAGCATCCTAGGACCGGTTTCTGGCTATCAGCCATCTTCAGCCAGGATAGCTTGATTCCAGTGGCATGGAGAGCACTGTTCTCACGTCTGAGCATACCCGTCCCACTCGGGGAGACAAATGCAAAAACAACAATTGAGGGACGGAATGTTGCAAAATGGCAAAACATTCACTCCCAGTCACAGATCTGGGTTTAATCCATCATTATTTTGCTCACTACATCTCCCCAGTTCAGACATGGCCATATGCAAATCAGTCTTGACCCTGTGCCTCATGGGAACAGTCCAGCCTGAACTGCCAAGCCATGTCTTCCCTGGACCAGAATCAAGCATCCTAGGACCGGTTTCTGGCTATCAGCCGACTTCAGCCAGGATAGCTTGATTCCAGTGGCATGGAGAGCACGGGACTCATGTCTGAGCATACCCGTCCCACTCGGGTGACAAATGCAAAAACAACAATTAAGGGATGGAATATTGCACAATGGCAAACCATTCATCCCCAGTCACAGATCTGGGTTTAATCCATCGTTATTTTTCTCACCACACCACCCCAGTTCAGACATGGCCATATGCAAATCAGTCTTGACCCTGTGCCTCATGGGAACAGTCCAACCTGAACTGCCAAGCCATGTCTTTCCTGGACCGGAATCAAGCATCCTAGGACCGGTTTCTGGCTATCAGCAGTCTTCAGCCAGGATAGCTTGATTCCAGTGGCATGGAGAGCACGGGACTCACGTCTGAGCATACCCGTACCACTCGGGGTGAAGAATACAAAAATAACAATTGAGGGACGGAATGTTGCACAATGGCAAAACATTCACCCCCAGTAACAGATCTGGGTTTAATCCATCGTTATTTTGCTCACCACACCACGCTAGTTGAGACATGGCCATATACAAATCAGTCTTGACCCTGTGCCTCATGGGAACAGTCCAGCCTGAACTGCCAAGCCATGTCTTCCCTGGACCAGAATCAAGCATCCTAGGACTGGTTTCTGGCCAGCAGCCGTCTTCAGCCAGGATAGCTTGATTCAAGTGGCATGGAGAGCACAGGGCTCACGTCTGAGCATACCCGTCCCACTCGGGGTGACAAACGCAAAAACAACAATTGAGAGACGGAATGTTGCACAATGGCAAAACATTCCCCCCCAGTCACAGATCTGGGTTTAATCCATCGTTATTTTGCTCACCACACCACCCCAGTTCAGACAAGGCCATATGCAAATCAGTCTTGACCCTGTGCCTCAGGGGAACAGACCAGCCTGAACTGCCAAGCCATGTCTTCCCTGGACCAGAATCAAGCATCCTAGGACCGGTTTCTGGCTATCAGCCGACTTCAGCCAGGATAGCTTGATTCCAGTGGCATGGAGAGCACGGGACTCACGTCTGAGCATACCCGTCCCACTCGGGTGACAAATGCAAAAACAACAATTAAGGGATGTAATGTTGCACAATGGCAAACCATTTATCCCCAGTCACAGATCTGGGTTTAATCCATCGTTATTTTTCTCACCACACCACCCCAGTTCAGACATGGCCATATGCAAATCAGTCTTGACCCTGTGCCTCATGGGAACAGTCCAACCTGAACTGCCAAGCCATGTCTTCCCTGGACCGGAATCAAGCATCCTAGGACCGGTTTCTGGCTATCAGCAGTCTTCAGCCAGGATAGCTTGATTCCAGTGGCATGGAGAGCACGGGACTCACGTCTGAGCATACCCGTACCACTCGGGGTGAAGAATGCAAAAATAACAATTGAGGGACGGAATGTTGCACAATGGCAAAACATTCACCCCCAGTAACAGATCTGGGTTTAATCCATCGTTATTTTGCTCACCACACCACGCTAGTTGAGACATGGCCATATGCAAATCAGTCTTGACCCTGTGCCTCATGGGAACAGTCCAGCCTGAACTGCCAAGCCATGTCTTCCCTGGACCAGAATCAAGCATCCTAGGACTGGTTTCTGGCTATCAGCCGTCTTCAGCCAGGATAGCTTGATTCAAGTGGCATGGAGAGCACAGGGCTCACGTCTGAGCATACCTGTCCCACTCGGGGTGACAAACGCAAAAACAACAATTGAGAGACGGAATGTTGCACAATGGCAAAAATTCCCCCCCAGTCACAGATCTGGGTTTAATCCATCGTTATTTTGCTCACCACACCACCCCAGTTCAGACATGGCCATATGCAAATCAGTCTTGACCCTGTGCCTCAGGGGAACAGACCAGCCTGAACTGCAAAGCTATGTCTTGCCTGGACCAGAATCAAGCATCCTAGGACCGGTTTCTGGCTATCAGCCGTCTTCAGCCAGGATAGCTTGATTCAAGTAGCATGGAGAGCCCAGGGCTCACGTCTGAGCATACCCGTCCCACTCGGGGTGACAAACGCAAAAACAACAATTGAGAGACGGAATGTTGCACAATGGCAAAACATTCAGCCCCAGTCACAGATCTGGGTTTATTCCATTGTTATTTTGCTCACCACACCACCCCAGTTCAGACATGGCCATATACAAATCAGTCTTGACACTATGCCTCATGGGAACAGTCCAGGCAATGTCTTCCCTGGACCGGAATCAAGCATCCTAGGACCGGTTTCTGGCTATCAGCCATCTTCAGCCAGGATAGCTTGATTCCAGTGGCATGGAGAGCACGGGACTCACGCCTGAGCATACCCGTCCCACCCGGGGTGACAAATGCAAAAACAACAATTCGGGGACGGAATGTTGCACAATGGCAAAACATTCACCCCCAGTCACAGATCTGGGTTTAATCCATCATTATTTTTCTCACCACACCACCCCAGTTCAGACATGGCCATATGCAAATCAGTCTTGACCCTGTGCCTCATGGGAACAGTCCAGCCTGACCCGCCAAGCCATGTCTTCCCTGGACCGGAATCAAGCATCCTAGGACCGGTTTCTGGCTATCAGCAGTCTTCAGCCAGGATAGATTGATTCCAGTGGCATGGAGAGCACGGGACTCACGTCTGAGCATACCCGTACCACTCGGGGTGAAGAATGCAAAAATAACAATTGAGGGACGGAATGTTGCACAATGGCAAACCATTCATCCCCAGTCACAGATCTGGGTTTAATCCATCGTTATTTTGCTCACCACACCACCCCAGTTCAGACATGGCCATATGCAAATCAGCCTTGATCCTGTGCCTCATGGGAACAGTCCAACCTGAACTGCCAAACCATGTCTTCCCTGGACCGGAATCAAGCATCCTAGGACCGGTTTCTGGCTATCAGCAGTCTTCAGCCAGGATAGCTTGATTCCAGTGGCATGGAGAGCACGGGACTCACGTCTGAGCATACCCGTCCCACTCGGGGTGACAAACGCAAAAACAACAATTGAGAGACGGAATGTTGCACAATGGCAAAACATTCCCCCCCAGTCACAGATCTGGGTTTAATCCATCGTTATTTTGCTCACCACACCACCCCAGTTCAGACATGGCCATATGCAAATCAGTCTTGACCCTGTGCCTCAGGGGAACAGACCAGCCTGAACTGCAAAACTATGTCTTGCCTAGACCAGAATCAAGCATCCTAGGACCGGTTTCTGGCTATCAGCCGTCTTCAGCCAGGATAGCTTGATTCAAGTGGCATGGAGAGCACAGGGCTCACGTCTGAGCATACCTGTCCCACTCGGGGTGACAAACGCAAAAACAACAATTGAGAGACGGAATGTTGCACAATGGCAAAAATTACCCCCCAGTCACAGATCTGGGTTTAATCCATCGTTATTTTGCTCACCACACCACCCCAGTTCAGACATGGCCATATGCAAATCAGTCTTGACCCTGTGCCTCAGGGGAACAGACCAGCCTGAACTGCAAAGCTATGTCTTGCTTGGACCAGAATCAAGCATCCTAGGACCGGTTTCTGGCTATCAGCCGTCTTCAGCCAGGATAGCTTGATTCAAGTGGCATGGAGAGCCCAGGGCTCACGTCTGAGCATACCCGTCCCACTCGGGGTGACAAACGCAAAAACAACAATTGAGAGACGGAATGTTGCACAATGGCAAAACATTCAGCCCCAGTCACAGATCTGGGTTTATTCCATTGTTATTTTGCTCACCACACCACCCCAGTTCAGACATGGCCATATACAAATCAGTCTTGACACTATGCCTCATGGGAACAGTCCAGGCAATGTCTTCCCTGGGCCGGAATCAAGCATCCTAGGACCGGTTTCTGGCTATCAGCCATCTTCAGCCAGGATAGCTTGATTCCAGTGGCATGGAGAGCACGGGACTCACGCCTGAGCATACCCGTCCCACCCGGGGTGACAAATGCAAAAACAACAATTTGGGGACGGAATGTTGCACAATGGCAAAACATTCACCCCCCAGTCACAGATCTGGGTTTAATCCATCATTATTTTTCTCACCACACCACCCCAGTTCAGACATGGCCATATGCAAATCAGTCTTGACCCTGTGCCTCATGGGAACAGTCCAGCCTGACCCGCCAAGCCATGTCTTCCCTGGACCGGAATCAAGCATCCTAGGACCGGTTTCTGGCTATCAGCAGTCTTCAGCCAGGATAGATTGATTCCAGTGGCATGGAGAGCACGGGACTCACGTCTGAGCATACCCGTACCACTCGGGGTGAAGAATGCAAAAATAACAATTGAGGGACGGAATGTTGCACAATGGCAAAACATTCACCCCCAGTAACAGATCTGGGTTTAATCCATCGTTATTTTGCTCACCACACCACGCTAGTTGAGACATGGCCATATACAAATCAGTCTTGACCCTGTGCCTCATGGGAACAGTCCAGCCTGAACTGCCAAGCCATGTCTTCCCTGGACCAGAATCAAGCATCCTAGGACTAGTTTCTGGCTATCAGCCGTCTTCAGCCAGGATAGCTTGATTCAAGTGGCATGGAGAGCACAGGGCTCACGTCTGAGCATACCCGTCCCACTCGGGGTGACAAACGCAAAAACAACAATTGAGAGACGGAATGTTGCACAATGGCAAAACATTCCCCCCCAGTCACAGATCTGGGTTTAATCCATCGTTATTTTGCTCACCACACCACCCCAGTTCAGACATGGCCATATGCAAATCAGTCTTGACCCTGTGCCTCAGGGGAACAGACCAGCCTGAACTGCAAAACTATGTCTTGCCTAGACCAGAATCAAGCATCCTAGGACCGGTTTCTGGCTATCAGCCGTCTTCAGCCAGGATAGCTTGATTCAAGTGGCATGGAGAGCCCAGGGCTCACGTCTGAGCATACCCGTCCCACTCGGGGTGACAAACGCAAAAACAACAATTGAGAGACTGAATGTTGCACAATGGCAAAACATTCACCCCCAGTCACAGATCTGGGTTTATTCCATTGTTATTTTGCTCACCACACCACCCCAGTTCAGACATGGCCATATACAAATCAGTCTTGACACTATGCCTCATGGGAACAGTCCAGGCAATGTCTTCCCTGGACCGGAATCAAGCATCCTAGGACCGGTTTCTGGCTATCAGCCATCTTCAGCCAGGATAGCTTGATTCCAGTGGCATGGAGAGCACTGTTCTCACGTCTGAGCATACCCGTCCCACTCGGGGAGACAAATGCAAAAACAACAATTGAGGGACGGAATGTTGCAAAATGGCAAAACATTCACTCCCAGTCACAGATCTGGGTTTAATCCATCATTATTTTGCTCACTACATCTCCCCAGTTCAGACATGGCCATATGCAAATCAGTCTTGACCCTGTGCCTCATGGGAACAGTCCAGCCTGAACTGCCAAGCCATGTCTTCCCTGGACCAGAATCAAGCATCCTAGGACCGGTTTCTGGCTATCAGCCGACTTCAGCCAGGATAGCTTGATTCCAGTGGCATGGAGAGCACGGGACTCATGTCTGAGCATACCCGTCCCACTCGGGTGACAAATGCAAAAACAACAATTAAGGGATGGAATATTGCACAATGGCAAACCATTCATCCCCAGTCACAGATCTGGGTTTAATCCATCGTTATTTTTCTCACCACACCACCCCAGTTCAGACATGGCCATATGCAAATCAGTCTTGACCCTGTGCCTCATGGGAACAGTCCAACCTGAACTGCCAAGCCATGTCTTTCCTGGACCGGAATCAAGCATCCTAGGACCGGTTTCTGGCTATCAGCAGTCTTCAGCCAGGATAGCTTGATTCCAGTGGCATGGAGAGCACGGGACTCACGTCTGAGCATACCCGTACCACTCGGGGTGAAGAATACAAAAATAACAATTGAGGGACGGAATGTTGCACAATGGCAAAACATTCACCCCCAGTAACAGATCTGGGTTTAATCCATCGTTATTTTGCTCACCACACCACGCTAGTTGAGACATGGCCATATACAAATCAGTCTTGACCCTGTGCCTCATGGGAACAGTCCAGCCTGAACTGCCAAGCCATGTCTTCCCTGGACCAGAATCAAGCATCCTAGGACTGGTTTCTGGCCAGCAGCCGTCTTCAGCCAGGATAGCTTGATTCAAGTGGCATGGAGAGCACAGGGCTCACGTCTGAGCATACCCGTCCCACTCGGGGTGACAAACGCAAAAACAACAATTGAGAGACGGAATGTTGCACAATGGCAAAACATTCCCCCCCAGTCACAGATCTGGGTTTAATCCATCGTTATTTTGCTCACCACACCACCCCAGTTCAGACAAGGCCATATGCAAATCAGTCTTGACCCTGTGCCTCAGGGGAACAGACCAGCCTGAACTGCAAAACTATGTCTTGCCTAGACCAGAATCAAGCATCCTAGGACCGGTTTCTGGCTATCAGCCGTCTTCAGCCAGGATAGCTTGATTCAAGTGGCATGGAGAGCCCAGGGCTCACGTCTGAGCATACCCGTCCCACTCGGGGTGACAAACGCAAAAACAACAATTGAGAGACGGAATGTTGCACAATGGCAAAACATTCACCCCCAGTCACAGATCTGGGTTTATTCCATTGTTATTTTGCTCACCACACCACCCCAGTTCAGACATGGCCATATACAAATCAGTCTTGACACTATGCCTCATGGGAACAGTCCAGGCAATGTCTTCCCTGGACCGGAATCAAGCATCCTAGGACCGGTTTCTGGCTATCAGCCATCTTCAGCCAGGATAGCTTGATTCCAGTGGCATGGAGAGCACTGTTCTCACGTCTGAGCATACCCGTCCCACTCGGGGAGACAAATGCAAAAACAACAATTGAGGGACGGAATGTTGCAAAATGGCAAAACATACACTCCCAGTCACAGATCTGGGTTTAATCCATCATTATTTTGCTCACTACATCTCCCCAGTTCAGACATGGCCATATGCAAATCAGTCTTGACCCTGTGCCTCATGGGAACAGTCCAGCCTGAACTGCCAAGCCATGTCTTCCCTGGACCAGAATCAAGCATCCTAGGACCGGTTTCTGGCTATCAGCCGACTTCAGCCAGGATAGCTTGATTCCAGTGGCATGGAGAGCACGGGACTCACGTCTGAGCATACCCGTCCCACTCGGGTGACAGATGCAAAAACAACAATTAAGGGATGGAATATTGCACAATGGCAAACCATTCATCCCCAGTCACAGATCTGGGTTTAATCCATCGTTATTTTTCTCACCACACCACCCCAGTTCAGACATGGCCATATGCAAATCAGTCTTGACCCTGTGCCTCATGGGAACAGTCCAACCTGAACTGCCAAGCCATGTCTTTCCTGGACCGGAATCAAGCATCCTAGGACCGGTTTCTGGCTATCAGCAGTCTTCAGCCAGGATAGCTTGATTCCAGTGGCATGGAGAGCACGGGACTCACGTCTGAGCATACCCGTACCACTCGGGGTGAAGAATACAAAAATAACAATTGAGGGACGGAATGTTGCACAATGGCAAAACATTCACCCCCAGTAACAGATCTGGGTTTAATCCATCGTTATTTTGCTCACCACACCACGCTAGTTGAGACATGGCCATATGCAAATCAGTCTTGACCCTGTGCCTCATGGGAACAGTCCAGCCTGAACTGCCAAGCCATGTCTTCCCTGGACCAGAATCAAGCATCCTAGGACTGGTTTCTGGCTATCAGTCATCTTCAGCCAGGATAGCTTGATTCAAGTGGCATGGAGAGCACAGGGCTCACGTCTGACCATAACCGTCCCACTCGGGGTGACAAACGCAAAAACAACAATTGAGAGACGGAATGTTGCACAATGGCAAAACATTCCCCCCCAGTCACAGATCTGGGTTTAATCCATCGTTATTTTGCTCACCACACCACCCCAGTTCAGACATGGCCATATGTAAATCAGTCTTGACCCTGTGCCTCAGAGGAACAGACCAGCCTGAACTGCCAAGCTATGTCTTGCCTGGACCGGAATCAAGCATCCTAGGACCGGTTTCAGGCTATCAGCCGTCATCAGCCAGGATAGCTTGATTCCAGTGGCATGGAGAGCACGGTACTCACGTCTGAGCATACCCGTCCCACTCGGGGTGAGAAATGCAATAACAACATTTGAGGAACGGAATGTTGCACAATGGCAAAACATTCACCCCCAGTCACAGATCTGGGTTTAATCCATCATTATTTTGCTCACCACACCACCCCAGTTCCGACATGGCCATATGCAAATCAGTCTTGACCCTGTGCCTCATGGGAACAGTCCAGCCTGAACTGCCAAGCCATGTCTTCCCTGGACCAGAATCAAGCATCCTAGGACCGGTTTCTGGCTATCAGCTGACTTCAGCCAGGATAGCTTGATTCCAGTGGCATGGAGAGCACGGGACTCACGTCTGAGCATACCCGTCCCATTCGGATGACAAATGCAAAAACAACATTTAAGGGATGGAATGTTGCACAATGGCAAACCATTCATCCCCAGTCACAGATCTGGGTTTAATCCATCGTTATTTTGCTCACCACACCACCCCAGTTCAGACATGGCCATATGCAAATCAGCCTTGATCCTGTGCCTCATGGGAACAGTCCAACCTGAACTGCCAAACCATGTCTTCCCTGGACCGGAATCAAGCATCCTAGGACCGGTTTCTGGCTATCAGCAGTCTTCAGCCAGGATAGCTTGATTCCAGTGGCATGGAGAGCACGGGACTCACGTCTGAGCATACCCGTAACACTCGGGGTGAAGAATGCAAAAATAACAATTGAAGGACGGAATGTTGCACAATGGCAAAACATTCACCCCCAGTAACAGATCTGGGTTTAATCCATCGTTATTTTGCTCACCACACCATGCTAGTTCAGACATGGCCATATGTAAATCAGTCTTGACCCTGTGCCTCATGGGAACAGTCCAGCCTGAACTGCCAAGCCATGTCTTCCCTGGACCAGAATCAAGCATCCTAGGACTGGTTTCTGGCTATCAGCAGTCTTCAGCCAGGATAGCTTGATTCAAGTGGCATGGAGAGCACGGGGCTCACGTCTGAGCATACCCGTCCCACTCGGGGTGACAAACGCAAAAACAACAATTGAGAGACGGAATATTGCACAATGGCAAAACATTCACCCCCAGTCACAGATCTGGGTTTAATCCATCGTTATTTTGCTCACCACACCACCCCACATGGCTTGGCAGTTCGGGCTGGACTGTTCCCATGAGACACAGGGTCAAGGCTGATTTGCATTTGGCCATGTCTGAACAGGGGTGGTGTGGAGTGCAAAAAAACGATTGATTTAGGCCCAGATCACTGTACTGGGGTGAATGTATGACATTATTCTGCATTCTGTCCATCAACTGTTGTTTTTGTCCTGCCGGACACGCAGCACAGAGAGAAGCACAGGGATAGTGGTGCCCTCCCATGGACTGGACGTAGCTGGGGAAGAGGCTCACAATGAATAGTGTACCCATCCTGGGGCGCTGCCACCTGACTGCTGCAGGTCGTGGCCCAACCTGGGGTCAGACACTGTGCCACACTTACCCATGGGAGGGAGGGGTGCAATGCAATGCCAAGTGGAGGCCTAGAATGTAACCGTATGCCAGACCACCACGACTGAGGATCATGGGAACCCCAGTGAAGGCTTACTGACATCAGAATGTTGGGGGTCCCTGAGCAAGGGGCCTATCATAAAACACTTTCTTGAGGACTTGATCGCCAAGACGCTAAATACCAAACAACTGTCAAAATTCTTCACTGTCAAGCGGGCCCACAGAGCACAGGTATCACCCCCTCAGCTTGGCGCCCCCCTCAAACCATAATCACCCACATCTTCAACTATTGAGATAGGGATGCCATCCTTCATGGTGCAAGGTTGGATGACTGCATTCTATACTTCAATGCTACAATCAGATTATTTCTAGACATTACACTAAAAGTCCAGAGGCAATGTCACAGCTTTGGGGAAGTCAACAAAATGCTCAGGGCCCAAGAGCTTTGCTACATGAAGTACTGGAGGAGGGGACTGGCTGGAGGGCTGGCACCTGGTCAGGCCACACAGAGAGTGCCTGGGGGCACCGGACAAACCTGAGCTAACTGAGACGAAGTACGGCGCAACCGGTCATAATTGCGATACCTGTTACCAACACCGGACAGGAAGACAGAGAAACTGACAGAACCAGCCTCACAACCAGAGAAAAAGACCAGCAGAAAACCACTTGAATATAACTCACCTTTGAGTCAGACAAAAGGGATTTGCCAGTGGAAATGATGTGTGGGATACACCATCTGGGGCATAAAATGGAATGAAACACTCAGGGGGAGATGAGTGGCTTTGGACAGTACTCAAGGCGGCTACAGCTCACCCATTTGTAAGTGACTTATAATTAACAAGTATTCGTCAAAAAAGATGGACAAGGCTGTCCCTAGTAAGGGTTAGTGTACTGGTCACAAGGAAGGGAGGAGCGTTGTGATTGGCATGTGTAAGCCAATCACTGGGTATCCATATTGTTGGATATAGTTGCCTCACACACCTTTGCAGGTGTCATGCTTCATCATAGGCAGTGCTCCTCGTCAGGTAGGCGGTGCAATCCCTGACGGGCTCACCTCAAAGAGGGGCTCTTTGACGGAGATCTTTTTATCCAACTGCCTATGGGTGAAGTGCGGTGTGGGGCCAGGAGGTTGTAGACAGAGAGGTGAATTAAAATGGAGCAAAGGGTACCAGAGACAACTTTATTCGGGCGGTCCCTTGCTTCAATTAAAAGTGAAGGCTAGTCTGGGTGTGCTGGAATGTAATGATTCCTGGCTCTAGACTAGACTAGGAAGTGTTAAAAGATCGGTCAACATGTTTCTCGCTATGGTGCATTGACACGCGATTCATCAGGACCTACATGATAGAGTCTACAAACAATTATGCCTATGTCAGGATCATATGCTCAATACCGGTTGTGGGAATGTTGTACCTCTGTTGCACTGTTCCTTGCCTGGAGTGGGGAACAAAAGAGGCTGGTTATGGGCATGCGTGGCACAGTGTCCGCAATTCTGGTGACCAAGTGTACATTACGTGACATGCTGGGTTGTGGATTTGCACTAGCATGTGAGAGAGCAATGGGTGAAACAAGTGGCATGCTCTTGTGAGAGACAGTGCTTTCGCTCAAGGCGCGCAGTGAAGACAAAAGTGCACATGAAAATAATTTTTTAAAAATAATGTAGCAGCATTCTGGTTGTTCCCAAGGGGGAACCCAACTCATCTAATGGTCAAGATTTATATGTAGCATCAATGCCCGGCGGGTCGTACATCAGGGATGAGGCCTCTGTATATAAGGCTAAACATTTTGAAGGTGAAAATACAAGAGTGCATAATACATTCTACTAACCTCCCCTTTGTGGTATGTCATCGCTCTTCTTGTATTGAGGTGGTCGGGTGGAAAAAATAAATAAAAATAAGTTTCTATGCCAGGGTTGGTGAGCCTGATCCCCTTATCCGAGTTTTCCATCACTTAGGCGGGTAGCCCCTAGCTTTAGTACCCAAGTGTATTCCACATATAGGAACGCTTAATTACTACTGGGTGAATGGTCATTAACCCTCGAGGTGGGCTTGTTGTGTAACTATCAATGTTGGCTGGTCCCCGGTAATTTGATTAAGCCGGGTGGTGCTGTAAGGTACCCACCCGATCTACCATGTACTTGCAGCCTTGATGTAGCGTCACTACCCAAGATTCGTAACTACCATTGTTGGCTGGTCCCCGGTAATTGATTAAGCCGGGTGGTGCTGCATGTTACCCACCAGATCTAACATGTACTTGTAGCCTTGGTGCAGCGCCCCTCCCCAAGATTCTTCCCGGTCCCCGTCTCCCCGTGTCAGCGCTAGGGTCTTTTGAGAGATGGAGATGCAGAGAGTAAACGCGGGGGAGAGCGCGGAAGAGGGGGGGGAAGGGCAGGGGGCGCGAGTGGTTGGGTTCGTGGAGTCCTAGGTGCAAGGGGCGCCGTATCTGAAAGCCCACAATGCAGGGCAGAGGGGAGTTCATTAGTTGGGAGTCTTGTTCATGGTTCATGGGTAAAGTTCATGGCCGCAAACATCCGTATGACGTTATAGATAGTGACCCACCGAGCGACCCACCACAGAGGCCTCCACAGTTGGACTCTACCTCTGCATGCTCCGCAAAACCCCTGCCACACCATGTCTTGAACTCAGACACTCAAAATAAGAAAGGGGCCCCCTGCGACTAGTTACAAGTTCCTAGGTCAGGGCACAATATTCAACAAAATAATAATACCTAGGCAACTGAAGGGTCCTGCTAGGTGATCAGGTACATACAAACATGAATGATAGAGGCGCAACAATAGTTATATAGTGAGACAGTGTACAGAACAGAAAAATGCAAAAAATAATATCATATAAAACTGATTTATTTGACTGATGTCATGGAAAAATTTCAGTGATTGTTTAAAAAATGTTTTTTTTTTATAACAAGCATATACAGAATCAATCTCATTGATTGTTTGAAAGAGTTTGATAACAAGCATATACAGCATATACAGAATCAATTAATATACAATTTAATACAGAAAAATTCAACATATGTATCACAGTTAAAAACAAATAACTACAATTAAAATAATGCTTTCTTTGTGTATGGGAAACACAACAAAAACAAACAAGTGGATGAATGAAAAATCTCTACGCGCGTTTCGGCGTTACACACGCCTTCTTCGGGAGACCACTTGGAATATCTGTAAAATGAGGAGGGATGATATGCATAAGAAAATATAAAAACAACTGTACACTGCGGAAGTTACCACTCACTAGAAGGATAAAGAAAGAGACTGACATAGATTAAACTGGTTCGTGCTCGAGCAAGAGATAGTACCAGTCACCCAACCTAAGAGTGTGGGCATGCACTAACAAACGATGTGAAAAAGAAAAATATTTAAGGTGATGGTGGTGTAAATTTTTATATTGTTGTGGGGAAACTATGGTACCGTCCCCCAAGAGATTAGCATGGTAGTGAAGGTGCCCTTACCTAGAACTACATGAGAGATAATGCAAAGTCGTTGGGCGCAGATATCGCTTCAATCAATGGTGGCTAATTGCAGCCTTAAATTAATTCAAAATAATGCTAATTAAGAAAAGCAAACCTGTAGTGTAGTTCCTATTATCCCAATAGGCTCTGCGCATTGGAATAATATCTTCAATAGTATAGACCTAGGGCAGAGGTTAACTAGGTCTTCTACCGACGATATTAGACTTAAAGTTTTGTGTTTGCCAGCTAGCTCAGAGTTCACTAGAAACTTTCTTGAATAGGCGAGGAGGATTTTAACCTCCCTGGATAGACAAGAAGGGATTTAGTTTCTGACAACCATAGAACATGACAACTTTGCTCTCCCCTAATCAAGAGTGTATCTCTAGAGTCGTGTGAAAACAAAAGACAACTTATTTTACTCAGTCAGTTCAGTGCATTCTTAGTTTCACCAGATTGTAGAGAAAAGGAAGAGACGGGCGTGTTCAATAAAAGATGTTATTTATTGATCAGTCTCCTTTCTCATACAAGAGAAATGAATCGCTATTATTGTAATACTTATAGTTAAGTAAAGTGCATACAGTAAAGACAGAATTATAAAATAATACTGTAAAAGCATTGATATGGTTTCTGAGCCATATGATACTTTAAAATGGATAAAATAGATACATACATATATACATTTGACTAATCATACTCAACTGGTGCTTCTAACCACGCCTACCCCAGTGTACCTGACCTAAGCCTAATACGTGGGCGGGAGTAGATAAGTAGCAGTTTAAGTTAAGTTTGTTTTGCCAAGGGACTGACTCGAGAATTCTCTGCAAGGGGTTATTCAGTTCTGTACCTGAGATCTAGAATGGTGGAGGGCTGGTATCTCTTATCCCAGGTCTTGATATTCCAGCTGCCTGCGAGGGCTGCTTGGAAGCGCCGGAGCTGGATTTCTCAGCAGGAGAAAGGCAGCGTCTCGTTCTCAGCGCGTCAGGAAGGCGGGGCAGCGCCTGTGGGCTTCGCACCCTGCTGGGCTCCTCGGCACGTCTCGCTGCTCCAATCTCGTCACCACCGCATGTGTTTGCTTAAGGCAATGTCGGTAATATTTATACCTGAAAGGTGCCGAGATTGACGTAAGGATGGACATATATACGTCAATAAGGATGTCATATGAACGGGCTCGTTCGCACATTCTTTTGCTGAAGTTCTCGGTGAAATCAAAACAATGGCTATGGGAATTTCCCAGGTCGCTGTAGGTTTGATTTGTTTTGAGAACTCCGTATGCCTTATCAGGGGCTGGAGGAATATCGCTTGTCTAATTAGATGGCATGCGTTATGACCTAATCAGATAACGCGCTTCTGTGCCGTGGTGTGGCTTAATCAGATAACGGTTTTTGCACCGTTGGAGGGCTGCTAGTTAATTATTAACCAAACCAGGGTCAGGAATAGGGGAATCGAAACAGTACCTATAGGAATACATCACACCCACTCCACGTAGACTATGTCCATATTTACAAATCTAGGCATAGTGAAACCAGTAGCGTTTGTGTATACCGTACCACCCCAAAATACATTCATATGTATCCTGAAAAATTGGAACTACGAAATATACGAAACACAATCACATGTACTATCACATGTACCATATGTACAAGCAGTCTAATAATGCTACACATATAACGCATATTTTAAATTTATCATGAAAAAATGCGAAAAATACACATGAAATGGCTCTTAATACAGAAAAAAAGGTGCGAGACCATTTCATCACAATCATAAAGGTCTGTATGAGAGTGCTAGAGGATAGCTAATGTCTCGTGACTACCTAAAATAGAAATTCAGTTCTCTAAGAATAATGTGTACTTTAAGCAGAAGATAAGTGTCCCAAAAAATCGTAAATATTTTGGAATTGGGGAAAAAGCTCTTGCAGTCTGAAAAACTGATGAGAGAAAAAAAAAGTTTTCCATATCGCTTTTTAAAAGTTGAAGGCCAAATTCAGCATGTTGGGAACTCCGAGTGCTAGTTTGCTCAAAGTAATTCCTGCTGCTCTGGTGAAAACATCATATCATTTAGACTGTTGAAAAAACTGTCAACAGCTTCTTGCGTAAGTTCCACTAATTCGGAAAAAGTCGTTACCATGCATTCATGAGCCTGAGCATGATTGCCTCCATTGATGTTTTGATCAGCATAGCTGACTGAAGGTCGTACCTGATCGATGCTGCTTTCATCTTGTACTTCACTACCCCTCAATCGTAGTGGTGAAGTCTCCACGAATGCCGTCATCAGGATGGGTAGCCGCTGGGGACAGCACAATGCATGAGCCGTTACCGGACCCAACAAGGTATCTGCGTCCATTGGCACATCCGATTGTAGTGCCAGACAGGTGTCCAACACGCATTCTTCGCCGCATAGCAGGCACCTTAATACAGGCATAACACAACTTTGCCACATTGGTCTAAATGAAAGAGACCAAGTCATGTTCAGGTCTCTAAGCCGGGATAGTCCAAGGAGTTTAGTTACCCGGTCCCGGTAGCCAATGGCTAGGATCATTTCTTCCCTTGTCGCAGGTGTTTTGTCTGTGACATGGTTTGCCATAGCGAAATAACAGGATCAAAAATAGAATACCCGCTACTAGTCCCAAAAGGAGTGGAAGTCCGCCAAAAATGGAATGGACAAAGTCTGGAAAAATACCCAGGATGGCTTTGAATGGAGTTAAAGCACCCGAAAACACTGCTTTAAATACACTGGATGTATTAGCAACTAAAAGTTGGCTCTAATCAGTTAGGCTGAGCACTTCTATCTATATAACAAAGGGAAAGGCCTAAACTGGTACAGCTAGTCAAATATGAATTAAACTCACAAAGGAAGAAATCTCATTTCCGCCCGAGATTTTGCTAATTAATAGCGATTTATTCATTCAATTTTTAGAAAAAGTTTTTCAAAATTTTTACATGTTATATACAATAAGACACTACACCATTAAACTACACACCATTATAACAATATAGATGCTCATTCAAACTAATCAAGCATATCACAGTCGTTCAAAAATGCATACATCCATTCATACAAGCTCTAACAATTCCCTCAATAACAGAAATGTCAGCGAGAGAAAATGAGAAAAGAAGAGAAGGTTGCTCAATAAATCAATACATAAGGTATAATACACAAATACTTATCAACCTAGAAAACAATACACTGGAGACACCAGTGGTATCAGAAATATTTAAGATTTCGTTCAGTATTTCTACGAAATGTATGGGGGAATTAGTTGATAATAATGAATGAATCTCTTCTGTTGTCCTTGCAACTTGGAGATCATACGTTTCTTTTGATGATGTGAGCCTGGTCGGCGTCTGTAGGAGCACAGTCTTCATTCTGCTTAAAGTATCTATTCGAATAGAAGCAATTTTCAAATCGGGCCATAACCTTGCCTCCCTGTCTGGAGAATCGTTCGGGAACAATACTTGTTCACAGCACATGACCTTCCTAGTCACGGTTATGAGATAAGGTTTTCCGGGCAGCAAACTACAACATCTGCGATCTACTATTAGAATGTAACTCCCGTTCGAGAGTCTCCTAAAGAATGGTTCTATTTGTGTTGCAGGTGTGCCTAGCTGGTAACATGAAAGGTTATTCGAAGTCCCTTCACAGGCTCCATGCAAGCTAATACCCTTACACAGAAGTGTACCGCTTAGTGATTTTGCACAATTATTGCCACTGAGAAACACTTTCTGGCCTTTATTACTGACACATTCATGTGTATAGGGCAAGTTCCATATTGACTTAATGTATTCTTTACCCAACCTTTCATACTGGCCTGCCTGTATATATTTTTAGCAGAATTGAAACTGGAAAGTAGTTATCGGAATATTTATTATTCCATGTATTATCCATTCAATGACAGGTCGTTCTGACATTGTCAATGGTAATCTCTCAAGTCTTTCAATGCTCAGAATTGTATAGTCAGCACCCTTCTGTGCCAAACTGATTTGTTTATCAGTAAGGTTAAAGATATTAAATAATGACGTTGTGTTGATTAAACGCCAAGGCACATAGCCAGAACGCAGATTTTGTAACGTCCAGCCAAGTTGTACAATAGAACGCAATTGGGACTGACCGTGTTGTAACATCAGTAAGTCTTGCGATATTATATCGATTGCTGAAGACACAATACTGTCCAGTGAATATATTCTGGAGGACAGAGTCATTAACCCATTGTCCACAACAGAAAGTGATTTTTCCAAATTAATACGGTCAATTTCCCGTATTTTTTCTGCTGTCTCAATTTGAGTTACTTTCCAAACTTCGTTATAAGCTGCATATATAGAGGCCGCTATGAAACGTTTTTGACGCTGTTTGCGTGGTCCCAATATGAAATCACGCAAGTCAGCACCTTCTGTAAGTAAAGTTAGGTGTTGCTTAATTTCGGCCAGTGTGGACGTTTGTAGCCATTGAAGGCAGAGCTTGCCCACACTGTAGGTGGTTACTATCCCTGGATGTTGTCTTTGGGAATATCTAGGGTCTGGCCTAGTCAATGTGAACCCCTGTATTTTGTTCAGGAATCTGTCTTGACAGTTATTCGTATCTATGGGCCAGATCAACCATTTTTTCCATTCAGGATGTGTTCTGTTTTGGTTTAATATATGGTTTACGTCTATCTCAACATCTATAGAGCTATTACTGCTGACTGTTGGTTTTGGAATAGACGGTTTGTTCAAATCTTTGATTTTGGCTAAGCCAAGACAGGTAGTTTGTTGAATAGTGTCATTCAAGAATATAATTTGTTCTGGGATCATGCAGGCTCTAAACAATGATTCTATACCTTGTACTTGCCAATCTCTTGTACCCCAAACAGTTTTTGCTTCAATATTATTGTTCCAGAAATCAAACCCAAATGTATTCATTTGTTCAAGAATGAATCGGAATATATCAATTTTGTGTTTGTAAGCATGGTCTTCATACCTGTCTTATTTGACAATTTGAAATAAAATGTTTCTGCATTACTTGTGTTAAACCCTGAAAAGTATGAATATTTATCATAAAACATTTCTAGGTTGTGCAGATTTATGTAGATAATGGTTACCATAGTGGTTGTAGCAGAACATCTGATCATAATTAGACAAACCCTGCAAATAATCATGTTCTGTGAATTTAGCAGACATCACAAGATCAGACATCATATCATTAATACTTTCAAAGTCCCAATCATCAGCAAATGTGCTTGGTTTTACAAAATCTCTCAATGAGATCTTGAATTGGTGTGGATACTTCAGGATTTCAACTGGACCATAGATTTCATAATCAGTTTTGTCCCATGCTACACCGCCTGGTACAGGATTGGCTGTGAAGTTCACTGAAGAAAGTTCTCTTTTCTCGATGTGTGAAGATGTGTGTGGTTTAAGGATCAAGTTGATTTTCTGGCTTGCTGTGTCCATTTTAGCATATTTTCCTTCAATGAAATGTCCCAAGCATAGTACCATGATGAGCCAAAGAATGAGGATAAATGCACCTAAGGCCACCCAAAATTCAATCCATGGAGAAATCAGATAGGTTTCTTTCAGCTGTTGAAGAAGTTCCTTAGCTTTATCTTTAAAAGTTTTTGTTGATGGCTGTTTCTTTGCTTCACTCAGGTCTTCAGATGAATCATCGAAGTTGATGAAGTAGCCGGATGCTGTTCTGTCAATTGTTCCAATTGCTTTTGGATTTTGCTTTGTTTCATTAGCAAAGTCTGCAGTTACATCATCATAGGTTGTTGTTTCTTGATGAAAAGCTTTGATTTGGGTTTTAAGAGGTTCAAGTTCCATTGCTTTGTTGCATAGTCCTTGTTGATTCACTGTAGATTTTCCAAATGTGATCAGTCTTCCAGTTTGAGCCTCTGTATTCGTAGCAAACATTGGTGTTCTGCTACTTCTTGGGAGTCCACTTGGCCTACTATTTGTTATCGGCCACATGATTGTGGTTTAACCAGGTCGATGGATATGACTCGGTTCTCCTTTTTACCAGCAAGGGGCGGTAGTACTACTGATCTTGTCCCGTTAATAGACAAGACAGGAACTGCTTTTCTGTAAGAAGGCCCAAATTCCTTCTTTACCGCGATCTTTTCTCTGACTAGATCCCCGACTTTTGGAATCCAGACAGGCCTTGCTGGGACAGGTGGTTTCTCTTCCGTGGTTGTTGGCTGTTGTTTCAACTTTATGTTGCTCAGGTCTTTTCTTGTTTCATTTAAGTCCTGCAAAATAGCCAAACGATCTTTGATATCAAAGCTTTTGTCTTTAACCACTGAAGTCTGACTATCAAGATCTTGGATCATCATTCTAGTCCCGAACAATAGTTCGTACGGACTGAACCCTTTCAGAGAATTCCTTGGCAGGTTATTTAGACTACGTTGGACACTTATTAAATGTTTGACCCACCCAGCTCCTGAACCTAATACCTTTGCTGTTATGGATTGCTTTATGTCACGGTTTTTTCTTTCTACGATTCCGTTTCCCTCAGGATGAAATGGACAAGAATACCGCAATGCAATGCCCATGCTGGTCATGGCCTCCTTATAAGCTCGAGAGCTAAATGCAGGACCCTGATCAGAATGTAGCATGCCAATTGCGTATGTGCCGATAAAGACTCGCAAATCTTTTATAACAGTTCTGGCGTCAGCCGATCGCTGGGGCCACAACCATATGAATCTCGTGCATGAATCCACTGCCACCAAGATATATTTATAGTTACCATCCCTTTGTAAGGGACCACAGTGGTCTAGGTAAACACAGGCTAATGGTTTATCTGAGATTAGAAGGTGCGTCTGTGCTGGTCGTTTCACTGTTGATACTTTCATTCTTTGACATATTTCACATTCTAGAACATAGTTCCTTGTTTGCCTTCTCATTTGTGGCCACCAGTATCTCTGTTTTAATAAAGACACTGTGGCTGAAACGCCAGCATGTACAGAAGCGAGTCCTTCGTGTGCCGCTATAATGAGTCCTAACCTATGTTCCATGTTTGGAATTGCCCTATCCCCCACTCCAGGGATTCGAGCAAACGGAACATTATTTGCATCAGTTATGTATGAGTACTTTACTGGAAAGCCTTTCGGGAGTGTTTCTATCGCATCTTTTACTGTAGCGCTGACAGCCTGTAATATTTCGCTGTCTATTTTTGTTTTTGACCGGGTGATAGCAGCTACGGAAGCCGTTTGTACTGCTGCCTTCGCTGCTTCGTCAGCCAATGAATTCCCTGCAACGTGAACGCCATCACGTTGATGACTCAGTGTATGTATCACGTGAGTCTTTTGTAGTTCCTTTTGCAAAAGAACTACTTGTTCACAAAGCATTTTATGTTTGATTGTGCCACCTTTTGCATCTTTAAAACCATTCTGAACCCAGATCTGCAAGTATTCATTGTAAGATTGGACGCAGTAATACGAATCACACACAATAAGTGTGGGGAATTCTCGATCGGTATTTTCAAGCGCCATCTTGAATGCTAGTAGGTAGTTCTGCTCTTTGAGCTGTACAGTCTCCTAGAGATTGCGTTTTAGTGACCACAGTTTTAAATTTTCCTTCGTGCCAGCGACCTTTAACAATCGCGCACGCAGCACTGTAGGCTTGCTTACCCCCCACTGCGGGTTGTGCTGATCCGTCTGTATATATTATACAGCCGTAGTGTTCTAGAGGCAGAATTTCGGTCGGCGGAGGACATTCGAATTCATATTGGAGAAATTCTTGTGTTTTTAAATTGGGATCAAATTCGTATACCACGTCTGTTGCAGCAAGAGAGTTAGCCCACTGTATCCACCTTGGATGGAGTGCTTTAGCATTCGGAATGCTTGCCTTGGTTACCGCCTCTAGGGCTGGTATAGGTGTCACGATGATTATTCGTTTACCCTGTGCTAGGGCCCGCTCCTTTGCTACAGCAGTCTGTACCGCGGTCAGAATTTTTTCCGTTGGGCTAAATTTCATTTCAGCTTTTGTGTACAAGTGTGATTTGTATGCTATCGGTACCTTTTCTCCCTCATTAGAGGTCAGGTATGTGAATCCGCATCTTCCTGGGATGACTCGAATCACAAGGTTGCGTGTATTGTCACGTGTTTGTAATTTTGTTTTAACTAACATATCTGTTTGTAAAGATATCAAAATTTCTGTGTGTTTTTGAGTCCAATTGATTCTTTTAAAATCTGGTTTTATAAGATCATAGAGAGGTTTAATTCTCTCTGCATAATTTATAATGTAAGTTCTTCCGAAATTTAGGAAGCCTAGAATTGATTGTAAGTTTTTCAGTGTTCTAGGTGCTTGGATTACAGCACATTTCTCTAGGAAATTGTCAGCCAGGCTTTTGCCTTCACTTGATAGTTCATATCCTAAAAACAGGACTGTTAGATGGGCAATCCTTGACTTTTTAAAGTTGAATTTGTAACCCTCTGCTGCGAACCCAAGTATTATGGTGTTCACTCTTTTCAAGTGAGTATCCAAGTCATCATCTGTTAGATAGATGTCATCGACATAAGATAATGCCTCGTCATCATATGTTTGTAGTAATTCTGTTACTCTCGCTGAGAATAATCCTGGGCTGTTCTTGAACCCCTGGGGCAAACGACCGAATTTTTTTTGCGTGCCATTTATTGAGAACGCCGTCAAATATCTGCTCTCTGGTGCTATATTTTGACAAAAGAATCCATCAGAAATGTCTAATGTGGTTTTGTATTTTTTGCGCACTATGTTATTCATTAGTGCAGCACTATGCGAGTTTTGTACTGCAAATGTTTTGCAACATGAGTTAAGGTGTCTGTAGTCCAAAACAAGACGATATGAATTGTCTGGCTTGGAGACAGGAAACAAAGGGTTGTTCATTTGTGAGGTGCAAGTTTCAATCACCCCCTGGTATTCAAGTTGATCTAGGATCTCTTTTACCTGTTTTTTAGCTTCTTGCTTAATCGGGTACTGCCTCTGTGCAGTAGGTTGTGATTTTAGCTGGATTTTGTGAGGAGGAGAGTCCTCATCCCATCCCACATGATTTTTATATAAGGCAGGGGCTTGAGCTACTGCCCACTTTCTTGCAAGTGTATATTTTTTATGAATTGGAATATGGTTTGAGAAGGCAGGCATAATTATTTCTTCAACATAAACATAACGGTGTGGTAGGACCCAGGGGAATATTTAAAGACCAAACTCTAGGAACCAACCCCAGGAATACATAACTACAAAAGAGTTCCAGAGGGTCAAAAACAAGGTGTGAGTCTATGGTGGGCGAGAAACAATCAGAGAAAAGATGACCCCCAAACCGACCACTGAGACGGTTCACTGGGACATCCTAGTGGATAAACAAGAATACAGTGGATGCTCGAAAATACCCATCAGTCACCACTCGAGACCGCCCTTCATCATTTGGGATTTTTTGAAACCATCCTTAATAGTAGGCAGTATCACAAAACGTGAGGAGACTCGGTGGTAACTAGTACTCCCCCGCTGAGTAGTGTAGGTATGGTTTAGCACTTACAAAGACTGGTAAGTTGTTAAGGCGTGGTGTGGCTGAGGGTGTGCAGTGCAGACCAAAATTAATGTGAAAAAATTAGGAGAAAAAGTGTCTAAAATAGGATAAGGGAGCATAGAACAGACTTTATTGAAATAATGCTCGCTTTTCCAGATTAAAAGTTATTATGTGAAGACAGTTTGAAAAATGCGCTGTCAAGAGGTGGAACTAGGCCAACATGTTTCAGCAATTCACGGACAAAGTTGTCCTTGCTTTCATCAGAACCTCATAATAAACAAGTGCTACTGCAACCTAAACAAATAAGTGAGTATAAAAAGACAAATATTACAATTCACCTGCAGTCTCCAGGTAAAAAGAGTTTTGTCCTACCTCACAGCTAGTGTCATTCACTGTAAAATCAAAAAAGACAAGGGTCAGTTCTCTGATTGCAAAGTCCACTACAACTCACATGAGTAGAACTAGGTACACAAAATGTAGACCTTAGATCAAGTCAATCAAATGACTGCTCATACTCTTGAAAGTAGTTATATAAAGTACTCAATATCAGGATATTAGTTTGTATGCCCAATAGAATAAAGACACATCTTACCATAGTCTGTGGGACGTGAAGACCTCACCCCACCTGGCAGCGGCTCAGGATTGGAGTGAAGCACCGCTCTAAGAAATATGCAAACCAAAGGAAAACATATTTACCACACTGTGCACATAACCTTCCGTCAACAAAAAACCCCCGACACCCCACTAGAAAAGGAGGGCAAGTCAAGGGTGTAATTTCACAACCCAACGTATTAAAATGGTAGTAGACCTCATGAAATGATCTTATCATTCAGCGCCCTTTTGTACCAATGATGCGTTCTTAGCTGAAGTCTGGCAACCACGTCTCTAAGCTTAAATACTACAAAATCTACTCAAGCTAGGACGTGTTTCCGCGTAGGCATTACCGGGTCAGTTGCCGGCTAGGAAGTACCGACGGTTAGGTGAGTCGCGCATTAGCGCTTTCGAATACTTGGGCATTATTTGAGTCGAGTATGTACCATCTTGAACACCGTTGCTGGTTATGCACAGTAATGCCTACGCGGAAACGCGTCCTAGCTTGAGTAGATTTTGTAGTATTTAAGCTTAGAGACGTGGTTGCCAGACTTCAGCTAAGAACGCATCATTGGTACAAAAGGGCGCTGAATGATAAGATCATTTCATGAGGTCTACTACCATTTTAATACGTTGGGTTGTGAAATTACACCCTTGACTTGCCCTCCTTTTCTAGTGGGGTGTCGGGGGTTTTTTGTTGACGGAAGGTTATGTGCACAGTGTGGTAAATATGTTTTCCTTTGGTTTGCATATTTCTTAGAGCGGTGCTTCACTCCAATCCTGAGCCGCTGCTAGGTGGGGTGAGGTCTTCACGTCCCACAGACTATGGTAAGATGTGTCTTTATTCTATTGGGCATACAAACTAATATCCTGATATTGAGTACTTTATATAACTACTTTCAAGAGTATGAGCAGTCATTTGATTGACTTGATCTAAGGTCTACATTTTGTGTACCTAGTTCTACTCATGTGAGTTGTAGTGGGCTTTGCAATCAGTCAGAGAACTGACCCTTGTCTTTTTTGATTTTACAGTGAATGACACTAGCTGTGAGGTAGGACAAAACTCTTTTTACCTGGAGACTGCAGGTGAATTGTAATATTTGTCTTTTTATACTCACTTATTTGTTTAGGTTGCAGTAGCACTTGTTTATTATGAGGTCCTGATGAAAGCAAGGACAACTTTGTCCGTGAATTGCTGAAACATGTTGGCCTAGTTCCACCTCTTGACAGCGCATTTTTCAAACTGTCTTCACATAATAACTTTTAATCTGGAAAAGCGAGCATTATTTCAATAAAGTCTGTTCTATGCTCCCTTATCCTATTTTAGACACTTTTTCTCCTAATTTTTTCACATTAATTTTGGTCTGCACTGCACACCCTCAGCCACACCACGCCTTAACAACTTACCAGTCTTTGTAAGTGCTAAACCATACCTACACTACTCAGCGGGGGAGTACTAGTTACCACCGAGTCTCCTCACGTTTTGTGATACTACCTACTATTAAGGATGGTTTAAAAAAATCCCAAATGATGAAGGGCGGTCTCGAGTGGTGACTGATGGGTATTTTCGAGCATCCACTGTATTCTTGTTTATCCACTAGGATGTCCCAGTGAACCGTCTCAGTGGTCGGTTTGGGGGTCATCTTTTCTCTGATTGTTTCTCGCCCACCATAGACTCACCCCTTGTTTTTGACCCTCTGTAACTCTTTTGTAGTTATATAATTATTTCTCCGCCATGTGGGCACTCCCTGACAAACTCTGGAGGCCAGTCTCGTTCAGCTAGAAGGATGTCATATCCCTTGGAGAGATTATCCCAAAATAGACCCCTTATTTTTAGGTCGAGCGACCTATCTCAATGCGCATGCGCATTGAGCGGGAGCTCGATATATAGCGGCTTAAACAGAGCTTACCGAGATCAGGCGATTCCCAGGCGATTTCTTCCAGTGCATGTGAAAGCGCGTGCACAATGCCACCAGCTGCTTGCCTCGCATTATCACATCAAAGGCGGCCGCATCTCAGGCCCCTGCTGCTTCACACCCTCATGCCGCTCTCCCCGCTCCGCCCCCTCCCCTGCCCGCCGTGTCGCATTTCTCCTCCGCCGGCCGTACTTACACTTTGACGGCCGCAGGCCGTCTCTCGTGTTTCTCCTTGTTTGCAAAATGTATTGCGAGATCTCTACACTTTTTATGGTCTAGTCCCATAAACTTTCAAAGACATTCAAAGGTCATTGGCAGAGTAGCGTGCACCCCATGACCTCATCCCCGCACCACAAATGCTGCGGGGCCCACCGTACGCCCCTATATTCCCTAGCCTATCAATCCGTCCTCCTGTTTGCATTTTCTCCTCTCTGCCCATGCCTGCATCTAACAGCGCATACAAATCAGATGTTAATTTGTCCTTTCTCATTCCCATCTTCCACTCTAAGCACATCAGGATTTGTCCTAGTCTCCGTATCAGGGCCCATCTCCTGGTATTTCTGCACAGTATGTCCTTTCGATAGGGTTGCATTTTACCTAAAACTTGAGGTAGTAGAGCAAAGAGCGAGGTGCAGGTTTGATCTTATAGGGCCAGATGTAGGTAATTTTTATTTACCGACCTCTTAAATACCGAGTCATACCGACTCGGTATTTAAGAGGTCGGAAAATAAAAATACCGAGATGTAGGTAATTGCAGATGTGCAATTACCGAATCGGAAACAGTCGGTAATTTCCGATGTGGTAAATACCGACCAGTTAATGCCCATGCATTCCTATGGGCTTTGAAGCCCATAGGATTGATTAGGCATATACCGGTCGGTATTTACCACATCGGAAAATACCGACTGTCACAAGGGTGCAGGGGGTGTCACTTTGACACCCTCTGGCACCCCCAAAAGAGGCTCGGGTGCCATGTGGCAGGCATACCTGCCCTAAGGGCAGGTCTGCCTGTCATATGGCATAGGTGTGCATGCACACATGTGCATGCACACCAGAAACGGTATTTTACCATCAAGTAGTATTTGATGGTAAAATACCGATGTTGTACTGCTTGTGGGACTCAGAAGAGTCCCACCTACATACCAATTTTCCGGAATCAGTAATGATACCGACTCGGTATTTTACATACTCGGTAAATTTACCTATCGGTAAATTTACCGAGTCTGTAAATTACAGGGACCTACATGTCAAATTGCTTTTACCGGGTGGTAACGGCCGAATTCGGCCGTTATCACCCGGTAAAAGCCTACCTACATCTGGCCCATAGTCTTTAGCATCACTTAAAAAGGCCAACTTCCTCACCCTTTTTTAAAAATCAATTTCTTCCCACACGATCTTGATATGTCCCCGGTGCTAGGTATGTGGCCTGTCTTTTGTCTTATTATGCTTTGTAAATTCTTCGCCACGGTAATATATTTTGGTCCTTCCGATTTAATTACTTGTCTTAGAGTACATGGCCCGACCCCCTCCAAAACATAATTATATTTCAACAGCCCCTGATAGTATTTAAACAATAAACATAACTGGACCAATTCCACTCGTACTTTACTATTTATAGACCCTAACCAGCTTTTCCAAATTGACATTTCCACCATCTCAAGCTGATGGATTGATTTTTTTCCTCTACGATTTCGCACCCATACAGCAATGGGCTTGTCCTTTTCAGATTACAGGCTTCTTTCAGTACTTCCACTGATTTACACCCCAGCTTCCCATTCAGCCTCCGGAGGGCACTCGTGACTCGCTACTGCTCTTGCATCTGTGACATTATTTCTACATGGGACCTAAAATAATGAATGACTCTAAGCTCAGTTGTCTTAATGTCTCAAGCCATATATGCACCGGGGTGACCTACTGAGGGGGAGACAATGCATGACGTTTGCTGAGGGTTCAGTTTTAGATGATGTATTGTCATCGAAAAAAGGTTAGTGCATCGGAGAAGTGGGCAACAGTGAGGGTCCTTATGCACACGCCAAACGTTCTTAAATTCAATCTCCTGTCACCCTCACTCACCCTCACCCTCACTCACCCTCACTCACCCTCACCCTCACTCACCCTCACCCTCACCCTCACTCACCCTCAACCCCTCACCCTCACTCACCCTCAACCCCTCACCCTCACCCACCCTCACCCTCACCCTCACCCTCATTCACCCTCAACCCCTCACCCTCACTCACCCTCAACCCCTCACCCTCACTCACCCTCAACCCCTCACCCTCACCCTCACTCACCCTCAACCCCTCACCCTCAACCCCTCACTCACCCTCACTCTCACTCACCCTCACTCACCCTCAACCCCTCACCCTCACTCACCCTCACCCTCACTCACCCTCAACCCCTCACCCTCACTCACCCTCAACCCCTCACCCTCACCCTCACTCACCCTCAACCCCTCACCCTCAACCCCTCACTCACCCTCACTCTCACTCACCCTCACTCACCCTCAACCCCTCACCCTCACCCTCACTCTCACTCACCCTCACTCACCCTCAACCCCTCACCCTCACCCTCACTCACCCTCACCCTCACTCACCCTCACCCTCACTCACCCTCACCCTCACTCACCCTCACCCTCACTCACCCTCAACCCCTCACCCTCACTCACCCTCAACCCCTCACCCTCACTCACCCTCAACCCCTCACCCTCACCCTCATTCACCCTCACCCTCACTCACCCTCACCCTCACTCACCCTCAACCCCTCACCCTCACTCACCCTCACTCACCCTCAACCCCTCACCCTCACTCACCCTCACCCACCCTCACCCTCACTCACCCTCAACCCCTCACCCTCACCCTCACTCACCCTCAACCCCTCACTCACCCTCACTCTCACTCACCCTCACTCACCCTCAACCCCTCACCCTCACTCACCCTCACCCTCACTCACCCTCACTCACCCTCACCCTCACTCACCCTCAACCCCTCACCGTCACTCACCCTCACCCTCACTCACCCTCAACCCCTCACCTTCACTCACCCTCTACCCCTCATCCTCACCCTCACTCACCCTCTACCTCTCACCCTCAACCCCTCACTCACCCTCACTCACCCTCACTCACCCTCACTCACCCTCACTCACCCTCACTCACCCTCACCCTCACTCACCTCACCCTCACCTCACCCTCACTCACCCTCACCCTCACTCACCCTCACTCACCCTCACCCTCACTCACCCTCACCCTCACTCACCCTCAACCCCTCACCCACCCTCACCCTCAACCCCTCACCCTCACTCACCCTCACCCACCCTCACCCACCCTCACCCTCACCCTCACTCACCCTCAACCCCTCACCCTCACTCACCATCAACCCCTCACCCTCACTCACCCTCAACCCCTCACCCTCAACCCCTCACTCACCCTCACTCTCACTCACCCTCACTCACCCTCAACCCCTCACCCTCACCCTCACTCACCCTCACCCCCTCACCCTCACTCACCCTCAACCCCTCACCCTCACTCACCCTCTACCCCTCACCCTCACCCACCCTCTACCCCTCACCCTCAACCCCTCACTCACCCTCACTCTCACTCACCCTCACTCACCCTCAACCCCTCACCCTCACTCACCCTCACCCTCACTCACCCTCACCCTCACTCACCCTCACGCTCACTCACCCTCACCCTCACTCACCCTCACTCACCCTCAACCCCTCACCCTCACTCACCCTCAACCCCTCACCCTCACTCACCCTCAACCCCTCACCCTCACCCTCACCCTCACTCACCCTCACTCACCCTCACTCACCCTCACTCACCCTCACCCTCACTCACCCTCACCCTCACTCACCCTCAACCCCTCACCCTCACTCACCCTCAACCCCTCACCCTCACTCACCCTCACTCACCCTCAACCCCTCACCCTCACTCACCCTCACCCACCCTCACCCTCACTCACCCTCAACCCCTCACCCTCACTCACCCTCAACCCCTCACCCTCAACCCCTCACTCACCCTCACTCTCACTCACCCTCACTCACCCTCAACCCCTCACCCTCACTCACCCTCACTCACCCTCACCCTCACTCACCCTTAACCCCTCACCCTCACCCACCCTCACCCTCACCCTCACTCACCCTCAACCCCTCACCCTCACTCACCCTCAACCCCTCACCCTCACTCACCCTCAACCCCTCACCCTCACTCACCCTCACCCTCAACCCCTCACCCTCACTCACCCTCACCCTCAACCCCTCACCCTCACTCACCCTCACCCTCACTCACCCTCAACCCCTCACCCTCACTCACCCCTCACCCTCACTCACCCTCACTCACCCTCACCCTCACTCACCCTCAACCCCTCACCCTCACTCACCCTCACCCTCACTCACCCTCACTCACCCTCACCCTCCCTCACCCTCACTCACCCTCAACCCCTCACCCTCACTCACCCTCACCCTCACTCACCCTCAACCCCTCACCCTCACTCACCCTCAACCCCTCACCCTCACTCACCCTCAACCACTCACCCTCAACCCCTCACTCACCCTCACTCTCACTCATCCTCACTCACCCTCAACCCCTCACCCTCACCCTCACTCACCCTCACCCACCCTCAACCCCTCACCCTAACTCACCCTCACCCTCACTCACCCTCAACCCCTCACCCTCACTCACTCTCACCCTCACCCTCACTCACCCTCAACCCCTCACCCTCAACCCCTCACTCTCCCTCACTCACACTCACCCTCACCCTCACTCACCCTCACTCACCCTCACCCTCACTCACCCTCACTCACCCTCACCCTCACTCACCCTCACTCACCCTCACTCACCCTCACTCACCCTCACCCTCACTCACCCTCACCCTCACTCACCCTCAACCCCTCACCCTCACTCACCCTCAACCCCTCACCCTCACTCACCCTCACTCACCCTCAACCCCTCACCCTCACTCACCCTCACCCACCCTCACCCTCACTCACCCTCAACCCCTCACCCTCACTCACCCTCAACCCCTCACCCTCAACCCCTCACTCACCCTCACTCTCACTCACCCTCACTCACCCTCAACCCCTCACCCTCACTCACCCTCACTCACCCTCACCCACCCTCACCCTCACCCTCACTCACCCTCAACCCCTCACCCTCACTCACCCTCAACCCCTCACCCTCACTCACCCTCAACCCCTCACCCTCACTCACCCTCACCCTCAACCCCTCACCCTCACTCACCCTCACCCTCAACCCCTCACCCTCACTCACCCTCACCCTCACTCACCCTCAACCCCTCACCCTCACTCACCCCCTCACCCTCACTCACCCTCACTCACCCTCACCCTCACTCACCCTCAACCCCTCACCCTCACTCACCCTCACCCTCACTCACCCTCACTCACCCTCACCCTCCCTCACCCTCACTCACCCTCAACCCCTCACCCTCACTCACCCTCACCCTCACTCACCCTCAACCCCTCACCCTCACTCACCCTCAACCCCTCACCCTCACTCACCCTCAACCACTCACCCTCAACCCCTCACTCACCCTCACTCTCACTCATCCTCACTCACCCTCAACCCCTCACCCTCACCCTCACTCACCCTCACCCACCCTCAACCCCTCACCCTAACTCACCCTCACCCTCACTCACCCTCAACCCCTCACCCTCACTCACCCTCACCCTCACCCTCACTCACCCTCAACCCCTCACCCTCACTCACCCTCAACCCCTCACTCTCCCTCACTCACACTCACCCTCACCCTCACTCACCCTCACCCTCACTCACCCTCACCCTCACTCACCCTCACTCACCCTCACTCACCCTCACTCACCCTCAACCCCTCACCCACCCTCACCCTCACTCACCCTCAACCCCTCACCCTCACTCACCCTCAACCCCTCACCCTCACCCTCACTCACCCTCACCCTCACTCACCCTCAACCCCTCACCCTCAACCCCTCACCCTCACTCACCCTCACCCTCACCCTCACTCACCCTCAACCCCTCACCCTCAACCCCTCACCCTCACTCACCCTCACCCTCACCCTCACTCACCCTCAACCCCTCACCCTCACTCACCCTCACTCACCCTCACCCTCACTCACCCTCACTCACCCTCACCCTCACTCACCCTCAACCCCTCACCCTCACTCACCCTCAACTCACCCTCACTCACCCTCACTCACCCTCACTCACCCTCAACCCCTCACCCTCACTCACCCTCAACCCCTCACCCTCAACCCCTCACTCACCCTCACTCTCACTCACCCTCACCCTCAACCCCTCACCCTCACCCTCACTCACCCTCACCCTCAACCCCTCACCCTCACTCACCCTCACTCACCCTCAACCCTCACTCACCCTCACTCACCCACACTCACCCTCAACCCCTCACCCTCACCCTCACTCACCCTCAACCCCTCACCCTCAACCCCTCACCCTCACTCACCCTCACTCACCCTCAACCCCTCACCCTCAACCCCTCACCCTCACTCACCCTCAACCCCTCACCCTCAACCCCTCACCCTCACCCTCCCTCACAACACATATTGTGTTACAATAGGTGTCACATTTGGGAAAGATAAAACTATTGGCATTGTAAATAACAAAGCTATTAATTCGCTATTTTCAAAACAAGCACATAAATAAAAAATGTGTCCTTTACAATACCAATAGCTCAAACTTTCCTAATGCGAAACCTATTGCATTGCTGTGCTTCTCTCCCCTGCTGCACTCTCCTGCTCTCTAGAGATGTGGCATAACGACCAGAGCTGCCATCTAAGTCACATAAATACAAAACATGTTGCATTCCAAATGCTATAGGTGTCACATTCGCGAAAGTTATAACTATTGGCATTGTAAATGACAAAGCCATCAATTTAGCAATTTTAAAAACCAACAAATAAATAAAATATGTCATTTACAAGACCAATAACTCCAACTTTTCTAATGCGAGACCTATTGCATTTCCAATGCTTGTTCTAGTCTTATCCCCCTCTATACGCAATGTTATTTCATATATTTTATGAGGTTTGCTAACTCTGGTATCTGCAGTTTCCACCTGAATGTATTCATTCGTGTCCACTGTCTCCAGATGATTCATAAGGACTTTGCGAGCTATGCTCACTTCTGCTGCGCTGTCTAGCATTGTCTGAGCCCATTCTCCGTTTTTCAGCTGTGTCCTCAGTATTCTCGGCATTGTTAATTACTTTAATACTGGCTACCTTCTTTTTTGGAAATTGTAATTTTTTATTCAGATGAGCAGGTTCTTTGTCTTTGGACTTGACGTGCTCTTCCCTGTGTTCTGATCGTCCTCTTCTTTCCGATTTCTGCGAGGAAGTCTGAAAAGATTGAGAGGGACGTGTATCAATATCTTGATATCTATCAGGTTTTTTTATATTATCCCTATTTCTAAGGTTGTATTTTTTCACAGAGGGCTCCCTTTGGGGAGACTTGCGTCCTTGGTCAGGAGATCTTTCTCTCCGCCGAGGAGACCTTCCTCTGGACTGGAATCGTTTTTCTTTAGGATTGGATTGTTTATTTCCATCCCAGCTCTTTTTTTGAGTGTTTAAATTATTTTTAATAAAAACCTTTTCAGGACTTTCAACTAGTTGGGGTTTCACTGGTATTCCACCCAAACTATCTCTACCTAGTTCTTCATAGGATTTTTCTATGATTCTGGCAATTTCAGATGGTTGGTCTGCTATATTTGTCTCTTTTAACCTCTGGCAAATTGCCACATTTGCTGCTTCTCCCTTTATGTTGGCTAATAATATTGCAGAGACCTGCTTGAAGTCTTTCAGTAATTTCATACCGAGAGTTAAAGCGGGTTCTGGACCGTATTCATCTTGAATCTGTTTTAGCACATCTGGTATTACTGACATGGATGGTACACCATGTGTTTTTGTGTAAATGGAAGCAAAGACTGTTCCCCAAGTGTCACAGTCCTCCACATGTGGTGCGATTCCCATTGGAAGACAGATAGTCAGAATCCTATGTTTCTCAACAGGGGTGGTATCTGGAAACACCGCCTCTATTTGAGTGATTTTTTGTGCTAGCCAGAAAGGAATTTGTTCCCGTTTTGCGGGTACTTTACCTAGACAGGACTGTATGTTCTGAGGTGTAATTTTATTTGTGTTCCCCTGATGACTGGTCAGCTGTGGAATTTTGATCGCTGGTTGGATTGTTGAAGTCCGCATTACATATTGGACTAATTGTCTATGTATTTTTATTAATTGTTTTAGCTGTGCTAAAAGCTCTGGTGCAGGCATTTCTTCAATGTCTGGATGTGGTGTGTATCCGGCTAGGACCGGCCACGTTGCTCCTGGTCTACCTAGTGGACCGAGCCTGGTGATGTGATTATTATGTTTTAGGGCGCCATTAAACAAGAGCAGGTGCTCTTGGAATTTGAGTGGTATTTCCACCTCCTCGAAAGGAGTGTACTCATTAGGAGGTTCCTCTATTTTGTAATAGTGGAAGTCCTTTGTTACAGCGTTTGCTGCTGGAAAGTTTATCCATGAATAGAATACCTCTGTCTGCCGATATTCGGGTGCCTCAATTACGAATGTGACTGTACCACCTCGTGGTGTCAGTCCATTTTCTATAAGTTTTAGGGTTATAGATTTCCTTATGTTGACCGGGATCAGTATTATATCCGGGTCATTTTGCAGCAGAGTATTGTCTGCTACTAGGAGTTCAACTGCTATTCTAACTGTCTCCCTTTCTTCTTCACTTTCTGTCATTTTACTGACAGGAAGGTTATTCTGTTTGTTTGCAGATCAGGTTTCTATGGAAACAAAGATTAGATGCACAATATTTTGGAACAGTGTATCCTTCAACGTTGAATAAACCAAGAACCATACATAGGAGTCTCCTCCTGCGAGGTTTGGCGGATATGACCTTTCACCCACTCCAGACGTCTTTGGAGTATTATGGGAAAAAGGGGTTCTGTGTGAAAAAGCACGACTGAGTTACTCTAATGTCTTGCGTTAGTTTTATCGCCTATCCAAACGTTGGGCGCCATGTAGTGTAGTTCCTATTATCCCAATAGGCTCTGCGCATTGGAATAATATCTTCAATAGTATAGACCTAGGGCAGAGGTTAACTAGGTCTTCTACCGACGATATTAGACTTAAAGTTTTGTGTTTGCCAGCTAGCTCAGAGTTCACTAGAAACTTTCTCGAATAGGCAAGGAGGATTTTAACCTCCCTGGATAGACAAGAAGGGATTTAGTTTCTGACAACCATAGAACATGACAACTTTGCTCTCCCCTAATCAAGAGTGTATCTCTAGAGTCGTGTGAAAACAAAAGACAACTGATTTTACTCAGTCAGTTCAGTGCATTCTTAGTTTCACCAGATTGTAGAGAAAAGGAAGAGACGGGAGTGTTCAATAAAAGATGTTATTTATTGATCAGTCTCCTTTCTCATACAAGAGAAATGAATCGCTATTATTGTAATACTTATAGTTAAGTAAAGTGCATACAGTAAAGACAGAATTATAAAATAATACTGTAAAAGCATTGATATGGTTTCTGAGCCATATGATACTTTAAAATGGATAAAATAGATACATACATATATACATTTGACTAATCATACTCAACTGGTGCTTCTAACCATGCCTACCCCAGTGTACCTGACCTAAGCCTAATACGTGGGCGGGAGTAGATAAGTAGCAGTTTAAGTTAAGTTTGTTTTGCCAAGGGACTGACTCGAGAATTCTCTGCAAGGGGTTATTCAGTTCTGTACCTGAGATCTAGAATGGTGGAGGGCTAGTATCTCTTATCCCAGGTCTTGATATTCCAGCTGCCTGCGAGGGCTGCTTCGAAGCGCCGGAGCTGGATTTCTCAGCAGGAGAAAGGCAGCGTCTCGTTCTCAGCGCGTCAGGAAGGCGGGGAAGCGCCTGTGGGCTTCGCTCTCTGCTGGGCTCCTCGGCACGTCTCGCTGCTCCAATCTCGTCACCACCGCATGTGTTTGCTTAAGGCAATGTCGGTAATATTTATACCTGAAAGGTGCCAAGATTGACGTAAGGATGGACATATATATGTCAATAAGGATGTCATATGAACGGGCTCGTTCGCACATTCTTTTGCTGAAGTTCTCGGTGAAATCAAAACAATGGCTATGGGAATTTCCCAGGTCGCTGTAGGTTTGATTTGTTTTGAGAACTCCGTATGCCTTATCAGGAGCTGGAGGAATATTGCTTGTCTAATTAGATGGCATGCGTTATGACCTAATCAGATAACGCGCTTCTGTGCCGTGGTGTGGCTTAATCAGATAACGGTTTTTGCACCGTTGGATGGCTGCTAGTTAATTATTAACCAAACCAGGGTCAGGAATAGGGGAATCGATACAGTACCTATAGGAATACATCACAAACCGGGATTCCTAGCTGCTTCTTATTGGTTATACTGTCATGTGGATATAATTAAATTATGTTTACCTATTTATAAGCTGTAAGTATTGCAGCGGTCAGTGGCAACCTGTCTTAAATTTCTGCAGCGATGTGGCTGAATAGCAAGGGAAAATTATTGTAGTGCTATTGCAGCCAAGGGAGGTGGAGTGCCTGTGAAGTAAAGAAATATATGTATATACCAACCGACTCAATGATTTTTTATATAACTTAATCAACTATGTGGCATGTATGTTTGGGCGGTGAAGTATGATATGTACCTACTACGTACTATTTTGATATTTCCTCATTGATGAAATACTTATCCAGCAAGGTGGACTTCGCTTGCGGGTAAGATATTTGGCACTGTAGAGGGTAGATGATAAAGAAAAAATATACATATATTAATAACGATAACCGATTATATTGTGGTTTCTATAGGTACCACCACCAGCTATGGTAATTACCTGACAGTATAACAGGACGAGCTCTGCTATGGGGCATGGATGGCCCTGTAGCAATGATTGGCTGTATCTGAAATACAAAAGAGATTTGATGTATATTTGCGAAAGTTGAAAAACAGAGACAGCACTGCATGTTTTGTATAACGCATATATTTGAGCAGATTGCCGGAATGATATCTCTGCATGAGGTTGGAAGCTGCCAGTATGCCTGTTCACGCGTATCAAGTAACGTTACAAGGCACGTTTAAAACAATGACGCAGAAACAAGCTAGCTCATGCTGTTTGAAACAATAACGCATGAACAAGCTAGCTCATGCTGTTGCGATCTGCACAGGCTCAGCAGACGATAATAACAGGTAGTGAGCTCGGAGCCTTTAGAGATATGCTCAGCTTACATCCCTCCGAAACTACACTCTCAGGCCCTACCAGACCTCGGGGAAATGCTCCTGCACCTATCCCCTGGAGTGCTAAACATCGGAGGAGACTGCAACACTCAGTGAGGAGTGGGATAGGGACTCCACATAGGCCAGTCCAAGGAAGCTCAGCTCCCATCCTTGTTTCCTGGTGGCACTCGAACTAGCTGACATTTGGCAAGCCCACAATCCACAACAGAGGCAATACACATTTCACTAAGGTGCACAAAAAAGCTCTTCAGGCATTGGTTAAATCATGACAGAACACTTACACATAGGAAAGATTGCATGGGCTATCCACTGAAGAGGGGCTTTTCAGACCACTGGCCGGTCTGGGTAGAACTGCGGGGTAGGGAAGGACAGATGAATAGACTTAAACCCATATATCCATGGTACCTAAAGAATAAGCTCATAGTGGGGCAACTTAAGAAAGCAACTGAACTGTGCTTCCAGGAAAACACAGGGGTGGTGGACACTGCAATGACACTCTGGGAAGCCTATAAAATGGTGATAACGGCGGTAAGAGGGCTGGCAATGTAACTCAACGTGGGAAACAAAAGGGGAAAAAAGCCCAAATGAAAAACTTTGAGGTGGACATCCTTAGACTAGAGATAAAAGTACAGCAGCATGGAGGAGATGAACTTAAACACAGGCTAGACCTGAAGCAAATGGAATATAGGGATGCTCCTGAAAATACTGCCAGAAAAGCATACCTCCCCAATCAATACAAAATCTATAACCTAGAGCACAAATCTGGGAAGTTGCTGGCTTGGCTAGAGCAGAGAGATAGCACCATAAATTGGGTCCTGGAGGTCAAGGCCTCAACGGGGTTGAAGTGAGAGAGAATCGTAAGATAGCAGAGGTATTTGCAGAGCATTATACTAAAGTTTACCACATCGGCCTTGACCCAGTTCCCATCCCACAAATGGGACTTCCTTAAAGATATCCAAATTTCTGGCCTGTTGACTGTGCCTAGACACTTCTTAAAGAAAGAGATAGAAACCACAGAGATAGCTGCGGCAATCAGATCACTGCAGTTGGATAAGGTAGTAGATCATAATGGTATACCTATCAAATTATATGAAAGCGTGGCCACACCTCTATCGCAGCACATACTAAACATGCTGAAAGAGGCCAGAGAGCAAGAGGTATAGCTACAAGACCAGAGATTAGCCTCCGTAGTAGATATCCTGAAGGAGGGGAAGCCACCCAACAAATGCACATCCTATAGACCTATCTCATTGCAAAACGCTGAAGCCAAAATATTGGCCAAAATGTTGAAAAAGAGACTGACAAAAGTAATACTAACACTGATCCACCCAGACCAATCTGGCTTCATGCCCAACAGAGGGACCAAACTCAACCTACGGTGTTTATATGGAGTCCTAGGACTGACAGGCACAGTGTTGAAACCAATGCTGATACTGTCACTCAAAAGCATGCATGGCATTCAATATGCTTGAATGGCCCTACATGTTTGCAGTCCTGGAAAAAATAGGCTTTGGACCCCACTATAGGAAGTGGGCAGGGCTCCTCTACTGACAACCTACATCCAGGTAAAAAAATAATTTTATACATCACTTTTAATCAAATCAAATACAATTATTTTCATCAGGTGTGCATTTATTTTTTAATTTAAACTTCAGAAAAATAGCTTTCATTTATTTAACTATATTTCCATTAATTAAAGATTTCGTTAAAAATTAGTTAATAGTGCTGTACAATTTCCTTAATTTGTTCTACACTTAAAATAAATATATACAATTAATTTACATCAATATTTAATATACAACTATTTTAACATTTATTTTATAGTTTAACATGTATTTTCATTTTCCCTATGCTTTACCATGAGGAGGTTCTGCCTAGCTCCACATGCTTAAGTATAGATTCAAAGTTGTAAAATTAAATACATTTTAAAAAGAAATATTGTTGCATACTTCTGACACTATTTTTATGTAACAGTATTTTAAAATAAATGATCTGTAGAATTTTAATAACAGGACCGACCTCTAATTCCATAGATTAAAGGTCACAAATGACCCAGTGTGCTAAAGGAATATTATCTATCGTTGTTATCAAGTTTGTGTAAATTTCCACCGATCAATTACTTGAACTCAAATAAAATGCCCAAAAGCTTATCTTCAGCAAAACATGCTTGTAAATTGCGTTGACTACCTTTGCTCCATGAAATCTGTGTTCGATTTATTTATTTTATTTATTTATTTATGTATGCGTTTTTATATAGCGCAGACTTTACCCGAAGGTGTCAGAGCGCTTCACAATAGGAACAGAACTGATACATGAGAACATTACAAGTGAACAAATTACAAAAGCAAACGTTACATTACATGAGGCAAAAGTGACAATCATGAGCAAACAAAATACAAGAGGTAGCAAACGGTGCATTACAGGAGGAAAAAGTGACGTGTGCAGGTGACAAAAGCGCACAAAGTACAAGTAGAGGTATAATACTGCAATAAATGGAGGACACTCAAACACAAGAACAAACGTTACGTAGGCAATGGTGGCACTTGTGCAAGTATCGAAAGCAAACAAAATGTAAGAGGTAGCAAACAGTGTGTTACAAAAAAATATATATTTGAATTAATATGTGTTTTTACTAACACCGATTTGAAAAACACATAAACTCAAAACAGTGAGTGACATTGTGAATTTTTTACAGAACTGTAAAGTGTTTATAAAATTAAAAATTGTACTTCTGTAATCTTGCTAACACTATCGCAAGATGTTTGAATGATGTAGAGTCAAATAATTGGCTAGAATGTCCCCCCTGCCTGCAAATGCAGTCATACTTCAACTCAAAGAATGCAACCAATATGAATTGAGACACCAATTGATAAATTCTAGCACAATATTTTCTACATCATGCATAAAACAATCTATGAATTAAACTCATTTGCTTTGGCTTGTCTGAATTTGCGTGTTAATTGAAAATATAGTAAATCTTACCAGCTATTGCCATTTAGTAATGAATATACACCACAGTCTGCGATGTGACCATTAGTTCAAAATATATGCAGTCAACTATCCGCCGTGCAGACTTATATTTCAGTTACTGCTGCTTTTTGAGCTAGTATTTCATATTTTGTACAGTCATTACCACATTGGTGGAAATTAACTTACTTTTGGTGCAACGCAGCACGGCAACCCAAGCTGTGCTGGTTTGCATCAAAGGGAGAGAGGAAAACAATACCATAATCTCTAAGATGTGGCGCTGTTTTACCATGAGCCAACGCACACATGCTTGCATCACAGTGAAAGGGTATGTACATATTGTCAAACATTGGTAGTGGTCCTGGTAGGTTATTCTTCCAGTAGAGAATCTGCATATGGACAATGCTCAGGATGCTAGCATGGGCAACTTTCTTGGCGATCTTGCAGCCTGTCAGCTAGTCCAACTAGTGCAAGGCCCTACACACTCTGCTGGTCAGCTATTGGACCCAGTTTTTACTAATCTTGCCCTCCTGACTGTTCATCCTCCTTCCCCTATCTGCTAGTCAGATCATTAACTTATAACAATTACACTTCATGGGGTTGTGCCCTTGAGTAGGGTGTCTCAGAAGCGTACACTTAGGCGCCCTTGGAAAAAACTTAATAGTGCACAATCCCAAGACCTTTCTTCATCTTTGCCCAGATTTCCAGCTGACCCAGGTTCTGCCGATAAATTGCTGTCAGACTGGATCTTTGGTGCTCTCCACTCCCTTATCCCAGCAAAATTATCTAAAAGCTGTAGCTCCAAATCTAGTCCCTGGTACAACGCTAAGCTCACTTCCATCCGTAAAGAGTGCAAGAGGCTGGAGAGAGCATGTAGATGGAACTATGACCCCAACTTGAAGAGGCCCTATCAAATAGCGATCAAGCAATACCATAGGTCTATTCAGTTGGAACGGGTTACCTATTATGCGGAGGAGATTAAGAGCAGTGTGAATCCATCTAAAAGAAAGAGCTGAAATCATCCACAGCCCTTACTGCTACACTCATACCATCTGACGAGCAATGCGACACTCTAGCCTCCTTTTTTGTTGAGAAGGTAGAGAAGATCTATAAATCCTTCCCTCAGGTCGCATCAGGCTCTGACCCCGTGTCTCGTCTTCCTACTTTATGCACTCTGACCATCCTCCCTGCTATCTCCCAAGAGAAGCTGTCTGTGCTATGCTGCAAAGTCAAATATGGTTCTCCAACTGATCCTCTTAAGCCGGCTTATTCAATGAAAATTTTACCTGTGCTCATCCCTCCGCTGAGTCATGTGATCAACCTATCTCTTTCCTTGACTGCCGTTCCGAGCACCTGGAAACAAGCGAGGGTGGTCCCCCTGTTAAAAAAACCTAACCTGGACGCTGCTAAATCTGAGAATTTCAGTCCCCTCTCCCTTCTGCCCTGGGTCTCTAAGATCTCCGAGGCACACATCAATACCATCTTGATGGGGTATCTGGAGAAAAACAACATACTAGACCCCTCTCAGAATGGTTTTCGTCCTAGGTACAACACAGAATCTGCTCTTCTTGCTGTCACCAAGCATCTGAGATGGTCCGTAGATGAGAGTCGTACCTCAGCACTGAATCTGCTCGATCTCAGTGTCGCGTTTGACACGGTCTCCCACCAGATTCTGCTGAGGCGTCTGGAGGAGGTAGGTATGGTGGGCTCCACCCTGGAGTGGTTTGCCTATTTTCTTGCTAAGAGGTCCTTCCAGATAGCCACCCCTCCCTTTGTCTCCAGAGTCTATGCCACCAAGCAGGGGGTGCCGCAGGACCTACCCTCTTTAACATGGATGTTCAACCACTGGCGATGGTAGCAAAGAACAGAGGGCTTACGGTAGTATCGCATGCAGACGATACTCAGTTCATAGTCACACTCACGGACGACAAGTTCCGAAGCGAACTTGATGCTGTCGCGGGGTGGATGACTGCCAACTGTCTCCAGCTTAACGCCAGCAAGTCTGAGATACTGCTGGTGGGTGAGAGACTCGGGTTGTAGAGTGAGCTTTGGTGGCCTGCCTCGCTGGGGCTGGCACCTGCCCTAAAAAGGTGGTAAAAAACCTGGGGATTTAGATAGATAATGCCCTTAGCTTCCGCACCCAAACCAAGAAGGTGACCGGAACTTGTTTTGGGCTATTGCGGGGAGCTCAAACCACTGTTGGGTTTCTTTGATCCCCCAATCAGGCTCTGATTATGGCGAAATTAGACTATACCAGTTCCCTTTATTTGGGGGCCAACCAGACCGAAATTGTCAGACTACAAACGGTTCAGAATGCGGCGGCCCGAGCTCTCTTTAGCCTGTCTAGGACGTGTACTACTTCTAACGCCATCAGTGGCCTCCGTTGGCTGCCTGTGGCCAAGCGCATAGAAATCAAGGCCCTCTGCATTACGTTCAAAATCCAGAATTTTTCATCTCCTTGTATCCTGGCCAATATGCATACCTTCTATACCCCCTCCCGCCTCCTTCGTTCTATCGGACAGAATCTTGTGACTGTTCCTAGGGTGAGAAGGGTCCGTACCGGAGGGCGCTCCTTCCGTGTGTTGGCCTTGAAACTCTGGAATGCGCTCCCCTCTTCCATCCGCAGTATGAAGACCTATCTGCCTTTTCGTAAAGCTGTCAAAGCATTCCTCTTACCTCCATTGTAAGTTGCCTTCTGGCAACTAGCTGTGCAGTTTTCTGCTTTCAGCGCCGGGACGCCCCTTTGCTGGGGCAGCCGTGCACTCTATAAGGCATTATAACATAACATAACATAACTGAATGCTATGCTCCCACAAAATTTAGACCTTTTCAGAATTTGTTTGAGTAATGTACATGGCAGGAGAAATGCAATGTTGGAAAGATTTGGATGCTGTTTAAACTTGCTCCACTGTTATATCTGCCTCAAGGAGGCATCATGTTTTAGTGCAAATCCTGCCTACAAATGTTAGTAGATAGAAATTTAAATCAAAACCTATGGGTGGGTGCATGGGAACGACCATGAACAGCTGGAGCTACCTCTTGACACCCAGCAGCACATAGCATTTATTCCAGTTCCTAGTCAGGTGGAAAGTAAATGGCAAGCATTTTCCGTTAAATTCTGACTTCTTCAGGCAGCTGTTATGTTCTTAAGTACCTGCAGAGCCTTCTGAGTCATTTGAATCTGCATTACGTATAATAAGCCTTTTAATTTCTGTTCAGAGTTTGCTGCATGAAATTTGACAAATAAACCATGCCTTTACAAAGATTGAGAATATTTAAAAATATATAATTCAATGTTCATTTATAGTTACCTCAAGATAAGTATTTGCTTTACCTCCAATATTGTGGATTATTTTTCCTTTACTTCCATAGACAATGCATGTTTTTATGCATACTAATGCATTTACCTTAACACACTAAAACATTCTATAAACAACAACATAAAGTGAAACATCAAGCTGGAGCACTCACAATTTCACAATATGACACAATAAAGTGTGATGACTTCCTAGAGCAGCAATCTGCTACAGCCAAAGGACCTGCTTGCCTAAAATATTTCTCCCCTTGAAAAACAGAAACTGCAGCCCCACACTTACCCCTGCCATCTAGCAAATGACAGTGCTTTGGAAGACTGATCTGCATAATCTCGTTAAGCATAAGGGCCTCCCTCACTTCAGTGTCTGGGTCCCCTCCCTCCGGCTATAGGAATGCAGGTAATATACTTCCACTGGCTGGGAAGTTATTCTTATGCCCATCCTCTGCTATGTTAAAACAGGGGCATCTAAATGGACCTCACTTTGCTTTGGTAATTAATACTGTGAGACAAACATCAATTAGTACTGAAACAGCTCTAGCCCACATTGTAGATGACGCTTTGAGATCACTTGATCCAAATGTCCCTTGTCTCCTGATCCTTCTGGACCTGTCTTCTGCGTTTGATACCGTCAAACATGAGAACCTGATTGATCTTCTTCATCTTAGGATGGGTCTCTTGGGCCCCGTCCTAAATTGGTACGCCTCTTTCCTGCATAACCGTTCACAAAGGATCAAAATCAACCAGGCCCTTTCTTCCAGTACCCCTGTCACTATAGGAGTGCCTCAAGGATCCGCTCTCTCTCCCACTCTCTTCAACCTTTTTATGGAACCTCTTTCTGTCATTAGGAACCTTGCTAACATTCAGTACCACATGTATGCAGATGACACGCAATTGTACCTGAAGATCTCCTTTCTAGAGGACATAAAAACTCTAAATGCTGCACTCGCACAAATCCAACAATGGTTAGCTCAGAACCATCTGCTGTTAAATATTCTCAAAACGGAATTCCTTTTGATTCCCCCCAATCACTCGGCTCCTACCCTGGATTGGCTTAAACAACTCACCTCTCTGAACTGAACATCTCATGTTCTAGACTCTGTCAAATCTCTAGGCATCACCTTGGATAAACACTTAAACATGCAACGCACATCACTGCAGCTAATAGGGGAGCCAAATTTCAACTTAACACGCTTAAGAAAATCAAACCTTTCCTCCCACCGAAGACATCAAGCAGGTGGTTCAATCCTTGGTTATCTCTAGGTTGGAATATGGTCTGGTGATCCTCGCTGGACTTCCCAAAGCTAGCTTGGCCCCACTCCGAGCTACCCTGAACACATCTGTGAGACTCATCACGGGCTCCAGAAAGCATGACCACATCTCCCCTGACGTTTTGCAACTAAATTGGCTATCTATTGAAGACAGAATCCGATTCAAGATAGCTTGCCTGACCCATAAAGCCATACATTATAACAATCCGATCTACTTGGCAAACAAGCTTGAACTCTTGTGCGCTGGCCGAAACCTTAGAAGTACGTCCACCCTACTCTTGAAACCACCAAGATTCGAAAATAATAAATCTTACAATCATACTTTCTCCACTCTGGCTCCAAGAATCTGGAACTCCCTGCCTCCTGCCTCCTGCGATCAGATCCAATCCCTCCTCACTATCTTTCAACAAACTAGTCAAACGGCTACTCATGAACAAACTTTAACAACATCCACTGACTCTGACGCTCTTGTTAATATTCTGACTCTTATTGTAATGCACGAGTGCACTTTATTGTATGCTGTTTTGGTCAACTGTTTTAGTGCTGTAGGGCAACTCTGATACCACCAACTCTTAACGTACTCTGTTTCCCCACTTTGTTGTAACCTTCACGTACTGTCCCTTTGAGTTTGTTACCCTCGTTTTTCCATTTCTGTACAGCGCTCTAAAACCCGTTTGGGTCCTGTGCGCTTTATAAAACTTTTCAAATAAATAAATGGTCAGAAGACAACAACTCTATCGTTTGGAAAATCCATTTTCAATGTTTACATTACTGACCAGTATATTTTTTCATGTTGCTTTTATCTTGTGGTTACTGTTTCATTATTATTATTATTATTATTATTATTATTAATCGGGTTTTATAAAGCGCAAACAACCCGGAGGCCTCGTAGCGCTATGTACCGTCAGACTATTGAGAAAGGAGGGAAGATTAAATGAACAGATAAGTTTTCAGATCTTTCCGAAATTTTAAAAGGCTAGGTTCACTGCGAAGGAGAGTGGGCAAAGAGTTCCATTCCTTTGCGGCGTTCCAGGAAAAGGAACGTCCACCCCATCTAGTGCGTCTGATCTTATTGACAGTAGCTAGGAAGGCAGTGCTGGATCGCAGTGATCTGTGAGGAAGGTAGGGGTTTGCTAGGGAGCAGATCATAGTGGGGGCAGTCTTCCACATGGCTTTGTGCATGAAACACAAGGATTTAAACAACACTCTGGCCTTAATGGGAAGCCAGTGCAGTTTCCTCAGGGCCATGGTACCTGATTGCCGTTTGTTGAGGCCTAGTAAGAGGCGGGCTGCAGCATTTTGTGTCACCTGCAACTTCCTTATTGTGGAGGTGGGAGCCCCTAAATATAGGGAGTTCCCGTAGTCCAAACGGGACAAAATAATGGCTTGCACCATTATTCTGCGAGCTTCGAAAGGGAGAAGTGGTAACACCTTTCTCAGCATACGCATGAGCCCAAAGCATATGGCGGACAGAGTAGTAGCTTGCTGCAAGAAGCTGAGGTTAGTGTCCAGCCAAATGCCTAGACTCTTTATATGGGGCTTAGGTTGGGGCGGGGGGCCCATACACGAGGGCCAGTCCAGTAGAGGGCTGGGAATGGCAGAGTTGCCTAGCATCAAAAGCTCCGTTTTCTCGCCATTTAATTTTAAATGCGAGATAGCCATTGACTGGGCGACCGCTACCAAACAGTTGCTTAAGTTAAAAGAGGAAGAGTCCGCCTGATTCATAGATACGACTAATTGCGTATCATCAGCGTAAGTCACTATGTCAAGGCCGAACGAGTGCACTATATCAGCTAGAGGCTGCATATAAATATTAAAAAGTGTCGGGCTTAAAGCAGAGCCCTGAGGCACACCTTGATCCAAGGGCCAGCATTTTGAATGGGTAGTGCCCTCGACAACCTTGAAGGAGCGATTCTCCAGAAAAGACTGGAGCCAGTGCATGGCCTTCCCAGAGATTCCCATTTTATGGAGGCGGTGAAGGAGAATGCTGGTGTTAACAGTGTCGAAGGCGGCACTAAGATCGAGCAGCATAATTGCTGTAGTGCCGCCTTGATCCATTTGTTTCCTGGCCAATTCAGTTACTGCCAAAAGAGCCGCCTCAGTTCCCAATTTGGGGCGGAAGCCGGCTTGAGAGTCATGGAGAAGATGATGATTTTCTAAAAATTGAGTAATGGACGTGTTAATATGTTTTTCTAAAAGTTTACTGACCCACGGAAGAAGAGAAATAGGTCGGTAGTTAGCCATGTTCTCCGAGTCCAGGGTAGGCTTTTTCAATAGGGCCTTAACTTGGGCACATTTCCATGCAGTGGGCACTGAGCCTGTAGTAATAGATGCATTCAAAATATTAAGGATAACCGGTTTGATGGTGTTCTCAATTGTTATTAGCTGGCAGGGGGGGGCAGGATCCGCAGGAGATCCGGATTTAATTTTCAAGCATAGCCTAAAGCTATTTACTATTGCCCTTTTAATGCATTCAACGATTACTTTACGTTCCCAACCCCTGAACTCATCAGCCATCCTTGCTGAGGTGGTAGTCTATCAGTAGCCTGGCAATGAAGAGAATGTCACCTACTTCTAGAGCCTATCAAAAGTCCCTAATGCAGCACTATCTCACATGCAAATAATGATGTTTATGTGTACAGTTCTGAATCCTTAGAGTGCGAGTGAGCTCAAAAGTCTGCTTTGTGTTCCTAAAACCCGGCATGGCGTTTTTTGACCTTGACATAAATGCACTATATAAATGCAATTAAAATTGAAATGACAAATGATGGCAATAAGGAAGATTACAAAAAAACAGACCCTAACAAGGATTGCTTTGTACTGTGCACTGCCCATAATGTACAACATATTCAAACACAGAACTGTGGGTAACAGTATCCCAAGTTTGCATGGTGAGCAATCCATAATAATTGTCTGAGGATTTCCCCTTTTTTAAAATGTACTTTATTAAATTTAAATGGGTCAATTGATTCTTTTGGTAGAGAACCTTGTGCATATTATGCAGGATTGCCATATACTCTTTATTATTATTATTATTATTATTATTATTATTATTATTATTATTACTCTGGTAGTGCCATAACAAGACATTACACAATAGTGTGAAGTGTTTATTGAGGCGAAAATATAATAGTACATTCTAGTACTGCAATTTCCAAGTATATACATTATTTAAATTACTTTTATTAACGTCACATTGTTTCATTTAGAATTTGGTGATCTGTAAATTATCTATAATTCACCTTACACTCTAATTGGGGGTACAAAGAGAAAAAAATGTTATTTCATAATCTACTTTAAATATGTAACTAATATAAATGAGATTTGGAATCACAATTACTTTCTCTGCACTATACAAGATAGACCAACACAACGAACCCCAGCCAAGCGGCCACCAACCTCACGAAATGGATCAGCGACTGCGCAGACGACCTCGCCCCTCTGAAGACCCCTCCGAGCAGACCCGGCAGCAAGAAAGCCCCATGGTTTAACGACGAACTCAAGAGCTCCAAGAAGAACTGCAGAGCACTCGAGAAAACCTGGCGCAGAGACCCAACACCGGACAACATGACTGCCCTCAAGCTCGCCACCCGAAAACACCACCAACTGATCCACACCACCAAGAAAACCGCATTCAGGGAACGACTGAACAACAACGCACACAACAGCAAGGAACTCTTCAACATCGTGAAAGAGCTCTCCAACCCCAACGCCGGAAACAACGACATCACCCCTTCGCAAGACCTCTGCAACTCCCTCGCCTCCTACTTCCACAACAAGATCGCGGACATACACAACAGCTTCAGCACTCATCCGACGCACGCCACGACCGAACCACCGCCCCCCACCACCACCCTCCGCGCCTGGACACCGATCAGCACCGAAGACACCATCCGCACGATGAACTCCATCCACTCCGGATCTCCAACAGACCCCTGCCCTCACCACGTTTTCAACAAGGCCGACGCTGTCATCGCACCCCACCTGCTGTGGTATATAAATAAATAATACCGGGACTATTTTTGAATTACATTAACAATAACAGATAGCTCAATAAATAAGAGGCAGGATCCGATGTGTCCGAGTCAGAAGGATTTATTCAGGCAAAAGGGAAGGGATTGGAACGGGACAGCCTGAAATAAAATGAAAAGGAAGGCAGCTGCAGCGCTTCATCGACAGTGCAGCATATATATAGTACAACATTACATTACATTACATACAGTAGGCGTAACTTATGACAAACGTAAGATAAGAAAACATGGGCGGAAAAAGAAGGCGTGTACAGGGCGTGCATGTAGACATGTGATGAGAAACGTCACAAAAGTGTCTTGAATGGGGCGGAAACATGGAGGGGGCTACCTGAGAGCAGCTGGGACCTTTAACCTAGTGGTGCGCGTAAACGGGCAATGACGTGTTACCAGGGAGAACTGGGGGCTATGACTTCTACACTAGAAGAGGAGACTAAAGTCTGCGGGGTCAGGACGACATGTACCTATAGCATATCTGGTATCTGGTGTTTGGAGTACATGTTGATAGAATCTAAAAGTTATCAGGGCAAAGGCTACTTGACACTAAGACTGATGCATGCATCTATTCTACATGTATTGCGTGTACTATGAATCTTCTATGAATATTAATACGGTATTTCTCTTACATGGAGACAGAAAGACTAGACCATAGCTGAAACTGTTGATGCGGCTCAGTAGCTTAGGAATGCAGAAGACGGAGAGCTGAACTGATAACTAGAAGCATAACATACTCTTGGCCGACTGGCAGGCAGAGCCAGGCCGGGCCGGGCACCGCGCGGCAGGAAGTAAGTGAAGGGTCAGGGATGCAGGTGGGGGCTGCATCGCTCCTCGGAGAGGGTTCAGGAGACTGGAGCTTGAATCTGGTGTCCGGGCCCTTTTGAGGCCTAGAAACGGGGACAATGCGGTGAATTAACGTGCACACTGTGAAACGTGACAACATAGGCCTAATACTCGTTGCCTTCACGAGAACTGGATACTGGCATACTAGAGTTGGACACGACTATAATTGCATCTTTAATCGATCATAGGGGGATACATGCATATCGATCATGCACATATAACATAGAATGGGGAACACGTAGGCACATATAACATGGCAAAATTTACTTTTCCACATTCCCTCCTTGTGCCCTACGTTTCCATCAGGAAACATCAATATTCATGATACCATCTATCTGTTCATATAGCATCATTTGCTCGTCTCGAATTGTCTTGGAACGGGATTTAGGACTAGGAATACAAGAGGTAGCACACATGCCGCAAATCGCAGGGCCACATTGTAAACAGAGGCAGCAACTGAATATGATCATTACTGCTATACCTAGGAATGACAATACTTTCCATCCCCAGACAGATATTATACTCCAGAGCCAACCGGACCATGTCCAGGTGCCTGGATTCTGGTGTAACTGATGGGCAATTTTGTGAAGTCTGGTTATAGCTGAATAAACAGACGGCGCGTTATTAGGAATGAAAATGCAGCAACTAGATCCGATGACTCTACAAGCTCCTCCTCTATCGGCCAGTATGACGTCAAGAACGAGATGATTTTGGAGCACGACAAAACGCATAGCAGATTGCTCTTCGGTTAAGTTACCTAGAGCGGAAGTAGTCTCATTCACTACTGCTTCAAGGGTTCTGGTTAACCTACGTATTAACTTACTATTCTGGACAGGACCTATAAAGAAAAAGAAACCTTTATTGAAGTCTTGATACTGTTCTAGAGCAGTTTCAGTTTGATCGACAATTGGGGACTCAGTCTCCCTTCTATGTCTAACGTGTACTAGATGTGTGTTTCTGTGATAATCGGATGGGGCTAGGAAAACTGGTGGCAGTAGGAAGGCAATGTAACATGTTCCATCCCAATCAAGGGGCAGACGAACATATGCGGTCTGACCACAAACAAAATAAGAATGACGTGAGGCTTTGAAAAGAGATTTCCCACTGTCACTATACTCGACCACAGTAGTACAATCACTATGTCCTACATGTGCGGAACCATTCCTTCGGACACATAATTTGCCTTTAACTGGTAGAACTGAAATAGCGGGCAAATCTGGAGTAGTATCGGACTGAACATTCAGAACCATAAAATTCGAGGAATAATTACCTAAATCATATACTTCATTTTCTAGATCTAACCCTGTTCTATGGGAAAGACCTTCCTTGTCTGGGAAACATGTTCGATTCAGAAGGGACATATCAGTCGAGGAAGACGTTAACGTGGACCATGCTCCACACGAACCATTATGTGAAAACGGATAAGGAAAGAGTGGCAGAACTCCCTTCGGTGTCTGGAAAGGGGGGAGTCGACCACACACCCAACAATTAGTGGCATTGCTGGTCTGGTGTGAATAATGCAGCATTCGGATAAAGGTATTATTACGCATAGCAAGACGATAGGATAACTTGTGAGGAGGCAGATCACTAAATGTGTGCTCTACTGTAACTTTAGAAAACATATGTACATGTGAAATAGGAAAGCATAAATGTAAAGCATAACTTATGCATGTAACCATAAGACTCAGGAACAGTAAAAAGAATAGAATGATGATACATCTCTTAGAGTTTTGACTAACTCTCTCACTGTGTGGGTCTGTCTCATACATGTCAGGAACCTGTCTAACCGTTTCACCCGAGAGGGACTTAGACAATTAAACTGGCTGACTTACTAGACCGCAACTTTGCTTTATACTCCTGCTGTGGAGTTTTCTCTAACAGGGGAATTTTAGATTCATTTTCGGGGCAGTCCTTGAGTACGGGGCAGTCCTTGAGGAAAGTTTTAGGTTTGAGTCCATGGAATTTCTTGACGTGGCTCACGTGTAGCCACCCTTTCCGGTTTTCAATTTTAACTGCTGTCCGGGTGGTGAGAAGGACCAGACGGGGCTGCTTCCAGCGGGGCTCCAGCGGACTTGAACGATCAAAATTACGGATCAGCACGAGATCCCCCGGGACGATCTCGTGTGGTTTCACCTCGGTGTTGTCTGGAAATGCAGCGGCAACCTGTGAACGACAAGATTGTAGTGCAGACATCAAGGAGGCAAGGTAATCTGTCAGCATATTACTGTCAACATCAGTTATGGTACGGGGTCTAGGTGTACCCCACATGTTAGGGGGACGACCAAACACTATCTCATAGGGAGATAGACCTGAACGGGAGTGAGCGACCATTCTCATATAAAAAAGGGCAACTGGCAGTGCTACTATCCAATCTACACCTTTCTCTGCACACACTTTTGCAATGCGGATTTTTAGGGTCTGGTTATGTCTCTCTACAAGACCGGCTGCTTCAGGATGGCGTACACAATGGAACTTCCACTGGTATCCTAACAGAAGGGAAACTTGTTTCATGAGCTCGGATGAGAATGGCTGGCCGTTATCTGAATACACGACCCTAGGTAATCCATAACGGGGAAAATACTCACGAACCAACTGCCTGGCAGTGGTCGCAGCTGTGTAATCTGGAACTGGATATGCCTCTGTCCACCTGGACAAAGCGCATACAACTACGAGGACATACTTGAAACCTCGACATCGCTCCATCTGAATATAATCCATTTGGAGGACTTCAAAAGGGTGGTCAGGAGGATGGAATCCACCTTGTTCCACCGGGACACCTTTACCTGGATTGAACTGACAACAGATCATGCAGGTACGCACTTTCTGTTTGGCTGCTGCTCATAAATGCTTATTGAACCAGATGTTCTGGATACTGTCTAACATTGCTTTTTCTCCTAGATGTGCTGGACTATGTGCGGTGTTAATAATGACTTGAACCATAGAGTCGGGGAGAAACCATGTGGCTTTTCCCTTCGTTAACCATCCTTGATCTGTCTGGACCCCTCCTTGTTCGGACCATTTCTTGATTTCATCGGGAGTAGCATGTAACTGTATGTCTATGACATCTTGTGTAGGGTCCTTAACTGTCATACAAGTAGTCTGATCTGGAATGAGTGTCTGTGTCGTGTTAACTGGAATGTCTGGAGTCTGAGCTGTAAGCTTGGCTGTTCGATCTGCTAGATCGTTACCCTGGGAAATGATGTCGGTGACTTTCGTATGTGCCTTGCACTTCATGATAGCGATAGCTGTCGGTAAATGTATTGCATCTAACAGAGCTTGAATGAGGAAACCATGCTGAATCTTGGTTCCATGAGAAGTCATGAAACCTCTTTCCTGCCAGAGCACTCCAAAGTCGTGTACGACTCCGAATGCATAACGTGAATCTGTATATATGTTTACTTTCAAGTTCTTGGCACGTATGCAGGCTTGGGTCAGAGCGATGAGCTCTGCTGCTTGAGCGGACAGAGTGTCAATACGATGTGTTTCTATAACTTCGGTTTCAGTAGTCACTGCATACGCGGCTACTAGTTCTCCTGTACTTGTTCTCATACATGAACCATCCACATAAAGTGTCAGGTCGGGATCAGGTAATGCAATGTCTGTCAAGTCTTGTCTAGGCTTTGTCATGGTGTTAACAACTTCCACACAGTCATGTGTGGCAGGATTGGAAGCAACTGACGGTAACAGTGTAGCTGGATTTAAAATGTTGCAGCGTCTGATTTCTATGTGTGGCTGAAATAATGTCAGTTCATAACCTGTTAAACGTGCAATTGTCAAGTGCTGAGTCTGTGTTCGGGTTAAAAGAACTTCCACGGAGTGTGGAACTTGTACTGTCAGGGAGTGTCCTAACACTATGGAATCACTCTGTCTGATAGCTAGAGCTGTGGCTGCAACTGACTTGAGGCACGCAGGCAGAGCCTGGGCTACTGGATCTAATGTGCTAGAAAAATAAGCACAGGGCTTGTATTGTCCTGCTTGATCTTGTGTAAGAACAGATAATGCAGTACCATCACGTTCTGTAACAAAAAGTGTAAAAGGCTTACTGTAGTTCGGTGTTGCTAGAACAGGTGCATTACATAAAGCTTTCTTTAACTCATTAAAAACAAGTGTATGTTCCTGGGTCCAAGGGAGGACAGTCGATACGGCTGCCTCCTGTGTCGTTAACTGTATCAGTGGCTTGGCTAGAAATGCATACTGAGGAATCCATTGTCTGCAGTAAGAAGTGAGGCCGATAAAAGCTCGTACCTCCTTCTGAGTCTTGGGCTGTGGAAGACGTGCTATTAACTGGATACGGTCAGGTGTCAACTGCCTACCCCTCTTGGACAGTAAGTGTCCTAAGTAGACCACTTGCTGGACACAGAATTGCAATTTGGAAGGGGACACCTTGTGCCCCATCTCGGCCAGAAAATACAGAACTGTAAGTGACGCACGTTCGCAGTCACGTTCAGAACGGGCTGTGATCAGTAGATCATCGACATACTGGAGCAGGGCAGTGTCAGTTGGCATGCGAATATTGTCTAGTTGTCTCTTAAGTGCTTGACTGTAAATGCTAGGACTTTCTGTGAAACCTTGAGGTGCTCGTGTGAATTTATAGCTTCTTCCATTTAAACAGAATCCGAAGAGGAACTGGCTGTCTGGATGAATGGGGACACTGAAAAATGCGTTCTTGAGATCGATAACTGTAAAGAACGTGGCTTCAGAATCAATGGCTGTCAATAGTGAAGAAATATCTGGGACTACTGGGTACTGGGGTATGATACATTTATTAAGTTCTCGAAGGTCAATCACTAATCGATAAACTGGAGGTGCATTTGGATCAGTACGTTTCAGGATCGGAATGATAGGAGAATTACATACATTGGAGTCAGTTTCTACAACCACTCCTTGAGCAATAAGCTCGTCAATAATTTTGGATAAGGCTGCTACAGCCTCAGGTGGCAATTTGTACTGTCTGATTCGTGGTAAAACAACACCTTGCTTCAGAGTCACACGATGGGGTGTGATATGCATACAACCTACATCAGTTGGACCTTGCGCCCATAAATGCTGTGGTACATTCAATAATCTTGGATCAAAATCACGTAATACATAATGACCCTTAAAGTCACGTAAAAACAGACGGACCCCTTCTGGGGAGCAGCATATAACCGCTCCTAATTCTTTCAGTGTTTTAATGCCTAACAGATTTTCTGGACAAGATTTCGTGAGTAACAAGTCTGTAGTTCGGGACAATGGACCGACTTCTAGAGTAACTGGTTTCGATATTTCATTAACAATGGGCTTTCCTGAAAATCCAAGGGAAACATTTCTAGAGCCTGAGAGCGGAGCCCCTGGAACCTCGTCATGACTGATGGTAGTCCTACTTGCCCCTGTATCAATCAGAAACTTTCTGTCTTTCCCCAATACTTGACTGTGTACATAGGGACCCTCTTGATCTACAGGAATCTCGATGAGAGGCAAGCCTACCTCCCTCTCTAGGCTATTTCATGAATATGGCTGATAATCTGGATACTCTGACTGTGCGTACTGGTACATCTGCTGTGTAACATGCTGTGTTGCAGCGATAGGCTGCGGTGCTGTAACTGTCTGTTGTGCATTCTGTGGTGGCTGAGAAGTCTGTGAAACTTGTTCTTGTCTAGGCGGACGTGGTCTCTCTTTGGTCTTACCAGTAGCTATGTTGTGTTTCAGAACTGCACATTCGTTTATAAAATGACCTGGCTGTTTACAGTAATTGCAGGTCCCTTTAACGGGAGCTGCAGGATGACTGGCTTGATTCGGACCCCTCTTCTGACTGTCTTGTGGAACAGATTGTGCAACTAGTACTTTCATTTTCGTGTCTTTCATATGTCTCCTTTCGTGTTCCTGCTCTTCCCTGATTCTGTTCTGGTGGTACTGGAGCATCTGGAGCATCTGTGACGGAGAATTAGCTTGCCAGGTACTTTCGACTTTCAAGACTCTATTTTTAACTTGTGGACTTGAATTCTCGACTAGTTTGGTAACAAAAAGATGGGGATACGACTCACTACTTGTTTTCAGACCACTATTAATAATAAAACATTTCTCAAATCTAGAATAGAAATCACTAGTATCTTCGTCTTGTTTCTGTTTACAGGCTGAGATAGCATCCCAATCTTCCTTTTTCGTGGCTAGTAATCTTGGCAAAACTTGTATCAATAACTCGGGCAATTCTTTAGCTTTATCCCCAAGACCGGTACCTGGTACTCGTATATTATCTTCAGTTTCTAGTGCTGTCCAATCTATCTTTTTCTCTCCCACCTCCCATTCTTTTTCTTTGAGTTTTTCATATATGCCCGCAGGCAACAGGACCTTTAGCATTTTAATGATATCAGGATACGTGTATTCTCCCATACGGAGCATGTCCTTTAATTCACGGTGGAACCCTGCTGGATCTTTATCATGACAGGGAATTAACTTTTTCATCTCTAAGAGTTCCATTTTTGTAATAGGGGTGTAAACAAATACTCGTTCTAGACCACCACCCTCTTTCTTGACTGGATGCACTTCTCGTAACGGATTCTGTCTATCTATGTAGAATGATTTACTTTCTGGAGGTGAGACGTGAACAAAATGTGGATTCAGAAAAGTTCGGTATTTGTGGCGCTGTTCTAAAATGACACTAATTAAATCGGTACCTAGACCTTTCCATCTGTACTGGAGTAACTCGTTTAATACATCATGTAGCGGACCTGGATCAGAATGCTGATCCTCATACAGTATAATGAGGTGCTGGATCATATACATACCCACCAGACGTTGCTCGGCTGGGGGCAATTTCAGAAACATTTGTGCCACTATTTCGTCTGGAAAAGTGGTAGAATCAGTAGTCCATCGGACTGCTGATCGGGCTAGTTCTTGTTCATGCATTGTACTGAGCTCGCTATAACCTATTCGTAATTTCAGAATATGATCGGTAGCTTGGAATACTTGCTCAAGAGAACACTGTTCTGGTACTGGAGGAGGAAAAGCTTTCTTGTAATCTAGGCGTGAATGTCGATCGGAAAGTCTAGTTCTACCTACATACGCTATTCTGTCGGGATTCTCGCTGTCTACCTCTTCAGTAGAAGAGTCACTCTCTTTCTCGGTTGCTCTCTTTGCTTCTCGTTCCTTGTGTATACGTATTATTTCCTTACGAATTTTCTTATACATACTCTCTATACAATTTTGTGTCTTGTGTTTTCCCTCGGCTATATTGTCACTCCACCTAGTCAGGACCTTCATTTCTTCTGGATCTTTTTCTGGATAATCTTGCTCTCTTATTAAACAGTTAATCAAAAATTTTAAAATCATGAGCTGAGTCTCGACTTTTCTTTGAACCATGGCTTCGTGAATACTTCCTGGATTCACTCCTGTACGGATAAAACGATATATTCTGTCTAGATGTTCTCCCATATCGGGCAGGGTTTCCAAAAAGCCGGCAACCCGTCTTAAACGTAATGAATATATGACCATGTGATCATCGCCTGGAACTGGATCATAACGACATTCAGTAAGGGCTCGCTTGATATCTATGTATGTAGTTACTTTTGGCGTACGCTGTAACGCTAGTTCATGTAGCGTCAGACGTCTTGGCTGAGGCGGGGTACGAGGAGAACCTCCCCCCGCGGCACCTAAACTAGAATCGTCGGTGAATACTGTACGGGCTGGTAGAGTGACTGGCAAAACGGGTGCATGTACTGTGGGCTGGTCCGGGGGTGCTGTAACAGGTACTGTAACATTGACTGGACCCGTGGGACCAGCGGTTGGAGGAGCTGGAATTACATTATTAACGGGAGCAGGCGGGATAGGATTTGCATATTCTGGGACTGTATCGTCCAAATAGGACGAGAAAAAAATATCAGCTGCGGTCGGTTTGTGACGTAGCTTAATCGGGACCAATGGTGGCGGGAAATTACAGGGTACTTCCGGGGTTGCTTTTGGCAAGCCCTCGGCAAGAAGAGGATACATACCTTTAATAAGGGCATTTCTCTGTCTGTCTGACTGTTCTGCTCTAACTCGTTCACCTTCTTCGATTAATTCCTTTTCTTGGGCTTTTTCTGCGGATTCCCTACTTAATTCTGTTTTTCTGAATTCTTTTTCGGTTCTTTTGTGAGATTCTTTGCGCCATAACTCGATGGCATCTTTCTGGGACTGTCTGGCTTTCTTTTTCCATAATGCTTCTTCTACTCGCATGATGCACTCGGCATCCCATGTACCTGATACGGGCCATCTATATTTCTCTTCTAGTTCCTTAGTATAGTCCGCCCATAAGTCTAGATATATTATGGCATCTAAGCCATGCTTGTGATACATAAAATGTCCTGGACTGTCCCTAGGAGGGACAGGAACTGCTTCTTCGAGCAACCCTTTTCTGGTCTTTAACTGACGTAATTTCGAGAACAAAGGCATTTCCGTGGTATACTTGGAACACAATACACAATAATCACAGTAATAAAATAGCGAACAAAGCACTCATACCACGACATAAACATACATTGATAACAGTTCGAACAAAATACTACCTGATACACTGAAAACAGAACACATGAATTTCTCGAGAACTAAACTTACTAGAATTACTGGATGCACTGCTAAAACAGTACAGAACATACCGGTCCCATAAAGAGACACGTCAGGACCCGTATCCACCTAGGTGAATACTTCGGACTGGATCTGTGTACCCAAACCCATCGGACCAGGACCAAACTAATGATCCTGTCTAGATACTTCCCCCGTGACGGTACTCACCGGGAAGCAGAAACTGGAAGGCCTCGGACTGGACTGGACTGCTACGACGTCGGACTACGAACTTCGGAAACTTCGGTTACAGGTGGGCCTCCGGATACTTCGGACCTTGCTCTCTCGGCTTGGGCTCTGGTCGGGACGAACCGCATTCCACACCGCTTCGTCTGGATGTCGGACCGCAGTCTCCGTCTCCTCCGTGGGCCTGAGGGAGACTTGAAGCAGAAATATCTGCCGGTGCGCAGTAGAGTTCCGTCACGGCTGCAGAGGGTCAGGGGGCCTGCGTGGCATCGCCAGCGCGTGAGGAAGGGGCTCGTACCTATTCGGGCGCCATTATGTGGTATATAAATAAATAATACCGGGACTATTTTTGAATTACATTAACAATAACAGATAGCTCAATAAATAAGAGGCAGGATCCGATGTGTCCGAGTCAGAAGGATTTATTCAGGCAAAAGGGAAGGGACTGGAACGGGACAGCCTGAAATAAAATGAAAAGGAAGGCAGCTGCAGCGCTTCATCGACAGTGCAGCATATATATAGTACAACATTACATTACATTACATACAGTAGGCGTAACTTATGACAAACGTAAGATAAGAAAACATGGGCGGAAAAAGAAGGCGTGTACAGGGCGTGCATGTAGACATGTGATGAGAAACGTCACAAAAGTGTCTTGAATGGGGCGGAAACATGGAGGGGGCTACCTGAGAGCAGCTGGGACCTTTAACCTAGTGGTGCGCGTAAACGGGCAATGACGTGTTACCAGGGAGAACTGGGGGCTATGACTTCTACACTAGAAGAGGAGACTAAAGTCTGCGGGGTCAGGACGACATGTACCTATAGCATATCTGGTATCTGGTGTTTGGAGTACATGTTGATAGAATCTAAAAGTTATCAGGGCAAAGGCTACTTGACACTAAGACTGATGCATGCATCTATTCTACATGTATTGCGTGTACTATGAATCTTCTATGAATATTAATACGGTATTTCTCTTACATGGAGACAGAAAGACTAGACCATAGCTGAAACTGTTGATGCGGTTCAGTAGCTTAGGAATGCAGAAGACGGAGAGCTGAACTGATAACTAGAAGCATAACATACTCTTGGCCGACTGGCAGGCAGAGCCAGGCCGGGCCGGGCACCGCGCGGCAGGAAGTAAGTGAAGGGTCAGGGATGCAGGTGGGGGCTGCATCGCTCCTCGGAGAGGGTTCAGGAGACTGGAGCTTGAATCTGGTGTCCGGGCCCTTTTGAGGCCTAGAAACGGGGACAATGCGGTGAATTAACGTGCACACTGTGAAACGTGACAACATAGGCCTAATACTCGTTGCCTTCACGAGAACTGGATACTGGCATACTAGAGTTGGACACGACTATAATTGCATCTTTAATCGATCATAGGGGGATACATGCATATCGATCATGCACATATAACATAGAATGGGGAACACCTAGGCACATATAACATGGCAAAATTTACTTTTCCTTCGACACCGCGAACTTCCCGGAGAGCTGGAAGCACGCCGAACTCAGCGCTCTACTCAAGAAACCATCAGCAGACCCCTCCGACCTCAAGAACTACCGCCCCATCTCGCTGCTCCCGTTTCCGGCAAAAGTCATCGAGAAGACCGTCAACAAGCAACTGGCCGCCTTCCTCGAGACGAACGGCTCCCTCGACCTCTCGCAGTCTGGCTTCCGAACCAACCACAGCACCGAGACCGCCCTGATCGCAGCCACCGATGACATCAGAGCCCTGCTCGACAACGGGAAAATAGCGGCCCTCATCCTCCTGGACCTCTCCGCGGCCTTCGACACTGTCTGCCATCGTACTCTAGTACAGCGCCTCAGCAACGTCGGAATCCAGGAGAAGGCACTGGAGTGGATCACCTCCTTCCTCGCCGGAAGGACACAGAGAGTTCGCCTCCCCCCGTTCAGATCTGAAGCCACCGAAGTCATATGCGGCGTTCCTCAATGCTCCTCGCTCAGCCCAACACTCTTCAACGTCTACATGAGCCCCCTCGCAGCCATCGCACGCCAGCACAACCTCAACATCATCTCCTACGCCGACGACACCCAGCTGATCCTCTCCCTCACCAACGACCCCGCCACCGCCAGAACCTGCACGAAGGGATGACAGACGTAGCCAAATGGATGTCGAACAGCCGCCTGAAACTGAACTCGGACAAGACGGAAGTCCTCATCCTGGGATCCTCACCCTCCGCCTGGGACGACTCCTGGTGGCCCCCCGCCCTAGGCAGCGCACCCAAACCAACAGACCACGCACGCAACCTGGGCTTCATCCTGGACTCCTCCCTCTCCATGACCAGACAAGTCAACGCCGTCTCCTCGTCGTGCTTCAACATCCTGCGCATGCTACGTAAGATCTTCCGATGGATCCCCACCGAGACCAGGAAGACGGTCACCTAGGCCCTCGTCACCAGCCGTCTGGACTACGGCAACTCCCTCTACGCCAGAACCACCGCCAAACTCCAGAAGAGACTCCAGCGGATCCAGAACACCTCAGCACGACTCATCCTGGACATCCCCCGCCGCAGCCACATCTCCGGACACCTGAGAGACCTGCGCTGGCTCCCGGTCAACAAGAGAATCACCTTCCGGCTCCTCACCCATGCACACAAAGCCCTACACAACCAAGGCCCAGGATACCTCAACAGCCGCCTTAACTTCTACGCTCCCAAACGCCAGCTTCGATCGACCAGCCACGCCCTCGCCGCCGTCCCCCGCATCCGAAGAGCCACCACAGGAGGAAGGTCCTTCTCCTACCTGGCCGCCAAGACTTGGAACTCCCTCCCGACCCACCTCCGCCTGACCCAAGACCACCTCGCCTTCAGGAAGCAGCTCAAGACCTGGCTGTTCGAGCAGTAGCGGACCCCCTCCCCCCAGCGCCTTGAGACCCTCCGGGTGAGTAGTGCGCTATATAAATGCTGTGATTGATTGATTGATTGATTGATTGATTGATAGATGTAGCTATGAAAACTGGAGGAAGAGTGTTAATATATCCTTTAATAATTTATAGACGTGATACTTCATTCTAAAAAATATTTTAATCCTGTGTAGGTTCTGCCACAAACTAGTAGAATACAGAATAATAAATTGGATAGAAGAGGTTTAATATTTGGTTAGTTCCTTTATGGAAAATTAGTTAGACATTTATCAAAGTGAGTAACATTGATTGACTATTTGTGATATCCGTATATTAATATTAATCACAGATCTTACAGTGTGCTTTATACTATCGGAATACCTGTGTAGTTGAAATTAGTAAAATATTAGTATTATTAATTTTTTTTATTATAATGTTTTTCATTGTTTCATTATATTTTTCTTTTGTCTTGTCTCTTAATTATCCTAATGCTTTTTGTATGTTCACTAACTGCAGATCGTGCAAGATGCTTAGACTAAGCACCTGGTGAAGGAACAGAACCATTGGGGCAGTGCCGCTCGAAGTCGTTTCCAGGCCAAAGCGGGTCTTGCTGACTGTTTCTATCACACGGATTGCTCCTGTGGAATTGTGTGCGACAGCGGGAGCCGGCGTGCTCCACTCCGGGCTTTCCTGACCCCAAGCACAGGCAGAGGACTACTCCAGCGTGAGCGGGACTGCGAGGCCCACAGGTGATTGTGCCGGACCAGCGCGCACACCTGCTGCCTCTTCCCGCCCACTCCTCCCTGAAGGCGCTTATATACGACTCGCGGCCCCCGCTCCGCGGGGGCCGCTCGAAGTCGTTTCCAGGCCAAAGCGGGTCTTGCTGACTGTTTCTATCACACGGATTGCACCTGTGGAATTGTGTGCGACAGCGGGAGCCGGCGTGCTCCACTCCGGGCTTTCCTGACCCCAAGCACAGGCAGAGGACTACTCCAGCGTGAGCGGGACTGCGAGGCCCATAGGTGATTGCGCCGGACCAGCGCGCACACCTGCTGCCTCTTCCCGCCCACTCCTCCTCCTACTTGACCCCACCCATCAGCGCGAACGCGGGACGCGCGCGGGTGAAGCGCGGGCGAAGACCGGGCAAAGAGCAGGCCGTGTGAGGCCGTTCGAGAACGTTAGAGACCGGACCGGGCCTCCTTTTTTACATCCTGACTGACCCCCTTATTCGATCATCTGGCCTCTCCCTGCATCCTCAAGACATATTGCTCACTATGAGTAAAATGGAGACGAGGAGCAAAGCTAATTTGGCAGTCACTGGATCTACGACAAATGCTCCTACCCAAGGTAAAATTGATAATTATTTCCTCAAGGCAGGATCTCTGTTGATTGATGATATCACTCTCCTAGAAAGACGCATTTCGCAAGAAATAGAGTGGGTCCGGAGGTCGTCGATGGGTACCATAGCGATGGCAAAAACTCCTGAGGATAGACGGAATATAGACAGTTCGCAGTTTTGAGCCTGCGGAGGGGCTCAGCCAATTACCAGCATAGATCTCTCAGAGGAAACCCTAAGCGACCTTGAAGACATGAGTCTTCTTTCACTGCCATTGACACAAATCACGCAACTGCCAAACAAATCAAACATGGGAGAAGATACTGAATTTACTACACAAAGCCCTATCCCATCGAGGGAAGAACCTCCACTTACAACAAACACCCCAAATTCAACAGGGCTATTAAACACAGATCGGGGTCTGAGGGAGAGAGCAATTAAAAAAAAAAAAAAAGTACTTTATTAAATTTAAATGGGTCAATTGATTCTTTTGGTAGAGAACCTTGTGCATATTATGCAGGATTGCCATATACTCTTTATTATTATTATTATTATTATTATTATTATTATTATTATTATTATTATTATTATTACTCTGGTAGTGCCATAACAAGACATTACACAATAGTGTGAAGTGTTTATTGAGGCGAAAATATAATAGTACATTCTAGTACTGCAATTTCCAGGTATATACATTATTTAAATTACTTTTATTAACGTCACATTGTTTCATTTAGAATTTGGTGATCTGTAAGTTATCTATAATTCACCTTACACTCTAATTGGGGGTACAAAGAGAAAAAATTGTTATTTCATAATCTACTTTAAATATGTAACTAATATAAATGAGATTTGGAATCACAATTACTTTCTCTGCACTATACAAGATAGATGTAGCTATGAAAACTGGAGGAAGAGTGTTAATATATCCTTTAATAATTTATAGACGTGATACTTCATTCTAAAAAATATTTTAATCCTGTGTAGGTTCTGCCACAAACTAGTAGAATACAGAATAATAAATTGGATAGAAGAGGTTTAATATTTGGTTAGTTCCTTTATGGAAAATTAGTTAGACATTTATCAAAGTGAGTAACATTGATTGACTATTTGTGATATCCGTATATTAATCACAGATCTTACAGTGTGCTTTATACTATCGGAATACCTGTGTAGTTGAAATTAGTAAAATATTAGTATTATTAATGTTTTTTATTATAATGTTTTTCATTGTTTCATTATATTTTTCTTTTGTCTTGTCTCTTAATTACCCTAATGCTTTTTGTATGTTCACACTTGTCAATTGTTCTATTGTTATTTTTGCTTCGATTTAATGTGTTTGCATTTCTTAAAAATGAAAAATGTGATGAAGTGAATGAATTACCCCCTATAAAAAAATTTGTTGATTTTTTCTTGCTCTAAATAAAAACGTTTTTAAAGGATCTTGGCACAGTCCTGCACTTGAGTCCTCAGTCATATTGTAACTTATGAAGCAGCATTTTCCATTGTGAATAAGTAATTGACCAAAAACTTGTGATTAACAAGCCTGTTTAGAGCAGTGATGTGAGAGAGATGTAATGTTGTTTTTGGGGCTAGCCGTACCCCAGGAAAAGTAACATGGCTGTGTTAATTAGTGGACAAAACTGGCTTCAAAGTCAGAAGAGAGCAACTCAGACCATCTCAGGAGCCGTTGCAGTTAAGAGTATTACTTTTCTTTAGCTGGTGGAATTCTCATCAGTACACTCGAATTTCAGATAATAAAAACTGGCCCTCACAATATTAAAAGAGGTGTTAGTAGCATCGGAGGTGATGTTTTCTTGCCAAGTTATTTGAATTAGATCGCAAACGAACAACATAGATCAATGAAGCAAATACGCTTTAAAATCATCATCTACAGAGATAAATGTGTGTCTGTTGAAATCAGTCATGGCATTTCTAGAAATAAGAGGTGTGGATTTAGGGTTCTACCTGTATGAAGATGGCAGGGAACTGTAAGGTGCTGAGAATGCTGTGAAAAAGCCTTGGACCCATTGGGTGTGATGCAAAATAATACAGAGCACTTTTCTTCTGGAATGGGACAGAACTGGGAAAGATTATAAGCTGGAGGTGAAAAGGTTAAAGGGATACATATGCTAGAGTGTTTTAATAAATCAAAATGAATGAAATTAACATGTAGAAATAATGTGTAGGCCTCAAAATGAAAAGTCACAGTTTTAGGGCAAGTGAGAGCATCAGGCTTTCATAGCTACATAGATTAAGTTAGAAAGACTTCTGAATGCATCTTTCATTATCCTTTTTCTCTTACCTAATGTCAGTAATGTGAGATGTTAAACTTTCAATGATACAAAAATGCTGAACTGAACATGAACTAATAGAAAACATTAAATTTCAACCTTCCCATAGAGATATCCTCAGAGACTACAATAATGTATTAAATTGTGTAGTTTAATTTTCAACAAAATGTTTCTTCCTAAGTAAAACTCGCATGTTAGAATGTGTGAGAATTCCATGATGTCATCTGTATGGTGGGGATACCTAAACATGAACTGTTTTGTCTTGTAGTAGAAATGAACGGTGGGAACCTAACCTAGACTTGTACAATGTTTATGAAATGTTTCATTTTAACACTTAGGCCCTGATCACGATGTCGGACACCGTATCGGTCTGGCACCACCCAACCATAGGTTGGCGGTTCCGACTGCCTGATTTGGATGCGACCGCCCATAGGGCGGTTGTAAACATCTATTCTACAATGGAAGCTTGTACGGCGGGCAGAATCCATTGTAGAATAGATGTTTTTAAACATTCCTGCACCCTGTGGCAGGCACCGCACACAGGGCGGGGATTCGAAGGGCGGCACCTTAGGTGCCCCCCCAGGTCCCAAAGCGGAGGGCCAAGGGGGAAGGAGAACCTGCCAGCGGCCCCCAATGTTGCTTTCCGAGTGCCTTTCCATTTCAGAAAGGCCGACATGGAATGGCTGTCAGAAACCGGCATCATAATCCTGACGGCTGAGCCAAGTCTTTCAAGGGATTATGGTGTGGTCTGACAAGCCTGTCAGAAGTGTTGCAGAAGGTCCCTCTGCCGGATGCCTCCATCTGCCGAAATATAATGTGGCGGGCAGATCACAGGGGCAGATGTAGGTGGGTCCAACACCAACGTGGTGTCTGTGTCAGACCCACCGACATCATAATGAGCCTCAATATGTCTGTAAGCCTTTGTCTTGAACCTCTAAGACGACTGAAGCTTCCTGTTCCCATGATGACACAGCGCAATGAACGGTTGAGAAGACAGAATAATGTAACATTTTACCTTAGTAATAGATATTGAAATGTTATATTAGTGTGTGTTCCTAGAGTAGATTTGGATTCCTCTTGAGAGATTCTTCAGACCCTATCTAGACTACCTGCAGAGCCCTTTGCTCTGCATTCACCAAGGGCGACCAATTGATTTCCCTTGCCTTAATCTATGCTGCTCTGAGACTTTATTGAGACGCTTTAACTTCTCTTTATGGGAAGTGCTGTTTGATTTAGATTTGCTTAAAGCTCCATGATTTCTCCTCTCGATTTGCAACTCTTTATGGGTTCTAATAGATACCTTTCACACATTCCCTACACTTGGAATAGAGATTTAGTTGTATGGAGCATCATTTATGCAATTGTTTTGTATTGTATTACTAAAGAATTGATTCCCTATTTTGAGAACTTATAAATAAAGAAATACTTACTAAAAGATTTAGTAAAATCTTTAAACTCACATCAAATCTCATCACTGACTCCTAAGTGTTGATAATTGAACTGTGATATATACATTGATTTGATTTGCAGCTTCTGATTAATTCTCTTATTACGTCCAAGGTCTTTCGGCCCTAAGCGAAGTAAAATGAGTTGGGATTTTTCTTCGGAAGAGTAATAAAACTGATACCGTAAACCAAATATTTATTCAAAGTCCCTGCTCCACCACATGCGACTCAAGCAATAGAGTAAAAATTCAAGCATGTGGCCTTATTGTAGTTTTGCTTCTTTTATATTCAAAGAAGCAAGTTCATCAACTGAAAGAAGAGCAAGGTGACGATTTGTGGCAATTCTGTTGTAAAGTGTTCTTTGGTATAGACAGCAGAAAAGAAACATGGGAAACAGGGGGGTGCTCATTCGATTATTTGAAGTTATAATAACCCAGATGTGGAAGGATGAGTTCAGCTATGAGTCATGCATGTGTATATGTATGTATTTACTTATGTATGCTTGCATATATGTGTGACTCTATGTATGCACATTTGCGATTTATAGACCAAGATACAAACAAAAAGAGTGCTGTAGGAAAGGGGGGTTATAATATGAGCCGTAATTAGGGAAGGTAGATGAGAAAAGAGGATGTTAGAGGGGTGGGGAAATGTGAGGGGTGGTTAAGGAGCAGATACTAGGTAGTAGTGAAATGTTGTGTGAAGATAAGTGTTAAATTTGCTTGTGAAAGAAGAAAAGAGAAAGTACTTGCCTGCACTGAAGTGGCTCCTGTAGAGGAGAAAGCTTGCTTTGAGGTTTTCTCAATCTTGCATCTCTAGATTCCCTGTATGGGAACTTTACTGCCTTGAAAGAAGTGAGTGTTGGTAGAGATACTTTTTTGGAGATCATGTAAGAAGGGGTCTTTGTGCGGAGTGCTTTGTAAATGATACAGCACATATTGAAGGTAACAGACCAATGAGGGAATGTTAGCCCCGTGCTTATGTTTATATAGGAGAAGTGATCAGAAATTTGGTGATGAGAAGTGATTCTGTAATATTTACACGATGCACATTTTGAATAGTTCCTTTGCACCTAGTTGCAATGTTGTGGGCTTTACCAACATGAATTGAGGAATGGTATGTGTATTACAAATGCAATATTCTGTATTGTTTCCAGCCCTGATGAAGCCGCAGGTTAACTCAACCACGGCGAAACGCGTTGGCAAAAGGAGTGGAACTTGCCGAAAATAAAGACAAGCATTGACAAAGCCCTACCATTTATCTATTTTCGCTTTGTGTTTTTGTGATTTACACGCACTTAGTTGTTATATGTATCTGTGTGCTCCAAAAATATCGCTGTTCAAGACTCTCAATATCCATTGAGTATAGGGGAGTAGGGTGTTCTCTTCCCAAAATTTTGGATGCACCAGCTGATTTAGCTTGAAAGGAGAGAATAGTGTATACTACTATCTGATTGCCAGCTAACCCCATACACCCATAAGCTATTGACCAATGAGGGAAGCCAGTGGAACTCCCTGAGAGCTGGAGCCATCATGTTTATTGTCCAAATACCCATTATCAGGCAAGCTTCTATATGGAGGATGCAGGGCATTGCCTCCATCAAGATGCAACAGGAGCAGGGATTAAACAGCAGTAATGAAGTCTGCTTCCAGAGCACCAACGTCTGCCTTGAATCCAAGGGAGATGTCGATTGGAAGTCCAGCAACTTTCACTGCTGGTCATGTAGAGTTTAAAGCCATCTAGTCTCATTGGTGAGACCAGTTTTGAATTTGTTGTTGTTTAGCCTTAAATGTATTTTGGACACATTTGTTTTTATTGGTTAGACTTTGATTTGTGGGTAAGAAATCTAAGCTTGGATGGTTGTGAGACAGCACTTTATATGGTCAACAATGTGTTGGGATGTTGGGACAGCCACAATAAATAGTCTGGAAAGAAGTGAACAGGGACCTGAAGGGATTATGTAAAATGAATAGAGTTGAGTGATTTTAGCACAATAACATACTATTTGAAATCCCAGAATTGCCTAGACAACCTGGAGTTCACTTGTCTTTATTGGGGACTATTGTTAATTGGATATGTATAGAATTCATTAGTGAAAACATTTGCACGGGTGGAGGGCTGAGCAGATTAACACCGGCAGGGAAAAGTTTTCTGAGTAGATGGGAAACTGCAAAATTAAGAAAAGTTGGGTACTGGTCTGATTAAGGATCTGTCAAGTTGTTGGTGGTTTAAGGTGGTAAAAGAGGGTTTAGGTTAAGTCTGCACCGGCCCATGAAGTGAGTGTGTTTTCTTGATATGATATGATATGAGGGGTATTTATAAAGCGCACAGCTACTCAGGCAGAGTTTCCCGGCACTAGAGAAACCTCAGAACTAGACTGCTGCTGTCCCTGGAGGGGAGGAAAACGTAAGGTAGATGTCGGAAGAGCCAGGATTTAGGCAACTTCCTAAAGGCAAGTAGGTCAGTCACCTGTATGAGTGTCGCCGGCAGGAGGTTCCAGACTCGGGAGACCTGCACTTGAAAAGAGCGACCTCCTATATGGGTGCGGGAAAACTTAGACACATCCGCCAGATACAGTGAAGATGACCTCATGGTTCTGCGGGGGGCATGGTGTGTGACTCTCCTTCTGAGATAGTATGCGCCCGTGCCCTGTAGTGCCTTAAAAACCAAGACCAAGGCTTTAAAGCAAATTATTTTCCTCACAGGGAGCCAGTGTAAAGTTTTCAGGTGAGAAGAGATCTGAGTCCCAGGTTTAAGCAGCAGGACCGCCCTAGCGGCCGCATTCTGGACCACATGTAATCTATTCAATAGGTACTCTGAGAGGCCTAGATATTGGACATTAACATATTCCAGCATTGAGACAATAAGAGCTTGAACAATGGTCTTCCTGTGGACAAGAGGCACGAGGGGAAGAAACTTCTTGAGCATCCGCAGGAGGCCAAAACACGATCCTGCGACTGACTTGATTTGGGCTTTTATGGACAGAGTATCATCCAGCTTGACACCCAGGTTCTTAACCGCACTAACCGAGGTGAGAGGAGGCGACATGTCTGATGGCCACCATTGTTTCCACTTGTCCACAGGTGGAGAGCCAAAGAAAATTACTTCCGATTTCTCTGGGTTGCATTAGAGCTGGTTCTCTCTGAGCCATGCGAAAACCCCAGTCAGACATTGATTGATCTTCTCCTCTGCAAAGTCCTCGCCCTTGTCACAGGTGAACAGAAGTTGCGTGTCATCAGCATAGGAGCAAGGGGACACAAATAAAGGTTGAAAAATGTTGGGCTCAAAATTGAGCCCTGAGCGACACCCACCTTCATAAAAGAAATAGGAGCAGAAAAAGGGGGAGACCAGACCTCTTGGAATCTCTCCTCCAAAAAGGAGGAGAACCACTTTAGCACCGTGCCACCCAGGCCGCACTAGGGCAATCTGTGCAGGAGTCGGTCATGTGGCACGGGGAAGAAAGCCGCGGAGAGGTCCAACAAAATCAGCACCGCTTTACCCCCTTCATCCAACTCACCTTGATGGTCTCTGAAATTTCGAGCAGAGCCGATTCTGTGCTGAAATTAAATGTAAAACCAGACTGGCTCTGGTGGAGGAGATTAATTTTTTACACATAATCCATAATGACTAAATTAGCATGTTTCTCTAGAGCCTTGGAAAAAAACAGGAGCAGTGAAGTAGGTCAATCAGGGGTTTATAAAGTGCGCTACTCACCCGTGAGGATCTCCAGGCACTGGGGGCGGAGGGGGGAGGCAGCTCCGGATCAGTCGAAGAGCCAGGTCTTGAGGTCCTTCCTGAACGTGTGCAGGATTGGGGAGCGACAGATGTTCACAGGGATCTGGTTCCAGGTTTTGGTTGCGATGTAGGAGAAAGCTCTCCCGCCTGCTCTGTTCCTGCGGATGCACGGGACCTCTCCAGGGCGAGGTCGGCAGAGCGGAGGTTCCTCTTAGGTACTTGTTGAGGGATTTGTAGGTGTGGGTGAGGAGCTTGCAGGTGACCCTCTTCTCGACGGGTAGCCAGTGGAGGTATCGTAGGTGTTGGGTCATGTGTTCGTGGCGGGGTGTTCCAAAGATGAGTCTGGCTGCGGTGTTCTGGCTGGTTTGGAGTTTATGTAGAAGCGATCTGTTGATTCCGGCGTATAGATCGTTGCTGTAGTCGAGTCTGCTGGTTATGAGCTCGTGGGTGACGGTTCTTCTGCATTCGGGGGGGATCCATTTGAAGGTCTTGCGGAGGATGCTCAGGCAGTTGAAGCTGGTGGAGGAGACGGCGTTGATCTGGCTTTTTATGGAGATGGAGGAGTCGAGGATGAGGCCGATGATTTGTGCGTGGTCTGTAGGGGTGGGTGACTTCCCGAGAGCAGAGGGCCACCAGGTGTTGTCCCAGGCTGAGGTACAGGGGTCGAGGATGAGGACCTCGGTTTTCTCTGAGTTGAGCTTCAAGCAGCTGTCTTTCATCCAAGCTACGATGTCCTTCCTTCCATCGTGGAAGCAGAGTCTGGTGTCTTTGGGGTTCTTCATGAGCGAGAGGATGAGCGGGGTGTCGTCGGCGTAGGATACTATGCTGAGCCCATGCTGTCTGATGATAGCGGCGAGGAGGGCCATGTAGATCTAAAAGAGCATCGGCCTGAGTGATGATCGCTGGGTACTCCGCAGTTGACGTCAGTGGGTTCGGAGAGGAAGGGAGGGAGTCTGATCCTCTGGGTTCTGCCGGAGAGGAAGGACTGGATCCACTCGAGGGCGGCTCCTTGTATCCCTGCGTCGTGAATTCTGGCTGTGAGAGTGCGGAGAGAGACGTGTCGACGGCTGCGGAGAGGTCTAGGAGGATGAGGGCCATGGTGTGTCCCTGTTCGAGTAGTATGCGGTTGTAGTCCATGGCGGCGAGTCGGGCGGTCTCGGTGTTGTGGTTGCTGCAGAATCCAGATTGTGAGGCGTCAAGGATGGAGTTCTCTTCCATGAAGGTGGTCAGCTGTGCGTTTACGAGTCTCTCAGTGACTTTGGCTGCAAAGGGGAGGAAAGAGATGGGCCGGTAGTTTTTTAGGTCAGTTGCGTCGGCTGTTGGCTTCTTGAGAAGGGATTTAACCTCCGCCTGCTTCCAGTCTTCTGCCAAGATGCCAGATCTGAAGGTGGCGTTGATGGTCCGTCCTAGTTCGGGTGCGATGGCGGGCCTGTGGAATATGTGTGGTGGGTAGGGGTCCATTGGGGCCCCTGAGTGGGTTTTCTTCATGGTCGCGGTGATGTGTTCGATGGTGGTGGGATTCCAGGTTGTGACGATTGGCTTGTCTGCGGGGGCGGAGAGGGGGGTGGTGTCCGGCATCTGTTCGCTGAAGTTGTCATAGAGGGTCTGGATCTTCTCATTAAAGTAGGAGCCGAGCTTGTTGCAGAGTTCCTGGGAAGGTGTGACGTCTGTGGCTTCGCTGGAGGGTTTGGTGAACTGCTGTATGACGTTGAACAGTTCCTTGGCGTTGGCCGCATTGATCTGGACTTTGTCTCTTATGAAGGTCCGTTTGCTGTCTCTTATGCGCTGGTGGTATTCCTTCAGGGCACTCCTGTGGTGGTTTCGTGCTATAGTTGGATGGTACTAGGGGGTCAGCTGAGGGCCTTTTTAGCAGAATTTTAGCATTTTTCCATCTGCTAGGCACATGGCCAATCCTCAGCGAGGATTTAAGGACAAAATTAGGAGCAGTATTAATGACCTCGGCCACCGAGTCCAACAATTTTGCTGGGCAGGGGTCTGAGGGAGAGCCTGACTTAAGGCCTTTCATGATCTCCAAGGAAGTCTCCATTTGTAGAGGGGAGAACTGTATTATCGATGGACCCTCCACAGGGGCTCCAGATGTTAAAAATGTGGAGTTCCTTCCCTCCAACGGGAGGTTCTCAGTGAACGAGTCTTGGATGATTCTGATCTTGTCATGGAAAAAGGAAGCAAGTTGGCTTGTCCATCCCATAGTGGGTGTGAAAGGCCTGGCGGTGGAACGCGGAGAAGAGAAGTCTTTCACTATTTTAAAAATGTCTTTCCTCTAGTTGCCAGATGACTCAATTTTGGATGAAAATTTTTTGGGGGCCTCATACCTTTTATCATGATGGACTTTCAAGGCCTGGTTTTAAATTTCTTTATAAACCATGGGGCAGAAATTCTAGCTGCTTTGGAATAGCAGGTGGACATAGGAGCAAGCGCCTGGGTACGTTGCTGCAACCAATTCTCCAGGCAGAGAGCATCACTCTCAAGATTGCCACTTAATGAAAGTGGTCAATGTTCTAGTGCTTCGCTCAGAGCGGCGGAAGTTATTCGGTGGCGGGGTCTTGAGGTATTTGCCCTCTGCTTCCCAGGAAATTGGGGACATTTTACCGTCCTACACACCTTCAAATGTATAATCTATCTGACCATACTAAAGGTGAGAGCAAATCTATTTAGAGTTCTAAGTTAGAAAAAATCTGGTCAAGGGTGTGACCCTTATCATGGGTGGGGTAAAAGGGGACAGGTTGAAGATGGCAAGGGACTCGGTCAATGAAATGGCCTCGGACTCCGAGGGTTTATCCAAATGAATGTTAAAGTCTCCCAATACCAGGAAGTGCTTATACTTGAGAACTAAGGGTGAGATTGCCTAATTGATGGATTTAAGGAAATTCCCAGCTGGCCCAGGGGCCCTATATATTAAGTCTCTGGCCAGGAATTGATGTACTGATAATACACAGTGAAAACCAAAACATGATTTTGTTTCGGGACAGAGGATGTATAGCAATACTTATATTTTAGTTTGATGAGGAGGTTCAATTAGGTTTTATGGTGTTGGTGGCCAATGATCTGAAACTTTTTGATAACTTAAAGTTGTGTCTGAAGGTTCCTTTAGCAAATTCTCATTGAAATGTTCATGAAATTACTGGCTACTGTATACAAATTATTGTTTTATTTATTTATGTACTGTTGATTTAGTTTTTTTTAGAGGATTCTGTGTCTCCGTTTGGTTATTTCAGAGCCCCAGTTAAGATATTTGGGGGCATATTCTCAAGAACGTGTAATATAGAGAAACATGGAAAGGGGTGTTCCCTAAATATCGAAGAGCAAAAATCTAATCGCACATTCAGCTAACCCACACAACCACAAAGAAAATTTATTTATTCAAAGAAAACTTTTTAAATTTTGGTTTTTTATGTATACATTGTTTTCATAGAAAATTAGTTTCATTTAGACAGTAAAATAATGTCTGTAAAGTTTTTGGATCATATACAAAAATACAATATAAAAACTAGGACACCCAGAGGTAATTCAAAAAAGGGCACAAAATCCATTCACTCATACACTCAAACACACCTTTTGAACAGTCAGATTCATACACAAACATTCACATACGTATCATCACACACAAAAGCGCCGACGCGCGTTTCGGACAAGGGCCATTACAGGCTTCCTTCATCAGGGCGCACTTGGAATGGAAACAAAGCAGACGCAGTAGAGGACGTCTGACACAAGGTTCTGGAAGGCGGTCCTAGTAGCATCAAGGGCTGAAGGTGGGTATTCTGTGGGTAGAAAGAGCAAAATAAGAAACACTGCAAAGTGTCATTCATAAAAAAGAAAAGAAGGCCTGGATACGAGTCAGCAAGAAACCAGAATTCAAATGGCCAAGTCCACACATCTCACAAGGGTAAAATATCCTTATACCCCAAAATACACATCATGAAAACAACCAAGGAAGATTGTGCACGGGATATAGCCGAGACTGGCAAAGTGTGTCAGGAAACCAGAAAGTGCATAAAAGAGCCACCACCATAAGTTTACAGGTACAAACAATATGTGAACCAAATGGCTTATTCTTGAAAAGATAATTCACCCCAAGGATGGCAATACGGATGCCTTAAGAGCCAAAAGAGAAGTCTTTTGGATTTTTTATCTTGAGACGGCTGTCTCAGGATTGAACGACTCCATCCCTTGGGAAAATGCCATCCTCTGAATCCTCTGGAGACGCACCTTTTTGCGTTTATCCCTCGTGGCCCTTGCTCTTATCTCTGTTGTTTTTTCTTGGCACCATCCAGCTGGTGCCTGTTAGATTCTGGTTCCAGATCTTTTGGGTTTTAATCCACTTCTTGTTATCCATTTCTGACCATTGTCGATTTTCGACGCATGTTAGTATGCACATTAAGTGCTTTAGTTAATTATTGTGATCCTTCTCTCCTCCCCCTTCTCCCCTTTTTCAGTAACTTCTTTTAAATTCTGACATATTATCGTTGTTTTCATTTTTGTGTTGTTTAACATTTATGAGGTTTATTTACTTGTTTATTTTTGTACCTCCTTCCTTGTGTAGTAAAAAAAAAAATTTTCACCCTATCCCGTTCTCTGTGTTCTTTTTCTTTGTATTAGACGAACTAGTCTGTCTTCTATTTCCTTTCATTGTTGGCGGTTTATGCCCGTGAGTCCTTTTTTCTTTTCGACCTTACTTGTTCCTCGACTGTGGCCTTCTTCTATTTTTATCTCCCCCAGGTGCTTGCAATCCTGGCACCCGCCCGCACTATAAATATCATTGTTTCGCCGACTCTTTTTACCGGCGTATCTTTTCGTCACAGGGGGAAGGAGTTTTTGCCGCTGCCTCCATCGTGGTCCCCATCTAGTTCGGACCTACGGGTCGTTTTCAGGTAAGCAGGGCACCTTGTTTCCTTTACCCTTTCCTATTTTCTTCATTTTCTCGGCTCCCTAACTGGTCATTGTTTTTCTTGCAGGCTCTCTGCCTCTTCATCTTATAACGTTGCCTAAAGCTTGTGCGTATCGATGCTGTCCTCGCGTCTATAATGGACATGACCGATCCTATCACTGAGGTATTCTTGAGCCTTCTGTGCAACACCTCGTATCACTTTGCATGCCTACTCCCTTTTTAGCTAGTGATTTTTCTGTATAAATTTAACAGGTCACTCGAATATTGATTCCTGGTCCTTCTGATAATATTATCAATATATCAAAAGGTGTGTTTGAGTGTATGAGTGAATGGATTTTGTGCCCTTTTTTTGAATTACCTCTGCGTGTCCTAGTTTTTATATTGTATTTTTGTATATGATCCAAAAACTTTACAGACATTATTTTACTGTCTAAATGAAACTAATTTTCTATGAAAACAATGTATATATAAAAAACCAAAAATTAAAAAGTTTTCTTTGAATAAATAAATTTTCTTTGTGGTTGTGTGGGTTAGCTGAATGTGCGATTAGATTTTTGCTCTTCCGATATTTAGGGAACACCCCTTTCCATGTTTCTCTATAGTATTCTCGCCCTGGCGGGTTGTTTCCCTCTTGTCATTTATTTATAGATTCAGGGCCCCTCTCTTGTTTTTTGACAAGAACGTGTAATACCCATTGCAAAAGTAACTTTACGCAACTCTCAACATCGCAGTCTATCTCGGGAAAATTACGCCGTGTTAATTAAGTATTCACAACACGGCGGTACTATGTGATAGTCTCCAGATAACGCGTCGAATTACCGCGTTAAAATCAACACCATGCCGCAAAAATGTGAAATATGAATGCAAAAAAAGTTGCGATGAGGCCAATCGCAATACAAAAACCAGCGGCAGACCTGCAAATCTCACGTGTCTGGCAGGAAAATGCACTATAAAAGCTACAAAAACAACACACCAGAAACAATCCAAAGTGTGTAGCAACATGGTTGCACCCTGACCGAGCGCAGAGGTCAACGCGAACCCCACAAGCCCCACAAACCACCAGCAAGGAACAAGGGCGTCGGGAAAGGCCAAGGAGAAGAAGGAGAGGAAGACGGGGTGCAGTCCGCACAGGAAAACCAGATCAGCGTCACGGAGGTGACAGAACACTACCATCAACTGACCCACACTCAGACTACCGTGAATGCAGTCGTGTCGAGGAGGCCAAGAGGCACTGGCATGGTGTGAAAATTTAAACCAGGCACAAACCCGCTGCCAACGTGAAGGCAGCAACGGCGAAGGGAGGTGGGAGTCCTGCACCACAGGAGGAGCTGGAGGAAACGGAGGCCTCAGTCATCAGTGTGGAGACGGTGCAAGGAGTCTGGAGTCCAGGCACAGCTTGGGAGGACCTGACACTACATCAACAGGGTGAGTAACGACCAGGGACTGGGGTGATGGGGGGAGATGGGCACAATGGCACACATGCACAATGATGTGTAGCACACTGCACACCCACAATGACCCTGGAATCATGTCCCTGATCCCCGTCGCACACTGCAGCACACACACATAGCAATAACAGCACATCCACATTGACGACAATGTGGTACAATGTGCAACCCCGACACAGCAGAACAGAGGACACAACTGGCTCAGCACCTGCGCTGAAACAGGCCAACTACATCTGACAGAGCTGGAAACTGGGAGATGGAAATGTTTGCGTACAACTTCACATCCGTCATGTAGTCCAAATGTCCACTGTCCTGCATCTAAATCCAACACCTCCAAAACAGTCACAATGTACATTGTCACACAGTCGACATGTAAACAAGAACAATGCACCAACATACATGTCAACATAATGTCAACATGCATCTCCCCTTCATATTGAAGAGGGACACACAACACTTCCAGCAGGACAAATGATGCCGGAGAGGACCACCATACCTTTGACACCGATGCCCTACAACAGCCCATGGACATCCCACGCAACCCACCACCAGGACCAGGGCAGCCAAGCTACATAGAAGAGAACACCGCCCCTGCAACAGACCACAAAGCAGGAAGCACCGACAAGCACGGCTGTCTCCAAACACTTCACCGACCTACACATGGCATCCCAATGCCAGGTGTCAGAACGCCAAAAGGAGGTGGCCGAACAGGTGCGGGTGGGGTCCGAACCCATGGAAGGTGGACTAGATCACATACGTGAGTGTCCAATAACCTTTAGGGACCACCTACACCCCAAAAAGGAGACCCACACTGCCACAGAGACACATGCTGATGCATATTCCCAGTACAGAACCACGCCCAGAGGCACGCAAATATCAGTCACACACCCATGTTGGCTCTGCGCACAATGGCCCAGTCGACTCCTCTTACGTATTGAGTGGGTGACGACAAAGCTACATGTCCAAGCTCTAACCCGCTGCCTGCGGTGACATGTCTGTGTTCGCTACACACAGCACAATGTAATGTCGTAGGGAACCAGAACCCTCATGCATACAACAAGACCACGGGGACACACGCAGATAGTATGTGGAACTGGCTATGGGCACATGCGCCCGGCCCCTTTATTGGCAGGGCCACATGTACAGTGACGCCTGTGCTGGATGTGTGTGGGGTGAGTGTAAGCCATCCTGCACAGAGTGGTTGGTGATGGCAACAACTTGAACAGTGGACACCATTGAAACAGAAACAGAAAACACCAGCATCACAGAGTCAACTTTTGAGCAACATGGAGGGAGTCGGAGCAAGTACAGAGGTCACCCAACATCCAAACACAAGTGTCCGTGAGTTGCAGTGAACTAAGGTTGGGGCACTAGAGCTGAGCGCGCTCATGTGAAGAAAATGTCTAGGATTGTGTCTCTTCGGGATATTCCTGATGGATATGCAATGAGGTTTGTTAGACCTGCATCATCTTCCTCATCAATGTCCCAGGTCTCCCACATTGCCTGAGGTGACATTGCTGCGCAACCTCTCCACAGCACAAAAACTCAATCAGTAACGGTCCATGGGTTGCGGTGCACTGAGTCAGTGGCACCTGGAGTGCTGAGCGGGGTATCAGGCAGATGATGGCATCCACAAAAGGTGTGAGCAACTCTGTCAGATTGCCAGTACCACTGTTTCGACTCTGGCAGATGGCGGTGGTCTTGGTGATGGTGGCGTGTGCTTCCTGCGATGATGCCACGTCCGGGCCGGTCAGGACTCGATTGGATGTGTGAGCCCTGGTGGAGCGCAGTTGAGGCCGGAGGCAGCGGACAGTGCAGGGCCACAGACACATGGCGTTAGCGGACAGCACAGGGCCACAGACACATGGCATTGAAGACCCCAAAGCCATCGTCTCAGAAGCCATAAAATATTGAATCAAACAGGGTCCCTGACTTGAGCTGCACAGAGTTAGTGGCTCCGTATGCACAGTGGCCAGCACAGGCAGTCCACCACAGGATGGTGACTTGCGGTCCACTGAGGTAGGGCCACACAGACTGAGCAGGTCCTCGACGATGTCCAAGGAGACTGTGGCGAAGGGTCACGTTGGACAGTGGAAGGTGTCCTCCAGGGCATGATGCAGAGGGCAGTAGTCACCTGGAAGCAGCAAATGGAAAAGTGGAATGCTACAGCCTCGTTGCCACCACCAATTCGGTATCAGCTACATGAGCATGAAAACTACCCCCTAATCCATAGACTCAGATACCACTAAAATTCGACCAGAGAGTTTCAATGAATGTCAGGAAACAGACTTAGTGGCACCGAAGCTGAGAGGGGATGCAGTCTGCAATGATGCTGGTACACTGATATGAACTCCACCATTACTAAATCAAGACTCTGTGACCTACTGGACCGCAGTGTAGGCCGGATGCAGCGGTCAGCAGTGGCCCACAGCTACGTGTTTTAGGCTCCCGATGCACAGAGGTAGTGACACCAGGGCAGTTGTCGGTAGTGTTCGATCACCTCCATAACGAGGATCCTTTTTTACTCTCGACTGCAACGTGTCATCCTCTTATGGCTCTCCTTGCGTGCAATTATATGTACTCTGCCTTTGAAAAATTGATGCTCAGTTCCAATTGTGTGACCTACTCGAGCGCAGCATAGGCCGAGGGCAGTAATCCGCGTGGGCCCACATGCATGTGTGGTTGTGATGCTATGCACAGACTTGGTGTCACCACATCAAAGGGAGTATAGTGATATAAACTCAGCCATAATTAATGTTCTCTGCCATGGTGTAATCAAGACTCAGTTCCAAATATGTGACCTACTTGTCCGCTGTGTCTGCCGGTAGAGTACGTCAACGAGAAAGGAGTACTGCGGGCCTGTGTTGTGGAGGCCATGATGGTCTGAGGAGGCTGCCAAGGTTGCCGCCCTCAGGCTTGGAGATTGCACCGGCACATGGTGGGCCCTCTTCGACACACGCCCGTGTCGGCAGGTAGGCATTGAGGCCTAGGTACGCAGGGGCGGGCAGGACTGGTTAAAGGACCAGCGTCCCGGGGTGCAGCAGGCGCACAGGATCGCAGGCAACACCGCTCACGGAGTCGGCCTCATGGCGGGGTGAGAGTTGCCGCTCTGGCAGAGACGTTGGGCATTCCGGAGGAGGACCACGCCCAGAGTTATGTGCCTTTTATTCACACCCCTACGCTGGCCTGGCGTACGCAAGCTACATGTCCGTGTTCTTCCCCACTGGCTGGGGTGACATGGTTGCGTCCACTGTCCAATACACTCCATACACCAAAGGTGTGTGTCGACATGGATATGTGTGTGGTCTGCATACTGCCGTCTGGCCCTCACATCCACGCCACACTTGGCATTGTGTACCTTCTTATTCATCGGTCACTTGCCTCCTTCGCACATGCCTGGTCCCTACCTCCTCCCACATTCTGCTATTGTGTGGCTGAGGTGCGATGCCGTTGATGACTGATGTACATGGCTGGCCGAGGTTCCCACAGTAAGTTGTGCTGTCATGTCTGGTGGGTGTGCATGTTGTTCGGCATGTTGTATGTGAGCTGTGAAACGTGCATTTCCATTGTTGTGAGTTGTATGATTGTGGAGTTGAGTTGTGTGGTGTGTTCATTTGGTATTTGCCAACGAGCAGTGCATTTTCATTGGTGCCATCCTGGTAGCTCAGGTTGATGATGGAGTGTCAGAAGGTGTAGGGATCATCACATTGCCTGGGTGGTTGGCTACGTTGGTGGAGAGTCCCATGTGGTCCAATATTGCCTGGACATTGGTGGGATACGCGCGCTTTCTGTTGCGCTTATTGTGTGCAGTGTTGCCAGGGCAAGTAGGACATGTGTGCAGTCAATTACCTCCTGAAACGTGCGGGAAGCTCTGCGCTGCACGATCAGTGGCTCCATGGCATCTGTTGTTCTTCAGGTGTGGCTCTGGGGTGGGTTCCCTTTTGTGATGCAGGCTGTCGTCCGACTTTACACCAGGTCAGAGCAGATGTTAATTTCCTGCTGCTAATGCGCCTTATCGCATGTTTTGAAATCTTATCGCCTATCTGGCTGGTCGTTGAGAATGTTGCGGAGTTGTGTTGTTGCGACTTTTGGCACGGAAACACCTACTCTGCTTCTCATTAGCGATAGTTGCGGGGGTCATCTGTGGCGATGTTTTTTGCGGCTGCTATTGCAGGTAAACTGGTGATATGGGCTGTTAACACCAGCTTGTGAATGGGGCGATAACTTTAACGCCACTTTGGCTGCGATAAAGTGCCGTTAACTCAGCGATAAGTCCTTGAGAATATGCCACTAAATGATTCAGTTCTGAGTCCCTCAAGATGCTATGTGTCCTTGGTAGATGACCCATGATTCCAACCCACGGTTTCGCTGTCACTTGAGCTGGAAGGGACACATGTTTCCGTCTTGCTCAATTGATGAAATCAGATAGATGAGTGAACGATGAGACTGCATACCAGGTCATTAGCTTGTCAAGGTTTGTTTGCTTCATCCAGAAAGGGATCAGGCACATCTCTCTGCAATGCTTTTATGTATTACATAGTCAGTCTGAACAATGAGTGATTTACTAAAAGACCCAAAGGGCCTGGCCATTGGGCGGCAAGCTTGGAAAACAATATTCTCAACAAGAAAAAGGATGAAAAAAGATCATTTTAGAAACAGGCATAGAATGAATAAAATTAAAAATAGAATAAATGTTATTTTGTATTAGTAAAGATTCTAACCAGTGTAACTAATCCGCACAAACTCTCTTAAAACATAACTGATATAAATGTATGTATATATAAATAAGATGACGACCAAAAAAACAACAGAATTGTGCACAAACACCATCATGTCACTTAAAGTTTTCGTTCATGACTATTCTTGTTGTACTACAATGGACATAACAAACTAGCATGAGCTACTGAGCGTAAAGACTGAATATAATGAGGTTGGGAAAAGGTGAACTGTATGATATACAACAACAAAGTCTATAATTCAAAGCTATATTATAAACAATGAAAAGGCTAATTAAGCCATGAGCTGCATATGTGGTGGTTTACTGACCTAATGATGTGCGTGTGTGATTGGCCAATCAGTTTTAAGGGAGCGTTCCTACTTACAAATCAATATCTTTATATACATTTTTAACGTTGCATAAGTGCGTAAATACAAAAGCAATAAAACGTCTTTCCACCTAATAAAACTGTAAACTCTTTCAGAGCACATATACACTATAAAAAAGCAGACACACCAGAATCTACAGCTGTCTCATCATGGAGGTTAATCTCAGTGCACTGGAATTGAAATAAACACTTAAAATTTTGTGCTCAAAAACGATTTCATCTTTCAAAGAATCCATCACACAGAGCCAGCTGCCCAGCAAGTATTGGACCAATATTATATCTTCCATGAGGAAAGTAATCTATAATAACCAGGTTAGGGCAACCTTAAAATACATCAGTGCAATTCAAAAGCTATACACGGACGGAGTAATTGTCCAGTGAAGGGTACTAGGAATACATGTTAATAACCCACCCTCTAGGTTGACCCAAGCAGACATTGTACAGTGAATAAATTCCACAATCTTCCAATACGAATATATCAACTGCCCAGGTTCCTTGCAAAATAATGTAAAGTTGGTGAAGAAAGTGAAATGTGTCCAAACACTCTAGGGGGAGATTTTCGAAGATTTTACACTGTGTGTGCATCACAAAAGTGATGCAAATTGGCACAAAATCTTTTTTTTCCAATTAACTTTCCAGCGCTAAACTTGTTTAGCGTTGGAAATAATGGAAAAGTAATGTGAAGCAGCGCATGGCGCTGCTTTACAATAATTAGCGCCATAGGGGCGTGCCAATGGTGGAGCATGGGCCTTCTCATGCAACCACCCAAGGTTTCTCACGCTAAACCCAATTTACTAAATAAAGTAGATTGGGTTTAGCGTGAGAAGGCTGCGCCTTTTTAATGTAGGAGCAAGAAAAGAGGAAAGCTTTCATTTCTCCTTCCTTTTCAGACTTTGCATGCTTGCTGCACTGTACAGCACACATACAAAGTGGGAAAAGCTTTGCATCTTGTCTAGTCGTGGTATTTTGTACAGGAAGGTTACCCTTGCTGTACAAAATCTATGCTAGACTCATACACACACCCTAACACTATAGCGCTAGGGTGTGTGCGTGGCGCACGGCAGCTGCAATCAGCGCCAGCACAAGGGAAAGGGGAGGAGAGAGCCATATCTTTGACGATATGGCGCTCTCCTGCTCCTTCCCTGTCATGCAACGCGGTGCAGCCTCATGGGGGCTGCGCTACGTTGCGTGACTTTCCGTTAAATCTCCCCCTAGATGTCTATAAGACCAACCGAATTCCAAAATCCTGCTTCTGCTGCAGCCTCGCCCACTCCAAGTTTGACCATTTATAGTTATAGTTAAGGACTATGACATTGGTCCTCATCCATCAAGGACTGCCCGTAGTATTCAGTCGAGCACATATCTCCTACCTTTTTTACCCATGCCAAATAATGATCAAAATAATGCAGGTTGTAGAATATGTATTCAAGTTTCACAAATTTTATTCAAAACTAGTCGTGCACTACTAAAAAATATTCGCATATAAATTGTATGTGTGCGTGGCACATTTGCTCCGTGTTAGATGTCTATGGATTTCAGAATGTTAAATCTGTCTGAGGCCCTCACCATGAGTGGCCTGGGAATTGATGTGACATTTATCACACTTCATAAAATCCGACTCCGCTGATTCGGAATTTATAGGGTGCAAAAAACACCACCCAATTGTGAGTATTTGTGGAATAATGTGGGTTTTGGTGAGTTTCCAATACATTTGGGGCATTTTTCTCACCAATAAATATCAGCAGCTATGACTTGGCGATATTTATCACAAAACAAAGAATTCGGATATGTCTGTTAGCACGGATTACTGCACATATCACAATTACCCGGGCCTCTTGTAATGAGTGCCTGAGTCACAGCCCTAAGCAGAATAAGGCAGGTTGTTTTCTAATTTTAACCTTTCAATGTCATGTGGCAAGGGCTGAACACAACCCCGGCCAAGGTCTTAGAAAATCATCAACAGATGCCTCATTGAATACCTCAATGATCACCAACTCCTCAACACCACTCACTCTGGTTTCAGACCCAACCACAGCATGGAAACTGCCCTAATTGCCACAAAGGATGACATATGCATGACTCTGGATGGAGGAGATACAGCACAGTCTTCCCACCCATCCTCATCCAACACCTACATAACATCGGAATCCAAGTGCACTCTGATGGATCTGCTCCTTTCTAAATGGAAGAACCCAGTCATTCTGCTTTACACCGTACACAATGCCTGCAAAGCACACATACATAAATACCCTATGCACCTGCTATGCTCCAGCAAACGTGGAGGGGCAACGGGCTAGCTCTAGTGGGAGAAATTATGAAGAGAAATCTTTACAGATACTTTCTAGCACAGAATACGACCTCCGTGTGAGACAGTTCCTACAGCATAGGCCACTAGCAGCACCATTCAAAGTCATGTGGAGGACATGGGAAGTAGAACTGCCCATACACAAGGTGCTGAAACTGATCCAGTTAACGAATATAAGAGCTTGGTCACTGGTACACCAGCAGGGAGGAAACCCTGACTAAATGAAGATCATAGACTTGAAAGTAGGTAGAGTGTGAGAACACTCTACTGCATATGGAGGCTGAGAGAGGACTTGGTAGCAGCACTGGACACAACAGTCATCGACTTTAGTGGAACAAATGAATAATGTTTCCCTTCATATGAAACACACAAGAAGTGCTTGAACTACAAAACTGTAGGTGACACAGCTTGACCACAATGTGGGAATGATTTTGGAGCTTGCTGGTGGATGAGATTAGTTGAAAGTTATACGATAAGTGCAAAGTCCTCCCCTGAACAGGGGCCACCATTATTAAGCTACAAGAGGTATTACAGGACTAATGAGGAGACCTGAGTTAAAAGTAGATTTAGATATCTAGCCAGAACTGGTCAAATATATAGGATCCATTTCTACTGATGAAGTTAACTCAACGAATGCTAATGATATTAAATGCATTACTTGTATATGAGCAATGTGACACCTGACAGAGCAAACCACCTTTTCTTTGGCTGATATGTTAACAGAAAACCAATAAAGTATGTTTAAAAAAGCACACTTCATCAGGCTATTACTTGCCCAAAGAGTTCCTAATGCTAATCTATTTCAATCCTATTTTGATTCTGAAATATCAGCACTGAGCACATGCATTGATCCTGCAAGATGCTTGGTACTGCAGGAATAAAGAGGTGCTTTTATGCCTAGCTGACTATGTCAGGCTGCGTTGGGGAATGGGTGAGGATGGTGGGAGTCTCCACAGAGCAGGCACAAACTTTTAATGACCACTGAGAGGATAAATGTTGCAACCAACTGTGGATTGGAACACTTCAGTCAGCAACACAATCACAGGGAGGGAGAGGTAATCTTATGCACACATTGGGGCAATGCATTTGCAGCAAATGGATGAGATTCCAAGGGTTACATTCTTCTTGGCACACAAAATGTGTTCCCTGTACAGCTAATATAGGTGGCGACTGGTGTACATAGAGGTGGTGATAAGCAAGGTATTTTGCACTGTGCACCAGCTCCTGTCTCTCAAGCCGTATAAAGAGTTGTTGGTGATTGGTGGTAGTCGCTGTAATCAGATACCAGAAATTGTTCCAGGAACAGATTTGTAAGAAATACTGGATCTCAAAGCTCAATTAGTAGCAGATGTACATGTATACACATTGGTGTTTATTAATTGTCAGAAAGGGGGCAAGAGTCTTTCAATATTTGCACCAATGGTGGTTCAGAAGAACGTTTAAGTGACAGAGATATGGGAAACAGCACTGGCAAAAACGCGTGAGCAAGGTAACCGTCAGCAGATTCACTGCAAAGAGGAAAGGTGCAGTGATGATGGTGGGTGCTAGACAAAGCACTGGGAGAGAGCACAGCTGAGGTGTTGTGGTGGGAGGAAGGGTAAACAACAATGACATCTATGGTAGAGGTTTCCCAGAGACCAGAAGACATCTTCTGTCACCTGTCCTTTTTGGAGGATTAGAAGCCACAGAGTACATTCTATATGCATGGAATCTATGAATCCTTCTTGAAGATTTCAGGAAGATTTCTGGAATAGTTCTGATATCTCCTGAAAACTAACCTCCTCTCCCTCTTCACTCACCTCTCCTTCTTTTGATCCCCTTTCTAAAAACGTGTGGTGTGGGTTTTGGAAATCACTTTGTTCAGGTTTGCCACTTTGATTTCAGCCACTTTAGGTGTGGACAATGCATGGTAAGCAACTTCACTAACAACATCAAAGAAATGCTTATCAATGAGAAGGAGGTGAAGCAGGAAAACATTTCTAATGGCAACACAAAAACATACATAGCAGTTATGACACAAGAAGTATACAAAAGAATAATTCAACACTGATTACAAATTAGATGTCAGATTCTAGATGCAAAGGGGGGCGTGGCTTAGACATTGAGAAGGATGGCCGCAGGTTAATGGAGCCCCCGCTGACTGGTCCTGAAGCATTCACTTCACGAGGCTGTTTCACCTGACCAGATGGCGGATTAAATCCCCACGGTTCCTTTTCATTCCGCCTTCATGAACATTCTCCGGTTCCTTGCAGCACCAGAACTGCACAGCGTATCCTGAAGTGCTGATGACCATATATTAACGCATCAGCTGAGCACTTCAATCTGGTGTTGAGGCACCATGTCTGCCTTGCTTTGATTCTTTTCCATATAAAGTGACCAGCAGGTACACTCACCATCCCGCTCATCCCCAATAGGTTGTATCCATAGATGGCTCCATATTCTCCTGTGGAGCCATTTTCATAATTCGTGCTACGGCGCATATGTGCCTATTCCAATAGCTATGCTACAAGACTCCATCCAGCATTTAATTCAATTTGTGCAATCTTAATCCTGACGACGATCTAAAGTTACATAGGTCGAAACGCAGTCAACAGGAATCATCGGATTTACAGATCCTGACACTTAACATGATCTTGACAAATTGCATTCTCCTGTATTCATGTTCTGTATCATTTTAAATCAATGCCCACTCACTGTTAGTTTACTTCTTCACATGTGCCGTTCACGATTTTCTCATTAGCACTATGTGTCCACCATATACTCTTTGCACATTTTCAGAGTAACATTAACACTGTCTCCAAGTTATCCTTTTTCCTATTTTGAAAATGCAAACCACAATACTCAAACTTTACTGTTTCCTTTATTTTGTTCTTTGAAATTCTTATACTTTTTTAAATGAGTTGTTGAGACATTGTTGCATGTTACTAATCGTATCCAGGTTTCAACTGGGTTTATGGGTTGTCTCCTGTTGTTGATCATTATTGCAACTTCATTTTGGGTGCACTCTTGCTGCCTCAATGATGACTGAAAGCCACAAGCGAACCAGATTTACAAGCAGCAGGAGTGTGAGGCGCATCCTTCTGTGACTGATAATGGCCAGTGTACAGTGTCTTTCATGCCACCCACGCCTCTCATCAGACTCACAGCAGCTATTTTCTTTTTCCTGCAACACAGTGGATTCCTCCGGATGGCCCCATGATGGAGTTCTTCTGGGATGGAACTTTTGACCAATGTTTTTATCCACAAAGCCCACATATTTTTCCTTTTCCTTTTTTTCACAAAGAACAAATGACTTCTTGATATTTCTGACTGACTTTTCAAACCACTCTCTTTCAACTGCTATGATATCTCCATTTTAGTACAAGGCCTCAGCATGTTTTCATTATCTCATTAACAGTTTGAGCCTTGCTGATATAATTACACCTTCATTTAATCTTTGTCACTGCTTTTCTCCTGCATAGGGAGATTGTGGAAGCAGAAACCCAGATGTAAACCATCAATCATTTATCATTCCGACAGTACTTTATTTCACATATTCATCCAATGGCACATTTTACATCATTGGAAGGCATGCCTACCAGCGCTCCTAAACTCCACTCTGCTGTCAAGCCTCAGCTAGCAGAGTCTAAAAAACGCCTTCAAAAAGATCCTCCCTCTCCTGATATTTCACCTTCCTCCATATCTTTGGAAATTCTGTTAGAGGAAATAAGAGCCCTGCGTCCATTTGGGGAGTATACTAACGTCAGGATACAGAACTTAAACAAGAATGATCCTCCATTAAATCTCGATTTGTGGAAGCAGAGCAGACTTAGTGATCTTCAAGAATAACCTTCCAAGATTGCGGTCTTGCAAAGTGAAATTGTTTTACTGAAATAAAATGCAGAAGACCTTAGGAATAGAAACAGACGCAATAATCACTGAATTATTGGTGTCCCGGTGGATGTTGAAGGCAAACATCCTGTTTCCTTCTTCACCACTTTTTTGGCACAAACTCTTAGGGCCATATTTATGAAATTAGTGGTTCAGGTCATCTTGCTGCACTGCCTAGAATCACTGGGAAAGGGCAGAAATGTGCATTGTTTCTCCAACACAATACATTCCTGTCCTTTCCCCTTGCGCTGGTGCCATTTTGGCAGCCTAGCACCAATGCAGGCATCCTTGTCCTATGGTGCAAGGGTGCCTGTGTTGCATGTAGGATTGTTTTGTGTAGAACGGGGCACCTTCCTGCAGAAACTCAATCCTGAGAGACCTTTTCCTCTTTCTATGTGTGCTGCAGAATGTAGCACAGGGAATAAGAGCAAAAAACTAGGACAGATAAAGATATTTCCCTTTGTTATGCCTTACCTGGGAAGGCGTACGATTTTGGCGCATTCCTAGTTTTACTAGTAGGAACGAGTAAATAACCATGGGAGTTGCATTGGAACACCCACCTCAACACCCACACAATGCCTCCCTTGCAAGGAGTAAGGCAATAGAGTGATTTGCGCTGTGTTGCCTTCCTCCAGATTTATGAATCCATTCAAAGTCACGCACAGTGGCTCTGCGTGGCTGCATAAATCTGTCTTAGAGGCTTGCATCACGCATGTACCATTTTGCATGGTGCAAACGTGATGCAAGCCTCTCATAAATATGCCCCTTAATCTTCTTAACTCACCCAAACTCAGCATTCAATGTGCACATAGACATGGACGCAAAATTTCTACGTCATCAAAGCCAAGGGGAATTATTATCCTCATCCTGAAATATATAGACCTTCTGAAAATCTTACAAGCTACAAAATCCAAAAAGCAAATCCTCTGGTCTGGTCATAAGTTATATTTCACGTAAGATGTCGCTAAATCTACTGCTGATAGATGTAAAGAATTCCTTTATTTTCTGCTCATTAATGTTCTTTAAAAGTCACCTATAAAGATAAATCATTTACCTTAACAGACCCTGTAAAGCTTAAGCAATTTCTTCAAGACAATTCTTGTACTTCTATGGACACTATTGATACTTCCCACCGTTGACTGATTTTACTATATTGACTTATGTATCCGATGCTATATGTTATTCTCTCTATATGCTGATGATTCTTATTTTTCATGACTTTAATATTAACTTATTTTTTTCATACAGGTTATATTTCACCCTTGTCTCATAGCCTTGTTGCTGATGGTGGTGTGGCATGCGTTGCTCCTCGCGTTTGTTCATGTGAAGTGCTGTCACCCCCTCCCTATTTACCATTACAAACAGGTATTTACCTCCTTCGCCAAATCTATCACTTGTTCTTTCTGCATCTTTCTTCTTTCATATTCCATTCCTCCCTATAAATTCTCTACTAGCCCTTCTTTTCAACCTTTTTTAAAGATATGTGTTCTTAAAATAGATCAGATTTTTACTTTAAAGTATTTCACATTGTTACAATTCAGAGTTATTACTTGAATGTCAGTTTTGTTAAATATTCTGATTAAACGGCAGAGAATTCTCTCTCACTTGGCAAAGTACTCTCCAGATTTAGCACTTCTTCAAGAAACCCACCTCACAGAATTAGAAGCGCATAAACTTTTCTTTTGTTCAAAATAGATCACTGGCATTTTTAGTATTACAAAAACTATAACAGAGAAAGAAAAAAGAAAGCGGGAGAAGAAAACATCTATTAGCATAATGAATGTCAAAACATGTGCATCATTGTAGTATTTATTATTATCACTATCAGGGGTAGCCTGTTGTTGTTTGGTAAGAATTGCAACAAGGGATTATAGTTTGAGCCTACAGCTTTGGTATGTGACAGAGGTATGTAGCAAAAGGCGGTAGAGGATATTGACAGTGTCAAGGGGATGTCAGTAGCATATGAGAATTGTTCACATCGTTGTAGGTGTGGTCTGGTTCAACAACTAAGAAAGGGGGGGAAAGAGGAGACGGAGACGTTTTTCGAACCGAGCAAGGGTGCCGTAATTCAGATGGTCAAAATACGGATGATTATGCCTCTATTTTTACGCAAGTATCCAGTCAATTAAGAAAATTGGATACAGAGTAGATTGTAGTCAATTGGTAGCAACTCACATATTTCTGACATTGAGGCCACATCAGCAGGAACACCCGGACTCGTGTGTACAATCCAACCTGGGTTATCAAGAAAGCTTACAGATGGATATTTTATTTTATCAGTCTTCATTTTATCAATCTATATTTCCAAATTCTAACCCATTTATTATTGATTTATCCGTCACAATTTGCTTAACGTCCCTGAACAGAACAATGAGCCTCGGGAAAAAGAGGGATGAAATATATATTTAACTCCTATTCTGATCCTAAACATTGATGATTTTTTAATGTTTTATGTTTGTCCTGAAAAAGGTGATGAATTGATTGGTCTTTCACCAAAACACTGCATCAACAGTTTACTACAGTTTCTGATATAGACAGTTCTGAAAGAAGTTTTTTAACAGTTTTTTAACATATGTGTGACATTGATTATTGAGGTTTTTATTTGTTCTGTTGTATATGATTATGTGCAAAAGTGATGTCCTGTAAGTGATTTGCATCATCTGCACTAGCCTTTTCGACAATTTTCTTTTTGATATGTGTTCTGTGTTTGTATATACCAATGATCATTAACTGCTGTTGAAAAATAAAACATCTAGACTTATTTCGACATACTTACATTTCTATGTGATTATTGGCTTTTTTCACTGAGATCAAAGCGAACAATTGTAACTTAATGTTCATTTGTTTTATTTTTTATTTAATGTATTATTAAATAATATTTTTTATCAACGCATTGGCCACTTATATTGCTGTCTTGTAAAACTACTACTGGTTGAGGTCGTCAAGCAATGGGGCATGACCATGGTCTCATATGCCGACGATACTCAGCTAGCGGTTACGATCAGCGGGGATGCGGACCGGGATGCCCCCAGGTTTCAGAGTGGACTTAGGGCGGTGGCGAGCTGGATGAAGAACAACTGTCTCCAGCTCAACGCAAAGAAAACGGAGATCATGATCGTCGGTAGGAGGTCGGAACTATGGGGAGACAGATGGTGGCCAGCGGAACTGGGGCCGGCCCCCATTCCGGTCACAGAGTTGAAGAACCTCGGAGTATGGATGGATCCCTCCCTCAGCTTCGTGGGCCATACGAAGAGAACTGCGGCCTGTTGCTTTGGCATACTACGGTCGCTGCGTCCCGTCTTGAAGTTCTTTGACCATCGCACCAGGCAGCTGATAGTCCAGGCCACAGTGTTATCTCGCCTGGACTATGCCAGCTCGCTTCTGGTCGGAGCTAATGTGGCGGAGGTTACCCGCCTCCAACGCGTTCAGAATGCCGCGGCGAGAGCCATTGTTGGCTTACCCCGAACCTGTTCCGTCTCCGGCATCTTGAGATCACTGCATTGGCTGCCTATCAGCCCAAGAATCCAGTTTAAAGTGCTGTGTCTGGCGTTCAAGATTTTGAGGGGTGGGAGTCCTCAAATTCTCGCGAACCTTTTGTCCTGGTATGTGCCTGCCCGGTCTCTTAGATCTTTGGGTCAAGCTCTTACAGTGATCCCCCGATACAGGTTGTGTCGGGTAGGTGGCCGCTCTTTCCAGGTCAGAGCGGCTGAGCTTTGGAATTCTCTTCCTGTTGAGATGCGATTGCTTGCTGATCTTCTAGCTTTTCGTAAAGCTTTTAAAACTTTTTTGTTTGAATAATTTGCCTTTGTCTTCTTCATTGTTATGTTCCCTGTAGGTGTTGCTTATTACTTGCCATGCGCCAGGACGCCCCTTAGCTGGGGCAGCTGTGCGCAGTACAAAAGTCCGTAACATAACATAACATAACATAACTTGACTGTTTGAAATTTGAGGTGGAAAGGGAATCTGTTACTGTTGTTTACATATACACCCCATCACTTTTCCTTGAATTAGGGTAATTCCCTTTTGTGTTTGAGATTCCATGTCTAGCCATACCTTTTATTAACGGGTCAGTTTCAAACCATCTTGAACCTTGGGCTGCAAGTTTGATAGGTGGACCAGTTAGGTACGTTGCAACTGCCTACTTTTGTGGGTGGTCTCGGCTTTTTAAAACTAATTCTAGGGTTTTTTGTTCTCCCATAGAAAGTTGGAAACAACCTTATCGATCTCGAGAAAGAAGTCAGGGGAGAGTCCAATAGGAAACATGCTGGACAAAACGTTGATCAGAGGGAAAACCATCATCTTGAGTGTTTTGAATCTACCCCACCAGGATAAGTGTTCCAGTGACCACGCTGAGAGCAAGTCCTTGATTTTATCTAGGGTGTTGTTTTCATTGATGGAGACAGATTCTGTGAGATTCCTACAAAACCATATCCTAAGGTATTTGATGGTAGTCTTCCATTGGAAGTTGGAAGACCCAACTACTGAGGGGTGGCAGTGGATGTTCAGAGGAAGGATCTCTGTTTTGTCCCTATTCAGGGAGTATCCCAAGAAGTGGGAGAACTGATCGATCCTGGATAGGATCACCGTAATTGCAGGGTCAGGGGTTCTGTGAAGATCAGGATGTCAACAGCGTATGCGGCGGCTGTTTTTTGTATGGTATGTTGTTGAAGGAAATACCTGGGATATCCGGTGATTCGTTAACCATTAGGAGAAAAGGGTCAAATGCAAGTAGAAACAGGAGTGGTGACAGGGGACAGCCTTGTCATGTTCCTTGTTTTAGCATAAAGGGTTGGGACAGAGCTCCATTAATCCTGATTCTGGCTGAGTGAGTGGAGTATAAAGCCATGGTTATCAGGATAAACTCATCCCCTAGAGCATGTCTCGAGAGAACAGCTTCGAGAAATGGCCATGAGACTTTAGCGAAAGGCTTCTCAGTGGCTTTTCCTCTCCTTGTTAATATGGAGCAGTAAAATACGCCACCAGTACGTCACAAAACAAAAAGAGACGTACTGATGGCGCAGGGGGCTGTAACTCTGCCAATATATGTTTTCTCCTTTGTAGTCAAAATGTATTTCAGCTTTCTCAACGTTCACAGATTTAAAAGTGAATGGCTTATGTAAGCAGTGTAGATGAAGCAGTATGGCTTAAAGAATTGAAGAACTGCTGCTGCTAAGTACAAATTTTACTAAACCCGACTGTCCTAAAAAATGTGATCCTGAAATAGATACCACTAATTTAACCAATGGATCAGCGCTGCCACGGTCAAACGTTAGCCATGGGCACCCTCTGGTAAATTTCTAAGGGAAAAGTAGCAAAATTGGACTCAGTCCTAACGTTTTACATGGACATACAAATGCCTCATGTACTTGGTTGTAGAAATTCAAAAAGAATCAGAGAAACAGTGCTGATCACTTAAATTACTGATGGCGAAATGTATAACTGAAGCATCACATGATCGAAAATGTGGCAATCGCTGTTTGGTAAATTACAAACAATTATATCAGTGATTATTTAGTTATTAACAATAATATATGGTTACCTCTGCACTATTTTTTACATGGTAAAGACAACCAGAAGAAAAAGTGCATATGAAGAACATAACTCACTAAACCAGGTACTCACATACTTTCTAGTGGATTTTTGGCTACTGCCAACCACTGTATATTATTGAGACTGAATGTGGGAGCACACCGCTGACCTCACAGGCAAGGTTCGCCCCTGGCATTCTGGGAAATGCAGTCTCTTGTAGCTCGCTCAGAAATTTTTGAGTATTTCGTCACGGTTGGCGCAGATTGTGCTGATCTCTAGACACGTGTTTCTGGTTTATTAACCATCATCAGTAGAGAATACAGTCTTGTATTTTGGGGTTTGCTGGGTAGGCTGACAAACATTATATCAGGTCCGGTAACTCTCACTGGCGAGCAGGTGCTTCCTCCACAAGCTCGGCAGCTCATTGACTCACGGGAGTACTTTAAATAGACAAAAGGATGTGGGAGCACACCGCAGACCTCTTAGGCCAGGTTCGCCCCTGGCATTCTGGGAAATGCAGTCTCTTGTAGCTCTCTCTGATATTTTCGAGTATTTCGCCATGGTTGGCGCAGATAGTGCTAATCTCTAGACACGTGTTTCTGGTTTATTAACCATCATCAGTAGAGAAGACAGTCTTGTATTTTGGGGTTTGCTGGGTAGGCCGACAAATATTATATTAGGTCTGGTACCTCTCAGTGGCGCGCAGGTGCTTCATCCAGGAGCTACTCAGCTCAATGACTCACTGGAGTACTTTAAATAGACAACACGATGTGGGACCACACCGCTGACCTCTCAGCCAAGGTTCGTCCCTGGCATTTTCGGAAATGCAGTCTCTTGTAGCTAGCTCCGATATTTTCGAGTATTTCGCCAAGGTTGGTGCAGATAGTGTTGATCTCTAGACACGTGTTTCTAGTTTATTAAGCATTATTAGTAGAGAATGCAGTCTTGACTATCTCGTGGATGAAGCACAAGCATGCCAGTGAGAGGTACCTGACCTGAAAAAGATGTTGGCAGCCTACTCAGCAAACCCCAAATTTGAAAGACTGTAATCTCTACTGATGACAGTTAAAGAACCAGAAACACGTGTCTAGAGATCAGCACTATCTGCGCCAACTGTGGCGAAACACTCGAACACTTTTGAAGCAAGCAAGTAACCGAAACTGCATTTACCACAATGCCAGGGGCGAACCTTGCTGGGATGAGAAGCGGTGTGCTCCCACCCCTGTTACTGTATATTTTTGATCAAGCCAACTATCACAGCTCGTGTATCTGCTTCCAAAGACTATTTAACTGCTGTTGTGTTTAGATAGAAAAAAGGAGACAACAGAGAAAAGGTACTGCTCTAGCTACACCTGGAATCAAGTTGTTGATGAGAACAACCCAGTTCTCAAAAATACACAGGCACATTTACAAGGAACGCATCTGCATGGATGTGTCAGTTTCCTTGCCCCAGTGCCGAATGTCCTTGTGCCACCATGGATACACTGTATTTACAATACAGTGCTCCATGGCCCAAGGATTAACAAATTCATCAGAACTACTGACGCATCTGTTGGCACAAAAGTGACGCATTGCTGGAGTTGCTCATGAAATTGACGCAACTCCAGCAATGTTCCAGAACAGATAGGTGAGTCTCGTACAAAAAGCCAGGCGTCATTCCTTATGCCTGGTCTGAGCAGGCATAGGGATTTTGATGCAGTGGATGCATAGAGTGATGCAGTGAAATGTTCTAAACTTCCCTGCATTAGTTCTACATGGCTTTTTGCGTGGGAACACCTAGCCTGCATACATTATACCTGGCACAGGTATAATGTGACACAGGGCTTTACAACGTGACGCATGGCCCTAGATGCTTCACGTTGTAAATTAGCCGCATACTTTGCACCACCGTTGCGTCAAAAAAAGTGATGCAGTGGAGGCGCAAGGAGGCGCAAGGGGCTTTAAAATCTGTCCCACAAGATTTATGGAAAGCACGCATACTGCTGAAAGTCCATCAACCCGAAGGCTCAGCAGAGGTTGCACGAGCCAATATGGCTGACTTCAGAATGCATATGTGTGTAACTGGCCTCCGTCCTCATTGAAAGAGAAAGATATTGACACGATTGGAGCTATAGCCCACAAACTAGTGATGCTGTGTATCTTCTCTGGAGTCCAATGGATCACAAGCCATTGCAACACACCTATAGTGATCTTTCTAGCAGTAGACAACCAATACACTTACCAAAAATGAAAAACAGCTGCCAACTTAACTGACAAAATGGCTTGACAAACTGCTGATCATGGTAACATATAAGCGAAAGGATTTCCAGACTGCAAGACCAGAACCCGACCTACAACAAAATGGGACCTAGTATTGAATAGTGATGGAGGGATGATTAATGGAGACATAATGGACAGGGGCGTAACTTTGGGCGGGGTGTTTTGAGTGTTACACCCCATAATTCATGTGTTTGTTGGTAAATAGTTGGGTACAAGTGCTTTCAATCATATATGGTAAGGTCTCTGTCGGATTTCACCAAGAATGTTTACCTGCACACAGACAAAAACACACACCCTCTCTCCCTTTCTCTGTTTTGAATGCCTTCAAAAATATATGTAAGTGTACAAAGTACTACATTTTCCCTCACTTAATACCCCTACCAATCGACATTCCTCTCCCTTTCCACTGCCCCTTAAGCCCCTCTTGTGCGCCCTGCCCTCCTCTAATGTATTTAACATTATATGTCAGCCTGATGCTTGGAAAATCCGAAGCTCATCCCCCTCACCCATCTTTGTGACCAAGCTATGCCCCTGATAATGGAATATAAAGGTGAGGGCATGAGGGTGTTCTGAAACCCATAGTGCTAAGTCACTGCACAGTAAAGCAAACAGCCTTCTTAATGTTTGAGGCTTCTGGTCCTCGCAACTCATTGGTCGAGGCATTGTTGTGATTACGTCACATCTATAAACACCTCCACCTCATATCCCTAGTACCATTATTAGTTAACAGTATCACCTTTCCTGCTCATACATTTTACTATGCCAACTTTAGAACCACAACAAAATGCCGAGGCTTCTCATAATATTATCAATGACTCCATTTCAGAAAACACTGCTATACTTAGCATTATTTCCAATACTGTGATGATGTGTCCTGCAAGGGCATTGATCAGCTTCAAGTGCTGACATATTTACATTCATCATGAGTATTCACTTTGGGGGTGATTATGTAATCTGGACATCATCTCATCATAGTCTTGGTGAGGGTGTATGTGCTTTTAATTGGCCTACTATACATAAGAACATAAGTTTCCTTCGTAAATCAAATCTCTATATTGATGTGTTTTTAGGTCAAGCATTCGAGACCTCTTGTATATACTTTAGTATATACTTATATGTGTATGTACTTTGTGGGCTCTGGAGATCAGCCCTAGGACTTGTCTGTTTCTGCTTAGGGACTTTTTTTCTATTCATCTGCCTCTATTTTACTGTCTTGATAGAAAATGACCAGTGGAGGTCAGTAAAATACCAGAATTGCTTTCTGCTTAGGGACTTTCTTTTTAAAAAATTTCTGGCAATTGCCTCTATTTAACTTTCTTGATAGAAAACGACCAGCAGAGGTCAGTAAAATACCAGAATCACTTTAGCGTCCTCTAGATTCCAGTCTATAGAAATGGTCTTCCACGAGCACCCGTAGACAATAATATTTTTTTCAAATCTTGTATTTGCAATGATATGACCACCGAAGGCCCCAATTTTTTATTAAAACAGACCTTTGGACTATACCATTTCCTGCTGAAAGGCAATATTTCTCTCCATGTGTTCCCATACCTGGTGTGTCATGCAGTTTGGTGCTTACTTTCCCTTCATGTTAAAGAAGAGTAGATGTTTCAGCACCCAGGCTAATTTATTGCAAAGCTAAATACATATAAGGCCCCAAAGGCGAGACCGATTGCATTGCAAATGCTTGTTTCTATATTGTTTAGAAACATCAACTGAAGGTTCAGAGGCGCTAATACCGATGTCTGTCACTCTGATATTTTCCTGCAGGCTACGCGGCTGGTTTCAGAGGTGGACGGGCGGCCCGCATCCCAATTATGCCATCATAGCTGCAGCTCTGCCTAATGCGGGGGACGTGTTTGAGGGTGAGGGCGGGGATCCGAGTTGTCTGGTCGGCTGGTGAAAGGTCAGATGGTGGTTGATGTAGGAGGGTCTGCTGTTGTGGAGGGCCACGTAGGCGTGGGCCAGCAGGTTGAGCTGGCATCTCTTCTGGATGGGGAGCCAGTGGAGGCTTCTGAGGTGGGGGGGTGATGCTGGTCTATTTGAGGAGGTTGAGGCTGAGTCTGGCCCGAGGCGTTCTGTATAATCTGTAGTCGTTTGTGGAGATGGGAGGTTGTTCTAGCGTAGAGAGTGTTTCCATAGTCCAGTCTGCTGGTGCGGCTGGTGACGAGGGCTTGGGTCACTGTTTTCGTGGTGTTGATGGCAATCCATTTGAAACTCTTACAAAACATGTGTCGGGTGGAAGCAGGAGGAGGCGACTGCATATTACTGACACAGATATTGATACCAACAGGTTCTCATGATAGAGCCGATGATGGTGGTGCTTGCCACCTACCAAGCATTGCGTCAACTGCCAAAAATCAACACAGAAAATGAACAACCAAAAAAAAATCGCTTAAAAATGCCTAATCTTTTATGTGTACAGCAGAGCCTTCAAAACACATGTTTTCTGTTTGAATGAGTGAATTTCCTTTTCCAAAGCACAGGGAGAGATATCACTAGCCGTGCACACTGCATTTAGCACGAGTTCATTTTGCAGCTTCAAACTTCTGTCTCTCGCCTTTAATCATCACATTTTCCAGACAGTGGCTTTGAACAGAATCAATACACTCTAATCTGGTCTAGACAGCTAATGTGTATACATCCCTCCCGCCCTGTTTGCTTAAATCCAAAGCAGGATGCAACAGTTTACACTGGTAAAGGAGCATCTGTCACTGTTTCCTGTGAGGCCAATCACTGTATCTCCCGTAGGGCAGTGAAAGGAATTTATCTTTGGAAATGCATTGAGCTGCTTAAACATAGGTGACAACGCACAGTGAGTGCAAAGTCTGTCATGCATAACATCTAATTTACACGTATCCAAAACTAGTCTATGCCTGCTAGAGGAAAGACTGCCTGATACTGGATTTCACTACATTCAAGAGTCACTGTGACACGGTATCAACTTTGCTGGTGTCTCAATGCTTAATTTGTCAAAGAATAAATGCTGGGGACTACATTTGTGTCAAAGCCCTCCAGCTCAGATGTCAAATGTTGGGGGTGCCGAATTCCTAAGGCTGTTTTAGTCTTGATTTCACCTCATGCCTCTTTGTTCCAGCAACATACCCTTCCTGTCCCTTTATCTCACTCTTGCAGGTTCTTGTTGACTCCTGATTTCTCTGTTTCTCACTGTTGTTCCGTCATCCTCTTCCACCTTTCGTTTTCTTGTTCTGGATCAAAGTCTGATGATAAAAAGTACGTCCCAGTCCTGGAAAAAAAGTGCAGTTGGGCGCCATCTGCAAACATTGGCTCAAATTAAGGCCCGGTGCAGGAGTGTTTAGAACTGGTCCTTGCGAGCGAGAACCATGCAATACTTTCAGAATAATCTCACAGGATACTTTTACATACAATTTAAAAAAAAAACTTTTCTCACAGGTTGCACAGTGCACTTTATTAGAAATTTGATGACTAAATTACCTCCAGTTGCACTTTATAGGAGCTGAGGGCAAAGGAGAAGGCTCCCTGGGAAACTTGTGGTGTGCAGGGTGGAGCTTTTATCAAACCTTGCAGCATATTTAAAAAGCAATGACCCAGCGCAACGCTGCAAGCAGTTTAGCAGCGGCCCGCTGCATCATTTAAAAATGTAAGGATGCACCGTATTCACAAGAATACTGCGCACCCCTGTGTTTTCCCTTGCTCTGGCGCAAAAAAACAGCTGCCTAGCACCAACGCAGACACCCTTGCACCATGGTGCAAGTGTGCCTGCGTTGCAGGGATGATTGTTTATGTAAAGAAGGAATACCTTCCTTCACATAAACAATCATTAAAGTCAATTTGCTTCTGCTATGTATGCTGCAGAGCACACATAGAAAGAGCAAACAATGAGGATACATAAAAGTATTTCTCCTAGTTGCGCAACTCTAACACCTCCTTTTCAATGGCGTTCATGTTTGGTGCTGCCTCAGATTTACACATCCTTGTAAATCTGGTGCAGCGTCAAAAAGCAATGAGTGTTGCGGTGGAACGCCCACAGCAACACCCATTGCACGCCTCTTTCATGCTGAAAACTGTGTGAAAGGGTACAATATTTACAATGCAGCGTTAAGCCATGCAAAGTGGCATAGCGCTGGACTGTAAATATGGTGCAGGGCATTGCGCCACCAGAGCGTCGTAAAAAGTGATGCTCCGGTGGCGCAAAGCCCTTGTAAATAGGCTCCCTTGTCTCTGCCCCTGTTGCAACCCCATTACCTGATCGCTATCCTGCCCTGTGTGATCACTACTCCACCTACTAAATTTGCATGCAAAGCAGAGCATCATCAATGCTTTGGCTCACTAAGCGCGACAAACACACTGCTGAAACATGTTCAGGTGGAAGGTGCTTGGTGGGTTTTTGGCTACATTAAAGCTTAATTTTTGTTTAGACGGTGAAGGTTTTTATTAAATCAGCTTATTTTACAATAAATATATGAGGAATGCCTGGGTGATAATAGTCTCAAACAGGATTTGAAAACATAAAATCCTCGGATCAGTATTTTAAAAATAAGGAATTACTCCCTTAGATTCCAACTTCTCTGTAACAGTCGCCCTTGAAAACTGGGCAAACTGAGGTACTAGGAAAATAAGGAGTTGCCGTGCCTTGCGAGTCGGCAATGACGGTACCCTTTTGGCTCCTCATGGACTCTGTAGAGCTATGACATAGGTGTTAGCGGGGTATACAATGAGGGTTGATTGACAGTGTGGAATTCGCAGTTGCCCGCAGAAGAATAAAGACGTGGAGGCTGGAAGGTGCTCGGAATGAGTGTGAAAAGCAAGCCAAAGACTGAAGAACACATGGTGATGTCTACACATAAGAAGAAGTTGTGTTTTAGATGTGGATTTTCATTTCCACATGAAGGTAAATATCCCACCACTGGACAGATATGTAAAGGCTGCGGGAAGGAGAGCCATTTTGTGAAGGTCTGCAGAGCAAAGAAAAAACCAAGTGCGCCAAGGCGTAAAGACAAAATGGACCCGGTACGTTCCTGAAGCAACATTCAATGCGAGCCCACAAGGCCAAGTGGTGACATCAGTTAAGACAAATCAACACTGAACTAAGTCAATTGTCATCTGAATCATCAAGAAAGACTTCTAGTTTAGTAACAAGTGAAATTTAAGAAGATGGCGGTACCATGTCGATGTTTACTTCAGAAAAGCATGTACAAGTTGGACTAGCCACATGTGAAGAAAAATGTCAGTCAAAGAAAAGTTGGCGCGCTAAAGCACCAAAGTCCTTCAAACATTGTCCAAAGATTACACTGAAAACAAATGGTTGTTCGATACCTTTCATCAGCGACAGTGGTGCTTCGATAAACATTATGCCTGAGGAGAAATATAATGAACCGTCGGCATTACAGCAACTTACGCCCTTGAAAACCAAAGGGTATACGTGGGCTGCACTGACGTCCTTAAAAAGTCACGGTTCATTTGACAATGAAACACAAGAAAACAAAGGTGCAAGCACCCATCCACGTGCTTCAAGGCACAGCGTCAAGTGCCTGTCTACTCAGTTTCAGCACAGCTGCTGATATGAGACTAATTTCCGTAAGCTACAACATGAATGCTCAACATAAAATAGTCAATTCCCTTCATTGTTTCATAGTATTTGAGAGCTTACGTCTATGAAAGTAAAGCTGCATATTAATGAGGATATCCGACCTGTGGCTCAAAGACATAGACAAATTGATGCTGCTAAAAGACAAATTGAATTGTTACTTAAGCATGTTATCATGGAGCGATCTACTGGTCCCCCTCCGTGGGTTTCTCCAATAGTGGTAGTGCCCAAAAAAGACAGTTAAGGAGCTGTACGCTTATGCGTTGACATGGGTCAGGCAAACAAGGCAACTAAACAAGAGTGACATCCAAGTCCACACATTGCAAAGGTATTCTCTCGCCTTGATTTAAATAAAGGTTATCATCAGTTGGAAGTCAAGGAAAATTGCAAGTACATTGCAACCTTTTCTACATATATTGGTCTGTTTCAAAACAAAAGACTACATTTTGGTGTGTCATCAGCTGGCGAACTGTTTCAAGACATCATTCGACGTATCATACATTATAGTGCGTTCAGTTATAGCGATGACATAATCGTTTTTGGAGCTACGCAAAAACAGCACGATAAAGCTCTCACACAAGTATGTTGTTTACTTGTGGATGCAGGTTTGACTTTGAATGCAGAAAAATGTGTGTTCCACAAGAAAAAATAAAATTCTTTGACCATACCTTTTCTGATGGGGGTATGACATCCGATCCTGCTAAAGAACAAGCGGTGTCAAATGCTGAACCTCCACAAGATGTTTCCATGGAGCGCTCATTTCTTGGCATGGCCAGCTACTGTTCCTGATATATACAAGACTTTGCCACTGTAAGTGCTCCATTGAGAGAGCTTTACTTCAGAAAAGCGTGTACAAGTTGGACTAGCCACATGTGAAGAAAAAAGTCAGTCAGAGAAAAGTTGGCGTGCTAAAGCACCAAAGTCATTCAAACATTGTCCAAAGATTACACTGAAAATAAATGGTTGTTCGATACCTTTCATCAGCGACAGTGGTGCTTCGATAAACATTATGCCTGAGGAGAAATATAATGAATCGTCAGCATTACAGCAACTTACGCCCTTGAAAACCAAAGTGTATACGTGGGCTGCACTGACGTCCTTAAAAAGTCAAGGTTCATTTATAGTGACAATGAAACACAAGAAAACAAAGGTGCAAGCACCCATCCACGTGCTTCAAGGCACAGCCTAAAGTGCCTGTATACTCAGTTTCAGCACAGCTGCTGATATCAGACTAATTTCCCTAAGCTACAACATGAATGCTTAACATGAAATAGTCAATTCCCTTCATTGTTTCATAGTATTGGAGAGCTGACGACTATGAAAATAAAGCTGCATATTAATGAGGATATCCGACCTGTGGCTCAAAGACATAGACAAATTGATGCTGCTAAAAGACAAATTGAATTGTTACTTAAGCATGGTATAATGGAGCGATCTACTGGTCCCCCTCCATGGGTTTCTCCAATAGTGGTAGTGCCCAAAAAAGACAGTGAAGGAGCTGTACGCTTATGCATTGACATGGGTCAGGCAAACAGGGCAACTAAACAAGAGTGACATCCAGGTCCACACATTGCAAAGGTCTTCTCTCGCCTTGATTTAAATAAAGGTTATCATCAGTTGGAAGTCAAAGAAAATTGCAAGTACATTGCAACCTTTTCTACATATATTGGTCTGTTTCAATACAAAAGACTACATTTTGGTGTGTCATCAGCTGGCGAACTGTTTCAAGACATCATTCCATGTATAATACATTATAATGCATTCAGTTATAGCGATGACATAAACGTTTTTGGAGCTACGCAAAAACAGCACGATAAAGCTCTCACACAAGTATGTTGTTTACTTGTGGATGCAGGTTTGACTTTGAATGCGGAAAAATGTGTGTTCCACAAGATAAAGATAAATTCTTTGACCATACCTTTTCTGATGGGGGTATGACATCCGATCCTGCTAAAGAACAAGGGGTGTCAAATGCTGAACCCCCACAAGATGTTTCCATGGAGAGCCAGCTACTGTTCCTGATATATACAAGACTTTGCCACTGTAAGTGCTCCATTGAGAGAGCTGACAATGAAGAATGTTTCATTTCATTGGTCACATGAATGTGAGAAATGATTTTTGAGAAAATCAAACGAGCCATCAAGAATGCTACTGAAATGGCGTATTTCAATCCGAACCTTCATACAGAGGTTGTTGACGACAATAGCCCAGTCGGATTAGGCGCCATCCTTGCACAGTACAGTGGTAGGAAATTTAGCTCTGGTATGGGTTTGTTAACATTTCTATGTATTCCTGTACGGAAAGCCTTTTATGCTGGTAACTGATCCTCAGGCTTTACTAACCATATTTGGCAATCCAAAGGTCAAAGATGCCTCCCCGCATTAAATGATGAGGACTACATTTACAAGAGCACAATTACACAAATTTGCATAATCCAGGTAAGGACCAGAACCTTGTTGATTACTTTTCTAGAGTGCCTATCCATGATCATGGTATCCCGTTCAAAACAGCTAAAGCCTATATCAATTTCATTACAAAATCAAACACACCAGCTGCTATTTCATTAGCCCAGATTATCACTGCCACAAGCCATGATAGAATCATGTTAAAGCTAAAAGACGTAATCACATATCACTCATGGAACCAGCACCCTCGACCTCTCACCAGTGATGGTGAATATCAGAAATATAAGAATGTCAAAGATGAACTATCCATAACTCAGGAAGGAGTTATATTGTAATGGTTGTGAATACTGATTCTGGCAAGCCTAGAGGTAGAAGATGATCGTAGTGGGCCATGAAGGACATCGTGGAATAGTTATTGCAAAACGAGCTCTCAAGACCAAGTCTGGGTTCGGATGTATGACGTTACAATGCATACTTTTAAAACGCATACCTTTACAACGCATTTTTTACAACGCAACCTCCATTACAACGCATGCCATTACAACGAATTTTTAAAAACTACCTTTACAACGCATTCCATTACAACGCATACTACCTTTACAACGCATACCATTACAACGCATAACATTACATTGCATGTATGGTAAGTATTGGATATTGTAGGGATACAAATTACTATTCTAACTCCAGGGGGGTGCAACAGTAGGGTAAGTGTTGGATAGTGTAGGGGTAAAAATTACTATTTTAACTCCAGGGGGGTGCAACAGTAGGGTAAGTGTTGGATAGTGTAGGGGTAAAAATTACTATTCTAACTCCAGGGGGTGCAACAGTAGGGTAAGTGTTGGATAGTGTAAGGGTACTATGCGTTGTAATGTTATCCGTTGTAATGGTATGTGTTGTAATGACATGCGTTGTAGTGGTATGTGTTGTAGTGTCATGGGTTGTAATGGTTGCGTTGTAATGGCATGCGATGTAATGGATGTTGCGTTGTAAAAGTTTCGTTGTAATGGTAGTGCGTTGTAAAAGTTGCATTGTAAAGGTTGTTTCCCCTGGGTTCAGTAGCTCGATGAGCGGGTTGAGAAGGAACTAAAGTCATGTCATCTGTGCAACTGCCTTTCTACTAAAGTTACTCAACACACCTCAACCATGTCAGAACTCCCAAAGCATGCCTGAGAGAGAGTAGCCATTGACTTTTTCCACCCACTTGACAAAGGACATCACCTAACGGTGATTGTGGATGAATACTCACGATTTCTCTTAATTGAGGATCTTTCATCTACTACTCAAGACTGAGCTAGTGAGAGACTAGATGATATCTTTGCAACATTGGGTGTTTCAGCCTTGTTGAAATCTGACAATGGACGCCATTTAATAGTTGTGAGTTTAACGATTTCTTAGAGCATCTCAGAATAAAGCATCAGAAGAGCACACCTCTGTGGCCGCAGGCCAACGGACTAGTTGAGCTTTTTATGGGTATGATAAAGAAACCAGAGCAGCATGCTACTCTTGAAAAGCTTGATTTATAGACTGTGTCAAATTCTACCTTGAGAGCTTATCATTCAACACCTCAGTTGACTACAGGTGGAAGCTTTGCGATATTGATGTTTGGGAGAGCAATGACAACGAAGATACCTCAGTGGACCAACCAGAGAGAGAAAAACCAGAATGCAACTCTTGAACAGGATTTGGATCAGAAACAAAAGAAGAAAACGTATGCTGACAAAAGAAGACATGCAAAGAACTTTGGGGCATATTTACAAGCCTGTTGTGCCGCTGGTGCGTCACTTTTTGTGATGCACCACTGGCGCATTTTGCTGCCCCATATTTACAAGGACACGTAAAGCCACCCTGTGTGGCTTTTTATGTCCTTGTAAATACGGCTCCTTTTCACGCAGCATTTGGTGTGAAAGGGGCGTACCATGGGTGTTGCTGTGGGCGATCCCACGCAACTCCCATGGAACCTGACACTTTGCCAGATTTACGCGAAATCGTAAACTTGGGAATGTGTCAGAATGCTACCCCTCTCCAGGGAAAAACATTTCTCCTAGTTTTTTCCTCTTTCTATGTGTGCTGCATTATGTAGCAAACATAGAAAGGAAAACACCTCTTATGATTGTTTTTGTGCAGGAAGGTGTCCCTTCCTGCACAAAAACAAGCCCTCTACAATGCAGGCACCCCTGCACCATGGTGCAAGGGTGCCTGCGTTGGCGCATGCCAACCAGTTGTGTTCCAGCGCAGGGGAGAGCACGGGAATCCTTCATATCGTAGTAGATTTGACGCATTCCTGTGCTTTGAAAATGGCTCAGTACGGCACAGAAAAATGGCTTGTGGCACCATGCTGAGTCACTTTCTCATAAATAAGGCCCATCATCTTTACGAGAGGAGAGCAAGTGATCGTACACCAGATGTGAATAAGAAAATCTGATGCTCCATTTGATGCAGAAACATTTCAAGTAGCGTCCACAAAGGGACACATGGTGACTGCCCAGTGCTCTGGAAAGTCTATTACCAGAGACTCTTCTCACTTTTGGCGTTTAACTCCTTGTTCAGCAAATGCTCATGTTGAAGGAGAGGCTGGGTCTGATGTCCCAGTGACTGCTGTTGCATTTCCACCATCAACGCAGATCATGAGCATTGATGATGACAGATTACAGTTTCCAGTTACAAGATGAGGTCAAACAATTAAAAAGCCAAAAAGATTGATTGAAGAGATTTAATTGTGTATATGTATATATTTTGTAAAAATGCGCAAGTTTTCATTGAACAGAGGGGGAGATGTAGGTGCATATTTACAAGGGCTTCACGCCACAAGAATGTCACTTTTTGTGACGTTCCGGTGGCGTTAAGTCCTTCCCCTTATTTACCCAGCGGCATTACGCTACTTAATGTCTTTTAACGCTGCCTTGTAAATAAGGCCCCCTCTCACTCTACACTTAGAGTAAAAGGGGTGGGCAATGGGTGTTGCGGTGGGTGTTCCGCCACAACACCCATTGATTTTGACGCTGCTCCCTGTTTACAAGGGTGGTGTAGATAGGAGGCAGTGCCAAAATTATTACCAAGGAAAACCTGGCCTTAACATGGCAAACCGAGGAGAAATTATTAATTTCACCTCGTTTTTGCTATTTCTATGTGTGCTGCCTTGTGCAGTACACATAGAAACAGCAAATCACCATGAATGATTGTTTATGTGTCCATTCCTGCACATAAACAATCATTAAAAAATGACAATTTGCAACTTCTATGTGTGCTGCACAATGCAGCACACATAGGATTTACAAATTGGCATTCTGGATTGGTTATGTGCAGGAAGGAACACATTCCTGCACATGCACAATCATTCCCCCCAACGCAGACATCCTTGCACTATGGTGCAAGGGTACCTGTATTGGTGCTAGATTTAGCGCCAGCACTAGGGGAAATGCAGGGGTACCTGCATTCTTATGAATACATTGCATCCCTGTGTTTTCAGAATGGCAGAGCGTGGCAATAGCAATTTGTGCTCAACACCACGCTCCACCCTTCTAGTGTAAATTTGCCCCATAGTGTTTTATGAGTTAGCAATGACAGAACCCTTTTGGCTCCTGATGCATTCTGTCAAGCTATGACATAGGCGTTAGAGGGGAATGTAATGAAGGCTGATTTAGAATGTGGTGTTTGCATTTATACGCAGAAGAATAAAAATAAGCTCCATGTGTTGTCTAGTCATTTACGGGTACCCAAGCTGAGGAAGGTGCTACAGGAGGGACAAGGAGCATTTTATCAAGTCGAGCACACATGCTCCTTAAATGTAGAAGAAACAACAGAGGTGTGCTGTTCCTCAATAGGGAAGTAGAGAGGAGGGAAAAAGCTGCAAGTTGGAAAAGAGCTGATCGATTTCTGCTGGCCCAGTCAGCTCCAAGACTATATAAACTGTGAGTCCACCACTACATTTGACCAAGGAGTATGTATCATCTCGCTATGCTTGGCGACACTGTAATACTCCCCTTTTTTCTGTAGTTCTTTCACATTAGTGAGTCACCCTTTTACACATTGAGGTGACTATATTATATTTCTAGCCATACCCCTTTAGCATATTTGGCACTTCTTGTCCTTACATCTTGGTTCCTTCCTACCTTAGGATTTATTTTATTAAATGGATTATTTTTCCTGTGTTTGCACACCTCTCCACCATTTGAGGTGTCCAACTCTCCATTGCTTATGCCAGTGGCGTAACAAAACTTGAGGGGGCCCCCCTGCAAACTACATGGAGGGGGCCCCCCTCCCATCCTCCGTGCCAGTCTAGAGCACTCAGGCCAGCGACCCGCCATCCTGCAGGTGATGCGGGGCGATTGTTACGCCACTGTAACCAATGCAGCCGTTATAAATAACACTGGATGGTGGAGTTAAAGGATGGGCTTAGTCTGCCAGCAGGCTGTCGTTGGTGGTGGTCCATTCATTACAGGGTCCTTGCCATCTCTCTCCGCTCTCTCTTTCCGCTCTCTCTCTCTCCGCTCTCTCTCTCCGCTCTCTCTCTCTCCAATCTCTCTCTCTCTCTCTCTCCACTCTCACTCTCTCTCCACTCTCACTCTCTCTCCACTCTCTTCATGCTCTCACTCTCTCTCTCACTCCACTCTCTCTCTCTCTACTCTCTCTCTCTCCACTCTCTCTCTCTCCACGCTCTCATTCTACTCTCTCTCTCCACTCTCTCCACTCTCTTTCTCTCTCCACTCTCTCTCCACTCTTTCTCCACTCTCTCTCTCCACTCTCTCTCTCCACTCTCTCTCTCCACTCTCTCTCTCTCCACTCTCTTTCTCTCTCCACTCTCTCTCTCTCCACTCTCTCTCTCTCCACTCTCTCTCTCTCCACTCTCTCTCACTCCACTCTCTCTCACTCCACTCTCTCTCACTCCACTATCTCTCTCACTCCACTATCTCTCTCACTCCACTATCTCTCTCACTCCACTATCTCTCTCACTCCACTATCTCTCTCACTCCACTATCTCTCTCACTCCACTATCTCTCTCACTCCACTCTTTCTCACAAAGTAGTGTGCATTGCCATGGGTGTCCGCAGAAATGTGTCCGGGGTGGGGGGGGGCACATTCTTAACTTCATCACCATCCCCCTTGCACTCTTCTCCCCTCTGCCTTGCACCCTTCTCGCCCTCCCCCTTGCACCCTTCTCTCACTCCCCCTTACACCTTTCTCCCCCTCCACCTTGCATCCTTTTCTACCTTGCACCATTCTCCCCTCTGCCTTGCACCCTTCTCCAGTCTGCCTTGCACCCTTCTCCCTTCTGCCTTGCCCTCTTCTCCCCTCTGCCTTGCACCCTTCTCCCCCTCTGCCTTGTACCCTTCTCCCCCTCTGCCTTGCACCCTTTTCCTCCTCCGCCTTGCACCCTTCTCTACCTTGCACCTTTCTCCCCTCCGCCTTGCACCCTTCACCCCTCTGCCTTGTACCCTTCTCCCCTCCGTCTTGCACCCTTCTCCCCTCCGCCTTGCACCCTTCTCCTCTCCGTCTTGCACCCTTCTCCTCTCCGCCTTGCACCCTTCTCCCCTCCGCCTTGCACCCTTCTCCCCTCTGCCTTCCACCCTTCTCCCCTCTGCCTTGCACCCTTCTCCCCTCTGCCTTGCACCCTTCTCCCCTCTGCCTTGCACCCTTCTCCCCTCCGCCTTGCACCCTTCTCCCCTCCGCCTTGCACCATTCTCCCCTCCGCCTTGCACCCTTCCCCTCTCCGCCTTGCACCCTTCTCCACTCCGCCTTGCACCCTTCTCCCCTCTGCCTTGCACCCTTCTCCTCTCCGCCTTGTACCCTTCTCTACTCCGCCTTGCACCCTTCTCCTCTCTGCCTTGCACCGTTATTCACTCCGCCTTGCACCCTTCTCCCCTCTGCCTTGCACCCTTCTCCCCTCTGCCTTGCACCCTTCTCCCCTTCTCCCCTCTGCCTTGCACCCTTCTCCCCTTCTCCCCTCTGCCTTGCACCCTTCTCCCCTTCTCCCCTCTGCCTTGCACCCTTCTCCCCTTCTCCCCTCTGCCTTGCACCCTTCTCCCCTTCTCCCCTCTGCCTTGCACCCTTCTCCCCTCTGCCTTGCACCCTTCTCCCCTCTGCCTTGCACCCTTCTCCCCTCTGCCTTGCACCCTTCTCCCCTCCGCCTTGCACCCTTCTCCCCTCCGCCTTGCACCCTTCTCCTCTCCGCATTGCACCCTTCTCCCCTCCGCCTTGCACCCTTCTCCCCTTCTCCCCTCCGCCTTGCACCCTTCTCCCCTCTGCTTTGCACCCTTCTCCTCTCCGCCTTGCACCCTTCTCCCCTCCGCCTTGCACCCTTCTCCCCTCCGCCTTGCACCCTTCTCCCCTCCGCCTTGCACCCTTCTCCTCTCCCCCTTGCACCCTTCTCCTCTCCGCCTTGCACCCTTCTCCCCCCCGCCTTGCACCCTTCTCCCCTCCGCCTTGCACCCTTCTCCCCTCTGCCTTGCACCCTTCTCCTCTCCCCCTTGCACCCTTCTCCTCTCCGCCTTGCACCCTTCTCCCCTCCGCCTTGCACCCTTCTCCCCTCTGCCTTGCACCCTTTTCCCTTCTGCCTTGCCCCTTCTCACCTCCGCCTTGTACCCTTCTCCCCCTCTGCCTTGCACCCTTCTCCTCTCTGCCTTGCACCCTTCTCCTCTCTGCCTTGCACCCTTCTCCCCTCTGCCTTGCACCCTTCTCCCCTCTGCCTTGCACCCTTCTCCCCTCCGCCTTGCACCCTTCTCCCCTCCGCCTTGCACCCTTCTCCCCTCCGCCTTGCACCCTTCTCCCCTCCGTCTTGCACCCTTCTCCCCTCCGCCTTGCACCCTTCTCCCCTCCGCTTTGCACCCTTCTCCCCTCCGCTTTGCACCCTTCTCCCCTCCGCCTTGCACCCTTCTCCTCTCCGCCTTGCACCCTTCTCCCCTCCGCCTTGCACCCTTCTCCCCTCCGCCTTGCACCCTTCTCCTCTCCCCCTTGCACCCTTCTCCTCTCCTCCTTGCACCCTTCTCCCCTCCGCCTTGCACCCTTCTCCCCTCTGCCTTGCACCCTTCTCCCTTCTGCCTTGCCCCCTTCTCCCCTCCGCCTTGTACCCTTCTCCCCCTCTGCCTTGCACCCTTCTCCCCCTCTGCCTTGCACCCTTTTCCTCCTCCGCCTTGCACCCTTCTCTACCTTGCACCTTTCTCCCCTCCGCCTTGCACCCTTCACCCCTCTGCCTTGCACCCTTTTCCCCTCCGCCTTGCACCCTTCTCCCCTCCGGCTTGCACCCTTCTCCTCTCCGCCTTGCACCCTTCTCCTCTCTGCCTTGCACCCTTCTCCCCTCCGCCTTGCACCCTTCTCCCCTCTGCCTTGCACCCTTCTCCCCTTCTCCCCTCTGCCTTGCACCCTTCTCCCCTCTGCCTTGCACCCTTCTCCCCTCCGCCTTGCACCCTTATCCCCTCCGCCTTGCACCCTTCTCCACTCCGCCTTGCACCCTTCTCCCCTCTGCCTTGCACCCTTCTCCTCTCCGCCTTGTACCCTTCTCTACTCCGCCTTGCACCCTTCTCCTCTCCACCTTGCACCCTTCTCCACTCCGCCTTGCACCCTCCTCCCCTCTGCCTTGCACCCTTCTCCCCTCTGCCTTGCACCCTTCTCCCCTTCTCCCCTCTGCCTTGCACCCTTCTCCCCTCTGCCTTGCACCCTTCTCCCCTTCTCCCCTCTGCCTTGCACCCTTCTCCCCTCTGCCTTGCACCCTTCTCCCCTCTGCCTTGCACCATTCTCCTCTCCGCATTGCACCCTTCTCCCCTCCGCCTTGCACCCTTCTCCCCTCCGCCTTGCACCCTTCTCCCCTCCGCTTTGCACCCTTCTCCCCTCCGCCTTGCACCCTTCTCCTCTCCGCCTTGCACCCTTCTCCTCTCCGCCTTGCACCCTTCTCCCCTCCGCCTTGCACCCTTCTCCCCTCCGCCTTGCACCCTTCTCCTCTCCCCCTTGCACCCTTCTCCAGTCCGCCTTGCACCCTTCTCCCCTCCGCCTTGCACCCTTCTCCCCTCTGCCTTGCACCCTTCTCCCCTCCGCCTTGCACCCTTCATTTACCAAAGAGAGTGCCCTCCTCCCTCCCACCGCGGGGCGTTTGTTACACCCCTGTCTGTGGCTTGTTAATGACCAGACTTATTTTTTAAGAAGGAAGAGTTGGAAAGCTCTTACCGTTTGGAAGGGTAGAGACGTTCAGAATTATTGTAATTATGGAGGAATTGTATTATCATTAGAAAGGTTGTGGCTATAAACATTTTCAGAGTTGAGTTTTTTTTTGAAAAACATATTAATCGAGAAATAGTAAGCTATGGCCAAGCCTGAACACAAGAGACTTCATTTAAGGCACTGTGTGACACAAAGTATAAAGTGGGAAATAGTTTACATTTAACATGAGTACATTAACTTATAGCAGGTGATGTGTGAGATTTATTTAATGTGTATCCTGTTTATTGAAGGGATGACACTTTAAGCCTTTCAGTCATTCTATCTGTGCAGAAGGGTTTTAATTTTGGCTCATTCTATACGTTCCACATATGTTGAATATCTGTATCTTTTTATATAAAAGTATTTGTATTTGAGTAGCATATGTTTGGCTGATGAGAGATGTAGTTAATGTATGGTCTTCTGACTCACTAAAAACACTGGTAATAACTCACGTTGAATTCTATTCCGTCGTTTTTAGCTCCATCTGTGCCATAACACACAAGGATTAGTGGTACAGAAGTCAGCCTTGGCCCTGCCTGAATGGGGCATTTCAACCCAATCTGCCCGGACATGTCCCCTCAAACTGGAAGAATAAGAAACCCCAGGTTTTTTTTGGCCTGCTTGTCCGAATATGGCTGAAAGTCTTTTTGTAAAATACCTACAGAGATTTACAATTTTTGGGACTTAAAACCCACAGACATCCTTGGAGTATTCACCCTTAATTCTTGGAGATGGCTTTTATCCACAGTCACTGGCTATGCCTTGCCCCACAGTCGCTGTAATCTGGATCTGTGGGGAATGCTCTCTGGGGGCCCCCACTCCCACTCTTGTCAGGGCCCCCTGAGCAGAGCTCGGTGCTTCCTCCTGCTCTCCGGGGCCCCCACCCCCATCCTGAGCAGTGCTTGGTGCTGCCTCCTGCTCTCTGCCCCCCCCCCCCCCACCCTGGGCCCCCCACCCCCATCCTCTTTCCGGGCCTCGCCGCTCTGACTAAAGAGAAACAATGTATGTTGATACTTTGTTTCTCTTCAGTCAGAGGGAGGGGGCGAGGGGCTCAGAGCAGGCTGCACCTGCTTCAGACGAGAGACGAGACGGAGAGAGGCTTGCTTCAGAGCAAGCCTCTCTCACAGCCCTCAGAAGAGCTGAGGGGGCCCGGGGCCCCCTTTATTTAATGAAGGGAGCGAGGCCCCCCCGCACTGCGGGGGCTGCGGGGGCGTTTGTTACGCCCCTGGCTTATGCCAGTCTCATTAGTATAGGAGAGAACACTCAACAGTGTTCCAAGATGGCACACCAGAAGTCTTGCGTCCAAACTGGTGCCCTGACGGGGACGTTCCCTACTGAACATTACACGCCCAGCACCTATGAGATATCACGGACCTCCCAACAGACACACATGTACACACTCAGTGAGGAGACCGCTAACAGTCTACACATGCCACGATCGCTGCCTTGACTGCTGTCCTGGCATCCTACTCAATATGGTAGTTGTGTAAAATACTCCTGCATTATGTATTGTTCTCACAGGTATTTAAGCTCTCCCTCTGGCTTCCTCATTACCTCCAGGCCGGCAGAGGTGGTTGGTCAGTGCCACTTTTCTGCGTTGAATTCTGTGAGTACAGCGGCAGCTAGTAACTTGTAGCCATTTTATCCTTCACCTAGCTATCAGATAACTGAGAGCCACTTTCTACCAGTTTTTTCCCTGCAGCATAGTGCGAACCTCTGCCCATACTTAAGGGACAAAAACTTAACTCAAATAGGGTAAGATCCCTATTACCTTCATCTGGGAATATAACAATGTAACATAATCCTTGCTTGGGCTTGGTTTGTGTTTTGTGATTTCACCTGCTTGTGTGTTTGTTCTGTTTATGTATGAACATATCACTGATAGGTATGGTTCTGCCTACGACATGGTTTTTACTGTGGCCTAAATGCATATCTTATGCAATGAGGGTAAGTCTCACCCTACTTCCAATGTTGGTGATAGCGCCTATCAGCTGTCTTATAGGTTGGACTGTATTTTGTTCTGTACCGCAGAAAGTATAGTTGACCCCATACAGATGATTTGTTGACTGGGTAGCTACACTAACACTGCATTTCTATTCCAATCAGATGTTGGTTAGGTCTTACATTTTGCCTTACAAATTGCCTAAGATTCTGTGGGACCACATAAAGCAAAAACCATGTTGGCCCCAATTCACATTATTGCTTGAGTTGTCAAGGATCATAGCTCCGAGGAAAGCCACCTTTTGTTTGTTTTTACTCATGTCAATGGTACCAGTATAATAAATTCCACACTGTACCCCCTAGTCATTTTTAACCCGTTCCGTGCTCGCGTACCCTTCCTGGTGCTGCACACGACCGTTGGCCGACCTAACCCCGCCCACTTTTCAGAATGCCCGCACCACGGCAGAATGTCCGCCGCGGTAAATGGGTTAATCACTCATTTGCCAATCTATACTCACTACCCCCTCACTCACATGCTTCACCACAGCATCTTATTCTAAAGATCTCCGGCAAAAGAGCCCCCTCTAGAGGCCCATTGGGCATTGAAGCACCAGTCCAATGAGGAGCTGACTGATGATGAAGCACGACACCGTTGAGGGTGTGTGAGGGCTATTGCTTCTCATCAATCAGAACCCACTGATCCTGTTGATCAGCTCATTTGCAACTGACAGCTGTACCCTCCTCTCTACTTCCCTGTTGATGAACAGCACACCTCTGTGTTTTCTAATACTGAGGTAATAGCCATCAATCACTGTGGGTGAATGTTTAAAGTTACATTTTGGTATGGGTCAGTGTGATCTTATAAGATACAGTTTAGAGGTGAAGAAACTGTCATGCCAAAAAACGCCTATAATTCCTAGAAAAATATCAGGCTTATACAAGGTCAAGCCAATGCCTCTAATCTAGATGGTGCTGTTATCACATATGATCTTGTTAACACTGATTCCAGCATGGTGAATGATCAAGGTAATGTGTTGAGGCAAAGGACCAATGTTTGCTTCTTCCACTAATTGTATCAACAAGATGCGAACATCCACTGTTACAGACTTAGGTTGGCAATTCTCAAAAATGTATGCCTAAATTATTTATTTGAAGGAGACTGTGTGCATGTTTCTTATTTTCTCTGACAAATTTTAGTTCACTTACGATCATCAGATCTAAAAGGAACAGTCAGTCAGTACGTAACTTTAATTCATCTTCTACAGTGAGCAATCTCTGTCTCGTTCATTTTATTCAGTTCAATCCCGACCTACAAAATGATGAAGACTTCACATTGCAGTGTGTCCCAGAAGCAGTTTATCAATAATCATCTATAAATCATATGCTCATGGAGGTTGAGTGTCACAATATTGAGTACAGAAATAATGTGGTATACAAAAACATACAAAAATATTGTGGCCTAAATATCTAGAACCAAAATAGTGTGAAGGCGGATACATAAAGTTAGGTATTGTTTTTCTATTCTTAATTCCTCACCATATACCACAAAGATATAAACATTGTCACTTTACATGTTGGATATGGCCCATTTTGCAGGGTTACATCCAAACGATTTTCCTCCTATTTTTCTGACCATCTTTTTGTTGGCCTTAGGACTCTGAGTACTTTACCACTGCTAACCAGTACTAAAGTGCATGCGCTTCTCCCCTAAACAGGTGTGTAATTTGTGTATACCTGATTGACATATTTCATTTACTTTAAGTCACTTGTAAAGTGGTATACCATATACTCAGGGCCTGGAAGTTAAATGCTACTAGTGGGCTGCAACACTAATTGTGCCACCGACAGAAGTAGCCTTTCAAACCTGTCTCAGGCCTGTGACTGCTGTGCCTGTATGTACTGTTTACTTCCACTTCAACCTGGCATTTAAAACTATGTGCCAAGCCTTAAACTCCCTTTTTATTCCATATGTCACCCCTAAGGTAGGCCTTAGGTAGCCCTAAGGGCAGGGTGCTATGTAAGTAAAAGGTAGGACATGTACCTTTATGTTTTGCATGTCCCAGTAGTGACAAACAGCCTATTTCGTTTTCCACTACTGTGAGGCCGACTCCTCTTATAGGTTAGCATTGGGAATTCGTTAAAACACTTATAAGCAGTAATTCCTGATCAGAGAGGAGTAGCTTTTTCATGTTTCATATCAATCAGAGGCTCCTCTGTATTCTCATTACTCATCTGCATTCTTATGGGTCTTCCTGGGCAGAAAGGAAAGGGAGGCGCTGACACTTAAACTTCAATAGGTAGTGTAGTGTCCTGTCCACACACAAGACACTGATTTACCCCCATAGGTAACCTGGCAACAGGACTGGGTTGAAAGGGATTCTTGTGCACTTCAGAGAGCTCTTTCGAAGTCTTCACCCACATCAAAGGCACTTTTGGGTATCAATACTGGGGCACCCTTCAAATCAGACACTTTTAGGACCTGTAACCAGACACTGCTGGCTGTACATCTGCACATTACCAGAAGGACTGCTATGTTGCCAGGAGGGACAACCACTCTGCTAACTGCTCCGCTGTGTTGCCCTACTGCTTGTTGAGCTGAAGGAGGGACTGCCACTTTGCCACCTGCCTTGTTGTGCTGGCCTGTTGCATGCTACCTTTGTGCTGTGCTGGCCTAAAGGCGTTATCCTAGGGCTTGCTGGCTAGCCACATTCCCGAAGTCTCAGAGCCATCAAAGACTTCAGCCTACTACTGCTATGGGACCCTGAAACTGGTAGCATCAGAGGCGGAGATCTCTTATGGAGTCCAGACCCCTCCCTCAGGCTGCAGGGAATGACTGACATCATCATCCCTTTGAAGCAGGATATCAGATGGGATGGAGATTGCACTCTTGCGGTTCTAAGATGATGCTCTTTAGATGGTCGATGACGGAGTGGCCTGTTTGAAGGTCATATTTAGATCTCTTTGTAGCTTTTTAAACCACTGCCAATTCTATCTGTCCGGTTGGGATGGGTACATTGTCAGGTGCTGATAGTAGGATTATAGCATACATTTGGTCACTTATGTCATATAAGTAGCAGAAAGTGATAGTAGGGACTTTCACATCTGGAAAGGGTGTTCCTTTCTGCCACGTCCCACATGGCACCTTCCTCCTGTCCACCTTTTTTTAACATATACCTATGTCTCCTTCCAGGACAAGTTATTATTTGTACCATCTAATGCCAACGACACACAAGTTTACTTTAGATTTAACAGTGATAATGCATGCGTATTTGGCTTACAGAGAATCATTGAAGAGGTCAACAGTCGGATGATTCAAACAAACAAGATGTAGCTTATTGATTTAGGGCAAAACCTTTCAAATATTAGAAGAAAGTCATGTCACCACATTAAATCATGCCATTGATTATAATACCACACATAAAGCTCCTGAAGAAATGAAACAAATGAAAACTAAAATATAGTGTAAACAATAAGAGGAAATTATTATATTGAACCGTTTTGCATGTGCTTCCATAAGAACATCAAAGGTAGAAAATTCTATACTCCATGAATCCTATAATTCTGATGTTTGGCACATAATTTTCCCTACCAACTTGTCCACTAGCATGCAGATGTTCAACATTTTTCTGCTTTGTGCCTTTTCCCACTTGCTTTGAACAAAATTCCCCGTCTGGTTTGAAAACATAGCCATCCATTATCGGAAATGCTAAACAGAGCAACCACATTCCAATCCCTCATGTCAAACATTGTAACACCATCAGTCGAAGATAACCACATTTATTCACACTACTATTTTTTTTACCAGTTTTCGGACATGGGCTACAGGAGTTGGAGCAGGACTAAGTTGTTTGGAACAGGGATGAGAAGAGGAGCTGGAACAGAGCTATTTGAGGAAAATGTAAGAAACTATGCCTTGTCCATGCTCAATTTTAATGAGTTACAATTCATCCATCCGACAACTGCGGTGGGTGAATAGTTCTTCTCACTCCGCATTCTGCTTCAACCACAGAGTTCCAGAAAAACTCTGCCAACCACTGGATGGTAGAGTTTTTTCTTGCGTGTGGCTCGCCAATGTTAAGTAGTCAAGCGTGAGCAAGAGTTTATGTCCCCTAGCACAATTTTCCGGCGCTAGAATTTCCTGCGGTGAGATTTCTCAATGCGGGGATTCGTGTCAAGTCCCAACCGCTCACGTTGCGAAAGCTGCTTCTAGGGTAGAAAATCTACTCAAGCAACAGAAAGAAGAAGTGCCCTCGAGCTTGCTGCTTGGCACCGTTTGCACTGATTTTACAGCACGGAACAAGTTCCCAGCACTAAAAAGTAGCGCAATCAGCGTGACGTGCCACATTCCTCCCACTCTCAGAACTCCACAGAATCTCACTGAGTTTTTATATAACTCTGCAGAATTCTGCTGAGTGAAACTCCATGTGTTCCACCTACCCCTACCGCAACAACGAGAAGATAGGTTTGAAAAGAATCGGCAGAATCCTCCAGACCTTTATCAAGGGAAAGCAATGACTGGGTGTTGACCGCATAGCTCATGAACTTTAAGCCAGTGAGTGGATATGATGAGCCAGTGGTAGCATGGACGAAAAAGGGGCGTGTCAAAAGCAATTGAACACATTTTTCATACTTGCAATTATATTCTTTGCAACCTTTTCCAGAATCTTCCAAAGATTTCCATTACAGCTTAATTGCCCATATCTTTCCCCGGTCCAGTCCAATATGGCTCCTACCTTCTGGTTTGAACTTCCTTTTTACTGTTACAGCTCAATAAAAAGAGATCCAAAGCAGTCATCCACTGTGTTGTAATGTAGTCAAAGTCTACTGTTTTCAACAGTTTCATCATTCATCGTTTATAATTTTTATCCCCATTTCACAGCCTCTGGTGCTGGTTGTTGAGCTTCCATTCCTGTTGTTTTTTTTGCTCAGTCTTGTTAGTGCTCTTTTCTTTGGCTAGCAATCTCACCTCTCCTGGATGCATCAGTGATCTTCCTGTGTCTTTGAGGCATTTTCATCCAGTGTCAGTGTCAGAGTTTCTACCTTCAGGCACCAACCTCTACCATTAGTAGTTTTTGTATGGAGTAAATTGGCTAGAGAAAGGACCCTCCCTTATCTCCGACAGTTCAGGGAGCGGTCAAAGGAGTCATCTCAGTGTCCAGCCATTGACACAGGGTGGGTGTGTAAAGGAAAATGGACAAATAATGTGCACTTTGAAAAGAGTAGGTATGTCTCAGTTATGAATTTCCTTCTAGAAATCAGACAAGCCTGCATCATCTCTCACCTTGTCTCACTTGATTAAGTAAGTGATGCAAGAGGCTGGTGATAATATTTCAATATTTGCTATGCATTCTGTGGAAAGAGCTATTGAAACAATAGCTCTTTCCACAGAATGCATAGCAAATATTGAAATATTAACACCAGCCTCCTGCATCATTTACTTAATGTTATTGGTGGGTGGTGGGATGGAGGATATTCTTAAGTCTGCCCCCTGCCTGAATTATTCTGTGTTTAAGATGTATTATTTTAGTCCAGTAGTGACTGCTGTTGAATGTATGATTGCATGGCTTTGGACTTGCATACATTTAGTCTGTTAGCCTTGCAATAAAATCCATACAATCCACAGCTTGGTGGATATAAAATCCTGACTTTATTAAAGACATGGAGACTGATAATATCTCACTCAAACTGTGTCCAGCCCTACAGAATATACCTTTATGTAGTGCAAGAACAACTTCCAGTGGAAAGGTTTGGAAGTTATCCAAGGAGTCCATAAGATAGAGGCTGAGTGGATTGTGAAGTGAAGAAAAATAAATCATCAATGTAATAATTGTCCTTTTTAAAGAACCTTGTGTCGAATTATGGGGCCCCTTACGATGTCGGGCGGATCGCCACCGCCATGGTGGCGGTGGTGATCCGCCCGACATCCATGCCTGCCCGACACCCATTTCCCCCCTGCCATATTACTATGGCGGGGGGTACCGCGGCGGACGGAAACACCGTCTGCCGATTTTCTGCCTCGGTCGCCTTGCGGCCAGGGAGGAAAAGGGTTTATATGGTGGCGGTGTCTATTAGACACCGCCAGCCATATTAGGATAGGCTTAGAACAATGCCTTTCCGTGGCGGCGATGCCGCCATGGAAAGGCATGCGGTCTTCACTTCGGGGGCCCCCTGTGGGCCCCCGAAGTAAAGGCGAGGTGGGGGTGCACATGGGGGGGTACATGTGGTACCCCCCAGCATTTGCATACACAATGCGGCAGGCACCGCGAGGCATTCATTTTTAGCTTTGTGGCGGGTGGTGCTGAGAGCACCGCCCGCCACAATGTTAAAAATGCAGGATGCGCCCGCCACTGTGGCGGGCGCATCCTAATACCCCTCACGGGACCCCCGCCCTTATGGCGGGTGGTCCCGAATCCCGATAGGATGGCGGGCGGACTAAGTCCGCCCGTCATCCTAATGATCCCCTTAGTGTTTTGAGGAAACTGAAATCATTCAATTTCTGGAGGGAATTCTAAATAAGGAGTGGAATCTCCCGGCTGAATTTCCTCCACAATATTCTCCTGAAAGTGGAGGAAATTTAGCCCGTGGATCCTATTCCATATTTAGGGTTCGCCCCAGAAGTCAGAGTATTTTAAATTTTCTCCAAACTCTAAATGAGATTCATAGGGTATCATTCAAACCCTGTCATATAGTCCATGGCCATTAGGAGGCAAAGGATCGTCTACCCTTATGTGATATAAAGGAACTTGCAGTTACTGCCGCTACCCTCACACCAGCACTGGTTTGCATAGTGACAGCTTGGCAAACTTTTGTTTTTTAAAGAAAATAAACTCCCAATGTGCAAGCTTGTGTTCTCTAAAATACATTTTAATAGCCTGATGGACAAAATGGAGCTCTGGTTCAGGAGTTACTGTTGTAATCTCTTTTCTCTTTTCCCTGACACCTTTCACCGTGTGTTTCCTTCCTCTCCTCCCTCTTGGTACCTTCCCCGCTCTCCCTGCCTCTACCTGCCTTTTGGAGCGTTCCACTAGAGTTCACATTGGAATGTTGGATGTGTTGTCAGTTGCGGAGAGTGGATGACTTACCTTGCCTCAGTTACTGTCTGCAGAACCAACTGAGGCTCTACCGATGGTAACCAAGTGGTTCCTCCATCAGTAGAGGGGCAGGGGAACTGCGAGTTTGGTTGGACAGAAATCTTCTGCTGTAAGCAGTCCTACCAGCCATAAATTAGGCCCTTACTTTGTACTTTATGTTTTATTCATAGCACTATTTTATAAAGGAGGGTCCCATGGGAGCAAGGGTGCAGCCTAGTTTTCCCATGGGATCTTTTGTGAGGGAGATAACAAAGGCAGGATAGGTGGGTTGCTAGCAGGGTTGGGATTTAGGTTAGGGGATATATCGGAGCCAAGAGAGAGGGGCAGCCTCTCTCCAGCTCAATACCCTAGAGCGACAGGTGTAGCACTTTGCCACCCACCCGGCAGGTTGGAGTGTTTGGCGGGGCTCATTCCAAGGACCTCAGGATGCCATTAGGACATGTTAATGGGTAGTGGTAGGGCAGGTAAGGGGGGTGGGGAGTCAGATACGGGCCTACCCACCGCTCGGGGGTAGGGGGGTGCATAGGGAAAGGATGACAGGGTGCAAGATACATCGAAAACGTTTTTCATGGAAGGATACTTGGGGAAAAGAATTAAGAAGGAGTCTGGGGATGGAAGACCTCATGGAGTAAGAGGTGTGAGGAAGAGTGAAGCAACATGATAGGTGAAAGTTGGGGTGAAGAGAGAATGAGGGTGGGGAAATAATAAGATGTTGTTTAAGATGTTTTGAGTTAATCGTTGTTGAACTGGTGGAGATTATTGCAATCCTGTTCTAATAAATGGTCTTTGCACTTTCATGGAGTGTTGGGTGTGATTACCGCACAAGATGGAATATGGCAGTGGGTTGTGAGTTTGGATGTGTACTAAGAATGTTGGAGCTTGACTTTTTACCTTCAGTGCATTGCTGTTGTGCTTGGGCAATAAAGCAAGGACTCCATAAGATGGTCTTCTGTCTCATTAATAAAAAGCTTTTCTAACCACCAAACTGTGAGGATTCTTCGTAGCTTTATTCCTCTTATATGATTTGCTAAAACCTGTCTCACAAACCTTCAGCCCCTCGTTTGCCATGGCATGATCAGAACACGCCAGGATCTCATGCACCACACCAGTGTTCACACTAAGGTACTTATTTACAAGCCCCTCGCGCCACTGATGCATCACTTTTTGTAATGGACCAGCAGCGCAACCTGCTGCACAATATTTACAAGTACACGTAAAGCCACCTTACTTTCACTGCCTTGAATAAATTGCTGTTTTTCACTTTCTATGTGTGCTGCATTAAGCAGCATACATAGAAGTTTTAAAATGCTGGGGCAGATTTCCAAGCCCTTTGCACCACCGGTGCATCACTTTTTGTGATGCACTGGTGGCGCATTTTAGTGCCCCATAATTACAAGGACAGGGGAAGCCACCCTGTGTGACTTTACCTGTTCTTATAAATATGGCCCCTTTGCACTCAGCATTTTGCGTGAAAGGGGCATTCCATGGGTGTTGCTGTGGGTGTTCCCACGCAACACCCTTGAAACCAGACACCTTTCCAGATTTAAGAGAAATAGGAAATCTGGAAATGCGTCTGAATGCTATGCCTCCCCAGGGGAGGCGTAGGGAGGCTCAAAAAGAAGAAAAGCTATTCATTTCTCCTTGTTTTTCCCCTCTTTCTATGTGTGCTGCATTCTGCAGCACACGCAGAAAGAGGAAATCACCTCTGGTGACTGCTTATGTACAGGAAGGTGTCCCTGCACGTAAACAATCAGTAAAACAAGTACGTTTTGCAAGTTCTATGCGTGCTAATGCAGCACACATAGAAGTTGAAACCCCCCATTTTTGATTGTTTATGTGCAGGAAGGGACCCTTCCTGCACATAAACAATCACCCCACGAAGCAGGCATCCTCCCACCATGTTGCAAGGGTGCCTGTGCCGACGCATGGCAGCCGTTGGTGCGCCAGCACAGGGGTATGCACAGATATGGGACATATTGTTGTAAATATGTCGCAACCCTGTGCTTTGAAAGTGACTCACTATGGCGCAGCCACTTGGCTTGTGGCACGCACTGAGTCACTTTCCTTGTAAATCTGCCCATCAATTTCAGATGTTTATGTGCATGAAGGGTTCACCTTCCTGCACATAATCCATCATTCCCCTCAACGCAGGCACCCTTGCACTAATGTGCAAGGGTTCCTGCATCCGCGCATGGCAGCAAATTGTGTGTCAGGGGAGAGTAAAGGGATCCGTGATGTCGTTGTAGATATGACGCAACCCTGTGCTTCGGAATTAACGCAGCGCAGTGAAATGGCTTGCGGCACCGCGCTGCGTTAAATTCTTTTTAAATGAGGCCCTGAGGATATACTACAACCGCATACCTCTCCAACCAATCCGACAGGTTCCTCCGCCAACATCTGCAGGCACTACACTAATGGTTGTTGCACACTATACAACTGCTAGATAACAGCACTGTCTCTCATTTCAGCCATGTTCTAACGTCATCAGTGCAGAGACTCTTGGCAGGTTCACGCGCTCAGCTTCATCCAGCAAGAACCACTGTGGCAAACCTGGGAGGGAAAAAAAACATCACAGTCCTAGGAATCAGATCGAGGTTTGAGCTGTTAAACACACCTCGTGCACAGAGAACCGTGTTTCTCCTTTCGGTGCATTCTAGTAATAAACCTGATGCAGCGAAAGGCTGGAAGGATATATCATTTAAAAGAAAGCGAGCATCTTGCCACGAGGCAGCGCCATCTGGAAAGCTGCCAGGCACAGGTTTCATTTCCTTTGCCGCTACCGAGCTGACAGGCTCACATCTCATTCCCGCCCTGCGCTAGCCTATTTCTGTATGTGGGTTTTTTTTTTTATTTGAAAGAATTCCCTGAAACGATGGAAATGATCTCAGCCTTAATTGCGAAATAATTCAATAAGAACATTATTTTCTTCGGAAATGTGTTGCTAATGTTACTTTCGCTTCAGTATCATACAGAATCAGAGAGGGGGCCCTGCTATCCATTAGCTAAGTGTACATTATTGTGCCCGGTTAATGCCCTTCTGCTTTAATTGTCAGTGGAAACCCCCTCAGGAGAGCCGCCCTTTCAACACTCTTGGACCGTGGAATCATTAATACCTGTAATTCACCCTGGCTCATAAAAAATGTCTTAACTAGTTATTCCAAGGCTTAATTAGAATTTAAAATGGCCCGGCGTCCTTTCAGGCAATTTCATTTAGCTTCTATTGAACCTTACATGCAACTAAACTAAAAAAAAAATAGGGGGGTGAGTCTGTTTGAATTTTTAAATGGTTTTCTATGGGCCTTTTATTTCCCATAAGTCCCCCCAAGCACTGTACACAAATGCCCCTGGATTAGAGGCCCTTTATTAACATTTCCAGCACTTTCATTCCCCAATGGCTTCTTTTCTTCACTTTGTTGCCATTTGATCTTGTTTTGTGAAAGCGCCTCCGCGGGCTGTCAAGGAGCGAGAGGCGCCTCCGCCTCATAAAGAAACAGCGAGTTCAAAACTTCAGCGAGTCCCATAAATCCGCGCCCTCTTTATTTTTGTGTTGCTAGCTGGAGTGGGGATTTACAGCTGTGGAAAGATGGCCTCTCCAGGCTTGTCCTCAGGCTTCCGATAAACACCCTGTGGCTCTGTTGGAGGGCATTGATTAGCCTCAATGATTTGGGGATCACTTGAGTTAACCAATGTGTCCAAGTGACACCGTGACAGACAAAGACCCACCCGCATGATTCCCCCATTGCTGACACACACTGGCCCTCTTTAGGAGTTGCACAGAGTGCGAAATAGTTTGTGCATAGTAACATGTGTACATTGGCAGACGGATTAGTGATTATGGTAGTTTGTATGAGTGTGTGGAAAGGTGCAGATGAAATACGCCGCATAATTCAAAGTCCATTATGGTCTAGTGACTGAGGTATATCTCTACTTTCACATGTATTCTGACATGTTTTATGCCTATAAAGATGGTAGAGGTATAAAAAATAGGTATACATCTATTTGTATGTTTCTTTTAAGTATGATGCCACTAGTTAAAGGTACAGAGATATGCATGCGTGCTTTTATGAATATAGTGGGGAGTTAGAACACACACATGCAAAGGGTTGCTGTTTTATATTTGGCTAAGGCCAACACTCTCAGTAGTTGCTGAATAGTGAAGCTGCAGCACAAAAGTGAGGTTTAAGACATGTTGGTAGAAGGATTAGTAATTAGGTTAGCTCGTATTGGTCTATGGAAATGTACACTTGAAGTACGCCACATAATTTTAGGTGTCTCTTTGAAATGGGAAGTGCAGTCTGTCAAGTTTAAGGGACTTCATAGTCTTAGGACTGATGTATGTGTCTGCTTGCACATGTATTCTCACACGTGTTATGCCTATAAAGATGGTAGAGGTATAAATCACTAGTATACATGTATCTATACATATTTTAATTTGTACAAATTAAATTTAGGGCGCTGGCAGCCCTCAGGCTAAGCAGCATTTGCTGATGCTGCACAATAATTGATGTGTGAATGATAATGTTCACAATCCAACAATTGGCACCTTTACCAAAAGTAAATCCATTCAGTGCATTGATTATGGAAGACTGAAATACTTAGTAGGTCTTACCGCAATTGAAACTCCTGATCTGCAGATCAGAACAGAAGTAGAGGAAAACATTTAACTCATAGAGTTCACTTGGTGTTGCACGTAAGACCAAGAGGTGCTAAAGAATGCAAACAGTGGTTCACCAGTCCTATTTTGCATCCCTGTGTTTGCATTACAGCCAGAACTATTAGCTTTGCCAATGCTTGATTTTCTTTGGTCTCCAAAGAAAATTGTTAGTTATTGTCCAAGGCAATCAGGTAAATCAAAGGCAGAGTAAAGCAAGAACATTTTGGGAGTTTCTACTAATAGCTTCAAAGATGAATAAGACAAATAATAAAAAAAAGATCAATCTACAGCACTTAGGGTAGACAATTATTTTGTTCAGAACTAACCATTTTATGGTGAAGCATATACTAATTATGAAGGCAGGGACAGAGGCACGGCTTGGGTGTGGGGGGGTGGGCTTGTGGGCAGGCACGCGGGGGTGGCGCAGGCGGCTTTGACAAAAATAAAAAAGAATAACACTTACCTTGCCGTCGGGTCCTGCTTCTTCTCTCCTGCTCGCCAGTGTCCGACTCCAGATCGGAACAGGAAGCAAGCAGCCAGGCTCCCATGCCTAAGCCTATCACAACACTGCAATGCAGTGTTGTGATTGGGCTGAGCACCATGGCCTGGCACTCAGCCTGGGGCTGTAGGGGTGGGCATGTTCTCTATGGAGTCTGTAATGCAGCCTGCATGAAGAAGGGGGGAATTGCGCATGACTGTTTTGGGTGGCCCGAGAGGGCTGACCAAACAGTCATTGCGCACAATGGGCCCGATTTACAGAACTAACTTAAGACAAAATCCTAAACTTACTACCATTTTGGCATTCACAGAAGGCACTTGTTTTGGTATTCACAGAAGGCACTTAGACTCATTTTGGTATTCACAGAAGTTAGGAGTCCTAAATTTACTGCTCCTAAACTGAGAAAAATCCTAACTTTAAGACTTTTGTTAGTCACAGAAGGCATTTAGGAGTCCTAAAGTTAGGACTCCTAACTTCTGTGGGAATTCTTGTTCTGTGAATACCGAAAATGAGTAAATGCCTTCTGTGAATACCAAAATGGCAGTAAGTTTAGGATTTTGCCTTAAGTTAGTTATGTGAATCTGGCACAGAGTGTTCTACCACTCCTCCCCTGTAGCTCTGCCCCACCCCCTCATGTACTGCCACAGCAGGAGGACAAAATAAAATGACAATAACATTCCGTTATTATCATTTTATTCTTTCCTTTCTTTTGCTGCTTTATGGCAGTGGGGTGCTGCTCCTCCGCCTTAGCGGAGGAGTGGCCACTGTACAAAGGACTAACTCTGACTCCTACCTTGTGAGCTCTCTTCATAAACATCTCTCATAGATGCTAATAAGTTATGGCATCATCACAAACTTGTTACTTCAACAAAAGGTAGCAAGGGGTCAAAGGCAAACACAAACTAAGTTAAATCCCTACACAGTGGCTGAAAAGAGAAAGGAAAAGAACTACTGGTGTGTGTGGTGCGAATCACACATAGGGTCTCCTATCTCTTGAGAGAAGATTCCCATCAGTCACCACTCGGATCTGCCCTTCATCATCTGGGATCCTTCACCCTCACCATTAGGTAGGGAAGTGAAAAAATTATTTATTAAAGTTCACTTCAATCCTCCCACGACAGCCCAGAGGGACGCCCGGGGTACCGACGGACAGAGCGGTGCCCTGTTTTACCTGCGCTGTGGCCAGGTGAGGTGGGACTTCTCTCTCCTGCCAATTTGTCAGGAGAAGGACGGTATCACTAGATCTCAGGTGATATCTGTTTATTTCTTTCCTTTTCCCACTAATTTTTCGTAAAGCAGTAGCGTTATGGTCCTGATGAAGCAGCTAGATACCACGTGGGTCCTCTCAGTCTGCAGAAACATGTCGACCTCTTATTTCGAACAGTGGTTATTTGTTTAGACCACTACGCACTCATTTTTAATTTTAGGATTGAAGTGAACTTTAATAAATAATCTTTTCACTTCCCTACCTAATTTTATAATTCTCTCCACAACTTCACTTTGCACCTCACTTGTTCAGCACTGCTTTTAGTCACCATAATACACCTAGTGTTCCCCTCACATTGGACACCACAGGTAGGATTAGGCTTTCAACATCTGCCAGTCCACTGTGGGTCCCAGATTTTATCTCTGAGGGTGAAGGATCCCAGATGATGAAGGGCGGATCCGAGTGGTGACTGATGGGAATCTTCTCTCAAGAGATAGGAGACCCTATGTGTGATTCGCACCACACACACCAGTAGTTCTTTTCCTTTCTCTTTTCAGCCACTGTGTAGGGATTTAACTTAGTTTGTGTTTGCCTTCGACCCCTTGCTACCTTTTGTTGAAGTAACTGTTCCTAGGGATAGTAGTACTGTTGGGTCGTTAAACCATCCCTTAGACCCTCTTTTTCCTGGTTTATTGAATCATCACAAACTTGACCTCCAAAGTGGGATTTGGGAAGACAAAGAAGTGCCTTTTTTTACCCTCCCATATCTTTAAGCAGACCCATCACTTCTACTAATCTGTTCCTAAAACTACATATACCGGCTCCTTACCTCTTGCCAAGTTTGTTCTTTTTTGGTGCTGCTACATGTTTCTCTATGAAAACAATAAAAAAAATATTAGATTGGAAAAAGCAAAATTTACACCTTTACACCTTCAGATACACCAATTACTTTCAAAGATCTGTTCCTAATTCTACAGACTGCCACTGGCTCTCACCATCTTGCCTAGTTTATTTTCATTCCTGGCACTGATTTCTACCTGTTTCTATGTGCAATGAAGCACTACAAATAGTGAAAAACATAAAAACATAGAGCCAGGTGTCTAAATAGACTTGTCGCAAAAAATAGTCTCAAATTGCGCACCCACATTTTGCAACTGGTTTCTCATTTTTCGATGCAACCTATGTGCTAATAGGCCATCTTGTAAAATCTACATTCACATGAGGGGAGGTCCAGGAGCGGCCTGTGCAGGTAAGAGCGTTGAGGCCAGGTTGGGGAGGGATTTGACAGACGACCACGAGGGAAAATGAAATAAATAATTAATTTTCCCTCGTCGTCACTGTCAAAATTCACCCCCTCCACCCGGCCCAACCGCTCTTACCTGCACGAGCCGCGGCTGAGGGGGTCATAAGCCAACCCCCTAATGAATTTTAATGAGGCGGAAAGCTATTTGATTCGCTACAAACAAATCGAGGATGGCCCGTACATTACAATAGACCATGACCACTTTGTTTGCATAACCTAACAGGAAACTAAGACATCAGCGGGAGCTAGAAGTGGTCAACTGGACCACTGCTTGCTCTCCACGAGGCCACCTAACAAGAATTCCCAAACAGAAGCTGCACATCCCCTTTGAGAAGTCAGTAGCATTTCAATAGCCTGCAACTGCAATAATGGTTGTAAATCATTGATACATCTTATAGAGAATCACCAATAGGATGAGATGTTCCTTTTACACCCCCTTTTATTTGTGATTCAGAAGGAATAGTTAAACCCATTTTGCGATTTGGAAAGGCTTTATCCAACGCTTAATGGCTCAAAGGCTATGATTTTGTGAATTGCAGAGTTTGTGATGGCAAAATGGAATTGTATATCTGCTCCAAAGCAAAAATAAAAGCAATGCAGATATTTATTGTCACGGGTGGAAGCAAGTAAAACGTCTATGGTGCAGTGCCAGAGCATTCCAAACAAAACATATACTGACAGAAAAAGTGTGCCCTAGGTATCATTTGCAAAAATGTCACATGTTGGAGTTACTAGCAGAAATTCTACGCCAAAGGCACAATATTTTTATAAATAATAGTTGGGACACAATATTACTGTCAGACAAAGTTTTTGCTAACAGTATTTTGACATACAGAAAAAACTTCTTGAAAAGAGGTTTTTCTACAGAACTAAATTCCAGGTCACGGGTTGGACTATAGGAGGACCGAAGTCGACTACCAATGGAGTAATACATACTCCGATAGGGCTCCTCCATGGGATGCCCAGCTAAAGCAAACCATTCTGTAGATTTCCTAGCTCAGTCATCCCTTGGTACTCGTGGGGGAAGTTTGGCCTGACTGCAGTCAAATGGCACGGCAACTGAGTCCGGGCTGGTGGCCCCCTCCACCAAGATGGGAACTGCTCTGGTCCTCTGAAGACAGAGTCTTTGCCAGCCTGCACTTAACCCCAGGGCTGATCCTTCTGGGTCACTGACTCTGACACCAGCGACAAGGAAACGTGTTGGCCATGGGTCTCCATGCACATGGATGCTAGTTCCCTTTCAATGAGGTGGACCATACGTCCTACCATAGCCAACGCTGCACCTGGGCGCATGGGCGATGGGCCTGACATGTTGGGAAGGCATTCTGCAGCATAGGGCAGTCTCACCTAGATGTTTTAGAAGAGGACTGGCCCTGCTGACCAACTGGGAGAGAGCAGAGTTATCCCTGTATGTGAGTTTGCTGTGATAAGTAGGTGGGTCATTGTACATTTTGGGCTTACCATGTCTGTGGCTGAATTTAGTGATGTTTTGATTTTGCAGGGAGGTTGTTTGTGTACCAGAGCTGCTTTGGCATCTGTGTGAGCTTTGGCTAAATTGCAAAGGTTCTGAATAGTCTGTTGTATCTTAGTGGTAGGTGGATGTTTGGGGTGAAGTTGTTGAGGGGTAACGTTTGAGGGGTCTTCAATTGGGTCCAGATTGTTTGTTTCAGAGTGTGGGTTTTCAGATATTGTAGATTTGGGTAGGATGGATAATGGCTATTTGTCTTTTCTGCTGTCACATTTTGTCAGTAGTCAAAGAAGAAATCAGAGTACTTCATCTTGCTTGCTAATTGTTGTTTAGTTTTGTGAGGTTGTCACTATTCTCTATTAGTTTGGGGTCTGGTTGAAATTTGGAAGATATGTGTTGTAAACTGGTTCATTGTAGATTGAATAGGGTTTAATGTTTGATGTTTTGTGCTCCCTTCAGAAAGAAAGAGTTCAGAGTTTGTAGTGTCAGATGTGAGTAAGGTTGTAGCAGTGTATTTCACATTTGGTGCAATATAAGGCATTTGAGCATTTAGTAGATGGTAAAAAATAGACATAGGTTCATGTCTGTAAATGGTATCATTATTTTGTCATTTTGGCTGACCGGCTAACTAACATAGTAATAGCACCTTTCACACAGGTATCCATTGGAGGGACTTTCTCACATGGACAACTCTAAGATGACCTGGAATCTTTTACACTGAATATGTTTCCAGCTCGTGTTTGCGGAGTCTCTAGTGTAAGCATCCTTTGAGGGTTTTGTAAAGTCCTAAGCTCAGAAGGGCAGTGGTACTAGAATGGTTTTCATATTGTGGGTGCTGCCATCAATGTTACATCACTAAAGTCATAGGGATTGATTAAGCTCCAAGTGTAGGAGGCTGGCTTAGTATGTGGTGAACACTTATTTAAGTGAAGCACGCTGCACTAATCCAGATGACCATTATGGTTATTTTAGAGATCTTAGACAACCATAGAAAGCTCTCTAAGTGGTAACTGTGGAAAACAGCTTTCAAGCTTCTCCAGAAGAAGTGTTAAGCAGCTTGTTTTACCGGATCTAATCATGTAGTGTAGGTTAAACAAAAAAGAACCACACAGTGTATAAAAATATCTCTATTTATTACACAACACTCACTAACACATTGGTATATCTCCTACCCGAAGATATCAACACAAATACACAACAATACTTCAATTGCAAATAGGTAAGTAAGCACAACACACAGTGGTCTCCAGGGGGAGACTAAACCATATACTAAACAAATGGAATGCGAAATGCGACCGAAGTCGTGACTTGGACCAAGAGACTCAAAGGAGCTGGGGACACAAGGAACCACCCAAGGTAAGTACCCAGGAATCTCACGGAGGCTGTGTGCAAAGTGGAAACACAGTCGCGTACTCAATAGAAGTCAACAGGAAACGTGCGGTTGCAGTTTTGAAGAAGAAGGACCCTTCCCACGCTACCCTGAAGAACCCCTATGGAAGACAGAAGGTTGGAGAGTCACCCCACCCATAGATACCCCAGGAACCAGGATACCTAAACCAGGGAAGCCGAGTGCATAGGTGCGAAGTGATGTCTGAAACCACCGTAGACCACAATGAAGGACTTCAGAAAAGATGCAGCTGGCGAAGACTGTGCAAGAGTCTGGTGGAATCCAAGGGTAGATTCTTGAAGTGAAAAACCTGTAAGCAGAGGGGACAGAGTCTATGCCACTCGGAGGTGACCAGGAGGCACAGAAGAGAAATTCCCACCGATGTTGGAAGGTGCAGGAGTGATGAGGGTGACCTTTTTGCTGTAGCTTGAAGACTAGGCAACTCTGAGGAAGACCAGGAGCCGTGCATGAGCTGTCCCACATCGGAAGTCGAGAACCAAGGGGCCTGCGTCCGGCGGGAGCACCAACAAGCCGTAGCAGCTGCAACAGGCGTGGAAAGTGAAGAATTAGCAACATAGGAAACTGGGAAATCTTCAGTTGCCTCAGAACTGTTGATTAGTGGCTGTCATGGATCCATCTCAAATCTAATGCATCCAAAAATGAAATGCTCACGTGATTGAAAAATTATGGACCACTCTGCACCTGGCCTGATGATCTGGGAACACCTCCTAAAGCAACCAATGCAGTAAGAAACCTTGGAATCATCATGGACTCCAAGGTATCGATGAATGCCCAAGTGGATAAGTTAGCAAAGATCAAGCTTCATTACTATGAAAACTCTGCGATGCATCTTCCTCCACCTAGGATTTCCACACAAGGTCTAAGGTACTATGGAGAGATTTTCAAAACTATTGACCTGGTTTTGCGTTACAAAAGTGACGCTAACCAGCGCAAATATTTGTTTTTGCTATTTTCTTTCCAGCGCAAAATTTCTTTGTTCTGGAAAGCACCCTCTAAGTAGTGCAAAGCACTGCTTTGCATTACTTTGCGCAGAGGGGGTGTTACATGGGTGGTACATGGGCGATCCAATTCAACCACCCATGCCTTTTGGCGCAAAACCATATTTACCAAGATTTGTAAACATGGGTTTGTGCCAAAAGTTAACGCCCCTTTAAGGAGGCGCTAACAGCAGAAATGCTTTCATTTCTCAGTGCTTTTCCGACTTTGCATTGTGCCTAGCATAGTATTTTGTTACGGAAGGGTACCCTTCTTGCACAAACACCTATGCTACATTAATTCACACACCTTAGCGCTACGGTGCTAAGGTGTGTGCATGGCGCATGGCAGCTGAAAGCAGCGCCGGTGCAGGGTAAAGGGGAGGGCCATATCTCTGAATATATGACGCTTTCCTGCTCCCTCTCTGTCGCGCAATGCAGCACACTCTTGTATTATCTAAAACTTGATTACCCCAATGGCCTTTACCACAGATCATTCTTATCAACTATGAAAAGACTACACCGGATTCAGAACTCTGCTGCCAGAAGATCCACCTTCAAGCTGTTTTGTTTCACTACAAAGCAATACATGGAACAGGACCACTTTTCATGAGGAATAAAATCATCAAATACATACAACAAAGGAACCTCCATTTTGGATTTGAACCTTACCTTAAAACCTCAGCATACAAGAAAAGGGTGGTACATCTTTATCTGTTCAAGACGCAAAATTATGGAATTCTCTACCCCCAAACATAAGATCCACGGATAACTATCTTATTTTCAGAAGACTAGTTGAGAGTTGGCTCTTTCCTACATGAGAACCATACTCAAAGCACAAATGTACAGCATATGACTGTGTATGTAAACATGTATAAATTGATTAAATGTATGTTGTTAGATATGTGTATTTCTTTGCATAAATATATATACAGCCTATGATTTAAAAATACTTATTCTTATAGGTCTGTTTAACAAATGTTTTTATTAGTTATGGTTAAAATATATATATATTATTTGATGCTTTACATGTATATAGGTCTCTGCATAGTCCAGATTTAAGTTAGTTGATTATATACTTATGGGTCTCCATTTCATTTCATTTTATCTATCGCAAAATGTGATACGGTGTATACATTATTTGAGTATATGCTTATAGAGCTCTGTTTTATTTGATCTATCAAAATGTGTGAACATGATCATAACAATTGTATCTATAAGTGCTTCACTTTTGAAATAGTGGGAAAATATAAAATAAAAATGCATAAATATAAAAAAGTAAAAAAATGAAGTGAAAAAAACATAATATATATATATATATATATATATATATATATATATATATATATATATATATATATTTATATATATATATATATATATATACATATAGAATTTCACAGTGATGCTTCTCCCGGGATACCCCAAGACACAGGCACGGACCACACCGTGTTTTTAGATTTTCAAAGTGCCATTTCATTGCATTCCAATTCCAATGTGCAGCATTCTCAAATGACAAGTGCCCAGCATGACGCGTTTCGTCAGTAGAACACTGACTTGATCACATATATATCAGTTGATTCCTTTGGGTTCTACTGCAGCTTCACAGATTGTTCTAAAGAACAACTAGAGCGCTAACAGTCTTACTTATGACAAAATGTTGGCACACCTAAAGCCATCTTAATTTGAATAAACTGGTAACACTTAAAACATTTAATTTAAAAAGGAACAAAATGAGGGGGTTCCTTTTGCCATAGAAATGATGGTTAGTGCTGCAGAAAGAAAATTTAGGGCATGTTTAAGTGAGATCTCAAATCCTCTTCTATTTCATTAGAAAATTCTGACATGCAGACTGAAACAATCACTTTCAATACCAACAGTAGACTTCCAGTTAACTCCCCGGTGAGCAGTAGCTTTACTACAGTGATCTAATGAACAACTAGAGTGCTAACATTCTGAATTTATGGCAAATGTGTGACACAACTGAATGCCTTCTTGATGGAATCAAAGTAAAAAACTGAAAGCATTTCCTACTGAGGAAACTGCAGTAAATGAGGAAATTAGGAAACTTCATAACAAATAAGTCTCCCAAGATGGCCACCAGAGAAAAAAGAGCCCAAATGTAGCACAAATATCACCCAGATGTAGCCCACATATAGCCCAAAGACAGAAGTGTGCAAAACACTTTTTAGTTTTAGTTTTTTTGCAGTTTTATATAGTGCAGACTGGTCAGGTATTGGAGGGTTACATTTACTTGGACCCTTTATTGCGTATTTTGCACGAAGTACATGAGATTGATCTTGCGAATCATTGAACTTTACGATTCTGTTAACCTGAAGTTGCTCTGAACCGGGCTTTCTTACACCCATTTTTACCTACTGGTTTTAATTAATTCTCACTGTATTGTATTAGGAAAGAGGATTTACGGTTTTTATGTACACTTTTATGATCTATGTTTCTAAATCAGATCGAATAAAGTTTAATGAATTCTACGGCAGGATGGAGGCGAGGATTATGCATATCTTTCCTCACTTTATTTGCATAGCAGTTCAAAGAAAGCGTAACACAACAATCATTAAACAAAAGACTACACCACCCATGAACCACTAGGGGGGTAGTCTCCAAGGCAACTATAGTCCAATCATATCACAGTCCATCGTATATAATATTGTGACGTCCCTTCTGCTTCCTCTTTCTTCACTGCCCATCAGTTAAGTGCATTCCTTACATTCTTGGCTTAATCTGACGTTATTGTTTGTATAGCGGTTTCTTGGGCACGTTATTAGCATTATTGTCTTGGTATCTACGTTCCCTCTAGGGCGCGCGCGCACACCTGCCCTGACGTCACCGCACACCGCCTCGCGTGGAGCGCACACACCGGACGTCCTACTAGAGAGTCGCGCCACGGGCCGCTTTAAAGAGGCGAGCGGCGCAAACATCAGGCACTTTTGAATGTGGTGGCGGCGGAGCGGGCGTAAGGAGTGCAGGTAAGGAGGCGGGGAGAGCTGGTGGGGCTTGTGGTTATGTGGGAGCGTGGGGCATACTGTGGCCTTTTGTTTAAGTATTGCTGTTAATAAGAGCCCGTTCACGGGCTTTGATTAACAGCAATACTTAAACAAAAGGTCACAGTCTGTCCCACGTTTACTAACAATAGTGTAGTCAGTTTCCAAACACAGCGTGTGCTAAAGTACGCGCTGTGTTTGGAAACTGACTACGCTTTTGTTAGTAAACGCGGGGCAGACTGTGGCCTTTTGTTTAAGTATTGCTGTTAATCGGAGCCCGTGAAGGGGTTCTGATTAACAGCAATACTTAAACAAAAGGCCACAGCGGCTGGGGAAATGAGCGGAACAGAAGGCAAAAGGGGCACAAAAACAGGGAAAAACGAAGTGGGACAGAGGGCAGAAAGGCACCAAAAATTAGTGGGACAGAGGGCAGAAGGGCACCAAAAACAAGGGAAAAACGAGTGGAACACAGGACATAAAGGCACAAAACGAGTGGGATAGAGGGCAGAAGGGCACCAAAAAACGAGTGGGACAGAGGGAAGAAGGGCACCAAAAACGAGTGGGACAGAGGGCAGAAGGGCACCAAAAACAAGGGAAAAACGAGTGGAAGACAGGACAGAAAGGTACAAAACGAGTGGGACAGAGGGCAGAAGGGCACCAAAAACGAGTGGGACAGAGGACAGAAGGGCAACAAACATGAGTGGGACAGAGGGCAGAAGGGCACCAAAAACAAGGGAAAAACGAGTGGAACACAGGACAGAAAGGCACAAAACGAGTGGGACAGAGGGCAGAAGTGCATAAAAAATGAGTGGAACAGAGGGCAGAAGGGCACCAAAAACGAGTGGGACAGAGGGCAGAAGGGCACCAAAAACGAGTGGCACAGAGGGCAGAAGGGCACCAAAAACAAGGGAAAAACGAGTGGAACACAGGACAGAAAGGCACAAAACGAATAGGACAGAGTGCAAAAAGGCACAAAAACAAGTGGGACAGAGGGCAGAAAGGCACAAAAAACGAGTGGGACAGAGGGCAGAAGGGCACCAAAAACGAGTGGGACAGAGGGCAGAAGGGCACCAAAAACCAGGGAAAAACGAGTGGAACACAGGACAGAAAGGCACAAAACGAGTGGGACAGGGGCAGAAGTGCACCAAAAACGAGTGGGACAGAGGGCAGAAGAGCACCAAAAATGAGTGGGACAGAGGGAAGAAGGGCACCAAAAACAAGGGAAAAACAAGTGGAACACAGGACAGAAAGGCACAAAACGAGTGGGACAGAGGGCAGAAGGGCACCAAAAATGAGTGGAATAGAGGGCAGAAGGGCACCAAAAATGAGTGGGACAGAGGGCAGAAGGGCACCAAAAACGAGTGGGACAGAGGGCAGAAGGGCACCAAAACCAGGGAAAAACGAGTGGAACACAGGACAGAAAGGCACAAAACGAGTGGGACAGAGGGCAGAAGTGCACCAAAAATGAGTGGGACAGAGGGCAGAAGAGCGCCAAAAATGAGTGGGACAGAGGGAAGAAGGGCACCAAAAACAAGGGAAAAACAAGTGGAACACAGGACAGAAAGGCACAAAACGAGTGGGACAGAGGGCAGAAAGGCACAAGAAACGAGTGGGACAGAGGGTAGAAGGGCACCAAAACGAGTGGGACAGAGGGCAGAAGGGCACTAAAAAGGAGTGGGACAGAGGGCAGAAGGGCACAAAAAACTAATGGCACAGAGGCAAAATACAGAAATATAGGGGCAGCTAAGAACAGAAGGCAGAACGGGCAGAGAGGCACGGGGCAGCGAGGGGGAACATTAAAATAAAGCAACCTACTTTGCTTTAACTTTGTACTTTTTTTCTGGAATGGCTTCCTGCACAACTTGATTTGACACGTTATTAGTGTATTTATTTAATGTACAGTACTGATGAAGCCCATCAAATAGTTAAATATAAAGCATACTCTTTGATGTAAAACAGACTGTGTGATCTTAGGCAGTTATTTTATTTCACAGTGCTTCCTTTTTCCTTCATTTGACAGCAGCTTTGAATCCACAATTTCAGTATGTGTACAGAACAAAAGCATTTTACTCCTTAGGGTATCCATTTTTGGAATTGTGGGTCTGCCATTTTTTTACATGACGTTTGTTGCATGAATTACATGCCAATATCATGCGCCTCAGCTGGACCAAGGTTTCAGATTGCTTATGTGATATTTTCATAACGTCAATGTACTTATGATTAGCATTCGATGGTTAAGGGTGACATTTTCTTGTGAACAAAATCAAAGCAATGAAGATGTGGGAAATATGTAAAAATCTCTGCAAGTAAAACAAGATTGAAGGTTATTCCTCTTGATGCAGGTTTTTAAATTTAAGTTTTAAGTTTTTTTCACTGTTGAAAAACACCCTTAAGTTATTACAATCAAAAGCAGTTACTCTTCCGCTCGGGTAGTCTGTCGCAGGTTTTCTGACATTGCAATGAATGGAAAGCAGCTGTTTGGTAGTTAATAGGTTACTGTTCTATATTAGGATTTAAAGTTATAAACTGCAAGTAACAAAATGAGCTTTCTGACAGAAGCAGTAATGTACTGACCTAGTTACATTGCATGTGATGTTTGATCTGCATGGTTCACCAGCTTTTCATCAGGCATGTATACCTCCTCGGGTACTTAATGAGTCAACTTCCAGTAGGCAAAACTTAGATCTCTCTGCAGCAGGTCCATCATTCTTCAGTTATCTTGACATATTTATGGTTGCCTGAAAATTGCTTGAACATAGTTATCATATTTTTTGCGCACCACTGCAGCATCTTCAGGTGGGATCTTTTGATGGATTGTGTGCTTCTCAGCCATCCTGTCGGTTACCTTGTTCACCAACCTCAACCATTTGCACAGTTTGTATTTTGTGTTACACCTTCTGTGATGCCGCTTTCCCCTGGGATTCAGATTTATAGACCAGTTTAAGATAATGGATGCCAATAATGGAACACATGGGCACACCCCTGTTTGTCCTAGGCTGGAATCTCAGGTAATTTTTTGGTAATTTTTCCTGTTGGGCCTCTAGACCGGTCCCATGCATAGTTTGTAATTCTTCGGGCGTTTGCTGACGTACTTGTCTTCGCTTGTAGGTTTCCAGTCTGTAAGGTATTTGGATTTGAGTGGTCAGGTGCGAGTACCACAAAGAAATGGTAATTCTGTTTACGTTCCTCGTTGGGTTGGTGGTTGCTGGGTAAAAAGATTCCCAATCTGCACCCCTTTTTTTTTTTGCAGGTTCGTGAGACCGTACTACAAAGAAAATTGCACAGGCAGACGTGAGTACAGGCAGAACAAACAGGTAATTGTTTGGTAGAGTTAAAATAGTGCATTTTCAGTTGCAGGTTTCGCAGACAGTACCCCACACATTTAAGCAGGCGTACGTGAGTACACGCAGAAGAGGTAATTTTTGGTTGCGTTAAACTGTGGTGCATCTTGAACATTGTAGTACCGTATATACTTATCCATGTTTTCTTCTGTTGTAGGTTTCGCAGCCAGAACCCCATACATTTTAACAGGCATACGTGAGTGCAAGCAGAAGAGGTCATTGTTGGGTTGAGTTAAACTGTGGTGTATCTTGAACATTGTAGTACCATATATACTTACCCATGTTTTCTTCTGTTGCAGGTTTCGCAGCCAGAACCCCATACATTTAAACAGGCGCACATGAGGGCAAGCAGAAGAGGTAATTGTTGGGTTGAGTTAAACTGTGGTACATCTTGAACATTGTAGTACCATATATACTTACCCATGTTTTCTTCTGTTGTAGGTTTCGCAGCCAGAACCCCATACATTTAAACAGGCGTACTTGAGTGCAAGCAGAAGAGGTAATTGTTGGGTTGAGTTAAACTGTGGTGCATCTTGAACATTGTAGTACCATATATACTTACCCATGTTTTCTTCTGTTGCAGGTATCGCAGCCAGAACCCCATACATTTAAACAGGCGTATGTGAGTGCAAGCAGAAGAGGTAATTGTTGGGTTGAGTTAAACTGTGGTGCATCTTGAACATTGTAGTACCATATATACTTACCCATGTTTTCTTCTCTTGCAGGTTTTGCAGCCAGAACCACATACATTGAAACAGGCGTGCGTGAGTGCAAGCAGAAGAGGTAATTGTTGGGTTGAGTTAAACTGTGGTGCATCTTGAACATTGTAGTACCATATATACTTACCCATGTTTTCTTCTGTTGCAGGTTTCGCAGCCAGAACCCCATACATTTAAACAGGCGCACATGAGCGCAAGCAAAAGAGTTAATTGTTTGGTTGAGTTAAACTGTGGTGCATCTTGAACATTGTAGTGTAACAGATTGCATTCATGAGCTAGGCGTCAACGTAAGCATTGTTTCCTTATTTTGCAGGCTTTGTGGCACAGCAGGTTCAAACTGGCGGGTACGGAAATGTTCAAGCGCAAAGCTGTAACTTCGGGAGAGTACAGTGCTTCACCACAAAGGAAGAAATGTTGCCTTGCATTCAAGGAAGAGTGGATGAAGGAAATTGTGGAGGCTGAGACACAGAAGCCACGAAGCAAGGTTTGCATGCAACTCAGGGAACTATTTCAATACAGTTCAGACGTGGGCTTGATTTGCAAAGCATGTGCCGAAGCCAAGATTGTTGGGGACTTTTCCACAGGGAAGAAATGGAGTGATGGCTGGAAACTGGACTACATGAAACGCCATCTACTTAGCAAAGTACACAAGTCTGTGTGACGCGGCGGCGGGTCACCCATGTGAAGTACTGGATAAAGAACCCGTGTATAGAGACTGGTGGTCAGCTGTCCCTATCTCGCCCTTTTCTCTTCCCCCGCTGCAGCCGTCATACATACCGGCAGAGGAGTGGCCAGACCCGGACTCTGGTTACCCTTGGGGATGCGAGGTAGAACCTGAGCAGTGTACCTTTAAGACTGATAGCGTCGACGACGAGACTCCGCCCATCGTGACATCAAAAGCAGGAAGAACTCGGAAGACGCCGGAAGACCTTCCCCTGGAGGACGAGAGCGAGGAGGAGTGGAGACCGAGGACGGAGCAGAGCACGAACAGACCAGCTGAAGTCGACAAGCCAGGAGGCCCACGGTTCCGCGAAGCGCCCCGCCATGCTCCCGCGGGAGGGGCGTGGCTTACAAAGGTACGGGGCAAAGTTGCGGGGTGGGCGGGTTGGAGTGGTTAAATCCACTGTGTATATACCGCCTAGACGACCCCCTGTCCCCCTACCTCACGAGCACTACGTCACTACCGCCTTGTGGATAGCACCAGGTTTCCCTCACTCCCGGTCCCTAAGCAGAATATACTGGACGCTACCCTTATACCTTGTTTTCTGTTCCTTTCCTTTTGGTCGGTGCCTACCACGGACTTCGCCTGGAGGTCGCTGTGACGTCACCATTCTGGCTGCTACACCCCCGGGACAACGCCGCAACACCCTGGAACTCCCGTGTTTCCCTAGAGGCGTCAGAACGGAGCCTGACGAGATAGCACGCATAAGACTGTCCAATCGCAGAAAGAAAGCATACTTAAAAATAAAACCCTCTCTCAAAGCACTTTTCCAGTCTACTGACTCCGTTCCTTCCCCTGCCGTCCCACACCCGGTCACAGTCTGCCATAGTGATATTGAGAAACAGAAGTGCTGCTGTCAGGTTTGGTTTTGGAGTGCGGGCAATGCTGACAGAAACTGCCACTGACAAAGCAAATAGAATGGAAGTAGTTGAACGCCAAAGATCTATGCCTGAGGAGATAAAGATTCTCATCAACAACGTGTTGCTGGCAGTCAAGATGAATACTTCAATGTTATCTGTACAAGACATCCATGACCATCTAGCTTTGTATGTCAAGATACCAGACAGCTGGAGGAGCAAGAACTATGCCTTTGAGTTCCTTGAGGCCATCAATAGCGTGATACACTCTGAAGCTATGACAGAACTTCGGCAAGCTTTGTATCACACCTTGATAATTGATGAGAGCACAGATATTTCTGTTACAAAAATGCTCATCCTGTACTTCAAGTTCCGACCTGTAACATTAACTGAGCACAAAAGGCAGTTTGGGGGCATAGTGAAGCTGACTAGCTGTAATTCTGAGGCTATCACTACTGCCGTGAAAGAATTCTACACTGCCAATGAACTGGACCTCATGAAAATGGTCATGTTCACATCCGATGGTGCGTCTGTGATGCTGGGTAAGAATAATGGTGTTGCTACTCGCCTTAAACAATCCATTCCTCATCTAGTTGAGCAGCATTGTGTCGCCCATCGAGAAGATTTGGGAGTTGATGATGCCTGGAAGAGGGTTCCAATGATTAAAGAGATGGAGACATTACTGAGGACTGTCTACACTGTGTTCTCCAGATCTCCTGCAAGGAAGTCCAAGCTGGATGAAATTGCATCGGTCACTGAATGTGAAGTTGTCTCTTTTCGACCACTGAATGAAGTACGGTGGCTTTCAAGGCATTTTGCTGTTGGTGCACTAATTCGTGATTACGAGACTGTTCTTAAGTACTTTGAGCATGAGAAAGTTGAGGAGAATGATCCAATTGCTAAATATTGTTATAAAAAGCTATCGGACTCCAACTACCTTATTTCCCTTGCGGTACTTAATGACATTCTGGGTGAATTTGCATCTTTGTGCAAACTATTCCCAAAAAGTTCTTTGACTACTGTTGAAGCTGTACAGTATGCAAGAGCAAAGATTGGCCAAATTAGGCAACAGTATTTGGGGGACACTGTCTTTTGGAGCAGCAATGTAAGAGATCTGATGGTGTTGTACAAGGAAAGGCAATAGTTTGACAGTGGGCCTATTTTGTCTTTTGTTTCCCCTCTTTGTGAGCACATGCAAAAAAGGTTCCCTGAAGATGAGCTAAAAGAATGGGCAAGTTTTGAGATCCAGGCAATAGCCACACAATCACATTTTGATTTTGGGACTGAGAATATTCAAAGACTTGTTGAAAAGTATAAAAATGTCTTGGCCCTGGGTGATTGTGAAACACCAGAGGATGTTGTTCGACAGTACAGAGACTATAAATATGTGGTGGCAGAACATGTAAAGGGTGGGTTATTTACCACCTTTCAAGACCTGGTGAATTTCACTGTACGCAATGCTGTGGTGTCTCAGCTTGTTGATGTCTGCGCAGCATTTCAAGCATCTAGTGCAGACTGTGAACGAGGATTCAGCCTCATGAATACTATCAAAAGTAAATTGAGGAATAGACTAGAGCAGAAGCATTTGGATATGCTGATGAGGACAAAGACCTACCTCCTGAATGGGAAAGTTGACCTAGACCGAATTTATCAGCACTGGAAAAATGGCAAGGATCGCCGTGAGAAGCAACCCTGTCAACCCATCTAGTGACCCCACTTGACGTGTCTGAACAGCCCTCTCCCTTCTTGTGTATATGTGATATTGTATAGGCTCGCAACATTTCCCCACCCAATGAACCGTGCTCCAGTTAAGAATATTTATTAAAATCTTATGATGGTACCACCATTGAAGTCTTGTGCTTTTCTAAACTTGAAGTGTACTTGCCAGTGTAACCAATTCATGTCATGGCGTGCTTATCCAATTTGCAAACTGCCCTTAAGACCCTTATTGTGGCACTGTATGTGTGAAAATGCAGCATCTTTTCACTTTTTAAAGTAAACGTTTTGAGTGCCATTTGGCACCGCAGACACGCGCGGTTTGGTTCCTGGCGCACATACCCATGGTTGCAGTGCACAGAGACCCTCCACCGCCGCACACAGAGGAAAAAAATTAGAGGGAACATTGCTTGGTATTGTTTCATATTCCCTGCGCAGCAGGCTCTTGCCCGAGAGCGTTCTCCCCCTCGCAGTTTCTCCCGCTGTGCGCTCTGCGCACAGTAAGATCCTGTCAGGCGCATCTGGTCCGAGCAAGGCATCTCCGTCGAGCGCTCCCGCCAGTCTTTACACGTGTTTGGGAATCTAGTCACTCCTTTAGTGTCTGCTTGATTCCCGACCAACCCTCGCCTAATTTTGACACCGCTACGCGGTGATTTCCTCACACGGCCAAGTTAGTTGGTATTGCGCCTCAGACTATTCTTATAACAGCTTTGGGGAAAGCCCAGTTGTTGGAGCCCCTGCAAGGGGGCTGCCTTAAGGATTTTAAGTATTACGAGGAAGGGGTCCCATAAGGATGAGGAACACAAATTATAACATAATACAAAACGCAATCACATAGACATTGAATCAAACCACCATGTTTTAATCACAATGGGGATGAATAGCAAATAGCGACAATAATCACGTTTTAAAAATGGACAGGTGGAGCAATGCCCCAGAGGGAGGGGGGGTGCGTGATGATGTGAGGATATTGTGATAAGGAAGGGTTAGGGTAACAGAATAATCAAAACTTCAAGCCACAATAGTTTTGATAGTTACACATAATGTACAAGAAAAACCAAAAGAACTTGGATTTCAAATCAAGATACATCATACTCCACACAGTACAATATATGAACAGTTGGGCCGTGGAGTTGACATTTTAAATGGTTGTCGACGTTTCGACCCTCTCAAAATTGCAGGTCCTATTAAATCCTTGCGGTGGGGTCTTCTTCAGGACAAGGGAGTTGGGGCAGACCACCTTACTGAGACTGATTTGGAATCTGGCAAAGCTGAGCGGACATCCTGTATGATGTTCCCCGTCAGTATGAGGACAATGTTCGGAGTCTGATTAGATCGTCGAAGCAGATCGGGGGCCGAATGAATCTGGCTGGGAATCCGCGCGAGTTCGCAATCGGAAAGGATTTTAAGGGCATTTGTTCTGTGCTCACACCCTCTGCTATCATGTCTTCTCCAGAAGACCATTTTTACTCTTCCTACCAGGAAGTGGAGGATGAATGGCCCCCCAACTTCTCCCTCCAGCAGTGGACCAAGCTCTCTCTCTGGCTATTTCTAGGGCGCTGGCTCCTCTTAGGGATCAGGTTGATAAGCTGGCAAAAAGCATCCCTGGGGTGATCAGTGACCCAGATCTGGTGGTGGTGGGTCCCAGTAGCTCCCAGATGGGGAATAAAAGGGACGTTAAGCATAACGCGGGGCACTTGGAAGGATTTGATAAACTTACGGAGACCTTCCTCAAGATGGTGCGAACGCTAAAACATGCACCCTGCTGGGAGGAGGAGGAGCCCGGAGAAAATTGTGACGCTGTCACCACTATTGTAGACCCCGACAGCGGGTTTCCCTTAGAGGGAGAGGGTGTATCGGCGGACGATTTCTCCTCTGATGAGCATAAGGACTCGGGCGTCCCTGGCATCCAGAGTCCCACTCCTCTCAGTCCCGGGTTGAGGACGGGTCCCCTCGGGCATGTTCGAGCCTACCCAAATTTACCATCCTAGGTCGGCGGAGTGGACCCCTGATGTCAAAGTGGCAGAGTATGTGGTGGGTAAAAACCATCAACCCCTTGAAAGGGAGGTCAGGAATAGGATGAGGGGAGAATGCCCCAGGCCCTCACTGAAGGGGAAGGTGGCACACACGCCTGAAATTGATGAGAAACTTTGTACCTTTTTCTCCAAGTATATGAGGGATCCCAAGAAAGGAATTGAAAGGTCTTGAACGTGGTAGGGCCCTACACCCAAATTAGTCAATTGGCGGAGCGTTCAAAAGAGTCACGATACCCTTTGTCCACAGATATTGTGGCTGGTTGGGCGCACTAAACTAAACCCTAAAACACTACCCCCAGCACGACACCCTACACTACCCAAACACCACTGCACTAGCCTAAATCCTAAATCTACCCACAGCACAACCCCTACACTACACAAACACCCCTGCACTACCCTAAACCATAAAACACTACCCCCAACACGACCCCCTTCACTACACAAACACCACTGCACTGCCTTAAACCCTAAAACACTACCCCCAGTATGACCCCCTACACTACACAAACACCACTGAACCACCCTAAACACTAAATCTACCCCCAGCATGACCCCCTACACTACACAAACACCACTGCACTACCCTAAACCCTAAAACACTACCCCCAGCACGACCCCCTTTACTACCTAAACACAACTTCACTATCCTAAACCCTAAAACACTACCCCCAGCACGACCTCGTTCACTATCCAAACACCACTGCACGACCCTAAACCCTAAAACACGACCCCCTACGCTACACAAACACCACTGCACTACCCTAAACACTAAAACACTACCCCCTACACTACACAAACACCACTGCACTACCCTAAACCCTAAAACACTACCCCCTACACTACACAAACACCACTGCACTACCCTAAACCCTAAAACACTGCCCCAGCACTACCTCCTACACTACCCAAACACCACTGCACTACCATAAACCCTAAAACACTACCCCCAGCATAACCCCCTACACTACCAAAACACCACTGCACTACCCTAAACCCTAAAACACTACCCCCAGAACAACTCCCTACACTACCCAAACACCACTGCACTACCCTAAACCTGAAATCTACCCCCAGCACGACCCCCTACACAACCCAAACACCACTGCACTACCATAAAACACTACCCCCAGCACGACCCCCTACACTACCCATACACCACTGCACTACCCTAAACCCTAAAACACTACCCCAGCACAACCCCCTACACTACTGCACTACCCGAAACTCTAAAACACTACCACCAGCATGACCCCCTACACTACTCAAACACCACTGCACTTTGCTAAACCCTAAAACACTACCCCAGCACGACCCCCTACACTGCCCATACACCACTGCACTACCCTAAAACACTACCCCAGCATGTCCCCCTACACTACTGCACTACCCAAAACCCTAAAACACTACCCCAGCACAACCCCCTACACTACCGGAACACCACTGCACTACCCTAAACCGTAAAACACTATCCCCAGCACGACCCCCTACACTACTCAAACACCACTGCACTACCCTAAACCCTAAAACACTACCCCAGCACAACCCCCTACACTACCCATACACCACTGCACTACCCTAAACCCTAAAACACTACCCCAGCATGTCCCCTACATTACTGCACTACCCGAAACCCTAAAACACTACCCCCAGCACAACTCCCTACACTACCCAAATACCACTGCACTACCCTAAACCTTAAATCTACCCCCAGCACGACCCCCTTCACAACCCAAACACCACTGCACTACCATAAAACACTACCCCCAGCACGACCCCCTACACTACCCATAGACCACTGCACTACCCTAAACCCTAAAACACTACCCCAGCACAACCCCCTACACTACTGCACTACCTTAAACCCTAAAACACTACCACCAGCATGACCCCCTACACTACTCAAACACCACTGCACTACGCTAAACCCTAAAACACTACCCCAGCACGACCCCATACACCACTGCACTACCCTAAAAGACTACCTCAGCATGTCCCCTACACTACTGCACTACCCAAAACCCTAAAACACTACCCAGCACAACCCCCTACACTACCAAAACACCGCTGCATTACCCTAAACCGTATAACACTACCCCCAGCACGACCCCCTACACTACTCAAACACCACTGCACTACCCTAAACCCTAAAACACTACCCCAGCACAACCCCCTACACTACCCATACACCACTGCACTACCCTAAACCCTAAAACACTACCCCAGCATGTCCCCTACACTGCTGCACTACCCGTACCCCTAAAACACTACCCCAGCACAATACCCTACACTACCCAAACACCACTGCACTACCCTAAACCCTAAAACACTACCCCCAGCACGACCCCCTACACTACCCAAACACCACTGCACTACCCTAAACCCTTGAGAAAAAAAAACACCCCATTCCCAATCCCCCTTACCTCTCACTCCTCGTGGTTCCTCTCTCCTCGTGGTTCCTGCTTCACGTCGTCTCTGAGGAGCGGTGCACGTCATTGTGAGGAAACGGAACAGGCTCTGTTTCCTTACAACGACATGGACAGTCTACATGTTTTTTAGAACGCAAGGTCATTTACAATACATACCTTTACAACAACATTTATTGTAAAGGCATGCATGGTAAATGACCATGCATTCTAAAAAATTGTGTAGTAATGACTTCGCGATGTACAACGCATGCGTGGTAAGGCATGCGTTATAATGGTATCGCGAAGTAAAAAAGTCGTTGTAGCGACTGTTGACCGATTGAAGCTGGCCCCTGTTCTTCAGTGAGACGTTTATTTGAATAATTAGGAGGAAGGATTGTGTTTTTTTACCGAAAAGTGCATTCCCAGCTGTTGTATTGTGAAAATGTCCGCGTGGCCTGGTTTCACTTCCGGTGAGAAAGTGGAAGAGTCTGTTTGGATCTAAAGGAGTTCTGTTGTTGGATGGGCCGGCACGACACTTCATCAGAAAACATAGCTAATGGAAATGAGAGGTCAACGAGTGTGCGTCCCACCGCAGTATGACCGTACTGTGTGGCCCATGTGCCGCCTCCAGGGTACGGGAGGCAGAAGCAGCATCGCAGGTTCTATTGAAGACCGTTGTAGCACTAATAGTACATTTTGGTACTAGGGCATTTTAACTTTGTTGTTCCTGCCAGATACAAAGAGAAGATCCTGTGTTATACAGTGCCCTTGTTACCTTTTTTGTGGGTTGTGGTGCTTGTCACTTCACTGCCCCGCCGGTATACACGACTGGGCACCCCACCTCGTGTGCCATCTGCAGGGCCTCTGCCCTCGGTTCACTGGTTTCGGTTTCTGGAGTGGCAACATAAACAGTTGCTCCCAAAGGACTAGCCGGAACACTTAGGTGAATATCCCCTGCACCAGCATTCCACAGAAATTCTTTCCTAGCTCTCCCACATCGATGAGGACGTCATAATAGCACCGCTCCGCTCGCGACACCGTATGACGTCATCGGAGCCGTAAGAGGACCTCGTCGGCGTGCTAACGTCAGTTCCACCCATTTTTTCCGTGCCACCGAGGCAAACAGGCGGACCGAGACATTTTCACATGTATACATAGTATAATAAATATATACATATTCACTGAAAAAACAATAGGTTTCAGGCACGTTATAGTTAGAAATTAGCATTTAAAAAACCTTAAAAATTCACTGAAAAAAACATAGGTTTCAGGGGCCTTATAGTAAGTTGGACATTTCACTCGTACAAAACCATAGAAATTCCCCCATTATAGTTAGTTCAGCTAACTATAACCCTCGTGCCCGCATTGCACTGCTGATGACGTCACATATTACATCACTCATGACATGGTCAGTGGCATCTCAAATGATATCACTGATGACATCATCCAGTGAATGTGAGTTTTTCTGAAAATTAAATATGTTTTATACATGTATATCTCAAGGTCGATGGAAGAATAAATGGGTATATAAGTGTCTAAATGGATGATTTTTTTGTAAATTGATTGTATAACTGACTGATTAAGTGTATCTTAGTGAATACATGGTTTAGTGAGTAATGTTTAAATATGTAAATATCTGTATCAGTCTCTCACATGTGTACAAGTGTCTGCATGGGTTGGTGAGTAGCTACATGAGTGTCTATATTGGTTATTAGTTGGTTTTTGAGTATCAGTATGAGTGTCTGAGTGTCTGTATGGTTCGGTGGGGGGTATTACTTAGTGCATAGATACATGAATGAGTGACTCACTATTTATATGTGTTGAAGACAGCATGTGTGCAGGACTGTATCGGTGGATGAGTGTGTGTATGGGTGTGTTAGTGAGAGAATGACTGTCTCAATAGTGTCTTTATGAGCAACTACATATGTTTTAAACTAGTATATGTGAGTATTGGTGTATATAAGTGAGTATATGTGAGAATGAGAGATTGGAAGAGTTCCTGTACAATTAAGTAGGTGTTTCTATAAGTGATTAAGAGAGTAAGTATGTCATCGCCCTGTCAGTACCCATGCACTCTTTCAATCACCCAGCCAGCACCATGTACTTATCCAATCACTCCACCAAACCCCAAGCACCTATAAATTCACCATGTACTCTCCTTGCAGTACTCTAATCTTCCAGTCAGTACCCATGTACTCATGGAATGACCCACGCACTAACACATGCACTGCTAAAATCCCCTGTGCACTACCCATGCAGACCTCTAACCACCTACACAGTACTGATTCACTTTCCCCAGGTTGTACCCATGCACTATAGAAATCCCTCTGTCACTGCCCATGCACTCCTCAAATCACCCATCCAGCATCATGTACTTATCTAATCACTCCGCCAAAACCCAAGCAGTTATAAAATCACCATGAACTGTCCTTGCAGCACTCTAATCATCCAGTCACTACCCATGTACTCATGCAATTACCCAGGCACTAACTCATGGCAAATACAGAGGAGGTCATGCTAATTACAGGGGTACCTCAAAGCATAGTGTGCCCTCGTATATGTAGGTGTTTTCACTGTATTCTAAGTGTCTTTTAGCATAGCACTGGCTCCGGTCCTGGTTAGTCAGAGTCAGTTACCACCAGTACCCGTCACTAAAAAGTTGGGGGCACAGGAGGACCTTCTGTAATGGTTCTCACCTTTGGTTCTGCAGAGGCATCACGAAACTGAAGTGAAGTCCACGACTTCCCACCACTACCTATTGAGAATGAGTATTGTCATTCAACAATGGTAATGTGGGGGAAGAAGGGAAACAAAACAAGGAAAATTGGGGAAATATCCCTCGACGCTTTACAAACTCCACAGGTCTTCTAAGCAATAATGGCTGAAATAATAGAGACAACAAGTTAGAAGGAAGATTAATTATTCCAAGGACTTCACTAAAAAAAGCAATCCTTATGTTTACCTCGAATTTCCCTTCTTATCGTGGAAATGAAAATAAAGGATGCTATGCTAGACCAAGGATTTAACTGTAAAGAAAACAGACTGTAAGTATACTCATGTATTACATTCCCCAATATGTCTAATCTAACAGACGTAATGCCCACCTGTACTACCCTTGTCAGCAACATAAATGTCCCGTGGATAGTGTCACCAACATAAATGTTCTGTGGATAATAGCTGTGCGTCTAATACAGTCCAAAATAATAAGGCGGTGAGAGACCCTTATGTTTTTGTCCACATAACAGAACTCCCATACAGTGTTCAAATGGAATGGAACTAGTAAAACAAAAGGCAGCGCTCACTAGCGATGTTGCCGTATCTTCGGAGCATCAAATAATCCTTTGGGGGTGGCCAGCAGGGGATAGAGTAGTGAAAAAAGACAGGAGTAAGACCCATACACCGCGTCGGGATTGGGTATATAGTGTACATAAGAAACAATATCCCAACCGGTTTCAGTTTTGAGACAATTTAGTCATGTATGCAAACAGCATTATGAAACAAGGAGGCTCAAATGGTTTACATAAGGCTGTGGTGACACCACAGCACAACTACTTGGCGTATTCTATGCGTTTTGGCTCTACAACTTTGAAAATTATAGTTGTGATTGATTGAGAATTGTCACTCATTGAGCCACCACTGTACATATATTGGTCACCTTGCGCCGCTCACGCTGTGCACCCTTATCACTTGCGTCGTCACTTTTGTACTTGTATATATCACTATTCACCAAGTGCCTTCAGGTTGTCACTTGATTCTCTCTGTACAGTGCTGCTTTAACTGTATTTCCATGTGCAACTGCCTTTTAGAATTGGTGAATTACAAGCCTTATGTAAACCATTTGAGCCTCCATGCGCGTTCCAGAGCCGCCATTTTGGTAGTTCTATAGGCGGCGGTGGTGGCAGCAATCGTGACAGCTTCTGCTCCTCTGTTGGTTCTTTCTGCACATCCCTTGCTTCTTCCTGCACTTTTCTTCATCTTTCTAGACTTCTGTTGCCTCTTTCTGCATTTGTCTTGCTTCTTTCTGTGCTTTTCTCCCTCTTTCTTCACATGTCCTAACTTTGTAGGCATAGTTAGAAATTAGCATTTAAAAAACCATTGAAATTCACTGAAAAAATCATAGGTTTCAGGCACATTATAGTTAGAAATTAGCATTTAAAAAACCTTAGAAATTCACTGAAAAAAACATAAGTTTCAGGGACGTTATAGTTAGTTGGACATTTCACTCATACAAAACCATAGAAATTCCCCCGTTATAGTTAGTTCAGCTAACTATAACTTGCGCCCCCGGAATGCACTGCTGATGACATCACATATTACATCATTCATGACATGGCCAGTGACATCACTGATCACATCTCAAATGACCTCACTGATGACATCATCCACGTCAAAATCTGATGCACCTCCTCACACTCTAAAATAATGTTTGATACACCCACAGTAAAATACAGACTACCATTTTCGAAACCATTCACACACCAATACCAGTTACTACATATGCACTCACTGATTCCTAGGTCTACACACACATCCACTCATTCACCCATACAATCATCAATACAAAAAATATCATATGCACTCATACACCTATACAGACACTCACACACCGCCACTCATCCATAGAGTTACTCACACACCTAGTCAGTCATGCAAAGAATCAATCACATTCCCATTTCCTCACCTATACAGTTATAAACACATCAGCTCACGTATTCAAACATATAGTAACACATGCTTACTCTCTTATACAATCGCTGATACAAGTACACACTCATCCATACAGCCACTCTCACAATCACTGACTCTCACGTATAGTCATTTACATACTCCAACTCTCACATACACTGACTTTTACATATGTAGTTACTTGGACATGTACCACTGAGACATTCAATGTCTCACCAACACACCAATACACACACTCACCCGCCTATACAGCTGTTTCTACATGCACTCTTGAACCCATACACCCAGTGAATAAACCACTCACACATCTATGCACAGTCACACACCTCCCAACCAATCAATAATCCATATAGACACTCATGTAGCAACTAACCAACACATACAGCAGCATACCCAACAACAGTCAGACAGTTTAGTAACTAACCCATGCATTCAGTAAGACACATTTAATCACTCACTTATACAGTCAGTCACACACCTACTAAATCCTTCATCGAGACATTTACACACCCACTCATTCTTCAATACACCTTGGCATATATATAAAAGAGAATTAAACTTTACAGAAACACACAGTCACTGGATAATGTCATCAGTGATGTCATTTGAGATGTCATCAGTGATGTCATCAGTGATGTCACTGACCATGTCATGAATGATGTAATATATGATGTCATCAGTAGTGCATTGCAGGGGTGCGAGTTATAGTTAGCTGAACTATCTATAACGGGGGAATATGTAGGTGTAGGTGTACTTATATAGCGCAAACCTGTCACCCAAAGGGCATCCTGGCGCTTGCTTAGGGAACCCGTCCTAGTATTCCCCTGTGAGAAACCCCGGCAGGGTGTCCACAAGGTGAAAGCCAGGCATCCCGCCGCGAGGGGCCGTAGTAGAGATTAAGCAAGCTATTGCCCAGAGTTGCAGAGTGTGACCCCGTGATTCGAGTAGGCACCGGGGCGAGAATTGTCGAGGCCGTGGAATTTTGAGCCCGAGACCCGCCGAGGCGGGGAATCAAACCCTGGTCCACGGTCGATCTCAGCTTCCGGGTCTGCCGCCTCTAACCACTGAGCCACGCTTCTCCTATGGTTTTGTACAAGTGAAATGTCCAACTAAATATAACGTCCCTGAAAGCTATGTTTTTTTCTGTGAATATATATATATATATGTTTTAGGGACGTTATAGTTAGTTGGACATTTCACTCTGAGAGCGCGAGTGGAACTTCGGTTTTGCTGGATATTATTCACCGGTTTCTCCGCCGGTCTCGCGCCACCCCGAGGATTGGGAACACGCAATGGAGTTACTTGGATGTGATCAAGGCTGCTTCCCTGCAGCCGAAACGCGTCATGCTGGCGAACACTGTAACTGAATAAAGATTCATGCACTAATATCCTGATTTGGAGCATGTTTTTGTGGTCTGTACCTGTTTCTGGCGTCGGAGGATTCCGAGGATTCAGGACTTGTTCTGTTATATATATATATATATATATATATATATATATATATATATATATATATATATATATATATATATATATATATATATATGAAATTAGCTTTATGTACAGCAACACTTCAAATCTTCAAATTCTGAGATTCTAACTATTTATCCATACATGTACATATGGAACTTTATATAATACAACTTTATACTCTTTATTATTTTCCATATACATGTGTTCCTTTCTATGTAGTTATGTATCTATATATGTGTTACTCTACGACTACTGTAGGAAAAATAATTAAATAAATGGTCCCAAAAAAAAACTTCAACTCTCTCCAATCAACTACTCTATGTCTCATCTGGTATCTCTTTCAATATATACTCTACCTCCACTCTCTGACTTATCCCAAACCTCATGTACTGCTGTCATCTCCATAATAACCATCCAGACTCTTCCCTCCTCTATCCCTTCTTTGACTCATCCAAAACTTCACTGTATCACTATGATCTACCTAATATAACGATCTTATAGGAATTGAAACACTCGAAGATCTGAGAAATGAAGTGATGACAGATGTATTAAATAGCCAAGAAATAGTGCAACGAGCCATAGATGTCGGTATTGAGCAGGACAGGGAAGAAGGTCCATACAAACCATCCTCCACCTTCAACCCGCAAATGCCATTTGATGCCCTGGACACATTCTCTGATGCAATGATTAAAGATCTGCAACAGTTTCGCAAGAAACAGAAGACGGAGAAAGGTGGACTAAATCTATCCCAGGAAGAGAAATTGGCTTTAACAAAATTGGCAAATGATTACACTGTCATCATAAAGCCCTCCGATAAAGGGGGTAACGTTGTGGTGCAAACAAGGGAGGAATATCATCAAGAGGCTATAAGGCAGTTATCGGATGCAAGCTGTTATGAAGAAACTACTTTTAAAGAAAGTATCCAAGCTTATGATGAACTGATAAGTAAGTGGTATAAGAAAGGAATGCTTGGAGATAAAGAACATTTATATCTGCGCAGCTCTAATCCCATCTGCCCGACCTTTTATCATATCCCTAAGTTACATAAAGACAACCTGCACCCCCCTGAAGGCCTATTGTTTCTTCAGTCCAGGGGCTGACGGAACATGTTTCTAAGTTTCTTGATTTTTACTTGGCGAGCTTGGTTAAAAAGCTAACCTCCTACGTGAAAGATACCAAGGACTTTCTAATAAAAATCCAAAATGTGCAATGGCAACCTGACTATGTACTTGTCGTCCTTGACATAACAAGTCTTTACACTTGTATTGAACATTCAAAGCGAATTGAGGCGGTTAATGTATATCTGAAAAAAAGACAACTAAGATATGCTCTACATAACTGCATGTTAATTGAGTTCTTGCAATTTTGTTTGAACAATAACATTTTCCTTTTTGAATCTACATACTACAAACAAGTATCTGGCACGGCGATGGGCACCTGCTTCGCTCCCAGCTATGCGAACTTGTTCGTTGGCTGGTGGGAGGAGCAGGTGCCCAGAACCTACAGGGACGACATGTCAAGTGGTAGAGTGATAAAATGGCATCGATATATCGATGATTTATTTATCATTTGGCAAGGGACTGAAGAAACTGCCCACAATTACATCGCAAGTTTGAATAATAACAATCTAAATCTGCATTTTACAGGAACCGTTAGCCCATGTTCGGTGGACTATCTGGACCTTAGAGTGCAGATTATTGGGGGTCAGATTGAAACATCTTTGTATCGAAAAATTACTGCTGGAAATTCGATACTTCACGCTACCAGCAGCCACCCACCAAAACTAGTGCAAAGTATCCCCTATGGGGAGCTATTAAGACTAAGAAGAAATTGCACGCGTGATTGTGATTTTGATGAGGCAGCTACTGATTGTATGGCCAGATTTGTCATTCACGGGTATAATCCCATTTCATTGAATAAAACACTGTGCAAAGTGAAAGCTATGACCAGGGAGAGTCTGCTAGGTGAGAGGAAAGATACAAAACTGAAACAGGCAAATTTAGACTAATCACCCCATACTCGGCGGAAGCTAACCATCTGAAACATATGCTGAGAAAAAATTGGCACATCCTAAAAGCGGATAGTGTCATAGGTGAAGATGTCCCGAATTTCCCCTTGGTCACATTTAGGAAATCAAGGTCTATTTGTGACCAATTGGTACGCAGCCACCTAGAGAAAATACCTCCCAAAACGAATACTTTAAAGAACATGAGAGGTTTCTTCCATGTCACAAGTGCAAAGCTTGCAGTAATAGCAAAAGGGCTCTCACATACACCATACAAGATACTGGTAGGGTGAAAAAAATCAGCAAGTTTATTACTTGTGATGGAGCGAGATAGAAAACAAAATTTTGTTTAAACTCGCAAAGTCACATTTCCATAACATGAATAATAATATTAATGATTTGTGATGTGTCGTGCTAATACAATTTAGATTAAACTTTACACATGGGGGGACTAACATGTGTGCTCATAAACGTGCATAAATGTTGCATCTTTTTGTTCGTGCAAAATAATAAAATAATTTGTTGTTTTCGTTTTTGTCATTACTAACTGCAGCAAACCTAAAAGAGGCATGTGCTTATTTTGCTTTTCCTTGTCTATGTGATGTCATTTCTACTATTCTAGGTGCACATAAGTTTCATGAATTCATGAAGACTGGTAGATATAAACGCTGCTTTATTTGTTTGCATTTGCTAGGTAACATTAGACTAATCGGAAGGGTTAATTAATTAGTAAACCTAGGGTGGATACAGAATCAACATTATTTCTTACATTAATACTTTTCTTGTGTTTGTTTATTACTAGAAAGCATAAGTTGCCTGCTTTTGGGCCTAGTTTGCTCGAGTTTGCTAAAGCTGAAATTTACTTCTGCAAAAGTCACGAGATGCCCATTCTGAAAAAGTGTTCGTCAAAGCTGCATTCACTAAGCGAATCTGACTTGCTGTCACCATTTTGTCGGACGTGGCCAAGGTCGGAAGTCAGTGATAAAGGACAATTTTGTCAGCTCTAACTTGGCACCCGCGGAAATGAAATGAACACTGTGAGAACATTATTTTACAATTGTTGCAAACCAAGGAAGCTCCTGGTTGCATTCGGAAAAGACAATGGTCTTTAAGAAATGTGACCTAATGGAAGTTTTGAAATGTGGGTGACATGCCACTTGTCACTCTCAACCAATGGGACTTCGTGGATTTATGAAAACTTTCCTTCGCTTAGTTTAGCTAGCATAGAAAGGTATAAAAAGTCATGCCCTTAGGGATGGGCTGGCTGCTGCTTTCTGACTTTCCGATGAGGGTGAAGTGCTGCTGGACTTTGCGTGGAGCACGTAAGAATCCTCAAAGAACTTTACTTTATTTTCCATTTATTTAGCTTAGCTAGGGACTTAGGCTTAAAACTGCTAAACTGTTAAAATCTTACTTAAACTTTGAATTTCTTACTTAAACTGTATTTTTCTCATGAAGCTTTTTAAACATGCTTACTTTAATGCTAATAAAATTACAATAATAAAATTACATTTTGAAATACCATAATTTAGTAAATAAAATCTTACTTTTGACAAACAAGCTGGTCTTGATTATTCAGAAGTGCAGGTTACCATTAGTTAGATCTCATCGCCAATGGTGGTCGTTTATATGGTTAGGATTTATTCTAATGACAATATTCTTTCCGCAGATGTATAAAATTGTATATAGTTTGTAAATAATGTGTACATAGATTTAATCTGACCACCTGATTCAGTAGGCCCAAATATGTCATGTTTATAAATGGGTCCATAAGTTAGTGTAGAATTTTGTTTATAAGTTATGAAGTTGGGTAGCGTTGTTTATGATATATTTTCTATAGGCCGCTGGATCACTTGCAGTACACCGTACGTTGTGTACTGTCTAGTATGTCCGTGCGGGCTCCAGTATATTGGCAGCACGGTACATCCATTTAAAATCAGGATACTAGAGCATATGAGAGCAATCGACAAGGTGGACCAAGCATACCCCGTTGCAAGACACTTTGCAGAAAAACATAAGAGTGACCGCAACCAGCTACTGTGTTATGGCCTAGACTCAGTCCCCGATAACATCAGAGGGGGGGACAGACTCAAGAAACTGCGTAGGTTGGAGTCGAGATATATTATTGACCTCCACACAAAAACACCATGGGGTATGAACAGTGGCGAGGATATGATGGTACACATTGGTACATGAACAAACTATAATCTGTAAATCGTAATTGCAAGATTTGAGAAATAGACCGTTATTTGTAGATCTGTGGATAGGAGTGTATATATGTATATATGTACATGGAAACTATCAAAAGTGAAACTTCCAAAATGAAATGTGCACCTTTGTATATATATATTTTTCACTTTTTGGATTGAAGATCAATCAGTGGCACGAATGTAAAAAAGTAATGAAGTCATGAGTAACCTTGGTGGTCCTTTAACTGCAATATCATGAAATATATGGATTCGATTTGAAGATTTGTGACAATGCTAATCAGAAAATATTAATTTAAACAACTGATAAAATGTATAGGAGTTGTAAATAGCATATGGTTGATTTGTTTTTGATTAAGATAAACAGACTTGAATGTAGGTAGGGAAGGAAAATTGCAGATACACGGCTTAATTTTTTTCGATAATACTTATGCTATGGGTGGGAAGGCATGTTTAAAATATAGAACGTGCATGCAAGGTGATTTCATCATTGTAAATATTTACCACTCAAAGATGGAGCTGGTTATAGTCAGCTAGCCAGTAGTCCTTCCTCTACCTTAAGGTGTGTTTAAAAACATGACGATGTCTTAGGGTCATTGACATCGAGAAAGGCTGAATGCCGAAACGCGAGGGCGTCTGTCTTGTCTGAATAAAGCAACCTTTGAAAATATACCCCGGGAGTGCGGAGAATTCTTTGTTTGCAAACGGAGGAATTTGAGCAGAAATATATATATATATATATATATATATGTATATATACATATATATTACCTACTGGCGGTCGCCAGTAGGTATATATAGTTAGGATTTTTTCTCTATGGGTTTTTTGAAAATTCTATGTCTAATAACTTTGGCGTTTGTGGACGGAATTGGCTGAAATTTTCAGGAAAATGGCACATTTTGTTTCTGAGCAGCCCCTGAAAATTTTGGGGGGGTTCGTCAAGGGGGGGCCGAGAAAAAAGGGGGGTCCCAAAACACGTTTTTCCCATGTTAATTTCCATAGGGCGGTTGGCCTCACTTTTAGCCCGAACGGCTGAATGGATTTGCACGAAACTTGGCAAAATTGTAGGGACTGGTAGCCCGATGTGCCTTTTGTAGGTCTCAATATATGTGCTCCAGTGGATTTTGAGAAATTAACGTTTAAAAAAATATATATATCTGTAACAGCGGACCGGGCAGCGCTCTGGTTCGCGGACTTTTCGCGCAACGGAGCTTTGTGAAGCGAAGCTGATTGGTTCTCCGGCGTCTGTCAACATTCCAAACAGTCCGTAGCGGCCGCCATCTTGTCTCTCGGTAGGATCGAGAGTCAAGAGGAGGTCAAAACAAAGGGGGAAATAACTATAAGGGGGCATAGTAGATCCTCGCTGACCCCCTAGGTTTGATGTGGAGGTTTTAAAAGGGCCCCGCGGGGCAAAAAAAAAACAATAATAATAATAATCGAACGGCTGAATGGATTTGCACGAAACTTGGCAAAATATTAGGGACTGGTAGCCCGATGTGCCTTTGCTAGGTCTCAATATATGTGCTCCAGTGGATTTTGAGAAATTAACGTTCAAAAAAAGATATATATCTGTAACAGCGCTCCGCTTCGCGTAACGGAGGTTTGCGAAGCTGATTGGTCATTCTGTCACTGGGCTATAGTTGGGCTACATCTGGCTGATATTTGGGCTACATTTGTTTTTTTGTGTGTCTGGCGGCCATCTTTGGGCTACATTGGGCTACATTGGGCTTCATTGGGCTACATTCGGCTAATTAGCAAATAGCTCATCGCAAACTAGGAATGGTAAAGAATCGCTATTTATTCCTTAAAGTTCGCTATTTAGGAAATTCAAAAAACTTTGATGATACATATGGCGGTTCATCTCTAACAAGATAAGAAGCATAGGGATACATTTATGATGACTGGCGCATCACCAGGGATGTGTTAGTCATTCTGTGCCGCTGTTCCGTCACCTATGGTGTGCTGCATTTACAATGCGGCGCATCATGGGGCAAAAACAGCACAGATGCGTGATGTATCTGTGCCGTAAAGGTGGCGCATTGCTGGAGTTGTATCGCAAGTGTGATGAAGCTCCAGCAAGGGTCGGGGGTGCCCCTGTCGCAGGGTTTCTGTTCTCACACAGAACTGTGGACAGAGGATTGGAACCTCGGCGAATGCATTGCTGGAGTTGTATCGCAAGTGTGATGAAGCTCCAGCAAGGGTCGGGGGTGCCCCTGTCGCAGGGTTTCTGTTCTCACACAGAACTGTGGACAGAGGATTGGAACCTCGGCGAATTAGGGTGTCCCAAAACTCACGTTAGTAATCAAAAACTCCTTAGCAAGCTAGGTACAGTGTCACATTGGATATAACAAACTCTCAATGTTTAGACAATCCAGAATATGAACTTATAGTACCTCAGGATACGTGGAACTCATGAACAGTCGGTCGTTATAGATTTCTTAGAAACCAGAACATGGAGTTAAGAAGAACAGATGTGTATTTGAAATGTTTATTTACTAATGCCGTCTTCTCAGGCGTAGTACCTTAGATAATAAAAGTACACATATTATCAGTAGCAAAATTACCAGCATAGTTACTAGTACATAAAAAGTGAATGGTGATAGTATGTTAACATGCTGTAAATGAATAAGAGTTAGCAACACTTATAAGCAGCCGCGGGCCGTGGAGGGAGTTACGGTGAGGCAGGGAGGCGGGGAGGGGGAGAAGCAGGGTGGAGAATACAAGTACACATATTATCAGTAGCAAAATTACCAGCATAGTTACTAGTACATAAAAAGCGAATGGTGACAGTATGTTAACATGCTGTAAATGAATAAGAGTTAGCAACACTTATAAGCAGCCGCGGGCCGTGGAGGGAGTTACGGTGGGGCAGGGAGGCGGGGAGGGGGAGGGGCAAGGTAGAGAGGGCTCCACCCTGCTTCTCCCCCTCCCCGCCTCCCTGCCCCATCGTAACTCCCTCCACGGCCCGCGGCTGCTTATATCTCACCCTCCCTAATACACATATTATATTATTTGCTAAGAAGGTCTCTTTGTGTTGGTTTAGGGCGTGCCTATACTTTAGTGTCTTAGATTTGAAGGAATCACATCAGCATACACCAGCTCTCTCTTCATGTGAACCGCATCAACTGTTGTGTATGTGTGTTCGGCAAAGCAATATAAAACCCGCCTCATGCCCAGAATTGGCAGAAGTTGCACTTATGTTATGAGTATGAAGTCGTGGAGATCAGACCTCATAACAATTCTGTATCGTGTTGTTCTTGAAACTTTAGCACTCGCTGTACAGATATAGTTTAACAAGTAAAGCAGATAGTAGACCAATAACATATTATTCTCATGTAAACCACGATGAACTACTAGGTGGAAAGCTAAAGCAACAACTAAGTGTCGTGTGCAGAAGTTGCAAAAAAGGAAAAATGGCGTTTAAACCGGTAATGAGCCCATGCTAACTTAACACGGTGTAAAGATATCCAGGACCTAGATGACACCTCCTCATGATCCGGAAACGAACTGAATAAGATAATAGAAGTGCCATCTCATGAGAGCAGATTGCAAGTTTATATGTGGACGGTCCGCAAGGTAAAGCATTAAAAACTAGGAAAATTTAATGCTAAAGAAAAATAAAACAGCCAAGTACTTTATCGAGTCTTAAGCCAATAGGCAAGGTAAATAATAAAAACTTGACAAATAAGTCAATGAATTGTCAATGAAATGCTAGTACTCAGCATATCAAATATGAAAAAGGTCTATGACATAACTGTGTATGCAAAATAAGCTGCAACAGCCTCCAATAGGAAGTCACCGTCTTCATCCGAAAACAGTTCAGCCATCCAATTTAAAAGCGGAAAAGAACATACGTGCTCTCCCAGCACCGGATCCTCTATCACCATCAGAGGACAGCTCGGTGGGTTTTCAAGAAAGCTCTGTTCCAAGAAAGACTGTGCTGCCGCCAGTAAATTCCAGGGACCAAGTAGTCCATGCATCAATGCCACAGCCATAATCCTTTCGCCAGGACAAACCAACTCGTGAGTAATGATAGGAGTCATCAGCTGATTAAAGTCGACGTCAGGAGAAACCGGTCCGCAGAGACACAAATCAATGGCCCAATCGAAATCACAGGTCAGGCAGTGAAATACAGGCTGGACACAGGTGAAGTAGGAGAACCGAAAAGATAATCCATATGCCGTGCTTAATATCGCCAACGGCATTGTGCCATAATATTCTAGCATGCGATTGCGGAACAGTGTCAGCAGCTGCAGGGTCGGAGGTTGCATAGGAGGGACATCCATATTTAAAAATGTAAAAAAGCACAAGAGCGTCCGCTGGTAATGCAAGTAAAAATGCCAATCCACGAACCAGAGTGCAGAAAATACAATGAAAGGAAGCAGGGATGACTCCAAAGATTTTCTCAAATGAAGTCACGAGACCACTGGTAACAACTTTAAAAAAGTGTGCCAGGGACTTTGTGGAGGATGCGTTAAAGATAGTCGGAAACATGTTGCTGAAATTGAAAGGCAAATCTTAATTGAAAAGGGTGTGCACCTCTGTACGGGTGTTCGCTATGTGAAGTACGAAAGTTTCACGGGCCGAACTCAAGGCCACCTCTCTCTGAGACAAAAGAGCTCTTATTCTTGCCCTGCCGTTGAAACGTGTCCCAAGGTTGGTATTTGTGGCCAGATTGAAAACTCCCTATGTTCATGTGTGGGAGGAAATAGAACATTTCTGCAGCAAATAACCCGTTCACTTACTGTTACGATAAAAGGAATACTTTTAAATAACTCAGAACAATCTTCATTATTGAGCATCAAATAACTACCATTTTCCAACAACTTGAACGTGGGGATGATAGCAGGAACTGGCGTGCCTTGCAACACGCAAGCCATATTTGGTCGGTGTTTGTTGCATGAACCGTGTAACTGTATGTGCCTACACATTAGTGAATGATCTGGCGTCTCAGTGCATTCCTCTCCATTCAGATAAACTTCTTGATCATCTTTGAAACATCTGTATGTGTATGGAAGCGACCAGACCTCATGAAGAAAAGCACTACCTAAAGGTTCATAACGACCTATTGGTATATATTTCATACAATTTGAAAACTTATATAAAGCAAAAGGCAGCGTTATTAAACCGTGGATAAGGCATGTTGCCAAAAAACCCGCAATCCTCTGCTGATGATGTCACTGAGCATGTCATGAATGATGTAATATGTGACATCATCAGCAGTGGATTACGGGTAATGGTATCTCTAGTTTACTCCCTTATAGCTGTCTTTCTTTTAACATAAGTGTCTGTTTCCTTCCCTTATACTTACTGTTTTTGGTTCGCTTCCGGTTCGCGAACTGGGAAGCGAACTAAGAGAAATAGAGGTTGGCACAGTTCCAAATATTGTACCAATTTTTTAATAACGGGGAGGTAGTTCTGAAAAGAACTTTTTTTTTTATTTTTCTGAACATTTTTTTACTGTTTTTGAATTTTTCGGAACAGTTTTATATTTTTTTGGGTTTTTCTTGGAGGGGGCAATGAAAACGATTCATTGTAAAGGGCTCAACAGGAGCAACAAAACAAAAAAAAGAAGTATTTATTATTTTGGGCGTTTCGGACAAACTTGCATATGATAGTCAATAGCTCTGTTGATCAGAGTGATGCTTTTTTCTCCGTAGGAAATGAATCCATCGCAAAATGCGCAGATGTGTTTTACATCACCAAATCTCATTTGTATATTTGGCACCATCTCCCTGCCCTCTGGTCCCGTTACTTCCGGTACAACAGATCTTCTGGCCATAATAGGGAGATTATCTAGGTCGTTCCGAAACTGTGCAGCACTGTAGTTGTTAGGATGCCACCTAGTCATATGGCGATGCATTGTGTAGTTTCCGAAACTGTATTTTTTGTCGGTCCCTCTGGACAGTCTATCTTGACATATAAGGCAAGTTACGTATCTTGCATTTACTTTTTTCTGACCTTTGGGAATTTTAAAAAATTGCCAAATGAAGTTTTCTTTCCGGTGAGACGTCCTGGGCTGCTCAGGCAAAAACTGCCTCTCTTCGTGCTCGTCCTCCTGTTCCTCTTCTTCTTCTTCTTGTTGAATTACAACTTGAGCAGGTGGTCCACTCTTCCTTGGATGTGGTGGAGGTGGTGGGGAAGCACCAGCTGAAGCTACTAAAGAAGCCATTGCTCAGTGATCACAAAGGGTCTTTCTCTCACAATGATGAAAGTCAGAGTGAGGAAAGAAGGAGGGATTTTCATCATTTGGGAAAAACAAGAGTTCTCAACCAATCAAAAGTGTTCATTTTAGATTATATGACCTAGTCTTACATCATTAGGAAACCAAAAGTGAAATGAACCAATGAAAAGTGTTATTACCAAGTCACATGACTTGCTGTGTTTACGTTAAGCGCTTTGCAGGGCCTCCCGGTTTGCTTCCAGAAACCTGCGCTTTGCGACTCGCTTCGCGTACCAGTTCGCTAACGTAGTACGTCATATGACGTATCACGCGACAACGTGAAACGTCATGCGGACGGGAGGCGTCACGATGTTGTTTTGTAACGCGGCACTTGCGGTAAAGAAACGTTTACCGGCTCGCGGTCTATTTCGCGGCATCAAGGTCAGCTAACGGGAAGCTTCCCGATTTGCGAAGCGGGAACGAAGAAAAAAAAATATTTAAAAAAAAAATTATTCATAAACATATAAAATATCTTTTTGGATTTAAAGAAGAATACATTTTACAGCTACAGATATTAGCTGTTAAAAAAACCAATGAAATTCACAGAAAAAACCATAGGTTATGGACCATATATAGTTAGGAATTAGCATTTACAAAACCTTGAAAATTCACTGAAAAAACCATAGGTTATAGACCATATATAGTTAGGAATTAGCATTTACAAAACCTTGAAAATTCACTGAAAAAACCATAGGTTATAGACCATATATAGTTAGGAATTAGCATTTAAAAAACCTTATTTTACTCACACAAAACCATTGAAATTCCATATATAGTTAGTTGCACTAACTATATATCGCGCACCCGCAATCCACTGCTGATGATGTCACATATTACATCATTCATGACATGGTCAGTGACATCACTGATGACATCACTGATGACATCTCAAATGACATCACTGATGACATCACTGATAACAACATCCAGTGATTTTTTGTTTCTATAAAGTTTAAATATGTCTTACATATTGAAGAATGAGTGGATGTGTAAGTGTCTGGACGAAGGATTTAGTAGGTGCATGACTGAATGTATGAGTGACTGATTAAATGTGTCTCACTGAGTGCATGGGTTAGTGACTAAACTGTCTTAATTTGTGCATCATTATGTCTGTTGTTCTGTAAACTGCTGCATGTGTTGATCAGTAGCTATATGAGTAACTATATGGGTTATTGATTGATTGCCCAAGTATTTGTATGGGAGACTGAATGTGTGTGTGGCTAGCTGGGAGGTGTGTGACTCTGTGCAGATCAATCTGTACTTGTATCAATGATTGTATAAGAAAGTAAGTATGTGTTAGTACATGTTTGAAAATGTAAGGTGCTCTATGTTTAACTGTATGGACAAGAAAATGGAAGTCTCATTGATTCTTTACAGGACTGACTAGGTGTGTAAGTAACTCCATGGATGAGTGGCAGACTGTGAGTGTCTGTATAGGTGTATGAGTGCATATGATAGTGTTGTAAAGATGAGTGATTGTATGTATGAATGATTGTATGGGTGAATGAGTGAAGGTGTGTGTAGACGTAGCAATCAGTGAGTGCGTATGTAGTAACTAGTATTGGTGTGTCAATGGTTTCAAAAATTATACTCTTTTTAACACTGGGTGAAAGAGAGGTTATATTAAAATGTGAGGAGATGCATTGTATTGTCACATGAATGATATCATCAGTGATGTGGTCATTGATATCAAATGAGATGTCATCAGTGATGTCATCAGTGATGTCATTTGAGATGTCATCAGTGATGTCATCAGTGATGTCACTGACCATGTCATGAATGATGTAATATGTGACATCATCAGCAGTGGATTGCGGGTGCGCGATATATAGTTAGTGCAACTAACTATATATGGAATTTCAATGGTTTTGTGTGAGTAAAATAAGGTTTTTTAAATGCTAATTCCTAACTATATATGGTCTATAACCTATGGTTTTTTCAGTGAATATATATATATATATATATATATATATATATATATATATATATATATATATATATATATGAAATTAGCTTTATGTACAGTAACACTTCAAATTCTGAGATTCTAACTATTTATCCATACATGTACATATGGGACTTTATATAATACAACTTTATACTCTTTATTATTTTCCATATACATGTGTTCCTTTCTATGTAGTTATGTATCTATATATGTGTTACTCTACGACTACTGTAGGAAAAATAATTAAATAAATGGTCCAAAAAAAACCTTCAACTCTCTCCAATCAACTACTCTATGTCTCATCTGGTATCTCTTCATTATATACTCTACCTCCACTCTCTGACTTATCCCAAACCTCATGTACTGCTGTCATCTCCATAATAACGATCCAGACTCTTCCCTCCTCTATCCCTCCTTTGACTCATCCAAAACTTCACTGTATCACTATGATCTACCTAATATCCCTCTTTAGACTCTTTCCTCCTCTATTCCTTCAACTCATCCCACACCACATTTTACTACTATGTTCTCCAAAATACCGCGGGCCATATTATCAAGAACGGCGATAACATTATCGCCGCTTTAGCAGTAGTTTCCGATAAGGGGCTTGATAATATGCCCTTGTAAATTCCCATAGAAGCCCAGGTTCACACCAGAACCTGGGCTTCTATGGGAATTCACAAGAGCATATAATCAAGCCCCTTATCGCCGCTTTAGCAGTTTGCCGCTAAAGCAGCGATAATGTTATCGCCTTTCTTGATAATATGGCCCTACTTTCTAGACTTCACACACCTCTATCCTTCTTTTGACTCATTCCAAACCTCATTTTGCCACTATGATCTCCCTTATAGCCCTTTCCAATCTCTTCCCACCTCCTTCCCTCCTTTGACGTAGCCCAATCCTCTTTCTGATACTATGGTCTCCCCCAAATAACACTTCCTAGATTGTAAATAATGACAGGCAAGGTAAGTAAATTAAGTTTATGGCAACGAGCCCCAACACGTCTGATACCAAAGCTGGCTGCCTGGAAACTCCAGGTCTACAAAAATAATGGATAGTTCAGAATGTTGGGAATGGGGTGACATAGTGTGCCAATGAAAGGGGAGCAAGAGGGTTACATTATGAAGGGCATTTGCTCTGACCATAATACATCATCACAACATTGACCCTACTCCTTCTTCTCCCACCATGCAGCCCCCAGGGATGGATCTGCAAGAGGGAATTATCCAAGTGATGGCATGCCCCCAGAGGCCCAAAATTTTGACCGGGCCTATGAATATTAATGTAAATATTCAGCAATTTATTTAGTGTCTAAACTTGGACCCAGACTGTTTCTAAAATTGCTCCTGATTGCGGCAAATGAGGTAACGAGGAACAGAATTATTTCCTTGGGTGAAGCCAAGCCTGAAACTTAGAAGGCGGGTTATGTAACTAGTTGTTCGTCTGCCTTAGTTGAATTATGTTGAATACATTCTCATGCCTCTGACACAAAACTGTTACGTGATCTGCCCGATGTTTCCTGGCTCAACCCCGACTTCATAACCAGTGGTAGAATCCGAACGCTCTACGCGTCACTGGAAAAGAAAACCTCGAGCCAGGAATTAGCTGGAGCGCCTCTGGGGATATAGATTACATCCACTTCAGTCTAGACATCAGCAAACCCGGCAATTAATCAAATCCAGAACACGCTGCAACACCCTTCGAAAACTGGAGCGTCGCCGGTAAACGTCCATTTTGTCAGTGCCCCTCTTCCGCTTACCGCTGCCCTGACAAATGGCCTGTGGGCTTTATTCCTGGTGTTTGCATAACAACACTTGGTAAGGAAAGTTATGTAACGCGTACATGGTCTGCGACATAATTACACCATTCCCTGCAGGCCGAAGTGAGGTGTCGGAAGCACGCTGCGTCTTGATGAATTTACTGCTTTTCAAATTATGCTGTCTTCTGATGAAACCATAGGGCTCCCTTTTCTTGCACAGCAATACAAACAATTACCGCTGAAGCAGGAAAACAAGAACTGTTACCGTGTCAGCGGGCTGGGTTCACAAATACCGACCGAGGAGGTTGAACAGCACAAACCAGAAATAGCAACGCCTCGGCTTAGCAGACAGATCTGCTGTCGTCTCTCTCCTGTGTTAACGTAACATGTTATTCTGTGCTTTTCTTTATTCCCTTCCGCCTCTCAATCCCCACTAACACAAAATGAATAAATAGTGCATTTTAATATGTCCTTTATAATTTGATGCAAGGTGTGGAGAAATTTTATTTTATTGTTGTTTTGCCTTCCAGCATTCCTGGCCTCTCGTTCTTTGTTCCTACCTGTGCTCTTGGCATGAGCCCCTGTGCCAAGTGTTTGTGCCCTTCCGACGAATTCGGCTTTAGGTCCCTGGCACACCTCAGGTATGTTCATACTGAGGGATTCTCCTTTTCCCCAAGATGTCTGCAACTCCCACACACCCTTTCGAGATGCTCTGTTGGATATAAAACCTACCAGGATCCCATTTTGCCCCCACAACCCTGTCCTTGCCCCCTCATGGGGGCTCACTCGATACGTAGATTGCAGAAGCGGCTGGTGATTACAATTAAGGCACCCAGTTTTCCGTTTTTACTGATTTTTACAGATAAATACAGACAGAATAAATGTCTTTTCTGTCTGTATTTATTTTTAAAAGATGAAAAATACAGAAATGTATGCTTCTTGTGGGTGACTCTACATGCTGTTTTCCGTGCTTTCTGGGGCGGCCTTAGGCATGTGCAAGCTGTGCACCTGCACAGGGCCACCAAACCCCAGGGGCAACCACGCCAATATATATCCTTAATATAATAATCCTCTGAGGATGGATACATATTTGCGTGGCATCCCCTGGCAGGGATTTGGCGGCCTCCAGCTCTGTTACACTTCCAAACACCCTGACCCCCCCCCCCGCCTCTTCACTGGCCTCCAGCCTCCGCCCCGCCCGGACCCACTCTTCCAGGGCCCCCTACCTACACTTGCTGCCCAGGGCCGCCATGAGCCTAGAACCGCCCCTGGTGCTTTCCAGAACAACAGCTGAACAGGTAGGCAGCATGGGAAGTTAAAAACCAGGTTCAGATTTCCGTAAATACAGGCCTATGTTAACGTATATGTGTATTATAATGCTGAGCTGATATTTACCTGTGGGTGTAATGTTTCGCTGTATTTGGCTGCTTAATTTGCTAAAATGCAACAGATAGAAAAGTATGACTGCATGTTTTTCAGTTAAATACATGTGGAAATATACAATTTTACAACTCCATTAATTCTCAAAACACAAAATGAATATGGATAAATACCTATAAGATAGCCAACAAATAAATATGGATAAATACCTATAAGATGGCCAAAAAATAAATATGGATAAGTACAGACGGAATTGTTAACAAAATAAATACCATAAAACTGGGAGCCCTAATTGCAATGTATAACTTGCCTTGCAGGAGTTTTTCAGTGCACAAGATTCCGCAAGGACCGGAGAATGTCATTAACATTGTCAGGTCTTGTGGCGCATCATGGAGGGTTAGCAATTCTACCTCCTCCCCCTGAGGTCCCTCTGCACAGTTTTACACCCCAGCAGCTAAGGGACTTGGATCCCTGGTAACAGGAAAAAGGGAGGACATGTGGTGGAGTGAAGAGCAATGCAGGTCTGCCCACAAGAAAGATAGGCAAAGCCTCTCAACCATGGTGGTACCTCTCAGGTCTACACCAACAATTCTTTACTCCTCCTTAGGACACAATGAAAAGATAGGAGTGGAGTTATGAAAGTGCCTTTCCCTTTTCATTTCCTATATAGGTTGTCCCTGTAGATGGCAGCAGAACAAGACAGGAATGCCATGGCGGGTCTTGTCTGCTGCCTTCTCTCCTTACGCAAGTGATGGAGTCTGGAAGATACGGCGAAAGGTTGGGAGTATACAACAGCCTTCTCCCTTTCACAGACATCCAAGAGGATCCCCTTCCTTCACAGTCCCAAGCAAGTACACCCTTTAGTGGCATGAGAGGAAGGTAGGGAGATAGTGCCTCTAGCTCTGGAAACAGAGTCCAACCAGGTGTGCGGGGGGCAGGCTTACCCATACTGGATGTGATTTTGATGGGCCCCTTCAGCATATCTTGCAGGGGCCAGCTCACGTTTTTTTACGGTACTGAGTCCAACAAAAGTCCCAGAAGTTTGACATTGTGGCACATCCATCACACTTAGGGCATCACACTGAGAAAAATAATAAGATGTAAGTGGTGGAATGCTTGAATTATTTTCAGCTCCTGGTAATTACTCAGGACTGCATTACAGTTCATTGTGCTTTTTTGCCATCCATGCCACCTCAGACAAGAGCCAGCCATATGCAAATCTTGGTCCTGCTCAATAAGGAACAGTTTGGACAAGCTGTAAGGTCTGCCCCCCCCTTAAATGGTACACAAGCATCTCTAGATAGATTTCAGCCTTCATTGACCTCTTCAGTGGGGTGTAGCTTTGTTCAAGTGGCACTGGGTTTATGGGACCCACATTTGGGCATACTCGTCACACTTAAGGCCATGCACTGAGGAAAATAAAAAAATAAAGGGTGAATGCTTGTATTATTCTGAGCAACTGGTAACTGCTTGACCCAACATTCCAGTTAGTTGTTTTTTGCTCACCATGCTACCTCAGACAGGAACCAGCCATATGCAGATCAGCTTTGCTCCAGATCCAATAAGAATACTCCAGCCTGAACTGCCAAGCCAGGACCCTTCTGAACCGGAACACAAGCAATCCCACCTTGGTTCCAGCCTATATGGACCTCCTCGGTTGGGTGAGGCTTAGCTCTAATGGCACAATGAACACAGGACTCACTCCCGGGCATACCAACTGCACTTAGGTCAACGCTCTGAAGAAACCGAAAAATGTATATCAATAAGGAGTCTAAAGTGCCCATTCCTAGGGTACCCACAGCAATCACTAGTCCACAGAAATCCATGGGGTTCCCCGTCCTTCTTGGTCCCAAGCAAGTTAACCCTGCACTGAGGAAGGTGGGGAGCTGGCACCAGTAGTTTTGGTGGCAGAGTCCAAGAAATAGAAGTGCAGAGTGTCTTTCCACACCTGATGGGGATTCATTCATGGTGTGGGTCTGTTGATCAGCTATTGCTCCTTTTCTTCGAAAAGGTTTTTCCTGGTGCAGGGGTTTTAAAATGAAGTTGGGGAGTTCTAGACGTTTGGAGTCTCTACCTAATAGAAGATGCCACCCCTTACTGGTACTTCTAGGGTCAACCCATAGGCTAACAATTGGACAAATCCTTCTCTCTGAGCCAAGGTGAGACCACTCAGGTCTAGTTTCATTCATCTAATCCTCAAAGACAACCCCCCCCCCCCCATGGCAACTGGGGCTAGAAGCCGAACGCTCCCTTTGTTCCAAGTGGAAACATCCTCCACGTGCTGGCCAGGGAGAAACAGCAAATCACCTTATGGAGATATCATGCCTGCACCCTTCCTCAGCTTGGAGAATAAACAAAATTATATACACCCTTTCTACAAAGTAGGGAGGGGGGTTAAAGAAAGGAAAAAATGGTGGATGGGGAAAGTTAGTGCAAAAGGTAGAACATTCTTGAGTAATTATGACCACAAAATTGTAGAACATTGGTTTCGTCATCTAATAGAATTAAATATATTCAAATTGTGCATTTTGTTCAACCACTAATTCAAGAAATGAAAATATTGACATCTATTTCTATGGGTGCACAGACATAATATCGACTCCAAAATATCGTCTGGACAGAATATCGAGTTTTAAATATCGTTTGGAGAAAATATCGACTAGACAGAATATCGACAGCCAAAATATCGTTTTTAAGGTAAGTGAAGTAATATCGACTGTAAATAATATAGACAGTGAAAATATCCAAGTATATAATCTAGATAGTAAAAAATATAGTTTTTTAAATAATATTTAATTATTTATAGTGTGTTTATGTTATAATATGTGTGAAAAGTGTCAATTTATTGTATTATTTATTTTAATTAATTATTTTTTTAATTATTGTGTAATTTAATTCTGTAGCGGGTTTTGGGTTTATAGGGGAATAGGGTGGGAAGTAATTTAATTATAATTAATTAAATATGTAAATTTATTAATTGGTAGTAATAATTAATTAATTGGTAATTAAATAATATATGTTAATTATTTAAAATTTAATTGGTAATTAATTTTATTTAATTGATTAATTGCTAATTATGTCAATTAAAATAATTTATTTTCTCTAGCGGGTTGTGGGTTTATAGGGGAATAGGGTGGGAAGTAATTTAATTATAATTAATTAAATATGTAAATTTATTAATTGGTAGTAATAATTAATTAATTGGTAATTAAATAATATATGTTAATTATTTAAAATTTAATTGGTAATTAATTTTATTTAATTGATTAATTGCTAATTATGTCAATTAAAATAATGTATTTTCTCTAGCGGGTTGTGGGTTTATAGGGGAATAGGGTGGGAAGTAATTTAATTATAATTAATTAAATATGTTAATTTAATAATTGGTAGTAATATTTAATTAATTGTTAATTAAAAAATGTTTGTTAATTAATTAAAATGTAATTGGTAATTAATTTTATTTAATTGATTAATTGCTAATTATGTTAAATGAAAGGGGTATTTTTAGGGTTCAGGGTCAGTTTTTAGTTTTTGGGTAAAGGGGTATTTTTAGGGTTCAGGGTCAGTTTTCAGTTTTTGGGTAAAGGGGTATTTTTAGGGTTCAGGGTCAGTTTTTAGTTTTTGGGTAAAGGGGTATTTTTAGGGTTCAGGGTCAGTTTTCAGTTTTTGGGTAAAGGGGTATTTTTAGGGTTCAGGGTCAGTTTTCAGTTTTTGGGTAAAGGGGTATTTTTTGGGTTCAGGGTCAGTTTTTAGTTTTTGGGTAAAGGGGTATTTTTAGGGTTCAGGGTCAGTTTTCAGTTTTTGGGTAAAGGGGTATTTTTAGGGTTCAGGGTCAGTTTTCAGTTTTTGGGTCAAGGGGTATTTTTAGGGTTCAGGGTCAGTTTTCAGTTTTTGGGTCAAGGGGTATTTTTAGGGTTCAGGGTCAGTTTTCAGTTTTTGGGTAAAGGGGTATTTTTAGGGTTCAGGGTCAGTTTTCAGTTTTTGGGTAAAGGGGTATTTTTAGGGTTCAGGGTCAGTTTTCAGTTTTTGGGTAAAGGGTTATTTTTAGGGTTCAGGGTCAGTTTTTAGTTTTTGGGTAAAGGGGTATTTTTAGGGTTCAGGGTCAGTTTTGGGTTTTTGGGGTACATATACAATATTGCCTATTATTTAATTAAATGTTGTTACTATATATATATGTTTTAAGAAATATGATTAAAAATATATATATTTTTTTACTTTAATTAAATATTTAATTATTAAAAGTTATTTTAAGTATTGTTAATTATATTTTAGTAATTAATTTTTTATATTAATGTAATTAAACATTGTTTTTAGTAAAGTCGATATTTTTTACAACGATATTTTTGTAAACGATATTTTGTAGTCGATATTTTTGTACTTACCTGTTTGTACATACAAACTCGATATTTTTGTAGTAGATATTTTCACCTCGATATTTTGGGTACTCGATATTGTGGTAGTCGATATTCTTTCAGTGATCCATTTCTATGAGCTCATGGTGGTATATATAATTTTGTTTATTCTCCAGATGAGAGGCTTGTGGTTGAAAATTAAAACATGTAATCTGTTATATTTTATGTATGTTGTTTTTCTTTATAGTTTCTATAGTGATACTAAGAGGATATTTTTTATATTTTTAACATAACAGCCAGAAGAAGCCAGGCACTCGCGAAACATGCATTGGCTTGGCTGTCGAATATAAGGGTTGGCTTTTGAATATATGTGTTTAAATGGAGAATTTTGGAAAAATGTTTAACGTGAAGAAGCTTTGGATATAAAGGCTTTATATGGACTTTTATAGTGCTACGTAATACCTCAGAAAATAAATATGATATGAGTTAATGACCGAGAATTTTATGTAAAAAGCCACATCAATATTTTTCCTCGGACATGCTACTCAAAAAACATATTTTAGGCACACATTACCTAAAGTATCAAAAAGATTTACTCCATTGAATGAAAAGGTGTTGGAAATGTTCCTGCCCTGTGAAGGAGAATGGAGGACTGGCTACAGAAGTTAATACTCCTGTCTCCCTGTATGGGCAACTCAAGAAGTTACTTCTTAAACGACCTAAAAAAAAAACCTGCACAGCAATACAGTGGGATAGGGGCTAGAAAAGGAAGAGAGAACAAACCACACCTGCTGCCTGACACCACAGTAAGACCGCTTGGTATTTGCTTAGGTAACAATGGTAATAGTAGGAATGGAGTTATGGGCGGAGATCTGATAGAATAAATAGTATAGGAGTATTGCAAAAGGAACAGTTAATTATAGTGCTGTGCAAAGTGCAAGAATGGCTCCCTGGAACCTACAGAAGAATTGGCATTGATGAGGCCAATTAGCACCTGGAAATGCCCTGAGACCTTGAAGGAACCGGCAATGAGAATATCAGACCAGTGGCCAAAGAGGATGATGAGCCATCTGGTATTCACTGTACACAGGAGGATGGTGTTGAACAAGAAGGAGAACAAAAAGTAACAAGGAGACCATGAACTGAGGAAAGGAGAAATCAAAAAAAGGTGAGGCATGCAACGTAGTGAAACAGGTGCCATACAACATACAATAAGTTGCCAAACACCATCTTGCTAAGTTGAAAATGTTTAAGGAAACCTCTGACCAATGTGCTTACTCTGTTGGTCTTGATCCAGAACTGATTGTCTCTAACCTCCTGAGTGTGGACCAGCCACCACGAGCCAGTCCTCAATAGCCTCCAATCTCCTTTGCGAATTCAAGTGCGACTGTAATGATTTCTGATATTCTTGCACAAACGTTTCCTTCCTTACATGTCTTTAAATAAAATCCTGATAGTAAAATGTGATGATCATGTCCTTCATGCTACCTCCACAATGCAGAGGATGTAAACATCACGCCCCCTCGTGGGGTAAAGTGAGTCCTCCAAGGCAAGCACACAAGCTTTCCCCCTTTTATGCCCCAGCCAGGGGCTGAGGTGGAAGCTCTTTCACTTCAGCTCTCTGCCCTTCCCACCCTCGACTGATAGCAAGAGTGTCCCTGGGGTATGCCACATCATCATTCAGGATGAAGACAAGGTTACTTGAGAAAAGCAACTCTTGTAGTCTACATATGGGTGTATATCACCCCCAAAGAGATCCTCCTACCATGGGAGAGGAACTGTTGGAATGGGGAGAGCCCCCCCGTTTCCAACGATGCCTCTCCCTGAAGGATTTTTGCTTGGCCCGGCAGCGATACCCAAATACAAATTCTCCAGTAGATACCACAGATGTGTTTTTTGTTGTGGAGGCACTTTTCTGACATAGGGGCCAAAATAAAGTTTGACATTTTCACTTCCAAGCCCTCCCCAAGCGTCTCCGCCCCCACAGGGGAGAGAAAATGACAGCTGACATTTTATCTGTGCACAGCACTCAGGGCAGATAAAATAGAGAGTGAGACACCATTGGAAAGGGGAGCATCTCCCCTGTATAATCAGGCCCCTCTCCCAAAGGAATCCTGTTGCTGCTGGCGCCTGACTTGTAATCTCTGAACATGAATCCTGTATTAGACACCAGGAATAATGTTTGCAGGTGGCACCCCGAGACCCCCAACCTAGGGTCCAAACGTCCCTGGAAGACTGATAATATTTTAACCTTTTTCCTTTCCTCAGGGGGGCAAATAGGACTAAGCCGTGCCCAATCAACCATTCCCAGGGTTCGTAAAAAGACAGCCACCATTTGTTTTGTTTTTGTTCTCTGTCTAAGTGCCCTTGGGCCAAGCAGACACACACATGCTGTCCTGCTCCCACGTGCTGGATCAGCAGCCTAGGCTGATCTCTTTTCAACATACTTTAGAGGGCAACCACGTAAATGACTAATTGACTCAGTCGGTTGCACCTTCTAACCCCAACACAGAGTGACTGCAACTCTGGCATTCATCCACCTGTTTTAAACAAGTAATGCTAATCCAGCCTTATACGTAGGAAGTTATCCATAACCCACAGGACAGAACGGATGCCCCTCCTGTGTGCACGTTATTCATAGCAACTGGAGATTATACCTGGAACGCACACACTGTTGTGCTGTTAGAATCAGGTTTCAACACGTGAAATCCTCACGTCGTGCTACACCACAGGCTGCCAGCCCTACTCTACCCTCTACTCTCCCTTCACCTGGGGGCCCGACTGGGACCCTTGTGAGTATCTTATGCTTCTGTGTCTCTTTCCTATACTCACTTGTGGCACGCATCTACTACACTGCTGAGCAAACCACCCTTCAGATGTCCCTACATTTCTAGGTCCTGAAGAGACCGTACATTGCACGAAGGGTCGAAACGTCGTAGGCAGATAACAGAAGCGAACCATTAAACCAGCGCTTATCATTGTATAAGAAATGCGGTGTACATTTTGTATACTTACAAATGGCCGACTCTATGATTAATTGGAAACCTTGTACATTTGTCACCAATATTTTAGGTTCCTTTTTTCTCACTGGGGACACTACGCACTACTGTGATATTATTTCCTTGTACATATCTTGATTTCTTTCAAGAACTATATAAACTTGATTGTGAAATACAAAAAGTAAGGTATATGAGGTCTTTTCTCCTTTTGACATCACTCTAACCCTCTTCATTGCCATTGTGTATAAGTATATCAATATCACTTTGATATTATTCCCCAGGAGCCATTGTTTTTGTTAATCATTTAACTACCCTGGTTCCGTGTGAGTAGGGTCCCCTTTGTCCTAGGTCTTCGACTGCCCTGTCACCCAGGCACATTTGTTCAAATTAGAGGCACAATTGGAAAGGGGAAAGTTTCTTCATTTAATTGGTGGCCCCCCTAAATTGATTCCTGTTCCAGGATTGAGACAGCCCCTCTCCTAGTTTTTTAAGAACTATACATAAATTAATCTTGAACCCATACAAAGATAACAAAAAGAAAAGTCCTATGAGCTGAGCAAACAGAGAAACACAAACACATTCATTGACAGTAAAGAAGAAACATGTTCACTTTCTGAGGTTTTCTTTCTTCACATGCAATTTGCTCATGTGGCAACCTATTACAGGATGCACAAAATGGCAAGTTGCACACTATCCTCCAATATTTGCAACTGGATTTTCCTGCTGCACATGGTGTTTGACACCACCACTGTCATGTACACTTTCCTTCAGAATTGTAAGCCCATTTTGAAAACACACTGGAGTTGGTGCCTGTGAGTAATTGTGTTATTAGTTGGGGCGTGTAACTAACCATCTCAAGTAATGATCATAAACCTTGTCAGGGTGAATCCTCAAAGTCCCTAAATTAATGTGAGCTCCCTTGTAACTTAACTTAGGACAATGTAGAGTATTTATGCAGTACTAAAACACTAATACAATAGAAATGAATTTTTTTTTTTTTAAACAAATTAGAAAAATAGAGTGAAATTTAAGTTAAAAAAATGACAAAAACTCTGGTTTTGAGAAAAAAAAAATGACAAAAATCCAAAAATACCTGTATACAGTAAGGTATCCCTCAATCAATTCAAGGCCTACGAGGAGAGGGAAAGGGATAAATACTATACAAGCAACCTCTTATCTGGCCTATCTAATTTATACAATGGTATTACTCCAAATAGACATTTCCCCCAGGGAGACAAAATCTCAGTGCAGAAATTAAATTCTTTCCAGTTATATATTTTATATCAAAAATATAGTTTAAAAAAATTCAGCATTTCAACGTGCTTTTTTATAATTTAATGTTAGACTTGTGTACTCATGAAAGCATTGCAAATGAGAGACAATTATATCACATTTCAATTAGAAAAAAACCTAGATTGGAATTTTTCAGTTTCGAAACAATTTATCATGACCCCCAAAAAGAAACAAGATTTTTACACCATCATCCTTCCATTCTCATCTTGCATTCTTCTCACACATACCATCCATAATACCACACAAGAAAGTCACAATAAAACACATCTGAATTGGAATCCTGCTCTCTAAAACATATCCATCATAGTTTACAAAGTCATGGTTTAGATGTTTACAAATCCATCCCATTTTGTTTCCGATTAATTCTTCTTTTGATTGGATTCTTGGGTAGGATTCCCAGATGTGAGACGAATGGCCTACGCCTGTTTCGGTGACACCAAATAATTTATATCACCTTCTTCAGGGCCAAATGAACAATAACGTTTTCATCTATTTAGCGGTGTAGGGGTCTATCTATAATTATACAATCATTTCAGTGAGACAGAGGAATGTCTAACACTATAACATTTATACAGATTATTTGATTAACTCACAAATCATTAGTTAGTGCACAATCTTAGTCACAATTTTTTTGGGTGGCAAACGCTCAGAGCTCCTTAGCCACCAATTCCCATGTTGAAATAAGAAGTTTATAAGGTCTAAATAGAAGAATCACCCAAACACTGTGCAAAGTGAGCAGCAACAAAATGAGTAAGTGAAGAATGTGACATTTTTACACCCTTTGGAAAGAGAAAGATATACATTTTAAGAATCTACATGCGTATTGAGATTTGGAAGTGTCTCTAATTTTGAGAGGTATGAAGAGTCCAAGACGTTGATATCCGAAAAGTGATTCTCTGAGGAAATAGTACTATGATCTAGGGCAAAAATTAGTGTACACCCCATAGCATCCATATTGAATGTTGTTTATGGCTAAGGGCGTGATCGTATAAGCTTACCCTTAATATGATAGTTATAGTTCTGGAGAAATATATTCCTTAATTCAAAGGCAATCTGAACTGCCCAAGTGTTACACTCGTGACATATCTTTAGCCGAAAGGCAACTCCATCTGTAAGCAGAGAGTATAGACATTGTCTATAATTTGACTGTTGGATAATAGCACGAAGATTCATCATGGCATAATATGGTAAGATCCCTTACCTAATTTAAAAAAAACTGATTATATCACCAATACCTGGCGTATATTTTGGTTTTTGTCATCAAAGAATTGATCCTTCAGTTTGATCATTCATATGAGCTCAGTCTGCAATTATAAGAATAGAAGTAAATGTTGAGGAGAAACTCTTTGACCGTTAATATAGGGATGTTATACATCAGAGATAAGATATTCCTATCTCTTGGTAACTGTTTCAAGATATCGTCACATTTGATAACCTTAAAAGGCGGAATCTAATGTATTATGATGGTATTCTGTGCTTCACGCACTTTTAAAGTATCTCCTTTGGTAAAGTTTGACCAATAGATCGCTGTGCATAACAATGAAGCAATTCTTTCATAAGGAGACGAAGTAGGAAAAAGCGACTATAGCTGTCAAAAGCGCTTTCCGATTAAGGAGGAATCGCATTTTATTTCGTTTAATTTATTAGGAAATCGAGCACAAGTTACACAACAGGTGTCGTATTCTAGCTGATAAAAAGCCTACTTAGCGGGCTAAGTAGGCTAACGCCACTCAGGGCCTCAGGAGAGGCTCTTAAAGAATTACAGAGTGGCCGGCAGAGGCCTAAAAGAGAGTCCAGTCTGGTCCCAGTTGATACTGGTCAGTAGGGCAGTTGCAGGACAAAGCTTCTTGAAGCTTGTTTTGCCCTTGTGGCTTTAGCAGGTCAGCCTTATGACCCTTGGAGTCCACTTCTTTGTCCTGGGTACAAGATGGAGAGCAGGTCCTGTCTTCTGGATTTTTATCAGGTCCCAGACAGAAGTTTCAGTTCTCTTCTCCTGTTCTTCCATAGGTCCAGAAAGTGTTCTGACAAGGGTGCATGGAGTTGCCACATTTATGCCTGGCACTAACTAGTGGATGGGAATGGCCCCTCAGGACACCCCAATCAATAGGGTAAAGGTTCCAAGGACTACCACTGCCCATTTTGGACACTTTTAACATGGCAAAAGTCTTCAGCTACACTAAAATTAGGCTCAACAAAAACAAAAAAACAGTAGATGAGAAGGCAAACAATTTGAGGGAAGACCACACCAAGGACATCAGGTCTTATACTGCCACAGGATTTTAACCTCGGTTTTGAAATGTAAAAATACTCACACTGTCCACGTGTAAAAGGTGAGGCAGATTTCGATCGATAAATACCCAAGTATTGCCCGGCGTTAATCGCCTCTCATACCACTCGAAATTATCAAACAAAGAGGCAGGCGCTGGAGACTGGAAGGCAGGAAACAGAGGTTTATTCCGACGGAGCAGAACACGTCAAATCAGACAACAGGTTATCTTCTCGAGGTGCTCTAACTGCATCTCTGAGGCCTGGCCTCTTATACACAAGTTTATGACTTTATTGCATGAAACACATTCCTGTCAATGCTTTGAAGTAAGGAAAGACATCTTTGAAATCCCCGCTTCCTGCCAATTCCCACACACATTTACAGTAGAAGTCCCCACCCCGATCTCAGCAGGTGATGACTGTCGCGCAGCTGGATATTCCGCTGATTCCCGGAATGTGTGCGGCTGATCGGATCTCAAGGAGTGGGGGGTTTCGATTAGTCTTAGATCCTTTGAAGAGGGGCAGCTGCCTACTGTATGGGCAATAAACTGCATCCGCAGGGCTAGGTGACGGCCTGGGATCGAGCCGGACAATCGGGCACAGAGGATGGGGGTCCATCAAAGGATGTGTGCTTCAAAGGGACGGAGGGAGGTGTTGGCCGGGTACGGCATGTGGATTCGAGGCAGGGTCGCACTGAAAGAGGTGGTTTATGGCCCGAGCGTGTGAGAGCGGGGGCTGTCAGTGCGCGGGGGATGTTTGCGAGGTCGAGAGAGAGACGCGCTGGGGATCGGCAGTGGGCAGAGAGGCCATGGCATTCAAAATGGCTTCTGCTTACGTGCACATATGAGCCTGAAAGGGACAAGATGGCGCCGATAGTGTTTAAGTCGCAATCTAGATTTTAACAGTCCTCCCTTTTCAACATATCTAGCCAGCTTGTCAGTCTATGTCTATCCCCATCATGTTACGGATCTCTACGTCATACAATGCTTTCATGCATTCAGTTTCAAAGTCCAAAGTCTTAGGGCAGATGCAGTTGGCACAAAGTGAGCACAGGGGTGGCAAGCATTGAATACCCAGGCAGAATCCACATATTACAATAATCGGTATCAAGATGATCATGAACAACCTCCACCCCCAGTCTTTTACAGTATTCCAAAACCAACTCCCAAGCGACCATTCTTCTTGTTCCTGATGAACTTCTGAGGAGAGTCTATGGAGATGTTCAATGGCCTTGTAGACTGAGGGCGAATTGTCTGGTATGAAGGTGCAGCAGCTGGACCCGATGATACAGCATGCTCCTCCACGATCCGCTAGAACCACATCCAGAACAAGGCGGTTCTGAAGGGCCACCAGGCGGACCCCCTGAAGCTCGGCTGTATTGTTTGTGAGGATGCCAGCTGTGATGTTCATTGTCATTTCGACTGCCTGGGTCAAATGTCGGATGGCACGGCTGTTCGCCATCGGACCCCAGAGTGGAACAAGTCCCTTTATTGCATCCAGGAATTGTGCTCCGGTGGAGTCGGCTTGTTCAATGTCTCTCGCTCGCTTTTGTCGGTGATGGTTTGCTGGAGCCACATAGGTGGGAGGAAGGACGAAGGCAATGTAGCAGGTACCTCTCCAACCCTTTGGGAGCCAAGTGTAGGCTTGTGTACCACAGACAAAGTACATGTTCGGAGAGGTGACGAAAGAGGGTGGGTCAGTTGAGTCCAAAGTTCTAGTGATGCGGCAAGTGCTGTGGCCCACCAACTGCGTGCCGAGACCTTCGATGCATACAAGGCCCGAGATGTTGACGACAGACAGGGCTACAGTCAGGGTGGCAGCTGCTCGTTTTTGGAGGTAAGAGAAGGTGGGTCTGGCTGGGTTGTTGAACACCTGCATTTCAATTCGTTCTTCGGCCGGAATGTCCATGTGAACTGAGACATTGGTTGTCAGCGGGCAGAAGGGAGCAGCAGTTCTTCCTGTTTTGTTCAGCCAGACTCCATGATAAAAGTGCGACATAGTTTTTCCAGAGGTGGCATTATCTCTGTAACTCTCTTGCAAGAGGATCAGCCAAGCAAGGCTGGAACCATGGACAGAGAAAGGTGAAGGGATGAAGGGGATGGAATGTCCAGTGGCATGGGGCAACAGTCCACAGATCCAGCAATTTGTGGCATTGGCGGCAAGGTTGTGCTGGTGTAGGATCACTGACATAATATCGATGTCACAAATATCGAGATACACAAATATCGAGTGAAAAATATCGAGTGACAAAATATCGACTCCCTATCTACAAACAGGTAAGTACCAAAATATCGACTCCAAAATATCGACTTACAAAAATATAGACTGTCAAAATATCGATTTTTTTAAATGTCTTCAAATTAAGTTAAAACTAATATAGTAATAAATATATTTAATATAAACTTAGAAATAATTATTTTAATAATTTAATTTTAATAAATAATTTCTATAATTAAAAAAATTATATCACCAAAAATAATACATATATATATATATATATATATATATATATATATATAAAAACATATTATTAAATAAACATATATAACATTTTTAGCGTAGCATAGAAAATGGTTAAAATTTATTGTAACAACTATAGTGAGTTCAACATTAGCAAAAGTGTTGAATAGCGTAGAGGTAAAATTTACTATTCCCACTCCAGTGGGTGCAACAGTAGGGAAAGCGCTGGATAGCGTAGGGGTTAAAATTACTATTCCCACTCCAGGGATGTATGACGTTACAACGCATACTTTTACAACACCTACCATTACATCAAAACTTTTACAACACAAAAACTTTTACAACTCATACATTTACAACGCAAGATTTTACAACGCATATACCTTTACAACGCATACCATTACAACGTAAGTATTGGTAAGTATATAATTATTTTTTAATATAAATTAATTTAAAATATTATAATATAATTTAATTTAATTTTACTTATTTTTATTTAGTTAATGTAATTTAAATGTAATTTTACTTTATTTTTACAAAGTACCCCTGTACCCCAAAAACCCTAAACTGACCCTGAACCCTAAAAATACCCCTTTACCCAAAAACTGAAAACTGACCCTGAACCCTAAAAATACCCCTTTACCCAAAAACTGAAAACTGACCCTGAACCCTAAAAATACCCCTTTACCCCAAAAACTGAAAACTAACCCTGAACCCTAAAAATACCCCTTTACCCAAAAACTGAAAACTGACCCTGAACCCTAAAAATACCCCTTTACCCAAAAACTGAAAACTGACCCTGAACCCTAAAAATACCCATTTACCCCAGAAACTGACAACTGACCCTGAACCCTAAAAATACCCCTTAACCCAAAAACTGAAAACTGACCCTGAACCCTACAAATACCCCTTTACCCAAAAACTGAAAACTGACCCTGAACCCTAAAAATACCCCTTTAACCAAAAACTGAAAACTGACCCTGAACCCTAAAAATACCCCTTTACCCCAAAAACTGAAAACTGACCCTGAACCCTAAAAATACCCCTTTACCCAAAAACTGAAAACTGACCCTGAACCCTAAAAATAGCCCTTTACCCCAGAAACTGAAAACTGACCCTGAACCCTAAAAATACCCCTTTACCCAAAAACTGAAAACTGACCATGAACTCTAAAATTACCCCTTTACCCAAAAACTGAAAACTGACCCTGAACCCTAAAAATACCCCTTTACCCAAAAACTGAAAACTGACCCTCAACCCTAAAAATACCCCTTTACCCAAAAACCCAAACATATAACATTTTAAAAATAATTATATACTTAGCAATACTTACGTTGTAATGGTATGCGTTGTAAAGGTATCTGCGTTGTAAAAACATGCTTTGTAAATGTATGCGTTGTAAAAGTTTTTGCGTTGTAAAAGTTTCGTTGTAATGGTAGTGCATAGTAAAAGTTGCGTTGTAAACATTGCATACCCACTCCAGTGGGTGCAACAGTAGGGAAAGTGTTGTATAGCGTAGGGGTTAAAATTACTATTCCAACTTCAGAGAGTGCAATAATAGGGAAAGTAAATACTTCACAAATAGATATAAATAACATAAATAGTAATACCAATTACAAATAAATAAAATATTTTACTTGTGTATAAAAAATATAAAATATTTATTCATAAATACAAAATAAAATTATTTAATTTTAAAAATGTCCTACTCATACTAATTAATTACCTATTAACAATAAATTAATTTACAATTTAAAAATTAATAAATTAATTTTAATTACCAATTATATTTTAATTAATTACCTATTAAAATTAATTAACAATTAATTCAAAATAAATACCAATAATTTAAATGACATATTTAATTAATGAGAATTAAATTATTTCCCACCCTATTCCCCTATAAAGCCACAACCCGCTACAGAAAATAAATGAATGAAATTAACATATTTATCAACTAATCAATTAAAATTATTTACCAATCATATTTTTATTAATTACCAATTATTATTTAATTAACAATGTATTCCAAATAATTAAGAATAAATAAATTAACATATTTAATTAATTATAATTAAATTACTTCCCACCCTATTCCCCTATAAACCCACAACCCGCTACAGAAAATAATTTAATAAAATTAACATATTTATCAATTAATCAATCATAATTAATTACCAATTATATTTTAATTAATTACCAATTAATACATAATTAACAATTAATTATAAATAAATATCAATAAATAATAAAAAAAATTAATTAATTATAATTAAATTACTTCCCACCCTATTCCCCTATAAACCCACAACCCGCTACAGAAAATAAATTACTAAAATTAAAATATTTATAAATTAATCAATTATAATTAATTACCAATTATATTTTAATTAATTACCAATTAATAATTAATTAACAATTAATACTAAATAAATATCAATAAATAAATTAACATATGTAATTAATTATAATTAAATTACTTCCCACCCTATTCCCCTATAAACCCACAACCCGCTACAGAAAATAAATTACTAAAATTAAAATATTTATCAATTAATCAATTATAATTAATTACCAATTATATTTTAATTAATTACCAATTAATAAATAATTAACAATTAATTCTAAATAAATATCAATAAATAAATTAACATATTTAATTAATTATAATTAAATTACTTCCCACCCTATTCCCCTATAAACCCACAACCCGCTACAGACTTATATTACACACAAAAAAAAAATTCTTGTTAACTTACCTTAAATTCGATATTTTTGTTGGCTATATTATGTCTAGTCGATATTATGTCCATTCTATATTTTTGAATCGATATTATGTCCATTCTATTCGATATTAATTTTCTCTAGTCGATATTTTTGTTGTCTATATTATGTCTAGTCGATATTATGTCCATTCTATATTTTTTACTCGATATTCTGTCCAGTCGAAATAAAAGACTCGATATTATGAGTGCACACCGCTGGTGTAGCAACTGCACGAAAGAGTTGTTCCAAAACTCCTTCCGTCTCCCTCGGAGTTGAGGTGAAATAGAGATCAGATGGTGTTCTTTCATGGTGGTAGGCTGTGCAGTGGTTAGAAATACCTCACGAGCTGGCGCACTTTCTTCCATGATCCAGAGGGTGGTCACGAGGAGGAGGCAAAAGAGAAGGGTGATAAAGAGTGCAATAGTCTTTGCGCTGTGTAACCTGTCAGTCTTTGGGTTTCTGTAGTGGGTCTTCGGATATCCGGTTGCTTCCATCATCTTCGTATCGGGCGCTTCCATCATTTTCAAGGGGCTCGGTAGCGGGCAGAACCACAAACTTCGTTTGGCTTCTCTCCTAGCAGCCTTAGTAGTGTTAAGCCACCGCTCTGAGAATTGTAACTTTGTCAGTGGTCTGCTTAGCCGAAGCTCCCTCCTTTCGCCGCAGGTTATACCCTTCTCTGGATGGCACAGTGGGATCGGGAAATTCTGCCAGTTCAAGTGTTTCTGTGTCAGGGTAACAGCTCAAGGATGGTCCGTCTTTGTTCAGGAGCTCTTCTTGGGTAGCCACATCTTCGGTCGTCGTCAGCGTTGAGGAGATTTTCTTGCAGTGGTGTGCGTGCAGCCAGTTCTGTTTCCCTTCCACTCGAAGAGCTGTTCGGGTGGTGATCAAGACTTGCCAGGGGCCCGTCCACCGAGGTTCCAGACTCTTTGCTCGCTGGAAATTCCGGATCAAGACGAAATCACCTGGTTGGATCTCATGCCCGAGGCCCCTGGAAGTGTCGGGGATGGCCTGCAGCACCTGTTGATGGATAATAGACAGTGTTTTGGTCAGATTGCACAGATAGTCAGACATAAGGACGTCCGGGACGTCATGAAAGGATGTCGGTTTTGGTGCAGACTAGATGCTCATAGGCCTGCCAAAAACGACCTCGTAAGGAGTCAAGTGGTGTTTGGTAGGGGTGGAACGCATTGACAGCAATGCCAAAGGGAGAGCGTCTGGCCATTTCAGTCCTGTGGTGGCCACTATCTTTGCTAGTTTGAGCTTCAGTGTGGCATTATGTCGCTCAACCAGCTCAGCAGATTGGGGGTGGAAGACTGCGTGGAACTTTTGCTTTACACCCAACCCCTTCAGGATGAGTTGGATGACCTCGGCTACGAAGTGGGGGCCATTGTCGCTCCACAAAATTCGACAAAGGCCGTAGCGAGGGAAAAATTATTTTAGTAAGACCTTCGCAGTAGCAATGGCAGAGTTGTCGCGAGTTGGATAGGCTTCCACCCACTTGCTAAATGCGCACACGACAACAAGCACATACTTTAGGCCTTGGCATCTCTCTAGCTGGATGTAGTCCATCTGCAGGACTTCGAATGGGTGGTTGGGGACCCCAAACCCTCCCCGGGGTACGACAGTTCCTTTCCCAGGGTTGTGCTGCAGGCATATCAGACATTGTTGAACTAGGCGTTTGGCTGAGTCTGTAATCCTGTCATTGTGCCAAACTTTGGAGACAAGTTCGGCCATAGGGGCAGATCCTATGTGTGCAGGGGAGTGTGCCATGGTCAGTATGGGGATCAAGTATGAATTGAGTAGCAACCATTTGTTCGTGTCTTTTGTCCGCCAGCAGCCTTCATCGTCTTTCAGTCCCACCCGTGCCCATTCAGTCAGTTCGTGGGATGAGCTCGCCATCTGGATGTCCCTAATAGTTTCCCTAGCGTCCTTCCATTTTTCTGTTTGTGACCTGGTCACATACATGCGTGTCATTGTCCTATTCTCAGCTGTGGTCCGGGCAGTGATGTCGGCCAGTGCATTCCCCTGCCCAATGATATCCGTAACCTTTTTGTGTGCCTGGCATTTGATTACAGCAAGTTGTTTGGGGAGGAGGACTGCTTCAGTCAGAGCGGAGACTAGATCTCCGTGTAGGATGGGTGTGCCGTGTGAGGTCAGGAATCCCCTCTCCTTCCACAAGAGTCCAAAATGATGAACCACCCCGAAGGCGTACTGGCTGTCTGTGTAAATATTCGCTGTCATCCCGGCTGCTAGGATACATGCTCGTGTGAGGGCGATCAGTTCCGCTGCCTGTGCGGATCGTTGTATGATGCGGGCTGTCTCAACTACAGTTCGGGCTGTGGTAACTGCATAAGCGGCTGAGGTAGTGCCATCGGGGAGTTTGATACAAGAGCCATCTACCCATAGCTCTCCGTCAGGATCTGGAAAAGCAGTGTCTCGGAGATCAACTCTGCTCCTGGTCTGTTCGTCCGTGAGGGTCACACAGTCATGTGTCGGGGGCACATTGGGGTCGTTCTCAGGTAGGGGCAACAAGGTGGCTGGATTCAGTGTGGTGCATCTTTTCAGAGTGATATGGGGTGCGAGCAGGGTCAGTTTGTACCCAGTCAGTCGTGCACTAGTCAGATGCTGCGTCTTAGTCTGGTTTAGGAGGGTGTCAACCGCATGGGGCACTAACACCGTAAGGGAATTCGAGAGTACGATCCCCTCACTCTGTCGGATAGAGATAGCAGCGGCAGCTACAGCTCGAAGGCAGGCAGGCAAAGCTCTGGCTACAGGGTCAAGAGTGGCAGAGAAGTAGGCACATGGGCGTTGCTTGGGGCCAATGGACTGAGTCAGGACAGACAAAGCGCACCCCTCCCTTTCGTGAGTGTAGAGGGAGAAGGGCTTTGTGTAATCTGGGGTTCCTAGGACTGGTGCGGAACAAAGGGCGTCTCGTAGTTCTCTGAAGGAGGATTGGCACTCAGGGGTTCAAGGGAGCGGGAAGGGGACATCTTTAGCCAGCAGGGAAAGTAGTGGCTTCACAATGAGGCTGAAATTTGGTAACCACTGTCGACAGAAGGAGGTGAGGCCTACTAGGGAGCGGACTTGTTTCTGTGTCCTAGGGACAGGGGTGTCTAGGATGGTCTGAATTCGGTCGGGCGTAAGCTTCCTCCCGTCTTTGGACAAGAGATGGCCTAGGAAGTGACCTGGGGTTGGCAGAATTGTAACTTCTTTTTGGAGACATTGTGGCCATTCTCCGCGAGGAAGTGCAGGAGTTGGATGGTGGCAGTGACTGCAAGTGAAGTGGTGTCGGCCGCCAAAAGGATATCATCGACGTACTGTATCAACACCACTCCATCCGGTAACTGGACTGCGTCAAGCTGTCTCTTGAGGGCCTGGCTGTAGATGCTGGGACTTTCAGTGTAGCCTTGGGGTGCTCTACAAAATCTATATGAGCGGGATTTTAAGGTGAAGCCGAAAAGGTAGCGGCTGTCTGGGTGGATAGGGATGGAGAAGAAGGCGTTCTTGAGGTCGATCACCGCGAAGGTGGTAGCAGTGGAAGGAATCAGAGTCAGAATGGTGGTGATGTCTGAGACTACGGGGTACTGAGGTACAACTACTGTGTTGACCTCTCGCAGGTCGATGATGAAGCGGTACGCTTTTTTATCTCCCTCACCCTGCTTCTTTACAATGGGTAGGATAGGGCTGTTGCAAACATTGCTAACTACTTCCTCTACCACTCCTGCATCTATCAGGGACTGGATGATCTTTACCAATGCCTTCTCGCCCTCGGGCGATATCCGATATTGTGGAAGTTTCGGGAGCACTGCGTCCTGTCGAACAGTTATGTGTACCGGGTCTATCATCATGCGTCCTACGTCCGAGTCAGTCTTTGCCCATAGGTACAGAGGTAGAGTGTCGAGTAGGGACAAGTCAGCGTCAGTGATGGAAAACATGCGTGGAGTGGGACAGGATCTGAGCATAGTTGGGTTGTCGTACAGAATGACTCGATCCCCATCTTGTGAACACCTAATAGTAGCTCGGAAATGCTTCAATAGGTCAAGTCCCATAATAGCATCGGGGGTGTTGGATGAAAGTAAAAACGTGGTGTCAGTGGTGTTATCTTCCAAGTCAAAGGAGATCATTGCGGACAAGGGGTTAGTGGAGGGCGTTCCATCAAAACCTATCGATGTTACATGTGAGCCAGACAAGGGTGCCCTCGGAATCAGTCGTTTAGATAACGCGCTGCGTGTTGCGCCAGTGTCTACCAAAAATGGAGACTTTGTACCCAGGACCTTAGCGGTGACATAAGGACCTTGCTGGTCAACATGGAGCTCGACTGGATCCCTTCCTTGCCCTTGGCTGTCCTATGCGAAGTCGCGGGCATTGTCGTAGTCAGACTGTTGGTACTGGTTCTGTCGGGGACGGTCAAACGTATTCGGTCTGCCTGATCTGTCGTTGTGGGTGTCGTTTGTGTTCCCTCGTCCCTGTCCTCTATTTCTTGGCTCACTCGCTACGTCTCTCGTGTCCCTATTTTTGATTGCTTCTAGCCGAACCGGACACTGGGACTTCCAATGACCAAATCCTTTGCAAAATGCACACTGGTTCTCGTCGATGTCTGTTCGTGGAGTGTAGAGTGCGGGTGTACGGTCTCTAGGGGGTGGATTTCTAGGAGCATTCGATTGGTAGCTTCCTTTGTACTGTTCTCTTCCACTAGTCACCCCTTGCAACTGAGCAATCATCACCCTTTCCTTCAGGTCCTTTTTCTTTTTCTCAGTCACCCTATCGTTCTCATTCTTTTGATGCTCGTAGTACTGGGCCATCTGAAGGATAGCCGCGGGTTTGGAGGCAGCCCAGCTACTCTCGCTAGTCTGTAGTTTCTGTGAGACCTCCTGCGACAGACCTTTGACATAATTCTGGACAAACAGATGATGTCCGGTTGCAGTGGTCATGTCCTGGCCACTGTAATCGGAGAACACCGTTTCAAACCGGGAGAAGTATTCTGATACGTCTTCCTGGGGTTTCTGGCGGCAGACCGTTACTATTGACCAATCCACTTTCTTTTCTGGGATCAGGGTTTTCAATTTCTGGACGATCTTGTCTGGGAGGTCTAGAATGGATTTTAAAGGTTTCTGCCCAGGCTCTCGTTGTCTATCTATGCCATCAAGTTGTGACCAGGTATGTCCGAACAGCTCAAGGTGGTCGACTTTCCGGATTTGCTTCCACACATCAGCTGGCAGACATAGCCCGAAAAACAAATCGATGTCCGCTAGGGTCATAATCGTCGAACCCAAGGCTTTGCCTAATTCAGTATAAAAGGCGGTGGGGTTCTTTCGTAAATCAGGCAAGGATTTTCGGAACTTCAAAATGTCTTGCCGATCCCATGGTTGGTAGACCCAGTTATAAACAACTCTCCCTCTTGCATCTTGGTGGTTAATGTCATCATGTGTTCCTTGTCCTCTTGGGGGAACCCAGTAGGGAGCGGCCTCCTTTATAGGCATCATTGTATTAGCTTTTTCTGTTTGGGGTTCGGTCGCTACAGGAGTCGCAGCGCTAGTTTCTGATCTCTGTTCAGTGAGGTGGCGGAAGACTTCAAGCGTACGCATAAGGAGGTTCGTCACATCACACTCGCCTTCATCCCCATTGTCAACTTTCCTATAGAGAGTCGTTAACCTCTCAGGACCTTTATCTTGGTACCGATCCTCATAGGCATTGAGGGTGTGATAACAAAATCGCACAACAAAGTGTCGTCTGTGGCTATTGGCATATGAAGTGTACCTATCTGTTACGTATTCCTCGCTCTCTTTTCGTTCCACCAGTATCTTCACTATCTTATCGATCCCTATTCGTTCATCTTTGCTCAACCGGTTCATTCTAGTGGAATCTTTCCTTCTAGTTTCAGGGTCATCTAGTGCTACTGCTTGTGCTGCATGGAGTACAAGGGGTTCGTCCGGCGCGGAGGCCGTGAGGACCGAGGTCTTGGCACTATTCTCACCCGTACTTGGGGGCTGCGGGTGTTGTACTAAGGTTTGGGAAGGGGCGTATGGGGGAGGCATGTAGATGATTGGGGGACCTAGTAATAAATCATCGTTCGCTCGTTGTTTCAAGGGTATCTCAGGGTAGAGCGTAGAGGGTGTCCTGACGGGACACTGGCCCGATGTTTCGGACTCCTGCTTCTGTTTGGCTTTCTCCCTCTCCTTTATCTCTTCCTCTAACTTTCTAGCAGCTAGGTGAGCTGCTTTTCGTAGCTCTTTCTCTAATCTGACTTTGTTTCTCTTTTTCCGTTGTTCTGTTTCTTTGCGCCACATGCCGAGGCTGTCGAGCATAGTGGGCGTTGCCTTATTGTTACGAAGGGCTGTTTCCAACATGTTTACTTTATCATCATCAAAGGATCCTATCAGTGGCCACTGACTTTCCTGATCCTTTCTTGTATATTTATGCCATAGTTTACTATAAGCTATGGCGACTAGTCCGTATTTAGTGAACATGTCCTTATTAGGGGTGCCTTCCAGTGGAGCTGGATAGTTCATCTCTAATAAGCGGTCCGGGTTGAACCAACTACTAATCAGTGGGGAGAAGATAGGCATGACAGATTACAGAGGGGGACAAAGGTCCGCACTACCTATCTTTTCACTACTTGCAAAGACTAGACAGAATATTTCTATTCTACGTTATTTGCAAACAGAGAATACCTCAAAAAGAACCAGCTTCGAACAACCAATGTTCGAACAATCAATCAGTCAGTGGGGAGAAAAAAAAATAGGCACGACAGATTACAGCGGGGGACAAAGGTCCGCGTTACCTACCCTTCACTATCTGCAAAGGAAGAGAGAATATTTCTATTCTCCCCCGTTTGCAGGCAGAGAATATCTCAAAAACAATCAGAGAGCAATACTAGTATTTTCAGACAGTCAGACAATTATTTCGCAATTTGTCGTGTTTACACGACCTTACCCGGACCGCAAGGACAGTTTCTCATCTTCCGCTTCCAGCGCCCGATCGTCCTCTATTCTCCGTAATCGCTGCGGCAGTCCTGATGGTTCCCAGTCAGGACCGTAGATCACTCGAGAGAGGTCTGTTCGGAACCGGTGAAGTTTGGATGATCGGCTGCCAGACGAGGGTCTATCGGGCAGGTGCACTTCCCGATCGTTGCAGTCGTTCACTCTGTCGTCAGGACCTCTCCCACTGGATCCACGTGTCGCTGATGGGCCCCACGTTTGGGTCGCCAATTGTAAAAGGTGAGGCAGATTTCGATCGATAAATACCCAAGTATTGCCCGGCGTTAATCGCCTCTCATACCACTCGAAATTATCAAACAAAGAGGCAGGCGCTGGAGACTGGAAGGCAGGAAACAGAGGTTTATTCCGACGGAGCAGAACACGTCAAATCAGACAACAGGGTATCTTCTCGAGGTGCTCTAACTGCATCTGTGAGGCCAGGCCTCTTATACAAAAGTTTATGACTTTATTGCATGAAACACATTCCTGTCAATGGTTTGAAGTAAGGAAAGACATCTTTGAAATCCCCGCTTCCTGCCCATTCCCACACACATTTACAGTAGAAGTCCCCACCCCGATCTCAGCAGGTGATGACTGTCGCGCAGCTGGATATTCCGCTGATTCCCGGAATGTGTGCGGCTGATCGGATCTCACGGGGTGGGGGGTTTCGATTAGTCTTAGATCCTTTGAAGAGGGGCAGCTGCCTACTGTATGGGCAATAAACTGCATCCGCAGGGCTAGGTGACAGCCTGGGATCGGGCCGGACAATCGGGCACAGAGGATGGTGGTCCATCAAAGGATGTGTGCTTCAAAGGGACGGAGGGAGGTGTTGGCCGGGTACGGGATGTGGATTCGAGGCAGGGTCGTGCTGAAAGAGGTGGTTTATGGCCCGAGCGTGTGAGAGCGGGGGCTGTCAGTGCGCGGGGGATGTTTGCGAGGTCGAGAGAGAGACGCGCTGGGGATCGGCAGTGGGCAGAGAGGCCATGGCATTCAAAATGGCTGCTGCTTACGTGCACATATGAGCCTGAAAGGGACAAGATGGCGCCGATAGTGTTTAAGTCGCAATCTAGATTTTAACACACGGAATGTATCTCAGTTATGTCCTTGGACACGCATGACTTACTACCATGGAGGGAAAAGAGTAGGATTTTGGCAAATACTGAATGAAGTATTGGGAGTTAGGTTGCTGGGTAGGATTCAAATTCCACCCCAAGCAGTGATCCTGGTAAGCACGATAAGCACACTAAAGACACAAGAAAGACAAATCCCCCTGAGCCTAACCAGGCTGCCATGGGAAAGCATGAGTAAAGGTTCACTTGCCCATCCACACAATATTTATCTGTCCTTATGGAATGCCTCTGTGCCGCAGAGTAACGCAAGGCAGCGATATGCACTGCCTTACGCTACTCTATATTTATCAAGCCATGCAGGGCCATGCAAGGTGATCTTGCGTGGCTTGATAAATCACACTTAGGTTTTGCATCGCCCTTGCACCCCCTTGCGTGGTGCAAGGGCAATGCAAAATATTGATAAATTTGCCCCTAAAGGTTTTCTAAAATGTATATTTATTGTTTGGTCTTAAAAATATTTATTAATGAGTAAATAAAGTTTTACATCCAGGTTGAGTCCTTTTTTGAGGACCAAATTCAACAACATAATTTTTTAAAATCTTTGCAATGTAGCAACCAACGACTGTGTCAGTTTAATTAAAAAAATCCAAACACTAATACTCCTCTGCGGCTGCATCTCGGAGCCGTGTATGAGGAGAACCCCGTACGCTACATCTTGAAGTTAAGAGCAGGCCTAATTTATGAAGTGCTGCGACTGGATTAGCCTTTTAGGTCACAAGCTTGAATTTGGTGCGAGCAAGTAGGATACAAATAGTGTCCATTCGTAGCAAATGTAAAGGTTCGGACTAATATCACCGGTATCGATCGCTTATGTGGCATAGAGGAATGCTGTAGAAGATTACATTTTATATATCAAGACACATATGATTGAGCAGATACCACTAATGAGGAGTGTCTCAGCCGCAAAGGTGAATTAGCAATTGGATGGTACCCACGGCAAAGATTAAATTTTTTATTCATGTTTAACTAACAGGATTGCACCTTGGCACACACTTATATATATACGTTTTTAATTGCCAAAGAGAGTTATATGACTGTCTTGAGAAAGATGGTATAAAGTGAATTAACACCATCAAAACGCGTCAACGCACTATCTGCACAATTCGTATGCTCACTGGATGAGCTGATACTTAACAAGAGTTGATGTACTGGGTCTCAGTTGGCCTTCTCTTTACGAATGTGCTGATTTGAATGTAAAAATATACTGGCTCTTTTTTCTTACCTCTCTTTTTTAGCTGTAACATTAATGTTATGTATATGTTGTTGAGGTTTTTAACAATAGAAAAAATATAAAGGTGCCTGAAATTTTGCATTATATTGAAGTACATGAATTTTGTCTGCAAGTTTGCAGTATAGGTTTATTGCTTCTCGCCTTGTTTTTTAATTAATGAATGAATATATCAAGTGATAAGCACAGTTTTAAAATACATTTTGTACTAATTTCTACTCTTGACGTATTGTGGATTTACTGTTTGGGCCTTGTTCACAGTCGCATGTATGTGTCTGAATGTAAGGTAGACAAGGTGTATGAACGAGTAGAGGCATTGTAAGAGAAGTGGGAACTGAAGGATACATCTTTCTTTCACTTGATATGAGTATTTAGAACATCACATTTGTTCATGTTAGATGATAACTCGAAATTCATATCCATTCATATTCAAAATAGGGCATATTGTTTAGCAGAGGTTGGCCATGTATTTGTTAACAATGAGATCAACTAACCCATGACCTTTAAGAAAGGTTTATTTGATGAAGAATTGTATAAGCTGAGCTAACCTGTCTATATTTTAACAATTTTATTTTAGAAATGTACACGTCCTAATGGAAGTGTGTCCACAAAAGGTTAAACTCCTTACTGTTTTTCAGACATTGTGTAGAATTACCTATTTTATTTGTACCTCTCAAAGACCATGGCTCAACTGATTATGGTATTTAATGAAGTTAAGATTTTGTTTTCAGTAAGCAGCATAATAGCTTAAAATATGGTGTTAATATTCACTCTGCTTTTAAATCTGCTGCTCACATGAAATGATTAAGAAAGACATATATGCCATCCAGACACTGGAAGCTATTACTGAATGATTTGGTAAAATGGGGGAATTTTATATTGAAATTAAAGCACGAGGGCAAGGAGCTCAAACAAACTCTGCACAAGTCATCACATCAGCCCCACAACAGAGGCAAAGGCAACAAAAACGAGCTGCAGTGCCAAAATCCAAAACCGTGATACAAGGGAGTAGACCACAACAAATGTATTTCCTTAAATTATTGAATGAATAAACTATTAAAAAACGTACTAATCTTCAACACACCTCAGTAGGCAAATATTTGAAATTGCAAAGATACAGAGAGTCTTCTAGAAGTTACTTTTCTCAATATCTCAGAAAATTATAACTTAAAAGTCTGTGTATACATTTGCTGAAATTTATATCATTTGTGTTTTTTAGAATGTATATATTTAAGTGATAGTTACAGTAGGAACATTTAGTTATTAGATTGGATTACAATAGATAGGCAATAGTAAATTTAGGATAACCAGGAGGGTGATTAATGTGGTCATATTTGTAATATAATATATGTTTTAGTCTATATTTAGATATTTAATAAATGCATAGTTAATTTTTTATATTTAGGTAATAATTGTAGATTGATATTATGTAGGTCAGTGGGAGGTAAATGTGTTATTGATTATGTATGGGTTATAGTATTGTTAGTTTCTTAAGCTTAGATGCTGTTAGAATTATTCTAGATCAACGCAATACTGGGCTTGTGCCACACAGCCCTACATAAGTGACACATATCAACTGCTGAGTCGCTTTGTAAATATGACTTAAGCCCTTGCGTTGTATTGTGTCGACTTGCACAATGCACGCACACCGCAAGAGCTTAGTAAATCTGGCCCTTGATTTTTATATCTTGCAGGAGACTGTGCCGATGCTTACTCTGCTGAGGTGGTACTATGGCTGAAAGTCAGATGCCAAAAAGGTAGCTACACTCCAATGTTGAATCACATCTGACATGGCCAGCTTCAAAATGCAGATTTAAGGTTATTTTCTGGCTTTTTTTTTCTTTCTTATTTTTATATAGCGCAAACTTGATCCGAAGGTATCAGAGCGCTTTACATGAGCACCAGTTGAATTACACAAGGACACATTCATTTTGTTAGGCACGGGAGATAGTGATTTGCCCAGAATCACAGGATGTTGAGCATCATTGCCGAGACTTGAACCCGGTTCTCCAGATTTGAGATCGACCGTTCTAACCGTTAGGCCACATCCTCTCCCCTTTGTTATGAACTTGACACTGTACTGGTTGTTGTGAAACACCTTTAAAGTCCACTCTGTGGCAGGAAACGTCATTGCGACGCAGGAAAGGCCCCAGCCTGTCAGGGCCCATGTAACCCACCCACTCAGCCCCAGACTAATGACTATCAGTGAGATATGGGAGACTCAGGGGCCCCTTAACACGTTGTGCAGGAGGGCACCAGCATTTTGCGTTACTTCACTGCTGAGCAGTGAAACTCAGAAAGGCTGAGGCTAGCAGAAGCAGCAGGCCCCGCTTTGCGATGTTCACCCTAAGCATTTACAGCTCAAAGAACCTCAAGCCGGAGGTCACAGTGCAACTGGTAAAGCTGGCTTAGGTCAGAGAACACCAGTACACACCTTATGTTATGTGGTTGTGGATATCTGTTCTTTGAGTGCCAAGGATGTCCACTCTAAGACTGCAGAGGTGGACCCATATTGCTTGGAAGATAAGCTTGTTTTGATGCTCCATGGACCAAATTTCTACAGTAGTTAAAACCCCACAAGGATTCCAACTATTTTAGGGTACTCATACATGGGCAGGAACAAAGGTTCCAATACACTGTATCTACTTCAAATTGACTTTTTAGAAGCAGACTCCAAATGCAATGGTTCTTCCCTCGCAAAATGTACACCGATAAATAAGAACAACAAAATGTTATGTTAATGTTATGTTATGTTATGTTAATCAAATTTTTTTGAGCGCGCAGCTGCCCCAGCAAAGGGGCGTCCCGGCGCTATATCAAACAAAGTAACACAACAGGCAACAACTAGGAAAAGAGCTGGCTTTAATAGGGCAATGGGAAAAGATAGGTTTTTAAAACAAAACAGCATATCACTAAATAATAACACATACACAAACCAAAAATAATACTAAATTCATAGTTGTTTCATTTATTCTGGTTATGGTAATATGATATGCAGGGCCACTGGAATTATGCGGCAGGAGAAGGCCAAATTATGTGGCAAGAAAAGCAATTATGCAGCATTATGGGGCATATTTTGTAATAGTATTACTTCATTATTTCATCATTGTTAAACTTAATCACACTGTCTGGGCATTGGTTGTACCTTATTAGTATAATTTTAATACCCAAATATAGCAATAAGCAATAAAAAGGTGACAGGTGCACCTTTGCAAAGGGACTTTCAGTGTGCGGCACCACATGTCGCTGCATTTTTTGTAACTTTTGAACCATTTGAGCTAAGAAAAAAAAATTTGGGGTTAAAAATTTGCAGATTATGTGGTAGATGATGGATTATGCCGCAAATATGGCAAATCTATAATTATGAGAACATTGCTGCACAATTGCATAATTCCAGTGGCCCTGATGATATATAATCTCACCAATGAGATCATTTCAAGGAAGAGGTCATAAGCATGCAAGTTATGATTTGCATGGCTGTTGTGTGTGTTATGGATTGCAGAGCTAATCATAACCTGTGAATTTCAGGTGTTTTTGGTTTTTAAGCCAAAACCATATTCAGACTGTACTTTAACTGTGATTTAAGTGAATTTCAGAGTTTTTCTAAACATAAGTAGATGTATTATGTCCAAAGGTGATCATAACTTCGCTTTAACTGTGATATGTTTCAGGTAACATGTGTGTGTGTGCACATGTGAGTGCTCTTGGCTTGTGTGTGTGTGAGATGGGATGCGCTTTTGTGGCGTGTGTCTAGTTTTCTGTGCCTCAAATGTTATTTACACTTTTTTATATATATAAATGCAAAATAATGTCCAAGGCCACATCACAAAATCGTGCCTACCTCCTTTGTCTTGTAAGCAAGAATATGGTACATCAATCAAACAGCTGACATCTTCCACCCAAAATCTGAACATAGTTTATTGAGCAAAGTAATTCTTTCCACCTCACAAGAATGGGGGCCCTACAGCCGAAAAAAACTTCTCAAATATGGTGGAGGGCTGAAGGAGCACGTGAACAAAATCAAAGTAAAGCAATTAAAAATTAATAAAGGGTGTGGAGTTTTTCCCTTTTCTTTTCAGCTGTAGTTGGCAAGCATTTGTGCCAGACATTTTGCATCCTCATTAAGTGCTGCCTGGCAAGCAGCCTGAGTTCCAGCGAGTTCTGGGAATGCCGATGCTTTAAGCACGGACTTTTTCGCCCCTCCTTTTAATGTTCTCAATCTGCAGTCGTCCACGCTTTGGCACCGTCCAATCTCGCTTCATCCGGGAAGGCTCTGAGCTGTCAATCAAGAGTGCAACGACACGTTTCTTGCAATTTCCAAGATGTTACTCTAGCTTTCAAAACGAGCTGTGTGAGGGTAGAGCCCCGCCCACACACACCGCAGCGAACCAGGATGAGTTGCCGGAATGAATCGGATATTTTACAGTGAGATTCGTGATGCTGAACCGTTGAAGGTTAAAGCGGACACAGCGTCAACTTTGAGGTCTGTTTTCCTTTCTATGTGTGCTGATGCCAAAGAAAACCTCAATTAAGTCTAGCACTGAACTTCGCGCAAAATTACTCGGGTAATTAAACCCTGGACAGGTACATGCTTGCTTCGGTTGCTTAACAGCGAGGAATGTGCCATTAAAATCAGCTAACTCGATAAGCACTTGCTGCTTGAACTGTCAAGCCAGTAGAACATTTCCAATGTAAATGGCCACATTTTTGTACAGCTTACATTACCAGATTTCATGTTTCTAAACACACCCCCTGATGGCCCTGTGGTAGGTCCCCTTCTGTGAGCAGGTGGGGAAGAAAGGTTGTGAAATCATGTCTCCATGTGCCATATTAGCGAGGACTTGCGATGATTATCGCAAAGCGCGCTTAGCGATGTATTTTTTATCGCCGGCTATCGCTGGTTTACATCGAGGAGATAACGCGTTATTATCAACGTTTATCTCTAAGGCGATAGTAAAGCAGTGATAGCGGCTATTCTCCAGCAATAATGCGGGAATTCCAGCGATGAATTCCCATCGCTAAGGAAAAGGTCGCTAATAGGCAGGTGAGGATTCAGCCGTAGAATCCACCTCCCATAGGAAACTATGACTAAGTCAGGATTGTAGCAGGTGTTAAAATCCAGCGATAAACGCGGTTAGCGTGTGTTTTTTATCGCTTTGCGGGCCTTGGTAATAGGCGAAAGGTGTGTTTGCGACTGCTTTCAGTCGCTTTCAAGTTGGGAACGCCTCCTTTGCATGTCATTAGCGATAAATATTGCTAACATGCAAAGCAGCACCCAAAACAGTCGCTTTTGCAATAAAACTGTTGCTAACAGTTGTTAGCAACAGCTTGCTGATAGGGCGATAAAAAAATATCGCAGCTTTAGCGTCAAAAAGTGCCGCCAAAGCGGTGATACTGCCCTTGCTAATATGGCCCCATGTTCTTTTGTCACGGACATTGCAATAATGGCTTGAAAAAGTGGCCTAGTAGCTACGTTTATAGATACTCCTACAAACAAGTAGTTTGGCTTGTATAAAGGCACAGAGGAAATGCAATGACTACATATTGAGATTGTGCGTACAGTATAAGGGCGGTGATGTGTCAGTGTGTGAAGCTGTCACAATCGCTTTATATTGTGCAACTGTGAGGAATTCCATCTGCCCAGGGTGCCCAAATATTTTGGGAGTTTTGGACTTTGTACTTCTGCTGAGGACTAAGGCCTGCTGATAGGTATCAGCAAGAGTGGCTGGCACAGGTAAGAGCAGTAGGGCAGGGTGGAGGGGTAAGTCGACAGACGTCGGGATAGGTCAAATTAAATTTTAAAAAAATAAAGCCACTTACCTTTCGCTCGCGAGTGCAAGGTAAGTTGTTTTATTTATTTTATTTGACCTATCCTGTAGTCTGTCGACTTACCCCCCACACACACCCCCCACCCACCACTCTTATCTGTGCCGGCCACGCCTGGGTACCAGCCACATGTTTTCTTGTGAAATTTTGTGCTAGCCGGGCTCAAGGTAGTCAATGCTATGGTGGGACATCCTTTTCACTGTGTCAAGTACTCTGAGAGTTGTCACTGTTAATAGGTGTGCACCCTGCATATCGTAACCAGAATATCAATGGCATGGAATAGCGAGGATAAAACATTGAATTCAAAATATCAACGGGTAAGTATAGAGTTTTTATACGTAACTCCACATATATGTTTCTATGTGATATATATATATATCTAAAGTGTATGTAGATTTGTATTTAGGAATAGAAAATGTATACTTCCCTATATGGATTTATCTTTCAATATTTTGCCCACAATATTCTGTCCTCGAAATTCTTGTACCATAATCTGGGGGTTTATATTTAGTAGCATAACCAATTTCATAAATTATATGTTACCAGGTAACTGGAGGAGCTCTGGACAACCCCAGACCAGTTACTTATGTAGTTTTTGGTTTGGTTGTTGTTCCTGTACATGATTGTTGAGTTTTGCTCCCCTTGCGTCATTGTGCTGCATCGTCTAGCACATTCTTCGTTCACCCAGGTTGCTCCCCTTGAGTCATTGTGCTCCATCGTCTAGCACATTCTTCGTTCACCCAGGTGTATGTTAGATTCCCCATGTTAGACTAATGTTCTGATTTGTTACCTTTGCCTCAAATTGTAAAACGCTCTGATGTCCTTCGGGATCAAGTTCGCTCTATATAAAATGTATAAATAAGAAGTGTCTCATGTTGGCTTAGTGGTTCAGGTTGCAAGCTGGCAGCTATGCCTGTGCGTAATTGCATTGCCATCTATATCCGATTTTCACAACTCTTATAAGGCTTTTGGGTGGGCAAGTAAAATGCTATTCCATTGGTTAACCAAGGGGCTAATTGGGAAGAATTTTGGAGTGATGTTTTTCTGATTTGGAGAATGTGCCCCAGTTATGTTGCATCAGACTTGCAGCTGTGCTATGGCATGTAGCAAAGAGTTATGGGAGGTATAAAGATACTATTGCATTTACTAATCATAATTACATTTTCAAGTTTACTCTCCTGAAGGGCTGATTGGTGAAAAATAAAAGCAGGGGCCTTTAAAAATTGGCAGTGATTAGTCCCAGGACACTAGGATCACAGCATCATGGCCCAATGGGGCCAGTTAAGACATTGTAGACAGAATCCATAAATAATCGCAGACACCGCAGTACTCAGACCTGGGATCCACCCAAGAGCAGCGGAGAGGAGATCAAGGAAAAACACAAACAAAGTGGTAGAGGTTTTGTGGGGCCTACTCAGAAGAGGTGGGGCTGAAATTGAATGAGCATCGCAGACAACACAGCAGTGGTTTTACAGGGTCTTTCCAGAAGGTGCAAGGGCAAGATCCCAATTATACCACACACATCACAGTAGTTGACCTATGAGGAGGCTTGACATTGAAGCGCTAGACTTGGAATAGGGTTTGTCTGCCTTGTTAATTTGCTAGATTACTGTCAAGTCCGATCTCACCACGAAATGTCGGATTCTTTGTATTTATAATGGTCCCTTCTCATGGCTTGGCAGTTCGGGCTGGACTGTTTCCATGAGGCACAGGGTCAGACTGATTTGCATATAGCCATGTCTGAACTGGGGTGGCCGAGTGAGCTAAAGAATGGTGATGGATTAAACCCAGATCAGTTGACTGGGGGTGAGTGTTTGATTTGCTCAAACGCTCCGTCCATCATCCCCTTTTGTATCGCTTAATAGGTGAGCAGCACAAGGCCTTTGACCTTAGGTAACCCCATAAATTGAAATTTCAGTATGGGGAATAATTACAAATGTTTGCACTGTTACTTGTGTGGCCCAACACAATTATCCACTGCACTCATAAGCCTTCAAAATATATTGCCAACAGACGTTATGTTTTGCGTCGCTTTCTGCCTTGGAGGTACATTATATCTCATGTCACTTGTAATATGCAGGGATATCTGTCACCTTTGGAGTATGACATCTGCCAAACTCTAAATCAGGCCCTTAATTTCCACTGAAGCTTATGAACCTTAAGTGGATATTTGAAAGGCTCTGCAGACTAATAATATCTATGTTCTCTAACCTAGCTGGATATAGAGTCTTTAGCTCTTCTTCAGGCATGCCATATTAATGCCGTTCATAACTTGCCATAGTTCAGTTAATCTTGTCTTACTGGGATAAGGTATTTATTCCAGGGCAATATTTTTCTGCCCTGATCCCTCCCATGATCCTCCTTATGCTTTAAGATGGTTACACTGAGTTAGACGGGCACTTCAGGTGCAATCTGGTCTCTCTGTGTTCTGTGGGATAATGTAGTCTGTAACATCAACCCTCTACTAGAATCATAGTGCCCTGTTAGTTATGTCCCTTCAGAACCTGCCCCTTTCTGCATACCTGGAGTGTCTTTTAGATCGCCTGTCAGAGGTGTAAGGAAGTCTTCCTCAGTCCAAATGCTGGCTCTTTCTGGCACCTAAAGCAAATGATCACGTCATGTCTTGATGATAAACATTGACTACACCTGCACAGTCATCATTATACTCCATAGAGATTATATAGCATCAAAAATAGAGACACACCATTTCGGGGTCAACATTCAGAATGGGGCATTCCATGATATATATATATATTTTTTATCAAACATGATATTTTTACGTTTATAATGTTGTGACTAGGATAAGATCATGTTAATGCCTAATCGTGCTCACATATTCATGCAAAATAGCGTAATTAGTACCTCCAGACCTATGTGTAGTTGTATCTGACCTTATGCCAACAGTTGTCATATATTGTCATATAAAGGAATATACTAAGCACAACTAGAGAGAAAACCAAGTTGGGTGCAGCAGTAAAACACCTGATGTACCTAGTGGTCTTAAAACAGAGAAATGGTTTACATGACTTGCAATCATGGAATCTGATCCTTTAGTTCCTTCATGTGTGCCTTGAGGCGGCATACCCAACATTATTCCCTATTGAATAATGATTGTACTACTTCCCCCACCCCCTTCTGTGGTACATGAACTTTCTCCAGCACAACCCGGCTGATGTCATCCTCACTGTGTCTGCTTTCCCAAAAATATGCTGTCATCTTCATAGTGCAATTCTTGCACCTGATGTTACTTCTATGTTTATTATTCCAGCTACATACTTTATGTGAAGTCATACACACATTTTTTGACCCACATGCGCACTTGATCATGTGTACCACATTCTCAATGTGACAGTTGGCGTGAGATATTAGGATCCAAGGGTGGCAAGTGCCAACGTAAATGTGCCTGCAAGTCTTAGTGAATTTACAGGCTGGATATCTGGCCTTAGGGTAATGGCCCATAACAGGGGAAGACCCCATGGTGTTGTAACTTGAGTAGAATCCTGTTTGCTATGTTAAGTGTGTACTTAATGGTCCTTGATACTGGTACCTTTTTTAAGGAAAACAAGGGGGGGGCGCGTCATTCCATGACTTCATAAGATTCTACCATTTTTCTAAATAATCATTTTAACTCTGTTAGAGAGAGTGGAAACAATAGTTACACAGGTGGGGCTGTCCGTTGAAGGCTTTGGGAAAGTTTCAAGGAGGTAATTCTTTTTCTTATTGCATGTACGTTTCTTTGCCTTCTTTAATACTTCGGTGGGGTATAGTCTGGTCTTGAGCTTGTTAGTAAGGACCTCATCCTGTTCATCAAAAGTTGGCAACTTAGAGCAGTTACGCCTAATTCAGAGATTTTGTCCAAGATTTTCTCTTAGAACACTTGGGTGAAAACTGTTGAATCATAATAAGCCATTCTTATTTGTTGGTTTTTCAAAGACATTAGTAATGACCTAATCCTCCCTTACTTCGATATGCAGGTCAAGGAAAGTGACTTTTCTGTGTCCAATAGTATGGGTAATTCAGAGATAGGGATTATTGGTGTTGGTCCATGTGAGGGTAAAGTACTCATCTCCCTTCCAAATAATAATGTCATCACCAATATAGCTGCACCTGATCACGGTATGTTCTGAAAAGGGGTTAGTCAAAGAGTAGATGTAATTGGTCTCAAATTGATGTACATACAAGCAGGCCAAACTAGGGACTAAAGTACAGCCTATCGTTATCCCTTGTATTTGATGATGTATTTGTGCCATTGTACTCTACAAAATATGTGTCAATTCGTGTCTGAGTTCAAAATGGTCTGGTTGAGGGGTGGACACAAATCCAAGCCCTTTGTTTAGTACTTGTAACTTAGTTATGGGTGAAACTTGCCATGATTTATAAGGAACCCGTGCTCCCTCAAAATCTCCTATACCTTGTCCGTATGTAGCTTTTCTTCCTGAAAGGATGGCGAGATTATCAGACAGTCATCCAGATAAGAATCGTTATCCCTTGAATATGTAAAAGAGCCATCAGAGGAGCTAGCAATTCATGAAGCTAGAAGAGGACAATTTGATGCCAATGGTAATACTCTGAATTGGAAGTGATGAAGGTTAAACAGCAGATCTCAGAAACTTCTGATGAAGTGGCTGGACTGCAATATGCAGCTAGGTATCCTGCACACGCTCATTGTTGTTAGGAAATCCCTCTCTGAAACACGTGGAATTACTTGTTGTAATGTTATCATTCTGAAATGGGTCATCTTGTTCCATAGGTTTACATTTCTGAGATCAAGAACCAGATACCTTCCAGATCAGAAAAGGGGTGGACTAGTACCTTCTCCACTTTTCTGAAGAGAAACCCATATAATTGCTGTTGGAAATGGCTCTTTTTGCAGGGTTATCCCCAAACTGTTTGCTTCTTCCTCCTATTTTTTCCTGACCTGTGGTTGTTGGCTGTAGGGCTCCGGGCACTTTACCACTGCTGATCAGTGCTAAAGTGCATATGCTCTGTGTAAATTATTATTGTGATTGGTTCTCCCTGATTGGCATATTTGTTTTACCAGTAGGTTCCTAGTAAAGGGCACTGAGTGTGCCAGGGCTGGTAAATCAAATGTTACTAGTGGTTTTGCAGCACTAATTGTGCCACTGCATGAGTAGCCCTGAAAAGATGTCTCAGGCCTGCCACAGCTGTGTCTGTGCGCAGTTTGTTAACTGTCATGTCGACTTGGCAAGTGCACCCAATTGCCAGGCCCTAACCTTCCCTTTTCTTACATATAGGGCACCCCTATGGTTGGTCAAAGGTACCCCCCTGGGCAGTGTGCAGCATATGTGAAAGGTAGGACATGTGCTGGTGTGTGTAACATTTTCTGATAGTGAAATAATGCCAATTTTGTTTTTCACTATTGAAAAGCTATCATGCCCCATAGGACAGAATGAGAAATGCTTTGTAACATTTACAAGCATATCTTCCCATAAGGATAAGATAGAAAAATTGAGCTTGGTATCCCTGAACTCAGGATTTAATAACACATCCTTTAGTAAAGATGGTTGTTAAAGTGTGTGCTTGAAAATGCCACTTTTAGAAAGGCGCTATTTTCTTGTTCAACCATCCTGTGTGCCTCTGCCTGTTTGTGGATTACTGTCTGGCTTTAGAGTGACAGGGGCTGGGGAGGTGCAGTGGCTCCAGGAGTCTGGATGGGTCAGCACTAGGCTGAATAGGCCTGATCTGCATTTGGAGTGGTGGGAGGAGTAGCACCTGCACCTGAATAGGGCTGTGCCTGCCTTCCACAATGCTGGCTCCGACCCCTTTGGTGTGTCTGGAGCCAAAGCTCACGCTGACAATGGATGTTGTTGTGTACTTGCAGAATGCCCCCCAGAACTGGTTTGAACTGGGCTCAGAGCCCCTTGCACAAATAGAACAAAGACATTTTTGGGGTATAAGTATCAGACCCAACACCCCAGACTTTAGATCATTCCTGGAATTCAAGAGGAAACTTTGCCAAGGAGATGAGCTGGAGAGACCGAGGAGAAGTACTGCCCTTGCTGTGTGTCTGGGGTTGGCCTGCAGTTGCTGTTTCTGACAAGGAAAGGAGAATGACTTTGCTGTGTGCTGTGTCCCATGCTTGAAGGAGATATCTAAGGGCCTGAAGTGTGCTGGCCTCCTGTTCTGAAGTCTCAGGGAAACAAAAGACAAATCTGCTGGTGCTGCTGGACTCTGCCATCTGTGAGTCCTACCCTTGCCTGAGGTGCCTCCTTCCAGTTACTGGCCCTCAGTGGTGGGTTTTGCAGCTAACCTCTGCAAGAACCAGAACGAACCATCGCAAAGCTGTGCAAAGTATCTCAGAACTGAAGCCAGATGACGCAAAGTCTTGCCGAGTCTCGCCGGACGACACAAAGTCTCGCCGGGCAGCCCTCAGCACCGACGCCAGACAGCACGAAACCTCGGAAAGTAAGGTGTGCCAAGCATCCTAGCTGTGCACTAAGTTTTTCCACGCATCACCCGCAGACCAGAATTGTCCTGGATTTCGACGCCTTACTTACCCCTACAGTCCGGATTCGACACATCACAGCTCCTGTGTGAATCAGAACTGTTGCCTCGCCTCCCCAAGGACTCAGGAACTGACGCATCGCTGTGTTTTTTAACCCTTCCTTTCTCTGCGGCTGTTTGGCCTTGTGAATTTTAACGCATCTTCAGGTACTTTGTATAAAAGTCACGCATCCATAGTTTTCTATGGTACAAGTTCTTGAAACCTTTTGAAAGTCATATTTTTAACTGTGTATGTTGGATTTTTGTTGGTTTGGTCTTGTGAAGTTTAGATAAAGATATTTTATTTTTCTAAACTGGTGTGGTGTCCATTTGTGCTATTTTCACTGTGTTACTATGAGTGTTGGTGCATATACTTTACACATTGCCTTTGGGATAAGCCTTTTCTGCTCATGCCAAGCTACCATGGGGGTGAGCAGGGGTTATCTAAAGTGTATATCCCCTTACCAGCAAGGGTCCCTATTTGGACAATCATACCTAGCTCTGCTAACTACAGACCCCCATTTCTAACAATTGCCCTCTTGTTTAGTAGCATCTGAATCCGTTTCTACAAAAACCCATTTTTCACTGAGTTTATCGGAATGGAGGTAGGAATTATGCCAGAGTTTGGCGGTAATGAACTGAACTCTATAAAATATCCATTTGTTAGAGTGTTTAACTCCCAATGATCTGTTATCTTATCTTCCCAGATCTTGGCAAATTCCAACAATCTCCCTCCCAACGGATCTCCTATTTCGAGAGGAGGGTGACTGTTAAGAATGCAGGTTGTTTGGTCCGCATTGACCAGCTGGTTCCTGGTTCTTCAAAGGTTTTCTGGGTTGAAATCTCTTCCTTCAGTATTGATGATTTTTATAATCTCTCTCAGAATAATCCTTATAATCTCTACTCCGGAATTTAGATCCATTAGATGACGAACTTTTATAAGAAAGAGTGTGCTTCCTATTTTTCTGTGATTAAGCAATTGCGTCATCCAGGGACCCGGTCCTTGGATGCTTGATTCCGGTCTGGGAAAGACATGGCTTGGTAGTTCGGACTGGACTGTTCCCACGAGGCACAGGGTCAGAGCTGATTTGCATATAGCCAGTGTCTAACCCAGGGTGATGTGGAGTGTAAAAAAACGATGGATTTAGGCCCAGATCCTTGTACTGGGGTGAATGTATGACATTGTTCTACATTCTGTCCATCAACTGTGTTTTTTGCAATTTTCACCCCGAGTGGGCTGGGGATGCTCAGACGTGAGTCCCAGGCTCTCCACATCACTGGAGTCAAGCTATCCAGGCTGAATGAAGGCTGATAGCCAGAAACCGGTCCTTGGATGCTTGATTCCGGTCTGGGAAAGACATGGCTTGGTAGTTCGGACTGGACTGTTCCCACGAGGCACAGGGTCAGAGCTGATTTGCATATAGCCAGTGTCTAACCCAGGGTGATGTGGAGTGTAAAAAAACGATGGATTTAGGCCCAGATCCTTGTACTGGGGTGAATGTATGACATTGTTCTACATTCTGTCCATCAACTGTGTTTTTTGCAATTTTCACCCCGAGTGGGCTGGGGATGCTCAGACGGAGTCCCAGGCTATCCACATCACTGGAGTCAAGCTATCCAGGCTGAATGAAGGCTGATAGCCAGAAACCGGTCCTTGGATGCTTGATTCCGGTCTGGGAAAGACATGGCTTGGTAGTTCGGACTGGACTGTTCCCACGAGGCACAGGGTCAGAGCTGATTTGCATATAGCCAGTGTCTAACCCAGGGTGATGTGGAGTGTAAAAAAACGATGGATTTAGGCCCAGATCCTTGTACTGGGGTGAATGTATGACATTGTTCTACATTCTGTCCATCAACTGTGTTTTTTGCAATTTTCACCCTGAGTGGGCTGGGGATGCTCAGACGTGAGTCCCAGGCTCTCCACATCACTGGAGTAAAGCTATCCAGGCTGAATGAAGGCTGATAGCCAGAAACCGGTCCTTGGATGCTTGATTCCGGTCTGGGAAAGACATGGCTTGGTAGTTCGGACTGGACTGTTCCCACCAGGCACAGGGTCAGAGCTGATTTGAATATAGCCAGTGTCTAACCCAGGGTGATGTGGAGTGTAAAAAAACGATGGATTTAGGCCCAGATCCTTGTACTGGGGTGAATGTATGACATTGTTCTACATTCTGTCCATCAACTGTGTTTTTTGCAATTTTCACCCCGAGTGGGCTGGGGATGCTCAGACGTGAGTCCCAGGCTCTCCACATCACTGGAGTCAAGCTATCCAGGCTGAATGAAGGCTGATAGCCAGAAACCGGTCCTTGGATGCTTGATTCCGGTCTGGGAAAGACATGGCTTGGTAGTTCGGACTGGACTGTTCCCACGAGGCACAGGGTCAGAGCTGATTTGCATATAGCTAGTGTCTAACCCAGGGTGATGTGGAGTGTAAAAAAACGATGGATTTAGGCCCAGATCCTTGTACTGGGGTGAATGTATGACATTGTTCTACATTCTGTCCATCAACTGTGTTTTTTGCAATTTTCACCCCGAGTGGGCTGGGGATGCTCAGACGTGAGTCCCAGGCTCTCCACATCACTGGAGTCAAGCTATCCAGGCTGAATGAAGGCTGATAGCCATAAACCGGTCCTTGGATGCTTGATTCCGGTCTGGGAAAGACATGGCTTGGTAGTTCGGCCTGGACTGTTCCCACGAGGCACAGGGTCAGAGCTGATTTGCATATAGCCAGTGTCTAACCCAGGGTGATGTGGAGTGTAAAAAAACGATGGATTTAGGCCCAGATCCTTGTACTGGGGTGAATGTATGACATTGTTCTACATTCTGTCCATCAACTGTGTTTTTTGCAATTTTCACCCTGAGTGGGCTGGGGATGCTCAGACGTGAGTCCCAGGCTCTCCACATCACTGGAGTCAAGCTATCCAGGCTGAATGAAGGCTGATAGCCAGAAACCGGTCCTTGGATGCTTGATTCCGGTCTGGGAAAGACATGGCTTGGTAGTTCGGACTGGACTGTTCCCACGAGGCACAGGGTCAGAGCTGATTTGCATATAGCCAGTGTCTAACCCAGGGTGATGTGGAGTGTAAAAAAACAATGGATTTAGGCCCAGATCCTTGTACTGGGGTGAATGTATGACATTGTTCTACATTCTGTCCATCAACTGTGTTTTTTGCAATTTTCACCCAGAGTGGGCTGGGGATGCTCAGACGTGAGTCCCAGGCTCTCCACATCACTGGAGTCAAGCTATCCAGGCTGAATGAAGGCTGATAGCCAGAAACCGGTCCTTGGATGCTTGATTCCGGTCTGGGAAAGACATGGCTTGGTAGTTCGGACTGGACTGTTCCCACGAGGCACAGGGTCAGAGCTGATTTGCATATAGCCAGTGTCTAACCCAGGGTGATGTGGAGTGTAAAAAAACGATGGATTTAGGCCCAGATCCTTGTACTGGGGTGAATGTATGACATTGTTCTACATTCTGTCCATCAACTGTGTTTTTTGCAATTGTAACGTTTACAAGCATATCTTCCCATAGGGATAAGATAGAAAAATTGAGCTTGGTATCCCTGAACTCAGGATTTAATAACACATCCTTTAGTAAAGATGGTTTTTAAAGTGTGTGTTTGAAAATGCCACTTTTAGAAAGGGGCTATTTTCTTGTTCAACCATCCTGTGTGCCTCTGCCTGTTTGTGGATTGACTGTCTGGCTTTAGAGTGACAGGGGCTGGGGAGGTGCAGTGGCTCCAGGAGTCTGGATGGGTCAGCACTAGGCTGAATAGGCCTGATCTGCATTTGGAGTGGTGGGAGGAGTAGCACCTGCACCTGAATAGGGCTGTGCCTGCCTTCCACAATGCTGGCTCCGACCCCTTTGGTGTTGTCTGGAGCCAAAGCTCACGCTGACAATGGATGTTGTTGTGTACTTGCAGAATGCCCCCCAGAACTGGTTTGAACTGGGCTCAGAGCCCCTTGCACAAATAGAACAAAGACATTTTTGGGGTATAAGTATCAGACCCAACACCCCAGACTTTAGATCATTCCTGGAATTCAAGAGGAAACTTTGCCAAGGAGATGAGCTGGAGAGACCGAGGAGAAGTACTGCCCTTGCTGTGTGTCTGGGGTTGGCCTGCAGTTGCTGCTTCTGACAAGGAAAGGAGAATGACTTTGCTGTGTGCTGTGTCCCATGCTTGAAGGAGATATCTAAGGGCCTGAAGTGTGCTGGCCTCCTGTTCTGAAGTCTCAGGGAAACAAAAGACAAATCTGCTGGTGCTGCTGGACTCTGCCATCTGTGAGTCCTACCCTTGCCTGAGGTGCCTCCTTCCAGTTACTGGCCCTCAGTGGTGGGTTTTGCAGCTAACCTCTGCAAGAACCAGAACGAACCATCGCAAAGCTGTGCAAAGTATCTCAGAACTGAAGCCAGATGACGCAAAGTCTTGCCGAGTCTCGCCGGACGACACAAAGTCTCGCCGGGCAGCCCTCAGCACCGACGCCAGACAGCACGAAACCTCGCAAAGTAAGGTGTGCCAAGCATCCTAGCTGTGCACCAAGTTTTTCCACGCATCACCCGCAGACCAGAATTGTCCTGGATTTCGACGCCTTACTTACCCCTACAGTCCGGATTCGACACATCACAGCTCCTGTGTGCATCAGAACTGTTGCCTCGCCTCCCCAAGGACTCAGGAACTGACGCATCGCTGTGTTTTTTAACCCTTCCTTTCTCTGCGGCTGTTTGGCCTTGTGAATTTTAACGCATCTTCAGGTACTTTGTATAAAAGTCACGCATCCATAGTTTTCTATGGTACAAGTTCTTGAAACCTTTTGAAAGTCATATTTTTAACTGTGTATGTTGGATTTTTGTTGGTTTGGTCTTGTGAAGTTTAGATAAAGATATTTTATTTTTCTAAACTGGTGTGGTGTCCATTTGTGGTGTTTTCACTGTGTTACTATGAGTGTTGGTGCAAATACTTTACACATTGCCTTTGGGATAAGCCTTTTCTGCTCATGCCAAGCTACCATGGGGGTGAGCAGGGGTTATCTAAAGTGTATATCCCCTTACCAGCAAGGGTCCCTATTTGGATAATCATACCTAGCTCTGCTAACTACAGACGCCCATTTCTAACAATTGCCCTCTTGTTTAGTAGCATCTGAATCCGTTTCTACAAAAACCCATTTTTCACTGAGTTTATCGGAATGGAGGTAGGAATTATGCCAGAGTTTGGCGGTAATGAACTGAACTCTATAAAATATCAATTTTTTAGAGTGTTTAACTCCCAATGATCTGTTATCTTATCTTCCCAGATCTTGGCAAATTCCAACAATCTCCCTCCCAACGGATCTCCTATTTCGAGAGGAGGGTGACTGTTAAGAATGCAGGTTGTTTGGTCCGCATTGACCAGCTGGTTCCTGGTTCTTCAAAGGTTTTCTGGGTTGAAATCTCTTCCTTCAGTATTGATGATTTTTATATTCTCTCTCAGAATAATCCTTATAATCTCTACTCCGGAATTTAGATCCATTAGATGACGAACTTTTATAAGAAAGAGTGTGCTTCCTATTTTTCTGTGATTAAGCAATTGCGTCATCCAGGGACTCCCCAAAAAGCTTCTAGCCCTTGAACGGAATTTTGAGAAACAAGAATTTTCCAGAGAAATATGCTTTCCACTCACATAATCAGAGGTTACAATGGGCAAGAATGGATGATTCAGAAGCTAATGCCATTGTTCTGACTATATCTGATGAAACGTCAGCTGTTCCGTTTGAAGAAGGATTTCTGAACAGTCAGCAACCTCCTGTATTGTTTCTGATAGTGTTTCAAAATCCTGCAACAATGATTATGAGGCATAGATGGCATAGGTTGCCGTTTTCAGCAACAAATTGAAGGCGGCAAAAGATTTCTTCAACTTGCTGGCCACAGTTGAGTCAGTCTGCTCAGAAGGAGTGCAGTCATTTGGGTTGATAGCTGTCTTGTCAATCTTGGAGGTCAAAATTAAATAGTATTCAGAATTTGCTGAAATGATCTCCTCCCTTTCAATAAGGCATAGGTTTTTTGTAAAAAAAACCTCTGTAATATGCACTGATCAATGTCCTTTCATTGTCTAAAAGTCAGCTTTTTGATTCTTCTATAAAGAGGAAGTAAAAATACAGGTTTAGAAAACTGAGGGAATAACTATTCCTCCTCCTCTGTTACAACCTCGAATCCAAAATTCTCTCTAATGTGTTTGAGAATGTGAACCAGGTCTGTATTTGCAATATTTTTACCTGACAAAGTAGTGCTTGGACCTGATAATGCAGAGCCAGAGTTGGTTTCAGGAGCTTTTTTAGTCTTTTTCTTCTTATTATCCTCAAGTATAGTTAAGGGCTTAGTCGCAGCCTCCTGTATCATGACTTGAACCTTCGAAGCCATGAAAAAAAGCTGGGACATCAGGAGTCTTAGAGCACTCTTGGCATTTTCTGGACTGATGCACCTCCTCAGTAGAGGGAGAAGGAGATCTCACGTTTTTACACTTATGAGTTTTTTCCCTCCATGTTGGACCTCTGTCATACACGAGTGTGAACACACCGTCTAGAAATGTTATGTGCCTAAAATAGGAAAACAAGCTACCACCTAAAAAGCCAATTCTCCAATGGATATCAATTTATAGGCTTCAGAGCCACATCAGACTCCTTACCTGCCTTTCCATTCTCTTTTTCCTTTGCCAGAAGGTGCTCCACAGTCTCCTGCACTACATGTGTCTTCTCTTGTCACTCAGAAACCGCAGGAAGACCAGTGTGCATACGCGACCCGTCTGTTTCCGACGGAGTGGCTGAGCAGTCAAGGCACTCCTCAGGTATGCAACGTTTACAACTAAATTTTACAACGCACTACCATTACAACGCAGGTATTACCACGCATACCATTACAACGCATTGCGCTGGGGGGCGCTCTAGGGTAAGTAATAAGTTTAATTTTCTATCCAACACATTCCCTAGTGTCCACGGGGACTGGAGTTGGAATAGAAAATTATACTTACCACTATCCAGCACCTCTAAGCGCTATGCGTTGTAACGGTATTCGTTGTAAATACCGCGTTGTAAAGGTATGCGTGGTAAAAGTATGCATTGTAACGTCATACATCCCACTCCTCAGCACTGAATGAGGAATCCCCTCTTGCTCATCCATTGCAGACCACCCGTACCGCGGAGCAGCCTGCATACATTCAGCAACTGTAATGATGTGAAGCTGTAGATACTGCTCACCACTGCCCATAAAAGGTATGTGTCTAATGGAGCACAATGAAAAAAGAATGTTGGGAGTGTGCAAGGGGTTTATGTACATTGGGGCATATTTTCAAGCCTCTATCGCCACGGAGCGCTACTTTTTTGACGCTCCAGTGACTTAGCGCCATTTTTAATATTCACAAGGTAGCGCTAAGCTACTCTTTAGGCTTAACGCCACCTTATAAGTATGCTCCTTTCTGCCCAGTCGGCGGGGGCAAAGGGGCGTGCAATGGGTGTTGCTGTGGTTGTTCCACTGCAGCACCCATTGCATTTTGACGCTGTCTCAGATTTACAAGGAGGTGTAAATCTGTGGCAGCACCAAAAACAAACACCATGCAAGAGCAGGTGTTAGAAATGCTTTTATTTTTTCCTCGTTTTTGCTTTTTCATGGGTGCTGCATTCTGCAGCACAAATAGAAAGAGCAAAAACCCATTAATGATTGTTTATGTGCAGGAAAGTGTCTCTTCTTGCACATAAAGAATCAATAAATAATGAAGATTTGCTACTTCTATGTGTGCTGCAGAATGCAGCACACACAGAAGTAACAAACAGCCAGTATGGATTGTTTATGTGCTGGAGGGGACACCTTCCTACACATAATCAATCATTCCCTGCAACGCAGGCACACTTGCACAGTGGCGCAGGGTTGCCTGCATTGGCGCTATACAGCTAATTCTAGCGCCAGAGCTAGGGAAAACAAAGAGGTGCGCCATATTGTAGTAAAGACGGCGCATCCCTGGGTTTTGAAAATGTCGCAGCGCGGCGCTCCCAAATTTGGCATTGTTCCGTGCTCCGACATTTTTTAGTAAATATGCCCCTTTGTTTCTTTAATTAGGAGGTGTATCAGTGAGGCTCAGCACCTCTCACTAAATTAATCGTGGCAAAGGGAGCATGACGGGGTAATTTCAGTCCATAGTATGTGCTGTGTATATTGTTGTTGTCATTAATATTATTATTATTATTATTATTATTATTACTATTATTATTATTATTATTATTGTTATTATGATATAATTAATCTGAGGTGAAAATGGCATTATACAGAAAGATCTATCAATGATTCGTGGCTCTGAAGCTCATAGCAAGATAACCTTTAAATCTTATGAAAAAGACACCTTTGTATAATGCCCCATCGGCGAATGGTCTGCTCTGCCATCGAAGGGCACTAACTAGTACTTTCACTTTCCATAGAGAACCTAAATATCATGACTCATTTACTGTGAACTCGGCCAGCACTGCAGAGGCACGCGCTGCAAATCATAACCCCTAGTACACACAGAGTGCACAGGGCACCCTTATGCAGGTGAGCCAGGCACAAACAGAAACAGAGCGCCCTATTACAACGAATGCGCATTGAAGTGAAATGAAATGAATTTGTACTTGTTAAGCGCACTTATACCCCAAACGGGGTTTCCTGGCGCTGTACGCATACCGCTGTGGAACCCTTCCTGGCTTTTCCCTGTGAAATGTCCACTCCTGGGCACCCCCAAGGTGAAGCCAGGCATCCCAGCGCTGTTGGGGCCGTTGTGGAGATTAAGCAAGCTATTGCCCAGGGTTGCAGAGTGGGACCCAGGATTAGAATAGGCACCGAGGCGAGAATTATCAGGTCCGAGGAAATTGAGCCCAAGACCCTCCGGGGTGGGAATTGAACCCTGGACCTCTGCATCAGGGTCTGCCGCTCTAACCATTGAGCCACACTTCTCCATTCATCGATATACAGAGCAGTTACTTCAAAGCCGCTCTTTGTTATTCTCTACAGTCGGTAACTCGCCTGCACTTTAAAGAGGAGTTAGAGATCTCACTGCAGGTGGGTGCTGTGGGTGACTGCACCTGCCTGCAGGGGGAATATCTATAGGGGGTCCAAGGGCCCCCTTACTCCCCCTCCAGAGGATTGCCGTCAGCAGGCGCCCTGACTGTGTGCCACCTCTTTGTAGCGCACTGTCAGTGCATCTCCTAAGGGCATGTTGGCATCTGCACTCACATCTGTAATATGACGCAGAGGCAAAGTGATTTCCTCATTTGCATAGGACCATGCCCTCTGAAGAGAGCGCTGGCGCTACATTTGCATCGTCCCTTTAAGTACTACAGAAGGGGCCATACAAGCCTCTGTGGCCCCTTCTGTAATGCCATAGTGCTCTGAGGGTGCACATAACGGGCACACACACATTGCACACCTGGAGCACTATGTGTAATAATGCCCAAGAACTACAGGTACTCTGACATCTAGGAAGATACAGCAGCATTCCCTTTGGCTCAGCATTGTGCAGTCTGCCTGTGGAAATGTGATTCAGGGGTCAGTGTGTGAGAAAACAAGGGGAAAATAGCAAGATAAAATTACAAGTGACGCATCTGCCACATGTAATAAATAGGATCACGCTGGTTGGACATTCTATCACCAAAAAACATGTTCGATATCAGCCAGGAACACTTTTGCAAAACACAGAAGGATAGAAAAACATGGGAATGCAACTGAAAAAGTAACCCACAGTTTCCATACACATCAAGCCGGCTTTCACTTGTTTAGTCAAATTCATTTAGTCATTTCCATGTTAATATTTTTCATATGAATTCAGTCTCGTTGCTAGGGCATATTTCGAGGTATATTACATTGCTCGCACTGGCAATGCTAAAACCAAGTGCACACATTTTTTACGCTCTTGGTGCAATTTACTATAAGGGTTGCACATGCGTCTGGTACACAGCCCCCTTTATGATGTAAAATGAGGTCATCTTGTTTGCGTATCTATATGTTTCCCTTTTGGAAGCAAGTAGAGTCCAGGAGGGGCCTCCGGGAGATATACAATGATAATCAGGTGGCAGACATTGTGTTTTATTTTGTATTTATTAATAATCATTTATAGAGTGCTTCCGGTCTTTGGCATCCAAGCACTGGTGGAGTTCTAGAAACAACAATTTCCATTTTATAGAAGAGGATTATTTTTCCTTGCTCCCAAAGGGGGTTTGGTAGGAGGAATGAGTGAGGCTGGGATGCTTTGCAGAATGTCTTCCTGCTTAGAGACCGGTCTGGCTGCCTCGCACAATATGGGACCCCAAGCTGCCCCAGTTAAGGTTTCAGCAGCATCAGTGAGCCACCCAGCAGCAGATAAACCCTAGCAGCACTTGTGAAGCCTCCGCTGGCACCAGTGGAGACCATAGAAGCACTGCTGGGGGCCCTGGAAGCTTGTGCAGAGCTGTGGAGCTGCCTGGGCCCCCAGGTACAAAAGCCACGAGTCTTGAGGGAAACAAGCTACACCAGTAAGGCATGAAAAGGAAGCAGGGCGGGATCAATACAGCAGGGCTATGATTTTCAGAAATTGAGGAAGAGGAAGACGAGGGCCACCAAGGGGTTTAGAAGAATGGGCTGCAGGGCCAGGTACAATGAAGGCAGAAGCAAGGAAGCAGCCTGGCCCGAGTCGTGGGCGGATATACGGCAGATGAGACCTCCATGAGGAGGCAAGGACCTTGTACAGAGAGTGTGGCCAGTTACTATGCACAATATCACAAAGGAGGGGCGTGTGCAATGGGTCATCCACTGCCAGCCTTGGAGGGTCAACAAGGCGCAGCATCCATTCACGTACCGAGAGGGCAGAAGGGTTTACCAACGCCTGCCTCAAGAATGTCTGAAGTGGAAGGAGAAAGTGCCTGATGCCTCAAGAATATCTGAAGTCGAAGAAGAAAGTGCCTGATGCCTCAAGAATATCTGAAGTCGAAGGAGAAAGTGCCTGATGCCTCAAGAATGACTGGAGTGGAAGGAGAAAGTGCCTGATGCCTAAAGAATGACTGGATTGGCGGGAGAAAGTGCCTGATGCCTCAAGAATGACTGGGTTGGAGGGAGAAAGTGCCTGATGCCTCAAGAATGACTGGTTTGGAGGGAGAAAGTGCCTGATGCCTCAAGAATGACTGGAGTGGAAGGAGAAAGTGCCTGATGCCTAAAGAATGACTGGATTGGCGGGAGAAAGTGCCTGATGCCTCTCTAATGACTGGATTGGAAGGAGAACGTGCCTGATGCCTCAAGAATGACTGGATTGGAGGGAGAGCGTGCCTGATGCCTCAAGAATGACTGGATTGGAAGGAGAACGAACCTGATGCCTCAAGAATGACTGGATTGGAGGGAGAAAGTGCCTGATGCCTCAAGAAGGATTACATTTGAGGGAGAAAGTGCCTGATGCCTCAAGAATGACTGGATTGGAGAGAGAAAGTGCCTGAAGAGCACATGAGAAGGGGCCCAAGGATGGCAGAAGAGGATTGGGAGAGAATGTGAGAAGGTTTGAGAGGGCTGGGGTGGAGATCCTCAGGACATGCTCAGTGCGCAGATGGCCAAGCGACTGGCGGATGTAGGAGAATCATGTAACAGAAAGGGGCTAAGTGGTTGAGGGGCATGAGAGCATAGAGAAACTAGAATGGGTCATCGTCTGAAGACAGAATATGCAGGTAGAGGAGGATTTGTCACTTGCAAGGGCAACAAGCAAGGAGGACAGAAAGAAATGAGCATCAGTGGTGGTGTCACTGAGAGCAGAGAGATCCAGACTTTGTGGAGAGAAGCAGCATCTTTCTCAGGGGCAGTCACCTGAGAAAAGCAGTGCAGGTGGTAAGAGACCAAAGTGAAGCGGTTCCTCACGCACACAGACAATAAACATGAGTATACAGGGGGCTGGTGGGCAGTGTGGGACCAAGGGGAGGTAGGGGGTAAGAGCGGTGCGTACCGCTTGCAGGTTTTCAAAACACATAAATTAAAGGGATTGTCATTTAAAATGCCAATACCTCAAAGTCTCACAAATGCGAGACCTATTGCATTGCCAAATATTTGTTGTCTGTCTCACTGGAAACCTTTGTAGCACTCGCACTTTAGCAGCAAACATCGTAAGGTAAAGCATGGGTACCCCGAGTGCTTAAAAAGTGAAGAAATAGCATTTATTTTCTCTTTCTGTACTTTCCAAGCAATTGCGGTACCCGCGCTTTGTCTAACGATGTTTACAGCTAAAACAAGGGTGCCGCGATTGTAACAAAAGTAAGCAAATAGAGAAAAAATTGACGGCCGCATGCTTTTTTTTTCTCTATTTGTTTACTTTTGTTACAATGGTGGCAGCAGCGTTTAGGCTTTGAACATTTAAGCTAAAGCCCAGGTGGTTTGATTGCTACAAAGTAAAGAAATAGAAAAAAACTGCAAATTTGTTTCTATTTCTTTGCTTTTGAAGTAATTGCGGCACCCGCGTTTTAGCTTAAGCTGTTTAAAGCTCAAGCGCGGGGAAGGCACAGTTAAACAAGCATTTACAATGCAACGGTTTCGCCTTTGACAAAGTTAGAGCTATTGGCATTGCAAATGACAAATTGTTTATTTTTGTGTTGGTTTTTAAAACAGATAAATAATGGCATTGTCATTTACAATGTCAATAGCTTAATCTTTCGCAAATGCGAGACCTAACAAAAACTAGTGCTTACAGCAATTAATGAACTGAAATTCAACATGCTTAGAGAGCCTCACCTAAACCACCAGGACCGGCCAGCAGGAACTCCTGTCTACTTATACGCTTCACTATAGGCCGCTTCTCCTCGCTGTTGTAAGGGAAGAGGTCCTGTGATGAACCAGTGTTGTAATTCATGATGATGTATTGAGTGGTGAGGGCCAAGCAGCACAAAAAAGTGTCCATCCACTGCAAGGGAGCAGGGCTGCTCGGGAGTCACGACTTCCTTGACCATCTGAACGTGATCCTCATAAACCAGGAATATCTGAAAGGCACGGCGCTTGGCAGAGATGAGGCACAGCTCTACACAGAAAGGATCTCCGCCGCTTGCAGGGTTTTCATTGAGGGTGAATGCAGTGGCACCCTTTATTCGGCCCCGGCAGCAGCCACTAGCTCCAGACTGCTCATGTCAGCAAGAGTTCTGTAACTGGCTTCCTTGGGCCCAGTAGTGTTTGCTGCAATTGCCGGGAGCCAGTAAAAGTTGTCAGCCCCGTGGCTGGATGGCTCTTCGCCTCCAGCAGGAAGCGACGGATGCAGCCATCACTTGAACTCAGATACAAATCATGTCCGCAGCACTCGAGGCTTTCGATGCGTAGCTGCTGCTGTCGGAAGTTGTCACCCGAGACAACTGGCACCGCCAGGAGCTCCCGCTCTATGAGGCACGCCAGCTGAAAGGCCTTGACACTCAACGTGGCCTCTCCGCTGATGCACTGAAGTGAAAAAAGGAGAAAATGTAATCAAGGAGGCACGGGCGTGCCTGTCCTGCAGGCACACAAACATACGCCCCGAAAACTGAAAGCGTACAGTCTTCATTAAAACGTCATGCCACGGAAACATAAAATAATAATGAAGAATCCAAAGCCATCTTAACTAGAGTCACCACTGCTCCTCTACTTACACCAACCGTCCGTAAAATCCGCCCCGAGCCCGTTATTGATCTTTTACGGAACACATTTGCCCGTGATTCCAGTACTTCCGGGTCGCGTGACAGCCAGTCCCACAATACAAAGCAACAAGAGCCGCAGTGCCTCATAGGAAGAGAGGGTCAGGACTTCTGAGTCGCATCCGGTGCGGAATAATTTGAAAAAATATAAACCTGGGTTCCGTGGGCAGCAGAGAACAAGCAAAAATGGGGTTCGCCAAACTGTCAGGGGTAATATATAATGCAATTGCAATACAATTTATAGCACCACGTTATAGTAGTGGGGCAACCACGTGTTCTCAGCAAGAGGGGAGTTTCCTGTTTCAGGGGTGGGTCGACCTCAAAAGTGAGCACAATGATTGCCGTAATTAATAAGCAATTGGGCTTCCTTGCACTTTCGTGTACAATGGGCATTTGCTGCTACTGATCAAATCACAGGACCTTCTGTTAGTATTGCTTCGAGCATGAATCGTTTTAGATTCTCACGTGGAGCCAGATGCATTCAATATCCAATTCACATCTACAAACTCTGCAATTGCAAAATCATGAATGGTATTCTGCTATGCATTAAACCGATTGAAGGACGCTCACATTATTTAACTCACTGATTCAATGAAGCTTTTTAAAAAAAATAAAAACAAACAAAGCCCCAGCACAGTATTTCAGGACCCGGATAGTTCCGTCTTAAAGGCTTGTGCCCTATGTGCCCTCTAAGCAGGATTAAGGAAGAGCATTAAGGGCCGAGCTGTGGTAGGAGCAAAGGGTGCATGGAAGGCAAAAAAAAGCAAAGGCGGCGCAGCCATGGCGGGAACGTGCTCCATCGGGCGGGAGGCGGCAACCTGAACCACGCAGCAGGCCTAGAACGCTGTGCACGCTGGAGGTGCTCGGAGGCCTGAAGCCTGCGGCCTGGACCCGAGGCCGGAGCCGCTGAGCTACGGTCTGCAGAAGGCGACGCGTCCGTGACGCAGGCCGCCGCGGGAGCGCCGCAGAGAGGCCGCAGTGCAGCTGGGCATGGCGTCGGCCAAGCGTCCACTTACCATCAGGGATGACCGGCCGCAGGACCCTCCAGAATGTTCCCGCGGTCTCGGACCCCGCTGCACCGGCTTTACTGAGAGGAACAGGCGGACACCCCCCGCTGAAGCACCCGACCCGCCCACTGAGGGAGGTGCGAGGCGAGCACAGAAAGCATTCTCTGCCGGGGCATAACCAGCCAGCCCAGACACCATAGCCAATGAAGAATGGGCTAGCATTCCTCCAGCCAATCCCAAGACACGGTACAGCCCGGGAGCCTAACAACCAATAAACAACACAAAACTCCCCAGCCAGTCCTTAGGCGATATTTTGCTTCTCTAATCACATTTCATTACGCTTTTCACACTGCTAAAAAATATACTACATCGTATGTGATTGGTTAATTGCCCGAGTCTGCCCTAGATTTGAGACAGAAGGCCGCTGATAAACTAGTAATTTCATGAGCGACGGGTTTCCATCACCGTAATATCGTGCGGTTTTCTGTACTGCTCACCGAGCATATGTCAAACAAGCCAGGTCCCGGGCCGCGCTGTGATTGGCTGACGTCACGGGGGTGTCCCGGGCGGCAGCCAATCACAGCGCGGCCCAGGAATGACGTCACGGGGGTGTCCCGGGCCGGCAGCCAATCGCAGCGCGGCCCGGGACAAAGGGGCGGGGCTTAAAAAAGCACCAGAAACGCCCCCGAATCGCGTTTTCGAGAGAAAGCGCGATTGACAGCCTCTGTCTCCCAATGGCTAGTCTCCATTTATGGAGCTAGCCAATTGGAAACAGAGGCGGTCCTAACATCACTACTGAAAACAAAAGATTTCGATCTGGGAGGGGCTTTGCCCCTCGCCAGGTCGAAACCTAAAAAAGTAAATACATTTAAAAAAGGCATGCAGCCGTCATTATTAGTGCTAGCCATTCCAGTTAAATAAAAAAAAAATACATTACAAGAGACCATGTCCTGCCTGCAAAAGCAGACAGTAGAAGAACCATTAACAAAAGAGTGCTCGGAGGCCATAATTGAAAGCTACCGAGCAACAACACATGTTAGAGGGCATTTCCTGACTGGAGGTAACAACAGAAGACAGGGAGGTACTAAGGAGGGACTAATGAGCCTATTAACAAATCAAAGGCCAACCTTTACAAACGACAGTGACATGAGCCAATTTAAAAGATGGGTGGAAAGTGGGCAGAGCTTACAGTTCACACCTGAATACAGCATGTCTCGCAGAGAAAGCGCAAGCGCTGCCTGTGCGAGAATTAAAAAAGGAATGGCAAATACAGGGGCTACTAAATTACCCTTGTGGAAGAAAAAATAACACTGAACTCTAATATATGTTGAATGCAAAAACATAACAGGCAGAAAAAATATTCTAAGTTCAAATTCACAATTTCAACAGACCAGAACTTCACCATCTCAGTCACTGGTGCATACAATGCTAAATTCATGTCAATTTCAACTTTCTTTTATTAGCTTTCTATAATGCAGCATGCGAAGAATAGAACATGCGATACACCATGAAACTCAAGAGAGATGCTAATGAGCAGGTGTCTAGTATGCCGCCTGGGAAAAATACAAATAGACCTTGAAACCTACATCCAGATGGGACCGCAGAAAGCGGGTTTCACCAAATCTGCAGTTTCTTGCTTGTTTATGACAATTTCAAAGTGAGGCTACGCTTACTCAAGCAGTCAGGCTAAAGGTGCAAGGTACAATACCAAAAAACAAGATGGCAGTACATTTAAAACGCATGTTAATGAGAAATTACTTTAAACAGGTATAAGAACGATTTCACACATCCCCTCCTTTTTCTTCTTGAGGTGGAAACGTACAACAATTCAATAACAGTCCACGTAAGAATTCAACATCATTACACTTTCATTTTTATACATAACTGATAGCCTCATTAGCAATATAAAGTAGATAAAGCAGGAGCAATGCCTTTATGTTGACCAATGTATTAAATGGTACCCAAGCATAGTTGATTCAAAACATATAGTTTCACAATTTCAAATAACCCATCAATCAATGACCAGATGGTACTTCCATTGATTTCAGAGACACCTTTACATTTGTGGAGTCCCCTAATGCTACCCTTGGTGTGATCTATTTATTCATGGATACTGAGTGAGATGTTGGGTCCAACATTCTAACTTGACTATAGCACAAACGTCCACCTTGGCAGTGAGATCAAAGGCCATTCCATTCTCCATGATCCCGAACCTGCGGGAATGTATCTGATCAGTTATCGGCCCTAAAGAATGTAGTGTTATCAATTTCCTCTGGTGTTTTATCATTCTTTCTGGTTTCATGGATAGCTTCCCCCCAACCCATACATAGGAAACATAATGGAGAAAAAACTGTTGGTCATGTACACTTCATAGCGTGTTCACTATCATTGAAGTGGGTGCTGGACAAGGTGTCTGATGGCAGAGGCCATGTACTTAGGGTAACATATCGCAGTCGAGTATCATGGCAATCAGGGATAAACGCACTTGCTGAGAATCAGATGGGCATACTCCTATCAGAAACAACACTTATGAAACAACTGGTATATGGTAAAGCGAATTTCAAGGTGGATAACATAGTCAGGTACAGTCTCCAGAACAGTCTCATTCACTTTGGTGCACAAAGATGCTCCAGTTAATTGGATCTTGATGTTCACAAAACAGCCAACGGTCTTAGTAAGCAAGATGAATACTGTCAACAAAGAGGTAATATTGGGGGGTGTGGAAATCTTCCATATCGTGTTTAGATTTCGGGAAAGTGCCTGCACTCTTGGGCAAATGGTGCCCATTGTAGAGCAGATTAAGGCTGGTTGCATGATGGCTGAGAGGCACCCCGATCAAAGGCACACGACTCCAGACATCAATGGACAAGTGAATGCAAATCCATTTTTCTAGCAACAATGTGATGGAGTTCTTCTGGTACAAATATAGGCGCCCGCTGTCACAGAAAGGTGCAGTACAGTTTGGCTTTATTCCAGTGCCCTACTTCTTTTCCATGAGGCACCGCATAAGGAGGCAGAGAACAACAGCAAAGACAAACAGCCAGATCCACAGTGGGATTCGAGGACGGGAGGTCGGCTGTTCCCCAGAGGTGGTAACATTGAGAGGCGCTGGGTGCAGGGCCGGACTGGCCGTAGCGAGCACCGGACCAGGGGCGGTTCTAGGACCTGGGCAGGGAGCGTAGGTAGGGGGCCCCGGAAGAGGGGGTCCGGGCGGGGCAGAGCGCGGAGGCCATTGAAGAGGAGGGGGGGTCAGGGTGTTTGGAAGTGGAACAGAGTCAGAGGCCACCAAATCCCTGCCAGGGGCCACCACGCAAATATGTATCCATCCTCAGAGGATTATTATATTAAGGATATATATTGGCGTTGTGGCCCCTGGGGTTTGGTGGCCCTGTGCAGGTGCACAGCTTGCACATGCCTAAGGCCGCCCCTGACCGGACGGTTCCCCAGTGGGCTGGATAGGTGGGGGCCGTTTTTGGACTGGTGGGGGCCGTTTTTTGTTAGAGGGGGCCGGTTTTGCAGCAGTGCTACTAAATCGGCCCTCACTAAAAAAAGGGCATGCAGCAGCGGTGTTCCCGCCAGCACCACAACCTCCCCCCCACTGGGCCGGTCTGACCTAATTCCCAGGGTTGGTTTGCGATCCCAGTCCGGCCCTGGTTGGGTGCACTGCCACATGGCTGCAATGCACTAGGACACAAAAGCTGACTCGCCTCAGGAGCAGGCGGGTCAGCTGGCCTCAGGCATCCAGTCCAATTACAGGTGAAGTTGCAGAGGCTGGAACAGCTCAAGCAGGGGGCAGGTACATGTCCTGAGATCAGCACTAGTTGGCAGACTTTTAAGGGAGTAGCTGCATGCTTAATTCACCCCATGACTGTGTTGGTGATGAGAAATACTTGATATGGTCCTTCCAACGAGGCTACAAGGCAGATTTCCTCTAGTGCGCTTTGGCGAAAGCCCGGTTACCTGGCTGGAGGGTGTGGCAGTCGGGTAAGGTAGCTTGATCCAAAGAAGGAAAACTGTAGAGAAAACAAATACATTTTCAGCAGTACGGGAGAACTTCATCATCATCATTCAATTTCAAGTCCATCTTAGAGCAGGAACAGGTGGATTCGAAGTCAACATCATAGGGTAGCCCATAACAGTCTCGTAAGGGTTGGGTTTTGTCCTTTGAGTTGCAATGGCTCTGATTGACCACAACGCCAAGGGGCAGGCCTTAGACCATTTCAGTTGGGTCTCGGAACAGATTGTATCTCTCTTATTCTTACGTGTGCTACTTTCAACTCAACCTTCCCTGCTGACACGGTGATAGGCACTCTGGAAATGTCTCTTGATCCCTAATGCTTTGCAGCAGTCATGAATCACTGCTGAAATAAAGTGTGTTTTGCGAGAAAGGGGCTGTAGAATTAAAACCAAACTGTAGAAAGAACTTCCTGAGTTGGCACTTAGCTACAGGTATAGCATCTCCTGTTGCACATGGATATGCTCCCACCCACCCAAAAACAAAGAGACAATGACAAGCATATTAGATTAAGGAGCCCATTTTGGCATTTGTGTGAAGTCCATATGTAGATGGATGAAGGGACCCCAAAGAGGTGGATGGTCAGTGGGGGTGGTCTTTATTCCCTTACCAATGTTGTGTGACTAGCAAATGACATAGGAGGGGAAATAATTCTGGGCAATAAAAGGAAAGAAGGGCACATCGCAGTGGGTTGAAGCGGCATAAATCGCACTATTCCTTCCAACATGGGCAGCTCCATGATTCAATCATTCAAGGTTGGGAGCAGAAATGTTGGTGCTACCACGCGTCCTGAGCTCTCTCTCCTCACTCCCTATGGGCCTCGTGTGCAATTCTGCTTTGTCCAGTATTGTCTTTCAACTTCTGAGGCTTGCTCCCTTAACAAAGACATATCCTTTAGAGAGGGAACGGGAAACAGATCGGTCTGTTCAACCTACATAGCAAATTCATTATTCCATTAACGCAGCTTTCTTAGCTAGGGTATTTCTTTGAGAAACGTCATCCTGAAAATTTTGGTGGGCAGTGCATTTGATCACTAAAATCATAATCAGAAAAAGCAAACTGCTCTTTAGATTGGTAACATATAGGACATTTTTGATTGGGGTGCCAGAAGAAGTTAGAAAACCTTGTGCATTTAGGGAATCCCAAAGTTATGTACAAGTCTGAATGCCTACTTTGAGTTTGTGAATAAAGTCACAGTTTTTTCTCAACAAGGATACGAGCTCTCATAGGGACAATGACCAGCAATCTGGGTAGATCTCATATTGGTTAAATGAAGGCTCACTATAACTTGATATACTCTACATACAGAGGGGCTTATTTACAAGCCCTTTGGGCTGCTGGTTCATCGCTTTTTTTATGCACCGGGGGCGCAATGGTCTTGTCCATATTTACAAGGCCAAGTAAAGTCACCCTGCGTGACTTTTCATGGCCTTGTAAATATGGCCCCTTTTAACGCATTACTCTGCTTGAAAGGGGCATTCCATGGGTGTTGCTGTGAGTATTCCCACATAACATCTATTGAACTGGACACATTCCCAGATTTACAACATTTTGGAAAACTGAGAATGCATCAGACTCCTACGCCTTCCCAGGTGAATCATAGGAATGGCGCAACAAGGAGAAATACTTTTATTTCATCTAGTCTTTTCCTATTTCCATGCATGCTGCATTCCGTAGCATGCACAGAAAGAGGAAAATGCCATTAATGATTGTTTTTGTGGAGGAAGGTGTCCCTTCCTGCACAAAAACAATCATCCCCACAGCAGAGGCACCCTTGCAAAATAACCCAAGGGTCCCTGTGCTTTGCAAATGACACAGCTTGCTGCACCATTTATTGGTCTACCTGCTTCCAACTACAGACCTATGTCTTGTACCAGGGAGGATGGTGATTTCATTGTTACATTGAAAGGGATTGAATAATCCCTTTCAAATATGTGCACCTATTAGAAATGATGTGGTGGACCAATGGCCGCTGATGTCACTCGCTGGTGTGTCCTTCCCAGCCCATTTCAAAGACCCCATGCAAAGAGGGTCTCCCACCATAATATTTTTTCTGCCTGCTTTATTTTTGCATTAAACGTGTACTAGAAGTTAGTGGGCTTCGCTGAGTGTTGTTTTTATTCCTCAGAAACTGGTGCATTTGGAGCTGAAAAGTGTATTAACTCAGACACCAAGGCGACAAGCACTGGACTAGACTTCACACAATGACCCCAAGAGCCAAGGTAAAAGACAGATTAGAGCATGGCTCTGCACTGGACCTGCTACTCTGGGTGGATGGTGCAAACAGGCTGAATTAAATAAGAGTGAACTGTGATCATGTTTACTCTCTGTTGCCTTGCTTTGCTTCTTTGTATGTGATGTATTAAAGTGTTGTTTGGGTTGGAGATGATGGGATAATAAACTGCTTTGGAAGGTCGGAATGAGAAATGTCCCACAGAAGAGAGATAGTGTGTGTGCACATCATATATGTAGAGAATAGTGTGGGTACAGGGAAGATAGAAAGGAGTGCCAGTAACCAAAGCACTGTTCCTTGAAAGCTGAATGTGTGTCAGAAAAAGGCTCTTTGATCCAGCAGCACTGATCCTTCTCTGGCCAGTCCTGGGGCACAACCCAAGACCAACAAAAACAAGGGGATAATTGAGTGTGAACTATCCCTTTCCTCCATACCCTCACAAGATCAGTTAGACAGCATTAACTGAGGGAACTCACCCTACTTTCTGTTCCTTTTCGGACCCCTCCATGGGATGAGCCGTGACATTAGGCCAAAAGGAGAATTAAACCAAGAATAAGGAATATGAGTTTTTAGATAAACATGTTACATTGATGGTTATTAAAGGGGGGCAGTGGACTTCAGAGTCTTAAGGTGTGGGTAATGTTTAAGGGTTGGGCATGGGTTAGAGCTTGAAGTCATTCAACAACTCCGGCATAAATCCTCCCAGCCTAAAACCCCTTTTAAATGTTAGCCTCCGAACAAACTGCTGTCCAGCTCATCTTTTTAACCCATGTTGTTTCTGTCCCTTCCATGCCCCAGCATCTTGTAATATTGCTAGGTACTTCCCTATCCGATTACCTCAGTTCACCTCGACCCCTCCCTCCAAGCTGGCTAATCCCATCAAGGTCCAAGTGAACCCTCCTGCAACTCTGTAGCCTAATCTACACCCTTCATAACAATAGCCAAACTTTGTAAACTTGTCCCACCAACAAACAACCCTTCAGCCATGCACATATCTGTCTGTTAAAATGGGCTAACATCCCCTCTCCCTTATGTAGCTCTCCCCTTGTCCCACCATATGTAACTGGATAGGAAGGGTGAGCCTAAGCGTTTAGACTCTCCACGTGCACAGTTGAAGGCAAAGAGGTAGCCTTCCCCTGCAAACCCCCCTAAATCCATACGTTGACGCCACCCATGGCCCCCCTATACCATTCTCAACCGCCATACCTACTGGAAGCAGCACTCTCGAAAAGCCCAGCGGAGACCATGGAGCTCTGTTTCCCATCACATCCTTCATTTGCAGGATATGCTGGAGACCACACTTTTTCTCGTAATGTTTTGCATAGCAATGGCTTCCATGTAGGCTGCCATTTGGCTACAGGCATGCTCAAACTAAGGTCTTGTGCCATGTTTTGCAATAAACACCAAGAATTCCTACATAGATAAAAGAACCTTGCTGTACATTTAATTCCGGGTCAGTTTCAGGAATGCGGCTAGCCAGAATACTCCCATGCCGAAAGAAAAAGACTATTTGTGTCATTTAGAGTATGGAGGGATTCCAGCCACACCCTCAGGTACTCTGGTCTTGAGGCCCTTACGGGTGAGTAGTCGCGCTTTACAAGCCACTTGATTGATTGATTGGTCTCCGCTCTGCCAGCAGAAGACCGTCTTCCATGTTTAGAGAACCCTTTCTTTTCATGGGGATCATTTTGGAGAAAGTGCGCCTGTCAGTGCAGCAGAAGCACTTTCACCACGTCAGCCCATTCTATAATTGATATGGGGCACTCAACATTACTTTTTGTTTTGAAGAAACAAACTTCCATAGTAAGGGTTTCTTTCAGCAAAACATAACATTAATAGCCCTGGCACACAAGACGTTTTCTCCCTATGCATCATGGTCATGGACATCATTTAAGGGTCGCCAGGGGTCGCTGCTGTGACCCCTGGCATGCCCCTTCTCCCTGGCACTGCCTTTGCTACCCCTAGCGTCAGCAGTGGCAAAATCAGTGCCAGAAACAGAAGCAGCTCGTCCTTATGGACGTCGGTGGGGGCTTCACTCTCCTTGTTTTTTGTCAATTTTTATTTATACTAACAGTAAATAATATTACATTATTCGCTATTAGTTAAATAAAAAATGGAGTACAAATTGCTGGAATATGATTTTTCCTAGTAGCTGAGGTAAGTAAAAGATATTCTTTTAACTGTGAGTATGTTGTGTGCGTGCTTGTTGTTTTTAGTGTGTTCCTGTATGAGAGTGTGTGTGTGTATGTGTGTATGTGTGTATGTGTTTGTATGTGTAAGCAGAGTGTGTGTGTGTATGTATGTGTAAATACGCATGTACCTGTAAGCGTGTGTATGTATAAGCATGTGTACGTGTGGGTGAAAGTGAACGTCAAAGGGCATGTGAAGTCACTTCCGCTACCCCTGGCATTTTGGTGAATTGACGTCCATGATCATGTTTTTTGTTTTCCTCAATCTGATGGCTGTGGCCATTGTGGCTGTCACGAGACAAGAGAAAAGAAAGCCTGCACTCAGTAGCTTGGGCCTTCCAATTTTGTCGGTCGGTGGCCCTGTGGCTGACAGGCGACCGGCAGGGGTTTCTCATGCCGGGGCTTGATGAGGCTGTGCCATGGGAATCCCAGCAGTTCCCACACCCCTGACTGAGGTGGAGAACCGTCCCTTTGGCAGGGCGCGAAACACTGATTTATAGTTGGTCTCCCATCTCACGAAACTCTAAATGACCCTTGAGGTTTGAAAGCAGTTGAAAACTCTACAGTGTGACTGGAGATGAAAAAACAGAGCCCAGAGAATGATGGAAGGACAAAGAGAACAGAAACAGACTATAAATGTACTGATCAACACCAGATGCACTGTAATCCGATGATCCAAAATTAAATCAAAAACATTCTTGTAATGTGAACAGGCGGAAAGGAATATGCCCACTGGTTTCCCATGCCTGTTGAAAAGGAATGTGAGTGAGTGTGAGTGAGTGAATGGGTGAGTGAGTGAGTGAGTTGAATTATCTAACCTAGGAGAGTCAAAGGATGTAGTTGACAGTTTGATTTTCTGAACTGGCCCATACATGGTATTAGTAAGTGAAAGAGGACTCTGTGTGGACATGAAGCCAGTGCAAGGATTTCTTCTTTGGTAGGAGGGAGTCCCTCGGCTTCTTTCTATACTCTACTCTTTCTGCCACTGTCTACCCACTTGGAGACTTATGGTTTCATGTTTTGCAGACTTGGCTCAACAGTTTGATTTTAGTGTGCCACTAGCAAATTTTCGACATAAAATGCACAAAAAACAATTCAAATACTTCCACCTACATCTGCAGAGAAATATAAGGAATCAGATGTCTAAATTTACTAAGAGCTGTACAGACACTTGCACACCACAATGAGATTTTGCACTGTTTCTGCGGTTCTTGTTAGTGGTAATGCGACGCCACACAGTCCACCACTTTGCGCTAATTTGCATTGCTTTTCACCACATGATCTCCCACACAAAATATTAATAAATAACCTACCCCATAATGTTTTATTACCAAATACTCCCGCTGTTCCTCTTTCCCAAGGAAATTTGCTAATAAAGCGACTATGAACTGACTTGGTGGCTTGCCACAGTGTCTATTACACTCACCTGCTCAGTCGTTTGTTGCCTTTTCACAAAATGTTTCCAGTTCTCAGCCTGCTGGGAGAGATGTAACTATTTTTAGAAAGTGACGCTGCTGAAGGGAAGGAGAAATGGGTGCGCTAATGTGTAATGGAAGAAAATCTTGAGAACAAAAATATAATCTGGAATAAACCGATACCTAAACATCGTTCCATTGGGTGTAGATTTTCTATTATTAATTAATGTGCGGTGATATTTTTGTAAACAAGGTTTAAAACACAATATTTTTGTCAAATTTATTTAGACCATGATATTCTGGTATCCCTTTAAAATTTACTGGCACTTTGGCAGCACCCACCCCGCCCCCTCCCGCCCCTGAGCAGGGTTGGATTGGGATTAAAAATCGGCCCTGGCACGCTAAAAAAAAAAGTGGCCCACATTTGCATATTGCCTTTCCGCAAAACACTGCTTCTGCGAAATTTTATTAAAAGGGGGGGGTGCAATATTTAGTTCACACTGGTGAAACAAGTGAGGCCACTTCTGCTCAGGCCCCATGCCCCCCTCAATATGCATACATTCATGGGCCGGTTCAGCTAGAGAAAGGTATAAAAGGGGATAATGGACACCCATCTGCCTCCAGAAAGACCACTCAGGCACCCACTGGGCAACTGGCCGTATCCTAACAATGCAGAAACCACCCAAATCGGCCCCCAGACTGCTAAAAAAAAGCAGCCCAAAGCTAGGACTGGACACTGGCCCCTCGTGCATTGCCCGAGTGCCCGCGTTACCAATCCGACCCTGCCCCCGAGGCAATTGTGCACAACGGTGCAAGGTAACTGGGCCCTGCCTCTGTGATTCTCCGCCTTGTGTATTTATTATTTATTCCAGATGGCAAACAATTGGTATTTTGGCAATAACTGGGAAAAGGGGCAGCAAGCAGGTGAGTCCCAGAGAGAAGGTGATGTGAAACAGACAAGAGATATTACCAACCATGACCACAGCTAGGATTACATTTACTAAAGTCCGGCGCAGGTGTTCACAATGCAAAATGTAGTGGTTATTTTCATAAATTATAAATGCCAGCGATCGCAGCACAATATTGTGCTATGCTATATAAATGCCCACGCAAATCTTAACAAATGTACCCCTTGAGGTCTAATGTTGTCCATGAACAGGTGTATTTTGCTGCTAAGGCATGGATGACTGCAGGGTGTCACTACGGCACATCATGTAGTTTCCAGACTGAGAAATGTCACTTCCTTGGTACGTTTCCTCAGCAACGGATTGAGAAGAGAAGTAAGTGCATCCATGTCAGAAGTTTTTGCGAGGCTGGGTCAGCAAATTCACAGTACTTATGGGAATATTTGCTAAGATTTTGTGCTGTGTTTATGTTACAAAAGTGATGCAACTCGGCGCAAAATCTTTTTTACCAATTTACTTTCCAGCGCTAAACTTGTTTAGCGCTGGAAATAACAGAAAAGTAACACGAAGCAGCGCATAGCGTAGCTTTGCATCACTTTGTGCCATGAGGGCGTACCAAAGGTGGAGTATAGATGTTTCCATGCAACCATCAAGGTTTCTCACGCTAAATCCAATTTAGCAAAGTAGATTGGGTTTAGTGTGAGAAAATTGCGCCCTTTTCAAGTAAGCGCAAGGAAGGAGAAATGCTTTAATTCCCATTCGCTACTTTCCTGTGTACTGCACTGTACAGCACACATACAAAGAGGGAAATGGTTTGAAGCGAGTCTCAGTATAGTATTTTGTACTGGAAGGGTACTCTTCCAGTACAAAACCTATGCTAGACTCACGGAGACAACCTTGCACCATGGCACAAAGGTGTCTCCGTGGCGCACGGCAGCGGATTTCAGCGCCGGCGCTAGTGAGAGCGAAGGAGAGTGCCTTATTTTAGTAAATACGGTGCTCTCCTCCACTCTCCTTTTCAAGTAGCGCAGCATTTGCGACTGCTGCAGTGTGCCACGTGAAAACTTGGTAAATCTTCCCCCTAGTGCCCAGATTATATAAACTGCACTGGTACAAAAATTAACTGAACGCACTTTGACACCTTTCTTCCTGCTTGTGTAATTGGGACGTGTATATAAAATAAAATGTAATAAATTTGCATAAGGGAGATAAAAGTAGGCAATAAAATTCATACTACTCCCACGTTATTGTAAATACAATTCTTTGCTTTTTTGGCAGTTTCCTTGCTTTACATCTAAACTCGTTGGTTAGCAAAACAATTATTGTCAGTCTTGAGGCTTGAGTGCTATGGTGCACCCTCCAGATACCAAAGCAAGGCCTTCTGAGGGCACTGCTCCCTGGATGCTAAACTGGGCTACAGTTTCCAGCAGCCCCTTCTCGCAGCTTTCCTACTCCTGGGTAGGCCTTTCCCTGCCTCATAGGAGACGTTAAAAAAACCTCAATATGGGTGACGTGAACTGCTAATCATAATGTCCCATAGGGAAACGGCTTTTACAACGAAGCCGTTTCCCCGAAATCTTTAACCACGCATGCAGTACAACGCATGCGTGGTTACAACTAATGCCTTTACCACGCATGCCTTTACTACGATGTTTGTAGTAAAGGCATATGTGGTAAAAGTAAAAAAAAAAGGGGGGGGCTTGGGGGGGTATCCCCCCCAAATAAAACAACTCACCTTAAGTCACGTCGGCATCGGAGTCGATTAAGAGAAATCGGTAAAAAAATGCCGTTTTCTCTTCACGACGTATGACGTCACCACGCAAATAGTCGGTGAAAGGTTTATGCGTGCTAAACGAATTCCGTTGTAACGCATGCGTGGTAAAGGCATGCGTTGCAACGGAATTCGTTGTATCATCATATATTCTGTCTCATATAAGTCTAAAACTGTCCATTTCAATGATGACATCTGTGGGTCAATGCTGTACTATGGATTCCATCAATATGTGTTAATAGAAAATAGAATGCCCATCATTAAACATAAAAAAGTGTGAAAATACCAATTATTATTATTATTATTATGCGTTCTTATATAGCGCTCGATTACCCGTAGGCATATCGGCGCTTGCCTTGGGAACCCGTCCTGGTTTTTCCCTGTGAGATACCCGTACTGGGCATCCCCAAGGTGAATGCCAGGCATCCCGCCGCGGGGGGGGTGGTAGTGGAGATTAAGCAAGCTAATGCCCAGAGCTGCAGAGTGTAAACCTGTGACTCGAGTAGGCACCGAAACAAGAATTATCGAGTCCGTGGATATTTGGGCTCAAGACCCTGCCGCGTCGGGAATTGAACCCTGGTCCCGGGTCTGACCTCTGCTTCAGGGTCTTCCGCCGCTAACCAGTGAGCCACACTTCTCCACTATACCTCTTGAGCTCCGTTTTTCTCTGTGTTTCAATAACCACTTCATTAAATAACATTACATGCATGTGTCTCTTGATACAAAGGGGCACAAACATTAACAGCAATTACTTTCTTGTGCAAAAGAGTTTTGTCCAGAAAGTTGACATGAGCACTTGAAGCAACTGCACTCCATAGGCGTAAAACTGCAATAAGTGATGCAAAGAGGGTGAAGGTCAGGAATGGCGCAAACACTCCCAGGATTTCTTGGAAAGTCAGACCATGCCTCAACTAAAATCATGCAATCAAACAGTGGGCACAAGTCGCGGTGGGTACCGCCCATCATATATCTGAGTATGGGCTGCTGCAGCTTCCAGAGCACCCACATTTCTTCAGCTGATGTGTGCTGGGCTGCGCTGGAGACGGGTTTTCCAGGACAGCCTCATACAAATTACTTTAAGAGGTTGATGTGCAGTGGCGGCTGCTCTAAGCTGGAAGCGGTTGGGCAACGCAGACGAGGGTTTGGAGGAAAAAATAAATTAAACACCTTACCTACACCTGCGGCCGCGGCCTCAGTGCTCCTCTCCCAATGCTGGTCACGCTGCACAGGCTCCCAGGGGGCAATCCCAGCGCTGCTCTCATGCTGGTAATATTATTTACCAGTATGCAAGCAGCGATTTGATTGGCTGAGCTGCCTGACTTGATGCACAGGGGAGCCTGCAGCTTTTCTTCAACCTGGCTGGACAAAACAGCCGGCCAAACTGACATGCACACTTTTAAGTGCCCACCACTCCTCCCTACTGTGAGACTCTCTCACGATGGCCCCACCCTGCCCTAACCTCAGCTGGCAATGGTAGGATTAGGGAAGAAAAACAGAAATGGTTTTATTATCATTTTATTTTTCAGTGGGGCCACGCTCCTCCCCCATAACAGAGGAGCCACCACTGTTGAAGTACACAAATAAAGGCTGGCAACTGCTATCTTGAGTGCCATGGGGCCTTCCTTAAAAGAACAAAACATTCTGCAACTATTTTGTAGGGTCTTCTCCTTCAGGGAAATACAAATATAATGTTATTTTATTATATATATTTATTTATTTATTTTATTTAATGCGATTTTCTATAGCGCGAACTTTACCCGAAGGTGTCAGAGCACTTTACATAAGAACCAGTTGCAAAACATAAGAACTTAGAATTATATGTGTTACATAAAAGATACACACAGAAAAAATTGCAAATGTACAAGATGTAAAGGCACACAAGGAGGAGATACAAACAGAAAGTAAAATTGCAAATGTACAAGTAGTAAAGTCACTCAAGGAAGAGATACGAATGGATATACTCTAAGAGTCACATAGGAATGGTAGATAGTACAAAAGTCTACTGCATATACTAGTGATTAGAGTTATCTCTATATAGATAAGGAAGGGATACAAATGGATATACTCTAAGAGTCACATGGGAATGGTAGAGAGTACAAAGGTCTACTGCATATATTAGTGATTAGAGTTATCTCAATATACATATATATATATATATATATATATATATATACACATAGTAGATTTTCTCAAGGGGAAAAAAAAACCCAGAAAAGCAGAGTTCCATTAAGTGGGGTCGGAGGGGGGGTGCAGTCACAGCACCAAGAGAGGGTGGGAGGGATACAAGGGTATGGAGAAAAGGCAAATCAGAAAAGGGAAGAAACATTTGAGGATCGTCAAGGGGGAAACGAGAGAAAAGGGTAAAAGACGAGGGAATGGACAAGATGGTGGGTCGGGGTCCAGAGAAAAGCGGCCGAGAGCAGCAGCAAAATGGCAGCCAGGACAAAATTAAATGTAAAGAAGTCCATGAGAGTCTGTGGCGGGAAGTTGGTTAATGTGATCGCTGAAGATGTCTCAGTGTGTAACAAGACAGTCAAAAAACGGAATCCGGGATGCTGCACTGGAGAATAGTGACACATATTTGTAGTACTATCCGGTGGCAGCCTGAGACTGAAAGCACTGTGAATATGTAGGTCATTCTTTTCAAAATGGTTTAAAGTGGCTGCACTGCACTACGTGAGCATCATAGCACATTGTCTGCAAAGATATAGCGCTCCTACTCTCTTCCTGAGCATAAACTGCCTGGCTAGCGCCATGCACACATCTTTGCACCATGGTGAAAATGTGGGTGTATTCTGTTTAGCATAGGTTTTGCAATGGAAGGCTACCCTTCCAATACAAAATACTATGTTGAGGCGTACTTTAAAATGTTCTCTCATTATATGTATACTATACAGTGCAGCACACACGCAGTGAGGAAAACGTTTGGAGAGAGAGGAATACAAACATTTCTCCTTTTTAACACCTGCCTTGAGATGGTGCTATTTCTTTGCACAAGTACCTGGCTACTATTGCTAGCAGATAGGAGTTTAGGTAAAAAACTATGGGTGTAGCATGGGAAAACCCATTTGCCACCCACGAGATACACACTGGACGCAAGCAGCGCAAGCACTACTTTGCATAACTTTAGGGCTACTTCTCAGCGGCAATAACGTTTTGCACTGAAAAGTAAATCCCATTTTTAAACTTTGCGTCACTCTGCCCCATTTAGTATTAAAGATTAAAAAAGTGTGTTAAAAATATATATTTTAGTAATCCACAATCATACTGTATCTAGTGCAAACCTTTTTTTTAAGTTTCCAGGACATACTACAGAACGCAGCTGATAAACCCCTTACATTACCTCTCAAAAAGAATAAATCTTTGTCACCATGAAGTCTCAAATTTTTCCATCAATTAAAGCCATATACTGGCTCCAAATCAGCCTTTTGATTATCCTAACCAATTTTTACACACATTTACATTTCTTTCAGATAGTACCCTGGTGAGAAGGCTTGATTCTTCTTACGTCATATGGCTCCACCTGGGCTTTTACAGAACAGGAGACTGCATCCTTTCTCTTTCAACCAAAAGCAACTGAAGGTCGGCATTATCCATTCTCGATTGGTTGTATTTTTTAACAAAAGGTATGACAACAGTTAAGGTAGAATTAAACAAAATTGAGAACATCTTTTTCAATGAATCCCACACACTTTAGCTACTGAGGACATTGAAAAGCCATTTACAGCTAGACAAGGCTTTGCTTGTTTTTTCATTGGCTCCTGTGCATCATGATGTCACGCTCTCTGCCTAATTAGCTCACTTGCAAGTTGTCCACAATAGAGATGGGACTCCTTTGGGAAGTGTGAGGAGCTAAATTTTGCTCCTCACAATTATAAGAGGTCCATTACTCGTGCACCAAATTTTGTAGGCTGCGAAGTCCAACTGATACAATCACGGTTAGAAACAGCTGCATGGTAGCCTGGACCACTTCCATGAACCCTGCCTAAACTGCAGACAAGACAGCCAACATTCTTCACGCCTTCCTCCAGCATCCTCGCTTCCTGCCTTCATCCTTCAATTACAACAGCTCCTGCACACTTTTACCATAGTTTCACGCACACGATTACTAGAACAGCTAGAAAAATGTGGGTGTTAAACCCCATAGAAAAAAAGAGTACCATGCTGAATGCTGCCTGGTAAATCCGTATCGTAATTCCCCATTCCAAGGGATTTAACTCATAACTGCATGGTGCTGATAGGCTGTTACTGCATGGTCCTTATAACTACTGGTGTAGCGTTTACAGCCCAACACTACTGCGCAACCAGTGACCAGGGCTATGGTGGGCTACTAAACGTGCCTGGGAATAGGTCAATAAGGATGAAAGACCCACTCATCACATCCCACCTAACCCTTTAAAGGATATAGACCAGATCTGGCGAATACGTTGATTTAGTTTTATTTAATAATTCTTAGAACCTATTCATAACATCAGTCACTAATGAGACGTACACCCTGAGTTTGGACTTCCTTAGAGTAGTTCCTGTCATTTCTGTGCGCTTTTTTTAGTCTCGTATTCTAGCTGCAGTTCTAACTGTATATTAATGGGCCACTTGATGGCAGGTTAAGACCCTGGTTCAAAGTTGTGTTTTAAATTCTGATACATGTGCAAATGGATATTTGCACATAGATCAGGATTCTGGGTTGTGCACCAATTACCACATTCTGCAATTTTTTCCTGCCCGATTTCCCAGAAAAATCCTGAAACAAATCTGTCAGGATAAAATGCAAAGACATAAATCCAAAACATGCAGTAGTCAGTGTAATTTCACATGTGAGGCTGGATTCTGAGATGGGGAACTCGGGAGTAGTTAATTATGTCACCCATTAACTACCCCCAAAGAAGAGTTACGGCAAATACTGTGTACACTTATTTATTCTACATAACCTGGAACCAATTACTTATCCTCCAAATATATCTTTCTGCTTCTATCATTTTGATATCAATGCAGGTAAATTGCTTAAAATTGATTAATTTTAATTTGGGGTCACCATGCCCACCTACTTTTTTAGTTTTTTTACTTGCTATAACCTCATAGCCTCTAATAAATCTCAACTTCGGTCACTGCCCGGCAATACAATTACATATCATAAACAGAGAAGGGGGTCTAGGATCATGATGGGCGTGTGTGCGTGGAATGGCGGGGTGGGGGCAGAGTGTCAGGACCCATCTACTTTGTCCATTTTCCTGCAGTCACCAGCTGTGTCTTTGCTTTTGCACTATGATGTCAGAGAACAGCTGAATAGAAATAGAGATCAGACAACCTGAGAATACTACTGAGGCGGAAGCCGGTAGTCGCTAACCTTCTTTTAAAACTTTGTATATCTGTGTATTTTGTGTGATTTTAATACCATATGCACCCTGAATAACTTTGGCCTTACCTGCTCCAGAGCTTAGCGGCAGACAGCTGGTCGCTTCGCTCGTAGAGCACATCGCGTCCTGCCGCCATTTCCTGGTCGCCGCCAGACACGCCCACCGCGGCTGGCCACGCCCCCCTCGCCCAGTTTGTATAAATTGTGCGCCAAAGCGCCAGCGCTTTCATTGACAACCTGAGAATACTACTGAGGCGGAAGCCGGTAGTCGCTAACCTTCTTTTAAAACTTTGTATATCTGTGTATTTTGTGTGATTTTAATACCATATGCACCCTGAATAACTTTGGCCTTACCTGCTCCTGAGCTTAGCGGCAGACAGCTGGTCGCTTCGCTCGTAGAGCACATCGCGTCCTGCCGCCATTTCCTGGTCGCCGCCAGACACGCCCACCGCGGCTGGCCACGCCCCCCTCGCCCAGTTTGTATAAATTGTGCGCCAAAGCGCCAGCGCTTTCATTGACAACCTGAGAATACTACTGAGGCGGAAGCCGGTAGTCGTTAACCTTCTTTTAAAACTTTGTATATCTGTGTATTTTGTGTGATTTTAATACCATATGCACCCTGAATAACTTTGGCCTTACCTGCTCCAGAGCTTAGCGGCAGACAGCTGGTCGCTTCGCTCGTAGAGCACATCGCGTCCTGCCGCCATTTCCTGGTCGCCGCCAGACACGCCCACCGCGGCTGGCCACGCCCCCCTCGCCCAGTTTGTATAAATTGTGCGCCAAAGCGCCAGCGCTTTCATTGACAACCTGAGAATACTACTGAGGCGGAAGCCGGTAGTCGCTAACCTTCTTTTAAAACTTTGTATATCTGTGTATTTTGTGTGATTTTAATACCATATGCACCCTGAATAACTTTGGCCTTACCTGCTCCAGAGCTTAGCGGCAGACAGCTGGTCGCTTCGCTCGTAGAGCACATCGCGTCCTGCCGCCATTTCCTGGTCGCCGCCAGACACGCCCACCGCGGCTGGCCACGCCCCCCTCGCCCAGTTTGTATAAATTGTGCGCCAAAGCGCCAGCGCTTTCATTGACAACCTGAGAATACTACTGAGGCGGAAGCCGGTAGTCGCTAACCTTCTTTTAAAACTTTGTATATCTGTGTATTTTGTGTGATTTTAATACCATATGCACCCTGAATAACTTTGGCCTTACCTGCTCCTGAGCTTAGCGGCAGACAGCTGGTCGCTTCGCTCGTAGAGCACATTGCGTCCTGCCGCCATTTCCTGGTCGCCGCCAGACACGCCCACTGCCGCTGGCCACGCCCCCCTCGCCCAGTTTGTATAAATTGTGCGCCAAAGCGCCAGCGCTTTCATTGACAACCTGAGAATACTACTGAGGCGGAAGCCGGTAGTCGTTAACCTTCTTTTAAAACTTTGTATATCTGTGTATTTTGTGTGATTTTAATACCATATGCACCCTGAATAACTTTGGCCTTACCTGCTCCAGAGCTTAGCGGCAGACAGCTGGTCGCTTCGCTCGTAGAGCACATCGCGTCCTGCCGCCATTTCCTGGTCGCCGCCAGACACGCCCACCGCGGCTGGCCACGCCCCCCCTATGCACCGACATCGACTATAAATCATGAGCCCTTGCAGGAAGCGCAGCGGACGAGCGCAGCGGGCGCGACGAATGCGCGCCGAAGGCGCGCATAAGGCAAGCTCGTCTGCGCTCGTCCGCGCCTCGGTAGCGCCCGGAGCAACCCCCGAGGCTCCAGTCCTCCTATCCACCACTAACCCTTCGCCTCTGGCGCGCGAGTCTTTAATCGGTCTCAGAGATTACGCTCATGAAGGCCATCTGTCCTTCTTTGATACCGCCTATCCTCTGCATGACTTTGCCTGCAAAGGTCTACTGTCGGGCGGCCTGTTGAATGTCAGGTCTTTACCTAAACATGCTAACGAAATCTCCCAGCTCATCGACAATCACCATCTCGACGCCCTATTCCTGACGGAGACCTGGACCCACTCCGATTGTAATATAGAATTGGATTGGGCTTGTCCTCAAGACTTTAAAATCCTGCACCTCCCTAGACCTAAGGGTCGGGGTGGTGGAGTCGGTATAATATATAGAGCCTCCTGGACCATAAAAATCCTTGATATGGACCCAGTGGCCGGCACGGAAATACTTGGACTCTCAATTAATTGCCACTCCGGATCAACTTTCTCGGCTATGATTTGTTACCGCCCATCGGGAGCCTTCAACTTCACTCAGCAGCAGTCGCTCCTCACCACCATTACTAATATGGTTACCTCTCATAACAAGTTGATCGTTTTGGGCGATTTTAACCTATGGCCTAACGGCAGCCTAGACTCCGCTCTCAACAATCTTCTACTTTCCTGTGAAGGTATGGGACTTTCCCAGCTGGTCAATAAACCCACACACTCCGCAGGGCACCAGCTCGACCTAATCTTTTCCTCTCCCCAATTAGTATTCCTGAGCGACATTCTGCCTATGTGCTGGACAGACCATGCGCTCATTAAATTTCACATAGCCGGCAGCAGGGCCAGCAGATCGGCTATTAGTTCCGGCCCCGATTTTCTGTACAGAGATTGGAAAGTTCTGGATCATCTAAGACTGACCGGCCCGGTTTTTGAGGTGGAAGACAGCTTTTCCAGCGCTCAGTCGGTAGAGGACAACTATCTGTCCCTCTGCTCAAGGATTTTCAACATCTCCGAACGCCTCGTCCCTCAGAAAAAGGGCAAACCAATGAGACGAGCACCTGCCCCATGGTTCGATGACTCATTGAGAGCACTCAAACTAGCCTGCAGACAAGCAGAGAGAAGATGGAGGCAAGGCTACTCTGACACCAACAAATCTCTTTGGAAAGATAACCTCCGGGCGTACAAAACTGCGATTGCCCATAACAAGGCCAACTATTACTGTTCCACCATTACCAATGCCACTAACAGTTCAAAAAGTATTTTCCAGATACTTAAAAACTTAACCCATCCAGACTGTGTTACTTCTTCGCAGCCCCCCACCCAAGCCCTCTGTGATAACCTCGCAGCATTCTTTATCAATAAAATAAACACCATTATTCAAAACCTGAAACCCCCCCCCTCTTTGGGAGCACCCAACACTCAGGAACCCAGCACCAGTCCTCAAAACTTGACGCCTCCAGGCTCCGTCCTGACGGCCAGATTACGGGAATTTCCTCCTATCCCGGTCTCCGAGTTTGCAAGACTGGCGCTTGGAATTACCTCGGGTTCCCCGCTCGACCCCCTGCCTCCAAAAATTTGGAAAGGTTTTGGAACTGAACTTTTTGGCATCTTGCGCCAAATATGCAACCAGTCCTTGCATAGTGGATATGTCCCAACCTCGTGGAAACCGGCGCTTGTTACCCCACTCCTATAAAAACCCTCCCTGAGTCCAGATTGTCTATCGAACTATCGACCCATCTCCCTATTACCATTTCCGGCGAAAGTCGCTGAACGATGGGTCAGTTCTTGCCTTTCTTGTCACCTAGAACATAACAACCTTCTTGACGATCACCAGTTCGGATTCCGTCCCGCCCACGGCACCGAAACAGCGGTCTTGACAGCCATGGAAGACCTTCGCATGCGTGCAGACAGGGGCCAGCCAGTAGCACTGATACTGCTGGACCTGTCTGCCGCATTCGATACGGTCAACCACAGTACGCTGCTGCAGAGACTAGGGGCCCGATTCACAGAATGAACTTAAGACTAAATCCTAAATTTACTACTATTTGGTATTCACAGAATGCACTTACTACTTTCGGGATTCACAGAGTGAACTTACTACTTTCGGGATTCACAGAATAAACTTACTACTTTCGGTATTCACAGAATAGATTTAAGACTACTAACTCTAAGTCCGAAATCGGGGAGTAAATTCCGGCCCGGGGGCGGAGCTTACGGCCCGGAGGCGGAGCTTACGGCCTGGAGGTGGAGCTTACGGCCCGGAGGCGGAGCTTACGGCCCGGAGGCGGAGCTTGCGGCCCAGAGTTGGAGATTTCAGCATGGCAGAAATCCCCACCTCCTGGCCGGAAGCTCTGCCTCCGAGCCGTAAGCTCCGCCTCCCAGCCGTAAGCTCCGCCTCCGGGCCGTAAGCTCCGCCCCCGGGCCGGAATTTACTCCCCGATTTCGGACTTAGAGTTAGTAGTCTTAAATCTATTCTGTGAATACCGAAAGTAGTAAGTTTATTCTGTGAATCCCGAAAGTAGTAAGTTCACTCTGTGAATCCCGAAAGTAGTAAGTGCATTCTGTGAATACCAAATAGTAGTAAGTTTAGGATTTAGTCTTAAGTTTATTCTGTAAATCGGGCCCTAGGGGAGGCAGGTGTGGATGGCGCAGCGCTGCTTTGGTTTCACTCCTACCTGTGGGACAGGAGACAGGCTGTCTCCCTCCCCCCATTCCAATCCACCTTCGCACCGGTACCTCAGGGAGTTCCCCAGGGCTCCTCCATCAGCCCCATTCTTTTTAACGTGTACCTCATCCCGTTGATCACGTTAATTAAGTCTTTTGGGATAAAAACGATCAATTACGCTGATGACACGCAGCTCATTCTCTCTTGGGAAGGAGAAGACTCCATTCCTTTAACCTCCTTCCACGACTGTTTAGAGAGACGGCTGGGTGGCTTCACAGAAACTCCCTCCAATTCAACTCCTCCAAAACAGAGGTTCTGTTTTGTGCTGGCACCATTATACCCCGCCAGTTTCCAAGTGATTTCTGGCCTCCAGAGACTGGAGATAAACCTCTGCCAGTCTCCTCGGTCCGCAACCTGGGAGCCATGCTCAATAATAAGTTGAGTATGGATACCCAGGTGGCAAAAACAGTGGGGATTTGCACTGCCTTGCTACGTTCCCTGCGTAAAATCATGCCACTCCTCCCTGCACAAGCTCGGGCGTCGATAGTCAGGTGTACAATACTCAGTCGCCTTGACTACTGTAACGCCCTGCTCCTTGAGTCTCCAGTCACGCTGATGGACCGACTCCAAAGAATTCAATCTGCCACCGCCAAGCTGGCCCTTGGCTGGACAAGAAGGTCTTCGGCCATAGCAGCCCTGGCCGAGCTGCATTGGCTTCCCTTAAAGCAGCGTGTGGCATTCAAGTCCCTCTGCATTGTCTTTAAGGCTCTGCATGGACTTGGGCCCAGACCCCTGCAAGCTTTGTTTCTGTGGTACACCCCTACCAGAGACTTACGATCATCATCTGCTCGTCTGGTAAAGGTGCCCAGATTCAACAAAGCCAGAACCGGAGGCAGATCCTTCAGGGTCGCAGCGGCCAAGTTATGGACCAGCTTGCCCATTGACATACGCCAGATCTCACAACTTCTTCCATTCAGGAAGCGCATCAAGACCTGGCTATTCCCCTAATATTCTGCCCGCCTGCTAACTACCCCGGCTTTACCCTTCAGTAGAGTATTCTCCAGCGCCAGGAAGCCTGCAAGGTATCAGTCGCGCTTTACAAATACTTAAAATAAATAATAATAAGATCGTGCATAGGTATTATTATTATTCATTATTTATTATTATATAGCTTATAGAGTGCCTGGTTACTCCAACGGTAGTGATGATACGCAATGACCGCCTGATTCACCTGATGTGTCAAGTGACCTCCCTACTGCAGTCTTGTAGACTTTGCTTAGGAGGACATTTAGCACCTACTGGACAGTCAACAGATCTGCCAGGAAGGATAAGCCTATTGCCTATACCACTCAGGCAGAGGGCTGCCAACCCTATTAAGGAATACCCACCTTGCTGTGAGGGCAATTGTGGCTGTATTGCTTCCTTTAGAGCACTGTAGGCCTCTTTACCTCAGTCAATTCGGACCTGCTCTTCTCTTTGGTCCTTTCGTAAACAGCAAAAAAACCTGGCTGTTTAACCAGTAATTTTTCCTTGATCATACATAGCCAGTGGAGAATCTGATGCAGATGTTGCAGCGCCGAGACGCCTATGGGCATTTGTTCGCGCTTTATCAAATTTCATAAATAAATAAATAAATACTGAGCGAGCACTGTTTTTAAACCACCCAATCAGCAAGTTTCTTTGTATCGAGAAAACCTCTCTGAGATTGAGTTTATTTTCACAAAATAAGACACAGTAGGCCTGAGGTGCAGGGACATTTGCCCCCGTGTGTGGAAGGTCTTTTACCTGCCGGTATCCACCATCCCTCATGCAGCGAACATGAGTGATGGTAATGCCTCCCTCAATAGGGTTGGACGATCATCATTGTGACTTTATGGTCATTTGGCAGACGGGCCGTCACGTCAGAGGTTTACACCAGCAGAGCCAGCGGAGGTACCACCAAGTAAATGTGGCCCTTCTTCTGAATGTAAAGAGAGTGGCCGAACAGCGAATTTGGCGAGGCAGAAGAACCACCGAGTTAAGGTGGCACTCCTACTCCCCCAAACTCCAAATTAAGCCCTTAATTTCACCTTTGTCTTTGCTCCTGGTGTTTTGAAGCCGCGAGCATGGGTGATCTAGTGCTACAGAAAATACCAAAAACTATCTAATAACCAGCAAAGCATCGTCCTTTAGAGTACAGGACAGGCTGGATGTCGTGTTGGCATATCTGGCTGATTTCAGGTTCAGGGAAATGTCTGAAACTCCTCCACCTTTGTATGTAAAAAAGTATACATTTTTTGCATTTATCAAAACACAAACTTGTATGTACACAAAAAGAGATATTGGATTTTGAATGTACTACATAAATGTCAACAACTCATGCATTATAAATAAGGCTCCCTGTTTTCCGTTTTTACTGATTTTTACAGATAAATACAGCCAGAAATCCATTTATTTTCTTGTCTGTCATTATTTTTAAATGTGGCTAAAAACTGAAATTGGGTGTTTTCAAAGTGGTTCTAAATACACTTTGGCATAACTGTTAGGCCAATAACTGTGTGGATTGATAGGTAAGGGGGGTAAAAAAGAAAGTAATTTTAGTAAAGAGGCTTAAACAACAGTAGATATGCACAAGGCTGATACTGAAATGTGCATATTTTTATATAAGTGCATAGATTTGTCTTCTGCTGGTGTTCATATCACTGAAACCAGGAAGGCATTCAAGCATGACTGCATATTTATTGGTTAAATAAATGTGGAAATATACCAGTTTCAGCTTATTTCTTTCACAAAACCCATAATAAATATGGATATATACAGAAAAAGGTGACAAAAAATAAATATGGATAAATACAGATAGAAAGGTCCCAAAAATAAATAAATAAATACCATATAACTGGGAGCCCTAATTATTAATTGCCTCTTACTGCAAATAAGATCTTTTTTATTTCAAATTCTATTTTTCGGGCATCCAACTCCTCAAGTGCACTTTTCCAGACAGTCTCTAATCTCACGATTCTGTCCTTTTTCAAAATGACTGTCCCCTCCAAGTTGCTTGTGACAGTTTTACCTCTTTTTTCTATGAGAAGGTCAGGGTCTTTAATGATTATATTGCCCAGCTTCTGGTTTCACCCTGTCTCATGTAGCATGTTTACAAGCCTTTGCCCTTTTTTGTCAGTTCTCTCACAGCTCTCCCAATTATTAAGGTAGAAGAGAATGTTTCCTCCTCGCTTATCTCCATAAAATCCGGCTCAACAGTGGCTATTTGTTCAATAAGGACTCAGATTTTGTATCTGTGATGGTAACACGTGCTTTTACCTTTATCTTTTAAATCTGTTTTCATCTCATGTTATCCCTACTGGTCAAACTTGGGCAGAATTTAAATATAGGCTCAACTCTCTTTTTCCACTAGTCACTAAAATTTGTTGAGACATTCTGGTGCACCAGCTTTCTAAACATCTTGAAGAGCACCAGAAATTAGGTGGTAGTTAGATTAGTTTAAGGCCTGGTTTAGGCATGGAGATTGTCCCTGTGACTGTATTAAATGATATCAGACAAGTTTTCACCTACCTCATCCTACTGTTGTGTCGTCCTTTTACCCTTAAATGAGGATCTTGAAGAAAAACCTTATTTTTACTTTGTGCCACTTGAACGCTAATGTTAATGCTATCATCAATTCTAGATTGAACTATGCCAATGCTATCTATGTTGCCATTCCTTAGTCATCTATTTACAAGCGGTCAAGATCTTCAGAATACCACAGCGTGCCTTGTCATGAGTTTCAGAAAATTTGATTGGTTCTATGAGGCTTGTCGTAAGCTGCACTGACTGGCAGTTTCTAGGAGGATCCTTCATAGGGCACTCTGCTTTGCCCACAGAGCCTGTTATGAAACAGGCTCCATGCTGCTTATGTGTTTGCTTCCAAGTCTAATCAATTCCTTCATTTTGGCTCTTCCCACCTGCTACCAGCCCTCCAATTTAGAATGACTCGGTAGCAGGGCCGGGTAGTCAGGGATGGTCATTCTCTTTTGTTGATACCTCTACTTGGATTGCACTCCGTCTTCTCCTACAAAAGCGGAGGACCATTCTATGTTTAGGAAGGCTCTCAAAATCCACCTGTATTATTGATTATCTTCAAATCCTTTCTGATATTGTTAAATCAGGGATGTATGTCTTTACTACGCATGCATTTACAACGCATGCCTTTACCACGCAGGTTTTACAACGCAAGTCGTTACAACAACTTGCGTTGGGGGGCACTGGATAGTGAATAGTTTTATGTACTATTCCAACTCCAGTCCCCGTGGATAGTAGGGAAGGTTTTGGATAGTAAATTAAACTATACCCTATCCTACAGCGCCCCCCAGCGCAAGTCGTTGTAACGACTTGCGTTGTAAAAGTTGCTTGGTAAAGGTACTGCGTGGTAAAAGTTGCGTTGTAAACGCTGTTCACCTTAAATCAGCACCACAATGGCTTAGGAAGATCGCTGCACTTTGTGAGTACCAACTTAACCCAGCTTATATCCTGGAAGTATAGGTTTTCATTATATTTGGGGCATATGTTTGAAGTTATCACGCAGCTCAGTGCAGCAAGTTCCCTTGCTGCACTGCGTTGCATGATGGGGAAAGGGCAGGAATGTGCCATATTTAACATAATACAACACATTCCTGTCATTTCCCAGTGCTGGTGCAGAATGTGCTGCCTAGCGCCAAAGCAGGCACCCTTGTACCATGGTGAAAGAGTGCCTGGGTTGTAAGTAGGACACCTTCCTGCACAAAAACACTCCTGAGAGGCATTTTCCTCTTTCTATGTGTGCTGCAGATTGCAGCACACATAGAAAGAGGAAGCAATGAGGAGAAATAAATATATTTCTCCTCGTGACCTCTCCCCCGGGGAGGTGTAGCAATGTGGCACATTTCCAGGTTAATCAGCGTTGGTAGCTCTAGGAATGCACAAAATACATGGGTTGATGCATGGGAACACCCACGCCCCACCCATGGAACGCCTCTTTGGGGCAGAGTAATGCAACACAGCGATTGGTGCTGTGTTGTGTTAATCTGGATTTATCATGCCACTCAGGGCCTCGCAAGGTGGCCGTGCGTGGTTTGATAAATCAACTGAGGTTTGCACCGACCTTGTGCCCCCTTGGATGGCGCAAGGGTGATGCAAATCCTACATACATGTGCCCCTCAGTGGGTGCCTTCAGGCACTAAATGCAGGGCTGGTGACACTTTTTGGAGAAATGGAGCAGAAATTATGAGTTTGTGGCTCTTGTCCGTTGGTGAAGGAGTACTGTCACCTGAGGGATAGCTGGGATGTCAGATGCCTGACCTGGGGGTAGCCTGAGAGATGGCTCAGCTATGTAAAGCCTGAACATATAATTTATTTCTAACAAGAGGCATACCTCTGCCGCCTAAAGCAAATGCCTATATTATCGTTTCTCACGATGCATTGTAAAAAAAAATTAGAATTTGCTTTAACATATACCTTGTGTGGTTTTCTTCCTGGGTAGTGTCTATGCAAAGGCACTACACCTGCACTTCCCATATGTGGAAATTGTATTCATGTGTCAGTGTAGTTTGGTAGTCTGGCTGCAAAATGTTTGTGAAACCTTATTCTGCTGCCAGCTAAGCCATGATCTGTCAAAAGCAGCATAATTCTGATATTGAGACCCTCACGGGTGTGTAGAGTGCTTACAATTCCCTGATTGATTGATTGAAGCAACTAATGCAACCGCTTTGAACAATGAAAACACTGCCTTGTGCACTACTTGTTACAGTGTTACAATGACAAACTGGTAACCATGTTGTCAGCCTGGTGTCTCTCTTGTGCCCTATCCAGGGTTGCCCTTTCCACTACACAGTGCAACTGAACTGCTACAATTCATATAGGGCCACATGCATCAAAGTAAGGAATTGCAGTTACGGAATTGCGATTTTTAAGGAATCGCAATTTAGGAATCACAATTCCTCATGCATGTAGCAAACGCAAATAAAATTGTGATTCCTACACATTGAAGGAATGGCTTACTATTCATTCCTATGGGTCTAGAGGTCATAGTAAAGAATGGGATTGCAGGAGCAATTTGCGAGTACCAAATAGATACTCGCAAATTGCGCATGCAATTTGAAGGGTGCAAGGGGGCCAAAAGGCCACCCTGATGCACCCCTCAAAAAAGGTAGGTATGCACTTGTGGTGCACACATATGCCCTAAGGGAATGTGTGTGCACCACAATGTACTTTTAAAAATGCATTGATTTGCATTTTTCAAAGGAATTGCAAATTACCACCAACTTGAAGTTGTTGGTAATTTGCGGTTCTAAAATGCACAAATGCAATTTGCAATTGCATAATGCATCGCATGTAGGGGATCACAATTTGCGATCCCCTAACTGCATTCGCAATTAAAGGAATCGCAAAAAATTCCAATTTGTTTAATTGTGAATTACAAAAAAGGTACATGCATCTCAAAAGACCAATTTGCGATCACAAACAGACAAATTTTGCAATTCGCACTATTTGCGATCGCAAAATGGTTTGATGCATGTGCCCCATTGACTTTTAGAACAACCACAATAGAGAATATGGTCATTCTTCTGAAAGGAATTTTGGAGAAATGTGTAACAAATGTTGCATTTTACAATGCACATTGCCCATATAGGATTTAAAAACAACTGGCCTCACTTATGAAAAATGTTGCATTGCTGCGTGAAAACAGCGATGTGGCACCATGGATGCGCCGTATTTACTGTACGGCGCTCCATGGCGCAAGGATTTACAGATACGTCAGTATTTCTGATGTATCCGTAGGCACAGTAATGACACATTGCTGAAGTGTGTCGCAAAAGTGACGCTACTCTAGCATGGGTCTTTACATATGGGCATGTTCCATGTTAAAGATGCCTGCGTCAGTCTTACGCCTGCTGTGAGGCAGGTAAGAGAATTTGAAGCAGTGGCATCCTAGAATTGGCATAGTGAAATCTCATAGATTTCACTGCACCAATGCATGACCCTTTTTAACTTGGGAATGCTCACCCTGTATGCATTATACCCGATGCAGGTACAATGCAGCGCAGGGCTTTACAAAGTGATGCATCTACTTAGATGCGTCGCTTTGTAAATATGGTGCAACATGGCTCATTTTTTACGCCGCCGCAGTGTCACAAAAAGTGACGCAATGGCAGCAAAAAGAGCTCATAAATAAGTCCCAATATTTATATTTTTGTGATTTTGAAATTGTATGTGCTGGAGCCTCAAAACAGAATTTAAAGCATTGTTTGTTATTATAGCATATGCTATTAAGAGGGACTATTTCTGATTCAGTTGAAGTGACCTATTTGAAGGACATTGCCCATCAGCGACACATTCTGTGCTCTGGCTCTTGAAAGAAAATCTGCACGCTAGAGCATCATTGATTGCAAAGGTATTTCAAGGCAACTACCTTATTTTGCCAGTTATTTAAGCCTGGTGGCTTCTTGTATTGATGTAGCTGTCATCTCATATGAGGACTGCTCAGAGTGGAATGTTAACAACAACTATTTTATTTTGATTTAGAATAGTGCAGATTCCTGTCAGAGTAATTAATCAAGGGTAATATCGCAAACTGATTGCCACTCACTCAGTGTCAGGAGGAATGCAAGATGCATTTGTAATCAGACCTGAGACTTGCCAGCCACAAATCCCAGAATCAGGTGCTTTAATTCTCTATGGACAATATGCTGAGACGTGTGCACGTGTGCAGCCGCAAAGAGGCATATCTTGCAATGTCCTGATGAGCAGACTGAACGCGTCAGTGACCTACTAACATTGTCAAATCCAATTAAACTTGCTTGTTGTAATCGATTGTGTTTGACCAATAGGTTTCAAATGCACAATTTATCACTCTGTTTTCTTGTATTGGCTTTAAGGATAGCTCAAGATGAAGTGTAAGCCCTACCTCCATTGGCTAACCTGCTGGGAAACATCCTTTACAACGCAACATTTACAACGCACTACCATAACGACGCAACTTTTACAACGCAAGTTATTACAACGAATTGCGCTGGGGGGCGCTCTAGGATAGGGAATAGTTTAATTACTATCCAACACCTTCCCTACTATCCACGGGGACTGGAGTTGGAATAGTAAATTAAACTATTCACTATCCAGCGCCCCCCAACGCAAGTCGTTGTAACGACTTGCGTTGTAAAACCTGCGTCGTAATGGCATGCGTTGTAAAAGCATGCGTTGTAGTGACATACATCCAACCTGCTAGCTCTTGTTCCCCAATCCAACCCCACCCCGCCCCGTTCGAGTCCAGTTGCACCCCTGATGCATCAAATGTGTTTCTTTAAAAAAGGTTTATGTGCTGCTGCATAAGTCACTCTTGTGCGGCCGTGTGACTACAGATTGTACTCCAGAATTTCCTTTGAGTACAAATGTTACACAAGGTAAAGCTCGAGCGGGATTGTGGGCCTAGTGCAGCACTAAATCGGATTTAGCATCACTCGAGCATCTCGCTGTGTGAGACATGTTTGCATTGCCGATGGCATTAATGGTGACCAAAGCATTGTAGACTTGACTACTTGTTCCCATTCGTACAACACAATAGTGTTATACTGCATGATTTTCAGCAAATCTTGGCTTACATCTTTAAGGGAGGAGCTATTGCAGACTTAAGACCTCACTTATGAAAAGTATTGCATTGCTGCAGTAAAACAGCGATGCAATACTTTTCAGTGCACCCACTTGCGACACCTTGGATGCGCGGTATTTACTGTATGGTGCTCTATGTCGCAGGCATTGACAGATATGTCAGGAATCCTGGCGTGTATGTCGGCGCAAAATTGGCGCACTGCTGGAGTGTGTCTGGAAACAGACGCAACTCCAGCATTGTGTCATTTCAAATGGGACAATCCCCATGTGAAAAGGCCCAGTCACCCCTTACGCAAGCAGGCGTAAGGATTTGAGGCAGTGAGGCCGTAGAACTGTCGTCGTGAAATCTCATAGATTTCAATGCAACACTTCTACTAGCCTTTTCTGCGCCGGAATGCCCATCCTGGATACATTATACCTGTTGCAGGTATAAAGTATCGCAGGGGTTTACAAAGTGATGCATGTACCTAGATGCGTCAATTTGTAAATATGGTGCAGTGTGGCGCATTTTTTACGCCCGCCCAGCATCACAAGAAGTGAAGCAGCGGTGGCGTAAGGGCCTAATAAATAAGGCCCCTAGAGGTTACTATATTTCAAAGCCCAGCATCTACCAGCATAAGCCCGGTGGAGAAACCTGAACTGGCTCTAAGGAGATAAGTCTCAGTTCCACCATTAACCACTTCCAGATAGAAGCGTTTCAAGCGATGCAAATTGGACAATTGCCCAGGGCCCCCACTTTCCTAAGGGCCTTCTCATAAAGTCATCTTTCTCCCACTCTATTTATAAGAACCTCTCTCCCTTCCTCTACCGCTGACTTTCACTAACCAGCGTCATTTTTAAGAATTAGGGGGGCCACTGAAAGACTTTCAGCTGTTTGGTGGGAAATTTAGAGTATAATTAAATATACGTAGTCTTGAATTGGCAGAAAATAGGTGATACAATTCGAATTTGTTCCGAACAGTGAGCCACAAAATATTCCTTGCCCTGGGTCCCGAAAATTCCTATAATGGCAGTGCTTGCCCCCAAAACGAGAACGAGCAGGGTCCTGCAAGGCATGATTGCTTAGAATAGATTGGTCACTCTCCGGTGTTTAAATCATGCAGGTTGTGCAACAGGGAGCTCGCTTTCTATAACTGTGTTTATAGGAACAAGGCTACATTTCCAACAACGACCTTCCGCCGCTCAACAGGAACGACTCTTAACTGGTGAACTGCAAGATGCCATCTGCATCTGACTAGGTGGCTGAGATTTCTGCAGTGCTTCCTTCCATTCAAAACATGGGGAATGAGTGCCACCTTGTGGACAACAGCGCACATCGGCGCACATCGGCCAGAGATAGAGAAACGTACAGCCAAAAAAGCGCGTTACTTCTAACATTCCAGTGTCTGAACCATGTATAAATACTATGGGCCTTATTTATGAAGGCCTTGAGCCGCCGGTGCGCCACTTTTAAAATGGGAAAAAGTGACACACCGGCGGCGCAAGGCCTTCATAAATAAGGCCCCATGTAACGGGCGGCTACGTAACTCAACTCTCAGTTCTATATTATCTCATCCCTGAAATATTTCTATTGTTAGTCGAAGATGATTAAGACCTAACAGTACAAAACTAGAAAATACATATATATATATATATATATATATATATATATATGTATGCCCTTAACAGAACGGCAGATGTAGTGAACAAGGCGGGAACGCCGAAACGCGTCTAAGCAGAAACTGATCTAGAATAAAAGTTTGGATTAAGATTCACGGAGTCAGCGCCATCTTTTATCGTGAAGCATGGTATGAAAGAATATATATGCATGGTATGAAAGAATATATATATATATATATATATATATATATATATATATATATATATATATATATATAAAGCTCTGTATCCTCCAGTTTTTTCAAAACGCTTTTGGAAAATCAGCACTCGTAGGCACGTTGGTATTAATCCTTTCCGTATTTAATTCACAGAGTCAACAAACGCGTTTCGGCTACAAGCCTTCGTCAGTGTTGTTCGTGCGTGCGTAGCAGCAGTGCATTTAAAGGGTGTCATGTGATTAGTACATAACGTAGAAGAGGGACTTGAGCATATCGGCAAAAAATCGCGCCATTTTGAAGTGTGCACATTTAAACACATTGGTTTACATACAAATATCTCTCCACAGCTTACAATCTTGGTGGACTTTGCCCTGCTCTTTAGACATCAGGCCGTGTATCGGCTTTGCATCCTGGTTATTAGCATATCTCTCCAGCTATTCAAATGTTATTCAATATTTACCGTTATTTGCAATGGATCACACACTCAGTGATTGGTGAATCATCATAATCAGTGATTTTTGAATTGTCATAATCAATTTTCACATTAATATGGTTCTAGTCATACAGCCGTAGATCGGCAAATAACCCCTGCTTTTAACCTTTCACAGGGGTTTGAGTGTCATCTATTGATAGCTAATACAGGATGGATTGTCAGCCAAATTTTACCTTGGCCTATGTCCCAACTTACTACATTAACCTACAGTGCTACAGCATTACCATCATGTTGTAAACATCACCTCATTGTGCATATGCCCACAACCCTGCATGGTATCCCCAAGTTGATTAAAACCTCAGAATTCAAGCAGTTCAAATAGCCAAAACCAAAACCAGAACGAAAACAGAAACAAAACCAGAACAGAACGGAGAGGGGGGGGGACATGGTGGAATTGATCATAGTTCAGTTTCAACAGCCCAATGTATATCGTATTATGATATTAGTTCATCCATAGTGTTTACTTATATTTTCTATTTTTCATATTTTTGACCAAACCCGATTTGACAAAAGACCAATTGGCCATAGACAGCAGCGTACACAATTAGTCGGATGTTAATTAAACTAGATACACATGTCATTTTCTTCCGTCAAGTGACTATCATTCTCTGTATCGAGTGTCTCTCTTAGCCTTATATCAAGCTATTCATAGTCCAGGTGCTCATCAAAGATTCTCTTTATTTATACAGTTATTTCCCTAAATGTACGGCCAGTTCTTCTCCGCTGTTGAGCCCCAGTGGTGCCTTCGTCATAAGATCAATTATGTATCTAGATTCCAGGCGTCTAAGTTGTTTCAACCTATCACCACCTCTTGCACTCGCTGGAATGTGATCAAGCCCAAAGAACTGTAGTTTGTTCCTATCCCTATTGTGTATTTCATCAAAATGTCTTGCGACAGGATAGGAGGGATCTACACGCTCAATCGCTCGTTGATGTTCTAGTATCCTGATTTTTAGTGGATGGATTGTGCTGCCCACGTATCGAAGACCACATGGGCAGACAAGACAGTATACTGCGAATGGTGTACTGCATGTAAGAAATTTCTTAATGGGCTTTCTCATCTCTGCCCCAGCCACCCAGTATGTCAGGGTCCTTTTACTCCCTGCGCAAGCTTTGCATTTTCCGCAGGGAAAGAAGCCTTTCATTTCTGCCAGTGTATTGGTCTTAGGTTTCCTTTTCTCGAAATGACTTCTTACCAAGGTGTCTCTTAGAGACCTTGCTTTGCGGAAAGTTATTTGGGGTTTCGGGGGGATATCTTCCTTAATCACGGGATCAGTTAGGAGAACATGCCAGTTCTTGGCAAATATTCTTCTCAGATTCCATGACTCAGTGCAGTAAGGCGTGATCATCCTGAATTTCCCACCTGTGTCTAATTCCTTGTTCGTTTTAGGTTGCAACAGGCTCGCCCTCGGTATCTTTCTTACTCTGGTCAGTGTTTTAGTGAGAGCGTGAATATCGTACCCCCTCACGGTAAATCTCTCGATACAGCTTTTTGCTGCCACTTCAAAATCTTCATCCCTACTACTGTTTCTCTTCAATCTGAGTAATTCCCCATAGGGGATACTTTGTATGAGTTTTATGGGATGATTACTGTCTGCCCTCAAGATGGAGTTTCCTGCCGTGGGCTTACGGTATAGCGAGGTGTGTAATTTGCCTTCCTCAACAAACACTCTCAGGTCAAGGTAGTCCGCTGCCACCGGACTGACCGTTCCCGAGAAGTGCAAGTTGCACGTGTTCTTATTCAGGACCTCGGTATATTGATGGGCCGTCTCCACCGTAACTTGCCACACGATGAAGAGGTCATCAATATACCGGTACCACCTCACTACCCTGCCTGCCACCTGTCCGTTCGTCTCAAGTGCCATGGGCACCCGCTCCTCCCACCAGCCCACGAACAAATTTACGTAGCTGGGAGCAAAGCAGGTGCCCATCGCGGCCTCGGACACCTGTGTATACAGTTGATCATCGAACAGGAAGATGTTATTTACTAGGCAGAACTCCACAAACTCCAACAGCATACAGTTATGTAATGCATATCGTGCCGGTGTCTTATTGAGAAAGTGCTCAATCGCTGTTATCCCCAGTTCATGTTTTATGTCTGTGTATAAACTGGTAATATCTAATACCATTATTAGATACCAACGTGCCTACGAGTGCTGATTTTCCAAAAGCGTTTTGAAAAAACTGGAGGATACAGAGCTTTATGTAATTGCGGGGACCAGCCACCGCAGACTGCACCCACTCGTGAGTGACCCGTCGTTTTCGGCAGGGTTGAGAGCTTGATATATATATATATATATATATTTCTGTCCGACCTTTGGTGAGTAAACTTACTACCTTTTAAAAAGGACAATAGTGACCACTCGTCATCAATTACAATTCTGGACAGTGACTAAAAAAGTCTGGGCAAAGGATCAATTTTACAGACAGAAATTTGGGATTAAGTGACAATCTAGGAACGCACTTCCTAAATGCAACCAATTGCAGGGGCGGCGCCTCCATTAGGACGGAGGATCATCGCCCCACTGCTTTTTCGCAGTGCGAGAAGCAGAAACATAAAATGGTAAAACTACAATTTTATGTTTCTGCTTCTCGCACTACGAGAAAGCAACAGGGCTTGGTTGGGGGTGGGCAGGTCTGCGTGAGGGCAGGGGAGGAGTGGCTTGCCCAATGCTGTGTGGGCCCTGACGGTTTGATCGGCCCTCTGGGGCCGACCAAACCAGTTATGTGCACTCTCCCTTTTCATCTGGAGAGAATGGCGTTCCCATAGACGCCCGGCTGGTCGGCATCCCCACCAATCACAATGCTGTGCTGCGTTGTGATTGGCTTTACGGGAGTGGAACGAGGCTGCCTGCTTCCTGTTCCTGCCTGAGGCAGGAGAGCAGGAAATTGCAGAACCCAGCCAGGTGGGTCTGGTGGCTCAGTGGATTAATGCGTCTACTGCAGGGGCCTGTGTTCTACCTCATGGTCACAGGTTCAAATCCTGGCGGGTCCACTCAGCCTTTCTCCCATCTGAGGTTGATAAAATGAATACCATAGAGATGGGTAACAACAAACATCTGTTATTCAGTGCCAAGATACCCGTAGTGGTGAACGTGCGCTTTACAAAGACATATGTTATGAGATGGCGCAAGACCCAGGAAGTTTTTTTTTTTATTCTACCCCCCCCCCCCCCCCTTGCGTGAACCCCCACGTGACCCCTCACCCACGAGGCTTGCTGGCCGCGACTGACCACTTGTAAGAATTACGATAAATAAAAGCTGGCAAAATAATGTTTATTAGATGCGAGTTGTATATTATGACTGTATATCTTCTGCTCATGTAAAACAGCAGATAAGAAGATCATTTATTGAGAACTTGAATTCTCCCATCCCTCAGTCTTCTGTTTGTAGGGTCTCTTGGTGTCTTTTAAAACAGTTTTTCATCAAAAAAGATTTATAGTGCACCTACCAAGCAAAAGCAGACAAGGTTTCCCCTTCCTGCACCTCACCCCCGCCACAAAAAGATGGATGGGTGGGATGGATGGATGGATGGAGAATTATGTATTTTGCTGTAGGACTTTCACAGTATACACAAGACAGTTCTGAATGGAAACACAGAAATATTTCACTACTTTGCAGTCTGCCACAATAGGAACTTTAAGGACACATGTATCAAAATTTGTAATAGCAATAACCTAATTGTGATTTTCAGCGAATCGAAATTAGGTAATCGCTATTACAAATGTATGAAACTCCAAGGGTTTATGTGTAAATAATGACACAAGTAGGGTAACTGGTTAGGGAAGGCCTTTAAATAAAAATGTTCTAACAAGTTTGTTCAGGTAAAAAACTCTATTTCATTTAATAGATGTTAATTTTAAAAGAAAACCACATATAGCACATACAAAATACAAAATTATAACATAACAATAAACAAATTTCACAGTCCAAATTTTATACAATTATCATAAAAATAATAACACAAAATATTTTTAAAAAATACACAGTAGGTGGCAAACAATACTCTCTCGACGCGCGTTTCGGCGTTTCTGAAAACGCCTTCTTCAGGAGCCACGATATTACTCTGAAACACATATGTTAAAAAATATATATATATAAAAATTCATTCAATTTTATTAAATTACAATATACATCAAAAACAAATTTTTTCATACATTCATTATCTATCAATTGATTTAATTTAAAAAGAACAAACCTATAAATTTAACATTCCAAAAAATTTAATATTCGCCTTTCCAATTTTTACTAAGCATACAGGTACTGACCATGATGAAAATTAGATCCTATTCGTATTTGAGCAGTTGCTAGGTGAGTCAAATAATATAGAGGGGGTGTGAGAAAAAACCTAGCAAGGCCACATCAATACTACCCTTGACTCAACACTCGAACTATTTGCAATATCTATTAATAAAACCTAGTTACCTTTTTTTGACTACTATTTACTTTTTTGGAAAAAGGCAAGCCAGTCTTTATTTGATTTAAAGTTATTGTCATCTATATAGTTAATGTACTTACTCGTTAAGAATCTGGATCTTCGCACAGTATAATTACTTCATATTCTCTTTCTAATGTGTCAATTAATGGTAGAAGGGATATACCATACAATATCTGCGGGTCAAAAGAAGGGAAAGGGTTTTGTTTATCAATTGATAAAACTTGACAAACTAAAATAACGGTTTTGCTCCACTACCATCAGAGCTCTGATAGTTGATTAATTTAATCAGCATCCTATCGTACGAACACTCCATGGATATCTAGAGATTGAGAATAATATTTGTAAGCAAGGAAAGGCATTTCAACATATATCGTTGTAATTTCCCTGGTTTAAAAGTAAGACCCATCGCATCTTCTATCGAGCTACATAATCAAAAATAAAGGTAAGAATAACAAAACTGACCATACTATTATGTGTGCAAAAATTCGTTAATTTATCCTATTTTTATCTATTGATACGCGTCATAACGGAAAATGCATTTAATAGATGAATTGCTTACCTAATTAAAACTTAAGAATCGTTAGCGTATCTTGTATATTTTCTTCGTATCAGAATGGCCGCTAGATAATATTCATGGAGGACAAAAGATACAGAAGGCACAGCGTAAGCTACATCGGCTCTAGTATAATTAATTTACAGGTTTATAAAAGAGTCACGGTTGCGTGATTGTCTTATTTAACGAAAGTTGGGCTAAACTTACATATAGTTGTTTTTAGGCGTTGCTTCTCGGCAATTCACCGTAATAGAATCGTTTAAGAGAAGGTATTATTGTTCTCTCATTCCTACATAGAGAGACGGTAAACCGCTTGATATGATCTCCTGCCCGATAAGTCCTTTTTGAATCTGACAACGATTTTCTGAGGAGACACAATATGTATTAATAGCCCGTGTTATTAAGGTTAAATTGTTGATTTTACAGCTAAAACAAGCCTGCACACATTCAAGGTACTAATGCGATTTCATTAGCATCTCTTACCATTAAGAGGGAGATGAAAGAGAAGGTATTATCGTTCTCCCATCTCTACATAAAGAGACGGTAAACCGCTTGATATAATCTCCTGCCCAATAAGTCCTTTTTGGATCTAACAGCGATTTTCTGAGGAGACACAATATGTATTAATAGCCCGTGTTATTAATACATACCGTCTACCGTTTACCGTCTCTTTAAGTAGGGCCTAGAGAGTAGAAAGAGCTCATGTGTGCGGTGGGTGGACTCAACAAGAGTGGGAAAGTCTGACGGAGAGAGCAGGAAAGTCCCCCAGGAGTGGCAAGGCCTGAAAACTTGTTCCACGGAGCAAGTCGCGGTGCAAAAACTGACAGAAGAGACAGAGATGCAAAACGGAGCAGGAAGAGGACTTAACGATGCAAAAAGGGGCAGCTAGGAGGGACAGGGGATGCAAAAAGGAGCAGTTAAACAGAGACAGGGGTCAGATGGAACAGACAGCACAAAGAAAGAGTAGTTACCAAGTCGGGGGCAGAACGAGCAGCTAACTGGAAAACGGCAAGAGACCGAGACCAACACGAGTCAGAAGAGCAAGGTGAGGCCAAGGATGCACTGAAGCAGAGGAGTCAATCAGTCAGTCAAATATACTTTTATTGATTCATTTAAAAAATCATAAAAAGATGGCCAACCATCATAAAACACTGTACTTTCAATGAACGTAGGGTGACCAGATTCTCAAAACAAAAAACGGGGACAGGTCATAGACATAGAAGTAGGACTACAGTTTGCAGTAACTATGGACGTAAAAGTAGGACTATGTGACAGCTGTCAGACATAGAAATCTGAGAGACAGTGGTTATGGAGACTTGAGGGGCACTGTTAAAGGGTACTAGTGAGGTAAACCGTGGCGGAGGTGGCCTCTCCCTCCATCTGTCTCTCTCTGAATGTCTCCCTCTCCAACTGCCTCCCTCCGACTGCCTCCGTCCGACTGCCTCCCCCCGACCGCCTCAGTCTCCCTTACTCTCTCTTACTCTTTCTGTCTCCCTCCCTGTCTGTCTCCCTCTGTCTCACTCCCTATCTCTGTCTCCCTCCCTGTCTGTCTCCCTCTGTCTCTGTCTTCCTCCCTCTCTGTCTCACTCCCTCCCTGTCTCACTCCCTCCATCCGACTGTCTCCCTCCCTCTGTCTCCGTCTCCCTCCCTCTGTCTCCCTCTCCCTCGACCAACATTCTGTGGGTTCCATAAGGGTCTGTGACAAAGAAGAAAAAATGTTGCTTTCATTCTTAAATCGTTTTAATATTTTCCTGTATTGGTGGTGCCCAGGTGTGCAATGCCCCTCTCCACTCCCCCCCCCGCACTCCTCCATGCCCATGGCTCACAAGGGCATTTTCCTTTGAACTGAATTGTTTAGGTTTTGTTTTCGTAGAGGTTACAAGCCACAGTGTGCAGAATGATGTAAATGTCAAAGCTTCTATAGGGCTTCTTGGCAGCTTTTCTTTCCAATGCACCGTGATCCCGGGGCTGCTGCAAACCCATGGCCAACACACTGGACCCAATAACCCACCGTATTCACCCATTGAAGGGCCCTTTGCCAAAAGGACTATCCACAAATGCACAGGGTGCAGCAAAGCTGGGTAGTGTCAGAGTTAAATGGATCTGACCTCTACATTCTTGCTGTGTGTACATTACTGCTCTAAGAATTTATGGATTTTCGACAGACCAAACCAATTTGCGTGATATTAAACATTTTACGTTTCTAAACCCACTGTTTCCTTTAATCATGCATAAACCAGATCACAAGTTCTTCTGGGAAATGTTTTGTTATTTTGGTTTACCTTTGACGGCTGCCGAGCACCACAATTTTTTTTAAAGAAAATCTTTAATGGTGTATAATTGTGATATTGTAGTGGTCTGGGGATGCACAACGCTGTGAATAACACTGGGTTATATTTTTTTCTCACATAGAAGACCCTCTGAATCCCGCCCCCCCTCCGTCGTCTGTGTGTGCCTGGGCGGAGACAACTTCCAGGGGGGACACACACACACACAGCCGCACCTGAGCACTTAAGAGGTCTTTAAAATACCATTTTAGTGCTAATGAGGCTTTGTTGTTATTCACCCCTTATCAAAGCCCCTGCAGGCCACTCTGCCTGTTGCTGGAAGGCCCACGGCGGGGGTATGCTAAAACCGGGACATTTGAATGTTTTACCCGGACGCTGTTGCAAAACCCGGACATTTCTCTACTTTAGAGAAAAGTGTCGGGACACCGGGACAATTTTCAAAAAATGGGGACTGTCCGGGGAAAACCCGGACGTCTGGTCACCCTACATTTTAAAAACATAAGAGAGACAAAAAAGGCCTTAAAATCATGACCACAATTAGAAGGCTAGCAGGTATAACAATACATTAAAAAAAATATGGGCCATCAGATTATTTAATAGATGTTTGGCTTGAATCAATTTTAACCAGTTCCTTTGCAGCTATTTTCCAGAATTTTATGGCACAACAGGACAGGGGGATTGCAAGCCCGCCAAGACACCCGATGACTGCGGTTCTGCATGTTCTTACCTGTTCCTTCTTATGAATCTCCCGAAGAATGGATTTTCGAGTTTCCAGTAGAAAAGGGCAAGTACATAGTAGTTGTAGTAATGACTCCTCCCCTTGACTGCAGAGGCGGCATTCCTTAGATGGCCATGGGCATTTCCATTTTCGGGTGAAATCCTTTGAGGGGAATGATCCCATTCGTAGCATCATCAGATGATGCTTTTTATGGTGGGAAAAGTGATCAAACAGATACTGTTGTGGCTTCAGCCTCTGGTAGCCCTGTATCATAGCCCAGGCGTGATGTTTTTTCCGAAGATCATTTTATCTGTTAGTAGAGAGATCTGCTTAATTGCATTATTCGCCACGCTTCTGAATCCGGAATACGTTAGTGGGGTGAACCAGGCCTCCTCTAGTTGTAATGCCGACAAAGATTGCTTCAGGATTGTCGTAGTTGAATTAGCTAGTCTTGCTTGGTTTTCTATCTCTACCCAACAGTGGTGGGCTAGCGTATTGTCTTCTGCCTCCCTCATCCTCCAATAATACTTTACTAAGGCACCTTGTGTGGCCAAGATCTGATTCTTGAGTCCGAATTCTAAACAAATCTGTTCCTGTGAGGTATGTAACGGTATTGAGAACAGTCTTTTAAAAAATGTACATTGTGCTGTGTTTAATATTAGAGCGTCTTTAATGTTCAGGATTTCCGAGCCATACGAGATGGAGGGTAGAAATTTTGTGGAGATCACTTGTAACAGATAACCGGTAGAGCAACCTATAAGCTTTTTCTTCAAGATTTTGAAGGCAAATAATAGTTGTTTAGCTTTCGTGCATCCTTGTTCCACTTGTTGCTTAAACTTCAGCTTTGAACCTAGCTGGAAGCCTAGAAATTTATAAGAAGCTACCTGGGCCAGTGGTTGCTCTCCCAATTTCCAAGAGAAAGTATGCCTTTTCAATATCTTATTATGTTTAGAAAAACACATAACTTTTGTCTTTTGATGATTAATGGTGAGTTGGTTCAAGGTGGTATAGGCTCCTAGTCCCGTAATCAATTTCTGCAAGCCAACAGGAGTTTGTGCTAGCAACACAATGTAATCTGCATATTGGAGGCATAGTGTTGGTAATTTGCCCAATTTTGGGAGGGTCAGCTGTAATTAACTGGAGGCACTTGTCGAGATCGGAGGTATAAATATTAAACAGACAAGGCGCTAAGACGCAACCTTGTTTTAGTCCATTTGATGTTGAAATCTTACCAGTTATGCTGGACCCGTCCCCTTTCTTGATTTGGACCCACATATTAGAATAAAGATTAATGGTGGCGTCCAGGAGGCTGGGCGGGACCCCCCAGTCTTGCATTTTTGCCCATAGAGTAACTCTTCAGACTTTGTCAAAAGCCGCTTTAAGATCTACAAAGTAGGCGTACAGAGGCCTTGATTTTGCGAAGGCTTGGTTGACTAGAAGGGTGACCGCAGAGATGTTCGTAAGGATGCCCATACCAGCCTGGAATCTAGTTTGCGTGTATGGTATTAGGTTTGTTCGGCTGACCCAAGCCTCTAACTCTACCAGAAGATTTGATGGTTAATTTTTGCCTCCACATCTATCAGTGCGATCAACCTGTAATTGGAGGGATCTGAGCGGGAGCCCGACTTGTAGATTGGATTGAGAATGCTTCCTCTCCAAGACTCAGGGATCAGACTGCAGGCTATAGCTTTGGAAAAGAGAGGAGTCAGGAGATGAGACCAAAATGGGGGGTCATGCCGGAACAGGGCATTTGGTATTCCGTTCGGACCTGGGGCTCCCTCAGATTTTAAATTTTTTATAATTTTTTTGCTTGATTTTCTGAAAACAACACAAAATCCTCAGGGGATTCATGAGTCACGATGTTGTTGACGTTACCTCCACCGCCGCCCCCTTCCCTATCAATGATCCACTGTTTGGGGTGAATGGGGGTGCCGTTTCATTATAAAAAAGTTCAATATGGGCTATCCAAGTGGCCTCCGATATATCCGAATTATGGTGTTGATTGCAGCCATTGGTTAGGCGGTTAATTTGTTCCCAAAAGAGCTTGGAGTCCCTTAGTTTACAAGCATGAAGACGTTTTGCCCAAATATGTTCTTGGTGCTCTTTTTTGACCAGTTTTATGTCCTTTTTTAACTTTTTACTTGTATTTGAAATTTGAAGCAGAAGAGAGATGTCTGGGCACCTAACTCCTGAGTGCACCTTGTCTTGTTGGTGGCCATCATCTTTGGTGATGATTAAAAATAAGTTCTTCAAGTCGGGTCCCGCAGCAGCTTCCCCCTCAGTCTTTTATGTGCTTCTCATTAGAGAGTATATAACTTGGGAGCTTTGCCTGGGTAAAGTTGTTCAGCATAGGAGAGAGGGGTCCCAAAGTCTTTCTTTATTGTCTCTGCTTCAAAATATGATGACTTAATGTCAGTCAAGGTGGTCTGGCAAGGCAAAGTGAGACCCTGCAAGATGCTATAGCACATCAACCTCATGATGTTCCTACAAACCTTCATGCAAATGAAGAAAAGGGTAGTTAACGTACCTTATTTGAGGGGGCCACTTGTAAATGAGTAGAGGTGGAAACATGACGTAATTTCTCAACCTCACTAAGGCAGGAGGGGATTTTCCAGGGAGAGGTTAGATGTGGTGTATGTTAGCAAACAATAAGAGACAATGGACATACGAAACCTAATTGTTAGACTTTGGGACAGAGAACACACAGTCTTCACCTCACCCTCGGCTGACTTTCCACACAGTGAAATGTATTTAGTGCTTAAAAGTAAAAGCAGGTTTTTATTAGAAATCCCGAGCCTACCCTTGATATCAAGGCCCTAAGACAAAATTTAATGGTGTACCTCAAGAGCAACTTACCTCAAACAACAGTTAAGAAATAAATACGTTAAAATCCAAAAATCTAATTACTTAAAACAATTAAAAGATTCAAGTGTCATAAAAATTACATAAAGTTGATGCTGGGATCCAGAAATATTAATAAAACTAATGGAGATTCTTGTGTATTTATCAGTGGCATATGGAATTACATTTTAAACTCAACCCTCCTATTGTTGGTCAAAGAGGAGGGCAGATGAGTATTCCCCGTTTGACAATGAAGCAAAGCAATGCCCATAGTTTAAAAAACATGGGGGCATATTATCAAGAACTGCGATAAAATTATCGCCGCTTTAGCGGCAGGAAATTGCCGCTGAAACGGCGATAATGGGCTTGATAATATGCCCCTATGAATTCCTGTAGCAGCCCAGGTTAACACCAGAACCTGGGCTGCTATGGGAATTCACAAGGACATATTATCAAGTTCATTATCGCCGTTCTTGATAATATACCCCCAGGGTCTTATAAAAATGCTGTCCTTTGACACACAGTTTCAAGCTTGGAGCAAAACGACATGGTGAGAAAACAGCAGATGTAAACAAATGTTCAAACTTTTAGAACTTGAAGTAAAAGATGTATACCATATGTTCGGGTGGTCCAAGGAACCCAAACTTCAAGCCAGTGCTCATTGGGACCAGACTAGACCCCAGTGGAGTGAGACACGTACTTTGCCTAACTTTAGTCAGGATCACAATAAAAAGTTCACTTTCTACTGATTTTCTTCAAGGCAGGTGTCTCAGTCTCTATTTCTGGGATTGTATATACTTTTAACTCAAGAAAAGAAATTCCACAGCAGCAAAGCTCCTACTGAAGAGATCATGGACCTTCATCTCTTTGTGGGTCTGTAATAAAGCAATTGACTGTGAAAGTAGCTTTTCTTGGTCGTACATTGAAGTGGGGGCTGGAGTAGCACTCATCTGTCTTTCCCCAGGCTGACAGGACTTCCCCTGCCATCTTGATATATTTTCTGTTCCAAGAAATACAGATTTTTAAGTGATGGGAGCAGTGACATATTGGAGGTTGGCTTAATTCCCTAAATAAATCATAGCAGAATATTATTATTATTATTATAATTAAGTTTCTAAAGCGCTCAGCTACCCGTAGGTTTCCCGGCGCTAAAACCAAAAGGTGAGACGGGAGAGTCAGAAGAGAACTATTAGATGTTGAATAGCCAGGTTTTTACCTGTCTGCGGAACCTAAGATAGTTGGGTTTAGTTTGTATCTGAAGGGGGAGAGAGTTCCAGGGTGAGGGGGCCAGCCAGGCAAAAGAGCGGCCACCCATTCTGGCTTTTTTAATTCTAGGAACTGAAAGTAAGTGTTGGTTAGAAGATCGTAAATTACGAGGGGGGTGGTATAGTTGTGCCAAGGGGTTGAGATAAGGTGGAGCAAGACCAGAATTTATTCTGTGAATGATGCAGAGGGCCTTAAATTTAGTCCGGTTTTCAATTCGGAGCCAGTGCAGGGAGCGAAGGGCATTGGAGGTAGGGGAAGTGTTAGGTAATTTGCAGAGAAGTCGCGCGGCCATGTTCTGGACTGTCTGCAATTTCCGCGTCACCTCTTTACTGGCTCCCAGAATAAGGATGTTCCCGTAGTCCAGTCTCGAGGTGATAAGGGCCTGGATCACGGTTTTCTGAGTGTTCAAGGGAAGCATCCAAATGATTTTTCGCAACCACTTAATGATAGTGATACAAATGGATGAAGTTTTGACCACATGGTTCATCATAGATAGTTGGTCGTCAAAAATGACACCAAGGTTGCGAGCTGTTTTGGATGGGGTAGGTAAAGGGCCCATTTGAGAAGGCCAATGCCGAGGTCCCCATAAGGGGATGTTGGGACCGAACAGAAGAACCTCTGTTTTTCCCCCGTTTAGTTGCAGTTTGTTGTCCAACATCCAGGCTGCGATGTTACTCAGTCCTGTACAGAGGGAAGAGGAGGAGGAGTGAGAGTCAGAGGAAAGGGAGTAGATAACCTGGGTATCATCGGCGTACGAGTAGATAGTGAGCCCAGCTTGCTCTGCAATAGTAGCCAAAGGTCTGACATACAAATTGAATAGCAAGGGGCTCAAGATGGAACCCTGCGGCACACCGTACGCCGATGTGAAGGTTTGAGAATATCCATGCCTTCTCCTCTCTTACTTTTAAGCAAGATGCACCAGTTCCTGGTAGTTACTGTAAATTATGTCCACTGTGTCCTGTGTCCCACCTCACAGAGATGGAAGAGCGACTCCTTGCCCAAGTTTCTTTCTTCCTTTCCACTTAGCTCCTCCCAAAAAACAACCTCCATCAGGTTCAGTGTGGTTAAAGCAATGCACACATCTTCTTGGAAACCAAAGTTTCTCCTTCCCATGGTGTAAGCGGACGAGAGGCAAGAGCTTCAGGGATCCACTGGGCTGGTGCCCTTTCGACTTCCACTTGCCGAAACAGAAGATAGGATGCCTCTTAGTGGGAGCTGTCCTTTCATCAGTATGACCTTTCATTGTCAGGGGTTCCTGATACAGAAGGCACTCGCAAGCCTGTGTTTTCCGGGGCACGGCACCTAATTGTCAGCGCAGGGGCTTATGACAGTCTGCCACATGGTGGCACTGTGTAGCTAATTTAGGTATGAGCACAACAACAACCCTTTATTAGTTCAATATACATTTACAATAACTACTAATACCTGCTACCCAAGCCATTCTTCTAGCTTTGGGGGCCTGGAATAGTATACACCGTCACACTTGTAGGAGTGTGATGGTTATTAGCTGTGCATGCGTACTGTCTTTGGCAGTTGTCAGGAGAAACGTGTGGAGCAAGCTACGGTGGCTACAGTACACCTATTCTTTTACAAATTAAGCATTGGGTAAATCATTCACCTCACAAAGGTGGGAGGGGTATCTACCGGTGGGTTGTACTAACTAGGTGAAGCCTTTCTCCTTCACAAAACCTTACAGCGCCCTTAAAAAGAAAACACTGCTTCATGGCCGATTAAAAAAGATGAGAATTCAAAATTTGCAAACATTCGTGACAAGAATTTTCAATTCTATTAAGGACTAGGAGGCGAGGATTATGCTTTCTCATTTCTTTAATGAAATGCCCAGCAGCCAATAAAACAAAAACTACAAATCCCATGAACACTTGGGAATGACCATAGAGGTTACACTATATAAGGTCCAAACACTAGTCCTTCTTCCTCTTTCTTTGGGGAAACAGTTCAACATCGAAAAACAATCCCAGGTAGAGTAACAATAAAAGTTCCAAGCACGCTGCCGAAATCCAAAGGATCCTGTAGCAGAGGATGGAGGAATCCTGGGTCCGAGAACAAGGAGACATTGAAGACTCTCGAAGAAGATCAACCACATCATTTCTGGTCCGAACCTGAAAAGATACAGAGCCGTAACATCCAAATAATGGAGAAGGTCAAGCAAGTCAGGGGGGGAAAAAAACAAGGAAATAGAAACTGCAACAATATGCAAATATTATACAGTACAGAACAATGCAATATATATAGTCTGAACAAGGGTGGGATAATCCTCGCCTCCTAGTCCTTAATAGAATTGAAAATTCTTGTCACGAATGTTTGCAAATTTTGAATTCTATGTCAGGACAGGAGGCTCTGATTATGCTTGTTCAAAGCTCGTCCACCACAACAGAGGCAACACTAACAATTGGTTTATAATAAAACTGTTTGAAGACAGAGTCTGAAGACCAGTCTGCAGCCTTCATAATGTCAAACAGAGTAACACCCATGGAATAAGCTTTTGAGGCCATTGCCCCTCTAGCAGAATGTGCCCCAAACACAGAAACATCAATGCCTGCCTCAGACATGAGCCAGCGTACCCAGCGAGCCAGGGTAGCCGGTGCAACAGGACGGAAAGGCTTCTGCAAGGCAATCAACAGCTGACCTTGCATGTCCGTACGCAAAGAAGCGGTACTCACCTCATAATCCTTCAAACACTGGACAACACAGAGATTGGGATGATCAGGAAAAGAAGGATATGTTATGGAGGAAGTGTTGGATTTAGTTCTCCTAGAGAGAGTGAAAGTAACACCCTCAGGGGTGAAACTGCGACCCGCAAGGTCCAAGGCGCGGACATCCGAAATTCGCTTGCAAGACACCAGACACAGCAACATGGTCAGTTTGGCAGACAACTGTTTACGGGACAACAAAAGATTAGAAGGCCAAGCCTCCAAAAACCGCAGGACAACCGAAACATCCCACAAAGACACATATTTCGGAGTGGGGGGTTTCGCAAGACGAATCCCCTTAAGCAGTTTGGAAAGCAAATGATGTTCACCAACAGGCTTGCCATCAATGTGGACATGGCCCGCAGAAATAGCAGAACGAAAACTATTAACGGTCCGGTAAGCCAGACCGGAAGTGGCCAAGGAAGTCAAAAAATTAATGATCAGACTGACATCCGCAGAAATGGGATCAACTTCCCGTTGAACACACCAATCACACCAGCGTTTCCAAGCTCCTCGATACCGTTTGTGGGTATTGGGAGACCAGGCGTTACTAATGAATGTGGCAGCGTCGCTAGAAATGCCTGGGATCGACCAACGGTCCCCGAGATTCGCCATGCCAGTAACCGGAGAGTGCCGGAAAGAATGAGTGGATGCGGATCTCCGAGAGGATCCTGCAACAGATTCCACTTCAGGGGAAGAAGAAGGGGAGGCTCGCAACACATCTCCAGGAGTACCGGGAACCAGGCTTGAGCCTTCCATAAGGGAGCAATCAGAATCAACTCCGCTCGAAACCGCTTGGTGTAAGCAAGCACTCTGGGAATCATCATGAACGGGGGAAACGCGTAACAAAGAGTCGACGGCCACTGCTGGAGAAAAGCGTCCGTGGCCAGAGCCAAGGGATCCGGTCTCCAGCTGTAGAACTGGGGAAGCTGCGCGTTGAGGCGAGAGGCAAACAGATCCAGGTGACACTGGCCCCACTGCCGAAGAATGGCACGGAAGACTCGAGGATGAAGTCTCCAGTCGCTGAAATCCCAAAGATGGCGGGAGTGCCAATCCGCAACCTGATTGTCACGGCCCGGAAGATACTCTGCAATAACCGTGATCTTCCGGTGGAGGCAAAAATGCCAAAAATCCTTGGCTATCTCCGCCAAGATCTTGGACCGAGTCCCGCCCAGCTTGTTGACATAGCGGACTGCGGACACGTTGTCCATTCGGAGAAGAATGCAACAACTCGTTTGTAGGGGGGAAAAACACCGTATCGCAAAGGAACCCGCCAGGAGTTCCAGACAATTGATGTGGAGAGACAACTCCTGGGGCGACCAACGACCCCCTGTCGAAACAGACCCGCAACGGGCTCCCCAACCCCACTGACTGGCATCTGATTCGATCACCAGTTCCGGAGATGAACCGAACAGGGCTCGACCGTTCCAGGCTTCCATGTGGTCCAACCACCATTGCATCTCCCCCCGCACTTCCTCCGAAAGAGGAACCTGATCCGAATAGCGGAGGCCTTTCCGGAGATGCTGAATCTTCAGGCGTTGCATCGCCCTGTAATGAAGAGGACCTGGAAAGATCGCCTGAATGGAGGAAGCCAGAAGACCTACCACACGAGCCAACGACCTCAATGACACAGTCTGTTTGGAAATAACAGACGTCAACTCCCTCCTGATGTAGCGGAGTTTCTGATTGGACAAAAGAAGTTGGCAAGTCACCGAGTCTATCTGAAAGCCCAGAAAATCGATAGATTGAGTGGGAACCAAAACCGATTTCGGAACATTGACCAGAAAACCGAGAGACTGCAAGAGTGTGATGGACCACTCCAGGTGCTGCAGAAGTCGGAGAGGACAATCCGCCATAAAAAGAATGTCGTCCAGATATATGATCAGTCTGACCCCCCTGGAACGAAGATGTTCTACAACTGGTCTCAGCAATTTCGTGAAGCACCATGGTGCCGACGAAAGGCCGAACGGGAGAACCTGATACTCGTACCAGCGACCCAGCCATTGGAACTGGAGAAAACGACGATGGGGCCTGTAAATCGGGATTGACAGATATGCGTCCTTCAGGTCCAGACGGACCATCCAATCTCCCTCCCGAAGGAGATCCCGCAACAGATGGATGCCCTCCATCTTGAAGTGCCTGTAGACCACCCCGCTGTTGAAGTCTTTCAGGTTGAGAACCAGGCGAGACCCGCCTCCTTTTTTCTCGACCAGAAAGACTGAGCTGACAAAGCCCTTCGGATGGCGTACGGTAGGAACAACCGCTCCTTTTTTGAGGAGAACCTCGATTTCGTCTGATAGACAAGCCTGAGAGTGACGGGAAAAAAGCATAGGAGGTGGAAGACGGGTCTGATGTATTGGGTGATAGAACTCTATCTTGAAACCCTGAACGGTTTCCAGCACCCAAGCATCGCTGGAGATCATGCGCCAATTGTGCAGGAAAAATCGCACTCTGCCCCCCAACCTCACATCGCATGCTTGAATTAGGCTCACCTGTAGTTCCGGAATCTTGATAGTGGCCTTGTTGTCCACCAGATCGCCCTTTGCCGTATTGACCTTTTCCTTTACGGGAAGGATAGAAATTGGCGCGGGTGGAGTAACCAGAGTCATACTGCCCACCACACTGCTGCGAGGCTCCTCTCTGGGACTGCTGCTGCGACCCACGGCCGAACGATCGTCCCCGTTGTCGTCCGGCCTTGGCAAAAACCGGACGCATGGCCCGGCGCAATGACGCCTGTGCCCTATCAATGCCGCTGAATGCAGACACAAATTTTGTGAGTTCCTTCAAGAAGGGTTGGCCAAATAGAAGGCCCTGCGCCTCCGGACCGGCCTCCGAAGTTGCCAATTCTGCCAATTTGGGATCCAATTTAAGGAGAATGGACCTACGCCGTTCTGCAGAAATTGCACAATTAACATTTCCGAACATGCAGACAGCCCTCTGAGCCCACTCAATGAGCTCATCAGGATTGACAGTAGCCGAAGCTTCCTTCGCCTTGAAGCCGAGATCCAGGATCTTGGAGAGGGGGCCCAGCATGTCCATCAATTTATCCTGGCAAGACCTCCAGGAACGGTCCAGGCCCTTTTTAGGATCTTTTGAGTACTTCTTAAGGTAGGTAACCATCATCGGGTCCACCTCCGGAGTCTCTGCTATGTGGTCCGCAAGGTCTGGTCTCGGGCATTCGGAGCGAAGTCTAGCCCGGACAGGCGCCTCAAAAGGCTGGCGAACATGCGCCTCAAGATAAGCGGCCACTGCCGGAGCGGGCAACCACGATGTCGAATGAGGATGGACAATGTCCTCTGGTTCGAAATTCAAAAGGGGGGGACGCTCAGAGGCGTCAACAAAACGCTCCTTGCGGAGACGCTTCTTAGGAGGGGGAGAATCCTGACCCGAAGAAGCCTGAGCATGGTCAGACTCCTCCATGTAATGGGAGCCAGAAGATTTGGGTTTATCAGAAGACAAAACCTTCGCAAGTTTCTGAAAGTCCGACGCATGTGGGTTATGAGGCGACTTGGCGGACTTCTGGGAGGGTGGCAACCAACCCTGTTGAACAGCATATTCATTCAAATGACATTTCAGGGGATTAATTGCTCTAACTAGCGCTTTATTCACTGAAAGCTGTACACCTTTATCTAATTCCTCCACCAGGTTGTACTCAAGAGGGTCATCCTCTTCCTCATTATAATAATAGTCATCATCAGCTTCATAGAAATCAGCCATCGCACCAGAGTGCAGAAATTCAATGCCCACAAGATGACTGGAACAGTAATGGAGTATCAGGGATACAAGTAAAGGGGGAGTGACAACCCCAAAGCAGGCTAAAAGGAGGCTGGAAGGACCAAACTCCAGGTAAACAATTTAAATGTGGAGGGAGATAAGCCTGCCAACAAATATTCACTCTAGGCAGAGCCTATGCACATAAAATGACAACCAAAGCACTTTCCTGTGCTCCGGCGTAGACGGGGTCGATAGTTCAGGGCTGTGGGCGTGAGCGCTGGTGAGAAGCGGTCATTCACTCGACCGGCGTGAGGAGAAAACAGCCACAAGCCGGAAACAAAGCAGCGCGCATGCGCGACGCTGCTGCCACTGAAACCCGGGCTCAAGAGCGCTCGCGCTCTCCCAAGAAGCCGGCGACCCCTGCTCCCACTCCACCAATGCAACCGGGCACCAAAGCGGCCAGGCGCAGGGAGGCGAACACACGCTCCCAGGAAGACACGCCGCAACAGACGCGCAAAATACCGGCACCGAAGCCGAGAGACAGTACACAAACACCGCGCACAAGAAAACAAGCAGCGGAATACAAGGCAAGTGTACAAAAACCCAATTCACAATAGCAATATCAGTAATAGTAATGTAATAAGGGTAAAGAGACTTAACTGGCTGCGGAGCAGCAAAGAAAGAGGAAGAAGGACTAGTGTTTGGACCTTATATAGTGTAACCTCTATGGTCATTCCCAAGTGTTCATGGGATTTGTAGTTTTTGTTTTATTGGCTGCTGGGCATTTCATTAAAGAAATGAGAAAGCATAATCAGAGCCTCCTGTCCTGACATAGAATCTGGTATTTTACCAAAGTAACCTCAACAACCTCACTATGCCTCATTGAAACATAATTCAGGCTGGGCTCAATCGTACAACTATATCTGCGCTTGACTTGGCAAATTCCCTGATGGCTGCTGCTGTGTGCATAGCTTGAAGGGTTCTCAATATTCCTCACATTAAAGCAGAGGGTATCAAAGACAGGCTGCTTTTTTTTAGTTGACAGATTTTATTAAACTTGCAGGTCAGGTGAAACAGCCTCCGCCAGGGTCATGTCTGCAGTACTGACTGACGTCCTACCACATCTTCACCTTGCTGGAAAGGTCACGCATGCGTCACCCTTCAACAACGGGTTCACAACTACGTGACCCCGCGCTCTCTGCTGCAGCTGGAAGCCAGCCCTGCAAATGTGGTACGGAAAACAGCAAGAGAGGAGGCATCCGTTTGAAAGGTCTGTGATGAGGTTATATTTTGTGAGCCAACATCTGAAGTAAGTTTGCGTTCTAATTGGTGTAGAAAATAAGTTGAAACAATAATGTAAAAAAGCAACACTTTATCTGTCAAAGGAAAGTGTGGCGTTGAAAGGTTATTTAAAGAAAGACATGTGAAGGCTGGCAAGTATTGTACTGATTTTTAACACTGATGCAAAATTAAGAAATGCAGGATATTGCTCACCACAGATAAATATTCGGTAAGAGCCTAATTTCTAAGAAGCTTCAGCGTTTTTTTTAATTTATTGTTATTACCACAGAGCATATTAAACCACCCCCCTGCCTCCCACCGAAGATCTAAACCACTTCTGAAACATGGAAACGCAACGTAGGGGTGATAACCTGAGGGCTGGTTTGCAGAGGCATCATGTTACGTACGGCACGCGGTAGCGTCCTTCCGGTGACAAGATTTTGTGACTTTTAGCCCGGCTCGATGGCTGGCGGCAGGGCTGTCAGAAGGCTCAGACTGCTTGCGTCCCTGTGTGTACCAGACACGGCCGTGTCTCCATCCTCAGGACAGCGCAGTTCCATCCTCGGCTGATTCACTGGACCATGACGTTATTTTTCTCCAAGCTTAAAACCAACTAATGTCTTACAAAACCAGAAACGGACACGTGTAAATGAGTTCTCCTTTGTCCTTCCCCGTAGAACTCCGGAATTACCATCGGCAACTTGGTGCAGGTTCTATAAAAAGAAGTGGGGGGGCTGACCAAGTTGCAGGCAGTATGCAAGTGAGATCATGGCGCGTGCCAACACAGCACATGACGTCACGACACGTGAGATCTCACATGGCATCACAGGAAGTGGCCTCACTGGAAGGCTCTGCATTAGGATGAGTAGCGCTTATAAAAGAAATAAAATAGCGCTGGTTATTAGTGTGAATACTGGGACAGACCATCCCATCTGACATTCTTACAGTGTGTGCGCTTACTTATATACAGGGTCTGAAAAAAGTTTTTTTTAAAAGCATGCATTGCTTAAGTATATGTGAAGAGATAACCAGCTGTGTGCTTTTGTTTAATCTCCTGTGCATTTGCATTTTAGTGAGAGGTTCCAGGCCGTCTCTCGTATGATAATCGATCAACAGGAGGCCTGATGGGCCCTTAACATCTTCCTTTATCTTTGGCCCTGATGAAGGTGTAAAAGAAAAATCCCCCTAACTGCCTGCCCGTTGCTGCTGAGAATGAAAAGCAGACAACGTGCTGGAGCTGCTGAACGTGTCCCGGTGTCTGAAAATGACACTGGGACAAGTTCAACTTATTTCTGTGGGGCCCAACTTCTTGGCAGAGGGGATGGCGTCCACCCTGTGAAAAGAGTGGGTGGACGCCTTGTACCGTGTGTACCCCCCACTCGTGCCCTGGTGCATGTACTCTGCAGAGGGATATGCGAGGCCAGAGGCTGGGATGGGTCCATTGTCCAGTCACTGACCCGTTAACAGGACACATTATAGGCCGCTCTTGAGGGCTTTAGTAGTTCGTGAAAAGCCCCCTCTACCTGAGCCGTTAGAACGAACCACAAACATGGAATTATAATAAGGCAAAGAACGTATTACTGCCAGTATTCCTGAGGTAGAAAGGCCAGAAACTCTCACAACATGCCTGCTGCTGAGGGTAAAATATTCTAAATGAAACAGCGATATAAAATAAGGCAAACATTGGAATGTTGGAGCAGAAGATCTATACCAGCCATTATTCGGAACCCCCAGGATTTGCAAAATAATCGTGAAATCGGCACTTAGGTAAAAAAGAGTTAAATCCTTCTCTAACTACAAGTCTCTGGTCTCTGGGAGAGCCGGGGGTAGAGGGAGGTGTGAAGGTATCTCCTGATCCTCCACAAACTTGTGCCTGGCATATATCTTGAACACTTGCAAATAAACCAGCACTCACCACTAACTGCTGCATAAAGCTGCATCTTTATTTAATTACATGAATAGTTGATGCCCCCAAGTATGAGTGTGCTAGGCTGTTGTTGTGGCGCCCCCTGCTGGATGTTGTAAAGAAACAATGGCAAAAGTTTGGCATGGAATCTTAGCTTGTACTTTATTCTGGAAGAGAAAGTACACAGTAAACTTTACAGACAATATATAAAGGCATGTAGTTATCGGTGCTTCCTCAGCATGGAGCAACAACTCTGGAGAATCTGTGCATGAAATTTGCTGGCGCATGTGCACCACTTTTTACTAATATTACAAGAGAAGATCTTCCTACAAAAGCACATTAAGACTTTCTCCAAAATGTCAGTGACAGTGAAAGTGACATCACGAATCCTTAGACCTTTAAAGGACATCACAGGATTGACCCTGAATCTCATCCTCTGCCCCTCAGAAGTTGCCTATTAGCAGGGAGGTTAGGGGAAGGACTGAAAAGTATATTAAGTAATAGTCACTGGCAAACCCAATAGGTCTGGCTTTAATGTAGCAACATGTGCAGTGTTAAACTATTAGAGCAAGAAACACATGGGAGAGCCACTGGCCATGGACACAGAGGGCCATAATTGTAAATGTGTATTTCAATCCAAGCACCCAAGTGGAGATGGAAGATTACGCCCAAACAAGTATCAAAGCCAATAGGCAGACCTTCCAAATCACATGGTGCTACTGTGTGTCCCACGATATCAGCTTCTTTCACATGGTCATCACTGGAACAGGAGATATGCGATAGAAACACATGCACTGAGAGGGGTTCCAGGTCCCGTTTAGAGGCTCTGCACAGCCGATGTTCATTACGAGGTTTGAAATCTCCCCTTATGTATTACATTTGAGCGAAGCACACCGGAGACAGCCAGGAAGAGCAGACAGAGAGGGCGACATTGTAAAAAAGTCTCTCATATAATTCAAATGCAAGCACTCAAATGGAGGTGGAAATTAACACCCAAGCAGCCAGCGGTATTAGGTGAGAGATTAATATTCTACTAGGCTGAGCAAAGATGTTGTAAAATAAAATGGCTGAAAGAAGCTGGTGCAAGAAAGCCAATGGCACAAAGAGTCGGACCCAGGGCCCAATTTATGTATTTTGTTAGCAATAAATCTGTTTGGCGCCTTTGCTGTCAAAACTTAGAAATAAAAAGGACGACAAGACTCCTGTTCACTTTGTGTCCCTGCTTCTCCTGCCATCCTGACTGTGTAACCGGAGGAGCAGATCACTGCCAGCGCTGACAAAGGGGTAGCTGCTGTCTGCCCCAATTTGATTTTTATACTAAGGCGGGCTGGTGTGTGGTGCTGGACTTATTGCACTTCATTTTATTGCAGTTTAGGATTGCCAACTGCCATCCCCTGTTGTTATGCAAATGCGTAGAGAGGCCACCTTCCGCCTTGATTTCTTTTGGGTCAATGCCCATCAGTCAATGCTTGCCTTTCACATTTTGAATCAACCCACAGGAGCTTTTCGCAAGTTTACATTTCACAGTGGTGTTTGGTTATGTAGATTGTCTCCCTGATAGAAGCTGCTCTGGCAGCTCAGTTCTATAGAACCCCCATGCCCATATGTGCAGTGGAAGACACTGTCTGCAAAGGCTCTCGGAGCCAGGCTGGATTGCTTGTTCTCACATCTTAATTAGGATGGGCACACTGAAACTTTACTGTTTGTTTCATGATGACGTTTCACATGTTGAACTTTAGTACAATACTCCAATGTCCCACCAGGTTTCATTTAGATACATACTTATAATTGATACAATAACAATCAATGTCTTGCACTGGTTTTAGCATGAGTAGCCACTCCAATTGGAGTACCTGGTGCTTTATAAATCATATTATTACTATTATTATTATTGTTATTATTATTATTATTATTATTATTATTATTATTACAATGCTAGAGAATGTCAATAGAGACTAAAGGATAAAGAAAGGGACATGAAGAAAGGCATTTGACCAAAAGAATTACCTTATATCAAGTAATTATTTAAATCAATTGTATTTAAATGCAGCACATCAAACAAGTGCAATAGGTAGGTCCTAGTCAGCACAATGCCACAGAAAATAGAATGACTAGCAACCCTGTGCTATTGTGCTTGGCTTAACTTATGCTCCATAATGGTACCACAAAGAAGAATATAGGAAACAAACACTCTCAGACACTTTAAACAGGCCTATTTCAAAGTAGAATACGCTGCTAAAACAGTTTCCATTGATTTAAGGCTGAAAACGAATGATTATGAGTAGAATAAAGTGCCGCAATAATGCTGCAAAATTTCAATTTTTGTGCCGCAAAATTTCAATGTCGGTGCAGCATAATTTGCAAATCTATACCGCAATATCCTCAGGGATCTTGTTATTTTTCCTTGGTCACTGCATTCTAATCCAGCATTATAGCCCCACGCAGTGGGCTACGCAAGCCGTTAAAGTCTTGCTTTTTCATCGGGGCAGGACTTTAAAGATAGATTCGGGCCGCTGCAACAGACTATGAGGCTGTTATAACATTATCCTAAAAAACAATTCCCGTGTGTTTAACCTCCTCACCCCCACGTAGCTTTCTGAAGTTTCATCTCTGCTTTCACAGCTACTACTGTGCTGTTCATTTTTCAATCATAGTCAAAGCTGCGTGTGCCTGGCACTGACTGACATGAAGAAACAGCAAGATCTGAGAAATAAGAGAGGGTGAAGTGTCCTCATCCCATGCCTGTCTCCGGCTCTGCCTTACATTGCTTGGCTGCCTCAGAGAGAGTGATAGGAGCTGGGGACAGTTACCTCGCTTTCCTCCTGAGGCCTAGGTGGAGTGATGGGGTTTCCTCAGTGGTTTACCTCATCTTCAGCCTCTGTCTCCGTCACTCTTCTGTATAACTGTATGCCTTGAGATGAGACAGAGAATAAGGATAGTTAGAGGCTGGGTATTAGAGCAATCAAATGTTGAGAGCATATGCTAGTGTTCATAGTCCTCTGCTGCTCCGCTGTGTTCAATGTAGCACTCGACTTTCCAGTGTTCTAATATATCATTATAGCCTGCTGACGGGTATTATTCAGGCCATTAAAGGCAGTCTTAAATCTTAATGAGTTATCGGGCAGGGGTCTGCGTAAAACAAGGCAGAGGGCCTTTATAACAACCCATTTAGCCTAAGGCCCCAAAGACGGTAAAATCTAAAAACCTTACTCCTCAGAAAAACGGCAAGCATTATGATAATGCAGGAGTCTTCAGGCCTGCATAAACTCAAACTGATTACTTAAGTACTCAGTAACAGGGGTACGGATTTTGCGGACAGGGCTCCAAAGTTTCATCTTTCTTCTGAGGAGCTTGTCCTTGCTTCTTTACTTATTGAAACTATGAGGATCATTTATGAGGTTTTACCATAGGGCAGTGCTGCAGGCAAAAGAAAAGGGCCAGAATGCGCCGTATCCATCCGATACGATGCATTCCTGTCCTTTTCTCATGCCAGGCACACAACTCGGGCACCAACGCAGGCACCTTTGCACCATGGTGGAAGGGTGCCTGCATTGCAGGGATAATTATGTAGGAAGGGAAACCTTTCTGCACAAAATCAATCACAAGAGGCTTTCTCCTCTTTCTATGTGTGCTGCAGACATAGAAAAAGGAAAACCAAGGAGAAATAAAAAAAATATTCTCCTCGTTATCCCTCCCTTATGCCTCCCCTGAGGAGTCGTACATTTTTGGCGCTGTCTCAGAGTTGCGGTTTCTCATAAATCTGGGACAGTGTCAAAAAGCCATGGATGTTGCTGGACGCACCCCCAGCAACAACCATTGCATGCCCCTTTAACACAGAAAACTGCTTTAAAGGGAACAATATTTATAGGGCAGTGTTAAGCAAAAAAGAGTGGTTTAGTGCTGCCTCCTAATTATGAAGCAGGCTCCTGCCCCCTAGAACATCACAAAAGGCCCTATAGTACAGAAAAAGCCCTTTTGGGGTGTGGCGTCTAAAGGGAAAGATCCAGGCCTCCACAATGCAATATAAAGTCTAGTTGTATCCCTACCTTTTTCTAATTAAACTTGTCTGTGGTTGGTGGGAAAACGTTGTTCTCTATTAAGGGAATTTATGAAATTCTGCTATATTATTCTTTGATGTAAGCCTTATCATAGTGGCTGAAAGAGTCGGCTGAAGCGGTTTACCTTCCTTTGTTTATCAGGAACAGAAATTTGTCTGTGGAATCCGGTTGGTCAATAGCCTCCTGTTTTAGAACAAGCACCAGCCATAATTGTCAAGGGCCTTCACTCCATTATCTGCTGTGATTATTTGCCTGCAGAGATATATTATTATAGATACTATTGAGGACTGCTGCAGGTTCAAATAGGTAGTTAAGCTAATACTAATGTACATCATTTTAGGCACTTTCAGGAAATTCCCAGACCTTCCCTGCCAGACCAAGGGTAATCACTCCCATGGTGTTTTTTTTTTAGCTGGGAGCCTCTTGAAAAGCAGAGAAGAGTTTGTACCGTCCTTATACAGGAAGCACTGTGGTAGCATTACAAATAAGGCTTACGTCCTTCTAGGATGAGGCTCATGATGAGTGGATTTTACCCTCTCGAAAACTAGCAACTTAACCCATACTTCCAGTATCACTTAAGTGAGGCGAGAATGAAACAGAGACAAGCACAAGTACATGCTTTAGCATGGCATGCGAGGACACCACTTAGACCACCTCTGATTGATTTTGTATTTATTTCATTTGGGGAGCTATATTCAGCACTCCTGCTGCTTCACAGCCATTTTACATTGCTTACAGTCAAGTAGACAGAAGGGATTATTTACTGTGGGTAGAACAGGCTCTTGCATGGCACTTGGCAATTCTGCGCGGGGTCCACTGGCCTGTATATTGGTAAGTAAATCAATGCATTGTTTGCACGAGGTGAGCACCCAGACAAATTTAGTAAATATCCCTGAAATGTCTGGCAAGATTCCGGACTCTGAAATGACATTGGTCACAGAGGGGGTACTCTAATGCTTGGCCGCAAACCTACATTACTGCATATGTAGGCTACAAGGTAGGGCCATAAGCAATGTCTGTCTGTCTGCCTCACCAGGCGATGTGAGATTAATTTGGTTATAAGTCAAGCACTACCATAGAGTTGGATACTCTCAAGACTCAGACAACTCTTTCTCCTTGAGAGTTTGAAGGGATAGGAAGAAGGGAGTTTGCAATGTCTCCTGGTTGGGTTGTACAGCACTAGCGATGCCTGAGCAGCACCGAGAAGAAGCCCTTTCTCAAGGTTGTGACTGGCGAAACTGGGGCCATAGAAGTCCTCTTGTGTAAGTGCTTACCATTCCAGGCCAGTGGAACAGATTCAGGATCAAAAGGGTGAGCAGAGGATTTGGAATATGTACAAACTTGACTGCCCCTGCCAAAACCCTGCACCTGGAATCAAGCATGTCAAAGGGAATCTTGATCCTGTCTCAATGAAGCGTGCATCATTTTTTGAAAACTCTCTGTGGAAGAGGTGAAGAAAAACTGTGCATGAATATGTGGGCGAATGAAAAAACACAATTGTATTAAAAGAGAAAGGGATGGTCAACATGTATGGTAAGTGCAAATGTAATAGCCATGGCACAAGCAGCTGAGAGGAGTGTGACCTGTGCTATTTGCAAATGAAGTGGTATGTTTGATAATTAGATACGTTTGAATGTCTGCATACATAGGGATCTTCACTGCCCTTGCTTTTGTCCCTGGGTTATAGGCCTTGCACTATCCGCACGCTGTGTAGACCTTCTTTAAGAGCATGCAGGCATTTCATCTCCCTTGGGAACCCCCAGGAGCAACAAGGAGCAGTATGCCACAACCTGATGGGGTCCCAACTGTGACAACAATGAGTGCCAAGGAAGAGGACCATTGAGCCATGTGTCTACACAATACTCAAATCCCCCAAAATGGTTAACTCACAAGTGTAGGAAGGTAGAATCTGACTCCATGGTTACCCACACTTTTTTCCTGGTGTTTTGCTGGTTTTCGGCTTAGTTTGACTGGGATCCTGCTAATCAGGACCCCAGTCTAACTGCTATCTCCCTAAATTGGTTGTTCATGTACTTTAGGTGCACTCCAGATCGGAATCTGGGGTACCCTTATAAGTACCTAGTATATGGTATACTATGTACCTCAGGCATAGGTACCCCAGAGGCCTCCCAGGGGCTGCAACATGTATTATGCCACCCCCAAGAGGCCACTCAAATTGACACCACAGGTCTGCGACTGCAACCTGTGTAAGGTAGTGCATGCACCCCTTACTTAGAAATAGGTTCACTATATCTACCGTTTCACTGCACATATAAACCTATCAGTCACCCATATGGCAGGCCTTTCAATCCTGAAGGCAGGGTACTGGGATTTATGTGAGAAGGTGCCCATGCATGAGCAGGGCCCCTCTGCAGCCTTTGGAATCTATTCTCCAGGGTTGTTCTGTGATGCAGCCATACCATATACTCTTAAGTGCATTATAACCTCGCAGTAAATGCTAACTTTAAAAGGCTGCACAGAAAACTGTTGTGTTTGGTGTCAAACACCTTGGAATCATACCTCCCTGCCAGTAACTGACGGGGGAGGTATGATTCCACCCTCCTAGAGGGAGAAATATGACAACACCGGTACACCCAGTACCAGCTTTCTCAACCCCGGCATCACAAGATGGATTCTGACAGCCACAGACACAAGTCTGCCCTCCTGCTGCTGGACGAAACTCCAGCAGGGGAAGGCTGGACAATAGGTTTCCTGTCACAGGGAGGTGTAACCACCTCCCAGACAGGCTTTAGTGTATTGGGGCTGGGTACACTCCAAGAGTGCTTTGATGTCTGCACTGGGGGCACATTTGGTGTCCCTGTGCATAGTCCAGCTCAAACCGGTTGCAGGGGCTATCAGCCCCTACTCTGGCGCGAAACTGGACAAAGGATATGGATGTAACCACCCCTATGTCCTGACCCTCCCATAGGTGGCTCCCCAGAGTTTGTCCCATCCCTTCCTTAGTTGTAAAGTAGGAACTTCTGGCTACAGGACTTTAGATTTACCTGGACGAAACTCTGCTACAGAAACCAAATACTTTGATGATCTACACTGCGCTAGATGACTGAATAATCTCCCTTGGAGTAAAGGAGTTACTCACCTGCTAGGCAAGCACCAAAGATGCATCTGACAGGTTTGTAACTCCGCAGCTCCCGAGGACACCGAAGACTTTTGCAACACAGAAGGTGGGATTCCAAGTGTCCTCGAGGTCGACTAGTGTGCTCAGCAAACCTGAGACCCGTATCCCTCGTGGGGACCGTGCAACCCGAACCCCTGGGCACCGTGTCCATTTGCAGAAGAATCTGCTTTCCGGCAACCCTTGAAGCCGTGCTTTGGGCTACTTGTAGTCCAGACCCAGAGCAGTGATTCCACCAAAGATTACCAGCCTACACTCCACAAGTGTTCCTTGGGCTGGTAATTAGTGGTTCCTTTTGCGGTCCCTCCGCGATCCCTGGTCTGTTGGCCTGTGGGTCCCTGTGAAGGCAACTTTAACTTTCACTGGGCTTTCCTGGTTGCTCCAGACGTGCCTTGGCATTGGTCATCGTCAACGTCTCCTGGTCCCCGTGGCTGCAGAGTCAAGATTCACCTCTTCTCACCTGAAACACTCGACATCAGTGGGCATTCGTCTACCGAGCCCCTGGTCACTGGCAAGTGACCCAGACTCTGTCCCCTCTGCTTTCAGATTCTTCTCAGCTTTGATCCAGGCTTGGATCACACCGGACACTTTTCCTCTTCACGGCAGCAGCACTTTGCAGCATCTCGCCATTCAAAACGACGAAGATTCCCAACACCATTTGACACCTTTGCACCCGGTTTCCCTGGGTTAGGTAACACGAGTACTCTGGTGCTCACATGGGTGCTGGCCTTAGAACCTTCTTAGTCTGAAAGGGTTTGCTCAAAGTCCTCTCCTAAGTGTCCTTAAACTTTAAAATTCCAACCGCGACTTTCCCCAAGGATTGTACGGAGCTCGCGGCTGTGTTATCACACTGCATGCGTCCCCGTGGGCCCCCTGTGTCACTACCTTGGGTGGTTCCTTGGGGTCCCAGCGATTCTACGTGCTCTAGGCACTGTGCCTAGTCAAGTCGTGGTTGTTATACCACTTCCTTAGTATATGGTTTGGTCTCCCCCTGGAGCCCGCTGTGTATTGTGCTATTTACTGTTGTTCTTCTAGTACTGTGATATTGTGTGCTTTGTTCTCTAATCTCATAAAGAGGTTAGTAGAGAGTGTTTAGTAATAACACGTGTTTTTAGCGGGTAATCCGCTCTTTGTATGATTTAAACCAAATCAAATAAAGTACAACCAAATCAAATAAAGTATTTACTTACCTACTTACTTACTTAAAAAATACATATATTTTATATATACCTTGTGTGGTTCCCCTTTCATTTGGTCATTCAGGAGGTTATAGACTGGTAAAACAAGCTGCTTTACATTCCTTCGAGACTTAGCCTGAAGGCTGCTATCCATAGCTACCACTAGGATAGCTTTCAATAAAGGTTGTCTTTAACCTAATCATCAATAAGGGTTGTTTGCCCACTTTAATTAGTGGACAGCATATACCAGATCAACTTCTCAAAACAAGTCTGTAATAGTGTCTATAAACCGTAATTGTATCAGCATGCGCCCTCTTTAGTCCGGGCCACTAGAAGTATGCAATTTTGAAAAGTGGTGTTTTCTGCATGATTATGGATTTGCCTAATTTGCCACATAACCCACCATCTGCTGCATAATCTGCAGATTGCAACAAAAAAATGGGGCATATTTACAAACAAATGTTGGAGCGCGGTGCTAAGCCAAATTTGGCAAAGCTGTGCTCCAACATTTTTTTAAACGCATGGATGCGCCATATTCAGAGAAATACAGTGCACCTCTGTGTATGCTTTAGCGCTGGCGCTAAAAAAAAGCTGCCTTGAGCCAGCGCAGGCACCCTGCCACCATGTGGCAAGGGTGCCTGCAGTGCAGGGGTGCCTTTTTCAGTGGTGATTTGTTCTTTCTATGTGTGCTGCATTGTACAGCACACATAGAAAGAGGAAAAAATGAGAAATTAATCATTTCTCCTTGTGTCACCATTCTAAGACCAGGGATTCCCTGGTGTTAGTTTTTGGCGCTGCCCCAGCCTTGTAAATCTGGGGCAGCGTAAAAAAGCAATGGGTATTGCGGTGGAACGCCCACTGCAACACCCATTTCACGCCACTTTGTCACCAGAGGACTTTGGCATAAAGGGGCATATTCACAAGGTGGTGTTAAGCCAGGTTAAGTGGCTTAGCACCACCTTTAAATATGGGAAATGCCGTAATGCCACTATGTGCCAAAATTTCAAGTTCAAATTAGTCAAAATTTACTATAAATGCAGCAACGTGTTGCCACGCAAAGGAATGCCCTTCGCAAAGGTTGACTGGTCACTTTCTGTGTTGCTTTTTGCTTTATTTAGGACTAATGAGGTTAAAGCATTCCCAGACAGCGTTAACAAATGTAAACATGTCAAAATAGTGGAGTAATATTAACATAAAATGTGCTACATTACATTGCATAATTTGCCCTTTGTTGTCACATAATTTAGACAACCTTAGCATTATTCGGTCCCCCTCTGCTGCATAATTCCAGTGGCTAAATCTATAATAAACTGGGCAGAAATCATTGTAGAATATCAGCATTGCGTGCATAACGTTGCCAAGAGAATGATAACAGTTCCAGCCAGGCGACCATAGAAAATGCCGATGGTGGGCAGTCGACCGGAAGGAGACCTGTGCAGACCGCAAGTGTCTTTCTGCTGCCTCTGGAGGACCCATCGCCCTCGTTATTGGGTCTGGAGTCACGTTAACAAATTTGTTACCTGGATGGATTGCATAGAAAAGGGGGCGCGCAAATAATGATGGTGCGCCAGTGGGAGAGCAGCTGGAAATATTTCAGCCCATGGGGCGGCTCTAGGCTCATGGCGGCCCTGGGCAGGGAGCGTAGGTAGGGGGCCCCCGGAGGAACGCAGGCACAGGGCCAGTGAAGAGTGGGGGGGGGGGTCAGGGTGTTTGGCAGTGGAACAGAGTCGGAGACCGCCAAAATCCCTGCCGGGGGCCGCCACGCAAATATGTATCCCTCCTCAGAGGCAGGGCTTTAAGTGGGGAAAAAAAAACTGGGGGTGCTCTAAAATGGGCGGGGCAAACCTCTTAAAGGGGCGTGGCCTATCCAAGTATGGGCGTGGTCTACATCAAGATAACTAGCATTGTGTTAGGGCTGGGGCAGGATCACGCAGACTAGTTCCTCTCTCTGCGTTTCACTTGTTGCTGGGTTACACTGCAGCCTTGACGCTCAGTGGGAAAGGTCAGAGCAGGGTTGTGCTGGAGCAGGCTGCCTGCAGTGGCGTAACGAACCTTGAGGGGGCCCCCCTGCATGGTGAGTGAAGGGGACCCCTCTGGACTCAATCTAGAGCTCCCCAGCAGAAGTGCGGTGTTAACGGGGCCCTCTGGAGGGTGAGGGCCTCCCCGCACCACGGGGTCTGCAGGGGCCTGTGTTACGCCCCTGGCTGCCTGTGGTCATCTCTCTCCTAATCATCCCACGATGTGAAGGCTGGCACCATGACGCACCTGCGCTGCAAGGGAAATCCTGAGAGAAAATGGATCTCTTTAAAGCCTACAACGCGGCTCACCTGGCATGCTCACTACCTCCACTGCTCAGTAGGGAGCAAAATGAGCATGCGCACATTGATGTGCATGCTCTCACTGCAGTCGAGGAAAAAAGACCACCTTGGAGGCCTGAAAATAGAGCCTGAAAGATACCCGTTTTGAAGCCCCCTGAAAATAACTGCTGGTGCTCAGACCCAGACAGACCCGGCCCACTTAAACCTCTGCACTAAACATGCAACACAAACAGTGCTCTGCCAACCGAAGCTGAGAGTGAGCAGTTACATTTAGTACCTTCAAGAAGCAATAACGTGTTTCACAAAGTACATAAAACAAATGCACTTTTAAAACTGACTGGCTGGCTGCCCAAACGAAGCCTACAATACGAATTAGATATGTCAAAGTAATGTAGCACACATTGGCTTTGTTTGAGTGCAGGGATGCGGGGGCCTTTTTTGTGTGTCCTTGGCAGGGCGAGTTTCATTTACTATCCAGTGCTTCAAACGGGCATGTGCTCTCCAGTACAGTGGCCGCACTTTTGTAAGTTGAAGGGGAGAGAGAGAGTACCTGCACTTCTCAGCAGTGCTGCAATATTTTTTATGCTAGAGTACCGGCACTTCGCAGCAAACAGCCGTTTTGTAGGTAGTAGGTACGTGAACTTCTCTATTTCCATGAAATCAAATGGAGTCCCCTAGCACCACAAAACTGCTGTCAACACTCCACTCCTGTCCCAATGGGTAGGTGCACATCTTTGCTTTTACTCATTCGCTGTCAATCTTTTTCAGAATGGGGGTGAGGCTGTTCAGCATTGGCTTACTCCATCTCTGCACGAGCTGTTAATGAAAGGATCGCAGGTAAAGGTGGAAGGGTGCTAAGTGACTAGATCCGAAATAATTGTGAAACTGTCTAAACCTAGGCAGAAATAAGTTGGTGAAAGAAACCACCCAAATTTACTATTCATTTTCGTTGCAGCCGGTACCTAAGTGCGAAGCAGTTGCAGCAGATGGAGGCACAAGGAGGGGTGACTGGTTTTTCGGCTGATGGTATGAATGTTTATTTACTGCCTGCACGTGGTTTTTCGAGTGCCTGCCCACTTTATGTCTAATAATAAAGCGATGGAAGCACACTTGTATGTATAAATAATATTTGAGGGTATGTTGTTGTGCCTTTCTGATCCGAGACAAAAAAACACAGTCATTAAATGAAAACGCTGTTCTATTTGGACACACTGCCTTTGGGGTAGTTTTGTGATCAGTTATGGAGGTTGGAATGCAAGCTGAAAAAAAGCTTCTTCACATGGACAAAATTAATTCAAAGGGCTTTAGATGATCCTGTGCCAGTTACCACGCAGTTGCCGACCGCTCGTCTTCCTGCAAAATGGAGTTGTGACCCGGTGGCACTGCTACACCTGGCTTCTGCTGCCGAGTAGTGGGGGCGGGTAGAGGGAGTGTCGTGAGTCCGGGGACAGCGCCACACCTACTGTACAAGTGAAAGTGCGGCAAGGGGCGCTGTTAAAAAGTAAGAAGTCAGCTTCTGAAGTTCTATGTGAGCATGGGCACATCGATGTTCATGCTCTCACTGCAGTCGAGGAAAAAAAAGAAACTACCTTTGGAGGCCTGAAAATAGAGCCCGAAAGAGACCCGTTTTGAGGACCCCTGAAAAGAACTGCCGGTGCTCAGACCCGGACAGACCCGGCCCACTTAAAGCCCTGCTCAGAGGATTATTATATTAAGGCTATATATTGGCATGATGGCCCCTGGGGTTTGGCGGCCCTGTGCAGGTGCACAGCTTGCACATGCCTAAGGCCACCCCTGGCCCCTCAGAGGAGTCTTTTCGTAATAAAAATAACTGCCTAAAACCCAGGCTTTCTACTCCAGCCTACGCGCTCCGTCCCCCGGCTTCCTAGAGTGACTCACGGTTTTTGTCTGCAGAGCATTGCCCGCTGTTCAATCCTACGCCAGACCTCACTGAAGAGTTAAAAATAGCACATTTGTTAAGAAAGAGGCTAAAAGGCTGCGTATTATCAAAAGCACAGAAGGATGTGGGGAGATGCTATCTTCCTGCTCACTTTCAATCTACGTTCACACACAATGAATTGCTTGGAATAGCATTTCCTGCGGTGGGTGACATTCTACTGATTCAAATGCTCATTAGAGATGCCCAATATGTATACGAGGGCCTTCTCAGGTCTTTTAATGGCGCAAAGGGATTATTGTCAATATAATTTAATTTGAGTATGAGTCAAGTCTTCCTAGTTGCTTTTTAAACTGGTTTTAACTTGTGGATTTGGATGTATTTTGTTTTTATTGACTGATGTATGTAATCATGCTTCATGTACTTTCATGGTCTTGTTAGAGCGAATAAAGCTACCATTGATTGATTGACATTTAGCGCCTTAATTTATATTGTAAAGATGTGCTATGTTTCTTCATTTTTTGCAATGGTAATTGCCGTTATGCCACAGCTAAAATCAATGTTCATATTTTGTCTGCATAAGCTAAATGTTAACATTGCTTTTCGCTCTTGTGCAATGTTTTAGGACATGGGAACATCCGTTCTTCCTTATGTGAATGAGGATGCTTGTAATCTGGTGCTCTACCTCAGATGAAAAGCAAGGTATGATATTGATTGGTGCTTCCTTACAAGGGTATCTGTGTAGCAGTATTTATTTTATGTATTTCACCGAATACTAGCAAATGATAAAGATGAAAAAACATCGATATCTGCTCATGGATGTGCTACCCTGGCTTGCCATTTGGAATCATTGGTAGTGTCCCTGCTACCACTGCCTAGGGTGGGAGTCAGTTCTCAAATACTCTCTATTCGCTTGGGGATTCTTCCTTTGTGAGCTGTGTGCTCTCTTCCCAACCTCTCTGAGTGCCTGTCTGCCCTCTATGAGCTGTGTGCTCTCTTCCCACCCTCTCTGAGCTGCCTGTCTGCCCTCTATGAGATGTGTGTTCTCTTCCCAACCTCTCTGTGCTGCATGTCTGCCCTCTATTAGATGTGTGCTCCCTTCCCAACCTCTCAGAGCTGTATGTCTGCCCTATATGAGCTGTGTGCTCTCATCTTATCCACTCTCAGATGCATGTATGCCCTCTATGAGCTGTGTGCTCTCTTCCCAACCTCTCTGAGCTGCATGTCTGCCCTCTATGACCTGTGTGCTCTCTTCCCAACCTCTCTGAGCTGCATGTTTGCCCTCTTATGAGATGTGTGCTCCCTTCTCAACCTTTCTGAGCTGCATGTCTGCCCTGTAAGAGCTGTGTGCTCTCATCTTATCCACTCTGAGCTGCATGTCTGCCCTCTATTAGATGTGTGCTCCCTTGGCAACCTCTCTGAGTTGCATGTCTGCCCTGTAAGAGCTGTGTACTCTCATCTTATCCACTCTGAGCTGCATGTCTGCCCTCTATTAGATGTGTGCTCCCTTCGCAACCTCTCAGAGCTGTATGTCTGCCCTCTATGTGTCGAAAGGTAGGGCCGAATTCGACCAAGAACCCTTCAGTATTTGCCCGGCGTTAGCCGCCTCTCATACCATTTCGAGATTACCAAACAAAGAGGCAGGCGCTGGAGACAGAAGGCAGGAAACAGGAGTTTATTCCGACGGAGCAGAACACGTCAAATCAGACAACAGGGTATCTTCTCGAGGTGCTCTAAACGCATCCTTGAGGCCTGGCCTCTTATACACAGGTTTATTGCTTTATTACATGAAACACATTCTTGTCAATACTTGATGTACGGAAAGACATCCTCGGAATCCCCGCTTCACCCCCGTTCCCACACATATTTACAGTAGAGTTCCCACCTCGACCTCAGCATGTGGTGGTTGTCGCGCAGCTGGACATCCTGCTGGGAACGGGAAAGTGGGCGATCGGTCGGATCTGGAGGTGTGAGGGTATTGATTAACCACCGCTCCTTTGATGTGAGGTGGGGCCCTTCTGTAGGGGGCAATAAACTGCATCTGCCGGGCTAGGTGATGGCCTGGGATCGGGCTGGACAACCGGGCAGGGAGGAAGAGGTTATCAAAAAGAGGCCTGTTCTTTGAATGAGATGAAAGAGCGAGGGGGTTCAGCACGGGATGTGGCTCGGAGACAGGGTCGCGCTAGAGGTGCGCTTATGGTCCAAGCAGGAGAAACCGGGGGCTGTCGGGGTGCGGGGAAATGCTTGCGAGGCTGGGGGTGAGGGGGAGAGGCGCGCAGGCTATTGGCAGTGGGCAGAGAGGTCGTGACAAAAAAAAATGTCTGCCACCTACTTTCGTGATGGGGCCTAAAAGGGAACAGATGGCGTGGCTACTGTTTTCATGATTGTCGCTCTACTTTCAACAGTGGCTGTGGTGAACATAAATGAACGCCGCTTATGTATACCGATTTTAGTCATTTTCCACATATGAGCTGTGTGCTCACTTCTTAACCACTCTGAGCTGCCTTTCTGCCCTCTATGAGCTGAGTGCTCTCTTCCCAACCTCTCTGAGCTGCATGTCTGCCCTCTATGAGCCGTGTGCTCTCTTCCCAACCTCCCTGAGCTGCATGTTTGCCCTCTTATGAGATGTGTGCTCCCTTCTCAACCTCTCAGAGTTGCATGTCTGCCCTGTAAGAGCTGTGTGTTCTCATCTTATCCACTCTGAGCTGCATGTCTGCCCTCTATTAGATGTGTGCTCTCTTCGCAACCTCTCAGAGCTGTATGTCTGCCCTCTATGAGCTGTGTGCTCACTTCGTAACCTCTCTGAGCTGCATGTCTGCCCTCTAGAGCTGTGTGCTATCTTCCCAACCTCTCTGAGCTGCATGTCTGCCCTCTATGAGCTGTGTGCTCTCATCTTATCCACTCAGAGCTGCATGTCTGCCCTCTAGAGCTGTGTGTGCAATGTTAAGACCAGGTTTTGCTTTTTACTTAATTTTGACACCACCCCATTTTTATGCCACCCTTGTAAATATGGGGCAGCGTAAAAAAAAACACCCATTGCCCTCCCCATTTATGCTAAATATAGCGTTAAAGGGTGCCTTATTTACAATGCAGCTTTAACCAACGTTAAGTGGCTCAACACTGCCTTGTGAATAGGGCAAAGCCTGTATCGCCACAGAAAAACAAAAAAATGACGTTCCTGTGGCAATAGCGGCTTGTAAATATGCCCCATATTTTTCACATGCCCAGTGTTATTTCGGCATGGCGGAGTTCACCTTTCTTTGCTTGGGAAAATATTTTATGTAGAAAATTTGCTAAAGTCCTGAAAGATTGGCACAGATTGCAGCAGTAAAGTGGGGATAGAAGGATCACCTCGGAAGAGGGTTGTCCTGCTGACAGAATGGCTGTTCAAAGAACAAGAATTGGGGGGATGGTAAAGGAATAAAGGGAATGTCAGTGGATGATAGGGAAAAAAGCTACAGCAAAAAGTAAGCCTGATCCTCGGGCAGGCAGGATAGACTACAATGTGAAGTGGATGGAAAAAATGGAAAAGACCCTAGGCGGGCAGGTAGATCTAATGTTGATAAAGTTGATAACTATAGTTATATTATTTAAGCAGGATGTGGGGATGGAGTGGTATTGGTTTGTTAGAGCGTTGGTTAGGGCATGCTAGTGTTTGCAGCTCAGTCAAAGGATATGTAATGTCATACCCGCCAACTCACTCAGGGCCAAAGTGTGCAGGGACATCTTAAGGGTTTTGTGGGCCTTGGGCTAAACACATTTTGGGGGCCTCTGCTTGGAATAGCTTTGAATTTATGATCCGATTTCAGCTCTTTCGTGCACCCTTTGGCTAGGTCACTGACAGTGCACATACGCACTAGTCCAAATTTGAAATGTGTTTCCATCTAATATTCAGGGATAATGACAGTGTGCTTTCAATATTGTAACCCAGCAGCGGCTCACTAATATTAGTGCAAATAATCTCTGTGACACATTCACATTTCTCATATATGAGGTCCTGTTTTGATCTAAAGGAAACTTTTTATGGATGTTGCAGGAAACAAAACACAGCATTTCTCTACAAAATGTCTGTAATAGACTCATATAAATCCCACATTATAATAAATAAAAGGAAATCGGTAATTAAAACAATCTGTTTAAGATTTATTCTGTATCACCAGGGCAAGACTCTGCAGAACACAGCTGGCTTTATCAGGGGCCCCCTGAAAGGATGGGGCCCTGGGCAGCGTCAGATTGGTAACGCGGGCATTCGGGCAATGCCCGAGGGGCCAGTGTCCGAGTGCTGCTGGGGGCCTCTTTTTTTAGCAGTCTGGGGGGTCATTTAGGCGCTGTCTCTATTGTTTGAATACAGCCAGCGGCCCAGTGGGTGTCTGATTGACCTTTCTAGAGGCAGATGGGCGCTCATTACCTCCAGTTTAGCAAGAGGTGTCACTCCCTTTATCTCGCGGGCCGGCCCATTAATGTGTGCACATACTGAGTGGGGGCAGGGGGCCTGAGAAGAAGTGGCCTAACTTGTTTCACCACTGTAAAATAAGGCATGCATTTTTTTAACCCCCTCCTAAAGTTTTTTTATAAGATTACGCCAAAGTAGTGATTTGAGGAGTGATTATGCAAATGTGGGCCGATTTTTTTTTTTTTTTTGCGTGCCCGGGCCGATTTTCAATCCCAATCCAACCCTGGCCCTGGGCCAGAGCCCACTTTGCCCATGCCTTAAAACGCCTCTGAACGTGTGACACAGAATATCGGCTCTCATCACGGGATCTCCTGGTGAGGAGTCGATATTACATGGTGGAGGGAAAACGAGCAGAAAACTACTGTAAACAGAGGTTTTTTTAGCACCTTTGCCGAGGCTTTTAACTGCAGACGTTCTTTAAGGGGTGTTAGCACCCCAGGACATCGGGACCAGCGGCAGAAAGCTTTTTTTTGGGGGGGGCGGGGGGAGGGACCATATGGGCAGGGTGGGGTTCAAAAGTACCTTGTAGGTTCTTCTCAGCACTAGGCCCCGCCCCTTCAAGGCCCCGCCTCTCCTCACACAGTGAGATTGTTCTTTAATTTGGCAGGTATGCTAGCCTGCTCCTAGTAAAGGAGGCCATTTTCTCAGTACTGTCATGGCGTCGACTAATCTGCTCCCAACCCTCCCTTGTAGCTTCACGGGGGAAAAAATCGTCACCACTCTGCACAACTAATCAAAACGAGACAGCTGACAGAGCTGCTATTTTTCACTGGCTTCATCTAGAATTTAAAACTGCTGCCGTTCACACTTCATTTGCGTCTTAATGTTTCCCTCCCATGCATTTTCCGGTTTTCTGATGGACTTCCCGTCTCTTCCGCTCGTCACGGGCTGCCAGAGTTATTAAAGTCTGCTGCTGTAAAGCAGCTTATCTCCTAGATTAGACATGACGGACGCTTTTCATTTAGTTTGCTGAAACAGTATGTGGTCTTTTCATGCGGCAATTCATATTTCAGCACATTCTCGCTGAAGGAAAGGCTGCTTTCCTGAAAGTTCCAATTGATGTAGCACACGATATTCCTCGCATAATCCTAAATATTCAGTGTATTCATTGTAATGATAAAGTGCTTCCCCTGGCCCTTTTACGATTGCTTGCAGCTTGTCACAGTATTCATGGACGTGGCACATTTGGCAATTTTGTTTTATGGATCATATCTTCATGCCATATGACTGCTATCTTCCTGCTTTGTTTTCATGTTGTTTATCTATTATATCAGACGACCTATTTTTCAAAAACATAATAAATCATTGCTTTTTAGATGCGTTTCGAATCTGAATGATAAAACAATAGAAATTTGCGTTTATTTAATGCAATGATGACTTGCATATGCTTTATATTCACATTTCTACATGGAGTACGTCATGCATGACAGGTTCTTCATCAGATGTGCTCCACGTTGCCATGTATTGAGACCAAAAACACCCTGGCTGACTTAAATTTGGCTTTCAATTTTGCTTGTGTTTTTGAACCCAATTAGTTACTACCTTAGTGACATAAAATGGGAATTGAACTGCACAATACTTTTTTCTTCCCTCATTTCTCCACTTTTAGGCCATACCCAGTGCTTTAAATGGGCCGGTACTCACCGGTACTGAGTACCGGCACTTCTTCATTTTCTCCCCTTGAGTACCAGCACTTTTTTCTAGAAGAAAGAGAGTACCGGTACTCATGGGGATCTGACTTTAACCGAGGCAGCGCGCTCCCTTTATCCCTCAAGTTATACTATGGCAGCACCTTTCAAGCACTGCACAAAATCAATCACAGGAGCTCGTCACCAGGACCCAGCGTGAGCTGCTTTGTAAATCAGAGCAGGGGTGTGTCTGCTGAGTCATTTGCTTATCCAAAGATCTTTCACAGTGGGCGCTAAGAGGGGGCTGTAAAATCTAATGGGTGGCGGTGGGAGAAACTATTCAGGACATAACAAATGAACGTATTGGAAGGCTTTTACAGTCGCCACGCATCTGAATTGCTTTCCTGCAAACTTCCACTTCCACACTCGCTGATTCCTATTTCATCGACCTTGGACAGGCCTTAAGACCAATCAAAAATGTGGAGATTGACACCTGGTTCCCCAGTACAGACGTTGTCAGCTCTGGCCCTAACTCCGGTTTACAAATGTTCCAGGAGAGACTTGTTTATTTATTTTATGCCTTTTTATATAGCGCGGACTTTACCCGAAGGTGTCGGAGCGCTTCACAATAGGAACAGTAATGATACATGAGGAGAAAATTCCAAGGGAACAAATTACAAAAGCAAACGTTAAGTTACATGAGGCAAAAGTGACAATTGTGAGCAAACAAAATACAAGAGGTAGCAAACGATACATTACAGGAGGAAAAAGTGATATGTGTGCAGGTTACAAAAGCATACAAAGTACAAGTACAAGTAGAGGTATAGTACTGCAATAAATGGCAGACACTCCAGCACAAGAACAAACGTTACATGAGGCAATGATGGCACTTACGCAAGTATCTAAAGCAAACAAAATGTAAGAGGTAGAAAACAGTATGTTACAAGAGAAAAGTGACATGTGCATGTTACAAAAGAGTACCAGTACTGGACAGATGGCTCAGTGGGCTGTGGCCACCGGTTCGATTTAAGGCAGGCTGAAGCAGCATGTAATCCTTAGGCGGTTGGTAAAATGCATGCAGATTTCGTGCATACAACCTGTTTCCCCTTAGCCCCACCCTAAACTCCGCCCACGGCTCCTTTTGGTGAGTACCTGCACTTATTTTTTTCCATTTAAAGCACTGGCCATACCTACATACATACTTCTCCACGTGTGGTGGTCGTCTTTGAAATTATGTGAAAACATAAGAAGAATCATTCCAAGATGACACCCATGCATGCATGTACCTGCGCAATGGCCATCTTGGAATAAGTTTTCTTTTGCTTGAAGAAAAATCATTCAAAGATGGTCGTTGCTCCTGTGTGCACATTCATGACGTCTATCTGAGGGAAAAAATCAGTGGTGGCCAGCAGGGCTCACAGGTGGCGGGGGAGGGATGGGACGTGGGTCGCAGGTCGCAATGTAAAACAAAACACCCAAGAAAAACACTTACTTTGCCTCCGGGTCCTGCGTCTCTGCTCCCTCTCTCCTCCGTCGGACTCCAGGAACAGGAAGCGCAGCCAGGCTCCACTGGCCAATCACAACTCTGCAATGCAAAGTTGTGATTGGTAAGCACCCAGGCTCCTCTGGTCAGTCACAAACCTGCAATGCAGCGTTGTGCTTGATCTATGCGTCCTAGCTCCCCGCTCAGCCAGGGAATGGGTGCCTGGGTATGTTCTCCACACAGGCTGTAACGCAGCTTGTATGGAGAACATGCAAAATGCGCATGACTGTTTTATGTTCCCAGCACGGAAACATAAAATGATAATTACTCAGTTATTATCATTTTATGTTTCCTTTATTTGCACTAATTATAAGCAGTGGGTCGACAATCCTCTGCCATAGCGGAGGAGCCGCCACAGGTAAAAAAAAAAAAAAACTATACACATGCATTATGCAAAAATGTATTGCTGGTGTATGGATTCTGAACACCAGGGTGCTGCCATCCAGCACCCATTGTATGCTACAGGTGTGCGGAATTTTTAATTCCACTGGCGGAATTGGAGGAATTTTGTAATTCTGCGTTAGTCATGTAACGTGGAATTACTAGTAAATTCCACTGCTCCCCTCTGCCGGCAGAAATAAAAATCGGCAGCACTGGATCGCAGTGTATCTAAATTCATAAAGGAAAGCATTAATGGTAATGATTTCCTCCTGCTGTCTATATTTTGGGGCAGATTTACAAGCCCCATACACCACCTTTACGCTGCCGTTGCGTCACTTTTGTGACGCAGCGGCGGTGCAAAGCCAGCACCATGCTGCGGGGTATTTACAACGTGATGCATCTAGGAAGATGTGTCACGTTCTAAAGCCTTGCGCCACATGTGGGTGTTCCGGCGCGGGGGGGGGGGGGGCGTTCCGGCGCAGGAATGCCTCCTAAAAGTGGCTGAGTGAAATCTACAAGATTTCACTCAGTCACTTTTACGGCCATGCTGTGTCAAAACCCTGCGCCTGCTTGAAGCAGGCGTAAGGAGTGACGCAGCATGTTAGGCATTAGGGCACCCCGAGCCTTGCTGGAACTGCGTCGTGCTTTCGACGCAACTCCAGCAATGCGTCACCTTTATGGCAGCAGATGCGTCACGCATCTGTCTATTCTTGCCCCATGGTGCGCCGCATTGTAAATGCGGCGCATCCACGGTGGCGCAAAAGGTGTCTGCCGTGACGCACAATAACTGGCGAATCCCTCCTGATATGCAGTGACTCGCCAGTTATTGTAAATCTGCCCCTTTATGTTTACTGCTCTCTTTGTAGCAGCCCTAGAAAAGAGAGGGTGCGCAGGGGAAGCATCTTTGTTTTTGTGTACATTTTAGTGAAAGCGCTCCCCAGGCTCTCGCAAGTATTGCAGCAGAAGGCTTCAGTCACTGGTTGGTGGGATGCACTGGAAAAACTGGCTGTGAGGCGGGCACGCTTTTCCTCCTTCCACAGCTTGTGAAGCTCAACCCCCTGCTTTTTTTCTGCTTCCCCTGCCCCCTACTTTAGCGCGCCGAGAGTCTCACACTGCAGACTGTCCTCGCAGGGCCCATTTCCACTCTCGACTTGTTCTGCAATTTCGGGATGGCCGATCAAGTGCTGCGGGGTAGTCTGAGATGCCCATGGAGACCATTGCACCTCAGGTTCTTGAGGAGCCGTCAGCCACTGCCACCAAAAAGTCGAAGGAAGGCACACAGGTGAGTATCAGTAATCCAAGGTTATACAAGTGCTCTCATCTCTTGAAATCCTAATGCTGTCAGTTTGGTTTGATCTCTGAGCTGAACTACATGCTTAATGCAGCTCTTTTCATCTCGTTTCTAACTCCTGTCCTGAGGCCGTTGAGCTGTTGTCATGGTCACCTATATCTTATCACCCACCACTGGCAATGGAAAAAGAATCCCCCACCACCACCACCTGTCTCCTACAGTGAAACTGTGCAGCACAAGCCTGCATCGTTTTCCTTGCACTGCATGCACGATGGTGGGCGGGGATCTGTTGTTTCTGTCCCTGCATCCTGCTCACTGTGTACCTCCATGGAATTCCACGGAATTTTACAGTAATTCAACGGAATGAAACTCCTCCAGTTATGCCCTGGCCTAGTGTATGTGTTCTGACTCCTAAAAACATGTGGAATTCACCAATCCATGACTGGCATTTTTAGCTTACCTATAAGTCGCCAGTACATGTTGCTCTGTGTACCTGGTACCTTCTCCTGACATATGGCCTGGGAGATGTGCAGACCAACTGCACAAGCTGCAAAGGAGCATCACCTGTCACAGGCAGATCTAACACACTTAGGACTGCTCCTGCAGTTGTCCAAGTAGCCAGAGTAACATCAATCCCAGAGTGGGAGAAGCGTTCCTGAACTGGTTTGCAAGAGGGGACTATATTATTTCCCTATGATGCACTACAGGGGTGTGCCAGAGCTCTGCCACAAGCAAGGGGAAAAGGCTCTGCCATAATGGTTTTAAGTAGAGAGGGGCACTGTGGAATAGTTTACAGCAAACACACACAGGACAGGGAACTTTTACCTCATTGGTTAGGAAGTGGCCAGGAGTTTCCCCAACCCACAGACTGACAGTTGATATAAACCTAGCACCCTCAGTATACTCTCCAGAACACCTCTGGACCTGTGGAAGATAGAAGAAGGACTGCACCTGCTGTTGTACCTTTGGAGAGAATTCCAAGGACCTGCTCATCACTTGTACCCAGGATAGAAGATTTGACTCCAAGGGCTAGTTGGCTAGCCTCCTGTTCAGCTTCTGGAACACAAATGCTGCAAGAAGCTAAAATCTCTGCTGAGTCCAGCTGACCTGTTGCAACTGAAATTGCCCGGGACCCTGATGGGGGTTCGGGGAGACTGAATCCTAACCCCCAAGTGGTGCCCAAATGGTCAAGCATACTCTTTCCCTATTCGAGATCACAAGACTGAACACTTCAAAACTTAAAACAAAAAAAGTACCAATGTCTTCCACCAGACCATTGCGGAGCCAGATCTGGCAACGTCGAATTGTTAGTCAGATTCAACTTGTTGATCTGCCCCGCTGAAAGTATCCTGACTTCCAGAAAAGTTTCTGACTCAGAACTTCACTAGGACCAACGTTGAGCAGCAAAATCGATGACAACACCTCCCTGGGCCCAGACTTCAAACTTAGGCTGCTTGGAGTTTTCCTGCTGTTGACGTTGAGAGCCTTGAGCTTCCCGCCAGAGCCGGGGATCCACCAAGGTCCTGCACTTCACCCAGCTACCATCAACGAGTCCCTTTACAACCTCATTAACAAATTCTTTTGTACAGAAAATAAGCAAAGTCTAAAGGTCTGCTTGCCCTGTGGCTCCCAAAATGGGGTCTGGCACTGGTCCTAGTGTCACTTGTTGGCTACCTCAGTTAAAGGACTTTCTCCTTGGTCATAATTTACTCTTTTTGGCCCTTTCTCTTAGGAAAAGGAGTCCCACAGCTTTGCTGAGCAACAAGAAAGCATTTACATTGGCTTAGCCGTGTTTTTATTTCTTGAACACAGCCTGATTGGGAGAGCTCCTGAATTCTTGGGGCATTATATTCCAGAACTGAGCTTCGAGCACCCAGAACAATTGTTATCAATGTTTTCTGTGACCGCATAGTTAATATTTTAGTAGTCAAGTCTTGATAGCACTTCTGTCCTGGTCAGTTCAATGAGGAACAGAAATTGATGGCATGGGATGGCCCTTCTCAACAGCAAGATGTAGAAGAGGATGCTTTGAACTACCATTAAGATTTGGTGGTAAGAAAAAAAAACATTGTCATGTCCACTTCATGAGCTACTGACTGGCCAACTAGGCATTGGGGAGGATCCCAACGCATCCATCTCATCTGGACAGAAGACTGAAATCTATTGGATTACTCACTTTCAGAATTTTAGGGGGATATTTACAAGAAAATGCCGGAGCGTGGTGTTACCACCAAATTTAGCAACGCAGCACTCTAACATTTTCAAAAAGCACGGATACGCCGTATTTACAAAAATACGGCGCACCCCTGCGTTTCCCCTAGTGCTGCTGCGAAAAAAGCTTCTTAGCGCCAGTGCAGGAACCCTTGTACCATGTTGCAGGGGTGCCTGCGCTGCAGGAGCAATTGTTTATGTGCAGGAATGGCCACCTTCCTGCACATAAACCATCATTAATGGTGATTTTCTCTTCTGCAGCACACATGTAAAGAAGAAAAAATTAGGAGACATTAACAATTTCTAATCGTATTGCCGTTTTAGGACCAGGTATTACCTGGCCTTAGTTTTTGCCGCTGCCCCAGCCTTGCACATCTGGTGCAGTATCAAAAATCAATGGGTGTTGTGGTGGAACGCCTACACCCGCCCCTTTGCCGCAGTAGACTAGTCGACTGGTCCAATCACATGCAGATCCCGTTCTCCATATTCGGCTCTTATTCCAAAACATCCGGGCAACCTAAGAAAGAGAAAATATGGCTTAGAGACATATCCAACCTTGACACAGAAGCCATGGCCATAATGGCCCTTCCTACCCTAATTTCGATTACACCTCCCCTTAATATTAATGAGGCCCAGGCCTGGACTGGCCATTGCGGGCACCGGGCAATCCCCCGGTGCGCCACAAAGGTGGGGGCCGGTTTTGGGCCCTGGGGGCCGTTTTTGTTACAGGGCCGATTTTGCAGCATAGCTGCAAAATCAGCCCTGTAACAAAATCGTCCGAAAACCGGCCCCAGCAAAGTGCTTGGTCGCACCCCCAGGGGGCCGGCCGAGTACTTTGCCAGGGCCGGTTTTGGTTCTCAGTCCGGCCCTGATGAGGCCACCGACAAGTACAGCTCCTGCATGGAATCCTTTGTTGACAAAAGTGCACCTCTTAAGTGCAGATTATCCAGACCAAACCCTCTAGTCCTTGGTTCTAAAAAACCACTTTGTGAAGAAAGAAAGCTTATCAGAAAATGTGAAAAAGAATGAAGACTAGCACCCTCTCACCTGAGTATGATTAAGCTTTGCAAAGCGAGAAAACAATACAAAGACCAATTCCTCAGAGCCAAATCCTCCTAAATCAGAGCCCTTATAAATTCTGCAAAGAACAGACTGAATAACCTGTTCCATGTTATCGCACAGACCACGGACCCCTCCGCTACTTCAGCTCCTAAGTTATCAGTTGCCCCCGGCAACAACTTTGTGGATTTCTTTGATAAAAAAAAGTCAGAGACATCCAAATCTTGCTACCTACAAGAAACTTCCCAAAAACAATTGAGATTCTTTCATGCAAGGCGCTGCATTCCTGGTCCTCTTTCTCCCCAATCTTCGATCAGGACCTAGACCAAAAAAGCTCCAAAGTAAAACCTGCGCGCCACCTTCACTAGGCCATTCCTGGTTCTATTAGCAAATTTCTTGACACACATCTTCTCCCCATATGGACCAACATGGCCAACTCCTCTCTCCAACAGGGCCTATTTCCAGAACGACTATAAGTGGGTCAGATCTCTCTCTTGAAAAAACAATTGTTTGATCCAGAGAAAATGAACAACTACTGCCCAGTCTCTACACTCCCATTTTTAGGCAGTCATCAAAAGTTGTGTCCAACTCGTTTCACACATTCTGAAGGAATATAAAATCGATATCATATAATATTGGCCTAATGTATCCCATATATTAGCATACTATTTTAGGTTAACCCCTCCATTGTGAATATACTCAAATTATGTATACATTAAGGATTGGGCCTTTCCTGAAGAAACCCCATGGTGGTTTCATTTCCCCATACCACTTGCTCTTGCTAGGAAAACACGTGACCTGCCACTGTGTAAAGAGAAAATCTGAAAGGTCGTCCTGGTTTATGAATGGACCAGTGATTCTAACTTGGGAAACTCAAGGTTACATCTGCCTTTCGTGTGGGATGAGCACATTCTTGCAGATGCCGTGCATGTACTCCCTGCCTGAGAACGAAAAGGGAGTCATCCTTCCTGACCTGCCCAGTAATAAATAGCTAAGCTTTGAACTAATCATGTGTGCCATATATGGTTCCTTCCTGGAGCGAGGGGGCCAAAGCGGTATTCTTCCTTTTACAGTGATAATGTGTGTTGAACTGAAAGTATATAATGACCTGTTTGAATATGAACTGGCAGTCTTCTTGTCACACTGACTGGGTGTGGACGGGGTGGCTCCTCTGCGCAGAGTCCATTTAGAATAAATGATTGGAACTTCTTCACTGCCAACTGACTGATTATTTGGTCATTAGTATTGGGGCTATTGGAGGGTATGACTCTATTAGACTTATTATTTTCGGTACAACAGTTTGGGGGCTCGTCCGGGATTCCGCATATGGGGTTGTCCTCCCGTACTACGGGGTGAAATTAGGACATTAAGGGGAGCGCTCTGGTCGAGGGGGTGGACTGGCTAATAATTCTGGCTGAACTCCGCTCTCGCGATCAGGGATCCCCAGCTGTTAGTGACCCCTCGCCGGATTCCTATGAGGTGTAACCTGGGAACTGACCGTGTTGGTCTTCAGGAGCTGGCAGCGGAGAACCTGCAATCGAACCTGAGTGCACCAGGTGAGTGGATCGTCTTGTTTTGTGTTGGATATCCCTTTGATTTTGATTTGGAGTATTTGGTGGTTCGAGACCACGCAGAACTCGAAGGGGGTCTGACGGGGCAGTATTGAGACTGCACAGGCAGGCGCTCCTGTTTTGGGCAGATTTGGTGAGTAATAGAGATCTGAACCAGACCCCTAGGTGTGACTTGAGGAAGAAGTTCACATCCGGCCGGACTGCTCTCGGGAATGCTGGCAGTCACGATTGGGTAGCCCCTGGGCAGATCTGGAGCGGTGCTTGAAAAAGCGGGCTATGCCAGAATAGCACAGGAGGTGAACCATGAAGCCTGCCGGATGGCCCGTAGGTCGGTCTGTGGTTTGAGAACCTGTGTGGCTATCTCTAGGTAGTCTAAGGACAAGACTACTTGACTTTGGGTTTCTTTTTGTTAAAAATTGGAAAGTACACAAGTTCTCCATGAGCAGGAGTCGACGGGCTCTGCATTTTGTTTGGTACAAATTTGTTTTGTATTTTATGTTGTCCGAAGATGGTTGTATGTTCATTGTATAATTGAAGTTGAATGAAATATGGCCATGTTTGAAAGTTGGTTGATAGGATTTAATGAAGAATAGGTGACAGCACTCATTATATTATGTGTTGCTAAATTTAGCTGTTTTGGATATTGTTGCCGCCTTAATGATATGCATTTGGTTGAGCATTGACCTGCCCTGTCTGAGGGCAGCCCGAGTCAGGATGTATGTAAAGAATGGTATTACAATTTGTTTTGTTTAAAGAATTGTGGCTGTGAATGTGTGAGAGTATGGGAGAAGTGTGAGGAATGAGTTGAATTTGGCCTCATTACCATCAATGCGTCGAAAAAGATAATTGAAAAGGGATGTAGTTAGAAAAAAAAGAAGGCAACCCCTGTGATTTGATGATACCCTTAATGTACACAAGCACTAATGAAAAGTAAGTATGGAAAGATCAAAAGTTCAGTTTAAAAGGAAAAGAAAATGTGTGCATTTTGAATTTGCGGGTTGCTCCCATTTAGTTTTTTTTTTTAATGGCTCAGTGAGCCAATATGCCCGGTGCAGAGGTTTGTGTTTAATATCAGGGATGAAAGTTCTAACTCTAGCTGGACCTACTGAGACGTTCATCCATTTAAGGTTCATGAAATGTGTACCATAGCATAGGGTAGTAACAAACATTTGTTAATAATCTGAGAATAGAGATAACTTATAGCCCCTAAAAAGGAAAAATTATAATTTAAAATAGGGTGAATTATTGCAGGTTAGGAGGAATTAGGAAGGCTTTTTGTCTTTGACAGCTTCAGAGTGAGCAGAAGCAGGGGGCTGAGGAGCTCAGAGTACGAGGCAGAGATTCCAAGCAGATTTTGACCTTGAGGTCTGTAAGGTGGGGGATAGGAGCAAGTGACAAAGAAGGAGAAATCACTGCTTGGGAAGCTTCTCTGACCCAGGGATGTGTGAAGCTTGCACATTGAAGGAACCTCGAAGAATGGTGGGGGCCAGAAGAGCTGCAGAGGCTGGCTCACAGTCCAGAAAAGTTCTGCGCTGAGGTGTTATTTTTAGTTTCTCTGTAAGCAATGGAAGGAGGCTGTCATGTCGACATCTGTGACCTCATAAATTAGGGCCTTGTCTCTGAGAAGTGCATTTCTGATTGGCCTTGCTAAACTGGGCCTCTAAAAGGGGGGTTTCTGGTTTCTCCATAAGAACATCAATAAATTAAAGAACTTTATTTCAAAGGAAAAATATGAAAAAGGGTTTCTCTCTGAAAATCCTATCATCATGCTAAATGCTCTGCAGAATTGATACATTTGTATCTCTGCTCTTGAAAATTAATGTCCACGCAAGCAAGGAAGGGAAAGTCAAAATTAAGGGGACAAAGACGGTTACAGTTAAGTACATTTTTCGATTTTGTGGTTGGTTAATGTGTATTATGTATTGTCTTCTGATTAAAAGTTACAGTTGATATTTTTACGTGTTATGTGAAATGCTACTCTTTTGTGTGGTGTGTATTCTTGCTTCTGCCCACAGATCATTCATGGATTGTTCTGGGTGATTTTAAGGCTGACAAGACACGTGAGTTTGGTCGACATACAAAATAAAATGTCATAGTTGTAAGAGGAAAAAGGTGAAATGTGCACCCTGAATGGTTATAGGTAGGAAATAAGGGTAAAAGATGGGTACTGTCAGCAGTATGTTGAAACAAGATGTGTTTTTGCATAACTCCTTTGGAAAGAAATGTTCATGTGTTTTTTTTTATGTTTGTGCATTTTCTCCTATCATGAATTGTTCCTGCTGGTCCTGTGTGTCCGAAGTGACACAGTAAGTTGTATTGACAGCTCATCACCACTAAGGTGACCTGCTGTCAAAAGGAGGGAGAGGAAAGTAAAATAAATTGGAAAGAAACGGAATTTTGATTTTAAGCCTGACAAATTAAGCAGGCCAGAATATTGGGTTTTGGGCTGCAGGTTCACTGTGCATAAAGTAAATGACATAGTGTTGTGCGTTGCTGTTTATTTGCATGTGTTACTGTCATCTGTCTATGCTTTCAGTGCTTGGTATACAGCAAGTATACCTGATGGCTTAGCATATGTGTTTTTATTTTATGTATAATTTTGTGTCATATTGACACTTCTACAAGCTCCCCTGTGTTGTGAGGGGATGGTCATGGCGATGTCCATCGCTGCGCAACAGTTGGTTGAACTTGTTCTGATTATTTGGTCACTAAATTTCACAGATAAGATACTTCATGCTGTGAGCATAAGAGACAACACTTCACCAGTGCATGTCTAATTGGCTATAATGGTATTGAAGACAAACAAAAGAGATATACCGGATTAAAAGTGTGTCACCTGCAGTTAGCCATGTTACTGCTCCTTCCCTAATGAAACGGGCAGCCCTTGATTAAAATATTCCCTGATTGGATCCTAGGGAAGAAACTATAACTTTGTGGCTCTTGCTAAAGGTGACCTGAACTTTTCTGATGCTGCACTAGTTAATCCTGTTCTGCATCCTAGGTAGTGTATGGTATGCCTTTGTCCCTTAAAGGACACCAGGTTTCCTTTTCAGTATTCCTTAATAGGGATAAAAGGCCTCAAAAACAAAATTGCATGTTCTATAATAAAATTAACCATTATAAAGAATTTTCCTTAGATATCTTGTATTAGACATTAACAGGCAAACACATCATCTGAATACATTGGATTTTGCTGCATTGCACACGTATTTTAAAATTTGAAATGTCTGTTTTAAATAAGACTGCAACCATGCTCACGTTTCAACACTGGGAAGCAGCTATTATTGCCGCTAAGCAAGCAGCTGTTGTTTTTTGTAGGCCACGAATAGCCAGGAATGTTAACTCAGCCATGACTTCCTCAGTTAAAAGCGGGTGAAACTTTGCATTTCAGAATGCTCTTTTAAAAATAAGGTTCATTATTTTGTATTACAGGAAAACATTTCAATTAAGGGTTTTCATCTCTTTAAGTATTTTTAAGCATATTCTTGGTTCTGTTGCTAAATAATACTTGTCCTTTTAAAAAAAAAAGTGGCGCAATTCTTTTCACGTTTTAAGTTAGGCTTCTGTGCTTAGGCTTGTGAATGAATGTATCTAAATATGATAGGCAAGGGATGCAGCTTGCGTTTATATGTGGAATTATCAAAAATGATTGGTTTTATTAAAATAGTTATTAATTATGACAAATTTTGTATTTGTAAATAAGTGCTTTTTAAATCGTTTTTTAATATTTATGAAGCTTAATACTCATACTATGACCTCCTAGCATTAACATTTTGTTTAAGTTATGGTGTTACATAATGAAGACATTTGCATATGGAATTTCACTCGGCACAGGCTTACAAAAGTCATTTTTCTAAGGATTTACATGAGATATATCTTATGTCCAATCTCTGCAGTTAGTAGAAAACATTCTAAGGATGTTTTATATGTAAAAAGTGTTCAGGATATTCATTTTTAATTGTCCCAAATAGCAAAGTCGAAATTAGGCACAAAAATAAACAACAAATTGTGCATTCAGAGCAGTTTTGATCTGCCTTAGGTTTCAGTCAATGCATACATTTAGGTATAATACGAATAGCTGACTTCTATATTATGACTCAAGTATATTACCCACTGCTTTTAATAGTATATGTGACCTTTGATTAACAGATAAAGTTTTTCCATATTTATTCAGCACTAATGCTTATATGCTGAGGCAATGGAATTTGTACATTTATTGAATGGATTTCTAGCCCTTTCAAAATTGCTCTGTAACGTTGTTTATACCCAGTTGCTACACACCGGGATTAATAGTGTTGACAGACGTGAAAATTGTTTCAGATTTCCTCCTGTCAAACTGGAGGAAGGAGGCTAGCTCCCCCTAGCTCCCATACAAATTAAGGCTAATTCCCCTTAAGGCTCATGTTTTATTTTGATCCTTAAGGGGAATGAGTTGTGGGTAGTTTTGTTCTACAAGTTTTAGGTGATAACACCATTATTGTAGTCTTGCAAGTGCATTGCTAGTACTTTATCAGCTAGTCTCTGTAAATAAACTCACAGTCCTTATTAGAAGCTGCAGTTTTAGATCTTTCCTGCTGCTCCTATAGCATGAGAGCATGGTCCTAGGCGTCCAATTTAGGTGCCTTTTTTTATTAAGAAGAATCATTTTAGAAGTGTCCGCAGTTTGGTACAAGTCATATAAAAATTTGTGAGCGAAAGTGTAGAACATTTCCTTTTTTTAAAGTTTTTCAGCAGATAGACTTCCCATGTAGCTATCTACCCTTGAACGGCAGAGGAGTCCCCTCCCACGTTGAAATCAGTGAGAATAATAAAGAGCACCCAATTGAAGAGACAAGAGGTACTGCCTTTTGCCTTTGTATCCTATGAAAGTGACAGTACATTCTAGATTACAGACCACCTGTTTGCAGTCACATTGATAAATAACAATGAATTGCGTTTGCATTCATTTGAAGAAAACTAACAACTGTGTCACATTTCCTGCATCACTAGAGTCTGCTGGTTCTTCCAGAGTAAAAGGAAGAATGATAAAAACATGCAGAACGATGATAAAAATGAGTTCTAAACTCCCATCAGTGACAGCTACAGATGAGGGGCGGACGTCTTGGACCTACAGTCCCAGCCAGCACCCAGAAAGTAGCAAAGCTAGACAGAGATCACCAGCGCTTCATAAATGGCATCTCCAAAGCATTGTGCTTGCTCCATCAGACGGCGCTGAACAGCTGAGAAGAAGAAGGATCCCTGTTGTTGATGGCAGGGCTGGTTTGAAGTTTCAGTTTTCTACCTGTCATGTGCTGGTAACCTCTGACAGCGCGCGGTCCCTTGAGCCCATTGGCCTACGTTTTGGCCACCCCTTTCCTTTCCTTTGTTTCAACAGAAGGGCAGTGCACCGGAGGATCTGAAATTGGCACGCAGCACTATATTTGTGATACCCATGTTGAAAGGAAAATTAGAATGAAAGAGCAGCCCGAGTGTCCTCTGACACTGAATAACAAGTGTTGGAGCCTGAGAGTGTTGCTGAATGCGACAGCCTGTTGCTCTTTCCTGATTAAGAGTACCTGGGTCTGCATGATATGATCTGCGCCCGCGACCACCAAAGAGTATGGTATCTGTAGTGCCTGCTGCAGAGGAGAGACATTGGTGCACTGCCTAGAGACATTGAGACTTTCGAGTGAGCTGTGAGTGTTTGCCAGGAGGGCACTTCAACAGATACTAAGAAGAACTATTGTCATGGAATGGCCGGAATAGAGAGGCCCAACGCGGAGGAAGAAGATTTGATGGACGATAGAAGCCTACCAAAGAGGCTTAGACGGACTTTGGGCATAGTTGCTTGCACAAGCGATTTCAGTACAATTTAAGTAGATGCTAGATGAATCAAAATGGTCCAAAAGAATTGAATGTATGTGATTGCCCTTAACAATGTTTTAGAGTAGTGTTCTGTTTAGTAGAACAGTATCAAGCCCGTACTCTGACAAATGGTGTCGCCATTTCGTCTGAGAGCATTGATAATCTTAATGATCCATTTGATACCACACAAGGTCTGACACAGATGCAGTAATGATAGTTTCTACTAGCTGTAGGGCCTATGGATTGCTTCTCTTTTGGATTAACAAAGGAAGATCTGGTCTTGTCCCTATTTTTGCTACATGTGTATAGGTTGAGAGGCCTAATTTTGGTAGTATATATATATTTACTACCCTTCAAGCTAAGTAATTATGTAATAAAGATGTCCTGGAAGTACAGTGCATCTGCATTAGAGTTAGATTCTGAGAGATGACCGAGAAAAAGGTATCATGCATCTAAGTGCTTGCCTGAATGCAATGAAGGAAGCATGAAGGTGTTCTGGCTAGATAAGAAAATGAAGTATAGGGTTTCCAATGGTTCAACATCGCTGAGTACTCTAGTTCTTTCCATTGACCAAAATGTTTCCCATGAGCAAGTCAGTGTTTTTGTGTAATAACATGTGTATTCAGTTGAATCAGACATATATATTAGGAAAATGTCATTATTAGAATATGTATCCGAATATCTGTGTATAATCAAGCAGAACATATCATTTCATACATGTGATCCAATAGTATAAGTCGACTTAGGTCTTAGGCCTCAATTTGTATTTTTCTTATGAAAAATCTTTGGCTTTTAGTGAACTGATTAATCAAATGAATAATGGTTTTGTGCAAGGTAGTGGTGATCTCACCTTCTGCAGGCAATGAAATGTCAACTAGTTAGTTTTAATGGAACTGATAGAGAGAATGTTCAAGGACTGCATTATTAAGCTTTAGAAATACATGTTGAAAATGGCACCTGGTCCTGACTAGGAGGTTGTGGGAACCTCTTGTCCACCTGGGGTTGAAAGATCTTTATGATCCTAGCTGGAGTAATTGGGGTGGTATTCAGTGGCGGCTGGTTGATTTTGAAAGTGGTGAGGCGAAAAAGTAGCAATCACTGAAGTTCTAAGAGACAATTTTTTAAAGAATGACAATGAAGGGTCACAATGAAGGATGGTAGGAGCACTGTATGCTCCGTAAGCCAACACATTACACATATAAAGCCTAAAAAAGAAAATAGGCCATATTGAAAACAGTAAAAGCATAACCATATTATTGATCCTAGACAGATGAACGCTGAAAGCCACCCATCCTCATCACCAATCCCAGAATTGGGTTGCATAATGTTATAGATCTGATCCCTACTGTACCTTTAAACAATCTGACTGCTTCTATGCCTCATTTCTATTAAAGTAACTATTTTCTGTGTAAAGCCCTCTATTACTGAGCGATGGGTTTCAATGGTGCTATATAAAAACCACTACAATGATTGCCAAACAACTGAGTTGGAAAAATAAATAAGTAAACATGAATTTTTTTTTTAATCCTGCATGCGATTCAATGAGCTTTACCTCAAAGACTTGTATTTTAATGTGCTGTGACTTATTCATGGTTTTCTATTTCTAAGAAACACTAAAGAAAAAAGTGCTTTGTTTAGTTGTGTCGAAGGGCTGCTGCACAACATTTCAAACCAGCACCTCTGGGGCCTAAAAACGCAAAACCACAGTTAATTGAACAGATCTAAGGGGACATTAACCCAGGCTGGATATTTGTACAGTACAGGGCAAGTACACATGGAATGCGCAGATAAAAAGGCATCAGACCTATTATTTAGGCTTTGGCCTATTGTAGCTCGTATTAAATCTCAACCCCTAACCCCGTGTGCTCCTTTGTGTGCTTATGCAATAAAAATGCCACAACATGGCAAAGATTCTCTGGCCAGTAAAGGCAAGCAACTGCTACTTGTTGCTTTACAGGTTGTTTTGTGCAGTTTTATGTGGCGTGATATCAACCTGAAAGTATTGTCGCTTTACATGAACAACAGATATTACAGAACAACACATTCATTTTTATAGCCATGTGGAGATTAAGTAATGTGCCCAGACTCACACGATCTTGATATGGCGTCTAAAATAAACGTGTGAAAAGCAGGTCTGTCTGGGAGTACAACTCCGAATGTGTGAAAATTACCCCCGTTCAAGCCGAATCAGATATGCCCTGCAGATGAAACTCCTCCTTTCTGAAAATCAAACAGGCATGGGCCATTAGAACAGGTCCTGAGCCCTCACCAACCCTACAACAACTCGGGCAATGTGTGAACCTCAACCTGATCCCACGCACCAGAGTTGATAAAAATTGATTCCTTGAGCATTCTTGTGAAGGGCAGCCCCCACGCTGTAAGTTAATTAGCAACAGGCCCTGAAATAATGTGAAAGAGAGCAAGAAGGGTGTGTTGATGAAAGAACACACATCGATCGAGGCACACCGGAGGAGAGGATTAAAAGAAGGTTTATGCCGATGTCCGAGGTGTAGGAGGAGGGACCCAAGTACATATGTCTATAGTTAAGGCAGGTTTGTGCAGGCATAAATTAACCCCCGTAATCTGCCTACCTATTGTTTCTGCAGCTCAACTGTAACGGGTGACCGTGGCTCGGAGGAAGGCATGTGGAGGCTCCGAGGCCCGAGCCGAATGGAGTTTTTGAAGATGAACGCTGCCGCTCTGACAGGAATATGCATCCAGACATCATGTGCGTCCTGGGCATTGTAACTAACTGGTTGTATTGTGCAGCGCTCTGACACCTTCAGGTAATGTCCGCGCTTTAAAATGCACTAAATAAATAAATATTGTGGGGAACGAGGCTTTGATGTTTTACTCCATGCCAAAGGCACACAGCTGATTTGAGCCGTGCAAGCTGCTAATGACCAACCTACTGCAAAGTCTTCCTTTTCACTCGTAACCTGTCCTCGACCAGCAGCATTCTCACAACCCTAATTATTTGCCTGTTCTGGTTATGTAAACTGGGAGAGGTTCCTAGTGAGCATGGCAGCCATGATCACAAGACAAACTTCTCCAGCCCGACTGGTTGCTCCCGGGCCTGGAAGCCCCCCCAGCGCCATGGCAGTACGCCTGTAATGGGCTGCTGCATTCCTTTTCAGTGCACCCCTCATTTACTTCAATCTCTTCACTGCAAAAGGGATCATAAGAACACTCACCACGAAGAAGCTCTCGCTGCGTCCAATGGCGGAAAGGAGCTCCAGTGTCGGGAATACTTCCCCTCACCGTCCCACAAGTACACGACAAGGAGAGACACAGCAGATCTCTCTCTGGCGCCGTTCTTTGTCCTCCTCAGCAGCGGCAGTAGCCACAGTAATTCCTCCAATGGACCACCGCCTGTGAGCCTGGGTGGTTGGTGCTTGGTGTACATTACAACTGACACACAATCTGCATGGCGCCACTTTGAGGTGCAGGCACCATCACAGCACAACTTTCACGGTGCACAGCCAGCAGCAATAACTTCAAATGTGCCCTGGCCCGCGCTCCCACAGGCAGTAGGAGAAAACTGACAGACACCGTAATTTGATTGGTCACAAGGTGGGGTTAACACTACAGTGAGGCTTGCTCAACTATGATTGATGTGTAGCCCTGGTTCTGCGGAGCTGAAGCAGACAGCGCCCAGGGCTAGCTTTATTAGCGGGGGAGGACCTTCAGCAAAGACTTCAATGGCTTTGCTGAGCTGGTGACGTCACAACCCTCAGGGCTGTGAGCTCCTCAGCCGGCAAATCTGTGTTGCTGGCGTATGCTCAGAGAGCATGATTTGTGCCTGCCATAAACCTGACTTGAGAGCGAATGCTTCCGGAAGTCATCAGACAGCCTGAGTCAGTTTACTGACACTTTGGCACAAAGTTGTTTTCACTCGTAGACATAGTCACAATTGTATGATAAAATAAAAGCACAAATTAGGGGGCAGAAAAAGGACGAGGGCGTAGCCCCTCCGCCCATATAAAAGAACCGCCACTGGTGGTATTTACTTGTTGCCTGTGCCTGCATTGCGACCCAGCATGTTGATCTTATTACGCTGCCAAGCTCACTTCCTCATTGAACATTTCAAAACAGGCGAAACTTGAGAAACAGTTAGTACAGAAGGAAGTTGCAGATCTAATGCAAATGGATGAAGGTGTGTTTTTGGATTAAAACCTTTTCTTTCTTTGTATGTATATTGGCTACATTGGGCCAAAAGGGCAGTCTGAAGGAATATAAAATCAATGTCATATAATATTGGCCTAATGTATCCCATATATTAGCATACTATTTTAGGTTAACCCCTCCATTATGAATATACTAAAATTATGTATACATTAAGGATCGGGCCTTTTCTGAAGAAACCCCATGTTGGTTTCATTTCCCCGTACCTCTTGCTCTTGCTAGGAAAACACGTGACCTGCCACTGTGTAAAGAGAGAATCTGAAAAGTCGGCCTGGGCTATGAATGGACCATTGATTCTAACTTGGGAAACTCAAGGTTACATCTGCCTTTCGTGTGGGATGAGCACATTCTTGCAGATGCCGTGCACGTACTCCCTGTATGAGAATGAAAAGGGAGACATCCTTCCTGACCTGCCCAGTAATGAATAGCTAAGCTTTAAACTAATCATGTGTGCCATATATGGTTCCTTCCTAGAGCGAGGGGGACAAAGCGGTGTTCTTCCTTTTACAGTGATAATGTGTGTTGAACTGAAAGTATATAATGACCTGTTTGAATATGAACTGGCAGTCTTCTTGTCACACTGACTGGGTGTGGACGGGGAGGCTCCTCTGCGCAGAGTCCATTTAGAATAAATGATTGGAACTTCTTCACTGCCAACTGACTGATTATTTGGTAATTAGTATTGGGGCTATTAGAGGGTATGGCGCTATTAGTCTTATTATTTTCGGTACAACAATTCGAAAAAACAACCTGCAAGACATTCTCCAATCAGTTTTTCACCAGGGCCAAACTACAGAAACTGCTATCCTCCAAATAATTGATTGTTCCCTTAGAATCCTTGACTCCAGTAACTGCTGCCACTTGGTCCTCCTGGATGTGTCTGCTGCATTCAACAATATCAGCAAGTTGAACCTCTTACACACTCTAGAACACTCCATGGATTGTGAAGGCCCAGTCCTCAACTACTTCTTCTCCTACTTAACCAACTGTTCCCAAATTTCCGAAATGGGTAGCTCATTCTCAAAATCTGTCAGGGTACATCAGGGGCTCCCTAAAGGGTCGATCCTCTCCCAAACCCTCTTTAACCTCTACCTAGAATCAATATGTATGATTCTCAAAAACTCTGGGATTCTCTTCCACTTTTGTGCGACGACATTCAAATACACATGAAAATCTTATCCCCAGAAGATGTTGCCTGCTTTTAATCACACTCTTTTTTTATAATCAACTTTCTTCATTTTTGGAAGAACAAAAACATTGTTACAGCACAATTGATCATTAGCCATAGGCACTTCAGTGTGCGTAGACATGCATATCAGTCCAGATCCACAATGCATAAACAGTACATTCAATGCATAGAGAAAGACATAGGACTCATTCATCCCAATTGATTTAACCATTTGTTCCAGACCCTCTTGTGGTTAGCTGGGCACCTCCTGGCCTCAAACAAGGTTTTCTCTTGGGCTGAACACCAGTCTACTCCCCTGCACCATTTAATTACTCTTAGGGGTTCAGGCTGTGCCCATGTCGCATCGATGTCGCCCTTGGCCACCATGGTAGCCGTCCCTAGGAATATTTTATCTGCTCGGGACCCATCTAAGCCGTCCGTGACTCCCAGGATGAGGTGTAGGGGGTTGTGAGGCATCTGCCAGCCCAGGATATTTTTTGAGTTCGGATTTTACTGTATCCCAATCCGGGGTAAGGCAGGGACAGGACCAGACCATGTGGTAAAAATCGTCCGGCTCTTGTCTGCAGCGCGCGTAGTTCGGTGAGAGGCGTAAGCCTGCCCTACAGAGGCGCTCCGGGGTAAGGTAGGTGATATGGAGATAGTATAATTGAATTAGGCAGAGTCTGGCCAAGGTAGTAATGGTCTTGGAGGGCCATAAAGGCATCGCGCCAGTCTTCATCCTCCAGAGGGCCCAACCACCCCTCCCACTTACGTCTGAGCCGGTCGAGCATTGTTTGGCCATTATTAGTAAGGGTGCGGTATATCTGCAATACGCCCCTGTTCCCCAGGTTCCATATCATGATCTGCACCTCCAGTGGACTAAATTCGGGAAGTGTGGTGCCATTTGATAAGGCATGTGTAGCATGAATGGTATAGCGCCCCTGCAATTCTTGGAACATTCTAATGTGATCTCCCACCCATATGTCGCCCAGTTGTGATATACCCATGTGGTCCCATATTTTGAATCCCTCTAGTGCTGCCACCACCCCCAGCCACATGCCCTGCCAGAGAGGTGTTTGCTGACTCACTTTGTTATCCCATCGTATATGTTGTAGGGCCGAACGCCAGGCCAATAGAACCACCCAGGTCACCAACGGTAGTGCTCTGGGTACTGGACTGCCATATAGGATTGCCTGGATTTGGGGGAAGTCCATGTCTTTTAGCCCGGTTTGGATGTCGGGTCGGACCAGCCCCCGTTTAACCAGTCATGAAGGACGAGCAGCCAGGTGGCTAAGTAATACAGATGGAGATCATTCATGTCCATGTCTTCATCGAAGGGCGGGATCCGGCATCGGGTGAGGGCTAAACGTGGTCTCACCCCTCACCACAGGAACTTAGTAGCCATGCTATCCATTTCTTTAAACCAGCTTCATGGGAAGCGGAAAGGGGTGTTCTGAATGATGTACAAGAAGCGGGGAAGGGTCATCATCCTGAACAGGGCCACTTTTCCAAGTGGATTTAGTGGTAGGGTTTGCCAGCGTCTGAGATCGTCTTTGGCCTTCTTGACAAGTGGGGTAATATTTAATGCCCATTCTAGTTCAGGAAGTAAGGCTATCCATATTCCAAGTATATGAATGACTGCTGCCTGATGGGAATGGTGGATTGCGAATCAAAACATTCCCTGGAGAGGTAATGGGGTACTAAGGTTGATTTTCCTGGGTTGAGTCGGAGGCTCGAGAAGCTCTCAAAGGTCTTAAAGACACCTGGGACCAGAGCAGACCCGGTCCGCCAGGAAGAGCAGGAAGTCGTCCGCATACAAGACAATTTTGTAGATGTTGTAGCTCCCCCAGGACCAGCCCTGGATTAGGTCATCTGTCCGAATAAGGCACGTCAAGGGTACCATTGCCAGCGCAAATAGGAGGGGTGAGAGGGGACAGCCCTGCCTTGTACCTCTCTGAATCGGAAATGCCTCTGAGAGGGCCCCATTGATGAGTACTCTACCACTGGGGTTGAAGTACATGGCCCGGACGAAACGACAGAAGTTCTGACCCAGACCCATCATTGTTAGCACGTCTTCCAGGTAGAGCCAGTCAACCGCGTTAAAGGCTTTTTCACAGTCGACAAGCAGGAGCGCTAGGTAGGGGGTAAGTAACGTGAGAGCCAGGTGAATGCATGGCAAGCAATGCCTGGTGCTACGCGCCGGCATGAAGCCGCATTGGTCCGGTGGACCAGTTTATTAAGGAATGGACGCAGGCGTTGGGCCAGGATAGTGGCATATATCTTTACCTCGGTATTAATTAATGAAATCAGGCGGTAGTCCGCACAGGCTGATGAGGGCGGTTGAGTCTTGGGGATAACGACGATGGTTGCCATGTCCGTCTCAGGGGGAAATGCCCCTTCCTCTGCGACATGTCGAAACAATTGGAGAGATGGGGGACCAGTAGGGCTCGGTAGGCGGTGTAATATTCTTGTGGGAAACCGCCTGGGCCCGGCGTTTTCCCAGACACTAGCAAGGAGATTGCATTGCTTATTTTTTCTGGGGTAAAGGGGAGCTCCAGGCGGCCGCCTCGGCATCTGTTAGGTGGGGAGACAGACATTTCTCTGGTCAACCATACCCGGAAGGGAGGCTTCAGGCCTATAGACAGAATATAGGCTGGCATAGTAGTCCTCGAACGCCTGTGGGATCGCGAGTGATGTGTGTTAAGTGGCCCCAGAGAGGTCGCAGACCTCTGGGACTATTCGGCTTGCCAGAGTGTACAAAGCCAATCTGTGCAACAATTTCCCGTTCTTGTCACCCCAGCCGTACACTTCGGCGACAGAGGAACGCCATAGCAACTTGGCTGATTCTAGAAAGACTTGTTTAATGTCTTTGCGTATGGTTATGAGCTGCCTGTCATGCGAGTCACCTGGCACCCTGTTCAAGCTCAATCAAACTCTATGAAGATTTAAAAGTGGATGTCTAGCCATCCTCTAAAACTCTCCCCAACTAAATAAGAATTTCTTTTGATGTCGCCTCTGAAAGCAAAAACCACAGTACAGGAATAGACTGCTAACTTTCCCGCCCTGGATGGCTGTCCTGCCATTGTCCAGAGTGCTTGATCACTTGGTATCACCTTCAACAATAATCTCAATCTTCATAGTCACATTGCAGTCATGGCCAAAAGTGCCTAACACCCACTTAGGCAGCTTTGGGGCATTAGACAATTGATACAGGAACAAGACCTCAAAACAGTGGTGCATTCTTTTGTTATATCCAGACTAGATTATAGAATTGACCTTCTCTCAGGTGTTCCTAAAGTTCACCTAGGCCCACTGAGAGCAACACCACATGCAGTAGCATGCTTTGTTTTAGGTTTTTAGAATTTTGACCACATTTACCCTGCCCTGCTAGCCCCCCAGTGGCTTCCCATTAAAGTACTGGCCCAATTCAAAGCCGCCTACATTACCCACAGGGCACTGCACTCCTCTTCACCCCCCTATCTAAAGGAGAAACTGAAAATCTATGGAGCAAATAGGGGTTCCAGAAATGCCTAATCCCTGCTCCTGAAACCCCACACCATCAATTGAGAATGATACGTGAGACAGTCATTTTCTGGTAGTGCCACAAGAATCTGGAACGCTCTGCCTCCCTTCCTCTGTCTAACCACCTGCCTTGTTCCCTGCAAGAAGGATCTCAAGCTCCTCCTATTTGACAAACACCTTGGCTAATCACCCTGGACCATACTTAAGTCCTCTCTCAACCAGGATCTGAACTAACTTCTTTATGCGACTCCATCGTCTAATTTGAAGCTTTAACTGCGTACAACCTATGACCAACTGCTGCAATTATCTCATGTGGTAATTCCTGCACACATCTACCGATGTAAACGTCTGAGTTTAATTACTGTAACTGTAACTCATGTATCCTGCTACTGTTGTAAAGCTCCCTGATGCCTTTGGGCCATGTCTGCACTATATAAAATTGCTAAATAAATAGAAAATAAGATTCTCTCTAACAGAGCACTTTCAGGAAGAATATGTGTTATTTTCCCTTGGATTGAGGACAGTGATACATTGGACAAAGCCCGTTCTGTTAATTCATCAGCAGCACTAGGAGCGGCAAGTCTTCTACATTGTTTACTTCTACTGAAGACTACAGAGGCTGTCATTACATCCTGTGCCCATTTGGTCGTTTTATTTGGGAGACATTATGCCATAGGCAACATTCCTGTCCATTCCAGTTTTTTAGAGGGCATGTTCACTTGGGGAGATTTCTGTTTGGTCAGTAAAGGAGATTCTTCCTTTTTCACTGGCTGCCAAGATGAGATTTGGAAGAAGACAGTATGTCAGCCTTTGGCATTGTTGAAGTAATACATAAAGTAAAATTCACAAATACAGTCCGCAGTGTATTTCATTCATGAATGTTTTTCATCTTCAAAAACGACCTGTCCTGGCATCTGTTCTCCTATGCTTGCAATGTGGAAATACATTCTATTTAGCTCCCTTCAAGCTGCAGGTTGCTTTGAAGGGGGCTTCCAGGGAAAATGGAGGTCTGCTTTGCTTATTTACAAAGCCCAATTAATAATTCTGGACATAATACGGGTTTAACTGATCAGTGGCTGTAGGAAATCTGCCATTTCTGTGTGGTCACCCCATATTTTCCGTATTTTGCTGCACCCTATATTTTTGCTGGCTTTAGATCTCTGTGCACTTTACCCCTACTAATTAGTAGTGAAGTGTCTGTTCCCCTCACCCTTTTCACATGGTAGAATTGGCACATTCATAATTGGTATATTTAACTTGCCTATATGTCCTTAGTATATGGCACTCAGGGCTTGAAAATTAAATGGCACTAATGGACTGCAGCACCTATTGTGCCATCCACTACAGTGACAGTGCAAACATGGCTACAGGCCTACCATTGAATCCTTAATGTAGAGGTGTAAAAACTGCAATCTGACCTGTCAAAATAGTCTAGTTTAGGAGGTAAAAATCTCCCTTTTAAATATAAATAAATCACCCATTTGCAGGACTTGTAGCTCACTGGTCAAGGTGCATGGTATGTCAAAGCAGAACATGTGGAAATTTAATATTAACATGTTCTTACAGTGACTACCATCCAAAAGCAATTTTACACTGTGGCGGGCCTAGCTAATCTATGTAGAAACCAGGGTATAGATTAAAGATTCCTAATGCTGTACCTTTGTTACGGGACAAGCTTGAAAAATAATTAGACAACTATTTTAACAGTTATTAAAAATCAATTTCAATAGTGAAGTTGGATTTGTAATGAATAGTAAGGAAATGTAACATTTTAAGTTACCTCCCCCCTCCCCTCCCTGTGACGTTCCTGGAGGCTAATTTGCATTTGCTCTCAAACGTCTCCCAGCCAGGAATTATCATTTGAATAGGTGGGAGAAAAAGTGGGAAATGCCGTTCAGGAGAAAACAATAGGCTGACCCGGGTGAGCAGAGATTACTTTTCTGAACCTCCCTAAATAAGCCGAGTGGGGGCTGTCAGCAACCTTTTTGACACTGTAGTTTCTAATAATGTTGGAGTGTCAAATCCTGCTTGACCGGTCCGATGGGTTTACATGAAACAATGGGGGTGCACTTGAAAGGAGGGGAACTGGATGGCAAGACAATTCTTGTGTATTCACTGTTTGGTTGCTGAGGAACACTATTTGGTTCTAACAGACCTCTGTCTCAGGGTTTATTGTGTGTACAGTGGCTGCTTCAAACTGTATTTTGTGTTATATGTGGTAGGCCACAAGGATTACCATAGTACACTCCTCACACACACACCCAGAGCCCAGGTATACTGTGGCCGAAGTCTTTTGTCAACTTGAAATTGCCCAAGGTGGTTAGAAGTGGCCCCAGGAACTTTTACTCCATTGATTATGGTGTGCCGAAGAGTCATTCTCACTCATTAGCTCATGCCAGGTAAATATGGCATCTCTAGGCACCCACTTCAGAACACTGCTGGACTGGAGGAAGAACAGAAGTTGACTGCACCTACTGTCTGTGACCTGAGAGGAGGCCTGAAGGCCTGCACGTGCTCCCTCCTGTACCCAGGAAAAAGAACTGGACTCCAAGAGTTATAATGTTTGGATATATGTTGATACCACGCATACTTTTATCACGCAGACCATTACCACGCAATTTTTACAATGCAGGACCCTTTACCACGAATACCTTTACAACGCAATACACTACAACGCAGGTACTATTACAACGCATACCATTACAACTTAAGTATAGGTAAGTATATAATATGTTAAAATAATGTAATTATTATTAATATTTTTTTTAATTAATTATTTATTATTTTAATATTAAATATTTTAATTAATTATATTAATTTTTATTTATTAATTTGTAAATATATGTTAAAAATACCCCTGTACCCCAAACCCAAACCCAACCCTGAAACCAAAAAGTACCCCTGTACCCCAAAACCCAAACCCTACCCTGAAACCTAAAAATACCCCTGTACCCCAAAACCCAAACCCATCCCTGAAACCTAAAAATACCCCTGTACCCCAAAACCCAAACCCAACCCTGAAACCTAAAAATACCCCTGTACCCCAAAACCCAAACCCATCCCTGAAACCTAAAAATACCCCTGCACCCCAAAACCCAAACCCAACCCTGAAACCTAAAAATACCCCTGTACCCCAAAACCCAAACCCATCCCTGAAACCTAAAAATACCCCTGTACCCCAAAACCCAAACCCATCCCTGAAACCTAAAAATACCCCTGTACCCCAAAACCCAAACCCAACCCTGAAACCTAAAAATACCCCTGTACCCCAAAACCCAAACCCATCCCTGAAACCTAAAAATACCCCTGTACCCCAAAACCCAAACCCAACCCTGAAACCTAAAAATACCCCTGTTCCCCAAAACCCAAACCCAGCCCTGAAACCTAAAAATACCCCTGTACCCCAAACCAGCCCTGAAACCTAAAAATATCCCTGCACCCCAAAACCCAAACACAACCCTGAAACCTAAAAATACCCCTGTACCCCAAAACCCAAACCCATCCCTGAAACCTAAAAATACCCCTGTACCCCAAAACCCAAACCCAACCCTGAAACCTAAAAATACCCCTGTACCCCAAAACCCAAACCCATCCCTGAAACCTAAAAATACCCCTGTACCCCAAAACCCAAACCCAACCCTGAAACCTAAAAATACCTTTGTACCCCAAAACCCAAGCCCATCCCTGAAACCTAAAAATACCCCTGTACCCCAAAACCCAAACCCAATACCCCTAATAAATGTTTAAAAAAAAAGATAAACTTACCTATACTTACCTTGTAACGGTATGCGTTGTAATAGTATCTGCGTTGTAGTCTAATGCGTTGTAAAGGTATTCGTGGTAAAGGGTCCTGCGTGGTAATAGTTTCGTTGTAAAAGTAATTTGTGCTAAAAGTTGCGTGGTAACAGTTACATACCATAATGTTTACATTCTGTTCAAGCTACCCGGATACAATAAGCTACGAGAAGCCTTTCCTGCAACTGCCCAGATGACCAGTGGTAACGTGAACTGAAGTGGACCCTGTTTCTGCTTGACTCTCTGAGTGCATCCCTTGAGATCCAAGGGCATGTAAAGAAATGAACTCCTCTGGTGGATTCGGATTTAAAGGACTAAATTAGAAGGTAAAATCTTTGGCCAGAATGAAACTGTTTCCTGTATCCGACCCAGTCTACAACATGGTCAGCCTCAAATTGCATCTATGTCTTGGTCTACCATGACCATTGACTATCATTGGCACCTACGCTTTTGGCACTAGTCCTACTTAAAACCATAACTCAAAAAGTCCTATATCTGGTTCCCCTTATTGGATTTTTGTCATTTTGGTGTTATCTTGATTACTAAATTTGACTCAAGCTTTCTAATTCGGTTTGCAATTTGTATTGTTTTGTATTTTGACTTCACTACTGTTTTGAGGCTACAGAAACACTCTGCACATTGTGCTAATTTGCTGAAAGCAAATTAGCCATGGGATTATCTTCCAGTGTGTGCGGGATGGCCTGAAGACAGTTATTTTTAAGAGAGTGAAGCGGATTATTTTCGCATCCCGCTGAGGCTGAAGTTGCCACAAATTATACGTTTATGGTTGGTATTTTCGCAAAGTGCACATTCTAGGGATTTATTTTACATAATTGAATTAGTCTGTCGGCTCGTCCTGGGGCAAATATTTTGAAATAAAAGTAGGCCAACAGTAAATTTGTCTGCTGGTCATTTATGTGCAGGCCATCCAAAATGACTAATTGGATCATTTCATCACGTACACCAGTCTTTTTCTTGTTTTTTCTTCTCAGGCTCCAAAGCAAGTCTCCAGGTGGGATCCATTCTCTTCTAAGGAAAGTGGCACAGTTTCATCCAGAAAGTAACTCACACTGCTCTTCAGGCCTTCGTACTTTAAGAACTCAGGGCCATATTAGCAAGGAACTGCGAAAAATATCGCAGAGCGTGCTTAGCGCAAACATTTTCATCGCCAGCTATCGCTGGAATATATTGCCATGCTAACGCTGTATTAACAACAATTAGTGCTATGGTGATATATATTCCAGCGATAGCGGGAGGAAAGGGCCAACATCGCGACAAAACCAGCGATGTTGCATGGGGAAGGGGGAAAACCTTGCTGATATGACCCCATGGTCGCATCAGCATAATCCACCCTCACATGTTAGGTATTGCCAAGTCATGAAATTAGCAGGTGTTGAATAACCAGTGATGACCCCGGCTAGCATGACTTTTTACGTTGCTAACCGGGGCCAGGGCCTCCTTGCTAATAGGTGATAGACCTTTTAGCGGCTGTTTATCAGGTCTGTTGGTCGGGAACGCCTACTTTGCATGTCATTAGCGATAAATATCGCTGACATGCAAAGCGGCACTCAAACCAGTTGTTTTTGTCAGAAAGCTGTCGTTAACTGCTGTTAGCCACAGCTTGCTGATAGGGCGATAAAAAAATCACCGCTTTAGCAGCAAAAAGTGCCGCTAAAGCGGCGATAAGGCCCTTGGTAATATGCCCCTCAGTTTGGTGGTAAGGCCTGGCACAGTGTCCTCCCAGACTCCACACTGGCACATCTTAAGAGCATCCTAGATGCCGTGGCACGTTTCATGCTGGGCCGGAAGAAATCAGATCACATGAACCCAGTGCTTAATTTGAGCAGCTGTTTCCCCAGCACTTAAATGTCCGCATCCGCTCTTACGACAGTCTGCCACATGGTGGATCTGTCTGCCTAATCAGGGATGAGCACAACAACAGCTATTTATTAATTGAGTATACATTAGCAATAACTAATAACTGCCACCGAAGCCATCCTCTTAGCTTTGGGGGCCGAGAATAATATGAATTGTTAGTGTGATGGTTAGTAGTTCAGCTGGCATTGTCAATGGCAGCGCTGGTTGGGGCAATGGATGGTGCAAGATGCTGTGGCCTCCTGTTGAGGGCCCTGGCACTCATTTATTTACAAATGAAGCACTGCATCAACCCCATCCTGATGGACCTTTATTGGCTGCCGTTGCCGGCCAGCATTATCTTCAACACCAGCTACATCATTTACAAAGCCATCATAACCAGGATCCCCACTTATCTTGCAGACAATATCCCCATCTCTGGTGGCTTTCGGGACATGCGCAGCCAGAGCACCATCAGACTAGAGACTCAGAAATGTAAAACAGAAGAAGCAAAGCTACAGTCATTACTATCTATGCACCTAGGACCTGGAACAACATCCCGGTATGCATCAGGACGGGGAACAACCGTTTCAACGCAATTTTTACAACACAGGATCCTTTACAACGAATGTCTTTACAACGCATGATATTACATCGCAGATGCCTTTACAACGCATGCCAATCCAACGTAAGTATAGGTAAGTATATAATTATAATAAAACATTTATGTATTTTTTTTTTTTAAATAAATGATTAAATAATATTTATTTAATAAATTAAAAAAAATATATCATTTATTAAAAATATGTATTTAAGTAATTTTATTATTAATTAAAAAATTTACCCCTACACTATCCAGCACTTACCCTACTATTTCACCCCCCTGGAGTTAGAATACTAATTTTTACCCCTACACTATCCAGCACTTACCCTACTATTACACCCCCCTGGAGTTAGAATAGTAATTTTTACCCCTACACTATCCAGCACTTACCCTACTATTTCACCCCCCTGGAGTTAGAATAGTAATTTTTACCCCTACACTATCCAGCACTTACCCTACTATTACACCCCCCTGGAGTTAGAATAGTAATTTTTACCCCTACACTATCCAGCACTTACCCTACTATTACACCCCCCTGGAGTTAGAATAGTAATTTTTACCCCTACACTATCCAGCACTTACCCTACTATTACACCCCCCTGGAGTAAGAATAGTAATTTTTACCCCTACACTATCCAGCACTTACCCTAGTATTACTCCCCTATGGAGTATTATTTTAAAACACCTACATTATTAAAAAAAATATATATATATATATATTTTTTAAAAAAAGAAATTTAAAGCAAAATAAAAATTAAATTAAATTAATTTTACTTAATTACATTTATTAATAATATTATATACTTACCTATACTTACGTTGTAATGGCATGCGTTGTAAAGGCATCTGCGATGTAATATCATGCGTTGTAAAGACATTCGTTGCAAAGGATCCTGCGTTGTAAAAATTGCGTTGTAAAGGTAGGCGTTGTAAAAGTATGTGTCGTAACGTCATACATCCCATCAGGACAGCCCAAATGCTGCTCCAGTATAGAAAAGATTTGAAAACAGACCTCTTCAAAGAACACTACAGAGCAATGCAATAACCAGCTAGCTCTCCTATCACTCTTTGACTTATGCTTGTCATTGACCCTGTCCAGCACTCCGCTGCCTTTTTGGTTACGTTTGCCCTACGTAAATACATACATTTTTACATACATATAGTCCTACATATATACAAGCATTATACATACATTCATACATACATGATGGTGTAGAGGATGAGGTTCTAGATTTGGAGGGCATACACAAGCCTATACCAAGCCAAACATAAAGCATCCCTGCTTCCCTCTCCCGGGCAGTGAGGAACAAGTTAGATGTGAAGCATGTGCTTGTTTCCACATGGTATTTCTCAGGGTACCTCTAAGCAAAGTACTGTCCGTGAAGCTCAGCTGTAATTAACATGAAGAAACAATGGTAATCTATTTTCATTAAAAATGCTGCCCCTTTTATCTGTCAATACCCCAGGGTTTTCCTTTGAGCTAATCCTTATGGTATTAAAGGTAATAGATCAATGCAGGGGATATTGTACCAGATGGGGTGCTTAGCTGGAATGATGTGATGGTTTACTGCTTCCCGGATATCAGATGGTGCCCATCACCGGGTTGCAGCAGGTGATAGCCTCTTGAGGGTAAAGAAAGGATTGCCAAATGCAGAGTGGCTTCATGGTCAGGCTTCAGGTTTCAGCATGAAAACTGGTCTGAGGAGGACCCTGTATGATGCTTGGGTGAGATGTTGATAATGATCACCTCACAACAACTGGCATGTGTTTTCTTTTTTCCTTTTTCATTTGTATTGTTGTTTTGTGACGTTGTAAATGAAAATCAAGAAAAACGTTTACAAAATACACCAGAGGTGGCAGATCTCATTTGGAATTAAAGCACAGAAAACAATGAAGGATTAGCTGACTATGCGTGGCTCAGTGGTTAGAGGCGGCAGACCCGGAAGCTGAGATCCTCCGTGGACCAGGGTTTGATTCCCCGCCTCGGCGGGACTCGGGCTCAAAAATTCCACGGACTCGACAATTCTCGCTCCGGTGCCTACTCGACTCACGGGGTCACACTCTGCGACTCTGGGCAATAGCTTGCTTAATCTCCACTACGGCCCCTCGCGGCGGGATGCCTGGCTTTCACCTTGTGGATACCCTGCCGGGGTATCTCACAGGGGAATACCATGACGGGTTCCCTAAGCAAGCGCCTTGATGCCTTTGGGTGATACGTGCGCTATATAAGTCGCAATACATATGCCCAAGTTGGCTTGGGTACTATGTGACAGAGTGACGTAAAAGTATTTACAGTCGCTGGGTAAACTCCATCATTGGGATGAGGGAACTCAGAAGCGCAACAACTGCCTCCACAAGACATAAAAGTACTGCCTTTTAGGAGTTCAGGGGCCGTATTATATAAGTGTCCTGGCATCACAACGGGTGTTTTTGCCTGCTTTGGCCTCCTCAAGGCACTTTGGTATCACAGGAGGGGCTGCAGATGCTTCTGTGCCCCTTCTGTAATACCGAAAGCGCTGGCGCACATACAGCGCCACTACTTCTTCAAGAGGGCGGTCCCTCATTTACATGGGGGACATGGCCCCATGCAAATGATGGAATACCTTTGCCTACGTGCCTGCTTCGTATTACAGAAGCAAGCGCAGAGGCAAAGAGGCTCTCAGGAGGCACTCTGTATGTGCGCCACCTAAAAGGTGGTGCACTGTATGTGCGCCTCCTGATTTCAGCCATTGGCGGGTAGAAAGGGGGTCCCATGGACCCACCAGACATCCCTTTGCAGGCGGGTGCAGTCACTCGCTGCACCCGCCTACAAGGGGATCTTTAATCCCCTTTGAAAGTGCAGGCGGGTTGCCGCCTACACTGTGAAAACACAGAGATGCTTCAAAGCAGCTCCTCCATTTTTTATGTGAATGCGCTGCCCTGGGGGCATCGCATTCACCCTAATACAGCGCACTTTCCTTGATTGTGCAGGGTGCATGTTTTAAAAGGTGCACCTGGCTAAATCTCAGAAAATGCTCTGTATGTGTAATACAGCCCCAGGGGTGCTAGCATGATGTGGAGTAGAGTGAAGGAGACATGCACAGCCTCCTTTAGGTTCACACTCTTCCTAGTGCAAACATCACTTGAGTTTACAAGAAGTGTGGCACTCTGTAAAGCAATAAGCAAGGAAGCTCCTTCTCCATCAGCTCTAGGTCTCTGGCACTCATTAGTTCCATTGTGAGTGCCTATTGCTTTCTGCAGAAGGAACTGCAGTGGGTTACTATCAGCAGTGATTCCACAAAAGGGTAGAATTAGGGTTTCCAAGTGGCACCAGCAAGGGCCCAGTGGGAAAACCATCTGTGTCCTACAAACTGCTGATAGGGTTTACGACCTGATCAGAAACCTTTAATGTAGTCCATTCAGAGCCTCACTTCATTTTATCAATCAATCAAACAGTATTTGTATAGCGGCAATGCAGGTGCCGTGATTATGCTGCAATTAGTCAAAAAGCAAGGTCTTGAGTCCTTTTCTAAATTCTGTGATGGAGGGTACCTATCAGAAGTGGATTGGAAGGTTGTTTCAGGCTTTGGCGGCGAGGCATCTGCAAATATGACACTGGATCAGTTCACACACTGTCCCTTTACTTTTCAGACTGCTGGTATTGGGCTCTTCCTTTTAGTTTCACTATTATCTTGAGATCTCAGACACACTTCAAGTGCTCGCTTACCCAGGTTTACTAACAGAATATCAAGGTTTTCACATTGACCTACAAAAATATTGGCTCCAGAATATCCGCTACTGCTGTATCTCCATTGTGCACACATATTGATAATAAGAAGTGTACTATTCTTAACTTCATATCTATGTACCTTGATGATATGCATAAGCCTCTGACAAAGGTGACAATCGTAATTATGGACCGAACACAATACTTGGTGGAAGACAGAAGAGAGCTCAGAAACAAGAGCATTACTTAAGTAAATAAGCCAATTATTTCACCAATGTAACTGCCACTGAGTATCACTCAGAGCTGATGGAATGGAGAGCCAAACGGTTACTACTTCAAGAGGAACATAATACTTCAACAAGCATTTGCAATGCAATAGGTCTCGCATTAGGAAACTTTGAGCTATTGGTCTTGTAAATGAATTTTTATTTTTTATTTATGTGTTGGTTTTGAAAATAGCTCAATTAATAGCTTTGTCATTTACAATGCCAATAGTTATAACTTTTCCAAATGTGACACCTATAGCATTTGTAATGCAACATGTTTTGTATTTACGTGACTTAGATGTATTGATATTACAAATAACAATGGCTTTTAATTTTTTTAAATAATTAATACTTAAATAAAAGTGATTGTAATTTATAATGGCAATAGCTTAAACTTTTGTAAATAACTTTTGTGAAGATTATGTTCAGTGTATTTTATTGTGACGAAAATCCAAGAACAGAAGTGAAATATTAACATCTTTTTGTGACATTTGTAATAAAGCTTGAAACATTGAGAGAACATATTTGAACCAGTTGTTGTTGAATGGTTGTACAGATTGATGCTGTGATGGCGCGGAGTGATGTGGTGGCGACGAGTGATGCTGTGGCGTTCAGTGATGCTGTGGTAGCCCATAGTGATGTTGTGGTGCCCCTGAGTGATGCTGTGGTGGTGCTGAGTTGTGCTGTGGTGGTGCTGAGTGATGCTGTGGTGGTGCTGAGTGGTGCTGTGGTGGTGCTGAGTTATGCTGTGGTGGTGCTGAGTGGTGCTGAGTGGTGCTGTGGTGGTGCTGAGTGGTGCTGTGGTGGTGCTGAGTGGTGCTGTGGTGGTGCTGAGTGATACTGTGGTGGTGCTGAGTGGTGCTGTGGTAGTGCTGAGTGGTGCTGTGGTGGTGCTGAGTGATGCTGTGGTGGTGCTGAGTGGTGCTGTGGTGGTGCTGAGTGATAATGTGGTGGTGCTGAGTGATAATGTGGTGGTGCTGAGTGGTGCTGTGGTGGTTCTGAGTGATAATGTGGTGGTGCTGTGGTGGTGCTGAGTTGTGCTGTGGTGGTGCTGAGTGATGCTGTGGTGGTGCTGTGGTGGTGCTCAGTGATAATGTGGTAGTGCTGAGTGATAATGTGGTGGTGCTGGGTGGTGCTGAGTGATGCTGTGGTGGTGCTGAGTGGTGCTGTGGTGGTGCTGAGTGATAATGTGGTGGTGCTGAGTGATAATGTGGTGGTGCTGTGGTGGTGCTGAGTGATGTTGCGGTGGTGCTGAGTGGTGCTGTGGTGGTGCTGAGTGATAATGTGGTGGTGCTGAGTGATAATGTGGTGGTGCTGAGTGGTGCTGTGGTGGTGCTGAGTGGTGCTGTGGTGGTGCTGAGTGATAATGTGGTGGTGCTGAGTGATGATGTGGTGGTGCTGAGTGTTGCTGTGGTGGTGCTGAGTGTTGCTGTGGTGGCGCTGAGTGATGCTGTGGTGGTACTGAGTGGTGCTGTGGTGGTGCTGAGTGGTGCTGTGGTGGTGCTGAGCGATGCTGTGGTGGTGCTGAGTGATAATGTGGTGGTGCTGAGTGAGAATGTGGTGGTGCTGAGTGGTGCTGCTGAGTGATGATGTGGTGGTGCTGAGTGTTGCTGTGGTGGTGCTGAGTGGTGCTGTGGTGGTGCTGAGTGATGCTGTGGTGGTGTTGAGTGATGCTGTGGTGGTGCTGAGTGATGCTCTGTTGGTGCTGAGTGATGCTGTGGTGGTGCTGAGTGGTGCTGTGGTGGTGCTGAGTGATGCTGTGGTGGTGCTGAGTGTTGCTGTGGTGGTGCTGAGTGGTGCTGTGGTAGTGCTGAGTGGTGCTGTTATGGTGCTGAGTGGTGCTGTGGTGGTGCTGAGTGATAATGTGGTGGTGCTGAGTGGTGCTCTGGTGGTGCTGAGTGGTGCTCTGTTGGTGCTGAGTGATGCTGTGGTGGTGCTGAGTGGTGCTGTGGTGGTGCTGAGTGATGCTGTGGTGGTGCTGAGTGTTGCTGTGGTGGTGCTGAGTGGTGCTGTGGTAGTGCTGAGTGGTGCTGTTATGGTGCTGAGTGGTGCTGTGGTGGTGCTGAGTGATAATTTGGTGGTGCTGAGTGGTGCTCTGGTGGTGCTGAGTGGTGCTCTGGTGGTGCTGAGTGATAATGTGGTGGTGCTGAGTGATAATGTGGCGGTGCTGAGTGTTACTGTGGTGGTGCTGTGGTGATGCTGAGTGGTGCTGTGGTGGTGCTGAGTGATGCTGTGGTGGTGCTGAGTGGTGCTGTGGTGGTGCTGGGTGGTGCTGTGGTGGTGCTGAGTGATAATGTGGTGGTGCTGAGTGATAATGTGGTGGTGCTGTGGTGGTGCTGAGTGGTGCTGAGTGGTGCTGTGGTGGTGCTGACCGACTGCTCTGGTGGTGCTGAGTGATGCTGTGGTGGTGCTGAGTGGTGCTGTGGTGGTGAGGACTGATGCTGTGGTGGTGCTGAGTGGTGCTGTGGTGGTGCTGAGTGATAATGTGGTGGTGCTGAGTGGTGCTGACTGATGCTGTGGTGGTGCTGTGGTGGTGTTGACTGATGCTGTGGTGGTGCTGAGTGATGCTGTGATGGTGCTGAGTGGTGCTGTGGTGGTGCTGAGTGGTGCTGAGTGATAATGTGGTGGTGCTGAGTGGTGCTGCTGAGTGATGCTGTGGTGGCGCTGAGTGGTGCTGTGGTGGTGCTGAGTGGTGCTGTGGTGGTGCTGAGTGATGCTGTGGTGGTGCTGAGTGATGCTGTGGTGGTGCTGAGTGATGCTGTGGTGGTGCTGAGTGATGCTGTGGTGGTGCTGAGTGATGCTGTGGTGGTGCTGAGTGGTGCTGTGGTGGTGCTGAGTGGTGCTGTGGTGGTGCTGAGTGATGCTGTGATGCCTAGCAGAAGATGACTGGGAATAAAAGAGATGCAGCAGGCTGGTAAGAGAGGTGTCAAAATAGCCTGGTTACAGTAGTATAAGTGCGTGAAATATAGTCAATGGAGGGCTGGGAGAGAAACATGAAAAAAAAGCGGCCGCAAAATGAAATTAAAAGCGGCCGGGAAATGCTCTCGGCATTGCCCGTAGTGTAGTATAAGTGCATGAAATATAGTCAATGGAGGGCTGGGAGAGAAACATGACAAAAAAAAGCGGCCGCGAAATGAAATTTAAAGCCCTTCCTGGGCTCTTGATTGCCCACTGATCTGGCTTCCCCTTCATCATCTATACCAGGCCTGATCACCGAATCCTTAAATATGATATATTCTCGCAGTGCTGTGGTGGTGCTGAGTGATAATGTGGTGGTGCTGAGTGATAATGTGGTGGTGCTGTGGTGGTGCTGAGTGGTGCTGTGGTGGTGCTGACTGACTGCTCTGGTGGTGCTGAGTGATGCTGTGGTGGTGCTGAGTGGTGCTGTGGTGGTGAGGACTGATGCTGTGGTGGTGCTGAGTGGTGCTGTGGTGGTGCTGAGTGATAATGTGGTGCTGCTGAGTGGTGCTGACTGATGCTGTGGTGGTGCTGTGGTGGTGTTGACTGATGCTGTGGTGGTGCTGAGTGATGCTGTGATGGTGCTGAGTGGTGCTGTGGTGGTGCTGAGTGGTGCTGAGTGATAATGTGGTGGTGCTGAGTGGTGCTGCTGAGTGATGCTGTGGTGGTGCTGAGTGGTGCTGTGGTGGTGCTGAGTGGTGCTGTGGTGGTGCTGAGTGATGCTGTGGTGGTGCTGAGTGATGCTGTGGTGGTGCTGAGTGATGCTGTGGTGGTGCTGAGTGATGCTGTGGTGGTGCTGAGTGATGCTGTGGTGGTGCTGAGTGAAGCTGTGGTGGTGCTGAGTGATGCTGTGGTGGTGCTGAGTGGTGCTGTGGTGGTGCTGAGTGATGCTGTGATGCCTAGCAGAAGATGACTGGGAATAAAAGAGATGCAGCAGGCTGGTAAGAGAGGTGTCAAAATAGCCTGGTTACAGTAGTATAAGTGCGTGAAATATAGTCAATGGAGGGCTGGGAGAGAAACATGAAAAAAAAGCGGCCGCAAAATGAAATTAAAAGCGGCCGGGAAATGCTCTCGGCATTGCCCGTAGTGTAGTATAAGTGCATGAAATATAGTCAATGGAGGGCTGGGAGAGAAACATGACAAAAAAAAGCGGCCGCGAAATGAAATTTAAAGCCCTTCCTGGGCTCTTGATTGCCCACTGATCTGGCTTCCCCTTCATCATCTATACCAGGCCTGATCACCGAATCCTTAAATATGATATATTCTCGCAGGAAAGGTAGTTTGCTAGATAACATGAAATCCTGAAAGGCAACCTTTATCATAACAGGAAGTCCATGGGCGTAGCACCGCCTTCTCTTGTCTGCGGCTTTGCTGACGTGCATGATACAGGGCTGTGTTTACTGGCTGTCTGGTCTCCGTTGTGCACACATTACAAATAGTGTTGTATTTACAATCTCTGTGTCTGGGGACACCAAGAACATGAAATAAATGGTGACATGTTTACAGGCTGAGCGAATGACTGAGCTTAAAAAAAAACACGAAGAGTAAACCAGAATATTGATCAGCCTTGTCTGTGGTTGTTTTGCGGAGGTAGCGTGTTCTGTTCCAGAAGAAGCCTCGTTGCGTGGAGCCCAGTACTGGAACACACTGCCCTAGGAGCCTTCCTGAGCCAGTAGATGCTCGAACTGAGGCTCCAATTGTCTTTTGGGCGTCGTGCCCAATGGTTGTGACCCGTTCCTAGTTTACAGAGCAGCTGGAGCAAGCCAGAGGAATCTGGTCACGTGACGGCCTGGCGCCAGCCAGTAAGAGTAAAGTGTTTTAAACAATGGGCGTGACATCAGGCTGCCTCTGTGTGCTTCGCTCTGGGGTCAATGGCAGCATTTTATTCCCGTAACACATTTTGGGACTTTTGAGAAAACGGTTTTCTTACAGCGTAAATAAATAAAACTACAATTCCCAGAATGCAACTTTCATGGCTAAAACAACCTGGCAAACAGAGGGTGTCGGACATAGCAAGAGGCAACGTGGCAGTTATGGTAAAGCTAAGCAGAGCCCAAAATAGGTTTAAGTAGGAATATCTTTGCGTCCTGTAGAGTTATTCGCAGTCCAAAAAAAGCCCTATACATTTTTTTAAACGTAAAAGAGTCAGAATATTAGTTCATAAAAGCGAACAAAGGGATGGAATGGAGGAAGACACACAGCTTTGTAGTGGGCACAAGTGACCACGTGCACAAGAGAGTGCTTGTTCAGGCTGTGGTTGTGTTGCTGATAAGCATGCAGGTCGGAGCTCGGTCCTGGCTTTTCTAAAGGCGGAGAGGGTCAGGTTTCAGCTTTTGGCTCGACCTAAATGCTCAGGGGGCTTGAATAATGAAACCCGAAGCCGAGGGCACAAAACAAGCTCTTGGTATTGCTGTGGGGGTGGCCGGCGGGAGCGCATTGGCGGGGGAGCAGCAGCCTTTGATGTGGGAGGGAACACCATATGGGGTCTGATTGAGAAGTGAGGCCAAGCGCACGCTGGGGAAGCGTCGCGCTTGAGTACCTCACATGCATTGGGGACAATCCTCGCTGGTTTCAAGAGTTGTTTTGCCTACTATACTCTCGCAGAACAACGCATGCGCGTTGGTTCAGCGAGACCTAAAAAAAGGAACATCCTATAACACCCACTTTGTACATTTTTCCAAAAGTGCACCATTAATCCACCTGGAAGATCAATCCAGGTGGATTAGTTTGACAGTTTCCATGTTGGAGAATACATTACGATTCATTGATCTGTTCTTATCTGAACATGTAACCACATTACCCTCCTACTTAAGAGAGACTTCAGATTTCCTAACCAAGATCAACGGTATTCCATGCGAAAATATATATTTAATGTCCATGTTTGTCATTTGTCACATCTCTATACACATCTATTCAACATGAACAGGGTATAAATTCATGCAGATGCTACTTAGACACTAGGTCTATTAACCTCTTAGAACACACAGAGATTATTTCCTACATGCTGCAATTGTGTTAAAAACATGACGAATTCACTTTTGATGGAGCATTCTATACATAGAAGCAGGGTACTGCTATGAGAACATCTTTTTCTCCAGCATATCTGGCTCTAATATTGGGATGGTGGAAAATAGATGTTGTCTGAACCAAAGAAAAGTAAAGAAATTATGGAAAATGTAATGCTATAGATCAGGTTTGTTTTATCATCTGGACAAGAGATGCTGGCACTCTTCAACATTTTATTATAACTCTAAACAGTAATGACTGTAACTTAAAATTTACACGTGAAACCAGTGCTGAAATTTTTTATTTTCTTGATACAGCATTTTAAATCTATACGAAGATCTACGGAAACAACAAGGTGCAACAGTATCCTGCATCCAAACAATGGACATCCAAAAGCCTTTCAGAAGGAGCATCCCTTAGGGGGAATTGCTTGAAGCTAAGAGGAATTGCTCAAAAGAAGATTACTTTTAGGACCAAACAAGACATTTATCAGGGGTTGCCCGGAGAAAGTCTTACAGAATGTTCTGAGATTCACATGATTATAAAAAAAGGGTAGAGATACTGCTGAAAACTAATCTAAGGAAGGGAGTCAGCTAAATGTGAAGAAGCATGGAGGTTCGTAATGTACTTCAATACATTGCACCTTGAAATCAAGAAAATCTTAAGGAAGAAGTGGCTGTTGTTATTGATGAATGAATATATGCAGAAGTATTTTAGCTTCAATCCACTAGCAGCATTAAGAAAGGTGGTATCCTTCAGGCATTTGTTAATAACAAGTCATTTATATCCAGATAAAGAAAGCAGTGAAACCTCCTCTAATTGGCTGAAAAGAAGGCTTTTGGAAGTGTGACAAATGTAAGGCCTGCCAGTATGGACTGAATCTGAAATTATATGTTGCATACGATCACTCTCCTTTACTACTCTAACCATACTGGGCGCTTTACAGTTAGACAATCTGCAGCATTTCCATTTTCCACCAAGGCAATGATCCTCTGACAAAACTTTCTACGCTGACAGGAGGGGAGGAAATTCAGTGGCCATATTAGCTGTTAAATGATGACCATTGATTGACAGCCAACTCACAGATTTCAATTAGAATTGAGTGCACCACTCTTAAAACCATGCTGTAAAAATAAAGGATAACAGAAAGACCTAACCTCCTGAAGAAATTAAGTCTAGTTAGGATAATGAGGAGCAAAAGCTATGCAACAGCAATCAAAAGAAAAGAAATAACACATATTTTTGTCAGAGCTCACTGATTCTCTCCAGAATGCATTACATCATTAGTAAACAGCTCATACAGATATTAGATTACTTTCTAATGGCATTGAAGATTCAAAGTTCATTGCCACGAACAATCACTTGAGAAGTTCAGTTAAAAATATCACAGCTTGTATAACAGCATCAAATATTTAAGCAGGCTTTATCGGATGGTTATTATCAGATCCAAAGCCCCACCACCATTAAGGCAGAAGGTATAGTTTGTTTTCTAACTGCTCAAATCCTATGAAGAAAGGCAAAGGGTTCAATTTTAAAGTCCATTAAGGGCGAGTCCATTAGCATAAACAAGGAAATAAAGGAAATGAAAAAATTAAAATGGATCAGCAAAGAAGGTTTCAGTCCATCACCTACTGACTGCAGCATCAGCAATGCAGTCTAAAAGTAAGAGAAAGGTCCCAAAATTTGATCAGCATAGCATCCTCTCACACAGGGAAAAGAAAAAGTATAGCAATGCCCCTCCGTGGGGGTTTATTCTTTTATAAAGTCTCTAACAATGTCCTAGTGATGCAGCATCACACCACCATCCAAAGACTATCATATGCTCAGCTTCACATAATGCCACCTAGGACACTTGTGACAGTGAGATGCTTTCCCATGCTGGTCATGAGAAATGAAAGGTTGAGTGTACACATAAGCCTAGTATTGGAAAAAAGAGAGACAATGTAATCATCTATAGCAATAGGTGAAATATTGTGCCCACAGGAATATTTCATTGTGAGTAACATTTTACTAGTGGTAAATGATCCATTGTATTAATTCAGGAAAAAGGTTGGCACCAGAGAGAAGCATTGTTGAAAAAGCCTTGAAGTTAGCATCACACTTTTACATGAAGTGAGCTCTAAAGCAACATTAAATATAATATAATTAAATCAATTAAAAATAGAGAATATATAGAACCTTCCCGAAACATTGTTACATGAAAATCGCTAACGTTAGAAATACTGCACTGCCACAATTTTTCTCAAAATTCATATAAGGGTATACTTTTCTAAATTCACATCACAAAAATGTGTTTGTTACTTTTCATTAACTATAGAATCCCTATTATTATTATTATGCTAAATGTTAAGATCTTATCTAGTTTCTACATGTTTTTGCACCAACTTTGCTAAATGGTGCATTCAAACAGAACGGATTAAAACACTAGGTATCTTTATTAATAGCATAATTCCATAAAGATACATCAAGAAACAGCATTTTCACAAGAAACCCTAATTAGAGTAACTCATTTATATGGATTAGTATTGCCTTGTATGTATGTTTTCTTCATCTTATCTTAAAGCACACTTGTATGGTGCTTCTACTACAATTGTCTCATTTTCATGTGTCACTGTGTCTAACGTGTGCAATGTGTACTTTCAGCTTTTCATGTTTCATTGTGATTTTTGAAGTCTTGCTACATCAGGTACATGCTATATAACTGGAAGAAAACAAAAATAATTGAGCACATCACATGTGAGACAGATCATATGGTGTATGTATTGGCATACACATGCAGGAAAAACTATGTTGGTAGCACCACAAATAAATTTAAATTAGGAATCTTAAAACATCTATGTGCTATAAAAACAAGGATTTCAGTTATCTCATATCGAAGTGCCTCTGGGAGAAGCATGTAGGAAAAATTGCTGATTTGAAATATTATGGGGTATGACACATTTGGAAGAATATTAGAGGAGGTGATTGGGAATTATATCTATGAAGGGCCGAGTCCAGACTTACTGTGTAGATGGGCACATAAGCACATTAGGGTCCTAACTTGGATGTTGAGCTACTTGTACATCCCTAATTCTATATCCATCAAATGCCAAAGGTTAGATATCACTTGTGACCTCTTCCCCAGCTATTACTGGTTTGCCTAAGCAACCAGAAAGAGAAAAATAGCATGTCTTCTTTTCCACCTATATCACTGGTTCTTGAAAAAACATATTAAAATAGAGAAGTATCCATGTTTCCCATCACTGATTTCAAGCATGCAATCAAATAGGCTAAGTCAACTGATTCAAAAAGGAAATATAATTGGGACTGTGTGACTCCATCCATGCAAGCAACCATCCATACAATAGTGTGAATTATGTAGTTTACATTAAATGTTTTATCAATCAACAAAAATCGCACTAATTTGACTTTCTCTGCATAAAATATGACAGACTGTTTCAGTTTGGCAATATGTATACTGTGTATCAAAATAATGAATAGCACATGGAACAACAAAATTGGTGTATAGACAAAGGCTGCAAAAAATGATTGAGTGCTTACAATGAATGAACACATTTTATGAAAATAATAAAATTATAGCAACATCATGGAAACACATGAAAATAAATGATTGATTTGTTGGACTTTGACTAATCATGTTGCCTCACAACCTCCAAATCAGCAGAATGTGATCATCAGTCGAGTTGTTTTAAAACAAACAGGAAAGGAGTATTCACTATACAGATTCTTCAGTGTCAGCTTGTAGCTTAGAATGTACGGAAACAATCTCCCTACATATTTAGTCACCTCTAGAATGTCTCGACTTTAGAGCAGCTCTTAGAAAGTTAACAACATAAAAAAGCATGTGGGGGCTAGGCAGGAGCTGGAGATACAGTAGGGCGACACGAAATGCCTAAAATTGATATCTTTTAAAAGAGGTTGAAGAAACAGGCGCCTAGGGTACGCAAAATACTTACATAAACATATAAAGTGTAAGGTATCTAGTGGAGACCTATTGCCGTAGCCACAAGGCCCCTTTTCTTCTACATGTGCAACAAAGCCAGTTGGTGAAGCCAATAAATGTTGCACCAGGTTCAATCTGAAACGGGTAATCAAAAATTGATTGTGTGCATTTGTTAAAGTCAATAGATAATTCTCCATACCCAACTCTGATTTCACTAGAACATGCCCTCTTACCGTGGGTTTTCTAAGCTCCTTTTCCTCCCTTGAAGCAATGGCATGCTTAAAAAATATTTATTTCACTATGTTCTTATCAAGTGATTTCACTGTCTCACGATGCATGAAGACAGATGCTCTACCTAGGGCCGTTAGAGTGTCCTTGACATATCTTAGCCATGGGATTTTTAAACCGTGTTCAAGAGAGAGACAATCCTCAATCACTAGTGGATTAATTACTTTATAAGCTACAGCTGAGATTTACTAAGATTTCGCGTCAGAGTTGTCACTTATTCAGCACACCCCAGAGCAAAATCAATGTTGTGACTTACCATATCTTTATTTCTCCTTGTTCTTTCCTTTTTGCATGTGTGCTGCCACATACAAAAAGCAAATAGCCTCAAAGGATAGTTTTTGTGCAGGAAGGTATCCTTTTCTGCCCAAAAACTACCCTGACCATAATGCAAGAATCCTTGCGCCATGACCCAAGGGTGCCTGTGTTGGCACTAGACAATCACAAGTGTACTAGTGCTAGGACAGAGCAGAACCAAGCCACATCTTTGAAAATATGGCACTGTTTGCTCTCTTTTTTAAAGCAATGCAGCACAGTAACTTTGCTTGCTTTGTTGCGTGAAATTTTTGTAAATCCAGCCACAATGCTGCTGAAGGACTCCATCGTCCACTGCAAGGCTGTAAAGCCGAAACCTGTCATCCATTTTTTGTACTCAACCACACACCAGTGTTGTATTTCTGTAATAAACCACAGCAAATTTTATATATATTTATCAAAATCCATGGGCGGCCAGGACCCACAGGCGGCACCAATGAGCATTAGGGTTGAGGAATCCTCACATTCAGCCACTTCCAAGTTCTACACTGTGTTTGGAAACGCATACTCAACACCAGCAAAGGATTGTCAAACTAAGATATTCATGGTAGTTTATTCATACAGATGCCAATAAATAAAGCACGTTTTGCAATTAACCACCCTTTGCTCATGGTTAGCAGGGCGTGGTGAACACTGAAACACTTTGGGTTTATTGGCATCTGCATGAATAAACTATCATGAGTATGATCATAGTTTGACAAATCTTTGGCTGGTGGTGAGTGTACGTTTCCAAGCACAGCGAGTGGAATTCGGAAGTGGATGAATAGATATATTGATAGATAGATGGATAGCTAGCTAAAAAGATAGACATAGATATAGTCACTGAAATAAACAAAGGTTGCAGGCGGGGTTCTAGTTAGGTTCAGAGTTTACACACACAAAACCATAGAAATTTAGCAGCTGAAGTTATAGTTATCTCAAGTGACTATAATTCATGCCCTAAGGTAACTATAACTCACTCCCCGCCATGCACACTTTTCTCATCAATAAATTCACAGTAAATGTTGCTGTGATATCCTCAGTGATATCATAGAGGATGTCATGAGTGATGTAGTATGTGGGGTAATAAGCAGTGCATGGTGAGGGTGTGAGTTACAGTTACCTTAGGGCATGAGTTATAGTCACTTGAGATAACTACTTCTATCATTGCTGAATTTCTATGATTATAAAATCTGAACCTAACTACATCTCTGTAACCGTTGTTTTTCAGTGAATTTCTAAGGTTTTATTGAATTTCTTCTCCTAACTATAACGTCCCTGTAAACTTTGGTTTTATCAGTGAATTTCTATGTTATTAATGCTATTTTCTAACTATAACATTGAGGTTCTGTGAATTCTGAACCCATGGGTTCCATTTTGGGTATGGCAGCCATTTTGTGGTTGCCCTCACATAGGCCATGATTGTGGCTGAAACTAGTCTTTTAAGGACATGTAGACCTTAGCTTGAGTTCATGCTGACTCCTGTTTGACCTGAGTGAACTGACCCTGTTGCCTGAAGCTGACCTTGTTAAACCAGTTCCTGCCCTTTAGCTGATCAAGATTGAGGATCAAAGCACAGGACATTGTAGAGTTTGGTATGCACACACACACACCCCTTATCCTGCTTTCTGTTCCTTCTTTTATGGTCTGTTTATGATATGGGTTGTGGTCCTTTTATTATGGGTTTGTCCGGCTTGTCTAAAGATGAATGTTGGGTTTGTTCAATGATTGATTAAGGGCCGGACAACTGTAAAATGGGTTTGACGTTTGGCAGACCTTGCATGTCCATGTTAGGCATTTTTTGCATGCTTGCAAAAGCTAGGACTGCCCCTTACTTGTATGCTGAAGTTTGTAACCCTAAACATATAAAAGGCCTCTGTTTTCTGTATTCCTCAGACTACCTCATTCAGTTGCTACGGCTTCTGTGTGACGTGGCCTCACTTATTAAATTTAATAAAGATGTCTTTTCATATTTTCAGCTTCTGTGCCAAGTTCTTTTTATTAGTAAGTATTCCCTGAGAATGAAGATTACAGTTCTTCAACATCACTGTAACCTGGGTGTGTGAGGGGGCGTGTGAGGGGGTGTATGAATGGGTGTGTGAGTGGCTCTGTGTGTGATGGGTATGTGAGTGTGTGACTGGCTGTGTGAGTGTGGGTGTGAGTAGGTGTGTAAGTAGCTGTGTGGGTGTGTGGGTGGTTTTGTGAGTCTAGGAGTTGGTGTGTGAGTGGCTGTATGAGTGTGAGAGTAGCTGTGTGAGTGGTTGTGTGGGTGTGTAATGGGTGTGTAAGTGGATGTGTTAATAGGTGTTTCTAGGTGTGTGAGAGGGCTTGTGGGTAGGTGTGTGAGTCTGTGAGTGAGTGTATTTTCTTTTTAATTAGGGTCTAAATCCACGGATCCAAATCCACAAGAATGCGGGAGGATCCGTGAATCCTCACATGGTTAAGATAAAGGTATGTGAAAAATGTATTGCCCATGAGGGGTCCCTCACAGTCCCCTCCATTTGTCCCATTGGGTCCTGACACCTTCTACCGCTTTTCAATTTTATTTTCCCCGCTGGGACCGAATATCAATTAAAAAATGTTGGCAACAACTTTCCTCTAAGTTTGCAGCCAGCCAATCACAGCAGTGCTGTTGACGCATGGATTCACAAATCTGCAGAGGATCCAAGGAGGATCTGCCTCCCTGGATGTACAAATTTGGTTTTGTTTAATATCTCTAAAACTACTGAACAGATTTACACCACACAAGCACACTTTATGGACCAAGAGCTAGCTTTCTACCAAATTCAGCGGTTCAGGCTACAATTGTGTTCAAAATCTCTATGGTAATTAATATGGAGAAAATGCATTTTGGGACCCCCTTGATGGATCATCCCGAAACTTTCCAGACAGTGGGTGTCGAATTTTTTTAAGGGAGCATCGAATTTTGGGGAAAAGTTTGTGAAGATTCATCAACCAGCGCCAAAGATATAGGCAAGTGAAAAAATGCTTTTTTGACTTGCTCATTTCACAAAATTAAACCTCAACAGGAAGCACTTACAGATATAAACATAGCAGGTACCCCAGTTGAAGCTCCATTTCTGGAAAGGACAAATGATCCTGACCTCCAGGGCTTGATGAAGGCAAAGCAAGTATGTTTTCTCGCCAATTCCGCATTGAAAGACAATCTGGAATGCTTCATGAAGGTGAATGCATCGTTGATCTATTGGAGCGCAATCTGTAGTGACTCTGACAAGTGGGTTCTTTCTTGTCCTCAACTGGTGAGAGCAGAATCCATGGTTTTCCCTTTGAATGACTACGAGTATACAAATTTGCAAAATCACCTGAACCGAAACCAGTTTGGCCCTCCCCGTTTCACCTTAGCAGTATGCAGTGGTCTTCCCGCCTTTTGCCAGGATGATGGGTAGCTTACCAAAAGGCCCCCTAGTGCGTTTTCACTGTTTTTGGTGGTGCGTTTTTAATGCCGCAGAATATGAGGACATCTCTACCAAACTAAGAAGCACTTCATATAGTTAAGAGAAAGGACCCTTGTTTGATGGAGATTTACCTCTTTGTAGTGTTGCTGTCTTCTCTAAAGAAGGATTCATGTTATCAAAGATTTCTGTATGAAGATGCATGAGAAAAAACACATTGCCAAAATGCACACGAGGTCACTGGAGACATTTCCTTGTGGTCCATTACACAGCTGTAGTGAAGAATATGTAGTAGATATTTACCCAACGAGGAAGCACTTACTAATTAACCAGTAGAATTTACTCCAGTTGGGTAAACCTTTTGTGCAAAGCTGTGGACTCTTGATGGATAAAGGGGCAGGTGAGGTACCGTTCTGGTGCAGTAACTCACACAGCTACTGATACACTCATACAGAAACTTAGGTCCCCTTACACACCCATTCTGCCACTCTCACATCTACTCACAGACCTATACAGCCACTCACACACCCACTCACAGACCTATACAGCCACTCACACACCCACTAACAGACCGATACAGCCTCTCACACACCCACGGACTGACCTATTCAGCCACTCACACACACACACACACTCAGAGGTCGCAGGTTACAGTTAGGAAATAAAATTTAAAAAACCTTAATAATTCAGTAAAAATCCAAAGATAACAGGGTTTGTTATAGTAAAAAATAAAAAAAATAAAAAACATAGAAATTCACTAAAAGAAAAACAAAAGTTAAAGGCACGTTATAGTTAAAGAGAATTAAAAAAATGTAGAAATTCACTGTAAAAAACAGAGGTTATAGGGACATTATAGTTAGGAAATAGAATTTAAAAACCTTAGAAGTTCACTGAAAAAAACAAAGGTTACAAGAACGTGTGAGCTAGGCTCAAATTTCGCTCATTCAAACCTACGAAATCCAGCAGTTAAAGTTACCTGAGCTAACCATTACTTACACCCTTGTAACACACTGCTTATGACCTCACATATTACATCACTCATTGCATGGTTAGTAACATCATTGATGATATCACTCATGAAATTTTAAATGACATCACTGATGACATCATCTACAGACCCTCTCACACCTATTCACACCCCCAAACAAACTCTCATACACTCACACTACGACTCGCATACCCATTCACATACAACCAGTCACACACCCACTCACTCTTCCACAGAGACTTACACACGCATTCATCTATACCACTACGCATACTGCCAGTCACTCACTCATAGAGCCACTCACACAGCCATACAGCCACTCACACACCCACTCACTCACAATAAAGCCACTCACTCACCCATACAGCTACTCACACACCCACGTATTCACCCATACAGCCACTCACACACCCATACAGCCACTCATGCAGTAACTCACACACAGTTACACAGCCACTCAGAGGACAAATGTTAGAAATAGTATCACTCAGTAGTACGGAAAGAATAGTAATTTAACCCCTTCGGTGCTCATGACGGAATGGTTCCGTCATGAGCACCGAAGCTCATGACGGAACCATTCCGTCATGAGCACAGGAACACAATACTTCCTTTTTTTTGTTGGCTTCGGGAGGTAGAGAATAGCTTCCCCAACCACCTGATGCCGTTTTTTTTCCGTCAATTCAATGACGATCGTGCGCACCGAAACACTTGGGAGAGGTATCGTTGGAAAGGGGAGAATCTCCCCAATGCCCCCACCCCCAAAAAATTGCCACAGTCTTTCGGCTCCCCAGGAAACAAATGGGGGCAATAGCCCTTTATCTGCCCCCCGGTAGAAAGCCCACTCAGCATCAGGGATAAATGTTTTTCAAGATTCAGGGGTAGGGGCGGGCCAGAATGGGTATGCTGATGCCCCCACCCCACAAAACAAGATGCCACAGTCTTTCTGTCCTCCCACGAGGCAGATGGGCGCAGTGGTCCCTGATCTGACCCCGGGGGCAGAATGCCCAGTCGGCACATAGGGATTATTATTTTTTTAACATATAGGGGGTGGGGGCTTCCCAGAATGGGCATGTCAATGCCCCCACTCCAAATAAAATTGCCATAGCCTCGCTCCCCAGGAGGCAGATGGGGCTATAGCCCCTGATCTGCCCTCCCGGGGGGCGGTGACCCCACTAGGTTGCCAGGGATTACGCTGGCTTTTTTATACATAGGGGTGGGGGCTGCCCAGAATGGGCTTACCAAAGCACCCCCCCTCAAAATAAATAGACACAGTCTTTCTGTAAAGCAAATAACATTTTTTCCTCATTTCTGTACAGGGAAATTCAGGGATCACCAGGTTGGCACAAATTGTGTACCACCCTGCATTCCCCTTGGTCTCCAGATAAAAATGGTCCCTCAGTCATGTGGGTGCGCCACGTACCTGCAACAGGAAACGGCCCAAAACCTATTGTGGAGACATCAAAATTACCTATCACAAAACAACCTGGTTTTGCAAGGGGGGCACCTGGGTTTTTGGCCCCGGGCTTGGCGGTCATCTAGGGAAACTTACCAAACCCACATGTTTCTGAAAACTAGACACCCTGATGAGTCCAGGGAGGTATGGTTTGCGTGGATCACCCAACATTTTCCTACCCAGAATCCCCTGCAAACCTCAGATTTCGCTGTAAAAATCTATTTTCCACACATTTCTGTATGGGATCACCATGCCGGCACAAATGTCCTACCACCTAGCTTTCCCCTTGGTCTCCCAAGTAAAATAATTTCTCACTTGTGTGGCTGTCCAATGCAGAATCTGCTAAAAACTTTTTTTTTAAATGTAATGCTTTGAATTTGCTGTGCTATATCAGATTCCAGATCTTTCCATCACATAAATGTGGGGAAAATTTGTTTTTTGTGACAAAGTTTGAGGTTTGCAAGGGGTTCTGGGTAACAGGACCTGATGAGAGCCACAAAGGTCACCCCATCCTGGATTCCCCTGGCTGTCTATCTTTAAAAAATGTATAGGTTTGCTAGGTTTCCCTAGGTGTCGGCAGAGCTAGAGGTCAAAATCCACAGCTAGGCACTTTGCAGAAAAAGGGTCAGTTTTCACTGTAAAAATGTGGTGTGTCCACGTTGCGTTTTGGGCCGTTTCCTGTTGCGGGCACTAGGCCTACCCACACAAGTGAGGTACCATTTTTATCAAAAGACTTTGGGAAATGCGGGGTGGGTGGAATATTGGGAATCCATGCAGATTCCAGAACTTTCCATCACAGAAATGTGAGGAAAATGTTTTAATTTCTGTACAAAGTTTGAGGTTTGCAAGGGATTCTGGGTAACAGAACCTGGTGAGACCAGACACGTCACCCCCCATTTCATTTCCCTGGGTGTCTAGTTCTCAAAAATGTATAGGTTTGCTAGGTTTCCCTAGGTGCCGGCAGAGCTAGGGTTCAAAATCCACAGCTACGCACTTTGCAAAAAAAGGGGTCCGTTTTCACTGTAAAAATGTGGTGAGTCAACATTGCGTTTTGGACCATTTCCTGTCACGGGCACTCGGGCTACCCCGCCAAGTGAGGTACCATTTTTATCTGAAGACTTCGAGGAATGCTGGGTGGGTGGAATTTTTAGGAGCCATGCTGATTCCAGAACTTTCCATCACAGAAATATGGGGAAAATGTTTTTTTAACAACGTTTGAGGTTTGCAAGGGATTCTGGGTAACAGAACCTGGTGAAAGCCACTCAAGTCCACCCATCATGGTTTCGTCTGGGTGTCTAGGTTTAAAAAATGTATAGGTTTGCTAGGTTTCCCTAGATGCTGGCTGAGCTAGGGTCTAAAATCCAACGCTAGGCACTTTGCAAAAAAAGGGTCTGTTTTCACTGTAAAAATGTGGCGTATCCACATTGCGTTTTGGGATGTTACCTGTCATGGGCACTAGGCCTACCCACACAAGTGAGGTACCATTTGTACCGGGAGACTTAGTGAAAAACAGAATTGTAGAGCAAGTGTTATTACCTAATGACTTTTCTCCTTTCCTAATGTAAGACAATGTGTAAAAAAGAAGTCGCTTTGAAAAATGTCCTATAATTCACATGCTAGTATGGATACCCACAATTTCAGAGATGTGCAAATAGCTTCAGTTTCTGAACTCTATATTTTGTTCCCATTTCGGAAATACATAGGTCTCTTTGATACCTATTTTTCACTCTTTATATTTTACCAAATTAATTGCTATATACACTATGAAATACATAGTGTTTGGCTCTGGTTTCCTTGGGTTCTTGAGGAACCTACACGTCCTATATATCCCGCAACCAGAATGGTCCAGCAGATGTCACGGTATATTGCTTTAAAAAATCTTGCATACTTAGAAGTTACATGTGAAAACATTGGCACAAATGGTTGTTTTGTTAAATCATATTCAATTTATTTTATTTTCAGCTGTGAGTTTCTATAAAAAAAACCTTGAAGGATCTACACAAATGACCACTTGCTGAATTCAGAATTTTGTCTACTCTTTAGCTTTTTCAGGATCCATTATTGCGTTAATACCCATTTCTACCAATAACTCGAAGGAGGTTGAAAGCACAAAAAAATAGCAAAAATAGGCTATGTCCCAGTAAAATGCCTAAACTGTGTAAAATATTTTGGTTTTCTGACAAACGTCTGTTGGTCCCTGAAAGAAGGGAAGGTGGTGATTTCAGCACCACAAATCCTTTGTTGATACCATTTGCAAGGAAAAAGCCAGAACCTTTCTTCTAAAGTACTTTTTTGCCCATATAAAAAAAGTTATACTTTAGCTGTATTTTGTCGACTTTCCTGTTCCCCTCCAGGGGAAACAACAAGGCTACGGTACCTTTAAAATCCTTATGATGTTGGACAAAAAGGACACAAATTTGGCGTAGATACCTTACGTGGTCAAAACGTTACAGGGGTCTAAGCGTGAACTACCCCAAATAGCCAAAAAAAATGGCTAAGCACGGGGGGGCAGCCTAGCAGCGAAGGGGTTAAGTTATGCAGTAGCTTAGTATGTATTGTTGTCTCAGAAATTTTTGAAAAACACATACTCCCCGGTTGATGTCCTCAGTGATGTCATTTGAGATGTCATGAGTGCTGTCACTAACCTTGTCATGTGTGATGTAATATGTGAGGTCACAAGCAGTGCAGTGTAGGGGAGTAAGTTATAGTTAGCTCATATAACTATAACTGCTGAATATCTATGGTTTTGTGCATGTAAATTCTGACCCTAACTATCATTTCCCTGTAACCTTTGCTTTTTTGGTGAATTTCTAAGTTTTTCTAAATTCTATTCCTTAACTATAACGTCTCTGTAAACTTTAGTTCTTTCAGTGAATATATATATATGTGAAGTAGAAGACTTGGATGTGGAAATAGAGAGAATGTTTGGCCGATTTCTATCTAGAGGATACCCGTTGGAAGTTCTGATGAAAGCAAAATCTCGGATGCACCTGAAGGATAGAGTGGATCTCTTGGTCTCTCGGAAAGAACAAGCACACACAACGGGAGTCCAGGAGAAATCCGAAAAAAGAAAATTGGAGGAGTCAGGAAACAAAACACGTCTCATTATGGACTTCAACAACCAGAGTCAGAATCTGAAGAAGGTGATAAAGAAAAATTGGGAAATTCTCCTGCTAGATGGAACCCTCAAGGAGCATCTAACACCGCATCCGAGTATCACCTACAGGAAAACAGCGTCCCTAAGAGATATTCTAACACAAAGTCATTTTGAGATCAAGCCGAAGGATAAAACGTCTTGGCTGAACACACCAGGGTTCTGGAAGTGTATAAAATGTAAAACTTGCGAGCATGGACAGAACATCAAAGAATACACACTCCAGAGTGGAAAAATTGAAAAGATTACAGATCACATCACCTGCGATTCAAAATTTGTAATTTACAGACTCAAATGTCCATGTGGAAGAGACTATATCGGGAGCACAATTAACAAACTGAAACTGCGGATCTTACAACACCTGCGTGAGATTAAAAACAACGACCGAGTTATCCCATGGCGAAACATTTCAACGAAGTGCATCAAGCAGACTGCAGCAAACTAACATACTCAGGTTTGAAAATCGCCAAGATATCTGAGAGAGGAGGAGACAGCACTTTAAAGTTAAGAAAAATGGAGAGCAGGATGATTCTCGGTATGGGAACGGAATTCCCATATGGACATAACTTAAACGCAGAACTACATGTACATCTGGAAAAATAATCGAGCAATAGAGATCAATGATGAGCTTTGAAAATCCAACTTTCATAGTAAGCATTATATGGACATGAACTCATAATTAGTTTTGAAACAGTAAGAATTTTAATCTTTGACATTTACAAAGCCCTAGAAGACACGCACATCCAAAGGAGAAAATGGTTGAACCTAAGGGAGCGAACTGACTAACTTAGTTAAGGTAAAAAGTTTTGTAAGAAATAGATAAAACAAGATGATATGCATCACAATGTATATGATCAACTTTTATGCAGAAGAAGACCCCCCCCCCCGAAATTGAAAAGAACGCCATCTCCTAGGGAGGTTATAAATGAGAATGCAATTATCCTTAAAACAAGGATATTACATGGTCAACAATACAAAAATATCTTCTTGGTGAGAGAAAGAAGTCTCTCTTTCTGGACATTGTTATTTACTTCAGCACATAGAACAAACGGAAAAGGAGAATATGAGAAACAGGGGAGAACAAGAAAGAAAAAGAAAAGAAGAAAAAAGAAAAAAGTAAAATAACTATAATTTGCATGTTTGCACATAATGACTTGATCAATCTTTGCAACTCTAAAACCTACAACTAAGAATGAAATTGTGTCGCCCCTTAGTAACCGATGTAGCAAAAATGTACTTTACAAAAAAAAAAAATGTTATTAGGAGGTTCAACCAGCTTTTTGAAATGGAACTTCGAAATGAACTTTGGAACTTAACACATGATTTGCACCTTGTACTACAAATAATCACACTGTGAATGTAAATGAGTCCCCTTTTCTAGGTACTTTACATTATGCACGTTGCACTTTAAAATTTCATTCTTAAAAACAGTACTTTACTGAAAACAATGAGGTAAATAGTGACAAGGTGGAAAAATGGCGACCATAATGTGCCGTGATATCACACTCAGGACTGGTAGTCTAGTTGTTTTTAAAGGTATAGAAACTAACGAGGGTACTAAACACAGAGCCCAATATAAATTGTCTAGACACAAGGGACTCTATGGTCCAGTTGAAGACTAAATGTAGTCGAAACGCGTAGGCCGTCCTGTTGCTAATGCACATGGTGTTTGTGGATAAATAAAGAATTTGAACTTACCTGCTGCTGTGGTGCCGTGACTTCTGTGCAAACTACGTGAACCCAGGGGACTCGAGGTGATATATATATAGAGAGAGAGAGAGAGAGAGAGAGAGAGAGAGAGAGAGAGAGTCAGGCTAATAACTTGAGACTAATTCTGAAACAAAGGTGGGACATCTTAAAACAAGACCCAATCTTAAAAGGTAAGGTAGGACGGACTCCGTCCATCATATATCAAAATAATTTATTGCTTAAAGACATGTTGGTTCATAGCCTTCTGGAATCAACAAATCTAATTGGCTGAACCCAAGTACAGGCTTTCATAAATGCGGACACTGTTAAGCCTGCAAACATAGTGAGAGTACACAGGAGGTCACTCTGGAACGCACCAAGAAAAAATGGCCGATTCCTAAGCCAATTGACTGTAGTACAAAATGTGTGGTAAACGCCATTACATGCCTATGCGGAAAGTGGTACATTGGTTCAACCAGGTTGTCGGTTAAAAAAAATGAATTCTACAACACTGGAGGGCCATCACAAACAATGACCGCACTTACAGCACTGCGAGACACTTCCAGGAAACACACCAGAGTGATTGGACCAAGGCCAAATATTTTGGCCTTGATTCAGTACAAAAACATCCAAAAGGCGGTGATCGTTTCTCCACCCTACGCAGACTAGAATCTCGACTCATCTTACAAGCAGGCTCCACCTTACTGTGAGGGATGAACAATGACGAGGAATTACATTCACATCTATAGAAACTAAGAGCCTCCCTGCCCTATATTGCATGAGTCTCTTAACACTTCTTTCATGAATTCTGTGAAAATTGTGTTGTTGACCAATCAAACATGGCAATGTAAAAGAAAAAGACACCGTCAATTTATTTGTGTAATAAAGACATTTTCAAAACGATGTATTAACCAATCTGTATTTTGCAACTGCAGGTGATTTTTGAAAACAGAGAATGCTGAAGTTTTCTGATTTAGCCACTTATTACAATTAAGAGCACTGGAGCACGGGGATGTTCTGTATGACGATCACCTCTCCCTTTAATTAATCAATAGTTGTAAGACACAACATATAACTATGATGATTAGAAAATACTATAGCATAATAAAAATGAGGAGATTTAGCTACTAAAGCTTGATCCAGTATGCCAGTGGATTAACCACCAATAACGTGGAAGAGCCATATATTTTAATAGAAATCTGAGGCTGGATGACCAAGCACCAGTTCAAGCCAACATTCGAAACCAGTTTGTGGGGCTTTAGGTAGTTCCTGCAGATTGTATGGCTAACAATTTTAAAAGAACTGCTCAAAAGCATAAAAGATAATGGCATGAATAAGTTGGGGGTACTATACCTTAATTTGTGTGATAATTGCGAGCCCTTACCTGCAAATTGTCGGCATCAGACAATATTGATATTAGAATTTGTTCAAAGCATGCATGCATTAATGACATTTAAATAATGAAATTACATCGAGTGTGGTGTCTTGGAATTCAAAACAATAAATAAGAAATTTTCAAACCAAAATGAAACGTTAAAATTGCAATGTGTAGGGAAAGTCAACAACACCAAAATGATGATTAATAACTTTGCTAAGCTAGTGCAAAATAATTTGTCTGTAATTAAGCAAAACAGAACAGAATTGTGTCAAGTTTTTAATTGTTTTTTTTTCACTACAAAACATTATGTATACACTTTTTTCTATGTTTATTCACTGTCGCATCATGTGTGATGTGCTTAAAAAACATCAGCACCAAACTAGGGTCATGTGAGGTCAAAACGCGTTTTTCTTTTCCTCTGCCTGAATAAACTCCACTGAAAAAAACCTAACCGAATTATATATATATATATATATATACATATATATATATATATATATATATATATATATATATATATATATATATATATATATATATATATATATATATATATATATATATATGCCTGCTTCTTCGTACACAAAGTACAAGCACTCGCGGGAGCTCTTTAAACCCAAATTTATTGGGAAAACACACAAACAAGACACGTTTCAGCGACTGCCTTCTTCAATATGCAGCGGCAGCCCGAGACAGCGCCATTTAAATACATAATTCAAATTAATTGACGGGTTCAAGGTGTCAAAATCAACAATGGACTGGCCTCAGTACAAAACCATTATGGCCAACTTTGAACATGCAAAATTATAAACAACATTGGAATCCACGTTGTTCCAATTCATTAAATTAAAGACAAAATCTCGCCCTGAATGGGCATGCACTTATATACAACTATTTACATCTTATGGATAGCTTTATAAGCAACATTCAAATCCACATTGTTCAAATTCATTGAATCAAGGACAAAATCTCGACCTGAATGGGCATGCACATATATACATCTATTTACATCTTATGGATAGCTGCATGTTCTGGACAAATTTAATATAAATATATTGAAAAAAAAGCAGAGATTAAAGGGAAACTATAATTATGAATATGCCAGTCACAACATTAACGTTTGAACTCAAACAAACACAGAAATTTAGAGTTAACCATAACTTGCGAGTCCGCCCAGCACTGCTTATGACCTCACATATTACATCACTCATGACTTGTTCTATAACATAATTTATGACATCACTGATGACATCTCGATTGACATCACAGAGAACATCACTGATGACATCATTCAAAGAGTGATTTAGTTTGTTTCCTGGTTTACATAGTGGTGGGTAACTATCATATAACTTTTCTACCTAATATTGTACATCCTGTGTCCAGCTATTGGGTGTAAGTGTTTGCAAAAGTATGTGCTCCTAATGCATCATAGGTGTGCAGTGGTATTAAGTATGTCAGAAATATTTGAAATTAAGAGTAACTCTTTGTGCAGGTGACAGTTGACGATTTGTGTTCTAACAGGGCAACGTTTCTACGTACCAAATACTAAATATTGTAAGCAGCCTTGCGTTATTAGACAGAATCATCTCAGCATGACAATTTCTAAATAACATAGAAGACTGTGAGCCCTAAGTACTAACCGATGTAGATGTGCTTGTTTTGCTTCAGAAGATGGGTAATCTGTAAACTTTTCACCAATGAAGGCTGCGGGTAGTATGATTTGTAGCATTTTCAGACCTTGGTTATGTTAAGAGAAAAGTCTGTCTTTGGACAAGTTTTGCATAAAGTGTACACTGTTCTTAGTAGATGCTTTTTTAATACTCTGTGTTGTATTTCTCATGGGGGTTTCGCTGTCTGCAAACAGTGTGCTACAGAGTAAACGTTTACAGCACCCACTTTTCTACTCATACCCACTTCATTTCTCAATCTAGGTTCAGTGACTGCGAGGGGTTTGATACATGTAGAGGCTGCCCATAGTAGGGCATTAGTTATGTAACAGGGCTTGAGTATCAGGAGGAATTTGTTTTTCCCTGAATAGGGATATATAGATTGAAAACTGTGTGCAGTAGGGGTTATTCTTTTATCTGCGTTGATAGTCAACATGAACTCGGCTACATGTGAAGTATATAGTATATAGTCAATGTTGTATATAATATAATCTAAAATATAATAGTGGGTCTTACCTGCCTCAGTGTCTTTCACAAAGGAACAAATCCAACAAATGTATATAGGGAGTTTGCTGTTTTTATCAGATTGGTGTATGATGACTATATGGTTTGCAGTGTGAGTGGGATGTTAGTAGAGAGTTTGACATGGGAGGTCAAATAGAGTTGTGGTTTTTTGATTTATAGGTGTTTTAAATTTGTAAAATGAATGTGAACAATGTATTAATTGAAAAATGTACAATACACTATGATATAAAGAAAATAATATGCCTGAATTGTAATAAGTTACAAATAGTGATTTTTTTGTAATGATGATAAAAATAACAAAAAGTAAATTAAATAGGGCAAAGTAATATGCCATAAATAAGGAAAATAAGCAAAGTGTGGTCTAGATTTGATGGATTTCTTCCTTTGTGAAAGATATTGAGGCAAGTAGGACCCTCTATTATATTTGTTTGTATATTCTTACCCTGTGGCCCTATGCCTTTTCTATATAAAAGTGAGGAGGGCCCATTTGTATACAATAGGGTCAATGTTGCACATAAGCTTGGGGGGTTGTATGTATAATAGCAGTAATTATGATTCATATTATTCTGATCTATTTTGAGTTTACTTTCATAGCTCTAATCCCATACCAATTGTTAGAGCAGTGTGTACAAAAGAAGCTTGGATGATGTAATCGGTGATGCCATCAATATGTAATTTGAGATGTCATGAATGATGTAATCTGTGAGGTCAGAGGCTGTGCATGGTGGGGGCGCAAGTTATAGTTAGCTCTGCTAACTTTAACTGGCGAATTTCCGTGATTTTGTTTGCTCAAAACGGTAATGCTGTGATTGCCATATTCACCTAACTATAACATCACTTTAACCTTTGCTTTTATCAGTGAATTTCTGAGGTAATTTCTTTTTTTTTTACCAAAAGTAATATTTTACTTTTGGTAAAAAAGCCCCCCCCCCCGGCCATCAGCTGTGTGTGGCAGTGTGTTGGCCAAAAGGGTCTTGCCGGCGGCCAGGCCCTGCAGCAAACCCCACACAGGCAGCCAACCACACGCCAACCACAGCCTTTGGTGTGCACATCACAGGGTTGGCCTTTGGGCCCCAGGACCCCATCCGCGGAGGCCTACATATTTACAACCCCTCCCTTACGCCCTAATTGGCCGCAGGTACCCCATCGCCGGGGTCTGGTTCCAATAAAAAGGGGAGGGGCAGCATGGCCCTCCTCCCCAATCCTTAATAGGCAGGGGTGTCCCATCACCCGGGGGCCACAGATAATTAAACTGTGTGTCTTCCTTCCCAAGCCTTCTTGGAGCCCTGGGCGCCCAATCTCTTGGGGCCGAAATGTAAGGGTACGGGGGCATGCAGTCCTATAGCCAAGCCGTAATAGTCCTTGGGACCCCATCCCCTGGGGCCAAATACAATAACAAAGGGGAAGGGGGCAGTGTGGCCCTCCTCCCTGATTCCTAATAGGCACTGGAACCTCATACCCCAGTGCCAAATATAATAAACAAGCATTTGCAATGCAATTGGTCTCGCATTAATTAAGTTTGAGCTATTGGCATTGCTAAATATTGCAACACCAATTGCAACAAAAGTCTATAAATTGTAGGCCAAAAAGTTTGTATTTCTTTTTATAGCAATGGTGGCATGCTGCGCTTTAGATGAATATGTTTAAAAGTAAAGTGCGCCATACTGCGATTGATGTGTGCACTGATGGCTGGTGGTGTGTGTGCCTGTAGAAATTGTGCACTGATGGCTGGTGGTGTTTGTGCCTGGTGAAAGCGTGCACGTATGACTGATGGTGTCTGTGCCTGTTAAAAGCGTGCACTGACGGCTGGTGGTGTGTGCTGGTGGAAGCGTGCACTGATGGCTGGTGGTGTGTGTTCCTGGTGGAAGTGTGCACTGCCGGCTGGTGGTGTGTGTGCCTGGTGGAAGCGTGCACTGACGGCTGGTGGTGTCTGTGCCTGGTGAAAGTGTGCACTGACGGCAGGTGGTGTGTGTGTGCCTGTTGAAACCCTGCACTGACGGCTAGTGGTGTGTGTGCCTGATGGCAAAGCGTGCACTGACGGCTGGTGGTGTGTGTGTCCCACAGACGCTAATTGCCTTGTTGGTGCTAGTGTGGTGCAGTGAGGGGGAAAGATGCTCGAAGGGTGGTTAAATAGCAATTGTAGTGTCAGTAGAGGAAGGGTCTCAAGCTAATTCAGCCTGCAGCATTTACTTTACATTACACTACCATCAACTCCTAAGCCACAAGTACACAGCACACCAAGAGGCAGTGGAGTCGACAACACACAGCACCACCACTGATCCCTAGAGCCATCAGCATTAGAGTCGAGTCCCATGACTAGTATCACACAACACTAACTTTGCGCTCTGTGGCACTAACACCAAGAACTTGGGCCGGCTGTACAATGAACCACCAATGAGCACTGGCACCTGTGGTACATGGCACTACAATGGAGCCCTCCGGCAAGTATCACAAAGCAATGGACTCCGATCAGAAGCACAGACAAGAGCACCTGCGCACGGAGGCTGGCAGCACTCGCATCAAGCGCCAAAGCTAACAGCACCAGAATACAGCACTACCATGGAATCCTGGAAAACTTGCAGCAACGTTAGTGATCTGAAAATCAATGGAAGTTACCGATGCAAAGCGCACAGAAGACCTCACTTCTGCACTAAGAGGAGCTATTGTGTACCTGGGTACAACATGACAGATTCATGTTAAAAACAACGCTAAGAGGTTTCAGGAGAAGTCACTTCACAAAAGGGTGTGTTGAGAGGTGACAGTGCCCAGGCACATCGGGAAGTGTCAGCACCAGAGGAACGCCCTTTGTGTGCCCTGGCACCCTACTTGACGTCTGGGTGTACTTGGACACTTTCACCATCTGATCATATCAGGAGGTGCCAGGCAGAGAAAACATCTGGAGCAGAGCTCAAATGTGCCATGGAACGTGAGCTTACGTCGGGGAGCATAGATACGCCGAGAGGCTATGGGCACTTTGAGCAGAGCCTGGTGAGCTGGCTCTGCGGGCACCTGAAACTGAGCTGGGATGTGCTTGCGCAGAAATACTAGTGCAGTCCATGGAAGTGCTTGGGCAGAGCCTCGCTGTGCGTGGGTATCGTAAGGTGCTAGGCCTGTTAGTACAAAGTTCATTACACCCGGGGGAGCACGGCAACAGCAAGGAAATAACACACAGGTTTCAGAGGCAAGAAATGTCACCAGCCCAGGGGCTGCGCAAAGTGCAGAAGGGCTCAGTGCGCCCTGCTTCTTCAAGTGTGCCCGTTGCAGGAAGGGGTGGGAGCGGCAGGGCTGCACACTGCTCGTGTAAACAGAGCCATGGGCGAGGTCCAAGCCTGGCAGGGGAATGTTGGCTAGGTCATACCACACAGCAGCCGCTCCACCCAGGCTGGTGGTATAAAACCAGCAGACGCAATATTTAGCAAGCATACACTGGCAGAGAGGAAACGGACAGTCTGCCACTGGGAGCAGAAGGCGGCAGAGGCAGGGAGTGGGAAATGAACACTGGAGGAGACAGAAGCACGTGGAGAAAGCACACACTAGAGGGAGGAGGAGAAAGACGGAGGAAGAAAGGTGGAGAATGATGAAGGATGGAAGGATAGGGAGAAAGATGCAGATAAAGTCAGTGAGGAAGGAAATGATGGGGAGAAAGGAATGGACCTAGAGCACGAAATATGGAGGTAAAAGGCAGAGAGGAGGCTGAGAGCGTGTGGCTAACTGAGAACATCAAAGCGGCAGAAAGGGGAGAAGGGAGGGGTGAGTGCGCACCGAGGTGAAGGACTGGGAGAGAAGGGAGGGGGAAATGCCAGCAGCAGAGGAGCCTGCAGGCTGTTTAAGGCTCAAAATCAAAGCAAAAGCAGAGGCTGTGGGGATTTGATCCGTCCCCGTAAACATTGATTGTCAAAGATGCAGTCTCTTCTGGGCGGTATTTTTTGTGTAATGTAAGTGATAACCTTGAAAAAAAATGAATCTGCATAGAATCACAAACAAGTGGTGTAGTAGATACTGGCTATTGTGCACAGTGGTGTACGGTTCTCCGCAGCCTGCTGCTGCTCTTGAAGAGGAAACATAACAAGCGATGCGCGCTCTGTGCTGGGGGAGGGCCATTAAAGGAAGGGTGCGGAGAGGAGCCTGTGAGAACTCGCGGTGGAGATCAAAGGAAGAGTGGGAGGGACATTGGCGAGCGAGCATATGGGGGGTGAGGGGGTGTGCAGCCTGGTGAGCTGAATGCGTGTGGTAGAAGAGGCGGGGGGCGCGCGCGCACAAAGTGTCTGGTGGCAAATGGAAGCTGTGCACAATGCGCGTGGATGTCCTCAGATGCACTGTACCCGATCTGCACTTTGGGTGCACTTTTGAAAGCCCTTACTTTAATCTCGCCAAAGCAACCCTAACGGGATGGCTTCAGCGAGACCTAACAAGGGGATGCGGCCCCCCATCTCCCCGGGGCTATCCATTTTTAAAAGGGGAAGGGGGCTGTGCAGCATCACTCCTCGAGTCTCTTTTGCCCCTGGAACCAATCCCCTGGAGCCATCTGTTTTTTTTAAAGGGAGGGGTCTGTGTGGCACCCCTCCCCATGCCTTTTAGGCCCCAGGGACCCCATCCTTATTTTATTAAAAAGGTAAGGACTGTGCAGCCCCCTTCCCGAACCTTCACAGATGCCAGAAAACCCATCCACAAGGCCTTAATTAAATTGTTAGGGGGGCCTCACAGCCCTCCTCCCGAGCCTATTTTGGTCCCAGGTAAACCATCCCCCGCAGCCTCCATTATTTATAGGTGGTTGCCCCGTGGTCCACCCACCAAGTACAACGTTGGGGACCATGGGGGAAGCCCCATGACCTCAGGCAGCTCCCCGCATGGTGCAGGAGCTGGCATTGCTCCCAACACAACAGAACACAATTTTGCGCCCAGCGGGAGGGAGCATTTTTAAAGCTAGTGCCAGCTGGGAGCAGACTAAGGGGCATATTTATGAGAGGCTTGCGCAGGCCTCCTATACATAACAATGTGTGGTGCAAGCAGTAATAAAACTACGTAATTGAGTCCATTTATTAAAAAGGAAAAACATTAATTAACCTGGTGAGCTAAATGTACAATGAAAAGTGTAAAAATTAACATCAATCTGATACGTGTTTGAAATAGGCAGTCATCGTTATCCGTGTAGGACATAGAAAGGTGATGAAGAAAGTTTTCTTTAACTAGAAGCTGAGCTAATATTGCTGAGATGTTCACAACGTGATTTAGGAGCTTGCCTTTAAATCGACATGCTTAGAAAAGTGTTCATAACTGCAGAATGTTCCGGTTTAACAAATGTATTACTTTATAAGTGATGGAGCAGGGTTTCGAAAAAATATTAAAAGATGAAACCTGCTCGGATCGAGTACCCCCATAATGTGCACCACACATAAAACACGAGGAAATTGCTTTGCGAATGCCTGTGATAACACAAACGAAAAATGTATAATAATCTTGTGGTTTTGAAAAATAAAGAAGTTGCATGGGTAGGCCGCAAGGATATTAGTGCTGTGCATGATGCAGCCTGCTTTAAAATAAGTAAATAATGCCACTTTTGCCAAATGCCTATGCTCGGTAACACTAATGGGGAATAACGCACAGGTGGGTGGTAGACAGTGAGGGTTGTAATGTCATATGATTAATGTTGGACTTTGGCCCTTAGGGCAGGTTCACCCCTAGACTTTTTGCTTGAAATGGTGACCTGGAGATAGTGATTTTTGGATTCTGCGCACTTTCACTGTGTCCCAGTGGAAAGTGCGTGCGCACTCTGAGTGCATGTGCTGAGCTAGGCCTGCCCGCCCATAGGAATGCATGGGGAATGTATGTGTCCCTGGTAGTTCCTGATGCGTGGGGTGTACAGGCTTGAGTCTGGTATGTGTGGACTCGTGAGAGTGAATGCTGCGAGATGGTGTATGCAGCATGTATGTGTCTAGTAGGGAAGCGCCATTTCTAGACATGGCTGTACGTGTGCTGTGAGGGTGCTGGCGTGTGATTGGCTGGAGCTGGCTGGCATGCCAGGCTCCAGGAAGTCTGGATGGGTCTGCCCGGTGGTGAGTGGGAGATCTGCATGAGTAATGTGTGGGAGGAGTGTACCTGTGTCCTGGATGGGCTGGGTTTTGCCCACACAATGCTGGCTCCGCCCCCCTGTGGTGTGTCTAATGACCCAAGCCCTGCCAGTGAATAGAGAGGGTGGTTGAGGTAAACAGAGTACTCAAGAACCAGCTGCGACTGGTTCCGCCCCCACTCTGCACCCTTGAACAAAGGAATGCACTGTATAAAAATGGGGCTGTGTCCCCACAGATGTTGTTCTCTTCCAGGATCCAGAGGGGGCTGTTGCTGCTGGGCCAGAGGACCGCCACTTGGACTGTCTCCCTGCCTGGAGACCCAGTGTGCTGGCTCTGGGCCCAGCTTTGCCCCTTACCTGCCTACAAGGACTTTGCTGGGTCCTTTCCTGATTTATAGCGCTAGGAGCGCTTGGCTTTTCCCTCTAGCGCTTGAGAGCGCTTTGTTTCGTCCTAGCGCTGGGAGCGCTGTGGTTTGTGCCCACTAGCGCTTGAGAGCGCTTTATATTGACCACGAGGCGCTTGGGAGCGCTTTTGTAAGGCAGGTGCCCACCCTGCATTTTGCTGCTCTAGCGGCTGCCCACGCCGCATATTTGCGTGATTTATTGAAATTATCGGGAGCTCACCCCGTGTGGAAATCACCGCCGCAGCCCAGGAACCCTGCCGGGCCGCCGCGCTGCCTACGGCGACCCGGAAGTCCCGCCTTTACACCATCAGGGCCGCGCTGCCATTGGCGGCCCGAACCGGAAGTCAGGCGGAACAGGTGGGACAGCCGGAAGTCGACAGGAGCCTACCCTGCGCTCCGGTCCCAGGAAGTGCTGCGAGAGGAGCAGGGCGGCTGCAGAGGCAGGCGGGGCTCCGGTGCCGGAAGGAGAGCCCCGCGCTGCACAAAGAGGAAGGAGGAAGCCGGTCCCCGACTGAGAAGGAGAGCCCTGAGGTGCGGGAGCTCTCCTGTGTCCCGGGAGAAGGGAAGTGACCGGCAGCCTCGCAGACAGCCGGTGAGTGGAGCTGACCAGGAGGGGGTGTGAGGCCGAAGCCCCGGTGAGTGCGGCCAAAGTAGAGAAGGGAGGGGCGCCGGGACACGTTGTCGGTGTCCGCCCCCCCCCCCAAGGAGCGCGATCTCGTGCTCATTGTTGTGGAGCCTGGCGAAAGGCTCCAGGGGCATTTTCTGCGTCTCGAGTCCCCCAGAGGGGGGGACTCCAACCAAGGCGGCACACTTGTTAGGAGCCCAGGAGAGGCTCTGGGGGCATTTTAGGCACAGCGAGTCTCCCGAGCGGGGCTCCGACCTAGCGTGGGCCATTGTCCTCGAGTCCCCCAGAGGGGGGACTACCGCAAAAAGGTGCCACAGTTGTGTTTGAGCCTGAGAGGCTCAGAGGGGACATTTTCTTGCTTTAAGAGCCCAGAGAGGCTCTAGGGGGCCTGCTGGTTTTGTGAGAGCCCTGAGAAAGGCTCATTGCCCATTTTCGTTTTGAGAGCCCTGAGAGGCTCTGGGGCCCAGTGGTCCTGGAAAGAAGTGCCTGAGAGAGGCTCAGGGCACCAGTTCTTGTCCAGGAGCCCAGTGAGGCTCCGCAGTGCCACAGTGGTGGTTCTTGAGCCCAGAGAGGCTCCAGCGTTGGCCCCATCCTCATCTCCAGCTGCCCAGCACTTCGTGGGCAGCTGCCACGTTTAGGCCCCCCCCTGACATTGGGACACATGGACAGTCACAGGTGGTGACTTGTGAGATTGGCGCAATTGATATTGTTTTTACACCTCTGAATGAATGTCATGCATTGCATCATGTGTATGTTCTTACACCCCTACAGGTATTGTGATACATAGGTAGTTGTTTTCTCCCTAGTGCAGGTGGTGCTAGTGAGGTCCTGTTACCAGTAGTTACTGGTTGTGTGCTATTTTGTGCTAAAGTAAATTTATATTTTACCTTCTAAGTGCTATTTCTGAGTGTGCTACTTCTGATTCCTGACAGTGGTCCAGGTGGCCCTGTCTTGTACATATCCCCTGTAAATTCTGCCCGTGCCCCTGGCACATTGTAAAGTGTGTGTTTTATCTAATGTGTTTTGGTGTAATACAAAGGCTATTTTTAGTGGTGGGCCTTTGGTTGTTGTTGCTGGGGTGCGTGCGCAAATACTTAGCCTACATCGCCTCCAAGTTTAGCCTTGCTGCTCGCGCCACGTTACCTAGAGGGTGAGTAGGGGTTATCTTGGCGTGTAACTCCCTTGCCCTGACTTGGGTGTGGTGGTCTCTGACTGACTTTGGCGAAAGCCCTGGCCAGCCGGGGATCCCATTTCCAACAATTAATGAATCTCTATATTTCATTCGGTTTAGTTAATTGGATGGAAATCCATTTTCTCCTTAACTTGTCGGTTGTAAAAGGAGGGCTCGGAATGGGAGTGTATCTCAGTATCAATGCATTTCTATTTGAAATCTTATGTCTCTCCACCTATCTACTCCGTCAACAAAATATTGAATGTATTATTTTAGATGAACCTGTTGTCTCTTAATCTGTCCATCATTAGGTTTTATACTGTTTAGTGTAATCATTCTGCTGAACCCTTTTGTCTCCTACTCGATCCACTCCTTCATTTGCATAATGTTATTGTGATGATGAGCCTAACATGAAGGCTGTATATTTTTCTAATTGTGAGATCCGGTGTTCTTTATTGTAACCTGATGTATTATGAGCATTTACTTTGAGTTCTGAGATAAACTCATTTATTAACCTCACCGAGAGGTTGAGGTTAATCTCATAGAATGTTTAGTGAGTTATAGCCAGATGTAGGAAGCCTAATACCGGTCGGTAACGGCCCGAAATTACCGAATTTCGGCCATTACCGACCGGTATTAGTCTTTCCAGATGTAGGGGCCTAATTAAAGGATTCGGTAATTTACCGAATCGGTAATTAAAGGAATCGGTAAATTACTGAATGCACAAGTTAATACTTGTGTAACGATATATCTGTAAGAGACATTAGTTAGTGATAGATTCCTTACCATAGAATATCCCCAGGCGTCAGACTGGATCCGGAAACTTTTGCGTAGCAATACCCCTGCGTGTCGGTAGGCGTCGTCCGTGGCTCCGTATCCGTCGTCGGCGTCGTTAGCGCCGGAATGACGTCGCCGGAGTACTTAGACGCCGCCCTCGCACGCTGACGTCAGTTCTGATACACAGCTTTTCCGCGCCAGATACGCAGAGCCATGATAGAAACAACACTGGTGCCATTAAAGTAGGGCCCTGAAAGGGGATGACCTTAACCCTAGATATCGGTTCGCAGAACGGGGAGGATGGGTGGGTCGGTAAGGAATCTATCACTAACTAATGTCTCTTACAGATATATCGTTACACAAGTAGTAACTTGTGCATCTGAAAGAGACACATTAGTGATAGATTCCTTACCTTAGAATAGATACCCCAGCAATACCAACCCCGGTGGTGGGTCTGTGAACCAATAATCCCACCAGAAAGTCCTGGAGGATGGAACGGCCAAAGAAGCCATCCCTCCGGTCTTGACTGTCCAGGCAGTAATGTCTCGCGAACGTGTGCAGCGAGGCCCACGGCAGTAGTAGTCGCCGTGGTTCGAGTGGAGTGGGCCCTCAGCCCAACAGGAGGTTCCTTTTTAGCCAAAGAGTAACATGCCTGGATGCACAATACGATCCACCGAGAGATGGTCCGCTTGTGCACCGCCCGTCCTTTCTTAGCGCCCACGTAACAACAAAGAGTTGGTCATCCACCCGGAACTGGCATGTGCGATCCAGATAGTAAGAGAGCGCACATTTTGGGTCCAGACGGTGGAGCGTCTCTTCCTCTTTCGAGGGATGCAGAGGCGGAAAGAAGGTGGGCACGGTGATGGACTGCCCGATGTGGAAGGCTGTGACTACCTTGGGCAGGAAAGAGGGTCTTGTCCGCAACACAACCTTGTCCGGATGGACAAAAAGGAAAGGAGGTTTGGAAGAAAGAGCCTGGAGCTCACTCACTCTCCTGGCAGAGGTGATGGCAACCAGGAAAGCAGTCTTCAGAGTAAGAAGACGGAGAGGACATTTATGTAGTGGCTCAAAGGGAGCGCACATCAGAAAAGTAAGTACAAGGTTCAAGTCCCACTGAGGCATCACGAATGGAACAGGAGGGAACAAGTGTGTGTTGCCCTTCAAAACCCTATTTACAATTGGGGACTTGAACAAAGATGGCTGATCGGGGAGCCTTAAGAAGGCGGAAAGGGTAGAAAAGTAGCCCTTGATAGTGCCCAGAGCAGGGCCCTGCTGGGCAAGAGAAATAATGAAGAGGAGAACCTCAGAAAGGGGGGCAGAGAGTGGATCCACAGCCTTTGCTGTGCACCATGCCACAAATCTGTTCCACCTGCAGGTGTATACCGACTTTGTGGAGGGACGCCTGGCTGCCAGAATGACATTACAGACTTCAGGAGGCAAGTCAAATGGCCTCAACTGTCGCCGCTCAATCTCCAAGCTTGTAGGTGGAGACCGGACAGGTTCGGGTGGAGGACCGTCCCCTGCTGCTGCGACAGAAGGTCCTCCTGAAGAGGCAGACGAATCAGGGGATCGACAGACATGCTGAGTAGCTCTGGATACCAATATCTTCGTGCCCAGTCCGGAGCCATAAGGATAACCTGGGCCCGGTCGCACCTGATCTTCTTCAGCACTCTGGGCAGAAGTGGTATAGGCGGAAAGGCGTACAATAGACCGCAACTCCACTCGCGACGAAAAGCGTCTCTGAGCAAGTGCCGCCTTGGAAATTCCAACGCGCAGAACTGATGACATTGCGCATTCTCTTCTGTGGCGAATAGATCTAACCAAGGCTCTCCCTGTGAGAAATTGGCCTGATATATGATGCTCACTAGTTATAGTGATCACCTTGCATCAGTCCAAACAACCCTTATGGTGATTGGTTGTAAATCAACCTTATAGACCAGCTATCCTAATGGTAGCATGGACAAAGCAGTCTTAGGCTAAACTCTTTTGGCATGAGAAGCCAGCTGTTTTACCACAATATAACCCCTTGAATACCAGATGAAAGGACACCACACAGGTTGTTATGAAAATAAACAGTATATTTATTAATAACAACACCTCTGAACTCTTTATGAGGTCAGAGGGCTAAGCACATGACAATCTCTTACGAAAAACACTACAAGTTGCACAAAATTACAATGGTGCCCTAGGGGCACGACAAACCATATACTAAGTAAGTGGAATGTGAGAGTCGATAAAAGGAATGGAGCTGTCCAGAGGCTGTAGGATCGATGGGACCACGCTATACTAACTTCAGGTAAGTAATAGGAGGCCCACGGAACGCGTGTGCAGAGTGTGAACTCACACACGAGATGCGTAACAACGTCTATGGACAGTACAGTTCAAGTTAAAGGTAAGTACGGACAATCCTGACTAGTTAGGACAATAACGACTGTGGAATTGTACACTAGGACAGTTAGACTACCCTTGAGCACCGAAATGCTCTCGTTATCTCACCCACGGGCTGCGGGTGCATAGGTGCCAAAGTGTGTCGGGTTCTCGCGTTGAAGTCAATGGAGCCTGAAAGAAAAGATGCTGCAGGCGACCAGGAGGAAGATGTCCGGTGCGATCCAAGGGTGGATCGGTGAAGAAGAGGACCTGAAAGCAGAGGGGACAGTGTTTAAAGTCACTAGCCAGTGACCGGTGTGGAACCAGGAAGGAACCAGGTGCTGTCGTCGCGATCAGGTGAAGAGTGGACGCTTGACTCTGCAGCCACGTGGACCAGGAGGTGTCTTCGACGACCAGGATGGAGGCACGAGCTGTCCCACGCAGGCTCTCGCTGTCGGCGGTATCGCATCCGGGATTGGAGTCAACAGGCCTTGGCAAAGGCAACCCACGCAGTGAAGGGAAAAGACGTCTGGTGCGGACTAGGAGAGTCCGGGGTGCCCCTCTTTTGGAAGGGAGCAAAGGCCAGTCTGGAGCAACCAGACCAGCAGCAAAGATTCAAAGGTTCGTCGTCTAGGAGGCCACTAGCCAGCCGGCAAGTGACCAGACAACGCGTCGAGCAGCAAACAAGCAGAAGGGCCCCACGCAGATCTCGTGGATGCTGGAGGGCTGATCTTCGGTGCAGGGGCTGCTCGGGGCTGGGGCTTCTGAGTCCTCAAAGCACTTGGTCGAGTTTACCTCGCGAGTCGTGCTGGAAGCGAAGTGCAGGTTCGTTCAAGATGGCCGGTCCCACGTGTCTCGTCACACCCACGGGTCTCAGCTTTGCTGCAGATGTGAGTTGAGGTCGGAGAGGTCTGGGAATCCGGGTCTCGTCGGGCTCTGAAGTCTGGATCCTCGAGGGAAGACGACAAAGTGAAGCTGCTGGACGCTTGATAGTGCCTGCAGTTGCAGGGTGGACACTCCTTGTCCACAAGGGAGATTCTTCAGTCTTCTGTGGAGCAGAATGGAGAAGGCCAGAGTTTCTTCTTGTTGAATAGTTCAGGATAATCTAATTTGGAATGGGACCAGCTCCTACCTTTATTCTCCTAAAGGGGGCTGCACTACTGACTAGGTCCCTCCCCTGGGTGGGACCAGGAAGGGGGGTGGTTACACCCCCTATCCTTTGTCCGGTTTCCCGCCAGAGCTGGGGCAGGGATGCCCCAGCAACTGGTTTGAACCGGTGTATGCACAGGGCACCTTGTGTGCCCCAGGCACGTCTCATTCCTTTCAGGCCTATCCTCCCCAATACACAAAGTCCTGTCTGGGGTGGTGCTAGCACCTCCCAAGTCAGGAAACCCTTTGTCCAAGCCATCCTCGCTGGAAGGACTCCCAGCAGCAGGAGGTCAGACTTGTGTCTGTGGTGGCAGCATCCATTTTGTGATGCTGAGGCTCGAGTTAACTTTAACCGAGGTTCACAGTTACATACATGTTGTGGCCCTTTAGAAGGGTGGAATGCTACCCCCGTCACCAGAATTGGCAAGGGGGTAGTATTCCAAATCGTATGACACCTTACTCGACATGTTTTGATAATGTTATACCAGAGTTAGCATTTAACCGCGAGGTTGATAATGCACTTAAGAGTATATGGTATAGCGTTATCATGGAACAGGTATTAGGACTTGGTTCCGCAAGCTGCAAACGGGCTCAGCTCATGCCAGAGCACCATCTCACATAATTCCAAGCACTCTGCCTTTCCATTAGAGTGACTGATAGGAATATATGTGTCCATTTTAGGGTTAGATATAGGTATACAATATCTACAGCAAAGGGTGTTTACACCACCTTGCCCCAGCTGTCATGCAGCCAGTTGTGTCAGATTTAGATGGCCAGCCAGGGGTGGCATAATACATGCTTCAGCCCCTGGTAGGCCCTGGGTACACCTATGCCCTGGATACCTAAGGTATACTGTACAGGGACTGATAAGGTGGCCCAGTACCAATTGGTAAATGCACCTAAAGTACATGGTTGTCAATTTGGAGAGAGAACAGCTAGGCTGTGGGTCTGATTAGCAGGCCCACAGCCAGGGAAAGTCGTAAACCAGTGAAGCAAAAAGCAAAAATCTGGGGTGAACATAGGATTGCAGACCCCACTCTCCTACACTCCCCACTGCTGAAAGAGGCCTTGCACCACGTCCGAGTTCAGACGCCATTTGTGATCCATCATGCACCGACGGCTGAGTTCGTCCACCCTGGCGTTCAGAGAACCTGCCAGGTGTTGAACCACCAGGGTCACGCCCTGATGTTCCAGCCACTGCCAGAGGCGCAGAGCCTCCTGGCAGAGGGTCCATGACCCCACCCCGCCCTGTTTGTTGCAGTACCACATGGCGGTGGTGTTGTCCGTGAACACCTGCACTACACTCCCCCAGACAGAGGGGAGGAATGCCTTCAGTGCAAGTCGGATCGCCCGCAGCTCCAGAAGGTTGATGTGGAGCTGGGACTCCGCCGGCCTCTGATCTCCGCCTCTCCCATGTGGCCCCCCCAGCCCTGGAGGGATGCGTCCGTCACAACTACGTGCTCCGGTTGGGGTAGGGAGAGGGATCTGCCGCTGACCCAATCGCGGTCCGTGAGCCACCACTGCAACTGTGTTGCAGTGCCCTCCGAGATCAAGACATGGTCGGACAAGTTGCCCTGATGCTGGGCCCACTGAAACTTCAGGTCCCACTGCAGAGCCCGCATCCGCCACCTGGCGTGATGTACCAGAAGGATGCAGGAGGCCCTCAGCCCCAGAAGCCGCAGACTCAACCTGACCGAGACCCGGGATAAAGGCTGAAAGATTGGAATCAGAGCCTAAATATCCCGAACCCGCTGTTCGGGAGGAGAAACCCAAAACTGCGCCGAGTCTAAAACCGCTTCGATGAAGAGGAGATTCTGAGAGGGACACAGGTACGACTTCGGCACATTGATGGAGAACCCCAGCAGGTGCAGGAGGTCGGCCGTAGTCTGGAGGTGGCTGACGACTGTCTGGGGCGAGCCCACCTTCAACAACCAGTCGTCGAGGTAGGGGAAGACTGAAACCCCTAACCTGCACAGATGAGCTGCGACCACCGCCATCACTTTCGTGAACACCCGTGGGGCACTAGTAAGGCCGAAGGGGAGCACGGTAAACTGAAAGTGCTCATGGCCTACCGTGAACCGCAGGTAACGCCGGTGGCCCGGCAGGACGGGGATGTAGAAATAGGCATCCTGCAAATCCAACGCTACCATCCAGTCTCCTGGGTCTAGGGCAGCTAAGACCTGAGCCAAAGTCAGCATCTTGAACTTCTCCTTCCAGAGGAAGCCGTTGATGTTCCGTAGGTCCAAGATAGGGCGTAGGCCCCCTTTGCCCTTCTTGGGTACCAGAAAGTAGTGGGAGTAACAACCACACCCTACTTCTGGCCCAGGAACGCGCTCGATGGCCCCCTTGGCCAAGAGGGCCGTAACTTCCTCTTGCAGAAGTTGCAAGTGATCCCCCGACACGCGGTGGTATTGCCGTGGCATGGCTGGAGGGGTCGTCTCGAAGGGGAGGGAGTAGCCCCTTCGGACGATTTGCAGCACCCACATGTCCAACGTGACAGTGCATCAGTGGAAGTGGTGATGGTGAACCCTGCCCCCCACTGGCGTCGCATGGGCCTGTAAGCACGGACTAGGAGGGTTTTGAGGTGGATGCTGCAGGGGGAGGTGTGGACTGGCCTCGCCGTTGTCCCCGACCGCCGCCACAGCGGTTTCCACGGCCGCCACCGCGCTGTGTATAAGTCTGCGGTGCATGGCTGGCAGCACGTGTGGAGGTGCCCTTCCTTGGCCACGAAGGGAGCGAAAGGCACCTGTTTGCTGGCGTGGGGCCGAGAGGCCCAAGGACTTGGCCGTAGCCCTGGAGTCCTTAAAACGCTCAAGCGCATGGTCTGCCTTGTCGCCAAAGAGGCGACGGCCATCAAACGGCATGTCCAGAAGGGTAGCCTGGACATCAGCCAAAAAAGTTGGCGGTCCTCAACCAGGCGTGGCGTCGAACCGCCACCGTCGTTGCCATCGCTCTCCCCAGTGAGTCCGTGGTATCCAGCCCAAACAGTATGGAATAGCAAGCCGCATCTCGACCCTCCACAAGGGCTTGGGCGAGTTTAGTCCGGGCCTCCTCCGGACATTGTGGCAGCACGTCCGCGACCGTGTCCCACAGAGTGTCAGTGTAGCGGCCCAAGAGGCAAGCGGTATTGACTGACTGTAGTCCCAAACTCAGGGACGAGAACACCTTCTTACCAAATTCTTACCAAATTGTTCGTACCTCTTGGATTCCCGATCGGGCGGAGCCGTGGGGAATGCGGTCCAGGAAGTATAGGCCTGGATAACCAGGCTCTCGGTGGTGGGGTGGGTGGACAAGAATCCAGGGTCACCCGGAGACGGGCGGTAGCATCTGGCCACGTTCCTATCTACAGGCTGACCTGTAGCGGGCTTGGACCAAGTGCCAAAAAGAACGTCACAGAAGGCCTCATTAAATGGCAACAGAGGCTCAGTCGAGCTTGCCTACGGTTTAAGGACCTCAGTGAGGAGGTTAGTCCTCACGGCCCGACGGGGAGCTCTAGGCCCAATGCCTTGGCCGCCCGCGTCAACACTACACTGTAGGCGGCCCCCTCCTCTGTAGCCACTGTTGAAGGGGAGACAAAACCAGTGTCTGGCGAAGTGTCCAGTCCACTGGCATCCCCAAGCTCATATATCCAGTCCTGTTGAGACTGGCACTCCTGTGCCAGAGGGTCCACAGACCCCTCCAATCTCCCTCATCACCCATCACCTGAAATTCAGGTTCAGCGGATGGGGCCGGTTCGTGGAAGTAAAAGTCTCCATACGACGCTCCAGCGCCGGACCGAATCAAGGGTAGGATTGGGGACGGCGTCGCCCGTAGGTGGCGCTGGGGGCGGCACCTAGGGGCCGGCGTCGGTGAGGTCGTGAGGTCGACCGGCGACGCCTCGGATCCAGTGTGGGCCTGTTGCGCCGGGACCAAAGTCGCCGGCGGCGCCGGGGCCGAATCACCCGGCAGCATCGGAGCCGAAGCACCCGACCCGCTAGGCCCCCCAGCCGGGACCGCTCGGCCTGAAGGCGCCACGGAGGTACCGCTCGATCTCCTCTGGCGTCGCATCGTGCCCAGGGACCGGAGGTATGGGGCAGTGTGTGACGCCCGCCACTCCGACGGAGCCGCGTGGGTGGTGTCACCCGAATCCCCGGCGCGTTGCGCGAGCGTCGGGGTTGGTCGGAAGAACGATGACGCCTTTCCGACCTCTCATGCTACTTACCTGAGGACCGGGATCCTGAAGACCGATGCCGACTATCGGAGCTACGAGGGCTCCGACCCCTCGACCGGACCCTCGACCTCCTGTGGGACCGGGACCTTGAACGGCGCGGGGCCGACTGCCGGAGCTCAAGCCGCTTGCGGGACCGCTCCCGCCTAGCCTTAGACGTCAGAGCCCTCGTGGTCGAGGCCTAGACACTGAAGACACCAGCGATGGGGTTCGGTAACCGACATCAGTCGGCTACACTTGGAGCATGGTTCGAACCTGGGCATCCCTACCGGCACCGTAGGAGTCGTAGCGACTCGAGAAAAACAGATTAAAAGATCAAAAAAGTTTAGTCAAAAAGTGACTAAGGGGTAGAGCTTCTCTGGATCTGCGCTAGTGGTGCGGAAAAAAGAAGAACTGACGTCAGCGCGTGAGGGCGGCATCTAAGTACTCCGGCGACGTAATTCCGGCACTAACGAAGCCGACGATGGACGCAGAGCCGCGGACGACGCCTACCGATGCGCAGGGGTATTGCTACGCAAAAGTTTCCGGATCCAGTCTGACGCCTGGGGATATTCTAAGGTAAGGAATCTATCACTAACGTGTCTCTTTCAGATTCTTGAATACCGATTTGGTAAATTACCGAATCCTTAAAGTAGGAAGCACTCAAGTGAGTGCTTTTCACTTGTAAGGATTCGTTATTTACCACCAACTACAAGTTGGTGGTAAATAACGAAAACCCTAAAAAAGCAATTTTGTGCTTTTTTTAACTGTGCCATGTGGCGGACATACATGCCCTTAGGGCATGTATATGTGCCACATGTGCACCCATGCACTATACAGGGGTGCAACAGGGTGTCAATGTGACACCCTGCCACCCTTGTAAGTCTACCCCCTTTTACCGATTCGGTATTTACCGAATCGGTAATTCTCATTCATTCCTATGGGCCTCCAGGCCCATAGGAATGAATGGGAATTACCGAATCGGTAAATACCGAATCGGTATTTACCGAATTTTACCGATTCGGTAAAATTTACCGAATCATTAGCTACATATCATTTACCGATTCTAAAATACCGAATCGGTAAAATTCGGTATTTTAGAATCGGTAAATGATGTTTACCTACATCTGGCCCCTAGTGTCTTATCTTTACCATCAACTACTCAACTAATTGGTCCATCGACCAAGTAGAGGAAGAGTTGATATTAATGTTAGCTATCTGAATAAAAGAATGTTCAGGAGAATTTTATATGAAAAATAAAAGATAAATGAAACAAAACAACCCCAGCGCATCAGGGATTCTGGGTGAATGTGTATGGGCCATTATAGTGAATTGTTGTGTATCGATCCCTGATCAATTTTGGTATTAGCGTTGGATCATAAGCAACATTTTTTTCTTAAATTTCATTAACTTCCTATTTTCTTATGTTTCATATAACATTTGAATAGAACAACTTGTCCATTTTAAACATTAATGCTTGGTCTGTATTAGAAAGAATGCATTACCTGAAGTGATTTCTACTTTTAGTTAGTAGGTTATTGTTCCCACAGTGAAACCAGTTGAGATATATAAGGTTGATTCGTGTTTAAGGCCTATGGGAGACAATCCTGATATTTCCAGAATCTAACTACACAAGACTACTTATAGCTAACTTGTGATAGAAGTATGAGCTGCATGTATTTCAGTGGGAACGGAGGAGCTGAATCTGCTTACCGAAGAATCCTGCCACCCTATTGGTCCATTAAGGAAGAAACCTTAAAAAATGTTTTCGGCATGTGTTATTGACTTTTATATCAGTGCGTGTTCCAAGCTAGTGACCCAGACCCTTGATTGTTGTGGCTACTGCTGCTACTGTTTTCCCTCTCTGCCTTACTCTGCTGTTTATATTTTACAGATTGCCACTGCAACTGTATGCTGATCGTCTTGAATTTGTTGTGACTCTGCTGAGTCTTATGAACTACTCTTTAATCTGCTACTTTAATTTGACTTAGAAGCTTTATGCTCCTTTAATTTCACTCTTTTCATTGAATTTGAACTCCTCATGGGTTCTTGAAATCTGAAACTCTGACCCTTATCCATAGAAGAGGGAACGTATTCCTTTATGGAACACACTTAATGCAAAATATATTTCCTGCTTTGTTCTAACCATTCTTTTCAAGAGATTTTTGTAAACGTATTGGATTTATAGACTAACTGAAATAAAGACAAAAAAAGGAAAATCATTTTACTAATCTTTTAATGAGAAATAAAGGTTTCATAAAAATTAATTACAACTCTCACTATTGACTGTATTTAAACTGTTAATTAAATTTAAGTTTGAGATGTCGAATTTGCTCTTTGACTCCTAATACAACATTCCAAGTCCTATCAATGGAAGGAAAAGGAATTTTCTAGGAAAACAGGGCTTAACACGGCAGGATAATAAATTGGAGTTAATATATTAGGGCCTAGCTACGCTATCAGACATATTTGCCAAAATACATTGCTTTAAGGCCTGGTCGGAGCTCGCAGTTTTACTCTATGGAATTCCGCGGGGTTAACTAAAAACTCAGCGAGATTCTGTGGAATTCCGCGATCGACAGAGTTGAGTACCAGAGGGAGTGATTACTATAGCAGTGTTAGCATTACTGAGCAAGTTATGCAGTGATAATGCTTTAACATGAGTGAATAACCACTGCAAAAATGCCTTAATGTGACAGGGTGAGCTCTTCGAGAATGGCTTCTCATAAAGGAGTGGGCACTCCAGTGAAGAGTATAAAATAGGCCTAATTCACTGCAGCAATGTGTGCACTGAAGTGATTGGTGTATGCCTGATGGGACACTATATTTATGTTTAATATGGCATGCTCATTTAAACATACTACCAGACAAAGTTCAAGTAAACAGTACATGGTGGAGACATTCGGAATTCGTAACACAACAAATACGCACGCCGACACCAGGAGGGGGTCAAAAGATCAGAGCACATTTTCAGGGGTCAGTTAGGCTAATTAAGATGAAAACCTGTAGTACAGGCTTTATTGACTACATAAAAGGCTGCAGTGACTGAGATGATGAAGTTGCAAGATGCCTGAATGGCTCCTCCTCGGCCTGAATGTGAAAATAAACTCAATTCAAATAGCATTGTGCTTTTCTTCTCCACTTCAGAAGAGACAGTAATTTAGCCGCCTTATCAGATCTTGCGCCGAGCTCTGCCTTGGAAAGGTACACTGCCAGGTCTGGTTTCATCTGCCAGACTAAACAATGGCCCGTGTCATTGCTTGCCTCACTTCCTGTTTACCTTTTTCTTAATTATGTCAATGTTGTGCTCGGGAGATAAGGCCGCTCAACGTCTAGTTGCCGAGAAACACAACCTTGCCCTCACCTCCAATGTATCCAATGAGATGTGTTCCAGTGGCTAGATTGTCATCTGCAGAACCAAAAGACCTAATTCTAAACTCTCATTGTGTGATCCTGGGCACAGGCGTTTTATTTTCCCTCTGCCCCAAACTCATTGTTTTCCTAAATTGGAAACGGGGACAAACGAAATACTAATTTTAAGTGGTAAGGTAGGGTGGACTGCTCGGCCGACCACCTATCTTTATCCTTCTCAGACTGTTCAGCATTTTCGTGCAGTACCTCTCAATTTTTAGGTCTCGCCTGTCGATGCGCATGCGCATCGAGCTTGCGAGACTATGGGGGCTTAAACAGTCTTTAACCAACTTGCAAGGAATCGTGGCGATTCCTTGCAGTGCCCGTGAAATTCAAGCTCAATGCGCATGCGCATTGAGCTTAAAAGCGCGTGCACATGCCCCCAGCCGCCTGCCTTGCATGTATTTTCCCTCAGGCGCACTCCTCCCACACCCCCGCTCCGCCCCCTCCCCTGCCTGCCGTGTTGCATTTCTTAAGTTCCCTCAGCCGCAATCCAGACCCCTGCTGCTTTCACACCCTCTCCCCGCTCCGCCCCCTCCCCTGCCCGCCGTGTCGCATTTCTCCTCCCCCCTCCCCTTCTCTGCCTTCCCTCCGTCTTGTTTTTTTTTTTTACCCGCTCCGCCCCCTCCCTTTTCCCCGGAGTCACTTATTCCTCTGAAGAAATGACACAATGCTTTTAACAATCTCACAATTTGCACTCGTGTACCACTACCCCCTCTCTTCTCCCCCTTCCTCTCTCTCACTACCCCTCCCTTCTTTGTGTGCGCACGCACCACGTGAAATCCCAGCGAAAAGTTAGCAGCGCTGAAACCCTCCCAATCTCAGCCCGCCAGAATCGCTCTGGATGAAGGCAAAGCTTCTAGTGGCTCCCTAAGCTGTTTTCCTCTTACATACTCGGCTCAATCAGCGCTGCCGCACGGAAGCATTTTTTTCCATTTATTCCTCTCCGCTCCGCCCCCTCCCTTTTCCCCGGAGTCACTTATTCCTCTGAAGAAATGACACAATGCTTTTAACAATCTCACAATTTCCACTCGTGTACCACTACCCCCTCTCTTCTCCCCCTTCCTCTCTCTCACTACCCCTCCCTTCTTTGTGTGCGCACGCACCACGTGAAATCCCAGCGAAAAGTTAGCAGCGCTGAAACCCTCCCAATCTCAGCCCGCCAGAATCGCTCTGGATGAAGGCAAAGCTTCTAGTGGCTCCCTAAGCTGTTTTCCTCTTACATACTCGGCTCAATCAGCGCTGCCGCACGGAAGCATTTTTTCCATTTATTCCTCTGAAGGAATGACACAATGCATTTCCCGATCTCACAATTTGCACGTGTGTAGTTGAAGTTGATCCCAAAACATGCCCTTTCACGTGAAAACCGTTTCTTCTCCCTTTTTCACAAGCGAGGGATCATCCCAGGTAGGAGGGACCAGAGGGAGAAAGAGAACCGCAACGCCTCATTCTTTTCTCGAACCCTCACTCTCTCTCTGCCTGCATTGCTCAGGTTTCCCTCTCGTCTTTTGTCTAGATCATTTCCATCTGCCCCTTTGCAAAGCTGGTTCCGTCTCTTTTTTGCTTTCCTTTTCACCCGTCTCTTTTCTGTCATTCTGTATTTTCTGTTTGCCTCTCTCAACTACAAAGAATTTGACAACTATAAAATTCACACACAAACATATAAGCCCCTTCATACAGACTCATGAACACTTTAACAGAACAGATGCACCCCCCTCCCCCACCACAAAGCGCGTCCGCTTCATTACTTCATGCGCGGCCTCTCCTTAACCTAATCTACCTCACCATCTATTCTGTGTTGTCAGACTGGAAGGCACCTTCGATGCATCTGCTACTATTTGCTTGACGTCCTGCGCGCTCCTCTCATCCTGTGTCCTACAAGTCCCTTCTTTTATTTTAATTAAATACCGGACCATTTACTTGCAACAAAAAAAAAAATACAGACTGCAAGGCGCCTTCAGTGCATCTGCTACTATTTGCTTTAACACAAACTAACACTTTACCATACTGCACTTCCTGCTTTCTCCCTCCCTACCTCCCTTTTTCTTGAGTCCCTTCTGCTTTAGCTACATGCCACTACTATTTGCTTGCCATCTTTCGTGCTCTTAACCCTCCCTTTCTCCATTAAGCCCTTATTGTTTTTTTATAATACATCATACCATTTGCACACAATACTACCTTACTCTTACGCAACTGCTACTATCTTCTTCTCTCCCTCCCTGTCTCTACCTACTACAGCATCCATTTTAATATAACAATTTGGAGCTGTACTGCAACTTTTGTATTTCTACTACTTCTCATTATTGTTTACTTGTTTTTATATGTTATTACAATGCTACAATTGTTAGTTATTTCTGTTAAATAACACGACAACACACAAAAACAATTTAGTTCGCCTCTACAAATATGCTCACATTCCTTTTGCCTTCCATAACTTTACTATCAACAAGTTGCTGCTCTTATATCTTTTGCCCCCCACTCTTCCTTATCCATACTCTGCCATTCACCCATACAATCTTCCTTCACACACACAATACTTTTGAAATAACTTTCTCGCATATTACCTTTTAGCACTCCATACTAACAAGCATTTTTGCTGCCTACTCCCACAGTCCCCCGCAGCCCAAACTCACACGTTGCACAAAACTCCATATTGTATTAAAATAGCGTGCCACTTGCCAGCTGCAATTAACCTCCTGGTCCAAGTACGCCCACCCCTCCCCTGGAGGGTTTGAATGCGCATTGTTTGTGTTGAGGAAGGTCACGTGAGCACTCTCTGCAACAGCCCACCCCCAAAAGGCACGTGCTCATCTCCCAGCTGGCTGCTGCTTTGACACAGGCCGACACTTCCTGCCGTGCGTTCCTTGCCCCCACCCCGAAAGAATTTGAGCTGGCATGTTTGACCTCCGACCTTGCTTATCCATCCCAGTCCTCTTCTGTTCTTAATTTCAGCTTCTATACCCCTGCACACCAACTGTTTGAAAACCACGTAGGGTATACTTATACTGGGTTAGACTTTGGCACGTCAGTAATGGGTTTATGTGGTCAGCGGAATCTTTTTGGGGGTGGAAATAGGGGAAGAGCGTGTTATGCCAGGCACCCTTTGAGGCCTTATTGCCTCCTTGTGCTTTCACCAACACATCCACCATCACCTCCACATCCACCACCACCACATCCACCACCACCACATCCACCACCACCACATCCACCACCACCGCATCCACCACCACCACCACACCCACCACCACCACACCCACCACCACTACATCCACCACCACATCCACTACAACCACCACCCCATCCACCACTACCACCACCACCCCATCCACCACCACCGCCGCATCCACCACATCCACCACCACCACATCCACCGCATCCACCACCACCACATCCACCGCATCCATCACCACCACATCCACCATCACATCCACCATCACATTCACCACCACATCCACCACCACATCCACCATGACATCCAACGCCACATCCACCACCACATCCACCACATCCACCACCACTTCACCACCGCATCCACCACCACATCCACCACTCATCCACGCAACGCCACTCACACACGCCACTCATCCACGCAACGCCACTCATCCACGCAACGCCACTCGTCCACGCAATGCCACTCATCCACGCAACGCTACTCATCCACGCAACGCCACTCATCCACGCAACGCCACTCATCCACGCAACGCCACTCATCCATTTGCAAAACGAAAAAGGTCAAACTCTTCTATTGCGAGACCTATTGCATTTTCAATGCTTGTTAAGGATTATACCTCCCACACAGACAAACTGCTTGGACCAGTCCAAACACTGCCCCATAAAAAGTCTGTCCTCTATTCTCACGTGCACTCTCTCTCACTCTCTCTGCATTCTCAGCCTACTTGCCAGAGGGGAAACCAGCTCCAACTTATTAGAACTTGCCTTAAAAAATGATTGGCATCACAGAGCATCCATAAATATACACTGCACATGGACACTACTATACACCACCGCGCCAATGCCCATCGAGTTGACAGAAGCTCCCTCTTTCCGTGCCACCCACGAACATGTAAGACAAAGTAGAGATATTGTTTGCACTTCTTTTCCACAGGGACTGAAGAAGAGTTGCAGGGAGGCTGGGCTCAGCAAAAGTTCACAGCAGCCTTGGCAGTTTATGAGGAACATGGCGGTTCGCAGAGAGCGCGGTCGAAGGTCAGCGATGTCGAAGGATGCACTATAAGTATACAGGACTCGTATTGTAGGGTGAAGCTGTTTAGATGTGTTTGGCTGTCTCCTACCTTGGTCTCCGTTTTGCCACTGGTACAAGGAAGTGGAGGGAATTCCTGGGTCAAGCAGCACAATGCTTTTGTTGGCTCATTGGGCCTAGAAGCTGAGGCGTTTGCCCTGTGCAGGGGCTCCCGTGCTCACCTCGCACTTGGAGCCACCCTAAAAGCACAGGTAGAACAAGTCGCTCGTGACGTTACTAACGGCACCTGTCTGTCGCTTGATTTCTTGTGTTGTGCTGAAAGAAGAATGCAGCTGATCCAACTGAATATTAATACCACTGAAGATTTTTTTCCCAGTCTCCCCTTTACCTGATTTTGGTTTTATGAGGTTAGGAAATGTCAGACCTGTATGCACTAACTATGTGCAGGTGAAATTCTTGTTACACAGATGTTATCTTGTAAAAATCCTGATTATTGGCTTTGGAGTGGGCGGTAAACTCCGCCGGAGGGGGGAGTTTGTGCTGAACTCTGCGTTCGAAGTGGACTGCGGAGTTGCAAAACTCTGTAAACTCTGCAGGCGGAGCACAGTTTGCTCCCCACCCCTGGTCGTTTTATAAGGCTTGTCTGGGGCAAAAGCTGTGCTGAAACCAGCTGCACCAACCTTAATGTAATATATGCAATGTAGGAGTTCTCCTGTAAAATTCATCTAAATGTAAGGCAGTCATATTGATAGGTTTGTTTGACAATGCATTGAGGATCGTTGTGAGGCGCATCGCATAGCCTGAAATGCTCCAGAATTGATGGGTTTGGGCAACCCTGGTGTAGGAAAAGATGCAGTGGCACAAAAAGAGCAAGCCCAAAAACATTTTGGCTAGCTCAACTACACCATGGAGGTCGTCATCCTGCAGCTAGGAGTCATGAAGAGACCACCACCACGTAGGAAGCGAAGGAGGAGGGTTCCAACAGCGCATATCCCTTATTGACCTCAGGGAGGAGAAGGTTATATAGTTCTACAGGTTGAAGAGGGAGTCCATCGTGGACTTGATGCAAAAGATAGGGTCAAGTCTTCGGACAGTAGCTACAAAGACTTATACCATTCCTGCACATGTCAAATTGATGACTGGGCTATGTGCATTGGCCTCTGGATCATACAAAACTACAGTTGCAAGATTGACAGGTATATCCCAGAGAGCATTATCTGCCTTTCTCCCATCTGTTTTGGATGCCATAATAAAACTGACCTCACAGTACCTACTCTTTCCAAAACTCATCAATACCACCTGGAGATCAAGCAAGGGTTCTGCAATATAGCAGGTTTCCCCCATGTGCTTCGTGCCATTGATTGTACACATGCAATCAGTGCCCCCTGCAGCCACTGCACACCTATGCAGGAACCCGAAACATAATTATTCAATAAGTGTTCAGGCAATAGTGGACCATCATGGACTCTTCATCAACATCTTGGCAAAAGACCCTCAAAGTGCCCATGACGTCTACATATTCTGCCACTAACTCATCAATGAGTGGTTTGAGAATGATTGTTACGAGACTGGACTACTCATTGGTAAGGAAAGCAGATTAATCAATAGTTTACATAAATTTAAATGAATGACTGAACACCCATCTGTGTGTTTGTGTTTGGGTTGTGTGTGTGATGTGCACCTAGTGGTACTATGTCACACAAACATGTAGCCAATGGTGTCCAAATGTGTGAATACCTGAAGGATGAGCAATGGAAGGATGTCAAAATATACAGTGGTAGGTGCTGTAACCTGTCACTCTGTGTGATCTGCCAGAATCACAAGGAGTGTAATTGAAGTCACAGCAAATTTAAAAAATGGGCCACACAAATTTTCAGGTGCCAACTTGAAAAGAACTTCCTCTAAATTTTGTGTGATGTGTGTGTTCAATGGAGAATTAAGGACGGGATGACATGTAAAACTTTGCATACCAAAATTCTTTTGGCAAAATGATGACATTCAAAGTATCTTTTTTTCACATGGCACTATGGGGCATATTTACAAGATAGTGATGCAGCTCTGTGCTGCAAGCCATCTTGCTGTGCCCAGCTGCGTCATTATGAAAGTGCAGGGATGTGTCGTATTTACAACAATATGAGCCTTTCCTCTGTGCTGGCACACACTATGCTGCCTAGCACCAGCACATGCACACTTGCACCATGGTTTTTATGCCGAAGGGACACCTTCTTGCACAAAAACAATAATTGATGATGTTTTCCTCCTGTAGGTGAGCTGCAGAATTATGCACTCATAGAAAGAAGAAAAAATGAAGAGAAATATTGGTATTTCTCCTCGTTGCACCACTTTTATGCCTCCCCTGGTGAGGCGATAGAATCTGATGCATTCCCAAGTTTGCAAAACCTTGTTAACCTGGGAATGCATCCGAATCCATGGTGTTGCGTGGGAACACCCATTAAATGCACTTCACACAGAGTAATGCTTGAAAGGGGGCCATATTTACAAGGCAATGCAAAGCCACGCAGGGTGGCTTTGCATGGGCTTGTAAATATGGGCCACTAGAGCTTCAAAAAAAGTGACGCTCCGGTGGCGCAAGGGGCTTGTAAATGTGCCCCTAAATCTGTTGTCAGGTGATTTCCTTAGGACCACAAATGTGAATGTGCCCTCAAACAATAATGACTATCTTGCACTGAAAGTGTAGGATCAAAAAAAGGAACAATGTGTAATCTAGGTACATGAGTCACACTAAAAGAGCAAATGGCAGATACACACCAACCATTACAGCATTCAAAGTCACACTATCCTCATTCATAATAAGGTACATCAACAATCACTGTCAATTTAATAGATGAGTGCAAGTTGCCTACATTTAGGGCAACTTACCGAATCAAAAACATTGACACACATTGCTCCCATAGGTAAATGCAGAAGTCATATAGTAGTAACAATCCTAGGTCACATAGTGATGATGGAAGGGTATAACAGTGTAATAGACACAAACATATCTACATAAAAGTGAATATAAAATGCGGTATGAGTCAAGGCCAATACGGGCAGAATCCTTAAAATAGATATCACACATACTTACTTGTATTTATTGATATAAATGTTACTGTTCAGGACTGTTGGACCAAGTCACTCTTCAAAACATACTTTGGCCTCATACTGATTAGTCCCCCTTTTCCATTCCTCTGTGTAAGTCTAAGTACATGTAGGCAACTTGGCATGTTAAACATCATACCTGATTAATGATCACTTAAAACTAAAGCATCCATTTCAGATGACATAAAAGAGTATCTTGTAATAAGAAACTGCACATGCACATTTCTGAAAAACAATGTAAGTGCCTGGCATGCCATGTGCCTAACAAAGCACATCACAGTTGAAATCATGTCTAATTAATTAGTGACAGGCAAACTTACTATCACTATTCAAACCCACAGAATTCAAAATGGTTGCAAGTAACTTCCTTCTAAATTTGGAGACGTCACACACGCAGATCACAATTTACACTTACCAGAAACAAAAAGTTTATTTTGCATAGCTGGCCAATCTTCTGTCTAAACACATGAACTCTCATGCTGATGTGTTGTATCCATTACATGCTGTACAACATGTTAACGTAATCCAAAATATAGCAACTAAAACGTGTAAAGTAATGTACAACAGTAACACAAATATCTCTGTATCAATGAAATTAAAATGTGTATCATAATGTCTGCAGAAAGTATTTACAAAGGTAGTTATGTTGAAGTATAAAGAATACATTCATAGATTTTGTAATTTATCTATTTTTAGGTAACTAGGGATATGGTTTGCAGCCATGGCTGATGGCACCGTACACAAATCCACAAAAAGATGGGCAGAGGAAGTTCAATGCCGCCTATGCAAAACCCACAATGTAATGGAGCGCATGTTTGGAGTACTGAAGTCAAGATTCTGGTGCCTTGACAGATCTGGAGAACGACTGCTCTATTCACATGCCGTGGTGTGTAAAATGATTTTAGTTTGTGCCATATTGCACAATATATTTGTACAGACCAATGTTCCATGGGAGTATGAGGACTCCATCCCACATGAAGCTAAAGAGGCAAAAACTCTGAGGGAGGCATTGTACATACAATGGCTGGTCGCTGGAGAAGGGACCAAATTGTTGCCAAATCCTTTGACTGAATCAAATTAAGAAGATGTCTGCAATTTCTGAAACTGTGTCAACTTCACATCCAATAAACCTTTACTATTCAAATCTACCATTGTATGGTGTATGTGTGAATGTCACTCCAACTACTATATAGTCATTTTCTTGTGATCTAGATGTAGACCTCATCGTGTGTAGGTTTCATTCCTTAACTGCCTAGAAACATAGGGCCATATCTCTAGCTCTATGCAAATATATGTAGCAAGTCAACTCTCTAGGTGGGTTCTGCTGTATCAAAGTGTGTAACGTGCTGGTATCCATGTTGCACAAGATATCATCACAGATCATGGAAGACATATGTCATGGCCAAAGTTCTAGTCCCAAGTGTAGATGTAAAATTGTCATATTTAAAGAGGGCATACATGCATGTGTTGAGACCCACTAAACACTACACGTGTCACACCTTTCTGGGGCTGATTGATGTGAATACCACATCTGTCAATTTGACAAAATACACATCTACCGTGCTTTGCACAGCAATGAAAGGAGGATCAGAGGCCTGTAGCAAAACATATCGAACTGATGTATTAGCAATGTGTGTCATCAACCAAACACGTACGACAAGGGAGATGTTTGCCAACTGTCACATTACATAAGGACAACAGAGATGGTTAATTTGTCAAACATCCATGTCAATAATCATGCCAAATGTATGTGTATTTACACAATTTCATAGAATATGGTGCAATGGAGGTCTTGGTCAAGAAGGTTCTTCTGCATGGTAAGAGTAGTCTACTCCTGCTCTAAGTGCCAAACTTCTTAGTTATGTGGGTCACTAATCCTTGTATGATTCCAAAGAGGAACATGGAATATGTGTGTGTTTGCATCACATAGGCCTGTGCAATAGAGGGCAGTCAGCTTCGGACCAGGAGGGTCACACAAAGACATGTCCTCATAGTAAGGGTACTGCTACTGCCTTTACCAGGAGTAAGACAGAGCTAAAGTGGGGGTGGCAGCATGATGTGTGTGTAGTGAACAGGACTAGTGAACATGACCGTTTGACCCTGGTGCACTTTAGTGAGGTCTACTGGCTCACTTACCTCTTCAAAAGATCTGGAGCTGTGTATTACACTCACCACTGTCCAACATCAGGTAGATCATAAAATATGTGCATGATAAAACCACGTGCAGAACACATGTGCAAGACATACACAACACATAGGTTCAAATGTGGAACAGTGAGCACATGATGAATGGTTATTTGCTGGTAGTGTGTGTTCATCTTCACACACTCTAGTGCAGTCCAAAGGGAGTGTAGAACCAAACAGTGTGAGGTGACTGAGTGTGTGTGCTGCATGTAACAATGGTGGTGGTAGCTGGATACATTTGGTCACACTATTGCTCTCTGAGTGTCCTGTGACTGTAAACAGAGGAGCATCATTTGAGCTTGGCCACACATTGCAGTAAAGAAAGTAACCCTACGGCACTGTTATTTGTGAAATCCAAAAGGTAGGAAAGTGCTATATCTAATGGAATGAAAGGCCTTACTGGTTTCCCCCCTGTACCAGTGCAATTTTGGCTGTCTAGGACCAACTAAGGCACCCTGCAAGGGTCCTTTTTTTACATGCAGAAATGCATTTGTGCAGATTGAAATGCCTCTGACAATTGTATTTGCTGAGGAATGTGGCCCTTTCAGGACAGAAAAAATTCAAACATTCTTCAAAGGCATGCACCCTTGCACCATGTTGCAAGGTTGCATGCTCTACCACTAGTCAGCACTCTGTGCACCAGTGCCATGAGTAATCTGATATGGCCCTTACAATGTGACAAATGGTAAATACCTGTCCTTTTCCATTGCATCACTACTTTGGCCTGCCTAGGGCCAATGGTTTTCCCTTTGTGTCATAGTGCAAGGGGGCCTAAGATTATGCTGCCCAGCAGTACACAAAACATCACATGGCTGAGGCATGATTCAGGCATGTGATGTTAGAAATCTCTGAGCGTCAACATCCAGCCACCTCTGCCACGTAAAGTGACTAGCTTCATTTCATATAAACAGACAATGTATACATATGTGTGCCAATCATGTTGAATATCCCAAATCACTCGGACGTCATAGTACTGTTCATTGAATTTAGACTGTGTGTATTATGACTATTTACAATGTCATTTTCTAATTTGTGTCTTGTAGTTGGACCTACCCTATACACCAGGGTCAAAGTTGAGACCTTACGGAATCCAAACGCTACCAGTAAGTTTGACAAGAAGGCCTTGCATGGATGGGATGTTGCGTCCTTCTACATAGTTTTCATAGGTCCCACTGGGGATCTAGAGATACAACTTTCTCTGCTTTCTGCTGTACATTATCCAGGAAGATCCGTTACAAAAACTCAATAAAACCCTGATGAAATCCCATGTTGGGGACGAAACATGTTGGCTAGCCTGCTGTTGGATGTTATAAAGAGTAAAGAAAATCTTGTGTGAAAAGCTATACCATAGTTCCTACATTATTTGATATATATGAAGAAGACCGTTCTTGTGTGATAATAATTTGGGAAGACTTTGCACCAATTGACTTTTGAACTTTCAAATGAAATATTGGTGGACTTCTTATGCACTCCCTTATTGTATTATTTTGCTACCAGTAAGTGTAATTAGTACATGGTTGTAGTTCTGTAAGGTTGGTGTGTGACCCATGATAGTTGTAACATTGTGATGTGTTTGGGGATGTAACAATCACCTGCAAGCAATTTTCACTCAGTGTACAATGTAGAACCAGCTTTTTTGAAGACCCCTCCCCCACAAGGAGAGTCAAAGCCAGCGGTGCAGGGGGCACCTAGAATCTACGGGTTCTTCTTGCTTAAATCATACATTACCAAAGAGACCAGGACAACCAGCCGTGGAGGGAAGCAAGTTATTTATTAGCTCGAGCTAAGGACAGGGTCCCAGAATGGTACAAAGACAATTCTACGGAGACTGCTGCTTTACTCCACAGCCTATACATATTTATAGCGCTAGCCACGCCCATTTGCACAGTACAAGTTCCTCATTCAGATATGTTCCTCATCTGACAAGTTCTTCGTCAGTCTTGTGTGGTGCAATCGTGGCCAGGGGACATCTGTCTCTGATTGCACAATGTACGCAGCCCCGTGCTTCCTTGCCCAACTGGTGTGGTCATGGGGCACAGCCTCGTGCTTCCTCTAACAGTTGGTGTGGTCACAGGGCACAGCCTCATGCTTCCTCTATCAGTTGGTGTGGTCACAGGGCAGTTGGTCGTGACAGGCTGAGTTGCCAACAATGGACAGGATGTGGCTGAGTCTCTGGCACAACTGGGGGGGTGAGGCACTCCGGCAGCTTCTTGGAATCGGCTCAACCACAAGGAGCGGGAAGGGTTGTGCAAGTTTCAACAGGGACGTGGAAAGCAATTCTTCTCCAGGTTGCCGAGAGCATGGCAACACAACATGGAGTCATGTGGGTCGTTTTAAAATACAGTTCAACAGTCCCTCCTTTTGCCATGCAGAGGCAACAATCAATCGTCGTCTAGGTCAATGTCCATCATTTCCTGGACCTCTCTCTCGATCATCATCATGGCATTGTGATGGTGTAATTTCATTTGTTTGGGTGTCAAAGAGGTGGCACAGAGCCCACATAGCGCTGGCATTCATTGAACACAGAGGCAGTAAGAGAACAATGCGGCTGCAATGATGGCAATGAAAATCATTATCTTCCATCCCCACTTAGATATCATGCTCCAAAACCCGTCGGTTAGGGACCATGAACCCTCATCCTGATGGATGTCGGAAGCAATTTTATGCAGTCTCTGTATTGCTTGATAGACTGTTGGTGCATTATCAGGTATGTATATACAGCAGCTTGTTCTGATCAATGTGCAGACTCCTCCACGGTCCGCCAATATTATGTCGAGCGCCATTCTGTTCTGTAAAGTCATGAGCCGGTCGGCTTGAAGTTCCGCTGTGATGTTACTGAGGGCACCGGCAGTTGCGTTGATGGTGGCCTCTACCACCCTTGTGAGATGTTGAAGACTGCGGCAATTGAACATAGGGCCCCAAAAGGGGAGGAACCCTTTAGCAAAGTCCCCAAACTCTTGGGCAGCTGTGTCTTCAGCATCAATCACACCTCTCTTCTGGATGTGGTGTGTTGCATCGGCTGTGTAGGTGGGGGGAGCAACCACGCAATGTAACAGGTGCCCGCCCAAGACTTGGGCAGCCAGGTGTAGGCCTTGCTCCCACACACAAAGTACGTCTTCAGTGAGGACACCAGAGCTGGGAGAGTCGAACCATTGAGCTGGAGCGTGTAGGCACAGTCACTTTGTCCCACCCATACTGTTCCATTGCTTTTCATGCTCAATGTCTCAAAGCAGTGCACCAATGTCTCTCCTCTGCGGCAGGCACTACAGATACCATGCTCTTCGGTGGTCGTGGGCGCAGATCATATCGTTCAGAGCCAAGTACTGTTAATCAGGAAAGAGCAACAGACTTTCACGTTCAGCAACACTCTCAGGCTCCAACACTTGTTATTCAGTGTCAGAGGACGCTCGGCTGCTCTTTCATTCTAATTTTCCTTTCAACATAGGTATCACGAATGTAGTGCCTTTTGCCAATCTTGGATCCTCCGGTGCACTGCCCTTCTGTTGGAGCAAAGGAAAGGAGGGGGTATGGCCAAATCTTAGGCCAAGGGGCTCAAAGAACCACGCGCTGTCAGAGGTTACCAGCACATGACAGGTAGGAAACTGAAGCCTCAAACCAGCCCTGCCGTCAACAACAGGGATCCTTCTTTTTCGCTCCTTTGCACTAAAATTCTTGTTCCGTGGCAAACAGGGAACGAGCTCCTCCTTCTTCTCTGATGTCCAACGCCGGCTGATGAAGCAAACACAATGCTTTGGAAATGCCATTGATGACGTGCTGGCGATTGCTATCCAGGCTTGCTATTTTCTGGGTGCTGGGACTGTAGGTCCAAGACGTCTGCCTCTCATCTGTAGCTGTCACTGATGGGAATTAGCACTCATCTTTATCACCGTTCTGCAGGTTATTATGACTCTTCCTTTTACTCTGGAAGATCCCGCAGAACCTAGTGATGTAGGAAATGTGACACAGTTGTTAGTTTCCTTCAAATTAGCGCAAAAAGGGGCGTGGCCAAGACAGCGATGTGAGCAGACGTGTCTCGATCGAGCTCCGTCGCCCCGCTGCACTGTTGAGCCTGTTTTAGCGTAGTTTCGGGGGTCATCTGCTCCTGAGGACCCCCGGTGCACTGCCGACCCTGCTGGCGATCCTTCTTGGCGGCGAATCGCGGCCGTGAGCACTCACGCGGCCACAGCGCACGGCTCTGGGGTCCCCGGCTCGGCCGCTGGCCGCCATCTTGCCGCAGGGCCCGCTGCCGAAACATCCGGACTAGCTCCCGAGAAGGAGACCGGCACAGCGGCCTGAGTGAGGCTCCGGAGCATTCTTAACCCAGCCTGCGGCTCCGATCCATCAGCGGAGCCGGTCTGACACCAGCTGCGGTGCACCGACGCTGTCTGCACCGGGCTGCCACCGGCGGGGCGAGCAGCGGCGGCCTGGACGCCGCATCCACGAGAGGCCCCGGCTTTGGCGGGAACAGCAGGCCCAGACCGGAGGAGTCGCCGGAGGCCCCCTGCCCGTGAGGCCCGACCACGACCCCATCGCTGGACACACCTGGTGAGCTGCAGCGCGCCGCCCTTACCCCCCCTTCTCCAACTCCCGGGGGGAATCCGGCGACAGCGGAGCTCGGCCGCGGGCCTACCCGCCATCTTGCACCCTGGGTGGAGGACAGCACCACCAGTGCGGACAGCCCCTACTTAGACGCTGCCCCGGACGCATACAGCAGCGCTTTGGGGAAGCGGCCCTGACGCTGCTTGCTGGCGCTGCCTGAGCCTCGGTGGGCCCCTGCACCACAGGACACTTCCCCTGACCGCCTCTCCACCACAACCCGGCCCTGCTGAGCCTGGTGAGCTGCAGCCCGGACCACCACCTTGCCACGGGCGGGCGGATCCGCCATCTTCTACCCCCAGGCACTGGGCCTCCTACTGCTGAGACGTGGGGACACTGGGAAGGACCCCCCTGATCACTCCTCGGCTGTCGCTGCAGAGCCGGCTGGGGGTCGCGCTGGGGACTGGCCCTGGCACAGTCGAGACCGGGAGGCTGCGCCGCGCCACGAGCCATAGGAGGCTCTTTGCCTGTAAGCCCCGGGTCCTGCTTGTCGTGGAGCACCTACTGCCATCGCCCCCCTGACGCCTCCTCTACCTCCACGCTGCCTTGCCTCCCCGGCTGCGCCATCTACCTCCGCTCCTGCGACCTCTCTACGGCCTGGCCTTCTCTCGCCTGAGTGCGCTCCGCGTCCTGTTGGCGGACCGTCCAGGCTTTGGACTCGTGAGGGCCAAGGCGTGCACCGCCTTCTCTAGCCTCATGGACTTGAACCCCTGCTCGTGAGATCCGGACGGCTGGGAAGCGGGGCACCAGGGCGGCCTCACACAGCGTATCCCCCGCCGCTGATCAGGGATCGTCCACAGCAACTGGCCCTGCCCCCCACTGCCCTTTGCCGCCCTGAGTGGACCATGACCCGCGGCAAGGGGACCAGGCCGGACCCCCCGCCCACGACGACCAGAGGAGCATCAGTGGCTTCCATGTGGGGCAAGGCGGGTTCGCCGTCATCATCCGGGGGGCCCTCATCGTCTTCAGGGGGGAAACCCCCGCCGCCAGCCGACTCCCCACCGGTGACGCAGGCCTTCATGTCCTCCTTCATGGCTGATCTGAAGACTGAGATTGGCTCCCTCAGGTCGGAGGTCCATACATGCGTCAAAGAACTTCGCAAGGAAGTCACCGACCTTGGCGACCGGGTCGACGGCCTGGAAAAGACGGTCGATTCCCGCACCGAAGACCTGGAGCAGATCTGGCGGAGGGTGGCGACCCTCGAAGAACAACATATCCAGCTCCAGATTAAGCAGGAGGACTTGGAAAATAGGGGACACCGCAACAACCTCCGCATACGGGGTGTGCCACTTGGAGAAGAGGGGACTAATACCATGGCCTACGTGGCCCTACTCCTACAAGCAGTGTGGGGCGAGGAGGACGCCCCCCCGCCGCGCCTCGACCGCGCACACCGAGTCTTTGGAGCGGGAGGAAAAGCGGGTCCCCTGCCCGACATCGTCACCAGGCTTCATTATTTCACTGAGAAGGAGGCCATTTTGAAGGCGGCTAGGGACAACCCGGACCTGAGGTACGAAGGCCACAAGATCCAGATCTTTCAGGACCTGGCCCCCTCAACCCTCTACAGACGAAAGGTCTTCCGCCCGATCACGGAGAGACTCCGGACCCTCAACATCTCTTACCAGTGGGGCCACCCCTTCGCGCTCATCTTCAGGTGGGAGGACAAGCGCAGGGCGCTCAGGTCCTATCAGGAAGCGGCACAACTGCTAGGCATGCCGGAGTCCCCGGATCACAGTCCAACCCGACCTCCCCACCTGGAGAAGGCCCCTCCACGCTCGGAATGGTCCACTGTGCGCAAACGTCGACGGTCCCCTCCGGTGGCTGCACTCTCTGCCTCACAGACCAAACAGGACATCATCGCACACATCCGCTCTCTTGAGGGCGACCGCGAGGAACAGGCCTCCCAGCTCCTCGCTTCTGGCTCTCAGGGTGGGGATCGCCCCTCGGCTACGGAAGAACACTGACCATTGCTATTGTGCTCACAGATGCCCTGAACATGCGCTCGCCCATTGGGCACCCCGATGTGTCCTCATGCATCATGGAGACTTCACCCCACTGTTCTTGGAAAAGGGGCTTTCCCCCTCTCACTGGCAGGCCACATCCGTGGCTCTTCCCCCCCCGCCCGCGGGGGTCTGAAGGAATGGATGATATCTTTTGCCTCCTCCAGGCCATGTACTGCATCAAGGAGCCCCAGCGCCCCACTGGCGCCTGAATGGACCAAGTGGTCCCACGGCCCGACACGCCCCCGAACTACCTTGGAGCAGCGGGGTGGACGGGCTCTGAGACGATTCAATCTTACTCCACTTACCTAGCTCTTCGCTTCCCCCCCCCTTTGTCCCATAGGAAGTGACATTCCTGAGTTCATCCAAACCCTTGGGTAGAGGATGTCCGGTATCTGGGACAATGTACACTGGCCCTGTTGGCCTGTTTTGGTTCTACTTCTTCTCTGCGCCTTTTCTCTTTTTCCTCTCTCTCCTCTTCCTACTTTACCCTTCACTGCCCTCTCTTATCACTCTTTCCCCGCGCCTGCGAAGGGGTGGCGGGGTGGGTCCCGTGGGGGTTGGCGCGCTGGAGGCGAGATGAGGCTGCCGCTGTCCTGTCTGCGGGTGGGTCTGCTATGTTGGGTCTTGCGCGACTCCACACCCCCTTAGTGCTATGACAGCGAACATCCCTACGCCCTTGAAGGTCCTCTCCCTCAACGTCAAAGGGCTCAACTCCCCCAACAAGCGTAAGCAGATATGGCGCTACCTCCTACACCACTCCCCTGACATTATCCTCCTCCAGGAGACGCACCTTCTCAGGGGTGACATCAAACGCATGGCGCACCCCAGATACCCTACACAGTTCTGGGCATCCTCTGACACCAAGACAGCGGGGGTGGCGATCCTCTGTAGGGCTGGCATTCGGCGGGGACCCGTGAAACCCTTCAAAAGCGCTGACGGGCGTTTCCTCCGAGCCACGGTACAGATGGGACGAGCACAGTTCACTCTAGGATGTGTGTACGCACCCAACCAGTCGCAGGACAAATACCTCCAGGCGCTTCTGCGGGAACAGTTCCCATCGGGCGACAGTAATGTGATCCTGGGCGGCGACTTCAATCTTGTCTGGGACCCTGAGCTAGATCGGGCGGGAACCCCCTTTAACGGCGCGGGAGCAATGTCCTCTGCCCTTAGAACGCAGCTTACAGACCTGGGATTAGTGGACGTGTGGCGCTACCACAACCCGGGGACCCGGGACTATTCCTTCTATTCACATTCCCATCGGACATACTCCCGAATCGACTATCTCTTCACCTCCCTTGAATTGGCCCGAGACTCCTTAACTGCCACTATCTCCGACATTTCCCTGTCGGACCACGCTCACGTGGAGCTTTTGTTGCAGGACCCCCTGACCCGTGCCACTCGTGAGCGCAGATGGGCGCTCCCGCCGAGGATCCTCCGGGATCCGGACGACGTCGCCAGCATCCGAGACGCCATAGACTCTTACTTCGCCATCAACGACACCCCCGACCTGCCCTTTCACACGGTCTGGGATGCCTTCAAGGCCACCATTCGGGGCCATATCACCTCCCTGGCGGCGGCGCGGAGGAAGGAAGCGTTCCAGATGGAAACCGACCTGGCTAGCGAGATCAAGCAGGCGGAGTCTCGGGACCGGGACTCCCCTTCACGGGCGTCAAAGAGAACTCTCGCCATTCTCAGGGGGCAACTCCGCGCCCTGCGCACCAACAAGGTGGAACACTCCCTACTAGCGCTTAAGCAACGGTATTACGAGGGAGGGGACAAGGTTGGTCGTCTATTGGCCGGCAGGCTGCGGGCACGCGCAGCTAGGGCCCACATTGCCATTGCCAATGTCAAGCGGCAGGATGGCACCAGTGCCACCTCGGAGAAGGCCAAACAGGCCGCATTTGTCGCTTACTACTCCTCCCTGTATGCTGAGGAGCCCACCTCTGCGGAGGCGCGAGAGGCCGTTCTCGCGGACTTCGGGGGGTCTCCACTGTCCCCTGCTTGTGCGGCCACGCTGGAGGGGCCCCTGCAGGAGGAGGAAATAACAGAAGCGGTCAAAGACCTCCCTGTGGGGAAAACCCCGGGGCCGGACGGCCTGCCGTTGACCTTCTATCGCCTGTTCTTGACCCAACTCCGCCCGCATCTGCTGCGGCTCTACAGCTCCTTCTCTGATACCGTTGGCCCATCCCCTGATATGGGCCTGGCGGAAATTGCCCTGATCCCCAAGCCTGGGAAGGATCCCGACCTGTGTGCCTCCTACCGCCCCATCGCCCTCCTTAACACCGATCTCAAGATCTACACTAAGATCCTGGCCAAGCGGCTGGACCCGCACATGCCGGGATTAGTGAACCCGGACCAGGTGGGATTTATACGGGACCGTCAGGGAGCCGACAACGTTCGCAGGCTGGCACACCTAGTGGGTAAGGTGCACCACTGGAAAATCCCGGCCTGCCTCCTTTCGCTGGACGCAGAAAAGGCTTTCGACCGGGTCGACTGGACCTTCCTACGGGCGGTCCTCACGAAACTTGGTCTTGGCCCTATCATGATCTCCAGGTGCATGGCCCCTTACCTTGGGCCGCAGGCCAGAATTCGGGTCAACGGTCAGCTGACATCGCCGCTCTTGATCCACAGGGGCACGAGGCAGGGATGCCCGCTTTCGCCGCTCCTGTTCGCTCTTGCGGTCGAGCCACTGGCGGAGCTGATTAGGCGCACTCCTGATATTCATGGTATCCCCCACGGAGGGCGCTCTAACAAGGTTGCGCTATTTGCGGACGACCTGATTCTTACTCTTACGAATCCTCGGGTCTCCCTCCCAGCGGTGCACGAAACCCTCTCATTGTTTGAGCAGGCGTCCGGCCTTAAAATTAATCACACCAAATCTTGGGCGCTTAACCTCACCATCCCCGAAGAGGAGGTCTCCCTCCTGAAGGGGGTCACACCCTACCGTTGGGCGGATGACCACATTCAATATCTGGGTCTAGACCTCACACCCCACCTCGACTCGTGGTCCCCGAGGAACTGGGCCTCTTGCCGCAAGGAAGTCCTGGCGGACCTGCGGAAATGGAAACCTTTGATGATTTCCTGGCTGGGGCGGCTCAACGCTGTCAAGATGTCGATCCTCCCCCGCATCCTGTATGTCTTCCAGTGCCTCCCCACCCCGATCCCGATTCACTGCATCAGAACCCTCCAACGCGACCTCACGTCCTTCATATGGGGGGGCAAGCGGCCCCGGTTCTCACAGAAAGTCCTCATGGAGCCGAGAGACAGGGGTGGACTGGCCTGCCCGAATCTCCTCCACTACTATTGGGCGGCGCATCTCCGGTTCGTGATCGAATGGGGTGCACGCGAAAGCGACAAGCACTGGTTCCACATGGACCGAGTGGTCACGGGACGCACCATATGGGACCTACCATGGCTACCGCGTGTGGCGCGCTCCAGAAGTGCATATATGGCGGTCCCCACAAGGACGGTTCTTGAAGTATGGGACAGAGTGGCAGTGCCCAAGGGCCTCACCACGTTCCCCTCTCCGCACACCCCCATTGCAGGTAACCCGCACTTTCCCCCTGCTGCCCAGACCCGAGCCTTCGAGAGTTGGACTCAAGGAGACTGCAGGGTCGCAGGAGATCTTTTTCTTGGTGGGTCGCCTAAATCGTGGCTGGACTGCAGAGACGAATTTGGCCTTCCTCTCACCGCTAGCTTACAATATGCGCAGCTACGCCACTGGCTCTCGGGGGACGACATGTATCAGGCTGCTACCAGGGCATATACCCCGTTTGAGAAGTTGGCACGCTCCCTCGGGGGATTGAAACGGCTCATCTCCCAGATCTACAACATATTGCAACACCCCGTCGCTCCGCCTGCGCATCCCTATCAGAGGCAGTGGCAGTCGGTGACTGGCGCTGATATCACGCCATCTCAATGGACTCGGCTCTGGAACGACATCCCCAAAACCTACCGCAGCATCCCACAGAGGGAAAACGCGTACAAGATGCTAACACAATGGTACTACACTCCCCTGAGACTCAGCAAAATGTTCCCCACTTCCTCGCCGCTGTGCTGGAGGTGTGGCACTGCGACTGGTGACTTCGTACACATCTGGTGGTCGTGCGCTACCCTAGCTGTCTTTTGGAAGGAGGTCCTTAGTCACATTAAGAAGGTGCTGGGTTTTCCCCTCCCTGAAGAGGTTTGCACACTCCTGCTGGGCATTCGACCCCCCACACTTAGGGCCCTCACGCGCAGCGACTGGATCCTCTCCCTTCACATGTTGGGCGCAGCCAGGCAACTCATTGCTCTATACTGGAAGCGGACTGAGGCACCGCCGATAGCCTCTTGGTTCGTGCGCCTCTGGCACGTCCTGACTATGGAGCTACTCACGGCGCGGATACAATCACGGGGGATACGCTTCAAGGCAGTGTGGGAACCTCTCGTGCGATACCTGTGCTCCATCAGTTATGCCCGCCACATGCCTCCCAGGCTCCGCGCCCTGCAATTGTTTGAGGATGCCCTCATCCCTGCTGACCCAAACAGGCTAGCCACCTAATCGCTTCCCCCAGTGCCGATTTGCGCTGTCCATCCCATATTGGCGACTGCAGTCACGCCCCCCAGATCCCTCTCCACCTCGCTACTACTCACTCCTCCTCTGACTTTTCTTCTTTCCTACTTGCCACTCTGGCTTCCACCCCTCTTTGGGGCAGTTCGGCCCCTGTTGGGCCTTTGAAAATGTGGCACCATTGCTCTCTCTTACGTACGCACCTCCCCCGCACACCGACGCATTGCCGTCATCTGACCACCTCTTGTTATACTCTCCCCTAAGCCACGCGGCCGGCCCCTCCAGGGGTTGTAGGCAGAGCGCTGTGTTAATGGTTCCACCTCCCCCGGTTAATACTGCCCACTGGTCTTTTTTTTTCTGCGCGGCCGGCCCTGAAATGGGGTTGTAGGCTTATCGCTGTGTTCACAATAAAAACAGATTTGAACAAAATTAGCGCAAAAACAATTTATTGTATTTAACAATGGGACTGCAAGCAGGTGGCCTGCAATCTTCATGGGAGTGGCCAGATGCCATGGGACTACTCTGGTCTAGAATGCACTGTCACTCTCAAAGGATACAAAGGCAAAGGCAGTACTTCTAGTCTCTTCAATTGGGTACTCTTAATTATCCTCACTAACCTCAATGTGAGAGCATATCCTCTGCCATCTAAGGGTAGATAGCTACATGGGAATTCTATCTGAATGTAGGTCCTCACACATAGTGACATTGTCTAATGGGATCAACATCTTTTGAATTACTACATCTGTGTGTTCCTACATTCCTCGTCTAGAACATCTCAAAAGAAAAACGCATGATACAGTTTATCAGGGACATGTAGATATCTCCCTTTAATAATTGTGCATCAGGTGCACTATGCAATACACAGGCTAATGATCAAGATGTGGAAACAAAAGACAAGGACTAGAGAGTCCTGGTATTTCCATGATTAGAACACATCTGATCCCACTGAAACTCAAAACAGCAGGGACAGAAGGGTAAAACAAACTAAAATAGGCATTAAAATAGGTCATGTTCAAAAACATAAACGTAAGGTATCCCCTATTTAGGTGGAAAACTTGTCTACTATAGTAAAAGATCTTATTGAGTCAGTTAACCAATCCATCACTACCCTGATAGTCAGACTGAAGAACAAGAAAGTGGGCATGGAGAAAATTCTCGAAAACCAACCTGGTCATTCAAAAAGGGAATTATACATAATATGGGGTCCCTAGTACATCACTGCAGTCTGGGAGTGTGAACTTGAACAATGCACCAACAATAATTAAAAGGACTGACAGGTGAAAGGAATACGGGAAAAGGAAATGGGACACCGCCACCTTCCCGGAGAGCTGGAAGCACGCAGAACTCAGCGCTCTACTCAAGAAACCTACAGCGGACCCCACCGAACTCAAGAATTACCGTCCCATCTCGCTCCTCCCGTTCCCGGCCAAAGTCATCGAAAAGACCGTCAACAAACAGCTGGCCGCCTTCCTCGAGACGAATGGATCCCTCGACCCCTCACAGTCTGGCTTCCGAGCCAACCACAGCACCGAGACCGCCCTAATCGCTGCCACCGATGACATCCGAACCCTGATGGACAACGGAGAAACAGCGGCCCTCATCCTCCTGGACCTCTCCGCGGCATTCGACACTGTCTGCCACCGCACCCTAGTGCAGCGCCTCGGCAACATCGGAATCCAGGAGAAGGCACTGGAATGGATCACCTCCTTCCTCGACGGAAGAACACAGAGAGTCCGCCTACCACCGTACAAGTCAGAGGCCACCGAAGTCATCTGCGGCGTCCCCCAAGGATCCTCGTTGAGTCCCACCCTCTTCAACGTCTACATGAGCCCCCTCGCGGCCATCGCACGCCAACACAACCTCAACATAATCTCCTACGCCGACGACACCCAGCTGATCCTCTCCCTGACCAACGACCCCGCCGCCGCCAGAACCAACCTGCACGAAGGGATGAGAGATGTAGCCGAGTGGATGACGACCAGCCGCCTGAAACTGAACTCAGACAAGACGGAGGTCCTCATCCTGGGCTCCTCGCCCTCCGCCTGGGACGACTCCTGGTGGCCCCCCGCCCTGGGCACCGCACCCAAACCAACGGACCACGCACGCAACCTGGGCTTCATCCTGGACTCCTCCCTCTCCATGACCATACAAGTCAACGCCGTCTCCTCATCATGCTTCAACATCCTACGCATGCTACGGAGGATCTTCTGGTGGATCCCCACCGAGACCAGGAAGACTGTCACCCAGGCCCTCGTCACCAGCCGACTGGACTACGGCAACGCCCTCCACGCCGGAACCACCGCCAAGCTCCAGAAGAGACTCCAGCGGATCCAGAATGCCTCAGCCAGACTCATCCTCGACATCCCACGAAACAGCCACATCTCCAGACATCTGAGAGACCTGCACTGGCTTCCCGTCAACAAAAGAATCACCTTCCGTCTCCTCACCCACGCACACAAAGCCCTACACGACCAAGGCCCGAGCTACCTCAACAACCGAATCAACTTCTATGCTCCCAAACGCCACCTCAGATCAACCAGCCACGCCCTCGCCGCCGTCCCACGCATCCGAAGAGCGACAACAGGAGGAAGGTCCTTCTCCTACCTGGCCACCAAGACCTGGAACTCCCTCCCGACCGACCTGCGCCTGACCCAAGACCACCTCTCCTTCAGGAAGAAGCTCAAGACCTGGCTGTTCGAGCAGTAACGGCACCCCCCCTCCTAGCGCCTTGAGACCCTACGGGTGAGTAGTGCGCTCTATAAATGTCTTGATTGATTGATTGATTGACAAGGACACAGCTAAAATCCCCAATAACTAGGCAAAATGCGACATCGATCGGGGGGGCGGCAAAAGAAAAATCTATAGGAAGAACAAGAAATTACTTGGGTGATAGTCAGGCATGGGACACAACACCAGCAGTACGAGCAATACACAAAAGCCAAAGTAGGACACAGATTTTAACTCTACCACCGGCTGCTGCACCATATACTGTAATGTCAGCTAATGTTCCAGTTCCTTCCCCTAGGGAAATGAAACCTAGTTCCCTTTAAGGAACAAAGCCATACACTGCTCAGGAAGCAGAACAGGATTAACTAGTGTAATATCATGAGAAAAATTAGGTCACCTTTAGCAAGAGCCACATATTTATAGTTCAACCTTAGGGTCCAATCAAGGAAAATCAATCTAGGCTGTTTATTCCTTAAAGGAAGGGGCAGTAATGTGACTAACTGCAGATGACACGCATTTAATCCTGTATAACTCTTTTATTTTTCTTCAATACCATTATAGCCAAATAGATATGCACTGCTGAAGTGTTGTCTCTCATGTTCACAGCATGAAATATCATATCTGTGGAATTTAGTAACCAGAACAAGTCCAACCAACTGTTGCGTAGCGATGGGCATCGTCATGACCATCCCCTCACAACACAGGTGAGCTTGTAATAGTATCAAAAGTAGAATTGTCAAAACAATGCAAAAACAAAAACACACATAAGATAAATACACACATGCCAAGCCATCAGGTATACTTGCTGTATACCAAGCACAGAAAGCATAAACAAATTACAGTAGCACATACAAATGAGCGGTGACACACAATACTATGTCATGCACTTAATGCACAGTGAACCTGCAGCCCTAAACCCAATATTCTGGCCTGCTTAATTTGTCAGGTTTAAAATCAATATTCAATTTCCTCAGACCCCTTTTTGACAGCAGGTCACCTTAGTGGTGATCGGCTGTCGATACAACTTACTGTGTCACTGCTTACACGCAAAAATCCATGAATGATCTGTGGGCAGAAGCAAAAATACACAACACACAAAAGAGAGACACTTCACATAACACATAACAATATCAACTGTAACTTTTAATCAGGAGACAAAACATAATGCACAATAACAAAACACAAAATAGTAAATATATATACTTAACTGTAACCATCTTTTCGACTTTGCAATGACTAAAACATGTAAGCATATTAAGCCACCTTAATTTTGACTGTCTAAAATTAAAAGTCAATTGTGCGTGATCAAGGGCCGGATACATGGCAGGGGTATAGGGTGTTCAACATGGAGGACATGAGAGGGTCATCCTCTTTGTCCCGGGTCTTTTCGGGAACCTTCTTTGTAATGTAACATCCATCTACCTGCATTCAATGTAATCTATCATGTATTATTATACCTTCTTCTTTTCTTTGATTATCATGATTCTGGGCCTTCTGAATCACACTCATGCGCATTACTTTAGCTTCACTCTTTTTGAGTTTGACTTTTCTGTTTGGACTCCTTGCGCCAAACCCGGAAGGAATCAATCATCGCAGGTCTAGTTTTTCTTTGAAACAACTTCTCCTCTAAATTATCTAATACAGGAGGTTCAAAACTACCATATACTGGCCATTGTAACTCAGCATTACCCTTTGTATACTTATGCCAAAGTGAGCAAAACCTAATCGGGCCAACACCATGTTTAGCATAAATTTCATGATTAGGCGTCCCCAAAGGAGGAATCGGACAAGATTCCTCCAATGCGGAGTCCTGAGTACAATAACAACAACAAAATTTCCGGAACTTACTAAATCCAGGCATCTCTAGACGTGTATCCTGGTTCCAAACATCAAAGGGTGAAATCTAATGTTTACAGCATATAACTGTACTTACCCTTTGGTTTTCAGCTTTTGCAAAAGTCGAACAATACCCAAAACAAAGATACAATTCACCAAAGAAGTGGGCCACTTCCACTCTTACCTGACCATTAATCTTCCATCACACGGCAGGTGTCACAAAGGTCCTGATCTTCCAAAACTAGGAACCAGAACTGGGGCGTCAGTCAGGGCCGCAGTCGGGTAGTCCACTGGAGGGAGGAATCACGCAATCGGAGTCATCTGGCCCACAAAGACAATTTTCAGATAATGTAGTGGTGCGCCTCCCTTAGAATTCGATCACGGACTCCTCACAACCAACAGGCTCGATGACGACCATCGAAGACGCCCTACGTTGGGTGCCAAATTGTAGAACCGGCTTTTTTGAAGACCCCTCCCCCACTAGGAGAGTCAAAGCCAGCGGTGCAGGGGTCACCTAGAATATACGGGTTCTTCTTGCTTAAATCATACATTACCAAAGAGACCAGGACGACCAGCAGTGGAGGGAAGCAAGTTATTTATTAGCTCGAGCTAAGGACAGGGTCTCAGAATGGTACAAAGACAATTCTACGGAGACTGCTGCTTTACTCCGCAGCCTACACATATTTATAGCGCTAGCCACGCCCATTTGCATAGTACAAGTTCCTCATCTGACAAGTTCTTCGTCAGTCTTGTGTGGTGCAATCGAGGCCAGGGGACATCTGTCTCTGATTGCACAATGTACGCAGCCCCGTGCTTCCTTGCCCAACTGGTGTGGACATGGGGCACAGCCTCGTGCTTCCTCTATCAGTTGGTGTGGTCACAGGGCACAGCCTCATGCTTCCTCTATCAGTTGGTGTGGTCACAGGGCAGTTGGTCGTGACAGGCTGAGTTGCCAACAATGGACAGGATGTGGCTGAGTCTCTGGCACAACTGGGGGGTGAGGCACACAGGCAGCTTCTTGGAATCGGCTCGACCACAAGGAGCGAGGAGGGTTGTGCAAGTTTCAACAGGGACGTGGAAAGCAATTCTTCACTAGGTTGCCGAGAGCATGGCAACACAAAATGGAGTCATGTGGGTAATTTTAAAATACAGTTCAACAAAAATCACAACTGAACTCGTACACAAAATATTGTTAAATGGACAAGGACATGTGTCAATGTGCATGTAGGGGCAATGCATAGAGGCCCACAGGAATCATATATCTCTACCAGCTATGGTGATGTATGCTCATCTACTGTTTTGAAGCTAATGGCACGTGTACCATCATCTGGAGCTAAATCTGCAGATGGTCAACACATTCTAAATTGGACATCCAACACATGTCACAAACATTACTAACAATGGTTCAACAGCTGTTGCTGCATAGTGGAATGAGCTAAGCTGAGCTTGTTTAGACAAGATTTGGTTGCCAATGTCCATATTTGAGTATGACACTAGTGCTGATGAGATGGAACATATTATCCAGACAGTGTTACCAAGTGTAATTATTACAGTCTCACGTAATCTGATTTAGAGTAAGTGAGTGTCCAAATGCCACATATAGTGCTTCATTTCGCATCATACTATGCTCATACATGCTGCATACGTTTAAGCGCACATGCAACATAAGTTAAAATGTTTCATAACCCATACTTGTTACTGTAGCTGTGTGTGAATTCATTATCCAAAATGTCAAATCTTGTATGACCGTGTCAGCAGCATAGCCATCACAGAGAAACCATTATTCCTATGATAGATGCTGCACATATTGTGGTGATAGACCAAACATTATTCCTAATCATGAATGACAGCGAACATCCCTACGCCCTTGAAGGTCCTCTCCCTCAACGTCAAAGGGCTCAACTCCCCCAACAAGCGTAAGCAGATATGGCGCTACCTCCTACACCACTCCCCTGACATTATCCTCCTCCAGGAGACGCACCTTCTCAGGGGTGACATCAAACGCATGGCGCACCCCAGATACCCTACACAGTTCTGGGCATCCTCTGACACCAAGACAGCGGGGGTGGCGATCCTCTGTAGGGCTGGCATTCGGCGGGGACCCGTGAAACCCTTCAAAAGCGCTGACGGGCGTTTCCTCCGAGCCACGGTACAGATGGGACGAGCACAGTTCACTCTAGGATGTGTGTACGCACCCAACCAGTCGCAGGACAAATACCTCCAGGCGCTTCTGCGGGAACAGTTCCCATCGGGCGACAGTAATGTGATCCTGGGCGGCGACTTCAATCTTGTCTGGGACCCTGAGTTAGATCGGGCGGGAACCCCCTTTAACGGCGCGGGAGCAATGTCCTTCTGCCCTTAGAACGCAGCTTACAGACCTGGGATTAGTGGACGTGTGGCGCTACCACAACCCGGGGACCCGGGACTATTCCTTCTATTCACATTCCCATCGGACATACTCCCGAATCGACTATCTCTTCACCTCCCTTGAATTGGCCCGAGACTCCTTAACTGCCACTATCTCCGACATTTCCCTGTCGGACCACGCTCACGTGGAGCTTTTGTTGCAGGACCCCCTGACCCGTGCCACTCGTGAGCGCAGATGGGCGCTCCCGCCGAGGATCCTCCGGGATCCGGACGACGTCGCCAGCATCCGAGACGCCATAGACTCTTACTTCGCCATCAACGACACCCCCGACCTGCCCTTTCACACGGTCTGGGATGCCTTCAAGGCCACCATTCGGGGCCATATCACCTCCCTGGCGGCGGCGCAGAGGAAGGAAGCGTTCCAGATGGAAACCGACCTGGCTAGCGAGATCAAGCAGGCGGAGTCTCGGGACCGGGACTCCCCTTCACGGGCGTCAAAGAGAACTCTCGCCATTCTCAGGGGGCAACTCCGCGCCCTGCGCACCAACAAGGCGGAACACTCCCTACTAGCGCTTAAGCAACGGTATTACGAGGGAGGGGACAAGGTTGGTCGTCTATTGGCCGGCAGGCTGCGGGCACGCGCAGCTAGGGCCCACATTGCCAATGTCAAGCGGCAGGATGGCACCAGTGCCACCTCGGAGAAGGCCAAACAGGCCGCATTTGTCGCTTACTACTCCTCCCTGTATGCTGAGGAGCCCACCTCTGCGGAGGCGCGAGAGGCCGTTCTCGCGGACTTCGGGGGGTCTCCACTGTCCCCTGCTTGTGCGGCCACGCTGGAGGGGCCCCTGCAGGAGGAGGAAATAACAGAAGCGGTCAAAGACCTCCCTGTGGGGAAAACCCCGGGGCCGGACGGCCTGCCGTTGACCTTCTATCGCCTGTTCTTGACCCAACTCCGCCCGCATCTGCTGCGGCTCTACAGCTCCTTCTCTGATACCGTTGGCCCATCCCCTGATATGGGCCTGGCGGAAATTGCCCTGATCCCCAAGCCTGGGAAGGATCCCGACCTGTGTGCCTCCTACCGCCCCATCGCCCTCCTTAACACCGATCTCAAGATCTACACTAAGATCCTGGCCAAGCGGCTGGACCCGCACATGCCGGGATTAGTGAACCCGGACCAGGTGGGATTTATACGGGACCGTCAGGGAGCCGACAACGTTCGCAGGCTGGCACACCTAGTGGGTAAGGTGCACCACTGGAAAATCCCGGCCTGCCTCCTTTCGCTGGACGCAGAAAAGGCTTTCGACCGGGTCGACTGGACCTTCCTACGGGCGGTCCTCATGAAACTTGGTCTTGGCCCTATCATGATCTCCAGGTGCATGGCCCCTTACCTTGGGCCGCAGGCCAGAATTCGGGTCAACGGTCAGCTGACATCGCCGCTCTTGATCCACAGGGGCACGAGGCAGGGATGCCCGCTTTCGCCGCTCCTGTTCGCTCTTGCGGTCGAGCCACTGGCGGAGCTGATTAGGCGCACTCCTGATATTCATGGTATCCCCCACGGAGGGCGCTCTAACAAGGTTGCGCTATTTGCGGACGACCTGATTCTTACTCTTACGAATCCTCGGGTCTCCCTCCCAGCGGTGCACGAAACCCTCTCATTGTTTGAGCAGGCGTCCGGCCTTAAAATTAATCACACCAAATCTTGGGCGCTTAACCTCACCATCCCCGAAGAGGAGGTCTCCCTCCTGAAGGGGGTCACACCCTACCGTTGGGCGGATGACCACATTCAATATCTGGGTCTAGACCTCACACCCCACCTCGACTCGTGGTCCCCGAGGAACTGGGCCTCTTGCCGCAAGGAAGTCCTGGCGGACCTGCGGAAATGGAAACCTTTGATGATTTCCTGGCTGGGGCGGCTCAACGCTGTCAAGATGTCGATCCTCCCCCGCATCCTGTATGTCTTCCAGTGCCTCCCCACCCCGATCCCGATTCACTGCATCAGAACCCTCCAACGCGACCTCACGTCCTTCATATGGGGGGGCAAGCGGCCCCGGTTCTCACAGAAAGTCCTCATGGAGCCGAGAGACAGGGGTGGACTGGCCTGCCCGAATCTCCTCCACTACTATTGGGCGGCGCATCTCCGGTTCGTGATCGAATGGGGTGCACGCGAAAGCGACAAGCACTGGTTCCACATGGACCGAGTGGTCACGGGACGCACCATATGGGACCTACCATGGCTACCGCGTGTGGCGCGCTCCAGAAGTGCATATATGGCGGTCCCCACAAGGACGGTTCTTGAAGTATGGGACAGAGTGGCAGTGCCCAAGGGCCTCACCACGTTCCCCTCTCCGCACACCCCCATTGCAGGTAACCCGCACTTTCCCCCTGCTGCCCAGACCCGAGCCTTCGAGAGTTGGACTCAAGGAGACTGCAGGGTCGCAGGAGATCTTTTTCTTGGTGGGTCGCCTAAATCGTGGCTGGACTGCAGAGACGAATTTGGCCTTCCTCTCACCGCTAGCTTACAATATGCGCAGCTACGCCACTGGCTCTCGGGGGACGACATGTATCAGGCTGCTACCAGGGCATATACCCCGTTTGAGAAGTTGGCACGCTCCCTCGGGGGATTGAAACGGCTCATCTCCCAGATCTACAACATATTGCAACACCCCGTCGCTCCGCCTGCGCATCCCTATCAGAGGCAGTGGCAGTCGGTGACTGGCGCTGATATCACGCCATCTCAATGGACTCGGCTCTGGAACGACATCCCCAAAACCTACCGCAGCATCCCACAGAGGGAAAACGCGTACAAGATGCTAACACAATGGTACTACACTCCCCTGAGACTCAGCAAAATGTTCCCCACTTCCTCGCCGCTGTGCTGGAGGTGTGGCACTGCGACTGGTGACTTCGTACACATCTGGTGGTCGTGCCCTACCCTAGCTGTCTTTTGGAAGGAGGTCCTTAGTCACATTAAGAAGGTGCTGGGTTTTCCCCTCCCTGAAGAGGTTTGCACACTCCTGCTGGGCATTCGACCCCCCACACTTAGGGCCCTCACGCGCAGCGACTGGATCCTCTCCCTTCACATGTTGGGCGCAGCCAGGCAACTCATTGCTCTATACTGGAAGCGGACTGAGGCACCGCCGATAGCCTCTTGGTTCGTGCGCCTCTGGCACGTCCTGACTATGGAGCTACTCACGGCGCGGATACAATCACGGGGGATACGCTTCAAGGCAGTGTGGGAACCTCTCGTGCGATACCTGTGCTCCATCAGTTATGCCCGCCACATGCCTCCCAGGCTCCGCGCCCTGCAATTGTTTGAGGATGCCCTCATCCCTGCTGACCCAAACAGGCTAGCCACCTAATCGCTTCCCCCAGTGCCGATTTGCGCTGTCCATCCCATATTGGCGACTGCAGTCACGCCCCCCAGATCCCTCTCCACCTCGCTACTACTCACTCCTCCTCTGACTTTTCTTCTTTCCTACTTGCCACTCTGGCTTCCACCCCTCTTTGGGGCAGTTCGGCCCCTGTTGGGCCTTTGAAAATGTGGCACCATTGCTCTCTCTTACGTACGCACCTCCCCCGCACACCGACGCATTGCCGTCATCTGACCACCTCTTGTTATACTCTCCCCTAAGCCACGCGGCCGGCCCCTCCAGGGGTTGTAGGCAGAGCGCTGTGTTAATGGTTCCACCTCCCCCGGTTAATACTGCCCACTGGTCTTTTTTTTTCTGCGCGGCCGGCCCTGAAATGGGGTTGTAGGCTTATCGCTGTGTTCACAATAAAAACAGATTTGAACAAAATTAGCGCAAAAACAATTTATTGTATTTAACAATGGGACTGCAAGCAGGTGGCCTGCAATCTTCATGGGAGTGGCCAGATGCCATGGGACTACTCTGGTCTAGAATGCACTGTCACTCTCAAAGGATACAAAGGCAAAGGCAGTACTTCTAGTCTCTTCAATTGGGTACTCTTAATTATCCTCACTAACCTCAATGTGAGAGCATATCCTCTGCCATCTAAGGGTAGATAGCTACATGGGAATTCTATCTGAATGTAGGTCCTCACACATAGTGACATTGTCTAATGGGATCAACATCTTTTGAATTACTACATCTGTGTGTTCCTACATTCCTCGTCTAGAACATCTCAAAAGAAAAACGCATGATACAGTTTATCAGGGACATGTAGATATCTCCCTTTAATAATTGTGCATCAGGTGCACTATGCAATACACAGGCTAATGATCAAGATGTGGAAACAAAAGACAAGGACTAGAGAGTCCTGGTATTTCCATGATTAGAACACATCTGATCCCACTGAAACTCAAAACAGCAGGGACAGAAGGGTAAAACAAACTAAAATAGGCATTAAAATAGGTCATGTTCAAAAACATAAACGTAAGGTATCCCCTATTTAGGTGGAAAACTTGTCTACTATAGTAAAAGATCTTATTGAGTCAGTTAACCAATCCATCACTACCCTGATAGTCAGACTGAAGAACAAGAAAGTGGGCATGGAGAAAATTCTCGAAAACCAACCTGGTCATTCAAAAAGGGAATTATACATAATATGGGGTCCCTAGTACATCACTGCAGTCTGGGAGTGTGAACTTGAACAATGCACCAACAATAATTAAAAGGACTGACAGGTGAAAGGAATACGGGAAAAGGAAATGGGACACCGCCACCTTCCCGGAGAGCTGGAAGCACGCAGAACTCAGCGCTCTACTCAAGAAACCTACAGCGGACCCCACCGAACTCAAGAATTACCGTCCCATCTCGCTCCTCCCGTTCCCGGCCAAAGTCATCGAAAAGACCGTCAACAAACAGCTGGCCGCCTTCCTCGAGACGAATGGATCCCTCGACCCCTCACAGTCTGGCTTCCGAGCCAACCACAGCACCGAGACCGCCCTAATCGCTGCCACCGATGACATCCGAACCCTGATGGACAACGGAGAAACAGCGGCCCTCATCCTCCTGGACCTCTCCGCGGCATTCGACACTGTCTGCCACCGCACCCTAGTGCAGCGCCTCGGCAACATCGGAATCCAGGAGAAGGCACTGGAATGGATCACCTCCTTCCTCGACGGAAGAACACAGAGAGTCCGCCTACCACCGTACAAGTCAGAGGCCACCGAAGTCATCTGCGGCGTCCCCCAAGGATCCTCGTTGAGTCCCACCCTCTTCAACGTCTACATGAGCCCCCTCGCGGCCATCGCACGCCAACACAACCTCAACATAATCTCCTACGCCGACGACACCCAGCTGATCCTCTCCCTGACCAACGACCCCGCCGCCGCCAGAACCAACCTGCACGAAGGGATGAGAGATGTAGCCGAGTGGATGACGACCAGCCGCCTGAAACTGAACTCAGACAAGACGGAGGTCCTCATCCTGGGCTCCTCGCCCTCCGCCTGGGACGACTCCTGGTGGCCCCCCGCCCTGGGCACCGCACCCAAACCAACGGACCACGCACGCAACCTGGGCTTCATCCTGGACTCCTCCCTCTCCATGACCAGACAAGTCAACGCCGTCTCCTCATCATGCTTCAACATCCTACGCATGCTACGGAGGATCTTCTGGTGGATCCCCACCGAGACCAGGAAGACTGTCACCCAGGCCCTCGTCACCAGCCGACTGGACTACAGCAACGCCCTCTACGCCGGAACCACCGCCAAGCTCCAGAAGAGACTCCAGCGGATCCAGAATGCCTCAGCCAGACTCATCCTCGACATCCCACGAAACAGCCACATCTCCAGACATCTGAGAGACCTGCACTGGCTCCCCGTCAACAAAAGAATCACCTTCCGTCTCCTCACCCACGCACACAAAGCCCTACACGACCAAGGCCCGAGCTACCTCAACAACTGAATCAACTTCTACGCTCCCAAACGCCACCTCAGATCAACCAGCCACGCCCTCGCCGCCGTCCCACGCATCCGAAGAGCGACAACAGGAGGAAGGTCCTTCTCCTACCTGGCCACCAAGACCTGGAACTCCCTCCCGACCGACCTGCGCCTGACCCAAGACCACCTCTCCTTCAGGAAGAAGCTCAAGACCTGGCTGTTCGAGCAGTAACGTCACCCCCCCTCCTAGCGCCTTGAGACCCTACGGGTGAGTAGTGCGCTCTATAAATGTCTTGATTGATTGATTGATTGACAAGGACACAGCTAAAATCCCCAATAACTAGGCAAAATGCGACATCGATCGGGGGGGCGGCAAAAGAAAAATCTATAGGAAGAACAAGAAATTACTTGGGTGATAGTCAGGCATGGGACACAACACCAGCAGTACGAGCAATACACAAAAGCCAAAGTAGGACACAGATTTTAACTCTACCACCGGCTGCTGCACCATATACTGTAATGTCAGCTAATGTTCCAGTTCCTTCCCCTAGGGAAATGAAACCTAGTTCCCTTTAAGGAACAAAGCCATACACTGCTCAGGAAGCAGAACAGGATTAACTAGTGTAATATCATGAGAAAAATTAGGTCACCTTTAGCAAGAGCCACATATTTATAGTTCAACCTTAGGGTCCAATCAAGGAAAATCAATCTAGGCTGTTTATTCCTTAAAGGAAGGGGCAGTAATGTGACTAACTGCAGATGACACGCATTTAATCCTGTATAACTCTTTTATTTTTCTTCAATACCATTATAGCCAAATAGATATGCACTGCTGAAGTGTTGTCTCTCATGTTCACAGCATGAAATATCATATCTGTGGAATTTAGTAACCAGAACAAGTCCAACCAACTGTTGCGTAGCGATGGGCATCGTCATGACCATCCCCTCACAACACAGGTGAGCTTGTAATAGTATCAAAAGTAGAATTGTCAAAACAATGCAAAAACAAAAACACACATAAGATAAATACACACATGCCAAGCCATCAGGTATACTTGCTGTATACCAAGCACAGAAAGCATAAACAAATTACAGTAGCACATACAAATGAGCGGTGACACACAATACTATGTCATGCACTTAATGCACAGTGAACCTGCAGCCCTAAACCCAATATTCTGGCCTGCTTAATTTGTCAGGTTTAAAATCAATATTCAATTTCCTCAGACCCCTTTTTGACAGCAGGTCACCTTAGTGGTGATCGGCTGTCGATACAACTTACTGTGTCACTGCTTACACGCAAAAATCCATGAATGATCTGTGGGCAGAAGCAAAAATACACAACACACAAAAGAGAGACACTTCACATAACACATAACAATATCAACTGTAACTTTTAATCAGGAGACAAAACATAATGCACAATAACAAAACACAAAATAGTAAATATATATACTTAACTGTAACCATCTTTTCGACTTTGCAATGACTAAAACATGTAAGCATATTAAGCCACCTTAATTTTGACTGTCTAAAATTAAAAGTCAATTGTGCGTGATCAAGGGCCGGATACATGGCAGGGGTATAGGGTGTTCAACATGGAGGACATGAGAGGGTCATCCTCTTTGTCCCGGGTCTTTTCGGGAACCTTCTTTGTAATGTAACATCCATCTACCTGCATTCAATGTAATCTATCATGTATTATTATACCTTCTTCTTTTCTTTGATTATCATGATTCTGGGCCTTCTGAATCACACTCATGCGCATTACTTTAGCTTCACTCTTTTTGAGTTTGACTTTTCTGTTTGGACTCCTTGCGCCAAACCCGGAAGGAATCAATCATCGCAGGTCTAGTTTTTCTTTGAAACAACTTCTCCTCTAAATTATCTAATACAGGAGGTTCAAAACTACCATATACTGGCCATTGTAACTCAGCATTACCCTTTGTATACTTATGCCAAAGTGAGCAAAACCTAATCGGGCCAACACCATGTTTAGCATAAATTTCATGATTAGGCGTCCCCAAAGGAGGAATCGGACAAGATTCCTCCAATGCGGAGTCCTGAGTACAATAACAACAACACAATTTCCGGAACTTACTAAATCCAGGCATCTCTAGACGTGTATCCTGGTTCCAAACATCAAAGGGTGAAATCTAATGTTTACAGCATATAACTGTACTTACCCTTTGGTTTTCAGCTTTTGCAAAAGTCGAACAATACCCAAAACAAAGATACAATTCACCAAAGAAGTGGGCCACTTCCACTCTTACCTGACCATTAATCTTCCATCACACGGCAGGTGTCACAAAGGTCCTGATCTTCCAAAACTAGGAACCAGAACTGGGGCGTCAGTCAGGGCCGCAGTCGGGTAGTCCACTGGAGGGAGGAATCACGCAATCGGAGTCATCTGGCCCACAAAGACAATTTTCAGATAATGTAGTGGTGCGCCTCCCTTAGAATTCGATCACGGACTCCTCACAACCAACAGGCTCGATGACGACCATCGAAGACGCCCTACGTTGGGTGCCAAATTGTAGAACCGGCTTTTTTGAAGACCCCTCCCCCACTAGGAGAGTCAAAGCCAGCGGTGCAGGGGTCACCTAGAATATACGGGTTCTTCTTGCTTAAATCATACATTACCAAAGAGACCAGGACGACCAGCAGTGGAGGGAAGCAAGTTATTTATTAGCTCGAGCTAAGGACAGGGTCTCAGAATGGTACAAAGACAATTCTACGGAGACTGCTGCTTTACTCCGCAGCCTACACATATTTATAGCGCTAGCCACGCCCATTTGCATAGTACAAGTTCCTCATCTGACAAGTTCTTCGTCAGTCTTGTGTGGTGCAATCGAGGCCAGGGGACATCTGTCTCTGATTGCACAATGTACGCAGCCCCAAGCTTCCTTGCCCAACTGGTGTGGACATGGGGCACAGCCTCGTGCTTCCTCTATCAGTTGGTGTGGTCACAGGGCACAGCCTCATGCTTCCTCTATCAGTTGGTGTGGTCACAGGGCAGTTGGTCGTGACAGGCTGAGTTGCCAACAATGGACAGGATGTGGCTGAGTCTCTGGCACAACTGGGGGGTGAGGCACACAGGCAGCTTCTTGGAATCGGCTCGACCACAAGGAGCGAGGAGGGTTGTGCAAGTTTCAACAGGGACGTGGAAAGCAATTCTTCACTAGGTTGCCGAGAGCATGGCAACACAAAATGGAGTCATGTGGGTAATTTTAAAATACAGTTCAACAAAAATCACAACTGAACTCGTACACAAAATATTGTTAAATGGACAAGGACATGTGTCAATGTGCATGTAGGGGCAATGCATAGAGGCCCACAGGAATCATATATCTCTACCAGCTATGGTGATGTATGCTCATCTACTGTTTTGAAGCTAATGGCACGTGTACCATCATCTGGAGCTAAATCTGCAGATGGTCAACACATTCTAAATTGGACATCCAACACATGTCACAAACATTACTAACAATGGTTCAACAGCTGTTGCTGCATAGTGGAATGAGCTAAGCTGAGCTTGTTTAGACAAGATTTGGTTGCCAATGTCCATATTTGAGTATGACACTAGTGCTGATGAGATGGAACATATTATCCAGACAGTGTTACCAAGTGTAATTATTACAGTCTCACGTAATCTGATTTAGAGTAAGTGAGTGTCCAAATGCCACATATAGTGCTTCATTTCGCATCATACTATGCTCATACATGCTGCATACGTTTAAGCGCACATGCAACATAAGTTAAAATGTTTCATAACCCATACTTGTTACTGTAGCTGTGTGTGAATTCATTATCCAAAATGTCAAATCTTGTATGACCGTGTCAGCAGCATAGCCATCACAGAGAAACCATTATTCCTATGATAGATGCTGCACATATTGTGGTGATAGACCAAACATTATTCCTAATCATGAATTTGAGTAATGACAGAGGACATATGGCATCTCAACAAGTGTTTCTGTAAGGGTGTCAGGACAGTGTCAGTAGTATTTTTGTCTCTTCATTTGCTTCCCTTATCAGGTGTAATCCAGCCTCAGGGGTACTGGAGCATCCAAATGCCCCGGAAGCTGTCAGGATGCAGGCCTGCAACTCTATTTAAACATTCTCTTGGACAAATCATTATCAGACAGCCTGACTGATGTACATTGTGAGTGTAGGTGTCCATGTGGCAGGGTTATAGACATATGGCTTGGCAGGTCATGACAGGATGTCTGGATTCCTATCTTAGTTCAAGCAGAATAACTTGGAGCACATTGGACAAATGTCACTAGTCTGCACACGGATTTGCACTGAAATGCCAAACTCATGGCGTCATATACCCTCTGTCCCTTTTGTGGTAGGCATTCATACAATGCAAGGTACGTAGTAATGTTGCTGTACTGTGTAAAAGTCCACATGCAGGAATGTACTGTGTCAGCATCATATAGCCCATTACACTGCACAACTACTAGTGGCGTAACTTATACTGGGTGGCAGCCACGCGGTCACCCTTGCCTCATGGTGCAAGGTTTCCTGCATCATACACTGCAAACTACTTGTATAGAAGCGTACTCCAGCATGCATGCACACACTCCTGAGATGCATTGCCTAATTTAAAATGTGTGGCGAGGAAAGCAGCCATGAGAGAATATGTGTACAGACATTTGATTATGTTACGGTCACTATGGTCTTGCTACAGGCATATACCAGAAGCAATATGTAAGATTTCCTGGTATTTGCCTGAGTCTAAATTGGTGAAGTGTAGAACAGTTATGTCTTGCAGGAGGTAGCCAACCAACCTCCATCTATGTTTTGGCTACATAGCACTGAGTAAGTAAAAACAGCAAGTTGTGTTGCCTTGTGTAACTCCAGATGAGTATTGCAATGCAGAGGCAGACTACCTGGACTTGCTTAACATATCGCATTTCACATATGTTAATGCACAATTATAAACCCACTTCCATGATACAATACCAACACCAAAGTGTCCCTATCTGGACCATGTGTCCTATACCCTATGGAAACATCATCATGATTGTGAATCAGTGTCAGGAATGATACGGTTGTAATAACTTTTGTGACTACATTTTCATATTGTATACCTACACTGTGAGCACTTGAGTCAGTTTGCTTTGCTTTTTTAGGAGATGTATTTGTACAGATGGTATATTGTCCAGATATCTTTCTTAAAATTTGGTATTGGGCTGCCCATAATTGTATGACAATGTGAGACTATTCTTGCAATCATTGTTTACATTTCCAGCTTGAGCTGATACGATCTTCCTTAACTTCCCTAGATGAAATGACAGATGAAGAGGCAAAACACCACTCATTGCATTTAGAGCACTACAGCCACATCCGGCATGTAGCCAAGGCCTATGAAAAGATCAGGGTGCTTTATGAAAAGGCCAAGTCTACAGGAATCTGGAAGGCAGGTACACACAGGACAATCCAATGACCAGAAACAACAGGAGGGTGCCCAACCCCAGCTGGATGATGCACAGGCCATTCCAGGGACATCTACTGGCCATCAGGTACCAGCCACACAGGCCATGGTTCCAACCCCTGCTACAGGATCGTTGTCAGAGGCCCAAACCCTGAAAGATTTACATAAACTCAAAATAAGGATGCATGGCACATAGAGGACGAGGTGGCAGGCCTCTGTGCTATAATGCTAACTTTGCAGGAGCACATCAGTGCGTAAATTTGGACTCTCCGTTGAACAATTCTCTTTACCTTTTTTTAACATGTTGTTTCTATAATTTGAGTTCTTTAGGCATAGTGTTAGTTAGGATATAGTATAGGTATAGTGTACTTTAGTGTTAGTTTTTTACATGTTTAATTAGGTAGTAGTCGTTAAGTGTGTTTTTAGACTGGTTGGTTTTTAAATGGTGGGGGGTTGATGTTTAGTGTGTGTTATATAAAAACAATATTTAAAATATATATTTTTTATTTAGAATTACATGCATAGGTAGTGTATATTTAGGATGTCAGTTGTTTTGTATTGTGTGATCTATGTATCTTAAGGGGGGGTGGGAGGTTGATGTTTAACTTGTCAATTGTATACAGTAGTTAAGATAGTTTAGGATAAGTTACAATAGTTTAGGCTAGTTTGATAGGCTAGGTAGGTGCAGGTACTTTAGGATAAGTTATGATAATATAAGGTGGTGTTAAGGTTAGTTAGTTTAGGCTAGATAGGTGTACGTAGGTTAGATCGTTTTTATACATTAAAATGTCTTCTACTTTCACTACTTCATCATCATTTCATATTTTTGATTTGCTAGACTGGAGTGAGTTGAGTACATGATGTAGCTATTGACCTGCAGTCTTTGTAGATAAATGTTGCTTTGTCAGAGGCTTATGGATAATTGATAGTCTACCTGACAATTGATTCAAGTATGGAGCCTTGCTAAACTTTAGCCAGTCAGTGGGCCTCTTATGGAAATTTAACTCTCAGCCCTGCACAGGCAGTATACTACTGTTGCACTCAGTGTGAACATGATAGGGTAAGTATACTTGGTATAGTTTTGTCACAAAAGATTAGAGATTCTAGGCTATGGTGGGACACACTGGTGCCTGCCATTACTGCACACACCCTTGCACCACTGTGCCAGTGGCCCATTGTTGTTGGCTGGTTACAAATCATGAATGTATCCACACCTGCCAGAAGAACCTCCATCATCATTGCCATTGGCTACTTGATAAGGGCTGCTCTGTATTGAGTTCACTACGTGTAACAACTTTAAATGATTCATCCCCATAAGTCTCCCGTGTCATCTTCCCCTGGGGAGGTGTTGCTTTGTGCTTGCTTGTGTGCTCAGTCTCCATTGCAGCAATAAGTGTGTACAATGTACCATGGATATAATGTGTGGTAATACTTGCACTCAAAACATATGAGGCCTCTCAGGGGCAGAGGGACACATTAACTCTACTTATCCCAGTGTAGCATTATTCACCATTTACCAGTTTACACTGGGTCCCAAAAGTAAGCCCTTGCATTTCTTGCATACTGACATCCAAGGTATTGGATTGGCCTTGTGCAGCCTTGTGTGTCACAGGTATGATACCGTCTCACATCCCCGACTACTCGCGCATCTTAGCGAGGTTGGAATAGAGGGCCTGGCTCACGAATGGATGCGCGCGTTCTTGGCAAATAGGCAATTCCAAGTTCATTGCCCACCTTTTAAATCGGAAGTACGATCACTCAGGCACGGGGTGCCACAGGGCTCAATCTTGAGCCCTACGCTATTCAATCTTTATATGGCACCCCTGGCCAAGATAGTCGAGGCGTACGGGGTCGAGATAGTGTCATACGCGGATGACACTCAGCTGATAGTGACACTATCTCGGCCGCCAGAGGAAGCCTCGGCTAGCTTTTCGGCATGTCTTAGTGACCTAGCTGGATGGATGAATACCAACTGTTTATGCCTCAATGTGAATAAAACAGAGCTTCTCGTGTTGGGGAGGACTCCATCCATCTGGTCGTCTGCATGGTGGCCATCAGAACTCGGCGCCATTCCAAAGCCCTCAGTGCAGGTGAAAAACTTAGGGGTCAGATTAGACTCAACTCTGTCCTTTGAACACCACACTAGAGGGATTGCAGGCAAATGCTACGGCATCCTCAAGACTCTACATAAGACCCTGGACTCTCTCCCTGCAACTAGTAGGAAAACTCTGATCAATGCCCTCGTAACCCCCCATCTTGACTACAGTAACTCACTGTATAAGGGTCTGAGCAAAAAAGGTCTTCAGCGTCTGCAATGCGTGCAGAACGCAGCTGCTAGACTGGCACTTAACCTGTCTAGAAAGTCCTCAGGGAAACGCGCCTTAGCCACCCTACATTGGCTGCCTATACGAGAGCGCATTGTATTTAAAACAATGTGCCTGACTCACCGCATTGCCCAAGCGAAAGGACCAATATATCTCCAAAAATTACTGACCAAGTATCAACTCAAACGCCATTTAAGATCTTTAGGCTTTATGCTTTTTCAAGTGCCCAGAATTTACCGGGCGCGTATAGGCGGTCGGTCCTTCAAATACCTGGCCAGTAAACAATGGAACTCCCTACCCATTGAACTCAGGATGGAGCAATCAGAGAAAATCTTCCGTCAAAAACTAAAAACCTATCTGTTCCCGAAGCTATGAGTTCCCCTTTTACCTTCCTTTCTCCTTTTCCTCCTTCTCCCGGTAGCTGCCCAGTCCTTTTGTTCACACAGCGCGGGGACACACTGTTTCCTAGTGTAACCAGGCGCTATATAAGATGCTTTTATTATTATTATTATTATTATGATGCTAATTCAGGAGGAATAAGAGCATAAGTATGTGCCTATTATTAGTGCTACCATGCTTAGTTGTGTACTGTCGAATGTCTTCAATGTGAGCATTGAGGCTATCATATTAGGATGATCACATTGTCATGTTCACTGAGCTAGATATATGTGGATGAGAGGAACAATGTTATGGTCTCACATACATCACAGACCCCATTTATGGCAGGTAAGCATTTGTGTGTATAGAAAGCGTTTTTCACTGTGTGTCAGTCAAATAACTGCAGCTTATTGTCACACACTGACGGTCCATTGGGAGATAACATTCCTCATTATGCCAATACAGTGGATGTACTTGTTGTAAGTTCATTTCCAACAAAAGCAGGTGCCTGTTACTTTAGCTCTCTCTCCTTGAGCTGCTAAGAAGTGGTTTATGATAGTACACACCCACCATAGTATATGTAGTCTTTTCCGCTACATACAACACTCTGGTTTATAACAGTGAATTTATTTCCAAATGTTGGTCGGTCAACACAAGCATTTTTGCTGTGTTTGAGGCAAAAACAACAACATTGACTGTGAGCAAGGGATGACCAGACAGAGTCCATTTGGGAGACATGGCATGCAACATGTAGAGGTGAGAAGATTTTCTGTCAGGAGGAACAAATTACCATTATGGAAGGTAGGCTTCTTCCAAAGTCCACACAATAAATAAGATCAACAGGTGCACAAACAAAAAAGGTACCACCCTAGTATAACGCCTCAGCAACATCGGAATCCAAGAGAAGGCACTGGAATGGATCATCTCGTACCTCTCCGGAAGGACACAGAGAGTCCGCCTCCCCCCGTTCAGATCCAAGGCCTCCGAAGTCATCTGCGGCGTACCACAAGGATCATCACTCAGCCCCACCCTCTTCAATGTCTACATGAGCCCCCTCGCAGCCATCGCACACCAACACAACCTCAACATCATCTCCTACGCCGACGACACCCAGCTGATCCTCTTCCTCACAAACAACCCCGCTACCGCCAGAACCAGCCTACACAAAGGGATGAAAGACGTCGCCGAGTGGATGAAGAACAGCCGCCTGAAACTGAACTCAGACAAGACGGAAGTCCTCATCCTGGGATCATCACCCTCCGCCTGGGACGACTCCTGGTGGCCCCCTGCCCTGGGCACCGCTCCCAAGCCAACGGACCACGCACGCAACCTGGGCTTCATCCTGGACTCCTCCCTCTCGATGACCAGACAAGTCAACGCCATCTCATCTTCGTGCTTCAACACCCTGCGCATGCTCCGAAAGATCTTCCGGTGGATCCCCACCGAAACCAGGAAGACGGTCACCCAGGCACTCGTCACCAGCCGACTGGACTACGGAAACACCCTCTACGCCGGAACCACAGCCAAACTTCAGAAAAAACTCCAACGCATCCAGAACGCCTCCGCACGACTCATCCTGGACATCCCCCGACACAGCCACATCTCCGGACACCTGAGGGACCTGCACTGGCTCCCCGTCAGCAAGAGGATCACGTTCAGACTCCTCACCCACACACACAAGGCCCTCCACGACCTGGGACCCAGGTACCTCAACAACCGCCTGACCTTCTACACTCCCACCCGCCAGCTACGCTCCGCCAGCCACGCCCTCGCCGTAGTTCCACGCATCCGCAGAGCCACCACCGGAGGAAGATCCTTCTCCTACCTGGCGGCCAAGGCATGGAACTCCCTCCCCATCCACCTCCGGCTGACCCAGGACCACCTCTCCTTCAGGAAGCAACTCAAGACCTGGCTCTTCGAACAGTAGCAGACCCCCCCCCCCAGCGCCTTGAGACCCTTCCGGGTGAGTAGCGCGCTATACAAATGCTATGATTGATTGATTGAAAAGGTACAGTATTGGGTAGCAAAGGAGTCGGTATGATGACAGACACAGGACCAATAGAGAACTGGCCAGAAGGCACAGAAAAATGTTACCTGGCAGTTCGCTGACGGAAGCTGGGGAACTCAACATCTTCCTCCTATGGGTGTTATGCCTCCCTTGCAGTTGGTGGTGTCTGTGTGGGAGGCATCTGAGGCACACACACATCGAGGGCAGAAGATGTGCCTCTCCTGTCTCCACCAGTATTTGTCTGTGCCAGTACGGAAGGCAGCACATTGCACATTGCTGAGAAGTGTTTAATGGCTTCTCAACAAGGCAACAATGTGGCAATGAAGGGCACCCATTGTTGTTATGTAGTAAACACACATTGACCTCTGCTGTGCATCACTTGCACTCACCACCACCCCCACCTCCAATTTTCATTTGAGCAAGACAGAAGGTAGGGTGGTCTGTAACATGGCAGAGAACACCTGTCAAAACCTCAAACACCAATCACATAAGGACAACTGCATTCATTATGGTTTAGTGCTAGTGACTGAACACCAAGCTCTACACATGATCCTACTTGGACAGCCTTCACATACTCAGCACCTGGATCTCCTCTCGGGTGCAAAGTTGATCCTCAGGCAGCTCCATTACATTACAGCCCCAAAACAAGCACACTTACTTTATGGTGCAAGGGGGCCTGACTGTCACTGACCTATTTGTGAACTCTCCAAGGTCCATGCATCATAGGCTGCTACAGGCCAGATGTTTTTACTTTGTATTGTGGGACTTGTAGTCCTGGTCAATCATGTTGTACATTCCACTACAAGTCCCAGTATTAAAAGAACAACCTGGACTGGGGCAGGACATCACACATGGATCTAAGAGACTTGGCCTGGCTGGACTGGGCTGAATTGTCACTGAGAAAGATAATTACATTTATGTGATGGATAAGTTCACATGTGAGACATTCCTGCCCTTTCCCTTGCACACAGAGCAGTGCAGCACAGCAAAGTGTGTTGCTCCACTGCCTGACAGTTTTGAACAAATTGACCCATGTTTTGACTTACCCTGCACTTCTTCCTGGTCCTCAACCACAACACTGCCCTGTACAGCAACTCCTGCCACCAACTCTGTTGGGATGACGTACGCCACCTGCTCCTCCAATGGGTCCAACTCCTCCTGGAGATCTGGTCCTCCTCTGGTCCTCATTGCAGACCTCTTTGGTCCTGCATTTATAATCATGACAGCTTCTTGCACTCCAGCACAGTCCTTTTTTTTTGCCCTACACTGCTAAACGTATCCACTATGGACTGCCACATGGCTTGCTTCTTCCTAAATGCAATTTGAAGGTCTCAAAGAGAAGGTGTTCATTCTTTGTCACCTCCGCTATTATCTGGTTCTCCTCCTCCCTGAAATCGGTCTTCTTCTTCCTCTGGGCTGCTGTCTGGTCATCTTGGTTGGGGTTTGTGTTGTTGGGCTCCATTTAGAAGTGTTGTTTGTGGTCCAGTAGTGTAGTGGATTACAATGCATCATTTTTCGAAGCAAATGTATCATGTTTTTTAAACTCCCCGCCACGCAACACAATCCTACACAATCCTACATGACGCAAAAGGATGGGGTCCCATGGCTGAAAATGGCTCGGAGATCAGGTCCTGCACCCATCCCCTTAAATATACTCGGGGGATGGGGTCCCTGGGGCCCTAACTGGGCTGGGCAGGGGGCCCCACCGATACCCCTCTCCCCATATATATTATAAAATGACGCTGACTTTTTCTTTAAGCAGTTATGGCCCTGGGGGAGGGGCGGGGTCGTCCCACTCGGATCTCTCCATGGAGCCTAGGGCATCATGATATCCCCACCCTGCCCGCTAATATCTTTTTTTGTTTACTTCAGGAGAGGGGACTTAGTCCCGGAGACCTGTAATAGTTGCCAACAACATTTTTCTCATGTTTCTGGCAGCCAATCAGAGCGCTAGCTCCCGTGGGAATCTGAATCCTACATGAGCAAATTGTCCCAAGAGGAAAAGAACCTCCATGGGTCAATCAGAATGCTCTATTTTTAAATTGGCGCTTCCATGAGACGCTCAAGAGACTCTTGCAGCCCCAACCATCCAGATATACAATTTCTTTTTTACCTTAATTTCTCAAAAACTACTCAATGGATTTACACCTAATCACCAGAAGCATTATCTGCATATCAAGATCTATCTTCTTGCCAAATTTGCTGTAATTCCATTCAGCGGTTTTTGCGGTAGTGCTTCTTAAACAAATCTATGGAAAATGCCTGGGGATTTTGCATTTTGGTACCCCCCTTTTTCATGGGCCCCACTCGACGAATCACAACAAAACTTTCCACATACAAACCAGGCAAAAAAGGAGCACGTTTTTGGAAACTTTGGTGACGATTCGTTAAACAGTGGCAAAGTTATAGCCAAAACAAAAAACGCATTTCCTATGGAAACACTGACCTTACTATATGAACTAACCAGTGGATGGATATATATATATATATATATATATATATATATATATATATATATATATATATATGCTCAGGCACGGAGCACTCAGGGGACATTGTTGATTTTAATAGGCACTAATGAGCAAAAGCATTTCGGCATGCTGCCTTCTTCAGTGCTCTGCTATGGTGTACCATGAAATAGCGTGTGTTAAAATAATACATTGGGGAATAAAACCACGAGCAGTAACAAAGGCCTAAGCCAAATCGTTGTTCCATTCCTTAAATCACTGTCTGCCATCTTGGTATGCACTTTATGTATTTAAACTTAATAGTAGACAAATCGTTTTTCAGTTCTTAAAAGTTCTTTTGTTCACAAATGAACACTTACTGCATAATCTCTCACATTGCAGAACAAGCATTTGCAATGCAATAGGTCTCGCAGTTACACAAGTTTGAGCTATTGACATTGTAAACGACAATGCCTTTTATTTATGTTTTTGTTTTTGAAACAAAATTATAAGGCATTGTTATTTACAATGCCAATAGCTTAAACTCGCGTGGCAAAAGAAATGCAATAATTTGCTAGAGTTTAAGCTATTGGTATTGTAAATGATACTGCCTTTTATTTATGCTTTAAAACAAACATTTAAATAAAACGCATTGTCATTTACAATGCCAATAGCTGAAAGTCTCACAAATGCGAGACCTATTGCATTGCAAAGGACCCACTTGTCCCCAGTTATAAGTATTTACATTTGGCAAAAATAGTAACAGCAGATTTCAGTTAAGGCCCAGTGGTGAAATAAGCTGGTGATGCTTTCACACCTTACCCGATTCACAGGCTCCCTTCTGCGTCTAGAGGATGGCGGGCAGCCCTTGTTGCAGTGCCTTGCGGGTCTCCACCTTCATTTGCCACACCTCTTGGCACTGTGTGCTCTATCTGCGAGCCAATAGTCGCGGGCAGCCTCTTGGCGCTGCGTGAGTTAGGTCAGCCTCTTGGCGCTGCGTGAGTTAGGGCAGCCTCTTGGCGCTGCGTGAGTTAGGGCAGCCTCTTGGCGCTGCGTGAGTTAGGGCAGCCTCTTGGCGCTGCGCGAGTTAGGGCAGCCTCTTGGCGCTGCGCGAGTTAGGGCAGCCTCTTGGCGCTGCGCGAGTTAGGGCAGCCTCTTGGCGCTGCGCAAGGTAGGGCAGCCTCTTGGCGCTGCGCAAGGTAGGGCAGCCTCTTGGCGCTGCGCGAGGTAGGGCAGCCTCTTGGCGCTGCGCGAGTTAGGGCAGCCTCTTGGCGCTGCGCGCGTTAGGGCAGCCTCTTGGCGCTGCGCGAGTTAGGGCAGCCTCTTGGCGCTGCGCAAGGTAGGGCAGCCTCTTGGCGCTGCGCGAGGTAGGGCAGCCTCTTGGCGCTGCGCGAGTTAGGGCAGCCTCTTGGCGCTGCGCGCGTTAGGGCAGCCTCTTGGCGCTGCGCGAGTTAGAGCAGCCTCTTGGCGCTGCGTGAGTTAGGGCAGCCTCTTGGCGCTGCGTGAGGTAGGGCAACATCTTGGTGCTCTGGGAGGTCAGGCAGTCACGACCGCACGCCGCCCTCAGGCCAGTGCAGGCACTGAGGTGTACACCTGACTAGTAGTGACGTCAGAATCTTCTTATATAGTGCCTACTACCTCTTTACACTCGTTTCAAAACACTATGCAGAAACAGCACTAGAGAAGCAGCACTCAAATAAGTAACAACTATACAATTAATACGGGCAAACATGGCCATGTGCAAAGACATAGGAGACACGAAAATGGCCGTTATCCGGTAACAATTTGCTCATTTCGTTATTTGTCACTAAATCATTATCAGTATGTAGGCAACAACCAGCAAAGAAAGGGTGAAACATGACAAAAACAGACAAGGGTAATCCTGTGGCCTAACGGCTAGAGCGGTCGACCTCGACGCAGGGGACCTGGGCTTGAGTATCGACAGGGACGCACTATATCCTGGGATTCTGGGCAAATCACTTATTCTCCCTGCGCAAACAAAACGATCAAAATGAATGTGTCCGTCTGTAAAGCAAGTGGTGCTCTTGTAAAGCTCTCCGAAACCTTCAGGTCAAATTGCCGCTATTGAAAACAACATTCACACCTTTAAGCATAATTTAGCAAAGTTTCTGTATTAGGGCAGCAAGCTGACCTTTCACACCAGTAATGGAAGAGCCAAATTGAAAGTGAAAAAATAAAACGTATGACTGTGCAAAAAAGTTGGGAAAAATGCAAGTTTACATGTCAGAGTAAAAACAGCCGTACTGAGGAAGCATTGCTTAATTAAAGAGCTTCCTGGCTAATATGGTTTAACTTAAAACAATACAGAATTTTGAATGGTGTTGAATTACACGCAGCAACCAATTTCCTGAGGATAAGGGTAAGTAAAGAGAATTATGCATTGTTATGTTGTGGAACAATAAGGATGCCACGGGGATTTATTTACCTACAAACGAGAGCTGACTGAATATGCTGGCTAAAAACAAACCCAGTGTCGATAAAAATGGAGGAAAAATCTCAAACATGTATTTGTTTCAGTAAAAACGTGACTTCACAATTGAATGGCCATCACTACATTTACGGACACACAAGCCTCATATATTCCTCCGAACTCTCTGAAGGTTTTGCAAACAGTAAAAAGAAAAACCAGGTGGGTGCTACTAGCGACCTGTAGCTCCACCTAAAAAAACATTATATAGCGCGGACTTTACCTGTGCTCCGACGCTGTGCTCGTCAACAGGGTGACTCAAAACAAAACTGACAGCGAACTGTGAGAGGCCTCTTCTGAACCCCATCGGCTAAGTAAACATGCAGTAAGTTGGGTTTTAAAATGAAATAAACTGCGTCTGTTCACTACAGAACACATGCTGTTCTCTTATTTTATTGCTGTGAAGAAGAAGAAGTTAGTCAGCTGTAGGGCAGGGGCTGCCCGCGCATGCGCGGGATTTCTAACTTTTATTCTGAAGAGCCCAGGTTAGAAATGCCGCGCATGCGCGGCCAGCCCCCGCCCTCCCAGGTCCGGCAGCTGAAGTCCCGTCGTGAAGAACATCGGAAAGGGGCGAACATGCCTAAGAGGAGAGGAGCCCGGTGAGTGGGGGTGAGGGTGGGGGTGAACGCGCGTGTGTCTGTTCGAGTGTGTCTGTGCGTGCGTGCGTCTGTCTGTGTGCGCGTGTGTCTGTTTAAGGGGGGGTGCATGTATGTATGCAGTGTGTGTGTGCCTGTGTATGTGCGCATGCGTGAATGTGGCTGTGTGAGTGTGTTTGCGCATGGGAATATGAGGCACGAGAGGCGCCGTGCGCGCCTACGAGGTGAAATCTGCGCTCGTGCCCCTCTCGTGTCTACATTCCCAAATATGGCTGACAATAGGTCTCGCGCAGACTCTGTCTGCTCGACCTAAAAAATACGGCTGACAATAGGTCTCGCGCAGACTCTGTCTGCTCGACCTAAAAAACGAGTTTGCATGCTTTCATTTACGTGCTGGCTGAATCCATACTGTCCTTTGTAAGGTAGCTGCTGTATTTCTCCAAGAGGGGTGCAAACTGAACAGACATTCGGTCCTTTGACCCTGCTGCCTTTTTCATTTCGGCAAGTCCCCGTAGGTTTAAATCTATATGATTGCCCCATCAATGTAGTGATTTACAACCTTCATGGTTAACCGGGAAATGCTTATATTTCAACTGCAGCGGTTCTGGGTTTGGTTTATATATCTAAAGATGTATAGCTGTGAGACCACTGACTTGTTACGGGCCGTCTCTTTGGGCTTTAACTCTTAGGCCAGTGAAGATGAGCAATGAAGGCTTACTCGTAGGGGTGATACTGGTATAGAAACGCAGATACATTTACTATATAAAGAACATGGAATAGATACGATACTGAGTTATGCTATAACTTTATGAAAATAGCATGACTGTTCTTAACCTGCAAGTTTGAATAGTTTAGTAAAATGTGAGGGCTATTGGCTGAATATGTCTCTACCCAATAGGAAGATGTAATTTCTCTTACAACAATGCAGCACAAGCCAAAGCACATGTTTGGCATTAGGCATAGAGACTGCATGCATGCCTGTACTGTGCTCTGTGGCTTAAATGCTGAATGGCTTGTTGACGAGATTAGTTCAAATAGATTCTGTGAGTGCATCTTTAATCTTAATTAAGTCAGGTACTACACTACAAGAGTTTCATTTTGAATTGGCGACCACACTATACAAAGTCCACGGTCTCTACATTAAAGTGCGAGTAGGAAGAGGTTGGTTGGTTGGTTGGTGTTTGGGACACAGGCAGGTATTGTTGTGAGGCCCCCAGACTCAGAGAACACTCAGACACACTTTTGGTGGGAGGAGAACATGACGGTCAAATCAGCAGCAAGGATATAGGAGCACAGCGTTCAAATACAGGTGCTGGGGGAGATACAACCTTCTCAGTTGTGCTATATAGGAGGAAGAGCCAGCAGTAAGAAAGCACAGGGGGACCTGTGAATGCCACAGCAATGGAAACAAAAGGTTGGGGAAGGCCATGGGAAGAAAGAGCCACCCGGACGACCCACTTAAATGTAGTGGTTCGCCCTGAAGGCACTTGAATTCTTTCCTCACTCATGGTGGTCTTCAGTTGAGCAGCAAAAATGTCAGGGGAATTTGTGAGAAAAATTTAGAGGCACTCTTCGTCTTTTCGTGATCTCCTAATACCAGATGTGTCACGGCCTGGACATAGGGATGGTAGTTCCCTTGTTGAAAGGAGCTACATTTTGGGTGTACTCCCACTGCTAGAATAATCAAGTATTTTGATCGGGGGCTAAACTTGTTACATAATAGTGGAGCATGGGCCAAGGGACTCGTCACACAAGTCCACTGTGCAGAATAAGGTACCAAGTTTGGGAGAACCAATGAAATCAGGAGTAAGACGCCCCAGGGTTACTGTGCTACGAATTTTCAAGCATATATCTTTAATATTGTTTTGGATGGGCTTACTGTTAAGTCAAAATCTACAAATGATCAGTGTCTTTTCAAGGTTCATCTGTACAGAGGGTCTCATTGATTCCTTACTTCAGGGTGGTGAACACTCCATAAAACTCTCTTGGAGGCTCTTAAAAGATTATTTGTTTCCTCAGTTCAAGAATCATGCCCCACATGCAGAGGATTTTGCCATGAGGAGGACTGCTGGATGGAGCTCCTGTTTACCATAGAGGTGGGCGAGACACTGACAGCTCAAGTCAAGCTAGAAACCTGTCTTAGCTCGAGGTCCTATCGGACCCTCAAGCCCAAAATGAGCCAGGATGTGAACAATTCAAAAACCTCTTGTGTTAGGTTTAATAGACTATAATATTGCTCTCTTAATAATAAGGTCATATTTAGGGCCATATTTATCAAAAATTCATTGAATGGAGCAAGCCACCTTGCTGTGCTGCGCTGTGTGAAAAGAAAACAGCAGGATTGCGCCATTCCTGTCCTTTCCTAACACTGGCACACTTTTAGCTGTCTAGTACCAATGCAAACACCCTTTTGTCATTTTACAAGGGTGTCTGCCTTGCAGTCAGGATAGTTTTTGTGCAGGAAGGTACACCTTCCTGCACAAAAACAAGCATCAGAGGTATTCTCCTCTTTCTCAGTGTGCTGCAGAACACTTATAAAGAGGAAACAACGAGGAGAAATAAAGATATTTCTCTTTGTTGCGTCTCTGGTGGGGAGGAGTACATTTCTGAAGGATTCCCAGGTCTACCAATGTTGGTAAAACTGGGGATGTTTCAAAATCCATGGGTGGGGGGCGTGGCCAAGGCGGCGAGCATGGCGGACGCAGCTTAAACGAGCTCCATCCCGCCGGCACAATATCCTGCTGAATATCCTGTGTTGACCCGACCCAGGGACGCCCAGACTAGGTGGCTGCTCACGGACAGCGGAGAGGGAGCCCCGATAGAGAGTTGGGCGCCCTCGCTGCCTTTCTTCTACCGTCCTGAGCCCTGACCGCGGCGCGGCCTGCGCCGCACACTGAAGCCGGGAGCTGGCGTGGTGAGCAGTCCGCCCGGAAGTGCGGTGACGCCGGGGGCGCCGGAGTGAGGCGGGCTGGCCCTGATCTCGGCCATAACTGTGCTGACACCGGAGCTCCTGGCTGAGAGTCGGCGCCCAGAGGAGGAGCAGCAGCGAGGCCACGGCGACGAAATTGTGGGGTAAGAGGCCGTGATTTGACGGGCGGCCTTGCGGGGGAGGGGACGCTCCTGTGGTGGTGAGCGGTTCCCGATCGGCGGTTGGGTCGGACCGCGGGGTTCCGGAGGCCTCAGAGTCTTGGGGGGCTGCTGCCTTCCCGTTTCTCCCTCCTCCCCCCCCCCTCGATATCCTGCATCTGCCTCCTCTGGGTGCTGCGACGAGCAAAGTGTTGGCTGGTGGCTGAGTCTGTGCACCTCGGCCTCCATTGTGCGGGACCCTTCGTTCGGCGGCCACATCGGGCCGCAGAGAGGGGACACATACACGGAGACCCCCCCCTTTGAACTCAGGCAGCGCACGGCCGGCGGCGGGGCCCCGAGAGGGACTTGGGGACTGCACGAGGGCGCACGGAGGGAGGCCCGAGCTGCCTCCAGTGGGCCCTGAAGGTGGCGGAGTGGACCCCTGCGGCAATTTCGCCATTGCCACGAAGGCTAGAACCTTCTGACTTGAGGCTGGGGGTGTGACGTCAGGGTGCAGGTGCCAGTTCAGAGAGCCTTCCATTAGATGAGAGCGAGGGCGCCGACCCCCTCCAGAACATCGTGTGTGCTTCCCTCCAGACCTTGAGAGGGCAGCGGATATTGGATCGGGGTTCCCGTGCTCCCCACGGCCTGCCCCTGTGCCCTAAGCGCAACATGACGAGAGGTGGAAACAGCGGCGGAACCACGAAGCAGGGCCCTTTGGACAAATTCGCGGGGCCGAGTGGGGGTGCGGGAGCGCCCGGTGGTCAACAAGGCTCGGGACCAGACAACGCGGCGCTGATGGCAGCGATCACACAATCAAGAGACATGCTGGATGCCAAAATTGGGGCGGTCGGGGCGGATGTGACCTTTCTCCGACAAGATTTACGCAATGCTGTCACCCGCATCACCGAAACTGAAACCAGAATCACGGAGGTGGAAGATGATGTGGTGATCCTCAAGAAGAAGATGGCCGCCATGGAGGGGATCCAAAAGGGTCTAGCGCTCCGGGTTGAGGACGCTGAAGGACGGGCCAGGAGGAACAACCTGCGGTTTGTGGGATTCCCGGAGGACAGTGAGAAGGGTAACATGGAGGCCTTCCTGACCCAGTGGCTGGAGGGGTGGCTTCCCCCGAAGTCCCTCTCACGCTGCTTTGTCGTGGAGCGGGCACATCGTGCACTTCTTCCAAAGCCGCCAGTGGGGGCTCGCCCCCGATCAGTGATCGCCAAACTGCTCAATTACCATGATCGGGACACTATCTTACGACAGGCCCGCGCCAAAGACCCTCTAATGTACGAGAATCACAAAATTCTGATCTTTCCGGACTATACCAAACTTGTGCAACAGCAACGACAGTCCTTTACTGCAGCGAAGGCGCGACTGCGGGAACTCAAGATTCAGTATGCCTTGCTTTATCCGGCCCGCCCTACGGGTGGTGTTCCAGTCCCGTACCCAGTTCTTTAACTCTCTGGAAGAGGTTTTTGCCTGGACAGATGAAACGGTGCGCGTTAAAGTACATACCCCTCGAAGACGTGATTCCGATTCATCAGTCTCTGCGGGACATCAGAGGACACCACGACGATCCCGTAGTAGGAGCAACTGGAGATCGCGCTCAAAGAAGCGCCCACCTTCTCGGGAGGAAGCGGCAGAAGATGCGGAGGTGACGGACTCTCAAACCCTGAAGCTGTGAGGCCTTCTGTTCATTTGAGTCCGACTGACGCTGAGGCCCCCGGTGGCCGCTGGGGGTTGTGGTCGAGTAAGGAACAATAATGCTTATTGTAGGCATGCCACCTGAACTTTTGCTTCACATGTAACTGTATGTGGGTGGAACATGGGTCGGGAGACGCGCGAGAGAAGGCGGGTCTACTCCCGAAGTTCGTTTTGTGGGTTGGGTGAGGGGTTATTTCAGACCAGGTGGGTAGTTGGGTGGGATCCATTGGCATAGTGGGTCTCTGACCTCCCGTTGGAGGGCTGGGATCGCCTACACCGCGTCAGGTACTTCAATGTTGCTGAGGTATGGGGTGGGGGGTTGGAGGGGGAGTTGTGGGCACAGTTTGGGACAGGGGTGGACATGGAGGGAGGTTGGGGGCGACTGGGGTGGTGGGGGGATCTGGAGGGGAGTTAGGGGAATTTGGGTACTTAGCTTTAGCACAGTGTGTACGAGAGCATGGTCGGTTTTATGTATCTGTGTGTGGCCTCTGACGCCTAGCACCCTGAAACTTTGGCCTGTGGATGGCGGATGATGTACTTGAAATGGGCCTCCCGCGGGCCTCGCTGCGAATTATGAGCTGGAATGTGAGGGGGATGCTCGACAAAGTTAAAAGAGGTGCAGTTTTGCAGCTAGGGAAAAGGGAAAAGGTTGATGTGCTGCTATTACAGGAGACACACCTCCTGGGAACCAAAACCCTTAGCTTACGAAGATATGGCTATGATCAGGTATTTCACGCAGGCTTTGCGAGAGGATCCCGGGGGGTCGCAGTTCTGATACACCGTAGGGTGTCCTATACGCATGAGACGCAGTGGATAGATGCCCATGGCAAATTTGCATTTGTTAAGGGGATGGTGGGAGATGAGCCCATGGTGTTTGGCAGTGTGTATGCTCCACCCCTGCTGCAGGAGGCCCTTATAGAGCGGCTGTTTGATGTTTGGGTTGAGGTCCCGAGTGTGTTAACGGTAGTGGGTGGTAACTGGAATGACGTGATGAGTGGGAGGATGGACCGATGTAAGCCCGGAGGGGGCCTCATTGTGGACACCCCTACTAAATTGAGCAGCTTGGTGCAGGGGGTGGGCTGGATAGACGCATGACGATACCAACATACACATAGCCGCGAATTCACTTATGTCTCTGCAGTCCATAAATCCTTCTCTAGACTCGATTACCTGTTCATTCCTCAACCCTGGATTGGGAGGGTGGACTCTACTTCCATACTTCCGCGGGGTCTGTCGGATCATTCCCCGATAACAATGGACTTACTCTTAGATAGGAGGCGGCAGCCCTTTCGGTGGCGCCTTTCCACGTGGCACTTGCAGCAAGACGAATACCAGTCACATATGCGGGAGGCTATAGCACACTACTGGGACGACAACGATAGGCCTGACACTGATCCCATGACCTTGTGGGAGGCCCTGAAACCAGTGCTCCGTGGGGTGGACATCACTTGGTGTGCAGCGCACCGTCGGGCCCGTAGGGGGGCCATTGAGGAGGCAGCGTCTCAGGTCCGCAGCCTGGAGGCAGAGTGTGCCTCGGGGGGGAGGGATGATGCGATGGAGCAATTGCTCTACCTTCTTCAGTCGTACACTTCCTTATTGCTAGATGAAGCCCGTCAGCTGTGGCTGGCTACGCAGAGTAGGATATATCAATGGGGTGACAAATCCAGCACGATGTTGTATAGGCTCTGCCAGGGCGCTTTCCGGGCTCAGTCCCTGCCAGGACTCCGGGATGAGGCGGGAGACCCTGTGACTGCCCCTGAGGTCCTGGCCGCTACCTTTGCGCATTACTATGCGGCTCAGTACGCCCTCCGGGAAACTCTCTCGGCGGAGGAGGTTGATAAATTCCTGGCGGACCTTCCACCCTGGACTCTTTCGGATGAAGGTCGTGCTCGGCTTGAATTCCCACTGTCGGCGGAGGAGCTGGGAGCGGCGCTGGGGGAACTGAATACTGGTAAGGCCCCTGGGCCTAACGGCTTCCCATGCGAATTTATGAAAACATTTCATCTCCAGCTGGGGATGCGCTACAGGAAGGCACTGGAGGCGGCCAGGGACTGTGGGCGCCTACCGGCGGACTGGCGACATGCGGAGATTGTGGTTTTCTGTAAACCTGGGAGGCCCCCAGAACGCACTGAATCGTACCGTCCGATCTCGCTGCTTAATGTCGAGGCTAAAATCCTGGCGAAGACCTTGGCTAATCGCCTCCTCCCCTACATTACGGACTTGGTCCACCCGGATCAAGCCGGGTTTATGCCCCACAGGGCGACGTGACACAACATCAGACGAGCGCAGTTGGTGGTGGAGGCGGCGCGGGCGGCGGGAATCCCGGCGGCGCTACTACTGGCCGATATCGATAGGGCTTTCGATTCGCTGAGCTGGACATACCTCCGAGCGCTCCTACTTCGCCTCAATTTGGGTCCGCGTTTCCTGTCGTACATACAGCTCCTATATACAGATCTGACGGCAGCTGTGAGAGTGGCCGGGGCGGTATCCAGCCCCTTCCCTATAGGCCGAGGCACCCGGCAGGGTTGCCCTCTCTCACCATATTTGTTTGCCCTGGCCATGGAGCCGCTGGCGGCATGGGTGCGGATGGACGCACAGATGCGCGGCGTTGAGTGGGAGGCGGGGCCGTCCGACAGAATCGCGCTCTATGCCGATGATGTTCTTTTCTTCCTTACTGACCTGAATAGATCAGGGCCCAGAGTCCTTGAAATAATGCGAATATTTGGCGAAGTGTCTGGTCTTAACTTGAATGTGCAGAAATCGCAGCTGTGGGTGCTGGGGAGGAGTGGTAGCCTGGGTTCCTGGGCATCGGCCCTACAGGAGGCTGCAGGTGGCATTAAGTACCTGGGCGTTTTTCTGACGGATGTGCCCGGAGTCTCCTGGTCACACACTGTACTACCAGTGTGGGACAAAATACGGTCTGATATGAAAATTTGGTCTAGGATGCCTTTGAATATTTATGGCCGCTCGGCCATATTCAAGATGGTAGCTCTCCCCCGTATTCTGTATCAATTACAAAATCATCCATATCCTATATCGCCGCAGTGGTTAAGGCAGGTAAACTCGGCGCTAAGTCAGTTCTTGTGGGCCGGAGGGGAGGCAAGGGTAGCGCTCTGCATCTGCTTCCTCTCTACTTATTGTGGGGGGCTGGCCACGTCCGACGTCCTGTCCTACTACCAGGCATCACATCTTTTGGTCCTCAACGAGTGGTGGTATGGGGACCGGGGTGACCCGGCCTATGCCCTGGAGAGATACCTGATGGATCCAGACACGCTGCATACTATCTTGTATTCAGCGGCTACTAGAAAGAGGCTCCCGATGGTCACCCAGGTGGTCTTTCAGGTATGGCGTGGCACTCTCCGTCGCATGGGATGGTGGAACACGTTGACAAAGGAAACCCCACTGTGGCACAATGGGAGGCTTCCGGCACTGGCGTCCCTGCAGGGATTCAGTGGATGGGATGCGATTGGCATTTCGGCGCTGGGCCACGTCATGACTGGCACGACCCTTAAGTCCTTTCAGGCTCTACAAGACGAATATGATATGCCCCATACTCAATTCTTCCGATACCTGCAGCTCCGACACGCTCTGTCCCCCGCATTAGTTGGCTTGGACTCTTTGCCGGAATTCAGCCCCCTGGAGGCAAAGGTCTTCATGGGGGACTTGGAAACTAAGAAAATATCTAATATATATCAAACACTCGTTACACACTGCTCCTCTTCACTCGATAAATTGCGGTCTGTGTGGGAGGGAGATGTAGGAGGTCTGGAGGAGGAGGATTGGAGAGAAGCCCTGGAGGCCCCAAGGGGGGCAGCAGTTGCGGTGCGCTTGCGCTTTATTCAATTTAAATACCTGCATAGGGCATACTATACTAGAGATCGCCTGTGGCGGGCGGGTCTGATAGCCTGCGGTGTGGATGTTCAGTTGGCTCCTTTTTACATACGGTGTAGGCGTGTGCGGGGTTGCAGAGATTCTGGACAGGGGTGTGGGATTGTCTGACAGAGGTGTTGGGCTGGGACCTCCCCCGCTCGCCGAAGCTGGGCCTTCTCCATGTCATGGAGCAAGTGGGAGGGAATATCTATAAACGTCACCTGCTTCTGCTGGGCCTAACGGTGGCCAAAAGAGACATTGCTCGGGCTTGGAAGGCTCCTAGGGCCCCCCTGGTGGAGGTGTGGAAGAGGGGCATGGACTTTAACATGGGGCTGGAACGCCCGGTATTTGAGGCCAGGGGCTGCCCCAGAAAACATTTTCAAATCTGGAAAAGATGGGCGGACTACAGAGGCCTGCTGCTGGACCCTCCGGCGCCGCGAGACGCCGATGCTGAACGTTTATTAGTTGATTCTGGGTGAAATGTTACACGCATAGATACTGAGTTCACTATGCTCTTTCGGATGGACCATGTAGACACTGTGCGGGGTAGGGGGTGGGTACCGGGCGGGGAGTTCTAAGGGTGGGAGTTTTGGGGCGGGGGGATCGGGGTAAGGTATTAATATCGGAATGTTGATTGAATGACTGGTTTGCGACGATATTTATGTGCACACTGCCTTTCTGTCATTTAGGAAGCAGTACCTCATTGTATTCTGTCAACAGCAAAACTCCCCAAAAATTTTGTTCTGAAAAAAAAAATCCATGGGTGGATGCGTGGGAACACCCACACTACACCCAAGGCACACCTGCCTGTCACAGAGTAACGCAAGGCAGCGATTTGCACTGCCTTGCATACTCTAGATTTATCAAGCCACTAGGGCCATGTCAGTTGGCCTTGCGTAGCTTGATAATCTCATTTGGGTATTGCGTCGCCCTTGCGTGGTGCAAGGGTGACACAAAACCTTGACAAACATGCCCCTTAGAGCGCACATGCCAGCTGGCTTGCCTCTTAGTTTACTTGTGGCCAGGCGCGTTCTAGCGGGGGCCGGGTGGGCCTGGCCCATGCCAACATGCGCCTAGACCACAGAAATATGAGCCTTGGCCCTCTCAGTGACAGCGCAAAGGCCAATAAAATCAGGCATCTTCAATTTAAAAAGTTACTCCTAACGTTGTTTTCCTTCCCGTTCTGGGAGTTGAGTGATTTGGCGTGGGCTCTTTCTCACAGCCATCCCCAATCACCCAACTGCTTTTAGAAAGGTGGGCTGTGTCAAGCAGGAAAAATAGGGGCATGGCGAAGGGGATAAATTCTTTAGCTGCATATCAGATCAGGCTGTGACACAAAGTTTGACTAATGGAGTAGGTAAGAGAATGTGTTACTATTTGTTTTAATTTTTTTAATCTGCACAGGCCCAGCAAGGCACATACTTTGTGTATGCTTGGGAGAGTGGGAGAGGTGTAGCGCCGCGGCCAGGGCGACTGACGCTGGAATCTGGGGATCACGGTTCGATCCCCGGCTCCGGCGGCAGATTAGCCCAGCACCATGTGACTCTGGGCAATAGCTCGCTTAATCTTCCCGACGGCCCCCAGCGCCTAGAGACCCTTACGGGTCATTGTGCGCTTTACAAATGTGGACTTTACTATGCTTCATTTAAATTGTTTATATCATTATCATGGCCATGGATTCAAGACAACGATAAAAATGTCCAGATAACTGGTGATTAATGATCCTGCTGGAGAGCAATCCTTTGCCTGTTGGTAGCTTTGAAATGCAGATAAGCGGTATTTTACGAGGATAGCTTAGTGGGTTACTGCCTTTGTCACAGAGATTCTTGTGTTACTTGCAGTTACAATCCTAACATAGGAAAGTGACATATGAACTGTCCTCAAAGAGCTGCCTAAAAACATGAATGCTATAGTTAGAACTTCACTTTTTTGTGTTACTATATAGTTAGAACTTACCCAGACTTTCATTATTTTAATCTTGTTAAAAAGAGTTTAGGCCAATACACATTTTTATTAGTAAAGCCAACACCCAACCAGTGTGGTATACTTTAAATCCTGAATTTGTGCTTCTCCAGACCAAACCCTCTTAAAATATACTGCCCACTAGTATGAATGGCATTTGATTCCTACACCTTGTAATCCTCATTGGCTTATGTGGCATTCCCTATAGACTGATTTACATACTTGTATGATTCATTGTTTCTGTTTAATGTGTGCGTGGTGTAAAGTACTGTGACACCCTACACTGATATGAGTAGTGCTATACAACAAATGAAATGCATACGAGAGAGTGGCTACGAAGAAATGAAGGGCACTGTTGGAGGGTGGTAGTAATGGTATCTGGAGAAAGAGGTCATTGCTGGGGTGCCAAAAAAGACTTTCGTACTAGCGCTAAAGCTGGCGCTGCCATGGCCTTTCTGTTTTTATTTAATTAGCAGTCAGGTCATTAGGGCAACTGTGGAACATATTTTAGTGTGTGCTAATTATATTTACTGCTATGTTCAATGTTTTAAGTTTTAAGGGGATTTTGCTAATGTTTTTTATGAGAATATTGAAGGTGGAGCTGGATGGTGGCTTACATGGGGCTGGGGCCCAAGGTCAGTTGTGAGATAAGGTGCACAGGAAAGGGGTGGTAGAAAAGTGGATAATTGGGCCTGGAAGTACTTATGTTGATTTCTGGCCTACTGGAATTTGAGGGTTTGCATTTAAGTCCAGACATTGCTCTTTCTATCAAATAACTCTCAAGGGCTTGTCGGCTACCACAAGAAGCGATAAATTGGACCCGCAGTGGCCCACACAAATGCACCCTTGGCCCACCCAAAAACAAATTCCTGGAGCCAGGCCTGCTTGTGGCATTGTCATTATGGTTGAGGGGGAGCCAGGAACGATTCTCACATGTTGTATAAAACTATCACTACCACTTTTAACAAACAACTCTCAATGCAGTGATATACTTTGATGTACTAAGGTGAAACGCATCTGCAAGTTAAAGAAATAAACTTTATGGAATTTTGGAGATAGTCATATTTGTGTATGCTATTTGTTGCATGATTTACATGTCAGAGCTCGGGTCGTGCAAAGGCTTTTTAGAGCCAACCCAGACCCCTGGCCATGCCTCCAGCCTGGTTTTTTAGTTCTCGAAAGGATGCCAGGGGCCCTCGTGTAGCCAACGAAAATGGCCCCATTAACTGCTGGTGGGGTCGTAAAGTAGAGCAATTATGAGGGTTCAGGCTGCCCTTCAGACCTCTAGGCCCAGGTGTCACTGCACCTTCCGCACCAATGTTAATTACGCCCCTGCTCGGGTCGCCCTATTCATTTGATGCCCCCCCCCCCCCCCCCACCTCTAGTTTACCATGATTGCTTGTGTAGCACTCATTTGCTGGAGCAAAATATTTCACGAGTTGCTAGGCGTATTACAGCCCCCATGATGCACCCCCCTGTGCTGTAATGATACTAGCAACTTAATATTCTTAACTATGAATACATAAAATCATGAAACTATGTAACAGTCGGGGTCAATTATTTTCTCATTTCGGCTGAAAGTTTCCATGTGGTGTGCGTTCATAGGAACGGGTGTGAAAAGTTGGCAACTAAACAATCTCCCAATCTAGATCTTTCTTTTCTCATGAATAACATAATCTCAAAAGCTGCAACCTATTGTGTGTGTCTGAACTTTTGTGAGCAGCTGCTGCAATTGATCATCTGCATATTAATTCCGTAACAGCGGCGTTTCAGTTTCCAAATAACCACAAAGACCCTTAACCACGCTTTTCTTGAATTAGCTTTGAAATATTAGCTATCACTTTTTTTCTGTTCTCCCGACTGAAAAAAAAGCCTCTCCTTGTTTAACGCTTTTCTCTGCCGAGAAGAATTGCCACCTCGTCCCCGGGTCTTTGTGTCCGTCTAATATCGCCTTTTCTTCTGCTGACGGCGCAACAATGGCGCCCGCAGACCCACCTGACAGCCTGGGCGCGCGCAAGAAAGGGCACAGGGCGGAGCGAGCTGCTCTGTGTGGGGTGCGCCCTACCTGCTGCCAGCCGTGCAAACAAACCCAGAATGCGGAGTAAGAAGGAAGGACTGGGAGGTAAAACGGAAAATACACCCTTTCACACTTTTGTGCCAATATTTACAGCGTTATGCTGGTTGACGTATCCTCTACCTTGCATTCGAAAGGTAGTGTAAGGCCAAGTTCTTTCAAGGTCATGGCAGGGCCGGACTGGCAATTGTGCCACCCGTATACACAAAATGTAGGGGTGAGGGTACGGACTGACCTACCCTGAACCCCCTGTCAATACTAAGTACATCAGAAGGAGTAGGGAGCATTACAATATTTATGCCTGGTGATGGCACGTGCTATGTGTCCTAATACTGCCCTCTCTCACACAATTGTGTGACATGCTTCATCATAATGCTGCTTACAATACACCCCGGCGTAGCCACGCATGGGGTGGAGCAATAGGGTGGGGGACGACAATACAACATAGAAAGAAACAAATTATTTCCACAGTGGCTGGGAACAACGGTAGTGAAAGTGCAGTTTGATGTGGGGTAAAACTAGCTCGGAAGTGTCGCTGTGCCTAAGACTTTATTCCTGGACGGGGTTAATGAGACCCCATGTTTTTTAGAGGAAGCTTACACTGACCCAGATATAAATAAATAAAAATTACAGCCACACAATTTCTCAAAGGAGCTCATATTCATATTCGCTCTTTCACCTGTAAATACAATGTACTAGCCAGAACAGCCCAAAGTGCACTACACCAAAACATGTGATTTTAAAGTGCAGGGCGACAGACACAAGCGCTCAAGCAATACAAACATGTCTATCTCAGTATAACTGGAACATATTCCTAGAACCACACCTTCGTTTCTGCACCACGAGAATAGATATAAAACGAAAAAGTACGACAGTACTGCCCCCTGCCGGAAAATATTTCGAACAGTCTAACTAGTAACACATCTGCCGTTTAAAATATGAAATTACGCACGCAGCATATGACACTGAAATAAATATGAATAATATAAAATGAGTGCACAAGAAGAAGACAATTTACCGGTCTTCACCCACAAATCAGTATTAAAGTTCAGGGGCCAGATTACATACGTTTTACAACAGTGGAAAGCAATTTTGAACCAACATTTTGCATCAAATAACCTGTGCAAAGCTCAAATAGCAAATTACAATTTTTGTGCACGTCTGCGGGTACGAATCCCTGCGATGTAGGTACCTGTTCAATTTTGCCTGGTACACACGTTCATGTAAATTAGTCCGTTGTTACGTAGTTTATTTGATGGTGTAGGGGTCCTAGCCACAAAGAAACATTTCATCATAAACTTAAGTTTAACACCAAATGTATCCTTTCTGTATCTGCCAGGAATTCACAAAGGAATTGCTGGCAGGCGAAAGCATATATTTACTAGAGGTGGGCGAACCACTGAAGGCGCGAGCTTGACTCAAGCTACATAAGTGTCTCTGGCTCGGCTCGACTTCCTCCTGGGCTCTCGAGCCCAAACCAAGCCGAGCTGTGGCCCCTTCCAATCCAAAGCTACATTGTACTCGAATGTCTTGATGAATGTCTCTTGAAGTTAACCAGCAGCATCTATCCATGCTTCCTACTCTTTGGGTCCTCATCTGGCAGGACATGGCTGATTCCCTTGTTGAAAATATGGGCTCCTTGGAAAATATTCCCAAATGTAGATAAAAGGCATTAAGATAATCCCATGTAAGTAAAGTTTCTATCCTTTAGTGAGGTGTTGACTAGGTAGATGTCTTGCAGGTGTTTGCTAGTGGGATGTTAGCTGGCAAAGCAATGATCTTTCCCTTTTTGCAATGTAGAGTGAGCCCTGGAAGGTGCAGTGAGCCCCCAATGGCTTAGAAAGTCCAAATGCATTTGAGGATTCATCTTGGCGTGCCTGACTTGAAAATGGGGTGGCCTTTTTGAGGTTTAGTAAAAGATGCAAAGAACTGGTTGGTTTTGCAAAAGGACATCCCTACGTTTTAAGAATGAAGGAGAGTGGCGTTAGCATTTTGTGCTTAACACCACACTTTGCCATTCCCTTTTAAATATGCCCCTAGGTTTTCCCTGGTCTTAGTTTTGGCGCAGACTCCAATTTACACCACCCTTGTAAATGGGGGAAGCTTAGAAATGAATGGTAGTTACGGCCAGTGCTTAAAATGGGCCGGTACTCACCGGTACTGAGTACCGGCACTCTCCATATTCTCTTACTGAGTACCAGGACTTCTCCTAAGGGTTATGAGAGTACCGGTACTCCCAGTGGCTGGCATGCGGTGGTCAATCACTGTGTTATGGGCGTGTGACAGTTAATGACGAGTGTATTCCGGCGCTAGGTACGGCTGCAGCCCTACACTCAAAGCCGGCATTTGTTAAGATGTATGCTTTAGGCATTTGGCGCCCTTGCTAATTATGTCTGAAATGAGGCAGCAGGGGGTCCTTTTTAAGTTGACTGGTCAGTCCCTGGATGAGCAGTGACTGCCCCGTGAACCCTAACACCTCGGGCCCCCCCAGCTCACCTAAATCGCCGATAGCTTAGCTGCTAACGGTGATGGGTCTGTTGGTGTGCGTCAGGAGGGGTGAGACAGTGAAAGAGGGTGAAGAAAGGGACACTGAGATGTTAAAACATGGCCCAAAATCCTAATCAATGCATTCAATCAACTCTAATCTGGCAAGTCAGACAGAGGCGCAGGGACATGAACAAGGCGGTTGCAAGATGACAGGGGGTCTGTATTGCCTTAATGCGCACAGCTCCGTGCGCCCCTCGGAATACTGGCGCCCTGGGCCTGGGCCCAGCTCGCCACTCTACAGGCCGGCCCTGCTCACACCGCGACAGGACAGAAAGACCTGTGTGGTTTGACAGCTAGAGCTCTCCACATTGGAACTGCAGCACCAGTGTCTGTCAGAGGCCTCACGCCCTTCGGCCAACTTCGGCTCGTGTGTGCAGTGCACATTGGTCAATTTTTTGCTTATATATAGTGCAAAGGTGGCAGGAGGGCATTAAAGTGCTTTACATGAGAAGCACAAGTTCTACTTGATCGCATACTTTTTGCTTGTATGGCACAGGTTAAATCCCAGCGTGGGTTCAACATCCTGTGATCCGGGGCAAATCACTTAAATCTCCTTTTGCCATTAAAAAAAAAAAGTCTACTTTCGCGTATAACTTCTGTTACTCACATTAATGCCCTCGGGCTAAATTCACACTTTATATAATTACAACAAACACCAATTACACCCTGCAGCTATGAGCAGAACTTGGCCAAGGGCACAGGGGCACTTTACATTAGAAAATGCTGTACAAGGCTGCCTCGAAGCCACGCCCCCAGACACGCCCCTCCCAGGCCCACCCCAATCCATTTGGTGAGTACCGGCACTTCTCTTTCACCATTTAAAGCACTGGTTACAGCAGAATGCCCACCGCAACACCCATTGCCCTCTCCTTTGACACTAAGTATAGCGTGAAAGGGTGCCTTATTTATTTTTATTTTTTTAAATTTCTTTATTAAGATTTTACATTTTTCTCCCAGGGTATCAGCACAGTAAAATAACCAAATAGACAAAACAACTGAAATGCAAGGTTTGAAAAAAGGAAGCAAACACACAAGGTCAGTCAAATAATCGAGCAAAATAAAAAGGCCAGCAGCTAAAATACAGACGATCAGAAGTGAGCAGTTTTAACAACAAAGAACATAAATTACATGTTGCAGGAGCACAGATTCTGATTAGGCTTGACCAGTTTGTACCAATATTGTATTAAACTTACTCCCCTAATGACTTTAGTTATTCTGATTCCTTCCATCTTATTAGGGGAGCCCAGATATTCCGTCCCTGGAGCTTCGATTTCTTCCCCTTCCTTTCATTAATCGCTCTCTCCAATGTATATATAGAAAGCAGCTGAGCCAGCCATCGCTGAAAGGTAGGGGGAAGAGGGTCTAACCAAGCAGAAGCAATATTGATCCTTAGAACAGCCATAGCGACAAAAATAAATTGGTGAGCTATCTTGTTTTGTCTCGTGCTGCTTATTCCTAGCAAAATTAATTCAGGGGTTAGTGTAGTTTTTAGCCCGAGTGAACGATCTAAAAATTCCATAATTGATTCCAATAACCCCTGCAGACGAAGGCAGGATGCAAACATATGCACCAGATCTGCTTCCATCCCCCAGCCTCTAGGACACGTAGTCCCTGATAGCCCACCCCACTGTGCTATTCTGGCAGGAGTGTAATATAAAGAGAAAACAGTTCTAAAGTGTTGCGCCTGAAGCCCGGCAGAGCACAGAACTGACTGGGCCAATTCTACAGATTTCATAAATACATCTGGAGCAGCCCGCACACGCTCAGCCCATTTGGCCTCGTGTTTAGTTAAGTCATCCTGTTTTAAGCTAATCAATTCTGCATATATTAGCTTAATAGCACCCCTAGCACTGCCTTGCATAATGTCAATAGTTGCATTGCTGGTCTGGGGGCCCTGGAATCGCCATAGAGGAGAAAAATGTTGCTTAGGATGACCTCCCCTCCCCGTGAAGTTCCCTTTCATTTGTATGTATTGTTTATCCTGTCCCCCCATTGTAGAATCTGCAACTTTGAACGAACCTCTGCACAGTGACTCTTTTGCTGGTGCTTTATTTCAATAAAAAGAACTATTAAAAAAAAAAAAATTGCATTGCTGTTAAACCCGCTAGCCCCAACTTTTTTGACCAAAAATCTACGCAGCTGTAAATATTTAAAAAAATTCCTTTTCCAGCCCAAACTCTGAATATCTCTAAATTGGCGAAACCCTTACTTCCAAATTAAGTCCCCAGCCTTTCGAACGCCCTTTATAGCCCATCCCGCCATAATCTCATCAGAGAAAATTTCCTGAAAGGTGGGGGTTTTATAAAGCACAGTGTAATGATTAAGTCTCCCCAGACCAATCTTCTTTTATAGCGCCCCCCAAATCTTAAAGGCAGATAGCAACGTCTTAAATGTTGTCCTCTTATAGTAACTGGGCTCTGTAAATTTCCAGAAACAATTCTCTGCATGTACACCCAATAATAATTTGTAAACATCTGGGAGCTCAGTTTCCCCTTCCACATCCCCGGGGCATGACCCAACCAGTATCCCCATGTATTGCAAAGCGGCTGCCCAATAATAACTTCGGAAATCAGGAACTGAAAACCCCCCCTTTTCCTGTGGCAAAGACATAAACCGAAGTGCCAGCCTAGTTTTCCCGTGTGCCCAAATAAATCGATTGACTAAACGTTACAATATAATAAACCAAGATTTTTGAAATTCCAATGGGATTGCCCTAAACAAATACAAAATCTTTGGTAAAAACATCATCTTAATGACGTTACACCGTCCCACAAGAGACAGATGAAGTTTATTCAGTCTGTCAAAATCCAACCTCACCTTCCTCATTACAGGTTCCATATTTTTAGCCACCAGCTTTTATAAGTCTGACGTAACCCGTATACCTAAATAGATTGCCGAGTCTGTGACACAAGAGTCCTTGAAGTTGACAAACCGATTCTTTATTACTTGAGTCTTAGCTCTATTAAGTGCAAACCAGTGTATGTACCGAACTCTAGTGCAATTCCAGTGCCGAGAGTGGATCTGCGGTGATAATGGCCACATCGTTGGCATAGGCAAGGACTTTGGATTCGACCCCCTTACTTACAACTGGACAGATTCCGTTATTGGCCTCAAATAACCGTATTAAGGTGTCCATATAGATAGCAAATAGCAGAGGTGAAGACGGACACCCCTGTCCCCCTCTGTATATTAAAAGGGAGAGTGTAGTTGCCATTTAGCCATAGACGAGCCGTAGGTGCCAGATATAACACTTGGATAGATTTAATGAACCCCTCCTCCCAGCCCAAACCATCTCAGTGATTCCCAAAGGAAATCCCAAGAGACCCTGTCGAATGCCTTTTCAGCATCTAATAACAAAGCAGCCATAGGGTCTCCTGAGATCTCCGTCGCATCAAAGAGAGTGATCACCCGCCGTACATGTGGTGTGGTTCCACGACCCATTATGAACCCATGTTGACAGGGGTGGATAGTTTTAAAAAAAAATACTATTTAGTCACGTAGCCAAAACTTTAGAGACAATTTTTACATCACTGTTCAGTAATGTATTAGGGCGAAATGAGCCCGGCTCTCTAGCTGGTTTGTCTTTTTTCAGAAAAACCACAACATCTCCTCCCGCCCAGGATTTGGGAGCAGGGCCCCCTTTTGAGCTAACAGCATAACCTTTATAAAGTCTAGTACAATAGAGTCTTTAAAGAGGGTGCCTTATTTACAAGGTAAACAGTATCAGACTTCAGGAGGTAGCCAATAAACCCTAAAGAGACAAGGGCAATCATCTATATCAAACAACAATGTCTCAAAAGGGAGTTAATTGAAGGTCAGTTACATATAGCACAATTAGTTGCTGAGAATGGAATCGAAAGGGGAGAAAACCAGGGAGACTAATTTCTTTTTCAACATAAATTGTATTTTAGTGAATATACCTATTTGACATATTTAGCTTCATATGATAAAATGTATGGGAGAGTGAGACTGCGTTATATTGAATGATATGTAACCTGTGGAATACTGTACACAAGTACTCGTGAAGGATCGTGACACATGAGGAAGTATGTACAGTGATAGGAAAGGCGCAACAAGGACCAAGTGAAAGTAACATTTATATAGTTAGGATAACCGAACAATATATGATAATGAATACAAAAATAATCAAGTGCGGTATCCTTGAGGGGAGCGCCGAGAATTCCGCTGTAAAAGTCGACAGCGTTTCGGCCTGTAGAGGTATTTAGGCCATCATCAGGACCAGGTTACTGTTATTTATATGGCAGTGCTGGGGATAAAAGGATTTATATCTGTATACATGTGATCACTCCATAGTGGACCAAGAAGAAGAGAATAGAAAGGGGAAAGTATAATAATTCATAAAAATTTAGCCCAAGTGGGGGTGGGGGACAGGGATGGGGTAGGTCGCTGCAGACAAATACAGCGTGGCTATGCTGAGGGAAAAGGATTGTGCGAAAAAATGCTGGTCCTACTGAGGGGAGACGACTTACGCAGGAGGGCGCACTGTCAGAAATCCAGGTAGGGTACTGTCAAAAATCCAGACAGGGCTAGGTCCAAAGACAATTAGGATGGGACCTGCGAGGTTCTGTCTAAGGGGAGAAAGGAAGAAATGAGCGGGGGTAGACCATTGCCCGAGGCGAAGGATAGGAGGGATAAGTGGGGGGAACAAAATTCCCACAACTTATTGGAAGGGACGTAATTGGAGGTCCCAAAGGGTCCAGCAAGAAACAACGTTTATTCGCTCTCAGTCACGAAAAAACAGGTGCTGCTGGTCAGGTTACCTGGAAAGCAAGTGAGCGAGCCTGATAAGTGGGAGTTACAATGAAAAAGGGAAGTGATCCCAGGGTGGGGTGGTATTATTCCCTGCGGTAGGAATAAGGTGAGGGCATGGTGCCCCCGTAGTATGGGGGGGCGAGAGCAGGGGGTGGAGGTGGGGAGCCGTGGCCAGGGGCCTATGAGGGAGGCACTTATTTACAAGGTAAACACAAGGAGATGATGGACGGAGTGCTGAAACTTTTTAGACAATTACCCCCAGTCACAGATCTGGGTTGACCTCATCGCACAAGTGTCACAGATCTGGGTTGACCCCATCGCACAAGTTACTTAACTTCGGTAACGATATGTCTGTAAGAAACAGTAGTTAGTATTAGATTCCTTACCTTAGAATATCCCCAGGCGTCAGACTGGATACGGAATTTTTGCGGAGCAGTACCCTTGTGCGTCAGTAGGCGTCGTCTGCGTCTCCGCGTCCGTCGTCGGCGTCGTTGGCGCCGGGATGACGTTGCCGGAGTACTTAGACGCCGCCCTTGTGCGCTGACGACAGTTCTTATACACAGCTTTTCCGCGCCAGAAAACGCAGAGCCATGATAAAAACCAACACTGGTGCCATAAAAACTAGGGCCCTGAAAGGGGATGACCTTAACCCTAGATATCAGTTCGCAGAACGGGGAGGATGGGTGGGGCGGTAAGGTTAGTATTAGATTCCTTATCTTAGAATAGATACCCCAGCAATACCAACCCCGGTGGTGGGTCTGCGAACCAATGATCACACCAGAAAGTCCTGGAGGACGGAATGGCCAAAGAAGCCATCCCGCCGGACTTGGCTGTTCAGGCAGTAGTGTCTTGCGAACGTGTGCAGCGAGGCCCACGTAGCTGCCTGACAGATGTCCTGCAAAGGGACTCCCCGGCCCAGGGCAGTAGTAGCCGCCGTGGCCCGAGTGGAATGGGCCCTCAGCCCAACAGGAGGCTCCTTCTTAGCCAAAGAGTAGCATGCCTTGATGCACAACACGACCCACCGAGAGATGGTCCGTTTGTGCACCGCCCGTCCCTTCTTAGCGCCCACGTAACCAACAAAGAGTTGGTCATCCACCCGGAACTGGCGTATGCGATCTAGATAGTATGACAGCGCACGTTTTGGGTCCAGACGGTGGAGCCGCTCTTCCTCTTTTGAGGGATGTGGAGGCGGTAAGAAGATGGGCAAGGTGATGGACTGCCCGATGTGGAAGGCTGTGACTACCTTGGGCAGGAAAGAGGGTCTTGTCCACAAAACAACCTTGTCCGGATGGACAGAAAGGAAAGGAGATTTAGAGGAAACAGCCTGGAGCTCACTCACTCTCCTGGCAGAGGTGATGCAACCAGGAAAGCCGTCTTAAGCGTAAGAAGATGGAGAGGACAGTTATGAAGCGGCTCAAAGGGAGCGCACATCAGGTAAGTCAGAACCAGGTTCAAGGTCCACTGGGGCATCACGAAAGGAACAGGGGGGAACATATGAGTGATGCCCTTCAAGAATCTGTTAACAATCGGGGACTTGAACAAAGAAGGCTGATCAGTTAGCCTCAAGAAGGCGGAAAGGGCAGAAAGGTAGCCCTTGAGAGTGCCCAGAGCAGAGCCCTGCTGGGCAAGAGAAAGAAGGAAGAGGAGAACCTCAGAAAGGGGGGCAGAGAGTGGATCCACAGCCTTTGGTGTGCACCATGCCACAAATCTGTTCCACCTGCAGGCGTATACCGACTTTGTGGAGGGACACCTGGTTGCCAGAATCACAGTACAAACTTCAGGAGGCAAGTCAAATGGCCTCTACTGTTGCCGCTCAATCTCCAAGCATGGAGGTGGAGACTGGACAGGTTCGGGTGGAGGACCGTCCCCTGCTGCTGCGACAGAAGGTCCTCCTGAAGAGGCAGACGAATCGGGGGATCGACAGACATGCTGAGTAGCTCTGGATACCAATATCTTCGTGCCCAGTCTGGAGCCACAAGGATAACTTGGGCCCGGTCGCGCCTGATCTTCTTCAGCACTCTGGGCAGAAGTGGTATAGGCGGAAAGGCGTACAACAGACCGCAGCTCCACTCGCGACAAAAAGCGCCTACGAGCGAGTGCCGCCTTGGAAATTCCAACACGCAGAACTGATGACATTGCGCGTTCTCTTCTGTGGCGAATAGATCTAACCAAGGCTCTCCCCACTGCTGAAAGGGGCCTTGCGCCAAGTCCGAGTTCAGACGCTATTCGTGATCCATCATGCACCGACGGCTGAGTTCGTCCGCCCTGGCATTCAGGGAACCTGTCAGGTGTTGAACCACCAGGGTCACGCCCTGATGTTCCAGCCACTGCCAGAGGCACAGAGCCTCCTGGCATAGGGTCCACGACCCCACCCCACTCTGTTTGTTGCAGTACCACATGGTGGTGGTGTTGTCCGTGAACACCTGCACTACACTCCCCCGGACAGAGGGGAGGAATGCCGTCAGTGCAAGCCGGATCGCCCGCAGCTCCAGAAGGTTGATATGGAGCTGGGACTCCGCCGGAGACCAGAGGCCTCTGATCTCTGCCTCTCCCATGTGGCCTCCCCAGCCCTGGAGGGACGCGTCCGTCACACCTACATGCTCCGGTTGGGGTAGGGAGAGGGATCTGCCACTGACCCAATCGCGGTCCGAGAACCACCATTGCAACTGTCTGCAGTGCCCTCCGAGATCAAGACATGGTCGGACAAGTTGCCCTGATGCTGGGCTCACTGAAACTTCAGGTCCCACTGCAGAGCCCGTATCCGCCACCGGGCGTGATGCACCAGAAGGATGCAGGAGGCCATCAGCCCCAGAAGCCGCAGCGTCAACCTGACCGAGACTCTGGATAACGGCTGAAAGCTCGGAATCAGAGCCTGAATATCCCGAACCCGCTGTTCGGGAAGATAAACCCGAAACTGCGCAGAGTCTAGAACCGCCCCGATGAAGAGGAGCTTATGAGAGGGGCACATGTGCGACTTCGGCACATTGATGGAGAACCCCAGCAGGTGCAGGAGGTCGGCCGCAATTTGGAGGTGGCTGACAACTGTCTGGGGCGAGCCCGCCTTCAACAACCAGTCGTCGAGGTAGGGGAAGACTGATGAGCTGCGACCACCGCCATCACTTTCGTGAACACCCGTGGGGCGCTGGTAAGGCCAAAGGGGAGCACGGTAAACTGAAAGTGCTCGTGGCCTACCATGAACCACAGGTAACGCCGGTGGGCCGGCAGGACGGGGATGTGAAAATAAGCGTCCTGCAAGTCCAACGCTACCATCCAGTCTCCCGGGTCTAGGGCAGCCAGGACCTGAGCCAGTGTTAGCATCTTGAACTTCTCCTTCCGGAGGAAGACGTTGACGTTCCGCAGGTCCAAGATAGGGCATAGGCCCCCTTTGCCCTTCTTGGGTACCAGAAAGTAGTGGAAGTAACAACCACACCCTACTTCTGGCCCAGGAAAGCGCTCGATGGCCCCCTTGGCCAAGAGGGCCGTAACTTCCTCTTGTAGAAGTTTCAAGTGATCCCCGACACGCGGTGGTACTGCGGGTGGCATGGCTGGAGGGGACGCCTCGAAGGGGAGGGAGTAGCCCCTTCGGACGATTTGCCGCACCCACCTGTCCGATGTGACAGTGCGCCAGTGGTGGTGGTGATGGCGAACCCTGCCCCCACTGGCGTCACATGGGCCTGAAAGCTCGGACTAGGAGGGTTTTGAGGCGGATGCTGCAGGGGCAGGTGTGGACTGGCCTCGCCGTTGTCCCCGACCGCCGCCACGGCGGTTTCCACATCCGCCATCGCGCTGGATGGTAGTCTGCGGCCCTTGGCTGGCAGGACGTGTGGGGGCGCCCCTTCCTTGGACACGAAAGAGGCGAAAGGCAGCCGTTTGCTGGCGCGGGCCGAGAGGCCCAAGGACTAGGCCGTAGCCCTGGAGTCCTTAAAGCGCTCAAGCGCATGGTCTGCCTTGTCGCAGAAGAGGCGATGGCCATCAAATGGCATGCCCATAAGGGTGTTTTGGACATCAGCCGAAAAGTTGGCGGACCTCAACCAGGAGTGGCGACGAATCGCCACCATCGGTGCCATCGTTCTGCCCAGTGAGTCCGTGGTATCCAGCCCACACCGGATGGAATACCGTGTCGCATCTCGACCCTCCGCAAGGGCTTGGGCGAGTTTAGTCCGGGCCTCCTCCGGACATCGTGGCAGCACGTCCGCGACCGTGTCCCACAGAGAGTGAGTGTAACGGCCCAAGAGGCATGCGGTGTTGACTGACCGCAACCCCAAACTCAGGGAGGAGAATACCTTCTTCCCGTATTGCTCATACCTCTTGGATTCCCGATCGGAGGGAGCCGTCAGGAATGCGGTCTGGGAGTTAGAGGCCTGGATGACCAGGCTCTCGGGGGTGGGGTGGGTGGACAGGAAGCAAGGGTCGCTTGGGGATGGGCGGTGGCTCCAGCCCACGTTCCTATCTACAGGCGGACCTCTAGTGGGCTTGGACCAAGTGCCCAGAAGAACGTCTGACAAGGCCTCATTAAAAGGCAGCAGAGGCTTGGCCGAGCTTGCCTGCGGTTTAAGGACCTCGGTGAGGAGGTTAGTCCTCATGGCCGCGACGGGGAGCTCAAGACCCAAAGCCTTGGCAGCCCGCGTCTGCACCACACTATAGGCAGCCCCCTCCTCCGTAGCCACGGAAGGAGGGGAGACTAAACCAGTGTCGGGCGAAGTATCCAGACCACTGGCCTCCCCAAGCTCACCTGTCCAGTCTTGAGAAGACTGACACTCACGTGCCAGAGGGTCCTCGGACCCCTCCCAAACTCCCTCGTCACCCATCGCCTGGTACTCAGGTTCAAAGGATGGGGCCGGGTAGTAGAAGTAAAAGTCTCCCATCGGCGTCGAGAACGGCGCCGAGCGGCGCCGACCGGGGACGGCATCGTCCTAGGACGGTGACGGAGGCGACACCCTGGGGGGCGGCGCCAGCGAGGTCGTGAGGTTGACCGGCGGCAACCCGGATCCAGAACCGGCGGGGCCCTGCGGCGTCAGGACCGAAGTCGTCGACGGCGTCGGAGCCGAAGCACCCAATGGCGCCGGGGCCGAAGCACCCAGCCCACTGTGGGACCCAGTTGGAGTGAGCGACCTCATGGCCATGAGGAAGGACTTGATCTCCTCCGGCATCGCGTGCTGCCCAGGGACCGTTGGGTATGGAGCAGGCCACGACGCCTGCGGCTCCGGCAGAGCCGGTGTCGCCCGAACCCCCGGCCGCGTCACGCGAGCGTTGGGGGGAGTCAGAAGAGCGATGTCGCCTCTTCGACTTCTTGTGCCTCTTACCTGAGGACTTCGAGCCCGAAGACTGATGACGACTCCCGGAACTGTGGTGACTCCGGCCCCGGGACCGGTCCCTCGACCTTCTTTCGGACCGGGACCTCAAGCGGCGCGGGGCTGACTGCCGGAGCTTGAGTCGCTTGCGGGACCGCTCCAGTCTAGCTTTGGACGTCAGGGCCCGGCAGTCGGAGCAGGACTTGTCGTCGTGGTCGGGGCCCAGACAGTGAAGGCAGCGGCGATTGGGGGCGGTAACCGACATCAGTCGGCTGCAATCGACGCAGGGTTTGAACCCGGGCATCCCTACCGGCACCGTCGGAGTCGAGAGACTTCGAAAGATGATCAAAAAGGATCGAAAAAGTTAGTAAAAAATTGACTAGGGTACAACTTTTTCCGGGTCGGCGCTTGCTGGCGTGGAAAAAAGAAGAACTGACGTCAGCATGCGAGGGCGGCGTCTAAGTACTCCGGCGAAGTCATCCCGGCGCCAACGATGCTGACGACGGATGCCGAGCCACAGACGACGCCTACCGACGCGCAAGGGTACTGCTACGCAAAAATTTCCGGATCCAGTCTGACGCCTGGGGATATTCTATGGTAAGGAATCGAATACTAACCTGTTTCTTTCAGATATCGTTCTTTAGCTCACTTCACCACCCCAGTTTAGGCCCAGCCATATGCAAATCAGTCTTGACCCTGTACCTCATGGGAACAGTCCAGCCTTAACAGCCAGACCAGCTCCTCCCTGGACCAGAAACAAGTATCCTGGGTCAGGTTTGGGTTAACACCCCTCATCAGCCAGGCTAGCTTGAATTCAGTGGCAAAGTGAGCAAAGGACCCACATCTGGGCATACCCTGCCAACTTAGGGCAAACAAAGCAAACACAAGGAGATGATGGACAGAGTGCTGATACTTTTCAGACACGCACCTCAGTCACAGATCTGGGTTGAATCCATCATCGTTCTAGAGATCACTTTGCCACCCCAGTTTGGACCCAGCCATATACAAATCAGTCTTGACCCTGTGCCTCAAGGGAACAGTCTAGCCTCATCAGCCAGGCTAGCTTGAATCCAATGGTAAAGTGGTCCATTCCTCATGGGCACTTAGATCTAACAACCTCCGTCTCTTGCTCCCCCCCAGATTCCATCTAGCCAGAAAGGGTGGCAGAGCTTTCGCGGTGGTGGCCTCCAGACTTTGGAATGCCCTACCGGTTAATCTCCACCTGACTGACTCAGAATCACTATTCAGGAGCAAACTGAAGACCTTCCTAGTCTCCAGCTGCTAAATCCTTGGTTTCTTCTTTTGCGGTCCTCAGCGCCGGGACACCCCCGTTGGGGGTAGCCGCGCGCTCAATAAATGTCAGTATAGTAATAATAATAATAATGAAGCAAGGGACCCACGTCTGGGCCTACCCTGCTAACTTAGGGCGAACAAAGCAAACACAAGGAGATGATGGACACTCACCCCCAGTCACAGATCAGGGTTGAATCCATCATTGTTCTTTAACTCACTTCGCCACCCCAGTTTGGACCCAGCCATATGCAAATCAGTTTTGACCCAGTGCCTCATGGGAACAGTCCAGCCCCAACTGCCAGACCAGGTCCTCCCTGGACCGGAAACAAGCATCATGGGAGCAGTTTCGGGGTAACACCCCTCATCAGCCAGGCTAGCTTGAATGCAGTGACAAAGTGAGCACGGAACCCACGTCTGGGCATACCCTGCCAGCTTAGGCGGAACACTGCCAAGTTAGGGCGAACAAAGCAAACACAAGGAGATGATGGACGGAGTGCTGAAACTTTTCAGAAACTCACCATCAGTCACAGATCTGTGTTGAATCTATCATCGTTCTTTAGCTCACTTCGCCAACCCAGTTTGGCCCCAGCCGTATGCAAATCAGTCTTGACCCTGTGCCTCATGGGAACAGTCCAGCTGGAACTGTCAGGCAAGCATTCAGGGACCGGTTTCGGGGAAACACCCATCATCAGCCAGGCTAGCTTGTATCCAGTGGCAAAATGAACAAGGAACCCACGACTGGGCATACCCTGCCAACTTAGGGCTAACATAGCAAATACAAGGAGATGATGGACAGAGTGCTGAAACGTTTCACACACTCACCCACAGCCAAAGATCAGGGCTGAATCCATCATCGGTCTTTAGCTCACTTTGCCACCCCAGTTTGGACCCAGCCATTTGCAAATCTTGACCCTGTGCCTCATAGGAATAGTCCAGCCTGAACTGCCGGGCCAGATCCTCCCTGGATCAGAAACAAGCCGGGCCAGGTCCTACCTGGACTGGAAACAATCATCTTGGGACGGGTTACGGGGTATCTTCCCTCATCAGCCAGGCTGGCTTGAATCCAGTAGCAAATTGAACAAGGGACCCATGTCCGGCCATACCCTGCCAATTTAGAGAGAACACTGCCAACTTAGGGTGAACACAGCAAACACAAGGAGATGATGGATGGAGTGCTGAATCTTTTCAGGCACTCACCCACAGTCACAGATCTGGGTTGAATCCATTATCGTTCTTTAGCTCATTTCGCCACCCCAGTTTGGACCCAGCCATATGCAAATTAGTCTTGACCCTGTGCCTCATGTACCAGAAACAAGCATCCATGGACCAGTTCCTGGGCATCACCACTCATCAGCCAGGCTAGCTTGATTCAAGTGGTATGGAGAGCACGGGACCCACATCTGGGCATACCTGTCCCACTCGGGGTGACAAATGCAAAAAGAACAATTAATGGACAGAATGCTGCATAATGTCAAACATTCACCCTAGTACAGGTCCCTTGCTCACTTTGCCACTGGATTCAAGCTAGCCTGGCTGATGAGTGGTGTTACCCCGAAACTAGTCCCAGGATGACTGTTTACAGTCCAGGGAAGACCTTTTTTTTATATTTGCAAAGTTTTATATAGCGCTGGCTAGACCCGGAGGTATCAGAGCGCTCTACATGAGGATCAGCGAGTTACAGGATACATAGTTATATCAGTTGAATCAGCGATTTACAGGTTACATAGTTACATCAATTTGAATCAAAGAATCACAGGGGGAGGGGGAGGGAAGGAGACACGGACAGGGAGACGAGGAAAAACAATGTCAGATGACCGGCTGTGTAGGTGACTGCCAAGGGGCCAGACTCCTCTATAGCTGTATATGACAGCTCCACCGGGCATTTGCCAAGGTTGCTCGGGCTCTGCGGTAGGTAAAAAAAGTTTAGCGGTCTGCCCAGGGGGCGTCGTTATAGTTCAATCAAAGAGGGAGGAAAAGAGACACAAACATGGAGATAAGGAAAAACAATGTCAGATAACCGGCTGGGTAGGTGACGGCCAAGGGGCTAGACTCCTCTATAGCTGCATAGGACAGCTCCACCGGGCATCGGCCAAGGTTGCTCGGTCTCCGCGGAGGGTACAAACAGTTTTGGTATCCATCCAAGGGGCGTCGTCATCGTTCCATCGAAGGGGAAGAGAAGGAGACACAAATGGGGAGACGAGGAAAAACAATGTCAGATGACCGGCTGAGTAGGTGACGGCCAAGGGGCCAGACTCCTCTATAGCTGCATAGGACAGCTCCACCGGGCATCGGCCAAGGTTGCTCGGTCTCTGCGGAAGGTACAAACAGTTTTGGTATCTACCCAAGGGGCGTCGTCATCGTTCCATCGAAGATGAAGAGAAGGAGACACAAATGGGGAGACGAGGAAAAACAATGTCAGATGACCGGCTGGGTAGGTGACGGCCAAGGGGCCAGACTCCTCTATAGCTGTATAGGACAGCTCTACCGGGCATCGGCCAGGTTGCTCGGGATCCGCAGTAACTAAAAACAGTTTTGGGGTCTGCTCAGGGGCTGTGCCAACTGGTCATGCGTGGCCCCTCCGCTGTGCACTTCAAGACCATCTGCAATAGGTTCTCAGGCTTAGTCCGAATTGAAGCAGCTCCGGGAAGCATGCGCTGAGAGCGCCTTTGCTGGTGCCGCAGCTATGTATAAGCCCTCTCGCTCACAGAGCCTCTTGCCCCCGTGCTTACTTGGTCTTTTACACACACCCCCCATGAGCCCTGTGCTGTGCGTACCTCAGAGATCCTTGGGCAGGGGCCGTCAGTTGTTGGGCAGAGCTGACGGATGGATTTAGTGGTGTACTGACGGGTCGTACACAAGGTCATATAGCTAGATTAATGTCCCCTTGCGTAGATGGCGAGCCTACGGTGTCTGTGATGTCAATGTGCTGCCAGTGCCTTCCCTATGTCCTTGTTACGGTGGGTGCCATTTTAGGGACCTACTGCGCAGTGATGCCTTTCACTTTGTTTCGCTTTGTTTTTGTCTGTGCTTTTTTGAACTCCGGAGATCTCCGTAGATCCCTCTGCTGTACCTTAAGTTAACTCGGGGTGAAATGGAGGCTCTGCTCACTTCCGGTTATTAGTGGAGCGCTGCGGATCTCATTTCAGCCACAGCTGCGGTTATCACTCGCTCACAAACACGTTATTCTTGCTTTGTGTGTGTTCTCTTCATTGGAGCACCTCAGTTCTGCTGACTGGTACCCTCCCACCAACGGTAGATGGGGCCTCTGCTTCCTTTGTCCTAGCGCGAAATATAGTAGTTTCCCCTATCCCTTTGTTGCTGCGGGCGCCATTTTAGCTTTCCACCGCCCTGTGTTGTTCAGTTCAGTTTCGGTTTCATTTAGTCGGTCCCTTCACGTAGCATTAATTTATTTTTTCCTTACGCTGCCAGATGTAAATTGCGAAATGCAGCCGGCCCCTAAACTTCCTGAGTCTTAGCGTGAGGTGTACAGCTCCGGGCAGTATGTGTTAGGTGCACTCTTCCTAGCCGCCGTTGTTGCTGCCATACTCGCGCTCTCACTCTCTGGCCGCTATGTGTAGCGATCTGTGCATACCTCCGAATCGCCGTCAGCTTCTGGTAGGTGTTGGCAGGTGGGGTTGGCAGAGTAACAGCGTGTCGCTCGGCTGTATAGTCACCACCTTTGCGTCTGATTAACATTCTGTGAAGGTCTGGGACGCCACCATTTTTGCTCTTGCTTCACTTTCTCTGCATCTGCAGCGTAAGTTCCGTTTTCTCGCTCCAGCAGGCACGGAGGACCTCCCACGGCTAAAAGCTTTAGCCCGGGCTTTTCCGATGGTCAAATCTTTGAGAGCTGCTACTTTTGCTTAATTTGTTCGTTGGGGATTTAAGGTTCTTTTTCTCCTATCCGGCGGTGCAGGAGACTGGGTCTCTAATGACGTGGCTTGGCAGTTCGGGCTGGACTGTTCCTATAAGGAACAGGGTCAGGACAGATTTGCATATGGCTAGGTCTGAACTGGGGTGGCAAAGTGAGCTAAAGAACGATGATGGATTCAACCCAGATCTGTGACTTGGGGTGACTGTCTGAAAAGTTTCAGGGCTCCATCCATCATCTCCTTGGGTTTGCTTTATTTACAAGGCAGCATTAAGCCACGTTAAGTGGCTTAATGCCACCTTGTAAATAAGACGAAGCACTTATCACTACAGGAACGTTGTTAAAAGTGATGTTCCTGGGGCGGTAAGGTCTTGCATATGCCCCTTACTCCTTTCAATATAGGACATGAGTGCCAGCTTGAACTCTGAGTCCATTTCACTACCAAAGCCGGTTGTCAGAAAAAAGGGCCGCTCAATAGTCTGGTTGATGTGGTAATGTGAGACTTCATTGGGCAAGAACCTTAGATTACTTCTGAGGACCACCATATTCTTGTTCATCTGAATGAAAGGTTCTTAAATGATGGGTGAATGTAGTTTGCTGATGCACATAAGCAAGGTTATGACTACTTCCCAAGCTGCAGTCAGTGGAGAAAGTCGAACAATTTGTCAACTGTGCTGTGATTCTACAGCAAGTCTTTGATATCAAAAAGTAGAGCAAATAGGCCTGAAACAGCCACAATGATACATGCCCATCTCTGAGCTGGTGCTGGACGTGTCTGAACCCGCTAGCGGGAAAAGCAAGCTAGGGTGGAGTTGGTGGCCATATGTCTTGTGGACGAATGAACGGGTCACTGCACAGCCAGTGACTTAAAACTCTTCAAAGAAAAACAGATTATAGTATCCAAGTACACCACTAAATAGCAGAAGTATGCAGAGCATGGATCTCTACAGCCACACATGCTACAAACATGCTGTTGGTGTGCTCTTTGATAATGTATTTTACTGCATCATTTATATAGGGCGTCATATGCCTAACAAGGTTACGAAACACATAAGTTCCCTGGGCACCTTTTCCAAGGGTGTTGATTATAAGTTACCCTTTATGGCATATGTTGACACTAGTGCAGGAGCTTTGTAGACATGCTCTACACTTTATGAGAGGGCTTCACTGCACTTGAGATTCAAATGTTGTGAATAGTATGTGGAGACGCAGACACACAAGTGGATACTAACCATGTTTAGGGTGGTCTGTATCTTCAGTTAACCCGTTGGCTGCGCTGAACATTCCGCGCCAGTGCGGAACGTTCTAAGAAACGGGCGGGGCCGCTCGGCCAACAGACGTGCGCAGCACAACCGAGGTAGGGCTTGTGATGGCCGTTGGCCGACAGCAGCAGCCACGGTTTAAAACCGGCATTGAGGTATATTAGTGGGGGGTTCACAATTAATATACTATATGGAATTCTAATCATGGGCAACAGAAGTTTAATCCCTGCAGGCACTAATAAGCAGCCCAGGAATACCATCTATGGAATCCACCAATGAGTGACAAAAGCCTTCTCCAAGGAGGTACCTTTACACAACCAGTGAATACTATATGGAGCCCGCCCAGGAATGACAGCAATCTAACCCTTTGAGCCAGTGTTAAGTAGCTTGAGAATATATATAAATCTGACCAAAGAGCGAAAGAATGCAAACCAATGAGAAGCACTTTTAAAGAACCAGAGAATACAGCTGTGCTATATGGTCCGGCCAGAGGTGGAAGTAGCTCAGTATCTCTGTGTGAGTGCTCTTAAGGAAACAGAGCGGCATGGCTTTTATCAGAGAGCTTTGGAAGGCATGTATACTAGTTTAAATAACAGACACTGAAAAAAAGTCATATTTCCAGGAAGGAAGGAAGGGGAGTGAATTGTGGCAGAGTTTCTTGCTCTAGCCTTACATTAACTGGCACAAACAGGAAATCCTCCACAGGAAGTTACCCGTAGCCCCTCTGCCATTTAATTGAGCACCCAAGCTGGGTGAAATGGGATGGAAATTTTATTAACGTTGAACACACAGAGGGAAGTGTTTTCAAAACGTAAAAACTACCAGGGAGGTAGTGCTCCTGCTGATATGATATCCAAATAAACTCTTTCTAGTCCCACCTATTCTATCCCTCCACTATCCTTTTCAATGCAAATAACAGACTCACATGTCCTCAGCTCAAATTGTCATATTTCCGTATACTAATTCATCACTAAACTAGTTTGGGTTCCGGAGTAGCGTGCTACTCCTCGAAAAGTGCTTGATGCCTCATCCAGGCTACAAAGATCTACATAACTGCAAATCTATCCCTCTTCTATCCCCCCACTATACTTTTCAACCCTAATAACAGACTCGCATGTCCACCCTTCAAATTAATTTAATACTTCCCTCTACTAATTCACCACTAACCCTTTTTGGGTTCTGGAGTAGAGCGCTACTCACCGAAAAGCGCTTCAACGCCTCATCAGGGGTAGTACGCGCTATATAAATGCAAATACTTGGGAGTGTGCAAGTGCGTCTTTGTATGGTTATGTGTGAGATCGGTCATATGCAGTAACTGCACCATTCAATGTGCTACTGGGATATCTATTGGTCATGTGGTGCAACTGCACCATGCTATGTGCCACATGTGAGAAGTTGGCCTGATATATGATGCTCACTAATTCTAGTGATCACCTTGTATCAGTCCAAACAACCCCTTATGGTGATTGGTTGTAAGTCAACCTTATAGACCAGCTATCCTAGTAGCGTGGACAAAAGCAGTCTTTAGGCTAAACTCTTTTGGCATGTGAAGTTAGCTGTTTTACCACAATATAACCCCTTGAATACCAGATGAAAGGACACCACACAGGTTGTTATGAAAATAAAAGGATATTTATTTACTAACATACACCCCTGAACTCTTTATGAGGTCAGAGGGCTAAGCACATGACAATACTACAAAAGAAATACGAGTTCGCACAATATTTACACGAGTGCCTTAGGGGCACGACAAACCATATACTCAAAACAATGGAATGCGAGGAAGGAAAGTACTGTACGGAGATCCAGAGGCTGGAGGATTGGTGGGACTACGCTACGAACTAGATAAGTACAGAGCAGGAGGCCCACGGGACTCACGTGCAGAGTGGAAACTCTCACGCGGGATGCGTACCAACGTCTATGGATACTACAGTTTAGAAAGTTACGGATTCCGGACGAACCCGGCTGGATGAAGGGAAAACAACAGTGGACCTGGACACTAGGATAGTGAACACAGACTTCAGCACCTAGAAGCTTTAGTTACCTAACCCACAGGCTGCGGGTGCATAGGGTTGAAGTAGTGTCGGGTTTGCTGCGTTGATCCCGGTGATGCCTGAAACAAGGAGTTGCTGGCAGGCAGCCAGATGGAGGAGTCCGGTGGTTCCAAGGATGGAACTAGGAAGAAGGAAGTCCTGAAAAGGAAGGGGACAGAGTCTTGGTCACTAGCCAGTGACGGTGCTGGAACCAGGAGGGAATCAGGAGCTGTCGCCGTGTTCAGGTGGAAGAAGGGTCGCTTCTCTCTGTAGCTGCGAGGACCAGGAGCTGTTCTTCACGACCAGGCTGGAGGCACGAGCTGTCCCACGTAGTCTTCTGCTGTTGGCGGTGTCGGATCGTCGATCTGGACAACAGGCCTTGGCTAATGCAAGCCACACGGTGGAACAAAGATGGCGTCTGGTGTGGACCAGGAGGGTCCGGGGTGCTTCTCTTTCACAAGGAAGCAAGGGCCAGTCTGGGGGACCAGACTAGAGGTGTCGAAATCTTCGGGTCGTCGTCTCAGAGGTCACTAGCCAGCCGGCAAGTGACCAGACAACTGGACAGGCAGCAACCAGGCAAAAGGGCCCCACGCAGATCACGGGGATGCTGGGGGGCTGGTCTTTGGTGCAGGAGCTGCGTCGGTGTGGGGCTTCTCAGTCCCCAATGCACTCACTCGAGGAACCCTCGGGGGTCGTGCTGGAAGCGCTGTGCAGGTTTCTTCAAGATGGCCGTCTCCACGTTACTCGTCGCACCCACGGGTCCCAGCTGTGCTGTGGATGTGGGTAGAGGTCAGAGAGGTCTGGAGGTCTGGGTCTTGTCGAACTGGGTAGTCAGATTCCGGGATGAAAGGACTTTGCAGCAAACCGCACAGGAGCTTGATGAAATGAAATGAAATGAAAAATTATATTTGTATAGCGCCAGCCACCCGGAGGCCTCGCAGCGCTTCTATTGATAGCTAGGTGGGCCAGCAGGAAAGTTTAGCAGATTTTAGTGTATAGGTGTGTTTTCAGCGCTTTCCTGAAAGCCATCCTGTTTGGGTTCTCTCGCAGGGCAAGGGGGAGGGAGTTCCAGAGTCTGGCAGCCGTGTAGGAAAAAGAGCGGCCACCCCACCTCACTTTATTAATTTTAAATGTGGTCGCTAGATGCAATGATCCAGAACGGAGGGCTCTGGGGGGGACATAGGGCACTGCTAAGGGAAGCAGGATGGCAGGGCCAGTTTGATGAAAGGATTTGTGCACAATGCACATCGCCTTGAACTGAGCTCTGGCCGCCACTGGAAGCCAGTGTAGATCTTTTAAGGCATGCTTTGCCGACTGCCACCGTGGGATGTTGTACAGCAGGCGAGCAGCGCAGTTTTGTGTGACCTGAAGCCTCCGGATCACTGCTACCGGGGTGCCCAAATACAACGCATTTCCATAATCCAGGCGGGAGAGAATCAGGGCCTGAACCATGACTCTCCTCGCCTGGAAAGGAAGTAGGGGGAGCACCTTACGGAGCATCCTCATAAGCCCTACGCAAGTGGCAGCTGTTTTGGTTGCCTGAACCGAAAAATCAAGCGCTTTGTCGAGCCAGATGCCCAGGCTCTTTATCTGGGGTTTAGGAATGGGGGGGACACCGAGACAAGTGGGCCAGATGGAAGCCAAAGGAGTCAGCGGAGGGTTACCCAACAACATAATCTCCGTCTTCTCTCCGTTGAGTCTGAGGCAGGAGAGTTGCATCCACTTAGCCACAGCCTCCAGACAGGGACCTAAGGTGTTGGACGCCCCTTCCCTGTGGTCAAGAGTGACCACCAGTTGGGTGTCGTCCGCGTAGGTGACAATACGCACACCAAAGGGTTGGACTATCCCTGCTAGGGGCTGCATGTAAACGTTAAAAAGCGTGGGGCTCAGGGAGGAGCCCTGAGGCACCCCGCATCTAAGAGGATGTTTGATGGTGCCTGCGAAGCAGGATGGTCACTCCCTGACCATAGGGGAGATTCTTCAGTCTTCTGGTGTCCAGGAGGTCGAAGGTCAAGAGTTCTTCGTGGAAGTTGTCAAGATTAATCTAATCGGGAATGGGACCAGCTCCTACCTTTTCAGCTAAAGGGGGCTGCACTACGACTAGGTCCCTCCCCTGGGTGGGACCAGGAAGGGGGGTGGTTACACCCCCTATCCTTTGTCCGGTTTCCCGCCAGAGCTGGGGCTGGAGTGCCCCAGCAACTGGTTGGAACCGGTGTAGGCACAGGGCACCTTGTGTGCCCCAGGCATGTCTCATTCCTTTCAGCCTTGGCCTACCCAATACACAAAATCCTGTCTGGGGTGGTGCTAGCACCTCCCAAGGCAGGAAACCCTTTGTCTGAGCCTCCCTTGCTGGAAGGACTCCCAGCAGCAGGAGGTCAGACTTGTGTCTGTGGTGGCAGCATCCATTTTGTGATGCTGAGGCTCGAGTTAACTTTAACCGGGGTTCACAGTTACAGACATGTCGTGTCCCTCTAGAAGGGTGGAATGCTAACCCCGTCGCCAGAATTGGCGAGCGGTTAGTATTCCAATTCGTATGACACCTTACTCAACATGTTTTGATAATGCTATGCCAAAGTTAGCATTTGACCACGAGGTTCATAATGCACTTAAGAGTATATGGTATAGCGTTATCATGGAACAGCTATAAGGACTTGGTTCCGCAAGCTACAAACGGGCTCAGCTCATGCCAGAGCACCATCTCACATAATTCCAAGCACTCTGCCTTCAGGATTGATAAGGCCTGCCATAGGAGTGACTGATAGGAATATATGTGTCCATTTTAGGGTTAGATATAGGAATGCTATATCTAAAGCAAAGGGTGATTACACCACCTTGCCCCAGCTGTCGTGCAGCCAGTTGTGTCAGATTTGGGTGGCCAGCCAGGGGTGGCATAATACATGCTGCAGCCCCTGGTAGGCCCTGGGTACACCTATGCCCTGGATACCTAAGGTATACTGTACAGGGACTGATAAGGTGGCCCAGTACCAATTGGTAAATGCACCTAAGGTACATGCTTGTCAATTTAGAGAGAGAACAGCTAGGCTGTGGGTCTGATTAGCAGGCCCACAGCCAGGGAAAGTCGTAAACCAGTGAAGCAAAAAGCAAAAATCTGGGGTGGCCATGGGATTGCAGACCCCACTCTCCTACACCACAGATATCGATTGGTGCCGAGGTGTTACAGCACTTTCTATGTGCTACAGAGCCATCTATTGGTGGCAAGGCATAATTCCATGTCTACCATAAATTCTAAAGTCATAGATTATTGTACCTCTTGTACCAATCCAATGCCAATTCCTTTAATATTGTCAAATCCGATGTTCCTCATATAGTTTTAAGACCACAACTTGTATGTATCATAGACTATTGGCTGCAACTTGAAGTCGTAGGGTGACAAACTCAAAGACGAAATACCTGTTGGATGGTGCGTACGGTGCTATTCGAATTAAGAGCAAGATTGGATTAACCTGGAGGCTGTTAGGATACTTACTTGGGACTATTGATTGCATGTGCTCAAAGTTCTTGTTTCAATTAATAGAGGACCATGGTGGATAGTTCCCATACGCCTCTGGCGTTACCATCTAGAACCAAGTGTTTCCACTACCACCTTTCAACATTCCTAGGGTGTGAGCAGAGTATCATGTATCCCAATCTCTGAATGTGGTCATTCCCCATGGCTCCCTCAGCGCAGAAAGCATAGCCAGCGAAGGTCGTAAATCATCCTCAAGTTTATCATCTCTACGGATGTGTCTCATCTGCACTTCCTCCCCAATCGCCCATTCAGAATCTTCTTTCATCCATGCCACGTATGTGGGGGGTGTCAGACTGAGCCATGTAATGGCTGTGCATCTCTTTGCTAGTACCAGCCCAATGAGTTCAGACTTCTTGCTTAATTCTTTCTTTGAAGGAGAGGGAAGTAGTCCCAGCAACATCTGGTGGATCTCCAGTTGCACGTCCCACCCAGAGTACTATTCAAGTTATGTAATATTTCTTGCCAGCAGGAGGACATGGGTGAGCATGCCCACACCATATGCAGAAAGTCCGCCGTCTGAGTCCCACCTCATGCACAACCAGCTGGTTGAGTAGCCTACATACCATGAAATATTTGTGGAGCAAGATAAGTCTGGTGTACCAAATTTTATTGTAAGAGTTTAAAGTGTGAATTGGAGCTGACTGTCCGTAATCCCTCGTGGACCTTCACCCAATCTTTAGCTGATAAGATTTCACAAAATATGGCCTTCCACTTGGTCTGGACATGAAGCACCACCCATATTAGATAATCACGTAGCGCCCTGTATAGGTGGGATATCAATCTATGGCCTTGAGCCATTTTAAGCAGTGTAACCAAGGAGTTAGACTGGGTTGGTTCATCAGGAAAGGATGGCCACACCTCATGAGCGGCTTGGGATCTTCATAAACAGAAGGTATTGACCCGTACTCAGGGGAAAAGCGTTGATGGCCTTCTCCTTCGTAATGAAGCACTGTCCAGCATATCGATTCCCCCATAATTTTGCAACCCTCATCCTTGCATTTTTGCACCAAGTCGGCAATTGGCAAAAAGGGCTACTGAGTCCAAAAAGGTATGTCTAGGGCGTATGGGATACACCGTAGAACTCTACTGACCACTCCTCCCACATCCCCCATCAGTCAGATAACATAAGGTAAGGTGGCGGGGATCCGCAAGCCAGACATCAGGAGGACACGCAGGGGCCTTCTTTCATGAGTGCTCTGCAGCAGCCGCTTCTCCACAGTGTTGTTCATGTTAAGTAAATTAATCGCATGCTGAAAATGAGCTGCCATATAATAAGGTTCTAGATGTGGGCTGTAGTAGGTAGGCTTAATATATGGTGGACACTTATTTAAGTGATGCACCTTGCACTAATCCAGGCAACCCTTATGGTGGTTTTAGTGGTCTTTCATAACCATAGAACACTCTCAAAGTGGTAGCTGTGGAGAGCAGCCTTCAGGCTTATCTTGAAGGAGATAAGAAGCTTGTTTTACCAGTTTAACCTTAGGATGCAAGTTAAATGAAAGGAAACCACACAATGCGTATATACAAACACTCCTATTTATTACAGAACACTCACTAATACATTGGTATACCTCCTACCCGGAGATATCAATACGATACACAATAATACTTCAATTGCAATAAGGTAAGTAGCACAAAATACAATGGTCGCCAGGGGGAGACCAAACCATATATTAAGAAAGTGGAATGAGAACTGCAGGAGAGGATGAGGCTTGGATCAGATGACCTAGAGGAGCCGGGGACACAAGTAACTACCCGAGGGAAGCACCCAGGAATCCCACGGAAAGTGTGTGCTGAGTGGAAACACAGGCACATGACCAATGGAAGTCAATGGAGAAGTCGCGGTTTCAGTTTTGGAGAAGAAGGACCATTCCCAGAGGACCACGAAGAATTTCCTTGGAGAACGGAAGGTTGGAGAGCAACCCCACCCGTGGATACCCAAGAGACCAGGCTACCTAGACCAGGGAAGCCAAGTGCATAGGGGTGAAGAGAAGTCAGAAACCTTCATAGATGACAATGGAAGACTCGGATAAAAGTGCCTTTGGAGAAGAAGGTGAAGAAGTTCAGTGGAATCCAAGGGTGGATTCTTGAAGTGAAGAACCTACAAACAGCGGTTTTGCCACTCAGGAGTGAGCAGGAGGCACAGCAGAGCAATTCCCACCGATGTTGGATGGTTCAAAAGTGTTGACGGTGACTTTGTCACTGCAGCTGTGAAGACCAGGCGACACTGAGGAAGACCAGGAGCCATGCACGAGCTGTTACACATTGGATGCCGGTGACTAGGTGGTCAGTGTCTGGTGGGAGCACCAACAAGACTTGGCAGCCGCAACTGGCGTGGAGAGCGAAGGAGTAACGTTGGGACCAGCAAGGTCCAAGGGTCTCACCAACAGCATGAGAGTCAGAGTAGGCCCAAGCATGCAGGGGAGCCCACTGAAGCAGGAGAAGACCTTCCGGATGACCCACAGGCCGAAGGCACAGGAGTCACAAAAGGACCTTGAGAAGCTCAACAAGACGGAAGGCCCATGGTGCAGAGGATGCAGTGAGGATGCTGTCCTTGACAGGAAGAGATGCTGGAGGCTGGAGCTTCTTGCAGCCCAAAGTTCTCTGGAGTGCAGAGCCAACAAGCTTTGGCAACGGCAAGTTGACGCAGATCACAGGGGTTTGGTTCCTGCGGTTCCGACGAGGGATACTGATCTCAAAATAGCAGAGAGGACAGGTCATGCCTCGAGGGAGTTACAGAACAACCACCTGTGATTCGTGCTTTACAAAGTCTGTGGGACAACAGGAGCAGCAGACCTGCCAGCTTTGTTGCGATGTTTGCAGATTCAGGGGAGTGACTCCTTCACTTCAAGAGAGATTACTTCAGGTGTCCTTGATGCCCACAGGTCTGGTGAAGATCCCAGAAGAAGGACAGATGCAGATGATGAAGAAGACTTGAAGAGCAGCAAGACCAGGAGCAGCAGGATTACGCCTTGATGCAGTCTCGGTTCCAGGCGAAGTTGAGTGAAGTCCAAGTGTTCAGACAGTCAAAGTGTAATGTGGTTTCAGTCTTGAGTCTTGTCCCAAGATGAATCTGAGGAGCCACCCACAGGTAAGTCCTTAAGTACCCTATGGGAAGCATTAGAAACACTCAAGGGTCCCTCCCAGAGGAGGGGCTGGACAGAGGAGAGGATGCTCCCATATCCTTGGTTTAGTTTTGCACCAGAGAGTATTCAAGGGCACCTCTGATCTGGAACAAACTGGAGCATGCAAGGAGGGCACAAAATGTGCCCTTCAAAGAAGTCTGATGCACTAGTAAGTGCCACGACCTCAGCCCAAAACACTAAGTCTTGTCTGAGAAGTGGTTACACCTCCCTGCGACAGGAAGAACAAGTTACTTACCTTCGGTAACGCTTTTTTTGGTAAATACAGTATCTACCTGTGGATTCCTCACCTTGTGAATATCCCCTTGCGTCCGCAATATTCGGAAATTCTTTTTGTAGCTTCGCGCCGACGTGGACGACATCACAGAGGCATGGCATCGTGCGTGCGACTCCGCTGACGTCACCGACACAATACCAGGCCCACACCGGCGTGATGACATTAGTTCCGCCCTTTTTTCCGTGCCTTCGAGGCACACGGACGGACCAACAACAGTAGATATATACACAGTATACAATAGTCAAGATAACACACACAGTGTAAAGACAATGCAGTAATTCAAGTAGAATAACATATATACATTAAAACATTGCCATTATCCTAGGTATAGAAGAGTGGACAACGGGGAGGCGGGTGGGCATGTGAGGAATCCACAGGCAGATACTGTATCTACCAGAAAAAGCGTTACCGAAGGTAAGTAACTTGTTCTTCTGATGGATACATCTGCCAGTGAATTCCTCACCTTGTGAATAGAGTCCCACAGCAGTCCCCACTCCCGGAGGAGGGTGTCCACTCTCCTATACCAGAAAATCCTGGAGGACAGAACGCGCAAAGTGGCCATCCTTCCTCACTTCGGAATCCAAGCAGTAATGCTTCGCGAAAGTGTGGAGGGAGGCCCAAGTTGCCGCTCTACAAATGTCCTCTACAGGTACACCCCTAGACAAAGCAGATGTTGAAGACTTTCCTCTAGTAGAATGAGCCCTTATACCCTCTGGAGGTTCCTTACCCGCCAGGGAGTAGCAGATCTTGATGCATAGTATGATCCATCTTGAAAGTGTGCGCTTGTGCACAGCTTTTCCTTTCTTGCAGCCAGCAAATCCAACAAAGAGCTGGTCATCTACTCTGAACTCTCTGGTCCTGTCCAGGTAGAAGCTCACCGCCCTCTTAGGGTCCAAAGGGTGAAGTCTCTCTTCCTCCTTGGAAGAGTGAGGGGGAGGATAGAAGGTAGGGAGGGTAATGGACTGCCCTAGATGGAAAGGAGTCACCACCTGAGGCAGAAAAGCAGCCCTGGTGCTAAGAACCATTCGTTCAGCATGAATGGTCAAGAATGGGGGCTTCGAACTAAGAGCTTGAAGCTCACTTACCCTCCTTGCCAAGGTAATAGCAACCAGGAAGACCGTCTTAAAAGACAAAAGTCTCAAGGGACACTTGTGCAAAGGTTCGAAAGGAGAACCCATCAGAAAAGTAAGCAGCAGATTCAAGCCCCATTGAGGCACAATAAAGGGAGTAGGAGGAAATTTATTTGTAAGGCCCTTCAAAAATCTTAAAACCACAGGGGATTTGAATAATGAAGGCTGATCCGGCAAACAGAGAAACGCCGACAAAGCCGAAAGATAACCCTTGACTGTGGCAACAGCAAACCCTTGCTGCACCAAAAAAAGAGCAAAAAGTAGTATATCAGATAAACAAGCCTTCAATGGGTTAACAGATTTCTCTCCACACCAAGTGACAAATTTAGACCATCTGTATGAATAGATAGAATTGGTGGAGTCATGCCTGGCCGAAAGAATGACATCCACCACATCATGTGGGAGAGAAAAAGAACTAAGGTTGCCCCGTTCAATCTCCAGGCATGAAGGTGTAAAGTCTGGAGGTGGGGGTGTAAAACCTGCCCCTCCATCTGAGAGAGGAGATCTGCCCTGAAAGGGAGACGGAGCGGCGGGCACGAGGAGAGGTGGAGAAGGTCTGTGTACCACACCCTTCTTGGCCAATCCGGGGCGATCAATATACTTGGACCCGGTCTTGGCGAATCTTCCTCAGAACCCGAGGAATCAAGGGTATGGGAGGAAACGCGTAAAGGAGTTGTGAGCCCCAACTCAACTGACTCAACTGAAACGCGTCCCCCAAGGCTCCCTGCATCGGATACTGGAGACTGCAGAATGACGGGCAGTGAGCATTCTCGCGAGTGGCGAACAGGTCCACCTGAGGAGTCCCCCACTTCCGAAAGACGTGACGAACTACCTCTGGATGAAGCCTCCACTCGTGGTCGGCTGAGAACTGCCGACTGAGACTGTCTGCACGCACGTTCAGAACTCCGGCCAGATGATTTGCCATCAGACAAATCTGATGATCCTGAACACAGGACCAGAGACGCAAAGCCTCTCTGCAGAGACACTGCGACCCTACTCCTCCCTGTTTGTTGACATACCACATCGCGGTGGTGTTGTCCTTCAGGACTTGAACCGACCGACCGCGAAGGGAAGGGCAGGGAGGAAGGCCTTGAGCGCCAAACCAATCACCCGCAATTCCAGAAGGTTGATGTAAAGCAACCTTTCCTCTGGAGACCAAAGACCCTTGACCTCCAGATCCCCCAGATGAGCACTCCACCCTAGATTGGATGCATCCGTTATCACTGTGGCCACCGATGGAGGCAGTTGAAAGGGCTTTCATTGAGACAGGTTGCCTTCCACTCCCCACCAAGTCAGATCCACTGCAGCTTCTCTGGAGATCCTCACAGACTCCCTGAGATCTCCGTTGTGCTGATACCACTGCCTGCGGAGGCACCACTGGAGTGCCCTCATATGCCAGCGTGCATTGTTGACCAACAGAATGCAGGAAGCCATCAGATCGAGCAGGCGAAGGACCTTCAGGACTGGAACGACCGCTCCATTGTAAAATAAAGGAATCAACTCCTGTATGTCGCAAATCCATTGAGGTGGAGGGAATGCTCGACATACAGTTGTATCCAGTACCGCACCTATGAACAGGTTGCGCTGGGAGGGCACAAGGTGAGATTTGGGCACATTTATCGAGAAACCCAACCTGTACAACAACTGAGTTGTCACTTGCAGATGACGGAGCACTATCTCTAGAGATTCTACTTTGATCAGTCAATCATCCAGATAAGGGAATACCGGAATCCACGATCTTCTGAGATGTGCTGCCACCACAGCCATCACCTTGGTAAAGACTCGAGGCGCAGTAGTAAGATCAAACAGTAGAACCACAAACTGGTATTGTTGCGATCCCACCGTAAAACGGAGATACTTCCTGTGAGACTGCAGGATAGGGATGTGAAAATATGCATCCTGCAAGTCTATTGACACCATCCAGTCTTCTTCCATCAGCGCCTGAAGAACCTGTGCAAGGGTGAGCATCTTGAACCTCTCCTGTTTTAGGTAAAAGTTCAGGATTGGACGAAGTCTGCCATCCTTCTTGGGTATCAGGAAATACCGGGAGTAGCATCCCTGACCCCTTTCCTGCTCTGGAACCAACTCTATCGCACCCTTTCTTAAGAGTGTCTGGACTTCCTCCTGCAGGAGTAACAGGTGTTCCTCCGTGCAAAAACCTTGGCAAGGAGGGTAATTCGGAGGAAATTTCCGAAAGGGAAGAGCATACCCATTTTCTACGAGATTGAGAACCCAAAGATCTGATGTAACCGATTCCCAATTCCGTAGAAAATAGGTAAGCCGACCCCCTACAGGACCCACATGATCCGGAATGGCGGATCTAGGGCTGCTTTTCTGTGGCTGGAGGGTTGGAAGAGGTGGAGGAGGAGGAGGCCTGATGTCCTCGAGGACGAGCTCTTTGTTTACCCCTGTATGACTTATACAGCGGATTTTGCTGTTGCTGCTGCTGCTTTTGAACTTGACGGTAGGGACGAAAAGAAGAACGTCCAAAACCTCTATACCTTTTAGTTCATGAACCTCTGGTCTGCACCCCAAAGATTTGGCAGTAGCCCTACTGTCATTAAATCTTTCCAATGCTGCATCAGCTTTCTTACCAAATAGTCCAACACTATCAAAGGGTAAATCCAACAACGCAGCCTGAACATCCGCAGAAAAGTCAGATGACTTCAGCCAGGCAGCCCTTCTAGAGGCAACAGCAGTTCCCATGATGCGAGCAACTGAATCAGCAGTGTCTAGCCCACTCTGAATCACTTGGTGAGCAGCCGTCTGTGCATCAGCCAATACTTCATTAAAATCCTCCTGCTGTCCTCAGGAATTTTAGGAGCCAACAGCCGTAAAGAATCCATCAGGGCATGTATATATCTCCCCAAAAGACAAGTGGCATGGGTCGATTTTAAAACCATACTTGCTGAAGAGAAAGACTTCTTCGCAGTCTGATCCTGCTTCTTGGATTCCTTATCCCCAGGCACTTGAGGGAATGCACCCACAACCTTTTTTGAACAGGCTGCCTGAACAACCAGACTTTCAGGCAGAGGATGCGAGGATAAAAATTCAGGATCCCCAGGTGCAACGCTATACCTCCTTGCAACACCCTTAGCCACTGCAGGAGCTGTAAGAGGCTTGCTCCAAACCTCCAAAATAGGTTCAGTCAATGCTTCATTAAAAGGAAGCAACGGTTCAACAACAGAACTTGGGGAATGGAGGACCTCAGTCAAGAGATTGGATTTATATTCCACTGTAGGCAAAGTTAAATTTAAAAGTTCCGCAGCCTTCCTCATGACCATGTGGTATGGCCTAACGTCCTTTGAAGGGGCACCAGACACAGATGACAGGTCCCATTCAGGTGAAAGTTCCAAACCACTAGCTTCACCTAGATCTTCAAAACAGTCCTCCTGAAGCTCATTTTCCTCCATCTCAGCCTCAGCCTCTCTATATCTTTGCTCCTCTATAAGACGCTGAGCATCCCTTCTGGATCTCTCTTTCAACAGCCGCGCCGTTGGATCCGTGAACGACTCAGACGGAGCCGGTATCGACGTCGAGATCAAATCCGAAGGGCCAGGGCGCTGTTACCGAGGTCGAACCAGAGCCGGCGACGGCGGTATCGGCGGCGGCGCCGAGTAATGCCAAGGCGGCGACAAGGCCGGCATAAATGGCATAAAGGGAGCTGGAGCATAGGAGTGAGGAACCCCTAAATTATACGCCAGAGGACCCATGGGACCCGAAGGTGCACCAGAGGGGTACAATGCCCTGGAATAGACTCCATACATAGCGTTTAAAAACGCAGAAGGGTCTTGACCTGGAGCTGGGAAAGGTGGGTAAGAACCCACAGACTGACCCTTCAGAGGTTCCGGATTCGCCTCCTCTTCCACAGGTGGATGTGTCATAGACATCGAGTCCTCATTCAAAGGGACCTCTTCATCATCTCGAGCCGGAGATGGATTCGAAACCGGAGATTGAACCTGCGACTTCAAAGGCGAAGCCTCACCTTCTGGATCCAAGACCTCTGGTGATGGAGACACTACATCCTTTCCATGTTTCCTCTTAGGCGACTTCGGTCTCGAGTCCAAATCCTTACCGGAGTGATGCTGAGATTCATGCCTTCGCTTCTTATGCTTCTTCTTTGATTTCGAAGCATGGTCGGATGACGACCTCGAAGGTGACGCCGTGCGGGATCTCGACCTCGACTTCGCCCTTCTCGAACGCGATCTCGAAGTCTTCTTGTCTTTTCTTCCTCTCAACTTCGCCATCAGAAGTTTAGTTTCCCTCTCTCGAAGTGCCTTCGGGTTCATCTTCTTACACAAAGAACAGCCTTCGACATCATGGTCCGAACTCAGGCACCAGATACAATCCTCGTGCGGGTCCATGATCGACATCATTTTGCCGCACTCTCCATATGGCTTGAACCCGGTCTTCTTAGTCGACATCTTCAGTGAGACAAAGAAGCAAGAAAACAGAGAAAACAGTAACAAAGTTACTAACAGCTACAGAGATTCCCCGAAACCGTTAGCGTCGACGACGCGGAAAAAAGGGAACTGATGTCATCACGCCGGTGTGGGCATATTATGGTGTCGGTGACGTCAGCGGAGTCGCGCGCGATGCCATGCCTCTGTGACGTCATCCACGTCGGCGCGAATCTACAAAAAGAATTTCCGAATGTTACTGACGCAAGGGGATATTCACAAGGTGAGGAATCCACTGGCACATGTATCTATCAGAAACCTATTGTTCTACCTTCCCCTGCTCATGCTTTGCTCAGCAGCAGGACGGCAGAATCATGTCTGTCGTCGGCAGCAGCACTAGCTTGCTGTCAGACCCTGAATGGCTGGTACCGATAGCACAGGGGGGTATCTCAAGGGAGCCCCCTAGTTCATGGGATCATACTTCCAACACTGGAATCGGTGTTGGGATATGAATCCAACATATTTGATACCAAATATGACCGGGTTCGGTGCAGCCACAACATAGTTAGATATCTTGCAATGACTGATGTCCACTGTGAGAAGTTGGCCTGATATATAGTGCTCACTATTCTAGTGATCACTTTGTATCATACCAAACAACCCTTATTGATGATTGGTTGTAAGTCAACCTTTTAGACCAGCTATCCTAGTAACATGGACACGAGCAGTCTTCAGGCTAAACTCTAGAGGGCTTGTTAAGCCAGCTGTTTTACCGTCACATATACCCCTTGAACACCAAGTGAAAGGACACCACACAAGTTGTTATAAAAATATAGGATATTTATTAATAACAGTTCTACCCTGAACTCTTTATGAGTCAGGGAGCTAAGCACAATACAAAACTCTTACGAAAATACTGTAAGTTGCACAATTTACACAAATGCCCGAGGGGCACGAAAAACCATATACTACAAAAGTGGAATGCGAAATACTAGCAGGTAAGTAACAAGATCCAGAGCCTTCAGGATCGCTATCGCTAGGACTACACTACTGAACCCTAAGGTTAGGAGCAGGAGGCCTAGGGAGATCGGGTGCAGAGTGTGCACTCTCACGCGGGATGCGGGACAAAGTCTATGGATGCTAGATTTCGTAAAGTTAGTGTTATCGGACGAATCCGACTAGGTAGGCTGGAAACAAAAAAGGATCTGGACACTTAGATAGTGAACCTACGTTGGAGCACCGAAATGCTCCAGTTACCTAGCCCAGGGGCTGCGGCTGCATAGGGTTCAAAAGACGTCGGGAATCCTCGTTACAGTCTATGGAGCCTGAAAGAAGAAGTTGCTGGCAGGCGACCAGTGATGAAGTTCGATGGGATCCAAGCCTGGATCGGAGTTGAAGATGACCTGAAAGCAGAGGGGACTCAGTTCTTGATCACTAGCCAGTGATCAGATGGGCACCAGGATGGCACCGGATGAAGTCCCCTCAACCAGGGGAATGGGCGACGCTGGGCTCTGCAGTCTCACGGACCAGGAGGCGTTGTCGGCGACCAGGATGGAGGGGCGAGCTGTCCCACGAAGGTGTCTGCTGTCGGCGCTGCTGAAACCAGGATTGGAGCAACAAGCCTTGGCAAAGGCAAGCCCACGCGGTGGACTCAAGATGGCGTCTGGAGTGGACCAGGAGGGTCCAGGGTGCTCCTGTGTTGGAGGGGAACAAGGGCCAGTCTGGAGCAACCAGACCAGCGATGGAGGTGTCGTGGTTCGTCGTCAGGAGGGCTACAAGCCAGCAGGCAAGTGGCCGGACAACGCGGTGAGCAGCAAAGAGCAGAAGGGCCCCACGCAGATCTCGTGGATGCTGGGGGGCTGGACTTCGGTGCTGGAGCTGCTCAGGGTTAGGGCTTCTCAAACCCCAATGCACTTACTCGAGGGTCTCTCGGGAGTCGTGCTGGTGAAGCGTCGTGCAGGTCTTGAAGATGGCCGGTCCCACGGGTCTCGTCACACCCACGAATCTCAACTGGGCTGGATGATGTAGGTAGAGGTCAGAGATGGCAGGGAATCCGGGTCTCGTCGAGCTGGGCAGTCTTGATCCGGAGGATGGACTTACAGCAAACCGCAAGAGCTTCGATGGTGCCTGCTGGTGCAGGGTGGCTACTCCTTAGCCACAAGGGAGAGTCTTCAGAAGAGTCAAGAGGTCCTTTCGTGAAAAGTAGTTTCAAGATTCAAGATTATCTAATTTGGGAAGGGGGCCTGCTCCTATCTTTATACTAAGAAAAGGCGCTGGCACGCGACTAAGTCCTGCCCTATGGGTGGGACTAGGAGGGGGGTGGTTACACCCCTCTCCTTTGTCCGGTCTCTCCCCAGCTCAGGGGCTGGTGTGCCCCAGGAACTGGTTTGAGCCGGCATATGCACAGTGAGCACCGGGGTGCCACTTGCAGTCACCTTCCTTTCAGCTCTGCCTACCTGGGATACACAAAATCCTGTCTGGGATGGTGCTGGCACCGCCCCTGACAGGAAATCCTTTGTCCAGGCCTCCGTTGCTGGAAGGACTCCCAGCAGCAGGAGGGCAGACTTGTGTCTCGGTGGCAGCATCCATTTTGTGGAGCTGAGGCTATGTCTGACTTTAACCGGGGTTCACAGTTACATACATGTCGTGTCCCTCTAGAAGGGTGGAATGCTAACCCCGTCGCCAGAATTGGCGAGGGGTTAGTATTCCTATTCGTATGACACCTTACTCGACATGTTTTGATAATGCTATACCAAAGTTAGCATTTAACCGCGAGGATTATAATGCACTTAAGAGTATATGGTATAGCGTTATCATGGAACAGCTATTTGGACTTGGTTCCGCAAGCTGCAAACGGGCTCAGCTCATGCCAGAGCACCATCTCACATAATTCCAAGCACTCTGCCTTCAGGATTGATAAGGCCTGCCATAGGAGTGACTGATAGGAATATATGTGTCCATTTTAGGGTTAGATATAGGAATACTATATCTAAAGCAAAGGGTGTTTACACCACCTTGCCCCAGCTGTCGTGCAGCCAGTTGTGTCTGTTTGGGTGGCCAGCCAGGGGTGGCATAATACATGCTTCAGCCCCTGGTAGGCCCTGGGTACACCTATGCCCTGGATACCTAAGGTATGCTGTACAGGGACTGATAAGGTGGCCCAGTACCAATTGGTAAAATGCACCTAAGGTACATGGTTGTAATTGAGAGAGAGAACAGCTAGGCTGTGGGTCTGATTAGCAGGCCCACAGCCAGGGTAAGTCGTAAACCAGTGAAGCAAAAAGCAAAAATCTGGGGTGGCCATGGGATTGCAGACCCCACTCTCATACATCCACTATTTTTAGGTCTCGGCTAAGGCATTGCTTTAGCAATGCTAGTTAGCGAGATTATAGTAAGGCTTTCAAAAGTCTACCCAAACTGCGGATCGGGTACAGTGCATGTGAGCACAACCACGCACATTGTGAACAGCTGCGCGCTCCGCCTCTGCTGCCACATGCATTCAGCTCACCAGGCTGCACAACCCCCTCACTCTCCATATGCTCGCTCACCTTTCCTTTGATCTCCGCCGCGAAGCCGGGCGCGGGCACATCGCACGCCTGTGAGCCTCGGCATCAGACTTCAAAGGAGTCCGCTCCCCTGCATCTGTTACCCCCTCCCAGCTCTTGTGTTTAATTGCAGCTGGTGTTCCTGCAAAATGGCGTTCGCTACCTCTTGAGGCGCCCGCTTCATGCCATTTATTCTTGTTTGCATTGGATGCTGACAAAACTCTGTTCTCGTAACTTACAGTGAAATTGCGTGTTTTAAATTGCACTTTCAGAACCCTTTTAGATCACTTAATTTCATGCGCGTCACTGGTATTTTAGGTTATCTCCCTCCCGCTTCATGTTTGGAGCCCTCCTCCCACCCTCCGAGAACAAATGCAGTGTTTCCGTTCCCAGCCCCTCCCTTTCCATGTGCTAGGAGTGAGGCAACAAGAGGCACAGGCACCCACTCAGCTCCGGGTCGCTTTCACAATGCTTGGATGCCGTCTGGTTATTTTTGGAGTCTACCTTGGGCTTGTGTATCAGCACGGCTCCTGCGTCAGGGGTGGAGTGCTCGAGTTTACAAAGGAGTGCATTTTTATTGCTGCGATTCATCGCTTCTGTAGCCGCGTTGCATGTAGAGCGCATAGTCATTCTCTCCTCCCACACCACTATGCACAAGTTACTACTTGTGTAACGATATATCTGTAAGAGACATTAGTTAGTATTAGATTCCTTACCTTAGAATATCCCCAGGCGTCAGACTGGATCCGGAAATTTTTGCGTAGCAGTACCCTTGCGCGTCGGTAGGCGTCGTCTGCGGCTCCGCGTCCGTCGTCGGCGCCGTGATGATGTCGTCGGAGTACTTAGACGCCGCCTCCGCGTGCTGACGTCAGTTCTTAGACACAGCTTTTCCGCACCAGAAACGCAGAGCCATGTTAAAAACCAACACTGGTGCCATTGAAACTAGGGCCCTGAAAGGGGACAACCCTAACCCTAGATATTGGTTCGCAGAACGGGGAGGATGGATGGGTCGGTAAGGAATCTAATACTAACTAATGTCTCTTACAGATATATCGTTACACAAGTAGTAACTTGTGCATCTGCAAGAGACACGTTAGTATGAGATTCCTTACCTTAGAATAGATACCCCAGCAATACCAACCCCGGTGGTGGGTCTGCGAACCAAAATCACACCAGAAAGTCCCGGAGGACAGAACGGCCAAAGAAGCCATCCCTCCGGACTTGGCTGTCCAGGCAGTAGTGTCTTGCGAACGTGTGCAGCGATGCCCACGTAGCTGCCTGACAGATGTCTTGTAAGGGCACTCCCCTGCCCAGGGCAGTGGTAGTCGCCGTGGCTCGGGTAGAATGAGCCCGCAATCCAGCAGGAGGCTCCTTCCTAGCCAAGGAGTAGCATGCCTGGATACACAGGATGATCCACCGGGAGATGGTCCTCTTGTGCACCGCTTTCCCCTTCTTCGCGCCCACGTAACCAACAAAGAGTTGGTCATCCACCCGGAACTGGCGTGTGCGATCCAAGTAGAATGAGAGCGCACGTTTTGGGTCCAGACGGTGGAGCCGCTCTTCCTCTTTAGAGGGATGCGGTGGCGGGAAGAAGGTTGGCAAGGTGATAGACTGCCCGATGTGGAAGGCCGTGACAACCTTGGGCAGGAAAGAAGGTTTGGTACGCAGCACCACTTTGTCCGGATGGACAGAAAGGAAAGGCGGAGTACAAGAAAGGGCCTGGAGCTCACTCACCCTCCTGGCAGAGGTGATGGCAACCAGGAAAGCAGTCTTCAAAGTCAGAAGGCGAAGAGGACAGTTGTGAAGTGGCTCAAAGGGAGCGCACATCAGAAATGTAAGAACCAGGTTCAAGTCCCACTGAGGCATCACAAACGGAACAGGAGGAAACGTGTGTGTGAGGCCCTTAAGAAATCTATTAACAGTAGGGGACTTGAACAAAGAAGGTTGATCAGGCAGCCTGAGAAAGGCTGAAAGGGCAGAAAGGTAGCCTTTGATAGTGCCCAGAGCAGAGCCCTGCTGGGCAAGAGAAAGAAGGAAGAGAAGGACTTCAGAAAGAGGGGCATTGAGTGGATCCACATCCTTTGCTGTGCACCATGCCACAAATCTGTTCCACCTGCAGGCGTATACCGACTTTGTGGAGGGACGCCTGGCTGCCAGAATGATGTTACAAACTTCACGAGGCAAGTCGAATGGCCTCAACTGTCGCCGCTCAATCTCCAAGCATGGAGGTGGAGACTGGACAGTTTCGGGTGGAGGACCGTCCCCTGCTGCTGCGACAGAAGGTCCTCCTGAAGAGGCAGATGAACCTGGGGATCGACTGACAGACTGAGTAGCTCTGGATACCAGTACCTTCTCGCCCAGTCCGGAGCCACAAGGATGACTTGGGCCCGGTCGCGCTTGATCTTCTTCAGCACTCTGGGCAGAAGTGGTATAGGCGGAAAGGCGTACAACAGACCGCAACTCCACTCGCGACGAAAAGCGTCTCCGAGCGAGTGCCGCCTTGGAAATTCCAAAGCGCAGAACTGATGACATTGCGCGTTCTCTTCGGTGGCGAATAGATCTAACCAAGGCTCTCCCCATCGCTGAAAGAGGCCTTGCGCCACGTCCGAGTTCAGACGCCATCCGTGATCCATCATGCACCGACGACTGAGCTCGTCCGCCCTGGCGTTCAGAGAACCTGGCAGGTGTTGAGCCACCAGGGTCCCGCCCTGGCGTTCCAGCCATTGCCAAAGGCGAAGAGCCTCTTGACAAAGGATCCACGACCCCACCCCGCCTTGTTTGTTGCAGTACCACATGGCGGTGGTGTTGTCCGTGAACACCTGCACTACACTCCCCCGGACAGAGGGGAGGAATGCCTTCAGTGCCAGACGAATCGCCCTGAGCTCCAACAGGTTGATGTGGAGCCGGATCTCCGCCGGAGACCAGAGGCCTCTGATCTCCGCCTCTCCCATGTGGCCTCCCCAGCCCTGGAGGGACGCGTCCGTCACAACTACGTGCTCCGGTTGGGGAAGGGAGAGGGATCTGCTGCTGACCCAATCGCGGTCCGTAAGCCACCACTGCAGCTGTCTCGCAGTGCCCTCCGAGATCAGGACGTGGTTGGATAGGTTGCCCTGATGCTGGGCCCACTGAAACTTCAGGTCCCACTGCAGAGCCCGCATCCTCCACCTGGCGTGATGCACCAGTAGGATGCAGGAGGCCATCAGCCCCAGAAGCCGCAGCGTCAACCTGACCGAAACCCGGGATAACGGCTGAAAGATGGGAATCAGAGCCTGAATATCCCGGACCCGCTGTTTGGCGGATAAACCCGAAACCGCGCTGAGTCCAGAACCGGTCCGATGAAGAGGAGCTTCTGAGAGGGGCACAGGTGTGACTTCGGCACATTGATGGAGAACCCCAGCTGGTGCAGGAGGTCTGCCGTCGTCTGGAGGTGGCTGACCACTGTCTGGGGCGAGCCCGCCTTCAACAACCAGTCGTCGAGGTAGGGGAAGACTGAAACCCCTAACCTGCGCAGATGAGCTGCGACCACCGCCATCACCTTCGTGAACACCCGTGGGGCGCTGGTAAGGCCGAAGGGGAGCACGGTAAATTGAAAGTGCTCGTGGCCAACCATGAACCGCAGGTAGCGCCGGTGGGCAGGAAGGACGGGGATATGAAAGTAAGCGTCCTGCAAGTCCAACGCTACCATCCAGTCTCCTGGGTCCAGGGCAGCCAGGACCTGAGCCAGGGTCAGCATCTTGAACTTCTCCTTCCGGAGGAAGCCGTTGACGTTCCTTAGGTCCAAGATAGGGCGTAGGCCCCCTTTGCCCTTCTTGGGTACCAGAAAGTAGTGGGAGTAGCAACCACACCCTACTTCTGGCCCAGGAACGCGCTCGATGGCCCCCTTGGCCAAGAGGGCCGTAACTTCCTCCTGCAGAAGTCGCAAATGATCCTCTGTCACACGGTGGTTCTGCGGTGGCATGGCTGGAGGAGTCGCCTCGAAGGGGAGGGAGTAGCCCCTTCGGACGATTTGCAGCACCCACCTGTCCGACGTGACAGTGCGCCAGTGGAGGTGATGATGGCGAACCCTGCCCCCCACTGGCGTCACATGGGCCTGAAAGCACGGACTAGGAGGGTTTTGAGGCGGATGCTGCGGGGGAAGGTGTGGACTGACCTCGCCGCTGCCCCCGACCGCCCGGACGGCGGTTCCCACACCCGCCACCGCGTTGGGTATTGCCCTGCGGAGCATGGCTGGCGGCGCGTGTGGGCGCACCCCTTCCATGGCCACGAAAGGAGTGAAAGGCAGCCGATTGCTGGCGCTGGCCTGAGAGGCCCAAGGACTTGGCCCTAGCCCTGGAGTCCTTAAAGCGCTCAAGCGCATGGTCTGCCTTGTCGCCAAAGAGGCGACGGCCATCGAACGGCATGTCCATGAGCGTGCTCTGGACATCTGCCGAGAAGTTGGCGGACCTCAGCCAGGCATGGCGTCTGACCGCCACCGTCGTTGCCATCGCTCTACCTAGCGAGTCGTTGGTATCCAGCCCACACCTGATGGTATACTTTGCTGCATCCCGGCCCTCCACAAGGGCTTGGCCGAGTTTGGCCCGTACCTCCAACGGACACTCTGGCAGCACTTCCGCGACCTTATCCCACACAGAGTGGGTGTAACGTCCCAAGAGGCAGGCGGTGTTGGAAGACCGCAGGCCTAGACTAAGGGATGAGAAGATCTTTTTCCCATACTGGTTATACCTCTTGGATTCCCTGTCCGGCGGGGCCGACGGGAATGCGGTCTGGGAATTGGAGGCCTGGATGACCAGGCTCTCGGGGGTAGGGTGGGAGGACAGGAAACATGGGTCGCCCGGGGCTGGGCGGTGGCGTCTGGCCACGTTCCTATCTACGGGCGAACCCGTAGCGGGCTTGGACCAAGTGCCCAGAAGAACGTCGGTCAAGGCCTCATTAAAGGGCAGCAGAGGCTCGGCCGAGCTTGACTGCGGTTTAAGGACCTCAGTGAGGAGGCTAGTCCTCACGGTCGCGACGGGGAGCTCAAGGCCCAAGGCCTTGGCAGCCCTCATCAGCACCACACTATATGTTGCCCCCTCCTCCGAAGCCACGGTAGGAGGGGAGACAAAACCAGTGTCTGGAGAGGTGTCCAGGCCACTGGCCTCCCCAAGGTCTCCTGTCCAGTCCTCATGAGACTGACACTCCCTGGTCAGAGGGTCTTCAGACCCCTCCCAGTCCTCTTCATCACCAATCTCCTGAAACTCAGGGTTCTCAGCTAAAGGGGCCTGTTCATAGAAGTGAAACTCCCCAAACGACGTCTGGAGCGGCACCCATCGGGGCCGTCCCGGCGCCGGAACAGGAACGAAGGTGGAACCGGGGACGGCGCCGCCGAAGGCGACACCTGAGGGTCCGACGCCGGGGAGGTCGTAAGGTCCACCGGCGATGAACCAGATCCCGAAGGAGGTCCAGCGGCGTCCTGCGGCGCCGGGACCGAAGGTGCCGGCGGCGTTGGAACAACTGAACCCCTCGGCGCCGGGCCCGAAGGCGCCGGCGGCATCGGGATAACGGGAACCTGCGGCGCCGGGCCCGAAGGCGTCGGCGGCGCCGGGGCCGAAGCACCCGACGGCGTCGGGGCAGATCCCCCCGACCCGCTAGGGGTCCCAGACGGGTTCGCTGGGCCCGAAGGCGCTGCGGAGCCCATCGGAGGAGAGAGTTTCCTCATGGCCATGAGGAAGCGCTCGATCTCCTCCGGCGTCGCGTTGAGCCCAGGGACCGTAGGGTATGGGGCTGGACGCGGCGCCTGCGACTCAGACGGAGCCGCGTGGGTGGTGTCACCCGAACCCCCGGCTGCATTGCACGAGCGTCGGGGGGAGTCCGAGGAGCGATGATGCCGCTTGGACTTCTTGTGCCGCTTACCTGACGACGACTTCGACCCGGAGGAGTGCGGCCTACCCTCGGAACTGTGGTGGCTCCGAGCCCGCGACCTGTCCCTCGACCTCCCATGGGATCGGGACCTCTCGCGGCGCGGGACCGACTGCCGGAGTTCGAGCCGCCTGCGGGACCGCTCCCGTCTGGCCTTCGAAGAGAGGGCCCGGCAGTCGGAGCAGGCCTTGTCGTCGTGGTCGACGCCGAGACAAGATAAACACACGCGGTGAGGATCCGTGACCGACATCAGGCGGTCGCAATCATCGCAGTGCTTAAATCCGGGCATCCCTACGGCACCGTCGGAGTTGATAGACTTCGAGAACAATCAAAAGTGATCAAAAAGTTAGTCAAAAAATGACTAGGGTTACTACTTTTTCCAGATCTGCGCTTGCTGGCGCGGAAAAAAGAAGAACTGACGTCAGCACGCGGAGGCGGCGTCTAAGTACTCCGACGACGTCATCACGGCGCCCACGACGCCGGACGCGGAGCCGCAGACGACGCCTACCGACGCGCAAGGGTACTGCTACGCAAACATTTCCGGATCCAGTCTGACGCCTGCGGATATTCTAAGGTAAGGAATCTAATACTAACGTGTCTCTTTCAGATTTACTCTTTAGGCCCTGCCCTTCTTCCCCATTACCATCCTCACCTCCTTCATCACACCCTCCCTGCCTCCTTTTCTGTGCACTCTCGCTCTACGCGGTGTAGACATGACTGCTTGTATTAGTTACCGCTCGTTTTAAGTTGTGCAGCTCAGAACGTGCTCATACCTTGTCAACTTCATTATTATTATTCTTAACCGTGCATACAGAGTGAACACTTAAGCACTTTATTTCAGACCCTTTCAGAAGGTTTCCGTACCCAGAGTGATGGACACATTCCAAGCAGCGGCTCGGGGCTCTGCAGCTTCTACCTGCTAACTCCAAGGTTCAGGTGGCACTTGAGGCAGGAGCCCAGGAGAGAAATGTGTACATTTTAGGACCCAAGCTCTCAATTTTCATTTCATTTACCCGATTCACAGGAATCAAAGTATTCGCACTGCCTGGAAAAGCTGCCCTCAGTCTCCAACTTGTGCCATTGTAAACCAGGGGCACCCAGAATAGGTTCCACTAGCCCTAGTACCCAGCATCTTACACACACACGAACACACTCTCTCTCTCTTTCACACACACACTCACACACACACACTCTCTCTCTCACACACACACAGACACACACACTCTCTTACACACTCTGTCTCTCTCACACACACTCTCTCTCTCACACACACACAGACACACACACTCTCTTACACACTCTGTCTCTCACACACACACACACTCTCTCTCTCTCTCACACACACACACTCTCTTACACACTCTGTCTCTCTCACACACACACACATACTCTCTCACACACACTCAGTCTCTCACACACACACACTCTCTCTCTCTCTCTCTCACACACAGACACACACACTCTCTTACACACTCTGTCTCTCACACACACACACACACTCTCTCTCTCTCACACACACACACTCTCTTACACACTCTGTCTCTCTCACACACACACACATACTCTCTCACACACACTCAGTCTCTCACACACACACACTCTCTCTCTCTCTCTCACACACAGACACACACACTCTCTTACACACTCTGTCTCTCACACACACACACACTCTCTCTCTCTCTCACACACACACACTCTCTTACACACTCTGTCTCTCTCACACACACACACATACTCTCTCACACACACTCAGTCTCTCACACACACACACTCTCTCTCTCTCTCTCTCACACACACACACACACTCGCACACCACCTCTCTCACTCTCTCTCTCTCACACACATACTCGAACTCACACTCTCTCTCTCTTTCTCTCTCTCACACTCTCAAGATTAACAGTAAGCTCCGCCACAGCTTCATGCACGGGGTTCACTAGTAGGGAACGCTTGAGGCGCCCCTTCAGGTCACCGATCAGGATCTGGCCCTCCCATTAACAGGAGCAGGAGTCCACCTCTGCGCGCACTCTTGATCAGCAAGATGCCAGGTCCAATCAAAAAGGCAGTATACCAGTTTCACATGCAGTCGGACACTCTGGACAAGGGGTACGTGCCTCATTACCACCCAGGGAACATTTCTGCCTCAACAATCGTGTTTTCATAATTCGGAAATTCTTTTGCTTCACCCCTTGTCAGACTCCCTACATAGGAACTCGCTATCTTTAGGGTCACCAGATTTTGAAATCCAAAAACCGTAGCATAGAAACATGAAGCGGAGGGCAGAAAATGTCTTAAGTAAACTCATTAATATGTAAAGAAAACACGGACAGTGAGCCAATAGAGGGAAGTAAATGCAACTTTTACATTCTGTATAATCTGTTAGCTAAAATGCTTTGGCTGGAGGCTTCTGAAGAATGCTGCACTGGAACACATGAAAACTACACTTCCTCTCTGTTCATTAGACCCTCTCTGAAAACCGTGATAAGCTGCAATTTGTGGTGAGAACTCGAGACTGTCCCAGTAAATTCTGAACACTGGATAACCTTAGTAATTACTTGTTTGTGTCTGTAAATCTTTGCATAAGTGGTGTACGCACTGCCACACTTATTCAGTTCATTTTGGTGCAATTTACGCACATCCGCGAATCGCGCTGGTCATCAGGTGATCGCGTTGCTGATTTCCTTCAGCCCTTTGGGGTGGGAACTGGTGACATTGAGCAGTCTGACCCCTTTGCTCTGAGATCACCACAAGCCTTCTTGTTTTTTGGAATCTTAACTCCAAGATGATCCTTTGCGGAAGCTCCATTGCAAGAATTTTTATGGAATTAAGCAATTTGTCAGTTTGCCATTTGAGTGCTCTCCCTCAGCTAGCCATTAAGTGTTATGGGGTAACCCTCAGAACCCGGACGGGTAGTTAGACAAAAAACAATGGTTCTGTCGGGAAGAGCATATCAATTTGACATCGCAATTAATGTAGCAATTTTATATAACACCTGCTGGATTTAAACAAGCCAATAAAATAACGAAACACTGGACCCAAAAATGAAAGAAAAAAAGAAGTTTTAGTATTCAGATTACTATTGGATTGTACTTATATACGTTAGGGGTGCTGTCCAATATACAACCAGTATATTATGAATACACAGGGGGTGTGAATAGTGACTTGTGACAGGTGAAACAACATATATATATAATAGGCAACAGGAACATTTATATACGATCAGCCATGATAATCAGTGGTGCACTGGAAAATAGCAGGTTATCTGTATTCAGAGTGCATAGCTATTGTATGAGGTTAACATCGAGAATTATGTGACATAAAGGTATGCCATGATCAATGTCATCACGGACATTGTACTTTTTTGTTACAGAGTGGGGCCCCCTTCCCTGAGTAGTTAGCAGGTAGAGGTGAGGGTGACACCCAACTGTTGTGGGTAAGTGGATATACCATATGCACTATATGGATAACGTTGAAACCACATGGGGTTTCATTTTAGCCTTTCCGTTTGAGGGAGGCTTTGTCTGTGGTGAATTTTGAGTGATGGGACTAGCATTACTTTAATATATGTATATTGTCTTTTCAGGTAATCGATAATCTGTTCCACTGATGCCGAATTGGATATTATCGGTGGAGTATACGAATTGTTTAATTTAACATTCACTATTGTTTTGTTTTCACTCTCTGATATTTAGCAGCAGCATTATATATTAATTGCTCATTTGGTCCTGAGGAATGCCCCGATACTGGTAGATCTCTGTGAGGGCAGAAACATGTCGACCTTTTCCACCGCTTAACACTTGACTTTTTCAATTGTTAACACACTGCTTTTTAACCATGACAAGGGCACTCTAAGAATAAATTGGTATGGAGCTCCCTTAGCCATTTTTAACACACTTTTTCATATTATTTAGCGCTGCACTTTCTTTTCCTTTTTGGAAACCCTCTTCACCTGGCAAGAATATATGCCGATGGATTCTATGTTGTACTCTGCGGAGTCATCAGCCATCCTCTAGATTTGAAAGCAGCTGAGGGTATCTTAGTCAATTCCTAAGACTGAATACCCTAGCGAGAGGAGGCCAGACCCAAATGATGAGACCTCACAAATTGTGAATGATGGGTTTTGGCAATGAAGCTTTCCCCTCTACCTATGAGGTGGCTGTTGTATTAACCTGTTGACATATTTTCATCCCAGCCTGTCCCCACTCTGCTCATTTTTCACCTCCCTTAGTAGACCCAAGGTGTTGTGTGTTTGTTGACTGTTTGTATAGGGGAAACACACTTTGCAGGTCTTTAAAATCTTCCCTTAGACCCTCCTTAATGTCTTGTGTTTTGCACTGGAAAATGACCTGTGGTAAAAAATTGCTGTTTGCTACTGATTTATTGGTCATACAAACACTTAATTCAATCACAACTTAAATTAATCCACGGGAGTATTTTTGTCTCCAGTGGCTTAGCAAGGGGGTGGTGAGTGGGTTACTTTCCGCCTGGGGCAGCACGAGTTTTGGGGGCAGCGGCCTACCCCGCGCTCTTACACCACCAGCCACATCGCACACCATTTGTCTGAGCCTCGGCATCAGATTTCAGAGGAATCCGCTCCCCACCCCCCATCAGACTTCAAAGGAATCCGCTCCCCCGCCCCCCCGCCCCCCCGCCACGTAATGCTGAGAGCTTGTTTTTTTTATATAGCGCGGACGTTACCCAGCGACATTCGAGCGCTTTCCAAAAAAACACAGAGATTGCTAGCACACTTTTTGACCTGTCCCTAAGCAGGGAATACTCGGGAAGTACACAACAAAATAAAGAATTCAGCCAAAGATCCCCCACTAAACATCCGCAGACTGTTCTTATTAGTATATAGGGCTGCACTGAAGCACAGTGAATCCTAAACATTCCTAATAAAGTAAGTGGAACTGTTTACTTGCACTTAGAATAAATATGCATTTTATGATTGAATTGGGTAATAGTAACGCTGGATATTTACAGCACTTAAAAAGGGCCGAAACCCTGGGGGAGGCTCTGGAGTTTCCGCGGGGTGCAGCTATTGCGGTGCGCTTGCGCCTGATTCAGTTCAAATATCTACACAGGGCCTATTATACGCGTGAGCGATTGTGGAAGGCGAGTTTGATTGGGTCCCCGGAGTGCTTGCGATGTGGTACTGAAACGGGCACGCTGCTACCTACTGTGTGGTCCTGTGCTGGTCTGTCCCGGTTCTGGCGGGGTGTATGGAGCTGTCTGTCGGAGGTGCTGGAATGGGATCTTCCCCGGACTCCTCGTTTGGCCCTTTTCCATATCCTAGAGGGTGTTGGGGGTAACATGTACAAGCGTCATCTGTTGCTGCTGGGCCTTGTCATTGCCAAGCGGGACTTGGCGCAAGCGTGGAAGAGTGAGCGGGCTCCCCCGTTGAGTGCGTGGAAAGCAGGGATTGATTATTACATGGGGTTGGAGCGCCCGGTGTTCGAAGCAAGAGGCTGCCCCCGTAAACATTTCAAGATCTGGAAGAGGTGGGCGGACTATAGGGGTTTGACACTGGACCCCCCGGTGGAACCGGATGATGAAGAAACAGATTCAGTGGACGGGCAGCGGGCCTGAAGAAACACTGGCTCTCTTACTGGATCCGACTGATTACTAGTGACTGGCAATGATCGCGTGCACGGGGTTAGGGAGGGATAAGGGGTGGGTAGTGGGCGTTTGGGGGGTGTTGGGTGGTGGGGGGTCGGGTGGGGTTGTTTCTGATTGGGCTTGCATTTTGCTTCTGTATGCTTAACATGGTGGCAGGATTCTCCTGACTGTGGAGGACTGCAGTTTTGCTTTACCCGATCTATAAACTCAATACATTTTGTTGTGAAAAAAAAAAAAAGGGCCGAAGTACGGCATGAAGCGCTGTCTCAAAACAAGTAAGAATAATGCTCCTTATTTTGATTACATTACATTATCTTGTGGGCAACCGTTTTCTCTACCTATCTATCGCCCTCACAATCTATCGACCTCACTCTATCTATCGACCTAACTCTATCTATCTATCGACCTCACTCTATCTATCTATCGCCCTCACTCTATCTATCGCCCTCACTATCTATCTATCTATCGGACTCACTCCATCTATCTATCGGACTCTCTCCATCTATCTATCTATCACCCTCACTCTATCCATCTATCTGTCGCCCTCACTCTATCTATCTGTCGCCCTCACTCTATCTATCTGTCGCCCTCACTCTATCTATCTGTCGCCCTCACTATCTATCTGTCGCCCTCACTCTATCTATCTGTCGCCCTCACTATCTATCTGTCGCCCTCACTCTATCTATCCATCTATCTATCTATATATCGCCCTCCCTCTATCTATCGCCCTCCCTCTATCTATCGCCCTCCCTCTATCTATCGCCCTCCCTCTATCTATCGCCCTCCCTCTATCTATCGCCCTCACTCTATCTATCGCCCTCACTCTATCTATCGCCCTCACTCTATCTATCGCCCTCACTCTATCTATCGCCCTCACTCTATCTATCGTCCTCACTCTCTCTATCGCCCTCACTCTAGCTATCGCCCTCACTCTAGCTATCGCCCTCACTCTAGCTATCGCCCTCACTCTATCTATCGCCCTCACTCTATCTATCTATCGCCCTCACTCTATCTATCTATCGCCCTCGCTCTATCTATCGCACTCACTCTATCTATCGTATCACCACAGCTTCACTCAGCACCAACACAGCCTCCCTCAGGGGCACCACAACATCACTATGCGCTACCACAGCATCACTGAACTCCACAGCATCATTCGTCGTCACCACAGCATCACTCAGCGCAACCACAGCATCAATCTGTGCAACCATTCAACAACAACTAGTTCAAATATGTTCTCTCAATGTTTCAAGCTTTATTACAAAAGTCACAAAAAGATGTTAATATTTCACTTCTGTTCTTGGATTTTCGTCACAATAAAATACACTGAACATAATCTTCATAAAAGTTTTTACAAAAGTTTAAGCTATTGCCATTATAAATTACAATAACTTTTAATTAATTATAAAACAAATAAAAGCCATTGTTATTTGTAATATCAATACATTCTAAGTCACGTAAATATAACACATATTGCATTACAAATGCTATAGGTGTCACATTTGCGAAAGTTAAAACTATTGTCATTGTAAATGACAAAGCTATTAATTTCGCTACTTTCAAAACCAACACATAAATAAAAAAATGGTCATTTACAATACCAATAGCTCAAACATTCCTAATGCGAGACCTATTGCATTGCACATGCTTGTTATTAAAATGGTTGACCACACAAAGCCTGGAAAAGCGACTCCGGGGTTTGTAGGGGTGTCCTGCTCATGCAGGGGCACCCTCACCCATGTAACTAAGCTCCCTGCCTTCAGGACTTAAAGACTGCCATAGGGGTGACGCACAAGTTACTACTTGTGTAACGATATATCTGTAAGAGACATTAGTTAGTGATAGATTCCTTACCTTAGAATATCCCCAGGCGTCAGACTGGATCCGGAAATTTTTGCGTAGCAATACCCCTGCGCGTCGGTAGGCGTCGTCTGCGGCTCCGCGTCCGTCGTCGGCGTCGTTAGCGCCGGAATGATGTCGTCGGAGTACTTAGACGCCGCTCATGCCCGCTGACGTCAATTCTGATACACAGCTTTTCCGCGCCAGATACGCAGAGCCATGATAGAACCAACACTGGTGCCAAGAAACTAGGGCCCTGAAAGGGGAAGACCTTAACCCTAGATATCGGTTCGCAGAACGGGGAGGATGGGTGGGTCGGTAAGGAATCTATCACTAACTAATGTCTCTTACAGATATATCGTTACACAAGTAGTAACTTGTGCATCTGAAAGAGACACGTTAGTGATAGATTCCTTACCTTAGAATAGATACCCCAGCAATACCAACCCCGGTGGTGGGTCTGCGAACCAATAATCACACCAGAAAGTCCTGGAGGACGGAACGGCCAAAGAAGCCATCCCTCCGGACTTGACTGTCCAGGCAGTAGTGTCGTGCGAACGTGTGCAACGAGGCCCACGTAGCTGCCTGGCAAATGTCCTGCAAGGGCGCACCCCGGCCCAGGGCAGTAGTAGTCGCCGTGGCCCGAGTGGAATGAGCCCTCAATCCAACAGGAGGCTCCTTCTTAGCCATGGAGTAACATGCCTGGATACACAAGATGATCCACCGGGAGATGGTCCGCTTGTGTACCGCCTTCCCCTTCTTAGCGCCCACATAACCAACAAAGAGTTGGTCATCCACCCTGAACTGGCGTGTGCGATCCAAGTAAAATGAGAGCGCACGTTTTGGGTCCAGACGGTGGAGCCGCTCTTCCTCTTTAGAGGGATGCAGAGGCGGAAAGAAGGTTGGCAAGGTGATGGACTGCCCGATGTGGAAGGCTGAGACAACCTTGGGCAGGAAAGATGGCTTCGTACGTAACACAACCTTGTCCGGATGGACAGAAAGGAAAGGTGGAGTACAAAAAAGGGCCTGGAGCTCACTCACTCTCCTGGCAGAGGTGATGGCAACCAGGAAAGCAGTCTTTAGAGTCAGAAGACGAAGAGGACAGTTGTGAAGTGGCTCAAAGGGAGCGCACATCAGGAAGGTAAGAACAAGGTTCAAGTTCCACTGGGGCATCACGAAGGGAACAGGAGGGAACATGTGTGTGATGCCCTTAAGAAATCTATTTACAATAGGGGACTTGAACAGAGAAGGCTGATCAGGTAGCCTCAAGAAGGCAGAAAGGGCAGAAAGGTAGCCCTTGACAGTGCCCAGAGCAGAGCCCTGCTGGGCAAGAGAAAGAAGAAAGAGGAGAACCTCAGAAAGGGGGGCAGAGAGTGGGTCCACAGCCTTTGCTGTGCACCATGCCACAAATCTGTTCCACCTGCAGGCGTATACCGACTTTGTGGAGGGACGCCTGGCTGCCAGAATGACATTACAGACTTCGGGAGGCAAGTCAAATGGCCTCAACTGTCGCCGCTCAATCTCCAAGCTTGTAGGTGGGGACTGGACAGGTTCGGGTGGAGGACCGTCCCCTGCTGCTGCGACAGAAGGTCCTCCCGAAGAGGCAGACGAATCGGGGGATCGACTGACATGCTGAGTAGCTCGGGATACCAGTATCTTCGTGCCCAGTCCGGAGCCACAAGGATAACCTGGGCCCGGTCGCGCCTGATCTTCTTCAGCACTCTGGGCAGAAGTGGTATAGGCGGAAAGGCGTACAATAGACCGCAACTCCACTCGCGACGAAAAGCGTCTCCGAGCGAGCGCCGCCTTGGAAATTCCAACGCGCAGAACTGATGACATTGCCCGTTCTCTTCGGTGGCGAATAGATCTAACCAAGGCTCTCCCCACTGCTGAAAGAGGCCTTGCGCCACGTCCGAACTCAGACGCCATTCGTGATCCATCATGCACCGACGGCTGAGTTCGTCCGCCCTGGCATTCAGAGAACCTGCCAGATGTTGAACCACCTGGGTCACGCCCTGACGTTCCAGCCACTGCCAGAGGCGCAGAGCCTCCTGACATAGGGTCCACGACCCCACCCCGCCCTGTTTGTTGCAGTACCACATGGCGGTGGTGTTGTCCGTGAACACCTGCACTACACTCCCCCAGACAGAGGGGAGGAATGCTTTCAGTGCTAGACGAATCGCCCGTAACTCCAACAGGTTGATGTGGAGCCGGGCCTCCGCCGGAGACCAGAGTCCTCTGATCTCCGCCTCTCCCATGTGGCCACCCCAGCCCTGGAGGGACGCGTCCGTCACAACTGCGTGCTCCGGGTGGGGTAGGGAGAGGGATCTGCCACTGACCCAATCGCGGTCCCTGAGCCACCACTGCAACTGGCTTGCAGTGCCCTCTGAGATCAAGACATGGTCGGACAAGTTGCCCTGATGCTGGGCCCACTGAAATTTCAGGTCCCACTGCAGAGCCCGCATCCGCCACCGGGCGTGACGCACCAGAAGGATGCAGGAGGCCATCAGTCCCAGAAGCCGCAGCGTCAACCTGACCGAGACTCATGATAAAGGCTGGAAGATCGGAATCAGAGCCTGAATATCCCGAACCCGCTGTTCGGGAGGGTAAACCCGAAACTGCGCCGAGTCCAGAACCGCTCCGATGAAGAGGAGCTTCTAAGAGGGACACAGGTGCGACTTCGGCACATTGATGGAGAACCCCAGCAAGTGCAGGAGGTCGGCCGTAGTCTGGAGGTGGCTGACGACTGTCTGGGGCAAGCCCGCCTTCAACAACCAGTCGTCGAGGTAGGGGAAGACTGACACCCCTAAACTGCGCAGATGAGCTGCGACCACCGCCATCACCTTCGTGAACACCCGTGGGGCGCTGGTAAGGCCGAAGGGGAGCACGGTAAACTGAAAGTGATCGTGGCCTACCGTGAACCGCAGGTAACGCCGGTGGGCCGGCAGGACGGGGATGTGAAAATAAGCGTCCTGCAAGTCCAACGCTACCATCCAGTCTCCGGGGTCCAGGGCAGCTAAGACCTGAGCCAAATTCAGCATCATGAACTTCTCTTGTCGGAGGAAGCCGTTGACGTTCCGTAGGTCCAAGATAGGGCGCAGGCCCCCCTTGCCCTTCTTGGGCACCAGAAAGTAGTGGGAGTAACATCCACACCCTACTTCTGGCCCAGGAACGCGCTCGATGGCCCCCTTGGCCAAGAGGGCCGTGACTTCCTCTTGCAGAAGTTGCAAGTGATCCCCCGACACACGGTGGAATTGCGGTGGCATGGCTGGAGGGGTCGCCTCGAAGGGGAGGGAGTAGCCCCTTCGGACGATTTGCAGCACCCACCTGTCCGACGTGACAGTGCGCCAGTGGGAGTGGTGATGGCGAACCCTGCCTCCCACAGGCGTCACATGGGCCTGAAAACTCGTACTAGGAAGGTTTCGAGGCAGGTGCTGCGGAGGGAGGTGTGGACTGGCCTCGCTGTTGACCCCGACCGCCGCCACAGTGGTTTCCACGGCCGCCACCGCGCTGCTGGACATTTGTGGTGCGTGGCTGGCAGCACGTTTGGGGACTCCCCTTCCGTGGCCACGAAAGGAGCGAAAGGCACCCGATTGCCGGCGTGTGGCCGAAAGGCCTAAAGACTTGGCCGTAGCCCTGGAGTCCTTAAAGCGCTCCAGCGCATGGTCTGCCTTGTCGCCAAAAAGGCGACGGCCATCGAACGGCATGTCCAGAAGAGTGGCCTGGACATCGGCCGAAAAATTGGCGGACCTCAACCAGGTGTGGCGTCTAACCGCCACCGTCGTCGCCATCGCCCTGCCCAGTGAGTCCGTGGTATCCAGCCCACACCGAATAGAGTATCGTGCCTCATCTCAACCTTCCACAAGGGCTTGGGCGAGTTTAGCCCGGACCTCCCCTGGGCATTGTGGCAGCACGTCCGCGACCGTGTCCCACAGGGTGTGGGTGTAGCGGCCTAAGAGACACACGGTATTGACAGACCGCAGTCCCAAACTCAGGGACGAGAACACCTTCTTCCCGAACTGTTCATATCTCTTGGATTCCCGATGGGGCGGGGCCGTCGGGAATGCAGTCTGGGAAGTGGAGGCCTGGATGACCAGGCTCTCGGGGGTGGGGTGGGTGGACAAAAAGCAAGGGTCGCCCGGAGCCAGGCGGTAGCGTCTGGCCACGTTCCTATCCACAGGCGGACCTGTGGCGGGCTTGGACCAAGTGCCCACAAGAACGTCACATAAGGCTTCATTAAATGGCAGCAGAGGCTCACTGGAGCTTGCCTGCGGTTTAAGAACCTCAGTGAGGAGGTTAGTCCTCATGGCCGCGACGGGGAGCTCAAGGCCCAAGGCCTTGGCTGCCCTCGTCAACACTACGCTGTAAGGAGCCCCCTCCTCCGTAGCCACGGTGGGAGGGGAGACAAATCCAGTGTCTGGCGAGGTGTCAATACCACTGGCCTCCCCAAGCTCATATGTCCAGTCCTCTTGAGACTGGCACTCCTGTGCCAGAGGGTCCTCAGACCCCTCCCAATCACCTCCGTCACCAGTCTCCTGTAACCCAGGGTCAACAGACTGGACCTCCTCATGGAAATAAAAATCTCCAAAGGCTGTCTGAAGCGGCGCCGTTCCGGTGCCAGAGTCGACCTGAAGGGAAGATTGGGGACGGCGTCCACAATGGGCGCTGGGGGCGACACCCTCGGGGCCGGTGAGGTCGTGAGGTTGACCGGCGACGACCCGGATCCAGAAGCGGATCCGGGGAGGTCCTGCGGCGCCGGGACCGAAGTCGCCGGCGGCGCCGGGGCCGAAGCACCCGGCGGCGTTGGGGCCGAAGCGCCCGACCCGCTAGAGCCTCCAGCCGGGACCGCTGGGCCCGAAGGCGCCGCGGGACCCGGCTGAGGAGGGAGGGACCTCATGGCCATGAGGTACCGCTCGACCTCCTCCGGCGTCGCGCCGTGCCCAGGGACCCGAAGGTGTGGGGCAGGCGACGACGCTTGCGACTCTCTCGGAGCCGCGTGGGCGGTGTCGCCCGAACCCCCGGCCGCATCGTGCGAGCGTCGGGGTGGGTTGGAGGAGTGATGATGCCTCTCCGACCTCTCATGCCTCTTACCTGAGGACTTGGATCCCGACGACCGATGTCCACTCCCGGAGCTGCGGGGACTCCGACCCCACGACCGGTCCCTCGACCTCCCGGTCGAGGCCTAAGCACTTCAGGCACCGGCGATGGGGGTCCGTGACCGACATCAGTCGGTCGCACTTCGAACAGGGCTTGAACCCGGGCATCCCTAGCGGCACCGATAGAGTCAAAGACTCAAAGATAGAAATGATCAAAAAGTTTAGTCAAAAATGACTAGGGGTAGAGCTTCTCCGGATCTGCGCTAGCTGGCGCGGAAAAAAGAAGATCTGACGTCAGCTCGCATGGGCGGCGTCTAAGTACTCCGACGTCATTCCGGCGCTAAAGACGCCGACGACGGACGCGGAGCCGCAGACGACGCCTACCGACGCGCAGGGGTATTGCTACGCAAAAATTTCCGGATCCAGTCTGAGGCCTGGGGATATTCTAAGGTAAGGAATCTATCACTAACGTGTCTCTTTCAGATTTACAGGTTTTAGTGTAGTGACCTCAGATATAAGGAAACTTACATCTGTCATGAGAGGTGCAAGCACCAACTCACAAAGGAAGCAATGGCAGGCCTGCAGTCACAGTTTAAGTGGACTCCCATGGGTGACACAATACATGCTGCATCCCATGGAGACCCCTGGTGTACCTATGCCCTGGGTACCTTAGTACCATATACTAGGGACTTACAAGGGTACACCAGTAGCCAATTGTGGATGTACAAAAGTACTTATGGCCAATTTGGGGAGAAAGTAAAGTGACTGGGGTCCTTATTTGCAGGATCCTAGTCAGACTAGGTAAAAAACATACTGACACCAAGCAAAAAGTGTGGCTAGCCTTGAAAGTAGATCCTACTTTCCTACACAACCCCCTCTCCTTGTCCAGTTGAGCCTTCATTTTCTAAGTGGCAATACCCGGAGAGACCATCTGCGTTGGCATGGTTATTCCCAGGTCTATGTTCCAAAGACAAGTCTATCCCCTGTAGGGAAATGGGCCACTTCAACATTTTTCACCCTTCATTTGTTCAGCCCATAGGAGGGGCTTATGGTCTGTCTGAACAATGAAGTGAGTGCCAAACAGGTATGGCCTCAACTTCAAGGCCCAGACCATAGCAAAAGTCTTCCTCTCAATAGCTGACCAACGCTTCTCCATTGGGGTCAATATTCTGCTTATAAAAGCTACTGGTTGATCCTGGCCATCTGCATTAAGTTGTAACAATACTGCACCTACCCCATCTCAGAAGAATTTGTCTGGACAATTAAGGTTTTGGAGTAATCAGGACTTTGCAGAATTAGAACAGTGCACATGGCTTGCTTCGGGTCATCGAATGCCTTCTGACAGCTAACTATTCACTGAACTTTCTTAGGCATTCTTTTGGAGGTGAGATCATTAAGGGGTGTCACTATGGATCCGTAGCCCTTAACAAACCCCCTGTAGTACACAGTCAGCCCCAAGAAAGTTCTGACCTGAGACTGGGTAGTGGAAGCAATCCAGTCCATTATTGTTGGACCCGGTCCTTTGGGCAGGTTCACCCCGTGACTTTTTGCTTTTTCCTAGCCTGTTTTTGGAACCTGGGTTGGTGATTTTAGGCCTCTGCGCACTTTTTCACTGTGGTACAGTGTAAAGTGCGTGTGCTTTCTGTGTATGGATGGTGAGCGCCCTGCCCTCCCATAGGAATGAATGGGAAATATGTATGCCCATGGTAGCTTCCTGATGCGTGGGGAGTGCAGGGGCGAGTTTGATATGTATGAACTCGTGAGAATGAATGCTGCAGAATGGTGTATGCGGCATGGCTGTATTTAGTCCAGAAGCGCCACTTTTAGAAGTTGGCATAATTGTGTAGTGAGTCTGCTAGCACGGGATTGGCTGATGGGCCTGGCCCAGGCATGCCTGGGCCTGTTGGTAGATGGACTGTCTGGAGGAGGGGGGTCTGAGTCAAGCCGTAGATGAAAGGCCCCCATCTGCTGTTAGGGGGGAGTGGAAAGAGCTCTGGTGGTGCCAGGCTGTGTCTGTCGGCCCACCCTGGATGACTCTCCCTCCCGATGGCCCCCTGTCACCTCTGACCTGAGGCTGACAGGAGAGGGAAACCAGATACTCCCAGAGCTTAGGGCTCGCCTACACAAAGACTTCTAAAGACTTCAAAGCTTTTTCTGTGGATAAGAAGGGGCTCTGCCCCTTCCAAAATGTTCTTGTCTTGTTCTTACTTCGGACTGGAATCTACCAGGGGCGGGCGCTGCCCAGCCCCTGGATGCCTGGACCTCTGGGGGACCCCTCTGCCTGTCCTGGAAGGATGGGGGACTTTGCTTTACCCTGGAGGGACTTTGCTGCATCCCCCTGAAGGACTTGGCTGGACTTGTCCCTGTAGCGCTGAGGGAGCGCTTCATCTGCATCTAGCGCTGAGAGAGCGCTTTATTGCCCTTCTAGCGCTGGGAGCGCTGTATTTTCCCTCTCCAGCGCCTGTGAGCGCTTCGCTGGGACAATAGCGCTTTAGAGCGCTTTATTTTGATTATTGCGCTGAGGGGCGCTTTGCCCGCCCTGGCGAGTGCCTACCTCGCTTACTCTTAACTTTATTTAACTTCGGCTGCCCACGCCGTGATCGCCGCTGCCCGGGGGCCTGAAGGTGCCCAGGAGCCGCCGTGCGCCTGTGCCCGGCTGTGGACGAAGCCACGAAGGGGCCGCGACCTGATTGGCCGTCCCTTGGCAGGAGCCGCGCTCTGTTTGGCCGTGGCAGGAGGCCTGTCCCCGAGAGCCGCGACCTGATTGGCCGAAGAAGCTGCGCGTCAGAGGAGGAAGGAAGGCGCGGAGAATGGCGGCCGTGGCGGGGCTCCTCTCGGCTGAGGGAGCCCCGAGGAGACGAGGCGACCGATAGGCAGGGCTCCCGTGTGCCGAGGGAGCCCTGCAGAGAGAGAGAGGAGCTGTGACCTCATCAGGGGGCTCGCCCCAAACGCCGCGACGGGATTGGTCCCCGTCCTTGGGACCGCAGAATGGCCAAGTGATCACCGCCGGGCCCGAGAAGAGGAAGAAGGCGCCCAGGAGATGGCGGCTGGTGGCGCCGGTGCAGGGCTCCCATGCTGAGGGAGCCCTGGATGGCGGAGCGGTAGCGGAGGGGGCGCGAGGCACATTGTCGGTGCCTGCCCCCACCGCGAGCGAGGAAGAGCCGCCGCCCGGAGGAGCCCCGCCCCAGAGACAGCCCGGTGAGTTGGAAGGGCTGGGGGGGGGCTCGATGCGGCTGTTGTTGGTGCCGGAGAGTGGCACCGGGGGCGAGAGCACTAGGGCGGCCCCAGCTGGCAGTGGGCCGCCCCAACGTTTCGGCGGAGCCTGATGCTCCAAAGGCCCCATCTGTGGACACGAGTCCTGAGAGGGCTCCGGGGGCATTTCCGTGTTCATGAGTCCGAGGGACTCCAACGAAGGGGGCATATCGGGGCAGATTGTCGTTGCCCGTCCCCAGCGGGCCCAGTTGTGTTTAGAGCCACGGAGGCTCTACGGGGCCCCTAGTTAATTAGAGCCTGAGAGCTCCAACGTTTGGCTATTTACAGTAGCAGAGCCTGTGTGGCTCCAGCAGTGGCGCAGTTGGCGCCTAAGGGCCAGTGAGGGCCCTGGCGCAGTTTTGTTGTTTCTCAGCTGCCCAGCACTTTGTGGGCAGCTGCCACGTTTAGGCTTTTTGTACTTTGAGACTGGCGCTGCATGGCAGCGCACCCTGACTTTGGACTCAGGGCATCTTTGCCCCACAAGGCCAGTTGGCCATGGGACTGCCACAGGTAGTGGCTTATGTAGTGTTGGCGCAATGCGATTTCTATGCTTTTAATAGTAATTGCCTACTGTGGGTTTTTGCGCTATTGACTTATGTTATGGCACCTCTGAATGTTTATGCATTATGTGTCTTTCTTTCCAGGCGCTGCACCTCTGAATGTTTAGTCATCCTGTGTCTTCTTGCGCTGCACCCCTGAATGTATTTTACTGCATCATGTGCTTTATTCTTAACACCTCTGAATGCTTTAGGCCTCATGTGTTTCTCTTTATTACTCCTCTGAATGTGTTCATGCATCATGGGTAAGGTGTTCTGGTTTATACCCCTAAATGTGTTTATTCCTAGGTGGTTGTCTTTTCTACTCCTCTGAATGTAGGTTTATTGCATCATGAGTAATGTATTCTTTCTTAGACCCCTAAATGCTGTGTGATACTTAGGTGGTTCTTCTTTCTTAGTACAGGTGGTCCTAGTAAGGTCCTGGTCCCCTGCGTGACAGTCTCCCAAGGAGTTTAGGGTTGCGTAGGTGGTACTTACCTGTTCCCAGTAGTTACTGGATGTGATCTATAACTGTTACTTTGTGTTACAGTGAAGTTTATATACTTTTATTCTAATTTCTGACAAGTATTTCTATATCTGCAAAGTGTTGATTCAGACAGTGGCCCATGTGGCCCTGTCTTGTAAATAATCCCTTGTGAATATTGCCGTGCCCGTTGGCACAATGTACATGTGTAATTTCTATCTGATATGTTTTGACAATACAAAAGTTATTTTAATATAACCTTGTGTGGAGTCTCTTTTGTGGTGTACCTAGTATGTTGTTGCTGTTGTGCGCTGACGCAAATGCTTTAAACATCGCCTCCGAGTTTAGCCTAGACTGCTCGTGCCAAGCTACCTAGAGGGTGAGCAGGGGTTATCTTGGCGTGTGACTTCCTTGCCCTGACTGGAATGGTGGTTTCGGCCTGGCTTTGGCGTCAGCCTTAGCCTACCCGAAATAGCCGGTTTCCAACACTTATGGTCTGAACTTTTCTCTCCATTGGTTGAAGTTGGCCTCCACCCACAAGGTGGCCCAAGTACACAACCTTACTCTGCCCTATCTGGTACTTTCTGGCCTTGATGGTGAGGCCTTCCTTTTGCAGGGCCTCAAGGACATTTCTGAGGTGGACCGGGTGATCCTCCCAGGTAGAGCTAAAGACATCAATATCATCTAGATATGCTGCACTATTGGCTCTCAAACCTATTAAGACTTTATTCACCAGCCTCTGAAATGTTGCAGGTACATTTTTTTAAACCAAAAGGCATCATAATTGATAATGCCCACCGGGGGCTGAAAATGCATTTTTGGTTTGGCCTCCCCAGATAATCTGATTTTCTAATAACCAGCAGTTAGGTCAAATGTACTGAGATATTTGGCAGAGGCCAACGTATCAATCAGTTCATCTGCCCTTGGAATTGGATGGGCATCAAACTTCATGACTGCATTGTGGCCTCTATAGCCTACACAAATCTACATCTCTCTCTTACTATCCTGGGTGTGAGGGTTTGGTACAAGGACTACAGGACTAGCCCAAGGGCTATCTGAAGGCTAAATGACCTCCAACTCCAGCATTTTCTAGATCTTAGTCCTGATGCAGTCTCTGATATAGCCAGGCTGTCTGTACATTTTGCTCTTCACGGGCAAGCTGTCATCGGTGTCCACCTCATGGGTTCACCTCGTGGTCTGACTGGGTGTCAGAGAGAAGAGACCAAAAAACTGACTGAAAACCTGTCTACAATCAGCTTGCTGTTGACCAGTGAGGCTGTCTGTCAAGAATACTCCCTCAACTGATCTATCAACAGGCTCCTGAAAGAGGAGATATGGGAGAGGGTAACTCTCTTCCTCCTGTCTCTCATCAGTGGCCATGAGCAAGCTCTCGTCAGCCTGTCGATAAAAGATTTCAGGTGTGTAGGAAAGTGGCTCTATATATACTGGACCAAAGTAAGGTACAGTGTGTATAGAGTCCCCAGTCCCCAGAGCTTTGGCAGAGGCTAAAGTTAGATATAACCTTACTCTCTAAAGTGGTAGCTTGGTCGAGCAGTAAGCAGTATCAGAGGACAGTGTAAAGCATTTGCTGTACACACTCAGTCAGCAAATGGTCTCACACACTCAAGAACTGAACTCTAGGCCAATTGTTTTGTATCAAAAGATATAGTTGTTTTATTTTAGAACCAACAAGGTATCAAAATATACTTTCTCAGAATGAATTAATTTAGTTAAATACTTTTCAAATAGGCATTAGACTTCTGGAATGCATTAGTCACAGTTGGTTGCAATAGGCAACACAATTTCAAACAATGCCACAATGAGCTCAATGGGAATTTTCAGTTAAATGCAATAGATTACTTTGTAGATTACTTTTCTAACCACAAGACTGGATCCTAGATTCAGTCAGGGGACACGTCCTGTAAGCAGTTAAGTAAAAGCGTTTTGGTTACAGTAGTGATTTTTAAGGAATATAATTGTATTTTAAAAGTTGACACTTAGAAACGTTTTCAGTTGAAATTACCAATGTTATCCTATGGAAGGAAATTCAAGTTGCAGGTAAAGTATGTTTGCGTTACTTTTGTAATCCAGTACTGGACTCCTAGGTTTAGCACTGGGACATCTACATAAGACAGGTAAGTAATTAAGTTTTGGTACGATTTTTAAAGAATATTTGTAGTTTGCAAAAATCGACACTTAGAAGAAATTTCACAGAAAAGCAGTCAATGGTTTCCTATGGAATAACATTTAGATTACTGGTAAGTACGGTAAAAATAACTTTTCAGGGTTTGTGCTGGGCTAAAAGTTGCAGCACTGAGGTCTCTCCTGATAACAGGTGAGTAAATCGGAATTCGTTGTTTGGCTGATTTTAGGTGAATATTGTAAAGTTCCAAAACTCCACACTTAGAAGAATTTCTGAGTGAAAACCAGTCATTGTTAGCCTATGGGAGAAAAGTGAGTTATCGGCATTTAGTTAAGTCCTCGACTGGCAGAGTTAAGGTTCTGGGCATAGACTCATGGGTCTCCTAGGGTCAGGTAGGTACAGTTGGTACACCCTCAGCAACACAGGGGCGGCCGGGTGCAGAGGTAGTTCGGCCCAATGTTATCCAATGAGAGGCAAGGGGCCTTATGTTGTTGGCTGCTGGCTAGCAGGCCACGCGGCTGTGGGAGCTGGGCTCCTGGTCACTTGCTCAGGGCAAATGGGGAAGTAGGATAGGGCAAAGGTTGCACTGCCAGGGGCACTCGGGCGGCTGGGTGCAGGGTGCTTTTGAGCCGTCAGGCGCTCAATGTTATGCAATGGTAATCTTGGAAAGTGAACAAAGGCTGCAGGCTCGGGGACGGAGATACTTCAGGTATCAGACCACCACTTCGAGAGGTAAGTTGGGAAGCTGGAGGAGGTGTGGACACCCAGGAGTTGGGCACAGACAGGGGTGTCTTTTGGCGTCGGGAAATCTTACCCTCAGCAGGTCGCGGTTGGGGGTCCCTGGTTCTGAGGTTGAAGGCGTCGTCTGGGTCGTTGAGGAGGGTCCGTGGGCACTGGATTCCAGGTCAGAATCACCTGGGGGGGTCGCGTCCTCAGGGTCTTTATCCACTCGGGCACAGGATGGGCTCGGCGGGTGCAGAGTGGGCTGGATTTGCGGTTCCTGGCTGGCACCAGGGGGGTTGATGGTTGAGCAGAGCCACTGCTCGTGGGAGTCCCAGTCTCTAAGAGGGTCAAGGCAGGCAGGTCCTCCGGGGTTCTTGAGGTTGCTGTCCGCAGGAGATGCCAGGATTTAGCAGGAGCAGGTTCAAGGATCAACAGGCCGGTAGGGCTGGGGACAAGTCAGTTAGTGTTGTCCTTTTGTTAGCAGCTGCATGGCAGGTCTTCTTCTTGGTCTTCTTTCTTGTTTGGAAATCGGGATCTGAGGAAGGAAGGTTCAGGGAGCCCCTAAATACTAAATTTAGGGGTGTTACAGGTAGGGTGAGGGCAGGGACCAATAGGTCCCTGCCCTGGGGTGGGTACACCCCCTAACCTTCTCCTCTCCTGTTGGAGGGGGGCAGGAGAATAACTATGAGTGAGAAGGGCCCCCCATCCTCAAGATGGCGGTAGCCCGGAGTTGTGCTTCACCTCACCTCTCCCACCTGAGGGGTGGAGTTGGCACAGGCTGGCACACCCCCTTTCCTGATGTAGGGTTTCCCGCCAGAGTGGGAGTCAGAACTGGTGGGGGCCAGTTGCTGAGTACAGCAAGTGGCCTGGAGAAGCTCACAAAGACGGTTTGCCTTTGAAGCTTCCTAGCTTCCGAGGAGACCTAGCACCTCGCTCAGGATGTGCATTGTTGCAGGCCCAGGAGAGCGGGGAGCTCTACGCCCAGGGGTCCAGCAACATGCAGCTGTGAGGCAGTCTAAGCAGCCTCTCAGTCAAGACGTGGATTGTAGGTTAGGTTTCAGGGGGCCTCTCTAAGATGCCCTCTGTAGTGCATTTTACATTAAATCCCACACTGGCATCAGTGTGGGTTTAATATGCTGAGACGTTTGATACCAAACTTGTCAGTCTTCAGTGTAGCCATTATGGTGCTGTGGAGTTCGTAATGACAACCTCCCAGCACCATATACTTTTAATGGCATCACTGCACTTACAGTGCCCAGGAATTGCCCTGGGTACTGTAGGGGCACAGGGCTCATGCACCTGTGCCCACACCAATGGCATAGGGCACCCAGCTAGAGGGGTGGCTGATATATGCCAGGGCAGTGGGTTTGTGGGCATGGCACACAGAGATGTGTGCTGTGAGAGGGTAGCCTGGTATATGATGTCCACTATTCTAGTGGGCACCTTGCACCAGTCTAAACGACCCTTATGATGGTGGTTGTAAAGTCAACCTTATAGACCAGCTATCCTAGTGGTAGCATTGACAAAGCAGTCTTAGGCTAAAACTTCAGAGAGCATGTGAAGCCAGCTTTTTACTAATATTAATCCCTGGAATATCAAATGAAAGGACACCACATAAGGTATATATAAAATATATATGTATTTATTACTAACACAACCCCTCTGAACTCTTTATGAGGTCAGAGATCGAGATACAGCACAAGTTACTCAATAAGCATTCTTTAAGTTGCACAAATACAATTCTGCCCTAGGGGCCTCACGAACCATATACTAAGTAAGTGGTATAAGTACCGCTTCAGGAAAGGTGAATAGACCTTGAGCCTAGGGAATCGCTGGGGCCACACTGAACAACCAAGGGATTGGAAGTAGGAGGCCCACGGGAGACGTGTGCAGTGTCTAAACACACACGCGAGTTACCATACAATTATAATGGGAACGTAAAAGTCACAAAGTAATAGATTTTGGACACTTCCGGATGGACTACGAAAAAAACCCTTTAAGCTAGGACACTTCGAGAGTCGAGACCCACGGGAGCACCGGAGTACTCGAGTTACCTCACCCAGGGAAGCCGGGTGCATAGGTGTTCTTTCGTGTCGGGTTTCGTCGCTGTTTCCTATGGAGAGCTGCAAGAAAGGGATGTATGACATTACAACGCATGCTTTTACCATCCATGCCTTTACAACGCTGTTTTTACAACGCATGCCTTTACAACGCATAGTGCTTTGGGGCGCTGGATAGTGAATAGTTTAATTTACTATTCCAACTCCAGTCCCCGTGGATAGTAGGGAAGGTGTTGGATAGTGAATTAAACCTATTCCCTATCCTAGAGCGCCCCCCCAGCGCAATGCTTTGTAATGGTTTGCATTGTAAAAGTTGCGTCGTAAAGGCACTGCGTGGTAAAAGTTGCGTTGTAAAGGATGTTTCCCGCAAGAAAGTGCTGCAGGCGACCAGGAGAGAAGTGTTGAGGTGGATCCAAGGGTGGATCGGAGTAGTGAAGAACCTGAAAGCAGAGGGGACAGAGTCTGGGTCACTAGCTAGTGACCAGGAGGTGTCATATAGATAGGCTTTGCTACACACTGTGTTAAGTTAGCATGAGCTTATTAGGAGTTTAAACGTCATTTTACCTTTCTGCTGCTCCTGCACACGACACACAGTTGTTGCTTTAGCTTTGAGCCTAGTAGAATGTTTTTGCTTCACACGAGAATAATATGTTGTTGCTCTGATATCAGCTTTGCTTAGTGAGCTGTCTGTACAGTGAGTGCCGAGGCCTTCAAGGATATCTCAACACAGTGGTTGTTGTGAGGTCTGATCTTCGCACGTTCTAGACATTACATACATGCAGCTGCGGCCAAATTCTGGCTTTAGGCGCGTTTTATATTGCACTGCACAGAGCATACACACACACTTGATGGTGCTTCGCATGCAGAGAGCTGGTGGAAGATGATGTGATCCCTTACCACTAGGATCTGAAGTATTGGGCCGCCCTGCTAAAACCCAAAGAGACCTTCTTAGATATAATATAATATACTAGTAAGGGAGGGTGAGAATTAGGTGTCTTGTAGCCTTCTTCCCTCTAGCATTTTAATATGCTTTCACCCTTTGTATTCTATGGACTAGTTACTATGCTGATTACTTTGTTTCTTATAATATGTTTGCTTGTATTAGCTAAGATACTGCGTTTGAGAACACTGCATTAGAAAATAAACATTTCAAATGTGCACGCGTCCTCATTTACTCCTTGTTCTGGATTGAAACGATTGTATCGCGAAAGAGTGTTCATGTGTTCCACGTTACCTGAGGTGCTCTAAGTCCATGTTCTGGTTTGTCTAAACATTGGGAGTTTGTAAGAACCAATGAGACACTGTTGCTAGTCTGGTAGGGGATTTTGGGTACTAAGGTGAGTTTTGGCACACCCTAATTCACTGAGGTTCCAATTCTCTATGCACAGTTCTGTATGAGAACGGAATCCCTGCGACATGGCGCCCAACCGTTGGTGGTCTTATTACATGACACTTGAGTAGTGCAATGTTCAGTCCTTAGCCCCTTCACTGTTGTTTCCGGTTATCGGTGGTGTCGGACAAACCTACCTATGTTTATATAGGTCTTTTCAAGCTTGATTCTTTCAAAACGGTTTTCCTTGAATTACTACCCAGTTGTGCTACAGAATTTTTTTTGTACCTCTTTCTTTCTCTGTCACTATGGCCGCGGTGGACATTCCGCAACATAGTCGCATTGCGGTGAGCAATCATTTGCAGACTTATAATGTCCCCATGGATGGCATAGCCGTAATAATGGTGGTGAGGGCAAAGGTGGCTTACCCGTAAAACATTTTTTACTCGTGGGTAACCTTCCCGGCTGTGAATGCAAATACTACTGTGTTCGACACGTAAACTGCCACTGCTGTGCCGCAGGAATATGCTCCGTATAGGGCACAGGAAGTTCCTATTGATGCTTGGCAGCACCGCGTTTGGTTTGATGGCGCCCTACCCCACTCTTTGACAGCTCCGAGGTTAGGTCCTTTGTCCATTCCGGGCGCAACTTGGCCTGTTTTGGCTGGATTTACACCTCATCCTCAGCACGGAGTGTGTAACGTTGCTGACTTAAGACGGTTACATGTAGTCGCAATTAGCGTGATGAGGTCGTTAGTGCAATACATAACCCGTAATCTCCCGGGCGGGGCCCCAGGTGGTGCGGCGCTTCCTGCAGGACAGGGCGGAATGAAGCTTAGTCCTGTAATGGTCAACGCTATGATGGGCAAGCGCCCCCAGGATAGGGATGATTTTCCTTTCTGGCTTGCCGAAAAGTTTGACCAGCTGGAAGCGGTATTTCCTAATACGACTCCTGGTGAAAAACACAGGATTCTGACAATTAGCATGCCAAAAGACTTGACCCCAGAGATTGGTGACTGTGAGATATGGGGTAAGACCTTTGCGGCAGTATAGGCGAGGTGCTACAGCACTCCGTCTATGACTGTCCTGCCGACAGTCCTTAAACGTGTTCAGGATGAGCATGGGCCTGAGGCTGCGGTTAAATTGGGTATGCGCCTATGTGGCTCCTTTGATGTGGTTTCCGATCTACTTCTTACGAATGTCATGGGAGATGCGGTGAACTTTCAGGTGTCCAATGCTTTGCAGGCGATTCCCGATGTCGAGAAACCCCGACAGTTAGCAGGAATTATTGTGGCGGCTTATAAGACCGTGGGTCTCAAGCCATTTTCTACTAAAGAGAAAAAACAACCCCAAGGGCAGAAGTCTGAAACTGACGAACAGCCCAAGACCAAAAAACAAAATTGGCAGAAAAAACAAAAACAAAACAGGGTACACAACAACAACAGAGACGAGAGTCTCGTCCTGCGTCTCCATTGCCTGCGTCCCCGGAACTTGTGCGATCGCGCGACGATAAAATCACCTGATCGTTTTCAGGTTTCTGATCAACACTCTCCTCGTTCTTTTCAGGACTCATCGGCCTTATCGATCAGTGGTGGAGTTGGCGGCAGGGGTCGGGTGGCCAGCAGGGTCGCGACCAGCCCCGCCCGAAAGACGGTAAAGGCAAGCAGGACGAATCTACACCGAAAAGACCCCAGTTTCAGAAAAAGAAAGTCGCCGCCTTAACAGCGAGATATGCCACAGATAATGAGAACGCAGCTTCGGAATCAGACATGGGATCTGACCTTGCTGGACAGCGCGGCGGAGATTACCATAGTGCGAGAGGCCCTGCATCCCCTACTGAAGGTGACAGCGACTGACCGTTTTGTTGTTGTGGAGACAGCTGACACTAGAGTAGCTCCATATAAACAAAAGGATTCTATCAATGTGTAATGGTGACTCATTTTTGTTTTTTTGGTGGATATCTAATATAAATGTGGAACTAGGCTCTCTCTTAGAGTGACAAGACGAGGGCACTATGTGCTTTTAAAATACCCATCACACACTAAGAATCCCTTAGTGTCATGCTTCATCATGGGGGTCTTCCCGTCCCTCTAAGGGGCGGGGCGTGCTACGACCTACGAACTACGTGGGAGCACTGATTTTGTTGTGACAAAAGGCTATGTGTTGGTGCAGTGTAGGTGTTATCAGTGAAGTGTAGGGACCTAAATCTGTGAGTGCAAGATAAAAATTAAAAATTCCCTGGCTAGTAGAAAAAATATATTTTATTAACTTCTCTGACTGGGAACGTTAAAAAAGGTTTTTTTATGGTAGAGCTATTAGTTAGCTACCTGGTCGACATGTTGCATAAGCAGTCCCCTACTGCTTAATCATCAGGACCTCTAGTGGTCCCAACAAAATAATACTCAGTTCTAAAGTAGTATGCCTAAAGTCCTACAAACTGGTAGCAAAAATCGGCCACCTGTTTGAGCTTCGGGGCATGAGTTGGCCCTCGGTGAAGCGTGAAAAATATTGACCTATTGTGGTCTTAGTTCGACAAATGTTACGTGCCCCATGAGCTGGCAGGCGAAGGGTATTCCACGCGGTAAAGTTACCGGATTTGTGCAATGCCTTAATTCTACCCTTGTGCAGCTCCTCGGAGCCAAAGGCCTCTTGCATTTCTTCAGAGATTGTCCTATACTACCACAAGTGAGTTTCTCTCCGACCCATTGCTCGTTGACAATGAAAAACATCCACATTTTTTCAACTCGGCTTACAGTGTATGCATTTGATTTTCACAGCTTTTCCTACAAGACAAGACAACACAAGTTTAACAGGTACTACTTGAATGAAACTGTGACTGAATGTGAAGTTGAGGCTTGCCTGGCAACACAATAGATAGCATGATTTGGTCGTCTTTTTGTCTTTCAGATTTACTTCACGTTTGGTCCTGAGGAGAATCCCACTAGTTTTTGGGATTCGAAACGCGTCAACCTTGTCTTATTTCTAGGCCAATCATGTGTAAATTGTAATAATTTGGATGAATTATATGATGGCCCACTAGACAGTTTCTTGACTTAGGATTGTTTTTACCTTTGAATTCATATTGTGTTCGGTTCTCCGCATTATAAAAATAGGAATTAGTGCAGGGAAACTTTCACACACAGTCTTTTTCACATTTCTTCGTCTCTCTGAGTGTTTGTCTACTTTTGAATGCATGTTGCGAATGAATTACCGGATGATAGTGAAGGTTGGGTTTGATACTGAAAACATGGATGTTTGACTTTTTTCACTTTCTTATCACATTCTTGTATATATTCACATATAGATTTTAGAAGAAGGAGTCCTCCTCCCCCTCCCTATGTCTGCAAGTGGTGGCCGATTTGACTTAAATAAAGTGTCAAATATTGAAGGCCATAGTGAAAGTAGAGAAATTAAACTACATTTCAATTGACAATTATAATAAAAGGTTTTTGAGATATATCTGGACTGAACGAGTGGTCTATAGAGATAAGATATTGGTTGCTTATCTTGTTATTTATTTAATTTAATTTGCTTGTTAAGCGCGGCTGCCACCCAAAGGGTATCCTGGCGCTGAGACTGCGTCTATCCTGCAGGCAAACTACCTTTATATTGCTCTAGGGAACAAAAAGGTCTTAAGATCCTTTTTAAAAGGAATGAAATCTTGTCTACACCTCAGCGCCAGCGGGAGGGTGTTCCAGAGAGTGACAGCCGTAAAACTAAAAGCACGGCCACCCATCCTCACTCTATTGATCCTGGGGACCGTCACCAGGAACGCAGAGGAGGATCTTAGGGGTCTGGCAGCGCAGTACCAGGAAATATTTTTTGGGAGCGGTATCGGCCCCTGTCCGTGCAAAGCCTTAAAGACGAGACAAAGCGACTTGAAGCAAATTCTCTCTTGGATGGGTAACCAATGGAGGTCTGCTAATGCGCCAGAGGAAGAGGCAGATCGAGGACGGGATAGAGCCAATTTAGCCGCCATATTTTGGATCCTCTGCAGCTTTAGAATCAAAGTTTTTGGGGCTCCCAGAAGTAGTGCATTGCAGTAGTCTAATCGACTAAGAATAGAGCTGCGCACTACCTCTGCCCTTGCCTCCTTAGGGAGAAGCGGTAAGATCTTACGAAGGGCACGAAGTAAGCCCATACAACCCGCTATAGTTCTATTCACCGAGGCATCAAGCTGCAGATTGGGTTCAAACAGAACACCCAAATTACGGGCCGACTCAGCAGCCTCTACCGTACCTGGAATAGATGTAGGCCAAAAATCGTCCGGGAGCGGACGAGGGGTACGGTCTAGGGAGCAATGAAGAACCTCCGTTTTGGATCCATTGAATTGGAGCGAGTTGGCTCGCAGCCACTCCGCTGTAGCCGCCATGCAGCAGTGGAAAGTGTCTCTCGATGTTGCCCTCAAATGAAAAAATCAATTGAGTGTCATCGGCATAATTGATGACAGATATGCCGAATGACTTTATCAGGGCAACCAGGGGTCGCAAGTACAGATTGAATAAGATCGGACTGATCGCTGACCCCTAGGGGACACCCTGGTCCACTTGCTGCATGGCAGAACGAAACGGTGGTAGTGCCACTGCCTGCTGTCTGTCACTGAGATAAGATGTTATCCATCTCAAGGCCAGGCCAGTTACTCCTGTACTCCGGAGAAGGTCCAGTAGTACAGCATGGTCCACCGTGTCGAACGCGGCCGACATGTCAAGCAGCACTAAAAATGCTGACTTGCCCATGTCGACACGCGTATGCGTAGATCGTCCAACACGGTGACCAAAGCAGTTATAGGTTTTAAAAAATTTTGAGCAGTACTGGCATTTGTTTTGTTGATTACACCCAATTCCAAGAGCAGATGAGCTCATTGATAGATTGGTACACAACCTTGCTCTGCCCTATCTGGCACTTTGTAGCCTTGATAGTGAGGCCTGCCTTTTGCAGAGTCTCTAAAACATTCCTCAGGTGGACCAGGTGATCCTCCCAGGTGGAGCTAAAGACATCAATATCATCAAGAAAAGCTGCACAATAGTCATCCAGTCCTGTGAGAACTTGATTCACCAACCTTTGGAAAGTGGCAGGTGCATTCTTCAAACCAAAGGGCATTACCACAAATTGATAATGTCCTCCTGGGGTCGAAAATGCTGTCTTGGCTTTTGCATTCTCAGCTAACCTGATTTGCCAGTAGCCTGCTGTCAGGTCAAATGTGCTCAAGAACTTGGCAGAAGCCAATCTATCAATGAGCTCATCTGCCCTGGGGATGGGGTGGGCATCTGTCCTAGTGACAGCATTGAGACCTCTGTAGTCCACACAAAACCTCATCTCTTTCTTGCCATCTTGGGTGTGAGGTTTTGGCACCAGGGCTACTGGACTGGCCCAAGGGCTCTCTGAGGGCTCAATAACTCCCAGCTCCAACATCTTTTGGACCTCTGTCCTAATGCAGTTCCTGACATGGTCAGGTTGCCTGTAGATTTTACTCTTGACAGGCAGACTGTCACCAGTGTCCACCTCATGGGCGCACCAGCTTGTCTGACTTGGGGTCAGGGAAAACAGATGTCTGAAGGACTGAAGAACTTGTCTGCAGTCCTGTTGCTGATGTTCAGAGAGGCTGTCAGCAAAGACAACACCACCTACTGACCCATCATCAGGGTTCTGAGTAAGCAGGTCTGGGAGAGGGTCACTGTCTTCCTCCTGCCCCTCATCTGTAGCCATGAGCAAGCCCATGTCTGCCCTGTCGACAAATGCTTTTAGTCTGTTGACATGAATCACCCTGTGGGGGCTTCTGGGAGTCCCAAGGTCCACCAAGTAGGTGACTTCTCCCTTTTGCTCAATGATGATGTGGGGTCCAGACCATTTGTCTTGGAGAGCTGTTGGGGCCACTGGCTCCAACACCCACACCTTCTGTCCTGCATGGTAAACAGTTAGGACAGCCTTTTGGTCATGCCAAGCTTTTTGAAGTTCTTGGCTGGCCTCCAGGTTTTTAGATGCCTTCTCCATGTACTCTGCCATCCTGGAGCGGAGACCAAGTACATAGTCCACTATGTCAAGTTTAGGCTTTTTGAGAGGTAACTCCCATCGTTCCTTCACAAGACATAGGGGTCCTCTTACAGGATGTCCAAACAAAAGCTCAAAAGGGCTGTAACCAACCCCCTTCTGTGGGACCTCCTTGTAAGCAAACAGAAGGCAGGGTAAAAGGATGTCCCATCTTCGCCTAAGCTTCTCAGGTAACCCTTTTATCATCCCTTTGAGGGTCTTGTTGAATCTTTCAACAAGCCCATTGCATTGTGGGTGGTAGGGTGTGGTGAATTTGTAATTTACACCACACTCCTTCCACATAGCAGTCAAGTATCCTGACATGAAGTTTGCACCTCTGTCAGAGACAACCTCCTTAGGAAACCCCACTCTGGAGAAAACTCCAACCAGGGCCCTAGCCACCACAGGAGCTGTAGTGGTTCTAAGGGGAATAGCTTCTGGATACCTGGTGGCATGATGCACTACCACCAGTATAAATTTGTGCCCAGATGCTGTTGGGGGGTCCATTGGTCCAACAATGTCAATCCCCACTCTTTCAAAGGGAACCCCCACCACAGGTAGTGGTATAAGGGGAGCCTTTGTGGTGCCACCTGATTTGCTACTGGCTTGGCAGGTGACACATGAGCAACAAAACTCCTTAGTGTCCTCAGACATATGAGGCCAGTGAAAGTGTGGGGCAAGCCTGTCCCAAGTCTTGTTCTCGCCTAAGTGACCTGCAAGGGGAATCTCATGGGCTAAGGTGAGAAGGAAACCTCTCAGAGACAAGGGGATGACCAGCCTCCTGGTAGCACCAGGCTTGGGGTCTCTTGCCTCAAAGTATAGGAGTCCATCGTCCCAATATACCTTATGGGCACCTGTAGCATTCCCTGCAGCCTCAGCAGCAGCCTGCTGTCTGACGGATTCAAGAGAGGAACAGTCTAACTGTGCCCGCCTCAAGTCTGCCCTGGAAGGTCCCCCTGTCCCAAGAAACTCAACCTGTTCAGGCTCAAGCTCTTCTAGGACAGTTCCTTCTGGGGTCTTGGGGTCAGTCTCCTGAGAGAGCTGATCCTCCACCTGAGGCAGGGGGGAAGGGTCAACCTTACCCCTACTGCTCTTTCTCTTGGGTAGTGTCTGGTCCATTCTTCCAGGATCCAGCACTAGTTCAGCTGGGCATTTCTTGGCCTGTGACCTAGTCACAGCAAGGACATGTGCTGATAAACCTAACATTTCCACATGATTCCTATACTCCACATCTGACCATAAGGAGGATTCCAAATCATTGCCCAAAAGACAGTCCACTGGGAGGTCTGAACTAACAACAACCCTTTTGAGGCCATTTACCCCTCCCCAGGAGACATTAACAAGTGCCATACTATGGGAGGTAGTGGCATTGCTAGCATTGATCACCAGGTAGTCTGAACCTAGTATTACCTGGTCAGGGTCCACAAAGTTTGGTGTCACCATAGTGACACTGGCACAAGTGTCCCTGTAGGCCTGAGCCATTTTTCCATTGATTAAAGGCGTCTGCCTGTACTTGCCCATAGTACTGGGAGTTATTGTAGGGGTCATATCCATGTCCCCAGTACAAACAAGAACAGCCTGAGTAGGTATCCTGACTAAGTCAGAACCCGCCTCAGTTCCCAGGGTTAACCCCACTATAGCCTTGGGGGGATTACTACCACTACTAACTGTACTAGGGGGTGCAAATGCCTTAGGGGCAGTAGTGGTAGGAGTTGGGCCTTTCTTGGTGCACTCACTAAACTAGTGAGTATTACTTTTGCAGTATTGGCACCATGGTTTCTTCTGACCATTATTCTTCTTCTTTTGGGAATTCTGGGACCCACCCTCTTTAGATTGTTGGGGCCCTGTTGAGGACTTCTGGTCATTTTGCTTATTCTCATTACCCTTGGGGTCTGCTTTCTTTTGGCCACCACCCTGGTTCTGGTTCTGCTGCTTGACCCTTGTCCTGACCCATCTGTCTGCCTTCTTTCCCAATTCTTGGGGAGAGGTCAAATCTGAGTCAATAAGGTGCTGATGCAACAACTGATTTTGACAATTATTTAAGATTTGTTCTCTCGTAATTAGATTATACAATCCTGTGTAATCAGTAACTTTACTTCCCAGTAACCAGCCTTCAAAAGCCTTAGTGGCACAATCAACAAAGTCAGCCCAATCCTGAGACTGAATTTTCTGGGTGTCTCTGAACAGCAACCTGTACTGTTCAGTTGTTAAGCCAAACCCATCAATCAGTGTATTCTTCAGGACTTGGTAACTGTTAGCATCCTCAGCTCTAGTAGTGAGGAGCTTATCTCTACCTTTACCTTCAAAGGAGAGCCACAATATAGCTGCCCACTGACTCTGGGGGATGCACTGGACAGTGCAGGCCCTCTCCAAAGCAGTCATCCATTTGTGGATGTCATCCCCTTGTTTAAAGGGGGGCACTATTTTACTCAGGTGTCTAGTATCAAAACTCCTGTTTTTATCCTTAGGGATATTGCTGCCACCAGTGGGGACTACCCCACTCAACTGTTGCTCTCTAGCAAAGGCAAGCTTCTCCTTGGCAAGGGCAAGTTCTTCCCTCTGGATCCTTAGATTAGCATGTTTCATCCTTGCTTCATGTTCTCTCCTCTGAGGGGAAGTCATTCTCCTCTGGGGAGAAGTCATTCTCCTCTGAGAAGAGGCATGAGAGTGCACAGATCTATTGGAGTCCCTAGAATGAGACCTATCTCTTCTAACTCCAAAGTTAGGCCTGCTTAGGGTTAGTACTGGGGGTCCCCCAGATCCTTCCCTATGTAGGTCTAAGTTGGCCCTAGTAAGTCTGCTGACTAGCTCAGGACCATTGTCTGCCTCATCCCCAGAAAGAACCTCTTCATCCTCCTCCTCCTCTACTTCCTCAGTTTCAGGGAGGTCAGGATCACCAAGGGTACCTTCTAAGGCTGGCATGCTCCCATCCGTATGAGTAGCTTTTCTAGCATCATATGTCTCTAAGAGACCTAACAGAAAAGGAGTGGTAGGGTTAAAACCCTGTTTCAATTTCCTGGAGGTACACAATTGTCTCATCTCCTGGAAACTGAGAGCTGCATATCTGGAAAGGAACTGTGGAGGGTCACTAGCCACTAGGGGAGTCTCTGCAGACTCTCCATGGGTAGACATGCTTCTAGTGTGGTGTAAGTGATGCACCTACCTACACTATGGGTTTACCTACTGATCCCTTGCTAGAGTTGTAGTCAGGGTGTGCTAAGCCCTGTTACTCTACAACAGCTGGTTCAGTAGAACTCAGAGTATTCTAAGTTAAGTTATATGTACCTTGGTACTTATGTGATCTTTCAAATGATATTCTTAAGATATGTGTGTGGTAAAACAACAGCAAGCTCAAATCCCAACAGCTGCTCACCAATGTGAGAAGTTGGCTTGATATATAGTGCTCACTATTCTAGTGATCACTCTGTATCATTCCAAACAACCCTTATTGATGATTGGTTGTAAGTCAACCTTATTAGACCAGCTATCCTAGTAGCGTGGACAAGAGCAGTCTTTAGGCTAAACTCTAGAGGGCGTGTTAAGCCAGCTGTTTTACCATCACATATACCCCTTGAACACCAAGTGAAAGGACACCACACAAGTTGTTATAAAAAATAAAGGATATTTATTAATAACAAGTCTACCCTGAACTCTTTATGAGTCAGGGAGCTAAGCACAATACAAAACTCTTACGAAAATACTACAAGTTGCACAATTTACACAAATGCCCAAGGGGCACGAAAAACCATATACTCTAAAAGTGGAATGCGAAATACTAGCAGGTAAGTAACACGATCCAGAGGCTTCAGGACCGCTAGGACTACCTTACTGAACCCTCAGGTTAGGAGCAGGAGGCCTAGGGAACCCGGGTGCAGAGTGGGAACTCTTACGCGGGATGCGGGACAAAGTCTATGGATGCTAGCAGTTTCTAAAGTTACTGTTTCCGGACGAATCCGACTAGGTAGACTAAAAACGAAAAAGGATCTGGACACTAGGATAGTGAACCTGTGCTGGAGCACCGAAATGCTCGAGTTACCTAGCCCAGGGGCCGCGGCTGCATAGGGTTCAAATGACGTCGGGAATCCTCGGTGTAGTCTATGGAGCCTGAAAGAAGATGTTGCTGGCAGGCGACCAGTGAAGATGTTCGGTGTGATCCAAGGCTGGATCAGTGAAGGAGACGACCTGAAAGCAGAGGGGATTCAGTTCTCAATCACTAGCCAGTGATTGTGTGGGCTCCAGGATGGCACCGGATGAAGTCACAGCGATCAGGTGAGTGGGTGACGCTGGACTCTGCAGTCACACGGGCCAGGAGGCGTTGTCGGCGTCCAGGCTGTAGGTGTGAGCTGTCCCACGATGGTGTCTGCTGTCGGCGATGCTGGATCCAAGATTGGAGCAACAAACCTTGGCAAAGGCAAGCCCACGCGGTGGAGTCACAATGGCGTCTGGAGTGGACCAGGAGGGTCCAGGGCACTTCTTGTTGGACAAGGAGCAAGGGCCAGTCTAGAGGACCTAGACCAGCAGTGAAAACGTCGTGGTACGTCGTCAGGAGGGTCACTAGCCGACGGGAAAGTGACCGGACAAGGTGGCAAGCAGCGAAGAAGCAGAAGGGCCCCACGCAGATCTCGTGGATGCTGGGGGGCTGGACTTCGGTGCTGGAGCTGCTTAGGGTTGGGGCTTCTCAAACCCCAGTGCACTCACTAGAGGGTCCCTCGGCGGTCGTGCTGGTTAAGCGTCGTGCAAGTCTTGAAGATAGCCGGTCCCACGGGTCTCGTCGCACCCACGAATCTCAGCTGGACTGATGATGCAGGTAGAGGTCAGAGATGGCAGGGAATCTGGGTCTCGTCAAGCTGGGCAGTCTTGATCCGGAGGATGGACGTGCAGCAACCCGCAAGCGCTTAGGTGGTGCCTGCTGGTGCAGGGTGGCTACTCCTTAGCCACAAGGGAGAGTCTTCAGAGAATGACAAGAGTTCCTTTCGTGGAAAGTAGTTCAAGTTTCAAGATGATCTAATTTGGGAAGGGTGCCCGCTCCTACCTTTATTCTAAGAAAAGTGGCTGGCACGCTACTAGGTCCTGCCCATGGGTGGGACCAGGAGGGGGGTGGTTACACCCCTCTCCTTTGTCCGGTTTCTCCCCAGCTCAGGGGCTGGGGTGCCCTTGGAACTGACTTGAGCCGGCATATGCACAGTGAGCACCGGGGTGCCACTTGCAGTCACCTTCCTTTCAGCCCTGCCTACCTGGGATACACAAAATCCTGTCTGGGATGGTTCTGGCACCGCCCCTGACAGGAAACCCTTTGTCCAGGCCTCCCTCACTGGAAGGACTACCAGCAGCAGGAGGTCAGACGTGTGTCTGTGGTGGCAGCATCCATTTTGTGATGCTGAGGCTTGAGTTAACTTTAACCGGGGTTCACAGTTACATACATGTCGTGTTTCTCTCTAGAAGGGTGGAATGCTAACCCCGTCGCCAGAATTGACGAGGGGTTAGTATTCCAATTCGTATGACACCTTACTCGACATGTTTTGATAATGCTATGCCAAAGTTAGCATTTGACCGCGAGGTTCATAATGCACTTAAGAGTATATGGTATAGCGTTATCATGGAACAGCTATAAGGACTTGGTTCCGCAAACTGCAAACAGGCTCAGCTCATGCTAGAGCACCATCTCACATAATTCCAAGCACTCTGCCTTCAGGATTGATAAGGCCTGCCATAGGAGTGACTGATAGGAATATATGTGTCCATTTTAGGGTTAGATATAGGAATACTATATCTAAAGCAAAGGGTGCTTACACCACCTTGCCCCAGCTGTCGTGCAGCCAGTTGTGTCAGATTTAGGTGGCCAGCCAGGGGCGGCATAATACATGCTGCAGCCCCTGGTAGGCCCTGGGTACACCTATGCCCTGGATACCTAAGGTATACTGTACAGGGACTGATAAGGTGGCCCAGTACCAATTGGTAAATGCACCTAAGGTACATGCTTGTCAATTTAGAGAGAGAACAGCTAGGCTGTGGGTCTGATTAGCAGGCCCACAGCCAGGGAAAGTCGTAAACCAGTGAACAAAAAGCAAAAATCTGGGGTGGCCATGGGATTGCAGACCCCACTCTCCTACACAAGTAAACAGTTTTTTTGTTTAATTGAATGATAAACAACAGATTTAACACTGAAACAAGAATTTTCAGATAAAAGTGTTGTTGAAATTGATATGACAAGTATTGTTGATTCTTTTGCAAACAAACATAGTGTATTGTAAATGCATTAGCTCACGCTGTGCATCCAGTATACTGGCGGTTTTCCACCAGAACCACTGTTCCCCCAAACACCACATGCAGATGAGATGAAGATCCGCCGCCGACACCAGGCGTCCACAAGATGAGCACATCTTAAAGCCCGAATGCATTCGCACCCTGTTGCACAAGTTACTACTTGTGTAACGATATATCTGTAAGAGACATTAGTTAGTATTAGATTCCTTACCTTAGAATATCCCCAGGCGTCAGACTGGATCCGGAAATTTTTGCGTAGCAGTACCCTTGCGCGTCGGTAGGCGTCGTCTGCGGCTCCGCGTCCGTCGTCGGCGTCGTGGGTGCCGTGATGACGTCGTCGGAGTACTTAGACGCCGCCTCCGCGTGCTGACGTCAGTTCTTAGACACAGCTTTGTAGCGCCAGAAACGCAGAGCCATATTAAAAACCAACACTGGTGCCATTGAAACTAGGGCCCTGAAGGGGACAACCCTAACCCTAGATATTGGTTCGCAGAACGGGGAGGATGGGTGGGTCGGTAAGGAATCTAATACTAACTAATGTCTCTTACAGATATATCGTTACACAAGTAGTAACTTGTGCATCTGAAAGGGACACGTTAGTATTAGATTCCTTACCTTAGAATAGATACCCCAGCAATACCAACCCCGGTGGTGGGTCTGCGAACCAATAATCACACCAGAAAGTCCTGGAGGACGGAACGGCCAAAGAAGCCATCCCTCCGGACTTGACTGTCCAGGCAGTAGTGTCTCGCAAACGTGTGCAGTGATGCCCACGTAGCTGCCTGACAGATGTCCTGTAAGGGAACACCCCTGCCCAGGGCAGTGGTAGTCGCCGTCGCTCGGGTAGAATGAGCCCGCAGTTCAACCGGGGGCTCCTTCCTAGCCAAGGAGTAGCATGCCTGGATACACAGGATGATCCACCGGGAGATGGTCCTCTTGTGCACCGCTTTCCCCTTCTTAGCGCCCACGTAACCAACAAAGAGTTGGTCATCCACCCGGAACTGGCGTGTGCGATCCAAGTAGAATGAGAGCGCACGTTTTGGGTCCAGACGGTGGAGCCGCTCTTCCTCTTTAGAGGGATGCGGTGGCGGGAAGAAGGTTGGCAAGGTGATAGACTGCCCGATGTGAAAGACCGTGACAACCTTGGGCAGGAAAGAAGGTTTGGTACGAAGCACCACTTTGTCCGGATGGACGGAAAGGAAAGGTGGAGTACAAGAAAGAGCCTGGAGCTCACTCACTCTCCTGGCAGAGGTGATGGCAACCAGGAAAGCAGTCTTCAAAGTTAGAAGGCGAAGAGGACAGTTGTGAAGTGGCTCAAAGGGAGCGCACATCAGGAATGTTAAAACCAGGTTCAAGTCCCACTGAGGCATCACAAACGGAACAGGAGGAAACGTGTGAGTGATGCCCTTAAGAAATCTGTTTACAATAGGGGACTTGAACAAAAAAGGCTGATCAGGTAGCCTGAGAAAGGCTGAAAGGGCAGAAAGGTAGCCCTTGATAGTGCCCAGAGCAGAGCCCTGCTGGGCAAGAGAAAGAAGGAAGAGAAGAACCTCAGAAAGAGGGGCAGAAAGAGGATCCACAGCCTTTGCTGTGCACCATGCCACAAATCTGTTCCACCTGCAGGCGTATACCGACTTTGTGGAGGGACGCCTGGCTGCCAGAATGATGTTACAGACTTCAGGAGGCAAGTCAAATGGCCTCAACTGTCGCCGCTCAATCTTCAAGCATGGAGGTGGAGACTGGACAGGTTCGGGTGGAGGACCGTCCCCTGCTGCTGCGACAGAAGGTCCTCCTGAAGAGGCAGACGAACCGGGGGATCGACTGACAGATTGAGTAGCTCTGGATACCAGTACCTTCGAGCCCAGTCCGGAGCCACAAGGATGACTTGGGCCCGGTCGCGCTTGATCTTCTTCAGCACTCTGGGCAGAAGTGGTATAGGCGGAAAGGCGTACAACAGACCGCAACTCCACTCGCGACGAAAAGCGTCTCCGAGCGAGTGCCGCCTTGGAAATTCCAACGCGCAGAACTGATGACATTGCGCGTTCTCTTCGGTGGCGAATAGATCTAACCAAGGCTCTCCCCATCGCTGAAAGAGGCCTTGCGCCACGTCCGAGTTCAGACGCCATTAATGATCCATCATGCACCGACGGCTGAGCTCGTCCGCCCTGGCGTTCAGAGAACCTGCCAGGTGTTGAGCCACCAGGGTCACGCCCTGGCTTTCCAGCCATTGCCAAAGGCGAAGAGCCTCTTGACAAAGGATCCACGACCCCACCCCGCCTTGTTTGTTGCAGTACCACATGGTGGTGGTGTTGTCCGTGAACACCTGCACTACACTCCCCCGGACAGAGGAGAGGAATGCCTTCAGTGCCAGACGAATCGCCCTGAGCTCCAACAGGTTGATGTGGAGCCGGGTCTCCGCCGGAGACCAGAGGCCTCTGATCTCCGCCTCTCCCAAGTGGCCTCCCCAGCCCTGGAGGGACGCGCCCGTCACAACTACGTGCTCCGGTTGGGGAAGGGAGAGGGATCTGCCGCTGACCCAATCGCGGTCCGTAAGCCACCACTGCAGCTGTCTCGCAGTGCCCTCCGAGATCAGGACGTGGTCGGATAGGTTGCCCTGATGCTGGGCCCACTGAAACTTCAGGTCCCACTGCAGAGCCCGCATCCGACACCTGGCGTGATGCACCAGTAGGATGCAGGAGGCCATCAGCCCCAGAAGCCGCAGCGTCAACCTGACCGAAACCCGGGATAACGGCTGAAAGATGGGAATCAGAGCCTCAATATCCCGGACCCGCTGTTCGGGCGGATAAACCGGAAACCGCGCCGAGTCCAGAACCGCTCCGATGAAGAGGAGCTTCTGAGAGGGACACAGGTGTGACTTCGGCACATTGATGGAGAACCCCAGCTGGTGCAGGAGGTCTGCCGTCGTCTGGAGGTGGCTGACGACTGTCTGGGGCGAGCCCGCCTTCAACAACCAGTCATCGAGGTAGGGGAAGACTGAAACCCCTAACCTGCGCAGATGAGCTGCGACCACCGCCATCACCTTCGTGAACACCCGTGGGGCAATGGTAAGGCCGAAGGGGAGCACGGTAAACTGAAAGTGCTCGTGGCCCACCATGAACCGCAGGTAGCGCCGGTGGGCAGGCAGGACGGGGATATGAAAGTAAGCGTCCTGCAAGTCCAACGCTATCTTCCAGTCTCCTGGGTCCAGGGTAGCCAGGACCTGAGCCAGTGTCAGCATCTTGAACTTCTCCTTCCGGAGGAAGCCGTTGACGTTCCGTAGGTCCAAGATAGGGCGTAGGCCCCCTTTGCCCTTCTTGGGTACCAGAAAGGAATGGGAGTAGCAACCACACCCTACTTCTGGCCCAGGAACGCGCTCAATGGCCCCCTTGGCTAAGAGGGCCGTAACTTCCTCCTGCAGAAGTCGCAAGTGATCCCCCGATACACGGTGGTTCTGCGGTGGCATGGCTGGAGGAGTCGCCTCGAAGGGGAGGGGTAGCCCCTTCGGACGATTTGCAGCACCCACCTGTCCGACGTGACAGTGCGCCAGTGGAGGTGGTGATGGCGAACCCTGCCTCCCACTGGCGTCACATGGGCCTGAAAGCACGGACTAGGAGGGTTTAGAGGCGGATGCTGCGGGGGAAGGTGTGGACTGACCTCGCCGCTGCCCCCGACCACCTGGACGGCGGTTCCCATGGCCGCCACCGCGTTGGGTATTGCCCTGCGGTGCATGGCTGGCGGCACGTGTGGGCGCACCCCTTCCGTGGCCACAAAAGGAGTGATAGGCAGCCGATTGCTGGCGCTGGCCCAAGAGGCCTAAGGACTTGGCCGTAGCCCTGGAGTCCTTAAAACGCTCAAGCGCATGGTCTGCCTTGTCGCCAAAGAGGCGACGGTCATCGAACGGCATGTCCATAAGCGTGTTCTGGACATCTGCCGAGAAGTTGGCGGACCTCAGCCAGGCGTGGCATCTGACCGCCACCGTCGTTGCCATCGCTCTGCCCAGCGAGTCAGTGGTATCCAGCCCACACCGGATGGAATACTTGGCTGCATCCCGGCCCTCCACAAGGGCTTGGCCGAGTTTGGCCCGTACCTCCAACGGACACTCTGGCAGCACTTCCGCGACCTTATCCCACACAGAGTGGGTGTAACGTCCCAAGAGGCAGGCGGTGTTAGAAGACCGCAGGCCTAGGCTAAGGGATGAGAAGATCTTCTTCCCATACTGGTCATACCTCTTGGATTCCCGGTCCGGGGGGGCGGACGGGAATGCGGTCTGGGAATTGGAGGCCTGGATGACCAGGCTCTCGGGGGTAGGGTGGGAGGACAGGAAACATGGGTCGCCCGGGGCGGGCGGTGGCGTCTGGCCACGTTCCTATCTATGGGCGAACCCGTAGCGGGCTTGGATCAAGTGCCCAGAAGAACGTCGGTCAAGGCCTCATTAAAGGGCAGCAGAGGCTCGGCCGAGCTTGACTGCGGTTTAAGCACCTCAGTGAGGAGGTTAGTCCTCACGGCCGCGCGGGGAGCTCAAGGCCCAAGGCCTTGGCAGCCCTCATCAGCACCACACTATAAGTTGCCCCCTCCTCCGATGCCACGGACGGAGGGGAGACAAAACCAGTGTCTGGAGAGGTGTCCAGGCCACTGGTGTAGGAGAGTAGGGTCTGCAATCCTATGATCACCCAGATTTTTGCTTTTTGCTTCACTGGTTTACGACTTTCCCTGGCTGTGGGCCTGCTAATCAGACCCACAGCCTAGCTGTTCTCTCTATTCCAAATTGTACCCAGGTACTGAATTGGCACTGGGCCCTCTCCAAGTCCCTGTACCCCTGGGCTGTCTAACTAAACAGACACAACTGGCTGCTTGACAGCTGGGGCAAGGAGGTGTAATCACCCCTGCTCTAGATATAGTATACCTATATCTAAACCGAAAATGGGCACACAGATCTCCTATCAGTCACTCCTATGGCAGGCCTTAACAATCCTGAAGGCAGAGTGCTTGGAATCGTGTGAGATGGTGCTCTGGCATGAGCTGAGCCTGTCTGCGGCTTTCGGGAGCTATCCCTTAGCCGTTTCCATGATAGCATCAGACCATATACTCTTAAGTGCCTTATAATCCTCGCGGTTATGGTAACTTTGGTCTGACATTATCTAAACATGTCGTGTAAGGTGTCATACGCTTTGGAATACTACCCCCTCGCCAGTTCTGGCGACGGGGGTAGCATTCCACCCCTCTAGAGGGAGAAGACATGTTGGTAGCTGTAACCCCGGTTAAAGTTAAACACAGCCTCAGCTCCACAAAATGGATGCTGCCACCGAAACACAAGTCTGACCTCCTGCTGCTGGGAGTCCTTCCAGCGAGGAGTGCTTGGACAAAGGGTTTCCTGTCAGGGGCGGTGCCAGCACCATCCCAGACAGGGTTTTGTGTATCCAGGTAGGCAGGGCTATAGAGGAAGGTGACTGCAAGTGGCACCCCGGTGCTCACTGTGCATAGGCCGGTTTGAACCAGTTCCAGGGGCACACCAGCTCCTGAGCTGGGGAAAGTCCGGCAGGGGAGAGGGGTGTAACCACCCCCCTTCCTGGTCCCACCCATGGGCAGGACCTAGTCGCGTGCCAGCCCCCTTTTTGAGAATAAAGGTAGGAGCAGGCCCCCTTCCCAAATTAGATAATTCTGAATCTTGACTACTTTCCACGAAAGGACTCTTGAACTATTTCTGAAGACTCTCCCTTGTGGCTAAGGAGTAGCCACCCTGCACCCGCAGGCACCATCCAAGCATTGCGGTTTGCTGTAAGTCTCTCCTCCGGATCAAGACTGCCCAGCTCGACGAGAACCGGCTTCCCTGGCACCTCTGACCTCTACCTGCATCATCAGCCCAGCTGAGATTCGTGGGTGTGACGAGACCTCGAGGGACCGGCCATCTTCAAGACTGCACGACGCTTTTCCAGCACGACCACCGAGGGATCCTCGAGTGAGTGCTTTGGGGTTTGAGAAGCCCCGACCCTGAGCAGCTCCAGCACCGAAGTCCAGCCCCCTTGCATCCACGAGATCTGCGTGGGGCCCTTCTGCTCTTTGCTGCTCACCGCGTTGTCCAGGTCACTTGCCCGTTGGCTAGTGGCCCTTCTGACGACGAACCACGACGACAACACCGCTGGTCTGGTTGCTCCAGACTGGCCCTTGCTCCCCTCCAACAGAGGAGCACCCCGGACCCTCCTGGTCCACTCCAGACGCCATCTTGAGTCCACCGCGTGGGCTTGCATTTGCCAAGAGTTGTTGCCCCAATCCTGGGTCCAGCGACGTCGACAGCAGACACCTGCGTGGGACAGCTCGCACCTCCATCCTGGTCGCCGACAACGCCTCCTGGTCCGAGAGACTGCAGAGCCCAGCGTCGCCCACTCACCTGATCGAGGTGACTTCGCCCGGTGCCATCCTGGTGCCCACCTAATCACTGGCTAGTGATTCAGGACTTGGTCCCCTCTGCTTACAGGTATCCATCTTCATCGATCCAGGCTTGGATCACATCGAACTTCATCACTGGTCGCCTGCCAGCAACTTCTTCTTTCAGGCTCCATAGACTGCAACGAGGATTCCCGACGTCTTTTCAGACCTATGCAGCCGCAGCCCCTGGGCTAGGTAACCTGAGCATTTCGGTGCTCCAGCATAGCTTAACTATCTAAGTGTCCAGATCCTTTTTCGTTTTCAGCCTATCTAGTCGGATTCGTCCGATAACTGCAACTTTGCATTTACTAGCCTCCATAGACTTTGTTCCGCATCCCGCGTGAGAGTGCACACTCTGCACCCGATCTCCCTAGGCCTCCTGCTCGTAATCTAAAGGTTCAGTAGTCTAGTCCTAGCGATCCCAAAGCCTCTGAGAATAGTTACTTACCTGCTAGTAATTCGCATTCCACTTTTGTAGTATATGGTTTTTTGTGCCCCTCGGGCATTTGTGTAAATTGTGCAACTTAAAGTGTTTTCTTAAGAGTTTTGTATTGTGCTTAGCTCCCTGACTCATAAAGAGTTCAGGGTAGTCTTGTTATAAATAAATATACTTTATTTTCATAACAACTTGTGTGGTGTCTTTTCACTTGGTGTTCAAGGGGTAAATGTGATGGTAAAACAGCTGGCTTAACACGCCCTCTAGAGTTTAGCCTAAAGACTGCTCTTGTCCATGCTACTAGGATAGCTGGTCTAGCAGGTTGACTTACAACCAATCATCAATAAGGGTCATTTGGAATGATACATAGTGATCACTAGAATAGTGAGCACTGCATATCAGGCCAACTTCTCACATTGGTGAGCAGCGGTTGGGATTTGAGCTTGCTGTTGTTTTACCACACACGTATCCTAAGAATATCATTTGAAAGATCACATAGGTACATAGGTACATATAACTTAACTTAGAATACTCTGAGTTCTACTGAACCAGCTGTTGTAGTGTAATAAGGCTTAGCACACCCTAAACTACAACTCTAGCAAGGGATCAGTAGGTAAACCCATAGTGTAGGTAGGTGCATCACTTACACCACACTAGAAGCATGTCTACCCATGGAGAATCTTCAGAGACTCCCCTAGTGGCTAGTGACCCTCCACAGGTCATCTCAAGATATGCAGCTCTCAGTTTCCAGGAGATGAGACAATTGTGTACCTCCAGGAAATTGAAACAGGGGTCTAATCCCACCACTCCCTTTCTGTTAGGTCTCTTAGAGACATATGATGCTAAGAAAGCTTCTCATACAGATGGGAACATGCCAGCCTTAGAGGGTACCCTTGGTGATCCAGACCTCCTTGACACTGAAAATGTAGTTGAGGAGGAGGAAGAAGAGGAACTCTCTGGGGATGAGGCAGACAACAGGCCTGAGCTAGTCAGCAGACTTACTAGGGCCAACTTAGACCTACTTAGGGAAGGATCTGGGGGACCCCCAGTACTGACCCTAATGAGGCCTAACCTTGGAGTTAGAAGACATAGATCTCCTTCTAGGGACTCCAATAGATCTGTGCACTCTCATGCCTCTACCCAGAGGAGAATGATTTCTCCCCAGAGGAGACTGACTTCTCCTCAGAGAAGAGAACATGAAGCAAGGATGAAACAGGCTAATCTGAGGATCCAGAGGGAAGAACTTGCCCTTGCCAAAGAGAAGCTTGCCTTTGCTAGAGAGCAACAGTTGAGTGGGGTAGTCCCCACTGGTGGCAGCAATATCCCTAGAGATAAAGAAAGGAGTTTAGACACTAAACACCTGAGTAAGATAGTGACCCCCTTTAAACAAGGGGATGACATCCACAAATGGATGGCTGCTTTGGAGAGGGCCTGCAATGTCCAGTGCATCCCCCAGAGTCAGTGGGCAGCTATATTGTGGCTCTCCTTTGAAGGCAAAGGTAGAGATAAGCTCCTCACTACTAGAGTAGAGGATGCTAACAACTACCAAGTCCTGAAGAACACACTGGTTGATGGGTTTGGCTTAACCACTGAACAGTACAGGTTGCTGTTCAGAGACACCCAGAAAACTCAGTCTCAGGATTGGAATGACTTTGTTGATTGTGCCACTAAGGCTTTGGAAGGCTGGTTGCTGGGTAGCAAGGTTACTGATTACACAGGGTTGTATAATCTGATCATGAGAGAACAGATTTTAAATAACTGTCAGAACCAGTTGTTGCATCAGCACCTTGTTGATTCAGATCTAACCTCTCCCCAACAATTGGGAAAGAAGGCAGACAGATGGGTCAGGACAAGGGTCAAGCAGAACCAGGCTCAGAACCAGGGTGGTCAGAAGAAAGCAGACCAAAAGGGTAGTAACAAGAGTGAACAAAATGACCAGAAGTCTTCAACAGGTCCCCAACAAACCAAAGAGGGTGGGGGTCAGGCTTCACAGCAGAAAAAGAAGACTCAAGAAGGCCAGTCAAAAAGGTGGTGCCAATACTGTAAAAGTAAGACTCACTGGTTTAGTGAGTGCACCAAGAGAGGAGGGCAAACTCCTACCACTACAGCCCCTAAGGCAACTGCACCCCCTAGTACAGTCAGTAGTGGTAGTGCACCTCCCAAGGAAATAGTTGGGTTAACCTTGGGAACTGAGGGGTCTGACAACTTAGTTGGCACACTCACTCAGGCTGTCCTTGTCTGTACAGGGGATGTGGATATATCCCCTGATGCCAGTCCCAATACTTTGGGCAAATACAGGCAGACACCTTTAATTAATGGAAAAATGGCTCAGGCCTACAGGGACACTTGTGCCAGTGTCACAATGGTGACACCTAACTTTGTGTTCCCTGGACAGATCATGCCAGGTGCAGATTACCTGGTGACCAATGCCAGCAACGTCACTACCAATCATAGTATGGCAGTTGTTGATTTCTCCTGGGGAGGGGTAAGTGGCCCAAAGAAGGTTGTGGTTAGTTCAGACCTCCCAGTAGAATGTCTGTTGGGCAATGATTTGGAAACATCCCTATGGTCAGAAGTGGAGCAGAGGACTCACATGGAAATGTTAGGCTTGCCAGCACATGTCCTTGCTGTGACCAGGTCACAGGCCAAAAGATGCCCCACTGAACAGGTGCTGGATCCTGGAACTATGGACCAGACACCTCCCAAGAAGAGGAGCAGTAGGGTTAAGGCATTGCCTTCCCCCTTGCCCCAGGTTGTGGATCAAGTCTCTGAGGAGGCTGATCTCAAAGAACGGAGGGAAACTGAGCCTAAAGAGCTTGAACCTGATCAGGTTGAGTTTCTGGGCTCAGGGGGACCCTCCAGGGAAGACCTGGGAAAGGCACAGTTGGACTGCCCCTCACTTGAACCCCTCAGACAGCAGGCTGCTGCTGAGGCTGCAGGGAATGCCACAGGTACCCACAAGGTATACTGGGATGATGGACTCCTGTACTCTGAGTCAAGAGACCCCAAGCCTGGTGCAACCAGGAGGTTGGTCATCCCCTTGTCTCAGAGAGGTTTCCTTCTTACCTTGGCCCATGAAATTCCCCTTGCAGGTCACTTAGGTCAGAATAAGACGTGGGACAGGCTTGTCACACACTTTCACTGGCCCCACATGAATGAAGATACCAAGGAGTTTTGTCGCTCCTGTGTCACTTGCCAAGCCAGTGGTAAGTCAGGTGGCACAACAAAGGCCCCCCTCATACCACTACCTGTGGTGGGGGTACCCTTTGAGAGAGTGGGGATTGACATTGTTGGTCCAATGGAACCCCAGACAGCATCAGGGCACAAGTTTATACTGGTGGTAGTGGATCATGCCACCAGGTATCCTGAAGCTATACCCCTTAGGACCACTACAGCACCTGTGGTGGCAAGAGCCCTAATTGGAGTGTTCTCCAGAGTGGGTTTCCCTAAGGAGGTCGTCTCTGACAGAGGTGCAAACTTCATGTCAGGATATCTGACTGCAATGTGGAAGGAATGTGGTGTCAACTACAAGTTCACCACACCCTATCACCCACAGTGCAATGGGCTTGTTGAGAGATTCAACAGGACCCTCAAAGGGATGATTCATGGACTACCAGAACCCCTCAGGCGGAGATGGGATGTCCTGATACCCTGCCTCTTGTTTGCTTACAGAGAGGTCCCACAGAAGGGGGTTGGCTACAGCCCTTTTGAACTTCTGTTTGGGCATCCTGTAAGAGGACCCCTTTGTTTGGTAAAGGAAGGATGGGAGAGACCTCTCAAAAAGCCTGGAACAAACATTGTGGACTATGTACTTGGTCTCCGCTCCAGGATGGCTGAGTACATGGAAAAGGCATCTAAAAACCTTGAGGCAAGCCAAGAACTCCAAAAAGCTTGGCATGACCAAAAGGCTGTCGTGACTGTGTACAAGCCTGGACAGAAGGTGTGGGTGCTGGAGCCAGTGGCCCCAGCAGCACTCAAAGACAAATGGTCTGGGCCCCACACAATCATTGAGCAAAAGGGAGAGGTCACCTACCTGGTGGACCTTGGAACTCCCAGGAGCCCCCTCAGGGTGCTCCATGTAAACAGGCTCAAGGCATATGTCAACAGGAAGGACATGGGTTTGCTCATGGCCACAGATGAGGGACAGGAGGAAGAGAGTGACCCTCTCCCAGACCTGCTCACTCAGAATCCTGATGATGGGTCAGTAGATGGTGTTGTCTTTTGTGGCAGCCTCTCTGAACATCAACAAAAAGATTGTAGACAGGTTCTTCAGTCTTTTAGACATATGTTCTCTCTGACACCCAGTCAAACTGATTGGTGTACCCATGAGGTTGACACTGGAGACAGTCTGCCTGTCAAGAGTAAAATCTACAGACAGCCTGATCATGTCAGAGACTGCATCAAGACAGAAGTGCAGAAAATGTTGGAGCTGGGAGTCATTGAGCCCTCAGATAGCCCTTGGGCTAGTCCAGTAGTTCTAGTGCCAAAGCCTCACACCCAGGGTGGTAAGAAAGAGATGAGGTTTTGCGTAGACTACAGGGGTCTCAATGCAGTCACTAAGACTGATGCCCACCCAATACCAAGAGCAGATGAACTTATAGATAGATTGGCTTCTGCCAACTACTTAAGTACATTTGACCTGACAGCTGGGTATTGGCAAATCAGGCTAGCTGAGGAGGCCAAGCCCAAAACAGCATTTTCTACCCCTGGTGGGCATTATCAGTTTGTGGTAATGCCCTTTGGTTTGAAAAATGCACCTGCCACCTTCGAAAGGCTGGTGAATCAAGTTCTCACTGGGTTGGATGACTTCTGTGCAGCATATCTTGATGATATAGCTGTCTTTAGCTCCACCTGGGAGGATCACCTGGTCCACCTGAGGAAAGTGTTAGAGGCACTGCAAAAGGCAGGTCTCACTATCAAGGCCACCAAGTGCCAGATAGGGCAGACACAGGTTGTATACCTGGGCCACCTTGTAGGTGGAGGCCAGGTTCAGCCATTGGAGAGCAAGATACAGGCCATCCAGGACTGGGCTCCTCCAACCACTCAGGTTCGAGCTTTCTTGGGCCTGACTGGTTACTATAGAAAATTTGTCAAGAATTATGGGTCCATTGTGACTCCACTTAATGACCTGACAAGTAAAAAGATGCCAAAGAAAGTTCAGTGGACAGCAAGCTGTCAGAAAGAATTTGATGACCTAAAGCAGGCCATGTGCACAGCACCTATCCTAAAGAGTCCAGACTACTCCAAAACATTCATTGTCCAAACAGATGCTTCTGAGTTGGGTGTGGGAGCTGTTCTATCTCAGCTGAATTTTGATGGTAACGACCAGCCCATTGCTTTTATTAGCAGAAGGCTGACCCCCAGAGAGAAAAAATGGTCAGCTATTGAGAGGGAGGCCTTTGCTGTGGTTTGGGCCCTGAAGAAGTTGAGGTCATACTTGTTTGGCACTCACTTCAAGATTCAGACCGACCATAAGCCCCTCTTATGGCTAAATCAGATGAAGGGTGAAAACCCCAAACTACTTAGGTGGTCCATTTCCCTACAGGGGATGGATTTTACAGTGGAGCATAGACCTGGTACTGATCATGGCAATGCTGATGGGCTCTCCAGGTATTTCCACTTAGAGCAAGAAGACTCACCTGGTCAAGGTTAGCTTATTGTCCCAAAGTTGGGGGGGGGGGTCATGTAGGAGAGTAGGGTCTGCAATCCTATGATCACCCAGATTTTTGCTTTTTGCTTCACTGGTTTACGACTTTCCCTGGCTGTGGGCCTGCTAATCAGACCCACAGCCTAGCTGTTCTCTCTATTCCAAATTGTACCCAGGTACTGAATTGGCACTGGGCCCTCTCCAAGTCCCTGTACCCAGGGCAGAGGTGCACCCAGAAGTCTCCCAGGGGCTGCAGCATGTATTATGCCACCCCTGGGCTGACTAACTAAACAGACACAACTGGCTGCTTGATAGCTGGGGGCAAGGAGGTGTAATCACCCCATCTCTAGATATAGTATACCTATATCTAAACCGAAAATGGGCACACAGATCTCCTATCAGTCACTCCTATGGCAGGCCTTAACAATCCTGAAGGCAGAGTGCTTGGAATCGTGTGAGATGGTGCTCTGGCATGAGCTGAGCCTGTCTGCGGCTTTCGGGAGCTATCCCTTAGCCGTTTCCATGATAGCGTCAGACCATATACTCTTAAGTGCCATATAATCCTCGCGGTTATGGTAACTTTGGTCTGACGTTATCTAAACATGTCGTGTAAGGTGTCATACGCTTTGGAATACTACCCCCTCGCCAGTTCTGGCGACGGGGGTAGCATTCCACCCCTCTAGAGGGAGAAGATATGTTGGTAGCTGTAACCCCGGTTAAAGTTAAACACAGCCTCAGCTCCACAAAATGGATGCTGCCACCGAGACACAAGTCTGACCTCCTGCTGCTGGGAGTCCTTCCAGCGAGGAGTGCTTGGACAAAGGGTTTCCTGTCGGGGGCGGTGCTAGCACCATCCCAGACAGGGTTTTGTGTATCCCAGGTAGGCAGGGCTATAGAGGAAGGTGACTGCAAGTGGCACCCCGGTGCTCACTGTGCATAGGCCGGTTTGAACCAGTTCCAGGGGCACACCAGCCCCTGAGCTGGGGAAAGTCCGGCAGGGGAGAGGGGTGTAACCACCCCCCTTCCTGGTCCCACCCATGGGCAGGACCTAGTCGCGTGCCAGCCCCCTTTTTGAGAATAAAGGTAGGAGCAGGCCCCCTTCCCAAATTAGATAATTCTGAATCTTGACTACTTTCCACGAAAGGACTCTTGAACTATTTCTGAAGACTCTCCCTTGTGGCTAAGGAGTAGCCACCCTGCACCCGCATGCACCATCCAAGCATCGCGGTTTGCTGTAAGTCTCTCCTCCGGATCAAGACTGCCCAGCTCGATGAGAACCGGCTTCCCTGGCACCTCTGATCTCTACCTGCATCATCAGCCCAGCTGAGATTCGTGGGTGTGACGAGACCTCGACGGACCGGCCATCTTCAAGACTGCACGACGCTTGCCCAGCACGACCGCCGAGGGATCCTCGAGTGAGTGCTTTGGGGTTTGAGAAGCCCCGACCCTGAGCAGCTCCAGCACCGAAGTCCAGCCCCCTTGCATCCACGAGATCTGCGTGGGGCTCTTCTGCTCTTTGCTGCTCACCGCGTTGTCCAGGTCACTTGCCCGTTGGCTAGTGGCCCTTCTGAGGATGAACCACGACGACAACACCGCTGGTCTGGTTGCTCCAGACTGGCCCTTGCTCCCCTCCAACAGAGGAGCACCCCGGACCCTCCTGGTCCACTCCAGACGCCATCTTGAGTCCACCGCGTGGGCTTGCATTTGCCAAGAGTTGTTGCCCCAATCCTGGGTCCAGCGACGTCGACAGCAGACACCTGCGTGGGACAGCTCGCACCTTCATCCTGGTCGCCGACAACACCTCCTGGTCCGAGAGACTGCAGAGCCCAGCGTCGCCCACTCACCTGGTCGAGGTGACTTCGCCCGGTGCCATCCTGGTGCCCACCTAATCACTGGCAAGTGATTCAGGACTTGGTCCCCTCTGCTTACAGGTATCCATCTTCATCGATCCAGGCTTGGATCACATCGAACTTCATCACTGGTCGCCTGCCAGCAACTTCTTCTTTAAGGCTCCATAGACTGCAACGAGGATTCCCGACGTCTTTTCAGACCTATGCAGCCGCAGCCCCTGGGCTAGGTAACCTGAGCATTTCGGTGCTCCAGCATAGCTTAACTATCTAAGTGTCCAGATCATTTTTCGTTTTCAGCCTATCTAGTCGGATTCATCAGATAACTGCAACTTTGCATTTACTAGCCTCCATAGACTTTGTTCCGCATCCCGCGTGAGAGTGCACACTCTGCACCCGATCTCCCTAGGCCTCCTGCTCGTAATCTAAAGGTTCAGTAGTCTAGTCCTAGCGATCCCAAAGCCTCAGAGAATAGTTACTTACCTGCTAGTAATTCGCATTCCACTTTTGTAGTATATGGTTTTTTGTGCCCCTCGGGCATTTGTGTAAATTGTGCAACTTAAAGTGTTTTCTTAAGAGTTTTGTATTGTGCTTAGCTCCCTGACTCATAAAGAGTTCAGGGTAGTCTTGTTATAAATAAATATACTTTATTTTCATAACAACTTGTGTGGTGTCCTTTCACTTGGTGTTCAAGGGGTAAATGTGATGGTAAAACAGCTGTCTTAACACGCCCTCTAGAGTTTAGCCTAAAGACTGCTCTTGTCCATGCTACTAGGATAGCTGGTCTATCAGGTTGACTTACAACCAATCATCAATAAGGGTCGTTTGGAATGATACATAGTGATCACTAGAATAGTGAGCACTGCATATCAGGCCAACTTCTCACAACTGGCCTCCCCAAGGTCTCCTGCCCAGTCCTCATGAGACTGACACTCCCTGGTCAGAGGGTCCTCAGACCCCTCCCAGTCCTCTTCATCACCCATCTCCTGAAATTCAGGGTTCTCATCTAATGGGGCCTGTTCGTAGAGATGGAACTCTCCAACCGGGGTCTGGAGCGGCGCCCATCGGGGCCGTCCCGACGCCGGAACAGGAACGAAGGTGGAACCGGGGACGGCGCCGCCTGAGGACGGCGCCGGAGGTGACACCTGAGGGTCCGACGCCGGGGAGGTCATCAGATCCACCGGCGACGAACCAGATCCCGAAGGAGGACCAGCGGCATCCTGCGGCGCCGGGCCCGAAGGCGTCGGCGGCGTCGGAACAACTGGACCCCTCGGCGCCGGGCCCGAAGGCACCGGCGGCGTCGGGATAACGGGGACCTGCGGCGTCGGGCCCGAAGGCGTCGGCGGCGTCGGGGCCAAAGCACCCGACGGCGTCGGGGCCGGAGCCGCCGACCCGCTAGGGCCCCCAGACGGGTCCGCTGGGCCCGAAGGCGCCGCGGAGCCCGTCGGAGGACAGAGTTTCCTCATGGCCATGAGGAAGCGCTCGACCTCCTCCGGCGACGCGTTCAGCCCAGGGACCGGGGGTGTGTAGCTGCACGCGGCGCCCGCGACTCCGACGGAGCCGCGTGGGCGGTGTCACCCGAATCCCCCGGCCGCATCGCGCGAGCGTCGGGGGGAGTCTGAGGAGCGATGACGCCGCTTGGACTTCTTGTGCCTCTTACCTGACGACGACTTCGACCCGGAGGAGTGCGGCCTACTCTCGGAGCTGTGATGGCTCCGAGCCCGCGACCTGTCCCTCGACCTCCCATGGGATCGGGACCTCTCACGGCGCGGGGCCGACTGCCGGAGTTCGAGGCGCCTACGGGACCGCTCCCGCCTGGCTTTCGAAGAGAGGGCCCGGCAGTCGGAGCAGGCCTTGTCGTCGTGGTCGACGCCCAAACACGACAAGCAGACGCGGTGAGGATCCGTGACCGACATCAGCCGGTCGCAATCGTCACAAGGCTTGAAGCCGGGCATCCCTAAAGGCACCGTTTCGGAGTCGAGAGACTCGAAATAGCAATCAAAAAGGATCAAAAAAGTTAGTCAAAAAGTGACTAGGGTTACTGCTTTTTCCAGATCTGCGCTTGCTGGCGCGGAAAAAAGAAGAACTGACGTCAGCACGTGGAGGTGGCGTCTAAGTACTCCGATGACGTCATCACGGCGCCCACGACGCCGACGACGGACGCGGAGCCGCAGACGACGCCTACCGACGCGCAAGGGTACTGCTACGCAAAAATTTCCGGATCCAGTCTGACGCCTGGGGATATTCTAAGGTAAGGAATCTAATACTAACGTGTCTCTTTCAGATACCACATACACACAATAGCGAAAGGAAAAGGCCTAAACAGGCCCAGAGCATGATCCGGATCTGCGTTGCATGCGGAAAAGGAAAAAACTGCCATAGGCGCGCCGGGGTGGGGCTTATGTGACCTTGCTGATGTCACGTGTGCGGCGACACAGGGGTGAAGTCGTGTAGTACCCCAACCCCCTCGGCTCGCAGGGATGCTATGGCAAAAAGATTTTCTGGATCCAGTCTCACGCAACAAATCTGCGGCTAGTAGTCTCGATCAGATATTATGTTTACTATCCAAACAGTGTACATGTGTATATAGAACAACAAATTAATTAGTAATTATGTTCGTTTTTGCACTTGTTAAATAGTAGGCAAAGAAAGTTGGCAAACCACCAGCATGGTTTACAATTGAATTGTGCCCAACATAGCTACCACCCTCTCCCAAATTAATTCAAGAAGGCATATTTACCGTGTCATCATATTAGGGCAGGTACGTCATTTTTCAAAATATTGTGTAGGGAGTACCACTACATCATTAGAAATGTATTATTGTCCTTTCTGCTCTGTAGTTTAGTCATATGCAGTTTACCTTCCTTACAATTGGAAAAGAAGTATGCATATATACTGCATTGTGTGAAGCATAAACGTCTGATCCCACCACACATATTATATAGGCTATATAATAATTCCATATGTGTAGATATGTATTAGATTGTATAGACTTAACCTGCTCTAGGGATCGTCACTTTTCCCTTTTTTGGCAGTGTGTATTTTATGTTCCTTATGTGTTTTTTAAATAGTATGTTGTATACAAGTATCCCAGGTCCAATCCTTGTAAATAGCACCCTTTGTCGTATGCGTACAAACTTTTTTCTGTCACTATTTGTCAGTATTGAATGGGGTCTGTCAGTGTATATTTTGCATAGCACTTTGTCATTTATGTTCTTATTCCAGCCCCGACGAAGTTCATCCCAGGAACTAAACACGTTGGCTGATGTGTGTTTGCCTCTTTGGATATATTTAAATAAAGACTATACCTACGAAGACACTGATCCGGCTTCTTTATTAGACGTTTCTTTACCTTGGGAGAGCACCGCTCCATTGTTTCTTCAACGTTTGTTTCCCGCTCAGGCGGGTTGCATCCCTCAGCGGCGGGTGCGGGAGCAGATTGTGCACACCATTCATCTAACTAATATCTAGACTCTACTTTGGGCAATTACTCTAAGGCTAGTGCGGCACTTGGAGCCCGCCGTTGTTTCTTTGGTTCTACCACCCTCTCCCAGTAGTTGAAGCTGCAGTAGAGTACTTCCTTTTGAGGCAAAAATGCAGAAGAGTCAGAGTTTGTGGATCTTCAGAAAATGGACAATCAAAGGAAAGTCTTTACTTACTAGGAAAGAGTAGGCAAAGCAAGTTGGCAAGGCCTGAGCATGGTTTATATATGAATTGTGCCCCAAATAGCTACCACCATCTTGCAGTAGTTGATATCCCACAGCCAACACAACTGGGCACTGCCAGACCTTATATCGGACTCACCAAGGTAAAGGAAGATGTTCCCTGCCATATCATTTCATATGTTTGCCAAGAACTTAACCAAGATATAAAAACATACTTTGTAAAAAAAAGAAACTTTAAAAGACTAAGGGCCCGATGTAGGTAATTTAATTTTACCACTTCTTAAATACCGAATCATACCGATTCGGTATTTAAGAAGTGGTCAAATGGAGGGAGGGGGGGAGGGGGGAGTAGGTATTTCAGAATCGGTAAATACCGAATCGTTGAGATTCGGTATTTACCGATTCTGTAAATACCGATTCGGTAATGCCCATTGATTCCTATGGGCATTGAAGCCCATAGGAATCAATGGGCATTACCGAATCGGTATTTACCGATTCGGTAAATACCGATTGCAGCAAGGGTGCAGGGGGTATCACTTTGACACCCTCTAGCACCCCAAATACAGGCATGTGTGCCATGTGGCACACAGACATGCCCTAAGGGCATGTCTGTGTGTCACATGGCACAGGTGCACATGCACAGATGTGCATGTACACCTGTATTCGCTATTTTATCACCCAATAGGATTGGGTGGTAAAATACCGAATTCTGAAGGCCTGTAGCACTGTAAACAGTGCTACCTACATCTGGAATTTACCGAATCGGTAAAATTACCGATTCGGTATTTTACAGAATCGGTAAATTTACCGATTTGGTAATTTACTGATTGTGAAAAATATTGCCTCCTACATCTCAGTCACCAAATACCGGTCGGTAACGGCCGAATTGGGCCGTTACCGACCGGTATTTGGTGACCTACATCGGGCCCCTGGTGAAGAAAATATGTGATGATACCAAAAGAGTATGGACAGATAGCAGAAATTGCTGCAAGATATATTTTATGATTTTTGCCTTTTAATAGCTGGTTTTAGTTTCGGTCCAGTAAATGGCACATTTTAAATCAGTTTAAAAAAAATAGTTTGTTAGCCTTGTAGCGATTGGAACTTATTACACACATCTTATATGCTTCTGGAGGAAGAACTTAACTTACTGAACTATATATCAAGATTACAACTTGAAATTTGTGTGTTGCAGGTGCATTTTCCACCTGAGCTAGTTTTCCATTATTAAATCCTGAGTAGTGATGTCTCAACGTACGAGTTACTTACCTTCGGTAATGATGTATCTGGTAGAGACGATTCTAGCCGCAGATTCCCTCATGTAGAATTATCCCCAGGCGTGCGACTGGATCCGGAAAACTCTTTGCCACAGTATCCCTTCGCGCCGGGGGAGGGGCGACATCACGCTACTCCGCCCAGGCGTCGTCCGCGTACGTAAAGTCAGCGAGGTCACATAAGTCCCACCCTGGCGCGCCTATGTCAGTTTTCTTTGGAGAACTTTTCCGCACCACAACGCAGAGCCATCAAACAAAACTGTGGGAGTATGGGAACAGTGTGCGAAAGAGCAGAAAAATTGGAAAAGGAATGGTGACAAACAACACCATAAGGAGCAGTGTCAACACTGCAGTACCCAAAGGAAGGGAAAGAAGAAAGAACAGAGCAGAGCTCTCAGCAGCCATCCTGCCAGTATGTGGACAGTCTCCCCCCAACATATGCAAAATGTCATGACAACATGTAGCAGGACTAAACCCCCATCAAGAAACAAGTAAGGGGAGCTAGTACCAAGACAACAAACAAGCCTCCAAGCAACCCCAGCACAGAGGGCAACCATCCCCCCAAGGAACAAGGGCAAAGGCATGGCCCGATGACCCCAATCCAGAGATCAGCAGAGTGGCCAGGACTCTTAGTAACAAGGGGTAAGGGAGGGGAGGGAAGAGATTGAAGGCAAGTCCCCCCCAATCCTGGAGCAAGCAGGGCAGAGGAGCACCCGAAAACCTAGCCTCCAAACCAAAGAGGAGGAAGGAACAAGCCACATGATGGAGCAGCCCGCCAAGAGCGAAAGAATGCACTCACAGAAGACATTGCCACCCACCGGGAGGCGAGTGCCGAACACTAACTCAAGATTCCTCACAGGACGGGGAGTAAGGGTGGGCCGTGAAGGAATCTGTAGCTAGAATCGTCTCTACCAGATACATCATTACCAAAGGTAATTAACTCGTACATCTTATAAGAGACTACTAGCCGCAGATTCCTTACGTAGAATAGATACCCTAGCCATATCCACAGGGAAGGAGGGCCTGCGAAAGGACCCTGTGAGAAGTTGGCCTGATATGCAGTGCTCACTATTCTAGTGATCACTATGTATCAGTCCAAACAACCCTTATTGATGATTGGTTGTAAGTCAACCTTATAGACCAGCTATCCTAGTAGCATGGATACGAGCAGTCTAAGGCTAAGACTCTAGAGGGCGTGTTAAGCCAGCTGTTTTACCATCACATTACCCCTTGAACACCAAGTGAAAGGACACCACACAAGTTGTTATGAAAATAAACAGATATTTATTTATAACAAGACTACCCTGAACTCTTTATGAGTCAGGGAGCTAAGCACACAACAAAACTCTTACAAAAATACTTTAAGTCGCACAATTTACACAAATGCCCTAGGGGCACGAAAAACCATATACACAGTAAGTGGAATGCGAACTTGCTAGCAGGTAAGTAATACTTTTCTAGACTCAGGAGTCGCTAGGCCTACAATTCTAAACACTGGGATTAGATGCAGGAGGCCTGTGGACGTCGTGTGCAGAGTGGGAACTCTCACGCGTAAGGCGGGAAAAAGTCTATGGGGGCTAGCAGTTGCGAAGTTACTGTTCTCGGGCGAACCCGACTAGGTGGGTCGAAAACAAGAGTGGATCCGAACACTTAGGGTGTTGGACTATGCTGGAGCACCGGAGTACTCAGGTTACCTAGCCCAGGGGCTGCGGCTGCATAGGGTTGAAGTTGCGTCGGAAACCCTCGTTGAAGATCCAGGAGCCTGAAGAAAGAGTTGCTGGCAGGCGGCCAGTGAAGAAAGTTCGGAGTGATCCAAGCCTGGATCAGGGAAGAAGAAACCTGTAAGCAGAGGGGACCAAGTTCTGAATCACTAGCCAGTGATTTGAGTGGGCACCAGGATGGCACCGGACGAAGTCACCTCAGCCAGGTGAGTGGGCGCTGCTGGGCTATGCAGTCTCTCGGACCAGGAGGCGTTGTCGGCGACCAGGATGGAGGTGCAAGCTGTCCCACGAAGGTTCTTGCTGTCGACGTCGCTGGACCCAGGATTGGGCAAGAAGTCTTGGCAAATGCAAGGCCCACACGGTGGACCTAAAATGGCGTCTTGAGGGGACCAGGAGGGTCCAGGGTGCTCCTCTTTTGGAGAGGAGCAAGGGCTAGTCTGGAGCAACCAGACCAGCAGTGTTTGTCGTCGTGGAGCGTCGTGAAGGGGTCACTAGCCAAACGGGCAAGCGACCTGGACAACGCGGTTGGCAGCAAAGAGCAGAAGGGCCCCACGCAGATCTCGTGGATGCAGGGGGGCTGAACTTCGGTGCTGGAGCTGCTCAGGGTCGGGGCTTCTCTTACCCCAAAGCACTCAGTCGAGGGTCACTCGGGAGTCGTGCTGGACAAGCGTCGTGCAGTTCTGAAGATGACCGGTCCCTCGAGGTCTCGTCACACCCACGGATCACAGCTGGGCTGATGATGTAGGTTGAGGTCAGAGGTGCCAGGGAAGCCGGTTCTCGTCGTGCTGGAGCAGTCTTGATCCGAAGGAGAGACTGGCAACAAACCGCGGTGCTTGGTTGGTGCCTGCTGCTGCAGGGTGACTACTCCTTAGTCACAAGGGAGAATCTTGGGAAGAAGTCTTGAGTTCCTTTCGTGGAAAGTAGTTTCAGGATTCAAAGATGATCTGATTTGGAAGGGGGCCAGTTCCTACCTTTATCCTGCAAAAAGGGGCTGGCACGCGACTAAGTCCTGCCCTATGGGTGGGACTAGGAGGGGGGTGGTTACACCCCTCTCCTTTGGCGGGCTTTCCCCAGGCCAGGGGCTGGAGTGCCCCTGGAACTGGTTTCAGCCGGCCTATGCACAGTGAGCACCGGGGTGCCACTTGCAGTCACCTTCCTCTAAAGCCCTGCCTACCTAGGATACACAAAATCCTGTCTGGGACGGTGCTGGCACCGCCCCTGGTAGGAAACCCTTTGTCCTTGCCTCCTGCTCTGGGAGGACTCCCAGCAGCAGGAGGGCAGACTTGTGTCTCGGTGGCAGCATCCATTTTGTGGAGCTAAGGCTATGTCTGACTTTAACCGGGGTTACAGGTTACATACATGTCGTGTCCCTCTAGAAGGGTGGAATGCTAACCCCGTCGCCAGAATTGGCGAGGGGTTAGTATTCCAATTCGTATGACACCTTACTCGACATGTTTTGATAAAGCGATACCAGAGTTGGCATATAACCGCGAGGATTATAATGCACTTAAGAGTATATGGTATGCGATATCATGGAAACGGCTAAGGGATGGATCCCGAAAGCCGCAGACAGGCTCAGCTCATGCCAGAGCACTATCTCACACGATTCCAAGCACTCTGCCTTCAGGATTGTTAAGGCCTGCCATAGGAGTGACTGATAGGAGATCTGTGTGTCCATTTAGGTTTAGATATAGGAATACTATATCTAAAGCAAAGGATGATTACACCACTTTGCCCCAGCTGTCAAGCAGCCAGTTGTGTCTGATTTAGTTAGTCAGCCCAGGGGTGGCATAATACATGCTGCAGCCCCTGGGAGACTTCTGGGTACACCTCAGCCCTGGGTACAGGGACTTGTGTACAGGGCCCAGTGCCAATTCAGTACCTGGGTACAATTTGGAATAGAGAGAACAGCTAGGCTGTGGGTCTGATTAGCAGGCCCACAGCCAGGGAAAGTCGTAAACCAGTGAAGCAAAAAGCAAAAAATCTGGGTGATCATAGGATTGCAGACCCTACTCTCCTACATGACCCCCCCCCAAACTTTGGGACAATAAACTAACCTTGACCAGGTGAGTCTTCTTGCTCTAAGTGGAAATACCTGGAGAGCCCATCAGCATTGCCATGATCAGTACCAGGTCTGTGCTCCACTGTAAAATCCATCCCCTGTAGGGAAATGGACCACCTAAGTAGTTTGGGGTTTTCACCCTTCATCTGACTTAGCCATAAGAGGGGCTTATGGTCGGTCTGAACTGTGAAGTGAGTTCCAAACAAGTAGGACCTCAACTTCTTCAGGGCCCATACCACAGCAAAGGCCTCCCTCTCAATAGCTGACCAATTTTTCTCTCTGGGGGTCAGCCTTCTGCTAATGAAAGCAATTGGCTGGTCGTTGCCATCAAAATTCAGCTGAGATAGAACAGCTCCCACACCCAACTCAGAAGCATCTGTTTGGACAATGAATGGTTTGGAGAAGTCTGGACTCTTTAGGATAGGTGCTGTGCACATGGCCTGCTTTAGGTCATTGAATGCTTTCTGACAGCTTGCTGTCCACTGAACTTTCTTTGGCATCTTTTTACTTGTCAGGTCATTAAGGGGGGTCACTATGGACCCATAATTTCTGACAAATTTCCTATAGTACCCAGTCAGGCCCAAGAAAGCTCGAACCTGAGTCTGGGTGATTGGAGGAGCCCAGTCCTTGATGGCCTGTATCTTACTCTCCAATGGCTGAACCTGGCCTCCACCTACAAGGTGGCCCAGGTATACAACCTGTGTCTGCCCTATCTGGCACTTAGTGGCCTTGATAGTGAGGCCTGCCTTTTGCAGGGCCTATAACACTTTCCTCAGGTGGACCAGGTGATCCTCCCAGGTGGAGCTAAAGACAGCAATATCATCCAGATATGCTGCACAGAAGTCATCCATCCCAGTGAGAACTTGATTCACCAGCCTTTGGAAGGTGGCAGGTGCATTTTTCAAACCAAAGGGCATTACCACAAACTGATAATGCCCACCAGGGGTAGAAAATGCTGTCTTGGGCCTGGCTTCCTCAGCTAACCTGATTTGCCAATACCCAGCTGTCAGGTCAAATGTGCTTAAGTAGTTAGCAGAAGCCAATCTATCTATAAGTTCATCTGCCCTTGGTATTGGGTGGGCATCAGTCTTAGTGACTGCATTGAGGCCTCTGTAGTCTACGCAAAACCTCATCTCTCTCTTACCACCCTGGGTGTGAGGCTTTGGCACTAGAACTACTGGGCTAGCCCAAGGGCTATCTGAGGGCTCAATGACTCCCAGCTCCAACATTTTCTGCACTTCTGTCTTGATGCAGTCTCTGACATGATCAGGCTGTCTGTAGATTTTACTCTTGACAGGCAGACTGTCTCCAGTGTCCACTTCATGGGTGCACCAATCAGTTTGACTGGGTGTCAGAGAGAACATATGTCTGAAGGATTGCAGAACTTGTCTGCAATCCTGTTGCTGATGTTCAGAGAGGCTGCCACAAAAGACAACACCATCTACTGATCCATCATCAGGATTTTGAGTGAGCAGGTCTGGGAGAGGGTCACTCTCTTCCTCCTGTCCCTCATCTGTGGCCATGAGCAAGCTCATGTCCTTCCTGTCGACATATGCCTTGAGCCTGTTCACATGGAGCACCCTGAGGGGGCTCCTGGGGGTTCCAAGGTCCACCAGGTAGGTGACCTCTCCCTTTTGCTCAATGATGGTGTGGGGCCCAGACCATTTGTCTTTGAGGGCTGCTGGGGCCACTGGCTCCAGTACCCACACCTTCTGTCCAGGCTGGTACACAGTCAGGACAGCCTTCTGGTCATGCCAAGCTTTTTGGAGTTCTTGGCTGGCCTCTAGGTTTTTAGTTGCCTTCTCCATGTATTCAGCCATCCTGGAGTGGAGACCAAGTACATAGTCCACTATGCTGGTTGCAGGCTTTTTGAGAGGTCTCTCCCATCCTTCCTTCACCAAACACAGGGGTCCTCTTACAGGGTGCCCATACAGAAGTTCAAAAGGGCTGTAGCCAACCCCCTTCTGTGGGACCTCTCTGTAAGCAAACAAGAGGCAGGGTATCAGGACATCCCATCTACGCCTGAGCTTTTCAGGTAGTCCATGAATCATCCCTTTGAGGGTCCTGTTGAATCTCTCAACAAGCCCATTGCACTGTGGATGATAGGGTGTGGTGAACTTGTAGTTAACACCACATTCCTTCCACATTGCAGTCAGATATCCTGACATGAAGTTTGCACCTCTGTCAGAAACAACCTCCTTAGGGAAGCCCACTCTGGAGAACACTCCAACTAGGGCCCTTGCCACTACAGGTGCTGTAGTGGTCCTAAGTGGAATAGCTTCAGGATACCTGGTGGCATGGTCCACCACCACCAGTATAAACTTGTGCCCTGATGCTGTCTGGGGTTCCATTGGACCAACAATGTCAATCCCCACTCTTTCAAAGGGAACCCCCACCACAGGTAGTGGTATGAGGGGGGCCTTTGTTGTGCCACCTGACTTACCACTGGCTTGGCAAGTGACACAGGAGCGACAAAACTCCTTGGTATTCTCATTCATGTGAGGCCAGTGAAAGTGTGAGACAAGCCTGTCCCAAGTCTTTGTCTGGCCTAAGTGACCTGCAAGGGGAATCTCATGGGCCAAGGTGAGAAGGAAACCTCTCAGAGACAAGGGGATGACCAGCCTCCTGGTTGCACCAGGCTTGGGGTCTCTTGACTCAGAGTACAGGAGTCCATCTTCCCAGTATACCCTATGGGCACCTGTGGCATTCCCTGCAGCCTCAGCAGCAGCCTGCTGTCTGAGGGGTTCAAGGGAAGGGCAGTCTAACTGTGCCTTCCCCAGGTCTTTTCTGGAGGGTCCCCCTGAGCCCAGAAACTCAACTTGATCAAGTTCAAGCTCTTTAGGCTCAGTTTCCCTCAGCTCTCTCAGATCAGCCTCCTCAGAGACTTGATCCTCAACCTGGGGCAAGGGGGAAGGCAAAGCCTTAACCCTACTGCTCTTCTTCTTGGAAGGTGTCTGGTCCATTCTTCCAGGATCCAGCACCTGTTCAGTGGGGCATCTTCTGGCCTGTGACCTAGTCACAGCAAGCACATGTGCTGGCAAGCCTAACATTTCCATGTGAGTCCTCTGCTCCACTTCTGACCATAGTGATGACTCCAAATCATTGCCCAACAAACAATCCACTGGGAGGTCTGAACTAACCACAACTTTCTTTTGGCCACTTACCCCTCCCCAGGAGAAAGCAACAATCGCCATACTATGACTGGTAGTGACGTTGCTGGCATTGGTTACCAGGAAATCTGTACCTGGCATGATCTGTCCAGGGTCCACAAAGTTAGGTGTCACCATGGTGACACTGGCACAAGTGTCCCTATAGGCCTGAGCCATTTTGCCATTTATTAAAGGTGTCTGCCTGTATTTGCCCAAAGTATTGGGACTTACATCAGGGGACATATCCATGTCCCCTGTACAGACAAGGACAGCCTGAGTGAGTGTGCCAACTAAGTTGTCAGACTCCTCAGTTCCCAAGGTTAACCCAACTAATCCCTTGGGAGGTGCACTACCACTACTGACTGTACTAGGGGGTGCAGTTGCCTTAGGGGCTGTAGTGGTAGAGGTTTGCCCTCCTCTTTTGGTGCACTCACTACACCAGTGAGACTTACTTTTACAGTACTGGCACCACCTTTTGGACTGGCCTTCTTGAGTCTTCTTTTTCTGCTGTGAAGCCTGACCCCCACCCTCTTTGGTTTGTTGGGGACCTGTTGAAGACTTCTGGTCATTTTGTTCACTCTTAGTATTACCCTTTTGGTCTGCTTTCTTCTGACCACCCTGGTTCTGGTTCTGGTTCTGCTTGATCCTTGTTCTGACCCATTTGTCTGCCTTCTTTCCCAATTCTTGGGGAGAGGTCAGATCTGAATCAACAAGGTGCTGGTGCAACAACTGGTTCTGACAGTTATTTAAAATTTGTTCTCTCATCATCAGATTATACAATCCTGTGTAATCAGTAACCTTGCTACCCAGCAACCAGCCCTCCAAAGCCTTAGTGGCACTATCCACAAAGTCCGACCAGTCCTGAGACTGAGTTTTCTGGGTGTCTCTGAACAGCAACCTGTACTGCTCAGTGGTTAAACCAAACCCATCAACCAGTGTATTCTTCAGGACCTGGTAATTGTTAGCATCCTCCACTCTTGTAGTGAGGAGCTTATCTCTACCTTTGCCATCAAAGGAGAGCCACAGTATAGCTGCCCACTGACTCTGGGGAATGCCCTGCACAGTGCAGGCCCTCTCCAAAGCAGCCATCCATTTCTGGATGTCATCCCCTTGTTTAAAGGGGGGCACTATCTTTGTCAGGTGTTTAGTATCTAAACCCTTCTCTCTATCTCTTGGGAGATTGCTGCCACCAGTGGGAACTAACCCACTCATCTGCTGCTCTCTAGCAAATGCAAGCTTTTCTTTGGCCAGGGCAAGTTCTTCCCTTTCAATCCTCAGAGCAGCCTGTCTCATTCTGGCTTCATGCTCTATTCTCTGAGGGGAAGTCAATCTCCTCTGGGGAGAGTTCCTTCTCCTCTGAGAAGAGGCATTAGAGTGCAGAGATCTATTGGAGTCCCTAGAAAGAGATCTATCTCTCCTAACTCCAAGGTTAGGCCTACTTAGGGTCAGTACTGGGGGTCCACCAGATCCTAGCCCAAGCAAGTCTATGTTGGCCCTAGTTAGCCTTCTGACTACCTCAAGACCTTTGTCTGCCTCATCCCCAGAGAGTTCCTCAGGATCCTCCTCCTCAACTGCATTTACAGTGTTGTGGAGGTCTGGATCCCCAGTGGTACCCTCTAAGGCTGGCATATTCCCATCTAGCTGAGAAATCTTTCTCGCATCATATGTCTCTAAGAGACCTATCAGAAAGGGAATGGTGGGGTTAGACCCCTGTTTCAGTTTCCTGGAGGTACACACTTGTCTCATCTCCTGGAAACTGAGAGCTGCATATCTTGAAGTGACCTGTGGAGGGTCAACTGCCACAAGGGGAGTCTCAGTAGACTCTCCATGGGTAGACATGCTTTTCTAGTGAGGTGTAAGTGGCGCACTTACCTACACTATATGTTTACCTACTGATCCCTTGCTAGAGTTGTAGTTTAGGGTGTGCTAGGCCCTAGGAGCTACAACAGCTGGTTCAGTAGAACTCAGAGTATTCTAAGCTAAGTTATATGTACCTTAGTACTTATGTGATCTTTCAAATGATATTCTTAGGATATGTGTGGTAAAACAACAGCAAGCTCAAATCCCAACCGCTGCTCACCAATGTGAGAAGTTGGCCTGATATGCAGTGCTCACTATTCTAGTGATCACTATGTATCAGTCCAAACAACCCTTATTGATGATTGGTTGTAAGTCAACCTTATAGACCAGCTATCCTAGTAGCATGGATACGAGCAGTCTAAGGCTAAGACTCTAGAGGGCGTGTTAAGCCAGCTGTTTTACCATCACATTACCCCTTGAACACCAAGTGAAAGGACACCACACAAGTTGTTATGAAAATAAACAGATATTTATTTATAACAAGACTACCCTGAACTCTTTATGAGTCCGGGAGCTAAGCACACAACAAAACTCTTACAAAAATACTTTAAGTCGCACAATTTACACAAATGCCCTAGGGGCACGAAAAACCATATACACAGTAAGTGGAATGCGAACTTGCTAGCAGGTAAGTAATACTTTTCTAGACTCAGGAGTCGCTAGGCCTACAATTCTAAACACTGGGATTAGATGCAGGAGGCCTGTGGATGTCGTGTGCAGAGTGGGAACTCTCACGCGTAAGGCGGGAAAAAGTCTATGGGGGCTAGCAGTTGCGAAGTTACTGTTCTCGGGCGAACCCGACTAGGTGGGTCGAAAACAAGAGTGGATCCGAACACTTAGGGTGTTGGACTATGCTGGAGCACCGGAGTACTCAGGTTACCTAGCCCAGGGGCTGCGGCTGCATAGGGTTGAAGTTGCGTCGGAAACCCTCGTTGAAGATCCAGGAGCCTGAAGAAAGAGTTGTTGGCAGGCGGCCAGTGAAGAAAGTTCGGAGTGATCCAAGCCTGGATCAGGGAAGAAGAAACCTGTAAGCAGAGGGGACCAAGTTCTGAATCACTAGCCAGTGATTTGAGTGGGCACCAGGATGGCACCGGACAAAGTCACCTCAGCCAGGTGAGTGGGCGCTGCTGGGCTATGCAGTCTCTCGGACCAGGAGGTGTTGTCGGCGACCAGGATGGAGGTGCGAGCTGTCCCACGAAGGTTCTTGCTGTCGACGTCGCTGGACCCAGGATTGGGCAACAAGTCTTGGCAAATGCAAGGCCCACGCGGTGGACCTAAAATGGCGTCTTGAGGGGACCAGGAGGGTCCAGGGTGCTCCTCTTTTGGAGGGGAGCAAGGGCTAGTCTGGAGCAACCTGACCAGCAGTGTTTGTCATCGTGGAGCGTCGTGAAGGGGTCACTAGCCAAACGGGCAAGCGACCTGGACAACGCGGTTGGCAGCAAAGAGCAGAAGGGCCCCACGCAGATCTCGTGGATGCAGGGGGGCTGAACTTCGGTGCTGGAGCTGCTCAGGGTCGGGGCTTCTCTTACCCCAAAGCACTCAGTCGAGGGTCACTCGGGAGTCGTGCTGGACAAGCGTCGTGCAGTTCTGAAGATGGCCGGTCCCTCGAGGTCTCGTCACACCCACGGATCACAGCTGGGCTGATGATGTAGGTTGAGGTCGGTCAGAGGTGCCAGGGAAGCTGGTTCTCGTCGTGCTGGAGCAGTCTTGATCCGAAGGAGAGACTGGCAACAAACCGCGGTGCTTGGTTGGTGCCTGCTGCTGCAGGGTGACTACTCCTTAGTCACAAGGGAGAATCTTGGGAAGAAGTCTTGAGTTCCTTTCGTGGAAAGTAGTTTCAGGATTCAAAGATGATCTGATTTGGAAGGGGGCCAGTTCCTACCTTTATCCTGCAAAAAGGGGCTGGCACGCGACTAAGTCCTTCCCTATGGGTGGGACTAGGAGGGGGGTGGTTACACCCCTCTCCTTTGGCTGGCTTTCCCCAGGCCAGGGGCTGGAGTGCCCCTGGAACTGGTTTCAGCCGGCCTATGCACAGTGAGCACCGGGGTGCCACTTGCAGTCACCTTCCTCTAAAGCCCTGCCTACCTAGGATACACAAAATCCTGTCTGGGACGGTGCTGGCACCGCCCCTGACAGGAAACCCTTTGTCCTTGCCTCCTGCTCTGGGAGGACTCCCAGCAGCAGGAGGGCAGACTTGTGTCTCGGTGGCAGCATCCATTTTGTGGAGCTAAGGCTATGTCTGACTTTAACCGGGGTTACAGGTTACATACATGTCGTGTCCCTCTAGAAGGGTGGAATGCTAACCCCGTCGCCAGAATTGGCGAGGGGTTAGTATTCCAATTCGTATGACACCTTACTCGACATGTTTTGATAAAGCGATACCAGAGTTGGCATATAACCGCGAGGATTATAATGCACTTAAGAGTATATGGTATGCGATATCATGGAAACGGCTAAGGGATGGATCCCGAAAGTTGCAGACAGGCTCAGCTCATGCCAGAGCACTATCTCACACGATTCCAAGCACTCTGCCTTCAGGATTGTTAAGGCCTGCCATAGGAGTGACTGATAGGAGATCTGTGTGTCCATTTAGGTTTAGATATAGGAATACTATATCTAAAGCAAAGGATGATTACACCACTTTGCCCCAGCTGTCAAGCAGCCAGTTGTGTCTGATTTAGTTAGTCAGCCCAGGGGTGGCATAATACATGCTGCAGCCCCTGGGAGACTTCTGGGTACACCTCAGCCCTAAGGGGACAGGGACTTGGAAAGGGCCCAGTGCCAATTCAGTACCTGGGTACAATTTGGAATAGAGAGAACAGCTAGGCTGTGGGTCTGATTAGCAGGCCCACAGCCAGGGAAAGTCGTAAACCAGTGAAGCAAAAAGCAAAAAATCTGGGTGATCATAGGATTGCAGACCCTACTCTCCTACAGACCCCACCAGCCTGGACACAACAGAGGGTCCCACAGGGGACCACACCAACGGACAAGGCGAGGAACCTTGTCCCTTCCATGCAAGAGAAACCCCCACAAGCAGAACACCACCGATCCCAAGAGGGAGGTAGGAAAAGGAAAGAAGTCTGAAGAAGCCCGTACACTCTCAACAGAGGAACCAAGGGCAAGGCCAGAGAGAAGGAGGAGGTAGGAAGAAGGAGGAGGGAGGAGGAGGGAGGAAGAAGGAGGAGGGAGGAAGGAGGAGGAAGAAGGAGGAGGGAGGAAGAAGAAGAAGAAGAAGGAGGAGGGAGGAAGGAGGAGGAGGGAGGGAGGAGGAGGAGGGAGGAAGGAGGGAGGAGGAAGGAGGAGGGAGGAAGAAGGAGGAGGGAGGAAGAAGGAGGAGAGAGGAAGAAGAAGAAGATGAAGAAGGAGGAGGGAGGAAGAAGAAGAAGATGAAGAAGGAGGAGGGAGGAAGAAGAAGGAGAAGAAGAAAGAGGAGGGAGGAAGAAGGAGGAGGGAGGAAGGAAAAGATGAAGAAGGAGGAGGGAGGAAGACGGAGGAGGGAGGAAGAAGGAGAAGAAGAAGGAGGAGGGAGGAAGAAGGAGGAGGAAGAAGAAGAAGAAGGAGGAGGGAAGAAGAAGGAGGAGGGAAGAAGAAGGAGGAGGAGAAGGAGAAGGAGAAGGAGAAGAAGGAGGAGAAGGAGAAGGAGAAGGAGAAGGAGAAGAAGGAGAAGGAGAAGGAGAAGAAGAAGGATTGATTCTGTGTTTCCGCCTTGTCAGGCGTCACCTGCCCAAGAAGAAACACAGAATCAGTCCAGTCCTCAGGACAGGAGCAGGGAGGTGAGGAAATGCCGGGACACACCACTACGCGGGGTCCGCACACACTACCTAAAGAAGCAATAGCAACATGCATAAACGCCATGGAGAGCAGGGGCCCGAAGGCGACCAGAACTCCCTAGCAGAATGCAAGCTATATAACCGGTACCACTACCCCACATGCGGTAAGTTAAGTCCCAAGACATGGGAACCCTCTCTTTGGAAGAAACGTCCGCAGCAGAGGAAAAACGAAAGAGCCACGGGGAAAAACCCCCCAGCGGAAGGCTTGTCAAGCAGCCCAAAAAAAACCAGAAGGCCTAATCTGAGGGCGAAGTCCGTACAGAAAACTCCAGCAAAACACACAGTCAACAAAGGGGCAGTCTAGCAGCCAACAACGCCACAGTCCCAGCAAGGAGGACTCGAGTGGCCATAAATCACAAGTTATTACTTGTGTAACGATATATCTGTAAGAGACATTAGTTAGTATTAGATTCCTTACCTTAGAATATCCACAGGCGTCAGACTGGATCCGGAAATTTTTGCGCAGCAGCACCCTTGCACGTCGGTAGGCGCCGTCTGCGGCTCCGCGTCCGTCATCGGCATCGTGGGCGTCGTGATGACGTCGTCAGAGTACTTAGACGCCGCCTCCGCGTGCTGACGTCAGTTCTTAGACACAGCTTTTCCGCGCCAGAAACGCAGAGCCATGTTAAAAACCAACACTGGTGCCATTGAAACTAGGGCCCTGAAAGGGGACAACCCTAACCCTAGATATTGGTTTGCAGAACGGGGAGGATGGGTGGGTCGGTAAGGAATCTAATACTAACTAATGTCTCTTACAGATATATCGTTACACAAGTAGTAACTTGTGCATCTGAAAGAGACACGTTAGTATTAGATTCCTTACCTTAGAATAGATACCCCAGCAATACCAACCCCGGTGGTGGGTCTGCGAACCAATAATCACACCAGAAAGTCCCGGAGGACGGAACGGCCAAAGAAGCCATCCCTCCAGACTTGGCTGTCCAGGCAGTAGTGTCTCGCAAACGTGTGCAACGATGCCCACGTAGCTGCCTGACAGATGTCTTGTAAGGGCACTCCCCTGCCCAGGGCAGTGGTAGTTGCCGTGGCTCGGGTAGAATGAGCCCGCAATCCAGCAGGAGGCTCCTTCCGAGCCAAGGAGTAGCATGCCTGGATACACAGGATGATCCACCGGGAGATGGTCCTCTTGTGCACCGCTTTCCCCTTCTTCGCGCCCACGTAACCAACAAAGAGTTGGTCATCCACCCGGAACTGGCGTGTGCGATCCAAGTAGAATGAGAGCGCACGTTTTGGGTCCAGACGGTGGAGCCGCTCTTCCTCTTTAGAGGGATGCGGTGGCGGGAAGAAGGTTGGACGGTGATAGACTGCCCGATGTGGAAGGCCGTGACAACCTTGGGCAGGAAAGAAGGTTTGGTACGCAGCACCACTTTGTCCGGATGGACAGAAAGGAAAGGTGGGGTACAAGAAAGGGCCTGGAGCTCACTCACTCTCCTGGCAGAGGTGATGGCAACCAGGAAAGCAGTCTTCAAAGTCAGAAGGCGAAGAGGACAGTTGTGAAGTGGCTCAAAGGGAGCGCACATCAGAAATGTAAGAACCAGGTTCAAGTCCCACTGAGGCATCACAAACGGAACAGGAGGAAACGTGTGTATGATGCCCTTAAGAAATCTGTTAACAATAGGGGACTTGAACAAAGAAGGTTGATCAGGCAGCCTGAGAAAGGCTGAAAGGGCAGAAAGGTAGCCCTTGATAGTGCCCAGAGCAGAGCCCTGCTGGGCAAGAGAAAGAAGGAAGAGAAGGACCTCAGAAAGAGGGGCATTGAGGGGATCCACAGCCTTTGCTGTGCACCATGCCACAAATCTGTTCCACCTGCAGGCGTATACCGACTTTGTGGAGGGACGCCTGGCTGCCAGAATGATGTTACAAACTTCAGGAGGCAAGTCAAATGGCCTCAACTGTCGCCGCTCAATCTCCAAGCATGGAGGTGGAGACTGGACAGGTTCGGGTGGAGGACCGTCCCCTGCTGCTGCGACAGAAGGTACTCCTGAAGAGGCAGACGAACCGGGGGATCGACTGACATACTGAGTAGCTCTGGATACCAGTACCTCCTCGCCCAGTCCGGAGCCACAAGGATGACTTGGGCCCGGTAGCGCTTAATCTTCTTCAGCACTCTGGGCAAAAGTGGTATAGACGGAAAGGCGTACAACAGACCGCAACTCCACTCGCGACGAAAAGCGTCTCCGAGCGAGTGCCGCCTTGGAAATTCCAATGCGCAGAACAGATGACATTGCGCGTTCTCTTCGGTGGCGAATAGATCTAACCAAGGCTCTCCCCATCGCTGAAAGAGGCCTTGCGCCACGTCCGAGTTCAGACGCCATTCGTGATCCATCATGCACCGACGGCTGAGCTCGTCCGCCCTGGCGTTCAGAGAACACGCCAGGTGTTGAGCTACCAGGGTCACGCCCTGGCGTTCCAGCCATTGCCAAAGGCGAAGAGCCTCTTGACAAAGGATCCACGACCCCACCCCGCCTTGTTTGTTGCAGTACCACATGGCGGTGGTGTTGTCCGTGAACACCTGCACTACACTCCCCCGGACAGAGGGGAGGAATGCCTTCAGTGCTAGACGAATCGCCCTGAGCTCCAACAGGTTGATGTGGAGCCGGGTCTCCGCCGGAGACCAGAGGCCTCTGATCTCCGCCTCTCCCATGTGGCGTCCCCAGCCCTGGAGGGATGCGTCCGTCACAACTACGTGCTCCGGTTGGGGAAGGGAGAGGGATCTGCCGCTGACCCAATCGCGGTCCGTGAGCCACCACTGCAGCTGTCTCGCAGTGCCCTCCGAGATCAGGACGTGGTCGGATAGGTTGCCCTGATGCTGGGCCCACTGAAACTTCAGGTCCCACTGCAGAGCCCGCATCCGCCACCTGGCGTGATGCACCAGCAGGATGCAGGAGGCCATCAGCCCCAGAAGCCGCAGCGTCAACCTGACCAAAACCCGGGATAACGGCTGAAAGATGGGAATCAGAGCCTGAATATCCCGGACCCGCTGTTCGGGCGGATAAACCCGAAACCGCGCCGAGTCCAGAACCGCTCCGATGAAGAGGAGCTTCTGAGAGGGGCACAGGTGTGACTTCGGCACATTGATGGAGAACCCCAGCTGGTGCAGGAGGTCCGCCGTCGTCTGGAGGTGGCTGACGACTGTCTGGGGCGAGCCCGCCTTCAACAGCCAGTCGTCGAGGTAGGGGAAGACTGAAACCCCTAACCTGCGCAGATGAGCTGCGACCACCGCCATCACCTTTGTGAACACCCGTGGGGCGCTGGTAAGGCCGAAGGGGAGCACGGTAAATTGAAAGTGCTCGTGGCCCACCATGAACCGCAGGTAGCGCCGGTGGGCAGGCAGGACAGGGATATGAAAGTAAGCGTCCTGCAAGTCCAACGCTACCATCCAGTCTCCTGGGTCCAGGGCAGCCAGAACCTGAGCCAGAGTCAGCATTTTGAACTTCTCCTTCCGGAGGAAGCCGTTGACGTTCCTTAGGTCCAAGATAGGGCGTAGGCCCCCTTTGCCCTTCTTGGGTACCAGAAAGTAGTGGGAGTAGCAACCACACCCTACTTCTGGCCCAGGAACGCGCTCGATGGCCCCCTTGGCCAAGAGGGCCGTAACTTCCTTCTGCAGAAGTCGCAAATGATCCCCCGATACACAGTGGTTCTGCGGTGGCATGGCTGGAGGAGTCGCCTCGAAGGGGAGGGAGTAGCCCCTTCGGACGATTTGCAGCACCCACCTGTCCGATGTGACAGTGCGCCAGTGGAGGTGGTGATGGCGAACCCTGCCCCCCACTGGCGTCACATGGGCCTGAAAGCACGGACTAGGAGGGTTTTGAGGCGGATGCTGCGGGGGAAGGTGTGGACTGACCTCGCCGCTGCCCCCGACCGCCCGGACGGCGGTTCCCACGTCCGCCACCGCGTTGGGTATTTCCCTGTGGTGCGTGGCTGGCGGCGCGTGTGGGCGCACCCCTTCCGTGGCTACGAAAGGAGTGAAAGGCAGCCAATTGCTGGCGCTGGCCCGAGAGGCCCAAGGACTTGGCCGTAGCCCTGGAGTCCTTAAAACGCTCAAGCGCATGGTCTGCCTTGTCGCCAAAGAGGCGACGGCCATCGAATGGCATGTCCATGAGCGTGCTCTGAACATCTGCCGAGAAGTTGGCGGACCTCAGCCAGGCGTGGGTCTGACCGCCACCGTCGTTGCCATCGCTCTACCCAGCGAGTCAGTGGTATCCAGCCCACACCGGATGGAATACTTGGCTGCATCCCGGCACTCCACAAGGGCTTGGCCGAGTTTGGCCCGTACCTCCAACGGACACTCTGGCAGCACTTCCGCGACCTTATCCCACACAGAGTGGGTGTAACGTCCCAAGAGGCAGGCGGTGTTGGAAGACCGCAGTCCTAGACTAAGGGATGAGAAGATCTTCTTCCCATACTGGTCATACCTCTTGGATTCCCGGTCCGGCGGGGCCGACGGGAATGCGGTCTGGGAATTGGAGGCCTGGATGACCAGGCTCTCGGGGGTAGGGTGGGAGGACAGGAAACATGGGTCGCCCGGGGCTGGGCGGTGGCGTCTGGCCACGTTCCTATCTACGGGCGAACCCGTAGCGGGCTTGGACCAAGTGCCCAGAAGAACGTCGGTCAAGGCCTCATTAAAGGGCAGCAGAGGCTCGGCCGAGCTTGACTGCGGTTTAAGGACCTCAGTGAGGAGGTTAGTCCTCACGGCCGCGACGGGGAGCTCAAGGCCCAAGGCCTTGGCAGCCCTCATCAGCACCACACTATATGTTGCCCCCTCCTCCGAAGCCACGGTAGGAGGGGAGACAAACCCAGTGTCCGGAGAGGTGTCCAGGCCACTGGCCTCCCCAAGGTGTCCTGTCCAGTCCTCCTGAGACTGACACTCCCTGGTCAGAGGGTCCTCAGACCCCTCCCAGTCCTCTTCATCAGCCATCTCCTGAAATTCAGGGTTTTCAACCAATGGGGCCTGTTCATAAAAGTGAAATTCACCAAACGACGTCTGGAGCGGCGCCCAACGGGGCCGTTCCGACGGCTGAACAGGAACGAAGGCAGGACCGGGGCCGGCGCCGCCCGAGGACGGCGCCAGAGGCGACACCTGAGGGTCCGACACCGGGGAGTTCGTCAGATCCACCGGCGATGATCCCGAACCCGAAATAGGACCAGCGGCGTCCTGCGGCGCCGGGCCCGAAGGCGCCGGCGGTGTCGGAACAACTGGACCCCTCGGCGCTGGGCCCGAAGGCGCCGGCGGGATAATGGGGGCCTGCGACGTCGGGGCCGAAGCACCCGACGGCGTCGGGGCCGGAGCCGCTGACCCGCTAGGGCCCCCAGACGGGTCCGCTGGGCCCGAAGGCGCCGCAGAGCCCGTCGGAGGAGAGAGTTTCCTCATGGCCATGAGGAAGCGCTCGATCTCCTCCGGCGTCGCGTTCAGCCCAGGGACCGGAGGGTGTGGAGCTGCACGCGGCGCCCGCGACTCCGACAGAGCCGCGTGGGTGGTGTCACCCGAACCCCCGGCCGCATCGTGCGATCGTCGGGGGCAGTCCGAGGAGCGATGACGCCGCTTGGACTTCTTGTGCCTCTTACCTGACGACGACTTCGACCCGGAGGAGTGCGGCCTACTCTCGGAGCTGTGGTGGCTCCGAGCCCGCGACCTGTCCCTTGACCTCCCATGGGATCGGGACCTCTCACGGCGCGGGGCCGACTGCCGGAGCTCGGGGCGCCTACGGGACCGCTCCCGCCTGGCCTTCGAGGAGAGGGCCCGGCAGTCAGAGCAGGCCTTGTCGTCGTGGTCGACGCCCAAACATGACAAACAGACGCGGTGAGGATCCGTGACCGACATCAGACGGTCGCAATCGTCACAGTGCTTGAAGCCGGGCATCCCTACGGCACCGTTCGGAGTCGAGAGACTTCGAAAAGCAATAAAAAAGGATCAAAAAAGTTAGTCAAAAATGACTAGGGTTACTGCTTTTTCCAGATCTGCGCTTGCTGGCGCGGAAAAAAGAAGAACTGACGTCAGCACGCGGAGGCGGCGTCTAAGTACTCTGACAACGTCATCACGGTGCCCACAACGCCGACGACGGACGCGGAGCCGCAGACGACGCCTACCGACGCGCAAGGGTACTGCTACGCAAAAATTTCCGGATCCAGTCTGACGCCTGGGGATATTCTAAGGTAAGGAATCTAATACTAACGTGTCTCTTTCAGATACACACCCCACATCAAGGGCAACAGGCCAAAAACAAGGTTCAGAACCAGTTCAGTTCAACTCAGCAGCCACTGAGGAGGGGAAAGAGGAGGAGGAGAAGGCAGAAGAGGACGGAGCCCCGCCAAGAACCTTTAGATGGTGGAGTCTGCCGGGCCATGGAATAACAGGGTGCCATTGAATGGAAGATCAATCAGCCACGCCCAAACGTTTTCAGGGAACACACTGTCCCGAAGCCAAGCATGGCGACTGAGGAAGCCATGGCCCGGCCCGGCCCAGCACCTCCGAGATGTCCAGAGCGGAGCAGAGAATAAACGCCGCTAGCTCTCGGCCATCCAACGCATGATGCCGTAAGTCCACCTGAACAGTCTCTTGTGAAGCTGCGGATCCTAAGGACTCAGCTGAGTCCCTTAAACAAGAGGTGGCCCTTGCCAACACACATAAGGTGTTAAGGGCCCGCAGGGCAGCACTGGTCGAGGCGAACATGTTGCGCCCCCAAGAGTCCAGCCAGCGAGCCTCCCGGGACGGCGGAGTCAATAGTGGCGGCAGGGAGGGAAAAAGCAGTCCGCTAGAGTGGACTGGAGGCAGAGGGGTGGAGGGAAAGGCACGCCGGGTCACGTGGCGCCGGAAAATGCCGGTGTAGAAGGTGTTGAGGCACCGGATCCCCTGAGGCAGAGTGCCTCCAAGCCCCCGTCAGGGAAGAAAGGAGCGCACCCTCAAAGGGAAGTAGCAGCTCCCCCCCACCAGAGCCTTGGTGGAGAACCTCCAAGAGATGGTCCGCCAGGAAATGAGCCACCGGGTCACCCATGCGCAGAATGCCCACAGCCATGGACACTACGTGAGCGAAGGCCGCACCCGCCTCCGTAGGTCCCCGCGGTGGAGAAAGTAGCTCCTCCATGGGCGACGCCTGTAAACTGAGGCAGCCGTCCCCGAAGCCGAGCGGGGCGGGCAAAGGCCAGACCTGGAAGTTAGAAGGGACCAAAGAATGGGGGACTTGTGGCTCCTCCGACGAACACCATGGCCTCGGGAATGGCGGGGAGCCGTCCTCTGATGACGCCTGTGAAAAAGCCACCACGCAGAGGCCTGTCTCCGGGGAGGATGACACCAGTAGTCATCCAACCTCTGGAGAAGAGGGAGCGTCCAAAGACGAATCCGTGACTCGGCGCCTGTCTGGTGCCGTAGAGTCCGCCGCCCGAGGCAGGATGTCATCACCATCCGGCGCCGAAGGAGACGCCGGACAGGGCTTCTTCAAGTCACACGGAGCCGAAGTGGCCTCGAGGCAGCTGCCTGCGTTTTGAACCCCGAAGGCATTCACACACTGTTCTACCAAAAAACAACACAATCATGTAGGAGAGTAGGATCTGCTTCCTATGGTTACCCCCACTTTTTGCTGTGTTACACTGGTTTTTCAACTTTAGTCTGGCTGTGGCCGTGCTAATCAGGAACACAGCCTAGCGTTCTCTCTCTAAATTGATTCTATGTACATTAGGTACATACCAGATTGGTTACTGGGTCACCTTGTGAGCCCCTAGTATATGGTACCTTAGGTACCAAGTGCATAGGTACCCCAGAGGCCTACCAGGGGCTGAAGCATGTATTATGCGACCCCTGGGAAGCCTTCTAAAATGGCACCACAGGTCTGCACTGGCAGCCTGGGTAAGGTAGTGTAAGCACCCCTGACTGAGATATAGTATACCTAGATCTACCTCTATATATATATAGAGACCCATATTAACCTATAAGTCACTCTTATGGCAGGAGGCCTTGACAATCCTGAAGGCAGAGTGCTTGGTTTTGTGTGAGAGGGTGCCAAAGCATGGGCTGAGCCCCTCTGCAGCTTTCGGAAACCCTTCCTTATAGCTGTTCTATGATACAGCCATACCATATATTCTTGAGTGCAATATAACCTCGCTGTAAATGCTAACTTTGGTTTGGCTGCATCAAAACATGTCATGTTTGGTGTCAAACACTTAGGAATCCTACCCCCCTGCCAGTTCTGGCGGCGGGGTAGAATTCCACCCTTCTAGAGGGAGAAGACATGTACAAACGTACTTACCCGGTAAATGTTTAAAAGAGCTCCAGCATCACAAAATGGATACTGCTGCCACAGACAAGAGTCTGACCTTCTGCTGGACGAAACTCCGGCAGGAGAGGCTTGGACAATAGGTTTCCTGTCCAGGGAGGTGCTGGCACCTCCCTGGACAGGCTTTAGTGTATTGGGGCAGGGTGGGTTGCATTCAGTGAATGCTTTTCAGACACTGCCTGGGGCACACAAGGTGCTCCATGCATTTCCCAGTTCAAACCGGTTGCTGGGGCACTCAGCCCCAGCTCTGGTGCAAAACTGGACAAAGGGGAAGGGGTGTAACCCCCCCTCCCCCAGGTCCTCCCATAGGTGGGACCTTTGAGTTAGTCCAACCCCTAAACTTAGAATAAGTATAGGAACCCAGTACCTAGGACTTTAGATTACCCTGGACGAAACTCTGGTGCAGAACTTTTGGACCTTCGACATTTCATTTCGACTGGAAGACGGAAGAAATCTCCCTTGGGGTCAAGGAGTGACCTCCCTGTTCAAACAGGCACCAAAGAAGCATCTTGCCGGTCTGCATTTTCAAGGCTCCCGACGGATCCTGAAGAATCTGCGACACAGGACACGGACTTCCAGACATCTCCGAAGCTGACACGAGAGACGTGGGACAATTTTGCAACTGCACCTACTTCCCGAAGTTGTGCATTGGAGTATTTGAAACCCCTGCCCCGAGCCCCTTTTGCACCGAAGCTTAGAGGCCTACACTCCACGAGTGTTCCGTGGGCCCGCTTCCTGCATTCCCGCTCGAGGCTCCTTCGCGATCTCTAGTCCGTTGGCTAGTGGGTCCCCATGAAGGACAATCCTTTGTTTCTTGGGTTTCTGGTTGCTCCAGGGTGCCCCGACTCCCCTTCAAAGGGTGAGTCCCTCAGACCTTGCTGGTCTGCACCGAAGCCAATCTTTTCATCTTGCGTGGGTTGCTGTTGCCATGGCTTGTTGGGTCCAATCCAGATACCGACGCTCCAGCACTCGACATCCTTTGTGGGACAGCTCGAATCCAGCTCCTGCTCATCGTCGACGCCTCCTGGACCTCGTGGCTGAAGAGTCAAGCTTCACCTCCTTCACCTTAAAGCACCCGACATCGGCTGGCATCTTCTTATCACCATCCTGGTCACTGGCTAGTGAGCCAGACTCTGTCCCCTCTGCTTTCAGGTTCTTCAGATCTCCGATCCACCCTTGGAACCATCCGGACACTTTGCTCCTGGTCGCCTGCAGCACTTCTTTGCAGCTCTCCATAGGAATCGACGACGAAACCCGACACGAAAAAACACATATGCACCCGGCTTCCCTGGGTGAGGTAACACGAGTACTACGGTGCTCCCGTGGGTCTTGACTCTCGAAGTGGCAAGTACTGAAGGGGTTCCCTCGCATTCCACTCCTAAGTGTCCTAATTCTTTAACTTTGTAACTTAAACTTTCTCCATAGAAGTCAATGGTGATTCGCGGCTGTGTTTAAACACTGCACGCGTCCCCCATTGGTCTCCTGCTTCCCTACCTTGGGTGGTTCCTGGTTGCCCCAGCAGTTGTACAGGCTCTAGGCCTGGTCTCTATGTTGAGAGCGGTACTTATACCATTTTCTTAGTATATGGTTTGTAAGGCCCCTAGGGCAAAACGTATACTGTGCTAATTAAGTCCTTGTATTGTACTTTGGCCTCTAGCCTCATAAAGAGACTAGAGGGGTCGTGTTTAAAATAAATACATATTTTATATATATACCTTGTGTGGCGTACTTTCATTTGCTTATTCAAGGGATTATAGACTGGTAAAACAAGCTGCTTTACATTTCTTCAGGACTTAGCCCGAAGGCTGCTCTCCACGGCTACCACTAGGATAGCTTTCTATAAAGTTGTCTAAACCTACCATCAATAAAGGTCGTTTGGACTGGTGCAAGGTGCCCACTAGAATAGTTGACATCATATGCCAGGCCAACTTCTCACAAATGATGAAAGAAAAATAGGGCCCAAACAGAGACCGGATCCGCGTTGCATGCGGAAAAGGAGAAAACTGACGTAGGCGCGCCGGGTTGGGACTTATGTGACCTCGCTGACGTCAGTACGCAGACACCTGGGCGAAGTCGCGTGATGTCGCCCCCTCCCCCGGCACGCAGGGATGCTGTGGCAAAGAGTTTTCCGGATCCAGTCTTACGCCTGGGGATAATTCTACGTGAATGAGTCTCTATCAGATGTAAATCTCTACAGCAGGTGCATTAACCCCTTTTGCTATTTAGCCAGCAGATACACTTGGACAGCAGAAACAGCTAAGATGAAGCTAAGACAGATCACTGGGTTGATATTTCTGCTGGGCTAACCAGAGAGCTACCAGAGAGCTACCAGAAGATCACAGGTTTAAATCTTGCTGTGGCCAGCTCAGCTTATCATCTGAGTTGAATAAAACCAGTACCACTGAGTTAAATAACGATGATAAAACCTAGTAACATTGTGAGCGAGCTGTAGGGCCGTGTTAACAAGTGGCATTTGAACAAAATAGATATTTGTGTGATTTTTCTTTTAACAATCTGGGTCTGCATTGCGTGTGAAATGGTTTGCTGCAGTCAAGCAAGTGATTTTCACATTGGCAAGGCCCAAAGATAAGATTTTGCTTGAAAGGCCAACAATCAGCCACGCACTATTAGGAAAAGGAATGCAGCAAACCTGAAGCACGACTTGTGCTTCATAGCTGCCAAGGTTTCAGATTGCCATGTGTGACATTACTTTCAGGTGTTCGGATAGGAATTGTTGAGTTTTAGGACATAAGAATCCGGACCCGTCAGGGGGGGGCAAGATGGCGGCCACGTAGGAGGCCGATAGCAGCACCAGTGAACTCGGGACTGGCAATAGACTGGAAACTTCCCGATTAATGCTTATGAACCATCCGTGAGCTCTGGCTACCCCCCCTCATGCTTGGATTACGAGGATCTTACAACAGCTTCTGCGCGCTCTGGCAGATGTTTGGACCCCGACTGATTGAACGCGCCGTCTGGCAGTCCTTACCTCACCTGGTGTTTCAGAGTGCGTGTCGAGAGAGAGAATGACACCAAAAATCATCGCAAATTCTGCCGACTCGAAGGGTGCTGCTGTGGCGGTTCACAAGCTCCGGGGAGAGGCTCCGGTGGTGATGGGGCCGGACCTCTCAGAGCGGGTGGCGGCAGGCTCCGGGCGGGTTCTCTCGCCGGATCCACCGAGGAAAGGAAAGAGCAGGACCTCCGTGGAATCGACCGCCCGTCACATCTATAGCAGACATGCTCACCCACGGGAAGGAGTCATGTGAGCAGGCTCCAACGTAGAGAGCCCCCCCGAATTCAGAGAAGGGAGCAAGGGCACAAAAGAACAATGAGGTGAGCGTATCTGACCCCTCTGAACCCCCAGCTCCAATTTTTGTATCTAGTGGAGATTTAATTCGTTCGTTACTTTATTCGATATTGTCATATCATAAAAGTACATACATTCATAAAAAAACATTGGATCTAAAAATGTACATTTCATATTAAAAATTGCTAAAGCACAAGTTACTACTTGTGTAACGATATATCTGTAAGAGACATTAGTTAGTGATAGATTCCTTACCTTAGAATATCCCCAGGCGGCAGACTGGATCCAGAAATTTTTTGCGTAGCAATACCCCTGCTCGTCGGTAGGCGTCGTCTGCGGCTCCGCGTCCGTCGTCGGCGTCGTTAGCGCCGGAATGACGTCGTCGGAGTACTTAGACGCCACCCATGCACGCTGACGTCAGTTCTGATACACAGCTTTTACGCGCCAGATACGCAGAGCCATGATAGAACCAACACTGGTGCCAAGAAACTAGGGCCCTGAAAGGGGATGACCTTAACCCTAGATATCGGTTCGCAGAACGGGGAGGATGGGTGGGTCGGTAAGGAATCTATCACTAACTAATGTCTCTTACAGATATATCGTTACACAAGTAGTAACTTGTGCATCTGAAAGAGACACGTTAGTGATAGATTCCTTACCTTAGAATAGATACCCCAGCAATACCAACCCCGGTGGTGGGTCTGCGAACCAATAATCACACCAGAAAGTCCTGGAGGACGGAACGGCCAAAGAAGCCATCCCTCCGGACTTGGCTGTCCAGGCAGTAGTGTCGTGCGAACGTGTGCAGCGAGGCCCACGTAGCTGCCTGGCAAATGTCCTGTAAGGGCACACCCCGGCCCAGGGCAGTTGTAGTTGCCGTGGCCCGAGTGGAGTGAGCCCTCAATCCAACAGGGGGCTCCTTCTTAGCCATGGAGTAACATGCCTGGATACACAAGATGATCCACCGGGAGATGGTCCGCTTGTGTACCGCCTTCCCCTTCTTAGCACCCACGTAGCCAACAAAGAGTTGGTCATCCACCCGGAACTGGCGTGTGCGATCCAAATAGAATGAGAGCGCACGTTTTGGGTCCAGACGGTGGAGCCGCTCTTCCTCTTTAGAGGGATGCGGAGGCGGAAAGAAGGTCGGCAAGGTGATGGACTGCCCAATGTGGAAGGCTGAGACAACCTTGGGCAGGAAAGATGGCTTCGTACGTAACACAACCTTGTCCGGATGGACAGAAAGGAAAGGTGGAGTACAAAAAAGGGCCTGGAGCTCACTCACTCTCCTGGCAGAGGTGATGGCAACCAGGAAAGCAGTCTTTAGAGTCAGAAGACGAAGAGGACAGTTGTGAAGTGGCTCAAAGGGAGCGCACATCAGGAAGGTAAGAACAAGGTTCAAGTTCCACTGGGGCATCACGAAGGGAACAGGAGGGAACATGTGCATGATGCCCTTAAGAAATCGATTTACAATAGGGGACTTGAACAAAGAAGGCTGAACAGGTAGCCTTAAGAAGGCAGAAAGGGCAGAAAGGTAGCCCTTGACAGTGCCCAGAGCAGAGCCCTGCTGGGCAAGAGAAAGAAGGAAGAGGAGAACCTCAGAAAGGGGGGCAGAGAGTGGATCCACAGCCTTTGCTGTGCACCATGCCACAAATCTGTTCCACCTGCAGGCGTATACCGACTTTGTGGAGGGACGCCTGGCTGCCAGAATGACATTACAGACTTCGGGAGGCAAGTCAAATGGCCTCAACTGTCACCGCTCAATCTCCAAGCTTGTAGGTGGAGACTGGACAGGTTCGGGTGGAGGACAGTTGTTGGAAATGGGATCCCTGGCTGGCCAGGGCTTTCGCCAAAGTCAGTCAGAGACCACCACTCCCAAGTCAGGGCAAGGGAGTTACACGCCAAGATAACCCCTGCTCACCCTCTAGGTAACGTGGCGCGAGCAGCAAGGCTAAACTCGGAGGCGATGTGAGTTAAGTATTTGTGCACGCACCCCAGCAACAACACCCAAAGGCCCACCACAAAGGAAACTCCAATACTTGTAGGCCTAGAACTTTAGAACATAGAGCCTATCGGACAGTACCTTCCGTCCTGGTTGCGCAGGATAATGCGAGTGATCTCCTTAGTAGGCTTTAGCGGGCGACCGGCTAGCTACAAGCGTTTCTCTGGGGCGACCAATGTGTGCGGCTCAGAAGAGGAGGGGGAGGCAGGATGCGGGCGGCCCAGCGAAGCGGCGTGGCTCAGGGGAGAGCGGCGCGGCTCGAGGCTTGGACGGGCGGCCGGGCACGAGCTGCTGAGGGGAGTGAGCGAGGCACACTTCAGCGAGGCCCCAGGGGCCCAGGGAGATCAGACAAGTCCCAGCAATTTGTCAGGGAAGGCACAATAGAGTCCACTGGTCCTGGGACTCTGGTCAGGGGGCGAGCTCAGTATCAAGCCCTTGAAATATCACTTAGAACATAACAGAAAACCACTGTAACACAAAATAGGACATAAAGCACACAACCAGTACCCACTGGTAACCGGTAAGTACCACCTACGCAATCCTAACCACCTTAGGAACAGGTCACGCAGGGAACCAGGACCTCACTAGCACCACCTGTACTAGCAAGAAAACAACCACCTAAGTATCACAATACATGTAGGGGTGTAAGAACATAACACATGATGCAATGCATACATTCAGAGGTGTAAGGAAGGAGGCACATGACGCATTATCAACACATTCAGAGATGCAGCGCAGGAGAACACATGATGAATAATCTACCCATTCAGAGGTGTAAGAGAAACACATGACGCATCAACACACGTTCAGCGGTGTAAGGAACAAGGCACATGATGCATCAACACATTCAGAGATGCAGAACACAGGGTGCGCAAAACATACTACACATTGTACATTTCCTAACACCCAAAAGCAATAGGACATAGATCATAACAGCATCTAAACCTCAGTTAGCGCATAAATCACCTTTAGCGCAGAACTCACAAAGTCCAGGTTGCGCCACTTGCGCCAGAACCTAAACGTAGCAGCTGCCCACTACTTGCTGGGCAGCTGAGGGACAGAACAGGGGGGCCTAAACGCTGCAGCTGGCACTAACTGCTGCGCAGCTGGGAAAAGGCCAGGGATGAAGGAGTGCGCCTCACTCCTAAAGTCCAGAGCACATGTCCCTAAAAGAGAAAGACCTAAATGGTGCAGCTGCCCACTAACTGCTGGGCAGCTGGGGAACAAATCTCGCCAGGGGCTCTCACTAGCCCCTCAGGAACACTGCGCCACATTGAGCCATCTGGCTCTCGAAATAACTGGGCACCTGAGCCCCTCTGGGCTCGTCAAACAAGAATGCCCCCTGAGCCTCTCAGGGCTCGTGAATAGGGTGGGGGCCTTCGCTGGAGTCCCCCCTCTGGGGACTCGATATGGCCAAAATGGGTAGGAGAGCCTCTCGGGGGCTTGAAGCAATGTAGGCCCAGGGGAGCCTCGCGGGGCTCGTGGGCAAAATGGGCAGAGTGGGCGTAGTCCCTCTCGGGGGACTCGAAATCAATTATGGCCCAAGAGCCTCTCGGGCTCAGAACACAGGCGGAGTCCCTCTCGGGGGACTCAGCATACGGTGAGGCCCCACGGGCCTCTGAGCACAACAGGGCTCACTCTGGAGGGGAGGGGCGGGCACCGGCAATGTGCCCCGACGCCCCGACGCCCCTCCTCTCCCTTAACGCACTCACCGGTCTGTCGGTGCTCGGCGGCGGCTCTGCTTCGCCGCTGGCTCTCGATGGCTCTCTCTCGCTCTAGGGAGCCTCGGCGGGTGTCAGCAGGGCAGCGGGCGGGGCTCTCTCACCTCATGAGAGCCCCGCTTTCTCGGCACACCGGTCTTCTTCACCCGGTCCCCCATCTCGGGACCGGGACTTGGAGCAGATGGAGCCTGCGAGGCTCCGGGACTTCCGTTTTCGGGGAAAATGGCCGCACTTCCGCTTCCGTCCAGCGGCCCCGCCCACAACCAGGCGGGCCGCGGACGTGGCGGCAATTTTAACGCGGCTCGGGCCGCGGCGGTGAATCTTGGGGGTCAAAACGAGGGGTGGGCACCCTCAAAATCAATAAGGAAATAAGCGAGGTAGGCACTCGCTGGGGGTCCAGGACCCCTTCACCGAACAGGCAAATGCCGGGTGGGCACCGGCTCGAATAAACAGCGCTCCCAAGCGCTGTGGGCATGAATGCAGCGCTTCCAGCGCTATAAGCAGAATAAAGCGCTCCCAGGCGCTAGGAAAGAAATACAGCGCTTCCAGGCGCTAGGAGGGCACAGAAAGCAATAAAGTCCTCCAGTAATCCAGCATCTCAGCAGTCCAGGGGCTGGGCAGGGCTCAGGGAGGCAAGCCTTCCCCTGAGCCCAAGCAGCAGCACGCCCCTGGCAAGATTCAAGTTGGGAACAAGAACCTTTTTCAAGAGGTCACAGCCTTTTACAGACAAATCCTTTGTCTTTGGGCAGGGTGGGGGCAGGACCAGTCGCAGCTGGTCTGTGAGCACTGCAAATGGGCTCAACCACCCTCTCTATTCACTGGCAGGGTTAGGGTCATCAGTCACACCACAGGGGGGCTGAGCCAGCATTGTCTGGGGAAAACCCAGCCTCATTCAGGACACAGGTACACTCCTCCCCAGCCATCAGCATGCTAATCTCCCACTCACCACCGGGCAGACCCATCCAGACTTCCTGGAGCCTGGCATGCCAGCCAATCACGCTCCAGCACCCTCACTGCACACATACATCAAGGTCTAGAAGTAGCACTTCCCCACTAGACACATACATGCCGCATACACCATCTCGCAGCATTCACTCCCACGAGCTCACACATACCAAACTCGAGCCTGCACTCCCCACGCATCAGGAACTACCAGGGACACATACACTCCCCATACATTCCTATGGGAGGGCAGGCCTATCTCACCACATGCACTCAAGGAGCGCACGCACTTTACACTGCGCCACAGTGTCAAAGTGCGCAAAGACCAGAAATCACTATAATTCAAGGCAAAAAGTTCAGGGGTGAACCTGCCAGAAGGCCCAAGTCCAACAACCGTCCCCTGCTGCTGCGACAGAAGGTCCTCCCGAAGGGGCAGACGAATCGGGGGATCGACTGACATACTGAGTAGCTCGGGATACCAGTATCTTCGTGCCCAGTCCGGAGCCACAAGGATGACTTGGGCCCGGTCGCGCCTGATCTTCTTCAGCGCTCGGGGCAGAAGTGGTATAGGCGGAAAGGCGTACAGTAGACCGCAACTCCACTCGCGACGAAAAGCGTCTCCAAGCGAGTGCCGCCTTGGAAATTCCAACGCGCATAACTGATGACATTGCGCGTTCTCTTCGGTGGCGAATAGATCTAACCAAGGCTCTCCCCATCGCTGAAAGAGGCCTTGCGCCACGTCCGAGTTCAGACGCCATTCGTGATCCATCATGCACCGACGGCTGAGCTCGTCCGCCCTGGCGTTCAGAGAACCTGCCAGGTGTTGAGCCACCAGGTTCACGCCCTGGCGTTCCAGCCATTGCCAGAGGCGCAGAGCCTCCTGGCAAAGGGTCCACGACCCCACCCCGCCCTGTTTGTTGCATTACCACATGGCGGTGGTGTTGTCCGTGAACACCTGCACTACACTCCCCCTGACAGAGGGGAGGAATGCCTTCAGCGCTAGACGAATCGCCCGTAACTCCAACAGGTTGATGTGGAGCCGGGCCTCCGCCGGAGACCAGAGGCCTCTGATCTCCGCCTCTCCCATGTGGCCACCCCATCCCTGGAGGGACGCGTCCGTCACAACTCCATGCTCCGGTTGGGGAAGGGAGAGGGATCTGCCGCTGACCCAATCGCGGTCCGTGAGCCACCACTGCAGCTGTCTCGCAGTGCCCGCCGAGATCAGGACGTGGTCGGATAGGTTGCCCTGATGCTGGGCCCACTGAAACTTCAGGTCCCACTGCAGAGCCCACATCCGCCACCTGGCGTGATGCACCAGCAGGATGCAGGAGGCCATCAGCCCCAGAAGCCGCAGCGTCAACCTGACCGAGACCCGGGATAACGGCTGAAAGATGGGAATCAGAGCCTGAATATCCCGGACCCGCTGTTCGGGTGGATAAACGCGAAACCGCGCCGAGTCGAGAACCGCTCCGATGAAAAGGAGCTTCTGAGAGGGGCACAGGTGTGACTTCGGCACATTGATGGAGAACCCCAGCCGGTGCAGGAGGTCTGCCGTAGTCTGGAGGTGGCTGACGACTGTCTGGGGCGAGTCCGCTTTCAACAACCAGTCGTCGAGGTAGGGGAAGACTGAAACCCCTATCCTGTGCAGGTGAGCTGCGACCACCGCCATCACCTTTGTGAACACCCGTGGGGCGCTGGTAAGGCCGAAGGGGAGCACGGTATACTGAAAGTGCTCGTGGCCTACCGTGAACCGCAGGTAGCGCCGGTGGGCCGGCAGGACGGGGATGTGGAAATAAGCGTCCTGCAAGTCCAACGCTACCATCCAGTCTCCTGGGTCCAGGGCAGCTAGGACCTGAGCCAGTGTCAGCATCTTGAACTTCTCCTTCCGGAGGAAGCCGTTGACGTTCCTTAAGTCCAAGATAGGGTGCAGGCCCCCTTTGCCCTTCTTGGGTACCAGAAAGTAGTGGGAGTAGCAACCACACCCTACTTCTGGCCCAGGAACACGCTCGATGGCCCCCTTGGCCAAGAGGGCCGTAACTTCCTCCTGCAGAAGTCGCAAATGATCCCCCGATACACGGTGGTTCTGCAGTGGCATGGCTGGAGGAGTCGCCTCGAAGGGGAGGGAGTAGCCTCTTCGGACGATCTGCAGCACCCACCTGTCCGAAGTGACGGTGCGCCAGTGGAGGTGGTGATGGCGAACCCTGCCCCCCACTGGCGTCACATGGGCCTGAAAGCACGGACTAGGAGGGTTTTGAGGCGGATTCTGCGGGGGAAGGTGTGGACTGACCTCGCCGTTGTCCCCGACCGCCGGGACGGCGGTTTCCACGGCCGCCACCGCGTTGGGTATTACCCTGCGAAGCGTGGCTGGCAGCACGTGTGGGTACACCCCTTCCGTGGCCACGAAAGGAATGATAAGCAGCCGATTGCTGGCGCGGGGCCGAGAGGCCCAAGGACTTGGCCGTAGCCCTGGAGTCCTTAAAGCGCTCAAGCGCATGGTCTGCTTTGTCGCCAAAGAGGCGACGGCCATCGAACGGCATGCCAATCAATGTGTTCTGGACATCTGCCGAAAAGTTGGCGGACCTCAGCCAGGCGTGACGTCTGACCGCCACCATCGTTGCCATCGCTCTACCTAGCGAGTCGGTGGTATTCAGCCCACACCGGATGGAATATTTGGCTGCATCCCGGCCCTCCACAAGGGCTTGGCAGAGTTTGGTCCGTACCTCCAACGGACACTCTGGCAGCACTTCCGCGACCGTATCCCACAGAGAGTGGGTGTAGCGGCCCAAGAGGCATGCGGTGTTGGAAGACCACAGACCCTGACTAAGGGATGAGAAGATCTTTTTACCATACTGCTCATACCTCTTGGATTCCCTGTCCGGCGGGGCCGACGGGAACACGGTCTGGGAATTGGAGGCCTGGATGACCAGGCTCTCGGGGTGGGGTGGGTGGAAAGGAAACATGGGTCGCCCGGGGCTGGGCGGTGGCGTCTGGCCACGTTCCTATCTACGGGTGAACCCGTAGTGGGCTTGGACCAAGTGCCCAGAAGAACGTCGGTCAAGGCCTCATTAAAGGGCAGCAGAGGCTCGGCCGAGCTTGACTGCGGTTTAAGGACCTCAGTGAGGAGATTAGTCCTCACGGCCGCGACGGGGAGCTCAAGGCCCAAGGCCTTGGCAGCCCTCATCAGCACCACACTGTAGGTTGCCCCCTCCTCCTAAGCCACGGTAGGAGGGGAGACAAAACCAGTGTCTGGAGAGGTGTCCAGGCCACTGGCCTCCCCAAGGTCTCCTGCCCAGTCCTCATGAGACTGACACTCTCTGGTCAGAGGGTCCTCAGACCCCTCCCAGTCCTCTTCATCACCCATCTCCTGAAATTCAGGGTTCCCAACCAATGGGGCCTGTTCATAGAAGTTAAACTCTCCAAACGACGTCTGGAGCGGCGCCCATCGGGGCCGTCCCGGCGCCTGAACAGGAACGAAGGTGGAACCGGGGACGGCGCCGCCCAAGGACAGCGCCGGAGGCGACACCTGAGGGTCCGACGCCGGGGAGGTCGTAAGGTCCACCGGCGACGAACCAGAACCCGAAGGAGGTCCAGCGGCGTCCTGCGGCGCCGGAACAACTCAACCCCTCGGCGCCGGGATAACGGGAACCTGCGGCGCCGGGGCCGCAGCACCCGACGGTGTCGGGCCGCCCCGACCCGCTAGGGGTCCCAGACCGGTCCGCTGGGCACGAAGGCGCCGCGGAGCCCGTCGGAGGAGAGAGTTTCCTCATGGCCATGAGGAAGCGCTCGACCTCCTCCGACGTCGCGTTGAGCCCAGGGACCGGAGGGTGTGGGGCTGAACACGGCGCCCGCGACTCCGACGGAGCCGCGTGGGTGGTGTCACCCGAACCCCCGGCCGCATCGCGCGAGCGGCGGGGGGAGTCCGAAGAGCGATGACGCTGCTTGGACTTCTTGTGCTTCTTACCTGACGACGACTTCGACCCGGAGGAGTGCGGCCTACTCTCGGAGCTGTGGTGGCTCCGAGCCCGCGACCTGTCCCTCGACCTCCCATGGGACCGAGACCTCTTGCGGCGCGGGACCGACTGCCGGAGTTCGAGTCGCCTGCGGGACCGCTCCCGCCTGCCTTTCGAAGAGAGGGCCCGGCAGTCGGAGCAGGCCTTGTCGTCGTGATCGACGCCTAGACAAGTTAAACACAGGTGGTGAGGATCCGTGACCGACATCAGGCGGTCGCAATCCTCGCAGTGCTTAAAGCCGGGCATCCCTACGGCACCTATCGGAGTCGATAGACTTCGAGAAACGATCAAAATCGATCCAAAAAGTTAGTCAAAAAAGACTAGGGTTACTGCTTTTTCCAGATCTGCGCTTGCTGGTGCGGAAAAAAGAAGAACTGACGTCAGCACGCGGAGGCGGCGTCCAAGTACTCCGACGACATCATCACGGCGCCGCCGACGGACGCGGAGCCGCAGACGACGCCTACCGACGCGCAAGGGTACTGCTACGCAAACATTTCCGGATCCAGTCTAACGCCTGGGGATATTCTACGGTAAGGAATCTAATACTAACGTGTCTCTTTCAGATCTCCAATACAAAGCAGACTATCTTCTTGACCCAGTATCTTGTTCCACTTAAGCTTACGGTTACCATCAGACGGGATTAGTTCTTTTGTAGTCGGCGTCTCTACTAATTCCCTCTCCCTCCCCCATTTTATTTCCATGCATAGTGGATTATGGTCGCTGTCCTGTGATTGTACAACTTCCATATCCACTAATCTGCTCCAGAAGCTGGTATCGAGCAAGATATAATCGATACGGGAGGGGCAACTGAGTTTATTATAGGTCATCGCCCCATTTGGGTCAGATATTGTTCTCCCGTTCAGGGCACGTAGATTGTGTTCTACTGTTAGAGAAATAGTTGAATCACTCTTGGGGTCCACTTTTTTATTGGTGCTAAAGTCAGCAGCAGGATTGACTTTTTACAATTGTCCTCAGTCATACACATGATGTCATCTGTGGTCAAAGGTTCATATGTACAATTAAAGTCTCCCCCGATGACGACACTAGATAGTGGGGGAATACCTGCCAGCGCCCCTTCTAGTAGAGCTATGGTGGGTGATGTTTGGCCTCCCGGAGTCCCACGTGCATACACATTAAACAGCTCAAAAGAGCTTGTAAACTTGTGGCCTTTAACAGAAATATACAGTATATCCTGTGATGACAGTGAGCGAAGAGTAATAGCCAAGTTAAGCGCTATTTTGATCCAAATATGTAGGCCCCCAGAAGGTCGACCCCGCCCTGTACTAATAGCTGGGATAAAATAGGTGGAGTAACCACATTTATATTGGGGAGATATACTCCATGTTTCTTGAAACATACAGATATCAAACCCATATATAAATTCACTCCATTCTGGTTTGGACTTGTTTTTCAAGAGCCCTGCTATGTTCCACCAAATTAACCGGATTGTTCATGTATTTAGATTAACCTTATTAATAATTACATCTGATGCTTTTCCTCCTATGTCTGTATTTGGGGGCTTATCGACTATCGGCACTATCCCAAGACTTCCCTCCCTGATTAACAGGGTTACCTCGTCATTAACCGCCCTAGCCTCTTTTCCTGCTGTTTGAGTGTCATTACTTTCATAAGGAACCAACACACCAGGTCTAGGGTCATACCTGGGAACTACCGCTGCGTTAACTTCACTCTCCTGCGTCAATATTACTGTTACATCACTTTCTATGGTCCAAGAGGTTTTCATGAGTAGATCCCTATCTTTAATTGAGTTATGAGGTCTACCCTCAGTTACCTCAGGAGTATTACTATCTACTACCAATTGTATCATTGTTATTTGGCCTATTCTTGTGTTCCCTGGCCCCAGGGCATATGGTGGAATACCCCTCACTACGTTGGTGTAAGGTTTAGTGTTAGAACAGTAAGTGTTAACCGGAGTGTCCCCCAGAGCCCAACCACACAGTCAATCAATTCCTTCCATCCCTGCAAACATGGAATAACGATTAGATGTGGGAACGTTGAAGCTACGGGTGTAAACATTACAACCACGTGACGGTGGTGGACTGGGTGGTCTCTCTAACAGGGACTGTTACAAACAATACATCTGGAGCAGAGTTAGAGCCCCCCCCCTTCCCCAGTGAAGAAAGGAATAATGCTATTGCAGTACTCAATGGCCAGGATAGCACTACAGGAACACCAAAGGAGATATCGGCTCCCCTTGTAGTGAACCAGAATGCTGCTGCAATAGTTAAAATCCAGCCCTCCGTGGGTAAAACTTTGCCATCAGACAGAGGTATGCATGATAAGAGACTGCCGCGATCTGGTCCAGAAAATGAGGGATGTGATTTCCCTAACAGATCTAGTAGTTACGGACAAAGATCGATCTGAAGCAGACCAAGAACCTAGTGACTGTTTTTTTCACTTTCTGATGTGGGGGGATGGTCAGAAGGCGACCAGAGCTCATCACCAGGGTCTAACAATCTAGATTCTGATCCCGAGGAGGATGAACCTAATCCCCCCCATAACGGAAAAAAAATTGAATCCATCTATAGGCCAAAATCGAGGGAGGAAGAATCTGAAATGGGACTATATATCTACCACCCCATTGTCAGGCCATGTAGCAGTCAATTTCCAGTCTCAAGTTGATGCTATTCCATAGAAACTGGAGGTGATTCGTCAGGCCATCCTCTCTCATAGGGAGGAAACACGTCAGGACAGTCGGAAAACACAGGCAGCAATGAGGAAGATGCAAGGAACTGTTGCTTTCTAAGACATGTTTAAATATAGGCGAGAGGGTGACAAATTTGGAGGAGAGAATTGTGGCAACGGAGTCAGAATCTGCCAATGAGTCGGCCAGCCCAGGCCGAGGCTTACAGCTCCCAAATCAGGGACATCCAGTGGAAGCTGGAGGAATCCGAGAATAGGCAGACGGAATAACCTCAGAGTCCTGGGTGTCCCTGAGGGTGTTGAGGGACAGGATACAAGGATGTATTTAATTGGTCTTTTCAAATCTGTCTTCCCGGAACTTAGTGAATGGAATTGGGTGGCTGAAATACAAAGGGCCCATCGTATTCCGTTGAAACTCAGAGCTCAGGCAAAAGGGGGGATGAACCTCGGGCAATTCTTATATTTCTGGGTAACTTTCTCTTAAGACAGGCCATATCAGAAAAGGCCAGACCAGAAGCAAGGAGGTTAAGTGAGAGGGTCTCGTTCTTTGTCCGCCCGGACTTCTGCCACTCAACGGTGGAGTGACGCTGGAGATTGAGGCAGTTAATAAAACCATTTCATGATAAAAACATTCAGGTTTACCTTATCAATCTGGCACAGCTCAAATAATCCATGAGGATCCATGAGACTCAGTACTTTGCCTCAGAAAGGAGTACCTGGATACCTTTGTTAAATAAACAAGAAGGACTTAATGAAAGAATTAATGATACATTTGTAGGTAAAGCCGAGGGATCTGTAGGTTCCTGGATATTTGAGATTTTCGGGGTCGGGCAAAGTGATGTGGGAGGGGTATTAGGGGAGCACGGGGTGGTTTGTATATTACGATTTGATGGATTCAATGAAGCTTTGGGGGGGTTCACAAATTTAAGCTTATATTTTGTGGTGTCCCAGCTCACTAATGCTGCATACATCACATGCGCAGATTAGAGTCTGAGCGCCTCACTAGGGTAGGGGTTGTAGGGGGGAGGGAGGGTAATGAAGGAAAGGAGGGAGGGTGGGTGATGAGGGAGCGGGGGGAGAAGAAATGAAAAAGAAATACCTGGTACTAATGTGTTATCTGTTTAATGATGTGTTTGTGACTATACAGTATATGGGTTTAATTCAGAAATGGTATGATGATATAGAAGGAAAAGTTTTAAAAACTGGGGATGCTTAAAATCTGTACAGTTAATATAGGAGGATTGAATGACTGGAGAAAGAGGCAAAGATTAGGGCTCTTTGTCAGATCAAATCAGATAGATGTGATCTGTTTACAGGAGACCCATCTCCCATGGGCAAAAAGACAGTTATTGGGCTTAAGGGGTTTTGATCTTCTAGCGTGTTCCTCACAGACATCTACAATTAGAGGAATAGCGATACTGGCCAAATCCACCTGGGGGAAAGCAAAGCGTCAAAAGACAGATGGTTCACGGAGATGGGCACTGGTGGAACACGAAATGGGATACACAATTTGCACAATTTATGGCTCCAACCAAGATGATCCTGAGGTTTTTAATCTCTTGGAATTGGAACTAATGAATTGGCCAAGACCCATTATTACGTGTGGAGATCTCAAATTCTCTGCCGATTTGACTAATCATACCATTTATGATGGTCGTAAACCCAAAGTGTTTCATGCCCTGAGCGTGTTAATGGAATCACATGGGCTGGTGGATGTCTGGGGAACCAAGGAGCCTAATAGACATGGATTCACCTATTTCTCATGTCCCTATAAGCAATACACCAAACTGGACTATTTTTTTAATTCCTCTACTGAATTAAATAGGGTTAAGATTAAAAAGTTACCTAAACTCCTATCCGATCACAGCCCGTTAATTTTGCAGTATGATATTAGTACTCCAGTTAGGACCCAATCAAGATGGACCTTCGAGAGGAAATTACTAGCTAACCCTTTATTTGCAGAGCATTTGAGAAGGTGGGCCCTGGAATACTATAATATGTATCGATATAGCGCTAACAGAAATATAGTCTGGGATGCATTTAAAGCCGCTTTGCGAGGAGAAACAATAAGTTTCTCTGCAAGATTTTGAAAAAAGGACCAGGAAGTTAATGAGAAATTAACCGCCCAGCTTGTAGAGGCAGAAGAACACAACATAAGGGATATTATCCAGGGTCGTGAAGGTACCAAGAGTCAACAGGTGATGCTGGCTATAAAAGCAGAATTATGTAAGGGGCTAGCCCAGAAAGCGGCGGATGAATATCAGACTCAGGAGGGCAGGCTCTATGAAACAGGTGAACAGGCAGGGAAACTCTTGGCGCTTCAAATAAGGCAGGGATCTAATAGGAATATTGTGAGAAGTTGGCCTGATATATAGTGCTCACTATTCTAGTGATCACTTTGTATCATACCAAACAACCCTTATTGATGATTGGTTGTAAGTCAACCTTATTAGACCAGCTATCCTAGTAGCGTGGACAAGAGCAGTCTTTAGGCTAAACTCTAGAGGGCGTGTTAAGCCAGCTGTTTTACCATCACATATACCCCTTGAACACCAAGTGAAAGGACACCACACAAGTTGTTATAAAAATATAGGATATTTATTAATAACAGTTCTACCCTGAACTCTTTATGAGTCAGGGAGCTAAGCACAATACAAAACTCTTACGAAAATACTTTAAGTTGCACAATTTACACAAATGCCCGCGGGGCACGAAAAACTATACACAAAAAGTGGGATGCGAAATACTAGCAGGTAAGTAACAAGATCCAGAGGCTTCAGGATCGCTAGGACTACACTACTGAACCCTAAGGTTAGGAGCAGGAGGCCTAGGGAGATCGGGTGCAGAGTGTGCACTCTCACGCGGGATGCGGGAAGAAGTCTATGGATGCTAGCGTTTCTAAAGTTACTGTTTCCGGACGAATCCGACTAGGTAGACTAAAAACGAAAAAGGATCTGGACACTTGGATAGTGAACCTGTGCTGGAGCACCGAAATACTCAAGTTACCTAGCCCAGGGGCCGCGGCTGCATAGGGTTCAAAAGACGTCGGGAATCCTCGTTGAAGTCTATGGAGCCTGAAAGAAGAAGTTGCTGGCAGGCGACCAGTGAAGATGTTCGGAGTGATCCAAGCCTGGATCGGAGTTGAAGACGACCTGAAAGCAGAGGGGACTCAGTTCTTAATCACTAGCCAGTGGTTGAGTGGGCACCAGGATGGCACCGGATGAGGGCACCTCGATCAGGTGAGTGGGCGACGCTGGACTCTGCAGGCACCCGGACCAGGAGGCGTTGTCGGCGACCAGGCTGGAGGTACGAGCTGTCCCACGTAGGTGTCTGCTGTCGGCGATGCTGGATCCGAGGTTGGAGCAACAAGCCTTGGCAAAGGCAAGCCCACGCGGTGAAGACAAGATGGCGTCTGGAGTGGACCAGAAGGGTCCGGGGTTCTCCTCTCTTGGAAGGGAGCAAGAGCCAGTCTAGAGCAACCAGACCAGCGGTGAAATCGTCGTGGTACGTCGTCAGGAGGGCCACTAGCCAACGGGCAAGTGACCGGACAACGCAGGAAGCAGCAAAGAGCAGAAGGGCCCCACGCAGATCTCGTGGATGCTGGGAGGCTGGACTTCGGTGCTGGAGCTGCTTAGGGTTAGGGCTTCTCAAACCCCAGTGCACTTACTCGAGGGTCTCTCGGGGGTCGTGCTGGTGAAGCGTCGTGCAGGTTTGGAAGATGGCCGGTCCCACGGGTCTCGTCACACCCACGAATCTCAGCTGGGCTGGATGATGTAGGTAGAGGTCAGAGATGGCAGGGAATCCGGGTCTTGTCGAGCTGGGCAGTCCTGATCCGGAGGAGGGACGTGCAGCAAACCGCAAGAGCTTCGATGGTGCATGCTGGTGTAGGGTGGCTACTCCTTAGCCACAAGGGAGAGTCTTCAGAGAAAGTCAAGAGTTCCTTTCGTGGAAAGTAGTTCAAGATTCAAGATTATCTAATTTGGGAAGGGGGCCTGCTCCTACCTTTATCCAAAGAAAAGGGGCTGGCACGCGACTAGGTCCTGCCCTATGGGTGGGACCAGGAGGGGGGTGGTTACACCCCTCTCCTTTGTCCGGTCTCTCCCCAGCTCAGGGGCTGGGGTGCCCCAGGAACTGGTTTGAACCGGCATATGCACAGTGAGCACCGGGGTGCCACTTGCAGTCACCTTCCTTTCAGCCCTGCCTACCTGGGATACACAAAATCCTGTCTGGGATGGTGCTAGCACCGCCCCTGACAGGAAACCCTTTGTCCAGGCCTCATTTGCTGGAAGGACTCCCAGCAGCAGGAGGGCAGACTTGTGTCTCGGTGGCAGCATCCATTTTGTGGAGCTGAGGCGGTGTCTGACTTTAACCGGGGTTCACAGTTACATACATGTCGTGTCCCTCTAGAAGGGTGGAATGCTAACCCCGTCGCCAGAATTGGCGAGGGGTTAGTATTCCAATTCGTATGACACCTTACTCGACATGTTTTTATAATGCTATACCAAAGTTAGCATTTAACCGCGAGGATTATAATGCACTTAAGAGTATATGGTATAGCGTTATCATGGAACAGCTATTTGGACTTGGTTCCGCAAGCTGCAAACGGGCTCAGCTCGTGCCAGAGCACCATCTCACATAATTCCAAGCACTCTGCCTTCAGGATTGATAAGGCCTGCCATAGGAGTGACTGACAGGAATATATGTGTCCATTTTAGGTTTAGATATAGGTATACTATATCTAAAGCAAAGGGTGATTACACCACCTTGCCCCAGCTGTCATGCAGCCAGTTGTGTCTGTTTGGGTGGCCAGCCAGGGGTGGCATAATACATGCTTCAGCCCCTGGTAGGCCCTGGGAACACCTATGCCCTGGATACCTAAGGTATGCTGTACAGGGACTGATAAGGTGGCCCAGTACCAATTGGTAAAATGCACCTAAGGTACATGGTTGTAATTTAGAGAGAGAACAGCTAGGCTGTGGGTCTGATTAGCAGGCCCACAGCCAGGGAAAGTCGTAAACCAGTGAAGCAAAAAGCAAAAATCTGGGGTGGCCATGGGATTGCAGACCCCACTCTCCTACATAACCCCCCCCCCCCAAACTTAGGGACATTAAACTAACCTTGACCAGGTGAGTCTTCTTGCTCTAAGTGGAAGTACCTGGAGAGACCATCTGCATTACCATGGTCAGTCCCTGGGCGGTGCTCCTCTGTAAAGTCCATCCCCTGTAGGGAAATGGACCACCTAAGAAGTTTGGGGGCTCACTCTGGAGGGGAGGGGCGGGCACCGGCAATGTGCCCCGACGCCCCGACGCCCCTCCTCTCCCTTAACGCACTCACCGGTCTGTCGGTGCTCGGCGGCGGCTCTGCTTCGCCGCTGGCTCTCGATGGCTCTCTCTCGCTCTAGGGAGCCTCGGCGGGTGTCAGCAGGGCAGCGGGCGGGGCTCTCTCACCTCATGAGAGCCCCGCTTTCTCGGCACACCGGTCTTCTTCACCCGGTCCCCCATCTCGGGACCGGGACTTGGAGCAGATGGAGCCTGCGAGGCTCCGGGACTTCCGTTTTCGGGGAAAATGGCCGCACTTCCGCTTCCGTCCAGCGGCCCCGCCCACAACCAGGCGGGCCGCGGACGTGGCGGCAATTTTAACGCGGCTCGGGCCGCGGCGGTGAATCTTGGGGGTCAAAACGAGGGGTGGGCACCCTCAAAATCAATAAGGAAATAAGCGAGGTAGGCACTCGCTGGGGGTCCAGGACCCCTTCACCGAACAGGCAAATGCCGGGTGGGCACCGGCTCGAATAAACAGCGCTCCCAAGCGCTGTGGGCATGAATGCAGCGCTTCCAGCGCTATAAGCAGAATAAAGCGCTCCCAGGCGCTAGGAAAGAAATACAGCGCTTCCAGGCGCTAGGAGGGCACAGAAAGCAATAAAGTCCTCCAGTAATCCAGCATCTCAGCAGTCCAGGGGCTGGGCAGGGCTCAGGGAGGCAAGCCTTCCCCTGAGCCCAAGCAGCAGCACGCCCCTGGCAAGATTCAAGTTGGGAACAAGAACCTTTTTCAAGAGGTCACAGCCTTTTACAGACAAATCCTTTGTCTTTGGGCAGGGTGGGGGCAGGACCAGTCGCAGCTGGTCTGTGAGCACTGCAAATGGGCTCAACCACCCTCTCTATTCACTGGCAGGGTTAGGGTCATCAGTCACACCACAGGGGGGCTGAGCCAGCATTGTCTGGGGAAAACCCAGCCTCATTCAGGACACAGGTACACTCCTCCCCAGCCATCAGCATGCTAATCTCCCACTCACCACCGGGCAGACCCATCCAGACTTCCTGGAGCCTGGCATGCCAGCCAATCACGCTCCAGCACCCTCACTGCACACATACATCAAGGTCTAGAAGTAGCACTTCCCCACTAGACACATACATGCCGCATACACCATCTCGCAGCATTCACTCCCACGAGCTCACACATACCAAACTCGAGCCTGCACTCCCCACGCATCAGGAACTACCAGGGACACATACACTCCCCATACATTCCTATGGGAGGGCAGGCCTATCTCACCACATGCACTCAAGGAGCGCACGCACTTTACACTGCGCCACAGTGTCAAAGTGCGCAAAGACCAGAAATCACTATAATTCAAGGCAAAAAGTTCAGGGGTGAACCTGCCAGAAGGCCCAAGTCCAACAACCGTCCCCTGCTGCTGCGACAGAAGGTCCTCCCGAAGGGGCAGACGAATCGGGGGATCGACTGACATACTGAGTAGCTCGGGATACCAGTATCTTCGTGCCCAGTCCGGAGCCACAAGGATGACTTGGGCCCGGTCGCGCCTGATCTTCTTCAGCGCTCGGGGCAGAAGTGGTATAGGCGGAAAGGCGTACAGTAGACCGCAACTCCACTCGCGACGAAAAGCGTCTCCAAGCGAGTGCCGCCTTGGAAATTCCAACGCGCATAACTGATGACATTGCGCGTTCTCTTCGGTGGCGAATAGATCTAACCAAGGCTCTCCCCATCGCTGAAAGAGGCCTTGCGCCACGTCCGAGTTCAGACGCCATTCGTGATCCATCATGCACCGACGGCTGAGCTCGTCCGCCCTGGCGTTCAGAGAACCTGCCAGGTGTTGAGCCACCAGGTTCACGCCCTGGCGTTCCAGCCATTGCCAGAGGCGCAGAGCCTCCTGGCAAAGGGTCCACGACCCCACCCCGCCCTGTTTGTTGCATTACCACATGGCGGTGGTGTTGTCCGTGAACACCTGCACTACACTCCCCCTGACAGAGGGGAGGAATGCCTTCAGCGCTAGACGAATCGCCCGTAACTCCAACAGGTTGATGTGGAGCCGGGCCTCCGCCGGAGACCAGAGGCCTCTGATCTCCGCCTCTCCCATGTGGCCACCCCATCCCTGGAGGGACGCGTCCGTCACAACTCCATGCTCCGGTTGGGGAAGGGAGAGGGATCTGCCGCTGACCCAATCGCGGTCCGTGAGCCACCACTGCAGCTGTCTCGCAGTGCCCTCCGAGATCAGGACGTGGTCGGATAGGTTGCCCTGATGCTGGGCCCACTGAAACTTCAGGTCCCACTGCAGAGCCCACATCCGCCACCTGGCGTGATGCACCAGCAGGATGCAGGAGGCCATCAGCCCCAGAAGCCGCAGCGTCAACCTGACCGAGACCCGGGATAACGGCTGAAAGATGGGAATCAGAGCCTGAATATCCCGGACCCGCTGTTCGGGTGGATAAACGCGAAACCGCGCCGAGTCGAGAACCGCTCCGATGAAAAGGAGCTTCTGAGAGGGGCACAGGTGTGACTTCGGCACATTGATGGAGAACCCCAGCCGGTGCAGGAGGTCTGCCGTAGTCTGGAGGTGGCTGACGACTGTCTGGGGCGAGTCCGCTTTCAACAACCAGTCGTCGAGGTAGGGGAAGACTGAAACCCCTATCCTGTGCAGGTGAGCTGCGACCACCGCCATCACCTTTGTGAACACCCGTGGGGCGCTGGTAAGGCCGAAGGGGAGCACGGTATACTGAAAGTGCTCGTGGCCTACCGTGAACCGCAGGTAGCGCCGGTGGGCCGGCAGGACGGGGATGTGGAAATAAGCGTCCTGCAAGTCCAACGCTACCATCCAGTCTCCTGGGTCCAGGGCAGCTAGGACCTGAGCCAGTGTCAGCATCTTGAACTTCTCCTTCCGGAGGAAGCCGTTGACGTTCCTTAAGTCCAAGATAGGGTGCAGGCCCCCTTTGCCCTTCTTGGGTACCAGAAAGTAGTGGGAGTAGCAACCACACCCTACTTCTGGCCCAGGAACACGCTCGATGGCCCCCTTGGCCAAGAGGGCCGTAACTTCCTCCTGCAGAAGTCGCAAATGATCCCCCGATACACGGTGGTTCTGCAGTGGCATGGCTGGAGGAGTCGCCTCGAAGGGGAGGGAGTAGCCTCTTCGGACGATCTGCAGCACCCACCTGTCCGAAGTGACGGTGCGCCAGTGGAGGTGGTGATGGCGAACCCTGCCCCCCACTGGCGTCACATGGGCCTGAAAGCACGGACTAGGAGGGTTTTGAGGCGGATTCTGCGGGGGAAGGTGTGGACTGACCTCGCCGTTGTCCCCGACCGCCGGGACGGCGGTTTCCACGGCCGCCACCGCGTTGGGTATTACCCTGCGAAGCGTGGCTGGCAGCACGTGTGGGTACACCCCTTCCGTGGCCACGAAAGGAATGATAAGCAGCCGATTGCTGGCGCGGGGCCGAGAGGCCCAAGGACTTGGCCGTAGCCCTGGAGTCCTTAAAGCGCTCAAGCGCATGGTCTGCTTTGTCGCCAAAGAGGCGACGGCCATCGAACGGCATGCCAATCAATGTGTTCTGGACATCTGCCGAAAAGTTGGCGGACCTCAGCCAGGCGTGACGTCTGACCGCCACCATCGTTGCCATCGCTCTACCTAGCGAGTCGGTGGTATTCAGCCCACACCGGATGGAATATTTGGCTGCATCCCGGCCCTCCACAAGGGCTTGGCAGAGTTTGGTCCGTACCTCCAACGGACACTCTGGCAGCACTTCCGCGACCGTATCCCACAGAGAGTGGGTGTAGCGGCCCAAGAGGCATGCGGTGTTGGAAGACCACAGACCCTGACTAAGGGATGAGAAGATCTTTTTACCATACTGCTCATACCTCTTGGATTCCCTGTCCGGCGGGGCCGACGGGAACACGGTCTGGGAATTGGAGGCCTGGATGACCAAGCTCTCGGGGTGGGGTGGGTGGAAAGGAAACATGGGTCGCCCGGGGCTGGGCGGTGGCGTCTGGCCACGTTCCTATCTACGGGTGAACCCGTAGTGGGCTTGGACCAAGTGCCCAGAAGAACGTCGGTCAAGGCCTCATTAAAGGGCAGCAGAGGCTCGGCCGAGCTTGACTGCGGTTTAAGGACCTCAGTGAGGAGATTAGTCCTCACGGCCGCGACGGGGAGCTCAAGGCCCAAGGCCTTGGCAGCCCTCATCAGCACCACACTGTAGGTTGCCCCCTCCTCCTAAGCCACGGTAGGAGGGGAGACAAAACCAGTGTCTGGAGAGGTGTCCAGGCCACTGGCCTCCCCAAGGTCTCCTGCCCAGTCCTCATGAGACTGACACTCTCTGGTCAGAGGGTCCTCAGACCCCTCCCAGTCCTCTTCATCACCCATCTCCTGAAATTCAGGGTTCCCAACCAATGGGGCCTGTTCATAGAAGTTAAACTCTCCAAACGACGTCTGGAGCGGCGCCCATCGGGGCCGTCCCGGCGCCTGAACAGGAACGAAGGTGGAACCGGGGACGGCGCCGCCCAAGGACAGCGCCGGAGGCGACACCTGAGGGTCCGACGCCGGGGAGGTCGTAAGGTCCACCGGCGACGAACCAGAACCCGAAGGAGGTCCAGCGGCGTCCTGCGGCGCCGGAACAACTCAACCCCTCGGCGCCGGGATAACGGGAACCTGCGGCGCCGGGGCCGCAGCACCCGACGGTGTCGGGCCGCCCCGACCCGCTAGGGGTCCCAGACCGGTCCGCTGGGCACGAAGGCGCCGCGGAGCCCGTCGGAGGAGAGAGTTTCCTCATGGCCATGAGGAAGCGCTCGACCTCCTCCGACGTCGCGTTGAGCCCAGGGACCGGAGGGTGTGGGGCTGAACACGGCGCCCGCGACTCCGACGGAGCCGCGTGGGTGGTGTCACCCGAACCCCCGGCCGCATCGCGCGAGCGGCGGGGGGAGTCCGAAGAGCGATGACGCTGCTTGGACTTCTTGTGCTTCTTACCTGACGACGACTTCGACCCGGAGGAGTGCGGCCTACTCTCGGAGCTGTGGTGGCTCCGAGCCCGCGACCTGTCCCTCGACCTCCCATGGGACCGAGACCTCTCGCGGCGCGGGACCGACTGCCGGAGTTCGAGTCGCCTGCGGGACCGCTCCCGCCTGCCTTTCGAAGAGAGGGCCCGGCAGTCGGAGCAGGCCTTGTCGTCGTGATCGACGCCTAGACAAGTTAAACACAGGTGGTGAGGATCCGTGACCGACATCAGGCGGTCGCAATCCTCGCAGTGCTTAAAGCCGGGCATCCCTACGGCACCTATCGGAGTCGATAGACTTCGAGAAACGATCAAAATCGATCCAAAAAGTTAGTCAAAAAAGACTAGGGTTACTGCTTTTTCCAGATCTGCGCTTGCTGGTGCGGAAAAAAGAAGAACTGACGTCAGCACGCGGAGGCGGCGTCCAAGTACTCCGACGACATCATCACGGCGCCGCCGACGGACGCGGAGCCGCAGACGACGCCTACCGACGCGCAAGGGTACTGCTACGCAAACATTTCCGGATCCAGTCTAACGCCTGGGGATATTCTACGGTAAGGAATCTAATACTAACGTGTCTCTTTCAGATCTCCAATACAAAGCAGACTATCTTCTTGACCCAGTATCTTGTTCCACTTAAGCTTACGGTTACCATCAGACGGGATTAGTTCTTTTGTAGTCGGCGTCTCTACTAATTCCCTCTCCCTCCCCCATTTTATTTCCATGCATAGTGGATTATGGTCGCTGTCCTGTGATTGTACAACTTCCATATCCACTAATCTGCTCCAGAAGCTGGTATCGAGCAAGATATAATCGATACGGGAGGGGCAACTGAGTTTATTATAGGTCATCGCCCCATTTGGGTCAGATATTGTTCTCCCGTTCAGGGCACGTAGATTGTGTTCTACTGTTAGAGAAATAGTTGAATCACTCTTGGGGTCCACTTTTTTATTGGTGCTAAAGTCAGCAGCAGGATTGACTTTTTACAATTGTCCTCAGTCATACACATGATGTCATCTGTGGTCAAAGGTTCATATGTACAATTAAAGTCTCCCCCGATGACGACACTAGATAGTGGGGGAATACCTGCCAGCGCCCCTTCTAGTAGAGCTATGGTGGGTGATGTTTGGCCTCCCGGAGTCCCACGTGCATACACATTAAACAGCTCAAAAGAGCTTGTAAACTTGTGGCCTTTAACAGAAATATACAGTATATCCTGTGATGACAGTGAGCGAAGAGTAATAGCCAAGTTAAGCGCTATTTTGATCCAAATATGTAGGCCCCCAGAAGGTCGACCCCGCCCTGTACTAATAGCTGGGATAAAATAGGTGGAGTAACCACATTTATATTGGGGAGATATACTCCATGTTTCTTGAAACATACAGATATCAAACCCATATATAAATTCACTCCATTCTGGTTTGGACTTGTTTTTCAAGAGCCCTGCTATGTTCCACCAAATGAACCGGATTGTTCATGTATTTAGATTAACCTTATTAATAATTACATCTGATGCTTTTCCTCCTATGTCTGTATTTGGGGGCTTATCGACTATCGGCACTATCCCAAGACTTCCCTCCCTGATTAACAGGGTTACCTCGTCATTAACCGCCCTAGCCTCTTTTCCTGCTGTTTGAGTGTCATTACTTTCATAAGGAACCAACACACCAGGTCTAGGGTCATACCTGGGAACTACCGCTGCGTTAACTTCACTCTCCTGCGTCAATATTACTGTTACATCACTTTCTATGGTCCAAGAGGTTTTCATGAGTAGATCCCTATCTTTAATTGAGTTATGAGGTCTACCCTCAGTTACCTCAGGAGTATTACTATCTACTACCAATTGTATCATTGTTATTTGGCCTATTCTTGTGTTCCCTGGCCCCAGGGCATATGGTGGAATACCCCTCACTACGTTGGTGTAAGGTTTAGTGTTAGAACAGTAAGTGTTAACCGGAGTGTCCCCCAGAGCCCAACCACACAGTCAATCAATTCCTTCCATCCCTGCAAACATGGAATAACGATTAGATGTGGGAACGTTGAAGCTACGGGTGTAAACATTACAACCACGTGACGGTGGTGGACTGGGTGGTCTCTCTAACAGGGACTGTTACAAACAATACATCTGGAGCAGAGTTAGAGCCCCCCCCCTTCCCCAGTGAAGAAAGGAATAATGCTATTGCAGTACTCAATGGCCAGGATAGCACTACAGGAACACCAAAGGAGATATCGGCTCCCCTTGTAGTGAACCAGAATGCTGCTGCAATAGTTAAAATCCAGCCCTCCGTGGGTAAAACTTTGCCATCAGACAGAGGTATGCATGATAAGAGACTGCCGCGATCTGGTCCAGAAAATGAGGGATGTGATTTCCCTAACAGATCTAGTAGTTACGGACAAAGATCGATCTGAAGCAGACCAAGAACCTAGTGACTGTTTTTTTCACTTTCTGATGTGGGGGGATGGTCAGAAGGCGACCAGAGCTCATCACCAGGGTCTAACAATCTAGATTCTGATCCCGAGGAGGATGAACCTAATCCCCCCCATAACGGAAAAAAAATTGAATCCATCTATAGGCCAAAATCGAGGGAGGAAGGATCTGAAATGGGACTATATATCTACCACCCCATTGTCAGGCCATGTAGCAGTCAATTTCCAGTCTCAAGTTGATGCTATTCCATAGAAACTGGAGGTGATTCGTCAGGCCATCCTCTCTCATAGGGAGGAAACACGTCAGGACAGTCGGAAAACACAGGCAGCAATGAGGAAGATGCAAGGAACTGTTGCTTTCTAAGACATGTTTAAATATAGGCGAGAGGGTGACAAATTTGGAGGAGAGAATTGTGGCAACGGAGTCAGAATCTGCCAATGAGTCGGCCAGCCCAGGCCGAGGCTTACAGCTCCCAAATCAGGGACATCCAGTGGAAGCTGGAGGAATCCGAGAATAGGCAGACGGAATAACCTCAGAGTCCTGGGTGTCCCTGAGGGTGTTGAGGGACAGGATACAAGGATGTATTTAATTGGTCTTTTCAAATCTGTCTTCCCGGAACTTAGTGAATGGAATTGGGTGGCTGAAATACAAAGGGCCCATCGTATTCCGTTGAAACTCAGAGCTCAGGCAAAAGGGGGGATGAACCTCGGGCAATTCTTATATTTCTGGGTAACTTTCTCTTAAGACAGGCCATATCAGAAAAGGCCAGACCAGAAGCAAGGAGGTTAAGTGAGAGGGTCTCGTTCTTTGTCCGCCCGGACTTCTGCCACTCAACGGTGGAGTGACGCTGGAGATTGAAGCAGTTAATAAAACCATTTCATGATAAAAACATTCAGGTTTACCTTATCAATCTGGCACAGCTCAAATAATCCATGAGGATCCATGAGACTCAGTACTTTGCCTCAGAAAGGAGTACCTGGATACCTTTGTTAAATAAACAAGAAGGACTTAATGAAAGAATTAATGATACATTTGTAGGTAAAGCCGAGGGATCTGTAGGTTCCTGGATATTTGAGATTTTCGGGGTCGGGCAAAGTGATGTGGGAGGGGTATTAGGGGAGCACGGGGTGGTTTGTATATTACGATTTGATGGATTCAATGAAGCTTTGGGGGGGTTCACAAATTTAAGCTTATATTTTGTGGTGTCCCAGCTCACTAATGCTGCATACATCACATGCGCAGATTAGAGTCTGAGCGCCTCACTAGGGTAGGGGTTGTAGGGGGGAGGGAGGGTAATGAAGGAAAGGAGGGAGGGTGGGTGATGAGGGAGCGGGGGGAGAAGAAATGAAAAAGAAATACCTGGTACTAATGTGTTATCTGTTTAATGATGTGTTTGTGACTATACAGTATATGGGTTTAATTCAGAAATGGTATGATGATATAGAAGGAAAAGTTTTAAAAACTGGGGATGCTTAAAATCTGTACAGTTAATATAGGAGGATTGAATGACTGGAGAAAGAGGCAAAGATTAGGGCTCTTTGTCAGATCAAATCAGATAGATGTGATCTGTTTACAGGAGACCCATCTCCCATGGGCAAAAAGACAGTTATTGGGCTTAAGGGGTTTTGATCTTCTAGCGTGTTCCTCACAGACATCTACAATTAGAGGAATAGCGATACTGGCCAAATCCACCTGGGGGAAAGCAAAGCGTCAAAAGACAGATGGTTCACGGAGATGGGCACTGGTGGAACACGAAATGGGATACACAATTTGCACAATTTATGGCTCCAACCAAGATGATCCTGAGGTTTTTAATCTCTTGGAATTGGAACTAATGAATTGGCCAAGACCCATTATTACGTGTGGAGATCTCAAATTCTCTGCCGATTTGACTAATCATACCATTTATGATGGTCGTAAACCCAAAGTGTTTCATGCCCTGAGCGTGTTAATGGAATCACATGGGCTGGTGGATGTCTGGGGAACCAAGGAGCCTAATAGACATGGATTCACCTATTTCTCATGTCCCTATAAGCAATACACCAAACTGGACTATTTTTTTAATTCCTCTACTGAATTAAATAGGGTTAAGATTAAAAAGTTACCTAAACTCCTATCCGATCACAGCCCGTTAATTTTGCAGTATGATATTAGTACTCCAGTTAGGACCCAATCAAGATGGACCTTCGAGAGGAAATTACTAGCTAACCCTTTATTTGCAGAGCATTTGAGAAGGTGGGCCCTGGAATACTATAATATGTATCGATATAGCGCTAACAGAAATATAGTCTGGGATGCATTTAAAGCCGCTTTGCGAGGAGAAACAATAAGTTTCTCTGCAAGATTTTGAAAAAAGGACCAGGAAGTTAATGAGAAATTAACCGCCCAGCTTGTAGAGGCAGAAGAACACAACATAAGGGATATTATCCAGGGTCGTGAAGGTACCAAGAGTCAACAGGTGATGCTGGCTATAAAAGCAGAATTATGTAAGGGGCTAGCCCAGAAAGCGGCGGATGAATATCAGACTCAGGAGGGCAGGCTCTATGAAACAGGTGAACAGGCAGGGAAACTCTTGGCGCTTCAAATAAGGCAGGGATCTAATAGGAATATTGTGAGAAGTTGGCCTGATATATAGTGCTCACTATTCTAGTGATCACTTTGTATCATACCAAACAACCCTTATTGATGATTGGTTGTAAGTCAACCTTATTAGACCAGCTATCCTAGTAGCGTGGACAAGAGCAGTCTTTAGGCTAAACTCTAGAGGGCGTGTTAAGCCAGCTGTTTTACCATCACATATACCCCTTGAACACCAAGTGAAAGGACACCACACAAGTTGTTATAAAAATATAGGATATTTATTAATAACAGTTCTACCCTGAACTCTTTATGAGTCAGGGAGCTAAGCACAATACAAAACTCTTACGAAAATACTTTAAGTTGCACAATTTACACAAATGCCCGCGGGGCACGAAAAACTATACACAAAAAGTGGGATGCGAAATACTAGCAGGTAAGTAACAAGATCCAGAGGCTTCAGGATCGCTAGGACTACACTACTGAACCCTAAGGTTAGGAGCAGGAGGCCTAGGGAGATCGGGTGCAGAGTGTGCACTCTCACGCGGGATGCGGGAAGAAGTCTATGGATGCTAGCGTTTCTAAAGTTACTGTTTCCGGACGAATCCGACTAGGTAGACTAAAAACGAAAAAGGATCTGGACACTTGGATAGTGAACCTGTGCTGGAGCACCGAAATACTCAAGTTACCTAGCCCAGGGGCCGCGGCTGCATAGGGTTCAAAAGACGTCGGGAATCCTCGTTGAAGTCTATGGAGCCTGAAAGAAGAAGTTGCTGGCAGGCGACCAGTGAAGATGTTCGGAGTGATCCAAGCCTGGATCGGAGTTGAAGACGACCTGAAAGCAGAGGGGACTCAGTTCTTAATCACTAGCCAGTGGTTGAGTGGGCACCAGGATGGCACCGGATGAGGGCACCTCGATCAGGTGAGTGGGCGACGCTGGACTCTGCAGGCACCCGGACCAGGAGGCGTTGTCGGCGACCAGGCTGGAGGTACGAGCTGTCCCACGTAGGTGTCTGCTGTCGGCGATGCTGGATCCGAGGTTGGAGCAACAAGCCTTGGCAAAGGCAAGCCCACGCGGTGAAGACAAGATGGCGTCTGGAGTGGACCAGAAGGGTCCGGGGTGCTCCTCTCTTGGAAGGGAGCAAGAGCCAGTCTAGAGCAACCAGACCAGCGGTGAAATCGTCGTGGTACGTCGTCAGGAGGGCCACTAGCCAACGGGCAAGTGACCGGACAACGCAGGAAGCAGCAAAGAGCAGAAGGGCCCCACGCAGATCTCGTGGATGCTGGGAGGCTGGACTTCGGTGCTGGAGCTGCTTAGGGTTAGGGCTTCTCAAACCCCAGTGCACTTACTCGAGGGTCTCTCGGGGGTCGTGCTGGTGAAGCGTCGTGCAGGTTTGGAAGATGGCCGGTCCCACGGGTCTCGTCACACCCACGAATCTCAGCTGGGCTGGATGATGTAGGTAGAGGTCAGAGATGGCAGGGAATCCGGGTCTTGTCGAGCTGGGCAGTCCTGATCCGGAGGAGGGACGTGCAGCAAACCGCAAGAGCTTCGATGGTGCATGCTGGTGTAGGGTGGCTACTCCTTAGCCACAAGGGAGAGTCTTCAGAGAAAGTCAAGAGTTCCTTTCGTGGAAAGTAGTTCAAGATTCAAGATTATCTAATTTGGGAAGGGGGCCTGCTCCTACCTTTATCCAAAGAAAAGGGGCTGGCACGCGACTAGGTCCTGCCCTATGGGTGGGACCAGGAGGGGGGTGGTTACACCCCTCTCCTTTGTCCGGTCTCTCCCCAGCTCAGGGGCTGGGGTGCCCCAGGAACTGGTTTGAACCGGCATATGCACAGTGAGCACCGGGGTGCCACTTGCAGTCACCTTCCTTTCAGCCCTGCCTACCTGGGATACACAAAATCCTGTCTGGGATGGTGCTAGCACCGCCCCTGACAGGAAACCCTTTGTCCAGGCCTCATTTGCTGGAAGGACTCCCAGCAGCAGGAGGGCAGACTTGTGTCTCGGTGGCAGCATCCATTTTGTGGAGCTGAGGCGGTGTCTGACTTTAACCGGGGTTCACAGTTACATACATGTCGTGTCCCTCTAGAAGGGTGGAATGCTAACCCCGTCGCCAGAATTGGCGAGGGGTTAGTATTCCAATTCGTATGACACCTTACTCGACATGTTTTTATAATGCTATACCAAAGTTAGCATTTAACCGCGAGGATTATAATGCACTTAAGAGTATATGGTATAGCGTTATCATGGAACAGCTATTTGGACTTGGTTCCGCAAGCTGCAAACGGGCTCAGCTCGTGCCAGAGCACCATCTCACATAATTCCAAGCACTCTGCCTTCAGGATTGATAAGGCCTGCCATAGGAGTGACTGACAGGAATATATGTGTCCATTTTAGGTTTAGATATAGGTATACTATATCTAAAGCAAAGGGTGATTACACCACCTTGCCCCAGCTGTCATGCAGCCAGTTGTGTCTGTTTGGGTGGCCAGCCAGGGGTGGCATAATACATGCTTCAGCCCCTGGTAGGCCCTGGGAACACCTATGCCCTGGATACCTAAGGTATGCTGTACAGGGACTGATAAGGTGGCCCAGTACCAATTGGTAAAATGCACCTAAGGTACATGGTTGTAATTTAGAGAGAGAACAGCTAGGCTGTGGGTCTGATTAGCAGGCCCACAGCCAGGGAAAGTCGTAAACCAGTGAAGCAAAAAGCAAAAATCTGGGGTGGCCATGGGATTGCAGACCCCACTCTCCTACATAACCCCCCCCCCCCCAAACTTAGGGACATTAAACTAACCTTGACCAGGTGAGTCTTCTTGCTCTAAGTGGAAGTACCTGGAGAGACCATCTGCATTACCATGGTCAGTCCCTGGGCGGTGCTCCTCTGTAAAGTCCATCCCCTGTAGGGAAATGGACCACCTAAGAAGTTTGGGGTTTTCACCCTTCATTTGATTTAGCCATAAGAGGGGCTTATGGTCGGTCTGAATCTTGAAGTGAGTACCAAACAAGTATGGCCTCAACTTCTTCAGGGCCCAAACCACAGCAAAGGCCTCCCTCTCAATAGCTGACCAACGTTTCTCTCTAGGGGTCAGCCTTCTGCTTATAAAAGCATGACCAACAATATTCAGCTGAGATAGAACAGCTCCCACACCCAACTCAGAAGCATCTGTTTGGACAATGAAGATTTTGGAGTAGTCTGGACTCTTGAGAATAGGTGCAGTGCACATGGCCTGCTTTAGGTCATCGAATGCCGTCTGACAGCTGACTGTCCACTGAACTTTCTTTGGCATTTTCTTACTTGTCAGGTCATTAAGTGGCGTCACAATGGACCCATAATTTCTGACAAATTTCCTGTAATAACCAGACAGGCCCAAGAAAGCTCTGACCTGTGTCTGGGTGGTTGGAGGAGCCCAGTCCGATATGGCCTGTATCTTGCTCTCCAGAGGTTGAACTTGGCCTCCACCTACAAGGTGGCCCAAGTATACAACTTGACTCTGCCCTATCTGGCACTTAGTAGCCTTGATAGTGAGGCCTGCCTTTTGCAGGGCCTCCAAAACTTTCCTCAGGTGGATCAGGTGATCCTCCCAGGTGGAGCTAAAGACAGCAATATCGTCTAGATATGCTGCACAAAAGTCATCCAACCCAGTGAGAACTTGGTTCACCAACCTTTGAAAAGTGGCAGGGGCATTTTTCAAACCAAAGGGCATCACCACAAATTGGTAATGACCTCCTGGGGTAGAAAATGCTGTCTTGGCCTTGGCATCCTCAGCTAACCTGATTTGCCAATAACCAGCTGTTAGGTCAAATGTACTTAAGAAAGTTGCAGAAGCCAACTTATCTATCAGTTCATCTGCCCTGGGTATTGGATGGGCATCTGTCTTAGTGACAGGATTGAGACCCCTGTAGTCTAAGCAAAACCTCATCTCTCTCTTACCATCCTGGGTGTGAGGTTTAGGCACTAGAACTACAGGACTAGCCCAAGGGCTCTCTGAGGGTTCAATGACTCCCAATTCCAACATCTTTTGTACTTCAGTTTTTATGCAGTCCCTGACGTGGTCAGGTTGCCTGTAGATTTTACTCTTTATAGGCAGACTGTCTCCAGTGTCCACCTCATGTGTGCACCAGTTTGTCTGACTGGGGGTCAGAGAAAACATTTGCCTGAAGGATTGAAGGACTTGCCTACAATCCTTTTGCTGAGGCTCAGAGAGGCTGTCAGAAAAGACTACACCATCTACTGACCCATCATCAGGGTTCTGAGTGAGCAGGTCTGGGAGAGGGTCACTCTCTTCCTCCTGTCCCTCATCTGTGGCCATGAGCAAGCCCATGTCCTCCCTGTCAACAAATGCGTTGAGCCTATTCACATGAAGTACTCTGTGAGGGCTCCTGGGAGTTCCCATGTCAACCAAGTAGGTGACTTCTCTCTTTTTCTCAATGATGATGTGGGGTCCAGACCATTTGTCTTGGAGAGCTGCTGGGGCCACTGGCTCCAACACCCACACCTTCTGTCCTGCATGGTATACAGTTAGGACAGCCTTTTGGTCATGCCAAGCTTTTTGAAGTTCCTGGCTGGCCTCAAGGTTTTTAGATGCCTTCTCCATGTACTCTGCCATCCTGGAGCGGAGACCAAGTACATAGTCCACTATGTCAAGTTTAGGCTTTTTGAGAGGTAACTCCCATCCTTCCTTCACAAGACGTAGGGGTCCTCTTACAGGATGTCCAAACAAAAGTTCAAAAGGGCTGTAACCAACCCCCTTCTGTGGGACCTCTCTGTAAGCAAACAGAAGGCAGGGTAAAAGGATGTCCCATCTTCGCCTAAGCTTTTCTGGTAACCCTTTTATCATCCCTTTGAGGGTCTTGTTGTATCTTTCAACAAGCCCATTGCATTGTGGGTGATAGGGTGTGGTGAATTTGTAATTGACACCACATTCCTTCCACATAGCAGTCAAGTATCCTGACATGAAGTTTGCACCTCTGTCAGAGATCACCTCCTTAGGGAACCCCACTCTGGAGAAAACTCCAACCAGGGCCCTTGCCACAACAGGAGCTGTAGTGGTTCTAAGGGGAATAGCTTCTGGATACCTGGTGGCATGATCCACTACCACCAGTATAAATCTGTGCCCAGATGCTGTTGGGGGGTCCATTGGTCCAACAATGTCAATCCCCACTCTTTCAAAGGGAACCCCCACCACAGGTAGTGGTATAAGGGGGGCCTTTGTTGTGCCACCTGATTTGCCACTGGCTTGGCAGGTGACACAGGAACGACAAAAGTTCTTAGTGTCCTCAGACATATGGGGCCAGTGAAAGTGTGGGGCAAGCCTGTCCCAAGTCTTATTCTGGCCTAAGTGACCTGCAAGGGGAATTTCATGGGCCAAGGTGAGAAGGAAACCTCTCAGAGACAAGGGGATGACCAGCCTCCTGGTAGCACCAGGCTTGGGGTCTCTTGCCTCAGAGTAAAGGAGTCCATCGTCCCAGTACACTTTATGGGCACCTGTGGCATTCCCTGCAGCCTCAGCAGCAGCCTGCTGTCTGAGGGGTTCAAGAGAGGAACAGTCTAACTGTGCCTTCCTCAAGTCTGCCCTGGAAGGGCCCCCTGTCCCAAGAAACTCAACCTGTTCAGGCTCAAGCTCTTCTAGGACAGTTCCTTCTGGGGTCTTGGGGTCAGTCTCCTGAGAGAGCTGATCCATCACCTGAGGCAAGGGGGAAGAGTCAATCTTACCCCTACTGCTCTTTCTCTTGGGTAGTGTCTGGTCCATTGTTCCAGGATCCAGCACTAGTTCAGCTGGGCATTTCTTGGCCTGTGACCTAGTCACAGCAAGGACATGTGCTGACAAACCTAACATTTCCACATGAGTCCTATACTCCACATCTGACCATAAGGAGGACTCCAAATCATTGCCCAAAAGACAGTCCACAGGGAGGTCTGAACTAACAACAACCCTTTTGAGGCCATTTACCCCTCCCCAGGAGAAGTTAACAAGTGCCATACTATGGGAGGTAGTGGCATTGCTAGCATTGGTCACCAGGTATTACCCAGTATTACCTGGTCAGGGTCCACAAAGTTCGGTGTCACCATGGTGACACTGGCACAAGTGTCCCTGTAGGCCTGAGCCATTTTTCCATTAATCAAAGGCGTCTGACTGTACTTGCCCAGAGTACTGGGACTTATTGTAGGGGTCATATCCATGTCCCCAGTACAAACAAGAACAGCCTGAGTAGGTGTTCTGACTAAGTCAGAGCCCGCCTCAGTTCCCAGGGTTAACCCCACTATAGCCTTAGGAGGATTACTACCACTACTAACTGTACTAGGGGGTGCAGATGCCTTGGGGGCAGTAGTGGTAGGAGTTGGGCCTTTCTTGGTGCACTCACTAAACCAGTGAGTATTAATTTTGCAGTATTGGCACCATGGTTTCTTCTGACCATTCTTCTTCTTTTGGGAATTCTGGGAATTCTGGGACCCACCCTCTTTAGATTGTTGGGGCCCTGTTGAAGACTTCTGGTCATTTTGCTTATTCTCATTACCCTTGGGATCTGCTTTCTTCTGGCCACCACCCTGGTTCTGGTTCTGCTGCTTGACCCTTGTCCTGACCCATCTGTCTGCCTTCTTTCCAAATTCTTAGGGAGAGGTCAGATCTGAGTCAATAAGGTGCTGATGCAACAACTGATTTTGACAATTACTTAAGATTTGTTCTCTCATAATTAGATTATACAATCCTGTGTAATCAGTAACTTTACTTCCCAGTAACCAGCCTTCAAAAGCCTTAGTGGCACAATCTACAAAGTCAGCCCAATCTTGAGACTGAATTTTCTGGGTGTCTCTGAACAGCAACCTGTACTGTTCAGTGGTTAAGCCAAACCCATCAATCAGTGTATTTTTCAAGACTTGGTAATTGTTAGCATCCTCAGCTCTAGTAGTGAGGAGCTTATCTCTACCTTTACCTTCAAAGGAGAGCCACAAAATAGCTGCCCACTGACTCTGGGGGATGCACTGGACAGTGCAGGCCCTCTCCAAAGCAGTCATCCATTTGTGGATGTCATCCCCTTGTTTAAAGGGGGGCACTATTTTACTCAGGTGTCTAGTATCAAAACTCCTGTCTTTATCCTTAGGGATATTGCTGCCACCAGTGGGGACTACCCCACTTAACTGTTGCTCTCTAGCAAAGGCAAGCTTCTCTTTGGCAAGGGCAAGTTCTTCCCTCTGAATCCTCAGATTAGCCCGTTTCATCCTTGCTTCATGTTCTCTCCTCTGAGGGGAAGTTATTCTCCTCTGAGCAGAGCCATGAGAGTGCACAGATCTATTGGAGTCCCTAGAATGAGACCTATCTCTTCTACCTCCAATGTTAGGCCTGTTTAGGGTCAGTACTGGGGGTCCCCCAGATCCTTCCCTATGCAGGTCTAAGTTGGCCCTAGTAAGTCTGCTGACTAGCTCAGGACCATTGTCTGCCTCATCCCCAGAAATAACCTCTTCATCCTGTTCCTCCTCTACTTCCTCGGTTTCAGGGAGGTCAGGATCACCAAGGGTACCTTCTAAGGGGGGCATGCTCCCATCTGTATGGGAAACCTTTCTAGCATCATAAGTCTCTAAGAGACCTAACAGGAAAGGAGTGGTAGGGTTAGAACCCTGTTTTAGTTTCCTGGAGGTACACAATTGTCTCATCTCCTGGAAGCTAAGGGCTGCATATCTGGAAGTGACCTGTGGAGGGTCAACAACCACAAGGGGAGTCTCTGAAGACTCTCCATGGGTAGACATGCTTCTAGTGTGGTGTAAGTGATGCACCTACCTACACTATGGGTTTACCTACTGATCCCTTGCTAAGAGTTGTTGTCAGGGTGTGCTAAGCCCTGTTACACTACAACAGCTGGTTCAGTAGAACTCAGAGTATTCTAAGTTAAGTTATATGTACCTGGGTACTTATGTGATCTTTCAATTGATATTCTTAGGATACGTGCGAGGTAAAACAACAGCAAGCTCAAATCCCAACCGCTGCACACCAATGTGAGAAGTTGGCCTGATATATAGTGCTCACTATTCTAGTGATCACTTTGTATCATACCAAACAACCCTTATTGATGATTGGTTGTAAGTCAACCTTATTAGACCAGCTATCCTAGTAGCGTGGACAAGAGCAGTCTTTAGGCTAAACTCTAGAGGGCGTGTTAAGCCAGCTGTTTTACCATCACATATACCCCTTGAACACCAAGTGAAAGGACACCACACAAGTTGTTATAAAAATATAGGATATTTATTAATAACAAGTCTACCCTGAACTCTTTATGAGTCAGGGAGCTAAGCACAATACAAAACTCTTATGAAAATACTCCAAAAAGTGGGATGTGAAATACTAGCAGGTAAGTAACAAGAACCAGAGGCTTCAGGATCGCTAGGACTACACTACTGAACCCTAAGGTTAGAAGCAGGAGGCCTAGGGAGATCGGGTGCAGAGTGTGCACTCTCACGCGGGATGCGGGAAGAAGTCTATGGATGCTAGCGTTTCTAAAGTTACTGTTTCCGGACGAATCCGACTAGGTAGACTAAAAACGAAAAAGGATCTGGACACTTGGATAGTGAACCTGTGCTGGAGCACCGAAATACTCAAGTTACCTAGCCCAGGGGCCGCGGCTGCATAGGGTTCAAAAGACGTCGGGAATCCTCGTTGAAGTCTATGGAGCCTGAAAGAAGAAGTTGCTGGCAGGCGACCAGTGAAGATGTTCGGAGTGATCCAAGCCTGGATCGGAGTTGAAGACGACCTGAAAGCAGAGGGGACTCAGTTCTTAATCACTAGCCAGTGATTGAGGGGGCACCAGGATGGCACGGATGAGGGCACCTTGATCAGGTGAGTGGGCGACGCTGGACTCTGCAGGCACCCGGACCAGGAGGCGTTGTCGGCGACCAGGCTGGAGGTACGAGCTGTCCCACGTAGGTGTCTGCTGTCGGCGATGCTGGATCCGAGGTTGGAGCAACAAGCCTTGGCAAAGGCAAGCCCACGCGGTGAAGACAAGATGGCGTCTGGAGTGGACCAGGAGGGTCCGGGGTGCTCCTCTCTTGGAAGGGAGCAAGGGCCAGTCTGGAGCAACCAGACCAGCGGTGAAATCATTGTGGTACGTCATCAGGAGGGCCACTAGCCAACGGGCAAGTGACCGGACAACGCGGGAAGCAGCAAAGAGCAGAAGGGCCCCACGCAGATCTCGTGGATGCTGGGAGGCTAGACTTCGAAGCTGGAGCTCCTTAGGGTTAGGGCTTCTCAAAACCCAGTGCACTTACTCGAGGGTCTCTCGGGGGTCGTGCTGGTGAAGCGTCGTGCAGGTTTGGAAGATGGCCGGTCCCACGGGTCTCGTCACACCCACGAATCTCAGCTGGGCTGGATGATGTAGGTAGAGGTCAGAGATGGCAGGGAATCCGGGTCTCGTCGAGCTGGGCAGTCCTGATCCGGAGGAGGGACGTGCAGCAAACCGCAAGAGCTTCGATGGTGCCTGCTGGTGCAGGGTGGCTACTCCTTAGCCACAAGGGAGAGTCTTCAGAGAAAGTCAAGAGTTCCTTTCGTGGAAAGTAGTTCAAGATTCAAGATTATCTAATTTGGGAAGGGGGCCTGCTCCTACCTTTATCCAAAGAAAAGGGGCTGGCACGCGACTAGGTCCTGCCCTATGGGTGGGACCAGGAGGGGGGTGGTTACACCCCTCTCCTTTGTCCGGTCTCTCCCCAGCTCAGGGGCTGGGGTACCCCAGGAACTGGTTTGAGCCGGCATATGCACAGTGAGCACCGGGGAGCCACTTGCAGTCACCTTCCTTTCAGCCCTGCCTACCTGGGATTCACAAAATCCTGTCTGGGATGGTGCTAGCACCGCCCCTGACAGGAAACCCTTTGTCCAGGCCTCCGTTGCTGGAATGACTCCCAGCAGCAGGAGGGCAGACTTGTGTCTCGGTGGCAGCATCCATTTTGTGGAGCTGAGGCTGTGTCTGACTTTAACGGGGGTTCACAGTTACATACATGTCGTGTCCCTCTAGAAGGGTGGCATGCTAACCCCGTCGCCAGAATTGGGGAGGGGTTAGTATTCCAATTCGTATGACACCTTACTCGACATGTTTTGATAATGCTATACCAAAGTTAGCATTTAACCGCGAGGATTATAATGCACTTAAGAGTATATGGTATAGCGTTATCATGGAACAGCTATTTGGACTTGGTTCCGCAAGCTGCAAACGGGCTCAGCTCGTGCCAGAGCACCATCTCACATAATTCCAAGCACTCTGCCTTCAGGATTGATAAGGCCTGCCATAGGAGTGACTGACAAGAATATATGTGTCCATTTTAGGTTTAGATATAGGTATACTATATCTAAAGCAAAGGGTGATTACACCACCTTGCCCCAGCTGTCGTGCAGCCAGTTGTGTCTGTTTGGGTGGCCAGCCAGGGGTGGCATAATACATGCTTCAGCCCCTGGTAGGCCCTGGGTACACCTATGCCCTGGATACCTAAGGTATGCTGTACAGGGACTGATAAGGTGGCCCAGTACCAATTGGTAAAATGCACCTAAGGTACATGGTTGTAATTTAGAGAGAGAACAGCTAGGCTGTGGGTCTGATTAGCAGCCCCACAGCCAGGGAAAGTCGTAAACCAGTGAAGCAAAAAGCAAAAATCTGGGGTGGCCATGGGATTGCAGACCCCACTCTCCTACAAATATAATATCTAATATACAAGAAGGCACCTTGAATTACACAGTACCTGAAGACATTATAAAGGTCTTTAGAAATTTTTATCAAAAGTTATACATGGAGGAGACGCACTTCGATGGTGTTAACTAAGGTTTTAAGGATGAAGGACCCTAATTGGCTGGGACAGACAGAATTATGCTTGATAATGATATTAACGCACAACTTACTACTTGTGTAACGATATATCTGTAAGAGACATTAGTTAGTATTAGATTCCTTACCTTAGAATATCCTCAGGCGTCAGACTGGATCCGGAAATTTTTGCATAGCAGTACCCTTGCGCGTCGGTAGGCGTCGTCTGCGGCTCCGCGTCCGTCGTCGGCGTCGTGATGACGTCGTCGGAGTACTTAGACGCCGCCTCTGCGTGCTGACGTCAGTTCTTAGACACAGCTTTTCCGCGCCGGAAACGCAGAGCCATGTTAAAAACCAACACTGGTGCCATTGAAACTAGGGCCCTGAAAGGGGACAACCCTAACCCTAGATATTGGTTCGCAGAACGGGGAGGATGGGTGGGTCGGTAAGGAATCTAATACTAACTAATGTCTCTTACAGATATATCGTTACACAAGTAGTAACTTGTGCATCTGAAAGAGACATGTTAGTATTAGATTCCTTACCTTAGAATAGATACCCCAGCAATACCAACCCCGGAGGTGGGTCTGCAAACCAATAATCACACCAGAAAGTCCTGGAGGACGGAACGGCCAAAGAAGCCATCCCTCCGGACTTGGCTGTCCAGGCAGTAGTGTCTCGCAAACTTGTGCAGCGATGCCCACGTAGCCGCCTGACAGATGTCTTGTAAGGGCACACCCCTGCCCAGGGCAGTGGTAGTCGCCGTGGCTCGGGTAGAATGAGCCCGCAATCCAGCAGGAGGCTCCTTGCGAGCCAAGGAGTAGCATGCCTGGATACACAGGATGATCCACCGGGAGATGGTCCTCTTGTGCACCGCTTTCCCCTTCTTCGCGCCCACGTAACCAACAAAGAGTTGGTCATCCACCCGGAACTGGCGTGTGCGATCCAAGTAGAATGAGAGCGCACGTTTTGGGTCCAGACAGTGGAGCCGCTCTTCCTCTTTAGAGGGATGCGGTGGCGGGAAGAAGGTTGGCAAGGTGATAGACTGCCCGATGTGGAAGGCCGTGACAACCTTGGGCAGGAAAGAAGGTTTGGTATGCAGCACCACTTTGTCCGGATGGACAGAAAGGAAAGGTGGAGTACAAGAAAGGGCCTGGAGCTCACTCACTCTCCTGGCAGAGGTGATGGCAACCAGGAAAGCAGTCTTCAAAGTCAGAAGGCAAAGAGGACAGTTGTGAAGTGGCTCAAAGGGAGCGCACATCAGAAATGTAAGAACCAGGTTCAAGTCCCACTGAGGCATCACAAACGGAACAGGAGGAAACGTGTGTGTGATGCCCTTAAGAAATCTATTAACAATAGGGGACTTGAACAAAGAAGGTTGATCAGGCAGCCTGAGAAAGGCTGAAAGGGCAGAAAGGTAGCCCTTGATAGTGCCCAGAGCAGAGCCCTGCTGGGCAAGAGAAAGAAGGAAGAGAAGGACTTCAGAAAGAGGGGCACTGAGGGGATCCACAGCCTTTGCTGTGGACCATGCCACAAATCTGTTCCACCTGCAGGCGTATACCAACTTTGTGGAGGGACGCCTGGCTGCCAGAATGATGTTACAAACTTCAGGAGGCAAGTCAAATGGCCTCAACTGTCGCCGCTCAATCTCCAAGCATGGAGGTGGAGACTGGACAGGTTCGGGTGGAGGACCGTCCCCTGCTGCTGCGACAGAAGTACCTTCGCGCCCAGTCCGGAGCCACAAGGATGACTTGGGCCCGGTCGCGCTTGATCTTCTTCAGCACTCTGGGCAGAAGTGGTATAGGCGGAAAGGCGTACAACAGACCGCAACTCCACTCGCGACGAAAAGCGTCTCCGAGCGAGTGCCGCCTTGGAAATTCCAACGCGCAGAACTGATGACATTGCGCGTTCTCTTCGGTGGCGAATAGATCTAACCAAGGCTCTCCCCATCGCTGAAAGAGGCCTTGCGCCACGTCCGAGTTCAGACGCCATTCGTGATCCATCATGCACCGACGACTGAGCTCGTCCGCCCTGGCGTTCAGAGAACCTGCCAGGTGTTGAGCCACCAGGGTCACGCCCTGGCGTTCCAGCCATTGCCAAAGGCGAAGAGCCTCTTGACAAAGGATCCACGACCCCACCCCGCCTTGTTTGTTGCAGTACCACATGGCGGTGGTGTTGTCCGTGAATACCTGCACTACACTCCCCCGGACAGAGGGGAGGAATGCCTTCAGTGCCAGACGAATCGCCCGGAGCTCCAACAGGTTGATGTGGAGCCGGGTCTCCGCCGGAGACCAGAGGCCTCTGATCTCCGCCTCTCCCAAGTGGCCTCCCCAGCCCTGGAGGGACGCGTCCGTCACAACTACGTGCTCCGGTTGGGGAAGGGAGAGTGATCTGCCGCTGACCCAATCGCGGTCCGTAAGCCACCACTGCAGCTGTACGTAGTGCCCTCCGAGATCAGGACGTGGTCGGATAGGTTGCCCTGATGCTGGGCCCACTGAAACTTCAGGTGCCACTGCAGAGCCTGCATCCGCCACCTGGCGTGATGCACCAGTAGGATGCAGGAGGCCATCAGCCCCAGAAGCCGCAGCGTCAACCTGACCGAAACCCGGGATAACGGCTGAAAGATGGGAATCAGAGCCTGAATATTCCGGACCCGCTGTTAGGGTGGATAAACCCAAAACCGCGACGAGTCCAGAACCGCTCCGATGAAGAGGAGCTTCTGAGAGGGGCACAGGTGTGACTTCTGCACATTGATGGAGAACCCCAGCTGGTGCAGGAGGCCCGCCGTTGTCTGGAGGTGGCTGACGACTGTCTGGGGTGAGCCTGCCTTCAACAGCCCGTCGTCGAGGTAGGGGAAGACTGAAACCCCTAACCTGCGCAGATGAGCTGCGACCACCGCCATCACCTTTGTGAACACCTGTGGGGCGCTGGTAAGGCCGAAGGGGAGCACGGTAAATTGAAAGTGCTCGTGGCCCACCATGAACCGCAGGTAGCGCCGGTGGGCAGGCAGGACGGGGATATGAAAGTAAGCGTCCTGCAAGTCCAATGCTACCATCCAGTCTCCTGGGTCCAGGGCAGCCAGAACCTGAGCCAGTGTCAGCATCTTGAACTTCTCCTTCCGGAGGAAGCCGTTGACGTTCCTTAGGTCCAAGATAGGGCGTAGGCCCCCTTTGCCCTTCTTGGGTACCAGAAAGTAGTGGGAGTAGCAACCACACCCTACTTCTGGCCCAGGAACGCGCTTGATGGCCCCCTTGGCCAAGAGGGCCGTAACTTCCTCCTGCAGAAGTCGCAAATGATCCCCCGATACACGGTGGTTCTGCGGTGGCATGGCTGGAGGAGTCGCCTCGAAGGGGAGGGAGTAGCCCCTTCGGACGATTTGCAGCACCCACCTGTCCGATGTGACAGTGCGCCAGTGGAGGTGGTGATGGCGAACCCTGCCCCCCACTGGCGTCACATGGGCCTGAAAGCACGGACTAGGAGGGTTTTGAGGCGGATGCTGCGGGGGAAGGTGTGGACTGACCTCGCCGCTGCCCCCGACCGCCCGGACGGCGGTTCCCACGGCCGCCACCGCGTTGGGTATTGCCCTGCGGTGCGTGGCTGGCGGCGCTTGTGGGCGCACCCCTTCCGTGGCCACAAAAGGAGTGAAAGGCAGCCGATTGCTGGCGCTGGCCCGAGAGGCCCAAGGACTTGGCCGTAGCCCTGGAGTCCTTAAAGCGCTCGAGCGCATGGTCTGACTTGTCGCCAATGAGGCGACGGCCATCGAACGGAATGTCCATGAGCGTGCTCTGGACATCTGCCGAGAAGTTGGCGGACCTCAGCCAGGTGTGGCGTCTGACCGCCACCGTCGTTGCCATCGCTCTACCTAGCGAGTCGGTGGTATCCAGCCCACACCTGATGGAATACTTGGCTGCATCCCGGCCCTCCACAAGGGCTTGGCCGAGTTTGGCCCGTACCTCCAACGGACACTCTTGCAGCACTTCCGCGACCGTATCCCACACAGAGTGGGTGTAACGTCCCAAGAGGCAGGCGGTGTTGGAAGACCGCAGGCCTAGACTAAGGGATGAGAAGATCTTCTTCCCATACTGGTCATACCTCTTGGATTCCCTGTCCGGCGGGGCCGACGGGAATGCGGTTTGGGAATTGGAGGCCTGGATGACCAGGCTCTCGGGGGTAGGGTGGGAGGACAGGAAACATGGGTCGCCCGGGGCTGGGCGGTGGCGTCTGGCCACGTTCCTATCTACGGGTGAACCCGTAGCGGGCTTGGACCAAGTGCCCAGAAGAACGTCGGTCAAGGCCTCATTAAAGGGCAGCAGAGGCTCGGCCGAGCTTGACTGCGGCTTAAGGACCTCAGTGAGGAGGTTAGTCCTCACTGCCGCGATGGGGAGCTCAAGGCCCAAGGCCTTGGCAGCCCTCATCAGCACCACACTATATGTTGCCCCCTCCTCGGAAGCCACGGTAGGAGGGGAGACAAACCCAGTGTCTGCAGAGGTGTCCAGGCCACTGGCCTCCCCAAGGTCTCCTGTCCAGGCCTCATGAGACTGACACTCCCTGGTCAGAGGGTCCTCAGACCCCTCCCAGTCCTCTTCATCACCCATCTCCTGAAACTCAGGGTTCTCAGCTAATGGGGCCTGTTCGTAGAAGTGAAACTCCCCAAACGACGTCTGGAGCGGCGCCCATCGGGGCCGTCCCGACGCCGGAACAGGAACGAAGGTGGAACCGGGGACGGCGCCGCCCGAGGACGGCGCCAGAGGCGACACCTGAGGGTCTGACGCCGGGGAGGTCGTAAGGTCGACCGGCGACGAACCAGATCCCGAAGGAGGTCCAGCGGCGTCGGGCCCGAAGGCGCCGGCGGCGCTGGAACAACTGAACCCCTCGGCGCCGGGCCCGAAGGCGCCGGCAGTGCCGGGATAACGGGAACCTGCGGCGCCGGGCCCGAAGGCGTCGGCGGCGCCGGGGCCGAAACACCCGACGGCGTCGGGCAGATCCCCCCGACCCGCTAGGGGTCCCAGACAGGTCCGCTGGACCCGAAGGCGGCGCGGAGCCCGTCGGAGAAGAGAGTTTCCTCATGGCCATGTGGAAGTGCTCGATCTCCTCCGGTGTCGCGTTGAGCCCAGGGACCGAAGGGTATGGGGCTGAATGCGGCACCCGCGACTCCGACGGAGCCGCGTGGGTGGTGTCACCCGAACCCCCGGCCGCATCGCGCGAGCGTCGGGGGGAGTCCGAAGAGCGATGACGCCGCTTGGACTTCTTGTGCCGCTTACCTGATGATGACTTCGACCCGGAGGAGTGCGGCCTACTCTCGGAACTGTGGTGGCTCCGAGCCCGCGACCTGTCCCTCGACCTCCCATGGGATCGGGACCTCTTGCGGCACGGGACCGACTGCCGGAGTTCGAGCCGCCTGCTGGACCGCTCCCGTCTGGCTTTCGAAGAGAGGGCCCGGCAGTCGGAGCAGGCCTTGTCGTCGTGGTCGACGCCGAGACAAGATAAACACACGCGGTGAGGATCCGTGACTGACATCAGGCGGTCGCAATCATCGCAGTGCTTAAACCCGGGCATCCCTACGGCACCGTTGGAGTTGAAGACTCGAAAAAAGGATCAAAAATGATCAAAAAGGGTTAGTCAAAAAGAGACTAGGGTTACTGCTTTTTCCAGATCTGCGCTTGCTGGCGCGGAAAAAAGAAGAACTGACGTCAGCACACGGAGGCGGCGTCTAAGTACTCCGATGACGTCATCACGGTGCCCACGACGCGGAAGACGGACGCGGAGCCGCAGACGACGCCTACCGACGCGCAAGGGTACTGCTACGCAAACATTTCCAGATCCAGTCTGACGCCTGGGGATATTCTACGGTAAGGAATCTAATACTAACGTGTCTCTTTCAGATATAGAAGAAGTGATCGAAGCATTACAGGAACTAGCGCCAGGGAAGGCTTCGGGTCCTGATAATATCCCACTCGAAGTGTATAAAAGTTTACAGGAGATTGCCCCTATACTAGTGGATCTATTCAATGGTATAATTTATTCTGGGGATATACCACGGTCATGGAAGGAAACAAATATTGTTGTATTTCATAAAAAGGCTAAGCCTAATGAAAAACCTGACTCATAACGTCCAATATCCCTCATTAATACTGACACAAAGGTTTACGCTAAGGTCTTGGCCAAAAGGCTCGGAGGGGTTATTGGCGGTCTGGTCCCCCGTGGCAGCATGGGTTTATTCCAGGCCGTGGGACCACGGATCATATCAGATGTGCTATCACGCTATTTGATGCCGAGGCTGCCACAGGAGGACCGATAGCCATGATCCTTCTGGATGCCGTAAAGAACTTTGATCGCGACAAGTGGGGATATTTGTGGGGGATATTGGACCGAAGGGGCTTTGGCCCTAAAATCACGAGAGCTATTAAGGCAATGTATTCCGACCCGAAAGCCAGAATTTAATTAAAGGGAGGTAGCTCAGAACTATTCTCTATCTCTAGGGGGACACGACAGGGGTGTCCCTGCTCACCTATTCTTTTTGCCATGTACATAGATCCGCTGAAACGTTCTCTTTTAGAATGCAGGGAGATTGATCCAGTAGTCTGCAACAGGTTTGAAACTAAGTTGCTAGCCTATGCAGATGATCTGGCTATTATCACCCCGGAACCAGAGAAGGCTATGGCAGTGATTACAGGAATAGCCAGGGATTTCAGGCGGGATTCAGGATATCTCTTAAATGAAAGCAAAACCCAGGTAATCTGTACAAACAATATTTTAAGATCTGATGTGAGGTATCTCGATGCAGCAGTTTATCTGGGAGTTAGAATAAGTTCAACTAATGAAATTGTAAAAGATAATTTTAATCCGTTGCTAAAATCAATCACGGCAGATCTGAAGAGAATAGATGTCCTCCATCTTTCTATAATAGGAAGAGTTAATGTTCTTAAAATGACCATGCTCCCATAGATACTATATTTATTTAGGTCAATTCATATTTGATCGATGAGGCCATGGTAAAAACTATAGAGACAGTCTTTGTTAATTTCATCTGGCAGTATGGCAAGATCAGACGATCGTTGAAATATCTGTCCCTTCCGCAACAAAGGGGAGGGCTGGCTATGCCAAATATTACATTTTATCAGCTGGCTTGCCTGCTGAGCCAGATGGCAATTTTATTTGACCCTGCCACACCATGGGTGATACCCGCTATGGCGACCAAACAATTCCATCTATATGAGCTCTTGTTGGGCAGTGAGGCCCTGGGACTTCTGTTACGTACAAATGATAGAAGATACTTTGAGAAAAATGCGATATAAGGTAGTGGATAGTTTCTCGGAAATTTGGAAGTTAGCCCGAAAGGCAAAGGTAATCCCCAAAATCAATTTCTATACACCTTTGTAGAACTCCAGTATTCTCCCGCTTTGTAGCTATGATAGAATGGCGAGACTGTGGGAGCAACAAGGGATCAAGAGAATAGGGGATATCTTCGAAGGATACAAGTTGCTGAGCTTTGAAGAAATTCAGCAGAAATTTGGAATCCGGGCGAGTCAGGGACTCAAGTTTCGGCAGATCTCTGGGGGGTATTAGACCTCGGATCATCCCAGGAGGTCAGATCAGCACGATAGATTATTTATTAAGGGGTGGAACTAAAATTAAGATGATCTATGGCTCCTTATTGTCTAGCATACAAGATCTGGAAAAACGTGAAACGTCCTGGGTAGATTAGACGATCCGGATGTAGATATAGATAAATCACTTCACTACAGACGGCCAGCAAAGTTTTCCGCTCCTCGAATTTGAAAGCTCAGCAATACAAGACTCTTTTTAATCTGTATTTCACCCCTGCCAAATTATATGAATGGGGGAAAAGAGTGGATGACAAATGTCCAAGATGCCATGAAGGCCCAGCCAATTTGCTGCATATGTTTTACCAATGTGATAAATTATCTCTAATTCAGGGGGAGATTGAGAAATTTTGGGAGGGGCTGTTAGGTTCTAAGATCAATCTATCCCCTACCCTAATGCTTATAGGAATTGATAGTAATCTGGGGCTCAACAAGGAGAATGAAGCCTTCGTGTTTTTGTGCATGGCTGTTCTCCGGATATTGCTAGATTCCGCCTGGAAAGATATAGCACCCCCTTCTTATCAGATGTGGTTGGCTAGTCTCTTGGGGATCCACAACATCGAATCCGCCCTCTGTTCACGGAGGGGTAGAAAGATGAGGGATTGGGGTCTGGTTATATGGGCACCGATCAGGGGTTGGTTGGATGCTCACATATAAATTTTAATGTCCCGAGAAATCCATTTGGAGCGACCTATGAAGGTTTTGGAATGAACTATTGATTTAGCAAATTATGATATAAACTAGCTGCCCAACCCGACGTTGTCCGGGTATAAAAAAGATTTACCTGAAGGACGGCAAACTTTACCGAACGCTGCGGGCGGAGCTTGCCGGCACTGATGGCGGACGCGTAATTCCCGAGCTCCGTGCCGCCGCCTTAATAATCCATTAGAAATCCTACATCGGCTGTCTTTTTCACAGCAGAAAAGCACCAGCTAGCACTTGCCACACTCCGGTGTGCAGCGGGGGCCGAATTGCGGACCCTGGGGGCGTTGAACATCGCCGGCGCCCAAGACAACCCGGACCGCGGACGAGGCCGCTGGTCCGCGGCCCTGCGTGTGCCAAACGCCGGGGGACGTGCAGAGACGTGCGGCCGGGGGGAGCCGGCCGAGCCCGGCAGGCATCGCATCCTTGGTGCCCGGGGGGGCAAAACTCACGACCCACGAGGAGGTGAGGCGCACGACACCTGGTGCATCCCCACAGCCTCCAACCCTCCACCCCCCCCCCTCGGTCCAATATCGCGCTGTGGGCCCCTGCGCTCATATGCCTGTAGAGCGCCAGGGGAGAGGCCCCTCCAGCACCTGAACCCTGTCCGCCCGTGACGCTCCTCACCAGCTGCACATACCTGGAGACACGTGCACCAGCGAGTAAGGATTCCCTACACTGCTGGAGATCTACCACGTCCCACCTCTACGTCTGGGCAGCGGACCTTCACCACATCGGCGCACAACAAGTCGCTGAGGCCTGAAGATAGCGTTTGGCGCGCAAACAATCCCACAGCAGACTCTGGGCCTTGCCTGCTATGCGTCGCCCAGTGGCGCAGCGAGTTGCCCTCGGTCGGTTCGCAGGAGAGGAGTCCGCCTTGCTGACTGAGACTTGAGGACGCCCAGGGAGGAGGCGTCGCCCCCGGTGCTCCGGAGGGATCTTTTTTGCCCAATACCCCGCGCGGGCCCTGCTGTCGCCCTGAGCACTAGGAAACTCCAATAGACCGCCAGGAGTGGGTCTCTGCTGGACGCAGCTCACGACGTGCCACTCGGGGTGTTACCCCACTATTGGACGACACACGCACCCCCCAAACCTTGTGGTACTGGCCCCAAGAACACCACCTGACTAGATGCCATTATGGGGAAAGGGGACAAGACTCAGAGTAAACTCCCCTTCGAGAACCGCCGATCCAAGCCCTCTGAAACTCAAGAGGCGGACCAGGCCCACCAAGCGGGAGGCGCAGAGAACTCGGTCTACTCAGATATCAAAACCTTGCTATTATCGATGGAGAAGGGCATGCAAGACAGTATGGCCTCTATAGGCACTAAAATAGATGCCCTCACTTATCGAATGGACCGCATTGCGGAGCGCATGGACAAACATGCGGAGCGTCTGGACATGTCCGAGCGACACCTAACGGAGGTAGAGGAGGCTCACACGGAACTTGACAACGATCACAAGAAAATCAGCAAGCTACTGCAAGTCATACAGGATAAGGCGGAGGATTTAGAAGTCCGCTCAAGACGCTCCAACATACGAATCACAGAGGTTTCGGAGACGACGCCAACGGGCAACATAGAAAAGTTTGTAGAGAAACTCCTGGTCACACTACTGGGAGAAACTGCCGTCTCCCCAATATTTAAAGTGGAGCGGGCACACCGTTCGCTAGGCCCTCGTCCACACCCTGGAGCCCCACCACGGCCCATTATTGCCAAGCTCTTAAATTACAGAGACAGGGACACGGCCCTTCGACTGGCCCGTGACAAGAAGAAACTGCAATACAAGGGATCTGAAATCTCCCTGTATCCAGACTTTACAGCCAGAGTGCAGGAGGAACGCAGGCATTTCCCCCATACAAGAAACAGCTTTGTGATCTTGGGCTCGATTATGCCATGTTGTACCCTGCAAAACTGAGAATTAACCGGCAAGGTCACTCCCATATTTTCACTGACCCTAAAGCTCTGCAGCAGGCCCTGAAGGTGTAGTCCAAAGACCATCGGAAAGACACTGGCAGCCAAGCAGAAGGCGATGGGAATCGGAGTCAGCTCGACGAACAGGACTGACATAGCCCGACAACGAACTAGTTGCGTTTCGAGTTGTGCTTACCTACCTCGATCACCAGAACTGTGCCAGGCCCGGGACTGGAATTGAAGCTGGCACTCACTATACTCCCGAGCTGGGTGTGGTCAGAATAACTCGGATCAAGAACAGATTAACGGTTTGAACTGATTGTTGGTAAGAGTATTCCGTTACACACCTTATATGTGAAACTAGCCTATTGGGTTTATAGCTAAGACTTGAACACTGAGATTGAAGCTCCACATGTTCCCAGGCTCAAGGCACTCACATGGAATGTCCATGGCCTAAATGACCACCGAAAAGTCAGGAAAGTTATTGTGAGAAGTTGGCCTGATATGCAGTGCTCACTATTCTAGTGATCACTATGTATCAGTCCAGACAACCCTTATTGATGATTGGTTGTAAGTCAACCTGATAGACCAGCTATCCTAGTAGCATGGATACGAGCAGTCTAAGGCTAAGACTCTAGAGGGCGTGTTAAGCCAGCTGTTTTACCATCACATTACCCCTTGAACACCAAGTGAAAGGACACCACACAAGTATATTTATTTATAACAGGACTACCCTGGCTCTTTATGAGACAGGGAGCTAAGCACACAACAAAACTCTTAAAGAAATACTGAAAGTCGCACAATTTACACAAATGCCCGAGGGGCACGAAAAACCATATACACAAGAAGTGGAATGCGAAGTTACTAGCAGGTAAGTAATACTTTTCTAGACTGTAGAAACGCTAGGCCTACAATGCTGAACCCTTGGATTAGAAGCAGGAGGCCTAGGGACGCCGTGTGCAGAGTGGGAACTCTCACGCGTAATGCGGGAACAAGTCTATGGATACTAGCAATTGCAAAGTTAATGTTCTCGGGCGAACCCGACTAGGTGGGTCGAAAACAAGAGTGGATCCAAACACTTAGGGTGTTGGACTATGCTGGAGCACCGGAGTACTCAGTTTACCTAGCCCAGGGGCTGCGGCTGCATAGGTTTCAAGTTGCGTCGGAAACCCTCGTTGAAGAACCAGGAGCCTGAAGAAAGAAGTTGCTGGCAGGCGGCCAGTGAAGAAGTTCGTGGTGATCCAAGCCTGGATCAGGGAAGAAGAAGACCTGTAAGCAGGGGGGACCAAGTTCTGAATCACTAGCCAGTGATTTAGGTGGGCACCAGGATGGCACCGGACGAAGTCACCTCGACCAGGTGAGTGGGCGCTGCTGGGCTCTGCAGTCTCTCGGACCAGGAGGCGTTGTCGGCGACCAGGATGGAGGTGCGAGCTGTCCCACGAAGGTCTCTGCTGTCGACGTCGCTGGACCCAGGATTGGGGCAACAAGTCTTGGCAAATGCAAGCCCACGCGGTGGACTTAAAATGGAGTCTGGAGTGGACCAGGAGGGTCCAGGGTGCTCCTCTTTTGGAGGGGAGCAAGGGCTAGTCTGGAGCAACCAGACCAGCGGTGTTTGTCGTCGTGAAGCGTCGTAAGAGGGCCACTAGCCAACGGGCAAGTGACCTGGACAACGCGGTGAGCAGCAAAGAGCAGAAGGGCCCCACGCAGATCTCGTGGATGCAGGGGGGCTGAACTTCGGTGCTGGAGCTGCTCAGGGTCGGGGCTTCTCTTACCCCAAAGCACTCAGTCGAGGGTCACTCGGTGGTCGTGCTGGACAAGCGTCGTGCAGTCTTCAAAGATGGCCGGTCCCTCGAGGTCTCGTCACACCCACGGATCACAGCTGGGCTGATGATGCAGGTTGAGGTCAGAGGTGCCAGGGAAGCCGGTTCTCGTCGTGCTGGGCAGTCTTGATCCGGAGGAGAGACTTACAGCAGACCGCGATGCTTGGTTGGTGCCTGCTGCTGCAGGGTGACTACTCCTTAGTCACAAGGGAGAAATCTTAGGAAGAGTCTTGAGTTCCTCTCGTAGAAAGTCGGTTCAGGATTCAAAGATTGATCTAATCTGGAAGGGGGCCAGTTCCTACCTTTATCCTGCAAAAAGGGGCTGGCACGCGACTAAGTCCTGCCCTATGGGTGGGACTAGGAGGGGGGTGGTTACACCCCTCTCCTTTGGCGGGCTTTCCCCAGATCAGGGGCTGGAGTGCCCCTGGAACTGGTTCAAGCCGGCCTATGCATAGTGAGCACCGGGGTGCCACTTGCAGTCACCTTCCTCTAAAGCCCTGTGTTGGAAATGGGGGTCTCTGGTTGGCGCAGTGCAGCACTGGCGACAAGCAGGGACCCCCTCTCCCAAGTCAGGGCAAAGGATTACTCCCAGAAATAACCCCTGCTCACCCTCTAGGTAGTGTGGCGCAAGCAGTCTAGGCTAAACTCTGGAGTACATAGGGTTAAACATTTGCAGTATCACACACAACAATCATCAACCCACCACACAATGACACTAGACTGTATTTTTGTAAAAAAATATCTTCTTTATATATATTTTAACGCAGGCTTGTAAATACGGTCTTGGTACAAAAAATGGTTCCAGTTACTTGTTAATAGGCCACAGTTCTTATTCTGCTTCTTCCAGTCTTTCAAAGGTGTTTTTTGGGGCCTTTTGCCCAGTTCCTGCCAAGTATAGTGCTTTCTAGCGCTTCTGTGTGCTTCCCAGCGCCTCTGTGCACCTCCTGCTTGAAAATCGGGCCCGGCCTGCCAAAGCTCACGCTTCTCGCGTGAGCGGCGAAGGGCACGGCCGGGTCTGCTCTCAGGATGAGTCACACGGCTGTGTGTGACTTAATGTGGAGGGGGGCGCCGGCCACGGGGAATGTCAGGGGGGGCCTCGGGAAGCCAGGAGCGGTGCGAGCCTCACTGGAGAGGGGAGGCTCGTGCCAGGTGCAGACTGCAGCTGGGGGCTCCCGGGCACACAAGGTCACACAGGGCGGTGCGAGCTGCAAAGGGCAGGACGCTCGCACCGCTGGGGCACACAGTACCTTGGAGATCCTTGGAGAGGGTCGAGGCGGCAAGGTCAAGGTCGGCTCAGTGTCCTGCGTCGCGGTGTCTTCCTTCCTGGGCCAGTCAGAGCGGCGGCTCGGCTCGGGCTTGAAGGTTGGCGTTGCGGCGCGGGCCGGGCCAGAGAGACAAAGCGCCTCGAGTCCTGGAAAGAGGGGGTGGCGCCCTGGGCAGCAAAGTGAGGCACAAAACAAGCCTTGGCAAAGCACAGGGAGTGCTCCTTCTCTCCCCACGCCGCTGCTGCACACGAACGGCGGCGGCTGGGGCTTCAAGGCACTCTCTCCTTCAGGAGCAGGCAGGCAAAAGGCAGAGTCCGGTCTTGCGGTGCAGTCCGCAGTTAGGCAGGCGACAGGCACGGTGCTGGGGCCAGCGAGGCTGGTCTCGGCGATGTCAGCTGGGGCCTGCCAGGAAGCAGATGCGTTGCTCGGCGGGACGGGGGTGCCAAGGGCCTCTCAGAGAGCACAGTGATTCCTTCACAGCGCACTCCGCTTTCCCTCAGGAGGGTTTACCAGGCAGATGCAGATCTCACGGCAGCTTCTCTTTCCAGGGGGGGTAGCGCCCACTGTTCCTGGGGCGCAGTTCAGGGGGCAAGTTCCACAGCAAGCCCTTGGAGATCTTGGTAAAAGTTTGGCATAAGTTGAATAAAAGCAAAGTCTTTCCTCTCCTGCTCTCCTTCAGCAGCAAGGCACCCACCACAGGCCAGTCTCTTGGGGTCAGAGTCAGTACTTCTCCATGTAGCTTCCAGGGTCCTTCTCCTCAGGCAGAGCTTCTTCTTTGTTGCGCAAACAAGATCTAATTTACAAGGAGCAGGGCTCCTACTTTTATACCCAGTTTCTTTTGTTCTTACAGGCCAGGGGGGGCCTCTGCATAACTGCTCCAGCCCCTGAGCACTTGTGGTGGGTACTCCTGGCTTCTGCATTCAGTGTGAGGGCAGGCACATCAGCCGCTCCCCAGGGGGGCGGAGCCAGCATTGTGGGGACAGGGGCTGCCAGGAGCACTTTGTTGACAAGCTTCGGTCCTTCCTGGGCCAGGTGCAAGCTGAGTCATCAGTCGCTCCCCAGGGGGGCGGAGCCAGCATTGTGGTGGCAGAGCACAGCCTGATGCATAGTTCAGGGAAACTCCCACCTCCCACTAAGGTGTCATCCTGCCATTCACCACCTGTCACCTCCCAGTCCTGTCACTCACACACTCAGACAGTCAGATACACACAAAAGCAGAGGCGGGCTGAAATGGTCAGGCAAGCAAATGCTAGCTTTCTAAAAGTAGCATTTGCAAACACGGGATATTAAAATAAACTTTACTAAAAGAAGTATTTTATTATTCTGAGTTCAGGCATACTAAACATTAATTTCTACCATGTTCCCTGAGCCTGCTGGGATTATAGGGTGTAATAATTCCAGCAGCCCATCTGGCCTAAAGGGAACAGGTAGCCTTACAATAGTGAAAAACAAATTTGGCAGTAATTCACTATTAGGACATGCCACACACATCAGAGCATGTCCTACCTTACACTTACAATGCACCCTGCCCTTGGGCCTACCATAGGGGTGACTAATATGAAGTTAAGGGAAGGTTTTGAGGCTGGCAAGTGTGTGCACTTGCCCAGCCAGCATGACAGTACCAGACTGCACGCAGGTTCTGCAATGGCAGATCCTAGACACATTTTAAGGCTGCTTCTGTGGGTGGCGCAACCAGCGCTGCAGGCCCACTAGCAGTTTTGGCATTCACAAGCCCTGGCACTCCGGGTGCACTTTACTGGGGACTGACAGTAAATCCAATGAACCAATCATGGAAATCAATCACATATACATTTTGCACAGGGAGAGCATATGCACTTTGGCACTGGTCAGCAGTGGCAAAGTGCCCAGAGTCATTAAACCAACAAAAACAGGTCAGAGAGAGTATTGGAGGAAGGCAAAAAGTTTAGGGATGACCCTGCCAAGAGGGCCAGGTCCAACACCCTGCCTACCTAGGATACACAAAATCCTGTCTGGGACGGTGCTGGCACCGCCCCTGGCAGGAAACCCTTTGTCCTTGCCTCCTGGGCTGGGAGGACTCCCAGCAGCAGGAGGGCAGACTTGTGTCTCGGTGGCAGCATCCATCTTGTGGAGCTGAGGCTATGTCTGACTTTAACCGGGGTTACAGGTTACATACATGTCGTGTCCCTCTAGAAGGGTGGAATGCTAACCCCGTCGCCAGAATTGGCGAGGGGTTAGTATTCCAATTCGTATGACACCTTACTCGACATGTTTTGATAAAGCGAGACCAGAGTTGGCATATAACCGCGAGGATTATAATGCACTTAAGAGTATATGGTATGCGTTATCATGGAACAGCTATTAGGACTTGGTTCCGCAAGCTGCAAACGGGCTCAGCTCATGCCAGAGCACCATTTCACCCTATCCCATGCACTCTGCCTTCAGGATTGTTAAGGCCTGCCATAGGAGTGACTGATAGGAATATAGGTGTCCATTGTAGGTTTAGATATAGGAATACTATATCTAAAGCAAAGGGTGATTACACCACCTTGCCCCAGCTTTCAAGCAGCCAGTTGTGTCTGATTTAGTTAGTCAACCCAGGGGTGGCATAATACATGCTGCAGCCCCTGGGAGACTCCTGGGTACACCTCAGCCCTGGGTACAGGGACTTGGAGAGGGCCCAGTGCCAATTCAGTACCTGGGTACAATTTGGAGTAGAGAGAACAGCTAGGCTGTGGGTCTGATTAGCAGGCCCACAGCCAGGGAAAGTCGTAAACCAGTGAAGCAAAAAGCAAAAATCTGGGTGATCATAGGATTGCAGACCCTACTCTCCTACATGACCCCCCCCAAACTTTGGGACAATAAGCTAACCTTGACCAGGTGAGTCTTCTTGCTCTAAGTGGAAATACCTGGAGAGCCCATCAGCATTGCCATGATCAGTACCAGGTCTATGCTCCACTGTAAAATCCATCCCCTGTAGGGAAATGGACCACCTAAGTAGTTTGGGGTTTTCACCCTTCATCTGATTTAGCCATAAGAGGGGCTTATGGTCGGTCTGAATCTTAAAGTGAGTGCCAAACAAGTATGACCTGAACTTTTTCAGGGCCCACACCACAGCAAAGGCCTCCCTCTCAATAGCTGACCAATTTTTCTCTCTGGGGGTCAGCCTTCTGCTAATAAAAGCAATGGGCTGGTTGTTACCATCAAAATTCAGCTGAGATAGAACAGCTCCCACACCCAACTCAGAAGCATCTGTTTGGACAATGAAGGTCTTGGAGTAATCTGGACTCTTTAGGATAGGTGCTGTGCACATGGCCTGCTTTAGGTCATTGAATGCTTTCTGACAGCTTGCTGTCCACTGAACTTTCTTTGGCATCTTTTTACTTGTCAGGTCATTAAGTGGAGTCACAATGGACCCATAATTCTTGACAAATTTCCTATAGTACCCAGTCAGGCCCAAGAAAGCTCGAACCTGAGTCTGGGTGGTTGGAGGAGCCCAGTCCTTGATGGCCTGTATCTTGCTCTCCAAGGGTTGAACCTGGCCTCCACCTACAAGGTGGCCCAGGTATACAACCTGTGTCTGCCCTATCTGGCACTTAGTGGCCTTGATAGTGAGACCTGCCTTTTGCAGTGCCTCTAACACTTTCCTCAGGTGGACCAGGTGATCCTCCCAGGTGGAACTAAAGACAGCTATATCATCAAGATATGCTGCACAGAAGTCATCCAACCCAGCGAGAACTTGATTCACCAACCTTTGGAAGGTGGCAGGTGCATTTTTCAAACCAAAGGGCATTACCACAATTGATAATGCCCACCAGGGGTAGAAAATGCTGTCTTGGGCTTGGCCTCCTCAGCTAACCTGATTTGCCAATACCCAGCTGTCAGGTCAAATGTACTTAAGTAGTTGGCAGAAGCCAATCTATCTATAAGTTCATCTGCTCTTGGTATTGGGTGGGCATCAGTCTTAGTGACTGCATTGAGTCCTCTGTAGTCTACGCAAAACCTCATCTCTTTCTTACCACCCTGGGTGTGAGGCTTTGCCACTAGAACTACTGGGCTAGCCCAAGGGCTATCTGAGGGCTCAATGACTCCCAGCTCCAACATTTTCTGCACTTCTGTCTTGATGCAGTCTCTGACATGATCAGGCTGTCTGTAGATTTTACTCTTGACAGGCAGACTGTCTCCAGTGTCAACTTCATGGGTACACCAATCAGTTTGACTGGGTGTCAGAGAGAACATATGTCTAAAGGATTGCAGAACTTGTCTACAATCCTGTTGCTGATGTTCAGAGAGGCTGCCACAAAAGACAACACCATCTACTGATCCATCATCAGGATTCTGAGTGAGCAGGTCTGGGAGAGGGTCACTCTCTTCCTCCTGTCCCTCATCTGTGGCCATGAGCAAGCTCATGTCCTTCCTGTCGACATATGCCTTGAGCCTGTTCACATGGAGCACCCTGAGGGGGCTCCTGGGAGTTCCAAGGTCCACCAGGTAGGTGACCTCTCCCTTTTGCTCAATGATGGTGTGGGGCCCAGACCATTTGTCTTTGAGTGCTGCTGGGGCCACTGGCTCCAGCACCCACACCTTCTGTCCAGGCTGGTACACAGTCAGGACAGCCTTCTGGTCATGCCAAGCTTTTTGGAGTTCTTGGCTGGCCTCAAGGTTTTTAGATGCCTTCTCCATGTATTCAGCCATCCTGGAGCGGAGACCAAGTACATAGTCCACTATGTTGGTTGCAGGCTTTTTGAGAGGTCTCTCCCATCCTTCCTTCACCAAACACAGGGGTCCTCTTACAGGATGCCCATACAGAAGTTCAAAAGGGCTGTAGCCAACCCCCTTCTGTGGGACCTCTCTGTAAGCAAACAAGAGGCAGGGTATCAGGATCTACGCCTGAGCTTTTCAGGTAGTCCATGAATCATCCCTTTGAGGGTCCTGTTGAATCTTTCAACAAGCCCATTGCACTGTGGATGATAGGGTGTGGTGAACTTGTAGTTGACACCACATTCCTTCCACATTGCAGTCAGATATCCTGACATGAAGTTTGCACCTCTGTCAGAAACAACCTCCTTAGGGAAGCCCACTCTGGAGAACACTCCAACTAGGGCCCTTGCCACTACAGGTGCTGTAGTGGTCCTAAGTGGAATAGCTTCAGGATACCTGGTGGCATGGTCCACCACCACCAGTATAAACTTGTGCCCTGATGCTGTCTGGGGTTCCATTGGACCAACAATGTCAATCCCCACTCTTTCAAAGGGAACCCCCACCACAGGTAGTGGTATGAGGGGGGCCTTTGTTGTGCCACCTGACTTACCACTGGCTTGGCAAGTGACACAGGAGCGACAAAACTCCTTGGTATTCTCATTCATGTGAGGCCAGTGAAAGTGTGAGACAAGCCTGTCCCAAGTCTTTGTCTGGCCTAAGTGACCTGCAAGGGGAATCTCAGGGGCCAAGGTGAGAAGGAAAACCCTCTGAGACAAGGGGATGACCAGCCTCCTGGTTGCACCAGGCTTGGGGTCTCTTGACTCAGAGTACAGCAGTCCATCTTCCCAGTATACCCTGTGGGCACCTGTGGCATTCCCTGCAGCCTCAGCAGCAGCCTGCTGTCTGAGGGGTTCAAGGGAAGGGCAGTCTAACTGTGCCTTCCCCAGGTCTTCTCTGGAGGGTCCCCCTGAGCCCAGAAACTCAACTTGATCAAGTTCAAGCTCTTTAGGCTCAGTTTCCCTCAGCTCTCTCAGATCAGCCTCCTCAGAGACTTGATCCTCAACCTGGGGCAAGGGGGAAGGCGATGCCTTAACCCTACTGCTCTTCTTCTTGGAAGGTGTCTGGTCCATTGTTCCAGGATCCAGCACCTGTTCAGTGGGGCATCTTCTGGCCTGTGACCTAGTCACAGCAAGCACATGTGCTGGCAAGCCTAACATTTCCATGTGAGTCCTCTGCTCCACTTCTGACCATAGTGATGACTCCAAATCATTGCCCAACAAACAATCCACTGGGAGGTATGAACTAACCACAACTTTCTTTTGGCCACTTACCCCTCCCCAGGAGAAAGCAACAATCGCCATACTATGACTGGTAGTGACGTTGCTGGCATTGGTCACCAGGAAATCTGTACCTGGCATGATCTGTCCAGGGTCCACAAAGTTAGGTGTCACCATGGTGACACTGGCACAAGTGTCCCCATAGGCCTGAGCCATTTTGCCATTTATCAAAGGTGTCTGCCTGTATTTGCCCAAAGTATTGGGACTTACATCAGGGGACATGTCCATATCCCCTGTACAGACAAGGACAGCCTGAGTGAGTGTGCCAACTAAGTTGTCAGACCCCTCAGTTCCCAAGGTTAACCCAACTATTCCCTTGGGAGGTGCACTACCACTACTGACTGTACTAAGGGGTGCAGTTGCCTTAGGAGCTGTAGTGGTAGGAGTTTGCCCTCCTCTTTTGGTGCACTCACTAAACCAGTGAGACTTACTTTTACAGTACTGGCACCACCTTTTTGACTGGCCTTCTTGAGTCTTCTTTTTCTGCTGTGAAGCCTGACCCCCACCCTCTTTGGTTTGTTGGGGACCTGTTGAAGACTTCTGGTCATTTTGTTCACTCTTGGTATTACCCTTCTGGTCTGCTTTCTTCTGACCACCCTGGTTCTGGTTCTGGTTCTGCTTGATCCTTGTTCTGACCCATTTGTCTGCCTTCTTTCCCAATTCTTGGGGAGAGGTCAGATCTGAATCAACAAGGTGCTGGTGCAACAATTGGTTCTGACAGTTATTTAAAATCTGTTCTCTCATCATAAGATTATACAATCCTGTGTAATCAGTAACCTTGCTACCCAGCAACCAGCCCTCCAAAGCCTTAGTGGCACAATCCACAAAGTCAGACCAGTCCTGAGACTGAGTTTTCTGGGTGTCTCTGAACAGCAACCTGTACTGCTCAGTGGTTAAACCAAACCCATCAACCAGTGTATTTTTCAGGACCTGGTAATTATTAGCATCCTCCACTCTTGTAGTGAGGAGCTTATCTCTACCTTTGCCATCAAAGGAGAGCCACAGTATAGCTGCCCACTGACTCTGGGGAATGCACTGCACAGTGCAGGTCCTCTCCAAAGCAGCCATCCATTTCTGGATGTCATCCCCTTGTTTAAAGGGGGGCACTATCTTTGTCAGGTGTTTAGTATCTAAACCCTTCTCTTTATCTCTTGGGAGATTGCTGCCACCAGTGGGGACTACCCCACTCATCTGCTGCTCCCTAGCAAAGGCACGCTTCTCTTTGGCCAGGGCAAGTTCTTCCCTTTCAATCCTCAGATTAGCCTGTCTCATCCTTGCTTCATGCTCTATTCTCTGAGGGGAAGTCAATCTCCTCTGGGGAGAGTTCCTTCTCCTCTGAGAAGAGGCATTAGAGTGCAGAGATCTATTGGAGTCCCTAGAATGAGATCTATCTCTTCTAACTCCAAGGTTAGGCCTCATTAGGGTCAGTACTGGGGGTCCCCCAGATCCTTCCCTAAGTAGGTCTAAGTTGGCCCTAGTAAGTCTGCTGACTAACTCAGACCTCTTGTCTGCCTCATCCCCAGAGAGTTCCTCTTCTTCCTCCTCCTCAACTGCATTTTCAGTGCCAAGGAGGTCTGGATCACCAAGGTGTCCCTCTAAGGCTGGCATATTCCCATCTCCCTGAGATGCCTTCCTAGCATCATATGTCTCTAAGAGACCTATCAGAAAGGGAATGGTGGGGTTAGACCCCTGTTTCAGTTTCCTGGAGGTACACACTTGTCTCATCTCCTGGAAACTGAGAGCTGCATATCTTGATTTGACCTGTGGAGGGTCAATAACCACAAGGGGAGTCTCAGTAGACTCTCCATGGGTAGACATGCTTTTCTAGTGAGGTGTAAGTGGTGCACTTACCTACACTATATGTTTACCTACTGATCCCTTGCTAGAGTTGTAGTTTAGGGTGTGCTAGGCCCTAGGAGCTACAACAGCTGGTTCAGTAGAACTCAGAGTATTCTAAGCTAAGTTATATGTACCTTAGTACTTATGTGATCTTTCAAATGATATTCTTAGGATATGTGTGGTAAAACAACAGCAAGCTCAAATCCCAACCGCTGCTCACCAATGTGAGAAGTTGGCCTGATATGCAGTGCTCACTATTCTAGTGATCACTATGTATCAGTCCAGACAACCCTTATTGATGATTGGTTGTAAGTCAACCTGATAGACCAGCTATCCTAGTAGCATGGATACGAGCAGTCTAAGGCTAAGACTCTAGAGGGCGTGTTAAGCCAGCTGTTTTACCATCACATTACCCCTTGAACACCAAGTGAAAGGACACCACACAAGTTGTTATCAAAAATAAAGTATATTTATTTATAACAGGACTACCCTGGCTCTTTATGAGACAGGGAGCTAAGCACACAACAAAACTCTTAAAGAAATACTGAAAGTCGCACAATTTACACAAATGCCCGAGGGGCACGAAAAACCATATACACAAGAAGTGGAATGCGAAGTTACTAGCAGGTAAGTAATACTTTTCTAGACTGTAGAAACGCTAGGCCTACAATGCTGAACCCTTGGATTAGAAGCAGGAGGCCTAGGGACGCCGTGTGCAGAGTGGGAACTCTCACGCTTAATGCGGGAACAAGTCTATGGATACTAGCAATTGCAAAGTTACTGTTCTCGGGCGAACCCGACTAGGTGGGTCGAAAACAAGAGTGGATCCGAACACTTAGGGTGTTGGACTATGCTGGAGCACCGGAGTACTCAGTTTACCTAGCCCAGGGGCTGCGGCTGCATAGGGTTCAAGTTGCGTCGGAAACCCTCGTTGAAGAACCAGGAGCCTGAAGAAAGAAGTTGCTGGCAGGCGGCCAGTGAAGAAGTTCGTGGTGATCCAAGCCTGGATCAGGGAAGAAGAAGACCTGTAAGCAGGGGGGACCTAGTTCTGAATCACTAGCCAGTGATTTAGGTGGGTACCAGGATGGCACCGGACGAAGTCACCTCGGCCAGGTGAGTGGGCGCTGCTGGGCTCTGCAGTCTCTCGGACCAGGAGGCGTTGTCGGCGACCAGGATGGAGGTGCGAGCTGTCCCACGAAGGTCTCTGCTGTCGACGTCGCTGGACCCAGGATTGGGGCAACAAGTCTTGGCAAATGCATGCCCACGCGGTGGACTTAAAATGGAGTCTGGAGTGGACCAGGAGGGTCCAGGGTGCTCCTCTTTTGGAGGGGAGCAAGGGCTAGTCTGGAGCAACCAGACCAGCGGTGTTTGTCGTCGTGAAGCGTCGTAAGAGGGCCACTAGCCAACGGGCAAGTGACCTGGACAACGCGGTGAGCAGCAAAGAGCAGAAGGGCCCCACTCAGATCTCGTGGATGCAGGGGGGCTGAACTTCGGTGCTGGAGCTGCTCAGGGTCGGGGCTTCTCTTACCCCAAAGCACTCAGTCGAGGGTCACTCGGTGGTCGTGCTGGACAAGCGTCGTGCAGTCTTCAAAGATGGCCGGTCCCTCGAGGTCTCGTCACACCCACGGATCACAGCTGGGCTGATGATGCAGGTTGAGGTCAGAGGTGCCAGGGAAGCCGGTTCTCGTCGTGCTGGGCAGTCTTGATCCGGAGGAGAGACTTACAGCAGACCGCGATGCTTGGTTGGTGCCTGCTGCTGCAGGGTGACTACTCCTTAGTCACAAGGGAGAAATCTTAGGAAGAGTCTTGAGTTCCTCTCGTAGAAAGTCGGTTCAGGATTCAAAGATTGATCTAATCTGGAAGGGGGCCAGTTCCTACCTTTATCCTGCAAAAAGGGGCTGGCACGCGACTAAGTCCTGCCCTATGGGTGGGACTAGGAGGGGGGTGGTTACACCCCTCTCCTTTGGCGGGCTTTCCCCAGATCAGGGGCTGGAGTGGCCCTGGAACTGGTTCAAGCCGGCCTATGCATAGTGAGCACCGGGGTGCCACTTGCAGTCACCTTCCTCTAAAGCCCTGCCTACCTAGGATACACAAAACCCTGTCTGGGACGGTGCTGGCACCGCCCCTGGCAGGAAACCCTTTGTCCTTGCCTCCTGGGCTGGGAGGACTCCCAGCAGCAGGAGGGCAGACTTGTGTCTCGGTGGCAGCATCCATCTTGTGGAGCTGAGGCTATGTCTGACTTTAACCGGGGTTACAGGTTACATACATGTCGTGTCCCTCTAGAAGGGTGGAATGCTAACCCCGTCGCCAGAATTGGCGAGGGGTTAGTATTCCAATTCGTATGACACCTTACTCGACATGTTTTGATAAAGCGATACCAGAGTTGGCATATAACCGCGAGGATTATAATGCACTTAAGAGTATATGGTATGCGTTATCATGGAACAGCTATTAGGACTTGGTTCCGCAAGCTGCAAACGGGCTCAGCTCATGCCAGAGCACCATTTCACCCTATCCCATGCACTCTGCCTTCAGGATTGTTAAGGCCTGCCATAGGAGTGACTGATAGGAATATAGGTGTCCATTGTAGGTTTAGATATAGGAATACTATATCTAAAGCAAAGGGTGATTACACCACCTTGCCCCAGCTGTCAAGCAGCCAGTTGTGTCTGATTTAGTTAGTCAACCCAGGGGTGGCATAATACATGCTGCAGCCCCTGGGAGACTCCTGGGTACACCTCAGCCCTGGGTACAGGGACTTGGAGAGGGCCCAGTGCCAATTCAGTACCTGGGTACAATTTGGAGTAGAGAGAACAGCTAGGCTGTGGGTCTGATTAGCAGGCCCACAGCCAGGGAAAGTCGTAAACCAGTGAAGCAAAAAGCAAAAATCTGGGTGATCATAGGATTGCAGACCCTACTCTCCTACAGTTATCAGTTACCTACAGCGTCAACACATAGATATAGCTCTACTTTAGGAGACTCATCATGCTGCATTGCAGGGGCTTAGAGGGCAATATTGCCGCTGCTGGCTTCACTTCGCACGCCAGGGGTGTATTAACCTGGGTGAATCCGAAATCTAAACTTACGTTACAAAACCTAGTAGCAGATACAGAGGGTAGATTTGTCATATCTAAGTGCGCTGGACCGGGTCAGGAACTAGTAATTATTAACACATATGGCCCCAACTATCACTCACCTGAATTCTATCGGACCCTCGCTGCCAAGGCCAAACACCATGACCCGAATTGCCTTTTGTGGGGGGGGATCTTAACCTCATTGTGGAGCCTGCGCTGGACAGGTCAGCTGGCCCTCATCGTAGACCCCCGGCTGCTGCCTTGGAGTTGCAGAGTGTGATAATGTGTTTGGGCTTGGAGGACGTGTGGCGTTCCCGAAACCCACAACAGGGGGGCTACACACACTACTCCGCTTACCATGACATCCATACTAGGATAGATTACTGGCTTGCACCCTCCTCCAGGTTAGGACAAATTAGGGACTGCAGAGTGCTACCTAGAACCCTGTCAGACCACTCGCCGGTGCTTTTGGAGATGCGTATCCCGGGAAAGGCTATACCGCCATTCACATGTCGATTCTCACCATACTCCCTATTGGACCCGGTGTTCAGAGGAGAACTTGCTGAAGCAATAGACATATTCTTTGAAGCTAATATGGGCTCTGTGGACAGTTTCCAAGTGGTATGGGAGGCATTCAAAGTATATATAAGGGGCGTAGCAATGTCCAAACATTCTGGTATACTTAAGTCCATTCGACAGAGACTAGCAGACCTTGAGAGACAGCTGGCTGACCTGGAGGGCAGACAGAGCATACTAGCGGACAGTGCGATAGGCGATGACATTAAGACGCTACTCGATGAATATCATGAGGAGGCACACAGGGAAATTAGGCACATGGGGAAATACGCCACAGCTAGGGTGTACGGGGAGGGCGAAAGACCCGGTGCAGTTCGGGCCAGGATATTGGGAGGGAAGAGAGGGCGACAACATATCACAGAGGTGAAGTCCGCAGACGGAGAGGTGCTCACTGACGAAACTGACATAGCGAATGTATTCAAGGCCTACTATGCTGAATTGTACACATCAAAGAGTGGGGACATAGAGGAAGACATTAATGAGTACCTTGGCCACATCGAAATTCCCACGCTGACCAACGCACACAGGGAATTCCTTATGCTCCCTATAGAAAAAGACGAAATACTGGAGGCTTTGTCCAGTATGAAGTCGGGCAGCGTGCCGGGTGCAGACGGCCTCACAGCGGGCTTCTACAAAGCTTTTAAAGATCAACTGCTCCCCCACCTATCAGTCCTCTTTGACGATATTTGCGTGGAGGGCAGCATGCCCCAATCCATGAGGGAGGCGCTCCTAGTCACTATACTGAAACCAGGCAAACCCCGGGATGAGTGTAGCTCCTACAGGCCTCTATCTCTGCTGAATGTCAATGCTAAACTATTTGCAAAGGTATTGGCCACCCGACTGGCGCTCCTTGCACCGAAGCTGGTAGCTCCAGAACAGGCCGGGTTTATCCCTAGCAGGAACCTGGTATACAATATCCGGACGTTATTGGGCACGATACAACATGTGCTACAGGACAGGAAGGCACTAGCAGTATTCCTCGATATGGAAAAGGCCTTCGATTCAGTAGAGTGGCCTTTTATGCGATTGGTGCTGCAACGTATGGGCCTAGGACAGCCTTTCCTGCAGATGGTAGGAGCACTATACAATCAGCCGCGGGCTCCGCTCAGAATGGGCGACCTGGTCACTGACTCCTTTCCCATCAGTAGAGGCACCAGGCAGGGGTGCCCGCTTTCGCCCTTTCTATATGCCCTGGTGGCAGAGCCGCTAGCTTGCGCCCTCCGGGAGTACCACGGGAACGAGGGCATAGGCTTTCCAGGGTACAAGATTGTGGTGTCAATGTACGCAGATGACACCCTACAGTCCGTCCGTGACCCGGATAATAACCTATCCTCGGTACTTAGAGAAGTGGTCCGATTTGGTGCGCTATCGGGCTTGAAGGTCAATTGGTCAAAGTCACTAGCCTTCCCCTTGACTCCCATTATGCAACACACAACTATGGAGTACCCACTACAGTGGACCACCGACACGGTCAGGTACTTGGGGGTCCAACTTCACACAGATGCAGAGATCTTATTTAGAGCCAACTACGGCACTGCCTTTAGCAGACTGGAAGATGACGTTGAGGCCTGGTGTAAGCTCCCGCTCTCCCTAATGGGACGAATATCTATAATGAAAATGGTCGTGCTCCCCAGATTTTTATTTCTTTTTATGACTATTCCGATAGTCCTCCCCAAATCTTTTTTCTTACGCCTACAACAATTAATGATTAAACTAGCCTGGGCGGGTGGACAACCATGAGCCAAATGGACGCTACTCACTTTGCCCTACACCATGGGGGGACTTTCCCTTTGGGCATATTTGATTTACGAGCCCAGCGAGGCTCGGGGCCATTTCGTGTTTAGAGCCACGGAGGCTCTAGGGGGCATATTTGATTTACAAGCCAGCGAGGCTCGAGGGCCATTTCGTGTTTAGAGCCACGGAGGCTCTAGGGGGCATATTTGATTTACGAGCCCAGTGAGGATCGAGGGCCATTTTGTGTTTAGAGCCACAGAGGCTCTAGGGGGCACAGTTGTTTTAAGAGCCTGAGGGCTCCATGGCCTATTTGTTTTAGAGCCTGAGTGGCTCCAACGTTTGGGGCACGTGACATGCCCAGAGTCTGTGTGGCTCCAGCAGTGGGTGCAGTTCGCGCCTAAGGGTCAGTGAGGACCCTGTCGCAGTTTGAAGTTCCCAGCTGCCCAACAATTAGTGGGCAGCTGCACCGTTTAGGTCTTGTGTGGTTCCCAGGTGCCCAGCAAGTAGTGGGCACCTGCTACGTTTAGGTTTTGCGTCAGTGGCGCACCCCTGACTGGCGCTGCATGGTAGCGCGCCCTGACATTCTGGACACAGGGCTCTTTAGTCCCTTTATTAGATAGGGGCTGGTATGTGACTTTATTTAGGCGCAATGTGATTATCTATGTGATGGTAATTGCCTAATGTGAGTTTTGCGCAATGTGATGTGGTGCTAGGAAATGTAATGCATTTAATGTGATTACGCCCCTTGATCTTACACCTCTGAATGTTTTTAGGCATCATGTGTCTTTGCGCTATTGAGTTGTGTTTTCTTTCCTGGCACCTCTGAAGGTTTTTAGGCAACATGTGTCTTTGCGCTATTGAGTTGTGTTTTCTTTCCTGGCACCTCTGAATGTTTTTATGCATCATGTGTCTTCCTGGATTTTACACCTCTGAATGTGTTGGTTTATGCATCATGTGTTCTTCCTTCCCTGCACCTCTGAATGTTTTAGGCATCATGTGTTTTCTTTCCTTACACCGCTGAATGTGTTTTTATACATCATGTGTTTACCTTTTTCCCTACACCTTTGAATGTTTTAGGCATCATGTGTAATGTGTTCTTGCTGATACCCCTAAATGTATTTTATGCTTAGGTGGTGGTTCTTTTCAATACAGGTGGTCCTAGTGAGGTCCCGGCTCCCTGCGTGACATTCTACTAAGGTGTTTAGGGTTGCGTAGGTTGTACTTACCTGTTCCCAGTAGTTACTGGATGTGATTTATAACTGTTATCTTGTGCTATACTTATTCTAATTTCTGACAGTATTTCTATTTCTACTAAGTGCTGATTATGACAGTGGCCCATGTGGCCCTGTCTTGTGAATAGTCCCTTGTGAATATTGCCCGTGCCAGTTGGCACAATGTACACGTGTGATTTCTATCTGATGTGTTTTGACAATACAAAAGTTATTTTAATATAACCTTGTGTGGAGTTCCTTTTGTGGTGTGCCTAGGATGTTGTTGGTGTTGTGTGCTGGCGCAAATGCTTTACACATTGCCTCCGAGTTTAGCCTCACTGCTCGTGCCAAGCTACTAAGGGGGTGAGCAGGGGTTATCTTGGCGTGTGACTCCATTGCCCTGACTAGAATGGTGGTTTCTGCCTGGCTTTGGCGTCAGCCTTAGCCTACCAGAAATACCCAGTTCTAACATTGTTGGTCAGCGGTGCGGATTTGGACTTGTGTTTGCGCAGTGCCATAGCGACAGCTGGCTACATTACATAACTCTGCATTTTTCAGATAGTCACATGTTTGGGATTATTGTTTTTGATTTTGTTTTTCCTCAAGAGTGTCATTTTCAAATGGTGTTCCTGCGCTTTATGTTTAGTGGCAGATGAGAGAAAGTGACAGGGCGGGACGCCAGTAGAGGGGGAGGTTCCCATAGATTAGGAATCCCTTGCTGGGTCCAGTGTCCAATCCCTGTTCCTGTTCCTGTGTGGGTAGATGGAATAGAGGGAGTGTGGAGGAGAAAAGGCTTGCTTGGGAGGGTGGTTATCCCCTGAGTGTAGTGTGTGTGTCTGGATTCCCCAGTATGGTAGGATCCAGTGGTGGCAGCTTAAATGTGTCCAGTGCGTGAAGTCCCATTACCAGTTCCCAGAGTATGGTGCCTGGTGCTCAGTAAGAGGGGTACAGGTTGAGAGTCAGGGGCAGTGAGGAACTGTCTCGCCAGTCTGGAGGGGGAGTGTGTGGATGAGTGCTGTGTTGAACTGGAGGAGTTGGTGTGAGTTTTTTTTAAAGGAGCTTGCACGGGAGGTGTACCTCTGGTGGTGTGCAGGAGGTCCTGCAGAGGCACTGGACAAGAAGGTAGATGTCTGGCCGTGTGCTAGACATCTTGCAGAGGCATTAGGGAGTGATTCTAAAAGTAGTGGCTTGTGTATCTGATGATCCTGTGTAGGTGAAGAGGTTCATGTGTAGCCCAGCTAGGTCCCATTAGGATGGTAGGGGTGTAGGGGCTCACGTCCTGTCTCAGTGGAGGCAGAGTGAGTGTGGGACGGTGTGTCCCACGTTTGCCCGAAACCCTGTCTCTGGGCCTGGAGGGTTCTCCCGGGAGCGCCAGGTCAGGGGCCTAGGCTGTACATACAGGTCATTTGAGGAGGATCTTCCTGTGTCTAGAGGACGGGGATTGTCTGTAACCAGAACTCCGGCGGTCCTGGTGTTGAGGGGTACCGCTCCTAAGTGGAGGGTGCAGAAATCTGGAAGGGGGTGCAGAGGGACGGTGTACTTCTGACCCCGGTGCAACCTGAGGGTTTAGATCCTAGGTTGGGAGATTAGGAAGCTTCCAGGTCAAGAGGAATCTCTACCAAAGTGGATCAGCTGAAGAGATTGAGGGGGCTGCCCTTGCTGTGTGTTCTGGGGCCCACCTGCAGTTTGTTGTTTCCACTAAGGTAGAGGAAAGGGGGCTTTGCTGTGTGCTGTGTCCCCCCACCTGCTTGAAGAGGGACTGTGCTGGGTGCTTTGTACCTCAGAAGTGAAATAGTTTCCAGGTGGTAGACCAGTGATGGAGTGAGGTCCTGATCTGGTAGGAGAATTGTGTTCTGGTGAGTGCTTCCCTGTGAGGGTGCGGGAACTCAGAAGTAGAGGTAGGGTGGGGCATTCTTGCCCGTGACCTCTGGTCAGCCTGGGGGTGTGGACCCTAGGTTGTTGGATCAGTGGTAGTTGTAGCTACCCTGAGAGGGAGAGTGGAGATTGGCTATTGTGTGCCAGGGGTTACTGCCCCCCACTCTGTGGATTGGTTGGGACCTGTGATATTTGGATGGCCTAGGGCCTGGTCCTGACCGTGGATGACTAGAGAGTACCAGTGGGGTATTCTAGTTGGGTCAGAGAGTTCTTGTTTGGAGGAAACCATGTAGGTTCAGAGTGGCGAAAAACTGGAGGGTGTCCCTGCCGTGCGGGCCCGTGTCCGTGTTTTGTCGCCCAAAGCAGTGAAGCCCATCAGTGGAGTGATTGGTCTACCCTGCGTTTTGGCTGGAAGGGGGTTGTGTTGGACCTGGCCCTTTTGGCAGGTTCACCTCGAGACTTTTTGCTTTTTCCTAGCCTGTTTCTGTGACCTGGTGTTGGTGATTTTAGGCCTTTGCGCACTTTTTCACTGTGGTACAGTGTAAAGTGCTTGTGCTCTCTGTGTATGTGTGGTGAGTGACCTGCCCTCCCATAGGAATGAATGTGGAATATGTATGCCCATGGTAGTTCCTGATGTGTGGGGAGTGCAGGGTCGAGTTTGGTATGTGAGAACTCGAGAGACTGAATGCTGCGTAATGGTGTATGCGGCATGATTGTGTCTAGTCTAGAAGTGCCACTTTTAGAAGTTGGCATATTTGTGTAGTCTGTGGCTGGCGTGTGATTGGCTGGTGAGCCTGGCCCAGGAGTGCCTGGGCCTGCTTGTGGATTGACTGTCTGGTTTGAGGATGACAGGGGCTGGGGAGCCCCCAGGAGGTTGTCTGAGTCAGCCCGTGGATGAAAGGCTGCATCTGCTGCCAGGGAAGTGGGAGTATATAGCACCTGGGAGTGAATGAGGCTGTGCCTGCCTGCCACAATGCTGGCTCCACCTCCCCGCTGGGCGACTGTCACCTCTGTCCCTGACACTGAAAAGAGTTCCCTATAACCAGTTCTAGCTGGTTCTCACACTGCCTGCACAAAGATTTCAAAGACTTTTCTCTGTATAAAAAGGGGCTGTGTCCCCTTCCAAAATGTTCTTGTTTCTGACTTGAATCTACCAGGGGCGGGCGCTGCCCAGCCCCTGGATGCCTGGAGGACTTCTGGGGGACCCCTCTGCCTTGCCTGGGCTGATGGGGGGACTTTGCTTTGCCCTGGGATCCTTTGGACCTTCTTTCTATCCCCCAGGACTTTGCTGGACTTTTCCTGATTCCCCCTAGCGCCTGGGAGCGCTTTGTCCTGCTTCCAGCGCTTAAGAGCACTCTATTTCGCCTGTAGCGCTTGGGAAGCGCTTTATTTGGCTGCTTACGCTTATGAGCGCTTTATTTCATTTATAGCGCTGGGAGCGCTGTAATTTTCCCCTCAGCGCGTTGTAGCGCTGTTATGGCCTTTCGCGGCTGCCCACGCCGTGTATTCACTTTTTATTTTATTTATCTCAAGGGAGCCCACCCCTCGGATAATGATTCCCCGCCTGCCTGCCTAAGCGGGGCCACTGCGCTGCCCGCAGCGACCCGGAAGTGGTTGGCCGGCCGGCCAATCCTGGCGCGACCGGCCAGAAGTCCCGCCCCGCAGCCCGGGAAGAGAGGAAGCAGGCGCCCGGGAGATGGCGGCCGGTGCCGCCGGTGCGGGCTCCCATTGCTGAGGGAGCCCCGGAGGAGCTGAGGAGTAGTGGAGGGGGCACGGGGCACATTGCCGGTGCCCGCCCCCACCGCACGTCGAGTCCCGGTCCCGAGATGGGGGACCGGGCAAAGGGCGAAGCAGAGACCGGCGCGTCTGGAGACCCGGTATGTGCCCTGAGGGAGAGGAGGGGCGTCGGGGCACATTGCCGGTGCCCGCCCCTCCCCTCCAGTGAGAGCGCTTGAGTGCTCGGAGGCCCGTGGGGCCTCCCCTGATGCTGAGTCCCCCGAGAGGGACTCCAACAAAGCCCCCAGTGAGGCTCAGGGGCTAATCTTGTGTTCGGGCCCCCTGAGCGGGGCTCCTGCGTCACTTTGGGCATATTTGATTTACGAGCCCAGCGAGGCTCGGGGGCCATTTCGTGTCTAGAGCCACGGAGGCTCTAGGGGGCATATTTGATGTACGAGCCCAGCGAGGCTCGAGGGCCATTTCGTGTTTAGAGCCACGGAGGCTCTAGGGGGCATATTTGATTTACGAGCCCAGCGCGGCTCGAGGGCCATTTTGTGTTTAGAGCCACGGAGGCTCTAGGGGGCACAGTTGTTTTCAGAGCCTGAGGGCTCCATGGCCTATTTGCCATGAAACCAATCGGTGATAGTGCGCTCAACAAATATTTTAATAACATAACATAACATAACATTTGTTTTAGAGCCTGAGTGGCTCCAACGTTTGGGGCACGTGTCATGCCCAGAGCCTGTGTGGCTCCAGCAGTGGGTGCAGTTCGCGCCTAAGGGTCAGTGAGGACCCTGTCGCAGTTTGAAGTTCCCAGCTGCCCAGCAATTAGTGGGCAGCTGCACCGTTTAGGTCTTGTGTGGTTCCCAGGTGCCCAGCAAGTAGTGGGCACCTGCTACGTTTAGGTTTTGCGCCAGTGGCGCACCCCTGACTGGTGCTGCATGGCAGCGCGCCCTGACATTCTGGACACAGGGCTCTTTAGTCCCTTTATTAGATAGGGGCTGGTATGTGACTTTATTTAGGCGCAATGTGATTATCTATGTGATGGTAATTGCCTAATGTGAGTTTTGCGCAATGTGATGTGGTGCTAGGAAATGTAATGCATTTAATGTGATTACGCCCCTTGATCTTACACCTCTGAATGTTTTTAGGCATCATGTGTCTTTGCGCTATTGAGTTGTGTTTTCTTTTCTGGCACCTCTGAAGGTTTTTAGGCATCATGTGTCTTTGCGCTATTGAGTTGTGTTTTCTTTCCTGGCACCTCTGAATGTTTTTATGCATCATGTGTCTTCCTGGATTTTACACCTCTGAATGTGTTGGTTTATGCATCATGTGTTCTTCCTTCCCTGCACCTCTGAATGTTTTAGGCATCATGTGTTTTCTTTCCTTACACTGCTGAATGTGTTTTTATACATCATGTGTTTACCTTTTTCCCTACACCTCTGAATGTTTTAGGCATCATGTGTAATGTGTTCTTGCTGATACCCCTAAATGTATTTTATGCTTAGGTGGTTGTTCTTTCCAATACAGGTGGTCCTAGTGAGGTCCCGGTTCCCTGTGTGACATTCTCCTAAGGTGTTTAGGGTTGCATAGGTTGTACTTACCTGGTCCCAGTAGTTACTGGATGTGATTTATAACTGTTATCTTGTGCTATACTTATTCTAATTTCTGACAGTATTTCTATTTCTACTAAGTGCTGATTATGACAGTGGCCCATGTGGCCCTGTCTTGTGAATAGTCCCTTGTGAATATTGCCCGTGCCAGTTGGCACAATGTACACGTGTGATTTCTATCTGATGTGTTTTGACAATACAAAAGTTATTTTAATATAACCTTGTGTGGAGTTCCTTTTGTGGTGTGCCTAGGATGTTGTTGGTGTTGTGTGCTGGCGCAAATGCTTTACACATTGCCTCCGAGTTTAGCCTCACTGCTCGTGCCAAGCTACTAAGGGGGTGAGCAGGGGTTATCTTGGCGTGTGACTCCATTGCCCTGACTAGAATGGTGGTTTCTGCCTGGCTTTGGCGTCAGCCTTAGCCTACCAGAAATACCCAGTTCTAACATTGTTGGTCAGCGGTGCGGATTTGGACTTGTGTTTGCGCAGTGCCACAGCGACAGCTGGCTACATTACATAACTCTGCATTTTTCAGATAGTCACATGTTTGGGATTATTGTTTTTGATTTTGTTTTTCCTCAAGAGTGTCATTTTCAAATGGTGTTCCTGCGCTTTATGTTTAGTGGCAGATGAGAGAAAGTGACAGGGCGGGACGCCAGTAGAGGGGGAGGTTCCCATAGATTAGGAATCCCTTGCTGGGTCCAGTGTCCAATCCCTGTTCCTGTTCCTGTGTGGGTAGATGGAATAGAGGGAGTGTGGAGGAGAAAAGGCTTGCTTGGGAGGGTGGTTATCCCCTGAGTGTAGTGTGTGTGTCTGGATTCCCCAGTATGGTAGGATCCAGTGGTGGCAGCTTAAATGTGTCCAGTGCGTGAAGTCCCATTACCAGTTCCCAGAGTATGGTGCCTGGTGCTCAGTAAGAGGGGTACAGGTTGAGAGTCAGGGGCAGTGAGGAACTGTCTCGCCAGTCTGGAGGGGGAGTGTGTGGATGAGTGCTGTGTTGAACTGGAGGAGTTGGTGTGAGTTTTTTTTAAAGGAGCTTGCACGGGAGGTGTACCTCTGGTGGTGTGCAGGAGGTCCTGCAGAGGCACTGGACAAGAAGGTAGATGTCTGGCCGTGTGCTAGACATCTTGCAGAGGCATTAGGGAGTGATTCTAAAAGTAGTGGCTTGTGTATCTGATGATCCTGTGTAGGTGAAGAGGTTCATGTGTAGCCCAGCTAGGTCCCATTAGGATGGTAGGGGTGTAGGGGCTCACGTCCTGTCTCAGTGGAGGCAGAGTGAGTGTGGGACGGTGTGTCCCACGTTTGCCCGAAACCCTGTCTCTGGGCCTGGAGGGTTCTCCCGGGAGCGCCAGGTCAGGGGCCTAGGCTGTACATACAGGTCATTTGAGGAGGATCTTCCTGTGTCTAGAGGACGGGGATTGTCTGTAACCAGAACTCCGGCGGTCCTGGTGTTGAGGGGTACCGCTCCTAAGTGGAGGGTGCAGAAATCTGGAAGGGGGTGCAGAGGGACGGTATACTTCTGACCCCGGTGCAACCTGAGGGTTTAGATCCTAGGTTGGGAGATTAGGAAGCTTCCAGGTCAAGAGGAATCTCTACCAAAGTGGATCAGCTGAAGAGATTGAGGGGGCTGCCCTTGCTGTGTGTTCTGGGGCCCACCTGCAGTTTGTTGTTTCCACTAAGGTAGAGGAAAGGGGGCTTTGCTGTGTGCTGTGTCCCCCCACCTGCTTGAAGAGGGACTGTGCTGGGTGCTTTGTACCTCAGAAGTGAAATAGTTTCCAGGTGGTAGACCAGTGATGGAGTGAGGTCCTGATCTGGTAGGAGAATTGTGTTCTGGTGAGTGCTTCCCTGTGAGGGTGCGGGAACTCAGAAGTAGAGGTAGGGTGGGGCATTCTTGCCCGTGACCTCTGGTCAGCCTGGGGGTGTGGACCCTAGGTTGTTGGATCAGTGGTAGTTGTAGCTACCCTGAGAGGGAGAGTGGAGATTGGCTATTGTGTGCCAGGGGTTACTGCCCCCCACTCTGTGGATTGGTTGGGACCTGTGATATTTGGATGGCCTAGGGCCTGGTCCTGACCGTGGATGACTAGAGAGTACCAGTGGGGTATTCTAGTTGGGTCAGAGAGTTCTTGTTTGGAGGAAACCATGTAGGTTCAGAGTGGCGAAAAACTGGAGGGTGTCCCTGCCGTGCGGGCCCGTGTCCGTGTTTTGTCGCCCAAAGCAGTGAAGCCCATCAGTGGAGTGATTGGTCTACCCTGCGTTTTGGCTGGAAGGGGGTTGTGTTGGACCTGGCCCTTTTGGCAGGTTCACCTCGAGACTTTTTGCTTTTTCCTAGCCTGTTTCTGTGACCTGGTGTTGGTGATTTTAGGCCTTTGCGCACTTTTTCACTGTGGTACAGTGTAAAGTGCTTGTGCTCTCTGTGTATGTGTGGTGAGTGACCTGCCCTCCCATAGGAATGAATGTGGAATATGTATGCCCATGGTAGTTCCTGATGTGTGGGGAGTGCAGGGTCGAGTTTGGTATGTGAGAACTCGAGAGACTGAATGCTGCGTAATGGTGTATGCGGCATGATTGTGTCTAGTCTAGAAGTGCCACTTTTAGAAGTTGGCATATTTGTGTAGTCTGTGGCTGGCGTGTGATTGGCTGGTGAGCCTGGCCCAGGAGTGCCTGGGCCTGCTTGTGGATTGACTGTCTGGTTTGAGGATGACAGGGGCTGGGGAGCCCCCAGGAGGTTGTCTGAGTCAGCCCGTGGATGAAAGGCTGCATCTGCTGCCAGGGAAGTGGGAGTATATAGCACCTGGGAGTGAATGAGGCTGTGCCTGCCTGCCACAATGCTGGCTCCACCTCCCCGCTGGGCGACTGTCACCTCTGTCCCTGACACTGAAAAGAGTTCCCTATAACCAGTTCTAGCTGGTTCTCACACTGCCTGCACAAAGATTTCAAAGACTTTTCTCTGTATAAAAAGGGGCTGTGTCCCCTTCCAAAATGTTCTTGTTTCTGACTTGAATCTACCAGGGGCGGGCGCTGCCCAGCCCCTGGATGCCTGGAGGACTTCTGGGGGACCCCTCTGCCTTGCCTGGGCTGATGGGGGGACTTTGCTTTGCCCTGGGATCCTTTGGACCTTCTTCCTATCCCCCAGGACTTTGCTGGACTTTTCCTGATTCCCCCTAGCGCCTGGGAGCGCTTTGTCCTGCTTCCAGCGCTTAAGAGCACTCTATTTCGCCTGTAGCGCTTGGGAAGCGCTTTATTTGGCTGCTTACGCTTATGAGCGCTTTATTTCATTTATAGCGCTGGGAGCGCTGTAATTTTCCCCTCAGCGCGTGGTAGCGCTGTTATGGCCTTTCGCGGCTGCCCACGCCGTGTATTCACTTTTTATTTTATTTATCTCAAGGGAGCCCACCCCTCGGATAATGATTCCCCGCCTGCCTGCCTAAGCTGGGCCACTGCGCTGCCCGCAGCGACCCGGAAGTGGTTGGCCGGCCGGCCAATCCTGGCGCGACCGGCCAGAAGTCCCGCCCCGCAGCCCGGGAAGAGAGGAAGCAGGCGCCCGGGAGATGGCGGCCGGTGCCGCCGGTGCGGGCTCCCATTGCTGAGGGAGCCCCGGAGGAGCTGAGGAGTAGTGGAGGGGGCACGGGGCACATTGCCGGTGCCCGCCCCCACCGCACGTCGAGTCCCGGTCCCGAGATGGGGGACCGGGCAAAGGGCGAAGCAGAGACCGGCGCGTCTGGAGACCCGGTATGTGCCCTGAGGGAGAGGAGGGGCGTCGGGGCACATTGCCGGTGCCCGCCCCTCCCCTCCAGTGCGAGCGCTTGAGTGCTCGGAGGCCCGTGGGGCCTCCCCTGATGCTGAGTCCCCCGAGAGGGACTCCAACAAAGCCCCCAGTGAGGCTCAGGGGCTAATCTTGTGTTCGGGCCCCCTGAGCGGGGCTCCTGCGTCACTTTGGGCATATTTGATTTACGAGCCCAGCGAGGCTCGGGGGCCATTTCGTGTCTAGAGCCACGGAGGCTCTAGGGGGCATATTTGATGTACGAGCCCAGCGAGGCTCGAGGGCCATTTCGTGTTTAGAGCCACGGAGGCTCTAGGGGGCATATTTGATTTACGAGCCCAGCGCGGCTCGAGGGCCATTTTGTGTTTAGAGCCACGGAGGCTCTAGGGGGCACAGTTGTTTTCAGAGCCTGAGGGCTCCATGGCCTATTTGCCATGAAACCAATCGGTGATAGTGCGCTCAACAAATATTTTAATAACATAACATAACATAACATTTGTTTTAGAGCCTGAGTGGCTCCAACGTTTGGGGCACGTGTCATGCCCAGAGCCTGTGTGGCTCCAGCAGTGGGTGCAGTTCGCGCCTAAGGGTCAGTGAGGACCCTGTCGCAGTTTGAAGTTCCCAGCTGCCCAGCAATTAGTGGGCAGCTGCACCGTTTAGGTCTTGTGTGGTTCCCAGGTGCCCAGCAAGTAGTGGGCACCTGCTACGTTTAGGTTTTGCGCCAGTGGCGCACCCCTGACTGGTGCTGCATGGCAGCGCGCCCTGACATTCTGGACACAGGGCTCTTTAGTCCCTTTATTAGATAGGGGCTGGTATGTGACTTTATTTAGGCGCAATGTGATTATCTATGTGATGGTAATTGCCTAATGTGAGTTTTGCGCAATGTGATGTGGTGCTAGGAAATGTAATGCATTTAATGTGATTACGCCCCTTGATCTTACACCTCTGAATGTTTTTAGGCATCATGTGTCTTTGCGCTATTGAGTTGTGTTTTCTTTTCTGGCACCTCTGAAGGTTTTTAGGCATCATGTGTCTTTGCGCTATAGAGTTGTGTTTTCTTTCCTGGCACCTCTGAATGTTTTTATGCATCATGTGTCTTCCTGGATTTTACACCTCTGAATGTGTTGGTTTATGCATCATGTGTTCTTCCTTCCCTGCACCTCTGAATGTTTTAGGCATCATGTGTTTTCTTTCCTTACACTGCTGAATGTGTTTTTATACATCATGTGTTTACCTTTTTCCCTACACCTCTGAATGTTTTAGGCATCATGTGTAATGTGTTCTTGCTGATACCCCTAAATGTATTTTATGCTTAGGTGGTTGTTCTTTCCAATACAGGTGGTCCTAGTGAGGTCCCGGTTCCCTGCGTGACATTCTCCTAAGGTGTTTAGGGTTGCATAGGTTGTACTTACCTGGTCCCAGTAGTTACTGGATGTGATTTATAACTGTTATCTTGTGCTATACTTATTCTAATTTCTGACAGTATTTCTATTTCTACTAAGTGCTGATTATGACAGTGGCCCATGTGGCCCTGTCTTGTGAATAGTCCCTTGTGAATATTGCCCGTGCCAGTTGGCACAATGTACATGTGTGATTTCTATCTGATGTGTTTTGACAATACAAAAGTTATTTTAATATAACCTTGTGTGGAGTTCCTTTTGTGGTGTGCCTAGGATGTTGTTGCTGTTGTGAGCTGGCGCAAATGCTTTACACATTGCCTCCGAGTTTAGCCTCACTGCTCGTGCCAAGCTACCAAGGGGGTGAGCAGGGGTTATCTTGGCGTGTGACTCCATTGCCCTGACTAGAATGGTTATAACCAAGACAATGGTCCCTAGACAGAGCAAATTTGTCAAATAAATATAGGCTAAATAGACACTATATTCTTAGTCCAGCCGGACAGATTTATTTTGTAAAACAATTTTTAGAATTTTTTTTAAAAGGTGTTAACAGCAGGACACCAGCCGATGTCAACTGACACACTAAAGAAAAGAACAAACAAGGCAACTAAACAGTCTGTGTAGTTAATTCACAGTCAGACGATAATACAAACACACTATTGCTGATATCAATCAGTACATTTCAACTGCATATAGTGTGGCACAGTCCACGACGTTTCGAACCTATGGTTAATACAGGTTCATCCTCAGGACATTACATATATGCCTTTCACTTTTTTAAAAAGAATTGTAACAAAGTCAGAATTAACTTGCTCAGCCCCTAGTTGGGACAATAATTGCCAAACCATATATTGTAACAAACATGAAAATTAGATAGGAGAGAGAAAAAGAGAACAAACAAATTCCATAGATTAGGGCATTTAAAGGAAAATTGTACATACACACTTATTTTTAATAATAGCCCCTTACGTGTTGCAGTTGCCCCCATTAGAAACCGCCCAAACAAGTGTGACCAAGGATTCATAACCAATGATGACCCGTAGCATGACTCTTACATGCAGATCTCTACCTACATAGGTGTGAGGATACATAGAAATTACTAGCCCATTGTGTTATCCCAAGGTGCAACGTCGTGAGTATGGCAACTGACGAATATTGTACACCAAACAATTCCGCACGATGTTTAAAAAGGGTCATAAGGGAGTGTAACTATAAATCGAGTGCACCAAGTGAAGGAGTTAGGGACCCGTCACCCCACCTCATCGCAACAAAGGCAGGATTAATTATACCTGCAGGGATGGCGCAGACGTCACTATCCTGGGTGTATAGGAGCTACCTGAATGGGAGGGTGAATAAGTTAACATCATGGCCAATATAAGTGGACCATTCGTTAGCCGATATTAAGATAGAATGAAATCAGCTTACCAGATGAGGCAACAGTACAACCTCTGTAATGAGAGGATTGGCTGTAAAGGAAAGACGCTGTATTACTAACCCACACCACCGGTTATTTACCGAGAGGAATTCCATCTAGGAAAATGTTCAAAAGCCCAAATTATGAGCTCTTACCTGGATAAAGCAGCGACGGGCCGACAATGCGATCCGTGTCTGAGGTTAGAATCGCCCTACCGGCATAATTCCAAAACAACCAGGAAGTAACTATCGCGTGGTCACATGGTTCGGAATAGACCAACCATAGACCATCACTGGGCAGCCATCTTAGAACGGTCAGGAAGTATGTGCCTCAGTCATGTGGGACAATGTCACCAATCGTGTGTGTGTTTTAACGGCCCATGTTAATTAGATCGAAAACAATAATCGGCATTATATTGCCGAAAAATATATCACTAGCATGCCCTTATTGCGAGGATCAAGCCATCATATTTGGAGACAGTGTTATTTGTTACATTGGTTAACAAGCCCCACTCACAGGTCACTGTATATAGAGTAACCTTGACAACACCACGGAAACCAACCGGAGGGCTTATTATGTCACAGGGTTATGTTCACAGGGGAGTTAGCACTGCCCACAACAAGGTCATGACATTGTGATTCATTAATTAAACCCAAATTGTTTGGTTCTTATGAGAATAAGGGACAAAGGCAACAACAGGCTATACTTAACGATTACATGACTGTAAGAGAACCTAGTGCAATGAACCAATCAAACAGTAATTTATATAGACAAAGCAAAAGTTAATCATATTGTATACTTGCGAACCACATCAGAAATTTATTACAGAGTTCATAGTAGTGGGGTCCAGGCTTCGGCTCGGTTGAGCCCATTCTGAATACTCTTGGTTTTAAGTATCCAATGGAGCTCTTCTTTGTTCAGAAGCTGTTGTAAATTGGCCCCTCTTGGAGGTATCTTGATTTGAGTAATCACAGTCCACTGAAAATCCAGTTCTGTATGGGCCAGTGCACTGAAGTGGTGTCTTACAACGGATACGACTTCTGTGTTGGCACATCCTTAGTCGTACTTTTTGGGTCGTCTGACCTATATAGATCTTAGAGCATGGACACAGAATAACATAAATAACATTCACGCTGTTACAATTAGTGAGGTATCTACGTTTAAACTTTACATCCTCATAACTGAATTCTTTGCCCTCAATAGTGGTGTCACACATAGAAAAATTCCCACATTTAGCATGACCAGTTACCCGAGGGAGACCCCATAGGTCATCCAAGGTGTCGGTGTTTTTGGCGGAAGGTGAAGCAGCCCTCACTAAATGATCTTTAATATTTTTTGATTTTTTTGAAGGCAAACAAGGGTCTGTCTACAGTAAGTACTCCAGCATTTACAACAGGTCAGTGTTTTTTGACACTTTTAGTGATGAGATTCGATGCCGGGCAGAAAGTGGTCACACATACAAGCCGATTCTCAGTGGTCTTAGCTTTCGGCTCAAGCAAGATGTCCCTTGGACAGTACCAAGCTCTTTTTAATGAGCTCCGAATGAGTCTGTGTGGCTAACCCCTCATTTTTAGTTTAGAAATAAGATGTTTAGCCTCACGAAAGTAATCCTCTTTCATATAGCAATTCCTGCGTAAAAAAAATTCTAAAAATTGTTTATTACAAAATAAATCTGTCCGGCTGGACTAAGAATATAGTGTCTATTTAGCCTATATTTATTTGACAAATTTGCTCTGTCTAGGGACCATTGTCTTGGTTATAGATATAACTACCCTAAGGTCCCTAGCATACTGCTTCCTTGGGTTCCCTTGTACACCAAACTGACTAGAATGGTGGTTTCTGCCTGGCTTTGGCGTCAGCCTTAGCCTACCAGAAATAGCCAGTTCTAACAGTGTTAATTTGCGATTTCTTAAGGAGATATCGCACAACTTGGGTGCTTGTTGCATAGCATTTAAGGAATCGCAATTTGAGATTTCTTAAATGCTTATGCAAAATTTAGGAATCGCATATTTTGCGATTCCTTAATATTGCAATTCGATTTTCCTCATACATCATGTTGTGCAAATTTTTAGTCTCAAATGCTGCTTTTTTGCGATTCGCAGCGTTTGCGACAAAAAATTCCATTCGTACATATGCCCCTGAGCGTTTAAAACTCATTGTTCAGCGAGTGCTTTCAATTGTAAACTCAAAGTCCTTTAATAACAACACACAGGTAAACACTACTACAAACCACAGAGGGCAAAATAATGCACCAGGTACATTCCGGGAAATCACTGTGTAGGAGAGTCAGTTAGTTTTGACTTAAGTCTACTCCAAGACTCTTGTAGTTATGGATCCAGTAATGAAACAAAAAGTGTGAAGTCTAATAAAATGCCCCGGCGGGACTAATACGTAATAATATCCTGACATTCCTTCATGGCTGAAGCTATATAATTACAACTATCCCAGCGTCTCCTACTATCTGGCGTCCTCTCTCCTGTCTGAGTTTTTCAAATGGCTCACTCAGTCTTTAGTCTTTGTTTCAGCTGACCACAGATAGTTTTGATTTCTTTACCCACGTTTTAGTTTTCAACAGCAATTCCTCCGCTTGTCCCCATTGCAGTGAATTTGAGGAGGTTGTAACTTGGGTAAGAAAACCCAAACAAAGCCTTCTGCCTGATGAAAAGTAGAAATGTAGAGACATAGGAGTCCTGTTAATAATTCAGACAGGTTTGAGGGTTTTTATTTTGACAAGCATTGGCAAAGCCAAAAATCTAGCTTATTTTTTAATTTGTAAACCAAACCTAAAAACGTTCCCAATAATAACAATTACATTTAAATTAAGGTGACTTGTTTTGTAGTGCCCAACCATTAACCCTTTTACAGTCCATCTTTTCTTCAGCACACTATAAAGTTCTGTCTCCTCTCCCCCCTGAATGTATGTTATAATCCCCGCCCCATCCTTAAGCAAAGAAGCAAAGACAGTGGGGGCAATTTCATCACGCAGCCTAAAATGTGCAGATCTACCTTCAAAATGCACTTCTGGTCAGTTCCAAAATGTTTAGGTGGGACAATAGATGAGCCCTTTTTCCAGGACACTATAAAGTATTTGAGACACTTAAGGCCACACTTGCGATCACAACCACAGGCCATCGTGCAGCAGTGAATCCTGAAGAAAACTCGAAATTAAACTGATCTGTTCTCATTTAGGAATGTGGACATCTACTGAAGGGGAGAGTACACATACATACACATAACATATAACAGAGCAGAGCCCCTTTATTTGTACACCCCTTATATGGGGCTCCTTGTCTTTTCCAGGCACTGCTAACTTTGATTTACCCAGGATCACACATTGAGGTGAAATGAAAATGCTGTGACTGGTTTGCAGATCTAGCGGATCCACATGGGAAGAGCTGCCACAGACAACAGTTGCTCAATCTCCGTCTGGTAGTTCATCGTCATCTTGGATAATGTCGATGTTTCGTGAAGCTTCCGTACAACTACACACTTTTAAGGCAATTATTTAATGACACATTAGGAATCATGGACACTGGGATCCAATAAGGAGTATTTTCAGTTGACCACCATGCCCGCTCAAGGGGCTTTTACTGTTGCATCTCTGATATGAGTCATGTTAGTGTTATAGTTTGCAAAATGAACAATTGATGTTACAGTTTGACACAACTATGGTTAATAATAGGTTTTCTTTCAAATGTGCTATCTTATCAATCACCTGGAGAACCCTCATCCAGCTCAATGGTACTCGGTTTATCGAAAGTAGGAGCCTGATGTGACACTTGCACACAGAACTCTTCCGCAGATGCGGGTTTAAGATTTCCCTTGGAGGAGTAGCAATAACGCTCTGGAGTCTAATGGAGATTTCTTCAGGCCTTTTTTAGGCCGCTTTGGACCTGTTTCCCGGAGGCAGCTGTAATTTAATTGACTCCAGGAACCATGGGGCCTCATTTATGAGGCCGTGCGTCACTTTTACGCTGCCGGTGCGTCACTCTTTGTGACGCACCAGCAGCGTAAATAATGTACCTTGTTGCACCATATTTACAAAGTGACGCATCTAGGTAGATGCGTCACTTTGTAAACCCCTGCGCCACATTATACCTGCGCCAGGTATAATGTATGCAAGGGGGGCGTATTGACACAAGGAAGGGTCGTAGAAATGACGCAGTGAAATATATGAGATTTCACTGCGTCACTTTTAGGACGCCGTTGCGTCAAAATCTTGCGCCTGCCTCACAGCAGGCGTAAGACTGACGCAGGCCCTTTCACATGGGGCTTGCCCCATGTGAAAGGGCGCATTGCTGGAGTTGCGTCACTTTTGTGACACACTCCAGCAATGCGTCACTTTTGCGCTTACAGATACGTCAGGAATACTGACGTATCTGTAACTCCTTGCGACATGATGCGTCATACATTAAATATGACGCATCATTGGTGTCGCAAGGAGGGCGCCGTGAAAAGTGACGCATCGCTGTTTTCACGCAACGATGCGTCACTTTTCATAAATGAGGCCCTAAGTGTCCACGTGGAAGCACTGACACAAGTGCGACCTTCTAGGACAACACTGCTCTTTTTTCTTGTGATCACTTCCTGAGATGTCATGGAGGTATCAGAATGAGGGTGATGTCACTTTTGCTACCCCTGAAATATGAGTAAATCAACGTCCATGATATTTTAAAAAATCCCTGAAAGAAATCATACCACAGAATAAGAAGAAAGGATTATGTCATCACATTAAATCTACCTAAATATAGAGACACAGTACTGTTTATTAAAATAAAAAACAATTACAGATGTTTCTATGAACTGGAAAGAAAGCTAATAACTGAAAAAAGTGTTTTCTAGTGTTTGATTCCTGACGTTACTCGGGATAAAACCTCACAAATAATTACATTTATTGAAAGAATATTTGATGCACTTCAGGGAATGGACAGGATCAAAACTCCCAATGTGGAAAAGTAAATTTTGCCATGTTCTGTGTCCCTACGTGTTCCCCATGTTATGTTGTATGTGCATGATTAATATGCATATGTATTCCCCATGATCGATTAAAGCCGCAATTACAGTTGTGTCCAACTCTAGTATGCCAGCTTCTAGTTCTCGTGAAAGCTACGAGTATTAGGCCTATATAAAGTTATGTTGCCACGTTTCACAGTGTGCACGTTATTTCATTGTAAAATCCCCGTTTCTAGGCCTCAAAAGGGCCCGGACTCAGATTCAGCTCCTGTTTCCTGAACCCTCTCCGAGGAGCAATACAGCCCCCACCTGTATCCCTGACCCTTAGCTTACTTCATGCCTCGCAGTGCCCGGCTCGGCCTGGCTCTGCCTGCCAGTCTGCCAAGAGTATGTTATGATTCTAGTTATCAGTCCAGCTCTCCTTCTCTGCATTCCTAAGCTACTGAATCGCATCAATAGTTTCCGTCATGGTCTAGCCTTTACGTCTCCATGTAAGAGAAATACTGTATTAATGGTCATTTAATATTCCTCAACACGCACTACATGTAGAATTATGCATGCACCAGTCTTAGAGTCTGTTAGCCTTTACCCTGATAACTTTTGGATTCTATCAACATGTTCTCTAAACATCAGATACTAGATAGTGTTTAGGTACATGTCGCTTTGACTCTCCAGACTTTAGTCTCTCCTTCTAGCGCAGAAGTCATAGCCCCCAGCTTCTCCCTAGTAACACGTCATTGCCAGCTTGCGCGCACCACTAGGTTAGAGGTCCCGGCTCCTTAGGTAGCCCCCTCCATGTTTCCGCCTCATTTATGACATATTCTGTTACGTTTACATCACATGTCTATGTATACGCCCTGTATACGCCTCTTGTTACACCTACTTTATGCCTTATCTTTCGCGACTGCTACAAACCCCGCCCACTGCTACGCCTACTGTACTGAATGCTATGTATTTTGTTTAACTATATATACTTGTGCACTGTTATTAAAAGTTAGCGCGCTCATCCCAGATCCTGCCCCGGCAGCTGCCGGGCCCTGCCATCCTATTCCCGTGCAGGTTGTCCTGTTCCTGTCCTTTATGCTGTATTAAACCTGCAAACTCCAGCTACCTCGAATCTTGACTCTTATTTATTGAGCTATCTGTTATTGTATATCTAGTAAAAAATAGAGGTATTATTTATTTATTTACCACATAATGGCGCCCGAATAGGGACTTGCCCTTTCCCCACGCGCCGGTGAAGCCACGCAAGCCCCTGATCCTCTGCAGCCGTGACGGAACCATACCGTGCACGTGCAGATATTTCTGCTTCAAGTATCCCTCAGGCCCACGGAGGAGACGGAGGTTGCGGTCCAGCATCCAGACGAGGCGGTGGAGGAACGCGGCGAGTCCCGACCAGAGCCCAAGCCGAGAGTCCAAGGTCCGAGGTATCCGGAGGCCCACCCGTAACAGAAGTCCGAAGTTCGTCCGTCCGTCGTCGTAACAGTCCAGTCCGAGGCCTTCCGTTCTTGCTGCCCGGTGAGTACCGTTGCTGGGGTAGTATCTAGACAGGGTCAATTGCATTGTCTCTGGTCCGTGGGTTTGGGTACACAGATCCAACACGAAGTGTCCACTTAGGTGGATGCGGGTCCTGACGTGTCTCTTTATGAGACCGGTAAGTTTCGTACTGTTTTAGCAGTGCATCTAGTTTCTGTTCTAGTCTGTTCTGTTCTCGAGAAATTCATGTATTCTGTTTTCAGTATTCCAGGTAGTATTTTGTCCGAACTGTTATTTTAAATGTTCTTCAATGTGTTTTCAATGTCGTGGTATGAATGTGGTGTTTTCCAGTAATTATCGTGTTCATTGTGTATTGTATTGTATCTAGACTCCAGTTCAGTCATGCCTCTGTTCTCAAAGTTACGTCAGTTAAGAACTAGAAAAGGTCTGTTAGAAGAAGCAGTTCCTGTCCCGCCTAGGGACAGTCCAGGTCATTTTATGTATCAAAAGCATGGCATAAGTGCCATATTGTATCTAGATTTATGGGTGGAGTACACCAAACAGTTAGAAGAAAAGTATAGATGGCCCGTATCGGGTACATGGGATGCCGAGTGCATCATGCGAGTAGAAGAAGTATTATGGAAAAAGAAAGCCAGACAGTCACAAAAAGATGCCATCGAGTTATGGCGCAAAGAATCTCATAAAAGAACCGAAAAAGAAATCAGAAAGTCAGAATTAAGTAGAGAATCCTTAGAAAGAGCCCAAGAAAGGGAATTGATCGAAATAGGTGAACGAGTTAAAACCGAACAGTCAGACAGACAGAGAAATGCCCTCATTAAGGGTATGTATCCTCTTCTTGCTAAGGGCTTGCCAAAAGCAACCCCGGAGGCATCCAGTAATTTCCCGCCGCCATTAGTTCCGACCAAGCTACGTCACAAACCGACCGCAGCTGATATTTTTCTCTCGTCCTATTTGGACGACACAGTCCCAGAATATGCAAATCCTGTTCCACCAGCTCCTGTAAATAATGTAATTCATGGTCCTCCAGCCACCGGGGCACCTGTTGCAGCATCTGTTACGGTACCCCCGGTCCAGCCCGTAGTACAAATTCCCGCCACATCAGTCACTCTGCCAGCACGAAGAGTATCAGTCGACGATTCCAGTTCAGGGGCCGCGGGAGGAGGTCCTCCTGGTACCCCGCCGCCAAATAGACGTCTAGGGGTAGTCGAGTTACATGAACGTGCATTACAGCGTACGCCTAAATATCAGTCCATTGCAGAAATCAGGCGAGCTCTTACTGAATGCTGTTATGATCCAGTCCCAGGCGAGGATAGTATGGTTATATATTCCGTATGTATAAGGCAGGTGTCCGAGTATTTGGTCACCCTACCGAATATGAAAGAAGATCTAGACAGAATGTATCGTTTCATTCGTACAGGACAAGATCCAGAAAGTATTGCTGAAGTCATGTCTCTCAGGAAAGCTGAAATCCAGTTCATGTTATTAAAGTTTCTGATCAATTGTTTAATTAGGGAACAAGATTCCCCGACTAAAGATCCGAACGAAATGAAAATTCTGACAAGGTGGAGTGATAATATAGCCGAGGGTAAGCACAAGACACTCAATAGTATAGAGAGTATGTACAAGAAAATACGTAAAGAAATAATAAGGTTACACGAACAACGCAAAGAAGCTCTAGGAAGCGAGAAAGAAAATGACTCTTCTACTGAAGAGGTAGACGACGAGAATCCCGCCAGAATAGCGTATGTAGGTAAATCTAGATTTCCAGACCGACATTTACGCCTAGAACACAAGAAAGCTTTTCATCTTCCAGCACCAGAACAAGGCTCTCTAGAACAAGTATTTCAAGCTACCGATCAAATTCTGAAATCACGAATCGGTTATAGTGAATTAGGTACCATGCATGAACAAGAACTAGCCCGATCAGCAGTCCGATGGATTACTGATTCTACCACTTTTCCAGACGAAATAGTGGCACAAATGTTTCTGAAACTGCCCCCAGCCGAGCAGCGACTGGTGGGTATGTATATGATCCAGCACCTCATTACTCTGTATGAGGGTCAGCATTCTGATCCAGGTCCGTTACATGATGTCCTGAACGAGTTACTCCAGTATAGATGGAAAGGTTTAGGTACCGATTTAATTAGTGTCATTCTAGAACAGCGCCACAAATATAGAACGTTTTTGAATCCGCATTTTGTTCATGTCTCACCTCCAGAAAGTAAACCGTTTTACATAGATAGACAGCATCCACTACGAGAAGTACACCCAGTTAGGACAGCGGGTGATGAAATGCAACGAGTATTTGTTTACACCCCAGTTACCAAGATGGAACTCTTAGAAATGAAGAAGTTAATTCCCTGTCACGACAAAGATCCAGCAGGGTTCCACCGAGAATTAAAAGACATGCTCCGTATGGGAGAATACACGTATCCAGATATTATTAAAATGCTAAAAGTCCTGTTGCCTGCGGGCATATATGAAAAACTCAAGGAAAAAGATTGGGAGGTGGGAGAGAAAAAGATCGATTGGACAGCTCTAGGAGCTGAAGATAAGATACGAGTACCAGGTACCGGTCTTGGAGACAAATGTAAAGAATTACCTGAACTGTTAATACAAGTTTTGCCTAGATTATTAGCCACTAAAAAGGAAGACTGGGATGCAATCTCAGCATGTAAACAGAAACAAGACGAAGACACTAGTGATTTTTATTCCAGATTTGAGAAATGTTTTATCATAAACAGTGGTTTGAAGACGAGTAGTGAGTCATACCCTCATCTTTTTGTTACTAAATTAGTCGAGAATTCAAGTCCACAAGTTAAGAATCGAGTTTTGAAAGTTGAAAGTACATGGCAAGCTAGTACTCCGTCCCAGATGTTACAGATGCTCCAGTATCACCAGAATAGAATCAGAGAAGAACAAGAACACGAGAGAAGACGTATGAAAGACACGAAAATGAAAGTACTAGTTGCACAATCTGTTCCACAAGACAGTCAGAAGAGGGGTCCGAATCAAGCCAGTCATCCTGCAGCTCCCGTTAAAGGGACATGCAATTATTGTAAACAGCCAGGTCATTTTATAAACGAGTGTGCAGTTCTGAAACACAATATAGCCACTGGTAAGACTAAAGAAAGACCACGTCCGCCTAGACAAGAGCAAGTTTCACAGACTTCTCAGCCACAGAATGCACAACAGACAGTTCCAGTACCGCAGCCTATAGCTGCAACACAGCATGTTACACAGCAGATGTACCAGTATGCACAGTCCGAGTATCCAGAGTATCAAGCGTATTCATGAAACAGCCTAGAGAGGGAGGTAGGCTTGCCTCTCATCGAGATTCCTGTAGATCAAGAAGGTCCCTATGTACATAGTCAAGTATTGGGGAAAGACAGAAAGTTTCTGATTGATACAGGGGCAAGTAGGACTACTATCAGTCATGACGAGGTTCCAGGGGCTCCGCTCTCAGGCTCTAGAAATGTTTCCCTTGGATTTTCAGGAAAGCCAATAGTTAACGAGATTTCCAAACCAGTTACTCTAGAAGTAGGTCCATTGTCCCGAACTACTGATTTATTACTTACGAAGTCATGTCCAGAAAATTTGTTAGGTATTAAGACATTGAAAGAATTAGGTGCAGTCATATGTTGTTCCCCAGAGGGAATACGTTTGTTTTTGCGTGACTTCAAGGGTCACTATGTATTACGAGATTTTGATCCAAGATTGTCTAATGTTCCGCAGCACCTATGGGCACAAGGTCCAACTGATGTTGGTTTTATGCAAATCACACCCCATCGTGTGACTCTCAAACAAGGTATAGTCCTACCACGAATTAGACAGTACAGATTGCCACCTGAGGCTGTAGCAGCCTTATCCAAAATTATTGACGAGCTCATGGCTCAAGGAGTAGTTGTAGAAACTGACTCCAATGTATGTAATTCTCCTATCATTCCAGTCATGAAACGTACTGATCCAAATGCACCTCCAGTATATCGATTAGTGATTGACCTTCGAGAACTCAATAAATGTATCATTCCCCAGTATCCAGTAGTCCCAGATATCTCATCTCTATTGACAGCCATTGATTCTGAGGCAATATTCTTTACAGTAATAGACCTCAAGAACGCATTTTTCAGTGTTCCAATTCATCCAGACAGCCAGTACCTTTTCGGTTTTTGTTTAAATGGAAGGAGCTATAAATTCACACGAGCTCCTCAAGGTTTTACAGAAAGTCCTAGTATTTACAGTCAAGCACTTAAGAGACAACTAGACAATATTCACATGCCAGCTGACACTGCCCTGCTCCAGTATGTCGATGATCTACTGATCACAGCCCGTTCTGAACGTGCTTGCGAGCGAGCATCACTTACAGTCCTGTATTTCTTAGCCGAGATGGGGCACAAGGTGTCCCCTTCGAAGCTTCAATTCTGTGTCCAGCAAGTGATCTACTTAGGCCACTTACTGTCCAAGTGGGGTAGGCAGTTGAGACCAGACCGTATCCAGTTAATAGCGAGTCTTCCACAGCCCAAGACACAGAAGGAGGTACGTGCTTTTATCGGCCTTACTTCTTATTGTAGACAATGGATTCCTCAGTATGCATTTCTAGCAAAGCCACTGATACAGCTAACGACACAGGAGGCAGCCGTATCGACTGTTCTCCCCTGGACATCTGAACATACACTTAGTTTTAATGAGTTGAAGAAAGCTTTATGCCAAGCTCCTGTTCTAGCTACACCGAACTACAGTAAGCCTTTTACACTTTTTGTCACAGAACGTGATGGTACAGCATTATCTGTTCTTACACAAGATCAAGCAGGACAATACAAGCCCTGTGCTTATTTTTCAAGCACACTAGATCCAGTAGCCCAGGCTCTGCCTGCGTGCCTCAAGTCAGTTGCAGCCACAGCACTAGCTATCAGACAAAGTGATTCCATAGTGTTAGGACATTCCCTGACAGTACAAGTTCCACACTCCGTGGAAGTTCTTTTAAACCGAACACAGACTCAGCACTTGACAATTGCACGTTTAACAGGTTATGAACTGACACTGTTCCAGCCACACATAGAAATCAGACGCTGCAACGTTCTAAATCCTGCTACACTTTTACCGTCAGTTACTTCAAATCCTGCCACACATGACTGTGTGGAAGTAGTCAACACTATGACAAAGCCAAGACAAGATCTGACAGACATTGCCTTACCAGATCCCGACCTGACACTTTATGTGGATGGTTCATGTATGAGAACAAGTACAGGAGAACTAGTAGCCGCGTATGCAGTGACTACTGACACCGAAGTTATTGAAACACACCGTATTGACACCCTGTCTGCTCAAGCAGCAGAGCTAATCGCTCTGACACAAGCCTGCATACATGCCAAGAACCTGAAAGTTAATATTTACACAGATTCACGCTACGCATTCGGAGTCGTACACGACTTTGGAGTGCTCTGGCAAGAGAGAGGTTTTATGACTTCTCATGGAACCAAGATTCAGCATGGTCTCCTCATCCAAGCTCTGTTAGATGCAATACATTTACCGACAGCTATCGCTATCATGAAGTGCAAAGCACATACGAAAGTTACTGACATTATTTCCCAAGGTAATGATCTAGCAGATCGAACAGCCAAGCTTACAGCACAGACACCAGACATACCAGTTAACAAGACACCGACATCCACTCTAGAACAGACTACTTGTATGACAGTTAAGGACCCTACTCAAGATGTCATAGATATACAGTTACATGCTACTCCCGATGAAATCAAGAAATGGTCCGAACAAGGAGGGGTCCAGACAGATCAGGGATGGTTGACGAAGGGAAAAGCCACATGGTTTCTCCCCGACTCAATGGTTCAAGTCATTATTAATACCGCACATAGTCCAGCACACTTAGGAGAAAAAGCCATGTTAGACAGTATCCAGAACATTTGGTTTAACAAGCATTTACGAGCTGCAGCCAAGCAGAAAGTACGTACTTGTATGATATGTTGCCAGTTCAATCCAGGTAAAAGTGTCCCGGTGGAACAAGGTGGATTCCAGCCCCCAGACCACCCTTTTGAAGTCCTCCAGATGGATTATATTCAGATGGAGCGATGTCGAGGTTTCAAGTATGTCCTTGTAGTTGTATGCGCTTTGTCCAGGTGGACAGAGGCATATCCAGTTCCAGATTACACAGCCGCGACCACTGCCAAGCAGTTGGTTCGTGAATTTTTCCCCCGCTATGGACTCCCAAGGGTCGTGTATTCTGATAACGGCCAGCCATTCTCATCTGAACTAATGAAGCACGTTTCCCTTTTGTTAGGGTACCAGTGGAAGTTCCATTGTGTACGCCATCCAGAAGCAGCCGGTCTCGTAGAGAGACATAACCAGACCCTAAAAATCCGTATTGCCAAAGTCTGTAAAGAGAAAGGTGTAGACTGGTTAGTTGCCCTGCCAGTTGCTTTGTTCTATATGCGCATGGTCGCACATTCCAGATCAGGTCTGTCCCCTTATGAGGTCGTATTCGGCCGCCCCCCGAACATGTGGGGTACACCCAGACCCCGAAGTATTACAGATGTTTCCAGTAATATGCTGACAGATTACCTAGCTTCCTTGATGTCTGCCCTACACTCTTGTCGTTCACAGGTTGCCGCTGCATTTCCCGACAATACTGAAGTCAAGCCACACGAGGTCCTTCCCGGCACCCTGGTTTTAATCCGGAATTTCGATCGTTCAAGTCCGCTGGAGCCTCGCTGGAAGGAGCCGAAGTTAGTCCTTCTGACCACCCGCACGGCCGTGAAGTTGGAAGGCAGAAAAGGCTGGGTGCATCTGTCTCATGTCAACAAATTTCACGGACTAAGAACTAAAACGTTTATTGACACTTCTACAGACACTTCCGAGTCTAAAAATTGCCCTATTCTCAAGGACTGTCCCGCTATTGACTTTGACTCAAAGCCTCCCCTGTTAGAGAAAACTCCGCAGCAGGAGTATAAACAGAAGCTTCGGTCTAGTAAAATAAGTCAGCCAGTTTAATTGTCTAAGTCCCCCTCGGGTGAAACGGTTAGACAGGTATCTGACATGTATGAGATAGACCCCCATAGTGAGAGAGTTAGTCAAAACTCAATCCGATGTATCGTTTTTCTAAGTTTTATATTGTTTTTGAGTTTGATGGTTACCTGCACAAGTTATGCATTTCATTTATGTTTCCCAATTTCTCATGTAAATAAGTTTTCTAATGCTACAGTAGAGCACACGTTTAGTGATCTGCCTCCTCACGAACTATCCTATCGTCTTGCTATGCGCAACAATACATTTATCCGTATGTTACATTATTCACACCAGACCAGCAATGCCACTAATTGTTGGGTGTGTGGTCGACTCCCCCCTTTCCAGACACCGAAGGGAGTTCTGCCACTGTTTCCTTATCCGTTTTCACATAATGGTTCATGTGGAGCATGGTCCATGTTAACGTCATCTTCAAATGATATGTCCCTTCTGAACAGTACATGTTTTCCAGACAAGCAAGGTCTTCCCCACAGAACAGGGTTAGATCTAGAAAATGAAGTTTATAATTTGGGTAATTATTCTTCGAATTTTATGGTCCTGAATGTTCAGTCTGATACTACTCCAGATTTGCCTGCTATTTCAGTACTACCAGTCAAAGGCGAATTATGTGTCCGAAAGAATGGTTCCGCACATGTAGGACATAGTGATTGTACTACTATTGTCAAGTATAGTGACAGTGGGAAATCTATTTTTAAAGCTTCACGTCATTCTTATTTTGTTTGTGGTCAGACCGCATATGTTCGTCTGCCCCTCGATTGGGATGGAACATGTTACATTGCCTTCCTACTGCCACCAGTTTTCCTAGCCCCATCCGATTATCACAGAAACACACATCTAGTACACATTAGACATAGAAGGGAGATCGAGTCCCCAATTGTCGATCAAACTGAAACTGCTCTAGAACAGTATACAGATTTCAATAAAGGTTTCTTCTTCTTTATAGGACCTATCCAGAATAGTAAGTTAATACGTAGATTGACCAGAACCCTTGAAGCAGTAGTGAATGAGACTACCTCTGCTCTAGGTAACTTAACCGAAGAGCAATCTGCTATGAGATTTGTCGTGCTCCAAAATCGTCTCGTTCTTGACGTCATACTGGCCGATAGAGGAGGAGCATGTAGAGTCATCGGATCTAGTTGCTGCATTTTCATTCCTAATAACGCGCCGTCTGTTTATTCAGCTATAACCAGACTACATAAAATTGCCCATCAGTTACACCAGAATCCAGGCACCTGGACATGGTCCAGTTGGCTCTGGAGTATTATATCTGCTTGGGGATGGAAAGTATTGTCATTCCTAGGTATTGCAGTAATGATCATATTCAGTTGCTGCCTCTGTATACAATGTGGCCCTGCGATTTGCGGCATTTGTGCTACCTCTTGTATTCCTAGTCCCAAGTTCCGTCCTAAATCCTGTTCCAAGACAATTCGAGACGAGCAAATGATACTGTATGAAATGATAGATGGTATCATGAATATTGATGTTTCCTGATGGAAACGTAGTGACAAGGAGGGAATGTGGAAAAGTAAATTTTGCCATGTTCTGTGTCCCTACGTGTTCCCCATGTTATGTTGTATGTGCATGATTAATATGCATATGTATTCCCCATGATCGATTAAAGACGCAATTACAGTTGTGTCCAACTCTAGTATGCCAGCTTCTAGTTCTCGTGAAAGCTACGAGTATTAGGCCTATGTAAAGTTATGTTGCCACGTTTCACAGTGTGCACGTTATTTCATTGTAAAATCCCCGTTTCTAGGCCTCAAAAGGGCCCGGACTCAGATTCAGCTCCTGTTTCCTGAACCCTCTCCGAGGAGCAATACAGCCCCCACCTGTATCCCTGACCCTTAGCTTACTTCATGCCTCGCAGTGCCCGGCTCGGCCTGGCTCTGCCTGCCAGTCTGCCAAGAGTATGTTATGATTCTAGTTATCAGTCCAGCTCTCCTTCTCTGCATTCCTAAGCTACTGAATCGCATCAATAGTTTCCGTCATGGTCTAGCCTTTACGTCTCCATGTAAGAGAAATACTGTATTAATGGTCATTTAATATTCCTCAACACGCACTACATGTAGAATTATGCATGCACCAGTCTTAGAGTCTGTTAGCCTTTACCCTGATAACTTTTGGATTCTATCAACATGTTCTCTAAACATCAGATACTAGATAGTGTTTAGGTACATGTCGCTTTGACTCTCCAGACTTTAGTCTCTCCTTCTAGCGCAGAAGTCATAGCCCCCAGCTTCTCCCTAGTAACACGTCATTGCCAGCTTGCGCGCACCACTAGGTTAGAGGTCCCGGCTCCTTAGGTAGCCCCCTCCATGTTTCCGCCTCATTTATGACATATTCTGTTACGTTTACATCACATGTCTATGTATACGCCCTGTATACGCCTCTTGTTACACCTACTTTATGCCTTATCTTTCGCGACTGCTACAAACCCCGCCCACTGCTACGCCTACTGTACTGAATGCTATGTATTTTGTTTAACTATATATACTTGTGCACTGTTATTAAAAGTTAGCGCGCTCATCCCAGATCCTGCCCCGGCAGCTGCCGGGCCCTGCCATCCTATTCCCGTGCAGGTTGTCCTGTTCCTGTCCTTTATGCTGTATTAAACCTGCAAACTCCAGCTACCTCGAATCTTGACTCTTATTTATTGAGCTATCTGTTATTGTATATCTAGTCAAAAATAGAGGTATTATTTATTTATTTACCACACCAAAATAAAACCGTTTGTTTTAGGAAGAACCTTCCAAGTTTCTGAACCAATGTGCCAGTGCACGAGAACGTTTTGTGTGCACGACTCTTTTTATTTACAAAAAGAGGCAAACAATTCCCACATGGGCAGAGCACACATTCAGCAATGATGCTGTCAGAGACGCCCCGGAGGATAGCACAAATGTCAAGCAGGAGCATGCGCAAAACTTGCTTCCTGCACATAGCACCGATAGTGGAAAAAACCCACTGAGTAAGCGCTATCATGTGTGGTCTAACCGTAAAGCAACACATCTTGATGAAAGATAGGGGGCATATTATCAAGAACGGCGTAAAAATTATCGCCGCTTTAGCGGCAGGAAACCGCTGCTAAAGCGGCGATAATGGGCTTGATAATATGCCCTAGTGAATTCCCATAGAAGCCCAGGTTCTGGTGGCGATAATTTTAACGCCGTTCTTGATAATATGGCCCATAGTTTTCTACAAATAAGGCACACACACTAGCCGTTCCAGAGGAAACATGAACACTGCATGAGCGGACAAAGTGCAATACACCTGCAAGTAGGCAGGACCCACAGAACTGAGGCCGAAAGCGTGTAAACTGGTATACTGTGGCAGCCTGAATTTCAGTGAGGGAGGGGAGCCGTGACATCACAAATGACATCAAGGAAAGGATAAGTGTGGCAGCCTTCCTTCCAGCAGGGGAGGGGGAGTGGTCATATCACAAAGGGTCTAAGATGAAAGGTGTAGGATACACCTTACAGACTTTCTAGTCAATCAGTTATGTAACATGCAAGTCCTGCAATAAAAACTTACTGCACTCTTTGGGGAATCGCGGAGTACATATGTGAGCCCACAGTCACCCAAGGGTTTTCATGCCTCAATAGGAGAATGTGTTGCTATCCATCTCAGTATTAATCTTTTACCAGATTTGGGAAGATGAAAGGTGGAGCAAACTCAAAGTGCTTCAACCTGTGACCCCGAAGTCAAACACAGATCTCTGCAGTAGGTACATTAGTCCCCTGAGCTCTAGACTCTGCTTAACAGAAGATGTGGACAGTCCTTAAAGTTGAGGTGACATCTTGGCGTAGAAGCTATTCCCTGGAAAATGGGACTATACTAGAAAGGTGAAGGAAATTCCATCAGTGGAGTGATCTCAGATTTTAGAATTTGCTCCGAAATTTGTTTTTTTCCCCACTAACACCCACCTCACAATCTGACCTGGTGAGTCCCAAAGCTGGAATTCACTTTATTTCTTGAACAAACTCAGATACTTTGTTTTTCAGGCTTTTGTCTGGCCAGTGATGACGTCTCAAAGAGACGGCAGCAGAGGTCGAGGATGTAGAGGATTGGAGAGTCTTCAACGCAGCATCAAGGTGGAGAGAAACCGGCCATCATTTTGAAGTTGCAGGGAACGAAGTGGAATGGTGAAAATAACTAGCAATCGAGTTCCTGGATAGTCAAACTCCCCACTGTATTATAATAAGTGACATCATTACTGGTATCTGTAAGAAAGTGAGTTTCTGTTGCAGTATCCCCCCCCCCACACTTTTTGCCTGATACCTGATGCACTTTTCCTTGGTGTGCCCTGGGTCCCTGATAATCAGGTACCCAGGGCCTGTGTTCCTTCCCTAAAAACTGTACTAAAGCCTAAACCCAATTGGCATCTCTGGCCACATGTCAGCCCCTAGTAAATGGGACCCTAGGTACCCAGGGCATTGTGACCAGAGAAGACCCCTAAGGGCTGCAGCACTTACTGTGCCACCCTTAGGGGCCCTGTACCCTGACACACACACACTGCCTTTGCAGGCTGAGTGCCCTGGTGCAGAACTAAACAAAGAGTTGACATGGCACACACCCCTGTGTGCCATACCCACAAACCCACTGCCCTGGCATACATCAGCCAACCCTCTAGCTGGGTGCCCTAAGCCAGTGGTGTAGGCACAGGTGCATGAGCCCTGTGCCCCTACAGTACCCAGGACCATTCCTGGGCACTGTAAGTGCAGTAATGCCATTAAGAGTATATGGTGCTGGGAGGTTGTCATTACGAACTCGCCAGCACCCTAACGGCTACACTGAAGGCTGACAAGTTTGATATCAAACTTATCAGCACATTAAATCCACACTGATGCCAGTGTGGGATTTAATGTAAAATGCCCCAGAGGGCATCTTAGAGATGCTGCCTGAAACCTAACCTACAATCCATGTCTTGTCTGAGAGGCTGCCTAGGCTGACACACAGCAGACATGTTGCTGGATCCCTGGGTGGAGAGCCCCCGCTCTCCTGGGCCTGCAACAATGCACATCCTGGGACGAGGTGCCAAGCCTCCTCCCCCAGGACGGGCAGGGGAAGCTTCAAAGGCATTCCGCCTTTGTGAGCTTCTCCAGACCACTTGCTGTACTCAGCAACTGGCCCCCACCAGTTCTGACCCCCACTCTGGCGGGAGGACTGGCGGGAAACCCTACGCCAGGAAGGGGGGTGTGCCAACCTGTGCCAACTCCACCCCTCAGGTGGGAGAGGCGAGGTGAAGCACGACCTTGGGCTCCGGCCATCTTGAAGATGGGGAGCCCTGCCCAACAACAGCTAGGCTCCTGCCCACCTCCCACAGGAGAGGAGCAGGCTAGGGGGTGTACCCACCCCAGGAAAGGGACCCATTGGTCCCTGCCCTTGCCCTACCTGTAACGCCCCTAAATTTAGTATTTAGGGGCACCCTGAACCTTCCTTCCTTAGATCCAGAGGACGAAACAAGAAAGAAGAACGAGGAACAAGAAGACCTGCCATGTAGCTGCTAAAAAGAGGAAGACACCAACAGATTTGGCCCCAGCCCTACCGGCCTGTCGATCCTCGAACCTACTCCTGCTAAACCCCGGCGTCTCCAGCGGTCAGCAACCTCAAAAACCCTGGAGGACCTGACTGCCTTGTGACTCTGACTACCTGGGTCTCCCACGAGCAGTGGTACTGCTCAAAGCAAGTAACAAGCCCTGGCATCAGCCCGGAACCGCAAACCCTGCACACTCTGCATCCGCCAAGCCTGGCCTGTGCTGGAGTAAATCAAAACCCTGAGGACATCCCCTGGCAATTCTGACCTGGAACCCAGTGCCCAAGGACCCCCCTCGACGACCCCGATGACGGCTGCACCCTCAGGACGAAGGACCCCTCCAACCGCGACCAGCAGGGGGTAAGATTTGCCGACCTCAAAATACACCCCTGCACCCGGCGCCCCACGGCCCCCTGTGCCCAACTCCTGGGTGCCTACCTATCCTCCAAGATCCCAACTTACCCCTCAAAGTGTTGGTCGCTCCAGAAGATCCACCGCCTGCAGCCTTTGTTCCCTTTTCAGGATCTCCATTGAATAACATTGAGCGCCCGACGGCTCAAAAGCACCCTGCACCCAGCCGCCCGAGTACCTGTGGCAGTGCAACCTTTGTCCTATCCTACTTCCCCATTTGCCCTGAGCAAGTGACCAGGAGCCCAGCTCCCACAGCCTCGTATTCTGCTAGCCAGCAGCCACCAACCGAAGGCCCCCTGCCTCTCATTGGGCCTAACTACCTCTGCACCCGGCTGCCCCTGTGCCACTGAGGGTGTACCAACTGTACCTGCCTGACCCTGGGGGACCCCTGAGTCTATGCCCAGAACCGTAACTCTACCAGTCGAGTACTTACCTAAAAGCCGATAACTCATTTTTCTTCCATAAGATAACATTGACTGGTTTTCACTGAAATTTCTTCTAAGTGTGGAGTTTTGAAACTTTAAAATATTCATCTAAAATCAGCCAAATAACGAATTCCGAATTACTCACCTGTGATCGGGGAGAAGCCAGTACTATACCTTTTAGCCCAGTACTGAACCGCAAAAGTAATCCTAACTGTACTTACCAGTTACATGCATTTTCTTCCATAGGAAACCATTGACTAATTTTCTGTGAAATTTCTTCTGTGTCAATTTTTGCAAACTACAAATATTCTTTAAAAATCATACCAAGTACCGAAACGTAATTGCTTACCTGTCTTAGGTAGAAGTCCCAGTACTGAACCAAGGATCCAGTACTGGATTACAAAAGTAACGAGAACCTACTTTACCTGTGACTTGATTTTCTTTCTATAGGATAACACTGCTAGTTTTTCACTGAAAAGTTTCTGTCAACTTTGAAAATACATTTATATTCTTTAAAAATTACAACTGTAACCAAAACGCTTTTACTTAACTGTTTACAGCTTAAGTCCCGGGACTGAATCCAGGATCCAGTCCTGTGGTTAGAAAAGTAATCCTGAAAGTAATCAACTGCATTTATGCAGAAAAACGCATTGAGCTCAATGTTAAATTGTGTTGCCTATTGCAACAACTGTAACTATTGTGCTTACATGTCTATTGCCTTTCTGCAAAGTAACTACCTGAAGTCACTCATATTGAGAAAAGTATATTTTGACACCTGTTGGTTCTAGAATAAAACCATTATATCTTTTGATATAAAAACAATTGGCCTAGAGTTCAGATCTTGAGTGTGTGAAACCTTTTGCTGACTGAGTGTGTACAGCAAATGCTTTACACTGTCCTCTGATACTGCCTTACTGCTCGACCAAGCTACCACTTTAGAAAGTAAGGTCAGATCTGACTTTAACCTCTGTTATACCTCTGGAGATTAGGGACTCTATACACACTGTACCTTACTTTGGTCCAGTGTATATAGAGCCACTTTCTTACAGTATCTGACAGAAATACTGAAGGCTGGTGGTGACAAGAGGTGACATTTTGAGTTATGTTGATATATTTTTGGGATTTTATCCAGGACATGGCATGGGTTAAAGGTGTGCTAGACCCTCTTACAGCACAAACTAAGTCAAAATACCAACATGAGACAGAGAATCCATTAGGCGGAAACTCAGGCAACCTATGGAGCATTTATGTGAGGAAGGGGCATATTGGGTAATGTTCAGACCTGTGACGCACATAGAGGGCGGACTCCAAACTTCTTTTTTTTCTATGAACAGATATGCTCAAGAACCCACACTATATTATTAAAATCAAAAACCTATCCTAGTGCCCAAAATATGTAGGATTGATGGATTCAACCCAGCTCTGTGACTGGGGTGAGTGTTTGAAAAGTTTCAGCGCTCCGAACATCATCTCCTTTTGTTTGCTTTGTTCGCCCTATGTTGGCAGGGTATGCCCAGACGTGGGTCCCTTGCTCACTTTGCCACTGGATTCAAGCTAGCCTGGCTGATGAGGAGTGTTACCCCAAAGCCAGTCCCAGGATGCTTGTTTCCGGTCCAGGGAAGACCTAGCTTGGCAGTTCGTGCTGGACTGTTCCCATGAGGCACAGGGCCAAGACTGATTTGCATATAGCTGCATCTGAAATAGGGAGGCGAAGTGAGCTAAAGAACGATGATGGATCCAACCCAGATCTGTGACTGGGGGTGAGTGTCTGAAAAGTTTCAGCGCTCCATCCAACATCTTGTGTTTGCTGTGGTGAGGAGTGCCTGTGCTGTGGTGAGGAGTCCCTGTGCTGTGGTGAGGAGTGATTGTGCTCTGGTGAGTAATGCTTGTGCCTTGGGGAGGAGTGCTTGTGCTCTGGTGAGGTGTGCCTGTGCCCTGGGGTGCTGTGCCTGTGCCCTGGTGAGCTGTGCCTGTGCCCTGGTGAAGTGTGCCTGTGCTCTGGTGAGGAGTGCCTATGCTCTGGTGAGAAGTGCCTGTGCTGTGGTGAGGAGTGCCCGTGCTGGGGTGAGGAATGCTTGTGCTGTGGTGAGGAGTGCTTGTGCCCTGGTGAGGAGTGCCTGTGCTCTGGTGAGAAGTGCTTGTGCTCTGGTGAGGAGTGCTTGTGCCCTGGTGAGCTGTACCTGTGCTCTGGTGAGCTGTACCTGTGCTCTGGTGAGAAGTGCCTGTGCTCTGGTGAGAAGTGCCTGTGCTCTGGTGAGGAGTGCCTATGCTCTGGTGAGGAGTGCCTATGCTCTGGTGAGGAGTGCCTATGCTCTGGAGAGGAGTGCCTATGCTCTGGTGAGGAGTGCCTGTGCTCTGGTGAGGAGTGCCTATGCTCTGGAGAGGATTGCCTATGCTCTGGTGAGTTGTGCCTGTGCTCTGGTGAGGAGTGCCCGTGCTCTGGTGAGGAGTGCCTGTGCTCTGGTGAGGTGTGCCCGTGCTCTGGTGAGGAGTGCCTATGCTCTGGTGAGGAGTGCCTATGCTCTGGTGAGGAGTGCCTCTGCTCTGGTGAGGAGTGCCTGTGCTCTGTTGAGGAGTGCCTGTGCTCTGGTGAGGAGTGCCTATGCTCTGGTGAGGAGTGCCTATGCTCTGGAGAGGAGTGCCTATGCTCTGGTGAGGAGTGCCTGTGCTCTGGTGAGGAGTGCCTATGCTCTGGAGAGGAGTGCCTATGCTCTGGTGAGGAGTGCCTGTGCTCTGGTGAGGAGTGCCCATGCTCTGGTGAGGAATGCCTGTGCTCTGGTGAGGTGTGCCCGTGCTCTGGTGAGGAGTGCCTATGCTCTGGTGAGGAGTGCCTGTGCTCTGGTGAGGAGTGCCTGTGCTCTGGTGAGGAGTGCCTATGCTCTGGTGAGGAGTGCCTCTGCTCTGGTGAGGAGTGCCTGTGCTCTGGTGAGGAGTGCCTGTGCTCTGGTGAGGAGTGCCTATGCTCTGGTGAGGAGTGCCTATGCTCTGGAGAGGAGTGCCTATGCTCTGGTGAGGAGTGCCTGTGCTCTGGTGAGGAGTGCCTATGCTCTGGAGAGGAGTGCCTAAGCTCTGGTGAGGAGTGCCTGTGCTCTGGTGATGAGTGCCCATGCTCTGGTGAGGAATGCCTGTGCTCTGGTGAGGTGTGCCCGTGCTCTGGTGAGGAGTGCCTATGCTCTGGTGAGGAGTGCCTCTGCTCTGGTGAGGAGTGCCTGTGCTCTGGTGAGGAGTGCCTATGCTCTGGTGAGGAGTGCCTCTGCTCTGGTGAGGAGTGCCTGTGCTCTGGTGAGGAGTGCCTGTGCTCTGGTGAGGAGTGCCTATGCTCTGGTGAGGAGTGCCTATGCTCTGGAGAGGAATGCCTATGCTCTGGTGAGGAGTGCCTGTGCTCTGGTGAGGAGTGCCTATGCTCTGGAGAGGAGTGCCTATGCTCTGGAGAGGAGTGCCTATGCTCTGGTGAGGAGTGCCTGTGCTCTGGTGAGGAGTGCCCATGCTCTGGTGAGGAGTACCTGTGCTCTGGTGAGGTGTGCCCGTGCTCTGGTGAGGAGTGCCTATGCTCTGGTGAGGAGTGCCTCTGCTCTGGTGAGGAGTGCCTGTGCTCTGGTGAGGAGTGCCTGTGCTCTGGTGAGGAGTGCCTATGCTCTGGTGAGGAGTGCTTGTGCTCTGGTGAGGAGTGCCTATGCTCTGGTGAGGAGTGCCTCTGCTCTGGTGAGGAGTGCCTGTGCTCTGGCGAGGAGTGCCTGTGCTCTGGTGAGGAGTGCCTATGCTCTGGTGAGGAGTGCCTCTGCTCTGGTGAGGAGTGCCTGTGCTCTGGTGAGGAGTGCCTGTGCTCTGGTGAGGAGTGCCTATGCTCTGGTGAGGAGTGCCTATGCTCTGGAGAGGAATGCCTATGCTCTGGTGAGGAGTGCCTGTGCTCTGGTGAGGAGTGCCTATGCTCTGGAGAGGAGTGCCTATGCTCTGGTGAGGAGTGCCTGTGCTCTGGTGAGGAGTGCCCATGCTCTGGTGAGGAGTACCTGTGCTCTGGTGAGGTGTGCCCGTGCTCTGGTGAGGAGTGCCTATGCTCTGGTGAGGAGTGCCTCTGCTCTGGTGAGGAGTGCCTGTGCTCTGGTGAGGAGTGCCTGTGCTCTGGTGAGGAGTGCCTATGCTCTGGTGAGGAGTGCTTGTGCTCTGGTGAGGAGTGCCTATGCTCTGGTGAGGAGTGCCTATGCTCTGGTGAGGAGTGCCTATGCTCTGGTGAGGAGCGCCTATGCTCCGTTCATTACAGATACCCTGGCTCTGAGCGCAGGCACCTCTGACTCCAGGCACAGCGTGATCCATTAGTGAGTGAGAAGTGTCTGTGTTTAGAGTCAGAATTAGAAGTACTGGAGTCGGGAGTGCCTGTTATCGGAGTTAGGATTATCTGTAATTGATTAGTGACGGTGCCTGGAGAGTATTGTCTGCAACTGAAACATAAGTGATTGTGCTTGAAGTCAGATGGGCTGGAGTTTTAAATCAGCGGTCCTTATGTTTGGAGTCAGGAGCGCCTGAGCTTGAAGTCAACAGTGCCGGTGTTTGGTATCAGAGGTGTCTGTGCACGGAATCATCAGTGCCTGTGCTTGACCTCACAAGAGCCTCTGTTTCGAGTCACCAATACCTGTGACTCAGAAGTCATCAGTGTCTGTGCTTAGAGCCAGAGGTATGTGTGATTGGAGAAAGGAATGTCTGTGTTTTGAATGAGATCACAGGTTTCTGTGCTTACAATCAGCTGTGCCAGTGTTTTGAATCAGCAGTGCCTGTGCTTGAAGTCAATAGTGACTCTGCTTGGAGTCACAGTTATCTGTAATTGAGTCAGGAGTAGTCAGCACTGCCTGATTCTGAATCAGATGTGGCCTTGTTTTGAATCAGAAATGCTGGTGCTTGGAAACAGCAGTGCCTTTGTGTTGAATGAGGGGTGCCTAAGCTCAGAGTCTGGGTTATCTGTTAATGAGCCAGCTTGAGGTGAGCAGTTTCTGTGTTTGGAGTCAGGAGTGCTGATGCTTTGAGTTAGAATTAGCAGTGAATGAGTAAGGAGTGCTTGTGTTTGGAGTGAACAATACCTGTTTTTTTTTTATTTATAAGTCCCTCTCCTGTGAAACATGATAGTCTTGAGTTTGGAGTCAGCAGCACCTGCGGTTTGAGTTAGGAGTGCCTGTATTTCATGTCAGGAGTGCCTATGGTTTCAATCCTTGGTGCCTTTGCTCGGCGTCAGGAGTTTCTGAACTATGCAGTGCCTGGTATGAATTAGTAGTACTTGAAGCCAGGAGTCCCTGTGGTTGAGATCAGCAGTGCCTATTTTGACTCAGCAGTGCCGGCCTTTCATAGAATTGCTTCTGCCTAGAGTAAGCAGTGCCCGTCTTTTGAATCAAAAGTACTTGAGTTTTAAATCTGCAGTGCCTGTGCTTGGAAGCAGCAGTGTCTGTACTAGGAGCCAGGTTTTTCATTAATTGAGTGAGACGTGCATGTGCTTGGAGTCGGCAGTGCCTAATATTGGGATCAAGGTTATCTACATTAGTGTCAGTAATGCCTACATTTGGAGCCAGCAGTGCATTTGCTGGGAGTCAAAAGTGGCTATGCTCAGAGTTAGCAGTGATTCTGCTTAGGGTCAGAGTTAATTGAAATTCAGTCAGCAGTGTCTGCGACTGGCCCAGTAATGCCTGGTTTTTTTAATCAGCATTGCCCATGCTTGTAGTCAGACCTCTTTGTGCCTGGAGTCCACAGTTCCCGTGATTTGAAGCTAAAGGGACAGTAGTTGGAGTCAAGAGAGTTTGTGCCTGCAGTCAGCAACGCCTGTGTTTGGAATCAGAAGTGCCTGTGTTGGACTTTGGAGTGCCTGCGTCTCGAGTGAGCTGTGCCTGTTATCTCCAACACCAATCACAGGCACTGCTGACTCAAAGCACTGGGTTATCACTAAGTCAGAAGAGCCGAGCCTGTGCTTGAAGCCTGTAGTTGAGTGTCCAGGGACTATGTTTTGAATCAGCAGTGCCAAGTGCTTGGAGTCAGCATTAGCAGTATGTAGTCAGCAGTGCTTGTGCTTGGATTCAGCATTGGCAGTATGTAGTCAGCAGTGAATGAATGAATGAATGAATGATTACGCATTTATATAGCGCATGGCTACTCGGAGGCATCCCAGCGCATTAAGTACCTAGTCAATACTCCGGCTCAGAGAAACAGATAGGTTTTAAGGAGTTTCCTGAACGTAAGATGGTTTGATTCAAGTCGGATGGCATCAGGGAGCTGGTTCCAAAATTTTGCAGCGTGTAGGGAGAAACGACGACCGCCCATGCATGTCCTTTTAAACCTAGGGACTGACAAAAGTTTCTTGTGGTTCGATCTGAGGGTCCGGGGAATATGATGGAGCTGAAACATGGGTTGGATCAAGGCAGGTCCAGAGTCAGAAATGGACTTATGGACGGTGCACATAGCCATAAGCCAAATCCTTTGTTGCACTGGCAACCAGTGTAACTGACGTAATGCAGATTTGGCCGAACTCCGTTTAGGCACATCCATTAGCAAGCGTGCAGCACAGTTTTGTACTATCTGCAAGATGTTAATAGTTCCCTGAGGGGCGCCCTGATGTACTGCATTCGCGTAGTTAAGTCGCGACAAAATGAGTGACTGGACCAACAGACGTCTAGCTTCAAAAGGGAGAAGATTTAAAATCTTTCTTAATAGTCTAATCAGACCATAGCAAGTTGTCGTAACCTTACGCTCTTGTACCAGAAAATTGAGATTGGGATCTAACCAGACACCCAGACTCTTAATTTGCTTCTTGGGAGGCGGGGGCAGCCCAAGGCAGCTAGGCCACCAAGGATCCAAATTATTGGGGGCCATATGTCCCAACATCATTATTTTGATCTTGGACCCGTTAAGTTTCAGAAAGGAAGCATCCATCCATTCCAGTACTTTACTTAGGCATGAGGAAAGATTAGTGCCAGAGATGCCATGTCTGGAGAGGGAGACTGCCAACTGGGTGTCATAGGCGTAGGTGACCAACTGGACCCCCCAGGGAAGAACCACCTGGGCTAGTGATCTCATGTAGATGTTAAACATGGTAGGACTTAAAGAGGATCCCTGGGGGACGCCGTACTGTAAGGGAATCTGCTTTGAAATTGCCCCATCTTCAAAGACAGCAAAAGTTCTGTCCATGAGAAAGGACTGAAGCCAATTCAAAGCCATCCCTGATACCCCCACATCACTCAACCTCTGGATCATTATCGAGTGATTGACCGTGTCGAAGGCCGCGCTGAGGTCTAATAAAATAATCGCAGCGCAGCTTCCAGAATCCACAATTTTCCTTGCTTCTTCGACTACGGCAATAAGGCCCGTCTCAGTACCTGGCTTGCATCTAAAACCCGTCTGGGTGGGATGTAAGGCATTATTATGTTCCAGAAAGGTGGATAATAGGGAATTAACATGTTTTTCGGCCAATTTACCTATCCCAGGTAACAAAGAAATGGGACGATAGTTTGCCCAATCCTCCGGATCTAAGTTTGGTTTCTTTAAGAGTGCCTTCACTCTTTCCTGTTTCCAGAGGGGTGGTACCAGCCCAGTTGCGAGGGAGAGATTAATAATATCCCGTAGCACTGGGGAGACGATCTCAGAGACCAGCTTAAGGGTGGTAGGAGGAGCGGCATCTGCCGGAGATCCAGACTTAAGGTTCCCCAATAGTCGCTGGAGAGTGGGTAAGTCAAGGGGAATGAGTTCCTCCAGTCTAACCAACCCATCGGGGGGGCACGTAGTACTATGGGTTCCACCTGCTGAAACCTCGAGTAGATGCTGGAAACTTTAGAAGCAAAAAAATTTGCTAGCTCATCGCAACAATTCCGTGCATTAGATGGTTCAATGAGAGGGCCCGAAAGAGTAACCAGTGATGTAAAAATGTTGAAAATGTCCCTAGGGGAGTGGGAGGCAGAGGCAATCTTATCTTGGTAATAGTTGGATTGTGTAGTTTTTATTTTATTTTTATAGATCCGAAGAGCTGATCTATAATTGCTTTTACTGACCTCTGAGAAGTCCTTCCTCCATTTTCTTTCCAACTGTTTACAGGATTGCTTGAGAGTTTTTAATTCCGGAGCAGTGCTTGTGCTTGGATTCAGCATTGGCAGTATATAGTCAGCAGTGCTTGTGCTTGAATTCAGCATTAGCAGTATGTAGTCAGCGTGCTTGTGATTGAATTCAGCATTAGCAGTATGTATTTAGCAGTGCTTGGGCTAGGATTCAGCATTGGCAGTATGTAGTCAGCAGTGCCTGTGCTTGGATTCAGCATTAGCAGTATGTAGTCAGCAGTGCTTGTGCTTGAATTCAGCATTGGCAGTATGTAGTCAACAGTGCCTGTGCTTGGATTCAGCATTAGCAGTATGTAGTCAGCAGTGCTTGTGCTTGGATTCAGCATTGGCAGTATGTAGTCAACAGTGCCTGTGCTTGGATTCAGCATTAGCAGTATGTAGTCAGCAGTGCTTGTGCTTGGATTCAGCATTGGCAGTATGTAGTCAACAGTGCCTGTGCTTGGATTCAGCATTGGCAGTATGTAGTCAGCGTGCTTGTGCTTGGATTCAGCATTAGCAGTATGTAGTCAGCAGTGCTTGTGCTTGGATTCAGCATTGGCAGTATGTAGTCAGCAGTGCCTGTGCTTGGATTCAGCATTAGCAGTATGTAGTCAGCAGTGCTTGTGCTTGGATTCAGCATTGGCAGTATGTAGTCAGCGTGCTTGTGCCTGTAGTCAGGAGTCCCTGGGCTTGAAGCTAGCATCATCTGTAATGAGGCCAGGGTGATTGTGATTGGAGTCAAGATTATCTTTAATTAAAATATGTGCCTGTACTGGAGTGAGTGATGCCTATATTTAGAATCAGTACAAAATACAGTGGTCCCAACAACAATTTAACAAACACTAGTTAGTTAGTACCCAATATTCAATAACACCTCAACAAATGGGTTGCAAAAAGGTTTATAAAAAGGGAGCGTCCGTAGATCGTTACAGTTTATAACATTCCATATCATACAATTGCTCCACATACAGTGGAAAGAGTGAGAATTAAGGTGCTCGTAATTCAGTGAAAAAGTGTACAAGAATAGCACGTGAAGAATAGTATTTACAATATATACAATAGTCACAGCGATATATTAGAAAACAGCCTGACTAGAGATATTTAAATGTCACAAATTCATTCCACGGTTTTTAAGATACATCTTTGAGTTCATATGTTATCTAGATGCGTAAAAGAGGTCTAATCCAGGTCATTTGATAATGTAAAGTCGGCGTTTCGACCCCTAAAATGGGTGAGGGCCACTTGAGCCTTGCAGGGGGGTCTTCATCAGGACAGATAGGGAGCAATCTACAAAACAAGTGGGTGACGAGAACCCATCAGTCATCTGAATTGGGATGTATAGGGTACAGAGTTATGTGGCAAAACTGCTCACCTTTTTCCAACACTAGGAATTGTGTTGGAAAATCGAACAACCTGTGTGGGGCTGGACGCTCCAAGGGAAAAGGGCTGATGAGGTCATTCTAATGGTACACTGAGGCGATGTGCTGTAATTAATTGCACACCTTGGTATTAGGTATTGTTGCATACATTACTCACAACAAGACAACCAAATAGCAATTGGAAGGTGACCTACCCACCAATTATCTTGAATTTCAATTATGGGCAGCACCGCATCAGTTGAGAGCAGCAATTGCTCTAACAAATCAGTTGACCAAATTAATCGGATGCCAGTCTAAAACTAAAATAAATGAACAGCCTCAGCTCTGCTCCTGGGGGGAGGGGTCTGATACACCGGCCTCAGCTCTACTCCTGTGTGTGGGTGGGGGACTGCAGCTCCTACACCAGCCTCAGCTCTGCTTCAAAGTGGAAAAAGAAGATCGGGAAGATCCTGTGAGTGAAGGTGGCCCGGGGGAAAGTGTAGAGAAGCTTCATGGAGTCTGCATTGTACAGGGACACCCACCCTCCCTCGTAGTCCAGATACACCCCCAGCTTCAGGAGCTTCTCATAAGGGGACAGAGGGGTCGAAGGGGCGGTGAGAGCCCAGTACTGACCTTTCACCGCCCTCCTCACAGCCCGGACTCCCCCCTCAGGGCACCATGTTATTGGTCCCTTCCTCGCCACAGACTCTGCTGTGATCCCAGCAAACCACCCTCCTCCTGCAGCAGCTGCACTTCCCAGTAATGTCTGCCGGAGGTGAATCCCTCACTCCCCAGCACACAGGTATTATCGGAGGTGAATCTCTTGGGGGTGTTCGGCAGGGGCTGCCATGTTTCTGTCCATGCCAATCGTCTCGGCCCCTCAGACAGGATGAGCTCAGGATGTGCTGTGTCAGGATCCAGAGTCACAGTCACTGCAGAGAAGAGATTCAGAATTAGAGATTTAAGCTGCAGTACAGAGGACCTATCACAAAAAACCACACTGCACTTTTCACTGCACTAGACAGCACTTACCTGAAAGAAGCACACTGTACTGTACAATATACTGCACCATGCAACACCTATCTGGACTGTAATGTACTGCACTAGACAGTACCTACCTTATAGAGGTCAACTGTACAATAGACTGCACTATACAGCAACTACATGGAAGGAGCACACTGTACTGTACTGTGTGGCACTAGCAACACCTATCTGCAGTGTACTGTAAAATAAACAAGCGAGCATCTATCTGGAAGGAATGTACTGTACAATATACTGCATTACATAGTATCTACCGGGAAAGAGCACAGTGTATGGTACACTGCACTACACAGGACCTATCACAAAGAACCACACTGTACTTCACACTGCACTACTCAGCACATATCCGAAAGGAGCACACTGAACTATCAATATACTACACTATACAGCACCTACTTGGAAGAAGCACACTGCACTTTACCACACCTACCTCGAAGGAGCACATTGTTCGGTGCTGCATTAGACAGCACCTCTCTCGACAGAGCATATGTTTTGTATTAAACACTGTTACTAGACCGTTCCTATCTGGGAGGAGCAGACTGAACTGTACTACACAGAATGTATCGTTGTGAAGGTGTACATCAGGGGTCACCCAAACTACGGCCCCCGGGCCACATCCGGCCCGTCTAATCAACTGGAGTGGCCCACTTAATGATCCCAAACAATCCTTTGCTTCTTGTCTCATGCGGAGACATGTATTGCTCACTTCCAGGTAGCAGGCGGTTGGCGGTCCAGTTCCAGGGGACCGGAAACCGCCGTGGCGTCTCACAGCGTTTCCGGGGGAAATCGCTTAACACAGAAGTTCCCGCCAACACAGAGCTTCAGATTGATGCCTGTCCTTTGCCTGCTTCTTCACAAGTAAGAACCGTGTTTTCTGAGGCTGTGTATTCGCGACCTTTACTGAGGTTCTTTGACACCGCGCAGGAGCGCTATTCTGTGTTTGATTTGACACCACGCTGGATCGCTATTCTGGATTTGTTTCGACACCACGCTGGAGCGCTTTACTTGGGGTTTGGTTGTTTGTTTGGGCACTGCTCTGGGGCGCTATCCTGAGTTTGTTTGCGCACCGCGCTGGAGCGCTTTACTTGTGGTTTGTTTTGGCACCATGCTGGAGCGCTTTACTTTCAGTTCGTGACAACGCGCTGGGGCGCTTATGTGAATACCTTGGACACCGCGCTGGAGCGCTTTGATTACACGATGGGGCGCTTATCTTTTTTCGTTTCTACACAGGAGCGCTGTTTTCTAACTAACCTCTATAGACGACTTCTACTCACTGGGTGTTCCTAAGCTCAAGGTAAACGCTGTTAACCCCATGTGCACAAGAAGTAAACATAGAGAGGGCTTTATTTGTGCCCATTGTAATCAGGTCTCCCTTACTCCCCCTACCAGCCTGAGAAAAATGGAAGAAAGACAGACATCAATATGTCGAAACTGTTGGGGAAACGGAAAATAGATTCAGAGTGCAGAGTTTTTAAACAGCAGTGGACAGATGACTATTTTTTTGTCCAGTGGAAGGAAAAGGCTGCTTGTTTAATCTGCAAAGAGACAGTGGCGGTGTTTAAAGAATTGAATATCCGCCGACACTATGAAACCCACCATGGAGGGCAGTATGCTAGCTTGCTGGGCCAAATGAGGAGAGACAAAGTGGCTAAGCTACAAAATGGATTTGCCGCCCAGCAGAGTACAATGCTACACCAAACACAGGCGAACCTGTCATCCATTCGGACCAGCTTCAAGGTAGTTAAACTGATTGCAAGCTGTGGAAAGTCATTCAGTGATGGGGAGTTTGTCAAGAAGTGTTTGAACGCTGTCGCAGAGGAGGTGTGTCCGGACAAGAAAGATGCCCTGAACGCGGTGAGTCTGTCCGCATCTACAGATACCAGGCGAATTGAAGAAATGGGGCATAATGTACATGTCCAGCTGAAAGAGAAAGCTAAAGATTTTGAGTGTTTTGCATTGGCAATGGATGAGAACAATGACGTGCAGGACACAGCACAAGTGCTGATTTTTATTCGGGGAGTTCATTCAACTTTTGAAGTGTCCGAGGAGCTGGCAGCTCTACAAAGTCTCTCGGATACTACAACAGGAGAGGATAGTTTTTGTAAAGTACGCCAAACGATGGAAGAGTTGGATTTAGACTGGGCTAAGCTGGCTAGCATCACATCGGACGGTGCTCCGAGTATGGTTGGTGCGTCACGGGGGCTAGTGGGGCGCATAAAAAGAGAAATGGAGGAACGAGGTCTCATCCCCCCACTACAAGTCCACTGTCTGATTCACCAGCAAGCACTGTGCTGCAAAGTTCTGAAGTGGGAATCTGTCATGAAGATGATTGTGTCCTGCATAAACTTTATCAGAGCAAACGGACTAAAACACAGGCAGTTCTAAGCTTTTCTATCCGAGCTGGAGTCTGTCCATGGAGACGTGCTTTACCACGCTGAAGTCAGATGGTTAAGCCGGGGTAGAGTTTTGAAGCGCTTCGACGAGCTGCTACCCGAAATCAACGCCTTTCTCCTGACTAAGGGAAAAACTGTCCCAGATCTGATCGACACAGAATGGAAATGGGACCTTGCCTTTTTAACAGATGTGACAGAAATTTTAAACGGCCTCAATTTACAGCTCCAAGGCAAGGGAACATTAATCAGTGACATGTATTCCCACGTCAAAGCATTTGAGGTTAAAATGGCGCTGCTTGTTGGACAAGTGCAAAAACAAGACTTCACCCATCTCCCTGCTACTCGGAGCCTCTCAGCTGAGGAGCCAGCGGTCCCGTTTCCAACTAAGAAGTGCAAGGACGCACTGAAAACGCTGAGAGCGGAGTTCAGTATGCGGCTCCGTGAGCTTCATGCCCACGTTTAAGAAATTCACATATTCCAGAACCTTTTTGCTGCCGACATTAATGACACCCTGCCTTCCCTTCAATTTGAACTGGCTGAGTTGCAGACCTGTGATGTGCTGAAAAACGCATTCAAGCCCAACTGTCTCATAGAGTACTATGCTTCCCCCCAAATGAGAAATACCCCAACATCAGAAAGCACGCTATGAAGAGGTCCACAGTTTTTGGGAGCACATATATCTGTGAGCAAACTTTTTCACGCATGAAGCTGATAAAAAAAAACGTCAAGATCAAGACTCTCAGATCAACACCTGCATCAGTCTCTGAGACTGGCTGTAACTGGAATGGAACCTGACATCAATCTCCTCACCAGTCAGAAGCAAGCCCACAGCTCACACTGATATGGTAAGCCTGCTGATTTCTAAACTATGAATATGAAAAGATTTCAGTATAGTAATGCTATTTTTATAGGCAACATGTTTCTTGAACAGTGATGTCACATACAAAATGAGACTGCAGCATGTCATCTGCTGTTGGGCTGCTTGTGTTTTTTTATCTGCCATTCCTGAAGGGCCTGCATGCTTCCAGGACCACCCTAAAGTCAGCCTGTTTCTTACAATTATTCTGTATTAATGTTATTTCACTGTGTGGCCAAGAAATTATTATCAGCTTGTGTTTTTATTTTCAAATCTAACCTATATCTATAAAATAAAAGGAGTATCTGTGGTACGTCAAATAAACACGAGAAGACTTTCTATTACTTTTTTTTGCAAACCAACAGGTGGCGCCAAGGCCCAGCGAAGGGCAGCTTAAAAAATGTCATTATAATCTCCAGAATAATACTGGTTGTCACTTTGGCCCATATCATTTCCTGTTATAAGACTGACCCCGGCCCCCCACCGCAGAAAGGAAAGTTGATGTGGCCCCCACCGAAAAAAGTGTGGGGACCACTGGTGTACACTGTACAGTGCACATTACCATAGAGAGAACCATCTCAAAAGACCACACAATAGTTGACACTGCACTAGACAGTACCTATCTGTAAGGGGCTCACCCTACTGTATAATAAACTGCACTGTACAGCAACTACATGAAGGGAGTGCACTGTACTGTACTAGCAGCACCTATCTGGAAGGACCACACTGGACTGCACTAGATGGCACCTATCTGAAAGATGCAATCTATTATAACACACTGCAGACTGTACCCTGTATTAGTCAGCCACTGTACTCCGCAGAACACTGCTAGATAGACCACTGTGGTAAACACTGTGCCATAGCATCAATTGGAACACTGTACTAGATTGTGCACTAGACAGCACAATATGCTACACAGCACATTGCAGAAAGAACACAGCTTGAAAGCACCCATTATCCTAGATGGTGCACGGCATGAGACAGCACAATATACTACAGAGCACACTGCAGAGAGTACACGGTTCTAAAGCACCCACTGTGCTAGATGGTGCACTGCACTAGACAGCACAATATACTGCAGAGCACAGTGCAGAGAGTTCACGGTTCTAAAGCACCCACTGTCCTAGATGGTGCACTGCACTAGACAGCACAATATACTGCAGAGCACAGTGCAGAGAGTGCACGGTTCTAAAGCACCCACTGTCCTAGTTGGTGCACTGCACTATACAGCACAATATACTGCAGAGCACACTGCAGAGAGTACACTGTTCTAGGAAATCCACTGTCCTAGGTGGGAGACTGCAGTAGACTACACAATATACTATAGAGCACAGTCCAGAGGATACACAGTTCTAAAGCACCCACTGTCCTAGTGTTATATTTCTCGATTACACCCATATAGTGAAGCAACTTATTTCTTGCATTGTCCTCACGAATAACATTTCCAAGCGGTGACCTTATGCATACATTTGCATGCACAACAATGTTGGATTAGTTTCTCTGAAACTAAACTTGTTTTACATCTAACTTCGCGAAACATTATCATAACGTCCTGAACATCATGTACAAGGTCTCCTTCCTTACTACGTACAAATGTCATCACTATCTTCATCCATGAGGCCACAGGGCTATCTACATATCCACAGCATCACAAATCTAAATGAACATCGTGAGGCTGCTTTCTATTATAAAAAATGGGCATCCAGATAGATTAATAGAGGAGGCACTTCGGCTGACACCGAGGGTCTTCATGCAGCGGTCTGACATCCTGTGAGGGGTGTCCAGTTCTGGACCAAGACTGGGTCCTTTACTCTATCCCATCAGGTAATGAGGTTGGATCGCCCCTTTGGGAGATTCTCGGCTTTACACCTACACACACTCTAGATACACTTAGAGTAGGGTCTGCATCGTAGGAGTACGCCTGATTACCCGCCTTGTTTTATGTGCTGCATATATACATTGCTTTAGCACCATGGTAGAACTCTACCTACTATTTACGCTTTTGGTGCTTGTACTCACGTTTATCTGCTTCTGTCTCCTAATCATTGCAGCATACGTATTTTATGCAAGAATAACGTTGGCTCAATAAATATTATTGAAAATGTCCCACTGTGTATTCTCTGTATATTCCTCTGAGAATAAGTGAGGACGAGGGACTGAGCTAAAGGTTCGGTACTGTTTCCACAATCCCTGAGGGGACAGTGTTATCATATTCAGTGGTTGCCAGAAACCATTCGCTCCCTGTTAGGTTAGAAGGCTTACGGTGGCACTGTGAGCTGGTTGGTCTATAGTCCGACATATCCTGCGGGGGTGTCCAGAATCAGTCTAGACAACAAGCCCCTAGTTTATGTTGTCCAAACAATGCACAGGTCCTACGGATCAGTAGGAACTACACAACACCATATAGGAGACTGAACTAGACAGCACATTTATGACAGAGCACACTGCAGAGGGTGCAGGGTTCTAAAGCACTCGCTGTCCTAGGTGGTGCAGTACACTAGACAGCACAACATACTACAAATCACACTGCAGAGAGCAAAGGGTTCTAAAGCACCCACTGTCCTAGATGGTAGACTGCACTAGACAGCACAATACACTACAGCGCACCCTGCAGAGAGTACACGGTTGTCCGGCACCCACTGTTCTAGATGGGAGACTGAACTAGACAGCACAATAAACTACAGAGCACACTGCAGAGAGAACACTGTTCTATAGCACCCACTTTCCTAGATGGGAGACTTCACTAGACAACTCGCAGGACTATAGAGCACACTGTGTTAGAGTACCCCCCCCTACTGTCCTAGACAGAACACTGGGCTTGAGAGCCCACTGTACTAAACACTGTGTATTAGGCCTCTCTTTCCAGCACTCTTTTGTTTTTGTTCAGTTGTGGCACATTGGGATCAAGTTCGTCCTTTGTATTGTTCCCTAACTGACTAGGTCCAGGTCTTTCATCTGTTTCTTCTGCCTGGTCTCTAAACTGGCCTGGTCCAGGTATATGCTGATTTTAGGTTTGATCTGTTTCGATCTCTTCTTCCTGAACACAATTGTCTAATCCTACCTGTTCCTGTTCAGGCTCTTCGAGCTCTTGATTTTCTTCCACTTGAACTTCCGTCCTAATTTCTATCTGTCCCTCTTCTGGTGCAGGTGTTCTTGGTGGAGTGTCAATCACCTGCTCTCTCCCTATCTGATCCTCCTCAGAATCAGATTTAACGTGAATTTCGGTGATCTGAGTAGCTTCTTCTTCACCTGTCTCGTCCTCACTATCCCACTGTCTATTTAAATAGGTCTGTCTTCTTGTTCGTATAGGGTCGATTGTCAGATCGATTATTGGGACCCAATCTTCTTGACTGGAGCTCGGTTGTTCCTCTTCAGCTACTTCAGGACCAATGTCTGGGATCCTTCAGCTGCGCAACCTTCAGCCTCTGTTTCGTCAGGTGCAGTCACTTTCTTCATATGGCTGGCATGGATCCAGCGAGGTACTCCTGCACACTTTACAGCTGTGGTGGTTACCAGGATCACTTGTCGTGGCTTTCCCCACCTGAGTTCAAGGCAACTTTTCAGAGTGTGCTTTTTTATTACGACCCAGTCACCTGGATTCAGGTCATGTGCCGGAGTCGTTGGCCTGGTGATGTCTTCTCCCCCAACCTGGCGAGAGATAGAACGTACTTGGTCAGCCAGCTCTTTACAGTATTCTAGTACCTAATCATCAGATATGCTTATTATTTTGTATCCTGGCACCCATGCTTGCCGCATTGCTCTTCCCATCAGGATTTCATGTGGACTCAAGCCTGTGTTCCGATCTGGAATACTTCTGAGTCCCATTAACACAAGAGGCACAGCATCTGGCCATTCCAGCTGAGTGTATTCACACATCTTTCCCAATCTTGATTTGATTGTGCCATTTATCTGTTCTACCACACCAGAAGCCTCTGGACGATATGCACAGTGCAGTTTTTGCGTTATTTTGAATGCTTCACAAATTTGTCTTATTATTTCATTCTGGAAATGACTTCCTCTGTCAGATTCAATTAAGACTGGGAAACCGTAACGAGGTATGAGTTCCCTAAGTAATAATTTGGCTACTGTAATGCTGTCATTTCTACGTGCAGGGAAGGCTTCCACCCATTTTGAAAACAGGCAGACAATGACAAGTAGGTATTTCATTCCTCGACAAGGGGGCAATTGAACGAAGTCAAGTTGTAATCTGATAAAAGGGCCTTCTGCCTTTCCAATTTTCCCTGGCAACACTATAGTTTTCTTTCCAGGGTTAAATTGTTGACAGGTCAAACACCTCTGGCAGAGTGCCTCTGCTACGCTTCTGAATTTCAAATTGAACCATGTCTGGCGGAACATGCGAATCATCGCATCTCTGCCTACATGTGAGTCTCCATGAATTAACCTCGCCATAGGAGCAAGCATACAGTCTGGCAACACAGGCATATCATCAAGGTAAACAATGACACCATCTGCATTTCTCCTTCGACAACCGAAGTTTCTCCATCTTTGTTTTTCCTGTGGCTCTGCTGCTTCCTGTAAGTCTCTTACCTCCTCCCATGTATTTACTCCCTCTAGCATCAAAAGTTGGCAGCTGTTTCCGTTTCCCCCAACCTTTATATTGATTGAAATTCGGTATTTTGCACAATGTTGGGCTAACTGGTCAGCATATCGACTACCTGCTGTCACTTTGTCATCACCAGATTTGTGAGCAGCACACTTGACCACAGCCAATTCTTTTGGTAACTGGATTGATTCCAGTAAGTCCTGCACGTATTTTCCATTTCTGATAGGGGTGCCTGAAGAAGTCAGGAACTCCCTTTGTAGCCACAACTGGCCAAAGTCATGCACAACCCCATAACCATACTGGCTATCAGTGTATATGGTTATTTTCAAATTCCTCCCAAATTTACAAGCTTTTGTCAATGCAACCAATTCAGCTATTTGTGCAGACTTTACTCCATATAAATAGGGTGCTTCCACTGGGCGCTCTAGAGTGCACACGGAGTAGGCAGCGCTTAGGCCACCATCCTTGTTGGACTTGGCCCGCAGGGCTGGTTCACCCCTGAACTTTTTGCCTTATGTGTGACCCTGTGTCAGTGATTTTTGGGTCTCTGAGCACTTTTCCCTGGGTCCCAGAGTGAAAGTGCGTGCGTGTAGCATGGCTAGCCTGCCCTCCCATAGGAATGCATGGGGAATGTGTGTGTCCCTGGTAGTTCCTGATGCGTGGGGAGTGCAGGCTCGAGTTTAGTATGTGTAAACTCGTGAGAGTGAATGCTGCGAGATGGTATATGCGGCATGTATGTGTCTAGAAGGGAAGTGCTACTTCTGGACATTGATGTGCGTGTGCTGTGAGGGTGCTGGAGAGTGATTGGCTGGAGCTGGCTGGCATGCCAGGCTCCAGGAAGTCTGGATGGGTCTGCCCGGTGGTGAGTGGGAGATTAGCATGAGTGATGTGTGGGAGGAGTGTACCTGTGTCCTGGATGGGCTGGGTTTTCCCCACACAATGCTGGCTCCGCCCCCCTGTGGTGTGTCTAACGACCCTAGCCTCCCCAGTGAAAGAAATGGGTGGTTGGGCCATCAAGAGTGCTCCAGAGCCAGGTGAAACTGGTTTTCCCCCCACCCTGCACCTTGAAACAAAGGATTTGGTACTATAAGAAGGGGCTGTGTCCCCTTAGAAAAGGTTCTGCTTTGGGATCCTGCCAGAGGGGGCTGTTGCTGCTGCTGGGGCCAGGAGGACCGCCACTTGGGGTGTCTCCCTGCCTGGAGACCCAGTGTGCTGGCTCTGGCCCAGCCTTGCCCCCCCTGCCTGCCTCCAGCCCCTGCTGGAGCCTTGTCCTGTCCTCCAGTGCTGGGGAGCACTGAGGATTCCTTGCCTGCAGCCTGAGAGCGCTGCTCTCTGCCCTTCAGCGCTGGGGAGCGCTGAAATCGGCTGCCTAGCGCTTGAAAGCGCTTGATTTTGGCCATAGCGCTGTGAGCGCTGTAATTTTGTCCTGTAGGCGCTTGGGAGCGCCTACCCTTCGTTTCTCTCGCTGCTAGCGCTTTGAGCGCTGTAATTTTGCGCATAGCGCTGCGAGCGCTGCTCTCCTGTCCGTGGCGCTTGAGAGCGCTGCATTTTTGCCCGTTTTGAGGATTTCATAGGAGGCCGGTGCCCACCCGGCGTTGCCCAGGTCCGTGATCTATTGGGATCACATGGGAGCCCGCCTGCCTGCCTAAAAGCGAGCCGCCGCGCTGCCCGCGGCGACCCGGAAGTGGTTGTGAGCCCGGCCACTCACAGCGCGGCCCGGGAGAGGCCGACCGGAAGTCCCGCCCCCTGGGGCTCCCGAGGACGAGGGAGAGCCCCGGAGCCCAGCGAGGAGCAGGAGAAGAGTGGAGAGAGCCCCCGAGGAGCGGGAGCTCTCGTGGAACAGCCGCCCGCCGCACGAGACAGCCGGTGAGTGCCTGGAAAGGGAGAGGGGCGTCGGGACACATTGTCGGTGTCCGCCCCTCCCCCGTAGCGCGACCTCGCGCTCGCGAATGTTGGGAGCCAAAGAGGCTCTTGGGGGCATTTCCCTTTAAATCCAGGGGCCGCATTGTCTGTCGAGCCCGGAGAGGCTCGTGGGGCACCTGGTGATTTGGAGTCCCTAGAGAGGGGACTCCACCGACGGCCATAGTGGTTGAGAGCCAGAGAGGCTCTGGGGTGCCACAGTAATTTCTCTAGAGCCCAGCGAGGCTCCTACATTGGCCCCCCCATTTGCTCTTGAGCCCTGAGAGGCTCCCCCGCCCAGATGTCGTGTCACGAGCCCTGAGAGGCTCAGGGGCATAATTGTGGTTCAGAGCCTAGTGAAGCTCTTGAGAGACAGTCAGTTGGGCAGAGCCTGCGAGGCTCCAGCGTTGGCCCATTATTGATGATTCAGCTGCCCAGCACTTTGTGGGCAGCTGCCACGTTTAGGCCCTGACATTTGGACACAGAGACTGTCACAGGTGGTGACTTATCTGAGTTTGGCGCAATTGTGTGCTTTTACACCTCTGAATGTTAATGCATCATGTGTGTTGTTTTTACACCCCTACAGGAATTGAGACATGTAGGTGGTTGTTTTTCTCCCTAGTACAGGTGGTGCTAGTGAGGTCCTGTTACCAGTGATTACTGGTTGTGTGCTCTATTTTCATATTGTGTGCTACACTGAATTTACTTTCTAAAGTGCTATTTCTGAAAGTATTATTTCTAGAAGTGCTGATACCCCTGACAGTGGTCCAAGTGGCCCTGTCCTGTGCAATATCCCTTGTAAATTCCGCCCGTGCCTGTTGGCACAGTGTAACAAGATGTGTGTTTTATCTGATGTATATTTATTATAATACAAAGGCTATTTTTATATAACCTTGTGTGGAGTTTCCTTTGTGGTGGGCCTTTGGTTGTTGTTGCTGGGGTGCGTGCGCAAATACTTAACTTACATCGCCTCCAAGTTTAGCCTTGCTGCTCGCGCCACGTTACCTAGAGGGTGAGTAGGGGTTATCTTGGCGTGTAACTCCCTTGCCCTGACTTGGGTGTGGTGGTCTCTGACTGACTTTGGCGAAAGCCCTGGCCAGCCGGGGATCCCATGTCCAACATTGGTGGCAGCGGTGGGATAAGGATTTGTGTTTGCGTTGTACCACAGTAGCGGCTGGCTGCACTTCAAAGCTCTACATGTTTAGATAACCACATTTTGGGGATTATTGTTTTTGGTAAAATTCCATTGTTTCTTCCCCTGAAGAGTGTCATTTTATAATTGTGTCCTGTACATTTGTCCCCCGCCCTGCTTCCAGAGTTTGGTACCTGTGTCACTTGTGGTCAGGTTGAGAAGTCAGGGGTGGTAGAAACTGCCTTACCGATCCGAGGGGAGGGTGTGTGTGGATGAATGGTGTGTTTCTCTGGACGCATGAGTGAGTTCTTTTTGAAGGAGAGTGTGGAAGTTTTGGAATTGTGTACTCCTACTTCAGATTGCTAGATCCCTTGTGTTGCACGTGTCTGTGAGCATCCTGTCAAGATGGAATCTCCTTTTAACCTTTGTGGCCTGTTTAAGTACAGTGTGCATGAGTTGGTACGGTTATGTAAGGAGAGAGACATCCCAGTGAGTGAGTCAGACACCCAGTCCAAGCTTAGGGATAACATGATCCTGTGGCAGAAGAGTGACTGGGAGCGTGAGCACAGTGAGAGGGAGAGGGCCCGGACCGCACACCATGAGGGTGGTGGGTCTGAGGGGAGCCCTGAAGAGTCTGATGTGGAGAGTGAGTGTGACAGTGGATGGGCGCCAGCAGAGAGCGAGTACCCCCTAGATAGGGAGTACCTTGCTGGGTCCAGTGTCAGATGTAGCACCCCATCCCTTTCCCTGTCCCCAGAGGAGTGGGTGGATAGGAGAGAAGAGAGGGAGCACCAGCTGGCCATGGAGAAGCTCCGGTTAGAGTATGCCAGAGAGATGGCGCAGCTGGGTGTGAATGAGCGGACTGCAGAGGCTGAGAGGGCCTTGGCCAGGGAGAAGATAGCCCTAGAGTGTAGGTTATCCCCTGAGCGCAGTCTTAATTTTCTGGATCCCCCAGGGAGGGTTGAGTCCAGTGGTGGCAGCTATTTAGATTCCAGTCTAGAAATTCCCAGTTCCCCGAGTATGGTTCCTGTTTCCCCAGAGGAGGAGAATAGGGTGAGGTTTAGGAACCTTAGGAAACCGTCTCATCAGTCTTGGGAAGACTTTGAGGAGGACTGTTGTGGAGCCCTGTGTGATTGGGTACGGGAGCCCACGAAATGTGATTGGGACCTATTGTTCGATATGTTTCTCAGAGAGCAGTTGCTCAGTTGTTGTTCACCAGGGTTGCGCCAACACCTGTTAGGGTGTGGATTGTCTGAACCATGTGACCTGGCAGAGGAAGCAGACCGCTGGGAAAGGGCCAGAGGTTCTGTAGAGTCATTGGTGAGTGAGTCCAAAAGAAGTGGTTCAGGTATCTTCCAGCCCAGCGTGGTGGAAGAGGCTCAGTGTAGCCCAGCTAGGTCCCAGTATAGTGAGAAGGGTGTAGGGGCTGACTGCCTGGCACAGTGGAGCAGGAGTCAGTGGGTGGCTGAGAGCCCCCAGAGGCCCGAAGCCCTGTCTCAGAACCTGGGTGGTTTCTTGAGGGAACACCAGGTTGGGAACCTAGGCTGTCCTGTTAGCCCATTTGAGGAGGATCTCCTAGTGAGTAGAGGACCTGGAGCGTCTGTAACCAGAGCTCCTGTGGTTCTAGAGGCTGGCAGTACCGCTCCGGTAGGGAGGGTACAGGAGTCCAGCGTGAGGAGTGATTGGGGGATGAGTTTCCCAGTGGATGCACCAGTGGACCAGAGACTAGCCAGATGGGCTAGATCTTCTTGGAGGGACCCGGGTGGTGCCACTTCTGGTCTGGGGGATCGTCACGCACTGTCAGGTGGACAGAGGGCGGGAGATCTGCGCCAGACAGACAGTCACACAACAGATGTGTCATCTGTTAACCTCAGGGGGATTGTGTGTGAATCCCCAGAAGTCCTGGAGGGCCAGGCAAGTGTTCCACCAAAGGTTTTAGACCGGAGGTTGGATGGCCAAGTTCAGGGTCAGCCTGACCTGAAGGGTAGGACGACTGTAACCAGTGTCCTGACCGGTTCTTCTTCCAGAGGAACTTCTCCAGGTGGGAGAGGGCAGACCTCTGGAAGGGGGTGCAGAGGGTGGGAGAGCCCACCTCTGACCCCGGTGCAACCTGAGGGGTTAAACCCTAGGTTGGAATGGCGTTCTAGGTGTCCCCCTCGCACGGGGAGGAGGAACCCTAAAAGAAGAGGAAAGGGGAGGAGCGCCTTCCCTGAGACTCCTGGTCCACCTGAGGTTGTAGACCCTAGGCTGGAGAACCAGTGGCAGTCTAGCCCTGTCTTGCAGACAGGAGGAGTGGAGAATGGCTACTATGTGCCAGGGGTTACTACCCCCCGCTTCGTGAGTAGACAGGAACCAGTGGCACCTGGGTGGCCTAGGGCCTGGTCCTGGCCGCGGACAGCTGAGGAGTACCAGTGGGGTAGCCCAGCTGGTCCTTACAGTAGCTTTAGAAGGAACCCTAGGGGTTCACCGTGGCATAGAACAGGAGGGTGTCCCGGCAGTGGCGGGCCTGCGTCCGTGTTCTATCGCCCCAAGCAGGGAAGTCCATCACGGTGGTGATTGTTCTCCCCTGCGTTTTGGCTGGAAGGGGGTTATGTTGGACTTGGCCCGCAGGGCTGGTTCACCCCTGAACTTTTTGCCTTATGTGTGACCCTGTGTCAGTGATTTTTGGGTCTCTGCGCACTTTTCCCTGGGTCCCAGAGTGAAAGTGCGTGCGTGTAGCATGGCTGGCCTGCCCTCCCATAGGAATGCATGGGGAATGTGTGTGTCCCTGGTAGTTCCTGATGCGTGGGGAGTGCAGGCTCGAGTTTAGTATGTGTAAACTCGTGAGAGTGAATGCTGCGAGATGGTATATGCGGCATGTATGTGTCTAGAAGGGAAGTGCTACTTCTGGACATTGATGTGCGTGGGCTGTGAGGGTGCTGGAGAGTGATTGGCTGGAGCTGGCTGGCATGCCAGGCTCCAGGAAGTCTGGATGGGTCTGCCCGGTGGTGAGTGGGAGATTAGCATGAGTGATGTGTGGGAGGAGTGTACCTGTGTCCTGGATGGGCTGGGTTTTCCCCACACAATGCTGGCTCCGCCCCCCTGTGGTGTGTCTAACGACCCTAGCCTCCCCAGTGAAAGAAATGGGTGGTTGGGCCATCAAGAGTGCTCCAGAGCCAGCTGAAACTGGTTTTCCCCCCACCCTGCACCTTGAAACAAAGGATTTGGTACTATAAGAAGGGGCTGTGTCCCCTTAGAAAAGGTTCTGCTTTGGGATCCTGCCAGAGGGGGCTGTTGCTGCTGCTGGGGCCAGGAGGACCGCCACTTGGGGTGTCTCCCTGCCTGGAGACCCAGTGTGCTGGCTCTGGCCCAGCCTTGCCCCCCTGCCTGCCTCCAGCCCCTGCTGGAGCCTTGTCCTGTCCTCCAGTGCTGGGGAGCACTGAGGATTCCTTGCCTGCAGCCTGAGAGCGCTGCTCTCTGCCCTTCAGCGCTGGGGAGCGCTGAAATCGTCTGCCTAGCGCTTGAAAGCGCTTGATTTTGGCCATAGCGCTGTGAGCGCTGTAATTTTGTCCTGTAGGCGCTTGGGAGCGCCTACCCTTCGTTTCTCTCGCTGCTAGCGCTTTGAGCGCTGTAATTTTGCGCATAGCGCTGCGAGCGCTGCTCTCCTGTCCGTGGCGCTTGAGAGCGCTGCATTTTTGCCCGTTTTGAGGATTTCATAGGAGGCCGGTGCCCACCCGGCGTTGCCCAGGTCCGTGATCTATTGGGATCACATGGGAGCCCGCCTGCCTGCCTAAAAGCGAGCCGCCGCGCTGCCCGCGGCGACCCGGAAGTGGTTGTGAGCCCGGCCACTCACAGCGCGGCCCGGGAGAGGCCAACCGGAAGTCCCGCCCCCGGGGCTCCCGAGGACGAGGGAGAGCCCCGGAGCCCAGCGAGGAGCAGGAGAAGAGTGGAGAGAGCCCCCGAGGAGCGGGAGCTCTCGTGGAACAGCCGCCCGCCGCACGAGACAGCCGGTGAGTGCCTGGAAAGGGAGAGGGGCGTCGGGACACATTGTCGGTGTCCGCCCCTCCCCCGTAGCGCGACCTCGCGCTCGCGAATGTTGGGAGCCAAAGAGGCTCTTGGGGGCATTTCCCTTTAAATCCAGGGGCCGCATTGTCTGTCGAGCCCGGAGAGGCTCGTGGGGCACCTGGTGATTCGGAGTCCCTAGAGAGGGGACTCCACCGACGGCCATAGTGGTTGAGAGCCAGAGAGGCTCTGGGGTGCCACAGTAATTTCTCTAGAGCCCAGCGAGGCTCCTACATTGGCCCCCCCATTTGCTCTTGAGCCCTGAGAGGCTCCCCCGCCCAGATGTCGTGTCACGAGCCCTGAGAGGCTCAGGGGCATAATTGTGGTTCAGAGCCTAGTGAAGCTCTTGAGAGACAGTCAGTTGGGCAGAGCCTGCGAGGCTCCAGCGTTGGCCCATTATTGATGATTCAGCTGCCCAGCACTTTGTGGGCAGCTGCCACGTTTAGGCCCTGACATTTGGACACAGAGACTGTCACAGGTGGTGACTTATCTGAGTTTGGCGCAATTGTGTGCTTTTACACCTCTGAATGTTAATGCATCATGTGTGTTGTTTTTACACCCCTACAGGAATTGAGACATGTAGGTGGTTGTTTTTCTCCCTAGTACAGGTGGTGCTAGTGAGGTCCTGTTACCAGTGATTACTGGTTGTGTGCTCTATTTTCATATTGTGTACTACACTGAATTTACTTTCTAAAGTGCTATTTCTGAAAGTATTATTTCTAGAAGTGCTGATACCCCTGACAGTGGTCCAAGTGGCCCTGTCCTGTGCAATATCCCTTGTAAATTCCGCCCGTGCCTGTTGGCACAGTGTAACAAGATGTGTGTTTTATCTGATGTATATTTATTATAATACAAAGGCTATTTTTATATAACCTTGTGTGGAGTTTCCTTTGTGGTGGGCCTTTGGTTGTTGTTGCTGGGGTGCGTGCGCAAATACTTAACTTACATCGCCTCCAAGTTTAGCCTTGCTGCTCGCGCCACGTTACCTAGAGGGTGAGTAGGGGTTATCTTGGCGTGTAACTCCCTTGCCCTGACTTGGGTGTGGTGGTCTCTGACTGACTTTGGCGAAAGCCCTGGCCAGCCGGGGATCCCATGTCCAACAATCCTCATGTCTCAGGCACGATCCATCTACAAACAACTCATAATCTTCACTAAACAGGAGGTTCTCTCTTATGTCTGGGCGCGGTTTGGTACTGAACTCAGTCAAATCAATGCAATCATGTGCAAATTCTTCCCTCACCTCTGCTGTGATGGAGCTAGGTAGTAAGGTAGCTGGATTCAGAATGTTACATCATTCAAGGGTCACGTTTCCTGCACCTACAAGGATTCTCTCATACTTAGTCAGCCGACTAGGTGTGAGATACTGGGTTTTTGTTCTTGTCAGTAAAATTACAACAGAATGTGGAACATACACAGTTACCGGATGTCCCATAACAATGGACTCACTCTGTTCAAGGCTCATGCATGTTGCAGCTACAGCTTTCAAACATCCAGGTAATCCAGCTGCTACTGGGTCCAATGTGGAAGAAAAGTATGCCACTGGACGTCGAGTCAAACCATGAATTTGGGTCAGGACTGAAAGTGCACAGTTATCTCGGGTGTCACAGAACAGTGCAAAATCTTTTGAATAGTCAGGCATTCCTAATGCAGGAGCAGTACACAGAAATCTCTTTATATAAGAATTGGAGGCAGGTACTTAGCAGGTTAGCAGGCAGGGATCGAGGGATCCATTAAGTAGTGGTTTCGGGAATAACGGGGTAGCGTGACAGTCTTGGCACCAATTAGTGCTTGGATAGTTCAAGGGGGTCAGGCCGCGACAGCGTCAGCAGGGCCTCGAAGGTGGTTCAGCTTGGTCGGGCCGCGACAGCGTCAGCAGGGCCTCGAAGGTGGTTCAGCGTGGTCAGGCCGCGACAGCGTCAGCAGGGCCTCGAAGGTGGTTCAGCTTGGTCAGGCCGCGACAGCGTTAGCAGGGCCTCGAAGGTGGTTCAGCGTGGTCAGGCCGCGACAGCGTCAGCAAGGCCTCGAAGGTGGTTCAGCGTGGTCAGGCCGCGACAGCGTCAGCAGGGCCTCGAAGGTGCTTCAGCTTGGTCAGGCTGCGACAGCGTCAGCAGGGCCTCGAAGGTGGTTCAGCTTGGTCAGGCGGCGACAGCGTCAGCAGGGCATCGAAGGTGGTTCAGCTTGGTCAGGCCGCGACAGCGTCAGCAGGGCCTCGAAGATGGTTCAGGTGCAAGAGTTCGGATCAGGATCAGCCGCGACAAGGTCAGCAGGGCTTCGACTCCAAGATACAGCTGGAGTCCTAATCCAGGGCTGGCCCAGATATAGGACTGGAGTCCTTTGATGTCCGGACCCTCGCGCCTGGGGGTCCGAGGGGCCGGGATGAAGGTGTCCAGACACCCAGCAGGGGGGTGGAGCCGGGGCCCAGGGAGGCTGTAGGGCGATCGACACCAGGTGTCCGGGGATGGCTGGAGGCCCATCGAAACTCCCCTCCTCCGGGATCCGCCAAGTGGCCACTCTACCACCTGGGGGGATCTTGGTGCCTCGATGTCGGGGCTTCGCTGGGGCCGGGGCCAGGGATGGCTGCGGCCACGTGCTCGGGACGTGATGGGCCCAAGATGGAGTCGGGCCGGAAAGGGTGGCCGGGCATGGTCGCCAGACCGTCAGTGTGGGCGAGCAGGGTCCGCTGGGGTCCCAGGGGGGGAGAGCCGTGGGTTTGCCAGGGGGCTGCTCTCGTCGATGGTTCATGTCCAGGGGGGTCGACGGCGGGTCGACGGAGGCTGATGTCGTCCTGGGCCCGCCATGCGGGAGGGGTAGGACCACGCCACGAGGCCGGGTCCAACACACGTCCCCTCCAGCTGAAGGCAGGGAGAGTCACCCATCTTCCTGGGTATTCTCCTCGTCGAGGCGGAAGAAGCGGGACAGGCCGTCAGCGTTGGCGTGGTCGTTGCCAGGGCGATGCTCCACAGTGAAGTCCATCCCTTGGAGGGAGATGGACCATCGCAGCAGCTTTGGGTTTTCGCCACGCATCTGCATCAGCCACCGCAGGGGCCGGTGGTCAGTCTGGACCCGGAAGTGGGTGCCGAAGAGGTAGGGCCTGAGTTTCTTGAGGGCCCACACAACGGCGAAGGCCTCTCAATGGTGCTCCAGCGCTGTTCTCTGGCCAGCAGCCGCCGGCTGATGAAGGCCACCGGATGGTCAATCCCCTCGGGGTCAATCTGAGATAGGACCGCCCCAATGCCGTGCTCCGAGGCGTCGGTCTGGACTACGAACTCTCGGCTGTAGTCAGGGGCTTGGAGCACAGGGGCGGTGCACATGGCTGTTTTCAAAGTCTCGAAGGCCACCTGACACGCGGGTGTCCATGGTACTTTCTGGGGCCGGTTCTTCGAGATCAGCTCAGTGAGGGGACCCACAATGCTCCCATAGTTCTTTATGAAGCGCCGATAATATCCAGAGAGCCCCAGGAAGGCTCGGACGGCTGTCTGGCTGACGGGGGGCTCCCAGGCCATGATGGCGTCAATCTTGGGTTGGAGGGGAGCCACGTGGCCGCTCCCCACTTGGTGTCCCAGGTAGGTCACGGACCCTTGACCTATTTGGCACTTGCTGGCCTTTATTGTTAGTCCGGCCCGTCGGAGGGCCGTCAGGGCCTCCCAGAGGTGCTTCAGGTGCTCGGCCCAGTGGAGGCTGTACACTGCGATGTCGTCTAGATAGGCGGCGCTGAATTCTTCTAGCCCCGCCAGCACTTTCTTCACCAGTCTCTGGAAAGTTGCCGGGGCGTTTTTCATGCCGAAGGGCATCACCTTGAATTGGAAGTGGCCATCGGGCGTGGAGAAGGCCGATCGCTCCTGGGCGCCAGGGGTGAGGCCGATCTGCCAGTACCCTGCTGTGAGGTCGAAAGTACTGAGGTACTTGGCGGCTCCCAGGCGGTCGATTAGTTCATCTGCCCGGGGGATGGGATGTGCGTCGGTTCTGGTAACAGCATTTAGTCCCCGGTATTCGACACAAAACCTGAGTTCTGGAGGGGTGCCAGGTGTGGCGGCTTTGGGGACCAGGACAACTGGGCTGGCCCAGGGACTGTCGGAGGGTTCGACCACCCCCAGGGCCAGCATTTTGGTCACTTCTGTCTGGATGCAGACACGAACTCGGTCGGAAACTCGGTAGGCCCGGTGTCGCACTGGCTGGCTGTCCCCGGTGTCGACATCGTGGACACACCACTGGGTAACCCCGGGGGTGAGGGAGAACAGGTCCGTAAACTGCTCCAACAGCTCTTGGCAGTCTCGGCGCTGTGCGGAGGTCAGGTCGGAGGAGAGAGAGAGATTCCCTCGACGGAGCCGTCTTTCTCAGCGCACCTTAGGAGGTCGGGCAGGGGCTCGGAGTCGTCTTCGGCCCCATCATCGGTAGCTAGCAGCAGGCTCAGTTCTGTGCGGGCAAAATGAGGTTTGAGGCGGTTGGCGTGCAGAACCCGGAGGGGGTTTCGGGGTGACTCCATGTCCACGAGGTAGGTGACGGGGCTCTTGCGCTCGATCACTTTGAAGGGGCCCGACCTTTTGTCCTGGAGGGCACAAGGTTCGACCGGGGTCATGACCCAGACCTGCTGGCCGGGCTCGAACTCGATGGATGAAGCGTTCTGATCATACCAGCGTTTCATGTCTTCCTGACTGGCCTCAAGGTTGGCCTCGGCAAGGGCCTGGCACTTCCGAGTCTGGCTTCGGAGGGTCAGGAGGTACCGGTAGACATCCGGCGGGGCGTCTTGGACTGTAGTTTCCCAGCCTTCTTTGACCAGGCTGAGGGGACCTCGGACAGGGTGCCCGTACAAGAGTTCGAAGGGGCTGAACCCCAGGGATTTCTGCGGTACCTCCCGATAGGCGAACAGGAGGCAGGGCAGCAGGATGTCCCATTTGCGGCGGAGGGGTTCTTCTAGGCCCTGGATCATCCCCTTGAGTGTTCGGTTAAACCGCTCCACAAGTCCATTCCCTTGGGGGTGATACGGGGTGGTGAACTTATATGTGACCCCGCACTATTGCCACAGGGACCGCATATACTGCGATATAAAGTTTGTGCCCCGATCGCTCACGACTTCTCGGGGGAACCCCACTCTGGAGAAGATCCCCATCAGTGCTCGGCCCACCACGGGGGCCGTTATGGTTCATAGGGGAATGGCTTCGGGATAGCGGGTGGCATGGTCCGCCAGGACGAGGATGAAGCGAAGCCCTTGAGAGGTTCGGGGGTCTAGGGGCCCCACGATGTCGATCCCCACTCGCTCGAAGGGAGTGGTCACCACTGGAAAGGGTTGGAGCGGGGCCTTCATCTTCCCCCCGCTTTTTCCGCTGGCTTGGCATGTCGGGCAGGTGCGGCAGTGGTTATGCACATCGTTGCGCATTTTCGGCCAGTAGAAATGGGTCACCAGGCGGCTGTAAGTTTTGTCCTGCCCCAGGTGCCCGGCGAGGGGCACATCGTGCGCCAGGTTCAAGAGAAAGTCTCTGAATCGTAGGGGGACCACCAATACTCGGCTGGGCCCCAGCTCGGCAATTTTCTGTTCACTGTATAGGAGGGCGTGGTCCCAGTATATCCAGTGGGACCCCGAGGTGTCCCCGGCAGCTTGGGTTGTGGCGTGCTGCCGGGTCCCCTCGAGGGAGGGGCAGGCCTTCTGTTCCTGCCGGAATTGTTCTCGGGTGGGACCACCCTCCTGGCGCCAGTGGGCTAGTTCGGGTAGGTCGCTGAGTTCGGCGCTGCCTTCTCGGTCATGCTCTGATGGCTCGGGCTCGGATTCTTCATTGACTGCGGGCGGTGGTGGCGCGGGCCACTCCGGCTCTTCAGTTGGGGTGGCCTCGGTTGCCGCCGGGGCCCGGGCAGTCATAGATCGGGTCGTAGCGCAGACCCACTCTGGTAGTCCCATCATTCCTAGATGTTCTCTCCGCTCGACTTGGGCCCAGGGAGAGCTCTCGAGGTCGTTTCCGAGGAGGCAGTCTACGGGGGCGTCGTCCCGGACGGTCACCTTGAGGGTGCCCGACACCCCCCCCCACTCGAAGGGGATTCGGGCCATCTGACACAGAGTCTCGGAGTTGTCGGCGGCCTTCACGGGGCATCGCACGTTGGGTATGATCTGTTCAGGGGTCACCAAGTGGCAGCGGACGGCCGTCACACTGGCTCCCGTGTCTCGGAGGGCTTCGGTCCGTCGTCCATTGATGTGGACCCACTGACGGTATTTTTGAGTGTTGTTCGGTAGAGGGGCTTGGGGGACCATGCCTCTTTCGCCCAGGCAGGCTAGGGCCATGGCGGCCGGTTCATACTCGGTCTGATCTTCATCGTAGACCTCTTCGCATTCTTCCTCCCCTTCCCCCAGGGCTGCAGCAGCGAACTGGCGGGTCGGAGGCCCGGTGGTGCCGGGGCGCTGGTTCATGGGGCAGAGGGGGTCACTGGCATAATGACCGGGCCGCTGGCATCTGTGGCAAGTAATGTTCGGGCGGGGCCCCGGCCGTGCCGGAGGGGGTCCTCTTCTGGTCAGGGTGGGTGAATGTTTATTCTGGGGGGACGCCCGAGGCGGGCACCGGCCGGGGCCGCCGGGAAGTCTCGGCTCCTGTTCTGGCCTCCTCCGCCGCCACGCTGGCGGGGGTGCCCCTGGTCGTTCCACCCCGTTTCTCCTATTGGGATCCGGGGGACCCGGGTGCTCACCCATCGATCAGCCTCGACGGCGAGTTTTCGGGGCTCGGTCAGCTTGCTGTCGAGGAGATGCTGTCTGAGCTCAACAAAGCAGTTGTTGGAGAGGTGCTCCCAGACGATGAGGTTGAACAGCTGCTCGTAGGTGGACACTTTGCTGCCCTTTATCCATCCTTCCAGGGCCCGGCTATAAAGGTTTACATATTCCACCCACGTGGTACCGGGGATCTTTTTGCAGTCTCTGAACCTTTGTCGGTACATCTCGGGGGTGAGGCCATACCGGGTGAGCAGGGCGTCCTTCATGTGGTCATAGGAGGACATCACTTCCTCGGCCAGCTCAAGCAGGGTGTCTCTCCCTTCACTGACAAATCTCCCCCATAAGCCGGCACCCCAATCTTTTCGCGGGATGCGGTGCGCGGTCATGGCAACTTCATACGCCTTGAACCATTGTTGGATATCGTCATTCTTGTAGTATTCCTTGACGATATCTTTGGGAATGTGGACCTTCGGGTCGGCCGGAGGTGGAGGGTCCCGGGTTATCGCGGCGCCAGCCTCTTCGGTCTTGGACTTGATCTCTAGTTCTTTGAGGCCACGTTTGTGTTCGTACGTGAGCTTTTTTTCTTCCAATTCCCTTTGCCTCCGCCTCTCTTCCAGATCTCCTTCTAATCGTAGTTGCTCAATGGCCATTTTCTTTTCTGCTAATTGAAGTTCTCCATCCAGCCGGAGTCGGGCGAGCTCTAGTTCATGGAGCCGACTCCTCTCTCGCTCCCGGGCGTCTTCGTGGGAGAGGCCCGGTTCTCTGTTGGCGGTTCTTTCTTCCACTGGGGCTATGACCGTACTCAGGGGTACTTCTAGGATAATGTCATCGTTAGCCTGGGGTGGGGTCGCTCCGGTCTCCACCCACGTTTGCAGCGCGTCTTTGAAATCGTCTTTTGTGCTTAGTCCGGTGGTAGCGATACCCAGGGCTTTGCAGAATTGTTTGAGTTCTTTATGGATGTACTCCTCCAATCGTTCCTTCTGGAATTCTGTGGTCGTTCCGGTTTCCTTAGTAGTCATCGTGGTTGTGGGTCTCTGTTAGTAGTGGCGAATTACTCGCTGTACGATTTGCGCGGGCTCGGATCCCGTCGCTTGCCACCAATGTTGGAAAGGCGATCCCAGAGGGGACAGAAGATGTCTGACTGTCCGCCCCGAGACTCACCTCTCTCTATGGAATCGGCCGAGCGCCGTAGGGAGGCCTCCTTGGCGAGGCTCCTCACCTACAATCGTACCCGCTGAGCAATCACACTACTACAGACGGACACCACACGACGGAATATTCACAAGTATCTTTATATAAGAATTGGAGGCAGGTACTTAGCAGGTTAGCAGGCAGGGATCGAGGGATCCATAAAGTTGTGGTTTCGGGAATAACGGGGTAGCGGGACAGTCTTGGCACCAATTAGTGCGTGGATAGTTCAAGGGGGTCAGGCCGCGACAGCGTCAGCAGGGCCTCGAAGGTGGTTCAGCTTGGTCGGGCCGCGACAGCGTCAGCAGGGCCTCGAAGGTGGTTCAGCGTGGTCAGGCCGCGACAGCGTCAGCAGGGCCTCGAAGGTGGTTCAGCTTGGTCAGGCCGCGACAGCGTCAGCAGGGCCTCGAAGGTGGTTCAGCGCGGTCAGGCCGCGACAGCGTCAGCAGGGCCTCGAAGGTGGTTCAGCTTGGTCAGGCCGCGACAGCGTCAGCAGGGCCTCGAAGGTGGTTCAGCGTGGTCAGGCCGCGACAGCGTCAGCAGGGCCTCGAAGGTGGTTCAGCGTGGTCAGGCCGCGACAGCGTCAGCAGGGCCTCGAAGGTGGTTCAGCTTGGTCAGGCCGCGACAGCGTCAGCAGGGCCTCGAAGGTGGTTCAGCTTGGTCAGGCCGCGACAGCGTCAGCAGGGCCTCGAAGGTGGTTCAGCTTGGTCAGGCCGCGACAGCTTCAGCAGGGCCTCGAAGATGGTTCAGGTGCAAGAGTTCGGATCAGGATCAGCCGCGACAAGGTCAGCAGGGCTTCGACTCCAAGATACAACTGGAGTTCTAATCCAGGGCTGGCCCAGATATAGGACTGGAGTCCTTTGATGTCCGGACCCTCGCGCCTGGGGGTCCGAGGGGCCGGGATGAAGGTGTCCAGACACCCAGCAGGGGGGTGGAGCCAGGGCCCAGGGAGGCTGTAGGGCGATCGACACCAGGCGTCCGGGGATGGCTGGAGGCCCATCGAAACTCCCCTCCTCCGGGATCCGGCAAGTGGCCACTCTACCACCTGGGGGGATCTTGGTGCCTCGATGTCGGGGCTTCGCTGGGGCCGGGGCCAGGGATGGCTGCGGCCACGTGCTCGGGACGTGATGGGCCCAAGATGGAGTCGGGCCAGAAAGGGTGGCCGGGCATGGTTGCCAGACCGTCAGTGTGGGCGAGCAGGGTCCGCTGGGGTCCCAGGGGGGGAGAGCCGTGGGTTTGCCAGGGGGCTGTTCTCGTCGATGGTTCGTGTCCAGGGGGGTCGACGGCGGGTCGACGGAGGCCGATGTCCTGGGCCCGCCATGCGGGAGGGGTAGGACCACGCCACGAGGCCGGGTCCAACAGTAGGCATGTGGTTTCCCAGTCCTTGTCTGACAGTGTACCCTCTAGGTCGTCGCTCCATTTACCTCTCATCATCTCTGTGTTCCCCCCAATGTCAGTCTGTATGCTCGTGTATAGTCTGGATACCAGGTGGGAGGCATTAGGTGTGTTGAGAAGTTGTTGCAATGGAGACAGGGTCTGGGGTTCCTCTGGAAATGTGGGAAAGTGCTCTTTTATCGCTCTTTGTAATCTGTAGTAGTTAAAGCTAAATAACAGTGTTGGGTTGCTAATGTAGTCTAACTTGTCTAGGGTTTGGTAGGTCCCTTCTTTATACAAATCTCCCATCTTATCTATACCAACGTTTCTCAATAAATCCACCCCAACCTGTTCTTGCGTGACTGATAGCGCTGGATGATGTGCCAGGGGGAGAGCAGGCGCGTAGAGTGGGAGGCGTTTAGCCACCTTTCCCATCAGTCTCCATGCTTCCGTGGTGGTGTTCACCGGGTTTATATCAAGCTCATGCAATCTGTCACGTTTGTGTGTCAATATGCTGGTCAATGGAACCGGGTCCGCATCACCAGCTTCCACCGCCACGTGGGTCAGGAAAGGAATCTCGTGATACCAGTAGTGCGCAAATTGCGCTTGTGCGCATAAGTAATATAGATAGAGATCTGGTACTTTGAAACCCCCTTTAGCATATGGTAATGTCATCGTTCGCAATTCTAATCTCGCTTGTGTCCCCGCCCAAATGAGATTTAGTATCAGTTTTGTGATATTTCGGAACACCTCCGCAGGAGGTTTAATCGGGATATTATTGAAGAAGTATAGGAACTTGGGGAGTATTACCATTTTCACAATTGCAACTCTGTCTGCCAATGATAGCGGTAGCTTATTCCACCGTTTAATCTTGTCGTCTAGCAATGATATCGCTCTCCCATAATTGGTCCGGATAACAAGCTCTGGGTCCCTATGAAACCACACTCCTAAGTATCTGGTCGGTTCTTCCTGCCATTCAAGTGGATAGTCCATAGCCGTTGGGTGTGTGCCGTCCGTTAGTGCCAGTACTAGGGACTTAGTCCAGTTTATCTGGAGTCCTGAGTGTTGGCCGAATTTGATATATTCGCGCAGCAGTGGGTTGAGGTGCCGTTCCGGATTTTTACTGTAAAGTACCATATCGTCCGCGTATAGTGAGATATGTATCGGGCGTGTCGGTAGCTGTATGGCCGAATAGTGATGGTGTTGTCGAATTTTGCATGCTAAGGGCTCTAGCACCAGCGCAAAAAGCATTGGGGAGAGTGGACACCCCTGCCTAGTGCCACGACAGATCGCGATTGGCTCCGAGATATGTTTGTTCACTCTAATGAGTGCTGTCAAATTCGTGTAAAGCATCGTGATCCACCCTATGAAGATCGGAGGAAACGCCATACGTACTAGTACTGCATGCAAGAAAGGCCAATCGATCGTGTCAAATGCTTTGGCCGCGTCTAATAAAACAGCCACAGCCTTTACTTCCGGTGCCAGATAGAGAGCTAGCGCAAATAAGGTGCGTGTGTTATGTGTCGTCGACCTTTCCGGTATGAAGCCAGATTGGTCGGGCCTTATCAGTAGCGGCATGAGTGGTTTAAGTCTGTCAGCCAAGAGGCTGGCTATGATTTTGGTATCCACGTTTATGAGGGATAGTGGGCGGTATGAGTCGCAGTATTCCTCTTCTTTGCCCGGCATTAGTAATGCAATCAGTAAAGCCTCCCTCATGGATGGCGGTAGTGTCTGTGCCTCGTGTGCCTCCCCATATAGTTTCACCAAGTGTGGGGCCAACAGGTCCGCGAACGTCTTGTAAAACTCTATCGTGAAGCCGTCAGGCCCTGGCGCTTTGCCATTTGGCAGCCGTTTGATAGTGTCCACTACATCATCTATTGTGATAGGGCGAGCCAGGTATTCTCTATGGCCCTCAGATAACCACGCCATCTCTATGTCCGCCATGTACGCCAGTAATTCCTCTTGTGGTAACGAGGGGCGAGCTACATATAGCTTGTCATATGTGTCCCTAAATTCACCCATTATCCCTTGTATGTCATGTGTCCTGCATCCCTCTCGGGTCATGATAGTGGTGATATGTTGTGGTGTTCGCCCGGTACATATCTTCTCAGCTAGGGCTCTACCTGGCCGTCCCCCCTCACCATATCTCCTAGCGGTTGTGCGTTTATAGATATATTGAAGTTCATCTGCTGCAAATTGTCGGTGTTCTGTTAGGAGTTCCTGTATTTCCCCCAGGACCGCCGTATCCCTGGTTTGTGTATATCTTTGTTCTAGCGTGTGTATGGCGTCTTCACGTGTTTTTAATTGTTGTCTGATATCTCTTAAGATGCCCGTGGTCGTGCTAATGCACCCCCCCCGCAATGTGGCTTTGAAGGCCTCCCACAGTAGGCATGGGTCTTCTGTTGTGGGACCATTTAGGTCAAAGTAGTCTAGTATTGCTTTATGTATGGTGTCTACGTATATTGGGTCTCGTAAGGCAACTGCATTGAATCTCCATGTAAATGGCGGAGGCGCGTAGCGCGGTATTGCAATCTCCAGAAGTACCGGGCTGTGATCAGATATTGTTCATGGCAGGTGTTTTATTTGTATTGCCCATGACATTACCTCCTGTGTGGCTAGCCAGTAGTCTAGTCTGGACCAGCTGCTGTGCGTTGCATTTATGTGCGTTGCTACCAGCTCCCCAGGATGTTTAATTCTCCATATGTCCACCATCTGTAAGTCTGCCAGAGCCTCCCGAAGTGTCGCCCTCGCCTTTACGTGTGGTTCCAGTGTGTTCGGGGATCTATCAAGTCCCTCCCTTAGTGCTATGTTGAAGTCGCCTCCCCATAGTATGTTTTCAACCTGGATAACCGCTAATTTGCCCCATATTTTCTCAAAGAAACCTGGGTCGTCCACGTTGGGGCCATACGTGTTCACCAGTGCTACCGTGTGCTGTCTCACTGTGCCCACCACGATTACACTTCTGCCTTCAGCGTCTATGTGTGTGTTCGAGATCTTAAAGTGCACCCCCTTTTTTATTAAACTGCTCACCCCTCGAGAGTATGAGGAGTAATTGGAGTTTGTGACCGATTCTGCCCATCTAGCTCCCATTTTGGAAGTGTCGGCGGCCGCTATGTGCGTTTCCTGTAGGAAAGCTACATCGACATGCAATCTGTCAAAATATGCAAACATCTGCCGGATTTTTCTCGGATTTCCTAAGCCCCTGATATTCCACGTGATACATTTCAGTGTGGCAGAGTGTGTCATCCCAGCAATTGTGTAGTGCGTCGGTTCCTGTTAGAGGCTCCCACCCCGTACTCTAGGGCTGCCTTGTGTTTTGTCCCGCCTTCAAGTATACATTTTCCAACCATGAGTTTATCATCCAATACAGTGTATTTTGTGCATAAAGAGGTTGCAATGTTTCTCAGACACAGTGAGTCAACTCGAACATTTCCCGATTTCCCCCCCCCCACCCACTTCAGCACCCCAACTTTGCCAAAGCCATCCCCATGTGTTAACAGAACTAGTAGCAGAACTTGAATTGGGGCGCACCCGCCTGTGTCGCCAGGTACACACGCCTCCATCCACATTGTGGATGTGGACGGATGCGTAGTTCATTTCTATAATCCGCTATATCCTTTTCACCTCCTGTTTCCCGCCGTAGTCTGGGATTTAACTAGTACTCCTCAACTGCAAGTGTATGGAGTTTCATTTGACAGTGGAGTCTCTAAGGACAGATGTGGTACGATAGTTCAGACCTTTCTGTTCCCGCCCCTTGTATTTCGTAATATTTCACACCTTGTCAGTTATGTAGGTGAGGCCCAGTGTTCGCCCGTTTACAAGTATGCTACATCCTCATGCTATCGCTAGCAGGGTGCCGCTCTCTTAGGGTCCAGCACCTTGTTCCGTATGGGGCATTTTACATTTAGCACATGAAACCCAAAGTCTCCTCCCTGCCCCATGTCTATTGCGGACCACCAGGGTACTCACTGCGCTCTCCGTTTGCGTAGTCTGTTAGTTTCAGTTTTGTCCGCTCAGGAAGCGTTTCTGGTGTTCCGCTGTCATCTTCGCCTGTTTCGGTGTATCAGTTGCACTTCTCGTAATATCGCGTTTGTTTGTGGAGTTGAAAAGTTTTTGAGGAGCCTCCAGCGCGTATGCGCTATCCTCAGTGTGTAGGTCCGTAATATGCGCCTGCTTGCCTCTTCCCCACTTCTCAGCCTTACCCGCGTTCGTGACTTTAAGCTTTGCCGGGTATAGCATTGCGTATTTCACTCCTAGTTCCCGTAGTTTCTTTTTCACTGGTGCAAATTCCTTACGGGCTAGTTGCACTGCCATGGTGTGATCTGGGTTGAATTCCAGGGTGTTGCCTTGGTGTGTGATTACACCCATTTCCCGTGCCAGTTTGAGGACTGTATCTCTGTCCCTGTAGTTGAGCAAGCGGGCGATTATCATGCGTGGAGTAGCTCCCGGTTTTGGTTTTGGCGCCAAAGATCGGTGTGCGCGTTCAACAAGAAAGACAGAAGACAACTTGTCCTCGCCAAATAAATCTTTCAATAACGCCTCAACGTAGTCTTCCATCTTGCCCGTATTTGTGGACTCCGGCAGACCCGCTATGCGGACGTTGTTGCGTCTCGATCTGGCTTCCTGATCCTCCACCTTTGCACGTAGGACTTCTAGTGTCTTTTCCATACCTCCGCATGTCTTCGTTGTGGATCTAGATTCGTCTTCCACTTTGGATATCCTTTGTTCCGCCTCCACTATCCGCTCTTCATGTTTTTCAATTTTCGCGGCCATACTGTCCACGCGTTGCACCACATTGTCCAGTTTGTCGTTCATTTCCTGCAGGCTTTTCTGTATCGCCCTCAGTACTGTCTCCATACCAGTGCCGCCGGTCGCTTCTGGCTCTCCCTCAGCGTCTGATGTTGTCGCATTGTTTTTCGTCTGTTTCCTCGCTTCGAAGGGTAGCTTAGTCTGCTGTTTCTCAGGCTTCCCCATAATTCCGGTGCGCGGCGTCGGGCTGCATGTTGGTATCGCCGAGTTTGTGGCCACCGAGCCTCTCGTTGCAGTTATGTTACGTCTCTTGGGTGTCCCCGCTGTCCACTGCTCGGTGGAATTATACATCAAGTGCACTGCCAGCCGGCATGTCAGTCCCGTTACGTTTTCTTGGGTTCTGGGGCTTATCAACACCGCTGTGTAGTTCCCGCCGTCCTCCGCAGGTTCAGCTCTGTGTTAACTTCCTGTAATACTATCAGTGTTCTAACGATGTGTGTCTTTCACCAGCACGTGGGCAGATACTTGTGTAGGGACTTGCAGCGTGATTGTCGTGCATATCGTGTCTGCACACCTTCATGCGGGCGTCTTCAGTTATCAATGAGCGCTGCAGTGTCATCAGACCGTCGCATCAGGTCCTCAATGTGTTTATACGCACACCATCTTGTTGAATGCCCGCACGTTTCCCGGGGCGCTCCCTTCGCTGCAAGCTTTTGGCGCGTCAGCTCCCAAGTCCGTGAACGGTCCGCCCTGAGATGCGCTGCCAGCTGCCGTCGCTAACATACCTGCCCTCCGAACACAGCAGTCGCCTTTCGCTCCAGGCCGTCAGGATTGCTTTGGCGTCCGGGCACAGAGGGGCTCCGCTAGTTACCATTTTTTGCCGGCTTCATTGTGCGTTCCACTGCCACCGCCATCTTGGCACCTGTGGAACGCACGCCGCATGGAGCCGATTTCGGTGTTTACAGCTTGTTTCGCCGTCCCCGCTGGGTCGCGCGTTATTCGTGGTTGCAAGGGGTCGTTTGCAGCTCAGGCCAATGTTTTTACTTGCTTGCACATTGTCATATTCTCCAGTAGATGCTGTCCCCAGTAGCGGCCATCTTAGTTCGCCGTCCGTTTCCTCGCCGTTTTTGTCACTTTCTCGTCGAATCTTCACGCTATTGGTATTTTAAGGGTAGCAGTCTACAGGTTCCATGTTCCGGTTGTTGGTGTAGCTTTTTCCCGGGTCCGGTAGCTCGCTTAGAGGGTTGAAAACGCTGTTTATTGCACCCGTCCGGCGGAGCTGACTGACAAGTCAGCCATTCCGCAGTGCGCCCTCTAGCGCCCCCGCTGCTCAATACTTCTTGTATGATTTTTGCTTCTAACAATCTTTTTATTTCAATGGCAACTCCTGCTTTTACTTCTGCACTCATTTTGTACTGTTTAATATTTGGGTATACTGCATTTTCTTTTATGGCTATTTTAATTGGGTCAACATTTTCCATTAATCCTACATCTTTTCCAGTAAAATCCCATACTTCTGGTTTCACTGTTTCTTGGAGTTCTTCAGGTAAGTCTTGTATTGTCAGTCTTTTAATTTCTGAGTCGGGTCTTGCTAACATTAATTTGTAAATTCCATCTTCATCTGGGGTCTGAATTCCGACGCCATTTGGTGTGCAAAAGATAGTACAGTTCATTTTACACAACAAATCTCGTCCTAGCAAGTTTACAGGACTGGAATCACAGACAACAAATCTATGCATTTCCTTAAAGTTCCCAATTTTAATCTCCATAGGTTTTTTAACTGGGGTACTAATTAGCTGATTAGAAACGCCAACTACCTGGATTGCTTCTCCCGAGAGGGGTAGGTTTGGAACGTCTGCTGTTCTCACAGTAGAACGGGTAGCACCAGTGTCCAACAGAAAGGTGACGTTATTTCCTTCAACCTTTCCTTCAATGTATGGCCCTGTCTGGTCCACCGGCAAGGAGGCGCCAAGCACGCACTCCTCGTCCTCCCCCCTCAGGCACCGTCAGTAGGTGTCATCACAGAGAAACGTGTCATTTAACAGAAATTGTGAAGTTGCTGCATTTCTATCCTCCCTTCCTTCCCACACTTCGGTGTCTTCGCCCTGTTGTGCTTTGCTCCTATAATTTTGCCTAGGTGCACGCGGCAACTGATTTTGCTTTACCTGTTGCTGGGTCTTTCGTGGAGTCTCTTTCTGCGTCTGTGGATTTAAATCATTAATTTGAATATTCTCATTCTTTAAAGCTGGACACTCGTCTCTCCAGTGACCTATCTGTCCGCACCCGTGACAGGGGAACTTCTTTTTGGCCTCCTCTTGGCTCATTTTACTCTGGGCTTTCCCCCACCCCCGGGGCCTTGATTCTGATTACTGGTCAATTTATTTAGCTGCTGTTCTTGGTGTTCTGCTAATTTTACCGGAGCCCACATGACTTTTTCTTTTAACTCCTTCCGTTTATCTGCCAATTCATCCTCGCAATATTTAGCATACTTCAAGACCTCATCAATCGGTTTAGACTGCCAGCAGATTTTATTGTCTTTGATCCACTGCGAAATCTCAGGCCTTAACCCTAGCACAAATCGATAAATGAAATGGGTCATGTCTTTCAGCTCGATGTTGTCCAGACCACTGTACGTCTTGAACACCTGTAACAGTCGTTCATAATAGGAATGCACAGTTTCATCTCTATTCTGGGTAGTTCTGTCTATTCGAGTCCAATCAGTTTCCTTTGCAGGTACTTTTCCTTTTAAATGTAATATTACCTGATTGTGCTTTTTCATTACTTCTGCTGAAGGAGCCCCTGTGTTTGGGTCTCTCGGGTATTCCTCACTAGGCCAATCAATAGCAATTTTACATTCCGTCCACAAATCTACGGGAACTACAATGTCAAAGAACCCATCTAAATCTTTCCAGAGACACTTCTGGACCTTCACGAATCTCTCAACCTGTCGGTACCAATCTACAGGTTTTTCTCGTAATTTTGGGAAGTCATTGGTAAAGGACACAATATCTTGTCTGGACCATGGAACATGCACATATTTAGCCCCTGGCACTTCTCGCATAGGATATAATTTTTCTGCCTTGTCTGCTTCTTTTAACACGTACTCAGATGTCATTTGCTTTGATCTATTATCTTCTTTTTTCTTGGCCCACCTGGCTTTCCATTTGTCTAAGTCTCCCCATTTTTGTAACAGAATTAACAATTCTCTGATCTGTACCTTCTTTCCTGACACATTCGTGTTTTCCAAATCTTTGTCTGAGAATTCTACTCTGTAGGGTTTTTGCAACACTTTTGATTTGCTAATATCTATTCCCATACTAGCCGCGGTGTCCATTAATGTCTCATGATATATTCTGGTATTTCGGGTTAGACTTTTACAAATGAATAACAATTCTTCCTCCGTTAGGGTGTTCAGTCTGTCCAACCCCACATTTCCAGCTGATAGTTCTTCCAATTCTATTCTTAGTTTGTAAATATCTAATGCTTTCGGCTGAGGATTTTGTTTTTCTCATTCTCGGCTCCATCTTTCAATTTCTTCAGGAGTCACTACTGTGGCACTTCTAGTACCAGAAGTTGACTCAATCTGCACTTCTCTCGAAGTGAAAGGAGTGTTCTTTCTATGTGAACCCCTTTCTGGCTCCCGTACTGGTAAATCCATCAAGGAAATCACAGATTCACATTCGCTTGCCTGATCATCTACGATTAAGGGCTCTCTTCTCGGCTGCACTACAGATGGGGTAATAATTGGAGTCTTTGGACTTCCCTGTTTATCCCCGTACAAAGGAACAACTGATCCAATAGTTACTGGGATTGTCAAGGCTTCAGGACTTGTATTTAATAGGGAGATTTTCTGAATTAATTCTGTTCTCTGTTTAACTATAGCTTCTCGTTCTCTATCCTGCAGTACTCTTTCCATATTAGTTTCATGCACTATCTGCGGAGTTAGGGTGGGAACATAATTCGGGGCAGTTGGATGCATCATACTTGGTCCTTCACCATAGTTAGGTTTTAGGAAAGGGTTTCCTGTACTCAAAGGTCTTGCCTCCTCCCGATATGGAGGTCATAGACAGGTATCTCTCGCATCTAAGGATCTTGATCCCTCCTGGTAAGCTGGTCTTAGGCAGGTATCTCTTACACTTGAGGATCTGGGTCCCTCATTATAAGGAGGTGGATTCTTCATTAATAATTCCTCCAAATAATCATCATCTGAATCCCCACAGGTCATCAAATGCTTTGTTTTCTCTGTCCTTTTCTCTCCCAAGGGTGCTTCTAGGGCTATTACAGGGTACAATCCTTCTACCATCATATCCTGTCTCCATTTTTTCATTCTGTTTTCTCGGGTTTCTTTATTTACCTTAGGATACCATTTTGTCAACCCCTTGTCCATTCTGGGCCTGTCTCGCTCAAAAGCCTCTATCTCCCATTCTTCTAAGGCCTTATATTGCGTTAGTCTAGGTCTGGTAGGTAAATCATTCATTCGGGTCCTCAAATTGAACAGAATCCTGCTATTGAATGTACCATCCAACGGAAATGCCAAGATCCCGTCATCTTTAGTATATTCCACCCAATTTTCCAACCACACGCAAGCATGGTAACCTCTGTCGAACATCATAAATGACGCGGGAGTATTAGGTGGTGGAATGACAACTCCTTCTCTAGTTTTGATAGGCTTGTCTTTCTAAAAATTATTCTTCACCTTGTTTACGAAGGTCATTTTCCTCTTATTTCCGTACGTAATGTTTTTACGACCTTTCCACTGATCTTTTCCGAACCCTAGATATCTTGGATCAGGTCTAGTCTCTGGATTAAACGTATGCCACATATACTTTTCCGCAAGTTACTTTGTTTACAAAAATCACTTCCAATCCAAATGCGTCTCTTATTTTTCTGCAACTAATCAAGTGCGCGATTTCAAACCAATTCAACCAATGGGTGCGCGGCGTTTCTCGTAAACGAGTTCTCACGCTCCTGTGCTCACCCCTCCTTTACAATTCCGTCTCAGCCACATGCCCGCTGTCTTGACCAATACCAGCGCGGCACTGAGTGTCGTCAGTGCAGCTTCGCAACTGACTCTTTCCTTCACAAGGTCAGGAAAACTCAATTTCTACCGTTTAAAGTGCAAGTGCTCTTGTTTAATTCACAACGCAAACACATTCGCCACTGTACTCGAGTGTCTAGAAAGGAAAGATTTGTTTCACTGCAAGTAAACCTCTCCTATTTACTTTTCAAATACTGCGAGTAGATCCCTTCTGCCTACTCTTCACACAAGCATTAGTGAACCTGTTACTCCTTCGACTCATCCACTTTGGGATATATACTAAGCCAAATGTTTCACTAGTGAACCCCTTTGCTATCAATCAAGCTTAGATGAACCTGCTACTCCTTCCGTGTGACCCTTACTAGGTTATATCACAATAGAAGTTTTGCCAGCGAACTCTTTGCTACAATTTATTCATACATTTATACAGAAAACCCTAATGAGTGCTTCCAGTTCTACCTAACCTGCACCAATTTTCCTCTGGTAAGTGACCTCACTTGCGACGTGGATTCTCCTCACCACTCGCTATTCTGCCCCCGGGGATTCCAGACAAACATATAACAATCACTAACGAGTTTTGTTAGAACATATATCAATATATCAGCAAGAAAAACAATTTAAAACATTTCATAATTATCAAAGCAATAAAACATTAATGGTACATTTGATCGATCGATATTTTTAGCAGCAAAAATGTTCACAATTAGCAGCAAGTAACCTACCTACCTATCTTAACTAGTCCTACCTACCTTTAACTAGTCCCTAACCATCATTCTGCTACCAGAAAATTACTGATAGAGCGCGCAGGTCACCCGACTATAATTTTACCATATGCACATTGGGCCCATAAATTCAATTCACCATATTTATTAATCGGGTAACCTTACACTCTACTACCAATAACCCTGTTCCTTCCTATTTATTTCTAATGTACCCGACTTACCAATCTACTGTTACGGGTACCTGTGATCACAATGGATCAGGGAGCTAGCTGTAAAAGAAAGGCAGACACCAAAAATACATAATACCATTTACTCTTAATTTTGCACTCATATAATAACCACAGACTCAGGAAGTTTTAAAACCTTTATCTAGAATTCATCAGATTCAGAAAGCATAACGTTCACAGCAAGTAAACTGTCAATAACTAAGATTATAATGAGCACATATCCATATAGGAAGTAAATAAGACTAACCATTTAGGATTTATAAAGGGAAGGTAAGAAAAGGGATCACTCTAACATGGCTTTCAGAGCTTAGACTCAGTATGATGTCTAAAGGACGGGAGAAAAAGGAACATACTATGAAATCACGGTTGAATATTTCACAAACTAAAATGTGAGAACGTACTAATGGGATGGGGAAAAATGGAACATGCTAGTATAATGACTATAAGGTATGACTTTATCATTTGTCAGTGTAAAGGAGAATAAGAGGAAAGGATAAGGTGCAAGTACGATTTTATCAAAAGCAAAGAAATAGAGAATGCAAATTGGGTTCCCTCAGATTTATATTTACCTAGAACGGTGTGGAGACCAACCCTGGCCACGGGTCAGTTAAGGACAGGAGAAACCCCAAGGAAAGGACAGTCGCCAGTAGGCCAGCAGGTGCAGAATGGACCCCCAGGACAGGACAGGAAAACCAGATTAGGATCAGGACAGGACCTCCAAGGTAAGACCAGCACCCGCAGTTCGGTAGCAACGCCTGCGCTCCATCCTCTCTGCAGCTATCAGTCAGAACCCCGATTGGGTTTATTGAATTCCCCAGCAAAATGCTCCGCCAGCACTTAAGGTTTCCAAAACACCGCTTGGGTCTCTGGAAATTACGGACAGAGTGCTCCGCAGCTCTCTGTATCAGTCACCTATTGAGTGCGTTGGGTCAGTGACAGGTCAGCTATTCGGACAAGTCGGACGATTTCTCTAGCTAAACCTAGGCTAGTTATACTGTTTTCGGGTCAGTGTACCACCCCCCAAATGTTGCAAGTGTAAGAATCCCCAATTTCGATTGGTCCAAAGAAAGGACAGGTCAACACAACAACCAGGATTTGACTTTCCCAAGCCACAATTTACATCTTTTGGGACCGCCTATTGAATTTGGGGTTCCCATGACATATTTTACAAACAACAATGAAGAATACAATTTTCATATACAATTGTTACAAATGTAGTACAGTTCAGCTCTGTTAGCTGGGCTACAGGTCGATTCCCAGGAGTATCTTGACTGTGGCTGTCAGCTGGCTAAATTCCACTGGTACAAGGTTTTCTTCCCTCTGCCAGGGTGACATGCGCAGTAGGGACTTCTAAGATGGGGTAGTTAGTGCCTCCCAGGCCCAAAGGATTTGATACATGAAAAGTAAAGGAAAACAATTTAGAACACAGAAATAAATGAATACACTGTATACCAGGAATCCCTATATGACTCCCCTTACTTTATACTAACTATAGCATTAAGGTTAGTGCAAGACGAACAGCATTGCATAAGCTGCAGTGCAAGCTTCGGCATGTGAGAACACAAAGCAGCCATCTTAAGTCTAGCGCGCAAGTGCAAAAGATTCCCACCAGAACTGCGAGTACGTCACGTCACGCGAGTGTGACCAACGCATGCGCAGGAGAAATTCCCACTAAGCAGCGGCCATTTTAGAGGCAAGCGTCTTGGGATAAGTAAACACATATGCAAGCTTCGCTGGGACACCCCGTGTAATGTAGAAATGTGCAATATTAGTAACACAAACAGGTTTTGTTATACTTATTAACATTATTTGAGGTTCTTGATACAAGCAAGTTGCTTTACGTGCGAATCCTTGCTCCATCACAAGTAAAAAGGAACACTTGTAAATGATTCAAATATAAATAGGTTTTTGCTTCGGAGGAATGACCCTGGGATTAAAAAGTTACCTTCTCCAAGAGTGCTTCTGCAGCAACCGGGTTCCTCGAGGTATGATTCAAAATGGCCGGCTTGTTTGTGGGCTGGATTTATATGAATGGGGCCCAAGTGCATTATGGATCTAGTAGTTTCAACAAATCGAAATTAAAAAAAAATCGAAATTCAACAAATAGACTGTGTGTGGAAGGCCACGTTTTGCTAAATTATGGTGTGGGCGCTACATTATTTAAAAGGTTAGTTTCAAGGTGAGAACATATGCTTGATAGATTAAAAGGAATGTGCATTCAAATGCAGTTCCCTTTAAGAACAACCTGTTGACAAATTGTGTGAATCAATCAATGCTGGTGGAGTATCATGGTCCCCATAGACTCCATGAACGTTATATTTGTACAGAAAATAGAAGACTCGGGCCCACTGGCCAAGCCTGATGAGTCAAACCTGACATACAAGTCACTCACGAAAAAACTTTTAGTTCTCACAGCCGCGCTATCTCCGAGTGCTTGGTGAGACCTTTGCAGTCGACGTTGTCAATTTATATATTGGTATGGCACCAATACAAACGCTTAGTTTATTTTAATAAATCATGCCCTGATTTTTCAGATTGAATTGTCTGCCAATTGAAAACGATTGATTCCCTTGGTACCCCCTTTCTCCTGACTACAAGTCCCACAAGCCTTCTCCTTCTTAGAAAAAGAGCCTGGTATGAAGACTCTTCTTATGTACATACTACTAGTGAATGCATTTTTAAAGTTGAGGCTTTCATTTCAACAAAATGGTGAAACGCTTTTTTCTTTGCATCTTTCAGACACAAAGAATAAAAGCCCTGATGAGAGCCCAGGGACACTTGCCCTGGTCTCGAAACGCGTCTGCAGCTTTGGTGGAATAGAGCATTATCAATAAACAATATTATGCTTGGCCAGTACAGACATTATCAATTTTGAGTCATTCAGTTGTTCTCTATTCCCCATTCTTTTGATTTTTTCATTCATTGATTCTATATGTATGTGATATTTGTTTTCTGTTATGTATAAATTTTTTTGTAGGATGTTGGATGTTTAAATATTATTTTGACACTGTTCTGTTTCTATGTGTATCAAACCATTTGTATATAAATTGAATGTACAGTCCTAAAATTTAAAAATAATTGGCATTGAATAAGCATGCCTGGTTGGGATGTAATAAATATGTTTCTAACCTGAAAACGTTTTTTCTTTCAAGTAAGAGTGGTTGAGGCAATTTTCATGTCGTATGCATTAAAAATAAAAGTAGGCACACATTGAAAAAGCATTCGGAGGAACTAAGGGCCTGATTTAGAACTCAGAAGATGGGTTACTAAGTCACAACGGTGAGGGACATCCCGTCTGCTGAAATCTAAATCAGATTCTATCCTACGGGATTTTGACTTCAATGGATGTTATATCCGTCACCGTTGTTACGGAGTGACCCATCCGCTCCATTCTAAATCAGGCCCTAAATCTGGCAATCAGCGGAACAGTGCCCAAACTATAAAGTTTTAAATTTTTTTGAACCGCCATTGGACCTTTATATACCTGTATTTTGGACAATTGCATGACATTGTGACTCAGAGGCAGGTACGAGCCCCTTTCTGTTCACCGTGCTCTAGTACACGTAGTACATTTTAATTGAACTCTGATTTTCAGAGGCCCAGAGCAGTATCTTCAAGAGCCATTCCTTCGTGTACATCTTTTTGACACTAAATGCATATTTTATGCGGTCTCTTTTTTTAACAAGTGCTCCACTCCACACATTTCTCATTTTTAAAAAAAAATTTATGAGCTCACTGGGGCTAAAACTGACGGACTGACGCGCAGTGTGAGACAAGCATACTACTATAAAAGTAGAGGCAGGTTTTATATTTTAATAACTGCTCTAAAACCTTTTCCCTTGTGGAAGCCCTAGTGTTAATCACAAGTGGGTGAAAAGTGTTTTGGCACAGCCTTCTGAACATAAAACATCTCTGTGGAATGTACTACTATGCATAAACCTTAAAGAGGAATATTAAGCCTGAATAACAAATGCATTGATATATTTTAACTCAGCAACTGCATAACTTTGTCCCAGTTTGACCAGCTATAGTACAAATCTCTGTACTATACCCATCATTGGAACACTGGAATGTTGAGCGCTCCACTGAAGACAATGAAGTAGCTCCGGGCTTATAATGGCTAGTATAAGCCCGGAGCTCCAGCATTCCAATGTTTGCCTTCATGTATCTCCCTTTTTAATTTAGAACATTCTACCCTTGGTGGGTGGAATGTTCTAATAGTCTTAGAGCCCTTCTGCCTCTGGCTACATCGGTTGTTAAAGGCCCTGTCCCTCATTATAGGCCCTCACCAGTAAGTCTAGATACGTGTTTATGCTGTTTGTAGCTGCAGAATTTGCACGTTGCTGACCTTGCACGTTTAAAAAAAAATAATTCTCGTAATGCTGGAATATTGTAATGCTGCTTGTGTTTAACTGTTTTGAAAATTATAAAAAGCACCTCGTGAGCGTATTCGAACCCTGAACGGACCCGCTGTGTCTGGGGGGGTCAGCGCTCTAGTTGCTGCTCAAATCCTGCCCATAAAAGAGCACGCTGGCGCGACCGCGCAGCGTCTTGATACACGTTAATGCTGTTTGTAGCTGCAGAATTTGCACGTTGCTGACTTCAGACGTCTTTAAAAAAACGTAATTCTCTTAATGCAGGAATATTGTAATGCTGCTTGTGCTTAACTGTTTTTAAAATTATAAAAAGCACCTCGTGAGCATATTCGAACCCTGAACAGACCCGCTGTGTCTGGGGGGGTCAGTGCTCTAGTTGCTGCTCAAATTCTGCCCATAAAAGAGCATGCTGGTTCGGCTGTGCCGTGGCGCGCCAAGCCTGTCTGCGCCCGTCCGCGCACAGGACGCGCACAGCGCCAGCCATGCTGCCGGTTTGGGGAGGGCCAGCCTAGGAAGTTCAGGATGCAGGTACACAGGTGAAGAGCTGAGAGCCATAGGGATACAGGGAAGAGGAGCAGGATAGGTTAAACTAGAAGGGACAGCAGGGCCGGAGTTCGAATTTGCTAGATTGGATGGTCTGAGATGTGGCTTGCTTAACGTTAGATCACTGCCAAAGCATCACGTGGAGATTCATCTTCTGCTGGAATCACATAGTCTGGATGCCCTGTTTATAACAGAGACCTGGACTTACCCCGGGTCAGATGTGGAGCTGGGCCTGACTTGCCCACCTGGATATAAAGCATGTCATAAGCCTAGGCCCAATGGTAGAGGTGGGGGGGTGGAGATCATCTTTAAAGACTCATGGAAATTTTCACCAATGGACATTGATGAGGTGATAGGCATTGAATTATTGGGTTTCTCTCTGAAAAATTCTACTGGGCATGTGCTGACCGGGATGGTCTATTACAGACCTCCGGGAGCAGTCACTGTGAAATTCCAACAGGAACTGGTCGATGTCTTCATAGTCATAGTCATAGTCATAATTTCTTGTATAGCGCACATATCACAAAAGTCTCAAGGTGCTTCGCAACAAACAAGTATGAGGGAGGAAATGGAGAGAAAAAATTAATTGGGAAAGAGCCAGGTGTTTAAGCCCTTACGAAAAGCATGATGATTGGAAAGAGACAGCAGATGTGCAGGTAGTTTGTTCCATAATTGGGGGGCTAAGTAGGAAAAAGTAGGAAAAAGCTCTACATCCCATTCTCTTCAGCAATATGAACTGACCCCTGTCAGAATGCTAATTCTAGGAGATTGCAACATGTGGACCAATGGGATGCTGGACTCAGGCTTTAAAAACCTTATACAGTCTTGTGAAGATATGAATTTGGTCCAATGGGTCACAGAATCTACTCACAAGGGAGGCAATGCACTGGATTTGATTTTTGCTGAGAAAGACTCCATTGGTATGGACGGTATCCTACCAGTTGTTGTTGAATGGTTGCAGAGATTGATGCTGTGGTGGTGCTGAGTGATGCTGTGATGCGAACGAGTGATGCTGTGGCGTTCAGTGTTGCAGTGGTAGCGCATAGTGATGTTGTGGTGCCCCTAAGTGATGCTGTGGTGGTGCTGAGTGATGCTGTATGCTATGCTGTTTTGTTTTGCTATCCTATGTTTTGCTTTGTTATGCTATGCTATGTTTTGCTGTCCTATACTTTGATTTGTTATGCTATGCTATGCTGTGTTTTGTTATGCTATGCTATGTTTTGTTATGCTATGTTTTGCATGCTATGCTTTGTTATGCTATGCTATGCTATGTTATGATATGCTATGTTTTGTTGTATTTTATTATGCTATGCTATGTTTTGCTATGCTATTATATGTTTTGTTTTGCTATGCTATGCTATGTTTTGTTGTGTTTTGTTAAGCTATGCTATGTTTTGTTGTGTTTTGCTATGTTTTGTTATGCTATGTGTTGTGTTTTGTTATGCTATGTTTTGTTATGTTATGTTTTGTTATGCTATGTTTTGTTTGCTATCCTATGCTTTGTTTTTTTATGCTATGCTATGTTTAGTTTTGCTATTCTATGCTTTGTTTTGTTATGATATGCTATGTTTGTTGTGTTTTGTTATGCTATGCTATGTTTTGTTGTGTTTTGCTATGCTATGCTTTGTTATGCTATGCTATGTTTTGTTATGCTATGCTATGTTTTGTTATGCTATGCTATGTTTTGTTGTGTTTTGTTATGCTATGCTATGTTTTGCTATGCTTTGCTATGCTATGTTTTGTTATGTATGCTATGTTTTGTTGTGTTTTGTTATGCTATGCTAGGTTTTGTTGTGTTGTGCTATGTTTTGTTATGCTATGTTTTGTTATGCTATGCTTTGTTTTGTTATGTTATGCTATGTTTTGTTCTGCTGTTTTGTTGTGTTTTGTTACGCTATTCAATGTTTTGTTACACTATGCTATGCTATGTTTTGCTTTGCTATGCTTTGTTTTGTTATGCTATGTTTTATGCTATGCTATGTTTTGTTCTGTCTTGTTATGCTATGCTATGCTTTGTTGTGTTTTGCTATATGTTTTGTTTTGTTATGCTATGTTTTGTTTTGCTATCCTATGCTTTGTTTTGTTATGCTATGCTATGTTTTGCTATCCTATGCTTTTTTTGTTATGCTATGCTATGCGTGTTTTGTTATGCTATGCTATGTTATGCTATGCTGGTGAGGGTATGTGAGGGTGTGTGAGGGTGAGTGAGGGTGAGTGAGGGTGAGGGTGTGTGAGGGTGAGGGTGTGTGAGGGTGTGTGAGGGTGAGGGGGTGAGGGGGTGGGGTGAGGGGGTGAGGGTGAGTGTGTGAGGGTGAGTGAGGGTGTGTGAGAGGGTGTGAGGGGGGTGAGGGGGTGTGAGGGGGTGAGGGGGTGAGGCGGTGTGAGGGTGAGGGGTATGAGGGTGAGTGAGGGTGTGTGAGGGTGAGAGGGTTGTGAGGGTGAGGGGGTGTGAGGGTGAGAGGGTGAGGGTGAGGGTGTGTGAGGGTGAGGGGGTGTGAGGCTGAGGGGGGTGAGGGTGTGTGAGGGTGAGGGGGTGTGAGGGTGTGTGAGGGTGAGGGTGAGGGGGTGTGAGGGTGACAGGGTGTGATGGTGAGGGGAAGGGAGGGTGATGGTGTGTTTGGGTGAGGGGGTGTGTGAGGGTGATGGGATATGAGGGTGTGGGGTGTGAGGGTGAGGGTGGGTGAGGGTGAGTTTGAGGATGTGTGGTTGCGAGGGTGAGGGTGTGAGGGTGTGGGGGTGTGAGGGTGAGGGTGTGAGGGTGAGGGGATGTGAGGGTGTGGGGGTGTGAGGGTGGGTGAGGGTGTGTGAGGGTGAGGGTGTGGAGTTGTGAGGGTGTGACGGTGAGGGTGAGGCGGTGTGAGGGTGAGGGGGTGAGGGGATGTGAGGGTGTGGGGGTATGAGGGTGGGTGAGGGTGTGTGAGGGTGAGGGTGTGGAGTTGGTTGTGAGGTTGTGGGGGTGAGGGGGTGTGAGGGTGAGTGAGGGTGAGAGGGTGTGAGGGTGTTTGAGGGTGAGGGGTTGTGAGGGTGAGGGGGGTGAGAAGGTGTGAGGGTGAGGGTTTGTGTGAGGGTGAGGGTGTGAGGGTGAGGGGTGTGAGGGTGGGTGAGGGTGTGTGAGGGTGAGGGTGTGTGAGGGTGAGGGGGCGTTAGGGGTGTGTGAGGGTGTGGGTGTGTGAGGGTGAGGGGGAGTGAGGGTGAGGGGGTGTGAGGGCGTGTGAGGGTGAGGGGGTGTGTGAGGGTGAGGGGGTGTGTGAGGGTGAGGGGGTGTGGGGGTGTGAGGGTGAGGGGGTGTGGGGTTGTGAGGGTGTGAGGGTGAGGGTGTGTGAGGCTGACGGGTGTGAGGGTGATGGGGGTGAGGGTGTGTGAGGGGTTGTGAGGGTGAGGGGGTGTGAGGGGGTGTGAGGGTGAGAGGGTGTGTGAGGGGGTGTGAGGGTGAGGGTGACAGGGGTGAAGGTGACGGGGGTGTTGGTGATGGGGGTGAGGGTGTGTGTGAGGGGGTGTGAGGGTGAGGGTGTGTGAGGGTGAGGGTGTGTGAGGGTGTGTGAGGGTGTGTGAGGGTGAGGGTGTTTGTGAGGGTGATAGTGTGAGGGTGAGGTGAGGGGGTGTGAGGGTGAGAGGGTGTGTGAGGGTGAGAGGGTGTGTGAGGGTGAGAGAGGGTGAGTGAGGGTGAGTGAGGGTGGGATAGGGTGTGTGAGGGTGAGGGTGTGTGAGGGTGAGGGGTTGTGAGAGTGAGGGTGTGTGAGAGGGAGGGGTGTGAGAGTGTGAGGGTGAGGGGGTGTGAGGGTGAGGGGGTGTGGGGTGTGAGGGTGAGGGTGTGTCGGTCGGCGTCTGTACCGTCTTAGGCGGGGCCATGGCACAGCTCCCGATTTATTTTTTCAGCTGTACTTGTTGGCATACTACCGGATTACGCTGGGATCGTTCCTCACGCCCGGGGACATCAAGTGCTCATTGGCTTAAAACGGGACCACAGTGGGTAGATTCCCGTTCCAGCGGCGTGCCGCATCCGAGTCGGATGAGCACTGATGGCCCCGCCTAAGACGGTACAGACGCCGACCGTCTTCTGATGCTCTCCCCCTTTCCTGATGAAGACCCCAACATGAGGCTGAAAGCAACCCTTTAGCGTAACCGGGGGTCGAAACGTAGAACTACGCTTTTCTTGCTTCACACCATAGGATTCAAATATGAGATTGTGTCTCGCCCTCTATGTGTGATGAACTTTGGGAACCTTTGCTTACTGATTTGAGTGTAAAGGCTTTTCAATTGCAAAATGATGCCATAAAAATGTCACTACACCTTTACCGTGTCCCCCTCACTTCACTCACCCCTCCCCTTCTCACCGAGAGCACTTTTTTGAATTTATGAATGTAATGATTTTACAACTACATGTTTGCTATGTCTTCAAAATGAACTATTGGCTGCAATTTGATTGAAACTTTGCATGAATAAATGCCAATGAATCTTGAAATTAATAGTTTAAATTTGTGAAGAATATACTTTAAAGTAAATTATAATGAAGTCGTTGATTGTGTGTCCAACCAAATAACTGGCTTTCTAAAAGCCTTTTGAAACTCTCCAACTCGGACCAACCCTATTTTTGTACTGCTTCACGGACCCAGGTCCTGAGTTCGTAAGGGCCTACCCCTTTTTGTACTCACACGGTTGAAGAAGGGTGGCGTTCAAGGGCTTGAGTGAGTGAGCGATGTTTGCAGACGACAGGTTATGCTTGGCTATGTTGGGGTGAGGGGGCGAGGTGCATCTCGTGGGAAGGTGAGAGTTTTCCAATGGAGTTGAGGTGAATGGGAAAGTTGAAATCTTAGAGCTTAAAAGTGAAATGGAAGCTACAAGCTGGGAGATTGAGGTGATAAGAGAGCATAGCTTATTTTCAAGAGAGAGCAGGGCAGAGCACGGGAAGTTGGGTGTCTCGATGGCAAAAGGAGGGGGTGATATAGGTGGTGGGAGGCAGGGAGAGGTGGGAGGACAGGAGGAGAGTTGAGGTATAGGGTTCATAGGTGGGGAAAGGTGGATGTTGAGAGCGGGGGTTCGAGTATCAGAGGTGAAGGGAGAGTTGTCTTTGATGGCGTAGCACAAAGGAGAGGAATTTAGGACATGTTTATGAGGAGATGGGTGCGGAACAAGACGGTGGGGAAGAAGGAGAGGAGAGGACTGTGAGGTGTCATAGGAGTGTAGGAGGTTTGGGAGGAAAAGAGGGGAGGTGGTTGGAGAGGTCCTGTTGGCTAGGAGAGGTGGCTGTGAGGGAACCGGTTGCTGGTAGAGTGGGGGGAAGAAGGGGAAGTTGACGAAAGGAAATGGTTCTGCTGGGCCTGATGGGGGAGATGGAAAGGGTTACCAGGGGGGAAAAGGGGGCAGCACAGCATTGCAGGCGGAGTGGGGGGAAGGAGAGAGATGCACTGGGATTGTGAAGAAGTTGGGGAAAGAAGAGAGGGGAGTAGGGGGTAGAGAAGAGGGGGAGAGGGAGGAATGAGGGGAGCATATGGAAAGTTAGCTGGGGGAGGAGGTTGGCGGAGGGGTGGACTAAAAAAGGGAGTAGCAGATAGGAATAGGGGGGACGAGATGAGATTTGGGTACCGGGACGGTGCAGATTGGACGAGGAGCGTATTACCTAGTTGTAAGGCTGTTGTGACGAAGGGGGGGCATACTGTGAAGTGGGAGGAAAGGGAGAGGAGAGCACAAGGGAGGGGGCGGGGAGAGGGCTGACCTGAGTCTCCCGAGGGTGCAGCCTGTTGGAGTGTAGGGGGGTCAGGGGAGTAGAAAGGGAGTAAAGGGTGGAGCTAGATGGAGAGTCAGGGGAAAACCTGGTCGCAGAGGAGGGGAGTAGGGAGGGGAAGAGGTGATCAAAGAGAGAGAGACAGGTGTCTTTGCCTTGGATCAAGACAGTACCGTTGTTATAGATTGAGATGGTGAGGGAGCCGTTGAAATACGCAGAGGGGGAAATCTTTAGTTGTTTCCCATAAGGGATAGAGGAGGAGGAGGTGACGTTAAGGGAATTAGATAAGCTGGAGGACCAAGAAGGGGTGTCGTGAGTGAAGAAAATGAAATAATTTTTGCGCCTCCCAGAACGACAATTGTAAAATTGGTCAACAAAAAGGGAATCAGGGAAACGTTCAATAGTCTTATGCTTCAATCATTTTACTGAGGCTTTAGATTGGCCAGAAGGATAGATGATTTTGTAGCAGTTAATTCCATCCTTAACTCGAGAGGTGGCCATGTTGGGAACGTGAGAAAGAGTGCGGGGGGGGTATGAAGCGGGTGTTACTAGGAGAGCAGTGGTGGTGAGAAGTATAAGGACTAAGAGGGGGCACATATTCCAGGTGTCGTGAGTGGGAAACTGAACTAATGTGATGTCCGGGAAGAGAGGTGGGTAATTGTTGGGCCTTTCATCTAGGTGTATATGAAACCAACTGGCACAAGATAATATTTACAAGTGAAATGATTAGACATGATAGGACCAACTGGATCAATGACAAAACCGTCACAATGCACAATTAGTCAGAGTAAAACAGATCACAAACGAACACCCAGTGACTATTGGTGATCACTGTACTTAGCATCAGCCTGTAGCATAAGCACATTCGGCACCAACCGCATTGTATGCCCATAATTTCAGAAGACCACTCTTGGACCCTAATCAGAGACCAAAATGTCAAGGTTGCTGCCCATGCCGCGAGAGTCCTTAGTCAATCAGAAATGTCCCCAAGGAGAAAGGTGTCATAAGCGGTGCAGCTGGTACTACCTGCAGCACAACTGTAAAAGGCCAAAACGGTGCAGCTGGCACTGCTTGCTGCGCAGCTGTAAAAGGCCTAAACGGTGCAGCTGGCACTACTTGCAGCGCAGCTGTAGAAGGCTTAAACAATGCAGCTGGCACTACTTGCCGCGCAGCTGTAGAAGGCCTAAACGGTGCAGCTGGTACTACTTGTTGCGCAGCTGTAGAAGGCCTAAACGGTGCAGCTGGCACTACTTGTTGCACAGCTGTAAAAAGGCCTAAACGATGCAGCTGGCACTACTTGCTGCGCAGCTGTAGAAGGCCTAAACGTTGCAGCTGGCACTACTTGCTGCGCAGCTGTAAAAGGCCTAAATGATATATCAGCAGAGGACTTGCTGCGCTGAAGAGAGTGTGAGCCTTCCCGCCCTCCTGTGGCGCTCAGCAATTAACGGGCTCAATCACTGCTTTGTAGGGAAGAAGGTGTCGGGCCCCCACAGGGTTAGGGAGAGGGAGGGGGGAAGGCATTCAGTTAGTGATGTTGCTCGAATGATCATGAGGTGAGCGGATGTGAGGGTGAGGGGATGTGAGGGTTAGGGGGTGTGAGGGTGTGTGAGGGTGGGGGGTGTGAGGGTGAGGGTGGGTGAGGGTGTGTGAGGGTTTGAGGGTTAGTGAGGGTGAGAGGGTTGTGAGTGTGAGGGGGTGAGGGTGAGTGAGGGTGTGTGAGGGTGAGGGAGGTGAGGGAGGTGAGGGGGTGTGACGTCCCCCCAAAACAGTATCCATTGCGATGTAATTCTCTTTCCAATGAATATTGCAGTGAAGTCGGAACCAATACATTAGTTAATTTATACATATATGGGAAACTGTAATTTTAAAATAAAAAAAGATAGTGCATATATTTTACGCAATAGATATAAATAAACAACTGGTTTTAACATGACAGTTATCACCAATTCATTTAGAAGGATCAACCTACTGCATGTTTACATAATCAAACTCAATATACAAGGCATATCAAGAAAAAAAATTAATAAGGAGGACTCTACTTCTTAACTGTGATAGATCAATTGATCATGAAGGAAGTGCGTGAGGGAGCGCGACCGCTCTAGACTGCGAATTAACCTTAGGCCGGAGAAGGTGCAGAAAACAAACCGTAATAGTCCATATTTAAGCATGTTTGAGCAGTTTAGTGTGGAACAAGGATATACGCTTTAAGCAATGAATGAGAAACGTTTGTCAAATAAAAGTAGTGAGTTTTCAAAAAAAACGTCCGACAAATGTTAGCGGGAGCGGCTGCCATGGAGTAATGCAGCAACACTTACTTGTCAGTCATGTGAGCAGAGGTCTATCATGAATTAACCTTAGGCCAGAGAGGATACAGTAAATAAAGCGTAGTAGTCCGTATTTGAACGTGTTTAGGCAGTTTAGTGTGGAACAAAGATATATGCTTAAACAGTAAATGGGAAACCGTTTGGCAAAGAAAGATGGTCAGTTGTTATAACGAGAAAGTGAAACCGAGGGGAGGAGATTTCGAGGCCAAGCAAAACAAAACAGATTAGAGGGGGAAGCAAATGGTGAGCATTTCGCGGCCGCTTTGATGTTCTCGCGGCTCACTGAGAACATCAAAGCAGCCACGAAATTGCTCCCAAAGCTGTAGACTGTGGCGGGGGAGTCCATTCCTTTCAAGTCTGATGCAGGGGAGCGGCAGCCTTTGAAGTCTGATGCTGAGGCACAGACAAATGGTGGTGTGTGATGTGGCTGGCGATGATGTGCACGCGCATAGCTCACATGAACTGTACGCGATCTGCAGCTAGGTAGACTTTTCTTTTCCCCTTACTATAATCTGGCCTATTTATCCCTGCGGGATAGAATAGGGGAGACCTAAAAAGTGCCTCTATATATACTGGACCAAAGTACGGTACAGTGTGCACAGAGTCCACAGTCCCCAGAGGTATGGCAGAGGCTAAAGTTAGATATGACCTTACTCTCTAAAGTGGTAGATTGGTGGAGCAGTAAGGCAGTATCAGAGGACAGTGTAAAGCATTTGTTGTACACACTCAGCCAGCAAATGGTCTCACACACTCAAGAACTGAACTCTTGGCCAATTGTTTTGTATCAAAAGATATAGTTGTTTTATTTTAGAGCCAACAAGGTATCAAAATATACTTTCTCAGAATGGATTACTTTAGTTAAATACTTTTCAAATAGGCAATAGGCTCTTTGAAAACAATAGATACAGTTTGTTGCAATAGGCAACACAATTTCAAACACAATGCAACATTGAGCTCAATGGGAATTTCTAGGTAAATGCAATGAATTACTTTGTAGATTTCTTTTCTAACCACAGGACTGGATCCTAGATTCAGTCCCGGGACATGAGCTGTAAACAGTTAACCCCTTGCATGCTTGTGACGGAACCGTTCCGTCACATGCCTCGGGTGTGCTGTGCTTGTGACGGAACGGTTCCGTCACGGCCCGCTCGCCGCGCCTGCGCGGCGCGAATTTCGCGCCTGCGCTGAGCGTTCTATTGGGCGGGCGGGGCCGTGACGGAACCGTTCCGTCACAAGCACAGCGCGCCCGAGGCTCGTGACGGAGCGGTTCCGTCACGAGCACGGGAGCGCCGTGCGGCCGCCTCGCCCCCTTAGCACTGCGGCGGAATAGCCGCCGCAGTGAAGGGGTTAAGTAAAAGCGGTTTGGCTACAGTAGTGATTTTTAAGGAATATTATTGTATTTTCAAAGTTGACACTTTTCTGGATGAAATTACCAATGTTATCAAATGGAAGGAAATTCAGTTTGCAGGTAAAGTATGTTTACGTTACTTTTGTACTCCAGTGCTGGGCTCCTAGGTTCAGCACTGGGACATCTATCTAAAACAGTCAAGTAATTACTTTTTTATCGTTGGCACGATTTTTTTTTTTTTTTTGCAAGACTTTATTGATAGTTTGTTAACCTACAATAATTCGCCTACAACCCTGGGGCCGGCTGCTATTAGTACACAATTCACCATTCATAAATAACACAGCTAGTCAGCCGACAACCAACGGTCCGGCAGCGGGTCTTTCCACGTTTATGGCGTGTTGAAGCATCGTACTTATATTCAAAAATATTTGCAGTCCTGCTTTTGTATTTTTTAATAACACAGCTTAACTTATGACTCAGTAGTTAAATGAGTGACCACATCCGTGGTCCAATTATCATCATGTCCTGCAGCAGTCTCGGTTACCCTCGCGCACATTGCATACAATTCTCATGCGGATTCAGCATTGTATGAAAGAACTGGGTCATCCTCCGCCCTTCCTCCACCCTCCACACTCCCTAACAATTCAGCCCTCATGCATTAAGCCTCCTCCAGTTCCTCCCCTGAACTATCTAGATCTTCCTCTTCTAAGGGATCACAGAGATCGCCCCTATAGGTGTTCCATGGCAGCCATACCTTATTCCACTTACGGGGGTTCGCCCTCATCTGGTACACTGCTCGTTCTGTAATCATAGTCGCATCCATGTTCCTACACCACAGCGATAGCGTAGGCAGTTCCGCCGCCCCCCACCTCTGTGCGATGTCTCTCTTGGCTGTCATCATGCCTATCACGACCCACTGTCTACCCTGATGTGTTAGGTCATTCGGGCCCCATATGTGCAGCAAGCAAAGCTGTGGGTCGGGCGTCAGGGACACTCCTAGTGTCTGTGAAACGGTGCGCATCACCTGCTGCCAGTATCTTACCATAGTGGGGCATTCCCAAAGTGTGTGCAAGAATGTGCCCTCTACGCCACACCTTCTAAGGCAAAGTGGGTGCGGCGTTCTGTGTAGTTTAAACAACATCGTCCTGGTGTAATATATCCTATGTAAAATTTTAAGCTGTACCAGGCGAAACCTAGCTGAGATACCTGCCTCATGCGGGGATGCCAGCGCCGCGTTCCAGTCTATGTCCCCTATTTCTTCCACCCACTTTTCACGCAGCTTATTTAGGGGGTCTGGCAAATTATTCAGCAGTTTACGATACGTAAGGGACGTAGCGCCTTCCTGCATAAAGTCAGTGAGTAGGCGATCTTCGAGTGGTGAGGCTTCCGGCAGAGTGGTATTCGCCGGGATAACCGCCAGTAGTGCGTGCCTAATCTGTACATATCTATACGTTTCCGTAGGGCCTAGATCATAGTGCAACTGGAGGTGTGAGAATGGGACCACTCCCTCCCTTGTCCACATGTCCCCCACCGTTGAAATTCCAATATTGTCCCATTGGGTGAAGCCTTTGGTGTATCGCAAGTGTCCCAGGGCCTTTGTGTCCCACAACGGTGTAAGCTTTGTTATGACTCCCTCCCATTTCAATCTCACTTGGGCTTGGTGCCACAATGCTACCGTGTGCCTGGTCGGTCCTATTAATTTGGCTGCTATTCCCTTGTGATATAGAGGTGCCAACAAACTATGTGTGCCCAATTGTGCCCTGTCAGCAAGGTACGCCGGGTCATCCTGCGGAGCATGCAGCCATTGATTAATGATCTTAAGCTGTGCTGCCCAGTAATACAGTTGGAGATTGGGCAGGGCGATTCCACCATCGTACCAGCTCCTATTAAGTTTGACGTGTGCTATTCGAGCTGGTCGTTCCCCCCACAGCAGGCCTGTCAATGTTCCGGTTACCTTCCGGAAATAATACGGAGGCACTAAGGTTGGTGTGTTCTCGAGCATGTAGAGAAAGCGCGGCAGCACCATCATTTTAAATAACGCCGCCCTGCCTAGCAGTGTCAATGGAAGTGTTTTCCAATGGTGGACATCATTCCGCAGTCTAGTCAGGGGGTGTTGCAGGTTACTTAAAAAAAATTCAGCAGCATCCCGGGTGACATAAATCCCCAGATACTTGAAGGAGGTTGTCGCCACCGTTAATTGGCAATTCTCAGGCAAAGTCAGCGGGGAGTTGTTTAATCCGAATATGACTGACTTCGCCCAGTTTATAGTATACCCTGATGCCTCCCCATGTGAGTCACATAATTGTAATAGGTTGGGGACTCCTTCCACCGGGTCTGTCAGATAAATCAGCATGTCATCGGCATATAGGGAGACTCCGTCCTCCCATGCGTCGGTCCATCGGATCCCCCTCAGCAGCGGAGATGTCCTAATTTTCACTGCCAATGGTTCCAGGACCAATGCGAAGAGCAGTGGAGAGAGGGGGCAGCCTTGCCTGGTCCCCCTCGCCAGCGGTATTTCACGGGAGATATGTCCATTAGCCACTACTCGAGCCGTCGGGCCCGTGTAAAGCAGCCTTACCCATGAGATAAACTTGTCTCCAAATCCCATGTGAGTCAGCACCGCGAGGAGGTACTGCCACTCAACCAAGTCGAACGCCATTCTGGCGTTGAGGGACAATATGACCGCCGGTTCCTTCAGCAACGGTGCACGCGCCAGTACCCCATGTACTCTACGTAGATTGAGCGCAGTACTTCTGTGCGGCATAAAGCCTGATTGATCAGGATGAATCAAATGCTCCATATGGGGCATCAACCTATTCGCCAGCACCTTCGCCAGTATTTTCGCCTCCGCGTTTATCAACGATATCAGCCGATAGGAGGTGCATGCGTCAGGGGGTTTAACCGGTTTCGGGATCACTACAATAGTTGCCACCCGCTGATCGGGGGCAAGATGTCCACCTCTCGGCTCTCCTCATACATCGCCAACAGAGGTGCACACAGGGATTCAGACATCGTCTTATACCATTCAATTGGTATCCCATTGGGCCCGAGTGCCCTGCCCGACCGTATCGCGTTTATGGCCAATTGAATCTCCTCCTCCGTCAAGTCTGCGTCTAGTTCTTCCACCGCTTCCGCCGACAAATTCGGTGTTGGCACATCGCGGAGGGCCGCCGTCGCCATTTCCTCAGAGACCTCTACCGTCGGGGAGTACACTCCTTGGAAATGGTCTGCCAACGTGTCAACAATGTCCTCCGGGCGCGAGTGCAATACACCATTGGCGTCTCTTAATTGTAATATAGTTTTACTGCCCCCTTGTTTCTTTTCCAGCCACGCCAGAAGCCTACCCACCCGCCTTATCCCCTATGTCATACACTCGCTGGGCAGTGGCCGTCACATCTGCCATCGTTTGGCGACATAGGTGGCTATCATGGAGCTGCTGACGCACCTGGAGGAGATGCAATGTGTCGTCTGAGGGGTCCGCCATGTGAGCCGCATTGGCCCTGTCGAGTTCCAGCTCGAGCGCCACTAGTTCTTCCTTGTGGGCGCCCTTATGATTTGTGATACTAGATATGGCCTGCCCTCTCAAGACCGTCTTGTATGCTTCCCACAGTATCGAGGGAGATTCAACTGAGGTCTGGTTTTCCGCGAAGTAGAGTCGCGTCGCCTTTGCTAGGTGTTTGTGCACCGACGGTACCCTGAGGTACCCTGGGTAGATCGGATACACACGTCTACGAGTCCTCTCTTGACTGGATAGGGTTAAAGTCAGCGGTGAATGGTCCGAGATGCCTCTCGGCCTGATACGTATCTCCTCTATTGTGAGACGGCCTGTGCCCAGGGTGAAGAAGTAGTCAATTCTGGATAGGCTACCATGTGTAGCTGAGTAGTAGGTATATTGCCGCTCAGATGGATGGAGGTGTCGCCAAATATCAATCAGCCCCTGCGCCTCCAAGAAATTACAAAAGCGAGAGGCCCCCTGTCATGTTCACTATTAAGAACAGCGTTAAAGTCTCCCCCTACAATCAAATCGCCATCGGGTAGTTCCAGCAGGAACCTACCCAAGTCCGGCAAGGCAATTGCATGCAACGCTGGAGGGATGTACACTGATACTATATTTAACTGGTGACCTTCCCACTGTCCGTGCACGGCTGCGAATCTGCCCTGATCATCCACCTTAGTAGTCTGGACAATAAACTGTGAGGACTTACGCATTAAGATTCCTGACCCCCGTGACCCAGAAGTGAACTCAGAGTGTGCAATCATACGGTATCCCCTCCTGTCTAGGGCTTGCCTGGCAGCGCCCGTAAGATGCGTTTCCTGGAGAAGGACCAGCATAGGCCCTACCCTTTTGATTTCCTGTAATACCAGTCCCCGTTTGATCTTGTCCCCCAGTCCCCTAACATTCCAGGACATGATCTGCAGTGGAGTCACCGGAGCCGTCTGATCGATCCCACTAGTCGTGGCTGCCTGCCGTGGGTCCGCCATTTAGGATTTGGGGTAACCCATCCCAACCACATGTGTGCGGGATCTGGTGGTATTTGAGGAACCCATTTCCGTGTGGTGTATGGTGTGTAGTACGAGGTGTGTGAGGAGCATGTGGCACACCGACGCTGCCTTCAGGTATCTTCCTACATCTATGCACCCCTCCAGCGGGAGTTGTGCGCCATGTCAAGTCACTCTGAGTCACAGAACCAAAACAATTAAAAACAAATACAACCCTCTCCCCTCCTCCCCCCCTCCCTGCCTCCCTGCCATACGGACCTCGAACTGCCCGCCCCCCCAACTAGCAGAGTGCTTGGTCCCCTCCCCACACTTAAAGATACTTGCTCGTTGGGGTGAAGGGCTCCCCGCCAACGACGGCCTCTCTTTCTCTCTTCAGAGTCCTTCAGCCAGTGTCCAGGGCAGTCCATCGGGCAGTCCACTAAGAGATTGTAATATATTGTGTAGACCGGGCCGTTACTGTTCCTCCTCAGCATCTTCTGCCTCGGTTCTTCTCACCGGCGAGCGTTCCTCCATGTCATGCCATGATGTTTGAGAGGTCGGAGAGTTCCCGGCCCTTTGATGCTTTTGCGTTCTCTGGGATCGGCGCGGTTGACCTGCCGGCCTCCATCCATCCAGCCAGTCTCGGGCTACCTCCGGAGTATCGAAAAACCAAGTTTTGTTGTCCGCCACTATACGCAGTCTGGCCGGGAACAACATTGAATACGGAATCTCTCGCGACCTGAGTTCCTTTTTGACATCCAAAAACGTTCTCCTGCGACGTGCAACTTCGGCTATATAGTCCGGAAAGAAGGCCACCGTTGAGTTTTGGATTTTTATCGGCGGAGCCACTCGGGCTGTCTGCAAGATTGCGTCTCGATCCCGGAAGTTGAACAGTTTAGCCAGGATCGGTCGCGGATTCGCGCCAGGTTTCGGTCTTCCCCCTGGGACCCGATGCGCTCTCTCAACGGAGAAGAAGGTGGACAGGCCCCTGGGTTTAAGTTCGTTCTTTATCAAATCCTCAACGTAGAGGTCCATTGCTGTCGTGCCTTCCGATTCCGGAACCCCAAGGATCCGTACATTGTTCCTCCGAGAACGCCCTTCCTGATCGTCCAGTCTTTCCCGCAACACTTTATTCTCCATCGACATCTTCTCCATCGCCGTTTGCAGCTCTGAGACGTCTGCTACCAGAGATTTTGTAACTACCTCCATGGAGCTCACCTTTTCGGACATTTTGTGGAAGTCCGCCCTGATGAGGGTGATCTCGGTGGAAATCGTGCCTACTGTTGCCTGGACCTGTGCCAGGGCCTGCATCACGTCGTCCAGCGTCGCCTTCTTTCCGCCTGTGGCCTCCGCCGATCTACCAGCCCTCCCATCCGCCGAGGGAGAGACATTCTTGTCACAGGCAAACCTATCGATCCGGGTTTGCGTGGTGCCGCCTTTCCCACCTCTGCCTGCCATGATGCTTGGTCTGGACTCCCGCTACAGATTGCACACCGTGGACTGATTTGTAGGAACAGCGTGGGGCTTGTCTTGCGCTTCTGGAGTGGCTCTCAGGGATTCTGTACCATGGACAGTTCTTGTCGCACCTTAAGTCACTTGGTTTGATTTGAGAACAGGTAGGTGCACTGTCAATCATGCGAGGGGTGCCGGTATCACGCTCACTGATGCGTTGGTAGGTCGCTAATTGGTGGCTCCTGAGCAGAGAGATCGCCAGCGTGAGACCAACTTATTAATGAATTCGCCGTCGCGCCGCCACCATCCGGGCTTTTCCTCTCGCAGAGTATACTTAATGTACGAGCAACAGGCCACACATGTGTAGCTCGCAACTGCCAGCCCAAGGGAGTAAGGGGCGCCCAGTGGCAATGTCAATGGCCCCACGTTATTGTCCTCAGTAGCTACTGCCCAGCCGAGCTTTCCATAACATCCATGGGGCACTGTGACTGTCTATGCCTCGTGTTCTCTACTCTTCCCTTGCAGCTACTCTGCCCTGGGTCTCACCATACCATCCGGGGGCCAGCAGCGCCGCGTCCGGATCCTCCGCCTCAATTGCCCCGGTGGGCGCTGTGCCTTCGTTGAGCCCTGCGATTCGGGGAGCAAGTGCCGATCCGCCCTCACTTCGCACCTGGTCTTCCGCGCGGCGTCCAGGCGTGTGTTGTGTGCTCTCCGCTGTCCCTCCTCACAATGTGAGCACCAGAGTAGTCCAGCGCTGGGGGGCCCGTCTCGGCCGGTCTCAAACCGGCGACCCGCCTCCAGAGCTCTCCGGCCTCCGATTGTTTACGCTAGCGCCACGGAGCTCCCTCTCACCTCGCAGTAGCCTCCCACCAGGCTCGGAGCTGTCCGGTCTATGTTTCTGGCCATATCTGGAAAGTCCCTGTTCCCGTCGACCGGGTGCTTCCGGTTCAGGGTGGCCGGGTCTTCGGCACTTCCGGCCGGGCACTTGCTTAGGAGACTTCCCGGTTCCACACCTCCTGTTAGGCCGCAGTCGCCGCCAATCCGAGCTTCTTTGTCCGGCACCGGATTTCGGCCGGGGTTGTTGCCCGCTGTTCCGCCCGGTCCTGGGCCTCGGGTCCCCCTCACAGAGACCGTAGTGCTCGCGGATTAGTGCACGGATATTTGGAGAGGCTGTGTCTTCTGCGGAGCTAGCCTTTCAAGCTGCCGCCATGTTCGGCTGCAAGCCACGCCCCCCGTTGGCACGATTTTTAAAGGATATTTGTAAGTTTAAAAAATCGACACTTAGAAACTTTTTCAGCAAAAGCAGGCAATGATATCCTATGGAAGAAAATTCTGACTGGTAAGTAGGGTTAAAATTACTTTTCAGGGTCAGTACTGAGCTACAAGATGCAGCACTGAGGTATCTCCTGATAATAGGTGAGTAAATCGGAATTCGTTGTTTGGCTGATTTTAGATGAATATTTTAATGTTCCAAAACTCCACACTTCGAAGAATTTCCAAGTGAAACCAGTCAATGTTAGCCTATGGAAGAAAAGTGTGTTATCAGCTTTTAGGTAAGTACTTGACTGGCAGAGTTAAGGTTCTAGGCATAGACTCAGTGGTCTCCCAGGGTCAGGTAGGTACAGTTGGTACACCCTCAGTGGCACAGGGGCAGCCGGGTGCAGAGGTAGTTAGGCCCAATCTTATCCAACGAGAGGCAGGGGGCTTTCGGTTGGTGGCTGCTCGCAAGTAGGCCACGCGGCAGTGGGAGCTGGGCTCCTGGTCACTTGCTCAGGGCAAATGGGGAAGTAGTTTAAGACAAAGTATGCAGGGGCACTCCGGCGGCTGGGTGCAGGGTGCTTTTGGGTCGTCCGGGCGCTCAATGTTATTCAATGGAGCTCTTGGAAAGTGAACAAAGGCTGCAGGCTCTGGGATGGAGGATCTTCTGGAGCGACCAACACTTCTAGGGGTAAGTTGGGATATTGAAGGATAGGTAGGCACTCAGAAGTTGGGCACAGGGGGTCGAGGGCGCTGGGTGCAGGGGTGTCTTTTGAGGTCGGGAAATCTTACCCCCTGCTGGTCGCAGTTGGAGGGGTCCCTTGTCCTGAGGCTGCAGCCATCATCAGGGTCATCGAGGAGGGTCCTTGGGCACTGGATTCCAGGTCAGAATCGCCGGGAGGACATCCTTAGGGTCCTTGTTCACTCAGGCACAGGCCGGGCTCGGCGGGTGCAGAGTGTGCTGGATTCGCTGTTCCTGGCTGGCACCAGGGGTATTGTGGTTTGAGCAGAACCACTGCTCGTGGGAGTCCCATTCTTCGTAGAGTCACAAGGCAGTCAGGTCCTCCGGGGTTTTTGAGGTTGCTGACCACAGAAGGAGCCGGGGTTTTGCAGGAGCAGGTTCGAGGGTCGACAGCCCTGTAGTGCTGGGGCCACGTCAGTTGGTGTTGTCCTCTTCTTAGCAGCTTCACTGCAGGTCTTCTTGTTTCTTGATCTTCTTGCTTGTTTGGGTATTGGGAACTGAGGAAGGAAGGTTCAGGGTGCCCCTAAATACTAAATTTAGGGGTGTTACAGGTAGGGGAAGGGCAGGGACCAATAGGTCCCTGTCCTGGGGTGAGTACACCCCCTATCCTGCTCCTCTCCTGTGGGAGGCGGGCAAGAGCCTATCTCTGTATGGGCAGGGCTCCCCATCCTCAAGATGGCCGGAGCCCAGAGTTGTGCTTCACCTCGTCTCTTCCACCTGAGGGGTGGAGCTGGCACAGGCTGGCACACCCCCTTTCCTCACGTAGGGTTTCCCGCCAGTCTTCCCGCCAGAGTGGGGGTCAGAACTGGTGGGGGCCAGTTGCTGAGTACAGCAAGTGGCCTGGAGAAGCTCACAAAGGCGGCATGCCTTTGAAGCTTCCCCCTGCCCATCCTGGGGGGGGAGATCTAGTACCTCGCCCAGGATGTGCATTGTTGCAGGCCCAGGAGAGCGGGGGCTCTCCACCCAGGGGTCCAGCAACATGTCTGCTGCGTGGTAGCCTAGGCAGCCTCTCAGACAAGACGTGGATTGTAGGTTAGGTTTCAGGGGGCATCTTTAAGATGCCCTCTGTAGTGCATTCTGGCATCAGTGTGGGTTTAATGTGCTGAGAAGTTTGATACCAAACTTGTCAGTCTTCAGTGTAGCCATTATGGTGCTGTGGAGTTCGTAATGACAATCTCCCAGCACTATATACTCTTAATGGCATCACTGCACTTACAGTGCCCAGGAATGGCCCTGGGTACTGTAGGGGCACAGGGCTCATGCACCTGTGCCCACACCACTGGCATAGGGCACCCAGCTAGAGTGGTGGCTGATGTATGCCAGGGCAGTGGGGTTGTGGGCATGGCACACAGGGATGTGTGCGATGTCGACTCTTTGTTTCGTTCTGCACCAGGACACTCAGCCTGCAAAGGCAGTGTGTGTGTGTCAGGGTACAGGGCCCCTAAGGGTGGCACAATAAGTACTGCAGCACTTAGGGGTCTTCTCTGGTCACAATGCCCTGGGTACCTAGGATACCATTTACCAGGGGCTGACATGTGGCCAGAGATGGCAATTGGGTTTAGGCTTTAGTACAGTTTTTAGGGAAGGAACACGGGCCCTGGGTACCTGATTGGCAGGGACCCAGTGCACACCAAGGAAAAGTGCATCAGGTATCAGGCAAAAAGCGTGGGGGGGGGGGTTACTGCAGCAGAAACCCACTTCCTTACAGCTGTCACACATGGAAGCATGGAATGGGAGAGCGATTTTGGTTTGGCCTCAGACCTCATTATAGAATTGGACACTAGCAGGTCAGGTTGGGGCCCCAGATGGAGAGAGTTTTCTACAGAGGGCTTCTGGTCTCCTCAAGAACAGAAATTACATATCAACTAATTGGAGCTTCTAGCCAGCTCCTCCTCAGTTCAATGTTGGATGAAGGACAATGTTCAGTCATGTGTCCTCTTCGAGATGGACAATGTGTCAGCGGTCTGATATATCAACCATCTTGGGGGCATTATAGTTCCCTTGTACAAAAAGGGCCTGAAGAGTCAACCTACTTGTTTTAGACAGATTGCGTTGTTTGATGCGTCTGCAAACTATTTGCAAAAAGCATTCTCTCTCACCTGCAGCAATGGGCCAGAACATCTGACCCCCTGAACAGGCAGGCTTTAGAAAGAACCATGGAACCCTGGACAACATTGCGGTAACCAGACCATCGTAGAGAAATATACTTTCTCACGAAGCATGCCAGTTTATACAGCATTTATTGATTTCTCCATGGTGTTTGATAAAGTGGATAGTCAAACGCTGTGGAGAAAGCTTCACCATCTTGGAATGCCACATCCTTCCTGGGCCTCTTGATAGAATTACATACAGACACTTGGTGTCAGGTGATGATAGGAGGCTCACACGGTTTACCTTGTAGGATCGAGACTGATAATGGGCTGAAGCAGGGCTGCCTGTTGGCCCCTCTTCTGTTTTCCTTTTATATATATATATGATCTCCCAGGCACATTAAATTCAGTGAGGGGGGGGGGAGGGGTGATCCTAGAATTGGTACATTGTCCAATAGGTTCCCTACTTTATGCAGACAACGTTGCAATTTTTGCTTTAACTCCTATTGCCTTGCAACATCGACTTGATACCCTAACTAAATATGCGGAGGACCATTTTCTGAAAATTAATATATTTCCAAAAGTAAAATTGTAATCTTCCGCAAGAAAGGTCACAAAATAAAGAAAGGGTATAAGTGGTTGTTAGGGTATAAAGAACTAGAACTGGTCTACTCATATTTGTATCTGGGAAAGGTTTTTTCTAAAAAACGGGCGAGATTCTGAACATATTAAACTATGTGTTGGTAAGGCTGCCTCCCAGGGTGGAGCTTTGAACAGATTTTATCAAATTTGCGGGAGACGCCATTTTAGTCATGTCCTGTCAGTATTCAAGGTTAAAATTCCACCCTCATAAACTTATGCTGTAGAGGTATTGGATAATAACTACTAGTTCGCTTTTGACAAGGCTGAAGGCCGGTTCTTCCGCCAAATTTGTAATCTAAATTCCCCGGCTGCCCCACATGTTCTACGCTTGGAATTTGTCTAGTCTCTACATATATTTTAGCTTTGTCTGCGGTCTTGAGGTGGGGGAACACTCTCCTTTGGGGGGATGAGGGTTCTCTTAGGGCTGCCTTGTGAATGGAAATCTTGGTTAAGCTAAAGGATCAATCAGCATTTCTCAGATCATTTGCTCACGCAAATGAACTATTTAGGCTCAGTTTAAATAGCAACTCACCTATGCCAAAGTCTGTACTGAAATTACTCTTAAAGAGGTCTGTAAGCTCTATCAGTATGGCAAGAGATATAGCTTTAAATAAATCTAAGTCCCAAAATGAGTTGGTCTGTGGGAATGCCTTGGGGGAAAAGGCCACAGCCTTATTTAATTTGGAATCATCCAGATGAGCTTAGGAGACTGATGCTTCTTTTGAGAATTAATCTGTTGCCCTTAAGAGATGTTATCGGCATTTGGGATAAAATTCCTAGAGAGGAGAGAATTTGTGTATTGTGTCATATTCAAATCCAGGATCTTAATCATGTTCTATTCGTGTGTCCGGAATTACAAAGGGCAAGGCGTATGTGTTTAAGACCATTATTTATTAAATTTAATATTCATTCTGCCCAGGAGGCCCGAATATTTGTTTTATCCCCACCATATGAAATGGTCTGTTATTGAATATTAAATTTTTTAAAAACTTTTCTGGCTATTTATTAGGAAATATTTAAAATCTTGCTATCAGTTTGTAATGTCTGATGGTCTGATATTGAAGAAGGTTGCACTGTATAAAAAGTATATTCACCCTTCTCTCCCACTTTTTAATTTATTGTTGTATTTTAAGAAAAAAGGTAAATATTTTTTGTATTGTATTAAAAATATGTCTTTTTTACTGTATTGATGCATTTTTGTGGACCTCTGTAGGAGTTCCTTAATAAATAAAAACTAAATTAACTCAATTAGCACTCGCTCCAAGGTTCTCTCTGACCTCGCAACCAATTTTTGGCCGCACTGCCTGGACAATCAAATCTCAGTCACGGCGGAATATCTCCCCAGGCAAGCGAACCAGGTAATGGATTGGCACTTCCGTCATCTTGGGGATTACAGCCTGTGGAAACTGCATTCCAAAGTCTTTGCCAAGCTTCAGGGGCGCTGAGGTACTTTCTCAGGAGACCTTTTTGCATCCTGGCTGGACCACCAACTACCCCGTTTCTTTAGTTGGAGACCGAACCTGCTAGGGCTGCGACGGACACCTTCCTTCGGGACTGGAGTAAGGAGAAAGGTTACGCATTCCACTGTTTGCAATGATCACACGGTCCTCGGCTCAAATCAGGAGGTAACGTGCAGAAGTAGTGTTGATCACAAGTTTTTGGAGATCTCAAGTATGGTTTCTAGTTCTTCTAGAACTTTCTTAGGATTTTCCAATCTGTCTCCACCTTCTTCTTAACCTCGATCAGATTCCACACTGACTGGTAATGGAAGGCTCCTTGACCCAGATGGCTTGGTGGATTACAGGGGATGATGGTCGATCCTAGGCCTTTTGAGACATGCTGAAGACCTCTTGTCCATGGCTCAGGCCGACAATACAGTCAAACGTTACAGGGCAGCATGGACACGATGGACACGCTGGTGCATGTGAAGAGATGTGTATCCCATGGTCGCAGATGTAGTTCAACTGCTTACTTTCTTTGCTAGTATGTGGATAGAAGGTTTAGCAAATGGTTCCATCAATACCTTTCATTCTGCTATTTCAGAGGGACATACCCCAGTGGAAGGGCCACCGATGGGGGAACACCCTTTTGTCCGTGGCCTCCTGTATGAGTTGTAACGTCATACATCCGTCCAGGAAGCCACCTCATAGAGGTATACAGTCAACACCACATTTAATATCTGCTTTTCTAGAAACTCCAAAACACACCCCGTCCCTCGTACCCCCATCCGATTGCAGCTTCTCACCAGGTACAAACACTACCATCAGCTACATCTTCCACACCTTGCAGTCATATCCCATCATTTCCCCGATGGCTTGTTGTTAAAAGTAAATAAGGGAAGGTGGGATGCTGCTAGCGGGATTTACCAACACTATACACACTGTCATAATTATATGCAGTCTCACCAGTAAATGAATGTAACCAGCGCTCACTCTATTTTTAAAAATTCCATCCATAATTTTAAATGTACCAAATGTGTCAATATCATGATATTTTAGTTTGGGACGTCAGAGCAAAATAATTAGTTGATAGTTTAACTTGTCTGTATATTTTGTTGGGTTGTCAGAATAGAGGAGGTCAGTGCAAATTAACCCTGTCTGTTGATCATGCATGTTCTCCACTTACATTTAACACCTCACACACCATATGACGGTAGCACATCTGTATTGTCTTGTATTTACCAAGCAGTATCTCACCTTCAGGAGGTCCAACACTGGTTCCTTGCATTTTTCTCTAGATCTGCTATCAGGGCATTGAGAGAGGAGATCCGATTGGACAGTTTGGAGATATTTGCATTTTCTACCATGTTCATTTTCTTCTCCATCTCCTCCAGTTTCCTATACAGCGTTTGCTCTTTATCTTTCAGGAGCTGGCGCAGCGGTTCAATCTCAGACTCAAATTTCTGCTTCTCAGCACTCATCTTGTTCTGTAGGTATCAAATGAATGATGGTTAGATTCTGGGAAGCTTTCAATGACAGAGAGCCCATCCCTTCCTTCCCTATCAAGATGTTCAAGAAAGGTGATGATTGAGAAACAAAATCTGATTATGGATCGCTTGAACCTAATGATAATTATATGTTTCAGGAAGGTAAAGAAGTGACTAATGATAACTGATTTGCAATCTCAGGGTTAGGCCAAACTTGAACACCCAATCTTTTACCTTTCTTGCCTACTATAACACTATGAGTGGAACTGCACAGGCTCATAAAACGTCTTGCATTGAAACTCATCTACACATAATGGAGGCATCCTTAAATCTGAATAGAAGACCACTTGAGATCCAAATCCATCACAGAAACGTACAGAGTCTCCTTAATTTACAGTGTGAGAACAGTCGCCACTGCTTTGCTCAGTACGTCTTCTTCGTTACTTATGTCCCTCGGTCAAAGAACACACTTGCTGATCCGATGTCACTAAGATATCCAATCAATCAAGCAATCATTCAGCCCCATCACATATTTGGTGCTATTCAAACATTTGTACAAGTGCATCTCGCTCATTCTCAGTTACATCCTAAGGTTCTTAAAGACTTAACCGAATCACTGACTGTCCAAGGAAATATGTATTTTCAGCAACAGCCTTTAATCAATCCTACCAAGAAACTTCAGGAAGAGGTTTTGTGAGTGTGTAATGACACTGCCACAGCCTCCCACAGAGGACCTACAGCCACTCTCTTGTTAATACTGAGATCCTTCTGGTGGCCATTTGTAAATAAGGATGTCGAAGAGTATTTTCTGGCTTGCCCAATTTTGCACTCAAGGAAAATTAATGCATTCCAAACCATTTATATCTAAGCCTGTACCTACTATACCACAGCATAGGATGCCACCTGATTTTATCCTTACATCACCACCTGCAGGAGGAAATCTATTTATTATAGTAATCATTGAGTCCTTTTCCAATATAGCTCATTTTTCCCTTCTTAAAACCATACCGTCTGCTTCCACCACGGCAAAACATTTTCTAACAGATATGCCTCGAAGGAGTGACCTGACGGACTGCTCAGGAGAGGCACTGGAGATGTCATTATATGGGAAATAGACAGCTCGGAAGGAGACGGGATGCAAAGGATGCCTGACAACTTTAAGCCTACACAGCAACACAAGATGAGGTCATTACTGCTGTATTCCAGGTGAGGTCCGAGGTCTTAAGGTTGTGAGCATCACCACCCTTATCATGAATCATGACCCCATCGTCTGGGCAGGGGCAAAGATGGCAGCATCATTGCCCAGGGGAAACAGCGTTTACAACTCTGTCGGTACAAAGCGGTACCATTACAACGCGGTCAGTATAACGACTGCTTTTACTACGCATACCATTACACGCAAGTCATTACAACGATTTGCTGTGGGTGGCTTTAGGTGTTGGATTTTAAATCCTTCAACACCTTCCCTACTGTTGCACAGACTGGAGTTGAAATAGTAAATTATACTATTCCAAACTCCAGCGCCCCCTACAGCAAGTCGTTGTAATGGTACACGTGGTAACAACGCAGTTGTTGTACTGACCGTGTTGTAAAGGCATGCGTTGTAAACGCATGTGAAGTAATGGCACATATTCTTGCCCAGTGAGTCATGCATGATGTACAGTATTGAAGGCGGCATTCATTCGGCTGAGTAGAGACGCCTGTTGGTGCTGCCTGCATAAAAGAACTTCACATACTTTTGCACCAAGGACAGAGATATACTGCAACATTTTATCCCAGAGGTGAGAAAAGAGTGCATGACTAGTTGGGGACTGAATCAGAATACTCAAAGTGAGCTAAGTGAGCTGTACAACAAAAACAGTACCTCTGATATTCCCCATGGTAGAGCCAGGGGTCAATGTGATTTACCACTTGTCAGCCCTTGAACGGGTTGCCACAGGGCGGGCAGGTGCTAGAGGGCTTCAATTATGGGGTACTGAAGTTTTTTGCCAATGATGGCCCGTGGCCCGAACTGATATGAATCTGTAAAGGGGGCTAAGTATAATGCCTTTGCACTTGGCTCTCAGGGTAGCAGGGGCAAGCTCTCCCAGGCTTCTCAGTAAGGTAGTGTGGACAGCAGTCTTTCAGTTGCAGTCCTACTCACGGCTTATGGCAATCATGCAGTTGCAACCTAACTGGACCGTCGAGGAGCACAGAACAACTGTTCTCACCAGAAACTGTGATGAGAGACTCTGAGGTGGGCGGCACTAGGGTCCTCGCTATATCACTCGAGTAGTCTGCTTCTTCCTGGATAGGCTGAATCTACCTCCTCCTGGAGAGTGTCGTCATCCGCAGGGTCAGGCAGACAACTTCCCTCAAACAGGGCCCGATTCACAAAGAGCTTCCGCAGTCGGGGTGGAGGATCCGCAGTGGTGGCAGGATCTCTGCTCTCGTGGTGGGATATCTGCAATGAGAAACTGCAGTGCGGTGATCCCGCCACAACTTAGTAAATCGGGTTCTTAGTAGGCAGACAGGCTTCAAGGCACTTCAGGGCAGGCACATAGCTTCTCCAGTAGAGAGGCCAGACTTCAGGTTTTGTCCCCTCAACTCTGTGGATCGGCTGTTAGGAAAACACCATTCCTGGTTGAACAGCAGGTTTTAAATAATATGTGGAACATTCCCTTCCTTGGTCATAAAGTAATTGGAACTGGAACAAAGTGGGTGGTTTCGGTCCCTTTTTTATACCCATCTTCTAGAAAGAGATTATGGATCAAGGGACTCAAACTATGGAACTGGTTTGAAGTGGTTCTCTTTGCAATATAACATAACATTTGTATTTGGACAGCACACATTTGAGCTTGGGTTTCTTGGTGCTGAAATACCAGATGTTTATTGTTAGCCAACTCAATGTCACTCTTTTTATGGACTTCAGAAGGATGAAAGGCTGAGTGGGCCCACCGAGATTCCAACCTGTGACCATAAGTTGAAAGGCACATTCCTGGAGTGGGTGCATTAGTCCCCGGGTCCAACAGACACAGCAAGTGTTCTCAGGCAGTTAGTTTCAAGAGGTCCCTTCAGGCTGCTCTCCAGACACAACCTTTGTGTAGAGTGATGGTTTTCACAACAGGTAGTACTGGGGCTGTCTCCATCCTGGAGCACCCAAAACAGATTCATAAAGAGGAGTGATGTCTCTGCACCTAGATGTCATCAGCCCAACAGAAGGAGTAATAGGGATAGTCAAAAGTGGAGGCCTCAACTAGAGACTTATTCACCTTCCACAACAGATTCTGCAATCCCACCCATCACCCACCTTCCACCAAATAGCAGTGCTCAGGAAGACTAATTGGCAGCTCATTCATTGCAAACCAAAAGCCTCATAGAATTTCAAAAGGCAACCCTGTCTCCACTCCCCTCACTTCCGTGTCTGGTTCTTCTCGCTTCAACTACAGAAATGCAGGCAACACACGTCCACTGTCTCAGAGCAGTCATCACTCTCCACTTTGTTCTAGGCCTGTCCAGGGCTTTCCAAAATGGATTCCACGGTCATCCATTCTTTGTTTGATGTTTGTTCAGTTCCGAGTCTTTAACCATGTACCACCTCCCCGAGTAAGCCTTATGGCTGTTTGATCTTGCTACAGGTCAAGTACTAAAGAGGTGTGCATGGTGATCAGTTATGCTAAGCCCAAGGACACCATGCTATAAATCACACGATTGGAAACCAGTAATCTCTGATCACCCCTGGTACTCCTGAAGTACTGTGGGAATCAGTGATTATTGTGCTGTGTAAATCATATCCGCAAAACACACAAGGTGATGGACGGAATGTTGCACATTGGCAAAACATTCACCCGCAGTCACAGAACTAGGTTTAATCCATCATTATTTTGCCCACCACGCCACCCCAGTTCAGACATGGCCATATGCAAATCCTATCCAGCATTCCCCGAACAAACCCTTCCTGTTGAGCTCATGAACAGGGATTACTCCACAGGTGTGTCGGAAAAAAGAATAAACAGATAAATGCCTCACATGTGACTGGGGTTCAGAGGTGGGGAAGTCAGTTCACCAGCCTAACTGGACACAGGCCCCCAACTGAACTCTGCCATTCCTACCCATACACCTCCCACTATAGCTTCGCACTGCCCACCGAAATAGCCACCATGTGAGCTGTACACTGCCTACCCACATCGACCCCTACTGAGCTGTCCAGTGCCCACCTCACAACCCTCCTGAGCTGTGTAATGCCCCCTCACACACTCCAATTGAACTGTGCAGTACTCACCCACACAGAACATCACTGAGCTGTGTGCTGTCCACCCATACAGCACTCTATGACTGTGCACTGCCTACCTACACAGCCCTATACTGAGCTGTGCGGTGCCTACCTACCCAGCCCTATACTGAGCTATGGCCTGCCCACCCACACGGCCCCCACTAGGATGCGCGCCTCTGACACCCAGACAGCCCTCTACTGAGTTGTGCACTGCTCACACCCACAGAGACCTCGCTGAGCTGTGCACTGCCCCCCACAGCCCTCTACTGAGCTGTACGGTGCCTACCTCCCCAGCCCTATACTGAGCTATGGCCTGCCCACCCACACGGCCCCCACTGAGATGCGCGCCTCTCACACCGAGACAGCCCTCTACTGAGTTGTGCACTGCTCACTCCCACAGAGACCTCGCTGAGCTGTGCACTGCCCCCCACAGCCCTCTACTGAGCTGCGCGGTGCCTACCTACCCAGCCCTATACTGAGCTATGGACTGCCCACCCACACGGCCCCCACTGGGATGCGCGCCTCTCACAGCCAGACAGCCCTCTACTGAGTTGTGCACTGCTCACACCCACAGAGACCTCGCTGAGCTGTACACTGCCCCCCACAGCCCTCTACTGAGCTGTGCGGTGCCTACCTACCCAGCCCTATACTGAGCTATGGACTGCCCACCCACACGGCCCCCACTGGGATGCGCGCCTCTGACACCCAGACAGCCCTCTACTGAGTTGTGCACTGCTCACACCCGCAGAGACCTCGCTGAGCTGTGCACTGCCCCCCACAGCCCTCTACTGAGCTGTGCGGTGCCTACCTACCCAGCCCTATACTGAGCTATGGACTGCCCACCCACACGGCCCCCACTGAGATGCGCGCCTCTCACACCCAGACAGCCCTCTACTGAGTTGTGCACTGCTCACACCCACAGAGACCTCGCTGAGCTGTGCACTGCCCCCCACAGCCCTCTACTGAGCTGTGCGGTGCCTACCTACCCAGCCCTATACTGAGCTATGGACTGCCCACCCACACGGCCCCCACTGGGATGCGCGCCTCTGACACCCAGACAGCCCTCTACTGAGTTGTGCACTGCTCACACCCACAGAGACCTCGCTGAGCTGTGCACTGCCCCACACAGCCCTCTACTGAGCTGTGCGGTGCCTACCTACCCAGCCTTATACTGAGCTATGGACTGCCCACCCACACGGCCCCCACTGGGATGCGCGCCTCTCACACCCAGACAGCCCTCTACTGAGTTGTGCACTGCTCACACCCACAGAGACCTCGCTGAGCTGTGAGCTGCCCCCCCCCCCACAGCCCTTTAAAGCACTGTTTACTGATCGCACTCGTACAGAACTCGTTGAGCTGTGCACTGCTCTCACCTGTTGTGTCCTTGGTCTTGGGTTGGGGCAACCTAGGGGATCACAACTGGGGGCCTACGCTGCGGGTCATCTAGGTCTAACTAGGTATAACACGTGGCCCTAGAAATAACTGAGTCAGACTCTGGGGATAACTTGTTGGCTCTCCGTGCGCCCGCCTCTGAATAGCGTACGTGCGTGCGGAGCCTCTCTTTATTATACCAGGTCACATGACTTCAACACTGCACGCCCCTTGCGCCAGGGGCGTATCATAGTCCCAGAACATAACATTCCTCCTAAAACAAGAAAAAACCCAAACAACTTCAACACTACTCTTGATGGACAGTCTATTGTCATGATCTTCATAGACTCCAAAGTTCACTTTTCAAAACACTACCAGCAGGTAGGACACGTTACTGAACATTGCACTCACTACTGATACATAAAACAGTCTTACGTGAGGTAATCGCGTAGTCGGCAGGAAGGCGTCGGGTTTCTTCTCAGCCTTTGATGCACGCCCCTCTGGCTTGAGCAGTCTGTTTCTGGGGCGGTGTTAGCCTCAGGCGCCTCCAAGTCGGCCTCCTCCGGATCTGACACCCCTTCCTGGGCCTCAGCGCCGCCCTCCATCTCTTTGATCACCGCCCTCGGAGTGCTACTCTGGGTGACCTCGAGACTAGGCGTCGGCTCCCGGCCTGGCAAGTCCTTGGCAGTTTCGGTTTCTGTAGGCAGAGTTGTGTGATCGGATGTTCTGGAGTCCCCATGGAAATGTTTAAAGTGCAACACATTTCGGGTTACTGTCTCTCGTCCTCGGACCACAGTGACACGGGTTCCTTTCACACTGGTTACTCGCCACAGACCTTTTTCATAGTTCAAACGGAACTTTCCACTGGTCACCCTGTTGCGAAGGAGTACCACATCTCCTCTGCTGAATTGTGTCACTGTGGCTCTTCTCTTTTGGCTAATCTTAGCAAAGGCAGTCTTTCGTTTGCGTGCAATTATTTCTTCATTCACAGTTGCGGGTGCCCATTGGGAATGGTGAGGAATGAAATCGGGTATGATCCGTCTCATCAGGAGATGCGCCGGAGCTATCCCCGTGGTTGAATGCGGGGTTTGCCGGTAGCTGCGGAGAAATGTGAAGATGGCCATTTCCACGGACTGTCCTTTATCATGGGCGATACGAATCACTTTATTCAGAGTCCTCATGAAGCGTTCAGCTTCCCCGTTAGCTTGTGGCCAGCGCGGAGTGATGCGCCGATGTCGAGTGCCCAGGGATGATAGGTAGGTGGCCAGCTCCTGTCCTTGAAATGGGGGCCCGTTGTCCGTGCGGAGTTCACGCATGGCCCCATGAGTGGCAATGATCTTTTCTATTTTCGGGATGACACTCTCAGCACTAGTGCTGGTTATTATTTCTACTTCCGGATACTTAGAATGGTCATCGATCATGACCAACGTGTACCTCCCATCCGGAAGACTGCCAAAATCCATGCTGACCCTCTCCCATGGCTGTTGTGGGCGAGGTTCCACTGCAATTGGAGCTTCACGAGGAGCTTCCCCTGTCACTTGACACGCCGCACATGTCCTCACCACATTCTCTACCATATCGTCCATCAGGGGAAACCACACCTTAGTCCGCAAACGTGCCTTGGTTTTGACTATTCCTTGGTGACCTACATGTGCCAGCTGTATTACTTGGTCAGTCAGGGCTGAGGGTATCACTATGCGATGCCCTCGCAGAAGGCATCCCGCTTCATCCTCATTGAGCTCCTCCCGGACGTGATACAGGCTTTCCATTATTTTCTGAGCCTCGGAGGTGAGCACCTTCCACCCATCCTTGGCCCGATGCCAGTTGGTCGTGTGAATAAGTTCTTTGGCCCTCTGGAGACAGGCATCCTGTGTCGTGGCGTTCACAATGTCACTGATGGAGAGGGGACGAGGGCATGAGCGTGCCACGACCCACTTGACATACGCCTCCGTCTCTTCAGCCTCCTCCATCTCTTCTGGCGTGGCTTGTCTGGGATGTCGTGACAGATAGTCCGCCGGATTCCTTGCTCCGGGCTGATACTCAATTGTGCAGTTGTACTCCTGCAATTGGAGCAGCCACTTCTCTATGCGAGGCGGTGGTTTAGATGAGGTTCCCGCAAACAGAGACAGCAGGGGTTTATGGTCAGTCACCACCGTGAATGGCTTGCCATAGATGTATAGGTGAAAGTGTCGGCACCCCCAGTGAATGGCAATTGCTTCTTTCTCAATCTGCGAGTACCGTTGTTCCGTGTCCGTGAGGGATCTGCTCGCAAAGGCGACAGGTGTCCAGTCGATGTCGTCCCTTTTCCTTTGCATGAGAACCGCTCCCAATCCAGCAGGTCCAGCGTCCACTGCAATGAGCGTGATGTTTCGTGGGTCGAAGAAGGCAAGAGTGGTGTTGTTGGACAGAGAGTCTTTGATATCCCGGAATGCCTTTTCCTGCTCAGGTCCCCAATGCCAGGGAGTGGAGTCTTTGGTGAGGTCCCGTAGGGGAAGTGTGAGATTGGCCAAGTCTCTGATGAACCGGCCACAATAGTTGACCATGCCCAGGAAGCTCTGGACTTCGGTAACGGTCTGAGGGGGTGGCGCATCTTTAATGTCTTTCACTTTGTCAGGGTCCGGGTTAACACCATCAGCTGAGAAAATGTATCCGAAGAACCTTATCCGGCTCCGCAGGAACTCGCACTTTTCTCTGTGGAGCGTAAGTCCGGCTTCCCTGAGTCTTCGAAACACTTGTGCCAGCCTTTGATTGTGTTCAGGAATGGTGCGGGCATGTATCATTATGTCATCACTGACATTTATCACTCCAGGTATTGCAGCAATTAATTCTTGGATGACATTCTGAAACACCTCTGCTGCGCTGGAAATTCCGAAGCTGAGCCGAGTGTATCGTCGAAGGCCAATGTGGGTGGAGAAGGTAGTGATGTTACGCGACTCCATGTCCAACACCAACTGGTGATATCCTGCTCGTAAGTCCAGCTTCGAAAACCAGCAGGCACCTGCCATCTCTCCGATGAGGTCATCGATAGTGGGAGTAATGTGACGCTCCCGTTTTATGGCAGCATTAGGGAGGCGCATGTCCACGCAGATCCTGACCGCTCCGGGCTGCTTCGGTTTCCGGGTGACCACGATGGGCGAGACCCAGGGAGTGGGACCCGAGACCTTCTCGATTATGCCCGCGGCTTCCAGTTTGTGGAGTTCCTCTTCCACCAGCGGCCGGAGATGGAAGGCAATGCGACGGTGTCGCAGAGCCACCGGCTGCACCGTTGGATCGATGTGTAGGTGAATCTCTCGACCCTTGAACCTACCGATGCCCTCAAAAAGGTCCGGGTATTCCATGAGGAGATGTTGAACTGACTCTTCATGGACTCCGAAGGCAAATGTCACCACGCCCAGGTCTTCGGCTGCTTTGCAACTCAACAGCATACCTTGGCCTTCTTCCGACACAAAGATGTTGGTTCTGATAGTCTTATTCCCATGACGGATGACCGCTTTGAATTTCCCCCGAATCTTGAGAGGGGTGTCTTGCCCATACGCAAATACGGTGATGGGGGTGGGGCGCAGCACCGGAGGCGTGGTCATGGTCCTGTAGAGGGAGACACTCATGAGGTTTATGGATGCGCCCGTATCCACTACCGCTATTAAGTCTTGGTCCGCCACTTGTATGGCACATTGAGGCAGTGGCCTGGTGCGGCGGGCAGCGGTGCCGATCATGTGCACCTTGTGCACCGACTGCTCTTCTTCCTCATCGTCATCCATGTCACTGGGATTCTGTTCCCCCTCCGTTATGGCCTGCACGGCGGGGCGTGGTTTGCGGAACTTCTTCGATCGGCACACCTTTTCGAAGTGATTTTGCCTGCCACATCCCGAACACCGCTTACCACGTGCTGGGCATTCTGCCATCTGGTGTCGCGGACCTCCACAATAGCCACATGACTGTCCCGACGCTCCACCCTGAGTGGGCGGTCTCTTTTGCCACTTGGTGGGCGTATGGGCCTGTATCTTGTTAACCGGTTCCACTTTGACCGATGCCTGCAAGGCAGCCTCCATGTGCGCAGCCCTGGCCTTGGAAAGTTCTTTCGTGCGGCCGAGCGTTAGGATCTCCGCCAGCGGCTTGCCAGACTCCTCCAGAATCCGTTCCCTCAGTTTGGCCGAGACACATCCCTGTATAATTTGCCCCCGAATTTCTTCAGTGGTGTCTTGAAATCCACACGTCAGCGCCAACCTTTTGAGCCGGGTGTGGTATGTGTCTAGCGATTCCTCAGGCAGCTGGCGCGCTTGTCTGAACACAAACCGTTCATAATCTTGATTGGCCATGGGTTCAAAATGGGCATTGAGGGCATTGATCAGCGTGTGGTGCGTTTTGGGGGTCGCCTCCGTGAGGGTTCGGGCGATGGAGTGAATGTCCTTGCCACCGAGATGTAACACCATGGCCCGTTTCTGTTCTTTGTGTGTTTTCGTAGCTTCGAAGAACACTAGGAGTCTATCCACCCACTCCTTCCATTTGGGAGCGAGGGCTGAGGGCGCACCCTCCACCACGAAGGGTTCGATGGGCGGAATCGTGGCCATCCTCCAGGTCGTGCCGGATCAGGTACCCGGCGCGACCACCAGATGCGTGCGCTGAAACAGGGCACCGTCCTGATCGACGGGCTGAGCGGAAGGAAGCGCGCTTCACGCACGGGTTGAGAAGCACAGTGCGGCGCTAGGGCTAGAAACACCTACCCGACACTCATTCGCCAGGTCGCTCCTCCAAGCGCACCGTGTGGGGGTGGGGTACACCGTAGGGCACGAGCACCACGAGCCGAGAGACGGGCTCGCAGCCGCCACACGGAGCAGGATGCAGGTACCCTCACCCAGCGAGGATTCAGCAACCACCCTCGTCGCCAATTGTTGTGTCCTTGGTCTTGGGTTGGGGCAACCTAGGGGATCACAACTGGGGGCCTACGCTGCGGGTCATCTAGGTCTAACTAGGTATAACACGTGGCCCTAGAAATAACTGAGTCAGACTCTGGGGATAACTTGTTGGCTCTCCGTGCGCCCGCCTCTGAATAGCGTACGTGCGTGCGGAGCCTCTCTTTATTATACCAGGTCACATGACTTCAACACTGCACGCCCCTTGCGCCAGGGGCGTATCATAGTCCCAGAACATAGCATCACCCATACAGACCTCGCCGAGCCTTGCACTTCCCAGCCACTTAGACCCACTGAGATGCGCACTGCTGAGAAATGGAGAGAATAAAATAAATCTTCAGTTTCCTGAACCCAGCCAGCCAGTGGTCCAGCTAGAGTTGGAGAACCGGACGATCGCGGTACGAGTTGGCAACCGAGGTCCGAAAGACAGTAGCCCACCGTCACTGTTAGAAGTGATCACTGCATGGTTTATTTTGGTAGCTAGATTGTGGTTTTGTGCCCTTATTTTCTATGCCCATTTTTTGTTTACATATCAAATAATCCACATGGGCTTTAATGTTGTTTTCTTACATTGGTTGTCTGCCAAAAAGCTTTTAGGCCAAATGAGTATGTGTGCATAAGTGAAACCCGTTCGAACCATTGTCATATGCTGCTTAGTACAATCCCTGGTTCTGCGGGTATAAGGGTATGAGGGCAGCTCTTGTCTGTACTGCACCCACACAGACCTCACTGAGCAGTGCACTGCTCCTACACACACACCCCACTGAACTGTGCACTGCTCAAACCCACACAACCTCTACTGAACTATGCACTACCATAGTGCCAAGGTTTCACATTGCTATGTGTGCGTTTTCATAACTTCAGTGTAATTAGGAGTAACTTTTCAACTACTGTGAGTGACACTTTCTCGTGATCAAAATCAAGCAATAAAGACAAGGGAAACATATACATATCATAAATTACACCCATTTGAGCAACGAAAGACTCTAAGTATGTTAACTGCCGCAGAGTACCAGAAATGAAAAGGCACTAACCTAATGCCCTTGTAACCTGAAGTGGTATGTCAGGATCTCCATGGTACTGACTGGTGATTTCGTATAGTGCAATAACAGGAGGACTCCAAAAAGCAGAAAGCTGTCATTTAGAGGTGGCAGGTAATGGGACACCCACTGAAAACTGATGGCAATATATTCTGTCTACCTCTCCGCCCCCAGTCCCGCCCCTCCTCATTCAGAGGTTGGGTACCTCTGTGTGTTCGATGCTGAATCTACAATAGCTCCACTGTCATAGAAGCAAGCCTTGCGGGAGGGATGTGGGGCGTCAGCGGCTGCAATCTGGCATGGCTCTACATAAGAAGGCAAACCAAATCTGCTGTGGTTTTTCCTGCATCCAAGAGGCAGAACATGGTGGTGCTGGCCATGGAAAAGTGATCAATGGCCGCTGACTTTGGCTCTGGGAACCAGGTTCGAGTCTCTGTGAGGTCAGCTCAACATCCTGTGATTCTGGGCAAATCAGTTAATTTCCAGTGCCTAAGAAAAAAAAACTGAATGTGTCCTTGTAATGTAACTATGGCGCAAGTAAAGTGATCCAATACCATCGGGTGGAGTTCGCGCCACATAAAAAACTGTTAAAGAAAGCAGGTCCCGTGAGAAAAGGCCTGTGTGTTTGGAACACTAGCTGAATAGCATCAACTAAATAAGGCCCTGCCTGAAACCTCCTTCGCTCTGGGGTCTCGTGAAAAAGCCAATTGAATCTCCACCATGACAGTCCTGGCACAGTACTTTGTGGGGCACAGAGAAATTTCAATGAAAGAAGTACTCACTTGATAGGTGGAGTCCACGTTGGCCACTTGGCTGCAGGGTCAGTGTGACAGGTCCTCCAACACCCGAGTAGCTTGGCCGGGCAGCTGAAGTCTGAATGAGGCTGTTTTTAGGTCGAGCCTAGAGTCAGCGAGCATGCACTGCTCTGCGAGACTTGTTGTAGTGCAGTATGGAATAGGGGCCCGCCCACTCTCTGCTCATATTTGTCATTGTCCTTCTTGAATGCTGGCTTCTGATTCGTTAACAGGCTTGTTAGTCCATCCATAGTACAGCCTTGTCATCATTCGTAACTGGCCCTTTTACTTTGGTTGTTACACTGGATGCTTTATTTAGTCAGTAAGCACTATTTTCTTTATTGAGTTTCTCTTACTGCAGGCACAACGGGTTTGAATGTAAGCAAAGCACGTCGTGCCTGCAGTAAGCAGCCGAGACAATGGCGGCCACTTCTTTCCAATGCCATAGGTCTCGCATTTAAATGTGAGACCTATTATTCCATTGCAAATACTTTTTTTAAAAATAAAATGTTGAGCGCGTTTGTTTTATTACTGCAGTTGAATGATTCTGCTGCCTGATCCTGAAATCTGTTTCCGTGGCACCCCCGTCTCCCTCCCACAGTCCCTCTAATACCACTCAGCAAACAGCAATTTTTTTATTACTGCAGTTGAATGAATGAATATGGGTTTATTTGTTTACTTTTTCATCATTCTCCAGCGTGCTTTAGTTACTGTGGCATAGAAAAGTAGTTAATGGGTAAATACGCAGAGGCTATTTCGCTGTCCCCCGAATAGCCGGAATTAGGCCCTAGGTAGCCGTCCTTTATGGGGGCCCTGGCTACAAGGTGGGGGGTGGTCTCGGGCACAGCTGCGGGGTACTAATTGGTGTTCGAGCGCGGGGACACTCCGTTTGGAGTAACCAGGCACTCTATAAGCTGTATAATAATAATAATAATAAGATGGTGACTACCTTCTGCCACTGGTGCATTCGGATAAGCGGCATGAAGTTCATCGGTCACATGCACTGGTTTCAATTTTGAGAAAGTGGGGCGAGCATTTCATAGATCGGAGTTTGTGTCAACACGTGTTTCACTTTCAAGGCAAGGCCAGTCAGTAAGTTTTGTTTAACTGTGTGGTCATAAATACTTTAATTGCATAAGTGAGAGGGTATGGATGTAAACAAAAATGTAACACTAATGCCACATTTTCGGTCACTGTTGTGAACCAGTTTGCTGTTAATGTATGGATGTGAATGGCGTTTTAAATTACGGTGCATGAAAAATGGTCAACATGGGGTATACAGTTTTTGGTGATTTTTTATGCATGGTTAACGCCATGATATACCGGATGCGAGTGCTGCTGCGAGCGCTGCGCTGTTTTTAAATCACCTGGAAACCTCTTTTAAAATTGTATTTTACCTTCTGTGATTTTACATTGCACTTGGCACTTTACTTACCCCGCAGCAGGCTTGTGTGCTCCGGCCCCGGTCCACCACAGCTGACGCTGATTGAGTGGAGGGCGGACACGCGCGGCCTGACACACCCCCTGGCACGTCAGACGCCTCGTTGCTAGACGGCAGGGAAACGTACATCAATATCACCATGAAGCAAGCGCGCAGCGGACGCGTGCAGAGGGCGCACCAAAGGAAAGCCCGTCTGCGCCCGTCCGCGCCCGACCGGGACCAGGGGCCACGACCCCTGATCCTTTGGTGCGACCATCCCGCCCATACTCAGTCGCCCAGCTGACCAGCTTCAGGGATACTCAGGTCTGTCAACACAAATTTGGTTCCCCATTTATTACCAATCATTGCCCTCATTGCCCTTTAGTCCTGAACTCTAATTGGAGAAAGGATGAAACATCCCCCCACGCCAAAGAATTTAAAATGCTTTTGCTGAACTGCCGCTCTTTGCCTAAACATGCCACAGAAATCAGGCTGATCTTGGAAGAAAGGGACCCTGATGTGTTATTCCTAACGGAAACCTGGCTCAGGGACGGGTCAGATCCAGATGTTGTCCAGGCCCTGCCACCAGGATACTGTATACGGAGGCAAGACCGCCTCCTTAATAGAGGAGGAGGTCTTGCTATTGTATATAGAGACACCTTTAGCTGCCGTATGAATGAGGGGTCAATTTGAGACTGTGAAAGCCTAGTATTCGCCGTCGGTTTTTCACAGACATGCACCTTCTCCGGAGGTTTAATTTACCGTCCCCCGGGACCACTGGGAAATTTTAACTTGGATGTTCCCGAAAATATAGCCACTTTAGTTCGCTCTCTGTCTAACTTTTCGATTTTGGGTGACCTTAATATCCATTTCGACGACGCTTCCCTCGCCAATACTATGGAACTAATGGATAACCTAGGAACCCTAGCCCTTGACCTTAAAGTAAACAGCCCTACCCATCTCAAAGGACACTTATTGTAACCGCTGAGAACCCTATTCCCCTATCGTGGAGTGACCATTATCTGGTACCCTTTACCTGGATATCGACAACTGGGTACCGTTCTGAACCCGCTAAAAAAAACTTGGACGTAATCTGGCCAAGATTAATGCCTAGTCCTGGTCGGACATCCTGCACAACTCCCGCCCTTCATTAAAAGAGGATCCAGAATTAGCCAATCAGGAGGTCAATGGCTGGCTTGAAGCATCCTTGGACTTAGTCGCCCCTAGGAAACCCGGGAGAGAGAAGAAATGCCAAAAAAAGATAGCCTGGTTTTTCTCTACCCTTAGAGAGCTCAAGCTCAAGTGCAAACAATCGGAGAGACAATTGAGAAAAGATTTCTCAAAAGAAAAAAAACAAATCTATAGAGAGGCCTTAAAAATGTACAAAGGGGAAATACGGAAATCCTAAACCAACCACTACGAAGCCAAAATCTCCTTAGCCGCTAATGCCCCGCGGGAAATTTTCAGAATTTTCAAAACAATTACTACTTCGGTTCCCCCCCCCCTCCATCAGAGAATACACTTAAACGATGCAATGAGCTAGCGGAATTCTTCCACTCTAAAATACAATCCATTTATCGCTCCTTTCCACCTCCAACCTTTCCTCTAAACTCTACTCAGCTGGATAACAATGAGAGTATGGCTGGAAAGGTGCTGGAGGCTTTTCACCCAATGAACCTAGAATCCTTAAAATCCCTTCTCAATAAATTAAAATCGGGCTCCCCAGATGACCCGGTTCCACCCAACGTCCTTAACCAAGTCTCTCAATCAGTGGCACCTACCATACTTGAGCTCATAAACCTGTCATTAAGCACTGGAAATGTCCCCTCACCTTGGAAACAAGCCATGGTGAAAGCACTTCTAAAAAAAGTAGGAGCCGACCCAGACATCCTCCTGAACTACAGACCTATATCCCTGCTGCCAGCTACTTCTAAAATCACAGAGAAGCATGTGAATGGTATACTCTCAGAATTCCTCGAGGAAAACGGCTGCCTGCACCCGACACAAACTGGCTTTAGACCCCAACAAGGCACCGAAACAGCTCTAATTGCCGTGACCGAGGAAACCAGAAAAATCATGGATACTGGAGGTTCGGCAGCCATCCTCCTCTTAGATCTGAGTGCAGCCTTCGATACCGTTAACCATCATCTGCTTATCTCTAGGGCTAGAGAAGCAGGGGTATCGGGTAATGCACTGGGATGGCTGAAGTCCTTCTTAGAAGGCCGATCATTCCGGGTCTACGAGGATGACGTTACATCTAGGAGCATGCCGATGAGATGTGGGGTTCCTCAGGGTTCCTCCCTGAGCCCCACACTTTTTAACATTTATATGAGCCCTCTGGCCAAAATTGTCGAACCCTTTGGAATTCGGATCATTACTTACGCTGATGACACCCAACTGATAGTATCCCTCAATCAACCAGGAAACAGTCCAGACACCCTAGCAAATTGTATGAAAACAATTTCAACCTGGATGGAAAGCTTCTTTTTACAACTTAATGGAACCAAGACAGAACTGATGTTCTTGGGTAAACCACTTCCGGAGGGGGCCATCACCCTTGGGCCCAATTGTCTAGGTAAAGCTCAAGCTCCCAAAGATCAAATCAAATCCCTGGGAGTTTGGATAGACAATAAACTTAACATGAGAACCCAAGCGCAGAAAGTTGCAGGATGCTTTTTTGGACTAATTAGAATGATGAGGAAAGTCTTCCCACTTCTTTCATGGGAATCCAAGAAATTAGTGGTCCAGGCACAAATTCTCTCACGCCTGGACTACGCCAATGCTCTTTATGCTGTTTCACCGCGGTCCATAATAAGGAGTCTTCAGGCGGTGCAGAATTGCGCAGCTAGACTTCTCATGGACATCTCCCGTAGAGAATCAGCCAGAAGAGCAATAGCCTCCTTGCATTGGCTACCCGTGGCAGAAAGGATCCAGTTCAAAGCCCTCTGTGTCACCCACAAGATCCTGACTGCAAAATGCCCCCCAATACTACAGGGAACCATTGTCCCCTATCACCCTAATAGATCTCTCTGCTCAAGCAACAAATGCCTAGCAACAATCCCTAAAATCTTGATGACTAGAAGTGGAGGCCAATGCTTCTCTGTCGCTTCCAAAAGTTGGAACACCCTTCCTGACCACATTAGACTGGTGGACGACCATCTGGTTTTCCGCAAACTATTGAAAACATTGCTATTTCCATCCAGCTAAACGGAGCAGTCACAGCTAATAGTTCACAGCGCTGGGAGGCCTCAGGGTAGCCATGCGCTCTACAAATCAATTTACAATTACAATTACAATTATAATTCGGATGCGTCATGGTGTATCAGTTGTTTGCCACATGTTTTTTTACGACTTTGGAGAAGACTTTTGTATTGTGTTTTGATTCTTTTTGTCTCTGTCCTATCTCTCAGCTGTGTCATTACACTCTCCTTCTCATCTCTCCATCTTCTCTCTTCACTTCTTTTCTACATGTTCTCTCATAATGGTTTCATTTTCCCCAACTCTCCTCTTTTCTCTCTCTCCAATTCTTTTTTCACTTCTTTTCTAACTGTCCCTTCTCTCCCCACCTGTCCCTTCTCTAAACTCACTCCTCTTATATAACACATGGATTAGTGGAGGCGGAGACATCATAAGAGCCGAATCAAAATTACTTGAGGGGGGCTCCCTTCGCTTTTCTGATGTATTGCGTAATATACCAAGTCATTCTTTGAGACAACATGTGGCAAATAGTCAGAGGCGTAGCTAGAGCTTCTGGCACCCGGGTCTATCCCTCAGATTGCCACCCATGGCCAGTAGCGGGGCGGGCTGGGAAAAGAGAACGGCGAGCAGCGGGGTGGATTGGCAGGGTTTAAGTTACGACACCACTCTACTCCACTGCAGGTGAAAGCACAGGTCGGAGAGGAGTTTGCTGTGTGCGTCCACCTACTATTTTCCCAGGGAGAACGCCGTCCACCCTGCCAAGAAGTTGGGCCACACAGAAATATGCTGAACTTGTCCAGGTGTCGTTTTCAGACTCCTGGTAAATTTACACAAATTTTGAGATCCTCCACTGTCTTCTTGTGATTCCTAAAATACCCTAGTGATTGTACACCGTTCTATCTACTCTTTCTCTCCTCTTTGTATCAGGGATATACTTTAATAATACAGCCCTATACTTTGCACGCTACAAATAAAAAATTGCCGGATGTCCTCAGGAATAAAATAGCTTCCTTTTGGGAGAGGGTCTTTTAATTTGCATTGGCTACAGAATGACCTTCCCCTATTGTGCATAAAAAACCTTTACCTTAAGACTCTTGTATGTAATCTGCATTTTGTCTTTTTGATCTATAATTCTCTATGATTTTTCTTGTTTTTATTAATCTGTTTTTTTCCAATTATGTTGTTTTATAGTGCCAAGAATCCAAGGTGTAAATGCTTGTATTATTAAACCATAGCATAACATCAAATGTGAACTGAGCTCTCGGAGAGCTGTCAGCTGCTATTTGCTCTCCCAATTCTCAGCTCACAGTTTTGAACTAAGCACAAAGAGAACTGTGAATAGTTCACAGCTCACTGAGTGCTCAGTTCACAATTGCAATATGCATGTTGAAAGAGCTATGGGCTGTTCTCAGCTTTCCCAGTGCTCGGACTGTGAACTGAGAAGTAGGTGAGCTGTGATCTTCCTCATTTCTCTGAGGCCTGGAGAATATGGTGGGCCACAAATTGTTCCAGATACCCAATCCTCTTCATTTGGACTGCCTCACACCCCTGACTAAGAATGTGGAGAAAATTCCCCCCAACCTCCAATTTGGCAAAGTGGTGGAAGTTGAACAATCACTTTGACAATATGGGGTGGCTAGTACATACTCTTATACCATTGCAAGGTGGGAGCCCCCTTAGCTATGCCACTGTGCTGTAATCCCTACTCTTTTTTTTAGTCGTAACTTACACTATTGGAACACAAATAAACTTCAAAATCACATTTGTTACACAAATTTTTCACTCAGGCCGGCCAGGATACCTAAAAGAAAAATACGACGTACCTTTGAGAGACAGTGAAGATAGATGCCGAACTTCGAAATCAACGCTTCAAAAAAAACGAAAACCGCTAATCAGCCTTTCTCATTTTTCTCTCCTAAACTCTGGAACTAAAGCTAGGAAAAAGTAAGATAAATTCCTAACTTCTTAACGTTTGGCGAAAAGCTCAAAACCAGCATGTTCAAAACTCATGGAGCTCTCAATATGGCACTATCCTCTTAGAAATGTTAATATTGGAAGTTTATTATGCTTTCCCTATAGGTGTGGCATACAGGCAAAATAAGTACAATGCCTCTAATTCAGGAAATGGTTCGATAAAAAGATGAAAAAAAAGATACCACAGATTTTTTTTCGCTTTTCAATTCTAAGCTATGTAATAGATTAACCTTGTTATGGACAGGCGCGGTGCGTCCATTGGGGCGTAGGGGCGAAGCCCCACTAAGCCCCATGGACCCACGTCGTCACTAGAAGCCAAACACAATTATTTTTAAAAATCGCGCTATCTGCCGGCCGGGAAACCGGGAGACACCCGACCTTCCCGGAGTGCTCAAGGGGGGGGGGAGGATCGGGCTGCTGCAGCTGCGCAAGTGTATTTTCGGGCACAAACATGCCCGCGCATGCGCAGATCGTTTTCCTGTGAATTCCCCCTTAGAGAGAGGACCAGGGGGCGGGCCGCAGCCCCCGGGGTTACACAGGGCGACTGGGCGAGGAGTCATGGTGCCCCCCCAGCCAATCCTGGCGCAGGATTGGCTGGTCAATACATAGCCCGGTTACATAACCCCTGACGGATAGCACGGCCGACTTTGGTGCTGGGAAACCAGGGTTCGAGCCTCTTATCGAACCATAAAAATGTATACATGACTTACTTTGGTGTTAAATAAATAGATATTTTAAAAAACAAATAAAAATGATGTTCCGACTAAGGTGTGAAATTGGTGTCGAATAAATACATGTTTTTAAAAACAATTAATATTAATCCTGTATCATTGGTGCTGGAGTACAAGGTTCGAGACTGGTATTAAACACTGACAAGCTGTGTGCAAGTTATATGGTCATAAAAATACATGAATGATGGATGCAGGATGGGTGGATGGGTGGATGCATGAATGGATGCAGGATGAATGATGGGTGGATGAATGGATGGGTGGATGCATGAATGAATGATGGATGCAGGATGGATGCAGGATGGGTGGATGGGTAGATGAATGAATGATGGATGCAGGATGGATGCAGGGTGGATGGATGGGTGCATGAATGAATGATGGATGCAGGATGGGTGGACACATGAATGGATGCAGGAATGGATGCATGATGGATGGGTGGATGGATGGATGCATGAATGAATGATGGATGGATGCAGGATGGATGGATGCAGGGTGGATGGGTGGATGGATGGGTGGGTGGATGCATGAATGAATGATGGATGCAGGATGGATGGGTGGGTGGATGGATGGATGGATGGATGGATGGGTGAATGCATGAATGAATGATGGATGCAGGATGGATGGATGGGTGAATGCATGAATGAATGATGGATGCTGGATGGATGGGTGGATGCATGAATGAATGATGGATGCAGGATGGATGCAGAATTGGTGGATGGGTGGGTGGATGGATGGGTGGATGCATGAATGATGTATGGATGGATGCAAGGTGGTTCGGGCTCGCTCGCTGCGGTGCAATATGCAAATTAGTTTACGGCCCACCACTTTCAAATGTCACCAGCCGCCCCTGGTTATGGACCTCCTCCAAGGTGGTGTTTTCTTCCTGCGGTGCCATTGCTTCCTCTCCAGTAAGCTGTATGCCTTCCACTGGAGCTTTAGCTTTGTTTGTGCTCCTCACCAGACTTTGAAATCACGGTTTTTGCTTTGTTTTCAAGGTGAGTAGCACGAGCGGTCCGTGGAAGGGGGGCTGGGCCAAGTGGCTGCAGCCTGAGGCAGTCGGTTCTACACAGCGCGGACATGCTGGTGTCAGTTCTGGAGCAGCTCCTGCAAAATGGCACTACCAAGGCCAGCCGCCAGCGAGCTTCTGACAGCGTAAATGGTGGATTCCCATTCCCCCATGTAGAAGTGTCTTAACGTGCTGTCAAGGATACTGCAGGCAGGAGACTCCGTGCTTTGCCCAGCACGAGACTCCTCCACTTCAAGAGAGCGCGCGTGGGGTGTGCGCAATACTGTGTATCCATGCTGCAGCGAGGGGCTGGCCAAAAAGGAACTCCAGGGCCGTCATTGGTAGCGCTTTACGCTCGCTACAAAGATTGACGGCCCCGGGACCCACCTATACAGTACGCCGTGCGGCGCGGCGCCCCACCACCACTATGTTAAGTGGTGCAGCATTTGCTTGCAAGCAGGTACTGTACTGGCTGCTCGGTGGGCCACCAGTGCCGCGCAGCGCCTACCGCTGGACGCCCCAAAATAGTGCCGCCTCGGCAGACCACCCCCCCCCCCCTAGCTACGCCACTGCAAACAGTGCATTTTGAAGCACACAAGATCAATAACATTATTCTCGGCATAACAAGATTTGGGGCTCTCATGGAATTTTAGTACAGTGAATGTAAAATGTTCTATTTTAACACACATTAGTAGGCCCGTAAGCCTAGTGCAATGTAAAACACCAGATTCTATTTTACATAACAATCTCGGGCAAATCGTACACTCCAAACACTCTGGGCCAGTTGTGTCAACCTAACTAGCCTTAAGAAAATCTTTTACAAGATATTTGAGCATCCTTCCACCAAAGGAAAGTTTTGAAAATTGATAGCAAAAAATGCAGTATAAGCACATTTATTTGGTTACTGCTCTGTTCATGCTTCATTTACATGCACCTTGTACTTTTATGTTATATTCTGAATATGATGTTAGTATAGTAAACAGCGTTGTAGCTGTTTGGGGGAAGTTGCCACATATCCTAGCTCTATAGCACAAAGAATGTTGAATATATATTATTTGGTACTTTGTGACAACTACCACCACATATTTTTGAACTTGAAATGCTTGGGTAGTCATTTAGCAAGAAACTCAACCCATGTTTGATAAGATTTGCATGAATAATAACACACAAGAACAACTAGAGAGTGAGGAAAAAGTTTACTTGTCCTCTTCCCCGGGTAGTACATCAATAAACAAAGTGGACAAGTCCTTTAGAGGTTTTCATGTCATAGGTCCCGACCCAAACCTTCAAAAAGGAGCGCAAACAACTGAAAGTTGTTTTAGGAAACCCCTCACCCACCTACCTAGTAGGTGGCATGCTTCATCCTCGGGGCCCGGCTGGATCACCTAGTGCAATCCAGCTATGCTTCAACGCCTGAATTACAGCGGAGCAGGTTGTTTGTGTAAGGAAAGTGAAGTGCTAAGTGAAGTGCAATTATGTGATAAAAATGCCTCTAGGAATAGCCCTTATAAAAGTTTCAATGAAAGGGTCCTAGGACATAGGTAAAAACATCGTCGGGATCAGTATGAGGTTTTAAAATGTACCTCTGTATCCCTTAAAGATTTACTAGATTGCACTAGGTGATCCAGCCGGGCCCCGATGGTGAAGCATGCCACCTACTAGGTAGGTGGGTGAGGGGTTTCCTAAAACAACTTTCAGTTGTTTGCGCTCCTTTTTGAAGGTTTGGGTCAGGACCTATGCCATGGAAACCTCTAAAGGACTTGTCCACTTTGTTTATTCATGAATAATAACATACATTAAGGATAGAAACTGAGCACACAAGCTTGATTATAGATGATACCCCCCATCAAAGATGGGTGACAATCTGGGATTACCAAGGGTAAAAGATGTTGACCTGGTTTTCCATTTGGTCCTCATCGCAGTGCACTCAGTGCCCCTTGTCTAAGTGAAAGGATCAGAAAATAAACAGAGTTTTAAAAGTCTTATGTATTTTCTACATTCCAGTCCCTCCACTTAGCCACTGGGTAGCAAATAAGTAGTTGTTGTTGAGCTAAGCATGGGTAAAGGGATCAACCTTTGATGCCACTACAGCTATTGCTGCCATTTTAGTGAATGAATGTGAATGGGTCGGTGGGTAGCTTTTAGGGCTGGGGGGGTCACGGTAGGTTTCAGGGCAGTGGAAGGGGTTGGGGTATTTTAAGGGACAGTGCAGGGGATGGGAGGGTCTGGGTAGTGTAAGTAAAGGGGCAGGTTTTTAGACCTTAGGGCAGGGGGAGGGGAATTGGTAGAGTCAGCACGGGGTGGGGGGTTGGGGTAGTGTTAGTAAAGGGTAGGGTTTTGGGACCAGCGTGGGTGTGGGGGGGCAGTCGGGGGAGTGTGTGGATCACAGTAATGGTGACTGTAGCCACACATACCCTTTTAACATTCATGGTAAAACAGCTTCAACCACAGCAAAGAATTCTTCAATATCGTCAGAGAATTTGCCTGTTATGCAGCCACCGAGAACAGAATCCCTCCATCCCAGACACTCTCCAACACACTAGCGGAATACTTCCACTACAAGATATACACCATATACAGAAACTTTGAACCCTAATCTTCAGATCTCCATTGCCTCCTCACACCTAACACCACCACCCACAATCCTCTGCTCACTGCATGGGAACATTTCACCACCCAGTATATCACGACAATCATGAACCCTATCCACTCCGGAACACCCACTGACCCTTTCCCCCACCACTTCTTCAACCTCTGGAGCATTCTCAATGCGTCCATCACCTCGGCTAATTTCGTTGATCAAAGGAAATACGCAGAAGCCAGACCTTTAGTCAGGAAACCCTACGCCGACCTCGTAAACTAGCTCCCCATCTCTCTGCTCCCCTTCCTCGCCAAAGTCCTCGAGAAGGCCACCAACCGACAACCTGCTGGATACATTCCAGACTAGCTTCCTTGCCAACCCCAGCACAGAGACTGCACTGCTACTGACTACATCAGTACCATCCTCAACAGAGGAGACACCGTTTACCACCACACCCTCATCAAGATACTCTGTCACATCGGGATCCAGGGAGACATCCTTGAATGGATTGCTTCCTTCCTCACAGGATGAACCCAGAGAATCGCCTACCACTCTTCACTTTAGAACCTAAGGCCATCATTTGCAGCATCACGCAAGGTTCTTCCCTCAGCCCCACCCTGTTCAAAACCTATGTCCTTGGCACACAAAGTACAGTCGCTTGCCGCAAGGGGCGGCAGGCCTTCATTGGCAGCCCGCGGACCTTGCCTTGCCGTGTCTACGTTTCTATGAGGCCAGCAGTAAACACAGAAGATGGCCGCAGGAGCATACGTAGTGATTACGTATTAAATAGGTATTCACTACGTATGCTCCTGCAGCCAGCTTCTGTGTTTACTGCCATCCTCTGACCTCACGCCACCATTAAAAAAGCTTCCGAAAAGGCCCTTTAAAAGTCAGCTGTAAGTGCTTTTACAGCTGACTTTTAAAAGGCCTTTTGGGAAGCTTCCTGTTTGGACTGGGGCAGAGGTAGAGACAGATAGAGGCAGGGACAGATAAAGGCAGGGGCAAATTGAGGCAGGGGCAGATTGAGGCAGGGGCAGATAGAGGCAGGGACAGATAGAGGCAGGGACAGAGATGCAGATAGAGACAGAGACAAATAGAGACAGAAACAGATAGAGACAGATAGCGATAGAGACAGACAGACGGAAAGAGACAGATACAGACATAGAGGCAGATAGAGACAGACAGTGACAGACATAGAGGCAGATAGAGATAGAGAGAGACCGACAGGCAGACAGAGATGGACAGAGACAGATAGAGACAGTCAAAGACAGACAGATAGAGACAGAAAGACTGAGACAGAGAGACAGACAAAGACAGACAGACAGACACAGATAGAGACAGACAGACAGAGACCGATAAAGACAGATAGAGGCAGAGACAGACAGGCAGAGACAGGCAGAGAAAGACAGAGACAGGCAGACAGAGAACGATAGAGTCAGACAGAGACAAACAGAGATAGTCAGATACAGATAGAGATAGAGAGAGATAGAGATAGAGTCAGATAGAGTCAGATAGAGACAGAGACAGACAGACACAGACACAGACAGATAAAGACAGATAGAGATAGAGATAGAGACAGATTGAGATAGAGACAGACAGAGACAGAAACAGATAGAGACAGAGACCAATAGAGACTGAGACAGATAGAGACAGAGACCAATAGAGATAGAGACAGAGACAGATAGGGACAGAGACAGATGGAGACAGAGACAGATGGAGACAGAGACAGATAGGGACAGATAGGGACAGAGAGGGACAGAGACAGAGATAGAGACAGATAGAGACAGAAACAGATGGAGACTGATAGAGACATATAGAGACAGAGACAGAGTGACAGAGACAGATAGAGATAGACAGAACAGAGAGAGATAAAGACAGTGACAGAGAGAGACAGAGATAGAGAGACAGATAGAGACAGAGATAGATAGAGACAGAGACAGACGGAGACAGATACAGCCAGACAGAGACAGACAGAGATAGAGAGAGAGAGAGGGATAGAGAGAGATAGAGAGCTAGAGAGAGAGATAGAGAGAGAGATGGATATATATATATAGAGAGAGAGAGAGAAAGAGAGAGAGAGAAAGAGAGAGAGAGAGAGAGAGAGAGAGAGAGAGACAGAGAGAGAGAGAGAGAGAGAGAGAGATATAGATCTGTGTATGCCGGGTCTGATGGTTAAGTGGACAAATGAGTCCGCTGCAGGGACCTGTGTTCAACCTCATTGTCACAGGTTTTTTTTGTGCTCTAGCCCCCTCCCCCCGCCCCCACTAACCCCACCCCCACCGGTGCAGCCCTCTGCCACAAACCACACTGTAAATTTGGCCCCCGAGAGAAGGTTTGTGAGTACCCATGATCTATGTGATGCCTCTGGTCGACATCGTCAGAAAACATGATCTCAACATCATATTCTACGCAGATGACACCCACCTCATCCTCTCCCTCTCAGAAGACGCCTCCACTACTTGAAGCAACTTTGACAACTGATGACCAGCATTGCCGAATGGATGAAGACCAACTGCCTGAAGCTCAACATGAACAAGACGGAAGTGCTGATCTTCAGAAAAAACACCTCCCTGTGGAACGACACCTGGTGGACCCCAAACTCGACCCCACACACACACCGTCTGACCACACCCGTAAGCTTAGACAGTAAACTCACCATGAATCACCGGATCAACGCAGTCACCTCCGCCTGCTTCCTCACCCATCGCATGCTCCAAAAAGTCTTCAGATGGCTCCCAGTCCACACCAGGAAAATCGTCATCAAAGCCCTAATCACCAGCAGGCTCAACTACGGCAACACGCTCTACTCAGGAACCACCAACCAACTCCTGAAGAGACTCTAGGTTATACAGAACTTAGGTGCCAGGCTTCTCCTCAACCTCCCCAGATGGACCAACATTACCCCCACATCAGGAGCCTCCACTAGGGGGGCGTGGCTAAGCACACAATGGTGTAGGATGCGCTAGGGTAGAGCTCCGGCCCGAGCTCCCATTCCCCAGGCCAATACTCTGTCAAATCTATCCGAAAGCAACTCAAACTGCAAGCGGAGTGCTGTCGGACTACAGTTCACCTCCCTGCCGATTTTGAAGCCGATCGGAAGCTTCCTGCCGCACCGAGATCCTCTGTGACGACCCTGCCGAACCTCCAACCGCCTGGCCGGTGGGTACATCTAAGAGAGGCCGGGGCTTGTGTCCGAGAGCTAGGCCTTGAAGTGAGGCCTGGCGGGGGAAGCGACGGCGACTGCTTTGGGGCGCAGAAATCAGGCTGAGGCGCACGTCGTCGCAACCTGTGGGGGCCCGGACACTGGCAACAACGACCAGCTACCGCTCGCACTAATTCCCCCGCAAACCAAAACACCAGTACCCTGGAGCGCGGTGTTTGCCTGACACCACGGAAAGGGACACAACGTCAGTGGGCTAATCTACTGGGGACCGCAGCTGTTTCTGCCAGCCAGGCCGCGAGACATGGAATAACAGGAGTGGCGCATGACTTTGGCTACGGGCGCGGAATCTGCAGGGCACGACCGCCACTGTGACGCAGACCTCCGCTGGATTTGGGCTCCGAGCTGGACCGCCCCCTACCCCGAGGGCCCTGCAACCTACAAGCACAGTGTCCCCGCACAAGGTACCGACCCGGGACACCCACCACTGACCACCGTGGGACGGTGCTGCCGGCTGGCGTGCTTCGCGGCGAGGAGCGGCTGTGACACTGCCCGCATGAGATGCATACAGTGATACCGCCGACTGCATACCCCACGACTGCATCGGGGAGTTGCCTCTGACCTGTGGACGTGCCTGGGCCACTGTGGACTGAACCTATTACCCGGGACTGATTGTAGCCTCGACCGGCCCTGAGTGCAGAAACAGTGACCATCTAGCTCTGGTTCCCCATCGGCCGGAGGGAGGACAGCTGAGAAGAGGTGCGGCGGCCATACCAGGTGAACTACTTACCCCCGTAACACCTCCCGCAACTGCACACCTCTCCATTTGCGCCATCTGGGCCACCTGCTGGGACCCCGCCAGCCGCTGGATGTTGTTGTAAAGGGCACAGGCTTTTTCATTAGTTACGCTGCTCATGTCTGGGGGTGTTAGGACACGGACTGGCACAGGAGGCGCACAACTGAAAGGGAAAATGGACAAGCTACCAAAGCCAGCGGATGCCGACCAGATGGCGGCGAAACTCGACACCATGCTGGCTGCCATGGAAAGACTGGAGGAACCGGTCCAGCTAACCCGCACCTCTCTGGAGACCAAAATAGACAGTGTCGGAATTGATCTTACACACCTGCGCGCCGATCACAAGAAGTTGCGGAACGCACCACCACCTTGGAGGGCACAGTGGCGGATCTTGAGCCTCGAGTCACTCAGACTGATTAGCAGGTACGAGATCCCCTCAATAGGGTCGAATTCTTAGAAGACCGCGCCGAGGATGAGGAAGGGCGGGCACGGAGTAACAATGTTAGGATCATAGGTGTGCCGGAGCGATGGGAAGGGAAGGAGCCTGCGACGCACATGGAGGACTGGCTGAAGGCCCTGCTACCAGAGGGCGCGCTATCGCCTCACTTTGTCGTGGAGCGGGCACACCGCGTACCGACGAGGCCACTTCCTACAGGGTCTAATCCTAGGCCGCTGGTCCTCCGGATTTTGAACTATCGCGACCGCGACTCCATCTTGCGTGAAACCAGGCGGCTCCAGGACGTCCACATTGACAATACCAAAATAATGTTTTTCCCCGACTACACGGTCCAGGTTCAGCGCCAGAGGCACTCCTTCCTTGCCGTAAAACAACGCCTCCGCCAACTGGACCTCAAGTACTCCCTCCTTTTCCCTGCTAGACTGAGAGTGGTGGCGCAGGATAAAACACATTTCTTTACCAGCCCAGAGGAAGTTGAAGCCTGGCTGAACGGCGGAATGGCAGCGACACCCCGGTGGATGCCGGGATCCTCCACAATGCCACACACTCGTGGACCGCGCCGCCGCCGCAGGAATAGATCATCACCGGCCCGCCAATCACGGGCGACGGCGGACATCACCCCACCTGCGGAACTTATCCTCCATGAACAACAGGATGCTCTCCGAATGGTGGCGGAGCTCAGTTGCTCCCCAACCACAGATACTGCTCCAGACGTCAGCCCCCGAGATCTGCCTAGCGATGATGACGCCATTTATGGACTGCCCGACTCCCAGATGTCTACGGAACAGCCGGATGTCACACCACAGACGGCGGACTTTATTCATTGAATGGATAGCTACGACACATGACATGGCGCGCCTGATCTGTGGCATCTTGGTCACCTTGTCTACCTAAGCTCCTGTCGGGCCACAGCCCTGGCGACACTTGGGACAAGGTCATCTTCCGGATACATGACCATTGATACGAGGCACAGTGAGTACTGACACTTGGTGCTTGACCTTTGGCGAGACACCATGCTGGTGGAGTCTCTCTGCTGCCCCTGTTTGATGGGGCCCAGCCGCTGTCGTACCGGGTGCATGGGGAAAGACAGGGCCTGACTGGCCTCCCGGATTGCGCCTCAATCTGGGTGACATATGCGCAGCGAGCCGTGCAGCGATTGATTGGCATATTTCCTGCTGACAGTGCCTGCTCAGTGGAGCCTGGGGGAGGGTGAAGCCTCCTTTGTTTGCCAAGCTGTAGTAATACCACAGCCGTGCCTAGTGTATAGCGACCCCCCTGAACTTAAATGTTAACTATCTCATTGGAGAGTTTGGACGGTGGCATGTTCAGCAGCCGACCTTTTCGCACTTTTCATTGGTTTCGTTTCTTATGGTCTATTGCATTATTTGGATTGCAACTCTTTAGTTTTCTTGAGAATTTATCGCAAGCATTAATGGAAGTGTCTTTGATAATCCACTGTGGGGGAGCATGGGGAATACAGAAACATCGACTTGTTGCGGGGTGGTGGCAGGGAACGGGTAGGGGGGTTACTTAAGGTGATAAAATGTCAGCGATAAAAATATGTACGTGGAATATAAGAGGCATGCACACACCATCACGCAGGTACCAGATCTACTCCTACCTTAAACGTCATCATGTCCATATCGCACTCCTGCAGGAGACACATCTGAATGGGGCGGAGGCACAAACTTTGTGCCGCAGGTGGCGAGGTCAACTCTATGCCACAGGATACTCCTCTTACGCCCGAGGGGCGCTGTTATGGGTGAGGCCCAGGACTCCCTTCACAGTTTCACACTCCCACATAGACCCGGAGGGTAGATTCATAATTGTCCACGGTAGACTGGATGGGCAGCCGGTGGTTTTGGCTTCATTGTACGCCCCTAACACGGACCAGGGAGGTTTCTTTGCACAGCTATCTGCGAACCTTGCGCCTTGGCATGGTATCCCCTGGGTGCTGGAGGCAATTATAACTGTATTCTTGATATCACATTGGACCGCTCTTTTCCGCCCCTGGCTGGCGTTCCAGCGCATGGGCCATGAAAGTTTTCACGAACTGGGCCTTACAGTGGGACCTGCATGATGCTTGGCGCAATCTCAATCCTACCTCTAAGATGTATTCCTATTATTCGGGCGCACACACACTACACGTGCGGCTGGATCGGTATATGTTTTCAAGTGAATTACTTCCCCATGTTACAGACTCATATTATATGGGCTGCACCCATTCTGATCACAACCCACACATACTGAAAATGGTACACAGACAAAATATCGATTTTTAAATATCGATATGCAAAAATATCGAAGTTTAAATATCGATATACAAAAATATCGAAGGTAAGTAATATCGACAGTCTAAATATCGATATTGGCATGATATCAGTAATATCGAAGTTGTAAATATCGATGTTAATAATATCGAAATTAATAACTTTGATGTTACTAATATCAATTTTTAAATAAATTTAGTGTATATTATATTGTATTTATTATGTTTTATTATTTATTTTTAATGTTATTTTATTAAATATTGTCTTTTACTACTGTAGCGGGTTGTGGGTTTATAGGGGAATAGGGTGGGAAGTAATTTAATTATGTTAAATTAATTATTAATTAGTAGGAATTATTAATTAATTAATTGAGAATTAATTTTTAATTATTTTTAATTAATTTATTAATAGATAAATATGTTCTGTAGCGGGTTATGGGTTTATAGGGGAATAGGGTGGGAAGTAATTTAATAATAATTAATTAATTGATATATGTTTGTACATATTTTAATTAATAATTAATTGGTAATTAATTTCTATTCATTAGTTAATTAAATATTATAATTTTTTACATATTTATAATTATTAATTAGTTGGTAATTAATTATTATTAATTATTTAATTACATTAATTATAGTAATTTTTTATATATAATTTATTGTTATTCTTAATTAATTAATTGTGCAAAATAATATTAATTATTCAATTAAATTAATTACAGCAAATGTGCTAATATATTTACTTTATTGTTATTGTTAATTAATAATTAATTGGTAATTAAATAATATTAATTAATTTTGGGTACAGGGGTATTTTTAGGGTTCAGGGTCAGTTTTCAGTTCATGGGTACAGGGGTATTTTTAGGGTTCAGGGTCAGTTTTCAGTTCATGGGTAAAGGGGTATTTTTAGGGTTCAGGGTCAGTTTTCAGTTTTTGGGTAAAGGGGTATTTTTAGGGTTCAGGGTCAGTTTTCAGTTTTTGGGTAAAGGGGTATTTTTAGGGTTCAGGGTCAGTTTTCAGTTTTTGGGTAAAGGGGTATTTTTAGGGTTCAGGGTCAGTTTTCAGTTCATGGGTAAAGGGGTATTTTTAGGGTTCAGGGTCAGTTTTCAGTTTTTGGGTAAAGGGGTATTTTTAGGGTTCAGGGTCAGTTTTCAGTTTTTGGGTAAAGGGGTATTTTTAGGGTTCTGGGTCAGTTTTCAGTTCATGGGTAAAGGGGTATTTTTAGGGTTCAGGGTCAGTTTTCAGTTTTTGGGTAAAGGTGTATTTTTAGGGTTTAGGGTCAGTTTTCAGTTTTTGGGTAAAGGGGTATTTTTAGGGTTCAGGGTCAGTTTTCAGTTTTTGGGTAAAGGGGTATTTTTAGGGTTATGGGTCAGTTTTCAGTTCATGGGTAAAGGGGTATTTTTAGGGTTCAGGGTCAGTTTTCAGTTTTTGGGTAAAGGGGTATTTTTAGGGTTCAGGGTCAGTTTTCAGTTCATGGGTGAAGGGGTATTTTTAGGGTTCAGGGTCAGTTTTGGGTTTTTGGGTAAAGGGGTATTTTTAGGGTTCAGGGTCAGTTTTGGGGTTTTGGGGTACAGTCGTACAGGGTAAAAATAAAATAAATTTAAATTAAATCAATTAAATGAAATTAAAAAATATAAAATTACATTAAATTATTAAGTTTTTAATTTATTTTAAATGTATATGTATTAGTTTTAATTTTTTAATTATGTTTTAATATTTTTATTTAATATTTGTAACATTATATGTATTTTATAATTATTTTTACATTATTATTAATACATTTAAAAAAAGATATTTTTAATTTCGATATTTTTGTACTACGATATTATTTTTTCGATATTTTTGTACTTACCTTGTTAGGGATAGGATTCCTATATTTTTGACTTCGATATTTTTGTTCCGATATTTTTGTATTTCGATATTTTTGATTTCGATATTTTGTCAGACATTCACTGAAAATGGCGTGGGAACGTCCACACCCGCCCATCCCTACCTGGAGGCTACAACCGGCTTTGCTCCTTGATGCTCCTTTTTGTGACTCCCTTTCCACACAAACTGTACAATATTTCAAAGACAATAATGGTACCGCGTCCTCCCCCAAATAGAGTGGGACGCCTTTAAAGTTATAATCAGGGGCCACTGCATCGGCACACAGGCCAACCTACAGAAACAATTGGAGGGGGACCTGACGCATATCGAGGCCGACCTACTTCGAAAGGAGCAGGAGGCGGTAGAGGGAGATGACGGGTCACTGCTAGAGGCACATGCAGAACATGCACGTTTGCTGGAAAGGCTATGTCACCTTAACTACGCAGCCCACTCAGGACGCGCGCATCATCTCGGTGACAAGCCCGGAAAATTGTTGGCCTGGCTGATCAGGCAGGAGGACCCGACGGCACCTGTGGCGGCGATACACACTGGCCGGGCGATGTGGTGTACACGCAAAGTAGAATACACGTGGCTTTCGTAGACCACTACCAGACATTATATCGCTCTCAGCTGCAGGTCCCTCTAGCGGACATCACTGAATATCTTTCTGACATACCTCTGCTGGGATTAACCGCCTTGCAACAGGGCGACCTGGAGGCTCCGCTCACGCCTGATGAGCTAGGCACAGCCATCTTTCCCCTATCTAACGGCATGTCCCCAGGCCCAGGCGGGCTACCTGCTGAGTTTTATAAAGCCTATTCAGACATCTTGATCCCTGAGTTGTTGAAGATGTACGCGGCAGCTGCTGAGGACTCCTCCCTCCCCCACACGCTAAATGAAGCCAACCTTATCTCCCTCCCGAAACCCGGTAGAGACAGCACGCACCTGGGCTGGTACCGACCGCTGGCCCTCTTGAATACTGATTACAAGATATTCACCTCCACATTAGCTCAGCGGCTGGCCCCCTCCCGCCCTCGTGCATGGCGAACAGAATGGTTGCAAAGATATGCTACGCTACGGTGGCCTCGGTCAGGGTGTCTAGTACTAGACCTCGAGAAGGCTTTTGATTCTGTGGAGTGGCCTTACCTCGTGGCGGTGTTGAGGAAATATGACCTTGGAGATGACTATATTGACATGGTGAGCTTATTGTACCAGAAGCCTACAGTACGAGTACGCACCGGCAGACTGCTATCCGACGTCATCCGAGTCGGGAGAGGCACCAGACAGGGATGCCCCCTGTCCCCGTTGCTTTTCTCACTGGCGATGGAACCTCTTGCTGCACTACTGAGAGCGCAAGGTGTAGAGTGGGGGATCCCTCTAGCAGATGGTCTACACGCGGTCTCATTATATGCCGATGATCTACTCCTGTACTTTAGGGACCTGACCTGCCTGCCGCCGACACTGTCTGACACCTTTCGTACTTTTGAGGCTATGTCGGGACTCAGAGTTAATTGGACCAAATCCGGAGCGTACTCCTTCAGCCCGGACATGCAGGAATGTGAAGTCAGCATTAACAACGGAAGGCTCACCTGGTACCCCACCACGTTCCGGTATCTCGGAATCCACATTTATTGAACCCCGCCTGATATATTAGAGGGAAACCTGGTGCGAACTATCTCCTCACTACAGGCACAGATGGGCTTTTGGAAGACACTCCCCCTTAACGTGCCCAGCCGTGTCACACTGACAAAAATTATAGTTTTACCGAGACTATTGTATTATTATGCCAATATCCCAGTGTATGTCCCGACCCGTATTTTTCGGGAGCTGGAAACTTCGCTCAGGAACCTTATATGGAACACTGGGAGACCTTGCGTAGCATTAACGAAACTATACGCGCCCACAGACGCTGGAGGCCTCGCAGTTCCCAATCAGGAGCTTTATTATCTAATGGCGCAGATACAATGGGTGGCTGGATGGCTGAGTGGGAGGAACCTATGTGACACTGCCATGGACGCTACTATCTGGACCCATACGCAGACCCACACATTGTTCCACCCCCTGACCAGAACTCCCCACCCGTCACAATTACACCTTGCAGTGGCACGCAAATGTTTTATACGTAGCCTGAAACTCACCCGCGACGTGAGACCCTATGCCCCGGTGCTCCCGTTGTTGGGGACACCCAGAGGTGGTGGTAGAGGCTGCACTGGAGAGATGGACACAGGCTGGGGTGGACACGATGGGGGACTTGTATGCAGACGACACCCTGATTCCCTTTGAAACATTAGCTAGAGACACAGGCCTTCCAGCCGGGCAGTTTCTCCTTCATGCATCTCTCACCTGCACATTCGCGCGAACTTGGGGAGATATCTCTGAGGAGTTACAGACACACCTCTTAGTGCAATACCTGCATGTCATGGGAAATGGATCCCACGTGGTCCACTGGCTGGTGCAGGCTCTCTTGACGCACACACAATGCTCCACCCAGCCGCTGCGAGACAAATGGGCGGCAGGCAGGGGAAGGGCGTGGACAGATAAAGAATGGGCAGTAGTACTGGCTAGCCCCGTTAATATCCCACGTAATTCCTGCTTCAAACGTATCCAATGTTATATATTAAACCGTGCGTACCTATCACCAGATAAAATTAATAAGTACTTTACAGTTACCACTTCCGCGTGTCCGAGATGCTCCCTGGCCTGTGCGGGTCTCCTCCATATGCTCTGGGCCTGTCCCAACATACAAACATACTGGCATACGGGGACAACTCTGCTGAAGAAGGGTGCTGGCGAAGACCTACAGCACACATGGGAGGCATGTCTTCTGGGCCTGTACAAGAAAACAAAACATAACAAGGTCCCTGCTAGGTTCTGGGATCTAGGGCTCATCACGGCTAAGAGGTTACTAACTAAGCACTGGAAGAGTAGTGAGCCCCCACATGCAGAGCACTGGTATACCTCTTTCGAAAAGTGGGCGAGAGCGGAAAGCGCCACCCTCCACAGAAAGGAAACAGCGGGTCTGAGGAAGTTCCCCATTGCGCAGCTCTGGGACGATACCCTGAAGTCCTTCCAACAGGCGTGTCTTGATCAGGGAGTGACTTAGACATTCTCCCCCTCCAAGCCCGGACTGGGAGATGAGCGGGGCAGAGAGCCACACACCCCCGCTGGTTGCCTAACACCTTGCACATGCGAACAACACACTTTACCCGCACCACGTGGTAACGCTGCTACCTCACACGACAGTGACCCCCCCACCCCGGTATAGAAACCCCGATGCTTGTTAGTCACTGAGGGACTGGCTCGTGGCTCCCCCCCCCCCCCCCATCAGGAGACCCGCAACACACTGGAGAGCAGGTAGCCATCCAGGGTTTGATACAGTCCCGCCTGGACTTCAACAACGTCCTCTATCTTGGTGCCCCAGAGTACACCCTGCGTAGACTTCAGACAGTGCAGAACTGTGCGGCTCGCACACTGCTACAGCTTCCACGCAGACAATCAGCCAAAGCTGGTCTGATCAGCCTGCATTGGCTACCAGTGCGTCAGAGAATCCTTTTCAAGGCCATGTGCATCGCCCACCAGGCCTTCTGGGACACAGGTCCTATGATCACCCGTAACCTAGTCAATCACTATCAACCCTGCAGAAGCCTTCGATCGAGCCAGGCCTTTATGGCTATTGCTCCGAGAATAAAAAAGACAAGGTCTGGCGGCAGGACATTCACCTATAATGCCTCCAAGACCTGGAATACACTCCCCCTCCATCTCAGAGCTAACCCCAACCTTTCTTTATTCCGAAAACAGTTAAAGACATTCCTATTCAACCTCCCTCAGTAATCTCTGTTAGCAACTCTGCCAGGACTCCTCTGTTGGTTCCTAGCGCTTGGACGCCCCCGGGCAGCAATCGCGCTCTATAAATTTACCTTTCATTTCATTTCATTTCACTCTTGCCCCCCCACACCCCTAGCCCTCGAACCGAAGACACACATCCATGAATGCACACAGACACACTTCTTGATTCTTTATTTCTTTACTTCCTCTTTTTTTCATTTTGTTTCTTTTTTTCAGTTTTTGGAGACCTTCTTCTCTTTTCTTCACCCCTTCTCCTCTTTCCCTTGTTGGTTACGTTTTGGTGTCATAATAGTTTTCCATTTGACACGATTGTTAAGATGTTATGAATATTGTATTAGCTGTCGATTACTCTCTATTTCACAGCACCTCTTTACGAGATCATCCTAGGCAACACTCCTTCTGCTACTTGTTGGATATGAACCGAAGGAGACACATAACTGAGAGAACATGCCATTTTGCATCACACCCATAGACCTCAGATCGCATTGCTGTCTGAATCATGCAGCCTTGCACTCTCTAAAGTCCTTTTTTTCTTTCTTTTTTCCACCACACATATCACCTTCATCTGTTCAAGTCACGCCTCGGGGACTACTATGGTTTTTTTTTTGTTTGTTATTGCTGCCTCCTATGTTGTTTCTATACATTACGGGCCCATTGCTTCATAGGAATGTGATAAATTCTTTGTAATTGGTATGCCCCTGAGAGCTGGTTTTTCTCTCCCCTTTTTTTTTTATTCTCCATATAGCCCCATGTGGCGTGATGTGTGATCAACGTCCCGTAGTGTATTATCAATATATTTGACTGCATTTGTAAGTCTGAGGGACCATATGTTGTATTACTTGTTTATTATTCTAACATGTACTGAGAATATGTGCTGAAACCAAATAAAAAATATTCAAACAAAAAAATCAGGAGCCTCCCCTAGCTTCATGTGCAGAAAAGATGCCAGTTCAAAATGATGACATGCCTATAAGGACCTCCATGACCTAGGACCAGCTTGCATCAACCACCGCCTGCAGACACCTGCATTCTGACTTCCTCGCTTACACTCCCCTTTCTGTGTCATACTTCCTTTTCCCTTCCTGTCCCACAGATTTCTTCCCTTACTTCCTCCTAACTCCAAATGCAATATTCCTCTCTGTGTACTAGGACCAATGAAAGGATTTTTACCACCCTGGAAAAGTACCTGTTTTCCCTACCACCACTACGCCCCAAGCACTGGAGCCAAATTTTCTCCTAGTACTGGTTATATGAAATTCCTTCTTCAAAACTCACTCAATCCTATCCTCTACACATCCTTTCTCCTTTCTCTTCTATTTTCTAATATAATTTTTATTAACATTTTTCAGACATGCCAAATATTCGCCTAAATTGACATTCCGCCTCCCGCCTTTCATACAGAATAGGATTATTTACATAGTTCAAATATGAGTGACCAGCTCACCACATGGGTTGCATAACAGTTTTCTCAAACAGGAATATCCCGCAACCCCAGATTCCCGCTAACCCCATCACCCCCTCAACAATCCTCTAAAATCAGTCCAGATCTTGGCATGTTTATTCAGGCAGCCGGTAGATTTCCGCCTTCCTTTTCTTAATCATGCGCTTCTCCCATCTTCCTCTTTCTCATCCCTCACATCACTTTCTCTTTCTCGCATACCTTCCTCACTTTCTCTTTCTCGCATACCTTCCTCTCTCACGCTTCTTTATAAGCATTTGATCTCTACTGATGACGAATATAATCCAGAAACCCATGTGTCTAGAGTTGTACAACACTAACCTGCACCCACTTTGGTGGAACACTCCAGCAAAATACCAAGTAAGCGTGCATTTTCTTGTAACTCACTTCACATCCACGTAACCTGCTCTCTTCCAGATCATCACCTTATAATCCTCTATCACAACTTCTTTTCAAATATATTATTGTCTCATCATAATCTTTTTTAACAAGACTTTTTGAGGATTTTTGATAACCAATACAAACTAAAAGCAATAACTGAGGAATTACATAAAGAAAAACATTACCCAGAATGTATGTCATCCAGACAACTACATAATGTATAAATATCATCTAATTGGAACAGATATGATGTGTAAATTCTTTGTGCCACTCGGTGTTCTGGGATACCAGTGTAGTAGGTTACATTGTAACCAGGTACAAGTAGTTCCACCGTGATTCCACATGTTTCTGTGTTTGGTGGGGCATTCTCAAGCCATATATAAGGGCTCTTTCTCAATCTACCCACCTCAGCTGCACATCTAATGGTGGTGACGTCTCCGCTCACTGATGTTTAGTGATGTCCCTTTTAGCTAAAAGTATGCGAAGCCCCACCTGTGTTCTCTCTCCTCTAGAACCGCCCACCTTCTCCAAACTACCTGCTAAACACGCGTTGAGAAAGAGTCCACCAGCCTTTCAAGTTCCTCGGATAATATTCTCATGACTCTTACCCAGAAGGGTTTAATTAGTGCTTAAGAGCAGGCCATGTGTATCAAGCCATCTAGTTCATTATGTCACCTAGTGTAGGCCAGGGAGAATTTACGTACCTTCCATAGATGTTCAGCAGTGTTTCACATTCTATATAAGTAACCTAGTTGTATAAAGTGAAGTTTTGGAAAAATGACTATTTCCCTAAGGGCAAAAATAGGGCTAATTTCTAGCAGCGTGTAGGATCAATCGCCAAGTGTATCCTAAGATATTGAAATTCTGATTCCGTAGCGATGCACATGTCACCCCACTGGTGCGCTGCTGGTTCCCTCCTGCAGTGGGACCGGTGTGGATTTTTCTCAGTTCACGCAGAGTCCAGATCCTTGCCCATATAAATTCAGCATTTGCACGAGTCTCTGACTCATCCACCTGGGATACCGCAAAAAAACTAGTAGGTGATCTGCGTACAGAGAAATATGGTCTTAATAATCCCGCTACAATTATTGTACCACTACCAGCCCATCATCCCATTCCTAGTTGCCAAAGATTTGAAGGCTAGGAAGAATAAAAACGAAAAAAAGGGGTCATCCCTTTCTTGTTACTCTCTTGATATCAAATGCGGAGGACAAAATTCCATTGATTCTAAGTCTGGACACTGGATGATCATATAATAAATGCATGTATGAGAGAAAGTACAGCCTGAAATTCAATCAAGTAAGAACATGCGGCACTGGGGCCAGTCCAGAGAATCAAAGGCCTTTATAAAATCAGTGAGCCTTAGTGCACAGGGGACAGAGAAGTCCTGCATTCGCGTGAGTGCAGTCTGAACTCTTCAGATGCAATGACTAGTGCCCCTGTGTGGAATGAAGCTATTTTGGTCTCTTTATATCAAGGAGCCAATTATGCTCATCAACCTGTTGGCCAATGCCTTGGCAAGGACCTTAACTTATTTAATGAGATTGGCCTATACTATTGACAAATGCCAGGCGGTTTGTCCAGTAGAACTGTTATTTGGGCCGGCGTCTTACTGGTTTGCATCCCAACCAAGGTGCCGGCAAGCTCATCTTCAGTGAGTGGAGATTCAAGTCTGTTCTAAAAATCATTGGATAGACCTTGAAGGGGAAGGTCATCTATCAGGGGAGACAGATACTCTATCTTGGGAATGGGCTTGGAGAGATACAACGGCCGATATTAGTCTGTGAATACTTCGGCTATCTCAAGGGTTTCTGTACTCAATATTCTGCAAGTGTCTTGGATACAGGAAACGAGTCTAGAAGTGATCTTTCTGCGTCAACTAGTACAACAGTTAACATTGTAGTGTAGTTCCTATATTCCCAATAGGCTCTGCGCATTAGAATAATATTTTCAGCAGTGTAGACGTAGGACTGAGGTTATCTAAGTCTCTACTGACTATATTAGACTTAAGGTTTGCCAGCTAGCTCAGAGGTCACTAGAAACTTTCTCGAATAAACGAGGAGGAGTTTAACCTCCCTGGATAGACAAGAAGGGATTAGCTTCTGACAACCGTACAACATGACAACTTTGCTCTCCCTGAATAAGAGTATATCTCTAGAGTCGTGTGAAAACAAAAGACAGCTATTTCACTCAGCCAAATGTGCGTACTTAGTTTCACCAGAATGCAGAGAAAAGAGAGACGGGCGTTTTCAATAAAAGGTGTTATTTATTGAGCAGTCTTCTTCCTCATAAAAGAGAAATGAATTGCCACGATTGTTATACTTATGGTAAAATAAAGTGCGTACAGTAAAAGGAGGATTATAAAATAATACTGTAAAAGCATTGATATGGTTCTTGAGCCATATGATACTTTAAAATAGATAAAATATATACATGCATATATACATTGACTAATCGTACTCAACTGGTGCTTCTAACTATGCCTACCCCGGTGTACCTGACCTAAGCCTAATACGTGGGAAGGAGTAAGTAAGTAGCAGTTTAAGTTAAGTTTGTTTTGCCAAGACTCTGACTCAAGAATTCTCTGTAAGGGTTTAGTCAGTTCCGTACCTGGGTAAATAGAAAGCAGGAGGTCTTGTATCTCTCTCTCTCAGGGCTAAATATACCAGCAACCCGCGCGGGTAGGCTGGAAACTCCGGAGCTGGATTTCTCGGCAGGAGAAAAGACAGCGTCTTTCTCAGCGCGTCAAAGAGGAGGGGCGGCGTCCGTGGGCTCTCGCATCAGCTGGGCTCTCGGAAGTAGATAGCTGCTCTGCTCCAGAATTACCACCGTGTGTTTGCTTAAGGCAACGTTGGTATATTTATACCTGAAAGGTGCCTGGGTTTGACTTAAGGTTGGACATAAGACGTCAATAAAGATGTCACTAAGAACTGGCCGTTCTTACAGTGCTTTACTGGAGTTCTAGGACAAAATCAAAACAATAGCAAGGGGGATTTCCCAGGTTGCTGGAGGCTTGGTTTTGTTTAGAGAACTCGGTGTGCTTACTAGGGGGCCGGAGAAGTAGCCTTGCTTAATGTGACAGTAAATAATTTTGTCCACCCTTAGCGTGGAAGGGTATACTCAGATGTGAGTCCCTTGCTCATTGCACCATCAGGATTCAAGCAAGCCGGGCCGAAGACGCCTGAAATGGCAGAAACCGGTCCCCGGAAGCTTGTTTCCTTCCCAGTGTAAGAATTGGCTTTTGTAGTCTGGTCTGCCCTGTTCCCATGATGCACTGGGCCAGGGACAGACTAATTTGCATACAGCCAGGTTCTGAAACTGGGATGGTGCAATGAGCTAAAAAACGGTGTTGGATCTAGCCCTGATCTCTTGACTGGGTGAGAGTACTCTGCTTAATTCAGAGACTCTGTCCATCACCACCCCTTGTTGTAAATAATTGCTTAAAGTGACAGCATGTGCTACGACTGAATTATGGATATGATTATTATGCCGTTGTACGGATATTATTGATTATAGCCGGACAAGGGCATAAAATAGGAATATCGATTCAGGTTTCCTAGATAACACACTACACCCACTCCACGAATTAATGTCCATCCTTACTAAACTTAAGCAATAGTAAACATAAAAGGTGCACGTGTATACCAACCCACCCCAAAATACATTTTTGCAATTGAAATGGTGTATGCGAAATACATGAAAATGATTATAGGTACTGTACGTGTTTCACGCAGTGTAATCATTCATTAAAAGGGATGCATATATATATCCGCATGAATGACTTGCGAAATTTACACATGAAATGGCTCTTAATACAGAAAAAAAAGGTGCGAGACCATTCCATCACATATAAATACAGTTGCTGTAAATGTGCTAGACGTGATATAATGACTTTAGATGTCCTAAAATAGAAGCTCTGTTCTCTAAGAATAGTTCTACTTCAAGCAGAGTACTTGTGCCAAGAAAAAGGTAAATATTTTGGAATCGGGAAAAAATAATTTAGCTTTCAGGGGAGTGTGAGAAAAAATATAGTTCCAAATATGTTCAGTAGCTTTTGTTTATTAAAGCCGAAGGCCGAATTCAGAGTTCAGGGAACGCTGTGTACTAGTTTGCTTAAAAGTTATTCTTTTTGTTCGGGGGAAAACATCATTTCAGACAGACTTTCAAAAAAGCAGTTTACCGCTTCAGGTGAAAGTTCGACCAAGTTGGAAAATTCCGCAACCGTGCAGTCGTGAGAATGATTGCTATCATCGATGTCTTGATCAGCAATGCTCACAGAAGGTCGTACCTGGGTGATGTTGCTCTCATCTCGCACTTCACTACCCTTTAATCGCAGTGGTGAAGTCTCAACGAATGCCGTCATCAGGATGGGTAACCACTGGGGACAACACGATGCATGAGCCGTTACAGGACTTAGCAAAGTATCTGTATCCAATGGTACTTCTGATTGTAGTGTAAGACAGACGTCCAACACGCATTCTTCTCCGCATAGCATACATCGAAGCACAGGTAAGATATAATTCTGCCAGATGGGTCTGAATGAAAGAAACCAGGTCATATTCAGATCTCTTAGCCGGGCTAATCCAAGGGCTTTAGTTATGCGGTCCCGATAGCGTATAGCTAGGATCGTTTCTTCCATCGTTGCAGAAGTCTTGTCTGCGTTTTGGCTTGCCATAACGAAGCAGGAGAATCAAAAATAAAATGCCTGCTACGAGTCCCAACAGGAGTGGTAGGCCACCAAAGACGGAATGGACAAAATTAGGAAAAATGCCCAGAACTGTTGTGAAGGGTGTTAACAGTCCCGAAAAAATTGTCTTAAATATATGGGGGATACCGCCAGTATCGGACATATTTAGGATTTGGCTTAACATTTCTGCGAAATGTAGGGGGCAATTTGCTGATAAAAGGCTATGTATCTCTGCCGTTGTCCTTGCGACTTGCAGATCATACGTTTCTTTTGATGACGTCAAGGGCACCGTGGTCTGCAAAAGGACAGACTTTATTCTGCATAAAGTATCAATTCAAATAGAAGAGATATTCAAAAATGGCCAAATGTTTTCCTCCCTGTCTGGAGTGCTGTTTGGAAATAATACTTGCATACAGCAAGTGACCATGGAACTAACGCTAACTAGATAAGCTTTTCCTGGCACCATGCCACAACATCTGTGGTCCACTATTAGAATGTAGCTCCCGTTAGAAAGCCGTCTAAAGAATGGCTCTATTCGGGTTGCAGGTGTGCCATGCTGGTGACATGAAAGGTTATTTGAAGTCCCCTCACAGGCCCCATGCAGCTTAATACCTTGACACAGAAGTATACCACTTAGTGACCGTTTACAATTATTACCACTAAGAAATACATTCTGTTCCTTTTCACTATAACATGTGTGTGTGTAAGGTAATTTCCATGATGACTTAATGTACCCTTTACCCAACCTTTCATACTGGCCTGCTGGTATATATTCTTGACAGAATTTAAATTTGAAAGTTGTTATCGGAATAGTGATTATTCCGTGTATTATCCATTCAATGACAAGTCGTTCTGACATTGTCAATGGTAATCTCTCAAGTTTTTCAATGCTCAGAATTGTATATTCTGCTCCTTTTTGTGCCAAGCTGATTTGTGTATCAGTAAGGTTAAAGATAGAGAAAAATGACGTTGTGTTGATTAAACGCCAAGGCACGTAGCCTGAACGCAGATTTTGTAACGTCCAGCCAAGCTGTACAATAGAACGTAATTGGGACTGACCATGTTGTAACATTAATAAGTCCTGTTCTATTATATCTATAGCAGATGATACAATACTGTCCAGTGAATATATTCTGGAAGACAGAGTCATTAACCCATTGTCTACAACAGAAAGTGATTTTTCCAAATTTAATACGGTCAATTTCCAGTATTTTTTCTGCTGTTTCAATTTGCATTATTTTCCAAGCTTCGTTGTAAGCTGCATATATACCGGCCGCTATGAAATGTTTTTGACGCTGTTTGCGTGGCCCCATTATGAAATCACGCAAGTCAGCACCATCTTTAAGTAAAGTCAAGTGTTGCCTAATTTCTGCCAGTGTGGATGTCTGTAGCCATTCGAGGCAGAGTTTTCCTACACTGTATGTTGTAACTATCCCTGGATGTTGTCTCTGGGAGTATCTAGGGTCTGGCCTGGTCAATTTGAACCCCTGCAATTTGTTCAGGAATCTCTCTTGACAGCTATTTGTGTCTGTGGGCCAGATCAACCATTTTTTCCAATCAGGATGTGTTCTGTTTTGGTTTAAAATATGTGATACGTCTATCTCAACATCTGTAGTGCTATTACTGTCAGGTGTTGGCTTTGGAATAGACGGTTTGTTTAAGTCTTTAATTTTGGCTAGGCCAAGACAGGTTGTCTGTTGAATTGTGTCATTCAAGAATATAATTTGTTCTGGGATCATACAGGCTCTAAATAATGATTCTATACCTCGGACCTGCCAATCTTTGGTACCCCAGATGGTTTTTGTTTCAATATTGTTTTTCAAGAAATCAAAACCAAATGTAGTCATTTTTTCATAAAATGCTTCTGAATAGAATTTTGTATTTGTCGGCATTGTTTTTATTCCTGTCTTATTTAACATTTTGAAATAAAAGGCTTCTGCTTCACTTGTGTTAAACCCTGAGAAGTATGGGAATTTCTTATAAAATGTTTTCGAACTGCCTTTTGGTGGAGTTGCACAATGTTCCCATTGATTATAATTTAAAACATTTCTAGGTTGAGCAGATTTATGCAAATAGTGATGTGCATAGTGGTTGTAGCAGTACAATTCGTCATAATTAGATGAACCCTGCAAGTAATCCTGTTCTGTAAATTTTGCTGACATTACTAAATCTGACATCATATCATTAATACTTTCAAAGTCCCAATCATCAGAGAATGTGCTCGGTTTTACAAAGTCACTTAATGAAATCTTGAACTGGTGTGGATACTTCAAGAGCTCGACCGGGCCATAAATATCGTATTCTGTTTTGTCCCAAGCTACCCCACCGGGTATTGGATTGGCTGTGACATTCACGGAAGATAGTTCTCTTTTCTCGATGTGAGATGACTTGTTTGGCTTTAGGACCAAGTTGATGTTCTGACTTGCTGTGTCCATTGTACTGTATTTTCCCTCAATGAATTTTCCCAAACAAAGTACCATGATGAACCAAAGCAGGAGGAAAAGTACACCTAACACAATCCAAAATTCAATCCATGGAGAAATCAGATAGGTTTCTTTGAGTTGATGAAAGAGTTCTTTTACTTTGTTTTTAAAAGATTTTGTTGTTGGCTGTTCTTCAGGTTCGCTCGGATCATCAGAAAAGTCATCGAAGTTGATGAAGTAGCCAGATGCAGTTCTGTCAATTGTTGGAATTGCTTCCGGATTTTTATTTGCTTTTGGAATTTTCTTTCTTTCATCAGCATAGTCTGTGGCTACATCGTTGTAGACAGGTGTTTCTTGACGAACTGTTGCAATTTGGGTTTCAAGAGCATAAGTTCCATGGCATTGTTGCATAGTCCTTTTTTTATTCACTGCAGGTTTATCAAATGTGATTAGTCTCTCAGTTTGAACCTCTTGTATTGTAGCAAACTTTGGTGTTCTGCTATTTCTTGGGAGTCCACTGGCCCTACTACTTATTATTGGCCACATGATTGTGGTTTTACCAGGTCGATGGATACAACTCGGTTCTCCTTTTTACCAGCAAGAGGCGGTAGTACAACTGATCTTGTTCCGTTGACAGTTAAGACAGGTACTGCTTTTCTGTAAGAAGGCCCAAATTCCTTCTTCACCGCGATCTTCTCTCTGACCAGATCCCCAATCTTTGGAATCCAGACAGGCCTTGCTGTGACAGGTGGTTTCTCTTCAGTGGCTGTTGGCTGGTGTTTTAGCTTTACGTTGCTCAGGTCTTTTCTTGTTTCATTTAAGTCCTGTAAAATAGCCAAACGATCTTTGATATCAAAGCATTTTTCTTCTACCACTGAAGTCTGACTATCGAGGTCCAGAATATGCATTCTAGTCCCGAACAATAGTTCATACGGACTGAAACCTTTTAGAGAATTTCTTGGCAGATTATTAAGACTATGTTGGACACTTGTTAAATGTTTGACCCACCCATCACCCGTACCTAATACCCTCGCTGTTATAGATTGCTTTATGTCTCGGTTTTTTCTTTCCACAATCCCGTTTCCCTCAGGAAGGAAGTGACAAGAGTACCGGAATGCAATGCCCATGCTGGTCATGGCCTCCTTATAAGCTCGAGAGCTAAAAGCAGGACCCTGGTCAGAATGTAGCATGCCAATTGCATATGTGCTGATATAGACTCGTAAATCTTTTATAACAGTTCTGGCGTCAGCCGAGCGCTGGTGTCTACATTTTAAGTGAATCTAGTCTTAAATAATATACATTGGGACGCATGTTTCCTGTTTAATCATGCGTATAGATCGCCTTATGCTTTCTATTAGGTGTTCTGGCACTACTTCGGCCGGTTCGCCACTGCGATCTCTGTTGCAGTTTTCACAATTTTTTGCAAATTTGTGATTATCCAAGCTCATTCCCGGCCACCAGTATTCTGATTGTAATTCTCTCCGAGATTCTTTTATCATCTGATGCCTTAGACCTAATCCCATATGTGCTTCTTGTATTAAGAAGATTCTCCTGTTCGTGTTTGGAATTACTCTATCCCCCACTCCAGGGATTCGAGCAAAAGGAACGGAGTTTGCATCGATTATGTATGTTTAATTGAGTGGATAGTTCACGGGTAATGCTGCACAGTCGCCTTTTGAAGACATTTTTACCGCCAGCATGGTTTCCCCGTCTATGTATTTTTCTGAACGCTTTTTTGTGGCTACGGAAGCCGGATTAGTTGCTTCCGCTGTGGCTGTCTCAGCCAATGAATTCCCTGCAGCGTGAAAGCCATCACGCTGATGACTCAGTGTATGTATCACGTGAGTCTTTCGTAGTTCTTTCTGTAAAAGAACTACTTGTTCCCAAAGCGTTTTTTGCTTGATTGTGGCACCTGTGTCATCTTTGTAACCGTTTTGAACCCATTTCTGCAATTCATGATTGTATGATCTGATGCAGGAATGCGAATCGCACACTATTAGTGTCGGGAATTTGCGATTGGCAATGTCGAGCGCCATTTTTAAAGCTTTTAATTCAGTTTGTTGACCTGAATTGTCTTTTACAGATTGTGATATTGTTACCAGTGGCATCAATTTATGTCCGCGCCACCGGCATTTGACAACCTCGCACGTAGCGTTATAAGCTTGTTTTCCCCAAACTGAGGGTTCTGCATAACTGTTTGTGTATATTACGCAGGCGTAAAGTTGTATGGGCAGAATGTCTTTAGGCAGAGGATATTCTTTTTCATATGTTAGATATTTAATTTTTTTCATTTCCGGGTCAAAATAGTATTTCACTTTGTCTGTAGCAAGAGAATTTTCCCATTGTATCCATTTTGGATCTAATGCCACGGTAGTTAAATTACATGGGCTTGTTATTGCCTCGAAGGCTGATTCTGCTGTTAAAACCGTAATCCGTCTGCCTTGGGCCTGGGCTCTTTCTTTTGCTACAGCTGTTTGAACCGCATTTACAACATTTTTCGCGAGACTGAATGTTTTTTCAGCTTGTGAGTACAAGTGTGATTTGTACGCTATTTGTACCTTTTCCCCCTCATTAGAGGTCAGGTACGTGAATCCGCATCTTCCTGGGATGACTCGTATTACAAGGTTGCGTGTATTATCGCGAGTTTGCAATTTTGTTTTTGCTAACATGTCTGTTTGCAATGATCTCAAAATTTCTGTGTGTTTTTGAGTCCAATTGATTGGTTTAAAATCAGGTTTTATTAATTCATAGAGAGGTTTAACCCTCTCTGCATAATTTAGAATGTAAGTTCTTCCGAAATTCAGGAAACCTAGTATTGATTGTAAGTTCCTCAGCCTTTTTGGTGCTTGGAGTACAGCACACTTCTCTAAGAAATTGTCTGCTAGGATTTTGCCTTCACTTGATAATTCATATCCTAAAAACAGGACTGTTAGATGGGCAATTCGGGACTTTTTAAAGTTGAATTTGTAACCCTCTGCTGCGAACCCAAGTATTATGGTGTTCACTCTTTTCAAGTGAGTATCCAAGTCATCATCTGTCAGATAGATGTCATCGACATAAGATAATGCCTCATCATCATACATTTGTAGTAACTCTGTTACTCTTGCTGAGAATAGTCCTGGGCTATTCTTGAACCCCTGTGGGAGTCGACATAAATTTCTGCGAGCCCATTATTGAGAAAGCAGTCAAATACCTGCTTTCCGTTGCTATGTTTTGATAAAAGAATCCATTAGAGATGTCTAATGTTGTTTTGTATTTTTTGTGCACAATGTTATTCATTAGTGCTGCACTGTGTGAGTTTTGTACTGCAAAAGTTTTGCAACATGAGTTAATGTGTCTGTAGTCCAAAACTAGACGATATGACTCGTCTGGTTTGGAGACAGGAAACAAGGGATTGTTCATTTGTGAGGTGCATGTTTCAATCACCCCCTGGTATTCAAGTTGATCTAAGATCTCCCTGACCTGTTTTTTAGCTTCTTGCTGAATTGGGTACTGCCTTTGTGCAGTTGGTTGACATTTTAATTGGATTTTGTGAGGAGGAGAGTCCTCATCCCATCCTACATGATTTTTATATAATGCAGGAGCTTGGGCTACTGCCCATTTTCTTGCAAGTGTATATTTTTTATGAATTGGAATGTGATTTGAGAAGGCAGGCATAATCATTTCTTCGCCATGAGGGCACTCCCTGACAAACTCTGGTGGCCAGTCTTTTTCAGCTAAAAGGATGTCATAGCCTTTGGATAGGTTATCCCAAAATAGACTCCTTATTTTCCTAGTCTTATCTCCCTCTATACGTAATGTCATCTCGTATATTTTATGAGGTTTGCTAACTCTGCTGTCTGCAGTTTCCACCTGAATGTATTCATTCGTGTCCCCTGTCTCCAGATGATTCATCAGGATCTTGCGAGCTATGGTCACTTCTGCTGCGCTGTCTAGCGCTGTCTGGGCCCACTCTCCGTTTTTCAGCTGTGTCCTCAGTATCCTCGGCATGTTTGACTATTTTAATGCTGGCTACCTTCTTTTTGGGAAATTGTAATTTTTTACTTTGATGAGCAGGTTCCTTGTCTTTGGACTTGACGTGCTCTTCCCTTTGTTCTGACCGTCCTCTTCTTTCCGATTTCTGCGAGGAAGTCTGAAAAGATCGAGAGGGACGTGTATCAATATCTTGATATCTATCAGGTTTTTTTAGATTATCCCTATTTCTAAGGTTGTATTTTTTCTCAGAGGGCTCCCTCTGGGGAGACTTGTGTCCTTGGTCCGGAGATCTTTCTCTCCGCCGAGGAGACCTTCCTCTGGACTGGAATCTTTTTTCTTTGGGAGTGGATTGTTTATTTCCATCCCAGCTCTTTTTTGGAGTGTTTAGATTATTTTTAATAAATATCTTTTCAGGATTTTCAGTTAGTTGGGGTTTTACTGGTTTCCCACCCAAACTATCTCTTCCTAGTTCTTCATAGGATTTTTCCATGATTCTGGCAAGTTCAAATGGTTGTTCTGCTATATCTGTTTCCTTCAATTTCTGGCGGATCGCAACAGATGCTGCTTCCCCTTTTATGTTGGCTAATAATATAGCCGAGACCTGCTTGAAGTCTTTTAGTAATTTCATACCCAGAGTTAAAGCAGGTTCTGGACCGTATTCATTTTGAATCTGTCTTAGCACATCGGGTATTACCGCCATGGACGGAACACCATGTGTTTTTGTGTAAATGGAAGCAAAGACTGTGCCCCAAGTGTCACAGTCCTCCACATGTGGTGCGATCCCCATTGGAAGGCAGATAGTCAGAATTCTGTGTTTCTCAGTAGGGGTAGTATCCGGAAATACTGCCTCTATTTGAGTGATTTTTTGTGCTAACCAGAATGGAATTTGTTCCCGTTTTATGGGTACTTTACCGAGACATGATTGTATGTTCTGTGGTGTAATTTTGTTTGTGTTCCCCTGATGAGGGGTCAGCTGTGGAATGTTAACAGTCGGTTGGACTGTTGAAGTCCGCATTACGTATTGGACTAATTGTCTATGTATTTTAATTATTATTTTTAGCTGGACTAAAAATTCTGGTACAGACATTTTTTCAATGTCTGGATGTGGTGTGTAGCTGGCTAGAACCGGCCACGTTGCTCCTGGTCTACCTAGTGGACCGAGCCTGGTGATGTGATTATTATGTTTTAGGGCGCCTTTAAACCAGAGCAGGTGCTCTTGGAATTTTAATGGGATTTCCACCTCCTCGAAAGGGGTGTACTCTTCCGGAGGTTCCTCTATTTTGTAATAGTGGAATTCGTGTGTGACAGCGTTTGCTGCTGGAAAGTTTATCCATGAATAGAATACCTCTGTCTGCCGATATTCATGTGCCTCAATTACGAATATGACTGTACCACCTCTCGATGTCAGTCCATTTTCTATAAGTTTAAGAGTTATAGTTTTTCTTATGTTGACCGGAATGAGTATTGCATCCGGGTCACTCTGTAGGAGACTTGTGTCATCCTCTAGGAGTCGAGCTGCTATTCTAGCTGCCTCCCTTTCTTCTTCACTTTCCCCCATTTTACTGGCAGAAAGGTTTTTGTTTGCAGATCAAGTTTCAAGGAAACAAAGATTAGGTGCACAATATTTTGGAACACTGTATCCTTCAACGTTGACTAAACCAAAAACTATACATAGAAATCTCTTCCTACTAAGTTTTGGTGGATTTTTAACCTTTTACCCACTCCAGACGTCTTTTGGAGTATTTACGGGAAAAAGGTCTGTGTTAAAAAGCACGACTGAGTTACTCTAACGTCTTGCGTTAGATTTATCGCCTTACCAAATGTTGGGCGCCATGTAGTGTAGTTCCTATATTCCCAATAGGCTCTGCGCATTGGAATAATATATTCAGCAGTGTAGACGTAGGACTGAGGTTATCTGGGTCTCTACTGACTATATTAGACTTAAGGTTTGCCAGCTAGCTCAGAGGTCACTAGAAACTTTCTCGAATAAACGAGGAGGAGTTTAACCTCCCTGGATAGACAAGAAGGGATTAGCTTCTGACAACCGTACAACATGACAACTTTGCGCTCCCTGAATAAGAGTATATCTCTAGAGTCGTGTGAAAACAAAAGAGAGCTATTTCACTCAGCCAAATGTGCGTACTTAGTTTCACCAGAATGCAGAGAAAAGAGAGATGGGCGTTTTCAATAAAAGGTGTTAATTATTGAGCAGTCTTCTTCCTCATACAAGAGAAATGAATTGCCACGATTGTTATAATTATGGTAAAATAAAGTGCGTACAGTAAAAGGAGGATTATAAAATAATACTGTAAAAGCATTGATATGGTTCTTGAGCCATATGATACTTTAAAATAGATGAAATATATACATACACATATCCATTGACTAATCGTACTCAACTGGTGCTTCTAACTATGCCTACCCCGGTGTACCTGACCTAAGCCTAATACGTGGGAAGGAGTAAGTAAGTAGCAGTTTAAGTTAAGTTTGTTTTGCCAAGAATCTGACTCAAGAATTCTCTGTAAGGGTTTAGTCAGTTCCGTACCTGGGTAAATAGAAAGCAGGAGGTCTTGTATCTCTCTCTAAGGGCTCGATATCCCAGCAACCCGCGAGGGTAGGCTGGAAACGCCGGAGCTGGATTTCTCGGCAGGAGAAAAGACAGCGTCTTTCTCAACGCGTCAAAGAGGAGGGGCAGCGTCCGTGGGCTCTCGCATCAGCTGGGCTCTCGGAAGTAGATAGCTGCTCTGCTCCAGAATTACCACCATGTGTTTGCTTAAGGCAACGTTGGTATATTTATACCTGAAAGGTGCCTGGGTTTGACGTAAGGTTGGACATAAGATGTCAATAAAGATGTCACTAAGAACTGGCCGTTCTTACAGTGCTTTACTGGAGTTCTAGGACGAAATCAAAACAATAGCAAGGGGGATTTCCCAGGTTGCTGGAGGCTTGTTTTTGTTTAGAGAACTCGGTGTGCTTACTAGGGGGCTGGAGAAGTAGCCTTGCTTAATGTGACAGTATGTGCTACGACTGAATTATGGATATGATTATTATGCCGTTGTATGGATATTATTGATTATAGCCGGACAAGGGCATAAAATAGGAATATCGATTCAGGTTTCCTAGATAACACACTACAACATGATTTGTCCCCATGTCACATTCTCTCTATGGAGATGCTATCCATGTTAATCTAGCTGTGTCTAATGTCATTTGTAGGAGAGATTCTCCAGAGAGCTCTAATTTGCGTAGCAGTGAGGTCTCCGTAGTAGAGTCTGAATAGGTTTGTTTTAAGACTGCTAACTTCTGCATCTTTTAATCAACTTTTATAGGCTAGATAGGATTTGGCTTTCTCCCTAATCACCGTTTTAAGGACTCTCCATAGGGTGCTACAGCCTGACACATGAAATAATCACTGATGGTGGATCTCTGCTGATCCAAGCATTAATTGAGACACATCAAGCACAGGAAGTAATCACTGACTGTTGGTTTCAGCTGATCCAAGCATTAATTGAGACGCATCCCGAACAGGAAGTAATCAATAACTGTGGATCTCAGCTGTTTTACACAGGACCCATCAAGGAGAGGAAACAATCACTGACAATGCATCTCAGTTCTTCTAAACCCAACAAGAACATGAACTAATCACTGACGCAGGACCTAAGCTGGTCCAACATTTCTCCAAAACCCATTGATAATTTTTATTATTCTTGTTTAGAAATGATTTGAGAAGTACATCTCTTACCCAAGGAAATAAAATTGACATCGCTTAGAAAATCCTAAAGCTGACCCAGCACCTTCACAAGGCTTTAGGACATAATCTATACCCCACAAAGGTCAACAGACACAAGTGTCAACAACAAAAGGCCACCAATTCAATAATGACTAGAGTAACACATTCCCCTCATCACACTCAGTAAACCACTATTCACTAAAAAAATACAATATTCTGTGGCAAGCCGATAGTATGCACACTTCACCAATAATGTAGTCACGATTCTGGAATCAAGAAATGTTCTAGCGGACATTTTGGAATTCCGATTATGACAGCAAAACAAAAGTGCAAAGGCACACAGAAAAATACATACACACATTCATACTCAGGTGCATAGGTGCATGTCTAAACTTACTGACAGATCATTCCAAACACATTCATACACAAACCCAGTGACACACAGACTCACACGGATGCACAAATTGACCCAGTAGGCCACATAGTCTCAATTTCGTCCACACTCAAACATACACAAACCTATAGAAAGATATGTTAAACAGACACAGGTAAGAGCACGCTCACAAAGAGATGATGCAAAACACATCCCCACATGCAAACACACACAGACGCATGCACTCCCACAAATGATTGTTCCCATGCACACACAAAACACACCAACAGACACATGCACACAGATAGACAAATGTCTGCATGGACACACCAGACGCCTACAATCTGTGCATACTTACTCCAACACAGGCCACATAACCATGTGATTACAGCTTTAAGGTTGGGACAGTAATTCTTGTTTTTGCTTCTTTCAGGAAGACCCCTGGAAAGATCTGGGCCCTAAACCCCCCCAGACCTTGGCTCTCCCGCCAATACATTTACCTGGTGGAGGCACGACCCAGGATGGAGTGTGAACCATTGGCCTCTCTGCATCTCTTACCTACACAGGTGCCTACACAGAGCAGCACACACACAATATCCGATCTTTAACTGCACAGGACTCACAGCTGCCACTCACCCTCATAGTGGTATACTGTTCCTCTTCCCTAAATTTAGACTCCAGAATGTATCCCATCTCTTTCCTCAGAGGACACAGCCAGTCCTGGAGCTTCACCTGCAGAGAGGAAACAGGTGACAACTGTAGATCTGTAAAGTGGAGTTGATTTTTTGATAATAAACACTGCATAATGATCCACCCATATGCAGATTATAAGTACCAGCCAAACAATTCCATTTTAATTACCAGTCATACATATCTTGATTTGTATGTTTTAACCACCGTTTTTCAAGTTAGATGCATCATCCACACTAACCCGAGATGTAAGTACCACACCACACATACAAATTTTAGGTTTGTGCATATTATAAAAGAATTGTTGGCCCAAACATAATAGATTTTCTGTGTATTGTTTAGCTTCTGTAAGGTCTGTTCCTTTCCCATATTTGATGTGATTTGTTGTATAAATGTTGCCTCAATATGTTGGCACTTGTTTTAGTGTCTACTGTATACATTCTATGTTTTCAATAGTATATAAAAAATGTTTTTTGTAATTGCAGACCTGATGGAGCTTGTGATACAACAGTGGAACGTACTGGCTGTTTTGCTGAGCCTTAAGCTGTATACTGGAAAAATAATAAAGAATTAATCTATAAGAGAAGTCTGGACTTCTTGGTTTATTTGGAGTCAAAGACTTATCTTTTGGTTGTTGTTGCCTCTCCGTTTGCGTATGAATTCAGAAGTTTTGATTTGGCACAGCTGATCTAGGTAGGTGGGCAACACAACTTAAATAGAAGGTTTACAGGAACCAGCCTGTGGGTGTGAAGAGGTGCCTTTAGCAGACCACATTTTTGCAAAATGTACTGAGAGGGGCTGGAGAAAGGTGAGTAGAAGGAAAGGAGCAGGGCCTTCAGAAGGCATATGGTGAGAGGGGCAAAACATGGGTGCGTAGAGGAAAAGGAGTATAGTGAAAAGTTGATGTTAGACCTGCAATCCTTGGCAGGGTTTCCCCTAACGTTTTGCCTTCAACCCTCTTGTTTGCTAACTTTATATTGCTGGTTTTAGGACTCCGAGCACTTTACGACTGATAAACAGTGTTAAAGTGCTTGTGTTCTCTCCTTAACCTGTTTGCCGCAGTTCGGGCATTCCACTGCGCGGGCGGGGCCACGTCAGCCAACGGACGTGCGCAGCACTACCAAGGTAGTGCTTGCGACGGCCGCTGGGCGACTGGCGCACTTAAGGGGCCAAAAACATGGTAAGATTGGCTTATAGCCAGTTGGCACAATAATGTACTTGTAAGTCCCTAGTAAAGTGGACCTACCTGGGCCCAGGGTCTGTAAATTAAATGCTACAGGTAGTTCTACAGCACCGATTGTGCCAGCCACTTAAGTAACACTGTAAACATGCCTTAGGTCTCCCAATGCAGCCTGTGTGTGCAGTTTTAAACTGCCATTTCGACCTGGCCAAATAAATATTTAGCTAGGGCCAACCCTTTATTAATAAATTAAATAAGTCTCCCCCATGGTAGGCCCTGGACAGCCCAGAGTGCAGTGTATTTAAAAAGTGTGACATGTACGTTTAAGTTTTACATGTACTTACTAAAGTCATTTTTCACTATTGCAAGGCCTACCTCTCCAATAGGATACCTTTTGGAGTTACCTTATTACATTTTATAAGCATAATTTCCATAAGGGAACAGGTAGCAGCTCATATTTGCTGTCTTTGGAATAGTAAAGTAAAATCCTAACTGAGGGTAAAGTCAGATTTAAAATTGCAGTTTTGAAAATGCCACTTTTAGAAAGGTGCCGTTTTTCTGCCTTAGCCATTTGGTGCTTGTAGCCTATCTCTGGGTCAAATGACAGCGTGAGGTTGACAGTTGGACATCAAACCACACATGACAAGTTTGTCTGGATGAGCCATCACTGGAAGGATGGGAGGGAGGAGCTGTCCTCCACCTGAATACTTGCACTTGAATAGGCTATGTCCTGTCTCCACACAAAGTGCTGCATTCCCCCTGACATTAATCTGGAGCCAGGGCAGGAAAGGCAGGACATCTGTTCATGTCAAAGGCCTGCCTCTATACGTTTGGGTATGTATACTGTACCTCAGAAACCACCACTTAATTTCACTTCTGGTCTGTGGATACTCTGCTAAGAAGAAGGACTGCTTGGGGGATGAGAATGCTTTCAAGACTATACATGCTATGATTGCTGCCATTGACCAGTTATGTGTGTTATGCATCTGCAAGTTTAATCAAAAAGATCATAAAAAAATGAAATAAATAGAAGGACTGCTGTGCTGCTGAAAGGACTGCCACTCTGCTGCTCTGAAGGACTGCTGCCCTGCTGCCCTGCTGATTGGCTGCCTGCTGCCCTCTTGCCTGGGTGAGAAGGATTAGACCTGTATCTCTGGAACTCCGAACCCCAGAGTGACTCCAAGGGCTAGTTGCCTGAAATCCAGGTCTGAAGCCTCAGGGACACAACAGACTTCCAACAAGCTTGCACCAGATGATAAAGGCACATCACAGGCCTCCCAGCAGATGAAGACACCATGATTTGATCACCCCCGGGTAGAGCTAAAAGGCAACAGTTACCGGCACGTAACCCACATCAAGGTGAGTTAAGACCAATTTCAATTTGTTATTAGTTGCAATAAGCGTGTACATAATCTTTGTTTTTACAGCATTTTTGGCAACATTAAAATCTTCTGCTATGAAGAATTTTAGGGATGGGTGGGTGGGTATTTGCTGCTACGGCTCAAACGAGAACAGAGAAAGAGAGGGCTCAGGGAGGGTCGTCCGGGCCTCTAAACCTCCTGTCTCTCACTGCCAAAACCCCCCCCCCTGGTTGTGCACAAGGGGTCCAGGCCACTCCTCCCTCCTGAAGAATCCCTTTATGTCGGACACTCTACAGTCATTCCAACTCGAAGAAGAGAGTAGACTCTGGAGGGAACATGACCCAGCAGAGGAAAACCTCTCTGACAATCTTCTCCTGGGTGCAATGAAAACTAAGGGTCAGTGTGTTCAAACCCTTGGTGCGACTAAGGCCTTCCTTCACCTCACTAATCGCTGGTACGGGTTACATTCCTGGTAGGGTTCTTTGTTCGCTCCTCTAGAATGTTGTGAGTAATCCCAGCTCGTCAACTGGATCACTGACAGAATATCGACAGTCAAAATATCGAGTTGCCAAAATATCGAGGTAAAAATATCGAATGCCAGAATATCGACTTCCTATCTACAAAAAGGTAAGTACAAAAATATTGACTCCAAAATATCGATAGGAACAAATATAGACAGCCAAAATATTGAATGTTTTAAATATCTTAAAATTAATATAAAAATAATATAATAATAAATATAATTGATTTAAACATACTTAAAATACTTAAATAAACTTAAAATTAATAAATAATTACTGTAACTTTAAAAAATAAAAAAATTAATTTATTTTAAATCCTATATATATATATATATATATATATACATATTATTAACAAAACATATACAAAATTTTTTCCGTAGGATAGCGAGAGGGTTAAATTTACTATTCCCACTCCAGAGAGTGCAACAGTAGGGAAAGCGTTGGATAGCGTAGGGGTAAAAATTACTATTCCGTCTCCGGAGAGCGCAACAGTAGGGAAAGCGTTGGATAGCGTAGGGGTAAAAATTACTATTCCCACTCCAGTGAGCGCAACAGTAGAGAAAGCGTTGGATAGCGTAGGGGTAAAAATTACTATTTCAACTCCAGAGAGTGCAACTGTAGGGCAAGCGTTGGATAGTGGAAGGGTAAAAATTAACATTACCACTCCAGAGAGAGCAACAGTAGGGAAAGCGTTGGATAGCGTAGGGGTAAAAATTACTATTCCGTCTCCGGGGAGCGCAACAGTAGGGAAAGCGTTGGATAGCGTCGGGATAAAATTTACTATTACCACTCCAGAGAGAGCAACAGTAGGGAAAGCGTTGGATAGCGTAGGGGTAAAATTTACTATTCGTCACTCCAGAGAGCGCAACAGTAGGGAAAGCATTGGATAGCGTAGGGATAAAAATTACTATTCCTACTCCAGAGAGTGCAACAGTAGGGAAAGCGTTGGATAGCGTAGGGGTAAAAATTACTATTCCAACTGCAGAGAGCGCAAAAGTAGGGAAAGCGTTGGATAGCGTAGGGATAAAAATTACTATTCCAACTCCAGAGAGTGCAACAGTAGGGAAAGCGTTGGATAGCGTCGGGATAACAATTACTATTCCAACTCCAGAGAGTGCAACAGTAGGGAAAGCGTTGGATAGCGTCGGGATAAAAAATACTATTCCCACTCCAGTGAGTGCAATAGTAGGGAAAGCGTTGGATAGCGTAGGGGTAAAAATTACTATTCCAACGGCAGAGAGCGCAAAAGTAGGGAAAGCGTTGGATAGCGTAGGGATAAAAATTACTATTCCAACTCCAGAGAGTGCAACAGTAGGGAAAGCGTTGGATAGCGTCGGGATAAAAATTACTATTCCAACTCCAGAGAGTGCAACAGTAGGGAAAGCGTTGGATAGCGTCGGGATAAAAAATACTATTCCCACTCCAGTGAGTGCAATAGTAGGGAAAGTGTTGGATAGCTTAGGGGCAAAAATTACTATTCCAACTCCAGAGAGTGCAACAGTAGGGAAAGCGTTGGATAGCGTCGGGATAAAAAATACTATTCACACTCCAGTGAGTGCAATAGAAGGGAAAGCGTTGGATAGCATAGGGGTAAAAATTACTATTCCAACTGCAGAGAACGCAAAAGTAGGGAAAGCGTTGGATAGCGTAGGGATAAAAATTACTATTCCAACTCCAGAGAGTGCAACAGTAGGGAAAGCGTTGGATAGCGTAGGGGTAAAAATTACTATTCCCACTCCAGTGAGCACAACAGTAGAGAAAGCGTTGGATAGCGTAGGGGTAAAAATTACTATTTCAACTCCAGAGAGTGCAACAGTAGGGCAAGCGTTGGATAGTGGAAGGGTAAAAATTACTATTACCACTCCAGAGAGAGCAACAGTAGGGAAAGCGTTGGATAGCGTAGGGGTAAAAATTACTATTCCGTCTCCGGAGAGCGCAACAGTAGGGAAAGCGTTGGATAGCGTCGGGATAAAATTTACTATTACCACTCCAGAGAGAGCAACAGTAGGGAAAGCGTTGGATAGCGTAGGGGTAAAATTTACTATTCGTCACTCCAGAGAGCGCAACAGTAGGGAAAGCATTGGATAGCGTAGGGATAAAAATTACTATTCCTACTCCAGAGAGTGCAACAGTAGGGAAAGCGTTGGATAGCGTAGGGGTAAAAATTACTATTCCAACTGCAGAGAGCGCAAAAGTAGGGAAAGCGTTGGATAGCGTAGGGATAAAAATTACTATTCCAACTCCAGAGAGTGCAACAGTAGGGAAAGCGTTGGATAGCGTCGGGATAAAAATTACTATTCCAACTCCAGAGAGTGCAACAGTAGGGAAAGCGTTGGATAGCGTCGGGATAAAAAATACTATTCCCACTCCAGTGAGTGCAATAGTAGGGAAAGCGTTGGATAGCGTAGGGGTAAAAATTACTATTCCAACGGCAGAGAGCGCAAAAGTAGGGAAAGCGTTGGATAGCGTAGGGATAAAAATTACTATTCCAACTCCAGAGAGTGCAACAGTAGGGAAAGCGTTGGATAGCGTCGGGATAAAAATTACTATTCCAACTCCAGAGAGTGCAACAGTAGGGAAAGCGTTGGATAGCGTCGGGATAAAAAATACTATTCCCACTCCAGTGAGTGCAATAGTAGGGAAAGTGTTGGATAGCTTAGGGGCAAAAATTACTATTCCAACTCCAGAGAGTGCAACAGTAGGGAAAGCGTTGGATAGCGTCTGGATAAAAAATACTATTCACACTCCAGTGAGTGCAATAGAAGGGAAAGCGTTGGATAGCATAGGGGTAAAAATTACTATTCCAACTGAAGAGAACGCAAAAGTAGGGAAAGCGTTGGATAGCGTAGGGATAAAAATTACTATTCCAACTCCAGAGAGTGCAACAGTAGGGAAAGCGTTGGATAGCGTTGGGATAAAAATTACTATTCCAACTCCAGAGAGTGCAACAGTAGGGAAAGCGTTGGATAGCGTAGGGGTAAAAATTACTATTCCGTCTCCGGAGAGCGCAACAGTAGGGAAAGCGTTGGATAGCGTAGGGGTAAAAATTACTATTCCCACTCCAGTGAGCGCAACAGTAGAGAAAGCGTTGGATAGCGTAGGGGTAAAAATTACTATTTCAACTCCAGAGAGTGCAACAGTAGGGCAAGCGTTGGATAGTGGAAGGGTAAAAATTACTATTACCACTCCAGAGAGAGCAACAGTAGGGAAAGCGTTGGATAGCGTAGGGGTAAAAATTACTATTCCGTCTCCGGAGAGCGCAACAGTAGGGAAAGCGTTGGATAGCGTCGGGATAAAATTTACTATTACCACTCCAGAGAGAGCAACAGTAGGGAAAGCGTTGGATAGCGTAGGGGTAAAATTTACTATTCGTCACTCCAGAGAGCGCAACAGTAGGGAAAGCATTGGATAGCGTAGGGATAAAAATTACTATTCCTACTCCAGAGAGTGCAACAGTAGGGAAAGCGTTGGATAGCGTAGGGGTAAAAATTACTATTCCAACTGTAGAGAGCGCAAAAGTAGGGAAAGCGTTGGATAGCGTAGGGATAAAAATTACTATTCCAACTCCAGAGAGTGCAACAGTAGGGAAAGCGTTGGATAGCGTCGGGATAAAAATTACTATTCCAACTCCAGAGAGTGCAACAGTAGGGAAAGCGTTGGATAGCGTCGGGATAAAAAATACTATTCCCACTCCAGTGAGTGCAATAGTAGGGAAAGCGTTGGATAGCGTAGGGGTAAAAATTACTATTCCAACGGCAGAGAGCGCAAAAGTAGGGAAAGCGTTGGATAGCGTAGGGATAAAAATTACTATTCCAACTCCAGAGAGTGCAACAGTAGGGAAAGCGTTGGATAGCGTCGGGATAAAAATTACTATTCCAACTCCAGAGAGTGCAACAGTAGGGAAAGCGTTGGATAGCGTCAGGATAAAAAATACTATTCCCACTCCAGTGAGTGCAATAGTAGGGAAAGTTTTGGATAGCTTAGGGGCAAAAATTACTATTCCAACTCCAGAGAGTGCAACAGTAGGGAAAGCGTTGGATAGCGTCGGGATAAAAAATACTATTCACACTCCAGTGAGTGCAATAGAAGGGAAAGCGTTGGATAGCATAGGGGTAAAAATTACTATTCCAACTGAAGAGAACGCAAAAGTAGGGAAAGCGTTGGATAGCGTAGGGATAAAAATTACTATTCCAACTCCAGAGAGTGCAACAGTAGGGAAAGCGTTGGATAGCGTTGGGATAAAAATTACTATTCCAACTCCAGAGAGTGCAACAGTAGGGAAAGCGTTGGATAGCGTCGGGATAAAAAATACTATTCCCACTCCAGTGAGTGCAATAGTAGGGAAAGTGTTGGATAGCTTAGGGGTAAAAATTACTATTCCAACTCCAGAGAGCGCAACAGTAGGGAAAGCATTGGATAGCGCAGGGATAAAAATTACTATTCCAACTCCAGAGAGTGCAACAGTAGGGAAAGCGTTGGATAGCGTAGGGGTAAAAATAACTATTCCCACTCCAGAGAGTGCAACAGTAGAGAAAGAGTTGGATAGCGTAGGGTTAAAAATTACTATTCCCACTCCAGTGAGTGCAACAGTAGGGAAAGCGTTGGATAGCGTAAGGATAAAAATTACTATTTCTACTCCAGAGAGTGCAAAAGTAGGGAAAGCGTTGGATAGCGTAGGGATAAAAATTACTATTCCCACTCCAGTGAGTGCAACAGTAGGGAAAACGTTGGATAGTGTAGGGGTAAAAATTACTATTCCCACTCCAGTGAGTGCAACAGTAGGGAAAGTAAATACACCATAAATAAATATAAATACCATAAATATTAATACCAATTACAAATTATTTAAAATATTTTACAATTTTATAAAATGTATTAATTAATCAATTAAAATTACAAATAAAAATTAACTAATAATAAAAATTACCTACTAATACTAATTATTTGCCAATTACCAATAAATTAATTAACAATATGAAAATAATTAAAAATTAGACACAAATAAAAATATTTAAAAAATGTAATTACTTGAGGAGCTACGCGGGCATCCAAGATGGTCGCGTGAGCAGAGAGCTCCCGAGACCCGTGCCGCCCTTCTGCAAATATCCTTAACATATCCTTATTCTGAATATGGGCTTCTGAAGACGAACTCTTGCTGACCTCAACATCCTTTTCTAAATTGAATTTGGACGTCGGGAGCTGTTTTTACATCGACTTCAACTTTTTCGGCCTGCCCCAGACGGGGCCGGGGGACTCTGCTGCTTCACAGGCCGGGGAGTAGTTGAACAACAACGGCCAGCGGAATTCCCCCCAGTCGGCCTCATCCTCACTTTCGGTTTCGTTTTCTACTTCGAGCTCCGTGTGATCGATACTCTCCCAGATCCATTTCGGATCCGGTGCGGCTTTGCCCTGCTGTCGAGCTCTGCCCCTCCTGAGGGCTTTGGCCTCCTGCTCTATTGACACTTCTCCATTTTTGGCCTATTTCTTGTCTTCCTTGGCCCCATCAAGATCGGCCATTTTTACCAGGTCTAGAGGGCCCCTTTGGGGCACAGCTTCCAATATGGCCACCAAACCAGAAGTCGAGAAGCGCAAGACAAAGACGCCGGTCCGTGGGGGACATACCCAGACTAACGTCATGGACCGATACACCCAACCGATGGTGTCCCCCGGCGGTACCGCCCGTACTCTTGATGACCCCAGGGCGGACTCGACCGCGCCTACAGACGTCTCTCTCCGAGAAGTCATGAGTGCCATCACGGGTATGCAGGCCTCTATGGGACAGCAATATGAGGCTCTTGCATCCAAAATCGACACTGTGGCCGTGGATGTTACGCTGATTAGAGCGGATATGGCCAAAACTAATGAGAGGGTGAAGGTGTTGGATTTGAAGACCTCCAGCCTGATCCCTGATGTTGCGGACGCACAGACTGAGATCGGCAACCTGAGATCATCGCACGACTTGATGGCCCGTCGGCTGGAGGAGCATGAAAATAGGGCCAGGCGCAATAACGTGCGCATCATTGGTGTGCCGGAAAACCCTGAGTACTCTGCTGTCGACCTCCTCGTAGAGGACCTGGTCCTGAATCATCTAGCTCCCGCCGGACTCAGCAAATTCTTTGCGGTCAAGCGTGCATACCGTTTTCCGGGCGGGAAGGTGAAGTTGGGTGCCCCCCCGAGACCAATTGTTGCCAGGCTTTTTCATTTTCGAGATAGAGACGCTATTCTCCAAGCCTCCCGGGAGCATGGCCCCTTGAAGTTCGATAATACCACCGTGAACTTTTATCCGGACTTTACTCCTCAGATCCAGCAACAGAGACTGGGGTTTCAGGGGGTGAAGAAGCGACTGCGAGACCTGGGCCTCAAGTACGCTATGTTGTTTCCGGCCCGGTTGCGGATCGAATATGAGAAACGGACCTTCTTCTTTGACCGCCCGGACAGTGTCAGTTACTGGCTTGATTCCTTGCCGAAAAGGGGTGAGCGATCTGAGCACCCCGGTGGCGCCGAGAGGGGCACGCCAGATCAAGAGTGACATTATGGCTCCCGACGTCTACTTTTTCTAATCGTTTGTCAGCTGAGTTTTGCTATTTGTTCCTTTATTATTGTTTTTTGATGGGTCCGAGGGTGGCGGGGGTGTAAGGGACTCTTCCTCCTCCGGGGTTCTTCGTGTAGATTAGTTTCATGATTGGGTGACAGGCGCACTGCAAGTTGGGGTGGTTTCTAGTTTGAATGCAGGGGTGCAGGGTGGGGGGTGTTGTATCGGGTTCTTGTTGGGGGGTGGGGGTAGGGAGTGTTTGTTTATTTGTTTCCTTCACATGGCATCGTATTGTTTGCGTAGCTCCTTCACCTGCGGGGCTTCATGAGGGCGGGGCTCTGGTCCTTTCTCGGGATGGGGGGTAGTGAGTTGAGACTGCTGTCCTGGAATGTCAATGGTTTGGGAGACAGAATAAAACGAGGGGTTGTGCTGCAGTTCCTTCGACGCCACTCCCCTGATATTGTTCTACTGCAAGAAACGCATTTAATTGGCAACGCTTGCCAGGCGTTGAATAGACGTGGATATCGACTAGTTGCGCATGCTGGTTTCACCTCTGGCTCCAGAGGGGTGGGCATTCTGATCAGATATTCTCTCCCCCTCGAAATTGACGAGATAATGCTCGATGACAGGGGTCGATATGCTGCGCTCTCTGGGAGATGGGAGGGTAAGACGCTTTCCGTAGTCACAGTCTATGTCCCTCCAGGCCTACAGGCCACCACCTTTGCTGACCTCGGGCGGCTTCTACTGGGGCTACCTGAAGGTTTTCTGATTCTTGGCGGGGATTTTAACTCTGTGGTTTCCGGCACTTCTGATCGTTACCCCCCCCGGGCCTTACCTAGATCTCAAATGTGGCTTAGTGAGCTGATTGAAACCTTCGGGCTGACGGATGGTTGGAGACTCATGCATCCCACACAGTTGCAATATACGTTCCACTCCGGGGCCCATGGTAGCCTTTCCAGACTAGATTATTTCCTCATGCCTGCAGCACAGTCGCCCTCCATCAGGGAGATCCGTCACCTTCCTAGGGGCATCTCTGATCATTCCCCGCTGTGGTTCATTGTTGAGGCTGGAGTGGGTAGCGAAGGTAGAGTGGCTCCCATAAATCCGTGGTACTTTCGGAATCCTAAGACCCGCTCCGAGCTGGTAAAGGCTATTGACTGTTACTTTAATGAAAATGTGGGGTCTGTTTCTTCTTCCATCTCATTGTGGGAGGCTTTCAAGACTGTTGTTCGTGGGCATTCATTGTCATTGATCGCTGCTTGTTCCCATCAGAATCCCAACCTGTACCGCCCTACATCATTTGGGAACAGTTTATGTCACAAATGGGAAAGATTACCCAATATAAGACTTGGCCAGACTTAGCCAGATCTATCTTTCGAGTCCCAACGTGTATAGAATGTTAAATCTGTATCAGGTGGTATCTGAAGAGCAGTGCTAAAATTGGGTAAAGAAGAGGAAAATTATTTTAATAGGCACCTCCCTTTCCCAACAATAAAAACAGTGCATAGGTAGTGCTAACAAATAACTACCCAGATGTGCGTGATGGTCGACATGTTTCTACAGTTTACCTAGGGCCCATAGGTCACCTACTGCTTCATCAGGACCTAGTATGCTACTGCTAAATTTGGTGAAAAAACAAAGGTGAAATGTAAAATAATCATCACCTGGAATTCTCCTGTTGTAAAGATCCCAGGATGTCACAATGTAACAAACACACATACAAGAAAAAGAAAGATATACGTTATAACAAATTTTTTGAAAATTCTTGAAAATTTTCAGTGTAACAACAATGGTATCTTATGTCATCATGTACCTGCTTGTTTAATTAAACGGTCAGGAGGATATAATGCAAAATATCATGTTTCCCGTGAAGGTATAACATGAGAGCGATCAAAAGTATGAAAGTTCACTCACCCAATCGTTAGGAGAATGTAGCTCCACCTCACCTGGCCACAGCGCAGGTAAAACGGAGCACCGCTCTGTACAGACAGATTAAACAAAAACGAAGTCAGAGGAAGCACTCTGAGGCTGGGGAAATAGTGCTAATGTATTCTAAAGTTAATTTAACAGGAGCGGGTGAGACTAGGTAATATAGCTGCACCCGCCTTTTTAAACTGTCCTTTATCAAGTGTAAGGATTAGTTCTGATATAACGATCATTATTGTTATATCGCTCTTAGTTGGTAAATATCTGTGAGCATTGAGAAATGAATCGCTATGGTAAGGTAGGAGTGAGTCCCACTGTGATTCTAACAAGGAAGGACTCGTCTCGAAACAAAGTGTGACCGTCTTTTTAAAGTAAAGTTCTTCTATCAAGCCGCACTTACATTCAATCACTGCTCGATCCTCATTACCCTTCAAGAGGCTCACTCCAAGTGACACGCTTGTCTCTACAATCAACTTACCTGTCCGTCGGTACTCCGGACGTCCGTCTGGGCTGTCTGTGGGAGGTACCGGGCAGACAGGCAAGAGTCACTTTTCAACTTCCGTGTTTGCGGTGGCGGCGTGCGTCGGGTGACAATGTCACGGCGCCCCGCTCAGAATGGGAGGTGCCTATTAAAATAATTTTCCTCTTCTTTACCCAATTTTATATCTTATCACTTTAACACGTTTTGTTTTTCACTATTTAGCACTGCTCTTCAGATACCACCTGATACAGATTTAACATTCTATACACGTTGGGACTCGAAAGATAGATCTGGCTTAGTCTGGCCAAGTCTTATATTGGGTAATATTTTCCATTTGTGACATAAACTGTTCCCAAATGATGTAGGGCGGTACAGGTTGGGATTCTGATGGGAACATCTCGAACCTTATGGAGAGTACCTGATGTTTGATTTCGCCATCTGTATACAGACACACATCCTCTGTTTCTTAGTTTGACCCCTTGCTACCATTTAGTTGGTATTTATATAGGTATAAGGGTTGTAGCACAGGTTGGTCGTTAAATATTCCCTTGGACCCCCCCTTTCTTGTTATAAATGTTATGTGAGCAGCCTCTGCTGCGGGTCCTTCCTTTTCCTTTTCTTTTTCAAACTTTTGCATACAGGCAGCATTTAATTCTAAGTTGGAGTTGAGGAACTTTATAGTCTGAGTTAATACGCTACTATTCACTCAATTGTGAACTCTACTTATCGTGATAATGGCTACCAATCTGGGTTTGGCATTTGACGAAGAAGAGGTACAAAACATACTTTTAGAAAATCCAAGCGTGTTGGATCTCTTACCCGCAGTACAGGTTAACACTGATGAGGGGTGGGCCAAAGTCCTCGTACTGAAAAAGAACCAGGCAAGAGTTTGCGTACATGGTATTACCATGGCAGATTATTTACGCGGCAATTGTGCCCCCAGTGGACTTATAGTGACCAATGCTCTGCGTCTATTTCTAGACGATAAAGATTTTTTTAAAGATTGGTACCTCATAGCGTGGAGATGTACACGCGACTGGTTGGTGTTGATCATCAAGACAGCTAAAAGGACTGCAGACAAGATCCTAATTGAAATTCAAATCTAGGAGGGTCAGATCAAGACCACGATCTCCTCAAGTAAGGTGTTCTCCAAGAAACAGGATGAAGGCAATAAGACCAGCAAAGAATTTCGTGACTCCACTTTGTTCAAAAAATTGGAGAAATTCAAAAAAGACTTAGCACATTTCTCGATGGAAAAAATCTACCCATACACCGGTGATGAGTACCCTCCACCAGTATTCAACAAGAACGGTCGAAAAGGAGGTTCCAGTTACGGTACCTCCAGCTCTGATGGTGGCTCAAGTGATTCCGACTCATCCAATCAGGGGAGCACCCAAACGAAGTATAGAGGTAGAGGTAACAACAGGAGAAACTTGAGAGGCTATGGCCAACAATTTGCTCAACCGCCGGGACCCCCTTGGTGGCAACCGTCACCGTGGGGGCCTCCACCCTACCCTCCAATGATGGGACACTACGACCCACAGCAACTATTTCAGAACTATAACCAACAGCATTTTTGAGGGTCTGGCCAGAGAACACGAGGCCGTCAACGGGCATCACAACAAGGCCAAGTATGGTGGAATCTACCCCCACAGACAATGGATTTGAGGAGCGAAAAGACAATTGTACATGATCAAGCGGGGACGTCGACAGGGCCAACACTGTAATCAATCTCAGCTCTTACCAGTTGACCGAAATGGAAGAACGGATTCTTAATAAAGGCTGAGGATTCGTCTCTACCAACAAAGGCGATCCTTTCATTGCTCATATCGAAATGGGCAAGTTCTTTAGGAAAATTAGGCTCCGTTACCTTTTTGCCAACAAGAATCAACCTCCAAGTGAGAGCACTACTACAGAGGAGAATACGGGTCTTAAACGACTGTCGACCTTCAACCCCACCACAATAGGACTGCCGGCGAAAGTACTAACCTTTGAAGAGGCTGTAGACCATGATTTGAGGGAACTCTTCCGTCATGAACACAGACCCTATAACAACATGTCGCGAAAAGAACAAGAAGCAGTAAGAGTGTTGGCCAATAACCAATCCGTGATTATTAAACCGGCGGATAAAGGTGGTGCAGTAGTGATACTTGATTCGAATACTTATCGGGAAGAGTGTCTTCGTCAACTAAATGACACCAAGGCATACCGCAAGTTAACTGCTGATCCCACGGAGAGATTAACCAGAGAAATCAGCCAAATTGTGGAGGAAGCCCTCAGTGAGGGTTGGATTACAGCAAAGGAAGTGCAGTACTTGTGCACTGTGCACCCTAGGATACCTTATTTTTATCAGCTCCCTAAGATACATAAACCACAACGCCCGCCCCCTGGTCGTCCCATCATTTCCGGGATAGGCTCTCTACTAGAACCTTTATCGACATTTGTCGATGTTTTTCTTAAACCGATGGTGTAGGAAGGTGGCTACCTGACTATGGTTACCCCAGATTTTTTGCCTTGTGTTTAGCTGGATTTTGACTTAGTTGGCCTGGTTCCCTGCTAATCAGGGCCCCAGGCAATCTGCTCTTTCTGTAAAATGGATTCCATGTACCCTAGGTACATACCACAATTGAAAATGGACTCCTTGTCAGCCCCTGTACCATGCACTATAGGTGCCCAGGGCATAGGTGCCACCAAGGCCTACCAGGGGCTGCAGCATATCTTTTGCCACCCCTGGCTGGTTCTTAAATTGACACAACTGGCTGATCACTCAGCTGGGGCAAGGTGGTGTAATCACCCCTTGCTTAGATATAGTATACCTATATCTAAACCTATATCTGGACACATATAAACCTGTGAGCCACTCCTATGGAAGGCCTCATCAATCCTGGAGGCAGAGTGCGTGGTTTAATGTGAGATGGAGCTCTAGCATGAACTGAGCCTGTCTGCAGCTGTCGGGAACAACTCCCTAAGCTGTTTCAGGATAATGCTATACCATATACTCTTAAGTGCATTATAATCCTCGCGGTTATAGAGCAACTTTGGTTTGGCTTTATCAAAACATGTCGTGTAAGGTGTCATACGATTTGGAATACTATCCCCTCGCCAGTCCTGGCGATGGGGATAGCATTCCACCCCTCTAGAGGGAGAAGACATGTTACTTTACTTAAATGCGGTTAATTTCTAAAAGTGCCTCAGATCCACAAAATGGATGCTTCTGCCACAGACACAAGTCTGACCCCCTGAAGCTGACCGAAACTCAGCCAAAGGGGTCTGGACAAAGGGTTTCCTGTCGCAGGGAGGTGTCACACCCCCCCAGACAGGAGATAGTGGATTGTAGCAGGGAGGTTTGAAAGAAACCAGACACTGCTTGGGGCGCACAAGGCTGCCCCTTGCATAATCCGGCCAAACCGGTTCTGGGGCACCCCAGCCCCTGACCCAGCGCGGCCTGGATCAAAGGAAAGGGGTGTAACCACCCCCTTCCTGGGTCCCACCCATAGGAGGGGACCTAGCAGGTAATCCAGCCCCCTAGATTGGTATAAGAACGGGAGCAGTGCCAAAGCACTTCAGATTATCCTGATGAAACATAAGAAACGAAACTCTGGACCCTTCGACATCCTACTCAACGTAGAAGACTGAAGAATCTCCCTTGTGGTCAAGGAGTGACCACCCTGTGCAAACAGGCACCATCCAGCCATCGACGTCTGCTTTGTTGCAGTTCCCGCCGGAACTCGAGTGACAGAGATGAACGAGATCAAGCTTGCCTGCCTTCTAACAGCCCGATCCACAGTCCCTGCAGAGCTGAGACCCGTGAAAGCGACTGGAATCGTGGGGAACGCCATCTTGAAAAGACCACGAGATGCTGACCGTGCAGCCCACGAGTGACCCTCGAAGCTGTACACCGGGGTTTGAGAAGCCCCAACCCTGAGCCACTCTTGCACCGAAGTTCAGCCCTCCACACTCGACGAGTGCTGCGTGGGGCCCTTCTGCTTCTTTTGGCTCAACACGTTGGCCAGTCCCTTGCCAGCTGGCTTGTGGCCCCTGTGCCGACGAAAAACGAAATACAACTTGTGATTCTGGTTGCTCCAGACTTGCACCAGCTCCCCTGAAAAGGAGCCCCCACTCTGACCTTCCTGGTCCGAGTGAAAAGCAATCTTCTGGTTCCGCCTGGATTGCTTTTGCCAAGTGTTGTTTGCTCTAATCTTGAAGCCAACAGCGCCGACGGCTAGAGCCTTTGTGGGACAGATTGTGACCTGCTCCTGGACTTCGTAGATGCCCCAGAGCCTATGTGACAGCGGAGAGAAGCTCCTCGACAACCACCTGATTGCGCCTGACATTGCCTGGTTCCATCCTGGTTCCACCGTGGTCACTGCTGAGTGACCCAGACTCTGTCCCCTCTGCTTTCAGGTACTTTTCAACTTCGATCCACCCTTGGATCCCACCGGACACTTCTCCTTCCCAGCGCCTGCAGCCTCTTCAGCTTCAAGCACCAAGAACCAGCGTGACGAAACCCGACACTACTTCGACCCTGTGCACCCGCTTCCCGTGGGTGAGGTAACATTGCAACGCCGGTGTTCCCACACTGGTACACACCTCTAGGGTCTGTGTCTTAAGTTTTGTCTTTCTAGGTTCAGCGGAAGTTTACTAAAACTCTATTTGTGTAACTTTTACGCACCATTGACTAACATTGGTGCATGCGTGCGCTTTCAGCGCTGCACCCGAATCCCGCTGGCTTTTCCCGACTTCAGCATTGCATGTCCCGACTGCTCCCAGCGATTCCCTAGGCCCTAGGCCTAACCACTGTTCGATTGGTATCTCTTATACCACTTGTTTAGTATATGGTCTGAGTGGCCCCCCGCCCTCATCCATAATTGTGCAACTTTGTATGTTATACTGTGCTTTTTGATTTAACGCTTGTGCCCCTTTGTTCATAAAGAGTACTGGGGATTATTTTTAGTAATAAATACATATATTTTTATAATATATACTTGTGTGGTGTCCTTTCATTTGATATTACAGGACTGTGATTGGTAAAACAGCTCGCTTAACACGACCTCTTGAGTTGAGCCTTTAAGGCTGCTTAGTCTATGCTACCCTTAAGATAGCTTGTCTATAAGGTTGACTTACAACCAGACAACATAAGGGGATATTTGGACTGATACAAGGTGGTTCCAGAATTGGGAACATCATATATCAGGCCAATTTCTCACAGATGGTGAGAGAAATGCCCACCTATTTAAAAGATACTAAGGATGTTCTTAGACTTCTCCCGCAGATTGACTATGACAAAGATCAAGACATCCTTGTATCATTAGATGTAGAGAGCCTGTACACTTCAATACCTCAACTTGAAACTCTCGAAGTAGTGGAGGCTCTACTAAATGAGAGAGACCTCGATACTATCACTCCAGTGAGGTTGATCATGGTCTTGGCTACCTTGGCCATGACTGAAAACTTTTTTCAGTATGAGGACACCCTTTACTTGCAGGTGAGCGGGACGAGTATGGGCAGTATTTTTGCCCCTAGTCTCGCGAATCTATATGTACATAGATTCGAATCGGACTGTATCCTTTCCAACACCAATCCTTTCACAGGCAATTTACGCCTGTGGAAGCGTTACATTGATGATGTCCTAGGGGTGTGGCGAGGCAATGAGGAGGAACTCCAAGATTTCCACAAGTGGTTAAATGAGAGGAACCGCTTCCTTAAGTTTACGATGGAATACAGTAGGTCAAAGTTGGCATTTCTTGACCTCCTAATACCATCTACCCCTACTGGCCTCGTATCAGAACTTTTTCGCAAACCAATGGCGAGGAACTCTCTATTGAGTTACCACAGTTGCCATCCTAAGGCTTTACGCGACAATTTGCCCTTTGGGCAATTCCTACGAATTCAAAGGAATTGCTCCACTAGGGATGCTTTTGAGAATCATGCCAGAGGTCTTGAAAAGGACTTATCACAAAAAGACTACCCCAAACAGTTGATTCGCAAATCTAAAAAACGAGCATCCAATAATAACAGGGAGAGCCTATTAGAAATCCTACCTCCTAAACCGAAACAAGATCGGATCACCTTTGTGAACACATTTTGTACACAATCGAACCAGATTCAAAAAATAGTGATGAAGCATTGGAGAATTTTAAATACCGGCACGGACTCCATACAGGCTCCACTATTTGCGTTTAAAAGAGGTCAGAATCTCAAGGACAAATTGGTCCACAGACGGCCAAAGTGTGAGATACCTCGAGCAGTAGGGACACTGTGGAATTTGCCGGCAGCCTCTGGACATCATCCGTGTGGCAACTGTGCGGCATTTCCTCAGACTGCGAAATCATTGACAATAGACATCGGCACAGGCAGACCGTGGGAACAACGTAGGTTCACAAATTGTAACAGCACCAATCTTGTGTACCTCATTACGTGTCCATGCAAAAAAAGATATGTGGGGATGACGACACGAAAAGTCAAGACACGTATCTCAGAACATAAAAGTTCAACAGATGTTCTAAACAATCGACTAAAATGACAAATCATTTCTGTAGGAAGGGGGAGTCTCTAGTTGGCGCAGTGCAGCACTGGCGACAAGCAGGGACTCTCTCTTCCCCGTCAGGGCTGAGGGTTACCTTCAAGACAACCTCTGCTTACCCTCTAGGTAGTGTGGCTTAAGCAGTCTTAGGCTAATCTCTGGGGCATGTAGGGTTAAACATTTGCAATATTACACCATCACAACCAACCCACCACACAATGACACCAAACTGTATTTGTAAAAATATATATCTTTTATATAAGTTTCAAGCAGGCTTGTAAATACAGTCTTGGTTACTTTCTTGTAGGCAGGTTCCAGTTATCTTTATCAGTAGTCACAGTTCTTAAATAAACGCACTCTTTTGGGCCTTCTGCCCAGCTTTAAGAAGGTTCAAGTGTCTTAGAGCGCTTCAAGGCACTTTCCGCTGTCTCAGCTCCAGAAATGAGTCACCCGGCGGGGCTCGACTCGGGGAGAGGGGGCCGCGGGCCTCAGAGAGCGTCAGGCGGGGCCTCGGGGGCCAAGAGCAGAGCGAGCCTCTGATTCAAGGGTGGCTCGCGCTGCCAGCAGACAGCCGCTGCGAGGCTCCCGGGGTGCCGGAGATCAGTCAGCGCGGTGCGAGCTCGGGTTGCAGGACGCTCGCACCGTGGAGGGCAAAAGACAGTACCTTGAACTTCTTGTGGTGATCTTCGAAGAGGACGGCTGCAGGGGGAAGCTGTCCCACGTCGCGTTGCTTCCTTGACGGGCGAGGCGAGCTGCGGCTCGAGGCAGCAGGTCACGGGTCACCCGGGGGCGGTGGTGCTCGATGGGGTCTCAGGTCCTTCACTCAGTCTCCTCTTCAGTCCTGACGGCGGCGGCTGGGTGTGGCGCAGTGGCAGTACGGTCCCCAAGTGCGGGACGTACCCAGCCAAAGTGCCGGTCGCGGTGATGCCCTTTCAGCGGGGCAGTCGGACAGGACGCTGATAGCGGGGGAGGACAGAAGGGCGGCAGTCCCTCTTTGCGGGGGAGTCTACGGCGCTTGCCCAGTAGACCTCGATGCTTGGACCGGACGGGTCCTCCGTTACTTTGTTCTCGTGGGGCGAAAGGCAGACGCCGTCGCGGTGCTCGGGCCAGCGGCGGCTGGGCCTCACGATGCTAGGGCGGCTGGCTGAACTCACGGTCACAGTGTGCAGGGGGGTAGATGCCCTCGTCCTCCTCAATCAGCGCTGCAGCGATAAGCAGCACACACAGCAGATGCCTTAGTCAGGGGGTAGCGCTCACTGTTCCTGGAGCGCTGGTCAGGGGGCAAGTTCCACAGCAAGCCCTTGGAGATCTTTTCAGCAGAGTTTGGCACAAAGTTTCAAAATAAAAGCAAAAGTCTTTTCTCTTCCTCTCCTTTGGCAGCAAGGCACCAGACACAGGCCAGAGTCAGCACTCCTCCTTGTAGTCCTTCCAGGTCCTTCTCTTCGGGCAGAGTTTCTCTTGTAGCACAAACAGGATCTAATTTACAAGGAGCAGGGCTCCTACTTTTATACCCAGTTTCTTTTGTTCTAGCAAGCCAGGGGGGCCTCTGCATAACTGCTCCAGTCTCTGAGCACTTGTTGTGGGTACTTCTGGCTTCTGCATTCAGTGTGAGGGCAGGCACATCAGCCGCTCCCCAGGGGGGCGGAGCCGGCATTGTGAAGGCAGGGGCAGCCTGAGCACCTTGTTGACAGGCCTCGGTCCTTCCTGGGCCAGGTGCAGGCTGAGTCATCAGTCGCTCCCCAGGAGGGCGGTGCCAGCATTGTGGAGGCAGGGGCACAGCCTGATGCATCATTCAGGGTAAACTCCCACCACCCACTAAGGGGTCATCCTGCTAATCACTACCTGTCAACTCCCAGCCCTGTCACTCACACACATCAGACAGTCAGGTCCACATCCAAGCATAGGCGGGCTGAAATGGTTAGGCCAGCAAATGCTAACTTTCTAAAAGTAGCATTTGCAAACACAGGATATTAAAATAAACTTTACTAAAAGAAGTATTTTATTATTCTGAGTTCAGGCATACTAAACATTAATTTCTACCATGTTCCCTGAGCCTGCTGGGATTATAGAGTGTAATAATTCCAGCAGCCCAACTGGCCTAGAAGGGAACTGGTAGCCTTACAATAGTGAAAAACGAATTTGGCAGTAATTCACTATTAGAACATGCCACACACATCAGGGCATGTTCTACCTTACACTTACAATGCACCCTGCCCTCAGGCCTACCATAGGGGTGACTAATATGAAGTTAAGGGAAGGTTTAGGGGCTGGCAAGTGTGTGCACTTGCCCAGCTAGCATGACAGTACCAGACTGCACGCAGGTTCTGCAATGGCAGACCCTAGACACATTTTTAGACTGCTTCTGTGGGTGGCGCAACCAGCGCTGCAGGCCCACTAGCAGTGTTGGCATTCACAAGCCCTGGCACTCCTGGTGCACTTTACTAGGGACTAACAGTAAATCCAATGAACCAATCATGGACATCAATCACATGTACACTTTACAGTAGGGAGCACTTGCACTGCGGCACGGGTTGGCCGTGGCGCAGTGCCCTGAGTAGCAGACACCAGCAAAACATTTGAGGCACAACAGCAAAAAGTGGAAGGGAAACTCACGCCAAGGTGCCAGGTCTAACACGTGTCCCCTCCAGCTGAAATGTGGGGGGAACTACCCTTCCCCAGGGAGTTCCTCATCACTAAGGCGGAAAAATCTGGACAGACCATCAGCGTTGGCGTGATCTGTGCCAGGGCGGTGTTCCACCGTGAAGTCCATACCCTGTAGGGAGATGGACCACCTCAACAGTTTTGGGTTCTCACCCCTCATTTGCATCAACCATCTGAGGGGCCTGTGGTCCGTCTGAACCCGGAAGTGAGACCCAAACAAGTAGGGTCTTAGCTTCTTCAGCGCCCAGACCACAGCAAATGCTTCTCGCTCTATTGCACTCCACCTACTTTCCCGTGGAAGTAACCTCCTACTGATGAAGGCTACGGGTTGGTCCCAGCCCTCCTCAGTCATCTGTGAGAGAACAGCCCCTACACCATGCTCTGAAGCGTCTGTTTGCACTATGAATTCCTTGGAGAAATCAGGAGCCAGGAGCACGGGCGCCGTGCACATGGCAGTCTTCAGGGTGTCAAAAGCCTTCTGACAGGTGTCAGTCCAAATCACATTCCTGGGCTGCTTCTTAGAAGTCAGCTCTGTCAAGGGGGTCACAATAGTGCCATAGCCCTTGACAAACCTCCTGTAATACCCAGTGAGCCCCAGGAAGGCTCTCACTGCAGTCTGGGTCTTGGGGGGTTCCCAAGCCAGGATGGTCTCAATTTTGGGTTGCAAGGGTGCCACCTTGCCACTCCCCACTTGGTGTCCCAAGTACACCACTGAACCCTGCCCAATCTGGCACTTGCTTGCCTTGATTGTGAGGCCTGCCTTGCGCAGCGCCATCAACACTTCCCAGAGGTGTCGCAGGTGTTCTGGCCAGGTGCCACTGAACACTGCGATGTCATCCAGGTAGGCGGCACTGAACTCATCCAGCCCAACCAACACCTGGTTGACCAACCTCTGAAAGGTGGCAGGGGCATTCTTCATCCCAAATGGCATAACCCGGAACTGGAAATGCCCATCTGGTGTGGAGAATGCTGACCTCTCCTTTGCCCCATCGGTCAAGGCGATCTGCCAGTACCCAGACGTTAAATCAAACGTGCTGAGGAACCGGGCAGCCCCTAGCCGATCAATGAGCTCATCAGCTCTGGGGATAGGGTGCGCGTCAGTCTTGGTGACTGAATTGAGTCCTCTGTAGTCCACACAGAACCGGAGTTCAGGTGTGGCTCCCGGCGCAGCAGCCTTTGGGACCAAGACCACGGGGCTGGACCAAGGACTGCTGGAAGACTCAACCACCCTAAGAGCAAGCATCTTGGAGACCTCCTCCTTGATGCAGGCCCTGACCCTGTCAGTCACTCTGTAAGCCTTGTGCTTCACAGGTAAGCTGTCTCCTGTGTCCACATCATGGACGCACCAATCTGTGAAACTAGGAACCAGGGAGAACAGATCTGGAAACTGCCCCAGCAATTGGCGGCAGTCTTCCTGTTGCTCAGGGGTCAGGGTGGGTGAGAGGTTAACTCCATCCACTGACCCATCTTTCTCACAGGCCACTAAGAGGTCAGGAAGAGGCTCAGACTCCTCTTCCATTCCATCATCAGTGGCCAACAGCATGCCCACTTCGGACCTTTTCAAGTGGGGCTTGAGGCGGTTGACATGTAAGACCCTTAAAGGATTCCTGGGCGTCTTCATGTCCACCAAGTATGTCACTGAGCTCTTGCGCTCCACAACCTCAAATGGGCCCGTCCACTTATCCTGAAGTGCACAGGGTTCCACTGGGGCCAAGACATACACCTCTTGACCAGGCTGAAGCTCTAACAGAGTGGCATTCTGGTCGTACCACCGCTTCATCTCCTCCTGGCTAGCTTCCAGATTTGCCTCAGCAAGTTGTCTGAAGCGCCTGGTTTGGTTTCTGAAGGCCAGCATGTAGCTATATACATTCTGGGGAGGTTTCCTGGGAGATTGCTCCCAGCCTTCCTTTACCAAACTCAGTGGTCCTCTCACGGGGTGACCATACAGCAGCTCAAAGGGGCTGAACCCTAGAGACTTCTGTGGCACCTCGCGGTATGCAAAGAGCAGGCATGGTAAGAGGACGTCCCACTTACGCCTCATTGGACCTTCCAGGCCCATGATCATGCCCTTCAGGGTTCGGTTGAATCTTTCAACCAACCCATTTCCTTGGGGATGGTAAGGTGTGGTGAACTTGTAGGTTACACCACACTCTTGCCAAAGGGACTTCATATACTTGGATATGAAGTTGGTCCCCCTGTCGCTCACCACCTCTAGAGGGAATCCCACTCTGGAGAAAATTCCCATCAGTGCACGCCCCACCACGGGGGCCGTCACTGTCCTCAGAGGGATGGCTTCAGGGTACCGGGTGGCATGATCCACCAAGACCAGGATGAACCTGTTGCCCATGGCTGTCTTGGGGTCCAGAGGCCCAACAATGTCAATACCCACTCGTTGGAATGGAGTACTGACCACAGGGAAGGGTTGGAGGGGAGCCTTGATCTTCCCTCCGCTCTTCCCACTTGCCTGGCAAGTTGGACAGGTCCTACAATGAGCATCTGAGCTCTTGTGCATTTGGGGCCAGTAGAAGTGGGTGACAAGCCTGTCATAGGTCTTGTCCATCCCCAAATGTCCTGCTAAAGGCACATCATGAGCCAGTCCCAGTAGGAAGGCTATGAACTTCTGGGGTACCACCAGCACACGGGCTGACCCAGGTTCAGCAGCCTTAGGCTCTGAGTACAGGAGGTCATTCTCCCAGTACACATAATGTGTTTTGGCCTGAACACCATTGGCCTGGTCTGCAGCCTGCTGCCGCATACCCACGAGAGAAGGGCATTCTTTCTGCTCCCTGCAGAATTCCTCCCTGGAGGGGCCTCCTTCTTGCTGCCAATGGGTCAGCTCAGGCAGGTCCCCCAGTTCGGCAATCTGTTCCCCAGTAGGCTCCAGGGCATCCCCCTCAAGGTCTGCTTCCTCCTGGACCGTGGGAACTTCAGGGGCCGGTTTCCCGCGCACCCTGCGCCTTCTCCCTAAGGCCGGTTCCTGGGCCTCTCCTTCAGGCCCCAGGACCTCTTGATCACCCCTACTGGCTGCCATTGACCGGGTGGTCACGCACGCCCAGTCAGGTAGACCCACCATCTTCAGGTGAGTCGTTTTCTCCACCTTTTCCCAAGGGGAGTCCTCCAAGTCATTCCCTAGCAAACAGTCAACAGGCATGGCTTTTCTCACACAGACCTGCAGAGTACCAGAGACCCCCCCCCCACTCGAAGGGAACTTGAGCCATCGGACACTGACTCTCTGAATTGTCAGCGTTGACAACCCTACAGTAGGCATGGGGTACAACCTGCTCTTGAGACACCAGGTGATGCCTCACTGCAGTCACACTGGCTCCTGTGTCTCTAAGAGCCTCAGCTTTCTTACCATTGATGGTAACCACCTGCCCATATTTTTTAGTGTTAGAGGGCAGGTAGTTTGTAGGGACCATCTCACTGTCTCCTAGTGAGACTAGGGTCATCTGAACAGGATCTCCACCCCCCCCGGGACCATCACTTCTTCTCCTAAGTGAACACTGGTCACTTGTCGGGGCGGAGCACCAGTGGGTGCTGGTTTTCCAAACAGGCGACACTTGGGGTCACTGGCTATGTGCCCCGGGTCACCACATTTGTAACAATTGAAGGGCCCCTTTGGAACAGGTCTACCTGTCGGGGCCCCATTCTGCTTTGGGGGTGGGGGAGGCTGAGAACCTTTCTGTTGGTCCCCTTGGGGATTACTTTGGGGGCCTTTTTGGAACCCTTTCTGTTTTCCCTTGTCCCCCCCACTCTTCTGCTGGGGACCCTGCCCACCCTTGGCGGAGTCTCCCACTGGACCCTTGTGGACCCTGGTGCTGAGCCAGCGGTCCGCCTCCTCAGCAAGCTTCCTCGGGTTGGACAACTTGCTATCAATCAGGTGCTGGCGTAACTCAGGAAAACATTGATCAGACAAGTGCTCCCATGCAATTAAATCAAAGAGACCTTGAAAATCATTCACTTTGTTACCCTTCACCCAACCATCCAGTGCTCTGCAAAAAAAAGTCACAAACTCCACATACGTACTCCCAGGCCGCTTATTACACCCCCTAAACTTCTGTCTATACATTTCAGGGGTAAGCCCATACCTGGTCATTAAAGCTTCTTTCATATGGGGATAGGATCTCTGGTCTTCAGTGGGCAAATCTAGCAGGGTGTCCCGCCCTTCGCTAAGGAACCTTCCCCATAACCCCGCTCCCCAATCCTTCTCAGGGACCCGGTGGGAAAACATGGCTACCTCATATGCCCTAAACCACTGTCCTATGTCATCCCCCTTAAAGAACTCTTTAACTACATCTTTGGGGATGTGCACTCTTGACTCTACCTGCACCGGCATTGCGCTGCCACCAGAGGGAGGATGATCCAAGGTTTTCTCTTTTAGACTCATCTCCCTCATCTTCACATCATACTCCAATTGGAGTTTTCTTTCCTCCAGAGCCATTCTTTTGCTTTCAAGCTCCATTTGGCCCTTTAAATTCAATTCTGCCAACTTTATCTCATGATCCCTGGTTGCCTGTCTGTCTGCCAGCTCCTCTGGCGACAGGCCTCTGCCAAAGCTAATGACGCTGTCTGGTTTTTCCAGACCCACAGGATCCACAGGTGCACCCTGATCCTCAGGTGCCTTCCTAGATTCCATCCAGGCCTTCAGGGCTTTGTAGAACTCAGGTTTGTTTTTGCACCCTGCGTGTGGAACTTTGAGCTTCCTGCAAAAAAAACTCAGTTGCTTCTTTGTGTAGTCATCCAGCTTTGATGCATCCCATTCTAGCTCCTGCGCACCAGAGGCTATGGACTCTCCTCCATCAACGCTGTTTGTGCCAGGCATGCTCGCAACACTAGGGATCTTCTTCTTTAGCAAAATTAAAAATCAAAAAGTCTGTGGCTAAGATACTGGACTGTAATCACTATGCAATGGTCAGTAGCTAAGGTAAAACACTGCAAATGTAAATTCGCGAATCCTCACCGCTGCGTCCAATGTAGGAAGGGGGAGTCTCTAGTTGGCGCAGTGCAGCACTGGCGACAAGCAGGGACTCTCTCTTCCCCGTCAGGGCTGAGGGTTACCTTCAAGACAACCTCTGCTTACCCTCTAGGTAGTGTGGCTTAAGCAGTCTTAGGCTAATCTCTGGGGCATGTAGGGTTAAACATTTGCAATATTACACCATCACAACCAACCCACCACACAATGACACCAAACTGTATTTGTAAAAATATATATCTTTTATATAAGTTTCAAGCAGGCTTGTAAATACAGTCTTGGTTACTTTCTTGTAGGCAGGTTCCAGTTATCTTTATCAGTAGTCACAGTTCTTAAATAAACGCACTCTTTTGGGCCTTCTGCCCAGCTTTAAGAAGGTTCAAGTGTCTTAGAGCGCTTCAAGGCGCTTTCCGCTGTCTCAGCTCCAGAAATGAGTCACCCGGCGGGGCTCGACTCGGGGAGAGGGGGCCGCGGGCCTCAGAGAGCGTCAGGCGGGGCCTCGGGGGCCAAGAGCAGAGCGAGCCTCTGATTCAAGGGTGGCTCGCGCTGCCAGCAGACAGCCGCTGCGAGGCTCCCGGGGTGCCGGAGATCAGTCAGCGCGGTGCGAGCTCGGGTTGCAGGACGCTCGCACCGTGGAGGGCAAAAGACAGTACCTTGAACTTCTTGTGGTGATCTTCGAAGAGGACGGCTGCAGGGGGAAGCTGTCCCACGTCGCGTTGCTTCCTTGACGGGCGAGGCGAGCTGCGGCTCGAGGCAGCAGGTCACGGGTCACCCGGGGGCGGCGGTGCTCGATGGGGTCTCAGGTCCTTCACTCAGTCTCCTCTTCAGTCCTGACGGCGGCGGCTGGGTGTGGCGCAGTGGCAGTACGGTCCCCAAGTGCGGGACGTACCCAGCCAAAGTGCCGGTCGCGGTGATGCCCTTTCAGCGGGGCAGTCGGACAGGACGCTGATAGCGGGGGAGGACAGAAGGGCGGCAGTCCGTCTTTGCGGGGGAGTCTACGGCGCTTGCCCAGTAGACCTCGATGCTTGGACCGGACGGGTCCTCCGTTACTTTGTTCTCGTGGGGCGAAAGGCAGACGCCGTCGCGGTGCTCGGGCCAGCGGCGGCTGGGCCTCACGATGCTAGGGCGGCTGGCTGAACTCACGGTCACGGTGTGCAGGGGGGTAGATGCCCTCGTCCTCCTCAATCAGCGCTGCAGCGATAAGCAGCACACACAGCAGATGCCTTAGTCAGGGGGTAGCGCTCACTGTTCCTGGAGCGCTGGTCAGGGGGCAAGTTCCACAGCAAGCCCTTGGAGATCTTTTCAGCAGAGTTTGGCACAAAGTTTCAAAATAAAAGCAAAAGTCTTTTCTCTTCCTCTCCTTTGGCAGCAAGGCACCAGACACAGGCCAGAGTCAGCACTCCTCCTTGTAGTCCTTCCAGGTCCTTCTCTTCGGGCAGAGTTTCTCTTGTAGCACAAACAGGATCTAATTTACAAGGAGCAGGGCTCCTACTTTTATACCCAGTTTCTTTTGTTCTAGCAAGCCAGGGGGGCCTCTGCATAACTGCTCCAGTCTCTGAGCACTTGTTGTGGGTACTTCTGGCTTCTGCATTCAGTGTGAGGGCAGGCACATCAGCCGCTCCCCAGGGGGGCGGAGCCGGCATTGTGAAGGCAGGGGCAGCCTGAGTACCTTGTTGACAGGCCTCGGTCCTTCCTGGGCCAGGTGCAGGCTGAGTCATCAGTCGCTCCCCAGGAGGGCGGAGCCAGCATTGTGGAGGCAGGGGCACAGCCTGATGCATCATTCAGGGTAAACTCCCACCACCCACTAAGGGGTCATCCTGCTAATCATTACCTGTCAACTCCCAGCCCTGTCACTCACACACATCAGACAGTCAGGTCCACATCCAAGCAGAGGCGGGCTGAAATGGTTAGGCCAGCAAATGCTAACTTTCTAAAAGTAGCATTTGCAAACACAGGATATTAAAATAAACTTTACTAAAAGAAGTATTTTATTATTCTGAGTTCAGGCATACTAAACATTAATTTCTACCATGTTCCCTGAGCCTGCTGGGATTATAGAGTGTAATAATTCCAGCAGCCCAACTGGCCTAGAAGGGAACTGGTAGCCTTACAATAGTGAAAAACGAATTTGGCAGTAATTCACTATAAGAACATGCCACACACATCAGGGCATGTTCTACCTTACACTTACAATGCACCCTGCCCTCAGGCCTACCATAGGGGTGACTAATATGAAGTTAAGGGAAGGTTTAGGGGCTGGCAAGTGTGTGCACTTGCCCAGCTAGCATGACAGTACCAGACTGCACGCAGGTTCTGCAATGGCAGACCCTAGACACATTTTTAGACTGCTTCTGTGGGTGGCGCAACCAGCGCTGCAGGCCCACTAGCAGTGTTGGCATTCACAAGCCCTGGCACTCCTGGTGCACTTTACTAGGGACTAACAGTAAATCCAATGAACCAATCATGGACATCAATCACATGTACACTTTACAGTAGGGAGCACTTGCACTGCGGCACGGGTTGGCCGTGGCGCAGTGCCCTGAGTAGCAGACACCAGCAAAACATTTGAGGCACAACAGCAAAAAGTGGAAGGGAAACTCACGCCAAGGTGCCAGGTCTAACAATTTCCTACAAGTCAAACACGCCCCTACAGATTTACATTGGACAGTACTTGAACAACCACTAATACCCACACATGTTACAGATGTGAGTGGCTTCTTGTTCAAACGTGAACAAAAGTGGGCTTATAAGCTTCAGACGGACAAGCACGGACTGAACGAGGACATCCCTTGGATGTCATTGTTATCTGTCCTGTTGACAACCAGTTTTACATTCATAAACAGGAAGAGTCTCTGAATCGTCTATTTCATAAGAGAGACAGTCTGACTGTACTTTCCAACTACTCAGACATCTATTGACTCAGTGCGTGAACATAGAATGACTACTCTCAGATGTCATAAATACTACTGATCACTATTCGCAATCACTCCTTTGTAGGATAGTATACATAGATATCGCTTTCGCTTTTGCGCTCACGATCAGAAAGACTACATTTCCCTACTAGTACTGAGTCTTCTATCTACATTTCCCTACATTCTTAGCGGGGCGCCGTGACGATCAAAAAACTACATTTCCCTACCAGTTTTGAGTCATTAAACTACATTTCCCTACATTCTTAGCGGGGCGCCGTGACGATCAAAAAACTACATTTCCCTACCAGTTTTGAGTCATTAAACTACATTTCCCTACATTCTGAGCGGGGCGCCGTGACGTTGTCACCCGACGCACGCCGCCACCGCAAACACGGAAGTTGAAAAGTGACTCTTGCCTGTCCGCCCGGTACCTCCCACAGACAGCCCAGACGGACGTCCGGAGTACCGACGGACAGGTAAGTTGATTGTAGGGACAAGCGTGTCACTTGGAGTGAGCCTCTTGAAGGGTAATGAGGATCGAGCAGTGATTGAATGCAAGTGCGACTTGATAGAAGAACTTTACTTTAAAAAGACGGTCACACTTTGTTTCGAGACGAGTCCTTCCTTGTTAGAATCACAGTGGGACTCACTCCTACCTTACCATAGCGATTCATTTCTCAATGCTCACAGATATTTACCAACTAAGAGCGATATTACAATAATGATTGTTGCGGAGGAGGAGCCAAGATGGCGATCGGAACAGTCGCATAACCGCCTCGCTCCGAGATCCCTTCCTCCCCGCCACCTATCCTGTCTTTAATCCTGTTCGGGGTGTTCCGAATTTGGTTACCAAGGAAGAGCCTTCACTTACCATCCCTTTTCCGGGGCTCTGGCGTGCAGGGATTTCTGCGTTCTACCCTTGTCACCTTGCTGGCCTTCCCGGCCCTGACGCCGGGGCCTCGAGTGCTGGGTTTGCCCGGAGATGTTCGGAGTGCCGGCGGTCCGGAACCGGTGGAGAGACCCGATGGTGAGAGCCTGAGAGCCGCGGGCCGGAAGCCCCGGAGCGGACCCACCCCCGATGGTGGACCACCCCGTATGCCCGATTGCCTGCCGGCCCGAAGAAGAGATGCCGCGCTGTCCGGCACCCCTCAAGTGAGAAGCCCACTCCTGTTGCTTGACCCGCCTGGGATCCGGTGCTGGGCTCCCCCCGAGTGCTGTGGGGAGCACGCCCGTTCTTCTGGTGACTCTCCTTTCTCCGCCGAGCGCCATCCGCCGCGGATCGGCTGTGTGCCCTGGGGCCGCCGGTGCTCCTGGTGGACTTGGAGTCGGCTGCGATGATGGCGGTGGGCGATGTGCTCAAGATGGCGGATGCCCCCTCGGAGTTTCTTTCTCCTGGAGACAGGGAAGTTGCTGCATTTGCTCTCTCCGAGCCCCGTTTGATTCGGACGGCCCCTACTCGGAGTGTTGTCTTGTTTGCCCTGGCTGCTCTGCGGATCGACCTGTCCTTGAAGTGCCGAGACTTGGAATTGCGGATCGCCGCCATGGTTGCTTCGCCATTTTGTGACGCAGAGTCGTCTCCCCGAGTTGTAATGGTTGAAACGTCTCCAACTGCTGTGCTGGGATCTCCGGCAGGGTGTTCGATTCAATGGGATCAAATGGACCCGGTGCCGATGCTGCAGTGTTTCCTATATCCTGATTTCTTTGCTTCGTGCTGGACAGCCCAGAAATTGTGCTTGGCCACGTGTATCTTTGAGGTACTTTTGCATTCTGACTGTTGCCGAGCTCTCCTGGTTGCTTCTTGTTGGCCGGGACGGTGTTTTGCGGAGATCCCACTGGCCGTCCCTGACTGGTATGGACCCACTGTATCATGCGGTTCTTTGGCCGTGGCGGGGTCTGGCAGTTCGACTCTTCATAGAAGTGGACAGGGGTGATTGTGCCTGGGTGCCTGTGTGACCTTTTTAAATGGCATCTCCGGGCCTCGTTATTTTGGACAGTTCCTGTTTCTATCCTTGTGTAGGCTTTTCTCAATATCCTCTTCGTCCTCGATTAGTGATCCGTTGTTGCGGGGGGGGTGGTGTTCTATGTTTCGGTCGCTGGCTCCTCTCCTCTCCCTTCCTTCTTTTTCCTCTCCTTCTTTCTCTTTCTTCTTTCTCTTTCTTCGTTATTATTCTCTTTCTCTTTCTTCTATATTTCGGGTGACTCTGGGCGACAGGCACGCTGTTTAGTGGGGTAGGCCGTAGCCATTACAGTGATGTAGGGTGGGGGGGGTGTTTGTTATTTTAGTTTGTTTTCTTCTACGGTCCCTTTTTTGCCTTTTTCTAGGGGGTGGGCTATGTCCCTTTGTTTTATATCCTTTGTTTCGTAAATGTCTGCATTTTCTCCTTTTTCGGGGCGGGAGGGCTGTACATGTGGCGTCCACTTTATTTGCTTGCTGCGATTTGTCCTTTATTTTTGAATCTTTGATGGGCGTGGGATGACTCTGGGCCTTGCCCTACTGTGGTTATCTGATTGCGTGGGGGGCTGTTTCCCTCCCGCCCCCCCCCCTTCTTTCTCTGTATCTGTTGCATGACGCTCTGGTAGACACGGTTGCTGCCTCCTCTATAAAACGTAAAATGAAACCTTTTTTTATCCTGGCGCTGACTGTGTAACGACTTTATTCCACGTCTATCCTGTATTCATTCTATCGTACACATTGATGTTGCTTCTTTTTGAATCTCCTGATTTTGCGGCCGGCCCTCGTGGTTGTAGGCCTGCGCTTGTAATAATACGTATCTTTCAATAAAGGTTTTTAAAAAAAATAAAAAAAAAAATAAAAAAAAAAAATAATGATTGTTATATCAGAACTAATCCTTACACTTGATAAAGGACAGTTTAAAAAGGCGGGTGCAGCTATATTACCTAGTCTTACCCGCTCCTGTTAAATTAACTTTAGAATACATTAGCACTATTTCCCCAGCCTCAGAGTGCCTCCTCTGACTTCGTTTTTGTTTGATCTGTCTGTACAGAGCGGTGCTCCGTTTTACCTGCGCTGTGGCCAGGTGAGGTGGAGCTACATTCTCCTAACGATTGGGTGAGTGAACTTTCATACTTTTGATCGCTCTCATGTTATACCTTCACGGGAAACATGATATTTTGCATTATATCCTCCTGACCGTTTAATTAAACAAGCAGGTACATGATGACATAAGATATAGATTCCCTTGTCGGCTCGAGGCCCTCTTTCTTGGCCTCCCCGATTACCTGGTTCAGCGCCTCCAGGTGGTGCAGAACTCTGCTGCCCGGGCAATTTTCGGTCTTGGTAGACGAGCCCGTGCTTCGGGGTTGCTTCAGACGCTTCATTGGCTCCCTATCAGGAAGCGGATCCAGTTTAAATCCCTGACCCTGATGCATAAAGCTTTGCATGGATCAGGGGCGGGATATCTGCAGCGGAGACTGAACTTTTATCATCCAGTCCGTTCCCTCCGTTCGGAATCCCTCTTTAAAGCTGTGGTCCCACGGGTGAGGAAGGCCCGCGCCGGAGGGCGATCTTTTAGCTGCAGAGCTCCCCAGCTGTGGAATCTGCTTCCACTCTCACTGCGCAGTACTGCCAATCTGCTTCAGTTTAGGAGGGGCCTGAAGACTTGGCTTTTTAATTCTTAGTTTGTTCTTTTATTAAATTGTTTCGTTTTACTTTTTCTTTATGTTTTCTGTTTTTAGCTGTGTTGTGTTACTTTTTATGAGCCACTGGTGGAAAAGCGTCGGGACACTCCTCTCGAGTAGCCGTACGCTATATAAAAACTATGTAACATAACATAACATAACATACCATTGTTGTTACACTGAAAATTTTCAAGAATTTTCAAAAAATTTGTTATAACGTATATCTTTCTTTTTCCTTTATGTGTGTTTGTTACATTGTGACATCCTGGGATCTTTACAACAGGAGAATTCCAGGTGATGATTATTTTACATTTCACCTTTGTTTTTTCACCAAATTTAGCAGTAGCATACTAGGTCCTGATGAAGCAGTAGGTGACCTATGGCCCCTAGGTAAATTGCAGAAACATGTCGACCATCACGCACATCTGGGTAGTTATTTGTTAGCACTACCTATGCACTGTTTTTATTGTTGGGAAAGGGAGGTGCCTATTAAAATAATTTTCCTCTTCTTTACCCAGTTTTATATCTTATCACTTTAACACGTTTTGTTTTTCACTATTTAGCACTGCTCTTCAGATACCACCTGATACAGATTTAACATTCTATACACGTTGGGACTCGAAAGATAGATCTGGCTAAGTCTGGCCAAGTCTTATATTGGGTAATCTTTCCCATTTGTGACATAAACTGTTCCCAAATGATGTAGGGCGGTACAGGTTGGGATTCTGATGGGAACATCTCGAACCTTATGGAGAGTACCTGATGTTTGATTTCGCCATCTGTATACAGACACACATCCTCTGTTTCTTAGTTTGACCCCTTGCTACCATTTAGTTGGTATTTATATAGGTATAAGGGTTGTAGCACAGGTTGGTCGTTAAATATTCCCTTGGACCCCCCCTTTCTTGTTATAAATAATATTGATCGCTGGGGGCGCTAGAGGGCGCACAGCGGGATGGTTGACTCGTGAGTCAGCTCCGCCGGACGGGTGCCTTAACTGTGACAAAACCCCGTGTGCATCGCCGAGAAACCTCCGAAAATGCTACCGAGGAGGTAGGAGAGCCACAATTACATACTAGTGCGGAGTAAGCAGATGTAGGAGCAACGGCTGTACATTTATGCCACGAAACGACTCCGGACAGAGCGAGAAGCCAAGATGGCGGTAGCGTGAAAGCTGAACGCCGGGACTGCTAGCCCGATGGAGACACAAAGGTGCGACTTTTATCACGCCGCAGGCTGCTCCGAGATGGAGAGACAATTCCAGAGTGGCACACGAGCGTAACGCTAGCTCAGGAGCGCCAAGGAGTCGGTGAGGTAGCGTGCGTTCCAGCGGAGGTAAGATGGCGGCCGCAGTGGAACGCATAATTGCGAGCGTTCACGGAGCCCGGTCTAGAGCCTACCCGTGTACGGGAAACGGCGTCCACCGCCTGTAGGCGGGAATAATCAACACTACAGTGGAGGCTGAAGGTACCTTGGGGACACATTGCGGGCACTGAGACTGAGACGACGGGACACACGTATTACGAGGCTGAGTTGCCAGGAGTGCGGGGGGAGGGGCGCCAGTCTGACATTGAATGGAGGGTAAACCATACGAAGGTCGCCAAGCACAACCACAAAGACAGCCAGCGGCCGCCACAACAAGAGCTGCAGCTGCATCTACAACCGCGCTGACCCTCCGCCTGGAACAGAGGGGGTAGGCATGCAGGGCAGACCCCAGTAACACACCCTATTACAAGTCAGGTGCTCATCCAGGGACAATCAAACACACAGGGGCTACTCAAGGGACTTGAACGCCAGAGAGACGACTCGCCCAACTGGTGTGCAACCAATGTACAACACAGGCCCTACAAGGTCAACCACACCCAAGAACCGGCAGCAGCAGTCACCTAACGGGTTACCCAGTGGCACCACGGAAAAAACGCGATGCAACGCTCCACCTAGATCCTGCGCTATGGGAAAGCCAGAGAAGCAACAGACGAAACTGCAATTCGAGGCCAAAAAGCAAAAGGGCGGCGCCACGAGGATGTCAGACGTAGAGGGAGAAGGCGAGTCTGGAGAGGGGTCAGGCATGGAGAAGATTCTGCGAGCTATCCAACAAAGCCTTCACGACATGAATAACAAGTTAGATAATGTGGTGCTGCGGGTGGATAACATGGCCGCCAAACTCGACAAGCACGGCGAGAGGTTGGTGGAGGCGGAACAACGCATATCAGGAGTGGAGGATACCGCGGCACACACTTCAAAGGTATGTGGAGGACTGGAAAAGACAGTGGAGGTGCTACGCGCAAAGGTGGAAGACCAGGAAGCCAGGTCCAGGCGCAACAACGTACGGATAGCGGGCCTGCCGGAGACCACCAACACGGGGAAAATGGAAGATTACGTAGAGTCACTGTTGAAGGAATTGTTCGGGGCGGAAAAGCTATCGTCGGTCTTTCTTGTGGAAAGAGCACATCGCTCTCTTGCACCTGTTCCTAAACCGGGTGCGCCGCCTCGTGTGATCATAGCCCGAATGTTAAACTACAGCGATAGAGACACTGTCCTAAGGCTGGCGAGAGAAAAAGGAATCATCAACCATCAGGGCAACACCCTGCAATTTTATCCAGATCACACCATGGCAGTTCAGCTGGCCAGGAAAGAATTTGCACCGATAAAGAAGAAGTTGCGAGACATGGGTGTTGAATATGCGATGCTCTACCCAGCAAAACTCAGAGTTGTCTCAGCGGGTAAGCCCACTGTCTTACTCACAGTACAGGCAGCACACGAATATGTCAAAAAACTGAGCAAACGGCAAAAAACGCAGGAGCGGGAGAATCATGGAAGCGACGATGAATAGCAGCAGGACGGCGGCAACATGAGACATTGGACTAAGAGACATGCTGCTTCCATCTGGCCAACTTCACGTGAGACGAAAACTACGTATCCCTCGAACTCCTACAGCGACAGGACGGAGGCAGTGTGCGGGACAAGCTGTGGGTCCTACAAGGCCTATGGTCAATGGAAAGCAGTAAGCAGACTTGTGAAATGATCCGTTGTCGCTCAAACGCTTGGAGCAGAGTGAAACTAAATCGATGATCTCAGGTAACGGAGAAATAGGGGGAGGAGGTGAGCGGGAAGTGGCTCAAGACTGCGACCACTGGAATGCATAAGATGTCCCATGTACTGAAAGACACCAGAGCCGGTGGTACTACACTCAGAGGACACGGAGGGAGGCGGAGAGTGATCCCACGGGTTTAACAAGCAAAAGTATTCATATTGTCATAGGCACCTGTCCACATCCACCATGTGGATGGAGAAGTGTGCACCTGGCGACACCCCCAAGCGGGTGCGCCCCTATTACAGTTCTACAGGTTATTTAGTTCTATTAAAGGGATGGCTTTGGCAAAGTTTGGGCGCTGAAGTGGGTGGGGGGAGAGATGGGAAATTAAGAGTTGTTCGACAGTTGTCTCTGTGTCTGAGAAGCATTGCGACCTCCGTAAATAGCGGGGAACATGATGGGCAAGATACGCCACACTCCGAAATAGAGCGATCCCGAATGTATGCATCCAAAGGGCTATATGTCTCGCCACACTGAGATGACTTCCACTAGCACTAACATGACACCGTTAAATGCCACTCTTAAATGCATGACATGGAACATTCGGGGACTGGGGAATCCAAAAAAGATACGACGGATTTTTGCCTACTTGGATAGATTGCATGTGGACATAGTGTTCTTGCAAGAGACGCACCAGGCGGCTGGCACAGACGGCAAGATAGGGGCAAGATGGGCGGAGTCGATCTCTAGCTCAAACTATTCCACATATTCTCGAGGGGTCAGCATTCTCATACGCAAAGGAGTACACTTTGAGATTTCGACAATACACCGGGATGCAGAGGGGAGGAGCATAATGGTAGTTGGGCTGGTGAGACGCCAACGATTAGCGCTGGTGAACACATATGGTCCCAACATAGATGACCCTGGATTCTACACAAAAATATGGCAGGAGATAACACAACTCCGAGTAGACCACGTACTGTGGGGTGGGGACTTTAACATAGCATTACAAGACGGTTTAGACAGATCACACACCACAATAGAACCACACAAGCGCGCGAGAATGAAACTAACTGACGCAATTACTGATTTACAGATGTCGGATATCTGGAGAAAGTGGAACCCGGGGGTGATGGCGGCAACACATATCACTGCAGCGCACAACAGTTGGTCCAGGTTGGACTATTGGTTAGGCACGAGTGAACTACTGTCGTGGACAGTCAGGATCAGTCACTTGCCTAGGACGTTATCGGACCATAGTCCGGTACTCTTGGAGCTACAGATACCACACTACACGCCTCCGCCGTATACGTGGAGATTTAATGCCGGAGCCCTGAAAGACCCTGTATACACGGACACATTACATAAAGCTATTGTGGAATATTTTGAAATAAACTGCCCAACTTCGGATGATCCCTGTCTAATATGGGAAGCATTCAAGGCCACAATACGGGGGGTATGTATCAGCACCACAGCGGGAATTTTGAGGGACATACGACAACAACTGACATCGCGAGAAAAAGCAATACAAATGCTTGAGCAAGAATACGCACAATCGGGGGACGTTTCATTATTAGCACGCGTCAAAACATTATTGCAGGAACACCAACAATTCGCGACAGATGAGCTAAACCATCTTTCCAAACGCACCAGGGCGAGAGCATATGGAGAAGGGGGGAGGCCCGGCAAAACACTTGCGGAGAAAATATGCCAGGGTAGACCACAACACAACATAACAGAGATTAAGACACAAGAGGGAGCACTCGTCAGAGACGTAAATGGAATTCTGGGGGAATTCATGTCCACATATGGTACTCTATATGAAGCGAGACCCACACCAACACAGGCAGACATGCAAACGTATATGGCTGACATTGAAGTTGCATGGCTATCGAATGCTCATAGGGATTATTTAGCCCGCCCTGTGACAGTGGAGGATGTTCTAGATACGATAAAACTATTACCAAACAACAAGGCACCGGGGCCAGACGGCTATACGGCGGAATTCTACAAAACTTTCGCAGACACACTGGCACCACATCTAGTCAGGCTATATGGGGCGGCACACGAAGCACACACATTACCGACATCCATGAGGGAAGCAATGCTTATAGCCCTGCTTAACCTGGGAAAGGACGAAAAGCACTGTGACTCATACCGCCCCCTGTCCTTAATTAACGTAGACACAAAAATCATAGCAAGTCTACTGGCCGCGAGACTTAAGCCATTAATGCCATTACTAATCAGGCCGGACCAGTCAGGTTTTATTCCGGACAGATCCACAGCGCACAACACTAGGACGCTATTTGCCCTGGCACATTATCTAGCACCTAACATCAAAGCTGTGGCGGTGCTATTAGACGCGGCTAAAGCATTTGACACAATAGCCTGGCCTTTTCTACACGCGGTACTAGTAAGGATGGGGTTCCCGACCATATTCACGCAATGGATAGGAATGCTATATACGAACCTGTCGGCCCGTATTCGGGTAAACAGGTACGTCTCAGATCCAATTGCCATATGTCGGGGAACAAGACAAGGTTGTCCGCTATCTCCCATGTTATTCGCGTTGGTGTTGGAGCCACTAGCTTGCAAAATTAGACAACACCATCATGAATCTGCAATTCAACTCCCGTCCCGTCCGATTCACATCTCCCTATATGCGGACGACATGGTGGTGTATGTAAAAAACCCCGCGCAACATCTCAACCCACTAATACGCGAATACATTAAATTCGGACAACACTCTGGACTACAAATAAACTGGTCGAAGTCCCTGGTTTTGGCTTTGACGGATAGCACTGCCCCAATTACACTAGATTACCCACTGGAATGGCAAGAAGAACCCACTAAATATCTAGGGGTGTGGTTCCACAGAGACCCAGAACTAGTAATAAGAACTAATTACGGCAGAGTGATATCATCTCTAGATGACAAAATTAAACGCTGGAACAGGCTACCATTATCATTAGCAGATAGAGCTGCAATAGTGAAGATGGTCATACTGCCCAAACTTCTGTACCTATTTACAAACATCCCCATTAGGCCTCCAACAGAGGTATTCCGGAATATCACTAAACTGATTTTGAGCTTACTCTGGGCAGGTAAGCATGCTAGAATGCAATTGCAAACAATGACACTACCATACGAAAAGGGAGGTTTTAAGATCCCAAATATGTATTTGTATTACCTCTGCGCCCAAGCTCAATTTGCACATCACTGGTTTCATGAAATACCATTTCTGTCTCATGTAGCAGTGGAGTCGGGGGATGCTGATCCAATACCCTTGATTAACATACTGACACACAGGCGGCCTAGAATACATGATCGAGACATCAATCCAGTGAACACTACAGTTGAGGCCTGGAGACTGATGGGTAGGGCCTCCGGAAAGCTACCGATATATGCGCCGAAACTTCCTCTGGCTAATCACCCAGCTCTATCGGTCACACAGGAACAGGTGGGGATGGATCTCTTGCGGCATGCAGGCATCGACACATTGGGGGACCTATACGAAGATGGGGTTTTCCGAACGCTGAACAGCCTACATTACATAAGCCACCCGACGTTACTATTCAGCTTCACATATTATAGATTACAGAGAGCGGTCAAAGATCATTTTCCTGCGTTCCCGGAAGAGCCTACAACACTAGACACGCTACAATTGCTTCTGGCGGCCCCGGCGGCCACACACCTGGTGTCCAGACTTTACACGAGTTTACAGAGAGACGTGGGGGGTAACACTGAACATATGAGAAGTAAATGGAATGCGCAACTGGATGAGGCATTATCTGAGGAGGATTGGGAGACAACATGCTCTCTTACCAGTATGCTGACACCCAACGGGAACCTCAGGATCATACACTATAAATACATACACCAGGTGTACTATACACCTGAGAGGCTCCACAGATATGGGTTGCGGGACGATTCGAATTGTGTGCGATGCAGGCAGGAACACGCGGATTTCCTACACCTAGCCTGGTACTGCCCCTTAGTTGGAGATTACTGGGAGAAGGTGGTGCGAGAGGTTGGTAAGATGATTGGTGAGCCACTGGACTGCACGATACTGGTCTGTCTATTGGGACTAGCACCGCAGCTCAGAGCGAAAAAGAGAAAGTTTTGCGTGATTGCTTTATTAATGGCTAAGAGGAGGGTGGCAATGCATTGGAATGTAAAACAGGGACCAAGAGTGAAAGACTGGCTAACAGATTTGACTTACTGTCAAGATACACTGACTACTTACGGGGAGGAATTGCCGACTGGATCTCGCCCCAAAGACTTCTGGATGTATTTAAAGGATTATCTGCAGGAGCAGGCATCGACAGGTACTGATTGATGGTAATGATGCACTTGGCGATCTTATTGGTTGTGAGAGTGTGGTTGTATTGGAAAGGTTGGTACACGGAGAGGAGAATGCTGTGACACAGGGACTACAATTGTAGGGTTACTTGGTTCGGTTAAGGTCCTTACAGTTCTGAATAAGGATGAGAAAAAGTAAAATGTAAGTGTAAATATTTGATATGGGAAACATGACGCACTGTGTGAACATTTAATCATGTCTGCTGCTAATGTGCCGCCGGTCCGGAGGATGTCGGCTAAATGGCTGTGTACACCACAAGGCAACTCTTACTGGGACAATGTAAGGCCGGCCCGCAGAGGTTGTAGGCATACTACCTGTAATGTTAATAGCTGTATGTGCAATAAACGACTTACACAATAAAAAAAAAAAAAAAAAAATAATAATATTGATCGCTGCTGCCAAAAAGGCTAAATACGAAGAACTTGTACGCCTCGAATCTGAAATAGCAGTGCTTGAGAGAGATCTTGATGGTAATGTTACCCGTGCTACACTGCATTCCCTTAGCTTGAAGCAGGCCGATTATAGAGCCCTTGTGACCGACGCTGCGAAAGTCATGAATAGAGAGCAGCAAGGTAGAATATATGATGTGGGTGACAAAGCGGGTAAGCTGATTGCATGGTTGGACAAGAAAGAGGGAATGAATCGGGTCGTGCCTGTGATTGAGAGGTCGATTGGTGAACGTATTTCTGACCCGGCTGGTATTGTTGGGTGTTTTGTGGATCATTTTCGGATGGTGTATCCCTCGGTCAGCGAAAGGGATGAACATGACTCTCGGCTGTTGTTGCGCGACATTGCCTTGCCCTGCCTCTCTGATGAGGATAGGGCCTTACTGGATGCGCCTATCTCGTTAGACGAGGTCGCAGTTTCCATCCGTGCCCTCCGGTCCGGTAAGGCCATGGGCCCCAATGGTTTGCCCATTGAGCTCTATAAGTTACGACCTGACAAAACGGCCCCTCACTTAAGGGACATGTTCCTTGAGGCTCTTGATTCTGGTGTCCTCCCCGTCGATCAGCGTCTGGCTACCATCGTTGTAATTCACAAGGAGGGTAAACCACGTGATCGTTGTGCCTCGTATAGGCCCATTTCCTTACTCAATGCCGAACCCAAAATACTAGCTAAATTGTTAGCTACTCGATTGATTAAGGTGATTGGTGACTTGATTCATCCGGACCAATCTGGTTTTATTCCGCACCGGAACACCGCCCTTAATCTTCGGAGGCTTCATGGAGTTCTCGCGAGAGCTGGGGCCCTGACTGAGCCGCCCATTTTGGCTTCCCTTGATGCCACTATGGCTTTTGATACCATAGAATGGCCGTATCTTTGGGCTGCTCTCACTAAGTTCGGGTTCGGTCCGACATTCATTGCCTGGGTGAAGCTTCTCTATGAAAGGCCGCTCGCCCAGGTGGTTGTTAACGGGCGGGTTTCCAGCACTTTCACGCTCGGGCGAGGTACTCGGCAGGGTTGCCCATTGTCCCCGTTGCTTTTTGCCCTTGCTTTGGAACCACTTGATGAGTGGCTTCGCTGGGAGCCCTCGCTGAAGGGCATTCGGTGGACTCCCGACTTTGAGGACCGAATCTGGCTATATGCGGATGATATCCTTCTTTATCTCACGTCCCCTCGGAAGTCCTTTAATGTGCTTTTTGATGTTCTGACCTCCTTCGGGAAGAACTCGGGTCTTGTCATCAATTGGACCAAGTCATGTGTCTATGTTTTGGCCGGAGAGCTCCCTCCGTTGCCCCGTAGATTCCCGATTCAGTTGGGTACGTCCGGCTTTAAGTATTTGGGTATTTATGTTTCCTTGGATCCTGCCGTTCGATACGACCGTAACCTTCGAGCCCCTCTTCAGTGGCTCAGGCTTGACGTTGTACGATGGCACCGGCTGCCTCTGTCACCCTTGGGATGTGCGGCTCTTTTCAAGATGATGTCGCTCCCCAGATTTTTGTACGCACTCCAGAACTCCTTTGATCCAATTCCTCCTGGCTACTTCCGTGAAGTGGAGGGCCTTCAGAGACGGCTGATTTGGGATGGGCATGCGCGCATTGCCCTTTCCAAACTCACTCTCCCATGGTATGATGGCGGCATTGCCCTCCCAGACATCAGACGCTATTAATGGGCCTCCCAGCTAAGTGCGGTCAATCATGCACCTTATGCCCCCGGTCCATCACCAGCCTTTGCAATGGATAAGTATCTTTTGCCCGGTGGGAATTTCAACAGGGCACTATACTCTAAGGGACCCTACAAGACTCTGGCTGGACCCACTAAAATTGCTGTGCGAGTGTGGCGTGATGCGAATGCTGCTCTGGGATGGTGTGATAGATTGTCTCGTGCAACTCCGTTGTATGATTCAGATGGTTTGGGCAATTTGTGGAGGACGAAAGGTTTTGATAAATGGGACATGATAGGTATAAGCAGGGTTGATGATCTTTGGTCAAAAGGGACTGTTAAGACTTTTGAGGCGCTTAATATTGAATATGAGCTTGACGACAAGGAATTCTTTCGATATGTTCAGGTACAGCACGCCTTGTTGTCTGTCTTCCCCAAGGGGACGGAGATTCCTGAGTCCTTGCCTCTCGAGGACCGTATCCTTGACGGCTACGTACCTGATAGCACAATTTCACTGATTTATAAAAAGCTCATCAACAACAGAATTGACTTGCTTGTGCGCCTCAGGGCCCTATGGACTGCTGATGGGTTGGAGTTGGCCATTTGCCAGTCCTCTCCCAAGGAGGTGGCCATCCCTGCCCGCCTTCGATTCGTCCAGCTCAAGATCCTTCATCGCGTGTATGTTACTGGTCCGCGTCTGGTACGAATGGGGTACTCTGTGGATGGTCTGTGTAAACGTGGGTGCGGTGCCAGTGGGACCTTCCTCCATATACTGTGGGAATGTCCTGAGGTGGCTGCGTTTTGGTCCCGAGTACATGCCACCATGGAAAGGGTCACGGGGGTTTCACTCCTGCCTGAAGCCAGACGATGTCTCCTTAATGTATGGGAGCCGGATGATTATAACACGGCGCAGATCTGCTGGGCGACCCTTGGTAACATGATTGCGAAAAGGGACATTGCGCAGTTATGGGGTTCCCACAGACCACCCACACTATCGGCTTGGAAGAAAAACATGGACTGGTGCATGTTCAGAGAAAAGACGGTGTACTTGTCACAGGGCAGACCCAAGAAATGGAACAGAATTTGGTCTCAATGGAACGCTTATCGTGGGAATGTGTGTACTCCCCCTCAAGACTTTACCCATAACATCCCCTTGTCTCCCTAGATGGCATTCCTGGTCCTTACAATTGAATTTAACTGAATATACCGCACGGTTTCCCCGCTGCCCCCCCAACCCGTAATTGATGTTTGAAATATTGTATGCATATGTCGTGGAATTATTCCCCGCCACTCATGTTTCCCGACAGTGATTATCTGCCTTGTGAAGTGTATTATGTTACTTTGTTTGTTTTTTGATTTTCAATAAAAAGCTTTTAAAAAAAAAAATGTAATTACTTACAATTAAATTACTTCCCAAACTATTCCCCTATAAACACACAACGCACTACAGAAAATAAATTACTAAAATTAACATATTTATCAATTAATCAATTAAAATTAATTACCAATTATATTTTAATTAATTACCAATTAATAATTAATTGTCAATTAATTTTAAATAAATACCAATATATAAAATAACATATTTAATTCATTATAATTAAATTACTTCCCACCCTATTCCCCTATAAACCCACAACCCACTACAGAAACCAAATTACTAAAATTAACATGTTTATCAATTAATCAATGAAAATTAATTACCAATTATATTTTAATTAATTACCAATTAATAATTAATTGACAATTAATTTTAAATAAATACCAATAAACAAAATAACATATTTAATTAATTATTATTAAATTACTTCCCACCACATTCCCCTATAAACCCACAACCCGCTACAGAAAAGAAATTACTAAAATTAACATATTTATCAGTTAATCAATTAAAATTAATTACCAATTATATTTTAATTAATTACCAATTAATAATTAATTGACAATTAATTTTAAATAAATACCAATAAATAAAATAACATCTTTAATTAATTATAGTTAAATTACTTTCCACCCTATTCCCCTATAAACCCACAACCCGCTACAGAAAATAAATTACTAAAATTCACATATTTATCAATTAATCAATTAAAATTAATTACCAATTATATTTTAATTAATTACCAATTAATAATTAATTGACAATTAATTTTAAATAAATACCAATAAATAAAATAACATATTTAATTAATTATAATTAAATTACTTCCCAACCTATTGCCCTATAAACCCACAACCCGCTACAGAATTATATTACACAAATATTAAACATTATTATTAACTTACCTAAAATTCGATATTTTTGTTGTCTATATTCTGTCTAGTCGATATTATGTCCATTCTATATTTTTGATTCGATATTATGTCCATTTGATTCGATATTAAAATTTGCTAGTCGATATTTTGGTAGTCTATATTCTGTCCAGTCGATATTATGTCTATTCTATATTTTTTACTCGATATTATGTCTAGTCGATAATAAAAACTCGATATTTTGACTCTACACCCGTCAACTCCCTAGTATAGGGGCTCAACTGTGCGACCTGTAATCCCAGGGCTGTAACAGATCAACCATGTACTCTTCTGTAGCCTCTTTTCTGGAGCTCACTTGTCCAAAGTATGATTCGAAGGCTGTGACACACACACCGTGTGCTCTGCTGCAGTCACTTCTGTGGGACTGGGACATTCAATTTGTGACTAGTGATCCCTGAACTGCAACAGTCATACCTTGTGCTTTTCTGCACATTTTGGATTACGGTATGAGATCGAAGATCCCGGGACAGACATAAGTTGCACTCCTGACCCTCTCTCTGTATAGAGTCCACAGAACTGCCTGAGATCCCGGAACAGATTTAGGGCCTAATTTAGAGTTTGGTGGATGGGTTACTCCATCAGAAACGTGACGAATATCCCGTCTGCCTTATTACGAATACCATAGGATATAATGGTCCGTAATACAGCAGACACGATATCCGTCACATTTGTGACTGAGTAACTCCATCCGCCAAACTCTAAATCAGGCCCTATGTGTACACCTGGGTCATCTTTCACTATAGAACCCAGGATGCTTGAGATCCCTAAACACTTGCAGACATACTGTGTACTCTTGGGGCATCTTTCACTATAGAGCCCACGGTGCTTGAGATGGTTGAACACTCACAGACATACCGTGCACTTTTGCATCTCCTGCACTACGGAGCCCACAGCGCCCCTCAAAGTCCCAGAACCCACAGACGCGCTGTGTTCTCTTGGACCTCCTTCTCTATGGAGCACAGAGCACTGCTTGAGCTACAATCCTCAGACACGCACACTAACCATACACACTTGGGTCCCCTTCTTCACAGATCCCTGAACACCGCTTGAGATGCCAAAGCCCTCATAGACACAAGTCTTGGGCCTTCTTCTAAATCAAGCTGATAGAACCACTCAGGACCCCTGGACACTCACAGACATTCTGTGTACTCTGGGGCATCCAACAGACCTACCTATGAGACTAGAGGTGCGGGTTGTGTGATTCTAGGTCTATAACAATCAATCCTTGTGGTCTTCTGCTGCCTCTTCTATGGGACTTGGGGTGCTGGCCTCGTGACCCCTCAAAGCTGTGACACACGTGCTGTTCTGCTCTTTGGCTGTCTTTTATTCTGTAGTCCTAAGAATTCAATGAGTGATCATCCCCGAACTCCTGCAGACACACCTTATGTTCTGCTGCAGCCTCCTGTATGAACTCACAAAGTGTCTCTTAATGTATGAATCCTGAGCACCCACACACCTACCTTGTGATCTTTGTCACCCCTCTCTCTGGAATCTTATGAGTGTCTTGTATTTCTAGTCATCTAAGCACAAAAAGTGTCATCCTTTGCAGCCTTCTACATGGGACTCAACGGGTGACTTCACTGGTAAACCCTGAAGACAAAGTCAAAATTAAACAATTTCTCTTTGGATGTGTTAAAAGAAGCCCGATTGCAAATCATCCACAATTCATCCCAAATTCAACCAATATCACCAAGAAATGCTGATTAATTGCATAATCCAGCGAATAGTTGTATTCTTTTTTTTAAAAACCTGTTCAAATATCATACATAAAATACTTTCACTATAACAATAAATATGTTCAAAGCTAGTTATTCTATATGCAAATAAAAAAAACACCAGAATTATTCTAAAATAGAATAAATAATTACAAAATACAACAGTAAAGATGCATATTATTACAATGGGAGAATATCATAGACATTAATATTTGTCATTTCGGCACACTATTCGAGCAAAAAATCATTGGTCAAACCACTATTGTGAAAACGTCTCTTTTTTAACCAAGGCTGAGTCGATTTAGTTGTTTAATAAATCAGCATGCTGGACTAGGGTGCCGAAATGACAACAATTATATTGGTGATATTGGTTGAATTTACGAAGAATGGTGTATGATTGGCAATCGGGCTTCTTTTAACACATCCAAAGGGAAATTGTTTAATTTTGACTAGCTGTCAATTTGGTGCCATGCCCTTTGGTTAAGGGGGCCCTTCTCTTGTTTGAAACCCTGAACACCCACAGACACACTTTGTACACTTCTGCAGCAACTACTGTGGGGCTCAAGATGCACAGGGCTGTGACAGACATACTATCCCTTGTTATCTTGTGAAGCCCCTTCTATGGGTTTAACACCGTGTGCTCTTGTGTAGAATTCTCTATAGAGACCTTGCAGTGCAATGAATGAGTGATCACTGAATTCCTCCAGATCAACTCTGTGCTCCTGGGCAGAATTCTACATGGAGCCCTAAGTAAGCAATTAGTTCTGCCTGACCTGATACAGACACACCTTGTATATCTGCAGTCCCCTGTATGGGGCTCAATGTGGGGGACTTGTGATCCTAGGGATAAAATAACAACTGCAGAATTTCCAGATCTCAATGGCCTTGGGTGGGCCAGGGCACTTCCTTGGGTGGGCCTGGCCCATACTCTAGAACATGGCCTGCTGCCCTATATTACTCAAGGAGTGGCTTCACTTGTGATCCCATAACACCTGCACACTTCAAAAAAAAAAATACTTCTTTATTCAGCATTTAAAAAATACCATAACAGTGCATAAAATGTTATAAAAAAGCCTTAAAATACAGTTCTTTAGCCAAGGGTCAATCAGTTAACAGGCAATACAATCAGCACCTCCCTCTCGAGTTCCTTGTCCTGACCGCCATCTTAATAAAATTTAAAATACAAAACAGAGTATAAGCGTCGTTAGCCTTTTGCAGGAACAATAAAGCTACCTTAGCGTGTTTGAACTTTGCTCTTTTCAAAATTCCCACCAGGAACTTGCACCTAGGTAATGTATAAAAAGGACATAATAAAACAAAATGAAGGGTATCCTGCGGAGACCTGTTGTCGCAGCCGCAGGTACCCTTCTGCTCAACCGTTGCAGTAAAACCAGGGGGGGTCAGCCAATATGTGATGTAAAAGGTTGAGCCTAAAACGGGTCATAAAAAATCTGTCCTGTGCGTTATGTATGAGTGCAAGATAGGGTTCCATCCCATACTCTGTTTTCAGTAGACTGTAGTCGGCTACTGTGTGTTTATATTCTTCACTAGCCGCCCTACGTGCAGTTGCCCATTCCCCAAACATTTTTTTGACTCTCTGTTTATCTTGGGTAGTGATAACTTCCGGGTTACTAAAGAGGATCTTACAGCCGATACCCTCGAGGGAGCCCTTTACATAATTTAACCAAGGGATACGCATTCCTTTGTCTCTTTTCAGGCAATCTGTAATGATTTGTCTGCTTAAGTCTGCCTCCGGGTTAGTTCAGATCTTCACCCAGGCCGTAAGCGGCCTAACCTTAATTTGGTCTTCGATATAAGCCCCACCAAGTTCTTCGTGTATGATATAGGCAGGGATGCTGTGTGGGGTTTTAAGCACTTTTCTAAAATATTTATTTTCCTCTACCTGTAGCTGGTGGATGTTTGCGAACCCCCAGAGTTCTGCCCCGTAGGCTACTTTAGCACAACAGATTGATCTGTACAAGTTCATGATTTGTTCAGGTGACCACCTTCCCAGCCTGCGGCCATAATTCATTATTGCCCCAGTTGAGGCCACCAGTTTTAAGCGGTGTTTTTCCACAAGGAGTTTGAAATTTAGCAGCCCATCGAATAATAGGCCTAAATGAGAAAAGGACTGAACCTGCCCTATTTTGTGGGTACCTATCTTCTAGGAAAACTTTTTGTCGGATCTGACCCTGTCAACATAACATAAGACTTGTCCAAATTTGCGGATAGGTCAAGTGTGTTCATGAAGCCAACAAACCCATCAATCAGCCTCTGAAGCCCCCTAGGGGTCTGGGCTAACAACACCGCGTCGTCCGCGTAAAGCAGGACGGGAACCGGACGGCTGCCTACCTGGGGGGAATCTACTCCTAGTTTGCCTAGGTCTCTGTCTAAATTATGAATGTAAAGGGAGAACAAAAAAGGAGCTACAATACAGCCCTGCCGAACCCCACTATTGCATGGAAACGAAGGGGTTAATCCTCCGTCTGAGTTCAAACGCACTGAGGCAGTGGTATTCCAATGCAGGGCTTTAAGTATATTCACTAAATCAAGGTCCACCCCTAGGCTTATCATCAGGGCCCATAGCTTCTCTCTGTTCACATGATCGAACGCGGTAGAGAGATCCATGAACCCTAAGTATACCGCCTCATTACTGGCTATGGTATGGATGTATGACGTTAAAACGCATACTTTTACAACGCATACCGTTACAACGGGACTTTTACAACGCAAATACTATTACAACGCATGTATTTACAACGCATTTTTTTACAACGCAGGTACCTTTACAACGCATACCATTACAACGTAAGTATTGGTAAGTATATATATTTTTTTTAATTGTATATTATTTAAAATTATTTTTATTTAATGTAATTGTATTTAATTTAATTTAATTTAATTTAATTTTATTTAATTAATTTAATTTATATTTATTTTTATTTTATTTTTTTCTTGTACCCCTTTATCTAAAATTCCCAAAACTGACCCTGAACCTGTGGTAAATAAATAAATAATACCCTATTTTTGACTAGACATATATCATAACAGATAGCTCAATAAATAAGAGTCAAGATTCGAGGTAGTAGGAGTTTTGCAGGTTTAATACAGCATAAGGACAGGAACAGGACAACCTGCATAGGAATAGGGCGACAGGGGCCCAGCAGGGCGACAGGGGCCCAGCAGCTGCTGGGGCTGGGTCTGGGATGAGCGCGCTCACTTTTAATAACAATGCATGAACTTATATACATAACGCAAACACATAGTATTACATTGCAGTAGGCGTAGCAGTGGGTGGAGCAGAAGACGTGACGCGTAGCAGTCGCGAAAGATAACAGTAAAAGTAGGTGTAACTGGGCGTATACATAGACATGTGGTGCAAACGTAACAGAATATGTCATGAATGGGCGGAAACATAGGAGGGGGCTACCTAAGGAGCCGGGACCTCTAACCTGGTGGTGCGCGCAAACTGGCAATGACGTGTTACGAGGAGAAGCTGGGGGCTATGAACTCTGTGCTAGGAGCAGAGACTAAAGTCTGGAGGGTCGGAGCGACATGTACCTAAACCCTATCTAGTATCTGATGTTTAGGGAACATGTTGATATAAACTAGAAGTCATGAGGGGAAAAGCTAACTGACTCTAAGACTAGAGCATGCATTTATTCTACATGTAGTGCGTGATGAAGAATATTAAATGACCATTAAATACAGTATTTCTCCTAACATGGAGCCGCATAGGCTAGACAATGACGGAAACTATTGATGCAGTTCAGTAGCTTAGGAATGCAGAGAAGGAGGACTAAACTGATAACTGGAATCATAACATAGTCTTGGCAGACTCAGAGACTGAGCCAAGCTGCACCGGGCACTGCGAGGCAGGAAGTAAGTGAAAGGTCGAGGATACAGGTGGGGGCTGTATCGCTCCTCAGCGAGGCTTCAGGAGACAGGAGCTGAATCTGATGTCCAGGCCCTTTTGAGGCCTAGAAACGGGGACTTTATAATGAAATAACGTGCACACTGAGAAACGTGGCAACGTAGCTTTACATAGGCCTGATATCCGTAGTATTCACGAGGACTGGAAAATGGCATACCAGAGGTGGACACAACTGTAATTGCGTCTTGAATCGGACATGGGGAATAACATATGCATATTAGTCATGCACACATAACATATGATGGATGACACGTAGGGACACAGAACATGACAAAATTTACTTTTCCACATTCCCTCCTTGTCACTACGTTTCCATCAGGAAACATCAATATTCATGATACCATCTATCATTTCATACAGTACCATTTGTTCATCTCGAATTGTCTTGGAACGGGATTTAGAACGGGGCTTGGGACTAGGAATACAAGAGGTAGCACACATGCCGCAAATCGCAGGGCCACATTGTATACAGAGGCAGCAGCTGAATATGATCGCTACTGCGATACCTAGAAAGGACAGGACTTTCCATCCCCAGGCGGAAATTATATTCCAGAACCAACCGGACCATGTCCAGGTGCCTGGATCTTGGTGTAACAGATGGGCAATTTTATGGAGTCTGGTTATAGCTGAATAAACAGACGGCGCGTTATTTGGAATGAAAATGCAGCAACTAGATCCGAGGACTCTACAGGCCCCGCCCCTATCGGCCAGTATGACGTCAAGGACGAGACGATTCTGGAGCACGACAATTCTCATAAAGGATTGTTCTTCGGTTAAGTTACTTAGAGCAGAGGCAGTCTCATCTACTACTGCTTCAAGGGTTCTTGTTAACCTACGGATTAGCTTACTGTTTACAACTGTACCTAAATAAGGGAACACACCTTTATCAATATCAATGAATTGTTCTGCAGCAGTTTCAGTATAATCGACAATCGGGAGGTTTCTCTTGTGTCTAGTATGTACTAGGAAGGAATTCCTATGGTAGTCAGGTGGGGCTAGAAAAACAGGTGGCAGTAGGAAGGCAATGTAACAGGTTCCCTCCCAATCGAGGGGCAGACGAACATATGCAGTTTGACCACAAACAAAATAAGAATGACGTGAAGCTTTAAAAATAGATTTCCCACTGTCACTATACTGGATAATAGTGGTACAATCACTATGTCCTACGTGTACAGAACCATGATTTCGAACACATAATTCGCCTTTGACTGGTAGTACTGAAATAGCAGGTGAGTCTGGAGTAGTATCAGACTGAACATTCAGGACCATGAAATTCGAAGAATAGTTACCTAAATTATACACTTCATTTTCTAGATCTAAACCTGTTCTGTGGGAGAAACTTTGCTTGTCTGGGAAACATGTGCTGTTAAGAAAAGACATATCTGTTAAGGAGGACGTTAACGCGGACCATGCTCCACACGAACCATTATGTGAAAAAGGATAAGGAAAGAGTGGCAGAACTCCCTTCGACGTCTGGAAAGGGGGGAGTCGACCACACACCCAACAATTAGTGGCATTGCTGGTCTGGTGTGAGTAATGTAACATGCGGATAAATGAGTTATTACGCATAGCGAGGCGGTATGAATATTCGTGAGGAGGCAGATCACTAAACGTGTGTTCTACTGTAACATTAGAATGCTTATTTACATGAGGAACTGGGAAACACAGGAAAAATGCGTAACTAGTGCAGGAAATCATTATGCTGATGAATAATATGAAACTCAGAAAAACGATACATCGGTTTGAGGTTTGACTAACTCTCTCACTATGGGGGTCTATTTTATACATGTCAGAAACAGTCTAACCGTTTCACCTAGGGGAGGACTTATACAATCAAACTGACTGACTTATTTTACTAGACCGTAGTTTTTGCTTATACTCCTGCTGCGGAGTTTTCTCTACCAAGGGAGGGGTTGTATCAATGTCATTTGCGGGACAGTCCTTGAGAGCAATATTCTGGCAATCCTTCGAATCCTGGGAAATGTTCTTAAAGACGGGTTTCAGTCCTTTAAAAAGTTTAACATGAGAAAGGTGCACCCAGCCCTTGCGTCCTTCCAACTTCACGGCTGTACGGGTGGTGAGGAGGACCTGTCGGGGCTCCTTCCAACGTGGCTCCAGCGGACTTGATCTGTCAAAGTTCCGCACGAGTACCATCGAACCTGGAACGATTTCATGCGGTGCCACCTCGGTATTGTCTGGAAATGTGGCGGCAACCTGTGAACGACATGAGTTGAGGGCAGACATCAAGGAAGCTAGGTAATCTGTCAACATATTACATGAAACATCAGTAATACTTCGGGGTCTAGGAGTACCCCACATGTTAGGGGGGCGGCCGAATACGACCTCATACGGGGACAGACCTGATCTGGAATGTGCGACCATGCGCATATAAAACAAAGCGACTGGCAGAGCTACTAGCCAGTCCACACCTTTTTCTTTGCATACTTTGGCGATTCGAATTTTCAGAGTCTGATTATGTCTCTCTACGAGACCGGCTGCTTCAGGATGGCGTACACAATGAAACTTCCACTGGTACCCTAACAACAGGGAAACGTGCTTCATCAACTCAGATGAGAATGGCTGACCGTTATCAGAATATACGACTCTAGGGAGTCCATATCGAGGGAAAAACTCACGAACCAACTGCTTGGCAGTGGTCGCGGCTGTGTAATCTGGGACTGGATATGCTTCTGTCCATCTGGACAAAGCGCATACAACTACAAGGACATACTTGAAACCTCGACATCGCTCCATCTGAATATAATCCATCTGGAGGACTTCAAAAGGGTGGTCAGGGGGTTGGAATCCACCTTGTTCCACCGGGACACTTTTACCTGGATTGAACTGGCAACATATCATACAGGTACGGACTTTCTGCTTGGCTGCAGCTCGTAAATGCTTGTTAAACCAAATGTTCTGGATACTGTCTAACATTGCTTTTTCTCCTAAATGTGCTGGACTATGTGCGGTATTAATAATGACTTGAACCATAGAGTCGGGGAGAAACCATGTGGCTCTACCCTTCGTTAACCATCCTTGATCTGTCTGGACCCCTCCTTGTTCGGACCATTTCTTGATTTCTTCAGGAGTAGCATGTAACTGGATATCTATGACATCTTGTGTAGGGTCCTTAACTGTCATGCATGTAATCGGATCTGGAGTATGTGTCTGTGTCGGATTAACTTGAATGTCTGGAGTCTGTGCTGTAAGCTTGGCTGTGCGATCTGCTAGATCATTACCTTGAGAAATAATGTCAGTGACTTTCGTATGTGCTTTGCATTTCATGATAGCGATAGATGTCGGTAAATGTATGGCATCTAACAGAGCTTGGATAAGGATACCATGCTGAATCTTGGTTCCATGAGAAGTCATGAAACCTCTCTCTTGCCAGAGCACTCCAAAGTCGTGTACAACTCCAAATGCGTAACGTGAATCTGTGTAAACATTAACTTTCAAGTTTTTGGCGTGTATACAGGCTTGTGTCAGAGCAACTAGCTCTGCTGCTTGAGCGGACAGGGTATCAATACGGTGTGTGTTGATAACTTCAGTGTCAGTAGTCACTGCATACGCGGCGACTAGATCTCCTGTACTAGTCCTCATACATGAACCATCCGCATAAAGTGTCAGGTCAGGATCTGGTAACGGAATGTCTGTCAGGTCTTGTCTTGGCTTTGTCGTAATGTTGACTACTTCCACACAGTCGTGTGCGGCAGGATTTGAACTAACTGATGGTAACAGTGTAGCAGGGTTCAGGACGTTGCAGCGTCTAATTTCTATGTGTGGCTGGAACAGTGTCAATTCATAACCTGTTAAACGTGCAATTGTCAAGTGCTGTGTTTGTGTTCGGTTTAAAAGAACTTCCACGGAGTGTGGGACTTGTACTGTCAAGGAGTGTCCTAAAACTATAGAATCACTTTGTCTGATAGCTAGTGCTGTGGCTGCAACTGACTTGAGGCACGCAGGCAACGCCTGGGCGACTGGATCTAATGTGCTCGAAAAATAAGCACAGGGCTTGTATTGTCCTGCTTGATCTTGTGTAAGAACAGATAATGCTGTACCTTCGCGTTCAGTAACGAAAAGTGTAAAAGGCTTACTGTAGTTCGGTGTAGCTAGAACTGGAGCTTGGCATAAAGCTTTCTTTAACTCGTTGAAACTAAGTGTATGTTCAGATGTCCAAGGGAGAACAGTCGATGCGGCTGCCTCCTGTGTCGTTAACTGTATCAGTGGCTTGGCTAGAAATGCATACTGGGGAATCCATTGTCTACAATAAGAAGTAAGGCCGATAAAGGCACGTACCTCCTTCTGGGTTCTGGGCTGGGGAAGACTCGCTATCAACTGGATACGGTCTGGTGTCAACTGCCTACCCCTCTTGGACAGCAAGTGTCCTAAGTAGACCACTTGCTGGACACAGAATTGAAGCTTCGAAGGGGACACCTTGTGCCCCATCTCGGCTAGGAAATACAGAACTGTGAGTGACGCTCGCTCGCAGTCACGTTCAGAACGGGCTGTGATCAGTAGATCATCGACATACTGGAGCAGGGCAGTGTCAGTTGGCATGTGAATATTGTCTAGTTGTCTCTTGAGTGCTTGACTGTAAATACTAGGGCTTTCTGTGAAACCTTGAGGAGCGCGTGTGAACATATAGCTCCTTCCATTTAAACAAAATCCGAAAAGAAACTGGCTGTCTGGATGGATTGGAACACTAAAAAATGCGTTCTTGAGATCGATTACAGTAAAGAACATGGCTTCGGAATCAATGGCTGTCAATAGGGAAGAGATGTCTGGGACAACTGGGTACTGCGGAATAATACATTTGTTAAGCTCTCGTAAGTCAATCACTAATCGATATACTGGGGGTGCATTTGGATCAGTACGTTTCATGACTGGAATGATCGGAGAATTACATACATTGGAGTCAGTTTCTACAACTACTCCTTGAGCCATGAGCTCGTCTATAATTTTGGATAAGGCTGCTACAGCCTCGGGTGGCAATCTGTACTGCCTGATTCGTGGTAACACTACACCTGGTTTGAGAGTCACACGATGGGGTGTGATTTGCATGTAACCTACATCAGTTGGACCTTGCGCCCATAAATGCTGCGGAACATTAGACAGTCTTGAATCAAAATCTCGTAATACATAGTGACCCTTAAAGTCACGTAGGAACAATCGTATTCCCTCTGGGGAACAACATATAACGGCACCTAACTCTTTCAGTGTTTTAATGCCTAATAGATTTTCTGGACATGACTTAGTAAGTAACAGATCAGTAGTGCGGGACAATGGACCTACTTCTAGAGTGACTGGCTTTGAAATCTCATTAACGATCGGCTTTCCTGAAAATCCAAGGGAAACATTTCTTGAGCCTGAGAGCGGAGCCCCTGGAACTTCGGCGTGACTAATTGTGGTCCTACTTGCCCCTGTATCAATCAAAAACTTTCTGTCTTTCCCTAATACTTGACTGTGAACATAGGGACCTTCTTGATCTACAGGTATCTCGATGAGAGGCAAGCCTACCTCCCTCTCTAGACTGTTTCATGAATATGGCTGGTACTCTGGATACTCGGACTGTGCATATTGGTACATCTGCGATGTGACATGCTGTGTTGCAGCAATAGGCTGCGGTGCTGTAACTGTCTGTGGTGCATTCTGTGACTGAGGAGTCTGTGAAACTTGTTCTTGTCTAGGCGGACGTGGTCTTTCTTTAGTCTTACCAGTAGCTATGTTATGTTTCAGAACTGCACACTCATTTATGAAATGACCTGGCTGTTTACAATAATTGCAGTTCCCTTTAACGGGAGCTGCAGGATGACTGGCTTGATTCGGACCCCTCTTCTGACTGTCTTGAGGAACAGATTGTGCAACTAGTACTTTCATTTTCGTGTCTTTCATACGTTTTCTCTCGTGTTCTTGCTCTTCCCTGATTCTATTCTGGTGATACTGGAGCATCTGGAGCATCTGGGACGGAGTATTTGCTTGCCAGGTGCTTTCGACTTTCAGAACTCGGTTTTTAATTGATGGACTTGAATTCTCGACTAATTTAGTAACGAAAAGGTGAGGGTATGACTCACTACTTGTCTTGAGACCACTGTTGATACTGAAACATTTTTCAAATCTAGAATAAAAATCACTAATATCTTCATCTTGTTTCTGTTTACAGGCTGAGATTGCATCCCAGTCTTCTTTTCTAGTTGTTAATAATCTGGGTAAAACTTGTATTAGTAATTCTGGTAATTCTTTACATTTATCTCCAAGACCGGTACCTGGTACACGTGCCTTGTCTTCAGCTTCTAGAACTGCCCAATCGATCTTTTTCTCTCCCACCTCCCATTCTTTTTCCTTTAGCTTTTCATACACCCCTGCGGGCAGCAGAACCTTTAACATTTTAATGATATCTGGGTAAGTGTATTCTCCCATACGGAGCATGTCTTTTAATTCTCTATGGAACCCTGCTGGATCTTTATCATGACAGGGAATTAATTTCTTCATCTCGAGGAGTTCCATCTTTGTTATCGGAGTATATACAAACACTCGTTGCATTTCGCCACCCGTTCCTCTGACTGGGTGGACTTCTCGTAACGGATTCTGTCTGTCTATGTAGAATGATTTACTTTCTGGGGGTGAGACATGAACAAAATGCGGGTTCAGGAATGTTCTATATTTGTGGCGCTGTTCTAGAATGACACTAATTAAATCGGTACCTAGACCTCTCCATTTATACTGGAGTAACTCGTTCAGGATATCATGTAACGGACCTGGATCAGAATGTTGACCCTCATACAGAGTAATGAGGTGCTGGATCATATACATACCCACCAGTCGCTGCTCGGCTGGGGGCATTTTCAGAAACATTTGTGCCACTATTTCGTCTGGAAAAGTGGTAGAATCAGTAATCCATCTGACTGCTGATCGGACTAGTTCCTGTTCATGCATAGTACTTAACTCACTATAACCGATTCGTGATTTCAGAATGTGATCGGTAGCTTGAAATACTTGTTCTAGAGAACCTTGTTCTGGTGCTGGATGATGGAAAATAGACTTGTGTTCTAGACGTAAATGGCGATCTGGAAATCTGGGTTTTCCTACATACGCTATTCTGGCAGTATTCTCATCGTCTTCCTCTTCAGGATCAGAGGTACTTTCTTTCTCGCTTACTTGTGCTGCTTTACGCTGTTCGTGTATCTTTATTATTTCTCTACGGATTTTCTTGTACATACTTTCCATGGCACCAATAGTATTGTGCTTTCCTTCGGCTATATTATCACTCCACTTTGTTAGAGTTTTCATTTCTTCCGGGTCTTTAGACGGATAATCTTGTTCTCTTATTAGACAATTAATTAAAAACTTTAATATCATGCGCTGAATCTCGGCTTTCCTTTGAGACATGGCATCACTAATACTTTGTGGGTCATCCCCTGTATGGATGAACCGATATATCCTGTCTAGATCTTCTCTCATATTCGGCAGGGTGACTAGATACTCGGTCACTCTCCTTACGCGTACGGAATATAAAACCATATTAAACTCGCCTGGAACTGGGTCATAGACACATTCGCCAAGGGTTTGCCTGATTTCTGCAACAGACTTATTACTCTTGGGAGTACGCTGTGATGCTTGAGCATGTAATTCGAGTGCTGATAAACGTTTGTATGGCGGCGGAGTTTGAGGAAGACCTCCTCCTGCGGCCCCTAAACTGGAATCATCAACTGATGCTTTTCGTCCTGGCAGGGTGGGTAATTGTAACGTGGGCTGGACTTGTATGGCGGGCTGACCCAGGGGGGCTGTTAAGGGTACCCCGGTGTCTGGAGGAGCAGGAATTACCTGGTTTACAAGGACTGGCGGAGCGCGAACAGGATTTGCATATTCGGGGACTGTGTCGTCCAGATAGGACGAAATAAAAATGTCAGCTGCGGTCTGTTTGTGACGTAGCTTGGTCGGAACTAACGGTGGCGGGAAATTACTGGATGCCTCTGGGGTCGCTTTTGGCAAGCCCTCGGCAAGAAGAGGATACATACCCTTAATGAGGGCATTCCTCTGTCTATCTGATTGCTCAGTTCTAACTCGTTCACCTATCTCGATTAATTCTCTTTCTTGGGCTCGTTCTTGGGATTCTCTACTTAGTTCTGACTTTCTGATTTCCTTTTCGGTTCTTTTATGAGCTTCTTTACGCCATAACTCGATGGCATCTTTCTGTGACTGTCTGGCTTTCTTTTTCCATAATGCTTCTTCTACTCGCATGATGCATTCGGCATCCCATGTACCCGATACGGGCCATCTATACTTTTCTTCTAACTGTTTGGTATACTCTACCCATAAATCTAGATACAATATGGCGCTTATGCCATGTTTCTGATACATAAAGTGACCTGGACTGTCCCTGGGCGGGACGGGAACTGCTGCTTCCAGCAGACCCTTTCTAGTTTTTAACTGACGTAACTTGGAAAATATAGGCATGACTGAACTGTAATCTAGACACAATACAATACACAATAAGCACGATACTTATTTCCCATTCATACCACGACATTAGAATACATGAAAAACATTTAAAATAACAGTTCGGACAGAATACTACCTGGAAATACTGAGAACAGAACACGTGAATTTTCTCGAGAACAGAACTGACTAGAACAGAAACTAGATGCACTGCTGAAACAGTACGAAACTTACCGGTCTCATAACGAGACACGTCAGGACCCGTATCCACCGAAGTGAACACTTCGTTTGTGGGACTGTGTACCACCAACCCACAGACCAGAGTCAATTAAATTGACCCTGTCTAGATACCACCCCAGTAACGGTACTCACCGGGCAGCAAGAACGGAAGGCCTCGGACTGGACTGGACTGCTACGACGACGAACTTCGGACTTCGGACTTCAGTTACGGGTGGACCTCCGGATACCTCGGACCTTGGACTCTTGGCTTGGGCTCTGGTCGGGACTCGCCGCGTTCCTCCACCGTCTCGTCTGGATGCTGGACCGCCTCCTCCGTCTCCTCCGTGGGCCTGAGGGATACTTGAGCAGAAATATCTGCCACTGCGCAGAAGAGTTCCGTCACGACTGCAGAGGGTCAGGGGGTCGGCGTGGCTTCACCGACGCGTGGGGAAAGGGCAAGTCCCTGTTCGGGCGCCATTATGTGGTAAATAAATAAATAATACCCTATTTTTGACTAGACATATATCATAACAGATAGCTCAATAAATAAGAGTCAAGATTCGAGGTAGTAGGAGTTTTGCAGGTTTAATACAGCATAAGGACAGGAACAGGACAACCTGCATAGGAATAGGGCGACAGGGGCCCAGCAGGGCGACAGGGGCCCAGCAGCTGCTGGGGCTGGGTCTGGGATGAGCGCGCTCACTTTTAATAACAATGCATGAACTTATATACATAACGCAAACACATAGTATTACATTGCAGTAGGCGTAGCAGTGGGTGGAGCAGAAGACGTGACGCGTAGCAGTCGCGAAAGATAACAGTAAAAGTAGGTGTAACTGGGCGTATACATAGACATGTGGTGCAAACGTAACAGAATATGTCATGAATGGGCGGAAACATAGGAGGGGGCTACCTAAGGAGCCGGGACCTCTAACCTGGTGGTGCGCGCAAACTGGCAATGACGTGTTACGAGGAGAAGCTGGGGGCTATGAACTCTGTGCTAGGAGCAGAGACTAAAGTCTGGAGGGTCGGAGCGACATGTACCTAAACCCTATCTAGTATCTGATGTTTAGGGAACATGTTGATATAAACTAGAAGTCATGAGGGGAAAAGCTAACTGACTCTAAGACTAGAGCATGCATTTATTCTACATGTAGTGCGTGATGAAGAATATTAAATGACCATTAAATACAGTATTTCTCCTAACATGGAGCCGCATAGGCTAGACAATGACGGAAACTATTGATGCAGTTCAGTAGCTTAGGAATGCAGAGAAGGAGGACTAAACTGATAACTGGAATCATAACATAGTCTTGGCAGACTCAGAGACTGAGCCAAGCTGCACCGGGCACTGCGAGGCAGGAAGTAAGTGAAAGGTCGAGGATACAGGTGGGGGCTGTATCGCTCCTCAGCGAGGCTTCAGGAGACAGGAGCTGAATCTGATGTCCAGGCCCTTTTGAGGCCTAGAAACGGGGACTTTATAATGAAATAACGTGCACACTGAGAAACGTGGCAACGTAGCTTTACATAGGCCTGATATCCGTAGTATTCACGAGGACTGGAAAATGGCATACCAGAGGTGGACACAACTGTAATTGCGTCTTGAATCGGACATGGGGAATAACATATGCATATTAGTCATGCACACATAACATATGATGGATGACACGTAGGGACACAGAACATGACAAAATTTACTTTTCCACAAACCCTAAAAATACCCCTTTACCCAAAAACCCAAAACTGACCCTGAACCCTAAAAATACCCTTTTACCCAAAAACCCAAAACTGACCCTGAACCCAAAAAATACCCCTTTACCCAAAAACTGAAAACTCACCCTCAACCCTAAAAATACCCCTTTACCCAAAAACTGAAAACTGACCCTGAACCCTAAAAATACCCCTTTACCCAAAAACTGAAAACTGACCCTGAACCCTAAAAATACCCCTTTACCCAAAAACTGAAAACTGACCCTAAACCCTAAAAATACCCCTTTACCCAAAAACTGAAAACTGACCCTCAACCCTAAAAATACCCCTTTACCCAAAAACTGAAAACTGACCCTAAACCCTAAAAATACCCCTTTACCCAAAAACTGAAAACTGACCCTGAACCCTAAAAATACCCCTTTACCCAAAAACTGAAAACTGACCCTAAACCCTAAAAATACCCCTTTACCCAAAAACTGAAAACTGACCCTGAACCCTAAAAATACCCCTTTACCCAAAAACCCAAAACTGACCCTGAACCCTAAAAATACCCCTTTACCCAAAAACCCAAAACTGACCCTGAACCTTAAAAATACCCTTTTACCCAAAAACCCAAAACTGACCCTGAACCCTAAAAATACCCCTTTACCCAAAAACCCAAAACTGACCCTGAACCCTAAAAATACCCCTTTACCCAAAAACCCAAAACTGACCCTGAACCCTAAAAATACCCCTTTAAAAAAAACCTAACATATAACATTTTAAATATAATTATATACTTACCAATACTTACGTTGTAATGGTATGCGTTGTAAAAGTACCTGCGTTGTAAAAACATGCGTTGTAAATAAATGCGTTGTAATAGTATTTGCGTTGTAAAAGTTCCGTTGTAATGGTAGTGCGTTGTAAAAAATGCGTTGTAATGGGTGTATACCCTATGGTATATTTAGCAATCAGGAGGTAGAGGTTCAGACATTGGTCCGTTGTTGATCTTCTCTCCCTGAACCCATATTGTATGTCAGAAATTATCTGATGCGTGTCCGCCCATTCTGTGAGGCGGTTAAGAATAACACGGCCCTACACCTTTGCCGTGACATCGATCAAAGATATCGGGCGGTACCATTGGGAGTTGTCCCTGTTCCCCTTTTTGAAAATTGTGACTCTTATAGCTGAGGACCAGGAACGCGGCAGCCGGCTTCAGCAGCCGCGTTTAGGATCCTCGTCAGAATAGGAACCCAAAGCTCCACATTGCTTAAGTAGAGATCAGGGGGTATGCCATCTGGGCCGGGCGCTTTGTTTTTTGATAGGCCTAGTATGGCCCCTTCTACTTCTGTCAGAGTGAACTCCATCCTTGCGGCCCTTCTTAGCCCTTGGCCCTCGTCATCGTTAGTTTTGCCAGTGTGATTGTATAAATTATTAAAATGGCGATGCCATTGTTCTGGCAGGATAGTATTACAGATCTCTGGGGCATTAGAGTCCTGGAAACATGGTTTGTTTATGATTTTCCAGAACTCTGTCAGGTCCCTTCTGTCCGCGGCCTCCCTAAGGTCCTCCCAAGCTTGCGTAATCTCTGTTTGTATACCAGCCTGCATTGGGCAATGTAAGGTTTATCTCTAGGTAAAGACTTTAAGTTAGACTTCAACTCTTTGTGTGCCTGTGAACAGTCTTTATCGAACCATCTGGGGGTAGTATTTGATCTCACGTTCTTGGTGGTCTTCAATAAACCATCTATAAGGTGCGCCATCTCCTCAAATGCGTTTACAACCGCAACCCCCTCGATAGAGGGATCAAGACACACGTTAAATGCGTCTTCCCCTTTTGCCATTAGTGATCTATAAAAAGTAACCCCATCCAATTTGGACCATCTGAGTCGCCTCCCCTGGTCTGTTACCCTCTCAATGGAGCCTACCCCGCGGATCGTCCTTTTAATAATCGGCCCTTTTAAATCCAGCACGAGGGGATTATGATCACTGTATATACTCCATTCTATTTCCGCCCCTTTAACCCATGCTTTGAATATACTAGAGACCACAATGTAGTCAATATAGGAGCGACAGCCTCTACCCTTGAATGTGGGAATAATCTCCTCACCGCTACCCAATTCTACAAGATCCATGGTGTGTACCAGATTATGACTTTTCATCACCATGTCTAGGTCCGTCCCTTCCGAGGAGTGAGAGAAGTGCAGGCCTTTCTCCACTGTGCAGCGGGACCAATCCTTATTAACAGGTCTCAGGGACCGGCACAAGTGGCAATTGAAGTCGCCTACTAAAACTAAGTACGGTGCTACCGCCGACTTCCCCATAGCCATCTGGACGTTTAGGCGGGTATCCAGTTCTTTTGTTGTGTTACCCTTCCCATTGACTCCCACAGCATTGTACCAATTAATCAGGGTAATGTTTAGACCTTTTGAGTGTAAACCCAGTGCTTACATATTATGTGATGGCCAGTTGAGATTAGACTATACCCCTTTTATCTGTAGATCCACATATATGGTCAACCCTCCCATAGCTCTCCCTGATGCTGACTTCTGGGCAGGCACTGAAAAACGCTTAAACCCCTCCAAAAAGAAAGGATTATGATCAATCACCCAGGTCTCCTGGAGACATATAACATGAAACCTGGTGATATATTGCCTCCATTCTTGATCCACAAGCTTCGCTGTGACACCTGCTATGTTCCAGGATATCAGCTTTAACCCATCCTGCCTTTCGGGCCTCCTAGCAAGGGGTGTGGTGGGGTTCGTGCTTACTTTCCTGTCATTAACCGGGGATTCCTACGGGTCTGCTGAACTGTGTGGTTTTAATTGCTGGGTGCATGCTGCAATGCTATCCGACCCCTCTGTCTCTAATTCTACTGCAGAACTGACTTGTGGGTCCTCTATTGTTATAGGCCATGGATCAACCACTCTCTGTGATGCGTCGCACCAAGCTAAGAGAGTAAGTTAAGCCTTGTCTGGTTCAGAGCTCTTTTCCCTATCATATCTCTTCTGGGGGGTTGTATCCGTCCTTAGTCAATCCAGTTCTTCCAAGGACGTCAAGGGATCAAATCTATTCTGTAAATATATCACTCCTTGGTTCCTCAGGGCAGTGTATTCAGGTCTGCGACCGCGCCCGGCCCGGTTCCACTCCCTGCTGCTTTGGCCTTCCTGTGCCCACCCCATGTTATGGTGTCCCCTAGGGTAGAAAAAACTCAAGGGCATAGATCTAATATTGCTCGAATCTGTGACTGGACCCCAACGTAATATCTGGTCTACGACACGCTGGTTCCGAAAGTTTACCACCACACAATCCCCGCTGTGGTCCTTAGGCCTGCTTCCCACCCAGTTCACCCTACGAACCATCAAGATTTCCCCCTGTTCATTGCCTGCTAGGGGTCTATACTTGTTAGCCAGAACATGTTTTTGTTTTTGAGCTCACCATAGGGCTCTATCTGGTCTGATCTCAGCACCGGTACTCCTGTAAGAATGATTACGTATGGAGCTACATCAGGGGGTAGATTAAGACATACTGGCATATTAGTGGGTGACGTGGGGGTACATTTTTCAGCTTGACACCGGGTCACAGGTGAAGGCGAAGATTGTCTGTGGACCATAACTTGATGGGTGCCTTTTGATGCTCCCCGGGCGACCTCCCTAGTGGTGGTTGCATGACCTGTGGAAACCTGAGCCGAGCATGGCATTTGTGTGCTTGGGGGGGGGGGGCGTGGCAGTGATACTTTGCCCTTTTGGGGGGTGACTTGTTGGTAGCGTGTCTGGGCTTATAATAATAGACTCCCCCACTGTGATGTTACATGGGGGGAGGGGGTTGGGGCCACCACCCAGCCCCTTTGTTTTCACCAGAGTAACCACCTTGTCCAGCCTACTGAGAATTAGTTTTGTTTGATTAGCAATGAGTTGCTCTAAATGGTTCTGTAGGTCGGATATAATTTGAGCTACCCACCTTGGGGGGACTTGTGTATCTGACTCGCCCCCTCCATGTGCCCTTGCCTCTATGTGGGAGTTATCAAGCGGGACCTTAATGGGTATAGTCCTCTTTCACCTAGTCTTTTTATTGTTGGTTTTCCTTTTCTTGCCTGTTTGAGGTGGTGTCTCCCCCCTTGTGGGTGTCTCCTGTGCAAATGAGGTCCCCCCTTGTGACCAGGAAAAGTCAGTAATCTCAGGGTCTAGTGGAGCGTGTAGTGGGGTTGCTGAAACTTCTAAGTCCCCATCCAGTTGCGAGGCTGTTAGATCTATCTGGGGGGTTAATGAGAGGCGTCGCTCGGTTCGCTCTATCTCATTTGCTACTTCTCCTATCGCTTTGCGCAGCATTCTGTCTATTGCTGTCGGTTTATCATGAATAAGGGGCAGTATTCTCTCTGGGTTACTGCTTCGAGAGGGGTCTGGGGCTGTACACTTAGTGTGCTTGGAACACCTTGTTTGAACCGTGCTAGCCATTGATGATACGGACTGATATACTGTATGTCTCTGGCAATAACAGGTAGATAAACAAAAACAAGCAAGAGTACCAGAGGACTAACCGTGCTGGCAGTCAGTTGCAACCACCCACTACCACACCCAGTTATCAATCAATGGCCCCCAGAATCAGTCATGATTGGCCCCTAAGTACAATAGGCGAATGCCCTTCTTGTCACTAAATGACAAAGTGGTCCATATATTTTTTCCAGTCCGTTCTCGGTCCACAATTGTTGGGGGGAGGGCCCAGTCTGGCCTCTGACGGCCACAGACGGCCCGCCCTTTGCCCGGGCTTCGCGCTTCCCGCGTTGCGTGGGGCGGGCGTGCTTTTGATGGTGCAGGGCATCGTTGTGATGGCGTCAGTAGCCTGCGCCTCGCAGTGTGCTCTGGGGGATGTAGTTTGCTCGGGCCGTTTCCCTCACGGCGTCCGGGCCCCTTCCCGGGGCTCCAGCACACGCAGGCAAGCCGTTCCCCTCACGGCCGACGCAGCAAGCAGCAGCAGTTGGCAATCGGCACCCAGAGTAAGCGCGCACACATACCTTGTACTCCTCTGCAGTCTTCCCTTTAATCCTCAAGAAGTAACTTCACTTCTGATCCCATAACACCTGCACACATACCTTGTACTCCTCTGCAGCCCTCCCTATAATCCTCAAGAAGTAACTTCACTTCTGATCCCATAACACCTGCACACATACCGTGTACTCCTCTGCAGCCTTTAGTTCTGATCCCATAACACCTGCACACATACCGTGTACCCCTCTGCAGCCTTTAGTTCTGATCCCATAACACCTGCACACATACCGTGTACTCCTCTGCAGCCTTCCCTATAATCCTCAAGAAGTAACTTCACTTGTGATCCCATGACACTTGCACACATGCCTTGTACTCTTGGGCCGCTTCTTCTATGGGAGTCACTGAGTGAAACCTGTGCTCCTCGACCTCGGATCTCTCACACAGCACAGATGAGTGTGTCTGATCCTCGTCACAGAACAGCCTCAGTTTCTCCCCGTGTTTCTCGCACAGATTCCCTGTGGGGGTTCCACTGAGGACAGGTGAAGCTGTTTTACCATTTCCACCATGTTTCCCAGTTACCTGTTGGGTCGGAGGCTTCTCCCAGGAGATATTTCTCTGCACTGGGGACAGGGGAAGTTACCACGATCCCTTACCTCCCAGCTCTGAGTGATGCAGACGCGGCAGAAGTTGTGTCCACAGTCAATAGTCACAGGATCAACAAAATATTCCAAACAGATGGAGCAAGTGGCCTCATCTTTGAGGTTGGTGAGCTGAGAAGCTTCAAGAAGGAAAGATCAATGGCCCAATCCTTTTCAGGCAACGCAGTGAGAATCTGGAACTCACTTCCGCCTCCGCCCCGGACCACTACCTCCTCCCAGGCCTTCAAAAATGACCTCAGAGTTCTCCTCCTTCAAAGACACTTCCAAAGTTAATTCATGCCCTCTATTATCTGAAGGAAGACCTTTTTAGTTTAGAAAATGTCTATTCTCCATGACTATGGAAGTGCCTTCCCAGTGTGTTCTTGTGGTTTGATAGACTGCCAATTATTGCAGTACTACCCTTTACCTGTGTTTGGTACTCTTTTGTAACATGCACGCGTCACCTTTCTCTTGTAACACACTGTTTGCTACCTCTTGCTTTTTGTTTGCTTTCGATACTTGCATAAGTGCCACCATTGGCTATGTAACGTTTGTTCTTGTGTTTGAGTGTCCTCCATTTATTGCAGTATTATACCTCCACTTGTACTTTGTACGCTCTTGTAACCTGCACACATGTCACTTTTTAGGTCTCGTAGAGAGACCTTTTGCAGCCAAACCACAAAGCTGACTTTTTACGATCCGGATTTGTAGAAGTGCACGTGCTCGTGAACGCGCTTCTATCCCCCTGCCTTGCTCTTCAAAGGCTCCCCTTACCATTTGCTTGCTCCTGCCTCCCCGCCCACTGCTTCACACTTCACTCGCATTTCTGCCCAGCCATCTGTTCCACAGCCTTACTCGGATTTCTCCTCCCCCTCCCCAGCCAGCTTCCCCCAGTCTGTGTTCCCTCCCACCTTTCCTCCTCTGTCCCTCTCTCTCCCTACATCCAGCACAGAATCCACGACTGTCACGTCAGTGCCTGCCACATTAGGCACTGGTAGTGTTTCTTACCCATCTGTTTTATCAAGCCACAACAGCAAATAACTTTTTTCACGGAAGTGCTTAGGTGCCGTTAATGCTAATTTCTTGAAAATATATACCTTTACCCACATCAAAATTACTTTTTCGGGTGATGCGTGTGTATTAGTTTGCGATGCCGGTGTATATTCAATTACTGATTCAGCCCCGTTCACCTAGGACTACTATTTCGAAGTTTTCTCCTCCCATCCCAGCCAATTCAATTAGAGCAGCAGTTCATTATATTCAGGGAGTGGGAGAGGAAGTTTAGCAGCTGTCTACTGCGGAAGCCATGCACAATCGTCTATAAGCCAGCAACTTTCCCAGCAGTCTTCCACGGCCAAAAGAAGTATTGTTTTTGCCATAACGTGGCTTTGTCAGCCAGCAGCCTTCCACACTCGTTAGGCAGGGGCGGCTGGTGACATTTTACAGTGGTGGGGGCGCAAACTGATTTTCAAGTGAGGGCCCCAGGCCACTCAGGCCGGCGGCGACCCCCCCCACATACACAACACTCAAAGAAATGTATTCACACACGCATACACACAAACACATCCATTCACAACACTCTCCACCAAACATTCATGCATACACGCATGCTCGCACCAAATACTTTAAAATAAAAGAAAAACACACACTCTTACCTTGCTGCTGGTCCCGGTCTGCGCCACCTCTGGGCTCTGCTCCCCACACGTCACAGGCTCACAGCGCCCCTGGCCAATCCTGGCGCCAGGGGCACAGGTACCTTCTCGCCCGCAGCACGCCCATTAGGGCTCCTCATGGGCATGCGCAACGCCGCAAAAACACAAGTGCGCATGCGTGGGCACGGGTAAAAATTCACCCTCCATCCCCACGCATGCGTACTTGTGTTGCCGCCTGTACAATCATGTCAATCAATCAACATGACGCCCGCCCGGCGGTCTGACGTCATGTTGATTCATTGACATGATTGTCATGAGGGAGCTGCGGGTGGCATCGGGCAGGGGGGGCTACGCCCCCACGCCCCAATGGACGAACCGCGCCTGTCGTTAGGTTATTATTTTGCTGACAAACATTTGCCTCTTCCTTAAAATATCTGTGCCCGCCATCCCTCCCCCCTGGTAGGGACACATACTAACAACTACAAAGTTTGTGCTAAAAGGTTTATTTTCCCTATTGCAGATGTATTTTGTACTTCTTGGGCCACCCACAGCTAGCGCGGACCTGCATTTGGACACATCTCTCTGATGTAGACTCACTGAGTCAACATCAGTCGTAAACACAGGGCACTTCTCCCAATGATGTTTCAAACCGTTTCAGGGCCAACTCTGTCTTTCATCCTTATGGGGTGGAGAGGAAAAAAGAGTACACCTAAAACGGTTAATATGAGCTCTGAAAGACACTAAAGTTGGTGGGTGGATACTGTACACATGGTTAATTTTCTTATTTGGAGTGTTTAGGTTTGGTATTTAACAGAGTAATGGATGATGTTTGACTTGTTTTTTGTTGGTGACTTTTAAGTCTCCAGTTCGGTACTACATTCTCCATGAGTGCGCGCTTGGCCCGTACCCTCCCACTCGCATCAGACATCCACAAGCATCAGACATCCACAAGCATCAGACATCCACAAGCATCAGACATCCACAAACATCAGACATCCACAAGCGTCAGACATCCACAAGCGTCAGGTATGCACAAGCGTAAGGCATGCACAAGCGTCAGGCATGCACAAGCTTCAAGCATTCACAAACGTCAGACATCCACAAGCGTCAGACATCCACAAGCGTCAGACATCCACAAGCGTCAGACATCCACAAGCGTCAGACATCCACAAGCGTCAGACATCCACAAGCAACAGACATCCACAAGCAACACACATCACCAAGCAACAGACATCCACAAGCGTCAGACATCCACAAGCATCAGACATCCACAAGCGTTAGACATCCACAAGCGTTAGACATCCACAAGCGTCAGGCATCCACAAGCGTCAGGCATCCACAAACGTCAGGCATCCAAAGGCATCAGGCATCCTCAAGCGTCAGGCATCCACAAGCGTCAGGCATGCACAAGCGTCAAGCATTCACAAGCATCAGACATCCACAAGCGTCAGACATCCACAAGCGTCAGACACCCACAAGCATCAGGCATCAACAATCATCAGACATCCACAAGCAACAGACATCCACAAGCAACAGACATCCACAAGCAACAGACATCCACACGCATCAGACATCCACACGCATCAGACATCCAAAAGCGTCAGGCATCCACAAGCGTCAGGCATCCACAAGTGTCAGACATCCACAAGCGTCAGGCATCCACAAGCGTCAGGCATCCACAAACGTCAAGCATTCACAAACATCAGACATCCACAAGCGTCAGACATCCACAAACATCAGGTATCAGACATTCACAAACGTCAGGCATCCACAAGCGTCAAGCATACACAAACGTCAGACATCCACAAGCGTCAGACATCCACAAGCGTCAGACATCCACAAGCATCAGACATCCACAAACATCAGACATCCACAAGCATCAGACATCCGCAAGCATCAGACATCCGCAAGCATCAGACATCCGCAAGCATCAGGCGTCAGACATCCACAAGCGTCAGGCATCCACAAACGTCAAGCATTCACAAATATCAGACATCCACAAGCGTCAGACATCCACAAACATCAGGTATCAGACATTCACAAACGTCAGGCATCCACAAGCGTCAAGCATCCACAAGCGTCAGACATCCACAAGCGTCAGGCATCCACAAGCGTCAGACATCCACAAGCGTCAGACATCCACAAGCGTCAGACATCCGCAAGCATCAGACATCCGCAAGCATCAGACATCCGCAAGCATCAGACATCCGCAAGCATCAGACATCCACAAACATCAGGCGTCAGACATCCACAAGCGTCAAGCATCCACAAGCGTCAGGCATCCACAAGCGTCAGACATCCACAAGCGTCAGACATCCACAAGCGTCAGGCATCCACAAGCGTCAGGCATCCACAAGCGTCAGGCATCCACAAGCGTTAGACATCCACAAGCATCAGACATCCGCAAGCATCAGGCGTCAGACATCCACAAGCGTCAGACATCCACAAGCGTCAAGCATCAGACATCCGCAAGCATCAGACATCCACAAGCATCAGGCGTCAGGCATCCACAAGCGTCAGGCATCCACAAGCATCAGGCATCCACAAGCGTCAGACATCCACAAACATCAGGCATCAGACTTTTATTTAAGTATTAATTATTCAAAAAAATTAAAAACCATTGTTATTTGTAATATCAATACATGTAAGTCACGTAAATACAACACATCCTTTTATTTAACGTCTTATTACCTGGCCTCTCCCATCTCTACGAAGGGCCCCTGGTGGCCAGGGCCCAACTCAACAGCAGAGACTACGCAAGGACTTGGGGGGGGAGTGTGAGGACCCTTGCTGTCGCACACCCGAGTTACTACTGATGGGGGGGAGGGGGGAGGGGGGCGGACAGGGGGGTGAAGCGGGGCAGGTGGACAAGACAGTAGATGACACAGCCATCATTTGTGTAACAAAATAAATCCCTTTACTTTTTCTTTTTTCTGTTTACATCCTTTACTTCTTCCCTCTCTCTATTCCCATCCAAACCCCTGGGGGGGGCCACAAGACGCACCATGGAGAACGGACAGATAGGCCAGCGCCAGAACGTACGGGAAGAACAAGCATCAGCGACAACACCGGCCCACCGTGACAGACCCAACAAAAGCTGGCCTGTCTACTGACCTGAAGGTGGTATCCATGAACGTTAAAGGACTGAACCACCCGGTCAAACGAAGGAAAATATTAGAGCACCTGGCCAAACTAAAGGGAGACGTATACACGCTGCAAGAGACCAAACTCTCAGAGGAAGAAGCAAAGCAACTCAAGGCTAGATGGATAGGGGAAGTACTCTGCTCACCGGCAAAAGGGAAGAAAAGAGGAGTAATAACGATCCTGAGCAAGAGGGCCAACCTAATAACACAAAAAACGGACGTAGACGAGGATGGCCGCATGCTAATAACAAGCGTCCAGAGAGGGAGCGATAGAATACATGTGGTCAACATATACGGCCCAAACTCTGAAAATAAACAATTCTGGCAGGAAGTGGACAGGAAACTATCCGGCTTACCCCAAGAAGACCTCCTGGTCATAGCAGGGGACATGAACAAGACAATGGACCAGGCAACAGACAGGCACCCAAACAGACCAAGCCACAACTCCAACAACAACAACAGCACCCTGAAAGACCTATGCATCAAACAGCATCTAGCTGACCCATGGAGGCTACAGCACCCAACGGCGCGGGAGTACACGTTCTACTCACACCCACACAACTCCTACAGCAGGATTGACTACATACTGCTGTCCAACACCCACACGCACCTTATAGAAGAAACGGAGATAGCTCCAATAACTATCTCGGACCACGCTCACATAACACTCACTCTAAGCGGCAAACACAACGAAAGCCCAACGAGAAGATGGAGACTTAACGACGATATCCTCCAGAACAGAGAAAACGTGAAAGAAATTGAAGACGCAATTAAAGACTACCTCAAGCACAATGACAATGGCGAAGTAGGGAAGGACATTGTTGGAAATGGGATCCCTGGCTGGCCAGGGCTTTCGCCAAAGTCAGTCAGAGACCACCACTCCCAAGTCAGGGCAAGGGAGTTACACGCCAAGATAACCCCTACTCACCCTCTAGGTAACGTGGCGCGAGCAGCAAGGCTAAACTTGGAGGCGATGTAGGCTAAGTATTTGCGCACGCACTCCAGCAACAACAACCAAAGGCCCACCACAAAGGAAACTCCACACAAGGTTATATAAAAATAGCCTTTGTATTACACCAAAACACATTAGATAAAACACACACTTCACAATGTGCCAGGGGCACGGGCAGAATTTACAGGGGATATGTACAAGACAGGGCCACCTGGACCACTGTCAGGAATCAGAAGCAACACTTTCCGAAATAGCACTTAGTACATAGAATATAGCACACAACCAGTAATCACTGGTAACCAGGAACTCACTAGCACCACCTGTACTAGGGAGAAAACAACCACCTATGTATCACAATACCTGTAGGGGTGTAAGAGGAAAACACATGATGCAATGCATAACATTCATTCAGAGGTGTAAAAGGCACATGACGCATAACAATACATTCAGAGGTGCATAGAAAGTACAATTGCGCCAAACTCACAAGTCACCACCTGTGACTGTCCCTGTGTCCCAATGTCAGGGCCTAAACGTGGCAGTTGCCCACAAAGTGCTGGGCAACTGGTGCAATTGAGGTTTGAGCCTTCCAGGGCTCAAGAACAACAAGGGGGCCAATGTGGGAACCTCGCTGGGCTCTCAGAACACTGGTGGTGCGAACACGATGTGGGAGCCTCACAGGCTCTGCAGCAACAAAATGTCCCCCTGAGCCTCTCTGGGCTCCTTAACACTGGGGCGCCTTGAGCCTCTCAGGGCTCGTGAAATAATTGCCCCCGAGCCTCCCCGGGCTCAAAGCAACAATGGCCCTCCCAGAGCCCCTCAGGGCTCTTGACCACAGAAATGGGGGCACTCAGGGTTAAAGAAATGCCCCGTCGTTGGAGCCTCGCTGGGCTCGGAACACAGGCAGCACTGCCCCCGGATGGAGCCTCTCAGGCTCTGGTGAGATGCCCCTGCGATCTAGGGGCCCCGCTCTGGGGAACACTGTGTTGAGGGAGGGCCCCTTGGGCTTCTAAACACCCTGGACCTCGCACTGGGGGGGGGGGGGGGGGTGCGGGCACCGGCAATGTGCCCCGACGCCTCCCCCTCCTCTCGAACCCTCACGCCTCCCACTCACCGGGTGCTGCAGCTCTCGCTCCTCGGCTTCCTCGGGACAGGCGGGGCTCTCCTCTTCTCACGGGAGCCTCGCTCCCTGCAGCACTTCTCCCCGGGGCTCTCCCTTCACATGGGAGCCCCGGCAGGCAGCAGCTTCCGCCTGCCTCTCTGTCCTGCCCCCGGCCTGCCTGACTTCCGGGTCGCGGCTGCGGGGCGGGACTTCCGTCGGGCCGCGCTCTGGTTGGCCGGCCTGACAAACCACTTCCGGGTCGTCGCGGGCAGTGCGGCGACCCGTTCCAGGCACTTTTAGGCGGGGGCTGAAGTTACCGAGGGGTCGGCACCCTCGCAGTAAAAGTGAAAAACGAGCGGCAAGGTCCCTGGCAGGGTGCCACCTCGCTTGGGGCGGCCAATGCCGGGTGGGCACCGGCCTCTTCAAATAAAGCGCTTCCCAGCGCTACAAGCCACGAGAAAGCGCTCCAAAGCGCTATGGCAGAACAAAAGCGCTTCCAAGCGCTAAGAGGCAATTCCAGCGCTCCCAGCGCTAGAGGACAGCCCCAAAGTCCAGCAAAAGTCCTCCAGGGGGGCAGGAGGGGGGCAAGGCTGGGCCCAGAGCCAGCACACTGGGTCTCCAGGCAGGGAGACACCCCAAGTGGCGGTCCTCTGGCCCAGCAGCAGCAGTAGCAGCAGCCCCCTCAGGATCCTGGAAGAGAACAACTTCAGTGGGGACACAGCCCCATTTTTATACAGCATTTCCCTTTGTCTGAAGGTGCAGAGTGGGGGCGGAACCAGTCGCAGCTGGTTCTTGAGTACTCTGTTTACCTCAGCCACCCTCTCTATTCACTGGCAGGGCTTGGGTCATTAGACACACCACAGGGGGGCGGAGCCAGCATTGTGTGGGGAAAACCCAGCCCATCCAGGACACAGGTACACTCCTCCCACACATCACTCATGCTAATCTCCCACTCACCACCGGGCAGACCCATCCAGACTTCCTGGAGCCTGGCATGCCAGCCAGCTCCAGCCAATCACACGCCAGGCATATTTAACACTAATATGCCAACTCCTGGAAATGGCATTTCTACATATGACACACTCATGCAACACACACCATTGCAAAGCATTCACTCTCACGAGTTCACACATACCAGACTCAAGCCTGTACACCCCACGCATCAGGAACTACCAGGGATACATACATTCCCCATGCATTCCTATGGGCGGGCAGGCCTAGCTCAGCACATGCACTCAGAGTGCGCACGCACTTTCCACTGGGACACAGTGAAAGTGCGCAGAATCCAAAAATCACCATCACCAGGTCACCATTTAACGGCAAAAAGTCTAGGGGTGAACCTGCCCTGAGGGCCAAAGTCCAACACAACCCCCTTCCAGCCAAAACGCAGGGTAGACCAATCACCACCGTGATGGACTTCCCTGCTTGGGGCGATAGAACATCGACGCGGGCCCGCAACTGCAGGGACACCCTCCTGTTCTACGCCACGGTGAACCCATGGGATTCCATCTCAAACCACTGTCTGGACCAACTGGGCTACCCCACTGGTACTCCCAAGCTGTCCGCGGCCAGGACCAGGCCCTGGGCCACCCAGGTGCCACTGGTCCATGCCTATTCGCAGAGCGGGGGGTAGTAACCCCTGGCACATAGGAGCCATTCTCCACTCTCCCTGTCTGCAAGACAGGACTAGACTGCCACTGGTTCTCCAGCCTAAGGCCTACAACCTCAGGCGGACCAGGAGTCTCGGGGAAGGCTCTCCTCCCCCTACCTCTTCTTCTAGGGTTCCTCCTCCTCCGACGAGGGGTACACCTAGAACGCCATTCCAACCCAGGGCTGCTCCACTCAGGTTGCACCGGGGTCAGAGGTGGGCTCTCCCACCCTCTGCACCCCCTTCCAGAGGTCTGCCCTCTCCCACCTGGAAAAGTTCCTCTGGAAGAAGAACCGGTCAGGACACTGGTTACAGTCGTCCTACCCTTCAGGTCAGGCTGACCCTGAACCTGGCCTTCCAACCTCTGGTCTAAAACCTTCGGTGGAAAAATTGCCTGGCACTCCAGGACTTCTGGGGACTCACACACAATCCCCCTGAGGCTGACACATGGCCCATGTGTCGTGTGACTGTCTGTCTGGCGCAGATCTCCCGCTCCCTGTCCACCTGACAGTGCGCGAAGATCCCCCAGACCAGAAGTGGTGTCACCATGGTCACTACACGGGAACCTATCCCAACTGGGTAGTCCCTGACCCACTGGTCCAGCCACTGGGGAACTCCCCCAATCACTCCTCACTCTGGACTCCTGTACCCTCCCTACCGGAGCGGTACTGCCAGACTCTAGAACCACAGGAGCTCTGGTTACAGACGCTCCAGGTCCTCTACTCACTAGGAGATCTTCCTCAAATGGACTAACAGGACAGCCTAGGTCCCCAACCTGGTGTTCCCTCAGAAACCATCCAAGTCCTGAGGCAGGGCTTCGGGCGTCTGGGGAACCTCGGTCTCCCCCTCACTCCTGCTCCACTGAGCCAGGCAGTGAGCCCCTACACCCTCCTCGCTATCCTGGGACCTAGCTGGGCTACACTGAGCCTCTTCCACCACGCTGGGCTGGAAGATCCCTGAACCACTACTTTCGGAATCCCTCACCAATGATTCTGCAGAACCTCTGGCCCTTTCCCAGCGGTCTGCTTCCTCCGCCAGCTCATCAGGATCAGCGCATTCCAAACTCAACAGGTGCTGGCGCAACTCTAGACAACAAACACCAAGGAACTGCTCTCTGAGAACCATGTCGAACAATATGTCCCAATCACATTTCGTGGGCTCCCGTACCCAATCACACAGGGCTACACAACAGTCATCCACAAAATCTTCCCAAGACTGATGAGACGGTTTCCTAAGGTTCCTAAACCTCAACCTATTCTCCTCCTCTGGGGAAACAGGAACCATACTCTGGGAACTGGGACTTTCTACACTGTGATTTAAATAGCTGCCACCACTGGACCCAACCCTCCCTGGGGGATCCAGATACTCAACACTGCACGCAGGGGATAGTCTACCCTCCAGAGCTACTTTGCCTCTGGTGGAGGCCCTCTCAGCCTCCTCTATCCTTTCCTGCGCTAAGACCCTCTCGGTCTCTAGCTGTTGCTTCTTAACCTCCAGCTGTTGCTTTCTAATGCCCAGCTGTGCCATAGCCTGAGCATGCTCCAACCTGAGCTTCTCTAAAGCCAGCTGGTGCTCCCTTTCTCTCCTCCTATCTTCCAGCTCCTCTGGGGACAGGGAAAGGGATGAGGCGCTGCCTCCTATGCTGGACCCAGCAAGGGACTCCCTATCTATGGGGTCCTCACTATCTGCTGGCGTCCCTGTGCTATCATCTTCTTCCTCCTCCTCAGACTCTTCAGGGCTCCCCTCTGACCCACCACCCTCATGGTGTGAGACCCGGGCCCTCTCCGCACTGTGCTCACGCTCCCAGTCCTCCTTCTGCCATTGGATTAGGTTACCCCTAAGTTGGGACTGGGTGTCTGACTCATTCACTGCAATGTCTCTCTCTTCGCAAAACTCTCTCAGTTCATGCAAAAACAGACCCCAGACATTAAAAGCAGACTCCATCTTGGCAAGATGCTCACAGACACGTGCAACACAAGGGACCTAGCAATCTGAAGTAAGAGTACACAATTCCAAAACTTCCACACTCTCCTTATCAAAGAGAACTCACTCATGCGTCCAGGAAAACACACCATTCATCCACACACACCCTCCCCTCGGATCGGTAAGGCAGTTTCTACCACCCCTGACTTCTCAACCTGACCAAAAGTGACACAGGTACCAAACTCTGGAAGCAGGGCGGGGGACAAATGTACAGGACACAATTGTAAAATAACACTTTTCAGGAGAAGAAACAATGGAATTTTACCAAAAACAATAATCCCCAAAATGTGGTTATCTAAAAATGCAGAGTTTTGTGGTGCAGCCAGCTGCTACTAAGGTACAAGGCAAACACAAATCCTTATCCTCACCGCTTGCCGCCAATGTTGGAAATGGGATCCCTGGCTGGCCAGGGCTTTCGCCAAAGTCAGTCAGAGACCACCACTCCCAAGTCAGGGCAAGGGAGTTACACGCCAAGATAACCCCTACTCACCCTCTAGGTAACGTGGCGCGAGCAGCAAGGCTAAACTTGGAGGCGATGTAGGCTAAGTATTTGCGCACGCACCCCAGCAACAACAACCAAAGGCCCACCACAAAGGAAACTCCACACAAGGTTATATAAAAATAGCCTTTGTATTACACCAAAACACATTAGATAAAACACACACTTCACAATGTGCCAGGGGCACGGGCAGAATTTACAGGGGATATGTACAAGACAGGGCCACCTGGACCACTGTCAGGAATCAGAAGCAACACTTTCCGAAATAGCACTTAGTACATAGAATATAGCACACAACCAGTAATCACTGGTAACCAGGAACTCACTAGCACCACCTGTACTAGGGAGAAAACAACCACCTATGTATCACAATACCTGTAGGGGTGTAAGAGGAAAACACATGATGCAATGCATAACATTCATTCAGAGGTGTAAAAGGCACATGACGCATAACAATACATTCAGAGGTGCATAGAAAGTACAATTGCGCCAAACTCACAAGTCACCACCTGTGACTGTCCCTGTGTCCCAATGTCAGGGCCTAAACGTGGCAGTTGCCCACAAAGTGCTGGGCAACTGGTGCAATTGAGGTTTGAGCCTTCCAGGGCTCAAGAACAACAAGGGGGCCAATGTGGGAACCTCGCTGGGCTCTCAGAACACTGGTGGGGCGAACACGATGTGGGAGCCTCACAGGCTCTGCAGCAACAAAATGTCCCCCTGAGCCTCTCTGGGCTCCTTAACACTGGGGCGCCTTGAGCCTCTCAGGGCTCGTGAAATAATTGCCCCCGAGCCTCCCCGGGCTCAAAGCAACAATGGCCCTCCCAGAGCCCCTCAGGGCTCTTGACCACAGAAATGGGGGCACTCAGGGTTAAAGAAATGCCCCGTCGTTGGAGCCTCGCTGGGCTCGGAACACAGGCAGCACTGCCCCCGGATGGAGCCTCTCAGGCTCTGGTGAGATGCCCCTGCGATCTGGGGGCCCCGCTCTGGGGAACACTGTGTTGAGGGAGGGCCCCTTGGGCTTCTAAACACCCTGGACCTCGCACTGGGGGGGGGGGGGGAAAATTAGTACGGTTTGGTAAACATTATCTGCGCCATCTTGCCTTTCCCCCTGATGCCACACTTTTTGTCGTGCGCGCCCCGCCATTTTAGGTGCCTTGAACAGAACAGCCCTTTTTGCATGCCACTGGCCCCCGACATAGCCCTCCGCCCTCACCAAGCCTGCACGCTGACCAACCCCCCTGCTCGTACCTGCCTTGAGTCATAAACCCCTCTTCAGCGCAGCTCTGCCTCAGAACCCCATCCTGTTCCCAGCGCAACACCTCCCTTCATTCCTTTCATGATCCCCGGCCCTTTGATGCAAACCCCCTTTTTCCCCGTGTGCCCGTTTGTCTTCCTCGTTCCCAGGCCGACACCCAGCTCTGCCAATACTATTCCTTGCCCCTCCCCGTACAGTAGAAAGCTTCCCTCATCAAAGGACCCCCGAGTTGATCAAAGCCCCCACCCCATGAGATCCGATCGAACCCCACATTCCATGAATCGACGGAATATCCAGCTGCGCGATGATCATCACCTGTTGTGACCGGGGTGGGGACTTCTACTGTAAATGTGTGTGGGAACGGGCCCGAAGGGGAGATCCCGGGAATGTCTTTCCGTACATCAAAGCATTGCCATGAATATGTAAACTGTAATAAAAGCCATGAAACCTGTATATAAGGGGCCAGGCCTCAGAGAGGAGGTTAGAGCACCTCATGACGATACCTGCTGTCTGTTTTGTTGTGTTCTCCTCCGGAGAGAATAAACCTTGTTTCCTGCCTTCCAGTCTCCAGCGCCTGCCTCTTCATTGATTAATAATTCGTGGGTTACAGAGGCAATACCGCCGGGCAAATATCGATTGTCCCCGACCTTAGGTTTTACAATTGGCGTCCCAAGCGTGGGGCCCATCAGCGACTCGTGGATCCAGTGGGAGAGGTCCCGACGACAGAGTGAACGACTGCAACGATCGGGAGAGCTCTTGCCCAATAGACCCTCGTCTGGCAGCCGATCATCCGAACTTCACTAGTTCCGAACAGACCTCTCTCGAGTGATCTACGGTCCTGACTGGGAACCATTAGGAGTGCCGTGAGAAATACGAGAAGAAGAGGACGAACGGGCGCTGGATTCGGAAGACAAGAAACTGTCCATACGGTCCGGGTAAGGTCGTGTAAGCACGACAAACTGCAAAATAATTGATTGATCGTTCGGAAAATACTAGTATTACTCTTTGTTAACTTATTTGGAGATTCACTGTCTGCACGCGGAGAAACAGTAGGCTCTTTCCCTTTTGCAAACAGTGAAGGATAGGTAACGCAGCCGTCGTGCCTATTTTTCTCCCCCACTAATTCTATTATTTATTAACGGTTTTCAGGAGATTCCCTCTCCCACACTGATTAACTGGGTTCTTTGACCCCGAACTACTGTTCACGGATTGTCTTCTGGAGATTCTCTGTCTGCAAACAGGAAATAACAGATTCCTCTTTACGGATAGTGAAAGGGTAGAGGACGCAGACTTTTGCGCCCCTGCTTACTCTCCCCATTGATTTTATTCTAGTTATTTATTATTGGTTATTCTTTATTATTGGTTGTTCTTTATTATTGGTTGTTCTTTATTATTGATTGTTCTTTGTTATTGGTTATTCTTTGTTATTGGTTCATGAGGTATTCACTGCCTGCAAACAACGTAGAATAGAAATATTCTGTCTAGTCTTTGCACACAGTGATAAGATAGGCAGTGCTGACTTTTTGTCCCTCGTTGCGAGCCGTCATGTCTGTCTTCTCCCCACTGATTGATAATTGGTTCAGCCCGGACCGTTTATTAGAGGTGGATCATCTAGCTCCGCTGGAAGGTACCCCTAATAAGGACATGTTCATAAACTATGGATTAGTCACCATAGCCTATAATAAATTGTGGCACAGGTATACCAAAGAAAGTCAAGACAAACAGTGGCCACTGGTAGGATCCTTCGACCTTGATAAAATAGAAACGTTAGAAATAGCCCTTCGTAATAATAAGACAACGCCTATTATGCTCGACAGTCTCGGTATGTGGCGAAAAGAGGCAATGCAACGACAGAAAAAAGACGAGGACAGAGCAGGTAGAGGAACATATCAACAGGACAACCCCTGGACACCACGACCCGAAGGTTATCCCCCGACACTACGCACAGGACGGCCAGACTTAGGGCCAGACCAATGTGCTTTTTGTAGATATGTCGGACACTGGAAAGCCCAATGCCCGACTCTACTGAGCGTGAGTAGGGGCAGAGGGCCGACAGGAGTAACAGGCCGACAGAAAGGGAAAAGGCGCGAGACAAAGAAGAATCAGACTCACATGGACAGACCAGATAGAACCACCACGTTCGATTATGCCCGATGGCACAGATTTCGCCAGAACAATTTCAGCGACATGTTCGAGTTTTCCTAGGTCGGACAATGTAAAGACGGGAACCCAGCCTAGCCCTAAATTAACAGACGGAAAAAGATAATTATGGCCAATAACTGTTTTTTTGCTTGTCTTTGGATCTTGTATGTCATACTTTTACTGTCTCCCCGTCTGAGTTTGTGTGTACGTAATGTATGAATCTGCGTCATCCCTCTACACGTGCTTTCGTGTTACATAAACTCTGTTAACAGAAATTTAGCTTGAAACAACCTGGAAAGAAAGGAATGGGAAACGAAATCAGTAAGCCACTGATGAACACAAACTTTTATTTTAACATAACAAGCAAGAAACAATAACGCTAGAAACAAGAACGGTAAACTGTAGAAAATGAAAGTCAACAGAACATTCGCCCCCCCCATTCTGGAACCTTCCAAAGTAGGGCAGGGTTACGGCTACGCCCAACCGGCGGCAACCCATATAAGGCGGGCCCTGCTGCCAACACTTGGTCAGGAAATCTTAACATATGGGGGAGCCGGAGGAGAGGCAGGGGCCAGCGGAGTCCGGCCACAGCGGCCCTGGGTAGCTGCAGGTAGTTCCGCCACCTGCCTCCCCGGCCCAGCCGCAACGGCCCTGGATAGTTGCAGGCAGTCCCGCCACATGTCCTCCCGGTCCGGCCACCAATGGCCAGAGACCGGGGCCAACTGAGTCCGGCTGCAGCCGATAACCTAAGGAAGCCCGGTCCAGAGAAGAACGAGACACCTCTTCCTTTTCCCCTCCGTGACAGCCGCAGCAGCTCTGGACGGCGGGATGTCCTGCACGTACCTCCACAACAATTTATCCAAATTGGGCTGGGAGGGAGAGGCGACGCGGACGAGCCTCTCCCACCTCCATGGATAGGAGGTCTCCCAGCCCCCGGTCCAGCGCCGAACTCCCCCAGCCAGGCGGTGGTGCCCCAGTACTTGCGCAGCACCGAACGTGCAATGGTGCCCATATTTTCGGAGCACTGAATATGCAATGGCTGCACCGATACTTGTGCAGCACCGAATGTGCGCCGCAGGTGGCCATACTCCCACAGCACTGAGCACGAGACTTGGGGAGCACCGGATGTGGAGAGACCTTCGTGCAGGCCGATGAAAAAGAGCAGCATGGAGTGCACCGGGAGAAGGAGACGGCGCGAACGAGTCTCCCTCGCCCCCCCCCCAGGTGAGGGCATCACAGCCGCACCCCAGCCGAACGTCCCGCTTCCACAACACAGAGTTCCATCCCCTATTTGTCCTCAGAAAGGTCTCTTCCACTCTTGCAGACTCGACGAGAGGGGACCGCTGCAGGGCCTCAAAATGGCGTCTGGGTCCGCTGGAAGGCGGGCCTCGGCCGCTAGAGTAACTTTGACCAGCAATGTAACTCGGGCACTTGCCCACCGGGGCACGAGCCCCCCCCCCCACCTCCGACAACATCTCCGCAGCCTTGAAGAGTCTACAAAGGTCCCCGGCGGAGCCCTCGGCTCCTGCAGGCTTCCGGTAAGGGACAACTGCCTTGATCGCCAGCGAAATAAACATGACATTGCCACCCCTTCGGTTAGCATGAATTCTTGAACTGCCGAAAAGGACTCTGGTCCAACTGCCGGTTGTAGGCAACATTTTCCCTGATGCTACTTCCGGACTAACCCGGCCCCGCCCAAAATGGCGCCGGTATCAATAGGAACGTACGAACACCTCGTGGTGTTTCTTTTTGCTAAATAAAAAACTTGATGTTCTGAGACATGTATATGATCCTTTGTACACTTGACGAGAAAGAAGGAGAGCTCACTCGACGAACATGTAAAAGGACCCCGTTAAAAAAATGTTGATTACAAATGTACGATGTATTATATTTTTATATAGCTGATGTATAACCTCCCTTATGACGCACACACACGGTATGCATATAGGAAATCTGATTTCAACTAGTCTGACTATGCTTCTAAATCATGAAATAAATGCCCCCGATTCCCCCAGTCAATTGATAGACGTTTTAATTTCCTACAAATGAGTGAATAAACCTTTCTAATGTTTTTTATTTCCGCAAAACAACCCCCCACTGTACGCACTTTAGCCATTTCCGTGTCCGGCCAAACACGACCGCACCCTCATAATCTACGTACTGAGATGATTTTGCAAAAATAAAGGTTTTCGAAACTATGAACGGGTATTGCATGCTTTACTTGAAATATGGGATCGGCGGGAGAGTTCTTTTCTGTGCACCCTACTCTGCTCTCTCTTTAAGGTTATTAGAAGATGGTTGCCCAGCCCCGGAGGAAGGATCGGATCTACGACTCGATACTCTGCCTTCAAGGTACGCGACTGACTCATGAACTCTCGCGTGGAGAAAGACCTCGACATCTGAGGTTGGGTAAAACGAAACGGTATAAATGATGGAATGTAAAAGTAGGGTAAAATAAAATGATGTAAATGTTATAAGGTACGATGCTCAAAGGTATTAGGGAACAGAACGGACCAAAAAACTGAAGAACCTTAGAACGTCACAGCGTTGAAAGAGATTTAAGGACCCCGATAGTTAAATACACCTGCCAACTAGAAACTTCGCGCTAAGTACTTCTGATTCTCTAACGTTTTCCTACTCACAGCCCATAAGGACACACTGCCCCCCCCCCCCCTGGCTCCAGAAACCACAACCTCAGGGATTCTATCCCGAGGAGATAAGACGGGTATGAGGTAAGTAAAGGACCCTTGAATCCATGTATTTGATATGCGCGAATGTTGTCCCCCTCCCTTCCCCTCTTTCCCCCCCCCTCTGCAGGTTACATCAGAGATCACAGCCGAGGTGTGGCGAAGATCTGAAGCCTTGCCATGTCTGATACACGAAGCAGACTAGCGCCGCAAGGTGGCACCTAAGCACACCCACGAACTACTAATGTAACAGACAAACTAACAAATAGTATGACTCGATGAAAAATGATCACCCTTAATCCATGATGCGTGAATGGACACATGTCGCGTGTGAATGAAACTATGAGAGAACGTTTGTGTGTGACTGAAGCGCTGAATCAACTGGTCAAAGGACCAAGAATGCAAGGAGGGCGACACGATGGTGCCCCTTTTCCTTTTTCTCAACGCATGTCCCCCGTACCCGACCTAATGCTCGCCCGTCCTGAACCGCATGCTTACAAAATACTAACACAGACCTACGATGTCTTGTATCGAGTAATGCGCTGAATAATCTATCTTAAATACACGGCCGCTCCCTATGTTACACGTGTACTATCTAGCCTATTGTTACACATCTCTCTCTCTCTCTCTCTCTCTCTCTCTCTCTCTCTCTCTCTCTCTCTCTCTCTCTCTCTCTCTCTCTCTCTCTCTCCTCCACACTCTCACTCTTCCGAACGACTAGCACCTAAATTGGCAAACCGCCACCCCTAGCACACCACCCAATTGGCTTCAAATACCGCCAGTATTTGCTCAAAACTTGTCTTTAATGCAATCACCCTAACGCTGTGTCACCACCTCTCCTTTCCGAAAAATATTTCGATGAAACCGAGATTTGGCCATAAAGGAAAGGACAGGTAAGACGACTGAGGTTCCCTAATCTGACCCGTAATAAGGGAACTACATGTCAGCGGCCCCTATGATGAAATAAAATGTCTCAGATGACGCGACCTTCCCCGTTCCGAATTGTCGCAATCCCCAAACCATAAAGGTAATCGAAACCTTCCCATCTTCCCAGGACGCACCCAGTATTGTGTTCAGTTACCCCAGATAAGAGTTTTCTAACTATCCTCCACCCCCGATTGTAAAAGATGAGCCGACTTGCAACTAACGCAGGCCAGCTGTGGTTCCTAGAAGTGATTTTTGATAGGCAAATTTCAGAGTTTGGAATTCGAGAAATGCCACTGAACGCTCACCAACTGAACTGTGGCCTTCTGCCGATAGTACCCTTATAACCCAAAAATTAAGGTGATGTCCCCCCCCATCACAGTTTTCCATGTCCCTAGCTATCTTCCCATGAGACCCCTGTCTGTTCTAATTTAGTAATCAGGCCGTGAGAGACTGCATAGGAACCAGAATGATGGTTTACAAAGTTAAAGATTAGACCGAAACGAAGAAAATCATTGCAACGAATCTTGTGGAAAGCGAAAATGTTTAGTTAAAAGGCAGGATGCATTGATAAAATGAAAGATGTTTAGCCTATGTTCGTCCCTCAGCGAGATACCTATTAGTATCATGTTGATAGCTCACAACACCCTTTTTAAATATAAACCCCTAGGGAACGGTATAGCTTTGTCAGGCTTGTATTACGAAGGTGGGTCTCCATCAGATGAACTGTCGAAACTGTAATAAATAGTTGTAAAGGAAAGTCATAGTAAATCCAATAGGCCCATCACCGGCCATTTATATGTTACTTGTGAACCTTAATATAACGGACGTCTTCATTTCGTGCCTGGAGCTGGGAGAGAAATAGACTTATGTGTTTACCTTCCTCTACCAATTCTCTAAAGACTGTCTTTTCGAACTCATTTAAGGGTACGACTGTCGGAGGAAAGAAGAACCGGATGTGGGAGCACGTGGCCTGACTACAGATCTTGGAACACCTGCGACGTTGGCCGAGGCGAGACCGCGACAGAAAGGAGCTGCAGGACGAGGCACTATTTCCGACAAAGTGAGAGGAAAGGGCTAACCTGATGCCCCTGCCTAATGTTCAAATGTGTGCCGAAAGGTCCCCGCTCCCTAAACTCGGTCATGAGCCCGCCAACCTGAAATTTTCCGTTCCCCTAGTCTGTCCTCGGTCTGGCCTTCGCTCCATCCCCCTTTTTCTCCGACCTACCCTATGGACTATTTGTACACTCTTCTTCCATCTGAACTTTCTTGACTATCGACTCCGAAGGACACAGGGCGAAAAAGACCTTTTTGACCAGAAGCGCTGTGGTATATAAATAAATAATACCGGATCTAGGTTTTACTGGACATAGCAATAACAGATAGCTCAATAAATAAGAGTCAAGATTCGAGGTAGTAGGAGTTTGCAGGTTTTAATACAGCATAAAGGACAGGAACAGGACAACCTGCACGGGAACGGGATGGCAGCGCTGCCGGGGGCAGGATCAGAATCGGCACAACATTTAATAACAGTGCACAAATATATATACTAAAACAGTTATATTACAATGAATTACAGTAGGCGGAGCAGTGGGTGTGGTCAATAGCAGTCGCGAAAGATAAGGGTGAAAAGGGGTGTAACAGGGCGTATACATAGACATGTGATGTAAACGTAACAGAATATGTCATAAATGGGGCGGAAACATGGAGGGGGCTACCTAAGGAGCCGGGACCTCTAACCTAATGGTGCGCGCAAACTGACAATGACGTGTTACTAGGAGAAGCTGGGGGCTATGAACTCTGTGCTAGGAGCAGAGACTGAAGTCTGGAGAGTCAGGGCGACATGTACCTAAACAGTATCTAGTATCTGATGTTTAGAGAACATGTTGATATAAACTAAGAGTCAGGAGGGGAGAGGCTAACGGACTCTAAGACTGGAGCATGCATTATTCTACATGTAGTGCGTGATGAAGAATATTAAATGACCATTAAATGCAGTATTTCTCTTACATGGAGACGTAAAGGCTAGACAATGACGGAAACTATTGATGCGATTCAGTAGCTTAGGAATGCAGAGAAGGAGGGCTGGACTGATAACTAGAATCATAACATACTCTTGGCAGACTCGTAGGCAGAGCCAGGCTGAGCCGGGCACTGTGAGGCAGGAAGTAAGTGAAGGGTCGAGGATACAGGTGGGGGCTGTATCGCTCCTCAGCGAGGCTCAGGAGACAGGAGCTGAATCTGGTGTCCGGGCCCTTTTGAGGCCTAGAAACGGGGACTTTACAATAAAATAACGTGCACACTGAGAAACGTGGCAACGCAACTTTACATAGGCCTGATACTCGTAGTATTCACGTAGTATTCACGAGAACTGGAAACTGGCATACTAGTGATGGACACAACTGTAATTGCGTCTTTAATCAAACATGGGGGATACATATGCATATTTAATCATGCACACATAACATAAGATGGAGGACACGTAGGGACACAGAACATGACAAAATTTACTTTTCCACATTCCCTCCTTGTCACTACGTTTCCATCAGGAAACATCAATATTCATGATACCATCTATCATTTCATACAGTATCATTTGCTCGTCTCGAGTTTTCTTGGAACTGGATTTAGGACGGGATTTGGGACTAGGAACACATGATGTAGCACAAATGCCGCAAATCGCAGGGCCACATTGTAAACAGAGGCAGCAACTGAATATGATCGCTACTGCAATACCCAGAAATGACAATACCTTCCATCCCCAGGCGGAAATTATATTCCAGAACCAACCGGACCATGTCCAGGTGCCTGGATCTTGGTGTAACATATGGGCAATTTTATGGAGTCTGGTAATAGCTGAATAAACAGACGGCGCGTTATTAGGAATGAAAATGCAGCAACTAGATCCGATGACTCTACATGCCCCGCCCCTATCGGCCAGTATGACGTCAAGGACGAGACGATTCTGGAGCACGACAATTCTCATAAAGGATTGCTCTTCGGTTAAGTTACCTAGAGCAGAAGTAGTCTCAATCACTACTGCTTCAAGTGTTCTGGTTAATCTACGTATCAGTTTACTATTTACAACAGTACCTAAGTAGGGGAAGACACCTTTATTGATATCTATGTATTGTTCTAGAGCAGATTCAGTATAATCGACAATCGGGAGATTTCTCTTGTGTCTAGTATGTACTAGGTGGGAATTCCTATGATAGTCAGGTGGGGCTAGGAAAACTGGTGGCAGTAGGAAGGCAATGTAACATGTACCCTCCCAATCGAGGGGCAGACGAACATATGCGGTCTGACCTCAAACAAAATAAGAATGACGTGAAGCTTTGAAAATAGATTTCCCACTGTCACTATACTTGACAATAGTAGTACAATCACTATGGCCTACATGTACGGAACCATTATTTCGGACACATAATTCACCTTTGACTGGTAGTACTGAAATAGCAGGTAAGTCTGGAGTAGAATCAGACTGAACATTCAGGACCATGAAATTCGAAGAATAATTACCTAGATTATAAACTTCATTCTCTAGATCTAACCCTGTTCTGTGGGGAAGACCTTGCTTGTCTGGGAAACATGTGCTGTTCAGAAAAGACATATCTGTTGAGGATGACGTTAACGTGGACCATGCTCCACACGAACCATTATGTGAAAATGGATAAGGAAAGAGTGGCAGAACTCCCTTCGGTGTCTGGAAAGGGGGGAGTCGACCACACACCCAACAATTTGTGGCATTGCTGGTCTGGTGTGAATAATGTAACATGCGGATAAAAGAGTTATTACGCATAGCAAGACGATAAGAGAGTTCATGAGGAGGCAGATCACTAAACGTGTGCTCTACTGTAACATTAGCAGACTTATTTACATGAGAAACTGAAAAACACAAATAAAATGCATAACTGGTGCAGGAAATCATAATGCTGAAATATAGCAGAAAACATAAAATAATAGTGCAACTTCTAGAGTTCTCACTAACTCTCTCTCTGTGGGGGTCTATTATATACATGTCAGAAACCGGTCTAACCGTTTCACCTAGGGGAGGACTTAGACAATCAAACTGGCTGACTTATTTTACTAGACCTTAGTTTAAGCTTATACTCCTGTTGTGGAGTTTTCTCTAACAGGGAAGGGTTCGTAGCAATGTCTTTTGCGGGACAGTCCTTAAGAATAGTACTTTGGCAGTCTTTAAGATCCTCGGAAATGTTCTTTGAAACAGGTTTCAATCCAAAAAATCTTTTCACATGTGACAAATGGACCCAGCCCTTCCTGCCTTCCAGCTTGACGGCAGTACGGGTGGCCAGGAGGACCTGTCGGGGTTCCTTCCAGCGAGGCTCCAGCGGACTTGAACGATCAAAGTTCCTGACCAAAACCATGCATCCGGGAACGATTTCATGCGGTGCCACCTCGGTATTGTCTGGAAATGCGGCAGCAACCTGTGAACGACAAGAGTTGAGGGCAGACATCAAGGAAGCTAGGTAATCTGTCAGCATATTACTTGAAACATCGGTAATACTTCGAGGTCTAGGTGTACCCCACATGTTAGGGGGGCGGCCGAATACGACCTCATAAGGGGACAGACCTGATCTGGAATGTGCGACCATGCGCATATAAAACAAAGCAACTGGCAGAGCTACTAGCCAGTCCACACCTTTCTCTTTACATACTTTTGCGATTCGGATTTTCAGGGTCTGATTATGTCTCTCTACGAGACCGGCTGCTTCTGGATGGCGTACACAATGGAACTTCCACTGGTACCCTAACAAAAGGGAAACATGTTTCATCAACTCGGATGAGAATGGCTGGCCGTTGTCAGAATATACGACTCTAGGGAGTCCGTAGCGGGGGAAGAATTCACGAACCAACTGCTTGGCAGTGGTCGCGGCTGTGTAATCTGGGACTGGATATGCCTCTGTCCACCTGGACAAAGCGCATACCACTACAAGGACATACTTGAAACCTCGACATCGCTCCATCTGAATATAATCCATCTGGAGGACTTCAAAAGGGTGGTCAGGGGGCTGGAATCCACCTTGTTCCACCGGAACACTTTTACCTGGATTAAACTGGCAACATATCATACAAGTACGGACTTTCTGCTTGGCTGCAGCTCGTAAATGCTTGTTGAACCAAATGTTCTGGATACTGTCTAACATAGCTTTTTCTCCTAAATGTGCTGGACTATGTGCGGTATTGATAATGACTTGAACCATGGAGTCGGGGAGAAACCATGTGGCTTTACCCTTCGTTACCCATCCCTGATCTGTCTGGACCCCTCCTTGTTCGGACCATTTCTTGATTTCATCGGGAGTAGCATGTAACTGGATATCTATGACATCTTGAGTGGGGTCCTTAACTGTCATACAGGTAGTTGGATCTGGAGTGTATGTCGGTGTCTTATTTACTGGAACGTCTGGTGTCTGTGCTGTAAGCTTGGCTGTGCGATCTGCTAGATCATTACCTTGAGAAATAGTGTCAGTAACTTTCGTATGTGCTTTGCATTTCATGATAGCAATAGATGTCGGTAAGTGTATGGCATCTAACAGAGCTTGAATAAGGAGACCATGCTGAATCTTGGTTCCATGAGAAGTCATGAAACCTCTCTCCTGCCAGAGCACTCCAAAGTCGTGTACGACTCCAAATGCGTAACGTGAATCTGTGTAAACATTAACTTTCAGGTTCTTGGCGTGTATGCAGGCTTGTGTCAGAGCAACTAGCTCTGCTGCTTGAGCAGACAGGGTGTCAATACGGTGTGTTTCTATAACTTCAGTGTCAGTAGTCACTGCATACGCGGCTACTAGTTCTCCTGTACTTGTTCTCATACATGAACCATCCACATAAAGTGTCAGGTCGGGATCTGGTAATGGAATATCTGTCAAGTCTTGTCTTGGCTTAGTCATAATGTTAACTACTTCCACACAGTCGTGTGTGGCAGGATTTGAATTAACTGACGGTAACAGTGTTGCAGGATTTAGAACGTTGCAGCGTCTGATTTCTATGTGTGGCTGGAACAGTGTCAATTCATAACCTGTTAAACGTGCAATTGTCAAGTGCTGAGTCTGTGTTCGGTTTAAAAGAACTTCCACGGAGTGTGGAACTTGTACTGTCAAGGAATGTCCTAATACTATGGAATCACTTTGTCTGATAGCTAGTGCTGTGGCTGCAACTGACTTGAGGCACACAGGCAGAGCCTGGGCTACAGGATCTAATGTGCTCGAAAAATAAGCACAGGGCTTGTATTGTCCTGCTTGATCTTGTGTGAGAACAGATAATGCTGTACCTTCACGTTCAGTGACAAAAAGTGTAAAAGGCTTACTGTAGTTCGGTGTTGCTAGAACTGGAGCTTGGCATAGAGCCTTCTTTAACTCATTAAAACTAAGTGTATGTTCAGATGTCCAAGGGAGGACAGTCGATACGGCTGCCTCCTGTGTCGTTAACTGTATCAGTGGTTTAGCTAGAAATGCATACTGAGGAATCCATTGTCTGCAGTAAGAAGTGAGGCCAATAAAAGCACGTACCTCCTTCTGGGTCTTGGGCTGAGGAAGACTCGCTATTAACTGGATACGGTCAGGTGTCAACTGCCTACCCCTCTTGGACAGTAAGTGGCCTAAATAGATCACTTGCTGGACACATAATTGAAGCTTAGAAGGGGACACCTTGTGCCCCATCTCGGCAAGGAAATACAAGACTGTAAGGGATGCTCGCTCGCAAGCACGTTCAGAACGGGCTGTGATCAGTAGGTCATCGACATACTGGAGCAGGGCAGTGTCAGTTGGCATGTGAATATTGTCTAGTTGTCTCAAGTGCTTGACTGTAAATACTTGGACTTTCTGTGAAACCTTGAGGAGCGCGTGTGAACATATAGCTCCTTCCATTTAAACAAAATCCGAAAAGAAACTGGCTGTCTGGATGAATGGGGACACTAAAAAATGCGTTCTTGAGGTCTATGACTGTAAAAAATGAGGCTTCAGAATCAATGGCTGTCAATAGGGAAGAGATATCTGGGACAACTGGGTACTGGGGAATAATACATTTATTAAGTTCTCGGAGATCAATCACTAATCGATACACTGGGGGTGCATTTGGATCAGTACGTTTCATGACTGGAATGATCGGAGAATTACATACATTGGAGTCAGTTTCTACAACTACTCCTTGAGCGATGAGCTCGTCAATAATTTTGGATAAGGCTGCTACAGCCTCAGGTGGCAATCTGTACTGCCTGATTCGTGGTAACACTACACCTGGCTTGAGAGTCACACGATGGGGTGTGATTTGCATATAACCAACATCAGTTGGACCTTGTGCCCATAAATGCTGCGGAACATTGGACAATCTTGGATCAAAATCTCGTAATACATAGTGACCCTTGAAGTCACGTAGGAACAATCGTATTCCCTCGGGGGAGCAGCATATGACTGCACCTAATTCTTTCAGTGTCTTAATGCCTAACAGATTTTCTGGACATGACTTCGTAAGTAACAGATCAGTAGTACGGGACAATGGACCTACTTCTAGAGTAACTGGCTGAGATATCTCATTTACAATAGGCTTTCCTAAAAATCCAAGGGAAACATTTCTAGAGCCTGAGAGCGGAGCCCCTGGAACTTCGGCGTGACTAATGGTGGTCCTACTTGCCCCTGTATCAATCAAAAACTTTCTGTCTTTCCCTAATACTTGACTATGAACATAGGGACCCTCTTGATCTACAGGTATCTCGATGAGAGGCAAGCCTACCTCCCTCTCTAGGCTGTTTCATGAATATGGCTGATACTCTGGATACTCGGACTGTGCATACTGGTACATCTGCTGTGTAACATGCTGTGTTGCAGCAATAGGCTGCGGTACTGGAACTGTCTGTTGTGCATTCTGTGGCTGAGAAGTCTGTGAAACTTGTTCTTGTCTAGGCGGACGTGGTCTTTCTTTAGTTTTACCGGTAGCTATATTGTGTTTCAGAACTGCACACTCGTTTATGAAATGACCTGGCTGTTTACAATAATTGCATGTTCCTTTAACGGGAACTGTAGGATGACTGGCTTGATTCGGACCCCTCTTCTGACTGTCTTGAGGAATAGATTGTGCAACTAGTACTTTCATTTTCGTGTCTTTCATACGTTTTCTTTCATGATCTTGCTCTTCTCTGATTCTATTCTGGTGGTATTGGAGCATCTGTAACATCTGGGACGGGGTATTAGCTTGCCAGGTACTTTCGACTTTCAAAACTCGATTCTTAACTTGTGGACTTGAATTCTCGACTAATTTAGTAACAAAAAGATGAGGGTATGACTCGCTACTTGTCTTGAGGCCACTGTTGATACTAAAACATTTCTCGAATCTAGAATAAAAATCACTAGTGTCTTCGTCTTGTTTCTGTTTACAGGCTGAGATTGCATCCCAGTCTTCCTTTTTAGTGGCTAATAATCTTGGCAAAACTTGTATCAACAGTTCTGGTAATTCTTTACATTTCTCTCCTAGACCGGTACCTGGTACTCGTGCCTTATCTTCAGCTTCGAGAACTGCCCAATCGATCTTTTTCTCTCCCACCTCCCATTCTTTTTCCTTGAGTTTCTCATATACCCCTGCGGGCAACAGGACTTTTAACATTTTAATTATATCTGGATACGTGTATTCTCCCATACGGAGCATGTCTTTTAATTCTCGGTGGAACCCTGCTGGATCTTTGTCATGACAGGGAATTCATTTTTTCATCTCTAAGAGTTCCATCTTTGTAATCGGAGTGTAAACAAACACTCGTTGCATTTCACCATCTGTTGTCCTAACTGGGTGTACTTCTCGTAACGGATTCTGTCTGTCTATGTAAAAGGGTTTACTTTCTGGAGGTGAGACATGAACAAAATGCGGGTTCAAGAACATACTATATTTGTGGCGCTGTTCTAGAATGACACTAATTAAATCGGTACCTAAACCTTTCCATCTATACTGGAGTAACTCGTTCAGGACATCGTGTAACGGACCTGGATCAGAATGTTGACCCTCATACAATGTAATGAGGTGCTGGATCATATACATACCCACCAGTCGCTGCTCGGCTGGGGGCAATTTCAGGAACATTTGTGCCACTATTTCGTCTGGAAAAGTGGTAGAATCAGTAATCCATCGGACTGCTGATCGGGCTAGTTCTTGTTCATGCATAGTACTTAATTCACTGTAACCGATTCGTGATTTCAGAATGTGATCGGTAGCTTGAAATACTTGTTCCAGAGAACCTTGTTCTGGTGCTGGATGATGTAAAACTGACTTGTGTTCTAGGCGCAAATGGCGATCTGGAAATCTAGATTTTCCTACATACGCTATTCTAGTGGGATTCTCGTCCTCTACCTCTTCGGTAGAGTCATTTTCTTTCTCGCTTACTTGTGCTGCTTTACGTTGTTCGTGTAACTTTAGTATTTCCTTACGAATTTTCTTGTACATACTCTCTATACTACTGATAGTCTTGTGTTTACCCTCGGCTATATTATCACTCCACCTTGTCAGGATTTTCATTTCGGCCGGATCTTTAGTTGGGTAATCTTGTTCTCTTATTAGACAATTAATCAGAAACTTTAATATCATGAGCTGGATCTCAGCTTTCCTTTGAGACATGGCTTCGCCAATACTTTCTGGATCATCCCCTGTACGGATGAAACGATATATTCTGTCTAGATCTCCTTTCATATCTGGTAGGGTGTCTAAATACCCGGTCACCCGTCTTACACGGATGGAATATATTACTGTACTATCATCACCTGCAACTGGATCATAGCGGCATTCAGTGAGAGCTCGTCGGATTTCTGCAACGGACTTAAATTTGGGCGTACGCTGTAACGCACATTCATGTAACTCGGCCAACGTTCTACGTTGGTGCGGTGGCGGGGTACCAGGAGGACCTCCTCCTGCGGCCCCTAAACTGGAATCGTCGACTGATACTCTTCGTACCAGCGCGGCGGGAAATTGTAATGTGGCTGGACCGGGGGTACCGTAGCAGGTACTGCAAAAGGTGCCCCGGTGTCTGGGGGAGCAGGAATTGCCTGATTTACAGGGACTGGCGGAACAGGATTTGCATATTCCGGGACTGTGTCGTCCAAATAGGACGAGATGAAAATATCAGCTGCGGTCGGTTTGTGACGTAGCTTGGTCGGAACCAATGGTGGCGGAAAATTACTGGATGCCTCCGGGGTCGCTTTTGGCAAGCCCTCGGCAAGAAGAGGATACATACCCTTAATAAGGGCATTCCTCTGTCTGTCTGACTGTTCTGTTTTAACTCGTTCACCTATCTCGATTAGTTCCCTTTCTTGGGCTCGTTCTAAGGATTCTCTACTTAGTTCTGACTTTCTGATTTCTTTTTCGGTTCTTTTATGAGATTCTTTGCGCCATAACTCGATGGCATCTTTCTGTGACTGTCTGGCTTTCTTTTTCCATAATGCTTCTTCTACTCTCATGATGCACTCGGCATCCCACGTACCTGATACGGGCCATCTATACTTTTCCTCTAACTCTTTGGTATACTCTACCCATAAATCTAGATATAATATGGCACTTATGCCATGCTTCTGATACATAAAATGACCTGGACTGTCCCTAGGCGGGACAGGAACTGCTGCTTCTAGCAGACCTTTTCTAGTTTTTAACTGACGTAATTTCGAGAATAAGGGCATGACTGAACTGTAATCTAGACACAATACAATACACAATGAACACGATTATTACTTCACATTCATACCACGACATTAAAAATACATGAAGAATATTTAAAATAACAGTTCGAACAGAATACTACCTGGAATACTGAAAACAGAATACATGAATTTTCTCGAGAACAGAACTGACTAGAACAGAAACTAGATGCACCGCTGAAACAGTACGAAACTTACCGGTCTCATAAAGAGACACGTCAGGACCCGCATCCACCGAAGTGGACACTTCGTTTTGGGTCTGTGTACCACCAACCCACGGACCAGAGTCAATTAGATTGACCCTGTCTAGATACTACCCCAGCAATGGTACTCACCGGGCAGCAAGAACGGAAGGCCTCGGACTGGACTGGACTGCTTCGACGCCGGACGGACGAACTTCGAACTTCTGTTACGGGTGGGCCTCCGGATACCTCGGACCTTGGACTCTCGGCTTGGGCTCTGGTCGGGACTCGCCGCGTTCCTCCACCGCCTCGTCTGGATGCTGGACCGCCACCTCCGTCTCCTCCGTGGGCCTGAGGGATACTTGAAGCAGAAATATCTGCACGTGCACGGTATGGTTCCGTCACGGCTGCAGAGGGTCAGGGGGCCGGCGTGGCTTCACCGGCGCGTGGGGAAAGGGCAAGTCCCTATTCGGGCGCCATTATGTGGTATATAAATAAATAATACCGGATCTAGGTTTTACTGGACATAGCAATAACAGATAGCTCAATAAATAAGAGTCAAGATTCGAGGTAGTAGGAGTTTGCAGGTTTTAATACAGCATAAAGGACAGGAACAGGACAACCTGCACGGGAACGGGATGGCAGCGCTGCCGGGGGCAGGATCAGAATCGGCACAACATTTAATAACAGTGCACAAATATATATACTAAAACAGTTATATTACAATGAATTACAGTAGGCGGAGCAGTGGGTGTGGTCAATAGCAGTCGCGAAAGATAAGGGTGAAAATGGGTGTAACAGGGCGTATACATAGACATGTGATGTAAACGTAACAGAATATGTCATAAATGGGGCGGAAACATGGAGGGGGCTACCTAAGGAGCCGGGACCTCTAACCTAATGGTGCGCGCAAACTGACAATGACGTGTTACTAGGAGAAGCTGGGGGCTATGAACTCTGTGCTAGGAGCAGAGACTGAAGTCTGGAGAGTCAGGGCGACATGTACCTAAACAGTATCTAGTATCTGATGTTTAGAGAACATGTTGATATAAACTAAGAGTCAGGAGGGGAGAGGCTAACGGACTCTAAGACTGGAGCATGCATTATTCTACATGTAGTGCGTGATGAAGAATATTAAATGACCATTAAATGCAGTATTTCTCTTACATGGAGACGTAAAGGCTAGACAATGACGGAAACTATTGATGCGATTCAGTAGCTTAGGAATGCAGAGAAGGAGGGCTGGACTGATAACTAGAATCATAACATACTCTTGGCAGACTCGTAGGCAGAGCCAGGCTGAGCCGGGCACTGTGAGGCAGGAAGTAAGTGAAGGGTCGAGGATACAGGTGGGGGCTGTATCGCTCCTCAGCGAGGCTCAGGAGACAGGAGCTGAATCTGGTGTCCGGGCCCTTTTGAGGCCTAGAAACGGGGACTTTACAATAAAATAACGTGCACACTGAGAAACGTGGCAACGCAACTTTACATAGGCCTGATACTCGTAGTATTCACGTAGTATTCACGAGAACTGGAAACTGGCATACTAGTGATGGACACAACTGTAATTGCGTCTTTAATCAAACATGGGGGATACATATGCATATTTAATCATGCACACATAACATAAGATGGAGGACACGTAGGGACACAGAACATGACAAAATTTATTTTTCCACAGCGCGAGGAAAAGGTCGTGCCCTGCAACACAGGACCTAGAATAGAGCTGGACCCTTAGCTCCACCGCCGGTGCTCCACAGCGCCAACAAAGGACGACAAACAGTACTGAGAACTCATTAACTTCGAACATTGACACCCTCAATCATCGTTTCTGCTACGTCTCGTTTCTTTCCCAGCCTATGCTCTAGCCAAATATATGTGGAGCCCGTATATAATAACCTGTATGCAATGTACTCACTGCTCGCTACAGAATCATTTTTGTATTACATTTCTATGACTTTCCTGCAAACAAGTTTATCAAAGTTTATCAATAGGCCCGCCTCCTAAAACTAGAGATCTTAAATGTTTACGACTCCTTCATCTGGGTTCCTACTGCTTTCCTTATGCCCACCATAATAGACCCGAATAGGAAATGAACCAGCAAGATGTCTTGAATATGTTAAAGGGAGGACTGTGGAAAATTAGTACGGTTTGGTAAACATTATCTGCGCCATCTTGCCTTTCCCCCTGATGCCACACTTTTTGTCGTGCGCGCCCCGCCATTTTAGGTGCCTTGAACAGAACAGCCCTTTTTGCATGCCACTGGCCCCCGACATAGCCCTCCGCCCTCACCAAGCCTGCACGCTGACCAACCCCCCTGCTCGTACCTGCCTTGAGTCATAAACCCCTCTTCAGCGCAGCTCTGCCTCAGAACCCCATCCTGTTCCCAGCGCAACACCTCCCTTCATTCCTTTCATGATCCCCGGCCCTTTGATGCAAACCCCCTTTTTCCCCGTGTGCCCGTTTGTCTTCCTCGTTCCCAGGCCGACACCCAGCTCTGCCGATACTATTCCTTGCCCCTCCCCGTACAGTAGAAAGCTTCCCTCATCAAAGGACCCCCGAGTTGATCAAAGCCCCCACCCCATGAGATCCGATCGAACCCCACATTCCATGAATCGACGGAATATCCAGCTGCGCGATAATCATCACCTGTTGTGACCGGGGTGGGGACTTCTACTGTAAATGTGTGTGGGAACGGGCCCGAAGGGGAGATCCCGGGAATGTCTTTCCGTACATCAAAGCATTGCCATGAATATGTAAACTGTAATAAAAGCCATGAAACCTGTATATAAGGGGCCAGGCCTCAGAGAGGAGGTTAGAGCACCTCATGACGATACCTGCTGTCTGTTTTGTTGTGTTCTCCTCCGGAGAGAATAAACCTTGTTTCCTGCCTTCCAGTCTCCAGCGCCTGCCTCTTCATTGATTAATAATTCGTGGGTTACAGAGGCAATACCGCCGGGCAAATATCGATTGTCCCCGACCTTAGGTTTTACAGGGGGGTGCGGGCACCGGCAATGTGCCCCGACGCCTCCCCCTCCTCTCGAACCCTCACGCCTCCCACTCACCGGGTGCTGCAGCTCTCGCTCCTCGGCTTCCTCGGGACGGGCGGGGCTCTCCTCTTCTCACGGGAGCCTCGCTCCCTGCAGCACTTCTCCCCGGGGCTCTCCCTTCACATGGGAGCCCCGGCAGGCAGCAGCTTCCGCCTGCCTCTCTGTCCTGCCCCCGGCCTGCCTGACTTCCGGGTCGCGGCTGCGGGGGCGGGACTTCCGTCGGGCCGCGCTCTGGTTGGCCGGCCTGACAAACCACTTCCGGGTCGTCGCGGGCAGCGCGGCGACCCGTTCCAGGCACTTTTAGGCGGGGGCTGAAGTTACCGAGGGGTCGGCACCCTCGCAGTAAAAGTGAAAAACGGACGGCAAGGTCCCTGGCAGGGTGGGCACCTGCCAGGCGACAAACCACTCGAGAATAAGCGAGGTGGCACTCGCTTGGGGCGGCCAATGCCGGGTGGGCACCGGCCTCTTCAAATAAAGCGCTTCCCAGCGCTACAAGCCATGAGAAAGCGCTCCAAAGCGCTATGGCAGAACAAAAGCGCTTCCAAGCGCTAAGAGGCAATTCCAGCGCTCCCAGCGCTAGAGGACAGCCCCAAAGTCCAGCAAAAGTCCTCCAGGGGGGCAGGGGGGGCAAGGCTGGGCCCAGAGCCAGCACACTGGGTCTCCAGGCAGGGAGACACCCCAAGTGGCGGTCCTCTGGCCCAGCAGCAGCAGCAGCCCCCTCAGGATCCTGGAAGAGAACAACTTCAGTGGGGACACAGCCCCATTTTTATACAGCATTTCCCTTTGTCTGAAGGTGCAGAGTGGGGGCGGAACCAGTCGCAGCTGGTTCTTGAGTACTCTGTTTACCTCAGCCACCCTCTCTATTCACTGGCAGGGCTTGGGTCATTAGACACACCACAGGGGGGCGGAGCCAGCATTGTGTGGGGAAAACCCAGCCCATCCAGGACACAGGTACACTCCTCCCACACATCACTCATGCTAATCTCCCACTCACCACCGGGCAGACCCATCCAGACTTCCTGGAGCCTGGCATGCCAGCCAGCTCCAGCCAATCACACGCCAGGCATATTTTACACTAATATGCCAACTCCTGGAAATGGCATTTCTACATATGACACACTCATGCAACACACACCATTGCGAAGCATTCACTCTCACGAGTTCACACATACCAGACTCAAGCCTGTACACCCCACGCATCAGGAACTACCAGGGACACATACATTCCCCATGCATTCCTATGGGCGGGCAGGCCTAGCTCAGCACATGCACTCAGAGTGCGCACGCACTTTCCACTGGGACACAGTGAAAGTGCGCAGAATCCAAAAATCACCATCACCAGGTCACCATTTAACGGCAAAAAGTCTAGGGGTGAACCTGCCCTAAGGGCCAAAGTCCAACAGACATCATATGGGACGCCCTCAAAGCAACACTAAGGGGGAAACTAATCAACATCAAATCCAGGATGAACAGAGGCAGAAACAAGAAAATCTCCGAAATAGAGGAGGAGATAAAAGCACTGGAGAGAGGTCACTGCGCAAATATAACAGACAAGAACACACTCACCCTACTCACGCAAAAGAAAAACGAACTGAACAAGATCTTAAGCAAGAGAGCAGGATCCTGGTTAACAAAATTCAAATCAGTCAACCTGTGCGCAGCAAACAAAGCAGGGAAACAGCTGGCATCCTACCTAAAGGCAAAACAAAGGCAGCACACGATCGCAGCGATAACAGACCGAACGAACAAGTCCCAAACAACGAACAAAGGAATACTAGAAGTCTTCAGACAATTCTACCAAGAACTATACGCCGAGGATAAGAACCTGAGCAAAGACGCAGGACTAACTCTGCTCAATGACACCAATCTGCCAGAACTCAAAGAGGAGGAGAAGGAGCCGCTCGAAGCCGATATAACAGAAAAAGAGATTGAAACAGCAATAAGCCAGCTAAAACAGAACAAAGCGCCAGGACCAGATGGATACTCCACAACGTTCTACAAAACTTTCGGCCAACACATAAAAACGCTACTGGCACAAACGTACTCGACATGCATCCAGAACGGTAGGATGACGGAGTCCATGAGCGAGGCCAACATCACCATAATCCCCAAGGAGGGGAAAGACCCACAATATCCCCAAAACTACAGACCAATCTCGCTAATAAATGTTGACTGCAAAGTCTACGCAAAGATCCTGGCCAACAGACTAAACAGAGTTCTTCCAGACATCATCCACACCTCACAAGTGGGATACATCAAAAACAGGCTATCGCAGGACAACACAAGGCTACTGTGCCATCTGATCAACCACACAACACGGAGCAATGACCAAGCAGTCATGATAGCGCTGGACGCGGAAAAAGCCTTTGACAGAGTCTCGTGGCCCTTCCTAAGGAACTGCATGGGGAGATTCGGACTGGGGGAAAAATACATAGCAATGGTTATGGCCCTCTACAACAAACCAAAAGCAAAAATAGTGGTGAACGGAAGTGCATCCGAAACACTCACGCTGGGAAGAGGCACCAGACAAGGATGCCCCCTCTCCCCCGGCCTCTTCCTGCTGGCTCTAGAACCCCTTCTAGCCAGAATAAGAGACAACACAGGTATAACAGGCGTCAAGATCAAAGAGAAGACAGTCAAACTAGCGGCGTATGCGGATGACATCCTAATCACAACAGCAAACCCCTCCCCGTCAATAAAAGCGCTCATGGTCACAATAGGAGAGTACGCAGGAGCCTCAGGCTACAAACTCAACAAAGATAAATTGGAGTGCAAGCCAATGAATGTCCACACCACAAGAGAGGTCCTAGGAGACTCCGGACTGGCATGGCAGACGAAACCACTAAAATACTTAGGACTGCACTTTGGAAGGGACCTCACATCAACGCTCACGCACAACGAGGACCTCACACTGAAAAAAATAAAAGAAAGGCTAGAACTATGGTCGCCAAAATACATAAGCTGGTGGGGAAGAATAGAAACCATCAAAATGATGATAACACCAGCGATAAACTACACGCTAACAATGCTACCACTCCCAATGACAGAAGCTTTCCACAAGAAACTAGACCAGCTCATCAACATCTTCCTATGGAAAAACAAAAAACCTAGGATAAGCCTACATAAACTAAGACTGACAAAGGACCTTGGAGGCCTCAATCTGGCGAACTTCAAAACATACCAAACGGCCTGCCTGGCGAGACAGGGTATTGCCTGGATAGACGATATACAAACATACAAACCGGTCTGGCTAGAGGTAGAGAAAGACATCCTGGGAGGGCTCAAGCCAGTAGCCCTTCTAACAGCAAACAGACACCCCCAAAGGACCAACCCTATACTGAAACACACGAGGGAAGCGCTGATGAAAATAGACAGACGCATGACGCAGAAGTTGAAAGGTACAGCATGGGAATCTATCTGGTTCAATACAAAAATAACCTACCACGGCGCGACAATGCACAACGACATATGGATCGAGAAAGGAATCAGCCTCCCCAAACAGATGGAAACCAAGCGAGGACCGCTGACGTTCCAAAACTTACAGCAGCTACACGACCTCCCGAACCAAGAGCTCTACAACTTCCTCAAGATCAAGACCGCCATAACGAAAGCGAACTTACATAAAGAGGAACCAAGAATCATCAAATACATGCAAATCCTCAACTCAGCAGGCCACCAAACTGCAAAGATCTACAAGCTCCTGAGCCCCTCCACACTGGCGCAGAACAAGAAAATAACCAACACATGGGAAACGCTCCTGGGCAGGCAACTAAATGAAAAGGAACGGGCAAAAATGTGGAGCTCAGCGACAACAAACAAAGTCACCCCACAACTAGCGCAAACTAAGTATTGGCTCCTCCACAGGGCCTACTGGACACCGTCCAGGCTCCACAAGGTCGGCATCGCAGAGTCGGGCAAATGCTGGAACTGCCAGAAAGAAGAAGGCACCCTCGAACACCTCATCTTCAACTGTGCGAAAGTCAAGAGGTTCTGGACACAGATCAACGCCTTCATAAACGACATGCTCAAAGCTCACCTAACAATCAGCTTCGTAAGCCTGGCGACAGAACACCTGACCGCGAACCTAAAAAGTAGAGAAGAGAGAGAACTACTAGACTTACTCCTTACAGCAGCCCTTAAAATAATCCTGACTAACTGGAAGAACACAGCCAAAGCAAACTTTAAAACATGGATTAATTGGGTCACCTTCCTGAGAGGGGCAGACAACATCACAGGCAACTTCTCGAAAGAACACAACGCCAAAGTACACATGTGGGGCCCACTCGACGAGCACCTGAGGAAAACCCAGTAAAGGACAACGACCCCCCCCCCCCTCTCTCTCTCTCCCTCTTTCTCCTTTTTTTCTCCCTCCTCTTAACTGGGGGAAAACGAACGAAAAAGCGTGCATCCACAAATGGACTGTAGATAGAAAAAACCACCAATGTTATACTCCACCTATATATATATTTTTGTATGGTTCTTTATTCTTGCTGATGCCAATAAAAGCTTTTGAAATGAAAAAAAAAAAAAAAATGCTATAGGTGTCACATTTGCGAAAGTTATAACTATTGGCATGGTAAATGACAAAACTATTAATTTCGCTATTTTCAAAAACACAACCTAAATAAAAAATGTCATTTACAATACCAATAGCTCAAACTTTCCTAATACGAGACCTATTGCATTGCAAATGCTTGTTTCCTCATGTATTGCACCGTTTGCTACCTCTTGTACTTTGTTCACTCACGATTGTCACTTTTGCCTTATGTAATGTAACTTTTGCTTTTGTAATTTGTTCACTTGTAATGTTCTCATGTATCAGTTCTGTTCCTACTGTGAAGCGCTCCGACACCTTTGGGTAAAGTCCGCGCTATATAAAAACGCATAAATAAATACATAAATAAATGAGCTGTTGCAGCCATGATCCCAGTAATGCAGGAAGGTAAAGATAAGTTTCGTTTCTCTGTGTCTGTGTGTCCTCCTGTGTGTGCTGGGGCTTCTGGAGCTCTGTAAAGTGGGAGTGTCTGTGTGTCTCCTGTGTGTGCTGGGGCTTCTGGTGCTCTGTAAAGTGATCGTGTCTACGCGTCTCCCCTTGTGTGTCCCGGGCGCCCTGGTTCAGGTTGCACTGAGGTTTTTTTTACCCTAAATTGAGCCTTGCTCGCTCCTGATAAGGCGAAAAGCCTCAAACACGCCTGTCGCTCTCCTTTCGGTCCACCAAATAAAGCCTCTTTGTATTGTAATTCCAAGGATATAGCGCTTAAGTCCCTCGGACTGGACATCGGAGCATGCTACACTCACAGAGTGACCCTTCCTGAGCCCTGGTTTACGGAACAGCGGAGGCTTCGAAATACAGCAGCGCTGTAGACAGGAACGAAAGTGGAGGACGAACCTGGATCCGAAGGAAAGAGAAACTTACAAATGTAATATTCAACTTTACAAAGAAATGAGTCATAAAGAAAACGTTGGTTGAGTGAGAGGACCACATTTGAGATATAAACAGAGGTTTGCACAAAAGAATCCGCAGAGCCCGGAGGACAGGAGCGCAGGATTCCGGAGAGAGAGAGAGCTGCCCTTCCGCTCCCTCGAGGAGAGCCTAGGATCGCAGCTCCCTGAAAGTGATCAAGATGCCTGGTGAGGAAGTCCCAGCAGTCCTTTGAGATCATGGCTCCTCCCCCTCTCTTGCCCTCCCTAAAGAAGATCCGCAGCTCAAAGGGGTGGGTAGGCCCACAGGAGTTTTCGAGTTACCCCGGAATGGCACCCCCGTGTGTCTGCGCACGTGTTAGTGTGGATGTGTGTGTGCAAGCAAGGTGTGGCAATCACGTCCGCGCCTTCCCAGCAGCAGCAGAATCCTGTGAGTGGAACCCTATGACGTCACGAGCAAGGCCCTCCAATGGGATGTCACGCGGTCCGCATGGGAACCCGCTGCAGAATCCTGTGAGCGGAAGCCCTGTGACGTGCAAGGCCCTAGTGTGATGTCACGAGGTCCACACTAGCACCAGCTGAAGAATCCTGTGAGTGGAACCCCTGTGATAGGCCAGGCCGCGCCCTCCACTGTGATGTCACGAGGGCGGCGCTAAGTGCCGAGGGGGGGAGGCCTCCGCCGCAGCAGAGACAAGCAGAGGCCACTGACGGGGAAGAATGTCGGGTTGGATGGGATCGTCTTTGAGGTTCATCCCGGATCGTGTGTGTGACTAAATAGTTTTTTTCCTCTACGGGAAATTAAATTAAAACCGTGTCTCGCCTGCTCCCCCCCCCCTCCCCCCTTACACTGCAACACCTGTCATCGCCCATAAGCCAGTGATGTATGGTGATGACACGGTGAATAGTCTCTATTGTGACGTGTCTTTGGTATAAAAGGCTGGTAACCAGGCAGCAGCAGCATTGCACCCATGGGCACCGGACGGAGAGGACCACTGCTGGCGGCTGGAGCTGAGGCCCGCGAGAGGCAGAGGCAGCGGGGCCTGCCAGGCTCCACAAAGAAGTGGGTGGGGATGGGTCTAAAGGAACAAGGTGAGTATATAAACCAAACGAAAACTGAACTGAAAACCAAACTGAAACCGAACTTGAAACCAAACTGAAACCAAACTTGAAACCAAACTGATACCAAACTTGAAACTGACTTGAAACTGGCTTGATACTCAATTTCCCTTCCCTTCTCTTCCGATCAACTTTCCTTCGCTTCCATCTCTCTTCCCTTCCCTCTCCGATCTTCTCCCCTGCCCTTCTTCCCCTCACCCCTTACTCTCTTCTGTTCCTCTCTCCCTTCTTCTCACCCTTCCCTTACCCCCACCATTCCCCTTCCCTCTCTATACCCCCACCATGTACCCTCGCCCTTCTCGTTCCCTTCCCCTCTCCATCCAGCTTCACCTCTCCCTCTCCCTTCCCTTCACCCTCAACTTCTCCCTGCCCTCTCCCTTCCCCTCACCCTTCCCCTCTGCCTTCCCTCCTCCACCCCCTCACCCTCTCCCTACCCCTCCATCTTCCCTTCTCTCTTCCTCTCTCTTCACCCACACCCTTACCCTCACCCACACCCACACCCTCTCCCCTCCCCTAACCCTTGCCCTTACCCTCACTATTTCACCCTCACCCTTTCCCTCCTACTCTCCCTTCCCTTCACCCTCAACCTCTCCCTCCCCTCACCATTTTCCTCTGCCTCTCCCTCACTCTCTCCAATTCCCTCTTCCTTCCCCTCCCCTCTCCCTCTAGACCCCTCTCCCTTCCCTTCCCTTCCCTTTCCCCTCTCCCTCCATCTCTCCCACTCCCCTCCCCACCCCTCTGCCTGCCCCCTTTCCCCTTTCCCCTTCCCCTCTATGCATTCCCCTCTTCCTTTCCCACTCCCCTCTCCCTTCCCCTCTCCCTTTGCCTCGCCCTCCACCTTCCCCTCTCCCTCCATCCTCCCTTCTCCCTCCACCTTCCTCTCTCCCTTTCCCTCTCCCTTCCCTCCTCCATCCCCCTCACCCCTCTCCCTTCCCCTCATTCTTCCCTTCACCCTTCCCCTCTCCCTTCCCCTCACCCCCTCCCGCTTCCTTCTCCTTTCCCTCCCCCTTCCCTTCTATCTTCCTTTCTCTTCACCCACACCCTACCCTTCACCCACACCCTCTCCTTTCCCCTAACCCTCTCCCCTACTGTCACCCTTTCACCCTAACCCTTTTCTCTCCCTCTCCCTCCCCCCTTTCCCCTCTCCCGTTCCCCTGCCTCTCTGCATTCCCCTCTCCCCATTCGCCTCTCCCTTCCCCCATTCTTCCCTTCACCCTTCCCCTCACCCCTCCCTCTTCCTCCCACTTTCCCTCCCCCTTCCCTTCTCTCTTCCTCTCTCTTCACCCACACCCACACCCTTCCCCTCACCCACACATCTCCCTTCCCCTAACCCTCTCCCCTACCCTCACAGTTTCACCCTCACCCTTTCTCTCCCTCTGCCTTCCCCTCTCCCTTCCCCTCTCCCCTCTCCCTTCGCCTGACCCTCCAACTTTCCCTCACCCTCCACCTTCACCCTCTCCCTTCCCTCCCCCTCCCCGTCCCCTTCCCCCTCACCCTTCCCCTCATTCTTTCCCTCACCCTTCCCTCTCCCTTCCCTCCTACCTCCCCCTCTCCCTCATTCTTCCCCTCACCCTTCCCCTCTCTCCCCTCCTCCCCCTCCCCCTCACCTCTCCCTTCCCTCCTCCCTCCCCCTCCCCCTCTCCCTTCCCCTCATTCTTCCCCTCACCCCTCCCCTCTCCCTTCCCTCCTCCCTCCCCCCTCTCTCCCTTCCCCTCCTTCTTCCCCTCACCATTCCCTCCACCATCCCCCTCCCCTCTCCCTTCCCCTCATTCTTCCCCTCACCCTTCCCCTCACCCTTTCCATCCCCCTTCCCCCCTCCCCTCTCCCTTCCCCTCATTCCCCCCTCTCCCTTCCCCTATCCCTTTCCTCCTCCTCCCTCCCCTCTCCCTTCCTCTCATTCTTCCCCTCACCCTTCCCTCCTCCCTCCACCCCCTCCCTTCCCTCATTCTTCCCCTCACCCTTCCCCCTCTCCTTCCTCCTCCCTCCCCCTCCCACTCTCCCCCTCACCTTTCCCCTCTCCCTCCCCTTACCTCCTCCATCACCCTCACGCTCTCCCTTCCCCTCACTCTTCCCCTCACTCTCCCATCACCCTCCCTCTTCCCCTCTTCCTTCCCCTTTCCCTACCCCTCCCTTCTCTCCCTCTCTCTTCACCCTCTCCCTTCCCCAAACCCTCTCCCTACACTCACCTTTTCACCCTCACCCTTTCCCTCTTACTCTCCCTCCCTCCCCCTCACCCTTCCCATCATTCCTTCCCCTCACCCTTCCCTCTCCCTTCCCTTCTCCCTCCCCCTCCCCCTCTCCCTTCCCCTCACATTTCCCTCTCCCTTCCCTCCCCCTCACCTCTCCCGTCCCCTCATTCTTCCCCTCATCCTTCCCCTCTCCCTTCCCTCCTCCCTCCCCTTCCCCTCATTCTTCCCCTCACCCTTTCCATCCCCCTCCCCTCCTCCATCCCCCTCTCCCGTCCCCTCATTCTTCCCCTCACCCTTCCCCTCTCTCTTCCCTCCCCCTCACCTCTCCCGTCCCCTCATTATTCCCCTCATCCTTCCCCTCTCCTTCCCTCCTCCCTCCCCTTCCCCTCATTCTTCCCCTCTCCCTTCCCCTCTCCCTTCCTCCCCCCTCTCCCTTCCCCTCATTCTACCCCTCACCCTCTCCCTTCCCTCCTCCCTCCCCTCCCCTCTCCCTTCCCCTCCTTCTTCCCCTCACCTTTCCCTCCTCCCTCCCCTTCCCCTCATTCTTCCCCTCACCCTTTCCATCCCCCTCCCCTCCTCCATCCCCCTCTCCCGTTCCCTCATTCTTCCCCTCACCCTTCCGCTCTCCCTTCCCTCCTCCCTCCCCCTCCCCTTCCCCTCATTCTTCCCCTCACCCTTCCCCTCTCCCTTCCCTCCTCCCTCCCCCCCTCTCCCTTCCCCCTCTCCCTTCCCCTCATTCTTCCCCTCACCCTTCCCCTCTCCCTTCCCCCTCCCTCCCCCTCCCCTCCCTCCCTTCCTCTCCTTCTTCCCTCACCTTCCCTCCTACCTCCCCCTCCCTCTCCCTTCCCCTCATTCTTCCCCTCACCCTTCCACTCTCCCATCCCTCCTCCATCCCCTCACCCTTCCCCTCACCCCTCACCCCTCCCTTCTCTTCACACACACCCTTCCCCTCACCCTTCCCCTCTCCCTTCCCCAACCCCCTCTTCCCCTACCCTCACCCTTTCACCCTCACCCTTTCCCTCTTACTCTCCCTTCTCTTCAACCCTCAAC